>NC_137457.1:69455523-71955523 GCF_964235325.1 Thermobia domestica
CAAAATTAGCACGTTCTTATTTTTTCTACAGAGGTAGTCTGTCATTATGTGGCCATATTGGTTTTTATATATTTTTGTATCATATAGCTCTCGATTTGGTTCCACTTTTTTGACACAGACTGGTAATTCTCTACGTTGTTTCAGTACTGTGCCAACAATGCTGATAGCATCTTTCTTCAACTTCTCAGCTAGCGATACAAAAGTAAAAAAGTTGTCGCATGTAAGGTTCAAGCTGATTTTCTTATATAGTTCCATTAGACGTAAAACTACATATTCCGGAAGAGGCTGATCTGCAGGCTTATTTTTGTCTTTTCCTAGGTAAGGAAATCCGTGAAGGCAGTAGTTAGTATTGACGTCAGCTAACAGCCAGTACTATATTCCAAATTTATCCTGTTTCGTTGCAACGTACTGCAAAAATCTGCATCTACACTTTGTGGGATATGGTTGTTCGTCACATGTAACATTTTCCCGAGGGTTGAAACAATTCAACGAATTTTTCACAAATATGTCCCATATTGAAGATGCAAGGGGAAATTTGTCGGTTTGTAGCAAGATTCTTCTCTCTGTACGTATATCGAATCGAATTTACTTCATGATTTCAAGAAATCTGTTCCTACGCATTGCACCTCTAAAAAGAGCTACTCCCCATTTGCTGGACCAACAACTTTTCAGTGGCACATTCCGCAGACCTAACGCACCTCTAACATAGAGCAGTGATATGAAAATTAGAAGTTCATCTTTATCTACTGTCCAATTAGGTTTTTCTTTCTTCGCCTCTTTCTCGGTACATCTTTTGATAATTGATAAGAATTCATCATTGATAATCAGTCGAAATGCACTAAACAACGAATCCTCGGTTATATTTTGCTTTGCATAACGTGTTGGCCCTGGAGTATTACGTACGATGTTATGCGTCTGTCTTCTACCCTGAGATGAAGCTGATGAATCTATAACCACCCATTTTGTTTCATCAGCCGCAGTTATAGATCTTGGTAGATTATGTGTTTGTGGTACGGAATCTTCAATATCACTTGACTCATTCGAAGAGGATTCCGTTGATCTTTCGGACACGTTCTCACACTCTTCTGTAAATTCAGAATCCGAACCTGAAATCGGCACATCGTCATCAGACAAGGTATTTCCATCTTCATCTCCAGAATCGCTTTCTGAAATACTTTGCAATTCTGCTAGTATTTCTTCGTTGTTGCGTAAAAGTTTCGATCTTTCCTGTGAGATGCTTCCAGAATGATCGCATAAAAATTGTATCTTGGTCTACAAAGCAGTCTGTTTCATCACCTCACCTGTCCCCAAGAACACAAGTAACTTGTAAACATTGAGTAAGTTTTGAGGAGATCAAGAGGATTTTCTAGAAAGCAAGTGACCATTTCTCCATTAGTTATTACTTATAAGGATTGGAAATGAATAAATATGGAATAAAAAATAACAGACGTAGTGAAAGAAGAATTTTATAGATTACAGCATTAACGAATAACACCTAGAGGTAACATTATGTATTCCACTTGGTAGTAACATGTATTTTATCCTTGCGCGCCATCTGTCAGACACATCAAAAACTTCAGTAAAAATAGGTACGTCTAGTTATGTGTAACACAGTTGTAAAACACAATGGCATAAAATATGTTGCTATGTGTTTAGTTCGTACCAAATATTGAAATATACCATAAAAATATATGGAATTTAACATGGGTCAAAGTGACCCATTGCAGGCATTTTAGGTATAACTATAAAATTTGCCTTAGTTTGTGAGCCCACAATGCTCTGAATTTTAGCATTGGTGCAGGCCAATAGCATTAACAAATTCATAAAATATTATTCAGTTAGTATTTCAAATACGTTTACAGTAGAATATTAAAATATGGTGATGGGTCATTTTGACCCATCCGGTCCTTCTAGTGTTAAACTTTAGTTCTGCTTTTTCAAATCGATCTTTTAATTGTTCATACTTTGGCTGATTCATGCTTTTAGAATATATGTAGAAGTAATTATTGTTTAACCAACCTGGCTGTAATAAAAAGTTAAATAACAAAAAAGTTTTACCACACCCAGATGGACCCATTATAAGACATCGAATATCATCAGGTATAAGCTCTACATTTCTTTTCTTAACTGTAGTTTCTTTTATCATCTCTTTTACATCCCAATTAATAGTTTTCTTACTCATTTATTATAGAGAAAATCGTCTCTTTTATGATCTTATATCTTTAAGCAACGTATATTTTATATATTCGTTATCCATTTCGCCATTTAATATTATTATCATCTCTAACTGTCCTTTAAATGAGTTAATACAACTGACAATGGTTTTATATTCATCTTTTCTTTTGCTTATGTTTAACTTAGAAGACAAACCTGTTATAATAGCACTTCGAGTTGCAAGAGACGTTGTTAATATTGAGTAAATTGTTACAGGTATAAAAATATTAATAAACCCACTTGTTGCAGAAAGTATAACCCATAACGTGAGAAAAGTGTAATATGCATATTTAAGAATTAGTAGTTTTCTCTTTTTCTTCTTGAAACTGTATTCTAACTTTTGAATGATATCTTCTTTTAACTTGATTGCTTTCTCTCTTGGAATATCTCTAGGTAAATCAAACTCATTCATTTATTATATAATAAAAGGCAAAGGAATTATAAGTTAACGAGTGATACTTCTGTTTTAAAGAAGAAACTCCATTACGAATTAAACAGTAGCTACTATTTAAGTATAGGACTAGTTGGGTTCTACAGTACATATCTAACTCCAAACATAACAACAGAAAAAGCAGTTTCTCTTATGGTGATAAAAACAGTTTTTACACCAGAAGGGCAATATAATTTAAAATCTCTTAATGAGTATTTAAAATCTCAATCCATCAACATAACATTATCAGAATATCATTTAAGAAATAGAGTTAAAATAGAAACTGATAGTAATGATGTTACAATTGGGGGTATAGGTACTGTCCTCGGGTTTAATGTTCTTGAAGTATTAGAAAAAAAAACACATATTGGAAGTAAGTTGCCAAAGTTTCATCCGTTCGATACAATTAATGTTTACTGTAATATAGCAGATGGTATGTTTGTTAAAGATACCGAATATACACATAGAGAAACAGGAATTATAGCATCATTTAAAACAGATGCCGGGTTTAAACATAGTATTATTTACGAGCCTACTTATCCATTATTTTTCCCTATATCTAAAGACAACATTGATAATTTTGAGATAAGGATAACAGATGAGAATGATTCCTTAATTGATTTTGGTGGAGCTACAACAACTGTACTTTTACAAACTAAGCTATTCTCTTAAATAAATAGGAAGATTTGTTCTATTAAAGGTTGTATGTTTAGTGTTCCTTATAACGAACTAAAGGATTTAAATATTGATCATATATTAACAAAGAAACAACTTAGTGATAAATCTAAGAAAATTAAAGAAGGTAAAGGAATGGATTTAACTTTACCTACTGCACAAATGAAACAGATTAAGAAAGAGCATGTGGGTGGTTTTATCTTTACAATTCCAGCCATTGTAGCAGCTTTAGGTGCAGTCGGTGCAGCAGCGGTTCATTAGCAGGTGGTGCAGCAGCGATTACTAGAACTGTACTTGATGCTAAGAAGAATAAACAAGAACATGAAGAACAAAAAAGACACAATATGGCTATGGAAGAAAAGCAGGGAGCAGGTAAACCAAAGAAGCCAAAAAACTGAAACCATTGACTAACTTCGATATAGAGAGGTTGGTTAAAGATTTAATGATAAAACGATTTAGAGGTGTATTTATGAGTGATGAACTTCCACAAAAACCCTATATAAATGAGTGTGGTGTAGTTAACTTTCATAAATCAGAAAACACTGGCACTCATTGCATATGTTATTGGAAAGATAACAACATAAAGTACGAGTTCGATTCTTATGGTGGTGTTCCTCCTAAACAACTAGTACAATATCTTGGTACCGAAAACTTATTTTACAATGACGAACGAATACAAGACTTTAATTCAGTTATATGTGGTCATCTTTGTGTTAAGATTTTAAATCTTCTGAATCAAGGGTATTATTTTAGTGATGTTATGTATATGATTAAAAATGATTAGGTTTAAGTGATTTTATGGTATATCTATAAAAGTTTTGTTTTAAGATAAATATGGAAGCTATACACAATTGATTTTTAGATTATTATCAGAAGCATGTAGATGAACTAAATGGACTAGTAAGTTTTAATTTTTATCGGTATTTTCAGTAAAAGATAAAAACAACGTATATTATGTTATTGATTTCTGGAAAATGTTCATACCTAAATTTTTGCACACGGAAGAAGAGTTGAAAAAGTTATATCCAATAATTACCTTAAAGGACATGTTATCAAATTATAACACCGAACTATTAAAATGTAGTAATTGTGGTAGTAAGTCATTAACAAAAGGTATGAGTAGTTACATTTGTGATTATTGTTCTGGAGCGAATGGTTTTGTTTACAGTACTAATGAAGGAATGAGAGCTGCTTGTGTGAGAAAACCATGGTATGATACTACAAAAAGATTTAAGTTACAGTTATCTCGTTTGCAAGCTTTACAGGATAGAATTATTCCCAAAGAGGTGTTCAAGGTGTTAAATGATAAATTTGGAGATATGCCAAAACATTTAATATCAACAAAATATGTTCTAGAAGTACTAAAGAAAAACAAATACACAAAATATTATGTATATAATACACTATTTAATACACTATCACGTTTCCGATCAAAAACCATTAAACTTACAACATATGGAATAAACACCTATAAACGAGTTTGTAAAGATACACGAGACCTTTAAAGAACAGTATCCAAAAAGAGTATTGTTTATTAACTTAAAATGTGTTTTGTATTATCTGTTGAAAAAGCATGATGTTCATGTTGATATTGATTTAAAGCATTCCTAAACAAAGAGATATGTTAAAGAAATGTTTTGAAAAATTAGGATGGGCATTTTCTGTATAGTAAATGAGTATGGATATATTTGGTAATGTTAAAAATAGAAAAAATAATTTTAATATTGGTGAAGAAAAACTAAAGTTGTTGGAGAATTTAAATGATGTTAGCGTAAGTCATCTTAGGTCAATAGAAGCTCAATTAGAGAACGATAGAAAACAATTTGAAGACGCTTTAGGAACGTTACCAGACACATACATAAAGAAAGAAGATTTTCAAAAGATTAGGACGGATACTACTAAATTGATTATGCAAAAAGAAACTATACCTCTATTATATCGATTAAGAACTAAAAACGTTAAGGAGCCAATCTTTAGAATATTTAATCTCTCTAATGGTTACAAATTTCTCTATAGTGGGAAAATAATGCGCATGGAATTAAGTTTGGAAAAATACTTTCTAGACATATATTTAGGCGATACTTTGATTGAAAATTTACCTTTTAACTTTAACAAGAACGATATAATTATAATTAAACCAACTAAAAATTCAGCTATGGAAGAAGGTCAATTATTGTTTGTTGTAATGTACATAGAAAGAGAGCTTTCCTAAAGACGTTCGCTATATAATAAATATGGAAATTTTTGTAACATTAAAAGTATAAAAGAACAATCTAGAGAAGTTTTTAAATCCTGGGTTGATGTTAAGAACAAAAGATTGGTTAATGTATCTAATGCTATTGATGAACAAGATGTTGTAACATTAGAACAGTTTGAATCAGTGAAAGAAGAGTTTAATTTACTTATAAGAAAAGAAATTGTTGAATTTCCATGTCGATTGGCAGAAGATGATCTTGGGAAACCAGCCTTTTTTTGTATATAATTTAGCTGCTGCTTACAAATTTCTTTATAGAGGTAGGTTAATGCATATAGAACCAAGTCTTAATAAAAATCTTATATACTTATTTTTAAATGACGCTTTAGTTGAAAGTTTTCCATTACACTTTAATATACATGATCAGTTAACAATTAGACCAACAAAAGAATCGGAATTGAAAGAAGGTAAATTATTATTGCTTATTATGTATATAGAAATAGAAGATGAAGGTGAAAACCAATCAAGTGATGATGATATAATGTTAAAAGTATAGTATTAGGTAGTGATAAATTTTAATTTTTTGTTGATTTTCTATAAAATAAATAATGATGCTGTATTGTATTAAATGTAAGTAATTAACAGATACGAAGGAGGATACCATTAGAATTGAACAAACAGAGAATGAAAGATATCTAAATAAAGGTATCTGTTCTGTATGCGGTGTTACTAAAACTCAATTCGTTAAATGAATGATTGACTATATGATGGTAAAGGTGTTAGAGAAGACATTATAGAAGAAATTCACAAGCCATCTAGAAAAAACTTTGACAGATTAAGTGTAGTTATAAAAGGTATTGATGATCTTTATCAAGCTGATCTTGTAGAAATGGATAGTGGAGTGTTAAAAGGTGTTTCCAAATTAAATAAAAGTAAGTGTCTGCTAAAGATTATAGATGTTTTCGAAATATGCGTTTGCTGTTCCTGGTAAAATAAGAGTGGTAAAAATGTTACAGAAGCATTCGAATCCATATTAAGAACGAGAAAACCTAGTAACTTACAAACTGATCAAGGTAAAGAGTTTTACAATAAAGAATTTAAAAAGTTAATGGAGGAAAATAAGATTAATCATTACTCAACCTATAGTGGTAAGAAAGCTTCTGTTGTTGAAAGATTTAATAGAACACTTAAACAAAACATGTGGAAAGGATCACAACACAAGGAAATTATAAATGGATAGAGATATTACCAACATTGGTTAGTTAGTATAATAATAGAGTACACACAACAATTGGTCTAAAGCCTATAGAATTTAATAAGAAGAATGAGCGAACAATATTGGAGAAAGTGTATAAGAAAGAATATAAGCCTGTTAAACCCAAATACAAATTAGGTGATCATGTTCGTATAAGTAAGTCGAAAGGGTTATTTGAGAAAGGATATACACCTAATTGGTCAACAGAAGTATTATTTATTAGCGAAGTTATTCCATCTAATCCGCCTACATATAGAATTAAAGATTTAGAAGAAGAGGATGTACAAGCTAGATTTTACAAACCAAAACTATTAAAGACGAAACATAAAGATGAATACTTGGTGAAAAAGGTGTTAAGAAAGAAAGGTGATAAAGTATATGTTAAATGGCTAGGTTTTTATGATTCGCATAATAGCTGGATAGATAAAAGTAATGTTCTAATATAAAAGTAAATGTTTGTCTTTTATGGAATAATAACCATAAAAGGCTAGCGAACCGTTATTTATTTATTTATTTATTTATTGAACAATTTCCCAGATACAGCATAACTTTGCCATTTTACACAGGGACATGCTAACAAAAGAAAGAAAAAAAACAAGACAACAATAACAACAACATAGAAAAAAAGAGTGTAAAAGTAAAACTATTCCGTCAAAGCTCGTTTAATTGCTCTTTCAAACACTGGGTAGCTCGAAAAAGTGTCCACATCAGTTGTTACTTGATTATAACTGTTTGCTATTCTATAAAAAAGAGACCTCTGTATAACAGCCAACCTAGGACGGGCAAGATGGAATAGGTGGGTATTCCGAGTGATGCGGGAAGGGACACGTAAGGATAGTTCGTGAAGTAACATTTCCGATCTTAAGGTTCCATTAACTATTTTCTGTAGATATTTCAGGTCAGAGATAATTCTGCGTACTTCAGGAGTCTGAATATTAAGATGTCGCAAGAGCTCCTTCTTACATAATATTCGAAGTGCAGGAACATTAAATCGGACTATAGCAATGAAGAAATTGAGAACAGAATCAAGTCTGAAGAGATGTGTAGGTGCTGCCATGGCCCATATGGGAGAGCAGTATTCGATCTTGGGCGCTATTAAAGTCTTATAAAAAGTTGATAATGAAGAAACAGTGCGTAGTTCGGTGAATCGATAAAGAAGTCCCAACATGCGCATTGAATTCTTTAGTATTGAGGAGATGTGGTCAGAGAAGGTGAGTTTTGAATCAAATATGACACCAAGATCGTTATGACTAGCAGAATGTGTGATAAGGGAATCGTTGATATGGTATGTGGAGGGAACAGGAGACTTTTTCAAAGTAATAGTAATACTGTCACATTTCTTACTGTTGAGTTTCAAGTGCCATATTTCACACCAGCCTGTAAGGTAATTTATGTCTTCCTGTAGAGCAATTGTGTCATGGAAACACGATATTTCTCTGTATTACTTACAATCGTCAGCAAAAAGCAGAAGGCCACTAGGTTGAGCTGATAAGTGCGTGTAGAGATCATCCATATACAGGACAAACAGTAGAGGCCCAAGTACACTCCCCTGAGGCACCCCTGAGATCACGGGTTGGGGGTTAGAAGTCGCCCCTGAAACAACAACTCTCTGTTTACGGTCCTTCAAGTAGCTTGTGATTAGAGAGAGAAATTTGCCATGTACATTAAATCTATTGGAGAGTTTATGAAGAAGATGAATGTGACTGGCAGAATCAAAGGCCTTCGAGAGATCAAAGTAGATAACATCTAATTGAGTATTGTTGTTCATACATTTGACTGCACAGGAAAGAAGAGTACTTAAGTTTGAGAGACTTGAGCTTTTCGGTAGAAAGCCGTGCTGAGAACTATAGATGTAAGGTGAGGTGAATTTAAGTAGCCTGTCTTTAATTATTTTTTCGCAGATAATTGATATTACAGAAAGAAGAGATATTGGCCTATAGGAGGATACATGATCTTCAAGTAATGATTTATATATTGGGGTCACGTGAGCCAGTTTCCAACTGGTGGGATAATACCCTTCCTTGAAGCATCTATTGAATAAGATAGATAGAGGAACCGCAATAACTGAAGCAGTTTTGTTGAGAAAGAGAGGACTAATTTTATCAGGTCCAAGTGATCTATGTGGAGATAACGATAGCAAGAGAGCCAGAACTTCGCCCGGGGTGGTAGAGAGAATGGATAAGGTGTCCGAACAGATGGGGGGAAGAGGGGGAGATGGGTTGTAGAGGAAAGGGAAGTAAATGTTTTGCAGAAGTAGTTATTGAAGAGGTCTGGTCTTTGATCATCACTCGCTTCAGTATTTTCATCTTGAATTCTTGCCCTTATGCCCGGAGATTTTGTTCTAGATTTAATTACAGACCAAAAGACTTTAGGGTTACTAACAGTAAAATCACCAATTGAGTCCATGTATTCAAAATATTTACGTCGCTGTACCTTCTTGGCAAGACTTCTAATTCTAGCAAAGTTTTTATATGTGTAGTCACTCGGATGTGATTTCCATAGAGTCCAGGCAAGCTTTTTGTTTTTAAGGTCAGGAAGTTCATTGTCGTACCAGACCGGAAACCTGTTCGATTTTGATGCTTTCACCTGCACAAAGTCCTTTATGGCTGAGTGGACAACGGATGTAAATAAGTCCACAGCGTCGTCAACAGTTCCTACCTCTAACAAACACCAAGGAAACAGTTCAATAGCCCGGCAGGTGTCACCCCAGGGGGCATTCTTCCATAGAAGTTGTCACCTACTTTGAGGGGCGGGTTTGTAGTAGTGGAGGGGAGGAAATCGAAAGAAACATCCAAGGAATCGTGATCCGAGGGAAAAAGATTTCTGCATAGAACAACACAACGAGGTTCTAAGTTAGAAAGAATGTAGTCAAGATTGCTATTATTGAAGGGATTATGCATATTATGTTGACCTAGACCAAGTCCATGAATAAAATTGTCCATGAAATAACTGTCGTTTCCATCTTTAGCGACTCCATGCTTGCTGTCCTGTCACGTAATGGAAAGGTTGAAATCACCCAATAGGATGACGTCACCGTGTGACAATTCATGTAACAGTGAGTCATGGCAAGCTTCTAAGATGTGCTGGGGGGTGTTCTTGTGCGGCCTATAGAAGCATCCAATAAACACAGAACGACGCTTTGGAATAAATACTTCCACCCATATAAGTTCACAATCCCGTTCGAGATCCAGTCTTCTCTTGCTCTTCCACTTATTATTTACACAAATCATCACTCCACCTCCACGAGTTATGCGGTCTTTACGATAAATGGTGAAATTATTAGAAAAGCTAAATTCACTGTCGTTCACTGTGTGTTAGATGATTATGTAAGGGTGTAACGATTTCGAAAGAGTTAGTACTTGATATGACAAGATGGTGAATGAGAATTTATTTGTGTGGGGAAAACTACGAAAATGATGAAATCAACATTTTTATATAATAAATATGAGTACTATGGATAATTCGTATAGTTTAAACGCTATTTGTTATGAACAGATTAAAGACAATTATTGGTATGGTATTTTTGGTGATTTTAAACTGATTATAGATAAGAGTACAGGATACTTTAATGCTACTAAACTGTGTCAAGATGGTGGAAAATCATTGAAACATTGGTTAAAAAATAAAGAATCAAAAGAACTGATAGAATATTATAGGGAGAAATTAAGGCCGAACGAAATAATATATCTAGTAAACTCAGGAGGTGGTAAAATAAAGATAATAATATCTGGTTCTTATTTTCACACATGTTTATTCAAGAAATAAAGAGGTGGACATTTATAAAGAGAGAAAAAGATACATCAGGTTTTGTTTATATAGCAACTACCAAACAGCACCAAGAGAAGAATATATATAAAGTGGGTTATACAAAAAACCTTGAACAATGCCTAGGTCATTTTAATGAGTTTAGATTTGACTTCGAATTATTTTATTATGAAAAACCTAAAAGACAAATGATGCTAAAAAGTTAGAGTCACTTGTGCATAAACAATTAGATAAATTTAAATATAAAGGTGAATTTTTCAAGTGTGAACTCAACACGATCAAAGAAGTTATAGAAGAAATTCAAGATGATGAAGTAATCGAAAAATTAAAAGGATTGGAGTTAAAAGATGAATAGGTGTAAAAAGGTAAAGGCAATAAGTTTTGGACATCACTATCAGAAGAAAAATTAACTAACAATCTAGATTCTTTGTGTGATCAGTTACTATCTTATAATTAAGATTACAACTTTTATGATATAATAACCATAAAAAGTAATTAGTTAAAGATTAAACAAACCATCTGTTGTAACATCAAACGCTAAATTCAATATACCACCTAAATCAGAATTATTACGATATTTTCTCATTATAACTCTCCAATCCCCAGAATGTATAATAAATATATAAACTCTGCAGAGAGGTGTTGATAACTTGAAATGTTATGCCAATGAACTTTGTCTTTGAAATCTGCAATAAATCCTTCTGTTAAATTTTGAAACATTGAAATTATTTCCCAATCTACTTTGTCAACATAATCTCTCATAAGGTTTTCTGATAATTCTTGAGTTCCAGATAAGCGCCACCAAGAAACTTTATCTGTATGTTCTCGTATAAAGGCTTCAGGGAGTTTGCTTCCATAAGATATAGCATCAAAATCAACTTTGTCTATAAACTCATTAATAAATTTTTCAGATAGGTTTTGATTATACGATACTTCCCTCCAATGAACTCTACCTGCAAATTCTCTTGTAAAGTCTTCTGATAAGTCTTGGCTTTCCGAAATAATCTCCCAATCAACTTTATCAGCTAATTCTGTTATAAACCCTTCCGATAACTTTTTCCATGAACATATTTCACTCAAATTAACTTTCTCCTGATATTTGCGTATGAAGTCTTCTGTAATGTGATCATAATTATATTACTTCTCATAATCATCATAACCTATGGATAATAATTGTTAATCAGTCAGTGAATCTAATATCTTATCAGACAAGTTCATAACGTTTATGTAGAGAGTTTTGTATAAGAAATGACTTCTTTTCTTTACTGGCTTTCTTGAACAAATGATCTAACATACCTATGGAGATGCTAAAATTTTTGTCTTCATCATTATAACCTCCAATATCTAAATGTTTACATACATAATCAAATATAGGTTTGTAAGATAATATTTCCTTAGCACTAGTCATATTCACCTGTTCGTTTTTATTCTTAGATTGTTTAAATTTATCTCATTTTTGTTGGCTTTCTATATAATAAATATGGAAGCACATTTTGATTTATTACATGATAGACTTAAACTAATTCATCACGATCTTAAATTCTTAGCAGCACTATTAGAGAAACAAATACTGTTAAAGGAAAAATAATTATTAATAATGCAACAAAAAACACTTGAATTGGATAGTGATGATGAATATATATATGGTAGTGATGATTATGACGATGATGAGTAAGTTTACAAAAATGATTTAATTTTAATATGTGTATATGTAACTTTGATGGGTTATTCTCATCAACGTCACGTTCTAATACAACGCGTAATATGTAGACAATGGCAGGAGGCAGGAGTATACAATGTTAAGTATTGTATTAGGATAAATGGAAGTAAAAATTGTGCAAAAATGATTAGCAATAATCCGGCGAAGATAAAAATTGAATAGTAAGATTTTCTATATTGTAAATAAGATGAGTAATTATAGT
Organism: Thermobia domestica; assembly: GCF_964235325.1. Classification (NCBI taxonomy): domain Eukaryota; kingdom Metazoa; phylum Arthropoda; class Insecta; order Zygentoma; family Lepismatidae; genus Thermobia; species Thermobia domestica. The sequence continues at coordinate 69,467,979 of NC_137457.1, forward strand.
AGATTTACTGTAATAGAGTTAAGACGTCAATGTAAAGAAAAGGGAATTAAAAGATATTCCCTATTAAGAAAAGCAGAACTAATAAACCTTCTTAAACAGCATGAAGATGAACAAAACAGAAGACAGATTAGAAATATATTCCCATTTAAACAAGAAGTAATTGAAGAATCGAAACCAACACGTATACCTATAAAAGTAGAATTAGAAGAAACAGCACTCAAGAAGCGTTTACAAACTATTAAAGTTGAAAATATAGGAGGATATAAAGATCCAATAAAATACAAGTGGAAGAGTTGCTATTAACAAAATTAAAGAAGAATTAAAATTTCACCCAGTTAAAGTAAACCTTGTTTTCATTTGTGATTATATAAACGATAAAGAAATACAAGAACGCAATTTCAAAACATCAAACGAGAGAATATTAGAATCAACTGACTTAAATGAATATATACATCATGAAAAACTAAAACTACGTAGAGAAATGGAAGAGTTTGAAGGTAGATGATCAGGGTGGACATTACACCAAATTAAATACTTACAAATCAGATTAAACTAGTATGTACCATTAAACTAGTATGTACTTCCTATATTGAACTTCCTAATCCAATTCAAGTTAAGAAATCAGTGATTAATGTTAAAAATAAAGACAATAAATGTTTCTTGTATTCTATTGCAAGTTTCTTAAAAATTGTTGATATACATCCTGAAAGACCTTAACACTGTAAACGACTTGTTGATAAATTAGAAATGAAATATTGTGATAACATTGAATTTCCAGTACAATTAAACGATATTCCAAAATTTGAAAGAAGGAGTAATATTTCTATCAATGTTTACAGCTATGACAAAAACTATAATGTATATCCACTTCAAATCACAAAAACAAAGCAAGAACAACATGTTAATTTATTATATATAAAAGATGATCAAAATAATAATCATTTTTGTTGCATAAAGACCTATCACGATTAATAAGAAGTAAGTAACAAAACATACTGAGAAGTTATATTTTTCTGATAGATGTTTAACAAGACATTTTAGAAATGAAAAACAGTTGCAAAACCATGAGCTATATTGTAAAGAGCATGAGGCTGTTAGAATAGGACTTCCAAAACCATACGACAATCAAATAGAGTTTCAAAACTATAATCGTTCATTAAGAGTTCCATTTGTCATATTTGCCGACTTTGAATGTATCTTATGTAAGTTAAAAATAGAGCATAATTGTACTAAAACAATAAAATATCAAAAGCATGAGCCAATGAGTTTTTGTTACTATGTCAAATATTCAAATGGGAACTATAAAGCCCCTGTTAGTTATATAGGTCCAGATGCTGCGAAAGTATTTATTGAAATGTTACAAAAAGCAATAGAAATTATGGAAATATATAACAGAGTAGTTGATATGACCCCGCTTAGTGAGGAGTAAATAGAAGCTTATAACAGTTCGAATACTTGTCATATATGTGAGAAAAACTTGAATGACTTACCACCAGCTGTTGAGAAAAAAATAAATATATATAGAAGAAAATAGAGTTCTACAAGGATAGAGATGATATTAGTGAAAAAATAAAAGAATGGAAACATGACTTAAAAAAGTGTTTGCATAGGATAAATAAAAATAAAGCAAAAGTAAGAGATCATGATCTTTTAACTGGAAAGTTTAGAGGTGCAGCTCACAGTTATTGCAATTTAAACTATAAAAGTTCTAACTTTGTTCCTGTATTTCTTCATACTTAACTTTATATAATACGCAGAAAATTAAACTGATCGCAAATAATGAAGAAAGGTACATAACATATGAAAAATATATAAAAGCAGGACCAAAAAAAGATGGAATAAATTTAAGATTTGTTGATTCATTTATATTTATGCCAAAGAGTTTAGCTGAGTTAACCAGTAATTTAAAACCAGAACAATTTCGAGAAACATTAAAGTTTTTCCCGATTGATAAACTTGATCTAGTTCATACTAAATCTGATTTTCCATATGACTTTTTTGATTCATTTGAAAAATTGAAAGAACCTGTTCCATTATCTCCAGACAAATTTACAAACAGATTAACAGGAGAAAAAATTAGTCCTGAACGCCATAAGCTTCATGTACGAGTTTGTAAAGAATTCGATCTAAAGTTAGGGGAGGACTTAACTGAACATTATAACGAAACTGATGTCCTTCAATTAACAGATATATTTGAAAACTTTAGAGATGTATGTTTAAAGGCATATGGATTAGATCCTGCATGGTATTATACAGCACCGGGCTTATCGTGGGATGCAATGTTAAAGATGACTAAAATTAACTTAGAAATGTTGACTGATTATGATAAAATACTAATGTTAGAAAAGGGTATACGAGGAGGAATCTCACAATGTAGTAAAAGATATGTAAAAGCTAACAACAAATATATGCAAGATTATAATAAAGATGAGTGTTCAACATACTTAGCATATCTAGACGCAAACAAATTATATGGGTGGGCGATGAGTCATTACGTGCCCTATAAAGATTTCAACTGGGTTAAACCTTGCATAGATAGAATGAACATCCCAGATGACTCTGATACCGACTATATATTAGAAGTAGATTTAGAGTATCCGAGGTATTTACACAACAAAAATTCTGATTTACCATTAGCTCCAGAAAACATGTGCCCACCACAATCTAAACAATCAAAACTACTAACGACACTTTATAATAAGAAAAGATATGTAATTCACTATAGGAACTTAAAACTATATATGTCGCTTGGAATGAGATTAATGAAAGTGCATAGAGTATTAGAATTCAAACAATCAGACTGGTTACAGAAATACATTGACTTAAATACAAATATGAGAAAGCAAGCTAAAAACAAGTTTGAAGAAGATTTTTATAAGCTCATGAATAACTCGGTATTCGGAAAAACAATGGAAAATATTAGAAAGAGGCAACCCATACAATTAGAATGTGATCCTGAAAGAGTAGAAAAATTAATTGCAAAACCTAATTTTGATTACAGAACAATATTTACAGAGAATTTGTGTGCTATACATATAAAAAAGAGCGATTGACCAATATATGTTGGTATGAGTGTATTGGAACTATCAAAACTATTAATGTATGATTTTCATTATAACACTATGAAGCCGAAATATGGAAACAATATAGATTTATGTTACATGGATACTGATAGCTTTATATGCAAGATTGTGTTTGAAGACTTTTACAAAGACATAGCAGAAATAATTTATCAATTTGATACGAGTGAATACGGGCAAAATAACATATATGGACTACCACTAATAAACAAGAAAGTAATAGGTAAGATGAAAGATGAGAATAAAGGTAAGATCATGACAGAGTTTATTGGATTGAGATCAAAGATGTAGGCTTATAGAGTAGAAAATAAAGAAGAGAAAAAGGCTAAAGGAGTAACTAAAGCTGTAATATCAAAGGAGTTGCAGTTTGACGATTATAAATAAAGCTTATTTAAAAATGTTAAAACGTATAAAGACATAAACCTCATTAGAAGTTATAAGCACGATATATATAGCATAACCGTTCATAAGCTAGCATCAGATTCTTCAGATGATAAAAGATATATTATGCGAGACGGTATAAATACATTAGCTTGGGGTCATTATGTGATAAAAGAGGAGTAGTTGTAGTTTTACTTATAAGTTTTAGATGTAAGTTTGTTATAAGTTTTTAGGAATAAGTTTTTATGATTTTAAATGTCATAAAAGCCTATGCGATCTCACTTAGGGTTATCCTTCTGTGTTAAAGTACAATAGTCAGTGGTGGCTTCATAATTTTTTTGACAGTTAGGGGGTGGAAGGGTTGAAAGTGCCCTAGAACATACAAACATACCCTACTGATATATAATACTTATATATTTCTTTATCTTGGAACGAATGTCAGAATTATAAAAATGCTTTTAATATCATTGAAGCCAAATGATATGAGTAGATTTTCCATTAATGAATGATGATATTTCAAGAAAATGATGGCGATGACAGAATGCTTCATGAATTTCAGTTTTGATTTGATTGAATTGCATTCTCAATGTAAAGTTACAATCTGATACTAGGCAATAGAATTTTCTAAAAATGAAGAAATCAGGATAGTGACAAAATAAGCTTACTGTTGCTGTGCACCCCTTATATACAAAAAATATGAATCAGTCCTGTTTCATAATTTGCCAAGAAGCCTTCGTAGGTAGGTTAAGAAGCTGAAGGAAGTACATACTGTAACCAATACCACATAAGTTTCTGCTTTTCTGGATTTTTGTAATGAAGAAATAAAAATATCATACACTTTTTTAAACACGGGACATACAAATACATTATCCATACGCACGTAAATTGTGTCACCCAAGTTGTGTAAACTTTTATACATCTCTGCTAGTAGGTTAATTTAATCGCAGTTTGAAGTAGTGTTAAATGGTAGTTAATAAATCATCCGCCTAACGTGATGAAGGACAACTTTAGTAACACACTATTAATGTTCATTTTATATACAGGTGTAGTACACTACTTTTACAAACGATTACCTTCGTATTAAACGAATATACGATTCTCATATGTAAATGATTACAGGGAAGGAAATATAGACGGTCAGTAAAAGGGACATGCTGTACATCAAAGAACGGATGTTAGTACCTCTTTATGAAAAGTCTCATAATTCGCATATGGAAAACTATTTTCGTAAATTAAATCAAATATATGTTGCTTAATTAAAAATGCAAACCAGTCTTAACTCTCACTGCAACTTATTGTGTTACATATTGAGTAGAATATGTACCAGAGTATTCACAGGTTATGATATTGATCTGTAAAATACCTAATGCTATCTTGAACACAGGCTACTTTGTATCTGTGTGAAAGGAAGTCCACAGTGCCCAATAGACACATTTTCTCGTTACAACCACTAGAAATGGCACGAATTGCACTTTGAATAACATCCCTCCCCAAGCATTCAAACAATCAACAAACAGCAAATGAAAAAATCCAGAAAATCGTAAGTTTCGTATTTCGATCCAATACAATTGCAATGGGTGAAAGACAAAGACAACAATCCGTCTCAAATTACCAAAAATAATGCAATAAATGCAAACTGCACAATATAATCTCTTTAAGGTTTAGGAAAACCTACTTTCCTGAGTACGACACTTCTGATCTGATATAACTGTATGCCAGGTATTTACGAACTAATATGCCTACTCTATATATGCACATAAATAAAATATTAAATTACTATTTCGTTAGCCATTTTGTAACAGTTGCCATAAAGTTTAAATTTGTTGAAATTCTGAATAGTTTTTATTATTAAAGGTTAAAGTAACAGACCAATTTCAAGTAAGTGTTCAAGGATATGATAGCCCCTACTCGTAATAGCTGGTATTAAAATACTTAGTTTCCAAGGGCGCCGATCACTCTGTAAATTTGAGGTTTCCCATTCAGATGCAGGAGGCATATATATGAGGATTTTAGGACAAATTGCAATTAAAGTGTCCCATATATTGTATATTCATAAATAGAATAGAGGGCCTACATGAGATTTGGGGGGACTGGGTCCCCCAGGATCGGCGCCCTTGTTCGCGTCTAGCGGTCGTAACACAATTAAAACTAGTTTCTCTTTTTTCTAACTAAGAAACAGCATCTGAAAATAATATTCCTTTTTTTTCAAACAAACATTCAATAGAATTCTCAACTAAGTACAAAATCGTATCAGAATGTCTGTGAATATCATATACAGTCCACAAAACATTTTTAAAATATCGGTTGCAAACTCTGCTACGTGAAAAAGTCAAACATTCATACTCATTATTGTATACGTAGTACGTATCGGTCTCTCAGATACTCCAATCACAATATTTAAGAGTCGTTCTGAGAATTGTTGCAAATTGTGCTGCTGCTTGCATTGCACCAAACGCTGTACTATAATTTAACCAAACTATAGTGATCCAAGTCGTATCCCTTGGTACAAATCAAATGTTTCAATTTGTGTATAAAGCTAACAATAATAAAAACAAACACACTATTGATATCACTACCTACACTGTTTACATGGTGGCAAAGTTGTACTAATATCAATTCCCTGTTATTACATATATCTTCTTTACTAATTAATTATTTTTGTACGCATAATTGCTAACGAACTATCCGCAGAAAGCAATTGAGGGTTTTTAGCGTGTAAAGGAATACAATTGAGTTGAGAAATCAACATCATTAATATAACGCAATTTATTATTTTCGATCTACTTCCTTCAACTTAACGTATTTTGTATGGAATTAGACAAAAAAATCTAATTCCATATTCAAAATTTCATACGCTAATTATACCATATTACGCTTGCAACATTATTTATCTACAATACCTTTTTTCCTTATAAAATGTTTAGTACCAAATCTTCGTAAACAGTAAGTAGCGCTTTCGATAAAAAAAGGTCACTTCTGAAAACTAACTATTTCCGTTCATTCAGAGTGTATTTCTAGTACAAAACATTGTGCCCGGAATTCTCCCGTTTCGTCATACAATCTCGTACCACCATGTTACAATTGCCAACTTCATTTATCGTTCTTCTTTATCCGAAAAACATAATAGTGATACAGTAAACTTAGAAACACAAACACACGCATTGATGTCCGTCCACAAATTAAATGTTTTCATTTAAGTGAACGGAAACTTGGAACAAATTAGTTAATAATGAATATGTTTTAATCATAGCATCCCAAATACTTAGCCTCATGTACAACATATTAAGTTTCCTAAAAGACGAAAAAAAATCAGTTTGAAGATCCTTTGTGAGAGAGTTCTAAAGGTCAAACACACACATAGAAAGAAATACGAATAGCACCCAGTTCACCAGTTTCGGAAAGCTCAATCAGCTCTCCCTGCTATTATGTCATCGTTTTCTTAGTATATATAACAAAGAAACTGTGGAGGTACAATGACATGAATCCATATAAATTAATTACTGCAGACATTTCAAAGATGTAATTTGTCTTTCAAAGAATACTTAAAAAATAAATTATAAAACCCACGACGATCTTATTCAGTTATACCAAAGAAAGATCAAGTGACTTTTCATATCTTCTTTCCATTTGCTGATCATATATGTAATTCATTCACGTTTCTTTCCTCTCTTCCATCTAAAAACGAGAATCGCTATGACATATCACTTTGAAGCAACAGAAGAGTATTGTGTTAAATATGTATAATTCTTCACAAATACTATATGTATTGAACTGGTGTTATTAACTGCAGTATTGTTGAGTAGTATCGACGTATCACTACATTCAACCTAGAGTAATAAAGGTCACATTTTTACATCATTGTTAACTACTTGAAATTGTTACAAAAAAACAACAATCAGAGTGTACTTTTCTAACAACGTAACTATAAACAATATTTTACTTTCTTATTATATGTATAACTTTCGTACTGTCACTATACGGTTAGAGGCTGTAAAATTTAATAATGAGTCATGGGAAGTTATACATATTGTGGCATGATATATGGCATTACATAATATTTTATACCTTTATTACAAAACGAATAATTTTCATGAAGTAATTTTATATATTAATTTAGAACACTTTGTTCAGTGTTACTAAACCACCTCATGCACGCTACTACTAATGTCTGCTATTTACTGCTCACATTACTCAATTGGAAGAAATAAATTAACCTATTTAAAATAATGTTTTGCATACATATTATATTTCTTTTCGATTTTGGAAAAAATTGTACTTTTCTAGGCTTACGGTTTATTTGTTTGGCGTACTTTTCTCTGGTAGCTGGATTATTTTAAGCTTAACATCGTTTTGGACACCAAAACTACACGAAACATATACTTACAACATAATGTAAGGGCCTAGCCACATGAGGTTTCAAGGAGAATATCCGTAACTTAGTTTACTAAGGCCGGCAGTCTATTTTCACATTTTATATTATATTTATTAAGTGCAGATGACCTATTAATGTATCTAGATCTAAAAGCGCTAGTCATACTACTTTGAGAATTGTTGCTGTTGTAAAAAGGACTGTGTCTATTACGAAGTTCAAGTATTGCGTTTGTTTATTGCTTCTCCAGAAAATTCAGATTTTCTGATAACAGCCCTTAGTGAACTAAGATACGGTTATATATTTCGTGTTCAGTGGAGCGAATGATAATTTGTGGGAAAAAGTATCTCATGCTTAAAACATATATTTACCTCTAGCAGGCAAACAAAAATCACTGTTGAAATTTAGTGTCATACAGTTTATGAGATTTTTATGAAACTTTGGGTGATGTTTTTTACATACAGTTGATACAGTCGAGCTCTTTAGTTATGATTTATCCGACAGAAAGAAATTTGATTTCATGTTCCTATAAATAATATGATACTACAATTCATAGAACAGTTTCGACGCTAATAATTACTCCAGACCGTTTTAATTAAATGTATTCCATTCAGCCAATTATAATCAATATTAATAAATTATTAAGCTTTGATGGTTACTTTATCCGACATAAGTAACTAGATAAAATTGTTTTTCTGTCTTCCATAATGCACAAGAATAATTCTGTTATTTATGGTTCTTTGAATTTAGTAGCAAATTTGGAGTTTGTTTATTAGAAAACGTCACATATTGATGGACTAAACTGTAAAAATCTATATATCTATACTATATAGAAGTAAATCTATTACTAAAGACAGATACGAATAGCAAAACTTTCCATTGATAATCGAAATCTGGTCTCTATCAACTAAAGATAATACCTTAAACATATTCATGAATGGCTCATAGGTGTTCTTAAATTTTGTGCTCAAAAAAAAGGAATGGTTCTAAAATAATCCGTATGGTGTCTTTCTAAGTCTGCAAGGTGCTTTGCAAAAATATAAACTGAAATATTTAACTGCATTTGTAGAACGTTGATGCAAATTTCATCGAATTGTTAGTTTAATCTTTTCAAAACGGTTTAGGTAACTATACAATATATTTATTTTCTTAGTTAAAAATTATGGAAATTTTGAATTAAATCTTATAAGTTCTATAATGCATTTTCTTACAAGAAAATAGTAGACAGATAAATTTTGTATAATTAAAATTTTAACTTGTGTCCTGGATAAACTACTGGAGGACGGTGGGTTTTAATACTGCTACCTAGGACGACTTTTAAAAAATCCAATCTCTGGAATAGAATATTTATTTAGAAACAAGATTATTACCGAGTACACAAGATTAAACAAGATTATGCACTCGAAGTGCATTGATTAATTGTACGGGTAAAAGTATATATGTTTATGTATGTATTATACGACACTATAATTAGGCATTAAGCCTCTTGTGTTGTTTTCTAAATACATAAATGTTTCAGAGTTGGCGTAAATAATTTGAGAGAGAGATGAAAGAGCGGAGCCTATACTTCAGCTCCCTATATAAAATCCGTTGCATCGATACTTATCAACTTTGAAACTTGGTTATTTACATTGACAGTGTAGTTTCTGTTTTGTATTTTATAGCAAGAATTTTCTAGTATGTCGCTAACAATTGCATTTACAGGCATCACACTATTTGAAGTCGTGGAGTGAGATTTAACGTTTTAATTGTTTTTATATACTTAAAAAAATTGTACCAATCATTTTACTAAGTAATTCTAAAACATCTTTTACTCTTCATACATAATTTAAAGCTACCTTACGTTCAATTATATTTTAAGTATAATTCTGACAAAATATTTGTTAAAGGTCTAGATCTAAGGAATTGAAAATAAGATTCTCTCTTGTAAATATATATTATTGTGTTCATGTCACAGGGTTATTAGTATAATTCCATTCAAGAAAAACTGTTCTTGAAATAAATATACCATTCTGAAAGTTTGGAAAGCCAATAAACTCTTTATAGATTTGGGAATAATTTCTCAAACCGCATTCAAAAGTCCAGCTCTTTGAAGAGAATCACGATACTGAAATTCTAATTTCCGAAAGCAAATAGTCTTTCAGACAAGTAGATGTCATAAATTTAACGCGATCGTCAAATGCTACATAAAAGTACATTGTAAAACTGATGATGACCGTTAGTGTACAGAAACAAAATAACGAAGATTTATAATAAATGGGAATGTGCGAAAGCTTCTTTCTACAAATTGTATATGATGCTTGTACGTCTAAAAATATTCAACCAGTTGGAAAAAAATCATGTTTGTATACAATTCAATACATTAAATTGTTTACTACATATGAACACTTAGATTTCGTAACTGCATAGAAACATTAGTTACTTAACAATATTATGAGTTAAACACAATATTTCGTAGAAAATATAAATCGTTTTCTCTTCTCAAACCGTCATTATGTTAACGGCCTAATTTGGAAGTGGATGTTAAAGGGAAAACAAAAAAACGAATTAGTAGAATTTTATGTAATGTATCCTTTGGAACCGTAAATGATTTTTTCACTCTCTATTCCTAACTTGAAGCCTTGGGATACCTTTGATTAAACGCTTGTGTCATAAAAACTAGAAAAGAGTAACATGTATAAAATTGAACAGGAACAGTAAAAAATAATTCTACAAACTACCGTGCACTTTTCTGCCATGTGAAGTGAACTTTGTACTATTAAATCATTTGAATCGTTAAAAATGAGAAAATTTCATGGACATGTATAAAAACTTTTACTTTTTTGTAAACGTTGCTCTTGTTTAATCATTCTAGTAAATACTGTTGCAAAATATTAATTAATCGTAACAAAATACCAAGAGATATGTGTTGAAATTTTCAGTTATTTCAGTTCCTAATAATTATTGTATTTCCTTCAATACTATTTTCTTCATAATACTAAAGATGTGATTTGTTACAGGTTTCCTTGCAGGTTTTAACATTTCATATATGTGGAGGAACTATTATCAACGAATACTTTATTTTAACAGCTGCTCATTGCGTTGAGTAAGTAGATTTTTCTACCTAGGGTAATATATTATTTTAAGCTCTTAAAAAATAAATGGGTTTTCTGACAAATTGTACATTTGAAGAAAAATGAGATGAAAGGTTTTACGGTTGAAACTTTTAATGAATCGGTATAGATATTATAAATACGCCTTTCCCTTTTGTTATGTGTATGGAAATGCGCACTACGCGTTCGCACTTTCAAATGCTTAGTTTTAACTTCCCATGAAACGGATTATGTACGTAACCCTTTCATCCGCTAATAATATAAATGGTATCGATATAACAAAAAAAGTTCCTTATGTCCTTTGAACATTGTTGTAACAAACTCATGCACATAGTAGGGTCTATACATTAGACCAGAATAAAATAAAACAAAGTACGTGATATACAACAGAACAACACATTAAACACAAAAAATAATACTTTTCTCAGATATGTTTACCATAGTTTCATTAACTAGTATGTTCATAATACCAATGAAACTTGTCGGGAACAAATTCTAATACCTCCTTAAAATATTTCGTTTACTCGTTTTTTAGTTCTCCAATTTTGTGACTAAACGTTAGTACTACAATATTATTTTAAAAATTGGGTATCCACTGTTAATGTCAACGAATTTCCACTTTGATAGATACGGTTGCAGCTTCCTTTGAGCAAACAGTTTTCAAATTTTTACATTCGTTTAAATTTTAGCCATTCCTGAAGATATCTCTTTTTTAGCAAGCATGTGGTTATTTTCTTATTTGTGAGTTTAAGTCGTTACTTGGTTATCGATATCACTGAAGTGTGACTGCACATTAACTGCATGATATCCGTAACTTGCTTGGTTAATGAAACTAATTTGTTCCTCTGGCAGATACAAATGTCACATTTGGATGATGTCGCACTTTTCTCTATTCGGCGAAAACCATATTCAGAGTTCAAATATCTGTCATTCACCTGTGTTTTTTTCTTTTCTTACTTTTTTGCGTTCGATTCTCTTGTAATAACATTTCAAAATCATATGTTCCTACAAAGAATTTGATTCTATTATTGTTTCCGGCCAATGAATCTATCCGTATTGATAAATATTACCCATATCATGAGAGATGATATGTAAATCAGATTGAAAAAAAACATTAGTTTTTTATAAAATGTGCTGACAGAACGGTGACGATAATCCACTGAAAACATATCGCATGTGACAGAGCGTGATGAGATTACATATAGCCTAAGTTTAAGAATCATTAGACGATAGAGACGTGAAGGGTCCTGGAACTTGAAAAATCAAAACTAGCGTATAATTACAGTAGGGTAGGCCGAAAAAATTGAAAGTTGATGAATCGACTTCCGATAGTACGGTAAACCTGTTTCATGACCTCGAAACAACGTCTGCGAGATTTCAACGAAATCGGTTCCTCAGAGCTGCCAAAAATTTGAAAATTATTCAAAACAAGTTATTTTAATTTTTTTCTATTTCATAAAGGTTCTACATTAAACAACTTCCAACAGCAATTAAAATTCACTTTGAATAATCTTTAGCAACAGTACAAAATTTCAGCTATATCAATGAATATCTTTAGGTTCCTCAGAACTGCTAAAAAATGACAAAACTTCACCAAAATCTTACTTATGTGAATTTTTTTATAATATTGTAAACATTCCCGTAAAACAAATTCTGTTTTTTTTAGATAAATTTCCAATTGTTCAGTTGGCAGCACTGTACGTAGTAAAGAGTAAACAAGTTGGAACTGGTAATTGCTAGCGAGCGGTTGAGAAGAGTGTTGTACGTACAAATCATAAACAATCAATACCACGTGAGGTTATGTGAGGTTAACGCATTCAAAGTGAGGTTAAAAGTTTTGTTTTTATTTTAGTGCAGTTAGATATTAATTTTTAAATCAACATTAAAACAAAACGTGTCGATCTGTTCCATTTTCTTTGAACGCAAGCCAAGGAATTGAGTTAAAAATTTTGTTATTTTAGTACGGTAAGAAATTAAAGTTAACGACGAAATTGCCCCCTGCAAGCCAGTAGACAAGAAAGAGTCCGTGACTTCTAGGCCAAAGTCAAGCAAAGTATTGCGGAGCGAAATGGTGTGTCCGATATAATCTGACCACCAAAGGACTTGATGCCTTCCCGACGTTTCTACTATGCAATGTTTTATTTTTGTCTTGTATGGCAGAACTAAAAGGCGTTACACGGATGGTTGAACTTTCTCATCATCTTTTATTGTAAAAGGTTCCTAAATAAGCTCAAGTTCCTCTACTTATTTGGAAGTTTGCTTATGAAGTTTAAAGAAACCCAATGACCATGCGTCTTAGGGCGTATTGGATAGGTGCCTCTCAATGACCGCCAAAGGACTTGAATCTTAGCCAACATCTAACTATCCTCGATGTACTGCAATGTTGCTTAGAAGAGAGGATCAACATTATAAATGCTGCAGGCAATAAGAAAGACCCTAGTTTTTCTGCTATTGCCGATACAGGTCCAGTAAAAGCTGAGGGATTGTACCGAATTCTTCCATCCCATTTGTTAGTCACGAAGACAAAACTATATACATTGTAAAAGAAGAGTCTAAGTCATATCAGAGGAGCTAGACTGAAGAGCACATTTCACTTATCGAGGAGCCAGGATCGAAGTATGTCGGCCACGTTACACCCTCATCTGGCTCAGCTGATAGCATTTTCAGAAGCATAACTGTTTATATGGTGGATATTGGGGAAGATCTAGAACACCTTATCGCTGTAGGTTGTAATAGTACGGCTATCAACACAGGTTTGAAATATGGGATCATTCGCCGCCTGGAAGAGAAGCTGAACAGACCCCTTCAGTGGCTGATATGCCTTCTGCACCTAAACGAGCTTCCGTGGAGGCATTTGTTTCCGTGGATTCTTGGATGGTGCAACCAGAGGTCCACGATCCTATGGCGGCGAGATTGGTCAGCAACTGGAGGGATGTCAGAGCCTGGAGTAACTACCTTCGAAGCCATAGATTGAGAGCTACCTAAGGTCAATGCGAATGACCTTAGCTCTGATCAAAAGTACATGCTAGAAATTTCTCAAGCATTGAAATCCGGAGTTTGCAGTGACGATTTGTTCAAATTTTCCAGGGCACCTGTCACACTCCCGATGGCTTACGACAGCCAACCGCATTCTCCGTTTATACATAGTAACGGAGAATCCAACACCTCAGATGGAGACACTGGCAGAGTTCGTCATGAAGTGCTACGTACCCGGATGGTTCAGATTGAAGTGCAATCATTCAATCAAAGACGGAGCCCGTAATCTCTGGAACACCATTCATAATAGTAGATCTTTTCCAGTGAATCTGAAGAACGTAGTGAATAAGGTCATCTCCAGAAACGCGTTCTTTGCTCATCCGGAAAACATTATCCTCTCCATGGTAACCGACTATAAGGGCGCACATTCGAGAGTTGGGTCTCAGAAGAATTCTGAAAGCAAGGGAGGGAGAGGAGAGTGTCTCAGAGTGTTTTAAGCTCCTAAAATCAATGTTGGTGGAACAGACTATATGGATATTATTGACTGGATGAACTGCACATTTATATCGCCTCCAGTCATGCAGAATGTGGAGACAGATTTTATCAATTTGTGGACTGGGAATTTTCAGCTTTCCGTGCCACATCCAAGCCGTTGAGCGTTTTCAAAGGTGGTCACAGAAGCGGCCCAAATGGTATGTGGTTTCCAGAGAAGGGACGGATTCATTCGAGCAAAACTGGCTAGTCAGGCGGCAATTCACAAATCACAAGTTTGACCACAAATCTGACTACAGTGTAAACCAAATACTAATGAACAATGAGCTTTACGAACTGAATTGTCAAATAAGCGGGTTTCGGTGATTCATTTTGGTTTCTTGGCACTTCTGAGGAACCTAAAGATGTTCATTGTCGTAGCTACTGTTGCTACGTACTACGTACTACGCAACATTTTCTACTGTTGCTAAAGACTATTAGATGTGAATTCATTATGCTGACGAACGTTTTTAATGTAAAACTTTTAAGAAATAAAATAAGTACCAAAAAGTCTATTTTGAAAATTTGTCAAAAAAATTGGGTTTTTGGTAAAATTTTGTCATTTTTTGGCAGTTCTGAGGAACCTAAAGATATTGATATAGCTGAGTTTTTTTAATGTTGCTAAAGACTATTAAAAGTGAATTTTAATTTCTGTTAGAAGTTGTTTAATGTAAAACTTTTATGAAATAAAAAAAATTTAAAAAACATGTTTTGATTAATTTTCAAATTTTTGGCACCTCTGAGGAACCTCAAGATATTAACCGATTTCGTTGAAATATCGCAGACGTTGTATTGAGGTCATGGGGCAAGTTTACCGCACTATGGGAAGTCAATTCATCAACTTTCGATTTTTTCGGCCCACCCTAATACACAGTATATCAATTAAAATTAAATTTGTTGGAAGTGGGTAGAACAATTCGGATGAAAAATTAGCAGTTTAATAAATAAAAAAAGCGACTTACGTAATTGGTGTTCTCATCGGTGAGGAATTTTCTCAACTATACAAGAAAATGTACTGTCCTCAAATGACACTATATATTAAATAATCCAAAAATTAAATATAATATTAAGAAAGAACAATAGATCAAAGTCTCGATGACAGAAGTGTTGCAAACTATCAACATTATATCAAATTTTAAAGGGGAGAACGAACATTGTCTCGGTTCAGTTCAGACATTTGCGACAATTTGCAACAGTTCTGTCAATGCTTTACATATGTTGTGCAGCAATGAGTATGAAATGTGCAATAAACCAACGTAATGTCATTTCAATTTTAGCTACTAATATAACTTTATATAATACCTTCACAACATTGTCAAACTCTGGCTTCAGATATTCACCTTCGTGAAAATACATACCTTCTTAATGAATCATTAATAATGACATAAGCTGTGAAATAGTGCTGCCAGTGGATAACAGCAAATTTACTGTAAATAGAACTATAAGTTTTTCCCGATATACACTAGCAAATTTCATATACGTATTTAGGAGCTTCATATCAAATATATATATATATATATATATATATATATATATATATATATATATATATATGAGACTTTTTTCGAATCGATTAATTCCGTAATAAAGCTAACTAAGAGTAATTGATTAACAGCCTCTCACGCTTTCTGACGTGAAGTATGTCTAAAACGGATTTCTGAACTTTCTTCGAATTATAACCTTCCCGAGCTTTCTTGCCGGTTTTGGAAGATACATGCTTTTCTGGACATCAAAATAAATGTATAACAGGTTTGTAGAATTTGCTACTTCTTTATCATGGTTTAGAATATCAAAAGCAACTTTGTAGCACTCAATATCTTCTTCTAAAATCTGTCCACCATCACAAGCATTTCAGAGGTTGCTTTCGGGGCGGGCAAAAGATATTTTAAATTTAATAGCAAACACTGTTTGACACTTAGATTTTGCTACATGAAGTGTATTGTTTTTCTCGAGTCAACCTCGTTCCAAATTAAATTGGTACAATTTCGGGATAGATGTTATAAGAGAGACATATTGTGTAGTGAATGTTTGTTCTTGAGTAATGTGCATGTTAACATAGTAATGATCTTATGTGGTTCTTACGACATGAGGTAACTTCGTCACAAACTTTGTTCTGACTATTTACATGTTTCTTTCGCTTGCCCGGTTCAGGAGGAGAAATATTTTTATTTTTTAAAATTATTTCAATTTTTTGATTCGAATTTTCTACAATGTCTCATAGGTTATGTTGCAGACATTAACTCTATCACCATTGCTAGCTACACAAAAATTGAATGTTTTGGATTCATTATGAATGACATTTTTTTAGTTTACCCACTGTGGTAATACCTAGAGTTTGTCTTTTCAATACATTTCAACGAGTGACACTTTTTACAATTATCATCAAGTTTACGAAACATTTAACACATTCGAGCCGGAGCCTATTCCTACAATGTTTTTCCTCAAATCGGTGGTTTGTGGGATACTTTTGATTTTTATAAATACTGGTGTAAAATCCTTATAGTAATTAAATGTTTCTTATATTGAAATAGATATTTAGTGCTACAGAATACAACTTTATCAACCTGTTTTGTCATTTGTATTTTTATTTTTACATCTTTTTATAAATGTACCTTTATCAGTTACGAAAAAAGTCCGACAAGCAATATGATTGATTATAAGTATCCATATATGAGTTTTTGGCGCATTACAGCTCTTTAAATGTTACAAACTGTCAATAGAAACATCAGATACTTCGGAGTGGGATAATGGTATAGGTATGAAGTAAAAATATTGAACAACAAAATTATTTCTATTTATTTCTATTTTTCGCCTCTAGTTGATCTTTAGTCGTTTGTCCTTTTTGCATTCGCTTTTCTGTTTTGCTGAAATTCCCTGAAAGTGTATAAGAATATAAATAAATAAAAAAATATAAATACGATTGTTGTACTTAAAGAAATATTACTAAGATATATTTCCCACCCACTCACTTAAATGCTTATATTACAGTTATCTTTATTAGTCAGTCATTACAAGCTAAAAGAAAAAAAACTCAACTTCCGTGCTAAAGAAGCGCCGCCAGCATAATCTCAGAACAATATTTGCATTATCAATTTCAGAACAAGAGTCGACGGCAAACGCATCGGGCATATTCCATATTTCTTCTTCGGAAATATATCAAATGCTTATCTCAAAAAATATAAAAAATGCATATAAAGATACGGGAACGTATGTCAATTCTTATTGCTCTAGCATTTCACACAGGCAATCGAACTATTATATGGAGTGTGATAGTATCAACAACACGCTTCGATCAGTCAGTGTCTTATTCTCGTACCGTTCCCCTTCGTCTAAAATTGTTCTTCCATCACTACAGTTTATCTATTGCTTCTGTATTGTTCGTTGAATACTGGACCCATACAATTTACTAGAGATCATTAGAAAATTCAATCACTCCAAGGTTCCTTCAGAGAACACATCTCCCTCTCTTATCTCACACTTACAATCGCTGTAGGTTTTAGTTTTTTTTATTATTTTCCTTCAGATGGGATATCATTTGTGAGTTCGTTTGGTGTCTCACCTCTGTCAGCTTCTGCAGCGTTGAACCTGTTTGTCTTATCTTGCTAAGCAATAGCGCGATTTAGCTTAATGATTTGATACGCTCCTTAAATCGTGATGATACAGAGTAAAATTGTATGTACCGGTGACACAAAGTAAACAAATCACTACTAAAACGAAGCGTTAATTCTCTAACATAATGAAAAGCCAATCTGTTGAACTAAGGGTTCGTATTAATATTGGTTGTTTTACTTTTTTCGAAATTATTATTCTCCTTGATTTTGTGTTTATTTTTAAGCTTTATGGTATGCCTTTTTACTTTATTTACCTAAATGTAAGTAGATAATCTCTTTATCTCTAATATTTCCCTTCTTTATATGGAAGCGGAGCAAAGACTTTGGAAAACAAGAAATTGGGCTTCGGCAGATATCTTATTTGAATTGCACATTTTAAGGTTTCTAGGAAATCAATTTCCCAATTTCTTTTGTTTTCTCGTGCTCATAAACCTTCATTTTAGTTTTATTTTTTGTGTCTCATGATGTAGTACCTTTCTACTAGCACAGATAATAACAAATGAGTTCCAGATAATAACAAATCGTATTGGATCCCCAAAGTATGGATGCAAGTGGCTTAGAATAACTCCTTTTATGTGGACTATACATTGACGTATTTTTCCGACGTAGCCATTCAATTTCATGCACTAGTTTTGTTAGCAGCTGTCAATACGTTAGTGTATGGGACCTGGCTTAAGTTTACGCACCAAATTTTTATACGCTGCAAAAGTCTGGCTGCTTCTAACTTCGAGCGTAAATATGGCGCGTATAAACGGCTCAGATGAAAGGGTTTTCGAGCAGCAGGTGGTCTCTTGCCCTTTCCATGGCCTTCTCCCTGGTCTGGTCTTATTGTTTTCAGAAGAGAGTACCTGTTCTTTAGTTGTCCTCGCGAATCGTTGCTGTGGTTTGCTCGTAGACTAACGTGAAATCATCATTCCAATCTAGTTTCAGTCTTTCTATACAATACATGATTTCGGCTAAATTAATATTTTCTATTGCACAAAACAAGACATTATTTCCTAATTAAAATGCATAAGAAATTTTCAGTGCATAGAGAAAAAGGTTTTTAAATCCAATACTTCCTAATCACAATTCGCAAATGATTAGAGCTCCTCCGTGGATATATGGTCAGCGTAAGCTTCTCCGGCGCAGAACATCCTGTTCGATTCTCAGCAAAAGCTCATGCAGTTTGGATCTCACTTCTCGTACAGACTCACTGTCTAAGAGGTCGCTAAATTAAAACCCAATCCAATCGTACATGATTTCTTTTGACTACGAATTAAACACTAAATTTAATATTTGCATATTAGTCCCCCCTATACACAGAGAGGTCAAGATGGTTATAAAAATGAAGTTACACCTTCAGAGTTGTTCATGTTCTGATATTAAAAAAATAATTATAACATGACTTCTAATAGCATGTGACCAATTCCCGACAAACTAAAAATGTCGTGCTATTTAGAAAAGAGTGAGAAAGCAAGAGAAGGAAAAGCAGGTCATGGCAACCAACAGCAATGTTACTTTCAGACATACTTTCATTCACTTGGATCTCTCCGGTCGAATATGAATAAAAATGTCCCCAGTAGGAAAGATAAATCACTCCTTCACCAAATAATGTTCAAATGCAGCTCTCTGATATTTTGTTTTGTCCCACGCCACCCGTACAATATTTTTAGAAGAAATCATTACCAGCATAGAGACTATAGGTAGCTACTAGATATATTTAAGAACAAAAAGTAATGATCCTGACCTTCAACAAGATATTATCTCGATATCTGCCTGATAAAACAGCAAAAAATGCGTTTGACTATCGAAATTCGCTGAAACTTTTTGCTATTTCGACCACCTACTGCTTACAAGAACTCAATTTTACAAGAACTTCTAACAAAACAGCTTCAGAAAGACACTATTTTTTTCACGTGATCTTAACATTACTCGTGGAAAAGAAAATGTGATAAACCACAATACATAACATAATGTTTCTTGTAAATTATTTCAAACCTCAGATTCTACATATATTTAATTTTAGTAGACCTAATAATCCTATTTCGCCATTAATGCTCACATACTAAGTCTAAATAGCACAATCATTGTACTGCTCGTTTTAGTGTGCTCGCTTTTCAGCCTTAAAAGTTCAAGTCCAGGGTACTAGCTATGTTGAATATTTTTTAACATTTTTATTATATCTAGTCATGATGGCAACACTTATTTAGAGAGCTTATGTAGACACAAAACAGAACATACCTAACAACAAAATTGAAATGGCACCCATTTGCAAGAAATAGGATTACACTTTTAATAGTTCATGTTAACTTGTAATATGCCATTAAAGCATTTCTCAACCTTTGTGGTGTGGTTACTGGTCAATGCTTCCCAGATAAACGTTGACTTAAGGTCTATTATCGCAAAATATTAACTAGCAATGAATATCTGACATTTAAATAGATTCTTTCACGAACAACTCAATCATTTTACTGATCTCCTCTGTGGCTAAACGGTTAGCGTAAGTGTCTCTGGCGTGGGAGATCCGGGTTCGCTTACCAGTGGGAGCTCATGTGGTTCGGATTCCAAGTTAATCAGTAGGTCTAGTCTCATATAGCATTGCTGCCAAAAAGGACGTTAAACGCAAAATCAACTCAACTTAATCGTTTTATTATGTTTATAGGTAGCACGTCCATCACTGTGAGGAGAATTTATATAATAATTGACACAACTTCTTACTTAATAGTGTGTTATTTTAGTGTTATTTCTACTACTAGAGCTTCGAAATTAATTGATATTTAATTGTTTTCATTTTCGTATAAGATACAAGTTTGTTTACATTTTTCTTTTTACTTTCTGCTTTATTCCATATAACTACGCTTTCTTACAGTGAAATATGTCTTATTCAATGAATACAAGAACTATGAATATTAAAAACATACAATTTGACGGAATCTTTACACTGAGAAAAATGAAAATTTAAAATTAAACAAATCTGTTTATTTTCTGAACCAGTAAATGGAAATTCTTCCGAATAAGATTGCTTCAAATCATTGGCTCATAAGTTGTTAAACAAATGTAATAATAATAATAATAATAATAATAATAATAATAATAATAATAATAATAATAATAATAATAATAATAATAATAATAATAATAATAATAACAATAATGTAAACGAACGAATGAATTTGGTTCAAGATGTCTTTAACCGTTTAAACTTCATTTGAAAAAAAATCTGAACTAAGATTGGGTAGCACTCAGTTAATTTTAATAAGCAGTTGAATGTTTGTACCAACATGTAATAAAATTTAAACAAACCAGCCGTTCAGAATATTTTAACTTTGTTTGAAAATAACCTATTCAGAGTTCAATTGGAGGATAAAGAGTTGTGAATAGCTAATCTTTTGACCGAATTTGACTACAATAAGTTCGAAATTAAATAAATTAAGGTCTATATTATGGTAAAGCTTCATATGCCTAATATTATAGCTGCGCCAAATTCATGAAACAGCTACAATCATTTGTATCAACCCCACATTTTATTATTTGCAGTTTCTTATGTTCCTATATAACATACACATGCAAACCTTTTTAAGACAAATTTAATATTTAACATACTAAATAAGTATAATAATTTTAATCAAGAGTTAAGTTTATCTTACTTTCCGTAATCAATTGTAGTTGCGCAAAAACACAGATCTATTCGCTTGTAATGGAAATTACCAGTGACGGCAATTGGGTATGAACACTAGAAAGAGGGGCAAAACCCTACTAATAGTAAGGGAGCATGTAATTAGTTTATAGTGTAAAGCCAAACAAGTGGTGGCAGCAATTACCTCCACGCCCCTAATCCCCGATGGACAGCACACTTTTTAATAATATTCACAATTTAAGTGAATTTTAAGAAATTGTTGAGGAACAATTTTAGTAATATTTAATTAGATCTACACGCTTTTATTGGAATCACTTTACTTTATATCTACAATTAGTTTCATTATATTTTTATTAACTGTTCCAACGATGCGTTCAAACGTAGAATATTCACTAACAGCCATTACATTGGACAACAACTTAAATTAATTTGTTTACAATTAAATAAATTAATAAAAAAACGCCAAATTTGTTATATTTAATTTGAACATGTGGTTTGATGCAGTCATTAGAATCAATCATTTCTTTAAATTAGAAGTTGATTTCATCGATCAAAATTGTCTGCTTACTGTGTCACAAGGTTTTCAGTATACCCAACATTGAATGCTGTAAATTTCTTATATCTTATACATTAACATTAGAGGCAGACAGAGGGCGTATTATGAAATTATGCACTGAGAAAAATGTATGTGTCATACGTAAAAACGCAGATTACATGTGTAAATCATATAGTTTTAGGACTTAACGTACAGCAAATGTATAACTGAAAAAAGTACATCTTATACATAATTTCCGCATACATGTTTCGGATAAACGTACTTTCTGTACGAACGAAAGAACTGTATATAGGTGGTTAGGATCTCACATACAGACATACGCATGCAACATTCAACTGACGTATGTAGCATACGTATACCTATGTAATATATGGAAGACTGTTAGATGCCATTCATCCTGCAACGGAATGATGTAATATCAAAGCGGGGAAAGTATGAAGCATATGGATAACATATGTTCCGTGCAGATATCTGTAGTAAACATAATGATTCTGTATATTTGTACAATATATATATAAGAAATATCACAGTCGACTCGATAAGTGTTAGTAAACAATACAAATGTTTAGAAGGTTATTGAAAAACAGAGCCGTAGCTAGAGATTTCGGTGCCAGGGGCGAAGTAGAATTTGGCGCCTATACACTCACCTTATCAATCTTTTCTTTATTTTTTTACAAATAAGAGAAACAGCTGTTGTTGTTATGCTATGTTCAATTTTTATCATGCTGCTTGCACAGACTATTGCGACAGCCTAAAGTGATCATTCTCTATTCTTTTACAAATAAAACCTGTTTTCAAGAGACTTATTTTGGACTTTTTGTTAAACTTACAAAACTGCCTTTGCTGTACACAAATCCAATTTGAGAACAGTTATGAAATTTAAAACTATTTATGTTTCATTCTATCTATCTATCTATCTATCTATCTATCTATCTGTATATATATATATATATATATATATATATAAGAAATGAAATTTTAATATGTTAGAAACGGTGTGATTTAAAAAACAATGTTCGAAATTTGTAACAGCATCAATTTCCAGTAATAGTTGTAAACTTCTGTAATTTTATTCTGTATTTGACCAAATAAAGAAGATTTTAATTTTGATTGTTTTACGGTCAAAAATCCTTTGTGAAATGTAACGGAAACTCTGAAGGGACGTTCTTGGCGAATTTCTTAATATAGAGCGATGGAGGTAAAGAATACGTTTAATGTTTATATTTGAAATCCAAAATGTAGTTTGGCTACTACATACTCTATGTGATCAAAATATCCGGACGCTCCCAGAACATACGTTTTTCATATAAGGTACATTGTGCTGCCACCTACTGCCAGGTACTCATTGTCAGCGACGTTAGTGGTCATTACACATCGTGAGAAAGCAGAATGAAGCGCTCCTTGGAACTCACGGACTTCGAACGTGGTCAGGTGATTGGGTGTAACTTGTGCGAGAAGACTGTACATGAGATTTCTGCACTCCTAAACATCCCTAGGATCACTGTGTCTGATGTGATAGTGAAGTAGAAACGTGAGGGGACACGTACAGCACAAAAGCTACAGGCCGACCCCGTCTGTTGACTGACAGAGACCGTCGACATTTGAAGAGAGTCGTAAAGTGTAATAGACAGACATCTATCAAGACCATAACAAAGGAGTTCCAAACTGCATCAGGATTCATTCCAAGTACTATGATAGTTAGGCGTGAGGTGAGAAAAATTGGATTTCGAGTGGCTGCTTATAAGCCACACATCACGCAGGTAAATGCCTCGCTTGGTGTAAGGAGCGTAAACATTGGACGACTGAACAGTGGAAAAACGTTGTGTGGAGTGACGAATCACGGTACACAATGTGGCAATCCGACGGCAGGGTGTGGGAATGCCCGAGAAACGTCATCTGTCAGCACGTGTAGTGCCAACAGTAAAATTCGGAGTTGGTGATGTTATTGTGTGGTCGTGTTTTTTTTTGGATGGGGCTTGCACCCCTGTGGAACTCCCACAGCGCTGGCCTACATTGATGTTTTCAGCACCTTCTTGCTTCCCACAGTTGACGAGCAATTCGGGGATGGCGATTACATCTTTCAACACGATCGAGCACCTGTTCATACTGCACGGCCTGTGGAGGTATGGTTACACGACGACAACATCCCTGTGATGGACTGGCCTGCACAGAGTCCTGACTTTTATCCTATATAACACCTTAGGGATGTTTTGGAACGCCGACCGAACCAGGCCTCACCAACCTACATCGATACCTCTCCTCAGTTCAGCACTCCGTGAAGAATGGGCTGACATTCCTCAAGAAACATTCCAGCACTTGATTGAAAGTATGCCTGGAGATTAGATCCCGTCATCAATGCTAAGGGTTGTCCAACACCACATTGAATTCCAGCAGTACCGATGGAGGGCGCCACGAACATGTAAGTCATTTACAGCCGGGTGTCCGGATACTTTTGATCACATAGTGTATCTTTAAAATTATAGTACTAACTTAATTTCTTAATGACTGAAAATTTTTGAATTTAAGATTACTTTTATTAATAAACATATTAAAAAACACACACACCCAAATTCGTGGAGTAAAGTTCTGACACATTAAGCCCCTATTCTACAAGAGTTCCAAATTCAAGAACATTATTAATCCTGTTGTTTACCTTAATTTTTAATATTCCCGCGCAAACTTTTGTGTCTCTTCACTCCTTTCATTTTTCATACCTTTATTCTTGCCGTCGTGATTAAAACGATTGTGTAGAAAAACGTGATTAACTAACAAAACTCCTCATCATCAAAATGCCGAATACGTACGTATTTATGACGGTGACCGTTTCTGATTTTTGAAAACGCTCTTGTTTACACTGTAAGTCATTACTTGGCCGCATGTATGTCACATCGTCATTAAGACATCATATATAATAGCTTTTTTTAAAAGTAATAAGTAAAAACTTGTTCTGACTCTTATTGAAACGTTTGGATTGCGGGCGTAGCAAGCAAGAAAATTTTTAACAAATCTATTTTCATTTCTAAAACTTTCCTTTCTTCTTGCTCCTTCGGCACCCTCTTGCTATCAGCGCCCCGGGCAACCGCCCCGCTGGCCCCCAACTTAGCTACGACTCTGATGAGAACTATTCTAAATATAAAGCAATGTATTCTAGAGTTGCTAAAAGGACAAGAGATAACACAAGAACTTTTATATTTAAAAATTAGTTATATTTAAGGTAAGGTATTTTTATGTTAAAAATATATTTTAACATCCAAGCAACTTCTTATTATAAGCAAATGCACTATCCAATGTAATGTAGCATGGTGCATTAATGTCGTAATTGTTAGAACTAATGCTATGCTTCAAAGATCGTGAAAGAAAACAGGAGAGTGTATTAATTGTCGCCTTTCATATTAGTAAAGTGAAAATCAAGTTGTCTAGTTTCTTGGTTTTCATGTTGATAGAGCTGGATCCTTGTCTCACTATTTGCTGGTTCATGATATTTTTACCACAATACGTTTTCTTTGGGTTTCAGATTATCCAATCATATTGGAGCCCCGAATGTTGGATACCATTTTTACAAATAGTGCTTGGCATCGCTTGACTTACATGCGATAAAAATCTTTTACCTATCCTAATATATCCACAAGGTAGGAGTTTCTGTTATCATGATATCGCATACGTGTGGCAATCGATCTACCTCAAGTCAACTAGGACGCTATCCGAAGTAAAATGGCAAGAATAAGAGCAATTAGACTAAACTGTGTTTGAATAGCAGAGCAAAAAACATTGATTCGTGTTCAAAATCCCACCCAAACCATACCTATTCTTGGTAGCTAGTACACTATCCACTTCCGCAATTAAGCAGGATGAAAATGTCGGAACGTCCGATAGATGATTATCCTGTACACGGTAAAATTGAAGTCCAAGAGCACCACCTGCCGACGGGATTATTATGTTGGTGAAGAGTTTACTGTTTAAATTGCAGTAAGGCGTTGCGGACAAGCTGGCAGTGTAATACTTATTGCGAAATGTACAATAGTTTGATAAGACAATGTATCTTGAACCACCCGCTCCTAGTTCTAAGGTGAGAAATGAAACAACAGCAGGCTTACAAACATTATGATTACTAGTTTCTAGCTCACGAGGACAAGAACAAATTTATCTGACAAGGAGTGCTAGCGGAGGTGAAAAACAAACAGTAATACCTAGAACTTTCTTCACTCGCCCAACTATGGACGAAACGCCGCATGGGATGGACCCAAACTATTCAGTAGATGAAATAAACTTACAGGATGAATTAGGAACAGTTGAATTAATTAGTGTAAGTTAATTAGACCCTAAAGAAACTATTTTCCTCCAGAGTCCGCTCCAGAAAAAGAATCGAACCTACTCACTATGTTCGCAAGAGAAGATTCTGCAAATATGTCTACTAAAGATGAACAAGGTAGTAATATAGTGAAAATTGAATCTTCGACTTGGCTACCAAGCAGTGTGGCTATCTACATTCTGGCAAAGTGAGTTGTTCTAAGTTTCCTCCCAGCCTGCGTTAGAAAAGTCTGAAACCGAATCTCTATACGCCCATATAAGCACTGAACCTCTATACCACAATATCGGTCTTCGAAGATAGATGCTCAAAATGAATCCAACAAAAATGACCCGTTTTCTTGAGTCACTGCCAGGATGATGAAAATGTCATAAAAGAGCTCTTTAAGAACTGATCTCTCGGCAGTAGCAAGTACTTTAATTCGTCCTCTAGTTAGCGGTATTGAGAATAAAAAACTACAGGTTGCAGTCATCCCGCGAAAGGGTATCCTATTTGAAAATAATGCGACGAGGAGATGTTACCTGCGGACACGATAATGGGTAAGTTTGGTGTGCGCGTACACTTAACCACAAAAGTACACTCAACCCTAAGTGCTCTAATTCCATTACTTGGGGTCCAGAAGAGTTGCAGTTGTGAGAACGCCTAGACAGATGCAACCCAACTTACACGCACTTTCCTCGGCACTGACAGCATTTGGTTTCCTCATCCAGGTGCTTATGCAAGTAAAATTGTAAAGTAGGTGATTAACGAAATATTTCTCCATTCTAAGAAAATCTCTATGGTTCGGATCGTGTTTTTCGAAGAACACCATATATTTATCTTAATATTGCTGTGTACGTAATGAATTATTTCTTTATATATTGTATTTTTAAAGAAATAAAAATACTGACCAAGCATGAATCAGAAAATGCTTGAAAGTAGATGAAAATATCGAATCTAGAACAACTGCTGGAAATAAGTTAGTAAATGGTTGCCTTCATTGAAAGACCTTCTCCAATTCTCCTCATTCCAACAACTTTTTCTTTCGGAAGGAGAGAAGATCTTGCTTGCACACTGAGCATGTACTCAAATTGAAATTGAAACCTTTGAAAAAGTTAAAATGATTTGATTGGATTAGAACCCGATTCCACCGAATGGAAGTTCAATAACATTACCACTTATCTACCACGTCACCTCAATTTCCATCTAAACTTTTAGCTTGTTAAGATCATTGCATGTAAGACTATCCTCAAAATACTCGTAGTAATACTCGTATAAGGAGACGTTACTTATGAGTCTCACAATGACTTACCCGAGATTTCCTTGTTTAACTCAGAAACAAGTATATATACCTTCGTGAATAAGGAAAATATCACGAAACTTTCTTCAAGATGAGGGTGCCTTACGGCTTTAACTGGTCCCGATTTACATTATTGCAAATTCTCCCTCATCGTAACGTCTACTTTCTAGAGAAGCAATGCGAACAGACGTTATTTTCGAATTCTTTGAATTGCATCAACACGTTTAGAAATAGTGTGTGCTATGATTATCAAACATAGCTACTAGTTTATTTTCTTATCTTTGTATGATGAATTGATGGTTGCACTCCCCGCTGGTCGTCACTAGCATGTGCACGTTTGGTGTACGGGGTCCCCGGTTCGATTCCCGGTGAGAGAGCCTTTGGAATTTTAAGAGTCCTGCGTATTTATGTGATCGTATACCTGTCGAAATAAGTTATGGTCAAAGAGACTTATAAGAGGAAACTCGGGTTTCTCATAAAGCTATGATAGGTTGATTTTCTCTGATATAAACAAGTGGCAAAGTGTGAAAGCAGGGAACTGTCATTTCAGTGAACCAGGCTCGAATCCAGGACTGACATTTATTTTTTTCTTTATTGGAAGGTATTGTTTAAGTAATTGATATTATTATTATTATTATTATTATTATTATGCTGCGTATAATTGTATGAAATTTGATGGCAACTGTCGCCGAATATTAGGAAGTGAATATGCTAGAACTATGAAATAAAGTAATTAAAAGCTCGTAATTTTATTTTAAAAATATATGGCAAACGCATTTTATATTATCCCAAACGGTTATCGTTAAAGGAGAACTTGCTGGTCAAATTAAAAGGACTTAACGAATTATCCCTCTTTAAGGAGACTTTGCTTATATGATTGTCACAATAACTTACTCGCGATTTCTTTCTTTAAACAAAAAAAAACTTATATAGACGTTTCTCGGCGAGGAACATATCACGAAACGTACTTCAAGTTAAGGCTACGTCATAGTTTTCAACGACGGTTCCGATTCATATTACAATTCTTTATGTATGGGTACGTGTCGAGCTATAACTGGACTCGACTCGGAACTCGAAACGAATTCGTGTTGAGTTTCGAGTCGAGTCAAAGGTAATTTTCTCGAGTCGAGTTCGAAGCCAAGTCACTGTTCTGAGGTCGAGTCTCAGACGAATCGAGTTTGATAAATGGCTCACTTGTTTAGCTCGTTTTAACTCGGTTTGGAATCATTACCTGATAAGACTGGAAAGCGAAAGCTATCAGAACTGTAAGCAGTAATATCTAATATT
The DNA here is from genome assembly GCF_964235325.1 of Thermobia domestica. Taxonomy (NCBI): domain Eukaryota; kingdom Metazoa; phylum Arthropoda; class Insecta; order Zygentoma; family Lepismatidae; genus Thermobia; species Thermobia domestica. Next base: position 69,497,066 of record NC_137457.1, read on the forward strand.
TTTAGGGTTGCTCATGAGATGGGACATTGCTTGCATCTACTCTCGTGTCGATTAACCAGACGACAATGGATATTTATAACGAGGCAACCTCAAATGTCGTTAGCACTAAGGTAAGTAGAGGGTGCTGCAGAACCGACTGAGCAGTTTCTATCGATTACCGATCGACTATCGAGATCTGTGGTGGGTGTAGGCAGTTGCCGTGGTGTACCTTTGTTCAGTAGTTCACCCAAGTAGCTAATATGGTCTGGACCGGTGCACATCGTGATTTTGCCGTTCGCGGTTATTATGAAAACAACAGATCTGTGATTGCAACATAACGAGCTTTTCGGCGACAGTTCAACATTCCACGCAATAATGCCGTTCCTAATGCAAACAAAATTCGGTCCTGGGTTCAGCAGTTGGAAGAAACTGGTAGCACACTAAGGAAAAATACATATAGCCGAGGTAGATCCATCACAACAACAGAAAATGTGCAGTGGGGGAAAACAGCAGTTTGTAACATATAATACATGGATTTTATGGATTTTATGTCACTGGTTATTAGATATTTATAGTAAAGGTGTTTCTAGAATAATTCATATTTTGTACCGAAAACCTTTCTCGTTCTTGCCTATTCTGTTGTTTTGTTGGTTATGTCCTCTGGTGGGACGTACTAACACGACGGACGAGTTCTCTTTATAGGTGGCCATAGTTGTGCTGGAACGTCCGAGGGAGGAAGTATAATGGGTGTTTCGCTGGTATTATCATAATTTGCGATCGAGTTATTATATTAAAAATGTTACTCTATATACATAACCTACGAGTTATATTCAAAGTTTAATTCTGGCGAAGTTTAAAATTCGAATGTATTCATGAAGCTTAAAGTGGAGTGCTGTAACTTCATGTCGGCTAGTTGTTCTATTTGATAGGACGGATTGGCTTAATAAGGCAGCGAGGTACGTAAGTTATATGCCTTTCCTTCCTTTATCATGTTATTTTTACAGTTAAAGGGCAGTTTGCCATTTTGTTCGTTTTAGGCACTTTGCCTATTGCTTTTCTACGTATTACTCAATTGCATTAGATTCCTGCATTATTACCAATGGACATGACTAATTAGAACAAGTTAGCAGTTACTGAGGCAGAATAGTTTACGTTCTTGATTGATAGTCTAAGATTGAATCTGTTTAAATTCTCTTTCCACTATCACGAAGACCATAATGCAATACTGATTGTTGAATTGTTAAATATATGTTGATTATTGGGTTTTTGAAAGTTTAAATATACTGTTTGTATTTCTAAAGGAGATCGGTTGGACAAGTATTATTTACTAAACTCAAATCCCACTACAACTATTCAGAGATTGATTTTTATAGTATTGCATGTTAGTAGCTATAATAGATTACGTATCCTTTCTATATTTAAGTGTGGAATTACGAAACCACTAAAATTAATATCGGGGGAACCGATCGTTGTGTTCTCTTCTCCCACCATACATATACGCTAGTTTTCGAATTTGAGGTTATATATGGTTTAATTGAAATTAAAAAGATACGGAAATTGACGTAATATAAGTATGGTTACACATTATTGTAGCACAACTAACATTAATTTTCTGTATATGGAGGAGGTGGTAATCGTGCAATATCACTCATTGATATACAAAAGAAAAAGTTCAGTATTGCATAATTTATGGTATATAAGAATTTCAGTATTGCTCGCAATGAAAGAGTAAATTATACGGGATTTGAGATTGACAATAGAGGTCTAGGGTTCGATCCAACTGTTGCTTTTGGATTTTCTCATTTGTAAAAGCATATTAGTTGGTATATTATTACATTGACTGTGCTATTCTTGTTAAATCGGAGTTTATTTCCTTATTTGAACATAACATGAATCTATCTAAAGACGAAAAAACTGATGGAAAACAAAAACATATAATAGTGGACGACGAGATTAGTCTTATGAACGTCGCCGGACCTATTAGAGGTAATCGTAGTGTTCCCTTTTCCGATAGTGCTAAGGACCTTGAACTGATTACCCAGAACACCGAGTCTATAACGTTAGAACCCCAATGGATTTGTCAAAACCAAAACTGTGAGAAATTGTTTATAAAAGTGGAAACGATAAGATGAGCGAAAGAATTTTAAAACCTGTATTTATTAACCGTCATATTTAATCGAGTATTCCACACCTGCAGGCTAAGGCTCGCGACCTTCAAACAGGTTTTTCTTTATCTCACTCATGGCCTCGAGGCTATCAACCTTCTGAACAATATAAAAACTTTTCTTTAGGGCATGGTTTTCAAAACAAATCTGTTGCTATTCCTTTGAAATCGGATAAACTAATGAACTCAATAGCCATAATACCTTTTGAACGGATGATTACGAATTTGCACTTTTGTGGTGGACACAATGAAGTGTTCTTATTCGAGTGGCTGCTAGGTTTATATCAAATTGTACAGACAATGTTGTATTCTTTTGACGTATTAATTGCGTCACTTTCTAGAACAGGACTTTAAAACAAGTTCTTTTAGAGTGCGTTACTAATAATTGTGAGTGGCATGGGGTTACAACTCAGATACGAGAGGCTTTAATCTCTGAAACTGGATTACGTGTAATAAAACAGCATTATTTAGAACGCTTGCAAGACAGGGATGAAAATATAATGGGATATTTTGATCACGTGTCTGAGTGTTATTATATATTATTTGGTAAATATGATTCAATTCCCATATTGTATTACATACTGGGAGGTATGAATCTCCGATTGCGTTATGAACTTTTCCGGTATTCTAAATCAGGAAGTGTTGAGGAACTAAAAGATAGGTTACAAACTTATAATTTGCAGCAATAATCTGTGTTAACTTATGAACGTAAGCTTCTAGAAATCCCTCAAGAAGTGAGAATTTGGTGTCATCTTTGTCATGGAAACCATAAACTAGTAAATTGTCCCCATAGACAGCAACCTATTTACAATAAATGTATTAGTCAAGAGAAAAGAACTAACAATAACATCAGTAATTTTAAGAAAGGAAGTGTGCGGACATGTAATGATAAAATGGTGCATCGTCCCCTTGCAGTGTTTGTTTAAGCAATTATATATGAAAACCATGTTGAAGGTGCAGTTGATACTTGTTCGACAGTTAGTTTGATCGACAATGCATTAGTAAAATTGTTGGAGAATAATAAACAAATAAAAAGGAGAAAAGAAAGTTTTGTTTGTTCGAGAATAGACGGGAGAACAGTGATTATTAATGAGTCTGTGGAAATACCTATCCGGATTGACTCTGTTACTATGAACATCAAATTTTTCATTCGCCCTTGTTTGTCTCCAAATTTTATATTCGGTATTGATGCCGTTAAAGCTAATCATATGGTCATCGATACGGTGATCAACGTAGTGATATTGAAGGGTGGACAATTGCGTGCCCCTATATTTTACAAACGTTACATACCAACATGTTCAAACATTAATGAGTCTATTAAGTCTTTTGTTATTGGACCAGTCCTGCGGAACCGGAGGGGGAGGATCGAGTTGTTTTGGCCCACGTCTGATCCGAAAAGGCGGCTCCAGAGGGAGGTCACTAATGTAATCCAGGGAGCTGTAGGAAATCGTGGTGTGATGTTGAGAAAAGATTGTCCAGTGGCTCATGCCTTGGTTGATAGTACGAGTTCGACGAGTCGGTCTCTGGTCGCAGGATCGAGTCAACAGTCCAGCCTTCATAGGATGGTAACCGAAGAGTCGTCTTCGTCTACTGATTGCACCCTGGAATAAGCAAAAGGAGAGCCACCTGCTGTAGATCCTCAATTGGATAATCCGGAAGGAGATCTTCAACGTTATGTAGAGCAGTTGTATGCTTCGTACTCCGATGATTTTACCGAAAAGGTAGGCTCAGGGCATAACTATACTTTAGATATTTATGTAAATGATGATTCACCAATACGGTTAAAACCTTATCCTTTGCCCCGCCAAGACCAGAAAGAGCTTGATAAAATTTTGGATAATTTATTAAAAGATAACATAATAGAAAAATCAACGAGTACATGGGCATTCCCAGCCTTTTTGGTGGATAAAAAACTGGAAATAAGAAACTTGTAATCGATTATTCTAAACTGAATAAAAGGTTGTTTCTCAGACTTCTCCCTTTATAGAGGACCTTCTTTCGGCTTTGAGCAAAGGAAAAGTTCTTTCCGTGGTCGATATGTCTTCAGCGTATTCACAATTATTATTGTCAGAACGTTCCAAAAAATATACTTCTTTTGTAACTCATCGCAGTAGTTAAATGTACCGAAACTTACCGTTTGGATTAACAATGGGTAGTTATGCTTTAATGGAAGTACTTAATAAGTTATGGTATGGGTTGAAGGATGAAGAAATTGAATATTACTGTGATGATATAATTAGTTTTAGTAAAAATGTAGAACAACATGAAGTCTTGCTAGAGAAGGTACTTACTATTTTCCGTAATAATGGGATCATAATATCACCAACTAAAAGTTTATTGTTTCAAACTAAGATAATTTATTTAAGATTTGTGATTTCAAATGCAAACTTGGAAATGGATCCTAAAAGAATTGATGTTATACGAAATTTACCCCCACCAAAAAGTCGAAAATGTTCAATATCTTTGGCAGCATTTCTCCAATTGTATGGGAAGTTTGTTGAAGGGTTTAATGAAATCATGAATCCTATACATAAGTTGCGCAGTATACGGACAAAATTTGCTTAGAAAAAATAAAGCAGTTTTTTGTGACTCAGATTGTCTTAAAGTTACCGGAATTACACTGGAATTTCATAGTGTGGACAGATGCTAGCATCCGGGCTTTTAGCGGGGTCGTCGAACAAATGGATAGCTATAGAAACTATTCAGAGATTTATTTTTATAGTATTGCTTGTTAGTAGCGATAATATATTACGTATCCTTTCTATATTTCAGTGTGGAATTACAAACTACTAAAATTAATATCGGGAGAACCGATCGTTGTGTTCTCCTCTCCCACCGATACATATACGCTAGTTTTCGAATTTGAGGTTCTTTATGGTTTAATTGAAATTAAAAAGATACCGAAATTGGCGTAATATAAGTACGGTTACAAGTACAACAATCGCCGCGACGTTCTGCTTGACGACATGCTGTTGTGTTAGGATTTTAGACCGAAGTCACCAGATATGGGCATTTGTGACTACTTTGTTTGGGATATCTGAAGGAAAAGGTTTTCAAAAGCCGCCCTCACACCCAGCCAGAGTTAAAACAGCGGATTGTTGACGAAGTGAACGCCATACCCCTCGATATGTGTGAAAGAGTTGCTTGAAACTTCAGGGATGGTCTACAACAATGTATTGATTCTAAGGTCCGCCATCTTGATTGACATTATTTTCGAAACTAAATGAATGTAAAATGGTATATTGTACTAATTTAGTAAATGAAAACATTTTTTCTCTCTATATATACAGATTTACTTTTTATTGCTCCTTAAAACTGCTTAGTTGGTTCTGCTGCACCCTGTATATACTGTAGTTCTTACCACAAAAACTAAGACAAGCACGGTCGAAGATTTGAGCCGAACAAAGCCCAACCCGGGTAGTGATGTGAACCGACTCAGCTCGGTTTATCTGAGCGATGGGCTCGAAGCGACTCGGTTGAGATGAGGCACCTACTCGGCTCAGGTGAGTCAACGTCTTCGGTTTGGTTCGGCTCGAGCCGGCTTGGGTGGGTGAGCTACTAGATCGGTCCAATAGGGAATAAGCTGTGAGCCGATCCGTTCGAGGCGTTGGGAATCCCAAACCCGGGTCAAGGAGGTTTTAACAATTCTGGCTGGAGCCCTCTAATTTATAACGATTTTGGGTTTGAGCCCGGATAGTTGCTTCCCGTGAACGATCTTCTTGCCTCCTACTTCACGACTACCGAGATCAACAGTCAACTAGTGTTTAGTATTCAGATATACCTATCTTTCATGTTTACACATGGTGTTATTTATAATAATAATAATAATAATAATAATAATAATAATAATAATAATAATAATGGTAAGTAGTAGTAGTAGTAGTAGTAGCATTGATAATAATCACATTGTTTATGTAAGATACTTGAAGAAAATACTTGAAACTACACACAGCATCTGGCTCTATTTTCCTCGTTTTGACTCGAATCGAATCGAAACTCGAGTCAAATTCGAGTCTAGTTGAAGGAATTTTTTCGAGTCGAGTTCTCGAGTTGAGCTAAAATGTATCTGTTTTGAGTAGAGTAGAGTCGCGTTTAATCTTCCTACTACCGTGGGGTCCTATATGACCCCAAGCTAAGTTTAACAGTGTGTAACTCGCGTAATATATTACATTAAAAAATGAAAAACATTGGATTTTAATGTATGCTTTGGAACTTCACTTTAGTACATTGTGATATTTTTTGTGTGTATGTGAGCGTAAGTTTCTCTACTTCCTGCACCGAGTACCATTGGAGTCATATAGGACCCCAGCAATTATTAATAACTTTTGTATTTTTCGATACATGTCACTGATTATTCGGAGTGAAATTTGACACAAATCACTCTTCAATTGTTTCTCGAATGTATGAGAAACACCATGGAATCAAAAAATCTATTTTGCGAAGACGTAGAAAAAAATTTGCATGAAGAAATCACTAATTCTGGCTTTTCGCCAGAAGACCCTGCAAGTGATGATGTTTCATTTAGTGACGATTGTGAAATAGATGAAATTTTGGACTATAATGATACAGATGGATATGATTCAGATTCATAACTAGATTCTGAAGATGACTATATGCTTGGAAGAAGCAAAAATGATACCTCAACATCTGCACTTACAAGTAGATATATTCTAATGGACTTCTACTTTTGTTGCATTTGTATTTTTGTCAATCATTGTTGTCAATTGATTTTATTATTTTATGGAAATATTAAAAAACAGTGCGATATACTTTCATGTAGTATAAAAATCTCAAATAATGATTTGCTTTGTTTTCAGTTTGACGTCACTCGATTATGCTGTGTAGACTAAAGGTGACGTAGGCGTACTGAGTGTAGGGGAATCCGAAACAATTTCTTCTTTCAACTCTATTCCTACCGGGAATAGAACCCGACCCTGGGTCGAAGGTAAATGTGCTAGCCTCTCGATCCAGCGGAGTCCTGAAAATAATGAGAAATAGCTCCTAGTTGCAATCGTAGCCTTGCATTATCTGCTGTATTTCCTGTCCTGATCTATTAGTTTTCTGAAGTTTCATGAAAGACACATTTCAGAATTGTTCTTTAATTTGATAAAATGATTCCCCTTTTTGATATTTTCTTTTTCCCATCCTTATTCAATATTGTAGGAAAAGGAATTGGAAAAGAGTCCACGGTTATTCCACCTAGGCTAAAGGTGACGACGAAAATGAGAATAAATGAAATGGCTGATAGAAGAAAGTGGGAGAAAAGGAAACCCATGCACAATGTATTTATTCACCACAAATTATACTTGGAGCGAGCTGAGATGGAACCAGGAATCTCAAGCACCAGAGATGAAGGTGCTACCAATGATCCACCGCGGCATATTATTCAATGTTGTGTTTCTAAATAATCCACTAAAATTGTTCCTAATGAGCACGATCAACTACGATGATAGACATATTTCTATCCTTGTTCTGAATTTGATCCTGACTTCTGTTAGTCATCTTATGTTATTGCAACGTTAATTTTCCCTTTCTTTTATCTTATGAATCCGCATTTTCTTTTCAAGTCGGAGAATGGACAATAAATCTACAGTAGTAATCCACTAAGGACTTCTCAGGACTCATTTTCCGTCTCTAAGACCCCGTTTCGCAATATTATGAAGACTGGAAACAGGGCTTACACGTCATAGTATCAGGAATGTGGATACGGTTCAATCTCCTTTCGAGCACTTTATGAGACCCAGTATTCTTGAAACTATTTTGAAATGGACAAACAAGGAATGCTCTATTACATATGGATATAAATGAGCGTATGTTCATAAGGGTGAAATTCAGTGTTTCATATTGCTTCTTATACTGGCGGAATTATAAAAAGCACACAATGAATGTATTACACATTTGTGGAATAAAGAAGATGACAGGCCTATTTCCAACAAATCAATGTGGAGAAATAGATGTACACAGATGTCTCGATATTTCCGGTTCAATGACACTCAACTTCGAGGCAAAAGTCATAGTCCGGACAAATTATTTTCAATTAGAGACGCTTTTGATGCATGTGGAAGTACGTTACAGGACGCATATATAGCGGGTAACATTACAATTGATGAAAAATTAGTGTCATTTTCAGGACGCTGACCCCTCCGTCATTAGCTTCAGTGCTCTCAACGTTTCCATCATTTGGTTTTCACTCAATCCTGAATGGAATAGCAGAAGTAATTACAGATGGAGAATGTTTCTTCTTGAACTAGCTAAGTCTCTAACTACACAAAACCAACTTCGGCGTTTAGAGTTCCCGTGTATACTTTCAGAAGCCAATAAATATCGAAAACGTGGTCGTTGTCATTTCTATGAGCGGTATGTTATGCAAGACATATGCAAAGTTGCGAAACAAACGTGTATAAGCAACACTTAGCTATTCTTTGTGTAAAATATGACAACGACTAACACGACAGTATAATTTTGTACAAGTTCCTTTGTGAGTAGTTTGTTACTTGGAGATCAAAATTTCCTGAACAAAAAACAACTTTACTTCGCAGGTAAACAAAAATTTAGAGATCTGTTTTAGAATCGAATTGTATGTCTAAAATAGGCAATTTGAATGGAAAATTCAGCTATACTACTAATCATCATCCAAATTATTAAGTTTTCCTATGTGCATACCTGTACTTAATTTATATAATTGCACTATGTTATCAATTTATCAACACATTAAGCGTATTACGTGACCAGAAAAGCTAAGTTAATATGTAAACAAACACGATTGAATGTAAAACTGGGCACCATGAAATGTTTTTATAAACAAAGGAGACTGCGTTTCTTCAATAAATGAAATAGGGTCACCAATGACCCCAACCGTATTCAGTGTAATGAAAAAAAACCGGTAGTAGCAGGGTTAAAAACTAGCTCGAAATCGCTCCCTTCCATCCCTCAAATTCCTACCTTCTAGCTTTTAAAGAAGAAATGAAAGAAATTATTTTCACATTCTTTGAATTGTATCAACACGTGTAGAAATAGTGTATGCTATGATAATTAACATAACCATTAATTTCTTTTCTTACCTTTCTCTGAGGCATTGATGGTGCCCTCTCCGCTGGTCTAGTGGCTAGCTCGTACGTATCTGGTGTACTGGATCCAAGGTTCTATTCCCGGTGGGAGAACCTTTGTGATTTTAACTGTCATCGATGTTTCTGTGGCCGTATTCCCGTCGTTCTAGTTGAGTGGAAAAAAGTCAAGTAAACGAGTAAAGCAAGTAAAATTAAGTAGTACGTAGTTCAAGTAAGTTACTGAGACATGTTCGGTGAGTCAGTTAACTTTTTAAGAAAAAAAGACGGCAAAGTTTGAGAGCAGAGAACTGCCATTACAGTGACGCGGGTTCCTATCCCGGCGTCGTATTTATTATATTTTCTTTATTGGAAGGTATTGTTTACGTAATTGATATTATAATTCTCTTATTACTTTATTATTATTATTTTTATTATTGTTATTATTATTATTATTATTATTATTATTATTATTATTATTATTATTATTATTATTACGCAAAGTCGAGACTTCGCTACATATTTCATATTTTATTAATTTTCTGATTGGATTTCACGTGTTTTTGTTGAATAATCGACACACTCCATTGAAAAAGACTTGGCGGAGGGAAGCATCATTTGTTTACTTGCATGCTATACCAAGCCTAGATACTACAATTCACCTTTCTATATCTATGGCAAGTACCCTAAAGGTTTTAATCATCATAAGAGAGTACATGAATAAGTGACGAAATCAATGAACTTTGAGTATTAACAACATTTAAAGTTGTTAAAAAAGTTATTATGTATTTCGGTAAAATATGACAAATAATTATTTGTGGATATACTATAATTATTCTAATCATTCAATAGTTATGTCATGAATAGCTAAGATTTTGAGCGCTTTTTGTATTAATATTTCTCTTTGTTTGGTTTGGTTTTACAGATTTCACAACACATAGAAGAGGGACTGAATAAAATTGCATGTTCTCAATGTTTTATTGTTTTACATCAGGCAAGGGAAGAACGCGCGAATAGTGTTTGTGCGCAAATAGTGTTTGTGCTTTTTTGTGTCCTCAATGTTAATGTGTTTTTGTTCCTGTTCATAAAGTGTTACTGGAAAAACTGCAAAAGTGACTAAAGGGACATTCAAATCAACAAGTCATCAGACTTCACCATCTCAGATTTTTGTAAAAAAAAATATTCACACCGCATTATTACAGTGATAGATGAAAAATACCAAATATTACCACTCTGCTCCTGAAAGTGTCCCAATACAGAGTGTTCAAAAATGTCAAAAAGTGCATTTTTCAGTTACAGTTATTTTTAAAAAAAAATTGTCATAAAATGGTTAATATGTGCACTACAGACGTTGAACAAACACACTTTAGAAAGCTTAGACATTGCTCTACAAGTTGTATTATTTTGCAAAATATAAAGTAACAATTGAAAAATTCATATTAAAATGTGAATTTTGAATTTAGCAACCCCATGCCGCAAACGTCACCAACACCTAGTGGCCCACTTGCCGGTAAATGTGATTGTCGTTATTGTGACGCGTCGAAGGACTGCCGCTAATGTGCCACTGGCGGCAGGGTTTCGTCGAGTCGAAACGTATATCTATAGTCGGGGTATTGAAGTTACCACCGCATAGCAGCGAGTACTTCATTTTGGTCCACGCTTCTTCGATTTGTTGCGGAGAATTGCGAAGGGATAAACACGAACTATCGTCAATCATGAGCATTCGGTTATTATTATACAGTACATTTCTTTCCTGACGAATTATTACTAAAGTGAGCTATGGGACTCAAGAGTAACCCCTGGCTTTACATCATGAAATGAAGAAAGTTGGGATGATTGCGTCTAATTGTACGAATTTAGATGACAACTGTAGAATATCAGTTGAAAGTGAATATGGGAGAACCGTAAAGTATATGGTTCCGTAAAATAACCGTAAAATAGACGCGCATCATTTTGTTATAAAATTACATGGCGAAAGGACTTTATCTGATCTCAAACGGTTATCGTCGAATATACATGGTTACAGGAGCACTCTGATTAGCAATTAAAAATACTTCTAGGACTTATGCCTCTACAAACGACTTTTCTTTACCACATCCGTGGCCAAGTCGGAAGAGCGCGCGCCTAGTAATCCAAATGTGGGTGGTTGTTGCCCACCATGGGACACTTTTTAAATTTTCAAAGTGTTTTTCAGACTCTCCGTAATGGAAACAAATTACGCATATAGGCAATTAAAACATTTGGGGGCGAGTAATTTTGTTGTTCATTTGCGTTTTGTTGCGTTTCTGCCACGGGTGGGCCTCCGGTGGTATAATTTTTAAAACTGAAGGGGGAACAGCATGGATCGTCGCTGCGGGGCCGCCAATTTTTGGAGAGATGACGCTAGTTGCCCATTGGTGGTCCACCAACGCGTACGGCATGAAGTACGGATTAACGTGAATCCGAACCACGTGAGCTCCCGCCGGGTATCGAACCCAGGTGTATTTCTACTTTCTCAACCAATATCGATCGTTTTCGATTGTTTTAGAAACTAACCCACTATCTATTTATCATATGTAGAAAGTGCAACCCTCTCCATAAAGTGAGTATTAAAATGCTAGGAGACGTTCTGTTTTTCAATGAAGAGTTAATATACTGAATTTCAGCTCCGTAAGATTAACGACTTGTGAGATACTCATTATTTTTGCAAATAATAGGAATCCCAATATCCCTTAGGATATTATTATAATGAAGGCAATATGATAGCATTAAAGCTTGGATTAAGGCCTACCTATATAACTAAAGACATTTTATTTAACTGTAATTTGGCCGTGATGATTAGGCACACATAGTTACATTTATTTTTTATATAATAATTTATATATTATAGTGATTCAAAAATGTATTTTTTTCGGTAGTTAGTTCCTCTAAAACTCAGAGGCAGTGTCTCGAAAGCCAAGTAATACTATACGTACTATTTCTATTATTACAATTACAAGTATCAATATAAAAGTGCCTCAAGTTCTTTTTGCACTAAGAAATAGTCAAGTCCGGTAATTAAACATAAAAAAAGAAAATAGAAATTGAGGCATTTAAAGTTGACCTGTGTTCACAAGAATATTTTTAAATTACGCTCGACCCTACTCATAGGAGCTTAATGCGCTGTTGTGGTAAGTTGGAATTATAAATTTCTCGCCACGTAGCAGCAATATTGCAAAAATAAAGTGTGTGTTACTGGCGGTCTTTGTTTCTGAAAGTAATAGCGCAATGGGCTAGAAATTATAACTGCTTTTGGTGTGGGCTCAAACCCGGGTCAAGGAAAGTTTGTTTTTTATTTTTATATTTTATTTTTTAAAATTTTCAAAACATATTTTTCATTAAAATAAGATGAAAATTATACTCAAAAAATGATTATCTTCCTTGCAGTTTTGCTATACGAACCCACAGTAGTAATACTAGTACGAGAAGGAGGAGCGGATTACAAGCTCCGCAGGACTCCTTTTGATCCATTTTGACTGTCATAATGTAAATTTAACCTCAACTGCTTCTTCAATTTTTTTTCTTCAATTCCAACAAAGTGATAATATTATTTTATTACTACTATAATACATACACCAGAAGGTTTGGACAATCGCAACCTGCAACCAAACAGAAACGTATTTTTAGTTTCTATGGCTATGGTCGAGGGTGAAAAAATGTGTTGTTGAAAAGATACTGTCAATAATGCAGTGAGCCGATTGGGTCGGTTTTTCAGAGCACTGGGTCTGGATGATGGGTTGCAGTGGGTTCCATCCTCTTTACCCATTACCCGCTGCCCTACTCAGAAAACTCGATCAATTCGTCCCACTGAACCTCTCCAATTCTGGATTTGACACTACATAGAATATGGAAGACCAAAAGCTGCTTGTTCACCATATTTTATTGTTTTACTTCAGGCAAGGGAAGAACTCGCGAATAGTGTTTGTGATTTTACTGCCTTCAATGTTTCTATTTTTCTCTGTTATTAACACTGGAACTCACAAATGGGTGCAATGGACCCCACGAGTATGTTTGGTAGTTTACCGCTCCTACAAATTTAGCTCGAATTCAATGTCAAGCTGTTACTTTTCCTATTTTAGATTATTCTTTTTGTTACTTAAGTATCACTTCATTTCCCTATTGTTTTCTCTGAAAAAATGAATGCTATAGCACTATTTACGAGATTAGATCCAATGGACCCCATGATTTTGGATTTAAATATTCAATGGTGGCGCCATGAATGTGCTGGTGTTTTTAGTTATCAAATTGTTTAGTTCAGACCATACAATTGCAAAATTATAATAAAATATAACACAAACATCTTAAATCACCACAATGTACTAGCCTACTAGAAACAAATGTGTTTTTTACAAGTTCTTACAAAATGTCAGTTAAATACAAATTGTAGCAGCCGATTTGACTGTTTTGTTTTTTAAATTTTAATAAACTTTCTATTCAACATAGACGACAAGACAGAAATTCGGAAAATTTTGGTAGTTTTTTATATACTGACAATACAGTGGCAGAGCAGAAAAATACTTGTGAAGAAGTTGCTCAATTGCTTCATCGGGAAGAACGTGTGAACTCTGAAGGCAGTGACTACTTACTTTCAGACAACAACATTGAACCAGGTGATGTTTTGGTGGCTGGACTGGAAGATACATATAAACACAGGGAAGAATTCAGAAGAATCCTGAAAACTTAAACAACGTAAAAGAATGGTCATGGATTTGTCTGAATAATTTCAGAACAGTGGCCACAATATCACGTGCAATATTTTTCTCACAAGTTTAGAACTTGCAGAAACTTTGCTTTCAAAGTCTCTGGCGTTAGTTGTTACAATACGATGGAATTGAACACTTATATGTTATAGAATTTTCTCCACTGCTTGCCTTCAAGGAACAACCCTAGAAGTAATAATAATAATAATAATAATAATAATAATAATAATAATAATAATAATAATAATAATAATAATAATAATAACTGGACTTGGGAAAGTGTTACGAGGCTTGCAATATGGAAAGATTTCTGACATTTCAACTACTTCCAAGAATATACCCAAGGATGTACAAAACGCAGCTCGAAAATAAAAGTCGTTGCTCCGTTTGTGACTGTGAGAAGGGCAGAAAAACCTGATCAACTTGTACTAGGTACAAAAGCTGTGTTTGCAATGAGCACTCCAAAGCAGTATGTGATATATCCTTAAGCTCTTTCTAATGAATACGTTATTGGCTAAATATATTGGACAACTCAGAATATGTTTAAAAGTTTGAATATTGTGAGTTAGAAAACAGTTAAAATGTAGCCTTTGTGCAAAATAATATATTAGGTATTACATTGAAATTAGTAAATATATTTCCAGAAAAAAAACTTTCTGGAAAAAAACTAATATTCTTATCCAGCATGTAAAATTATTTATTTGAAATATATAAACATTACAATTAGTAATCGTTAAACCACTATTTTACTATGGTAACAATAAAACCTAAATATTGTTGTTAACTATTTCATTTCTCATTTACGTAGAAACAAGTTCAACTTAAATAATCTTACTTCCTACAATGGACCCCAGTGGTACTTAGCGTAAGAATTATTTTCCGGGATTCTAAGGGTTAAAGGGTTAGTGGAAATACTGCAAAGTGAGTAAAACGCGTAAAAGTAGGAAGAAAAGTATTGAGGAAGGTTCGTTAAATTAGTTAAATTAAAACAAATAATCCAGTGCCCTGAAACACCAGAATCCAATCAATATGAGTATCTGTCTAATGCCTTGCTCTGAAAAACCAGGACCCGAAGCGAGAGCATACACCTCCGTATATATGAGTTGTCAATTTAAAGTTGTCTTCTCTGGAATATTCTTTCTGCATAATACTTTACTATTTTATCATGACTGAAATCAGAATGTTTCAGCATTATTATACTGGAATCGAAATTGTGTGTAATTACTGAATTCATTGCAGCTACATTTTTTTCCTTCTCCCAGAAAAGTGATGTCTAAGAGTAGTGGCTTAAGAGTTAGTTTCCTAATGTTGGGGACGCGAATTCGATTCCGGCTATGTCAATTCAGGGAATTGTTATAATCTACAAAATTGATAATTTCATGTATACTAACATGAAAAATATTCAATTTGTCTGGGTCTAAGAGGTGAGACGACTTCCTTTACAAGTCAAGTGCACACAACAACACAAAATTTAGTCATCCGTATTAACCTTCGTTCGTAAATGTCTGCAAGTAACGTGGTTGAAGAAGAGGTGATGAACACAGGGGTTAAGCATGTCCTTATTGCTGTAGTATGGGTGAAAATGAGTTCCAAGTAATTGTTCCTAGCTGTGCATAAATTGCAAATAATGATCGAACTTACAATAGGGACTGTTAGTCAGGAGAATGATCCTATTTAAGATGTCACTTCAACTTTCTATATACAAGAAAGGCGAAGCAAAATGCATTGCTGTTATCAGCTAACAAATATTTATATAGTCCATTTGTTGTCATAAAATGATAATTCTATCTGTAAATAAATAAACGTAATAATATTATTGCGTTGATGTGTAAAGCTAAGAACCAAATGACATCCTCTATATCTTTTCTGTTCGTATGAATACCTTCGGCTGTGTTACTTTTTCTTTCTATTGTGGTAATAATAATAATAATCTATAATAATAATAATACTAATAATGATGATAACAATAATAATACTAATAAAGGAAAAACATAACTACAAATCTAGTTACATAAACATTAATTTCCCATTAAGAAAATGCTAGTTACTACGACGGGATTTGAACCCAAGTACATGCAATGCAAGTTTCCTGTTTCATATTTCTTAAACAAATCGCCTCAACTGAAGTATTGTTCGCCACTGACACCTCATGTCGTTTCGACACAAACACAGACACATTGATTACAGTGAAAGTACCGACCTTGCTCTTCAGAGAAATTCGATCCCTAGCGCCTCATGATCAGAAGACAAACGCCCGAGAACACTCAGCTAATGCCACCTGCTCAATTTGCCACAAACGCCTCATATCAATATAATTAAATTAACAAGTACTTATGGAACATAAACAAAGAACTGTGTATTTCTATAAGTGTTGATACAATTTAAAGAATGTGAAAATAATTTCAGCCGTCTTTGCGTTTTTGGAAATTTAGAGTTATGGTAAAGACGAAATGTAATATAAATCGGGACCATCCCTACAACCGATGACCAACACCGTAACTTAGTATTGTTATGTTACGAGTCAAGCGTTAATAAGCTTATTTGGTCCTCTAGAAAAAGTCATTTTCCTAATTCTTGGGCTCTTCTTTGCAACTTTCTTTTAATGTTTATGCCTTACCCCCGGAGCCTGTGGGCACTCCCGACAAGGTTAGCGGTTCCGTTACTTACTCAGTGGGACCATTCCATACATAACAAAATTATTAAAGGGACAATAAATCTTAAAGCCATACAAATAAATATTACTGAAATATGTCCACGACTCATTTTTGTTCTTTTTACCGTTTGTGTTTTGTTTTGTTTCAGTAATGCAGCGACCCTATTTGATGCTTCATTTTTAATTTCATGTTCGTATCGTTTATAGAGTAAGAAAATTTTGTCTCAAAATGGGCCCCCTTCAACGGCGGGGAGCTTCTCTTCCCCCACACAAGAAACGGCTCTGCCGATAACGTAGGCTCAACTTGAAGAACATTTCGTGATTTTTTAAATTTATTGACCAACGGCTACATATCTTGTTTTTGTTTTAAACAAGGAAATCTCGAGTAAGTCATTAAAACGCTCACACAAGTTGCTTATATTTTATTTTTTATATATTGTTTGTTTTTGTTCTTTTGAGTATGTTGTTTAGATTTTCCATAAAACGTTTTAAACTAGGTATTAGTTTTCGTGGAAGCTTAAGTGGCGTAGTAAGTGAGTGGTTAGCGCATTCCACTTCTATTCGGTAGACCCGGGTTCGAATCCAGGACGGGCTGAAACTTTTTCAAGTGTTCCTGTGTCAATTTCAATTTCAATGCATACTCAGTGTGACAAGCAAGATATTCTCTTTCTTAGAAAGAAAAAGATGTCAGGATAAGGAGAATTGGAGACGGTCTGTCAATGGAGACAGTGATTTACAAACTTATTTTCAGCAGTTGTTCTAGATTTGATATCTTCGTCTTTTTTCAAGAATTTTTTGATTCATATGTATTTTTATTTCTTTGAATTACAGTATATAGTGAAATAATACATTACACACACAGCAATATTGATATTAACAAACGATGTTCACTGGACAACACGCTCTGAACCAGGAGATTGGTCTCAGAATGGAGAAATGTTTCCTGCGTCATCTACTAACAATTTTACTTGCATACGAACATAACGCAGTGCTACCAACTCCTATCAGTGCCGAGAAAATTTACGTGTAAGTTGGGTTGCATCTGCCTAGGCGTTCAAATAACTGCAAATGACCTGGACACCAAATAATGGAATTAGAGCACTTAGAGGGAGATACTTTTGTAGTTCGGTGTACTTTGCTTCCTGCTATCTATCGGTTTCTGCGTACTTGCTCTTTGAAAAGTGCTTGATTGACCTTGGCTATCTGTCGACTCCTTCCGTGAATGTGAGATAGAGGGCGTAAAGACAGTAGAAAGAAGTTAGTTTTAGCTTTACTATCTGCCCAAGCGTGGTGCAATGTGGAGCAATATGGTGTAATCAGGTGAAATATGGTAAATGTTAAAATAGGATTAAATACGGTGAAAGATGATGAAATAACAACCGCTGTGAGAGTATAAAAGAGGTGAGTCCGACCTCGCTTACATCTTGTTTTGGGCTTACCTTCATCCTGTGTTAGACATGTATCCAGTCGGCGTTCACCATTCATCGGTGAAGGTAGCAGCAGAAGTACTACTACTCAAGACGCAAGTATGCAGCCCAAATAAGAAATACTTTTTGAGTTAGTCGCAAACATTTTTTGACTTAAAGTTCTTAAAGAAGCGATAACATGCAGTGCACGCCAAGTGTTGAGCAAATATTAACACATTACTTGCTGGTCAAGTCGAATCAATTCTGGAATTTCTTCTTCATTTTGTTTTCTCTTCAGACATTTTTTTTTGAAAATACAGAAATTTTGTGAGTAACTTTGCGAACTGAGGAGCAGTTTATAAGCTACAAACATATATGTAAGTTGATGCAATTTGAGTTTAACATGGTGCAATTCCCTAAATAGTTTCCCTATATGTAACTCCCTTCTTTTAGAGTTATTTTGTAATAAATCCACTTTCCATGGAATTCTTATTTATTTATTTATTGGACTCGTCTAATAACCTAGGTGCACTCTAAGAATCCTCACATTTGTGCCTTGCGGTCTAGATACAGTCATAAAATCAAGTCTCCGAGTTACGAACTTCTATGCTACTTTTTTCAGTAAGGTATCAGTTACTTAATTCCAACTAGTGGTAGAAGATAGTGGCTGATTCTACATTAATCCATGCTTAACCTCAAGCTGAGCGCCATCGGCTCGGATGGAGATTATTTCATGGATCAGTATAAAGTCCGTCGGCTAGGGGGAAGAATACGAGAGAGAGAAGTTGTAATATAATCATCCATACAAGGGGAGTTTTCTCAAGTATTCTTTTAATGGGGAAGATAATTCCATTGAACCTATCCTGTGCGTAACCTGCGCAGGTAGTGGAGCCCCCAAACCATAATTACTTATGAACAACAGCATCATCCAAACACACAAAACATAAAAAAATGGATTGTACATCCTCAAAGTACATTTGCTTGCTTGGTTATATTACCGCAAGAACTAACTCTATCACCTATGAAACCCGGAGGTTCAATGCCGCGTTCACAAAAGCTCTCCACTGACTTCTATCCTTAGCTAATTGGATCCAGTTTCTACTTTGTATTAAAATCTCTGCGAGATCCATCTTAATATTGTCCTTCCATCTGCACCGTGGTATTCCTAATGGTCGTTTTCCGATTGGTCTTCCAGTCAAGACTTTGAAAGCGTTTCTGCTTTACTTCCATTCTAGCTACATGACCTGCCGACCTAAGCCTCCTAGACTTGACGACCCTAACAATGTTGGGTAAACCGTATAAATTATGTAGTTCCTCGTTATGAAGTTTCCGCCATTTCCTATTACCGTTCTTCTTGGGTCCGAATATTCTTCTCAGGATCTTGTTCTCAAATACTTTCAGTCTATGTTTTTCCCTCAGATTAAGCGACCATATTTCGCAACCATAGAGAACAACGGGCATGATTATCATTTTATACGTTTTAAGCATCAAATTCTTCGATGACCAGAGATTTTAAACGGAATAGCAACATGAATTCCCTGCTTTTGTCAACATTTAATTTCCTCGTGAATATCATTTTCGTCTGTTAATATTGATCCTAAATATTTCAAATTATCCAGTTTATCAAAAGTATTATTTAATATTTTAACGCATACACAACTTGCCGCATTACAGTCCCGACACACTTCCATGTAGTTAATTTTCTCTGCATTTACTTCTAAACCCATGTCCCTGCAAAGCGTTTAATAAGATATCTGCATTTATTTCTATTGGTCTCCTATCATCCACTATTAAACTTACATCATCAGCATATGCCATAACCTGGTGAATATCGTTCAACTCTACCCCTGATTGATATCTTTGATTTTCCTTATGGCGTAGCCAGCACAAAGTTAAATAATAATGGCGACAACGCATCTCTTTGTTTCACCCCATTTTCGACGAGAAACCTCGTGGACAAAAATATCTTAACCAGATTTTATATGGGATTCATTTAAGCACATCTTAATTAATCTAATTAGCTCTTTCGGTATTCCAAGCGTAAGAACGTTATATAATTTTTTCTCCTAACCGAGTCGTAAGCCTTTCTAAAATCAATAAATTGTTGATGTGCTGGGATATTGTATTCCCACTTTTTTCGAGTATTTGGCGAATGGTAAATATTTGGTCGATAGCTGATCGATTTCGTCTAAATCCGCACTGATAATCTCCAATAATTGCATCTGCGTATGGGGTCAATCTTTCTAATAGAATATTTCAAAGGATTTTACAGAATGTTAACAGAAGAGAAATGCCTCGATAATTGTTACAGCCAGTTTTATCGCCTTTTTTGTGAATCGGAACAATGATTGATTCTTTCCCCTCTTGTGGCAATTCTTCCTTGTTCCATACAAGGAGAATGAGTTTTTGTATCTTGTTGAACAATTTTTCGCGTCCAGTTACAATTAATTCAGCCGGAATGTCAGCTATCTCAAATTTCAATCCAACTATCCTCAAAACTGGTGAACTCCGAGTTTTCTAAAACCGAAAATCTATTCGAAACTTCAATCTGGTATTCCTCTTTTACCTGTCTCTTTTCTAATTTTTTAAAATTGAATTTCTCTGTTTTCGAACAAGGAATATTACCTTTATTGAACGATAATCTCTTTCGTAATATCGCTACTACCAGGTTTTGATCAGTGTCACAATCATCCCCTCTAAACGACCGGACATCAATTATGCTAGATTGCCTTCTTCCATCTACTAAAACGTGATCAATTTGATTATGTGTTTTTCCGTCTGGTGATGTCCAAGTGTATTTATGAACGTGGCGATGTGGGAATTTTGTACTCTTCACGATTAGGTTTTTGGATGTTGCAAAGTTCAAGGGTCTAACACCGTGTCATTACTTTCCTTATGCAGATTTACGTTCCCTATAATCAGTTTGAAAATATCCCTCGTGCTACCTACGCATTGAACTAAATTATTGTATGATATCGCGGGAGTTGATCAAATATCCGTTCCACTTCTTCGTAAAAACAATCTTATCCTCATCCTCATCCTTATCATCGTCATCCTTATCTTCAGTTGGAGCATGTACATTTAGAATAATAATATCACACCACAGTCCCTAAAGGCTAATAAAAGAAAGTCTGTCAGTAACAAATGCAACCTGTTTTTTGTTGGTAATATTCGTTTGTGATTACGTGAACGAAAAACCCTGTTCCTAACTTGTGATTTTTATTTCCTTGTCCGTAAGAGAATGTAAACTTTCCGGAATTCCCAGCCCATTTCCTTCCCACCTAGTTTTCTGAAGTTCTACTAGGTCCATCATGTATCTCTCTAACTCACTTGCTAGGGATTTTTACGCGCCTGCCCTATAAAGACTTCTAATTTTCCATATTTCAATTTTTATGGTCATATTCTTGTGCTGAGGTCGTGCCTAGTTATCAGTCCCTGTCCGAGGCTTTTGTCAATGTTTCTGAACAAGTGTCTTTTATCACAGGATGAGGTTGTTAGCCTTGCCGAAACCCCCAAGCTGAAGGACCAACCCTAATCGTCTGTCCGCGACTGCTTATTCAGTTTATTTACAGCTAACATATATCTAGAAGCCTTCTCCTTGATCCGCAACCTGAGGACGCGCCATGCTGTGGTGATAGGAACCCACGATACGTGAATATTACCGCAAGAACATGTAGTTTATCTTTATTTTTGTTATGTTACTTAGTATTAACAATGTAAGTTGTGATTTGGAATCTATGGAAACAGCTGGTGTTTTACAGCTCGTTAAAAATTCTATTATAAGGACAAAAATATTATTGCTAATAGTGAACGTACTTCGTAGCATGTAATTCTGGGCCTATTGCGATACGTTTCGTGACAGTGCTCAGCCTGTTAGCTCAATAATGAATTAATGGCTGTGTAAATTCATTTTTTTTTGAGAAATTAAAATTTGCATTCAGTTTTATGAATTAAGTTTAAATAAAACAGAGAATTAAATTTTTAAAAAATCGGGAATATGAATACAATACGTAAATCATACATTCCGTTTTTAAGAAATAAGTATATAAAGGAAGACGGAAGTAATTCTGTATTGATAAACTAAATCTAGAATTAAATTCTTTAGTCCTGTATGATTAAAGGACGTAGCGCAATGAACCACAACATTTTTGTAGTACACGCTGAATTGGTGAGTACTTACTGAAATGAACATGAGTTTTTCACAGGAACAAAAAGCAAAATTGGTGAACATAGGCAAAGGACCGCCAGCTTCTGGCTGCGTAATGACGCCACTTTCTTCACCCAGTCCGGCAGTGACTGAAACAATCCCTGTGCCACCGAACGCAGGAACATTTGAAAAATCGCAAAATTATTCTAGAATTTTCTTTACTGAGACAGAAATCAATGAGACCAAACCGGGATTCAACAAACGAATTAAATTTATCTGTAGAGTGAAGAAGAGAAGAATTTCTTGTGGCAAGTCAAGTTGACCCTGGATTGACTATTGAACTAGAAGCTACTTAGGGTGTCATTCCCAATGAAGGATAGAACTTAGTTTCGAGGAGCGAAACATAAATATAAATTTTAGAAAATTAGTCAAACAAAGCTGATTCGAATACTAATTGTGACAAATAATCAATTCCTTCACACGAGCCTGAGAGAGTAGAGACAGTTTATTTACCAGTTAAATATGAACCATTCGAGATTACTGACCTGTCTGTGCCTGGGCAGTGTAAACTGAAACATGTGTAAGCTAATATTAGTAGTGCACCTGAATGCGTTAATATGATCAAGGAACCTCTTTATGCTCATATTTACGTTGAAAATAAAAGCGAGAGTAAGGTAAATGAGCCAAAGTAAAAGTGATGAAATTGTAGACCAAGTTAAAAAGTCATTTGAGACAGGATTTTTACTTGTAGTATGGATCTAAATTTGACCCTGGGTTATGAAAACGAGAAATAACAAAAAAGAAGTTACCGTATTGCGTCATCTAGACGTGTTTGACAAGGAAATAGGTCTTGTTTTTCAAACCGATCCTTCAACTGTTATAGACGGCCTGTGCCCTACAGACTTGTTGGTAGGAAAGTTTTACGTAGATATACAAACTCAAGCCTTGCCGAAAAGAGATCTTAGTGAGCAGACTCATAGAAGTTAGTGAACAGACAGTTTACTAATATGATATGAATCGAAAAGAAACTGGAGCTTAAGGTTTGTTGTTTCCCTGTGCCATTTCGGCCATGGCACACTTTGTTATTAGAGTAGAGCATAGAATAAAAAAATAAACACCCACGCATGCGCAGAAACATTACAGTTCCAACTACACACAACAGCGAGACTATGAACATAGCAGAACGACCATGACACTGCCGGTAGTGTTTTCTTTTTATGTATAAAATACGATGGCGACATAGTAGAGCAATGATTTTAAAAAATAACACAATTTAAGAATATAGCACAAGTCTGGTTATTTACACACACACACAAACACACACACACATGGATTACGGAATACTTAATCCTGCTCCAGAGACCAGCACACACATGGTTCACTGAGAACTTAATACCGCTCCGGTGGTTAACACTCACACACACATATTGTTTACGGATAATTTAATCTCATTCCACTGAACATAATATTTTAATAAATGAATAAACCGTAATATCATTAGCATGAACGGTGGAAGTAGAGAATTTATTTAAGAAATGCTGTAGTAAATAAACAGGTGCACGTCATGCTAATTACTCAAAACATCATGTCCACAAAATTGAAATAAATCACCTTGAATGCGTTTATTGTTCCATATTAAAATAAAGTTACGTTTCAGAAAAGTTATATGATATGATATACACGATGGAAGACCTTACCTATCGGAATATTTACCAACCCCTAATTTTGAAATACAAATAGCAACTCAGTGTTAACCTGATATGCCACTTCGGTCAGTGTCTATAATTATCGCAACGGGAAATATGTGAATAAACCGTTAGACATCGTTAAAATGATCGTTAGACATATTCTGTTGTTATGCCTAATAAAGCTGAAGTGTATTTAATGTTTAATCAATATACATTTTTCCTTTGAATTATTTCTGTTCAGTTTCTTCAAAAATGATTTTCACTCCCCCTATAACTGGTGCCAAGTAGCAGTTTGAAATGTTTGTTTATGCATGCATTAAGATGCATGCATAGACTATAGTAATACCAAACTCCTTGGTTTTGTTTCTTTCCATAGGCAGCTTATTGTTATGGTGGAACGTTTTACACCTTTAGTTTAAAATCGATGATGGCTAGTGCGGAAAAGGTGCCATTAGTGGCACCAAACTTACTGATTTTTTTTTTGTATTTTTGAACAACCCTTTACCCTGTCCCAAAGGACTTAAAGTTTTTTAAGTGTTTGGTTAGGCAACACTCACAATACCAACGACAGAAAAGCTACTTTTGGTCCTTTTTAGAGTTACCTGATGGCTATAACACAATTATTTAATTGAAAGAAAATTGTAGCAATGCCACTAAACAATTTTAAAGTGTTTATGAATTAAATGAATGTTTATTTATCAGCCTTATTAGCTCAGTTGTCGGAATTAATGTCCAGATTTTATTTGGAATGTCACGTTAAATACAATTATAGACATAGCTCTTGACATAACACGATTTTCTTTATCCAACTCTTCGCTTATTTTGCTCTGTACGCAAAATAACCCAGAAGTCAGCACGCGGAGGTAGTTGAACATTGAATTACACCCACCCTCACACTCAGTAGGCACAGGTTGACATTTGACCTTGGGTCATGTAGTTGTTCTTGATCTGTCGAAGCGCGGCATTCTTGTTCTATACTTCAGTTGGGCTCAAACGTAGATATCACTTGCGTTTTGGCCGCACTTTTTCGACGCTCCATCGGACAAAAGCTTCACTATGCGTTTCACACCTTGACTATGGTAACGGAATGTTATTTATAGAGTTCCAGAAGTTCAGATGCATTCTTCAAGCTTCTGATCCGTTATGTTTCGTGTGATTGGCGGCTTTAGCCAAATTACTCATGTCGTAGTAATTTTCAGCTGTAAAGTTTAATTTCGGAACAATGAAGTCACGTGGGCGGCTTGATCTCGGAGTCTTCTGGATGCGCACCGTTTTATACTTCTCCCGCCTAACGTTCGAATATGCGTATTTTCATCTGCTGTCTTCGCTATTAATAGGTTTTCATGGTGAGCGTAGTATTCGTTTGTTTGTAGAAGAGACTGAACTATGTTTTGTAGATTTTCTGGCAGAAAACATGATAGCATAAATACGCAAAACAGAGGCATGCCGCTCATTTCGCCCGAAGGTTTCCCTGTATTGAAAACGAGACGGAAGCGTAGCCTTATCAATGTGTTGGCAAAATAGACACAAACTTGAAGTAGGTTTACCAGTACTGATGTAGTGTCGAAGCATCCTAAAAAAGGTCAATGTAAGCCATCGTGAATGTGATAATGGTCCTGTTTTTCTTTTTGCTAGATAGGTGCACATTCCAATAGCAACAGCCTTACAAATTTCAAAGAGATAATTCTGGTCGCTGCTTAAACCATCTGGCTTTTACATTTCACACACACATTCAACGGGAATGGGTGTAAAGGAAACGATCGCTGAAGGATGTCTGACTTAGGTGTAGCAAAATCCAAGTATTCTGAACCAGGCTACGATAGAACTGGGATATGCTTTTGTGTAACCTCTCGTCTTCGTAGTTGGCCGTTCTTGTGTTTTCTTCCACAAAAGTTGCATATTTTTTCCGTAGTCGTAATAGCCCGTTCTAGGTGAGCATTTTCTTTGTGGATGTTCTGACCCAGTTAATCGTTTCCTCTTCGTACCTTAGATTTGTCACAACATGACTATTGTCCTCTGGCGATATGAGTCTCGCGTCCTTAAGTTCGGCAGAAGCGATCAAAGCAACGTGCATGTGTGAAGCTGCATTTCTATATTCTCCCTCCGCTGTATTTTGAAGACAGATGGGCTTTAACCTATGTTTCCTTCTTGGTCGCGATTCGAAATCTGATCCCGACGTGCTTCCCGAATCAACAGCTTCGCTGAGTTCCCCTGACGACGCAGGTATCTTCGACCTGTGCCTATGCCTAATCCTAATAGTTGAATTACCCGTTTCAACAGTTCCAGCGCCTTTTTTGGTTGTCTGCCCCTTAAATCTGCTCATTTTACTGGAAAGCAACTTTGACAGAGATTTGATTGTTCGGACGTCAGTGTCGCAATGCTGATTGAGGTGGGTCGATTTTTTTTAAGTCTCTATAGCGCGGAAAAATTGCCTTTGGTGCTGATTAGAGAAATTAAGAAAAAAATTGAAATAGTTTAAGATCTACGTTCGCACATCGCAGTTATAGTTTACCAAAAATGACGGAAATCTTGTGATTTTCAATTTCTTTTGTCTTATAAATAAATAATATTTAATATATTCCTTGATTTATTTTCGTTAATATAAACTGTAATAAGGTATAAAAATATTTACAGTTTGTTGTTTTGTTTTATATTTTCCAATTGCACAACTTTACTGTTTTTTTTTTTTTTTTTTTTTACAAAAATAGACTTTTTCATAGTTTATGCGTGAGGTAATTTTGCACATAGGAGTTAAATGATCGGTTTAAGAAAGAAGCAGATTGACAGGGAAATATTTGACCGTAGTCCGACAATTTCCTGGATTTAATCCCACTTCCCTTTTCCTTCTGCAATATAGTTTGACTTGGACAGTGTTCGATCATTGTTGCTGATTGCTGAACGCTGCAAGTTTTGACACGCATTCCGTGTCCGTCACGTTCTTGTCATTTCCTCACTTGTTCAGAAGTCCTCTTTAGTGTTAGCTTTGTTATTACATTTGTATTAGTTGTTCTTTATAATCTTGAATTTTAGTGCTTAGTGTTTTTGTTGCATTCGGTGCGGTGATCATTCGTAGAGCTACAATGAGAGCTTCGAAGATGATTACGAGGCAAAACTTTGGGTGTCTTCTTTTTCGTCATCCCAGAGATTTGCCACTGACTAAACTGCCTACATAGGAAGATGTACTTTGGTGTCGTTTTCACGAAGACAATAATTTTGCCCACAAACAGACAATGCAAAATGATCTTTTCAAATGTTGCAGGGATAGTAGCAAGAAAAATTACAAAACGTTTATGATAGAGCGTCCAATTCTGTCGTTACTGAGTACAGGATCGTGCAGCTAGTTGTTGCGTATCATGACAGTTAATATAAACTGAGAAAGTCGTAGGTCGTGATTTGAAGAAGCAAATATTTGCAAAGAAGATTGCAGATTTCAGGGAAATATCAGTTTTCGGAATTTGATGTGGCATCATGCAAATGTCTTATCATTTTGAACTGTACGTGTGATAAGACAGACGATTTGTAAATGTTTAATTTCTATCAAGTGCAAGTGTGTAAAATTTAAGAAGATACCTGCCCTTGAGTTACGATTCACCTATTTTCAAAGCAAGTGTGGTTTGGTGAAAAGTGGATCAATAGATCCTCGAGAAACGGAAAGGCTAACTTCTAGACCGAGAGGAAGGAAATAACAAGTTTTACTGACATGCCTCCGAGCTCATCTACCTTTTTTTTGAAATCGATCCAACAGATTGTTTCATTTCAAGACTTCAGCAAGACGGTTCGTGCTCTTCCGAGTTCTGTAAAAGTGAAAATGGTCAGTTCGACATTCATGAAAGTGAAAATGGTCAGTTCGCTAGATGTCAACACCAAAACTCCGTCAGAATGGCAAATGAGAATTACACTGAAGACAACGGCACTAAATAGTGATACGTTTGGTATATCTGACCGTGATACTTTTGCAATTTTGACCAGTGCTTTACAAGATATTGGAATGGTGTCAGACACGAACTGTTCTCACGTAGGTGATAAAAATAAAATACAGAGAGAGAAAAGTCATATCAGTAGATGTTTGCAGTGTAAACCTGATACTTTGTTCGTGGTCTATACTTTGATAAGCGTAACGATGATTCCTTGGTAGTTGAAGAACGTGATTCTAAGTTATTTCGTACACTTCAAAAAGAGCAGCTCTACACTTTCATTCAAGGACCTGGGTCAACATATATTGGCCACGTCTCTCCATCATCTACTGATATAGGATCTTCTACTGATATAGTTTCCAGAATCATTTAATATTTGACTAAAGTTGTTATTTCTTTGGGCGAATTAGATGTTTTTGGCTGTGATGGTACTGTTACCAATACAGGATGGAGGAATGCTGTAATTCGGCAAATTGAACTTCATATAGGTAGACCGTTGCAGTGGGTAATATGTTTTATCCATTTTGATGAGTTGCCTCTCGCCACTTATTTCAAAACGTTGATGGAGAAATAACAGGTCCTAAAACCTTTAGTGGGCCGTCGGCCAACTGTTTAATGGCTGTGAAAGATAACCTGTAGTTGAATTTAAAGAGTTGACTGCCCCTGAATCAAATTCTTAGCACAGACTAGAAGTACCGTTTGGATATTTCAAGATAAGTAAATGCAGGAGAATGTCCAAGACCAGTACTATCGAGACCCTGGCCCCATTTCAGACTCAAGAGGGGTGACAACCGCAAACATATTTCTTAGGTTGTACATCAGTACTGAAAATCTCTCAGAAGGTCTTAATGAATTGGTACTTTTTATATTGCATTCGTACGTGCCTTTGTGGTTTAAAACAAGCCATTCTTTTTCAGATGGTTCGAAAGATCTCTTTGACAGAACTGCTACAACAAGATACCTCCCTGAAACTCATCGGCAAGTGGTAGAGCCTGTAATGGAGAGAAACGCATTTTATGCCCATCCAGAAAGCTTGTTCTTGGCTTTGATAAAGGACGAAAGGGAGTATATTAGAGAATTTGCTCTTAGACAAATAATAAAGGCAAGACAGGCAAGGAATAAGGGAAAGACATTCAGGAACTTTATACCACCCAAACCCAATTTTGGTACTAAAGATTATACTGAAATGATTGACTGGTCGACTTGCAAAGTATCTTCTCCTCCATTGTTCCATCGAATAAATGATGATGAAATCAGACTCATTATACAGAGTGGCATTATACCCGACTGGGAAGTTGTAATATTATTCCCTTGGCTCACACAAGCTGTCGAGAGACATGTAAAACTGGTAAAAGAAGTAGCTGGCAAAGTATGTGGTGCTCAATCAAGAGATAAATATATCAGGGCAAATTTGCAATCCAGAGCTATTATGCCACACTTCAGCCAAAAATTTCATTTTAAAGTGAATTAGTATTGCTAAGACAAGTGCAAATATCCACAAAAATCAAGGATTAACGAAAAATATGTAAAGCACCTGAATTAGAAGGTTGGTTTGGAAGGGTGTGGGTGGAATTCGAACTGCAGCGACCTCCTCGTGGTGAATTCTGGGTCATTCCTGTTTACGAATTTGCGTAGAGCGGTAGATGAAATTATTCAAATTTTAAGTACAATTTAAAAAATAAAAAAGTTGCATGAATGGTTTTACAATATTCATTTTGCCTTTTAAACCAGTCATTATCTGAAATAATCCAAACTATGTTATACAAATGAAAAATGTTATCTTTTGGAAAATAATTTTAAGTTATGTTGTGAATTTAAAAATACAATAATTATTTTTGCAGTTTAATACAATTTACATTACAGAAAATATATATCATGGAATCGATTAACTATTATTTATTTATAAGACAAAAGAAATTAAATATCACAAGATATTCGTCATTTTTGGTGAACTGTAACTTCTATGAGCGAACGGAAGATGTTAACCGATTTCAATTTTTTTTAATTATTCTAATCAGTACCTAAGGCAACTTTTTCGCGCTATAGGGAATTAAAAAAAATATAAAGTTTTTTTCGTCCCACCCTAATGCTCATTTTCACTGATTTTCTCTGGTGCAAAAGAAACTTGAATTCTCGATTTGGAATGATGCGTGTCCTCTCACAATTGCAATCATCGGCGGTTTTATATTAAATATCAAATCAAGACGCAATATCAAAAAGAGACTTTTCCGCGAGTGCAACAAAGCCTGCACGAAGTGTTGCTTCTTGTCCTTGTCAACTGAAATGTTTTCCATGGTTCGATACTTATAAAATGTGCTCAGCATGTCAAAATCTATCTTTTCTGAAAAAAAAAACGAATGCTTGCTTTACGCCAAAGTTTTTTTATCTGTCAGAAAAGTAAATGTACACCTATTTTTCGAGTCTGGCATTCCTGCGCTCCATCCGTGGAGAGTATGAGCATTAAATCAATCAAATGTTTACTGAGGGGCAAGAAGAATAGTGTAATCTGAATAAGACATTGCAGAGGGGCACAAGCTGTGAATAGTGCATAGTGTAAATAAAGGAGGACACCCAAAGAGAAAGGCAGAAACAGATGCTAAACGAAACAAAGAGTAAAAATTGTCGAAGTGGGAACATAAAACACAAATACAATAAATACGCCGAAAACTAAACGTTTACCACGCCAAGATCTTGTTGTAGTGGTTAAGGCGCTGACTTACAAATGCAAAGTACGCAAGTTCGAGTCGGCGGGAAGGACATTTTTTTTAAATCTTTGTTAATAATACATACAACTCATGAGAGATGGTAAATGTGGTCGTACTTAGTCTTTCGTGGCAATTATTATTGGTAATGTTTAGTACTGATAATACTTTTTGTCTTTGTGTATTGCTTTTATTCTTGTCTTCATTTCGAAAGAAAAGAATATTCGAACAAATGCCACCGAAATTTGTCTTATTTTGAATGTAAACGCCATTTGCAATTAGTAAAGAATAAAAATTAAACGTTCCTACGTAGCTGCAAAAAGTGAAAAAAAATTATGGAAATGATGGAGGGGTTCGAACCCTGTTAACAAATTACAGGCTTGTGTTTGTAGGCGCAAGGGCGCAAGGCAGAAGGGAGCAAAACACTTTTTCTCTCTCCCTCTGTGTGTCTATTTATCTATCTATTTGTATATATATAACGCTATTTCTGAATGCCATAACCACCCTAATTTTCAGCGGATTGAGACGAAACTTGGCACAAACATTAACTGTTGAAATATCTTGATGAGTTCGTTAACCAGAATAATTAGATGAAAATATTCAAAATGCTGACCCTTCAAACTCTTAAAAAGGTCCAAGGGAACCAAATTTTGCCCATGAATAGGTATTCAAAATGTTTGTGTAAACTTTTCTCTTTTACTGAAATATTTGTGTGCAGGAACTTATCCTCTTTTATTGAAATATTGGACCCGATTAATCGCCTAAAGAAGGTTCACGCCCTTTCGCCACGGTCAGGCTTTCTTTTGCAGGAGGGGAATATTTTGCTATCGGAACAAGATGATTTTAAGTGACGATATGAAATTACACATTGAAAGTGAAGTAACTTGTAAAATGTTATTTGAAAGAATGATATCATAAATGTGCTTTCCCCTAACACAGAGAACTGTAAATCATGTATTTCAAGTTCGGGAGCGTGGATGGCGAGGAGTGTGATTTGATTTGATTTTTAGTAACACATTGCATTTCATATAAAGCTAGGCAACATTAGTGGTAAGTAAAACAACAATAATCATAAACATAATAATAATAATAATAAAATAGGCGTTGTTTGTGGCAAGGCAATATATTCCTCAATTCTTCTTCAAACGTATTGATTGTAACGCCATATCTCCCTTGAAAACAAAATATTAGCAATTTATATCGAGAGAACGGGAAATTGTATAGTGATGGGAGTAACGTTGGACAGTATGCACCCATAGTACTCAGAAAAATAAGCGATTTCAATGCAAAATGAACGAAGAGTCATGGGGAGTCATGTTGCCATGGCAGAGCCCTCTTTAGACAAAATGTCGATAACTTATATCGAGAGAACAGGAGATGATAGTGGGATTGGACCAACGTTGGACACCGTGGACCCATAAGGCGCATCGAAAAAATTAGAAGGGAGAGCTAGCCAGCCTTACTTATTTCCACATAATAATATAAAATTATATTCTCGAAATACACACACGAGTTAGCTAGTAATATTTCATATTATTATTATTATTATTATTATTATTATTATTATTATTATTATTATTATTATTATTATTATTATTATCAACAACAACGTCTTTTCATTACGTGTGCATGTTTGACATGAATCAAAGAGAAGATCCATCATTCGTAGAAAGAATAAGAATAGCCAGTTACTTTAACTGTGAAGGACGGCGAAAAATACGAAAAGAGTAACTAGCTGTAGCGAAAAGAAACAACCCTTTCTTTCAAATGGATAAAAAATCAAGCCAAGATAGATTCGAACTCGCATGAAAAGCGCGAAAAGCCAGTTCTTTGTCCACTTTTTTTAACTCACTCCCCGAAATTGTTTCAGTAACTTACTTATTGCTAATTTTACTTGCTTCACTCGTTTAACTTGCTTTTTCTAATAACATATAACGAAGGGACACGAACACAGAAACATCGAGGACAGTTAAAAATCACAGATGCTCTCCCGCCGGGAATCGAACCAGGGACACCATAAACCAAAGGTTCACGTGCTAGCCACTAGACCAGCGGGTAGGACACCGCTCACCCCCGCTGTCGTTAGGGATTTCGACCACTGTATTGCCAGCTTTCACTTCTGTGGGCTGTATACTATGATCACATGTTCCTTCTTTGCTGGAAGAGTTAAACCTACATTCTATGTAATACATGAGGTATTTAGACCTACATGCTCTTCATATAATGTAATAAAAGGGTCATAAGAAAAAGATTAAGAACAAGAATATTGCTCGGACAAAACGGAAACTATTGCCATCAGAAATATTTATCTACGTGGCATGCGGAGTAGTATAATTCAAAATAGTTACTGTTTAGTTCAGTAGACGAAGAAAGGGGTATATAAAAGCAAATATGTCGCGATCAAGGAGATCGACTAGAGTTGACAGAGGCGGAAGCAGATGTGTAGTAATACAACAACTTGGTTAAATTTATAATTCGTTCTGTATCATGTAGTAGATCGTATCACAACTTTACGGGAGAGAAGAGAACGACTTACTAACGTTATCATATAATAAGTTTTAGTAGCAAGATCATATAGGCACAAATGGATGAAATTGTGAGTATTACAACTTGGATTTAAAGAAAGCCGTTTAGATATTCAGTGGTTTGCAGTGTTGTATAAGACACAATACAATTCTTCATACCTCAGCTTCCAGTAGCTAGATACATGCAATTTCTGGTTAGATACTGAAACTCCGGTCGGACTTTAATACATGACATATTGCTGGATACAAAATGCTTTGCATTACTTGTTTACCTGTAGACAGCTGCTTGCTTATTGTTCTGAAAGGTTGTGTATAAACTAGTGATGGCCAATTTCGTAATTTTTACTTTCCGGACTCCCGAAAGTAAAACCGAAAAAATTCCGGAATTTGGAAAATTCCGATTTTGGAATAATTCAGGAATTCAGAAAAATCCGGAATTTAGAAATTTGTGATTTCGTTACCATTCCGGAATTCGAAAAATCCCTATTCTTTTCGAAATCCGAAATCTTTTCTAAATTCCGGATTCTTTCCGAGTTCCGGAATTCTTCTGAAAGGAATCATCATGTCAGGAAAGAAATACGAAAGACATATTGTATCGAAGAAATATAGCATACAAGTTTGCAAGCGGAGACAGAAAAATGACGTAACCAGACTAAAGATGGTTCTTTTAACGCGTAGCGATCGCGGTTCAGTCAAGGTGCTGGTGCGAATCCACGTCGCAAACTTTTTTTTTACTTTAGGATTTTTGATGGCGATTGATTGGCGATGACATGCGTTTTATTATATTCAGATATTTTAATACTCGGATGTTTCAATAGTTTAACTATCAAGTCTTCAGGAATAATAATAATAATAATTATAAACTAATAATAATTATTATTATCTAGTAGAAGATTAAGAGCTATTAGCTAATTATCGCTCAGGTCATACCGTTACAAGCAGAAACGTGACATTTGGAAATAATATTTCGGTTTGGTTTAATGTTTCCCACGAGAAGAGGAATTTCTCATCTCGTTACTAAAACAAACAAAATAACATGATAATTAACATTTTACATTCGAGACGGGACAAGGCTAATTCAAAATTTTCGTCTCGCTTTGGAGATGAGAATCGAGGCAAGACGAAAAGTATTGTAAACATTTCCCGTCTTGTCTCGATTCCCGAAATAGTGTATGTCCATTCTTTAAGTACCAATTGCTCTGTAGACTGAATTTCATATGCTACTTCGTTACATTGAATTTCAGAACCCTTTGAATTATGGGCTGTGTAGGTATTTTTGTAGCAAAGCTTTTATATTTACCTCTGCATATCCTAAAAAGTAGTATATTATATTCCTTACTGTTGCCTGATATTCAGTTATTTTTATTACAGTTACTTTCCTTAAAACATACAGTAGTATACTTTCTACATGAAACTTCAGTGGAACGCTCTACTTTAAAATTTTGGTAGTTGCAGAGGTGTGTCTTGAAGGTAATCCCGAAATCTCTAATTTAAGTAAGTTTTGCCAAATTTTAGGGCAAGTTTAAAACTTTTAATGCCATTATTATTATTATTATTATTATTATTATTATTATTATTATTATTATTATTATTATTATTACATCAACACCGTGTATAATCTTTAAAAGATATGGGGTTTTATCTGAATAGTAAAAGCTAATTGGCTGTCGATCTCGGTCGTTGAGAGAAATTTTCAGGAGGCAAGGATATAGGTCACGTTCTGGGTTTGAGTTCCGAAGGGGCAAGTATTCGGGCTCGAGCAAAAAATTGATAAAAGATATAGGCTTCAGCCAAACATGTTCAAAACAGCTGGAACCGGGTTTAGGCTTCTCAACAGCTCAAACGGCTCGGCTTATAGCTCATTCACTACCGAACCGAACCAAGAAGTGAGCCGAGCTAACAGCTCACCCAATCGAGCCGATTTGAGCCATCGGCTTAGTTGAGCTGACTCGAACCGTACCGATGAACTACTTTCAACTTAGATGGCTCGAACCGGTTCACAGGAGCCGAGTAGGTGACCCATCCTAACCGAGAAAGTTCGAGCCATCGGCTCAATTGAGCCGAGCCGACAGCTCATCCCAACCGGGCCGACTCGAGCTCTTCGCTCAGTTGATATGTGCCGAGCCGGTTGATATCACTACTCGGGTTGGACTTCTGCTTGTGCTCAAGAATTCGACCGTGCAGTACTCATCTATGATTTTAAGAACTACAGTGTATACTTATATTGGTGATTACGACATTTGAGGCTGCCTCGCAATAATAAAAAAACTCTTGTCCTCTCGTTATCTAGACAAGACAAGAGTTATCTAGCCCCAGGAGATGCACTAAAATTACGAGACGAGATGCACCTCTGTCGTGAGCAACACCAAAAGTATTCCACATTACTGCTTACATTTCCCATGGCTTTCGCTTTCCAGTCTAATCAGGCCATTATTTCAAAACGAGTTAAAACGAGGTGAACGAGCGAGCGAGGCATTATCAAACTCGATTCAACTCGAAACTCGACCACGAAAACAGCGACTTGGCTCGGAACTCAACTCAAGAAAGATACCTTTGACTCGACTCGGATTGAACTCGAGTCGAGTCAAATTTTGGCTCGACTCGTGCTCATCCCTACTCGTATTTGTATTTTATGTTTCCACTTCAGCAATTTATACTTTCTTTCTCCGTTTACTTACTGTTTCTGAATTTCTCTGCCGGTGTCCTTCTTTATTTACACCACGCACTATTCTTATTCCCAGCTTGTGACCTGCTTCAATGCCTTATTTAGTTTAGGCTTTGCTCCTTACCTTGACTACACATGTGATTGATTTAATTCTCACTTTCACGCCTTCTATTATTAGACGTATTTAGGATACAGCGCCAAGTCGCAGATCCGTCTTTTCTTGGGTATCGGAATTCAAAGAAGGCAAAGACAGTCCTGAAAAAAAAAGCTCTGGGCATCTTGCAACTGCTAGAAGACCATGCAATGCCATGCGAGTAATTGGTTTGATAACGGAGCACGGGATAGTACCTTTTCATGAACTAGAGAGAGAAACAGGTCTATCACTGGGTACCCTCTACACTATAATTCTTGAGGATTTAAAGCTGCACAAGGAGCAAGACCTGATAGACCTGTTTCATGTCTTCAGGTCTATTCTGGACGTAATCTTCAGGTCCAGATGGGTGCCTCCTGACCTTACCGTTACGCAGAAACAAAAGCGTGTGGGGATTTCCCAGCAGTTGATGCAACAGTGCAGTGAAAATTCAAGCGAGTTCTTTGAGCGTCTGGTCACCGTCGACGAAACTTGGTTCCTTTACGAGACTCCAGAAAAGAAACGCCAGTCCATGGAACGGAGCCATACTGGAAGCATTCGTACCAAGAAGGCACGGATGCGATTTTTCGTGCGGAAGAAAATGGAGACCACTTTCTGGCATCAGGAAGGGAAACTGCTAACGAAAGAGCTCCCTCCCAATACGTCCATCGGCAGTGAGAGCTAAAGACTCCATCGACGCATCCAACAACTCCGATAATGAAAATTGGGCCGTAGCGCTCTTTTCCAACACGACAGTACACGACCACATGTCAGTAGCCAGACAATTGTCAGAGTGCATGAACTAGAGTTTTGTGCACTACCGCATCCCACATATTCGCCAGGTCTTGCTCCTAGCGACTATGCTTTATTAGACACAATGATAGCATGAGAGGTAAACAGTTCAACACAAATGTTGAACTCCTCAGATTTGTCTGCCAGTAGCAGAGAGATACATTCAAAGACAGGTTTACTGCACAAAAAGGAAGTTCCAGAACGGTGGCGAGGGTGTACAGATATTGCAGGGCAACAACTCTAACATAAACTGTAATCGTTTGTTCAATAAATGGCTACTGTGAAAAAATTGTAGTGCCAATCATTTCCGAGCAACGCAAATAGTTCTGAAGAGAACTCGCGATAAATAATCGCTGATACGGGAGATGTCAGCGCTTGGTGTAAATGAAAGTCTACACGTACACTTTCTTGGCGTTGTGGACTAGCTTGAAGTGCAGCACTAGCACTAGAATAAGAAGTAAAATAGCATATCAGTAAAGTATAGCCATTAGGATGTTCGGCAAGCGAAATATCAGTACCTTAATTAACCTACTATATACCAGATCCTGTAAATAACGTAGAATAAGCTTCACATATAGGTTATTATCAAAGTCTGGCTGTAACGGTTTGGGTAGAACAAGCGTTTTGTCAACATACAATGTAAAGAAGGTCATACTGAAATGCTTAAACTTAAAAGGGTTTGTCGTGTAAGTAACGTTAAAATCAGCATTAGTAACAAAACATGGAAGTATGCTATCCATAATACACTGTGGTAAACTTTGTTTTTACCGGCGCCTTTGTTATAGGATACATCACTCTAAATTTGCGATTCTGTAATACATTTTTTTTGCAATTTCTACAACTTGGAATACATCAACCTTTTTTACCAGCAGCGTTGCAACTGTAATTTCAACTTTTCCCTCAGCACCAGTTTCGACCATTAGACAGAAAGGACGCTTTGGTGGAATTAGGTTAATACGCAGCTGTACACCATTCAATAGGTTCTTTCTTGATTGAATATATCACCGCTAACATAACCCAGTAGTTCGAATGGTTCAATTAACCTAGTGAGAAGATGACGTTGTTTAAACCTCACATTACTATCTGCCACACTATCCATATAACCTGCAATATCTTTAAACTGCATAGCAGTCTGAAAATGTGTAGTTTTTGCATTGGTATTATAATTTAATAATTTATGTATATATATATATATATATATATATATATATATATATATATATATATATATGATCGATATGGACCTGTATGCAAGGAGTAGGTTATAAGTTGGTTATTCAGATACATTGGTACCTCATTGAACATTAGACTGACAAAATCATTTACAGGTCCAACTTTCTTATTTAGTCTTAGTCTTATTTTACATGGCTCCTGCCTTGTCTCCCACTTGACCATGCAATACAATAGTATCATAATTAGTAATACAATAAAAATAATAAGATATATAAAAGACTGCCAATCAAACGTATACGCACACACACACACACACACGCGCACATCACATCACATGCACACATAGATTACTTAGTTTACTTCAAATAACCATATAATATAATCACATACATTTAGCGAACAAAAGAAATAAAAGGTAGGAAGTATAAAAACCGGCATTTTTTTCAGATATTAGTAAGCCTCTGCTTAGTAGACTTATGGATGATCTGCTCAACCGACTTCTTAAATAGGTTGGTTGACTGAGATTGTCTTGTGTTGGATGGAAGGTCATTCCACCCACGGATAGTGGATGCAAAGAACGCATTCGAGTAGAATTTTGACGAATGTGGGGGAAGAGAAAGTAGTTTATTTACACCTGATCTTGTATTGTGGTAGTGGTAAGCATTTAGTGGTTGCAATCGTTGAAATAAGTAGGAAGGTTGTTGAAAGCGCAAAGTCTTAAAGAAAAGTGTGAGTCGATGCAAATCACGTCTATCGGCAAGTTTTAAAAGGCCCAGCTTTCTGTAATATGGAGTTAAATGATTTGATCGATTGAGATTATAGGCAAACTGTATACAGGCATTTTGGATAAATATAGAATTTCTTTAGTTATCCACGGGGAAGAAGGTCGCGATATTTTGCGTTTAATGAGTGGAGCATGCTTATCAAGTAGTGTTAATGTCGCGTTATTAAACAAATTAAGTTGTTCGTCTATAGACGAAGAGTTGTAAATTACCTGTCAAGGGATATTTGCCGCATCAAAGAAAAGGGCAGCTTCATTTATTTTATTTAAGTTTCTGTACGAAACAAATTTTGACTGTCTCTTCGGAGTATGTGTAGAGTAGCAGGCAAACACTAGATCGTGGTAAGATATACCTGGAATTGGTAATTGCCCATAATGAACAATTTCTTGTGGATTATTCGTTAAGATGAGATCGAGCAGTGAATGTGATGTAGCAGTATGGAAAGTGGGATTTAGAGCACACATTGTCAGGTTAAGGCCAGATAAAAAAATCACGAAATGTTTCACTCTCACTGTTCGACTTCAGCATGTTAAAATTAATCAAAGAGAACTAGACAATTATCATAAAAGGGCAAGTGTTGCAATATTTCATCTTCGAAATTTTTAAAATTTGCTTTGGCGGTCTGTACACCGAACAGATTAGAACTTTTTTATTACAGAAACTACATTCAATGATAATGTACTCTGTACAGAAGCTGTATTCCTGTGGTGACATAGCCAGAATTTTCGAATCAACGTCATCCCTCACATAGATACCAACTCCACCAGCACCTTTTTGCGTTCTGTCATTTCTTATGAACTGATAACCCGGTAACTCATACAGGCTACTATTTAAACTTGGCTTTGCCCACGTTTCGGATACCAAAATCAGGTGCAGACTATTTTGCGGGAGAACAATAGTTTGAAATTCATTGAAAGAGCTTAGAAGGGACTGTGCGTTGAGGTGAATGACATTTAGGGTTGTCCCCGCTGCTGGTTTACCCAGTTCTGTTTGCAGTAAATGTGCCGTGAAGGGCGAAGGGGGAAGAAGGGAAGGGGAGAGAGAGGGTGTAAAGTGATCTTCAATCCCGTTAGGGGTGGAGTAGGTACGAAATATTTTTGTGGAAGTTGCAGTCGGTTTTGCTATCTCTGGTAGTTTTTCTATTTGAGGCATGCTAAAATTTAAGTACTGGGAAAAAGAAGATACCTATATATATAACTCATTATGTAGGCTACATAAAAATGAAGAAACATATCAAAGAGACTTACGAAGAACTGGATGATTATAAATGCTGATTTCCAAACACTAGTTACACACGAGAATGCTTCTAGTAGAAACATTACACACACGGCAGAAATCTTATCGGCAGAAAATAAAATTAAAATCGTCAGCTTAGTCATTTTACTTTTAGTATGTAACATAATGAGTGGTAAATCAATATGATCATCACCGGGACAAGGGATTACAAACTCTATTGGAGCATTATCAGACAATGACGCCACCTGTTTATATGGCACTATTTTCTTTCCTATAATACTTGTTTGACCTACACACCCACAAATAAATCTAATTCTCTTTTGGTACATTCACACCGCATTTTTCTTACTATTTTTATTTTCATTAATTTAATTTACATACCTTATCACAATTATTAATCACAACGCCGAAGATCTAATTTTACACATACACCACTATATTAGAAAGGGAATGGAATACCTGTACAATCTCTTAAACCAATATCAATTATATGAAAATCTTTACGCTTCACAGTGACTTAGTGAGAATTTTCAAAGATATGCACATTACTAGCAACGTACATTTTTATATTCGTAGTTATAATACGTAACAGTGGTGGAACAGTATCGCCTACAATATCGCTATAAATAATTATACGTTTTTCCAAGTAGTGGCTTTTTAAAATAAGTTTAGTAACGCGCCTGATGTTCAAGTGTAATATCTTCATTTTATACATAATATAAATTTAGTATTTTGGCTAATTCGGGAGATACCTGTACTTCTATATTCTCACCCAAAACTTTTCTTACTCTGGTAACCTCAATTCGTTTTACCGATGCTTTAACTTTCAAATGTAAGCTCAATATGTCGCTACTATTATTAATTTGTGAAAGAATATCACCAACCTGATAATAATATCCTGTGAAAATGTTAATTATGCGTCAGGCTTCTTTATCCGTTAAACGATAACAAATGTTATTTGTATATTTGGAAACATCCTGACATGAAACTACATTATGTGCTTCAACAATTGCTGTCTTCCGTAAACATCTCTGCAGCACAGGACAATGACAAAATTTGGTCGTATAGCAATATAAATTATTTGTGGAAAATATTCCATAGAACTGTTATTAGGGAGGGTGAAATAAGAACTCCATTGCTGCATATTTTAATTATATATATTCTTCCTCCTGCTCTTACCAGCTGTCTTAGCAAACCGAGTGTTACGTGTTCTCTTACCTGATCCACTTTCCCTTACCTGATTTTATTTCTTTTGAGTATTTGTCTACATCTTCCTCCTGCTCCTCTCTTTATACCGTTTCAACATTAGCTGATATTGTTGTCGTAGATTTCTGTACGAGGTGTAAATAGCTATGCACTACTTATTTCTCTTCAACCCTCATACTCATATTATTTAAAATATTTATCATTTCTTCCTCTAGATTTTATATTGCCTGATAGTGATGCAATTATTCTGGTGCCTTTAAAACAAGTTGTTTTCGCATGCTTCATACTTACTTAATTAAAGCAGTCTGTGAACCTCTTGAAACAGGTGCAAACAATGCAATGAGAATACTTGTTTTTTGTACAAATACGGTTTTTCACTTGTTTTAACGATGGAAGTTTTCACAAAATACCTAAGATCCTTTTTATACATTCATAATCTATTTTCTCTTTTTATTTCACGGAAGGTTTTCTTGCAATACGTTATATGAAACATTCGCAAATCGAGCGAATTAAATCGGTATCTACATTCTGAAATATCGCTTTGCGTACTGTAGGTTTTGCCCTAGCTAAAAGCTTCAGTGAATGTGCACTTTCTTTACTAATCATTTTTACACCATATTATAGTAAAATTGATTATTAAAATATATACAACATTGAGAATATTCTTTTACTGGTGCACAAATATAATTGTGAGAATTTGTTGGGAAAAGATTTATTGAAACACGGCTCAAATACAGAGGTTGTCACTCACCATAAAATTCATACTATATTTTTTTTCATTTTTCACCAAACTATTGTAACAACCCTTTTACAAAATATAATTTAACACACCTGTTAGACCCGGGTATAGTAAAAGTTATTGGATGTTGAAACTCCGTGTTTTAATACACAACAAAATAATTAACAATAAAATAAAATATTATTATTATGATTCAATAATGAGATTACTTCCAGTGTAATTCCATCAGATGTTAGATTAGTAGGAGTAGTACTAGTAGTAGTAGTAACTTCTAGAGTGGTCGTAATGCTCTGTCTCAGAAAAGTTTGAGCATACTTTGCTACATCTTTAAATAATTGAAAACAGGTAAATAGGGAATGCTGAATTTATGGCAAGCAAAGATAGAGTTTTCTCCATGTATAAACAGAAAAAAACACCTGACCATTACTAGCATCATCTGACGAGAGAATAAAAAACTGACGAATGCCTTTAATAGTGTCAGACAATAATCCTCATAATTATCACCAACGGAAAATTGTGTAAGCAATGAAGAATAATATTCAATTTGTTCTCAATATGCCATACATCAGGTATAAGTAATTATGAAAGTGATAATAACAGAAAATTCTCTCTCGTCATCATCATATGCTAGACCTACACATTTCGATTATATTAAAATAATGATTTAAAATTTAATTATCAATTACTTTATCTCTCTACTTAGTTAGAAATTATCGTTTCTACTAGTACTGAATTTACCATACACATTTCCTTTTATACCCGTATTGAAGTGTGTATAAATTATATTATATATTTTTCTTTTACTGGAAGTATCCTGGCAGAATTTAGGCGCCTCCGACTTAATAATCAATTTTTTATCTTTAGTACTATAATTTGGCGGCCGTAAGGAATGCTAATAAACATTGAATGTGTTTGTCGTTGTCGAAAATGGAGTGCTAGGTGTAGAAGTGTGTGATGAAATAGATTTTTTTTTACGTTTAAAAATTTAAAAAAAAAATTGAAATGATAGGCACAGATACAAATACAGGTATAAAATTATTTGCATACTGATATACAGAATCTCAATTCATAATCCAATACTATAAAATATGATTCTTTTATGCTTTGTAGTAAATAATCCAATAGAATATGTTAAAATTATATTTTATATTAAAATACTAATAATGGATATTAAAATAACAATGGTGAATTATTTACAACAATATATTTAATTTGATAAAAATTAACATATTTTAATGATTTACTATTCAGTGTGATTCCCGTGATTTTACATATTGTATTTTTTACCAGTAAGAATGTTGACAACGGTGTAGCCGTAATATTTGCACCACCCCTATAAAATTATTCGATATATGCATCCGGTCCATATTTTGCTAACTTATTTTTCTCCTAAATTCAATCCTATTTTTAACTGAAT
This sequence comes from Thermobia domestica, assembly GCF_964235325.1. Classification (NCBI taxonomy): domain Eukaryota; kingdom Metazoa; phylum Arthropoda; class Insecta; order Zygentoma; family Lepismatidae; genus Thermobia; species Thermobia domestica. The sequence continues at coordinate 69,540,145 of NC_137457.1, forward strand.
AGGAGATTGGCTGCAAGTAGCACTGTCGTATCATAATATAGCGCATGGTCGCAGAGTAAATCAAACTGATGCTGTAACGAGAGGAAAGCCTGTGTTGTGATGCATGCGGCATTTTTGCTGGAACCACTACGCTATCATTAACACTGCAGTCGAGCATGCGGATTTTGTCACCAATCGGAATAAACGATTTAACTTCAATATTCGAAATACTTCTCAGAATTTTTAACGATAGCGATTTGCTTCATGTTACGCGCTGTGCGAATGTACCCCACAAGCAGTTGACACCCAGCTTTGAAATACGTTTCTTAAGTTTATTACGCATAATCCTTTTTCGGTCTAAGTGGATGCCCTCTCATTCATAATATTCTTGTATGAACTGTACTTTTGGTTCTTCGGTGCTACTTCCGGCGGGCCAGCCGTTAAATTCAGTCTTGATCTTCATAAAAATTTTAGTATAATCCGTGAAGAGACCGCCCTCTTTCTTTTCAGCGTCATACATTACGACCTCATAGCTGCATAACTCGCGCTCTTCGATCACTCTGTATCCTTCCTCAGCAGCTACACGAACACCCGCAACCCATACATACCTCTTCCCTCATACTAATGTTGGGAATTTTCTTCAATCAGAGTGTAAGCACATGTTCGGCGTAGGGAAAATAAAAACTTGCTTCCACCCGATAGGACAGCACGGGTTGGTAGAGATTGTCTGGCCCTAATACCATACATTTTATTATCCCGTCGAATTTCGAAATATCGGGGCCCTTGCCATCTCAAACATAAATTTTATGATGACCAACATAAAATGACCAAGAGCATATTCCTTCACCTTAAAACAATAAAGATAAAGGGAGATTATGTTGGTATAAACGATTCTCTCTTCCTCTTTGAACTTTTTGTAGAGTTTCGTTGAGTGTACCCTTCAACTATACAGGGCATCCCGCGGATGAATTGGACACTTCTAAGTCATGCGTATTTACTTACAAATTTATTTAACATCGGATGTTGTTTCAGAAAATCTTGCCACTAGGATTCCCATATTTCATGCACTGTATACCCGTCTTTTTTAGTTTATTAATTTTCTTTATAGTACTCTCATAGCGCACATTAAAATAGTGTATGAGTCATTATATATGGTGTTATGAGGGCCTTAACAGAGCAGGCAATAACGAAATAGGCACTCTTGATACTCCGAAACATGTTGTACGATGTTATAGCTCGCATAATCATCCACTTTATATCCGCCACGCACTGCAACCTCTCGTCCGTTACCAGAATGCTGGATTTTTGTTTTCAATCGGTACAACTCGCACACGAGCCACTGAATAGCGCAGACAGATTGATTTTCTCGCCACTTCTACCTTTCATGTGGAGTAATAATAATGGTGCCTGATTGCAAGAACTTTTTCATATATATTAAATTACAAGCAATAGCAATGCTTATAGTTTCTAAAAACGGAATGACGCCGATATAAGCTCAAGTTCATTCATAAAATTTATGCATGCATTGCGCAGCACGATCAATTCATTTACATAGTATTTAATTAATTGTTCTTTTAAAATATATCCGGTATCCCCAAGTCTTTTCTTTTTTCATTATACCACTTGAAAAACGGTATCCTTAATGCTTATCCTGATCATATCCCTCGAGATATATTTTATTTCCGGACAACCTGCCGTACACAGAAATTTTATACGCTGTTAATAAGCCGGATATTTTCAAAAATTACGATATCTCACACCAGTTCTTTAAACTAGTCCCAGCCTTTTCACACAATTCAGAGACCTTTTAAAACATAATAATTGTGTATTGATGCTGGTATCTATCTATCTCTTTTATGTTAGTTTTTTCAGAAGACATATAGAAACTACCAGGGCTTTGCACAAACAATAATAATCGGGTTAGCAGCTAGCCGCAACCGCAACTAGCCACAAAGCGGTTTCTGGGGAAGGAGTTAATTTTACCGTCATTAAACCAAAATTATCTTTAAATTGCTTATAGTGTTGACGTCATTTAGATACTATACTAAATTTCGCCATTTTTTAAAAATGTATTACCGTTAATGCTTGTTGTCTTACTATAATCGAGTCTTTTCCCACTATAAATTTCCAAGAAGTTTTTTTGCAATTATATATTATCGTTAATGTTTTTAATTTTAAAATAACTGCCTCTCTTACCACCATAGAACTCACTATAGCAATGTTTTATCTAGTAACGTATTATTCTTACCGCTCACTGTTCTACAAAGATCAACAATCATTCAATATAGAAAACCAAAATGTCATTTTTGTAATAGTGTGTTATCGTTAATGTTAGTTGTTTTACTATAATTGGGTCCGTTTACATTATAGAAAAACAGGTAGTGTTCTGTATAATACTGAATTCTTAAGGTCACTCTTTTCACGCTATATTGAAACAACACTTATAGCAATTCTACTGAATCGAAACAGAAGTCGGAATCGGAATTGGAGTGGAGCAGGAATCGGAACTAGTGCTGGACTTGGAACATGCACCTGAACCTTTGGGCGGCCGTGTCAGTACTCTACAATGTATGCCTAAATAAAGAGGTTGCCCTGGATCCGAATATAATGAAGTTTCCTCTGAGCTTTTAGAAAAGAAATCACCATTGGATTAAGGGACCTAATAAGTCTTCCTCCCCAGCACCCTGAGGAGGGCATACCCCGTAAAAATGTCCCGCAGGGGAAGGAGACAGCACCGGTTTGTCAGCCCGTCCCAAAGTGAAGAGCACTGTGTTGTGACCTACGTTTTATACTCTCCCGATGTTCTTATTCAATCTTCAAAACGAAACAAAATATTTTAACAATAATAACGAACTTTTCCCCATTACATTTAGAGAGAGCCTCATTGTCCTATGAACAAGAGTGGGCCATTCCTTTGCCAACATTTCAAATACTCGTAAATTTCTCGAGAACTGTTTGATCTTGAGACGCGGTTTTTAAATTTGCCTACTACCAGGAAAAGGCCATTCCTTTTCCCAAATTTAAAATAATCGTAAATTTCTAGAGCTAGAGGCACAGGGTTTTCAAATCTGTCTATGTCCAGGGGTGAGCAATTCTTTTTTGGTAAAAATTTGAAATAATTTTTAATTCATTAAAAAGAGTTAGAGCTAGAGTCACCATGTTTTCAAACTTGTAATTGGCGTGACAAGTCGCATACCATTCATAATTCTCACAAAGGTGGGTCATTGTGGCCAATATTTCGAATAATCGTAATTTTCTCGAGAACATTTGGGGTTAGAGGCACACGGTTTTTAAATTTGACATTGATTTGACAAGTCGTCATTTCTGCCAAAGATAGACTATTTCTGCCAGGAATTTAAAAACCGCAGAGTCGCTACGAGGTCATCTTGTTAATAAGCCACTGGGCACCAGACATGTCACTCATTGCCAAATAGAACTTAGAGCCCTAAATCTGGACAATTTCGAAAATTTCTTCCACTTTATCTAACTTGTGCTCCGATCGCGAATGTGAATCCGCCGAGTCGCTACGTGGTCATCTTGACAGATAAAACCCTTCTTTCGGTCACGAGTTTCGGATTTAGAATTCGACTACACCAAATTAATACGAATGTCATATACGCCGAACAGATCTGTCCCTCTTTACCAAATAGGAATTTTGGTAAACTTAAATTTTGACTGTCTTAAAAGAGATCATATACAAGTTCGCTTAATTGTATATGTGGTTGAGTATATGCTATGTTAAACAGGAATTCGAAAAGAGAACCAGGTTTTAGAGGGTAGAAAATACGGTCGATTAGAAAATATAGCGTAGGCCTATGAAAGCTCTGGATGTAAGGGTTAAAATACTGTAATATTACATTGGTGTTCAAAAGTTGATCATTCTCGTTCATTGCCTCTTGAATGTTCAGAGTTTGGTACTGCTGCTGGGTGTCATCGGAACCGCTATTGGAATAGTAGTTAGAATCGCAACTATATTTTTCTTTGCATTCGTGTCGTTTCTACTGAATTCGAACTGTAATTTTACTGCGCATGCGAAATCAAGTGATCCGTAAACTGTGTGTGTTAGTGTATGTGTGCGTGGGTGAATAACCAGACATATGCTATATTGTTAAATCTTTGTTTTTTAATCTCTTATCTACTATGTTGCCATCGTATATTTCACATAAAAAAGAGAAGGTATAAGACAACGAGTATACCCCTGATATCTAAGAAAACACTACAGGCTGTGTCATGGTTGTTCTGCTGTGTTCATAGACTTGTTGTTATGTGTAGTGGGAACTGTAATGTTTCTGCGCATGCGTGTGTGTTTATTTTTTATTCTATGCTCTATTTTAATAACTAAATGTGCTATAGTCCTAAAAAAGTGGTTTTAAAATGCTGCTATTCATAGTGTTGAGTAGACTGCTCCGGAACCGGTACTGGTGCTGGAACCGGAACAGGAACCGGACTGGTAGCGTAAGTGATCATGAGAGGAAATGGATCGAACTTTTCCTTCCCTGTAAAAAATGTAGTCACAAATGGCTATAAAAAGTTAATAGATCTGGTTACAAAAATTATCGGAAAACTGGTACAAATAATCCTACCAAGTGCCACCCACCTACAAATGTATCTTTGAACACCTGAGTTTTTTTTTTCAAATTCAGAGCTACCTATGTGCAGTGCTTAAAATAGTTCTGAAAGTGTAAATGAAAAAGGTCACTACAAACACTATTGGCTGTTTTTACTGATTGTTGTGCCGAGTAATGTTAATTTAATTTTTCAGCTCCGAAAGGAATAGTTTTTAAAGTTACCTTTTGAATTTTATGCTCTTCGGTTTTGGCATCTTGTGATATTTATTTGTCCGACCTGGTATAGAATCATTGGTGAATACATAGTATTTTTAGTTTTTAACTTCTCTGCAATGTTTAAGCAAATGTAGATTTTTTCTCGTAATGGTGATCCTCTTGTACTTATGAAAATTAATGCATCGTGTACCTTTGAACGATAAGTAATACTGTTTGAACATTCACGATGTAAGTATTTAAAATTAATTTGATATTATATATGCGTTAGGTTAGGGTATGAAGCATTATTAATTATAATTTTAAGTAGTTTCTAAGTATTCGCTTGTTTTTGCATGTGTGTCAGGTAAAATGTCGAGAAGTAAGACTGGGAGAAAAAGAGAGTCCATTGATCCTGAAGCTATGAATGCACCTGTTGCTTCCGTAACTGCGTATGCAAAAAGACGAATCTCTTTTCGTGAAACGTGCTGGATCTACAAAGAAAAGTTACGTGCTGTTCATAAACATATTATAATTTACTTAAAGTCTGATTCTTCTAAACCTTTTCTTAAAGTGTCAGATACGATACCAAGAGCGTGTTCTCTGAGAGTGAAGAGATAGGACTTGCAGAGTAGGTGGAGACATATGCAAAGATGGTTTGAGCAAAAGAATCTGCAAAAGAATTAGCTTAAAATTTTGCCGTTGATAAGAGGAAGTATGGTACAAGTCAGTGCGATCTGAACGAGATTGCATGTGAGGGGTGGCTGCGCTTGTTTCTAAAAACACACAAGCGAGAACATTCATTGAGATAGCTAGAAACAACTTCTCTTGTACGACCCGCTAGATTTAATCATGAAAACCTATACTGTCTCCCTCCTCGAAACTGCAGGAGGTGTTCATCGTAGTTAAGCGCCAATCCCAGCAGAAGGGATATATAATGTAGACTGAAACGGGCTTAGGAATCCAGTAGTATTTTACTCCCTAAAGGAATGGAGAAAGTCTGAGCAACAACTGCAGCTGAATGTGTAAAAACACTGACAAATGTACCTGGATAGCCTTCAGTAACTATGTGAAAACCATGCTGATTTTTCCCACGGTAAACCTCAAACATTTTAATGTAAAGAGGGCACCAAGTGGAACAATTGGAGAGGCAAATCCTAGTGGTTGGACAAATCAAAATTGCTTTCCTCAGATTTTAGCCCATTTTGTCAGTCATACAAAGGCAATAAAATATCAATGGCTTCTGGATGTTCTTAAGATTATAACTATTAATCTTAAGTACTTCTCATAACTATTAATATTTGTAGCTTCTGTTTACATTATTGCCACAGAAACGTTGTAATTACCACTTTGTTCAAAGATACAACAGAGTCTTCTATGGCACCTGACAATAATTTACCTGTGAAAAAACGGATATGTTATTATATCCTATAAGAGGTACTGTAATTATGTAACACGCTTAGAAATGATCCTATTTGATAGCAAAGAGATGACACTTCCAATATACAACAAAAATTTGGAGAAAGTGCTGAGCATTAGCTCCAAAATTTCGGAAAGTCTAAAAGTGTTAACAGGTACAACGGCTTCCCCTACGCTAAATAGGAGCTCAAAAATGCCTCCTCGGGAATATACAAGTACTTCTTCCAGATACCTTTCCAAACAGAAAAAGTTTCATAGACATAGCAATAACCAGCACTGCACTATTCCCAGTGCTCATGAACTGGAGAGTAGTAGCCCATCTACCATAGGGGAAGGTAACCCCTTTTCTTCAAAAAATAATGAAAAATTAGTTTCATCCAGCAGCTAATACCACAGTTTCTAGTAAAACGGAGCTCATAGTAAAGATTGGCGTTATGTCAGAACCTGCGCATACAAGAGAGAAACCGAGATTTAATTTTACACCTCTACTATATCTGCCATGAATCGGTCGATAGGGATTTTTCCTGGTAATGAACAAGTGCCCCACAAACCTGAAAATTATTGTCTGTGTGAGGCACAGTCTGAATCAAGGAAGTTAACATCATAGTCTTGTACGATCAATAGGAAACTTACAGTGATCTCGTCAGTAGAAATTCCATTTCGCGCCGTCTCAAGAAAGAACCAACAAGGTAACCCTCCTGATTAAGGCGAGGATGTCTCCAAATTCTACCCTGAAAACGACTATGAAATGCACCTCCCATCCAAATTGCATGTGTGGGCTACAAGATGCTATGAAACTGAAACTGCAGCGCCACTGTTCAACAAATTTTGATCGAAAGTATGTAAATTGTTTGAATATCCGATTTTTACATTCATTTAAGCATAATATGAAAGGAAATGATAGTAGAAGAATTTTCTTAACTCAGGTTGTGAAAGAAACGCCCTTGTACAACAGTAGCTGTATACATATAGAAATTTATTAATATTTATAGAACATTTAAGCAAAATCCTTGTAAAAACCTACATTTTACTACTTTTCTTATATATATTTCACTGTGATGTGATAAGCTCGGGAGTTAAGAACTACTCTACCCTATAGCTTTCTAAACCCTTGTACTTCCTTTTTCAAAATTGTGCAAATACCAGTTTCACAGCGATACAGAAAATCAAGTAACCGCGGTCAAGTTAAACATTAACAATTCCATACTAAAAATCAGTATTAACATCAAAACATGAAAAATATATACAAATACCTTTTTGTGCAAGAATTACAGTGCAATGTAGACAGAAGTTTCAAGTGATCCCTTGTACAGGATTATGTTTATTTTATTTTGAGCGTCTTCGCTTGGCTTGACTTTTGTAGGTTACATCAGGAGCATCCCTTGCAATAGTCCAACAGTAGACGGCAAATATGTTAGAACTCCACTTTCCATCATATCTCTTCTCCATGGCTGCAATATCTTGATGGAAACGCTCACCATGTTCGTCCCTAACTGCTCCACAATCTTCGGGAAAAAAGTCTAGATGTGAATGAAGAAAGTGGAGTTTCAGAGACATATTGCAATCAAGATTTTCGTAGCATAATAACAACTTTGCTACCAGTTGTTTGTAGTTTGTTGCTCGGTGTCTTCCCAAGAACTGTGAACAAACACTCTTCAAGCTTTCCCACGCAGCTTTCTCCTCCCCTTGGAGCATTTCGTAAAGCTTGTGATCTTTCAATAGTTGCCTAATCTGTGGCCCTATGAAAACATACTCTTTAACTTTGGCATCACTTAATCGAGAGAATTGTCCACTTAGGTACTTATAGGCCTCGTCCCCTTGGTTCATGCTCTTAACAAAACTTTTCCTAAAAGACCTAATTTAATATGTAGAGGGGGAAGCAAAATTCGGTTACGATCTACCAGTGTTTCGTGCTGCACATTTTTCACTACCGGCTGAAGAGTTTCTCTGATACTTCAACCACTTTTGCGGAATTGAGATCCACGATCTCTACTGTCCCATTCACATATAAAGCAACAATACTTTGTATACCCTAACTGCATACCTAGCAAAAGTGTTATTACTTTAAGGTCAGCACAAATGAGTCATTGAAAATCGTAATATTTAATGGCTTGAAGTAAACTTTTTATGTTTTTATAAGTTTCCTTCATATGAACTGCGTAACCTACAGGAATTGAAGGAAGTTCATTTCCAATATGTAAAAGCACTTCCTTTAAACTCGCCTTGGACGAATCTATTAAGAGCCTCCACTCCGTAGGTTCGTAATTAATTTTAAGTGCCCTCATGAGACCATTTATATCTGTACATGCCACAAGTGTGTCTTCCATAGTAAAAGGTGAAGTGAACATCTTCTCCCTATTCCGATACATTGAAATATTTATATTTTCCTGCAATAAATTCCACTGCTTTAAGCGTGACGCTAAAATTTCGGCTTTGCTTTTCGAGAGGTCCAAGTCTCTGATTAGATCACTTGGTTCCTCTTGAGTAAGTCTATGCGGTTCATATGGAGGTTCTTCTACAACAAACGTAGGGTCCTTCGAAGTACTTGATTCAGGAGCTTCAACTTCGTGATCATCATCAGAAAAAAGATCGTATTCTTTAGGTGGATCAGGAACAGGTAGTCCTTCTTCATGTGGAGCAGGGCGCATGGCAGAAGGACTGTTAGGATAGATCAAGGCCTGCTTCTTCTTCGTGGAAATTCCCTTCTTGACTTAAGGAACCATACAAAAATAACAGTCTCTGATGTGGTCCCTTGAGTTCCCCTTCCCATTAATCCAATTTCGTAGATTGCTGGCACACGATGTGGGGTGCCCAAGATTTATCTTGGTCTCCAATTTTACAACCAAAGTAATATTGATAGGCTTTTCTTATTAGTGGTGTAATAGTCTGCTTTTGTGAGGAAAATGTCACTTCCCCACACACGAAGCAGAAGCTATCCGCACTGTTTACACAATTTCGCGGCATTTTTGTTTATTGAAATCCTCAAAATGTTACTTGAAATAGTTCCGACCACTTTTTAAAATATACGTTCGAAATACCTGTATTTTTGCGTACTTGTAGTTGTATTTTTATGTCCTGCACTACACAAACGTCACACCCAAAACGCTGATCACTGCACTAAACTTGTCTTTTCTAACAATAGCAGAACACTACTGAGATAAGGAACACAAGGAAACCAAGCGTTCATATAGTTTCTCCAGTGTTGCCAGATCAGTGTAACATTTTACCCCAAACGAAGCGAATATATTTATTTTTAAAGCGTTATTATTAGACATGCCTGTAAAACGAAAAGTAGAGCTAATATTCGAAAATAGCTTTCAAATTCGTGATCAGCACCACAAAATAAATAAGAATTAACTGATTTTGTTCAATTTACATTTTCGGTGTCAAACAGTGTTATAGGAATTTATACCTTTTAAGGGGATCCTATACTTTTACTCCTCTATAATTCCTCGGTATCTGGTTTCTATTGAGAATAGCAAGATTTACCTGTCTACCTTTACTGGTTCTGATCGAACTAAACTTTGTTTACAGATATATACTTAGGGAAACTTATACCTCACGCAGAGTTCTTGTAGGAATCTGAGTACTAGGATAATCGTGTTAATAACCAAGTAATTCGTCTTGATAACAAGGCCGTTACGTAGCATGAAAGCACCTACGGTATCAAAGGCCGTTCTCCATGAGTTATTCGCGAGGAATTGTGCACCAAAAAGAATCTTGACGGGTTAGGGAACGAACTTCTTTGAATCCGTGATGGCTGAATTTAACGACCTGTTTGACATCAAACATGTTCAAACGGAAAGCGTTCAAACCATTTACTAACGGATTGTGATAGCAATTTTACTCTGTCAATTATTGCTAAGTATACTGCGAAACAACCGACACGATGGGATGAGTATGTTCGGTTATGCGCATACGTTTGCAATATATCCACTTCACTTTTCTGCAAGTATTCTTAAATGTGTTCGGTCAGAAACCTAGGTTTCCGGATCAGCTTGACGATCAGTATCCATTACAAAGATACAAGAACATCAAAGCGAGTTACGCTTAATACGCACAAAAATGCACAAAATTTCGTATAGACTAGAATCGACAGCCGATTAAACTAAATGCCAACTAATCTCCCAAAGAAGGGTATCAGCTGTTAGCTAGCACATTATTTTTTGGCCTTATTACGTACGAAATATTTCTCCCACAAATGCCTGTGAAATTTTAATTTTTTAGCAAATCAAAATAAAACACAGATAGCAATAACTGAGAGGTTGAAGAAATGCTATACTCACAATTCGCCTATTACTGGTGACACGACCAGTGATACTGACGAGTATTAAGTGACAAGGACATATATCATTCGAAGCTAATGTGTAGTCTTGAGTGTGATGAACAGGCCCGTTTTTCGCTATACACGAAGTCTCTACGCAGGAACCAAAAACACTCTTAAATGGGCCGTCAAACATATTGAAATTGAATTTTTCTTCCTATTTTCGATATCAAAAAGTTTTTGGCAGGTAATCAGTTTGAATATGACACGGCACCAAAAATAATATGAAATAGGGTAAACACAATTGGTCATATTTAGACTTTGAAATGCTCGACATGCAAAAATCTAAATCACTCTAAAATTCAAACATCAATGCTAACTGTCTAGCAAAACTACAATCTCAAGGAGGGCCTCTAAATAATTAGACAAGCATACCAGCTAGAAATGAAACTTACAATCATTAACTAAGTTCCATACGGCGAGTAAAGACATTGACAATACCAAATAAAAAATTATAGATCTAAATTCCTTAGGCTACAAGCCTAAATAACATTATTATTAAGCAAATTGTTCTGTGATTTTCATAATGTCAATACCAAATATAACCTTACAGTTTACGTTTATATTGGCTAAGCAAAGTGCGTATTCGTTCACAGAACTGCTTTGTCTGGTTGAGAAGCTGATAATATTGGTTATTCTTTCAGTCACGTAAGTCAAATTGAAATTTCCTGCAACATTTGGCTTGTGTTTGCTTGAACTGTCTGTTTCACAATTAATTTGCATGGTTACAGCTAGTGCGGTAACTATGTCGCCAAAAGTTCCGACGATCAAATGTTGATAGTTACGGTGGAACACCTCGGAACATCTTCAAGATTTCCTCCAGGCTTTTAAATTAGCAGCAAAGCTGTACAAGTGGAACGACACAGTATCGGTTACATTGCGATGAACAAAAATCTCTTCCAACATTTGAGAAGGCCGAAATTGAGCTTCGCACTGCATTTCGAAATACAGATAAACTTTCAGATAGTTACACGTGTTTGCACAATAAGATGAAGAAATGTGTTCACAATATTATTTTGCGATGCTGATACTTTCTCAGCGCTTATCTCCTAATATGAGTGACGAGGATAAGTTCCACTACTTAATACGTAGGTTAACAGCTGACGCACTTAGTTGTGTAATTGGAAAGGGTTCTGATGCAACACAGGAAGTGAAACTCGGTCTGAAAAGTAATGAAAAGGCGCGAGCCGACTCACAAATTCGACGAGGACAGACTTCCTCACCTGCTCTTAAATATGCAGTTTGGGCATCAAGATCACAGTGCCTTCGAAAACTGTCTCCCAAAGCTACCCCTTGAGATTACAATCAATTTCTGTCGTAAAAGCTGAGAATAAGTTTCCTATACAGTGCTTCAGATGTAGACGAAATCAGCATTTGCGAGCTCAGTGTTGGGCTAACATCCACTTCTGGTGTACCCTTAACAGACAAAAAAACCCAAGCGAAGCGCCCGCAATCACACGGTTCTAGGACTAATGGCGCAAATAACTGGCAATCTGCTCCTAATAGGAACAAGCAACCTTTGTCTAACCGACCTCCACAAGATCAACAGCAACCAAAGTACCCTGATAGATCCCAAGCTATGGAATAGCAAATTACTTCTCCAGCAACACAAAAGAAGAGAGATTAACAACCTAATGAGCTAGAGGGAATCATTCCGTAACTTATTCGCTCTCTTAAGAAGTAAATTATGTAGTAATCACTTAAGTAAGTTTTTGGAAACGTTTATATCTACTTGTTGTCTAGTATATGTAACTACTTAGGTAACGTTTTAGGCAAGAATCGACATAGGACAATTGTATGGTTACTTCATTCATTTTTTTAGATTTATAAAGAAAAGAGTCACAATGGCGTAACTGATGGAACTATATGGGAATTTCCACTTAGACGATTTTGACAAGACGTGGTAGGAGGACGTAAGCGAGAACGAGAGATATTAAATAGCAGCCACATATTTTGCATGCAGCCCTCGAAAGCTTGCAATTAGCAAACGGGGTCCATATATTCAAAGAACTGTCAGTGTATCTAATGCCACCGCGGTTTAGCAACAAGGAACTCGAAATGAATCCCCTTAACTAAGAGTTAAAATCTTATATAGGTTTCGATCAACGTCCACCAGCGCAACAAACTACTATTTGGTTATATGAACAGAATTATATGTTAAAATATTAACAAGGGAACTGCTATCTCGAGGAAGCCATCGAGGATTTACGACGTCGTATCCCGGTTTGGATCCATTATATTCACTCACAGTGAGATAGAGCCGTGTCCTTAAGGGACTCAATTTCGCAACTGTTCGATATGGACCTAAAGCTATTTATTACCACTCCTCCGGAGCATTTTCCCGATCCAAAGATTTCTTGTCCCGATTCAAAAAAAAGTTGCACAATATGGATGTGGAGTTGACAAAGTTATGACAATTTAAGTTGGTATGTGCATAAATAGGACTACCATCATGGGTAAATCCTGCCGGCATCCACGAATCGATCACTAAAAGTATCAACGAAATTTGTACACGAGGGACGAGCTGAAATATATCTGAAAATCAAAGTTAATACATGAAATAAATTCCTTCCGAATAGCACAGGTTATCAACAAAGGCTTATACTAATTCTCGTTGATGTAGCCTCCGGCCTGTGGATCCTTATTGAATTTGGGACGAAATAAATTCATGGATCTTCAAAGAGAAAAACACAGAGGTACATATATTGTTAGTTATAATTTTATTTTCTTGCATTATAACTATTGGAAACAGTAAAATTCTATAAGATTGCATATATCTTACTATTTGTGAAACAAAATGCAACGAGAAATTAAAATAATTTACAGTTAACATTAACTTCGATCTTAACATAAGAAATCGTTAATAATCTCGAATATATTCCATTCTTATTTTCCTAATTTGAGTCGCAGGAAAAGTCACCGATTCTCATAGTGCAACAAATTCAGGATTGTAAGTGACCTTACATTCTTTTTCCATGTTGCTTTTAACGCTTATGACAACTCTCAAAAAGATTGCCAAATGTTTTGGTGCTGAACTTCTTACAACAATCAATTGGAGGCTTTCACCAGACTTCTTATATATCCACTTAACGCATGATTTTGCTGATTGTTTGGAAGTAATTTGTATAGGTATTCTGGGTAGAGACCTGTCTGTTGACACGGAAGCTCTTAATGAACTGGCCCAATGAATTATAACAAGTATTCAGCATGTCCCATCTAGGCAAATGGACACGGGATCATTTTTCTTGTTATCTCATCAGGAAATGGCTCTAATACGAGTCACAGTTTTGGAGATTGGAAGTGCCATATTACAATGAATAACAGTAGTATTATCCCACTAAGAGATCACTTTTTGGGAAGGAAACTTTGGGAGAATCTTTCTGCTTTCATACTTCCCCGGCAAGCGTCCATGATGTTACCACCCCTTTTCTGCTACTATCGGCGACGTTACCTCGGATTAAAGTACTATAAAATGAAAAGTGAATTTCTTTTCAAAGCATGTTTATATGGGTTGGGATCTAGAACCAGACAATGGATGAAAGATGTGTATGCCACCTACGGTTTTACGTTCGTATCTTCTCATGGATACGAACAAAACAGCACTTCAATTGCAAGTATCATGTAGACCGGTAACCTGGGACAAAGGTCTAGAAAAATAACGCATTTCAATGTAAACTGAATGAATCCAGCGCCCTAATTTTTGCTGTTTCATGAGTTTTAAGACTGAAATATTCCTTAGAAAATCTTAAATTTTCAATGTAATTTAAAATTTCCAATATTGAACTGATGTTTCCGTTTGAGTCTCCGAATGAAAGTACTAAGTCTCACCCAAGCCTGTTTTCGACACATATGATGAGCCACTCACGAAATCGAACAGTCCATTTTTTAAACATCATTTACAGAGGAACTGTTTTTAATCCCATCGTCACATAAGAATGAAATGCATTTTTAAGATTTCTATACTGTCAAGAGCAAGAGTAATTGATAATCCCTCACTTACGAACCACCACGACAATCAATTATGAGATCTAACAATTTCAAAAAAAAATTCTCTTTTCTTTTTTATTATACTTCCCACTAATATGCCGGTTAGTTTAAAGGAGGATATAAATCCTCGTCACTGTCAAAGTACGGCATTACGATTATCTAATAGAGTCTACAGAGTACTGAATATTACGTAAACGAGTAGATTGGAATATCCACTCTCATTTTATGTTGTTTGTTTAGTAAAAGACGTTGAATTATAAGTGAAGAAAACCGCAATCCTGAAAAAAGGGATCAATAATCTCCTTTTCTGCTTATCGACCGGAAGAAGACAGCCTTCTAGTCATACAACGTCTGCTAACCTTTAAAGATTATCAATCTCTTGAACTTAGAAGTCGAAGTCAATTAAAGAAATATCAGCAACTCAAGTATTATAACTATTTCGTCTCATTCAGAAAACTATCATGATAATTAAAAATGTTCTTCCAGTACGGCAAGTTAATCAGGAGTCAGTATGACTAGCTGAAAAATAAAATCGCAACATAAATAGATCTGATCGTGAAATAACACCACAGCTTCCTAAATTAAAGGGATACGATTTCTAAGCAACCCTCAATCTTGAGTATTAAAAATGCATTTTGCGTAACATAATGTGAGGTCGAATTTAAGACACATTAGAATTTAGTACATAAACCGCATGACTTGTTCGCATAGATGTTTCTAGAAGTGTGGTTTTACTTACTTATTATGATGCACACTTTATACGCTCCCCTTGTCTACGGAACAGGTGGTAGAAAAGGCTTAATTGATTTCGTGTAAAAGTTTTCCGAAACTTGGGTATCACTTATTATACCTGATATTAAATTATCACTTATTATCTTCATTCTGTATCCACCCTTTTTTTAATTGTAAATATAATAGTCATATGTGGGCTAGTATATATGTATTTATTTAATATATGCCAATTTTGCGAGAATCATGCCAATTTTTCGTTTGTGATAGAATTTCCAATTTAGTGGGAATTTAATAAATATACGGATGTAGTTTAAAAAAACTGAAAGCAGGATTTAAAATCACAAAAGGGAGAACTGTTTCCTCCATATAATGGTAAACTAAGTATTAATACGGATAGGAAAATAACAAACATCATGTCTGCATCTTCACCACAAGATCCGGTAGAGTTACAACTCTTAGTTTAAAGATTCAGATTTGCGAAGTTATAGTTATTTTAAAAGCAATCGTATAATAATAATATGTTTTGTTTGGAGGAAGTTCAGTTTTGCCATAGTGCTACCATTGACACACGAATAGACCATATTGAAATCAATGTGTCTTAAAAATATAAAATACATGTTCGTAATAGAGTAACTTCGGTTTTTTTTGTTTTGTTTTTTTATTTGGGAGAAGGAAAAATGTTTCAACATCACTTCGTGATTATGTTGGGTATATTTACTGTTATTATACCACACCCTATCCAAGATTCCACCGTTCCTCTGCTGGCGAAAGCCGGAGTATATTGGGAACAGATGCCCTCACACGTATCTTATCATAAGCTAGCAATATTACCATCCACTTTGCCTATCCATAGCTTACCGCAACTTCACGATGGGTTTAACACTTCTCTTCAAGCATTCACTCCTGACTATTGTGATAAATCTCGTTTCGCACTTGAACACTCAGTTCTCACTTCTTAGTTCTTGTTGTCTATCATCGTAATTCGGAAGGTTACTGAAGTACAATTGCAACAAAAATACCTAGATGTATCCGCATTTTGATCCGACAAATACAAACGAGGCATAGATTTTGTCGGTAATTTTCCGCCATGGTGTTGTAACACCGTCTCCAAAAGTACATTTCAGAACTTCGAAAATTAATCAAAGGGAAATGGAAGAAATACTGAATCAGTTGTAAACCAGGTACATTTGGATCAGCGGACTATTCTTCTAACACGAGATTCGACTATGAATCTGTCACTTCAAGTTAATAACGCTTTACAAGCTGACTAATCCAAAATAATGCCACTTCAGAAAGCAGTTAATCATGTAATTGAACAAGAATTGAAAAATCATAATATATCCGTGCAAATTCTTGTTCTGAGTAAACTCTTGGCTACCATGTACCGAACAACAAAATAAGAATATTCACTACTAATGCATTGAAGTTACCATATCCTTAAATGCTATTAATCCAAAACAACTCTACGAACGCTTGAGGTTCGACTACGAAAACACAAATACTCTTTGGCCATACCTCTCACAGAACTGTTCCGCTATCATAACTTACGAAAAACAACTTCTCATTTCGTAGACAATAAAGTATCTCCAATAGTGAAAGTTCCCGTAATTAGAGGGAAAAGCCCTTCATGTTATTTCGTTTGATTCCCTTTCCGTTTAATTACCAGAATCAAACATGCAAAATAATACCCGAGCAGGCTATCATGCTTACAAATTCTAATTCAGATACTATCTTAACCAACTATGACGTCACATCTTCTTTAAACCGCCTAATGGTCTTTGTAAGATTCCTGAAATTATACTTACTTCCTTTCAAGCTCCGAACTGTTTCTATCATTTCTGGCGAACATCTTTTGTTGCAGAAATAAACCAATTTAGTGCTTTCGAATGCCTTCCGCATAAGTATATCATTGTGATAACATTACTTCAAAAAAATTTTCTTATCAGTAATCAGCCATATCAGATAACTCTAACATGTCACGAAAGAACTGAAGTTATAAGGCAGAATTCACTAAATCCTGGACCTCAAGCTCAACCTTAACTGTAAATGTGCATTAGGGATACCATAACGCTCACGTGTTCATGAAAGGTTTCCCTGCTCTCAAGATTCAATATTAAACCCCTCAATGAAACGACCATTACCATTGACGGTGTTACACTTTGTTACTCTTAACTACCCAAGAACATGTTTGATGAATTGAAGTTTACAGACTTGAACACAACATTGAATGAAATTTGGTCGGTGCAGATAAATTATTACAGTTTTCCAATATAATCAGAAAACTGTATACCATTAACACTATCTCACGATCTTCATGTATCAAATATTATGGGAAGACTGTATCTAACTATTTTGTTGGTTTGGGATAATATCATTACTGGCATACATGGCATTCCAACCACGGACGAACCTATGGTTGCGCGTATTTAAAATTCCTACATGGTTTAAAGCACAAGGGATCATCCACGAATGAACAAAACCAATAGGAATAACATTGATGCTGCTACGAGGTAGTATGGGTGAAATTAATGTCACTTCTACCTAACAGTGTTCTTCAACTTCTTCAACTTTTGAACAACTTCAGGATTCGGCAAGTCACTCAACGTCCTCAGTTCGTTACATTCCTTTATGACTACCTACGGTTACATGTCTTATGATGGCCCATTTATCTAGCACTCACACCTTAGATACCTCGGCACTCACTTATTCCTGTATCATTATTGAACATGATTTACATATTTAACAATATGATTCATCATTCTTCTTATAATTCTAATATGGATCTTTCATTCCACCATTTACTAACATTTGGAAATGAATTACCGAAAAATGACCTGGAAATTCTGATGAAAGATCATAGTCCCCAATGTAATACTTTTGTTTTTGTTACCAAAGTTCATGTCAAACAAAGTTAGATTACTGACTTGTAATTACAAACTTTCCTGGTCAGCGCAGTTAGCGCAACATTCATCAATGGTCCCTTGGAAAAACTTTGCAAACGGTTCATGATTTTCCTACCTGGAATCAGCTAGTATCAGCCTGTGTAACCCATACTATTAAAAAAAAAGTAATGCTTGCTTTATGTTTAATGTATAACGTAACAGTACAGATCGAAAAACAGTTACAATCAACAATTCATAAACTAGTTATTCCTGCCTCTGATATTTCAATTGTATATTCGTACAAGTTCAGTGAGACTATAATAGGCACAACAAAAATTTGTCACGACTATCAAATTATCCTTGTGGCAACGTGGATCTATGTTACAACAATTGCATCTCCGACTTATTTGTTTCCGAAGGAAAGAGCAAGTCTGTCATATCGACTTGCTGACACGACAAGTAGTTTTACGTCTACCGGAGCAGAAGCTTTTAACACTGGATTGTCGTTTGTCGCAGGATATCTGTCTTGCTCGCAAATTTCAACAACACGAATTTGACACATTACCCTGCCTCACGCCTCTTATTTATTCAAATTCCTCCGCAATTCAAGAAAATTGCCCCATGACTTGTCAATACTTACTATAAATAGTGTTATTTCACAGCCAAAAATTCACTACTATAACCATCTTAACACCTCGTAAATTATCGATTAAGATTCTAGGTCCAGAAGCAGATATTCCGAACATTTTTTCACCGCACAACTTATCGAGTTTCTTAAGCAATCTTGGGTGCAGATGTTCAGTAAAAATACAAGGCATAACTCAGAAACCGATATATTCTTCTATAACGGATAAGTTATAAAGGTCCCAAGTGCTAATTAGAAGAAAATTGTTGAAGCATATTACTCATTTGATAGTACCGTTCTTTTGTCTTCCTTGTATTTTGAAATCAAATACATCGTATCAGTCACTCATTTCAAGAGATTCTTTATCATTATTATAATTATCATCATTCTACCCATCTCAATTATTATTCGGATATCAGCCAGTATTATAACTGCAGGTACATTGCGCAGAATTGCACTCCTATTGGAAGAGAAGACAATTGAAAGATAACCCTATTGCCAAAGAACCTCACTACCAACCCTCTTCACTATTTAACTGTTATGGGAAATTGTATATCAGTACCAATTACGTATAAAATAAGCTAGCAAGCACAGAAATTACGTTCTGCCTATCTTTCCAGTTCAAGGTTTTTGACAATAGCATGGACACACGCTCTCCATCAACGCAAAATCTAAGGGACGAACGAGTTCGATGGTCCACATTTCTAACTGGTCAGTATCTTTTATCTCAGCAGCTTCCCTGGCTCGTACTGCCTTCTACTTCTTTAGTACACCCGACTACGTAAAATACATCTTCTGTAGCCTCGAGATTGGCTCATTTGAACCAGGAGGTACTGCACAGAAAGCCCACCCACACTGGTCCTCATGTTGTTCATTCCTACACGGGTTCCCGGTTGGAGACGTAACTTTGATCTCTCAATTCACCCTCATAGAACAAGTCATGATGTGTGTGGAAACCTACGTTTTGTACTGAGACGACATTTACGTTCAGAGCAGGACTCAACACCGTAGAGTTAAGTGTCTGGAAATTACGAAGTACCAGTGAGAGGATCTTACATGGTCAGTATATTACCGAACAATCACGTGTAGATTCTTTTAAGTCTTCGTCCGTGACCCTTAAGCAAAGACGAGAAGCATTAAGTACTGCAAGTTTTATTTACACTGAAGAAGACGCAGTCACCTGCTACTATTGCCGTTTGGGTCTCCAAAAATTTTTGGCGAAAGACGACCCGTGGATCGAGCATACTCGTTATTCTCAAAAGTGTACTTACGTTTCTCTAAAAAGGGATTTCAGTTTATTAATCAAATACTGAAGTCATCTTGCACTTCACTTACCACTTCTACAGAAAAAAAAACAACCAATTAGCTGACCATTAATGATTAGGGCATCCATATCGCGTGTCATGAAACTACTTCTTCTAGTAATATATCCCAGGACAATTTGCATGAATGCAATTTCAACCCTAAATGCAACTTCAACCCTCTTTGCTTCACTCAAGAAATACAGGTTATATTTTGTCTATATAACCACGCCAATACATGTATATCCTGCGCCTTAGTTGTACAGATGTGTATTGGTTATCGTGCTCCGCTTGAATATATCATGTGGATCTACATTCCTTAATCCTTGAACTTTCATTTGTCTGCTTAGTTCTTGCCGAGCTACATTCTTTATTATTCATTCTGTACATAGTGCATATCTAATATTGTATGACGTGGTTATAGTGGTCTCTAAGTTCAAAAACTATTATACAGACGAGATATGTCTATGCTATATGGCCCTACTTGAATTCCGTTCCTAGCTCATGTAAGTAATCTTCCAATATGCTGCTTTTATAATTGTTAATATTTTATTAACCTCTTATAATCAGATAATGGACTAGGAATCAGTCTTACGAGAGTTCCTCTTACCTATAATACATTATAATTATATCTTTACTATAATATTTGAATCGATAGTTAATTTACCTTATCACTTACCAAGTTTATTATTCTAGATATGTAAACTATATTATATTAGTTCATATTATATTTCATATATTCATAATATTTTTCGTACATATTCATATGACGTTTTGTGTTATTATTATATCATTTATTCAATATACCAATATATTAGTTTCCATGCTATGTTCATATTTATCCACATTAAGTATTAAGTATAAGTCGAAATAGCATATTGTCTAGATGCTTGGAATACGACTTTCTCGCTATCTCCTTCGTATACAGTGTTCGATTTAGTATTAAATTTATCCTGCGTTTAGATACTGCGTTGAATACTAATAATAACGAACACAGGCAATTCATGTTACTTACTAATTATTATTGTTGTATAAGCTACGATGCATACTACTTCATGGATATTATTACACTAAGAGCGCATCTGGTTACTAATACACGTAGGTAAATTTAGAAATATAGAGGAAAAGTTATTTTAAATACATATTAAATAATTGCACCTATATTAAATAAATACATATATACTAGGCAACATATGACTATTATATTTACAAATAAAAGAAGGATGGATACAGAATGAAGAACTCAGGTATAATAAGTGATACCCAAATTTCGGAAAACTTTTACACGAAATAAATTAAGCCTTTTCTACCACCTGTTTCGTAGACAAGGGGAGCGTATAAAGTGTACAAAGCCTACAATTCATATCCAGAAGGGAGCGTCAACCCATTCACACCCTTAATCTATAGGCTTTTGAGGTCGAACAAAACAAAAAGTTGAAATTAATACAAAAAGGAGCATTAGCCCACTTCTATCATTTTGGAGTTGCGCAGTAAACCTGGTATATATCTAGAGTCGAATTTTGCAACTTAGGTAGAAAAACAACAAACATAACATTTCATATAGTTTCCATGAAGTTTATTAACACCAATCAACAGGAATTAACTACGACTAATGAAGGACGTAGCATATTACCGAAGTCAATAGTCATTACTATAAAAGTTATTGAACTTTTCACATATTCAATAATAATTGGCTAATGATAAAATACAGCATACATTTCAAAACAAAGAGGATGCCCATCTCGCCCCACACCAGGCATTCCAAATCCAAAGGGATGTCCACATCGCCCCCCAAAATTCAAACAACACTGAAATACTATTACGGCTATAGGATTCAACATTCAATCTTACAACCGCTCAAGTTCTACTGTTGTCATGTTTTTTCTCTACTGACTAGCTATAAGCACGTAGGTATACGACTTATCGATGTGCGATGCAACGATAATAAACGTCTTGTTTCGAAATATGTGTAGAGAAAGAAAAGGATCTAAATTAAAAACAAATAAGTCTGAATAATCACGGAAAACTTCCGTGCAATTGGTAGAAAAACAAAAGAAAATTATCATTTGTTATTCTTCTCTACCTTATCATTGCACAATGTTGAATTCCTAAAATGCTATTTTAATTGATTGTCAGAAATCACAGTATGCTGACTTAATCGTGGATGGAAAACATCATGGTATGTTAAAAACTTTTTACGAGCCTTCTTCCCCCTAAGGACAGGAAGGGTTGAATGATGCGTGCCTTCGTTTACTCTCACTTTTCATACATTGGTAAGATATATTCAACACACAATTATATGAAAAGTTTATTAGCAAACCAACCGAATTAGTAATTAATAAGATAATCCAAAAATCTAGGGCCCAAATATGCGGTCCCGGCGCCATATGGAATAATTTGTTAAATCGTGACACTCATATCGAAGTTGTTTCAAACATGTGTAAAATGGAACGCTAAGCTTTTGTATTCCCGCTACAGCCTGTAGGTTCAAGTAAATCTGAGACAAATCATCATTTGTCTCGCAATACGAACTGGAAAACTTTTAACTAATCAATTATAATTGTTATACGTCTGGATTAAGAACAATGATAATCGTAATACGAAGCTTTAAATTGTAAACATAATACGTAACGGAATGATTTCGAATTAATGACACTGAAATCTTGGCTTCGAAAGAAATCATTGAGTTCATTAGTTAGTTATGCACTTCATCTGTAGCATCACGTTCGACCCACAACTGGGCCATTCTTTTCTTTTAATGTCCAGGTTAATGTTTCACAATCGAGCAGTACAATTGTTAAGTCTTTCCATTTATGCAAAATAGAAAACTTATTTAACGTACCTAAAATCAGACATGTAATAATGATTCCTTACTGTCTTCTGAAAAATCGGAAAAGTAAAGAAATAGCTAAAGTGATCTTCGACACTTAAAATGAAAATTAGACTATGGGAAAACCTAACCTCTTATGGGAAGATCTTAATGCTTAGTCAACAATTTTTGTTAAATTATTCAATAATGTTGTTTTAGAATGCAATGCCTTTTGTTCTGCAAATTGAGAACACAATAGGTGGTAATAGATTTATATTCTGTACTTATTTTGCATAAAAGCAATGTGGAAGATATTAGAAACCATATTGTGTACGTCAGACTATGCACTGTTTAAACGCATTCGTCAATCCAAAAATGATGGTCGCCAATATCACTCACTTACATATTATGAGAGCCCCGCTACCTAAGCACTTTGCTTTCATAGTTTCATGATAATCAATTTGAATTGGACAATTCATATACATGTTAAACTGTATCTTACCTTAACACTTCACGTTCGTGTAACGCTCTCTCTCTCTCTCTCTCTCTCTCTCTCTCTGCACTAAAGTACCAGTTGTCGATTGCACTTTTCGGATCAGTAGTCCTTAAGCGAAGGGCCACTGATGGAAATTGTCGGCAAACTATGCAGTGCGTAACTCTTAAGTGAATTCCCGTATTAAATCTTAACTCCCGTCTTAACTCTCTTGAGAATGCTGAAGCCTCTCTCACATGAAGTAGTAGTTCCAGGGAAAACTGCACAAAATGTGACCATTTTAATTCAGGGTGGGAAAGAAACGGCGAACTACAATGTTGTGAAGACTTCATTCTTCGTGTTTTGTCTCACTCAGTGACAATTATTTTCGTGCGAAAAAGAAACTGCGTAGCCCTTTGAGTTTAGACAGATATCATTCCTACTGAACACCGGTCGCCAGCTATGAATTACAAGTCGCCAATGGCAACCTGCCGAACGCAACTTTTGCACCCTGGTGTCCGTGTTTGACTATGCACAAATCAATATAATATTAAATCAAAGAAACTGATATTATACGTTACTAGACGGGGTATAATTGTGTCGTTAATAGCATAACAAATATTACAACTCATTTACAACTATCCTACAAAATGTTTTTAAGTATGTTAATGTCGTACCCATACTTAGTCTTCTTCGTTATCGTAACATATACGCTGCCGAATTCGTTACTTTAACAATAAATTTAGACTTCCATTATTTTTATGGTTTTTCATAAGTAAAGGGAGTGTTTCACAACTCATGACCAGTAACCTTGATGGTCAGGCTTCCAACTTATTATATAGGTGTCGGTTCCTTATGGAAACGGGGAAAGATGGAGAATTGAAGAAAAAATACAATATAATGACAATGAGATAAATATTCAATCTGGATATTGCTTGAGTTTCAAATATTGTTTGGCTGAATCCTTCCTCGAGAATTCTGGCGGTCATTATGAGTCATAGGGCTGGAAATAAGATATATGTTAAGAGTATATACGAAGGTTGGAACTTAAATAGTGGCAACAGTGCTGTGGAGGCGCTATGCAATGAAATGTACTAGCGGCGCTGATAGCGCACGTTGTTGACATACCTTTTTACCTCCGAGCAAATAGACTCGCCCGTCATCGTTTGGCGCAAAAGCGATGGAAGCACAGTCAGTTGTTAGCGAGTTGTGTCACGTAACATAAAGTTGTCACTATGTTTTCGAAACAGGGACAACGGAGTTGGATCAAGATTGAATGTGCCAGAGGTCGTATAGGACGACATTGTCATCTAGGCTTCAAGAGGCGAGTGGGGAGTCGGCACTGTCGTACAGAACAGTGGCACAGTGGTAAAAGGCTTTAACGAAGACGGCAAACTGTGGCAGACATGCATCGGACTGTCGTCCTACCGTCTCTGAAGAAGAATGGCAAGCTGTTGCCGCGTTAGTGGACAGTGATCGACACCTGATGATTCGTCAGCTCGCCCACGAAACCGGATTAGCCCATACGACTGTGCTTCGCAACCTAAAGAAACGCCTAGGCATGCGCAAAATGCCATCACTATGGGTTCCACATAAGTTGAAGGAATTGCAAAAATGGATGCGTTACGACGCTTCTCAGACGCACTTGGAGAGCTATGAGCGCGAAGACGAGGCTCTCTTACGCCGTATTGTAACACTGGAAGAGACATGGGCCAGATCTTACGAGCCAACACTGAAACGCCAATCCAACGAATAGCGTCATTACCGGTCGTCGCTCGCACTTCTTCAGAGACGCTAGAACGACCTGCTTGATACATGTCTGCCACAGTTTGCCGACCTTCGTTGAAGGCTTTTGCCCACCGTGACAGTGTTCTGCACGGCAATGTGGATTCCCCACACACCTCTTGATGCCCTTGGTGGCACTGTCCTGCTGTATGACCTCTGGCACATTCAATCCTGATCTAACTCCGTTGTTCCTGTTTCGAAAACAAAGTGACACCTTTATATTAGACCGCGGTCGTTCACAATTCGCGGAGCTTACCTCGCTTGTGTGTCTGCCGATGAAGTGGGACGGGCGAGTCTATTTGCTCGGAGTTTATGTAGGTATGTCAACAACGTGCGCTATCAGCGCCACTAGTACATTTCATTGCATAATGTCTCCACAGCAGTGTTGCCACCATTTAAGTTCCAGCCCTCGTAAGAAAAAAACACTTGCGTTACTCTCTCAGTGGTAGAAAGGAAGTAACATAGAGAACAAATGGAAATTTAGTATTAAAACATTTATCCCAGCGTGATGGAAAAAGCCTTAAAATGTTAGATACAGAAACTATTTCACCAAAGTGGCACCTGGCACTAAAATAATTAGCACGAGACAGCCTCTGAGTCTCCTCCGATGGTGCGTGATAGATAACACTGTATAAAATGAACTGGAATCGGCGGCCATAGGGTTCTTTGATGTTATGTGCTTGGTTCGGCAAGGTAAGGAAAGAGTTCAGGACTTAAAGCGTTCAGGATATAAAGCGTACTTTATATAACTA
This sequence comes from Thermobia domestica, assembly GCF_964235325.1. NCBI lineage: Eukaryota > Metazoa > Arthropoda > Insecta > Zygentoma > Lepismatidae > Thermobia > Thermobia domestica. The sequence continues at coordinate 69,565,972 of NC_137457.1, forward strand.
ATAATATGATTTTAAGTACCATTTCCATTTGCACTAATAGATAGTAAAATAGTAATTTAGAAATGATGAAAAGAAACTATTTTATAAAGTAATGTAGAAATTATGTGAAAATAGAAATGAAGTACTATTAATAAATATACTAAGTATTTTTATATAATATCAACCCCCTAAATATGTAACAAATATGTAATAAATATGTAACAAAAATAGCTTAAGAATGTAAAAAATATGTAACATTATATAATAAATTGTAATATTACATACGTTACATATTTATGAAAACGTAATATTAACACGCTTATGAGTACGCTATATTTAAAGAAATTTTGAAAATAAAAGGGAAAATCTACTACACTTTATCCTGCTTAATGCAAGTCCCCAACGAAGTGAAATGCTTGAACAGCTGAGACAGTCATACGTCACTGACGTGACTGATTGCAGGATAATAAAAATCAGACGTGAATGAAGGAAGATTTGAATCGGCTAGAGAGAAAGAGGAAAGCCCCAAGAAAGGCAACGCATACAGCATTTGTGGTGTGGTATGGTCCCATTTCAAATCTAGAACCTTGTATACTAAATACGCATACGTCACCATGGCCCAATCTTGAAATAAATTATACACAATATACAAATTTAAAAAGCACTTAAGACGAAATGTGTTGTTTTATATATATATATTTCATACAGGGAAACGCAGTCATATATCTTTTAAACAAATACCAGCAGGACTAAGATTGAAGAATATTTCCACTAATGAGCATTTTCTATTTCAAATAAAGTACTCACAAAAGCTGTGCCTGCAGTTCAACTGTGTGTTGTTGCACAATCTGTTACAAGGTACACTTCCAAATGATCAGAAGTAAAATGTTGTCGGCGATCAGATAAAATGTTCTTGTATTCTGAGAATATTCACTGCACATCTCATGAGGTAACAGAAGTTTATTTTAACAGGGGCATGTAGCTGGGGAAATTATCTTCAAGTTGGTTCTTGTTTCACCACTAAGAATTTCACACATTGCCAATAGGCTGTCTTAACCCGGATTTCTTTCCAGCACTGCGTTTAGTTTCATTCGAACTTTTTCTACCTATATCTGCACACACATCTTTCAGCAGCCTGTTTGCGTCCTCTATTATTCCCATGGATTCCAGGAGAGGCCGCCCAAAAGTGTCTAGTTTTTTAATGCTTGCAGGTAACCAACCTACGTAACGTGGGTTCCTGCCACCACGACATGGCGCGTCCTCAGGTTGCGGATCGAGGAGAAGGCCTCTAGATATAGAGGTTAGCTGCGAATATACTGAATAAGCAGTCGCGGACAGACGACTTGGAGTGGTCCTCCAGCTTGGGGGTTTGGACAAGGTTAACACCCTCATCTTGTAAAAAAAGGTACTTGTTCAGAAACATTCACAAAAGCCTCGGACAAGGACTGATAACTTGGCACGACATCAGCAAATGAAAATGGACATGAGATTTGGAACATGGAATATTAGAAGTCTTTATAGGGCAGGCGCGTTAAAATCTGTAAAGATTGAGTTAGAGAAATGCAGGATGGACTTAGTAGGAGTTCAGGAAGTTAGGCGGGAAGGAAATGGATCTGAGAATTCCGGAAATTTTACGTTCTTTTACGGGGAAGGAACTAAAAATCACCAGTTAGGAACAGGGTTTTTCGTTCACAAACGAATATTACCAGCAAATAAACGGGTTGAATTTGTTACTGACAGACTTTCTTTTATTACTCTTAAGGGACGGTGGTGTGATATTATTGTTTTAAATGTACATGCTCCAACTGAAGATAACGGTGACGATATAAAATATAGTTTTTACGAAAAAGTGGAACGGATATTTGACCAACTCCCGCGATACCATATGAAGATTCTATTAGGGGATTTCAACGCGAAGGTAGGACGAGAGGATATTTTCAAACCGATTATAGGGAACGAAAGTTTGCATAAGGAAAGTAATGACAACGGTGAACTTTGCAACATCCAAAAATCTAATCGCGAATAGTACATAATTTCCACATCGCGACGTTCATAAATACACTTGGACATCACCACACGGAAAAACACATAAACAAATTGATCACGTTTTAGTAGATAGAAGAAGACAATCAAGCATAATTGACATCCGGTCGTTTAGAGAGTCTGATTGTGACACTAATCACTACCTGGTAGCAGCGATAATACGGGAAAGATTATCGTTGAATAAATGTAATATTCAGTGTCCGAAAACGGAGAGATTTAATTTAAAGAAATTAGAAGAGAGCCAGGTAAGAGAGGAATACCAGATTGAAGTTTCGAATAGTTTCTCGGTTTTAGAAGACTCGGAGTGCACTAGTGTTGAGGATACCTGGATTGAAATTATAGATAGCATTAAAAGTTCAGCAATATAAAAATTGGGACACGCGGAAATACGTAGGAACAAACCATGGTTCGACCAAGAATGCATTAAACTAGCAGAGAAGAGAAAACAGGCAAAATTACGCTGGCTAAAAAATCCGAATGAAATAACTACACAAAATTTCGCAGATATCAGGCGGGATACTTCCAAAACTTTTAGAACAAAGAAACGGGATTTTTTGAAAGCTAAAATTAAGGAATTTATAGATAATAGTAAGAATAAAAATATTCGGGACATGTATAAGGGGATCAGCGAATTTAAGAAAGGCTACCAACCTCGTGCTTATATATTAAAGAAATCTGACGGAACAGTTCTCACTGATACGGATAGCCTCTTAAATAGATGGAAAGATTTCTTTGACGATTTGCTGAACACGCAGCCAAAAACTAATGTGCGTGGAGAAAAGGAGATACACACCGCAGAACCGTACATTCCAGAACCCAATCGAATAGAAGTGGAAGCCGCTATGAAGAAATTAAAGAAACACAAATCTCCGGGTGTAGATGAAATTCCGGCTGAGTTAATTTTAGCTGGAGGCGAAAAATTGTGGAACGAGATACACAAACTCATTCTCCTTATCTGGAACAAGGAAGAATTGCCACAAGAGTGGAAAGAATTAATCATTGTTCCAATTCACAAGAAAGGCGACAAAACTGACTGTAATAATTATCGAGGCATTTCTCTTCTGTCAACATCCTATAAAATCCTTTCAAATATTCTGTTAGCAAGATTGACCCCATACGCAGATGAAATTATTGGAGATTATCAGTGCGGATTTAGACGAAATCGATCAACTATCCATCAAATATTTACCATTTGCCGAATACTCGAAAAGAAGTGGGAATACAATACCCCGGTACATCAACTATTTATTGATTTTAGAAAGGCTTACGACTCGGTTAGGAGAGAAACACTATACAACGTTCTTACAGAACTTGGAATACCGAGAAAGCTAATTAGATTAATTAAGATATGTTTAAGTCAATCCCAAAGTAATGTCCGGGTAGGACAATTTTTGTCCACGAGCTTCCACGTCGAAAATGGCCTGAAACAAGGAGATACGTTGTCGCCATTATTATTTAACTTTGTACTGGAATACGCCATAAGGAAAATCAAAGATAGCAACCAGGGCCTAGAGTTGAACGGCACTCACCAGGTTATGGCATATGCTGATGATGTAAATTTAATAGGGTATGATAGGAGAACAGTAGAAATAAATGCAGAGATCTTATTAAACGCTTGCAGGGACATGGGTCTAGAAGTAAATGTAGAGAAAACTAAATACATGGAAGTGTGTCGGGACCATAATACGGCAAATTGTGGAGGCGTTAAAATATTAAATAATACTTTTGATAAAGTGGATACTTTCAAATATTTAGGATCAATTTTAACAGACGAAAATCATATTCACGAAGAAATTAAATGTCGTCTAAAAGCAAGGAATTCGTGATACTATTCGGTTCAAAATCTCTTATCGTCGCGAATTCTGTCGAGGAATTTGAAGCTTAAAATATATAAAACGATAATCATGCATGTTGTTCTGTATGGTTGCGAAACATGGTCGCTTACTCTGAGGGAAGAACATAGACTGAAAGTATTTGAGAACAGGATCCTGAGAAGAATATTCGGATCCAAGAGGATCGAGAATGGGGAATGGCGGAAGCTTCATAACGAGGAACTACATAGTCTATACGGTTTACCCAACATTGTTAGGGTCGTCAAGTCTAGGATGCTTAGGTGGGCAGGTCATGTAGCTAGAATGGAAGAAAGTAGAAACGCTTTCAAAGTCTTGTTTGGTAGACCCATAGGAAAACGACCATTAGGAAGACCTAGGCGCAGATGGGAGGATAATATTAAGATGGATCTCGCAGAGATAGGAATACAAAGTAGAAACTGGATGCAATTAGCTAAGGATAGAAGTCAGTGGAGAGCTTTTGTGAACGCGGCACTGAACCTCCGGGTTCCATAGGCCATAGAGTTAGTTAGTTAGTTTAGGTAACCAACCAAATTGCTGTCTAGGTATGCGATATCACACGCCACTTATGGGTCATTCAACAGTTTCTGAGCAATGCCGACTGACCCAGCAGACTCTGATAGAATTAAATGAACAACAGACTTATTTTTTTGAAAATGTTAATTGTAGAAATGTAGTGAATGTATTCAAGTGCCCTATCGCGTTAACACAGTCTCCGGATGAAGTGGCACGTTCGGCAGTTTATCTCTGTAAACTTGTACACGTTGATACGATTTAAGAAACTTTTTTTCGTGGATGAAACTAGTTGATTTACTTCGCAAAAGTTTTCTCTTACCTCTTCAGCAACACGCTGAAGAGGTGAAATGAATTAAGTGAGGTAAAAAACTGTAAGTGCTCTAGCCGCTTTTAACATTTATGCTGTTCTGTCTGTATAGAAAACAAGGACTTTTCTTCCTGAACTCCTCCCGGTCACAACTATTTAAGACCATCGTTTACAAACCTAGCAATCGTGAAATGATTCGTTCGTTCCAGCAACTCTTGCGTTATTCACAATAAGATAGGATTTAGATGGCTGTCTTCACTTAACTTTCCAATCACTAAATTTGCTATATAACGTCCCAAAATGTATGTTGTTTTGTCCACAGAATCCAAATCTACGAACTACTTATTTCTGCCCTAATTGTATCTATAGCTTCCCTACAACAACCTTCGGGATAACATTTTCGAAGAGTGGATTCGTCAGGAATTCGACGCCCGGTGTACGTCTCCAAAAAATTCATGGTATTTTGGCATTTGAACTTTGTTCCAAGGAATATTTGCTGCTGTCATTGCTTGGCACAAGCCTTTGAAAAACTCACACACTGAAGCATCTTGATGCATTTGTGTCAAAAATACTTTCCTTTAAAGTTCGCAAATTTCTATTTCTTGCATGAAGTGCACTTCGTACGTATGGTACTGAATGATATTTCATTGAGCATCCAATTCTCAATCACCACTTTACCGTCCGTAGTAAACGCATCATCGATAGTTACATACGACCACAATTTGTATCTATAGTCGGATAAAGTTGAGGCAACCAGAGCCATTTCTAACTTCGACGGTCAATACAGAACACGTCGGTTTTGCAACTGCAATACTAGAGTATTGTTCTCCTGTGATTCAGTTGAACAAGCGAAGTTCTTTGAAAGCTTAGGTTACCTGCTATGATATAGTCATTGTCTCTTGCTTTCGGGAACGAACCGTCGCAGTAAATTTCTGGAAGGACACTAGCATAGAGTTTTAACTTGAATTTCACGGTTTGCTTTCATCTTTTTTTTCCCTTCGACCTCCGATAACAATCAAATATACTTCATTTAAGGAATTTCTTGTCCAGCCGCCTGTGTGGCACGGGATCTGTCTTCCTCCGGAGTTGAGAATAAAGGGGCTGCTAAAGTATCCCGGAGGGGGATTTTTACTAGTTTCTTCTTATATTTCTTTTGTTCTCAGGAATATTCTGCGAAACATGGTTTTACAAATAAAGAAAGAGAGAGAGAGAGATTTCTCTTTGGGTAAAAAAAAAAAATCACGAAAATATGGACATGCCAAAATTGAATCTAGATGCAAGCCTTGCACAAGTAGAGAGTTTATTTTTTTTCAATTTAAATTAAAATTTCAGTAAACGCTAAAGTTTATGTTAAGTTTTAGCTAGAAAATATGTAGAAAACATAGACATATGCAATATTGGTCAAAATATGTAAAATATGTAATATGAAATTCGCATTGAAGCACCATAGAAGGTGTGAATCACAAACATTTAAAGATTTGAGGAACCTACATATGAAGGAAAAATGTTTAATTACATACAAATCCGGATGTTATTAATAAACCTCGAAACACCGTTAGTTATAAAGGTCGGTGCTCCTCCTCTGTCTGACTCGAATTTCTGAAGAGGTACTCGTACTTTTTTTTACATGTGAATTAACCCATAAAATTTCGAGGAATGGGTAGGAAAAAAGGTCCTGTGTGGCAATGTTATGTGCAAAATTATCAAGATAAGTGAGTATCATGAAAATATAGTGAACATAAATATTTATACGCAAATGGTGACATGTTTCGGCAGTTACCCAAACTAATTTGTTGTAGCATTTAAAAAAATAAAGTTCATTATATCAGTAGTAGAGTCAAGTTTAGAAAATCCACTTACATATAAATTGACTGTTTAGCTGCTAAGAGTATGTGGACTTACTATATCTTTTCCACACATATTTACTGAAATAGAATATATTGTAAATAAATATATTTTTATGAGCGCCCTATAAATATAATAAAATATTAACAAAATATGATACTATTGTTCAGAATATACATTTTAAAAACTGCTCTGGGGGCAAAAGTAATAATATACTGTGATATAAAACGAACTTAACTTTGAAATCATAATATAGTAGTAGAATGCAATTTTGTTTCTGATTGTACATAAATTCCCGAAAAATATCCTCCCGGGAATTTATCCATCACTAGTTGCGCCATGCAAAAGATGTAATAATCCGCTATATACTGTAAATATTCATAATTATAATTCTTAGTATGTTTGGTAGAATTGCACCGAGTAACATCTGATTCACTCATCAACACATTAGTTGTCATAGCCTGTGTGGTGGCCCGGCTTAAGGTAATACATCAACCTGGGAATATATATAGTTAATGAACTATACCAATAAACTGAAACAGGTGATTCCCCACGTCCATATAAGGAAACATTTTCATACTCACTTAGTCACAAGTGCATAATTTCAGAGTTAGGGCTGTATATATCCGTAAGAAAGTGAATTTTTTTGGCTATTATCTCCTAAACGAATAGCTTTTGATCTGAGGCAACATTTCGTACACTTCTAATATGGTCCATTACAAAAAATATAATTTGGAATCGTTCAGCGACGGAGCAAGGGAGTCCTCAACAATAATTGGGCAGTCCCGAACATTCCATTAGGAAAGATGAGTCCAAATTATGACAGATGGAAGACCGTCCTATCAGGTAACAGAAATCAGATAAAACAGATCGTTCTTATTTTGAAAACAAGCAGGATGTTGTAGATCCTCTAGTAAGTGTGCGCAGTAGCAAAAGTACAGCGGGTACTGGATGTAGATGATAAGATGAAATTAAATAAAGTCATTACGTGTGTGGGTTCATGACACATAATTTTGACATGCTGTAAAAGGAGAAATGCATTAACAATAAATAATAATTGAGGAAAAGTTGGTGCTATAAAGATCTTTGAGAAAATATCAGTATCCACCTTAAAAACAAAACGAGAATAGAATAATTGATAAAATGTTCATCATGCCAAACTTATTTGATTGTGGCCTAAAGTGGGAACTTTTATAGGTGAAAACTATCAACGAGTTGACATGAATTTCTTTTGAACTCCCACAATTGTTGACAACGAAAAACGAACTTTTGATAACTTTTTAAAGTAAGTACACCGAAAAGCATCAGTACTGGTTATGTTAAAATAGAGCGAAAAGTCCTCATGTCATAAGAAGAGTTTTTAATATAAAGTTGTATTTTAAACAAATTAACATTTTGAAGTGTTGCCTCTTAGGCAAAATGGGGCGAATTGTTAAAGAAATACTAAAAAGTTGAGCCAATGAGGATATGCTAGACAATGGGATAGCCTCTGGGAAACCCTTGGATACTCCGCCAATGTCTTTGACTAACATGAAAAGTTCCTTACTCAGGAAAGATGACACAAGGTATTGCCAGACATGCTACAATGGAGAGAGTGTCGTACAACGGACCAGAGACCATCAAATCCATCACTTACACATTGTCAAGGAATGTCAGGGAAACATAGTACAAATACATTGAAAGTAATTCCCTTCCTTTTATCACCTCCTGCCATTTCTATTGTTTGAACATATGAGATTATCATATTGGAATCGAAAACAAATTACGTGTAAACTGAAAATTTAGTTGCTAATTAGTGCTCTCACATTGGTAATCAGAGATGAATAATATCACGCGCCACCTTGTAATGAACGTATGCACACACTATTGTACACACTTGTCCCATGCAAGTTCCTATAAACTCTAATTATTTGTAAATAGATGTAACTGAAAGACTTACATGAAAATATATCAAACGGGCGGCAACGACAGTAGATATCAGGCAAGATAGCTGGATTCCATATTTGACCTTTAGTCCCTACCTGGGAAAGTTCCCATGGCCTAAACAGCCTGAAATAGAATGATACTAGGTAATATGACGCATGCATATTCTTGGACGGCTTTATGGATATATAGAAACAACGTGAAACATGCTTTTTCCTCTTCGTCTTCTGTATGTGGCCCAATACATGTATGTGGCCCTAGACATGTATTGGGTAGTTATTTTTGACCCTTACCACCTCCGGTGAAGAGCGTAGATATCCATGCCAGCAGACTGTATGAAATTTCTTCTTTGATCGAATTGGTCTTACTTCCTAAGTTTAGGTGCCTGTATAAGCAACAGGAAACATGTCATTTTGGCATCTTAGTTACTAAGGGGAATATAGCGTTTTATTCAAACTCACTCTTATAGGAAACATCAATCACATGACGTCATGTTTATTGAAGATATAGGATAATAAATCGTATATACATATCGAATATTTGAAGACGTAATTCGAAGTAAGAGGATTTTTTGTTTAAAATCACATTATGACGTTATATATTTTCGATTTTGAATAAACGGAAATGAAATTGATCAGAATATACTAATATGAAGGAATGTCGTCCGGACTTTTGCGTATTTTGTGTGTATATATGTGACTGAATGCATCGAGAATCGAACCAGGGCCCATGTTATTTATGCCGAACGAAAGAAATAAACAAAAACTTCTTTTATGAAAGCCGCTAAGATCCATCGATTAATATGAATATTTGCCTTTGATTGACGTAGTTCACAATTCGAATCTGGGTGAGTCAATCATCATTATACGTTAGTGAAGTTGAATTTGTCAAACGAAGAGAAACTTGTGCATTTGGTTTCGTTTGTGTCGGACAATTTGAACTCTAAGGAGGAAAATACATTAACACAATCTCTTGGCCGGAACAAACTTACTTAACTAAAGAAAAAAGTAGGAGACATGGGTTCGATTCGAGTCGGATTTCATCTTTATCAGTAGGTCCAGGTCTCATAGAGCCTCGCTGCTGCGAGAATCAAACCCAGGTAGAATAAACACACTTTATTATTGAGTCACAGTGTCCCACCGTAAGAGAGAGACGGAGAAATGAAATCTTTCAGTTTAAAATCCATAAAATATATATTTTCCTTACGGTAAGGAGGACACATTATTCAATGCAAGTAAATGATGATGAAATAAAATGTAAAACGAGAGTACATCGAAAAAATACATTATACATAAATTCTTGTTGAGAATAACATAAGGCAGGCATCGAACCCCGAGGAATCCGAAATCGAAGTTAAACATTCATATTAATTGCTGGCAAAAACAACTTCAATTCTTAACTGTGGTTTGGATCTCACATTAGATTGAAGGTTCACGTTTCATATAGAGTCACTGTTATTGAGTTATATCATTTCTTTAACAATTTCCGTATTACTCAAAATATTTTATATATTAATAATGTCAAATTCCTGTAAACGAAATAAACAAACTATCCGTTGTAAATGTCCACTCTACTCTATCATTTAGCGATATCATCCAAGGAATTCATAATGATTTGAAGCCATGGTATGAGAATCGTAAATACTCCCTGTTTTTTATTGGTTTCTGAGTGAGATATAGTATTTCATTGAAGCTATTTGCCATGTCTAATTTGGCCTTTTGTTTTGGATGGAACAGAAACTTTTTTAACCAAGGATCAAGTGAGAGTTTCAACTGTCGGCTGAAATGTATGTAAAGTTTGATTTCGTTACGAGATTCGCTGGAATATATGGAAAAACGTAAGAAGAACCGTTGTGAGACTGAGAAAGTTAACTTATCGCAAACATATAGTTTTGGCTTACGTATAGTGATAGCAAAATCTCAAACCATTTTTAAGAAACCAAATTCTTCAGAATGACATTGAATTATAATTTAATGAATTACACTTTCTCCTGACACTGTTTCATAATGTGTAGGTACAAAAACTTGGACATCGGAAGTTTGAAAAAAAAGTTAAACAATTCAACATCAACATCTGTAGAAAACCATTGGCGACTACTATTAAATTTTTTTAATGAGAAAAGCTCGTCATTAACTTAAAAATTTTAAGCGTTCAACTTCTTAATTTTTGATTTTTATTAACGGATTTCCATCCAGGTAGTAATTCATTAACAAAAACGACTTTATTCTCCATACATCTGATCCATTATTGAATCGTGGAAAAAGGAGACTCAAAACAGGAGCGTAATTAAGCATAATTCGTTTTGTAGCAGTTACAGCGGTGATGTCTGTTCTTGAGTTTTAATTTTGCGCAGATAGTTGCACATTGGCTGATACTTACAGTAAAGTTTTCATTCTTATTTAAGAATAGTGACAGTGGTTTATCATACAATATTAATGGTGTTTCAGTGGAAAGTACAACGTATTATTTGCTTCTCATTGTAATAAGATAAATGAAGGCAAGCAGTTTCTTAAGTTTGATGTGAAGTTAAAAGTTTTACGGTATAAGTGATAATTCACAATCTCGTCTTTAGCTCCGAATTTATGACTTTAATGTGAAGAGTTGACTGCCGAGTTATAGTTTTGTGATCTCGAGAGGTTTTTTAAGGGTTTCTTAAAGTCATTTGTTCATTCGATTGAATTCTTATTACAGATGGATTCTGTTTTAAATATGTTACTCAAATTGATTCCTAGGGGAAAATAAAATGTATTTGTTTTAAAACTTTTATCATTTTGCCCACCTGATCAATTTTACCTGTAGTTTATTTAAGTATATGTGCATTTTATTTGTTCCACTAACAAGGCTTTATTTTAAGGTAATATTTTGTATTAAGCCGAATATAAAATTCTCAATTGCCAATACAATAATGTCTCAAAACCCTGACGCGTATCGAAGTTCTATTTCAAAGTAATATAATGCGATCATCACTAAATATAATATTCTATTTTAATACATTTTTCTGTTTGGTGAGGGACTTAGGGATTTATTGTTTAACTTGCAGCTTCAAGGTAATGTTTCAAAGATTTCTCAAGAAACTCCGATTCCTACCACTGTATACACGGCTGGATTTCTTTTCTTTTCTGATTCTCCTTTGGGGTGGCGACCGTACTGTTGTAATAAAGATTAAGTAAAAGTTAACTGTTTCGACTGTTAATTGAATTCTTCATCAGTGACCATAGTTTTGATTGCTCTTACAGGTTTTCTTGTACATTTTTAAATGTTGATTGGTATCAAAGTAACTTATCAGTCTATTTGGTTCTCCGTGTTCTTCGCGTATCACTGTCATAGTAAAACTGCTTTGTAAACATTTTTGTACTATCCATTAAAATTAGCTACATTCAATAGCCAATATTTTTTATTAGAACATAACACTGGGAATTTAGAAGCGAATGACTGCTTCCATTTCAAGAATGGAACTAAATATCTAGTTTAACGTATTACGTCTACGCATTGAGGCTAATGTAGGCAGTGATGATGAGAAATGAATGAAATGCTGGAATGAAGAAAGGGGGAGGAAACAGAAGAACTCCGAGAAAACCCTATGCGCGCGGTGTTTGTTCACCACAAAGCTCACTTTTTCTGGGATCGAACAGGCGCCTCTCGTACCAGAGGTGAAGGCTCAACCACTGATATACCTTGGCCCTTTCATTTTAAGAATGAGTCCTCCATCTAATACAATTATATTTTTCGGAGTCAGTATATACAGGTCCACTAAACTGAAAACTATCCGTGAGCTCCTTCGTGGCTAAACGGGTAGCGTACGCGCCTTTGACGTGGGAGATCTGGGTTAAATTCCTGGTGAGAGCTCACGTGGTTCGGATTCCACGTTAATCAATAAGTACAGTCTCATATAGCCTCGCTACTACAAGGAACGTAAAACTGAAAATCAACTCAAAACAATCCGTGGAAAACTAAACTCAAAAAATCTAACACAATCTAAAGTTTCTACTGTTAGAGATTGGCACAAAGGGTAGACATGTCTATTCGTAACCCTTCTGACTGGCTTTTCTCAATCCTTCAATGGTGCGTGGCTCTTGTGTGAGAAGGCTCGTTTCAATAGGGCGAAAGAGAAGTAATCCATCGGTGAGGCATCAGATGTCTTTCACTTAATGCCTGTGAACGGGTTGGTATGAATGAAAAGTTTCTTCTAACATGTGTTGAGGAATAGATTCCTCCCTTAGAAGCAAGGAATGTCATGGGGACAAGCTGTATGCGGATCTTGAAGGAGCAGAGAGATGAGATCTTTGATGTAAATGACTTCATTAGCCTTTTTTTCTCTATATAATGGGTATTCACGATGAGTATACTGTACACGTGGCTGTTTCACTTACGACATAGATGATTTTCTCACATTTTTCTGTTTCGTTGTATACAATTAATGTATAAATTATATAGAAACGAATTAAATGAACAATTATTTACCTATTTAATTGTTGTTTTATCTTAATATGATTTCCACTTTTAAAGTGTATTTAAATAAATATTTAAGGCATAGAGTTAGAACTGATAGCGAAAAAGTGGTCGTGATAGTGAAAAATGTGCTTTCAGGGGGAAAATGTACTGACTGTTAGAAGTTTTTCACATTAGGCCTACAGACATGTTAGTTGAATTATTCTTAACGTTCATTATTAGCTGCTCAGTTCATTTTTAGGTAGCTTTTAAGCATTTGTAAGTCATTCCCAGATACTTTCCCTCTTTATAGCACTTAAATCGTACTGAGAATTGTAGAAATCTTCTGCGTATGTACCTAGTGCAACATTACTGGTGGGAATCCGCCATGATTTTCATTGCAGTGTTACGCATCTTTTCTGCTGTCTGTAGCCTGGTCGGAAAGACAACTTTCCACCGGCGGGGCCGGCGCATTTTATGCGCCTTTCCGGTTGTTCGCCGACTGCTCGAAAGGAGCTCTTTTCGATGTCAGCTTCTCAATTCTCCCACAGTCGGCATCCGACCTCTTGTAGCCGGATCCGAGCTCTTGTAGGGCTACCGAAAGTAGCCCTTTGCCGACTGGATATCAACCCTTTAGGAAGGCAAAATGTTCACCACCTTTTACAGTAGCTTTGCCTAAGATTGCCCCCATGCTATGATTTCTCATGAAGGGCACAATTGCTAGTTCTGAAAGTATATAATATTTCCATGTCCCATTCAATTTCTTTTTTTTCTGAGAGTGCTGCAAAAAAGAAAAAAGGAACGAATTTTATACTGGGACACATAAAAAATGCAAGTATTATACTTCAAGAACTTGCAACGGTGCTCCTTGTCGAGAAATCATAGCATGGAGGAAGACTTAGGCAAGACTAATGTAAAATCGAATGAAAATTTTGCCTTCCTGAAGCGTTGATTTCCAGTCGGCAAAGGGCCACTTTTTGACGGCGGCAAGAAGTCGGATGCCACCTGTGGGAGATTCGGGAAGCCGACGTCGAAAAGAGGTCCTTTCCAGCAGTCGGCAAACAGTTGGAAAGGTGCATAAAATGCGCCGGCGCCGCCGTCGAATAGTTGCCTTGCCGAGCAGTCGGCAAACAGTCGGAAATGTGCATTAAATGCGCCGGCGCCGCCGTCTGAATGTTCCCTTGCCGAGCAGTCGGCCAACAGCCGGTAATATGCATTAAATGCCTCGGCGCCGCCGTCGGAAGGTTGCCTTGCAGAGCAGTCGGCAAAGAGTCGTAAAGGTGCAGTAAATGCGCCGGCGCCGGCAACGGAAAGAAGCCGGCATAAGGAGTCGGCAGAGGGTCGGAAAGAGGTCTTTCTGACTGTTTTGCCGACTCTGACGGTCGGCAACAGTCGGCAAAGAGCATTGTTTTACGATTTTCGACCGTTTGCTGCCTCGGAAAATGGTCGGCAATTTTGAACAAGTAGATCGTCGTGCCGCCGCGGACGGGTGCCGGCTGCCTACCGGCGGCCTGCCACCGTCGACGGCGGTAATCTCTCTTGCCGACCGCGGCATTCTGATGGGGACAGCCATAATAGCTCAGTTCTTGGAATTAATGTCCAGATTTTGTTTAGAATGCCACGTTACGATGATTATATGCATAGCCCTTGATATAACACAATTTTTTTGTGCAACTCTGTACGCAAAATAACCCACAACTCACTACTGGAGGTGGTTGCACATAAAGTCCCAACCACCCACCCACGCAGTAGGCATACGTTGATATTTGACCTTAGGTCACGTAGTTCTTCTTGGTCTCGAAGTGGAGCATTCTTGTTGTAGACTTCAGTTTGGCTCTAACGTAAATATCGCTTGCGTTCATGCCGCACTTTTTGACGCTGTCTCGGATACCAGCTTCACTCTGTGTTCTACACTTTGACTATGGCAAGAAAATGTTATTGTTAGAGTAGCAGAAGTTCGGATGTTTTCTTTAAGCTGCTGATCCATTGTGTTTCGTGTCATTAGAGGATGTGATACTCACAACTTGTTTTTAGTAACACCGTCATTCAAACCTAAGAATGCTATTCGTGTTAACTCTTAAAGTTTACGTCAGAGCTTCAGAATATCAACTTTGTTATAGATATATCCTAATAAGAAATATCATTCAACAATAAATCTTCGAAATCGCGAGTAACATTTTTCACATGCATACCTCCAGACGCACAGACACCTATAAGTACTTTCTGACTCATAATGGTTGGTCGCACTCTTTATTCCTGTTTTTAGGCAAAATTTCCTAAATCTCATCTCAGGTATCTCGGACACAAGTAAACAAGGTTCGAACCTCTAAGCCAACCTTAGCAAACGGGAGTTTTTTTTTTTTTTTTTTTGCAGAAAGGTGTTCTTCATTTAAATATAATAGGACTTGTTATCAAGTGTAGAAAAAAAAGTAACATGATTGAAATATTTCTAAACCTTGTATTAATGTCAACTCATTATTGTTTGTCATTTATCTTTAGAACATTTGTATACGTAAAGGAATCTTTCCATATGTAAACGAATGTTCCAAATTAAAACATAGACATAATTCTCGCCCAAGTACTGAAATAAAATTCAATGTACAACAAAAAGAAGTTTGGAGTGGATATGGATTTTATTGTATTGAGAGCACCTTGTAAGCTGCTAAAAGCATGTTAGAAAGAGTAGTGGTCTTAGCTCAGTAATAAGCCGTTTGACTGGAAATCATAAGGCTTTGAATACGATTCTCATCTGGGTCAATGCTTCTTTTAAAAGATTCTGCTTTATCAATGCATGAAAAATTATAAAAAATAATTACATCAAAATACTTCAGTTATATATATATAACACATAATCAGCACAGAATACATTAATTAATGCGTTTAAAATATAACATCTGAGATAGGTGTTCAGAGTAGATTGGTATTATATATGTAAAACTGAATTACAAATTAAGAAAATAATATAATCGCAATAAAGAGGTTCTATAGTGTATTTATTTGCAGCTACTTGTGATACATAGGTTACCTCTCAATATTCTCTTTACAGTAAGTGATTTACGTTCTTGAAAGGTAAAGAGATTATGCGGTTATAAATAGAAATTATACAAACTTCTATCGTGGTTCCAGGCACAAAACTCGCGGACCCCAAAACTATGTGAGCAGAAAATCTAGAAACATAAAGTGATTGCTAAGAGACTTATTTATGCTTAAGAAAGAAGTCAAAATCTCTTTCAAAAGGATTTCAGCTTTCCTATACGGAAGTCGTCTCTTTCGCTCCCCCGTCTCATATATATACAGGGGTTGGAAAAATCTAAAACGTTTGCAAAAGTGTAAAAATCATACCTAGTAGGTGTGTTGCCTCCTTATGCTTCCAAAACTGCTTTGATGTGATGTGGAATGGACGAACAAAGCTCCTGAATTGTGGTGAGTGGAATTTTGTACCATTGCTCCTCCAAACATATTCCAGTTTTTTAAAGGATACTTATACCAAACACGTCATTCTGAGAGCACAATGGCACAATAATATTCAGACCTCGTGATTGTGGGACTCAAGGGAGGTGCGAGAGCACCTGGTCATGCTCCTCAAAACAGGATTTCACCGTTTTTGCAGCGTGACAGGGTACTAAATCATCTAGGTAGATGTCATCTCCGTCAGGGAACAATATTTGTTCGACAGGTAAAACCTGGTCCCCCAAAATGGCCTCATACGCATTAGCATTTATCAGTCCATGAAGGGCTATGATGGGACCTACAGATAACTACGATAACACTGCCCATACTGTAACAGAACCACCCCCCATGTTTTACGGTTGGGAGCAGACAGTCTGTATCATTGGCCTGCGACGGTGTTCTCCATATGTAAACACGACCGGTTGTTAGAAACAAGGTAAAGTTCGATTCATCGGACCAAATTACGTGTTTCCACTGCTCATGTGTCCAAGACTTGTGGCCCTTACACCACTGGATACGCATCTTCGCATTTACTGCTGTGACTAGGGATTTGGCGATAGCGGCCCTGCCATGAATTTTTATTTTATGCAGTTCCGTTTGACTGTTTTCGATGAAACCGGGTTCTTCAGACCGGAATTAATTTTAATTGCAGTGGTTTTGTTTTCAGCTGCTACAATCCGTTTTAATGCCCTTCGGTATCTATCTGACAGGTTAGTCTTTCGAGAACTGTTATAGTTTGCAGACCTCGTTTGCCCATGAATTGTGTATGCCCTCGAGACAATGGAAATAGTGCCTTTTGATACCCGCACAATGTTCCCCACTGTTGCCACTGAAACACTAACATGACGGGCACCAACAATCATGCCTCTTTGGAAGTCTGTCTTCTCGCCCATTTTAGAGCACACCTTTCACACCACGACACTCACAGGGGAACCGGTTACTGGTGACAGAAAAGGAATGTCCACATGACACATTGAAGACAAAAAAGATCGGCAACCGCAACACGTGTTGTACAGTGGAGGGCCAAACATACGTGTCCTGTACGAAGTGTTTCTAGATTTTTCCGCCCCCCTTATATATGCATGTGTGAGTGCGTATGTATGTTCCATCATAATTCTGGCATGCTTGGAGTAATTTTAAACACACTTCCTACAAATAGTACTAACAAGTAGTACTGGGTAAAAGCAAACAATTCCGGACACTGAAGGGCAAAAACCATAATGCTTCCACCATAACATGCTATACATCAATAGAAAGAGAATGAAGTGTAGTTACATGGTTTGCAGAATTTGTTATGAAATTGTTCTTTATTGTAAAGTAATCAGCTTCTTTGTAACAGAAAGTGTATTAATGTGCTGTTCTGAAATGAAAGGGAAGTGCATAGTTTAGTTATTGTTCCACTGAGCATCTGTGAAATACTTTCACCATTCTTCATAGAAATGTCGTCTATGGAACGTTATATTCCAGGTCAAAACAGAAATTATAAGCTCTACGTGGGTAGGCATCGCTAGTAGCAGTGGAATCGTGAAGACCTGTGGTGTTATGTTACATACGTCACGGAAAAGGGGGTTAAGTTTATCCTGTACAATGAAAAGCGCGTGGACAACTTTCAATCCTTAAATTATTCAAATAGATCATACCTTCTAACAGTAGGAATTTAATGCAAATATTTGTGACATCTGGTTAACCAATAAAGTGCGTGACCAACCCGCGTGAACCAACCAACCAACCAACCAACTGAATGCGTGACGTACGTAACATAACGGTATTTGTTACGTACGTCACGGCAAATAATGTCTAGTCATGCCTGATACTAGCCTTCTTTAGCATTGGAAACAATATATATTAATTGTTCCTGAATCGAGTAGTACTGTTAGTACAATGGAGCATTGCATCGACTGCTGCGTGTTCATTAGAGACAGGATTGACTTAGCGTTGATTTCTGTTATGATGTGTGTTGAAAGTGCACTATTCTCATTTCTTTTCTGCAACTTCCTTATATAAATATGACATCAGTTAGCCCCAGAAATCCACAATGGAAAACGCTAGAGCAGTTCAGTGAAGAAGGAAAAGCAGCAAATCGTGAGAAAGAAAAGCGTAGAATGGAGCAGTACCGAAAGATAATGTCAGCATCGAAGGCAAAAAGTGCGTCGACAGACAAAAATACGCATGCAGAAGTCCGGAGCGAAAGGAACCGAGAAGAATCTGTCCTATCTGGATCGAGTATGGGCTATCAGAATGCTGCAAAGTTAGCAAAATCAGTGCAAAGAGCGAGAAAAACCCTCCCCAGTAGCCGTAGAAGAAAACTCAGAGTGGTTAAAAAATAGTGGAGCTGTTTGGTGTGGTACAAAAGAAAACACAACAATGTAAAAGCATCGTATTAAGAAGCAACGCAAAAGCAACCGTAATTAATTTCTACAAGAGTGGCAATATACTCCAAATTTGCTTTTACATCTTTTGCATCATTCCGAATGCTCCCTGGGAAAAGGATTCCGTTTTCATGTACAGCAAAGATGGGTAAAAGGAAAGATGCAAAAGAGACTCGTGATGTTTTACATCGGCGAGACACATCAGCTCTTCATTACCGAATTTGCAAAAATATACCTATGAGTTAAACTAGTTTCGTAAACCTTCGCCCCAAAAAATGCATTACTGTATCTAAGTAGGATCATTTGTCTTGCTTGTGCATACTGTGAGAACATTGAAAAAATGATTGGCGCCAAAATAAAATGGAACCAGCTACAAATGACAAAGAACGTGCTTGCTGAGGGAAGTGTATGCGATACAGAGAGTGAGATATGTATGAAGAATTTGTGCATGACATGGACGAATGTAAAACATACACCCAAAGTCTGTTGTGTGAACCGGAACATCGTGAGGAATTGGTTGAAGTTTATCAGTGGAAGAGAGGCACCCTAGAAATTGTTCATTTTGACTTTCAATATGTGACAGAAATGGCGGAACAGTTACTAGTGTATCGGTTTCACATATACAACATAAGAAGACAAAACCAGGAGCTGAGCACCTTCAAAGAAGAAATGAAAATACGGCTCCATATAGATGAAGTGGGTTTGAAGACAGACTTCGCAGAAAATTACGCAATTAAGCATCAAAACGAAGTTACGGCCACCCACTGGTCAAACGCAGCCGATCGTACTGTCACTATTTACATCACAGTAGCATACTTCAGCAATGGAGAGCGAAGTTACGGAGTAATATCTGACACGAAATACCATGGCATTTTCCAAGTAGCCGTCTTCAATAATTTAAGATTTTACTGGAATTGCCCATTAAAAAATACACCTGTGGACAGACAGAGCGAGCCAACATTTTAAGAACCGGAAATCCATTGTCTATCTAAAGCTACTGTCTATCTAAGATGGGCACATGATGGAGTTGGAGCAAAGAAGAAAAGAGAAGTTTGGTTCCGTGTTCTTCAAGGTAAAATAGTAATGAAAAACGCTATTGATTTCCATTCCGTCGCTCTCAAAAATACCTAGCAAATTGAATACCTTTTTATATTGCATCAAGACACAGCCAACTACGACTTCCCCTTTGTTATACACTTCTCGGACGTGAACTTACAGCAACTAAAAACAATAAAGTCCGCAAGATACGTTGTTCCTGCTAAAAGGTTTCTTGCTGTGATATATGAAACACAAGTGCCGATCTTGAAAAACTCGTACCAATTGCACATTGCAATTTACAGCACCAGTGGAAGTGATACATGTTCAGATCGAGATGAACATGAGAAAAATATTTCGCAAAGTGTCAGACGATGTTGACATCAGTGAAGTCCGATGTTGACATCAAAATCGGAAGTTATGTTGCAGTGGTGTATGTAGTCGGACCGAGACATAAAACATGTAGGACACATACCTACTGTCAAAAGTGATGGAATGCACCGAGTGAAATGCATGAAAGTGATCAGGGAAAAGACATTCTTTTGTCATCAACGTGTAGATGACTTTGATTTTGTGGAACGAAATTGCATCCAGAAAGTTCTTCCAAAACCCGGTGAGAAACGAGATCACTACACTTTTGCCCACGTGTACCTGAAAGACTTGAACATTACTAATTAAAATGCACGCTGTACATTTGTATGCACATTTTTATATTTTTCATACTATGTTGAATTTTGCGATGTCTGCTACTTCCAAACGACTGTGCGTTAGAATCAACAAATATCAGTAACTTATATTTGTTCTGTGGCTTTCCGATTGATCTCTCTTCGAAACTTTCAATTTTGAGTCTCCACTCCACAATTGTTTCTTCTAGTCAAAGTGCACGCTGTTACGTTCGTCACAAAATATGTGCGTACGTCACGCTAGTTATGATTTTTTTGCTAAGATACCGATGCATCGAACACTCCGGTTACAATGCAGAAATAGCATAGCAGTAGTCACCTATACACGCAATTTTCTTCGAGCATACACATGCAACAGCAGAGCAGAATTTATCGTTTTCTTCTGGATGTCTGACTTCAATGTCCATTTCATCGTGCGTACGTCACGAAGTTTTGCACATTTATGCAATTTGCTTTTGGTAATTAATTGATATATATTTTATACCACCTTAAAGCTGCATTTCCTATTTGTCCAATAAAAAAAGGAGTAAAGCCATATCTGCATTATGGAGGCCGCTACACTCAAAGACAGTCAGAAAGGAAGTCAACATGTTATGTACGTCACGTTGCTTTCACCCTACTTACAATAATGTTATCCATAGTTTTTTTGGGGATAGTTGAGAAGAATAGTGAGGCACTCAATGGTGTTATATCCAAATGTGTTCCCATCTTCACGGGATGAGGGGCTCGGAGATAAAACGAATAAAATGTCAAAAATTACTGAAATATATATCGAATTGATAGTTTTCGGATTCACAGAAGGGTTTCTAATAACTTAGGAATGTAGTTTGTACCCACTTGAAGATGAGGTTTTTTCATTCTGTCGATTTCTCACCTTAAGAGGAAGTGACCATCTGAACAGATATTTATATTAAGGCAGAATTTGAATCGAGAAAAATTGTGTAGATGTATGTTTCGTCTTTTTATTGATATATGACGTTTTTAAATCAGAGCTAAAGTGGGTCAAATGTGTCTAGATTTGTGAGTGGATCTGTGGGTCTTGGGTCGAGAAGACGTGACCCCTTGCGACACACCATTCATCGTGACTTATACCCACCCACTGACACACCGACCTATTCTGCTCAGTGCTTTCAAGACAGCATTTTCTGAACTCTGGTGAGTTTTTCTATATTGTCCATCGCTAGCCACCATTTTCGCCCATCTGTCAGGCAATGTACGGATTCCGTGGCGAAAGAAATCCTCATCCTTGGAAGCGATCCAGTCAGAGACCCATGTTCCGATATCTTCTGAAGAAGTAAACCGCTGTCCAATCAAATCGTTGTTCATGCAATCGAACAAGTAGTAGTCCGAAGGAGCAACGCCTGGTGAATACGGCGGGTGGGGTAAAACTTCCCATCCGACATTTTCTAAATAGGTTTTGACCGGTTTTGCGACATGTGGGCGAGCGTTATCATGTTGAACAATACGTTTATCATGTCTGTTCTCCCATTCTGGTCGTGTTCTGGCCAGAGCTTGCTTCAAACGCATTAATTGTCGTCGATAACGTTCTCCATTCATAGTTTTACCCGGTTGCAGGAGCTCATAATACACCACACCTTTCATATCCCACCATATGCACATCATAACCTTTGCACAGTGAATATCTCGTTTTGGTTGTGATGGACCTGGTTCACCTGGTTTCACTCAGGCCTTTTTTCGTTTAGGGTTCTCGTAATGGATCCACTTCTCATCACCCGTAATAATTCGATGCAGAAACCCCTTTCTGCTCTGTCGTTGAAGCAGCAATTCGCAAATGGTTTTTCGTCTTTCAACGTCTCTGTCTTTCAATTCATGTGGAACCCAATGTGACATCTTTTGAATCATTCCCATGGCTTTCAAGCGTTTGGAGACTGTTGTTTGATCAACGCCTAATGCTGCTGCAAGTTGTTCCTGCGTTTGACACGAATCCTGCTCGAGCAATGCTGTCAATTCTTCATCTTGAATTTTTTTTGGCTGTCCAGCTTGCTCTTGGTCTGCCAAGCCGAAATCACCACTTCTAAACCGTGCAAACCACTTCTGACACGTTCGCTCAGCTAGAGCATGGTCACTATACACT
This sequence comes from Thermobia domestica, assembly GCF_964235325.1. NCBI lineage: Eukaryota > Metazoa > Arthropoda > Insecta > Zygentoma > Lepismatidae > Thermobia > Thermobia domestica. Next base: position 69,588,495 of record NC_137457.1, read on the forward strand.
TCCACCAAAATACGATGACTTTCAGTCGCACTTTTCTACATGTTAAAGTAATGCAGCAGGACACCCCGCAAAAACACTTTATGAGGCACAAATTGCGCCATGTTCACTTAACTACAAACTGGTGTTGTTGACGCTTTAATCCACTGCCCTATACTACGAACGATACGCGATGACAGGGGTTTGCAACACATGTGTAGATACACGGAACTGTGGGACGCTCCGTTCGTTGCGCCATCTCTTGTCCACCCGCACGAATTAATTCCTAGACCAAATGTTTTACTTTCGAGACCTCTATTTTTCAGCCTTTTTCATTTGGTTCCAAAAAGAAGGTCAGTGTCTTTTGGATTTTGATATTTGCAATTGTAACAATATCAACAGGACATACTACTTGTCTTTTGAGATGCAATTTGAGAGTTTTAAAGGAGCCTACTAAAAATATTCGCTTAGTACAATATAACCTCTTTAGAGAGTAGAAAGGATGGCGCGGATGATGGGACAATGTTAATGAGGATGCATTTTAGTGGGTCGGAATTGGCCACAACGGTTTGTTTATAGTTGCTGGTGGTCAGAGTGAGTCTCGGTGGGTCAATGGGTTACGTTGGGTAGTGAGTCCTTATTGGTCATGGTAAGTCGTTATCCAGATGTGCCGAGGGTCAGTGTGTTGTGGCTCAATTTTTCATTGACGTACGCCATCTCTGGTTAACATTGTAAGAGGAGGGGCTCCAAAAGTGAGGTCAGCGATTTTGCTCAAATTTTACACATTGATATAAACCACCAGAAAGCAATTCATCTCGAAACGGTTCGTAGTACCACCTCATATAATTCGAGACTGAGCGATTTGTTTGCTTGACTAAATTAAGATCTAAACAATTTATCCTTCTACAAGCGAAGTGTTTTTCATCGTTTCCGTGGCGAAGTGGGAGGAATACGCGGCTAGTAAAATTAAGATTGAAGTTTCGCGCCACCTTGGGGTACTTCTTTGTTCTAGTGTTTTTAAGACTCCACTGAATATAAAAAATCACTGATATAGGAGATTTAACATATTTTGGAGAGTAATCTTGTTGTTTCTTGATGTTTCGTCGAATCTCTGCAGCTGGTTTTAAAATTTTCGAACGGAAGTGGGGCATCACGCATCGTACCTGCGGGGTCACTAACTTTTGGTTAGAGGTTAATAGTTGCCCATCGTTGGTACACTGAATCTTACGGCATGGCGCTTGTATCTGAAAACTAAGAAAATAAAGAAGCATGATATCCATGAAGACCGTCGGCAACCCTAAAAGTCTCATACGATGAAACACATGTCAAAACAAGTAACAAGTATTTTATAATTTCAAAATATTACCCCGAAGGTCCTACGGTGGGTCTCAGGAAGGGTGCAACTCAACATTTGAAAACGGCAAGGGGAATCAAGTAGTGTATTATTTAAAAATAGTACTAAAACTACAAAAGATTGTAACAGTCTTTACGCTAAACTATTGCAAAATATCAAGTGTTCAAAATGTTAATAAATCCTTCATTCAAAACTTCGTGACCACATCTAGGAATGCAAAACTGATATCAGAAGAGGTAAACACTCGAGAGGGGTATCTTATTTTTGCGAAAGTATAATGCACCAAGGTAAAAAAGAAGTGTCCCATTCTGGGTTTATTATTCCCTAATATTACATTCAACGTTCCACGGTAGTGTCTTTAAGATAAAAGACACGGTGATTGAGAATTCTGAAATAAATGATAGAATAGAAAAATTGAAAGAATGCGGGTGCATCACTCACGCTGGATCTAAGTGCTTGAAAAAGGTAAAAGCAAAACCACAAACAAACAAAATGTAGGTATTATCAAAGTTTATGACGAACTTTCAATTCTACTAGTAAATAAAACAAATATTGTGTAGCATTCCTTCCATTTCTATATTCTACTGTTATTTACAATTCACAATCACATATCACTTCAAATAGTAAAAAGACTTATCACACCCAACATTCCTTCTATTTGTATATTCTACGGTTAATTTCATAATTCATAACCACCTGTCCTTAAGCCTACGGACACAATCGTGGAACGTAGAATTTAAGTTTGTAAAGTAATAAAACTACAATGGAGCATTTTACGTTCTACGTTGGTGCATTATACTTTGCATTGATGAGACAAGTGTTTGCATCTTCTGAAAACGGTTTCACATTTTGACATTTCTAGTGGTGGACTAGGACTTTTCAATGAAGGATTTACTACCACCTTCAGCGCCAGCTATTTTGCCATGTTTATTATAGAGACTCGAGACTCTTAAATCTTCCTTCTTGTAGCAATACTTGTAAATGATCTACTATTTAATTTCCCTTACAATGTTCAAATTTTGGGTTGGACACATCCTGGGGCTGATGTTTTTAACTCGACACCAGGTACTTTTGAAAATATTTAATACTGGTTTTCCGTTTCTGACATCTGTTTCACCATTTCAGACTTTTACGAATGCCAACGGACTTCACCGATAGAATGCCGTTAGCGATGGTGGACCACCGATGGGCAACTAACGTCTCGTCAAAAATTGACGACCAAGCAGCGACGATCTGCGATTGCACCTCTTCTGTTTTAAGATTTATAACATCAGCGGCAGAGACACGACGGAACGCTAAAAAACCACAAATATACTTGCATAAAACTAGTTGATTAGCTTATATGCCTGATATGTTTATATTTACCTAGGAACATAAGTCAGGAAACACTGAAACAAATGCCCCGGGGGGGTGCGAATCATCAATATTACAATAATTTTGCACGTGTCATTCTGACTTAGCCACGGAAACGATTATTAAAAGCTAGCAACTTGAAGAAAAAAATCATTGAGCTCTTAATTTAGTAGGGATGCATGCGAGACGAGACGAGACGAGAAACGGAAAAGTCTCGTCTCGTCTGAAAACCTCAAATATTGGTCTAGTCTCGCGTCTCGTCTCGTCTCGCAAATGTGAAGTCTCGTCTTGCGTCTCGCATAAAATTTTGAGTCTTTCTCGCATAGTCTCGCAGTCTCGCATATATTCTGAGTTAAAATTTTGCAATGTTATCCTATGGCTGTTAATGAATGATGACGTGATATTCTGTCCGAAGGCAGGTATTTGACCTAAAAGTCCCTTGGCAAGGTGAACCCATGGTGGTTTGCCATTGCTTTCCATGGGATGAATGTTCATAAGCAGACGGGTCCTAGATTTCAAATGGTATCCGAACTTGTGTCCCCTCCGCTCCAAATTAAAAGAAAAGCTCTGTTGGAATTTGGTTGCTGGACCATTAATTTTCGTCAAATTAATAGCATAATTTACAGCAAAACCAGCATAAATTGTTGCTGCATTCAACATTGTTTTTCAGCTTGGAGGTTTCCAGCAATATTTTCTAGTATGCCATGCCGGCACATTTTGCCCCGAAAAAATTAGTCCCCAATGTAATTAGGATAAAAAGGATATATCTATATGTAAATTTCTTCGTCTTTATTTAACCGGATTTCAACCTTGTCTTTGCCTGCTTCTAGTCCGAGGAATGCTCTAACGTCACAATATCCAAAATTGACACAGATTGTTCACTTAGAATAGGTTTGAACTTTCTTTTCAGAAAGTTTAAGCTAGTGGTGTCGAATTTTTGTGACATTTGCGGATTTCGGTTTGTAGAAAACCGTTTTTTTCTGAAAACCGAAAACCGCAAATGCGGTTTTCAAAACCGAAACCGCAAAAGCGGTTTTCAAAACGGAAATCGGAAAAACGGTTTTCAAAACCGAAACCGCAAAATCGGTTTTCTAAAACGAAACCGAAAATGCGGTTTTCAAAACCGAAACCGAAAAGCGGATTTCCAAACGGAAACCGCAAAAGCTCTTTTCGAAAGCTAAAGCCTCCCGAAACCGTGTTTGCGATTTTATAAGCGAAACCATGTCTGTCCTTTTCAAAGCAGAATCAAGGTTTGCTGTTTTTAATTACACCGTTTAACAATAATGTGATAGCATCTATCGATCGAGACAATCGTCTTGATTTATATGTGTGTTTTAAGTTTTTTTTATTTGCTCCAAGACTATTACGGTAATATGTGCAGCATTGCGAGAAAAGGATAGTTCAGTGGTTGTTCAAGCAACAGCTTAATTAGGGTTACCATATTTTAAAATCAGAAAAGTGGCAGGTTCAAAACCGTAAGGACTGATGTGAACTTGTGTGTTACAAATACTGACCTGAGATCCTTCGGACTTTTTTAAGTTATTTCTTTGATGGCATTTCCAATGTTCTTTTTGGCTGAAGGGAAACAAACTTGACCCCACCTGATTTTTATATATTTTGTAAAGTAGACCACGAGGAACACGAATCTCAAGGAATTTCGATATTCCGAATTTCGGAACTTCAGATGTTCGAACATAAAGTGACCACGGACGCAAAAAGGACCCCATTTGATTTTCATATATTTTGTAAACTAAACCAAAATGAGCAATAATCTGATGGAATTTTGACATTCCGATTTCCCGAACTCGATATACTAGAATTTATACAGTAGTTTTATATGTATAAAAGTAACGAAGAAAGTTCTGTCACTTTTTGACCTATTACCTTGGAGCATCGATATGTCACCTAAGACGTACCTGGAAGATAAAAAATAGCATTCATGAGTATCAACGACCTTCTACCAACGTTCAGGATGGGCACGGATTCTTTCGCGATAGAACTTGGTTTGCCATGAAGCGAAGAATTTATCAAGAGAATTTTGCACCTCTACTACGGAGTTGAACAGAAGTTCTCTAAGGTGAGTGTCCAAGGAATGGAACAGGTGATAATCGGACGGTGCACTGTCCGGGAAGTATGGCGGATGCAATAGTGTTTACCATCCAAGGCGTAGGATGGTGTCCCGGGTCATTCTATCCATGTAGGGCTTAGCGTTGTCCAGTAACGGGAGAACCCCTTAGCAATTGAGAAGTGCTGGCTCCAGGCGTTTGAGTTTGTCTTGAACACGGCTCAACTGCTGAGAGTACACAGTCGCATTGATGTTCTACTCTGACCAGCCGGTAGCAGTTTCCGATGCACGATGTCGCGAACAGTCTACCAAATACACAAGAGGACTTTCTGCTGCATTACTGGTTTCAGCTGTATTGGAACCCGTTCATGGGATTTTTACCAATGATGACGACGCCGTGGAGCTTCGCACAACACTCATTTCTCATAACATGTCAACATCCTGTCCAGAAATGGATTCTTCCTCGGACGAGTCAGCAAAGAAACACAGGTGTCTGCTCTCGTAGCCTTCTGAACCGGGGTAAGAATCATGTTTTACCCATATACTCAAATTGTAGTGCTTCCCAAGTTGATAGAGGTGCTGCTGAATGGTTTCTCCACTCTCATTGAATGTTAGCCCCCTTTCCTCACATGTCTCTCCACTGTTCGCCTCAATTGCTACCTGAAAATCTTAATTTTATGTATGTATTGGTCTTCCGGAACGTGGTGCGCCTTTCGTGACTGTTTTGTCAAGTCTTCTAAAACTTTCTAAACCACCCTTGCACTGTCTGCGTAATTACGGTACCCTCACGAAAGCCCTGAAATATCTTCCGCCCTGCTGCAGTGGCGTTTGACCCAAGTTTGAACTCGTACTGCATAAACGTCCTTATGACGCTCTGTGCAGGTTCCATATTCACTTTGTCCTTACACAAGTTCATGTTGTAACTGAACTGCCACAAGTAGGTACAATGTGGGATTTTGTAGCGTTCCCATCCGCCGTCAAAGTCAGAAAAATTGCCAAGTGTCCAGCACACATGGATTAACAAAAAGTCGCAAGATATATTGATCAATCAGCAGCACCCCCAACCAACTACACAGGGATCTACGCGAGCTGATGTCCTTATTGGTGTTCAAGCAGGAGTTAGGCAACAATAGATAATTCAGCATTCGACAATAAATAAGAAAAATACCACTGAAATAACCTAATAAGCTTAAATCTAATAAATAACATCCGACACAATTCAACTTGACAAATATTTATTAACAATTAATTTACAGGTCGATATCTGATCGTTCAGATATCAAAAAAAAAACATTAAATTCTTCGTCGAAAATTACTATGTCGTAGATTAAATTTCTCCAGTTTAAATTTAAATACGATCAATATTAGTATAAGTTGATATTAAGTCAAATAGTCAATTCTCAAAAGTTTTAAATAATATTCAAATATTAAGGTATTTATTATACTCGATATTCTATTAAGGAGAGAGGTTAAGATTCATAATGCCTCAGTATTATCAAAGTCATGGTATTCATAAAGTACTTCGAAATAGTCTAAACTCTGGGGGGGTATGAATTCTAAATGCAAAATCAATAACAATAATTCTAATATATTTAATGTTACAGCAAGGGTAATCATTAATAAGGTATCTACGTCGAATACGATAACGCCGTATCTCACCCCGTAGTCTTTCTAATTAAATCTCAATCTAATCAATATATTAATCCAATACTAATTATACTATGAAAGCAATATTTCAGGAAACGAATTATATTTAAGCAATAACAATACTCTCACAACTATGAAAAGTAATATCGGCTCACCGCGAAAAATGTTAAATGCTGAATTATCAATATCTTGGTAACTATAAATGTATGGGTGACGAATCGAACCACAACGAGCAACAATGGATGCGAATTGACAACCAACCAACACAAAACACACAACGGACAAGCCAAAGAAATAATAAATAGTTCAACACTCACCTCACACTTCATTCGGTTTTATAATTACCTCCTTGTACATTGGACCTGGGACTGCATGTCGTCTTGCAAGTGAAAAGAAGGAATCGAGAATAATTCGGTCGTTGCTGTATAACCTGAACAGGAAATATTGAAATTTTGACTATCCTTAGTCAATTTGATGGAAAACTAAACTTTCCAGTCTGCATACAAACTGCTGCACTTTGCAATACTCCCTTGTAAGTAAATACAATTGAGCGGCAAACATTCAAAATTCTAAATAATACGTTAATTGGGCCCAATGAGGATATTTCCGGTACAGATAATCCTCTTTCTAATAAATTGACCACATTTCTGCCTCGAGACTTCCCACATTCGCATTCCACCATTTGCAAAAACGTCAAATTCATGAACAAGTAAAAGAACTTCCTTGAGACAGTGGGAATAAACCTTATTAGGACAAACTAAAGGTTTAATTCCCATACGCACTTACGTCTCCCACATTCCCATTTCACCATTCCAAAAATGAATCTATAGAATCCCATAGAATACTAGCATTAAGTGAGTTGCATTCAACAAACAACTCTTTGGAATGCTTAAGCAGACTAAAGTGGGATCTTTCAGCCAGTTCATGCACAGGTTACCTACGTTCTCATTCCACTAAAAATAGAGAACTGAAAAATAAAATCCAGCAAGGGATTTCCCTCAACAAGGTAACTCGGCGGTTTGACCAGACTTAGTCTAATATATATTTTTTTTTTGTATAATATTTTTTCATTCGTCCGAAATACGGCTGAAAAGCGAGGAACAAAAATAATGAAATTAACTGAAAGAGCGGAATAGAAAGAAACTCCACTCGAATGGAAAATACAATTGGGCACTAGCAGCACTAAAACTTCATTCATAAAGTAACACTCTTTTTCCACTGCACTTCCTTTTGAAATTTGCACAAAACTAATTCACAGCAACAACTTACTATTCTCATTCCTGTTACTTTACACACAGCGATGAAATCCAACAAAGGCTAGTATGAATCGAAAGATAAATCAAACGTCTCATTAACTGAAGTCCGCTTCTACCATATCGGTCGCTAACAGAATAGCCATTCTCCTTCCCTCAAACAACCAAACCAAGACATCTACACGCCTCGGACACTACATAGTTAGTTCGCCGTCACTACGAACGGGCGAACCCACCAAAGCACCTGGCACCACAATCGCGTCATGTGAGAATCACGTAACATCCACGGCCTTGAAGCAGTATGACAAATTACCTCCCCTCTCTCTCCTTAACTACAACTCTCTCCTTAATTATATTTGCTATTAATCGATCAGCTAGGGTTCCAGGCCGAAAGATGTTACTAATTATTTCAATGCATACTATAAAGGGTATGAGAGGGGCCGGAGTTCCATAAACAGCTCGCAATTTACAAATTCTTTTCTTCGTTTTTTCTTCTTTTCTTTTCTTTTTTTAAAGTAATCAAGACTGAAAAGATACATAAATTTGTACACTCTCTTTCATGAGGAGAGCATGATTTGCATTGATAAGATGTTTTTAATCTTTTTCTTATTATTTGCCCTCTCTCCACAGCTCATCGTAACGAGATCGTTACAATATACCCACACCAAGAGCTGACGTTCGCCTTTTTTCCATTCATATTCAACTCACTGTGTGAGGACCAATTGAATACAAACCTCCACAAAAAGCGACAGAACTTTCTTGGTTACCTTTATATATCTCACAGGACATAATATATTTCCTATAGAGAATATAGTGTGTTTTTATATAAATATACTTAGCGTCTATATCATGGGCGCCCGCAGGATTTTTTGCAAGGAGGGGCAAGACACACACACACACACATAGGCCTATATACATTTTATATATATATAATATCCCACTCTCACATTAAAGGCGTATGCACGTAATTCTTCATGGCAAACTGATCAATTATTTTAGCACATAGTACATCTTCATTAGCTAGCCTATATAGTAAACATATATAAAAATCAACAGATTAGAATTAGGATAGCATTGACAGGAAAAAGACACAACACAAATAATCTACTTACCCTACATTTCATTCATTGGTGTTCGTTGAACACAAATTCTAGTCGACTAGGACTCTCCTTAGCGAATCTTATAATTGCTTGATGTATGGACACTTTCTTGTTTACAAGCACATATTTACAAGCACATATTACACAGTCCACAGGGTCTTTTCTCCTCCATTCTAAAGCGTAACCAAGGTCTTACTGTCATTAAAATACTAAATGAACGTTCTACTGTGCAAGTAGTCGCTGGGAGGGGAAGTAATATTTCTGTTACACTCCGAACAGAGACAGCCGAGGCTTCGGTATCTGTGTATAGTTGGTGAAAGCAAATGAAATGAAATCTTTAAGTTATACGTCCCACGATTATACCGGAGGGGCTAAAGGAGACGGTGATGATGAGTAATGAATGAAAATGGAGGAATGAAGAAAGTTGGAGAAACCGGGAGGATCCCGATAAACCCACGCACACAGTGTTTGTCCAAAACAAAGTTCACTTGGCGCGAGTTGGGATCGAACCGAGGACCCCATGTACCAGATGTGAAAGTTGGTGAAAGCAGTTGGTGACATCTGGATGATTTTTAAACATGTCCAAAATAACTTCAATGTATTCTTGAACCTTGGAAAGATCTATTGCCTCTCCCTGTAGAGCATTTGCAGTTGGCTCTAAAATATCACTCTATTTGACCATGATGTGCATTGATATGAATGTACCAGATGACGCTGAAGAATGTAAGTACGTAATGAGTTCTTTGTTGCGAGCTTCTGTTTCCACCAGGAGACAGCTGTTTTAGGAAATTCACTATTTCTGAGACTTTTCCAAAAATATTGTGACGTTTTTGTTCTTTACAGACCACCATGTTTCACAGAAGAGAGGAACATTATGAACAAGACAGACCTGACAGACCTTTCACAAAAACAATGGATTATATTTTGCATAGTTGCAACTGAATTTCGAATGTGTTTAACTTCATTATTGTCGTTAATAACCAAATTTAATTTATGGCTAGTACAGTGAAAAAATAACGCCTTAGGATATTGTTTTCGTATTACTCTGTTCACACCAAATTCTGCTCCTGCCATTGTGTCGTATCCGTCATAACTGTCCACATAATTTCGACATATCAAGGTTACATTTTGACAAAAAGGATAAAATTTCAATTAAAATTACCTTTGCATTAAGTTCCTGTAGAGCCACAAAACCAAGGAATTCTTCTATTTTGAGTTGATTTAGAGTTGAGTCTAAATATCAAATTCCTACTGACACCTGTTCTACACCAGAAATGTCCACACTTTCATCAGTAATTACTCAGAATGATTTTCTTTATGTGCTTCCTCAACTAAAGCAATTTCTCTTCACAAACTGAAATTAATTCATTTTGAATTCATTGTGAAGTATATTTCGCATTGCCGTTCGTCCTTTAATGTGTTCTTTGAACACAGTAAACTCAGTGAAGATTTCAACTAACGTATGTGTCCTGCAGTAGTGATGCATTTAGTATGACGCTATCATACGTCAAAACTACTCTGCGCAAGACGGAATGTCTCCAGGCTCGACAAGAAAGTCTAACACATCAAGGAACACACCCGAATTTGATTTATCACCTCGAAGAGATATATCATGTGTTGTGCAGAAAAAAATGGAAAATATTATAGGACATAGCTTTCTTTCCGTTACTTTCAAATTGCTTAATTCCGGAATTCAGACAACGCATTTCCGACCTTTCTGCCTCTTAGTAAAAAAAAGTCATATCCATTCTGAACACTACACCATTAACATTTAAAAAAAAGCATCTTCGGCTTCCGTAAGCAATTAAACTTAAACTTTTGTCACCAGAAGAGCCTATAAAAGTTAACCTTTTTTGAAATACCTAGGGAAGTCGGAATGTCAAAACTCCTTCAGACTCGTGTTCCTCGTGGTCTACTTTACAAAATATATAAAAATCAGGTGGGGGCCGGTTTACTTCCGTGGTCAATTTATGTTCGAATATCTAGAGTTCCGAAATTCGGAATCTCAAAATTCCTTCACATTCGTGTTCCACGTGGTCTAATTTACAAAATATATAAAAATCAGGTGTTGTCCAGTTTGCTTTCGTGGTCACTTTATATTCGAATATCTCGAGTTCCGGAAGTCGGAGTGTCAAAACTCCTTCAGATTCGTGTTCCTCGTGATCTAATTTACAAAATATATAAAAATCAGGTGGGGTCCATTTGGCTTCCCTGCAACCTACTTTTCAAACGAAACAGAATTTTCCAGAGTGTACATTTTGCTTCAAACTAAGTTCTGCCTTGGATAACATAAGTAAATTCGCATCTATAAGAGTCTTTAAAGTTACACTTCACATTTCGTTCGGCATTCTTGTAGCTTATGAAGGCATGAATAATTCAAGTATGTTTGTCACAACATCTACATTCGCATAGTACTTCCAATACATTACGTTAAAAACACATGAACTACACAAAGAAAACCATTGTGCATTAGAGCAGATCTCTTATTAATAAATGTACCTGCACACGCGCACTGCTCAGATAGCCGACAGCCTGAGCCTGAACGCGAGTCCAAATTTAACTCAACAGCGATGGAGATCGTCAGAGATGTGGCGGTTTATGTTGAATATACCACCACTTTATCAACTAAGTCGTCTTAGATTTTTCTACATCCCAAAAATCGGTTGGTTTTTCGCGATTAAGATATGTATAAGCGGGAGGCGAATGTAGAACGTGAACAAGGGGTGGTACCCGTTAAAATCAAGTAATATGGCAACATTAAGCTAAATAAAAAATAAGGTATATCCTTATTTAAGATCACTCTACATGCAACTCATAAAATTCAATTTGATATCTCATCTACTTAGACTGAGATCTTTCACATTATCATTACTCTTTCACCTTGTTTTTAAAAACAATACTGCCACTCTTTCTTTTCTTAACAAAAAACACCACTTCGCTTTCTTTAAAACAAAAGAAAAGAAAGAAAGAAAATTTAGATCGCAATACACAATTTTATTGTTGACTTGTTGCCACTCCGATAAATGTGAATGTTGTGGTTTTGCATGTGTTGACTGGTTTCTTATTGCAAGTCCCAGACACCTGCAATGGTTCATACCGGAAACACCTATAATGTTTTATTCTGTATATTTTTACTCCCCAATAATGATAGCCGTGCCTCTTTGTGAGAAATAGCAACTTTTTTTTTTATTCTGCCAATTGTAAAACATATACTCAACAAGTATTTCCCTACACTTTTAGACATTTTAAGAAAAAATATATTCTCTCCCGTCTGCAAATTTTGAGCAATTTTTCCCCACGCTGAGGGAATTTCCTTCCATCTGGCAACTGTGAGACGAAGTTGGGAAAGATTCTTAGCTATTTTCTCGTCGTTGCTTGATAATAGTGCTGTCGAATTATTGTGACATTTGCGGTTTTCGGTTTTTAAGAAAACCGGTTTTCTGAAAACCGAAAAACCACAAAAGCGGTTTTGAAAACCGAAACCGCAACAGCGGTTTTCAAAACTGAAACCGCAATAGTGATTTTCAAAACGAAAACCGCAAAAACGTTTTCAAAACCGTAACCGCAAAAGCGGTTTTCAAAACCGACATTCCGGTTTTATGAAATTTCACTTTTTCAAAAAAAAACGGTTTTCGATTTTTCAAAAACCGATTTCGACAGCACTAGTTTAAACTCTCTAGCATTAAATTTGTGGAAGCAGCAGAGAAAATATAAAAATACGTTACTTGTGTAGGAGAACAGTTCTGCCATCTATTGTCGCCTATCTTCCTTTACACCAGCCACCAAGGAATAACATTACTTGTGTCAACGGACTTGTGGATAACATATACTAATATACTAATCTAAATAACTGATATACAACATAATTATTTTATATACTAATAAAAATTATATCAATGGCTTGCAACTGGAGTGCCGCGGGAATAGTGATAATTAATCTTCAACACATTAGACACTGTCAAATATGCTATGCACTTACCTTAGTTTCCTTCTGAGGGAAATATATTGTTATATCCTCCTTCCTGCAGCTACTCTTCTGAACTTTGTCGCTGTCGGGGTAGAGAATCGCGTACTGTTTCTTGTGAATATTTTGCAAATGTTTCTTCAGCCCCGTTATATTACGAGAATGCATTTTCAATTCTATCTTCTTAGGATTACATAATTTACAAATAGCCAACTCAGCATTCGTCGCAATTTCAAAGTAATCCTGGAATTTACTTTTACGCCCTGCTGTTTTGGGTGGATCAAGTCTCGAACTTGGAGAAACAGTGCCTGAATCCGTTTCACTTTCAACTGGGTCCCTATTTGGCTCTAATAAAATAACGTCGCCACTATCAACATTTACACGTTTTGGTCGTTTCCTTGAAGGGTGATTTTCCATTCCAAAAGCGCTTGTAGACAACAAAAGAAATCCTCAAACACAATACGACCCAATTCTTTTGGTTCGTTCGCGCTTGTAGCAATGTTGAATTATTGCATTTTATCAACTTTCGCTTTCAACTTATATAGTGTTGCCAGATCTAGAAAATAGAATTACTGACAGATAGAGGGCCCTTCCTACCATCTCCCACCAAACCTATAGGGCCATCCTACCAAACCAGTGTTTGAATTAAACTTCCGAACTAGAAGGGGATGTTTCTGATAAATATATAGGAAGAAAATACTTATTCCATGTAAAAATATCATGTTATTTCTGCGAGCCGGACCGGGGATAAACTTTGACGAGAGGGGATTTCCCCGCTATCCCCCAACATTAATCGCTAACAGTGATGTGAAACAGACCGAAACAACAGAAATATCACATTTCGCAGCAATAGGGAGTCTTATTTGCTTTTCAGGCCAAAGACAGAAGTTCGTGTATTCGTGCGCGCCAGCGTGTATGTGTTTGTGTCGCAAAGTAAAGTCCTAAATCCATGCTGTAATACATTTCCAATTAACAATGCTTTTGTTTTTTAATGATGTTTAGAAACTAAAAAACGCTTTAATTCTGTAAATCAACCTTGAATAATGATAAATCTCTTAAAATGTCTAATGCCCCAATCACTTTTTTGTTGCTGGAGACATTAACGCTCAACTTAGAAAACTCAATAAATGTAAAATCACTAAATATACAATTAAATGTAATTCATAAATGTTGCGAGACTGCGAGAAGTCTCGCGAGACTTCTCGTACAAGACTTAACCGAGTCTCGTCTAGCGTCTCGTCTTGCGTCTCGCACAAAATTTTCAGTCTCATCTCGTGTCTCGTCTCGCAATGCGAGACGAGACGAGACTTCTCGCGTCTCCCGTGCATCCCTACAATTTAGCTAGGCACACCCTCATATATCGGGTTCTAAGAAGTGGCACCGTGAACCGTTTCAGATTTATTGTTTTCTGTTGAGGTACCATTTATGTGCAAAATTTAAGCACAGTCACCGAGGAGCACCTTCAGAGCCTCTTATCTTTAGTACAATTTTAACTAGAGATGGTGTAGTCAAGGAAAACTTGATCATCGTGACCCACTATCACCCACCACCCAAGTGACCCATTGATCTACCAGGCCTACCACCCACAGTAACCCAATATGAATCACTATAAACCATTGTGACCAAATCCGACGTACCAAACCCCATCATCATCAACTCTGACCCATGAACCACTTCCTCCTCTCCATTGACTAAAAGGGATACACTTGTAATAAAACAATACTTTGAACTTATCACGTACCGGAGTTAGAACCTCTACGGTCAATCGCTCGAGCACCACTCTCTTGCAATATCAGTGGATGTCACATTTGCAATATGCAATAGAACGTGTTTCTCATCTTCCAAATTAAGATGGATAAAAATTTGCATATATAATTTTTTCATTGTTGTCCTACAGATGCATCTCAGTAGAAAATAGTATGAAATTCGAAAGTATAAATTCAATATCAAAACAACCAAAATAAAAAAACTAACTTTCCATATAATTAAAAATGCCGTACTAATGTATAATGCCTATGTAATTAAGCTTCGAATACAAATGTTATTAAATTTTTTTCAACATTGTGACTTGACTGCCTTATCCTCTGAATATATATAAAATGTTCCCCTCAAAAATAAAATTTCAAAAATGTTACCACATGTTCAATTTGTTTTATACTGAATCTCAGCTCTCTAAGTGAGATACTGCTTTCTAAGGATAAGTATTATAAGAAAAGTGATACGGGTATGGTAACTTTCCAGTTGGGATTGTGGACTGTTTATATAGCAAACATCATTTCATTTCACTTGGCAATTTCACCGCATGATCACGCAAACATATTTACTTTCAATCTTATATAATATAATGATTGTGTATTACAGGTGATTCATGAATATTTTTTCCATCAGTTAGATGTTCTGAAAGCTTACATGCTGCATCTGAAAATCCAACTCCTATTCCTATTGTCACATTTACAATTGCAAATATCAAAATCGAAATGTGACTGAACTATTTTCATTAGAAACAAATGAGAAAAGAAAAATGGAGATCTCTAAAGTATAATTAAGTCAAATTCATTAGTGTTCAGAAGATGCTGTGTACAATGCATAAAACTGAAAGGGTCCATGGGTCAGTGTGAATCAATGTGTGTGGTGTTTTGCAGTAGGTCACGTCCTTTTGACTCACGATCTACTGATCCACTCAAAAAACTTGACGCTCATCACTCACTGACAAACCGACCCATTCACCCACTATATTTTTTATTTTTACATGTCTTTTTTATTTAAAAGGCGAAATATATATATAATTATATTTTGTCTCGATTGCGAACACTGCTTGATACATATACAAGTTGAAATGGTCATTTCTTCTCATGGTTAGAAACTTGTATTATTAAAATTCCCATATAGAATTGCGTACATACTACTTTCCAAGGTTATTACAGACGCTTTCTTAACAACGGAAAGCTATGAATTCTGCTAGTATTTAAACAATTTTGATGCTTTATATTTAGCTCTCTTAGCTGTGAAGATAGGGATTAATTTGGATCTAAATTCCATTCTGTACATGATTATCCATCTCAGCAACCGAGAAAATTATTGATAATACAGTAAGACCAGCCGTTTTACATTATGTTAACATGTGACACCTCCCAAATTCAATAACATCATACTACCAAAGTATTTGGTTTGTAGATTGGAAGTAATTTGTCTAGAAATTTGGTAAAGATTACTCTAGACACCTTCGATGCTGCCCATTTAAATTCAAAGTCCAGGTCATGTGATCGTTTAGAAGTGTTGTTATTTATCTCGGTGATAACGTAACTAGGTACTCTACACTAATATCGATCGGTTAGATATATTGTATAATTTACTCTTTTGGAATCTCCTTAGTAGATGTGTTAGGGGATCTTAACGCTATTGGAAGTTGAACTTAAACCTAAAAGTTAATCAGAACTGTTCTCAATGAACTTGGGGACCCTGAAAGTTATGGATTCGACAGTAACATTAATCATTGGAATTACTTCTACATGTCAAAATTTTACACACTCCTTAAGGTTGCTAATATACGCTGACCTTACATGGCATCTAGAGTGTCACTCTTTATCTAAGCGTGACCACTAATTATGGATACGAAACTAATATCGGTGTTTCTTTATAATGTTGATGTCAATTCATTTCATTCCTTCTAGTAGAGCAAACGGATATCGCCACCGCTAGGACTGAATTTGGTCCTAAATTTGCATAAAAATTTCTACCAATTAATTTAATGACTAATGTGGCATTTAGAAGCTCGGCCTCCCTACAAACATTTGCTGTCGGTGCCACCCATAACTACTTATTTCTCCACCCCTTTATCCATTAAAGAAAAATGAAACTTAATTCGAATATCCTTAATTAGTACAACAACAATTTGTTACAGTTAAATACTACTCATTAGATGCTATAACTACGTAACAAAAAATAACAAATGAGAAATTTGTTCTGAATTATTTCTAGATCGCTTATGCTCTAATTAAACACATTAGAATAGAGAAAGAGGATTACTCATAAAATAGTACATTTGTTCTTAACTTTTTAACTTGTTCATACGAAAAAAAAATTATTTAATGTTTAAACATTGCGCTCTTCAAATACGTTGCCCTCTAGGGAGGGGCCAATTTGAACAAATAGGAAATGCTCCATTGTTAACGGCGCTGAAAACTTACGATTCGACTCTAATATCGGTTGATTTCGATATTTTTACGTCGCTACGTAACATTTCGAAGTGCTAATGGGAGCTCAATTGAACTTAAGCCGAATTATAATTAGAACTATTAACCTGAGCGACCACGAAACTATGGATTCGATACTAATATCGGTCCTTTTTCTAAAATTTTTGATATGTACCCCGGCAGTGCTATTTTCCAGACTGTAAGAACAATGGATAAACTTGGTATAGACACATTAGCATTATTGGGAAACACAAATACATCCACTTTTATATATAAAAACAGAGTGAGCGAGCGAGAGAGAAAGGGAGAGCTACCGATGGCAAAACCACTTCCACATTGTAAAAGCATATATCAGGTATTGAATTGAAAATCTATGTAAATACTTTCCACTGTGGCATGCTTCGTAACTAAAATTGCAGTCTGCTTACTTGACATTTCGGGTTCAGGAATTTCTTGCGAGCGTTCAGACTTTCAGGAATTTCTTGACAGCCATTCACTGTTTATACCTTCTCTTTATTATTCGCATAATTTTTCAAGAGTATAAATGACATGCTGTGATAAGAATGTTGAGAAGTAACCTCTATATTATCAATACCAGCAAATAAATACACTGCATGATATATTATTGATTTAAACGATTTTCTTAATTTGTATTTATCATTTTCATATGAAGTACCGATGTACTGTGAACATGTATCTCAGTTGTTATATTTTAGATATAGTAACGACTTATGTTCTGCAATGATTATATATATAACTGGAGTATTTTAATGTAATTATTTTATATAATTTTTCAAACATTGCACAACATAGTAGAATTTCATAAAAATAGCAAAGAGCCATATCTAAATCGAACATCCAAAAGCTTACCACTGAGCTAACAGAAGCATTCTTCGTAACATACTTTTAGCGATGTATAACGGATTGTCAAGACTATGACATCCATATCCACTGCAAATGCTGCTTTTGTTCTACTTTGAATGTTATTTTAGTAGTCATGCGAGAATGACCTGTGTTTTAACTTTCAGCAATCTTTTATATATGGTGAGGAAATGTTCCTTTCCGTGTTGAGAACAAAATGACAAAGAACCATGTTCTAACAATAACACAATGTTTCAAAATATTATAGCATTAAGTGTCTCAATCAATGTTGCTTTTTCATATTTGGTAACAAGTCTTACTATATTTAATAGAAGAAAAACACATCTGGATTTTTTTTCGATTGCAATGGTTGGCTTGGAGGTTCGAACCTGGTTTACTTTTTTCCAAAAATTCCCGCAGTTGAATATAGGAAGTTTTTGCCTCAAAATAGCAATAAAGACTGTGGTCAACCTTTATGAGACAGCCTATACAGAGCATATTTTTCTTCTTCCACTTTCTATGACTTTTGTATGGGTACGCAAGATTTATTTATACTGACAAATTTATTGTCGATGAACCTGAAAGACATACCATTTTAGACATTGTGTTAGTTGGAAACAAAACGTAAAATCTATTTAGCGCAAGAAATATTTTTTCTGATGAAGCAACACTTCCATGTGAGGAATAATAAAAAAATGTGTTATTTCGAGAAATGAAAATTTTCATTAGTTTAATGAAATTCTTAGAAAATGAATAAAAGTGATATCTGATGTGGGTTAATGAGACACAATATAATACCCCTTTTTCTCCTTTACTAAAGAAACAGAGAACGAAACGAATTATTAAGATATGCTTAAGCCGATTGTGTATTATATGACTCAAGTACCTACCTACCTAACTAACTCTATGGCCTATTGTACCAGGAGGTTCAATGGCGCGTTTACAAAAGCTCTCCACTGATTAATATCCTTATCCAAGTGGATCCAGTTTCTGCTTCGTATTACGATTTCTGCGAGATCCGTCTTAATATTGTCCTCCCATCTGTGACTAGGTCTTCCTAATGGTGGGTTTGAGATTGCTCTACCAGTTAAGACTTTGAAAGCGTTTTTACTGTTCCTCATTATGAAGTTTCCGCCATTACTCATTCTAGTTCCTCTTGGGTCTGAATATACGCCTCAGGATCTTGTTCTCAAATAATTTTAGCCTAAGTTATTCCCCGTGATTAAGCGCCCATTTTTGGAGCCGGGAGCCGGGATAATCATACCGAACAACAGACATGATTATCGTTATATATATTTTAAGCTGAGAATTCCTCGACAGACTTCGCGATGCCAAGAGATTTTGAATTGAATAATAACACGAATTACCTGCTTTTAATCGACATTTAATTACTTCACGAATATAATTTTCGTCTGTTAATATTGATCTTAGATCCTTGAAACTATCCACTTTATCAAAAGTATCTTGTATTTTGGTTTCTCTGCATTTACTTCTAAACCTTAGTCACGGCAAGACCTCTGCATTCCTTTCTATTATTCTCCTATCATCACCTATTAAATTTACATTAGCATAACCTGCTGAACACCGTTTAATTCTGGGTCCTGGTTGCTATGTTTGATTTCCTTATAGTACATTCCAGGACAAGGTTGAATAATCATGACGACAACACATCTTCTTCTTTCAGGACATTCTCGACGTGAAAGCTATTTTTAATATATGGTGAGGAAATGTTCCTTTCCGTGTTGAGAACAAAATGACAAAGAAGCATGTTCTAACAATTACACTATGTTTCAAAATATTATAGCATTAAGCGTCTCAATCAATGTTGCTTTTTCTATATTTGGTAACAAGTCTTACTATATTTAATAGAAGAAAAACACATCTGGATTTTTTTCCGATTGCAATGGTTGGCTTGGAGGTTCGAACCTGGTTTACTTTTTTCCAAAAATTCCCGCAGTTGAATATAGGAAATTTTTGCCTCAAAATAGCAATAAAGACTGTGGTCAACCTTTATGAGACAGCCTATACAGAGCATATTTTTCTTCTTCCACTTTCTATGACTTTTTGTATGGGTACGCAAGATTTATTTATACTGACAAATTTATTGTCGATGAACCTGAAAGACATACCATTTTAGACATTGTGTTAGTTGGAAACAAAACGTAAAATCTTTTTAGCGCAAGAAATATTTTTTCTGATGAAGCAACACTTCCATGTGAGGAATAATAAAAAAAATGTGTTATTTCGAGAAATGAAAATTTTCATTAGTTTAATGAAATTCTTAGAAAATGAATAAAAGTGATATCTGATGTGGGTTAATGAGACACAATATAATACCCCTTTTTCTCCTTTACTAAAGAAACAGAGAACGAAACGAATTATTAAGATATGCTTAAGCCGATTGTGTATTATATGACTCAAGTACCTACCTACCTAACTAACTCTATGGCCTATTGTACCAGGAGGTTCAATGGCGCGTTTACAAAAGCTCTCCACTGATTAATATCCTTATCCAAGTGGATCCAGTTTCTGCTTCGTATTACGATTTCTGCGAGATCCGTCTTAATATTGTCCTCCCATCTGTGACTAGGTCTTCCTAATGGTAGGTTTGAGATTGCTCTACCAGTTAAGACTTTGAAAGCGTTTTTACAGTTCCTCATTATGAAGTTTCCGCCATTACTCATTCTAGTTCCTCTTGGGTCTGAATATACGCCTCAGGATCTTGTTCTCAAATACTTTTAGCCTAAGTTATTCCCCGTGATTAAGCGCCCATTTTTTGGAGCCGGGAGCCGGGATAATCATACCGAACAACAGACATGATTATCGTTATATATATTTTAAGCTGAGAATTCCTCGACAGACTTCACGATGACAAGAGATTTTGAATTGAATAATAACACGAATTACCTGCTTTTAATCGACATTTAATTACTTCACGAATATAATTTTCGTCTGTTAATATTGATCTTAGATCCTTGAAACTATCCACTTTATCAAAAGTATCATGTATTTTGGTTTCTCTGCATTTACTTCTAAACTTTAGTCACGGCAAGACCTCTGCATTCCTTTCTATTATTCTCCTATCATCACCTATTAAATTTACATTAACATAACCTGCTGAACACCGTTTAATTCTAGGCCCTGGTTGCTATGTTTGATTTCCTTATAGTGCATTCCAGGACAAGGTTGAATAATCATGACGACAACACATCTTCTTCTTTCAGGACATTCTCGACGTGAAAGCTAGTAGACAAAAATGTTCCTATCCGGACTTTACTTTGAGACTCATTTAAACATACCTTAGTTAATCTACCTCAATACCTAGAGAAATTATTTGGTTACAAACTATGCTCCACCACATTTGTCTGTGATTGGAAAATAATTTCTACTTGAGTATATTTAAAACATATTTATGAATAGGATGTTAATGAATTGCTT
Source organism: Thermobia domestica (assembly GCF_964235325.1). Classification (NCBI taxonomy): domain Eukaryota; kingdom Metazoa; phylum Arthropoda; class Insecta; order Zygentoma; family Lepismatidae; genus Thermobia; species Thermobia domestica. Next base: position 69,609,699 of record NC_137457.1, read on the forward strand.
GTCCTCACCGCTCCAGACATCTACTACCAAATCTTTTTTTATGAAAGCTTATCAAGGAACAAGTCTATAGTATTACTATCAGTAACTTGAAAAAATATGAGTAAAAGAATTCGTGACGCGATTAATAATGTGAAACTTTAAATGCTAGTAATTCCTGGATGGAACTGAAATATCGGTTTGACATCTGCATTGACACTGGAGATGATCACGTCAAATATGTGTGAAGCGCTTGTAATATAAGAAATAATGCAAAGATTTCGATTAATGTATGCGTTTTGCTAATAAAATTGTATTTTTATGAAGATAATCTTCATTTTTAATGTTAAAAATGTAAACCGGATCCCCAAGTATATATAATAATAAACAAAATCTTAATGAATACAGCTGAACTAAAACTATGAATAGGATAAATCGTAATGCTTTCTTTCAGATCTTTGAAATAATTTAACCCTTGAAGAGTAAAAATGAAATATAATCCAATAAAAATATCATTTTAGAATATAAATTAGAAAGGAAGTTAAACCAGGAAGTTAAGTTTTTTACATAGAGATTCTTAACATACTACAAGAATCTGAAAATGTGATCACTACATTTATTGTAGTAATATTCATTTGTCGCTCTGAGAAATACTCTGATGCAATGTGGAATGAGTCGTAGAGTTATGAATGGTGGCATTTTATTTTAGACCATTATCTGTGCAAACTAGCAATACATTTAATATATATGATATATGTGAAAATACATGAATTCTCGTCTTCGAAACAGAGTGAAAATAACCACCACATTGAAATACTGGATTGGATGTCCTAGAAGTAATTTTATCTTCATAAGGAAGCCTTTCAAACTACGAAATCGCAGCTCCATATGTGAGTGTCTGCATTGAAATACAGGAGTACAAGTCCTTAATTACCAAATATTCAGAGTTTCAGTAAAAGGAACTAGTAATTCCATTCCATTATTTGATAACATTATTATTTGCAACGCTATTGATTCACTTTGCTAATTTAATTTGAATATTTAGATATGTATTTTCATTAAATCAATTAACTTCTACTTTATGAAAAATAAACATACTGCTGAACAAGACTGCACTTATTTAATATAAAAAACGCATTTACACGTGACGTTTTGATCCTCTAGCCAAGATCCTAATCAGACGTACACGTGTTTATTTTTCTGATTTTATATGCAAGATGTATGACTGATTCTGTGTCAGTTTGAAATTGGCCCGAAGGTGAAAACTGCTGTTCGAAAAGTACGTCTGATGAGGATCTTGGCTAGAAGATCGAAACGTCACGTGCAAATGTGTTTTTATATTAAATATGTGCAGTCTTTTTCAGCATTTTTATTTTCTGATTTTATTTGCAAGACGTTTGACTATGATTGTGTGTCGAATAATGTGTCTTCGTGCATTAAATTATATGATTTACGTACTTCTATATTGATCCCCGTTCATGTTCCATTGATTTAGAAATTAGCAATTGAAGAAACATTTATTTCTTGTTAACGTTAGTATAAGTCATACGTAGTACGGAAAGTCGTGGTATGAATTGAGAGATCTGTGATAAGTCTGAAGTGAGTGATCTCATGCATGAATAATGTGTAGTTATTATTTTTAGTTTCGTAGTCCTGTAATAGAATCAAGAACCACTATGGGTTGTACTTATTATTTATAACGTACGTTAGTAAAAGTGTACTAGTGTTCTCACTAAACTATAATCAATCTTTTTCATGAGTAAAAGTATCAAAATATTTCCATAAAGGGTTTAACCTAATCTAATTATAGTTTTCTACAGTAGCATTGGTGGGAAAAGAGATCTATCTTCATTTTGATTTAAAGTGTTCGTATTCTTATTACATTATTGTGAAATAAACCCCGTTTTACAGCCTTTTAGTATGAACATAACAAACCTAATATAAATAATATTGAGTGTTATTCCCATGCAAACTGTGGAGATTTGCCGAAGTTGGTATAAAATTTGTGCTGAAACAAGAACAGTAATTCATTTAATTTGAAAGTATTATGTGCTAAGAAATTTCTGTGGGTTCATGCAAGAACCTGACATGTTACAACTAAAGCATTTTGAAATAAAGAACTGCAATGTTTTCGTGATATAAAACCTAGATTTATTGCTTAAATCATTACATTTTGGTTTCAGTACTTAGTAAATGATCGTAACATAATATCCAGAAATCGCTGTCCGGTTATATGTGAAAATGTTATGTACATAATTCTTGGAAAGAAAAAATGGCAACTTCGACAGACAGTCCTTAGCGTGCATGAACCTGATATGTTACATGATAGTGAAACTATTCACGATTGCACCACTTTCTTCGTCTGCTAGCGTTTCGATTTCGCTTTCTGCGTCAGGATCTTTTTCGATATTGTGACCTGCAGAAAACCGTATTTTCTTTGGTGATGGAGTAACAATATGAATACTTTGCCACGGTCAAATCGTTCTCAACTGGCTTCCTATGCACTCAAGCAGAAAATTTATCCTAACCGCTCATCAATTGCACTCCAAACAAACAATAAAGCACGAGTGTAATGTCAATAGGACTCATTCTCGGCGGGAGCTCATGTGGTTCGGATTCCACGTTAATCAGTAAGTCCACGTCTCATATAGCTTCGCTGCTCAACGGGATGTTAAACTCAAAATCAACTCAACTCAATAGGACTAACTGTTGCCGTCACTAAATTTTTGCCAAAAATGTGTATATTTTACTAATGTGTCAATAACAATGTTAGTATCAATATTATAAAAACTGTAAAAGTAGACATTTTAAAGTAAGTCCAACTAATTACATATGGTGCTATGGAGATTATAAAACGCATTGACTAGGTTTGTATATACATCGCTTTCTGTATAAGAAGGTAAACGATGCAGCATTGCCTGTTTCTACCACCAGCTCAATCGGAAGAGCACCCATCCTCAACAAGAGGGACTTTTTGATTTATCTCTCTTATGTAACAAGGAAATTTGTGGCTTACTTTAATGGTGTTTTTATTTTTATTTATTTTTATTTATACATTTATTTATTTATTTATTTATTTATTTATTTATTTATTTGGACATTACTGCCCAATTATAGTGTCTTCATATAAATTATAATTTTAAAGTTGATGCATTTAAAATGGATTAATACATAATTACATAATTTAGTGCAAAATCTTGAGTTAAAATAATACAGTTTACATGATTTTTCTACAAAATACTCATTATTATTTTTTCGAACAACCTTTCACAACTATTAAATATATCTATATCTTCATAATCCTTACTGATTTTATTGTATGTAGCAAAAGTTCTCCTTATAGGTGACTTATGCAGTGCATTTGTACGTGCCTTCCTGCAGTAGAAAAGGCCACTATTTCCCTTGCGTGTTTTGAGGGTTGGAACCTGCACCATTATCTTTGTAATTGTGTCTGTACAGTCTATTGTGTTGTACAAAAATCTATGCAAGAAAATAAGGTCGTTCAATGTCCGTCTTTGTTCAAATGTCTGAAGTGTAAAGTTTCCAAGTAAATTATCATATGATTCATATTTTGGATAAGATCCTCATTTTGTATGTGAGAAAACGTATGAATTTGCTTTGTGTCTGCTCAATTTTTTGACTACGGGTTTTCATGGAAGTGTTTCAAATAAAATAGGCATATTCAAGTTTGAATCTTACGTAAGAATTGTAAATCGTTTTCAAAAATTTAACATTCGTAAAGTCTTTGGCAAGGTTTCTATATGCATCTTGGGTTTCCTAGTAATATTTACCACATGATGCAAAAATGTTAATTGTTTGTCAAACATCACACCTAAATCTTTAATTGTATCTAATTTTCCTAAACTTATTCCATTGATAGTATAAGTAAAGTCATATGTAATATGTCATTGTCTTACACTTATTAATATTTACTATAAGCCTATTGCAGGTACACTATTTTAGTATGTTAGTCTGATCTTGTCGCAAGAGTAGACAGTCATCTATGCTTTTCACATCTACTAATATTTTCAAATCATCTGAAAAAGTATTTTATGAGATCTTTTAATGTAAGGTGGCAGATCGTTAATAAATAATAAAACCAAAAGAGGCCCAAGATTAGACCCCTGAGGGACCTCAGATGTTACTCGAAAGCTTTCGGTTTTATATTCTTTATACAAAGTGGATTGCATGCATTCACGCAAGTAAGATTTTAGAAAAAAATATAATTTGGGGACTAAAATTGATCATTTGGGGATTTTGCTTCCTTTGAAGCCGTGTGAGGATGAATTGGTCGCTCCGACTTTACTTTCGTTGTAGCCTTGAAATTCTGGTGAAATATAAATAAGAAGCTTTCGCAAATTCTTTGCTTTCTCAGGTGATAAGTTCTTCGTCCGAAGTACAGAGCAATTAATTTCTCGAGAAATGGGTGCTGGCCAATCCTGACAAAGGTTAATTGTTTACCAGCTAGTTATATGAGAGTAGGAGTAAGGGATATGGACAATACCAGGTTTCTCTTTGGCAATTCTAATTTTTCATCCTGAAACTTTCTGTATGTTAACAAGTTCATCCTGAACAGATTTTTAAGGAAGACTAATGATGAAACCACATAAAGCAAGGTAAAAGATCATATTTCTCATCATTTCTGTTCCTTGGAAAGCTATGTTGATATTCTATATTCTTTATTCTAATGATGTCGTCTCACTGATGTGGACTGTATATTGCTGTTGTAGACCTTTATATTTTTTAATAATTCCCAAATCCTTGTCACAATGTAGGAAAGTATGACCAGTTAACGAAAAATTATGCTGTACATCATCGAAAATCTAACATAATATAGTTTGCATCAAGAGTGTAATGCGGCGAGAACATATCAGGTTCTTGCATGGTACAAGCGTTAATTCCAATTCCTGATAACATGTGTCCGCCAGCTTTTGGTGGACTTGTAAACTTCCCACAAATCTGCATTTTTCTCGTGAAGTAGATTGACTTCTAGAGCCTTCGTAACTGTTGATAACTCACTTTTTACAAATATGTCACATATCAGGTCCTTGAATGCACCCACAGAATTAGTATATCATATAATTTGGAAACATTCTCGTGGTAAGAACATAAGATTTTCATATATTCGGAAACAAGGATTAGCCTTATAGAGGGCTGTGTGATTTTCACCTTTTTACTATAATGTTTAAACGCAAACGAGATAGACCACAACTCTTCATCGATACAATTTGCAGATTGCATTAGTGAATATCACACATTGATATAAACCCTGGGCCTAATTACAATTACCTAGAATTGGAGGCAATATCAAATAGCTTTCCATATACCATTTAAAGAATTTACATGGCTGCATAATCTCTTCAAAGACAATCTAGATAACTTGTATCCACCTAAAACACTGCAACCAATTTCGGAATTTATTCAAACTTTCGTTTCACACGAAGAACTGTCATGGCATACTGTTACATGTATGATATGTCCCAACAGAATGTCTTAGCTTGCTAAATAACTCAAACGCATGAAAATAAATTTCTTGCAGATATGTCCACACATATTACTATAAACTAAATGCGAGTGTTAATAAACGGTACAGCTATAAGTTAAAAGCAGTTTTATGACATAATTGTGTAGAGATGGTGTTAGAAGAATGAAGGACATTTTTGCTCTTACATATTCAAAAGAAATTTAAGTAAACGTGATATTAGACCTTATAGCACTAAAACGAATAGAATGGCACTCTGTCTCATTTATGTGTACTTTCATGTAGTAAATTCGTATGCCTCTATTATTAGACCCAGTCACGCATTGTAAGTTTGCACACTAAGGAGAGATTACACTTAATAGGCTATTGAAGTCTTATTTATATCCATCAGCTTTAAAAGTCGCTAAGTGCAATTCGGTATATGCTTTGAATGCTTCATATCACACTGTAATGCAGCTTTAAATATCACGTTATGTGTAACTCGCCTACTAATTTGCGAAATTAAGTGTTCCTGTTCTCAATTGTTTCATGAATCATTGTTATTATTCTAGTTGCTCTTAACGTGAAAACAAATAAAATTACTTATAAATTAACTATTAATCAAAATTAAATCAATTAATTCCATTTTTTGTAATAACTATCGAATATTATTGAGCTTCCATTTTCAGCAATAATATTAGATTTCTCGTCATCTTTATATTATCTTGTCTAGCACATTGTGACGATAATACAATACTCCAAATACCATCTAATTTATCATCAGAATGAGCAATTTGATTAGCTCCTTTCCGCAGCATATTCAAACGCTATTGTTGAAGACGTGTTGACTTGTGATCCTCAATATTCTTTGAGTATTCGAGATACAATTTAGCAACAACTGATAAATTTCATTTGCCTCTAACCGTCTGCCTTTATTTGTTTTTCTCCGTAGTCTGTTAGGAAAGTAACTAATTTGTTGAATGGATTTTGCACTATTATGGACAATTTTCACATCTTGAGGTATTAAGATTTTAAATACAGATGAAAGATATTTTTAGAAGAATAAAGGTATTGATGGTTGTTTGATATTAGATAATATACTGTAGCTAGTAAGTTCTTTCTTCTAAATACGAAGTTTATTGTGGGTTCATACTTTTAAACATACTACAGTACTGTACAATACTGTATGAAGTTTACTACTTGTCGAAATATGCCATAGGATGAAAATATTTTTTCGTGAAGTACTTTATCACACAAACTGCTAAAGGACTGTATTGTAAATACTTATTTTGGTGTACTTGTTCGTTAACTCGTAGGAATGTATTAACAAAAACAATTACAGTACAGTAAATATTATTTAACATTAAAACCCGAAATAATTGTATGCATTAAAAAAACAACACTCGTTTTTGATGGCTTATTGTTGTAGTTTATGAGATGCGAGTGTGAAAACACTTTTGAAGCATTTGATTTTATTTGCCACGTTTTCATAATTGAAATAAAAAGCACAAATATTTAAAGTCAAATAGCAGACATTTTTTCCATTAACGCAGATATTACTGAAGCACATTCTACGTTTTCCGTCTTGCCTCGTCTCAAAAACAAAAAGCGTAAACAGAAGTCTTCTTATATAATATTATCATATTATTTTATCCCTTGTCTTTAGTACAATGGATAAATTTGATTATGTAAACCCTTCGACAATTAACCTTAACGGTCCTATATTGAGTATCGTTATAACTGAACAGAAATATTAAGATTATTGCATAGCACAGTTATATCAAGAAAATAATAAATGTATCCACGTACTGCATATATTTCTATTATGCAAATCCAGTTATACGGTTTCTAAGCTCTTTCTAGCAGCACAGCATTGACAAATTCAACTATCTATTTATGAAGAATATAAATGAGGTTATCTTTCTAGCAGTAGGAATCCCAGCAGCAGGTATAAGACAGGCACGTAGCCAAGGGGTGGATCCCGGGGATCCGGACCCCCCTGAAACTAGAAATTGAAAAGAATTAAGGAAGGCTGAAACTAAAAGAAACGAGAAAAAAATCAGCGTTAAAAGGGTACAGCAAGATTTTGGTTACTCTTTCTTATGAGGAACTTTGTCTGAAAGAACATGATGATGGGGTCAAATTCAAAATTGGTATTATTTGAACGGAACATTCCGAGTTCCATTTAGCTAAATACTAATCGTATGGACTACAAAAGGCAATCGATAAATCAGTTCGAACAGATAGACTCTTAGGTAGAATTTAAGAAATAACCATAATCTATGAACTTGGCAACATAGGTTCCAGTTGCACTTGTTAAAGGAATTATCAATTTCCCGGCAAAATTAATCCATTTTATAGGAGTCTTTACTGCCGAAAGAGATCTCGTTGATATCCTTGACGGTATTAAACAAAGATAAAAGAAAACACAAGATGAACAGAGTTCGAATGGCCTCGGAAGACAATATATTTTTTAAACTTTATTTTATATTCTTTTACTTGAGATTTCTTCATAGTATGTTATGAAATTACTTACTACTTTACCTCATGTATTTGTGCTAACATATCAATATGGGTATGATGTCAGTTAAACAGTTTAAGTTGATCAATACCCTAATGTGTAACCACAGGAATTCATGTCACTAACGCATTTTGAAATCCTTGCTAAACTAACCGATATATGTTGCCAGTAAAATAGTTTAGAATAAAATAAGCCCTGGTGTGATAACCACAGTATTTCGTCACCGTCACTCGTATTACGAAATTATGCCTACATGCCATTATAAAATATTGTTAAATACAAATCAGTTTAAGAAATTGTTTGTCTAAATTGAAAAAGTATGTAGCTAGTACTTTATACCAGACCAGGTTTTGAATATTTCCGGTGATGACAGCTTTTTTATAGTCGGAACTAAAATAATGACAATCGGAACTATTTTGAGAGAATTTAAGGAAACACGAGTGATCACACATATGAAATTTTTACTAGTATTAAGGTAACCTTCTGTGACTATGATTTTGAGAATTGCTATAAAGTTCTTCAAAGGTCAAACCTTAGCACAAAATAATGATAGGTAGAAAGAAATATAATGTACGAAAAAAAATATTTCACAGGATTTTATAATTACTTGTTTCAACCATATATTGTCAAAAGTTTCTTAACTGATTTGCAGAAGGGAAAACAATTTTATATATACAATTATAAGGTTTAATTATATCGAGGGGATGTTTATAGCAAAATGCTATGTTGCCAAAATAGTTACCTTCAATTCGAAATGTAAAACTTCGTCTTCGCTTAAAAATGAATAATAGTACGGGAAGTAAAAAGGTTTCATTATTTTTGATTCTACATCTACTACGTCTTACCAGGGAAAAGTCCGAATGGGGTACTCGAGTTGCCAGACGACATGTATCATATATGAAAAAGAGCGTGTAACTATGTACGAACGCAACATGAAGAAGCATGAGAGTCAGAAGTTATATGGTCAGCCATAGGCCTCAACTACACAGAAATATAAGCAATTACTCGTTCCGCCAGTGAATGGCCACAGAAATGAAAGTCAAATGTTTAGTATTAGATGCATGATAAGATTTCAAAATGTTTTGGAACATGAACATCATGGCTGCCAAATTAAATGTAGCATCTTAAGTTTGGATTCACAATGTAAAATAAACGTAGGTAATGCGGCGTATCAAATAGCACTGAAATTTTACCAGGAATTCATTGGTGTTTACCATTCTGTAATTAATCTATTGTGAGTTCAGAAGTAACATGAAAAATAAAGTCGTGAGGGAATATTTGCACAAACGTCGAAATAATCTATTCGCTGTTTGATGCATTGATAAGATACAAGACCAGCAATACCTACGTTTGAAAAGCGACACATACCAGTATGTTCTAACTAGCGTGTGGAAAATCGTATACGCAACCATGTGCAACATGTTAGCACGGGACGTGCATCTAGAAAAAGAGTGCAAAGAGTATTTTCACATGCAAAGACTTCGAAATATTGCAGTGTTAAAGATGGATAATGGTCGTCACGTTAAAACATCCGAAAAGAAAGATGTGGATTACAAATACAATTACGATGCGGTTCCTTGTATATCATCACATAAGCAAGTATACTGATAGAGGTACATACCAATCTATGAAGTACAATTGATGTGAAGAGTATCTATAACAGTATGATGAAAGCAGAAGAGCTGTTCTTAGTGTCCATGTTTGAAGAAAAGGATTATTGTCTGATGCTGCTGGCAATCCGATTAAGTTACTTAACCAAAACAAATGAACATTGAAGTCTGGAATTTTCCTGAATGTTCTTCAAAATATCCAGCCATATAGAAAGAATGTTTTAAACTGGTGACCAGTGAGCACTAAACGGGAAGTACGTAAAGGCTTGGATACGAATGAAGTTGTCACTATGCCATATATGAAAGTCATCAATATGTTACGCAGCATCTGTGATAAACCTCACGTAGTGTTTGTATGTGCTAAAGAATCCGACGTCAAGAGGCTGAATACGTCCAGGGGTCAGGATTGTAGCCAGCCCAAAGTGAAGGGAAATTGGCGATTCCACCACATTATAGTTCATTAGCAAGCGCATAATGAAAATTTTAGGGTGTCAGAAATATTACTTGGGACCCGGACCCTCTGCCTTGTGGTTACTGACCTGGGAGGTATCCGTTTCTTGTGAACCTCAATATTATCCGGAACAGTAGAATGTATCATCTCTGCTACAAGACAACGAATCAACCAGCTGCAAGATGCGACCAAAATACATCCTCAAGAAAGAAACTTCAAATCATCCTTGCACATATGTCCTGATTTTCTAGCAAGTGCCTTGATATTCGAAGTAATCTCAGGCATTGTTGCAAGGAATTGCGACCTTTTCCTTATCCTCAACTATTCTGCAAATAAACAAACTTTTCTTTCGGCCTGTATCCAAGCCAGAGTTATCCAAGAACTAGATTTTGCGTCATACTAGTAAGACTCACAGTTTCTATGAGGGCCATTTGCAAGTTACCTCTCAACTCACAATATAGCTATTTAATACAGAATGTTTGACACCAATAAACTCCTCGTAAAATTTCTGTGCTATTTGGTGTACCACATAATCCACTTTCTCTTTAACATTGTGAATCCAAATTCAAGATTCATGTTTTCAATATAGCTGCCATGATTTTCATATTTCCCAACATATAGCAGATCTTATCATGCATCTACTACTAAATATTTGACCTTCATTTCTGTGGTCATTCAGTAATTCCTTAGCTTTCTGTGTTGTTGGGACCTAGGTCAACCATACTTCTGGCTCTCATATTTCTCAATGTTGCCCTCCGACGCTATAAATTTCCATATGTACATAGTTTCACACTTTCTTTCATATGTGATACATGTCGTTAGGTAACTCGAGTACCCCATTAGGGCCATTCCGTGGTGAGATTTTCTCCCCGCATATTTAAATAAATTGCAGAGCCAAACGTTCGGTTGGGAACTAAGGACGAACAGAAAATGTAATTCATACTGAATATTATTACATGACTGCGGTCAGCAATAATTTTTAAATTAAAGCATTCCTAACTGCAGACTATATACATACATACGGCGTTCTAAACAACACCAACAACGTTTGGGAGGTTATTTCTGAGAGAAACAAAATGTTGAAAATGAAACAAAATGTATAGACCAACTTTTGTGCATAAATGTTTCCTTTTACAGTTATAGACTGTCGAAAAGATAAAGAAATGAATTTTATAGGTTCATAGCTCCAAAACCATCTTACCTACCTTAGTCAGGTCACGACTTCACTTAGGAACTAACAGTTAGCCTATCCAAAACTGCATGTTTCAGAATCAAAAGGTACTCACGGAACAATTTTTGAAGAGGGACTTTGGATACGGGCATATAATAAGAAGAACTCACCAATTACATCTATACAAAATATTAAAGAACTACCGCAGGATTGTGAAGCTTGGGGATTTGCATCTGGCACGTACTGGTACGAAATTGAAGTCTTGACCGGACTACGGCACGTTCCATAGTTGGGGAACTATTGTGCTTTCAAATACATTTTTTTCGTGTGTTCGACAGCCTATGACTCCAAAGTAAAGCATTTCTGCACCCTAGTTTGTCTGAACATTTTTCTTATCTCGGTATCAGGAATCACCTCCCAAACGTTGTTGGTGTTGTTTCAAAACACCGTGAATATATAGAAAGGTTGAATTTTTGAAATATCGAATAGAAACACACATGATAAATAGTTATTTAAAAGTAGTTTAAGTAGTTTAAGTAGTAATGACAATGAATTATGTAAAATGATTTTTTAAACCAAAATAGATCACAATATTCATTGAAATGTATAGAAAGAATCAAATATTGAAGAATATTACCAAAGACCAAAGCAGTATTGTCAAACATCTTTGTCAAAGAAACTAACTTAGATAAGGAATTACAATGCTAATGTTTCAAATTCTTAATATAGTAACATTAATGCTTGTGTGAAATCAACATACCTTTATTGGTGCTGAAGGCGATGCGTTCAGACAAGCCACACTGCTAATTTTGAGGAACATGCTATACTTCGAGAGGAAATTAAATTTGGAATTTTTGGATGAAAGGTCGGATATGTTAAGTGGTGATGAAAGTACCTCCTGTCAGAACTCCACTGAACCAGTTTCTTAAATAAAAATGAATGAAATAAGTGATTATACTGCTGATTACTCTGCAGAAAAATATTCTCAGTGATTAGAATTGATAAAATTTCGTACTGTTTAAGGAAGCTCTAACAAAACAAATTTTCATCTGAACGTATAGATTTAAACGTCCTACGTTAACAAGGTATCTGATTCTTTGTGCAGTGAACCACCATTGCAACAAAACAAAATTAGCACAACATTATCATTCAAAAGTTTATTAAAACACAACATCAATACGTGAACTGAAAACAAAAGCGGTACTTACGCCAAAAATATCAACAATCATCTACCAAAAGCTACTAATACAAATAAACTGTTTTCGTACTATTCCTTAATCAAGACTGTTTCATAAATCTTGTGCATGACAATTTTCCTAAAAAGAACACCTGGGTTTCAACATGTAACTGTATAGGATTCGGGGTCGAACATCTTGTAACGGTACTACTGACGTTGGACTCAAAATAATGATATGCCGAAGACGATAAAGGTAAATCAAACTTAAACCAAAAACAAATTATAGAATTGAGGACTTTATAACTAGCTCACTTGCTATACAACAAATATACACATTACAAATATAAAAACCAAAACTAATACAATTGGTAAATAAAATTTAACATAATTTTTATATTAAAGTAGGCCAACAGCTATAAAGGTAATAGTACAAGAAAATTGTAACCGACAAATTGTATTTTTAACCATTTTATATCGGACTATAACGAAGCTTACGCTGACACAAGAATATTATTATAATTAATGATCACTTTCTAATGTCTCACGAGCCGAGCTAAAAAGTATCCTCCAAGCAGATACAAGCCCAGCCATTCCACTAAACAAATTAATCAGTTTAGTTCGGCTTGAGTTGTAACTTATCCAAATGTAACCAGGAAGTAGTGACATTGGCTTTATTATAGAAGATTCTAAAACTTGATTCTCAAAAGGTAGTGTAGTGACTGTCAAATACACTACATAGTGACGGAGGACAAGAAATTTTAGTGTTTTCTATGTATCACGATACTGCCATATACCATTCTTAATGAAAGAATTAGGGTATCCACATAAATTACCTGGACAGCGGAAATACACTACCTACTAAATCGATCTATTTGTTTCATTATGTGGAAATGCAACCAAGTCACTCCGGGGAATACACTTACAGTCATATATGTGGAATTGTGGCAACTATAGCAGAAAACAGTTTAGTAGAGGCTGAACCAATAACATTGTAAATAAAAGTAATGTTACCGAAACAAATGCAGTGTGCAGTAACTTGAAATTTGCAAATTAAGTAAGAAAATGCTTGGGAGACAAGATATCACCTTGAAACATAAAGTTAATTTCAAACAACTTGCAAAGAAAGAATTCCTATTGTTGATCAAAATAAACTCAACGGTAGTTTAAAGCTCAGAGACTGTAGTGTAAAGAAAATAAACGACTTCAAAGAGTCAACGGTTAAGATCTTTGTTCCCAGAAACAGGAAATGGGATGCTGGGAATGTCTCTTCCTTTCTGGATCCCACAGACGGACAGGCAAGAGTATAATGTATTATTAAATATAATTTGGCTATAGATTGTCACAACACATAATCGACACTAGATTAACATAGATCATTTTGATATTCTCTATTTTTTATATTTGGATTACAGGTAGTACTACATACTATGTTAGAGGCACATTTTTATTGTGTACGAAATTTGTTTCAGTAAGTGTTGAATTGGATCTGTTACCACGATTGACTACACATACGAATGGATGATCCCCAAGCAATATTGCTATCGATTATTCTTAGCTATTAAATACAAAAGTATGCAAAAATTCAAGGTTTGGTTACCAAGAGAGCTTAAGTCATTTTTTTGTAAATTTTGAGATATTGGTCCTATTAAGTTCCATTTTATCATCTGCATGTACTGGACTGAGATTCATACCAAAACTCCATAAATAAATTAATTGTAGATAAAGGAAAACAGCGTTTTTCTTCAAAATGTCCTTAGTCAACAGTATTCCCTGAAGTTATTTTCTAAATCATGCCTAAAAACACTTATAAAACCCTTGTTATAGGTGATAATTTCATCGTAGTCTTACGAAAGGTAGTCAATTACAATTTTTTTTATGTATATTATTTTTCTTTCACAGAATTAGAATGATGGAAACCCGCACAAAAACATCGTCTCCTGAAATACTTACTGTATTTGACTTAGCCACTATTGGATTCGAGCTCTTCAATTAATTTTAGCACTTATGGTTTTGAACTCAATTTTTTCAGAAGGAACGACTACTACAAATTATAAATTTCGTTAATTATATATTTTGCATGAAAGTACTTAGCATGTTGTTAAACTATATACTGTTATTATTACTATTGGATTATCAAACTATTACTACAGTAGCCATTAGTCTTGCAACTACAGCTACAAAAAATGTTATTATTACTCCATTGCATTTTATCAGATGATCTCACTTTTGGTTCTAGTAAATTTTGTTTGGTATAAAATGTTTTAACTGTAATAGTTAGCCATGGAACAGTATTAAATAAACCACTATGTGTCGATTTTTTCAAAATTTCTAAAGTCAGATTTCCCTTGCAGGCCACAATTGACCATGCTCCTCGCTGTACATGTCATTGGTAAAACAAACTGCTGAACATCATTTATTGAATACGTTTTCTACTATAAAAACTCCATCTAACTACACATATATTTCATATAAATCATTATCATCTATTTGATTGTCTTCTGTTTTTGACCTATATTCATGTTTTAGTTCTTTCAATGTTACTATTAAATCTTCAATCTTAAAACCTATTTTATAAAACCCTCAAGCTAAAGTAAGTATTCCATCTACTAATACGTATTCTCATTATTGTGAGAGCTTAATGTTAATTTGTTATCTTCTACTGAATATGCGCTATGCTTTTTATTACGAATTTTATAATGTATTTTTTATAAATCATTTTCTTCTAAGACGCAATGCTTATATTCCTTGATATATATTTTTTACTTAACAATATTTGATTTTATTTATTTTGCTTGTCTTATTTGGTCTTCTATTTCGTTTTTATCTATTTTCATAATTTCTATTTCCTTTTTTCTTAATAGCATACATTTTTAAATTAAGATCTGCAACCTTTTCGATTACAACAGTTTTAAGCTCATTTCTAAATGTTCATATCATGTTCATATCATATTCATATCTATATACATATCATGTGTTACAACATGGACTATTTCAGAATTTGGATCATTAATTATTTGTTACTTTATCTCCATATTTCTTTCTCGAAACATTGTAACAGAAAGCATACAAACATCTCTTAGAGAGTCCAGGAGAGACACTCCAAAGTAAACAGGTTTTTCGAAAGTTATTTTAATTTTATACATACGAGTAGAAGCTAGTGTTTTTAAAGAATGTGGTTCTATCATTAAAGGTAGGTTTCACAATAAATTTTTATACTAAAGTTTTATAATGTGCACATCTTATATCTACTGTGTTTCTTATATCCTCGTAGATATAACAACGCATTGTTTGCTATCTTGTAATAATCATTTTTTGCCACTTTTCTTTGACATTGGTTGAATTTCTGAGTTTAAATTTATATATTACTTTAACTATTCTGATTGCTTATTTGCTAATATCTTACGAATCATTTTCAGTTTAACACCTTGTGATACAAAGAACTTTAGAATTTCATATTGGAATATGTAATAAATCTCTTAATCGTAAAGTGTTGTTACTAATTTTCGAAGTCTCTTACCGTATAATTTTGTGCAGCTAATGGCAAGTTTGAATTTTTATTGTGAAGTCCCTTTGTATCTTTAAATCAGTTTCTAATATATATTCAACACGAGAATCATCTGTTCTGTGTAATATTCCATTCACCCAACACCTCTCGCTTAGAAACACTAATAATCATTTCCATTTCAATTCTCAGTAAGACATAGGATTATTAATAGTCAATCGTATTATAAACATATAATTAGCAGCGGCGGCTGGTACTATATGTTGCATGGTTGTGCAACCGGATATTTTTTAATAGTAAACCTATTTTTAAGTATTAAAGTAGTGTATCAGTAAAAAATAAACCTCTGCTCTTGAGCGAAAAACAGTATTGATGCATTTCTGAAAAAAGTCAATTAAAAAAACGGAAAGAAAGAGAGAGATTTACATTTCCGGTGGCAGCGAACGTTGCCACTGGAAGCAGTAACATTGAGCATATGGCAGCGAGCTCCTATCTCTTAACATGGGGAAGTGGATTTATTCTTGCATCGCTCCTATCTTCCCGTATTGGTCTCATACGGTTGCCTTTTTTCCGCAACTGGTCAGCTTCTGTAATAGTTACGAATTCCTCCGCTTAGCAGCGTTTGACTCAATTGATAGGGTGAGCGAGATACAGACGCCTGGAAGAAAGAAGTTATTCACAAAACATAAACTCGCAAAGAACAAATATAAGTCTGGTGGTAGCAGGGACGGATCCAGGCTGAAAGTTTGGGGGGCGGTCGTTCGAAGTCAATAGATTTTATTTAACATTTATAATACAAAGGTGAAAATTCTTGGGATAAGATTTATTTTTAAAACAATCCTATTCTGGGGGGTCGATCGAGTCTCGAAGAAGAAAATGTCTTACTACTGATCTAATTCCTAGCTCTGTGTCTTTCGTGCACATGATTCTGTGTTCGATTTCCGGCGGAGAGCATAAATTAATATCAAATCATTCACTTCCAATACTCATCTGTCTTCTTTAGCCTAATTTGCTGGAATGTTAAACTACTTTATTATTTATTTTTTATTTTTTTATTTATTTATTTTATTTTATTATTATTATTATTTTTTTGCATTTTCAAAGGAAAACATATTAGATTTCATGCTTCTTTACAGACAAAAATACGTGGTTTCTGAAAATGGACTTTTTGTACCGTATATTTATACAAAGAAATGCTAACAAAATGCATATTGTCGGAGGAGAGAGGTGTTTCTGGACCCTAAAGAAAATAAAGCGGAAAATATTTGCGGTAGCGATGCTTTCTATTCAGAGAAACTTGGCGAGCAGCATTTCAGATTTCAATAAAGTCATAGAAAAATTTGAAGCCTAAAAGATGGAAGAAAGACCTTCCATTCTAAAATAATGCATAGTTTATATAATTAAATACTTTTGTTTAATTGCGTGCATGCAATTTTCTTGCTTTTTTCCTTCTTTTCGGATTAACGCCATCATTCATGGTTTATAGCACATACTATATATTCGATTTATCTCGTGTTAAATAACATGAGTGTAGAGGTTTTGTATATAAATAGTGTATAAACGTACATTGATAGTGGTTGTTTGAAAAAAAAAGGAAATAGCTTATATATTAAATCAATATTAGAGAAATAATTTAATCAATAACATACAAATAGAGCTTAAAAGACTTTCCTCTTCATATTTCCTGAATATTTTTTGGATAAGAATCAAGAATGCTGGGGGAGGGGAACACTTGCGCGTACCTACATACCTTTATATTGCAACATTGCAACCGGTGCTTGTATAGACTACGAGCCGCTACTGATAATTAGTAATAGTATTCATTACTTGAGTCCAAATAAGTTATTTAAAACCTTTTCTTTTTAGGATTATAATTTAGTATATTCTTATTATTTACTATTTCAAATTGGTTTCTACATTGTGAAATTCTCCCTCTTAACATTTATACCATTTTCTATAAAGACGAATTTATCGTAGTCAGTTAATAATTCTAGTTCGTTTTGTCATTTTTAACATTGCCTACCACAAAAGACTAGTTAAATACCATACAGGATTCAAGTTATGTGTATATCTAAAATTTTCAATAATTTTTGCTAACTGAAAGATCTATTTTATAATAAAATTGAGTATATCTTTTAAAGCTTTTAAGTCAAAACACCTTACAGAATAATATACGGTGGTGATAAACCTAATCACTTATTTCTTTTCCTGTTTACTTATTCTTAAACTTACATCTTCATAACAGAACAAGTTCATTTAATTTTCAGGTGAATCAGCATAATCATATGGATAGGTCTATTTTCTTTTTACTAGATAAAGTAAGTTATTACAAATAATTTAATATTTATTTAATTGTTCTAATTATAAATGTTTTGTTTCGCTAATATTCCTAAACATTTGATAAGAATCTAAATCAGTCAATAAACATCAATCAATCATCCGGTCTTTTTTCTCTTATATGTATTTGGTGCTGTTTTAAAGAACGTCATTTACTATGTCCTCTATTAGGCATTATATCTATTTTATATTTTAATGTCTTAACTCTTTATGAATATACGTGTGTCTAAATCGAAATAATTTATGAAAAAATAAAGAAACAACTACCGTTTTCGTATATATTTAAATACAATAAGAATGTGCAGCGAATCTAAATTGGTGTGTTAATTGATCATAATCAGCAACTTTCTGTATACTTGACTCAATATTACTCGACTCAATTCGTTCTTATGTTTATCAAGAAAATCTTTTAACACTTTTCTTTTTTCTTTTGCTTCTATTAAAAAGAAAGACATCTTTTCTACATCTTCATCATCTGTACCATAACCTTCATTTTATGTAATCAACTCTTGTGCTTAATGTCATAAACCTTCCTCGTTTTTATCTTATACTTTCTTCTTCTGTTCTAATTAACGAGAAATCTCCTCAAATGTTCTAGCACGAAAATTTGCAGCTGATGACATACACTGTTTTCTTCTATATAATGTTTTTTAATGTTATGTCATATTTTTTTTTGAATGTTAATCGGCTCTTCTGTTAAAATTTTTAGAAACACATCTGCCGAATCTCTACTACCTATATTAAGCGTTTTTGCTTATGTACGTGTTCCCACTACTTATTACGTAATAAGTGGAACCTACGCGTTAGAATGAGATATTTCTGGATCAAGGTGACATGTGCGGATTTTTTACGTAGCGATTAGAAGTCTGCAATTTTTGTAAAAGTTATTCTTAACGAATATGTGTGATTAATAAATTCAAGTATTTTATTCCATTCTATTGGTAGTAGCAAAAATACGAAAATTTGCAGCTGAGGACATACACTGTTTTCTTCTATATAATGGTTTTTAATGTTATGTTATATGTTTTTTTGAATTTTAATCGGCTCTTCTGTTAAAATTTTTAGAAACACATCTGCCGAATCTCCACTACCTATATTAAGCGTTTTTGCTTACGCATGTGTTCCCACTACTTATTACGTATTTTTAAATATACAACCATAGTTCTCGGACTTTCTCTGGCCTAACTTTGTAAATATATTTGTAAAACGATACAAATTGCACCTTTCCTTCAGGAGTACTTTTAAAACACAACTGCAAAATCAAACCTCGAATTGCTGTAAATAAAAATACAATTTTGCATTAATAATTAAGTTTCTGTAATTCGGACTTATTTCGGGCTCATTTGATTTTCACAGAGCTCAGTCCGGTCTCGAGACTAAATACTAAGACATAGTTTAGACTGGGGTCGGGCCTCACATTGTAAATTCACGGGCCGGGCCCGGGCTGGAAATTACGGCCCGTGCGGAAATCTGCTCTGCACCCGCACACATTTCTTCCTAGTCTAGAAATTCTTCTCCCCACCGCATCGTCAATAATGGTAAATTTGTTCCTCGTATATTTAATTATTATTGTAAGAGAAGTTCAAACAGAATCCTAAAATTTTTTCGTTCTCTGGGGTAATGTGAGTAATGCAAATTAAGAAAGATATGCGTAATATACACATGTCAGAAAACCTTGATATCAATTTGAATAGACCTTGTACGTAATGTGGTCTCTCTAGTAATATAGACGCTTCTACTATCCACCGGCGAAAAGTGTTTGGTTACGTTTGGTAATAATACCTACTCATTTGAGTATCCTTACAAAGATTTCCAGAGCGAATAAAACTATTATTGATGTGCTACGAAAAATGAGTAAAAAGAAGACGAAGACAGGTAGACTGTTTCATGTTATGAAAGAACTTGTTCTGCATTTTCACAAGGTAGGTGAGAATATCAATTGCAAGCGATTGATGTGGTTTGTAGTTTCTTTAGCTGCAGAAAGACATAACATAATTGAAGGATTGGATTCAACTACAAGCTAAGTCAACTTTTTTCCGGATCTTGCTGTTTTAACACTAAATTCACGATTAACACTGTATGTAGGTACATCCTTTATATTATAATACTGAATATAATCATCGGATGCACATGATTCTTGAACACAATGTACAATGATTTCTTCTTACTTTAACATGTGTGTTTGAGATTATTTGTGTATTTCACAGTGTGTGTGCCTTTAGCTGGCAACAGTGTTCAAGTTGCTTAACGCTTTCCTATTGTTTTGTGAACAGTGTGAGTGTGGAGGTAAGAACATGCATATATCATGGTAGACCATATATAATGGTAGAAGATCATACAATATAGAACAAACAATAAGCCATCGTATCACAATCATTTACAACTAAAGACCTTGTGAATATATTTATTCTCGTGTATTATTTTTGTGTGCAAACTGATGTTGTAAACATTAAATACAGTGAATTTATATTGGTTGCATTCATGTGGTGTACAAATCGAGCCTTACAGTCAACTAGTATGAATATTGTTTTTAGCATTGTCATTGAAAAAAAATATAAAGACATTAAACTGTACATTTGGTCCTATACGGGCCATATCAGTGCAAAGATTTCTGAGAAATGTTCTGTGCTATTATGAAGAGAAATGTGTTTGTGTCGGCCTATATGTGGTGCTATCACGTAAGTTGGACAATAATCACGTTTTGGTGTAGGCGGACAGCTGTTGTACAGCCAGCGACTGTAATAAGTGGAGGTTGGATGCATAAGAAATGATAGCTTTTTCCAGTAGCAGAATATTTTCACTCTATGTCTGATAGTTGGACAACCAACCTGACAGCAAATACGTGCCCCAAAACATAACATGCCAGGATAGTAGTAGAAAATGGATCGATCTGGAACAACCTAGGCCAACCTAGCTCATACTAGAACAACTCAGGAGCCACTGGGAAAATGACCACCGTGCACCGTGAGCCCACGGTCTTTTACGACCTCCATTTTAGGGGTGAATTTATTCCCTTTTAGGACCACTTTTTAGGGGGTGTACTCGTTCTCTTTTATGAGCACATTTTTAAGGGTGTACTCGTTCCCTTTTATGAGCACTTTTCCAACCCTTACGAACACATAGCAGAGGTGTTATTTTAACACAGCAAAAATTACACTGAGACAATGAACACACAGCAGAACAGATAATACATAGCACAGCTAATAAAAGAACATGGCTTATTTTTCAACCCCTATTTTAACATAGCAGAAATTACACTGAGACTATGAACACATAGCAGAGCAGATAATAAACACAACAACCTCCATTTTAGGGGTGTATTCATTCCCTTTTATGATTACTTTTCCAACCCATATTTTACGACAATGAATACCTATGTAACATAGCGATTCGATACGCTCTTTGAACCGATTTGGATGAAACTCGGCATATGGAGGTTTTCGACCATGCTGAGTACGAATATCATACTTATTTTTACCTGGGTCCTATAGTTTATGTGGCATACGCCCTTTCTATGACAATTTTAGCCGATTTGGATGAAACTCGGTATATGGGGGTTTTCGGACAATGCTGATTACGAATATCATACTTATTTTTTACCTGGGTATTATAGTTTATGTGGGATACGCCCTTTGTATGACACTTAAAACCTAATAACTCAAAAACGAAGATACACATTGAAGTGCTGTTTCCACATTTAGTAATTGGTCATCAACTACTACAAGTTCCAAAATAATGATCATCGAGGTCAAAGGTCAAAATACTTAAAACCTAATAACTCGCAAACGAAGCAACGTATTGAGGTGCTGTTTCCAAATCTAGTAATTGGTCATCAACTAGTACAAGTTCCAAAATAATGACCATCGAGGTCAAAGGTCAAAATACTTAAAACCTAATAACTCGAAAACGGAGCTAAGTATTGAGATGCTCTTTCCACATTGAGTAATAGTTCATCAACTACTACAAGTTTCAAAAATAGTGGCCATCGAGGTCAAAGGTCAAAATACTTAAAACCAAATAACACTTAAATGGATCAACATACTGAGGTGCTGTTTCCACATTTAGTAATTGGTCATCAAATACTACAAATTCCAAAATAATGATCATCGAGGTCAAAGGTCAAAGTACTTAAAACCTCATAACTCGAAAATGGATCCACATACTGAGGTGCTGTTTCCACATTTAGTAATCGACCACCAACTACTACAAGTTCCAAAATAGTGACCATCGCGGTCAAAGGTTAAAACTCGAAAACGGAGCCAAATATCGAAGTGGTGTTTCCACATCTAGTAATTGGTCATCAGGTACTACATGTTCCAAAATAATGATCATCGAGGTCAAAGGTCAACATACTTGAAACTTAATAACACGAAAACTGAGCCACATATTGAGATGCTGTTTCCACATTTAGTAATCGGTCACCAACTACTACAAGTTCCAAAATACTGATCATCGAGGTCAAAGGTCAAACTCGAAAACGGAGCCAAATATTGAGGTGGTGTTTCCACATTTAGTAATAGTTCATCAATCACTGCAAAATCCAAAATAATGACCATCGAGAGCTTGTAAACGGAGCAACGGATAAATTTTGTAGAAAGCAGAAAAAGTGAAGGAGGAATAAATTTGAGTGGCCTATTGAATTTTGTACCAACGAGAAATGTCATTTTTTCTAGACCATGTTCTAATATTTAAACAAACGAAGGGGTGAATTTGAGTGACCTATTCTATTTTGCACCAACGAGAAATATTGTGTATTTTAAATCATTTTGTACTATTTAAAGAAACAAACAATCGGATAAATTTAACCGGCTCAGAAGTTCAATACTATTTTGTACTATTGAATGAGCTTTCCAATTTTGTAGCAAGAAGGACCATTTTTTAAAAAACTAACTCAGAATTTCATTTCATTTTTGTAATACTCAAATTTGGATGAAGTGTTTAGTTTTGTACGAACCAGAAAAATTTGATTGGATTATTTCCTTAGGTACCAACTGGAAAAGTGAAGGGCCATTATTCAAATAAACGAAGGAATAGAGTATTTTGTTTTTGTACCAACTAGAAAAAAAGAAGTGAAGTATGAATAAAATTTAGGTGGACTATTTTCTTTTGTATCAATCAGAAAAAAACGAAGAAGAGTCATTTTAACAAGTTCATAATTTCTGTAACGAAAGAATAATTTCGATTTTCTACTTTTTATACCAACGAGAAAAAAATGAACTAGGTGAATATACGAAAGAATAAACTTAAGTGACCTATTCAATTTTGTACCAATGCTGAAATGTCATTTTTAACTGGTTCAGAATTTTACTACTCAAATAAACAATGGAGTATTTAGTTTTGCACCATTTTTTAGTATTCAAATAAACAAAGGACTTATAATTTGTGTCAACTCTAAAATCAATTAAACGAAGTAATGCATTTGAGCGAGCTATTTAATTTGAAAAAACCGAAGTTGAGTATTTTATAGCATTTTGTATTATTTCAACAAACAAAGGAATAAGCAAAAAAGGATAATTTTATATCATTTTAAACTAGTCTATTTAATTTTGTAGCAACCAAAGGATTTTCACGAAAGAACAAAATTGTACTAATCAGAAAAAGCGAAGAAGACCCATTTTAACTAACTGAGAATTTCTGTACCTTTTTGTACTATTTAAACAAACGATGGGATAAATTTGAGTGGCCTGTTTTTTGTACTAACCAGAAAAATCGAAGGAGGTCCAATTTAGCTAACTCAGAATTTATGTACCTTTGTACTAGCCCAATGAACGAAAGAACAAATTTGGGTGTTCTGCTTTTTATACCAAACAACGAAGAACCATTTTGTACTACTCAAATAAACGAAAGAAAAAGCGAAAAAAGACCTTTTTAACTAGCGCAGAATTTCTGTAACGCAAAAATTAATTTGAATGGAGTAACAAGAAAGAAAGCAAAGATATGCCATATTAAACATTTAAATAAACGAAGGGATAAATTTAAGTGATCTATTGAATTTTGTACCAACGAGAAATGTCATTAACTTAGAATTTCTAGTGCATGTTGTATTATTTAAACAAAACGAAGGGCTAAATTTGAGAAAGCGAACATGAACCATTTTACTCAAATTTGGATGGAGTATTTAGCTTTGTATGAACCAGAAAAAAAAGTAAAGAAGAACCATTTTAACTAACTCAGATCTTTATACCATTTTGTACCAATCAGAAAAAAATCAAAGAAGGGTCATTTTAACTAGCCAAGCAGAAAAAAGGAAAGAATTAACACTTTGTACTAACCAGAAAAAGAGAAGAAGGATCAGCATTCTATACTTTTTGTGCCATTTATTGGGGTGTCCTATTTTTTTTTACCAACGAGAACCATTTGTAACTGACTTAGAATTTTATACCTTTTTGAAAA
Source organism: Thermobia domestica (assembly GCF_964235325.1). Taxonomy (NCBI): domain Eukaryota; kingdom Metazoa; phylum Arthropoda; class Insecta; order Zygentoma; family Lepismatidae; genus Thermobia; species Thermobia domestica. The sequence continues at coordinate 69,634,298 of NC_137457.1, forward strand.
ATTTGTATCAAATCGAAAAAAGCAAGGAAATACAATTTTAAATAGCTCAGCATGTTATAGCTTTTTGTGTTTTGGGTCTACCCAATTTCTTGGCCATGTTGTACTATTTAAACAAACGAAGGAATAAATTTGTGTGACCTATTCACTTTCATAGCAAGCAGAAAAAGGAAAGAATAAATTTGAGTGGCTTAAGCAAAGAAGATCAATGGTAACTAGCCTTTTTGTGCTATTAAATTTGAGTGACCTATTGAAGAATGAATAAATTTTGTTTGTAATTAAAAAGCGGAGAATATCTACTTTCTGTACCAACCAGAGAAAAAACAAATTTGTTTGACCTATGCACTTTTATAGCAAGCAGAAAAAGCATGAAAAAAAGGGAAGAAGGTTCATTATAACAAACTAGGTATTTTTATACCATTTTGTATTACGGGTGGTCTATTTCATTTTTGTAACAATCAGAAGAAAACAGCTCAGAATGTTATACCTTTGTGATGCTAGATTTTGTATATGTTTGTGTCATCCAGAGAACAATTTAAATTGACTCTCACGTCACTAAGGCTAATAAAATATTTGAACATAAGATTTAACAAACCAGAGTTGCGTCATAATTGTGTAGAACAGACTCCATAGCAATTTGCGTAACATCATGCATGGCCATTTTTGATCACAGCAGAAGAAATCATATCAAAGTAAGAAAAGTTTTAAAAGTTCCATGTTGCTGCAGATATTAAAACATCGTTACGAATGCGTTACCTAACATTTGTATTGCTTTGTAACAATCAGAAGAAAACAGCTCAGAATTTTATACCTTTGTGGTGTTACATATTGTATATGTTTGTGTTCTCTGGATGACAAAAAATAATACAAAATGTAGCATCACAAAGGTATAACATTCTGAGCTGTTTTCTTCTGATTGTTACAAAAATGAAATAGACCACCCGTAATACAAAATGGTATAAAAATACCTAGCTTGTTATAATGAACCTTCTTCCCTTTTTTTCATGCTTTTTCTGCTTGCTATAAAAGTGCATAGGTCAAACAAATTTGTTTTTTCTCTGGTTGGTACAGAAAGTAGACATTCTCCGATTTTTTAATTACAAACAAAATTTATTCATTCTTCAATAGGTCACTCAAATTTAATAGCACAAAAAGGCTAGTTACCAATGACCTTCTTTGCTTAAGCCACTCAAATTTATTCTTTCCTTTTTCTGCTTGTAACAAAAGTGGATAGGTCACACAAATTCATTCCTTCGTTTGTTTAAATAGTACAACATGGCCAAAAAATTGGGTAGACCAAAAACACAAAAAGCTATAACATGCTGAGCTATTTAAAATGGTATTTCCTTGCTTTTTTCGATTTGATACAAATTTTTCAAAAAGGTATAAAATTCTAAGCCAGTTAAAATGGAAAAGTAGAACACCCAAACTTGTTCTTTCGTTCATTGGGCTAGTATAAAGGTATATAAATTCTGAGTTAGCTAAATTGTACCTTCTTCGATTTTTCTGACCACTCAAATTTATCCCATCGTTTGTTTAAATAGTACAAAAAGGTACAGAAATTCTCAGTTAGTTAAAATTGGTTTTCTTCGCTTTTTCTGATTAGTACAATTTTGTTCTTTCGTGAAAATCCTTTGGTTGCTACAAAATTAAATAGCTCACTCATATTCATGCCTTCGTTTATTAGACTAGTTAAAAATGATATAAAATGATCCTTTTTTTGCTTATTCCTTTTGTTTGTTGAAATAATACAAAATGGTATAAAATACTCAACTTCGGTTTTTCAAATTAAATAGCTCACTCAAATGCATTACTTCGTTTAATTGGTTTTAGAGTTGAAACAAATTATAAGTCCTTTGTTTATTTGAATACTCCAAAATGGTGCAAAACTAAATACTCCATTGTTTATTTGAGGAGTAAATTTATATAAAATAATCCTTCTTCGCCTTTTGCTGAGCCAGTTAAAAAGCCATTTCTCATTGGTACAAAATTGAATAGGTCACTTAAATATATTCTTTCGTATATTTAAATATTCAGCTAGTTCATTTTTTCTCGTTGGTATAAAAAGTAGGACATCGAAATTATTCTTACATAAATTCTGAGCTAGGTAAAAAGTCAATTTTCGTTTCCTTAAACAGTACATAATGAGCTAGTTAAAGTAGCTCTTCTTCTCTTTTCCAGTTGGTACAAAAGAAAATAATCCACATAAATTTTATTCATTCTTCACTTATTCCTTTCTGCTATTCCTTCGTTTATTTGAATAATGGCCCTTCACTTTTTCCAGTTGGTACATAAGGAAATAATCCAATCAAATGTTTCTGGTTCGTACAAAACTAAACACTCCATCCAAATTTGAGTATTACAAAATGAAATGAAATTCTGAGTTAGTTTAAAAAATGGTCGTTCTTGCTACAAAATTGGAAAGCTCACTCAAGAGTACAAAATAGTATTGAACTTCTGAGCCGGTTAAATTTATCCGATTGTTTATTTAAATAGTACAAAATGATTTAAAATACGCAGCTAGTTAAAATGTATATCGTTGCTTTCTTTCTCGAAGTATGCCAGTCATATTTATTCATTCTTCACTTCTCTCTGCTTGTTACAAAACTGAATAGGTCAGACAGGCTTTGTTTAAAGGTATTAAAGCTTAAATATTTGACCTTTAACCTTGATGGTCAGTGTTTTCAGAACATGTATTACTAGATTTGGAAACAGCATCTCAATACGTTGCTTCGTTTTTGAGTTATTTGCGTTCATTGGTTCATTGGGCTTTCACTATTTTGGAACTTGTAGCAGTTGGTGGCAGATTACTAAATGTGGAAACAGCACCTCAATATGTGGCTCAGTTTTCGTGTTATTAGGTTTTAAGTATGTTGACCTTTGACCTCGATGATCAGTACTTTTTAACATGTACTAGTTGATGACCTATTACTAGATTTGGAAACAGCACTTCAATATGTGGATCCATTTTCGAGTTATTAGGTTTTAAGTACTTTGACCTTTTACCTCGATGATCATTATTTTGGAACTTGTAGTATTTGATGACCAACTACTAAATGTGGAAACAGCTCCTCAATATGTGGATCCATTTTCGAGTTATTAGGTTTTAAGTACTTTGACCTTTTACCTCGATGATCATTATTTTGGAACTTGTAGTATTTGATGACCAATTACTAAATGTGGAAACAGCACCTCAATATGTGGATCCATTTTCGAGTTATTAGGTTTTAAGTATGTTGACCTTTGACCTCGATGGTCATTATTTTTGGTACTTGTAGTAGTTGATGACCAATTGTTAAATGAGGAAACAGAACCTTAATATGTTGCTTCGTTTACGAGTTATTGGGTTTTAAGTGTCATACAAAGGGCGTATCCAACATAAACTATAAGACCCAGGTAAAAATAAATATGATATTCGTAATCAGCATGTTCGAAAACCCCCATATACCGAGTTTCATGCAAATCGGTTAAAATTGTGATAGAAAGGGCGTATGCCACATAAACTATAGGACCCATGTAAAAATAAGTATGATATTCGTACTCAGCATGGTCGAAAACCCCCATTTACAAAGAATCATCCAAATCGGTTCAAAGAGCGTTTCGAATCGCTATGTTACATAGGTTGATTGATTGATTGATTTTTAGTTTATCGTCCCGTTCAGGAGCGAGGCTATATGAGACGTGGACCTACTGATTAACGTGGAATCCGAACCACATGAGCTCCCGCCGGGAATAGAACCCGGGTCTGCCGCGCCAAAGGCGCGTACGCTAACCGCTTAGCCACGGAGGAGCTCTATGTTACATAGGTATTCATTGTCTTAAAATAGGGGTTGAAAAAAGAATGTTATGTAATTTCTGCTATGGTAAAATAGGGGTTGGAAAAGTAATTATAAAAGAGAACGAGTCCACCCCTAAAATGGAGGTTTTTGTGTGTTACGTACTCTCAGTGTAATTTCTGCTATGTTCAATTAGGGGTGGAGAAAATTAATACACCCCCTGTGCTATGTCCGCCATGTTTCGTAGTCTCTGTCATGTTGAAATAGGGGTTGGAAAATATGCTCATAAAAGAGAATGAATACACCCTTGTGTGTTACGTACTCTTATGCGCAGCTGTGTGTTCATAGTCTCAGTGTAATTTCTGCTATGTTAAAATAGGTGTTGGAAAATAAGCCATGTTCTTTTATTAGCTGTGCTATGTATTATCTGTTCTGCTGTGTGTTCATAGTCTCAGTGTAATTTCTGCTATGTTAAAATAGGGGTTGGAAAATATGCTCATAAAAGGGAATGAATACAGCCCTAAAATGGAGGTGGTTGTGTTTGTTATCTGCTCTGCTGTATGCTCATAGTCTCCATGTATTCTATGCTATGTTAAAGTAGGGGTTGGAAAACGAATACACCCTTGTTATGTTACGTACTCTTATGCTCTGCTGTGTGTTCATAGTCTCAGTGTAATTTCTGCTATGTTAAAATAGGGGTTGAAAATTATGCTCATAAAAGAGAATGAATACACCCTTGAAAAAGTGTTCATAAAAGGGAACGAGTCTTATGTGTTATCTGCTCTGCTGTGTGTTACGTAGTGTTAAGTGTTATCTGCTTTGCTATGTGTTCGTAATTAAAATAGGGGTTGAAAAATATGCTCATAAAAGGGAACGAGTACACCCTTGTTATGTACTCTTGTGTGTTATCTGTTCTGCTGTGTGTTACGTACTCTTATGTGTTATCTTCTCTTCTGTGTGTTCGTAATTAACATAGGGGTTGGAAAAGTGCTCATAAAAGGGAACGAGTTCACCCCTTAAAAAGTGCTCGTAAAAGAGAACGAATACACCCCCTAAAAAGTGGTCATAAAAGGGAATAAATTCACCCCTAAAATGGAGGTCGTAAAAGACCGTGGGCTCACGGTGTACGGTGGTCATTTTCCCAGGGGCTTGTGAGTTGTTCTTTTATGATCTATGTTGTCCTATTATGGCCCAGATCGATCATTTTTCTACTACTCAGGATATTCCTCCACTTGTAGGAAAAAGTATTACTATCTGAGAGCATCACTAAGAGACAACCACGAAATAAATCTGCAGAAATTCCATTCGCTTTAAGATCAAAGAGATAGGAATTAATGCAAAGGAAACGAAAAGAAAAACACGCATCATGCAGAGACCGAAAAAGTATGGAAAGCTAAACAAAATGAGAAAAGAAGGAAAGAGAGAAAGGAAAGAGCAAAAGAAATAGGAATAAATTAAATTTTAACACTTAAGGATAAACAGTGTCCGTCTTTCCTCCTGCCCCCTGTATCCGTCCTGGTTTTTCTCCCTTCATAGGATAAATATCATTCAGCATCAAACGCCAAATCATTTATAGTGTTTAATTCCTTGAAAAAAATTAACTCAGTCCAGGCAGAGACTCGTTCCCCGGACCCTTAGAATGACATACAGACGCTCTAACCACTTACCTACACACGCTATAGGAACCGCGTTTATAAACTAACCATTACCCGCGCTCTTATCAAACGCCTTAAATCAGCCAAAATCGGGAGTTACCCCAGTTACACTTCAAGTTTGAATTTTATTTGCGGCCTTTGGCCATCTACGGCAACAGGCCCCATGCTTTCATTAAAAGCATTTGTTCTGTAGATTAAAATCAAGAAGAACTTAATCTATACTCTTACTTACTATTGTCAATATAATATAATATAATATAATATAATATAATATATTTTTATATATATATATATATATATATATATATAGAGAGAGAGAGAGAGAGAGAGAGAGAGAGAGAAAGAGAGAGAGAGATAGGTATATAAAAATTGGATTAATTGGGGTTAAAAAAGTGATTTCGTAACCGCGAAATGGGTCCTCAAGACGGTGATCGCACCACTACTGACATCAGGTAGCGGTGTTACGTAACACACACATTAGAAATAAAGCTTCGAAACGACAAGTTATACGTTGTGCTGTGGATAAGTCGGTAAGGTGTCTGCTTATTAAGTAGGAAACTCGACTTTGAGTCTCGAGTACACCAATTTCTTTTTCCTTCAAATTACATTTCTATATTTTTATATATGTTATTAATAATTGCTTTCTTGCATTTTTTGTAAATTATCTTAAATTAGTGAAAATTCAGTAAACTCAAGAAGGATAAAGTACAAATATATGATTGTTTTACATATATATGATGTTAAAATACATATATACATATAAAAGTAATCCAAAATGACCAATATTTGTGTCAAATACATAATTTTCGCGGTCGCTGAAATCAATGGTAACACTTCCATTAGCAATGAATTGCAAATTTTATAACAAATGTATGCGGACCGGGAGTCAGCAGCAATGGGGGGGAGGGGGGAAATTCCGAGACATGTAAAAATACACCAAAATGACCGATATTAGTGACAACTCCATAGTTTTTGCGCTCGCTAAAATCAATGGTGACACTTCCATTAGCGATGACTTGCAAATTGAGCTACTATTGTATGTGGGCCGCGGGTCAGCGGGTAGGGGATACCGAGACATGTTAAAATACCCAAAATGACCGATATGAGTGTCAAATTCAAAATATTCGCGGTCACTAAGATCAATGGTGACAATTTTATTAGCTATGAATGGCAAATTCAGCTCCCAATGTATGCGGACCGAGGATCACATGTGGGGAGGGTTAATAAGATGTAAAAATAATCCAAAATTACAGATATGAGTATCAAACCCATAGTTTTCGCGGTCGCTGAGATCAATGGTGACACTTTCATTAGCGATGACTTGCAAATTCAGGTGAAATTGTATGCGGGCCTGGGTCACATGTGGGGGGAGGTTACCGAGACATGTAACAATTATCTAAAATGACCGGTATAAGTGTCAAATCCATAGCTTTCGTGGTCGCTGAGCTCAATGGTGAAACTCGGAGCGCATACACCCCATTCGGTTAAGGGCCGGAAGTCACGGGGGGGCGACACCGAGACACGTAAAAGTAATCCAAAATGACCGATATTAGTGTGAAATCAATAGTTTTCACGGTCGCTGAAATCAATGGTGACATTTCCATTAGTTATTAATCAAAATCAGTTATCATTATATGCGGTCCAGAGTCACCGGGGGATACCGAAACAAGTAAAAATAACCCAAAATAACATATATTAGTGTCAAATCCTTAGTTTTCACGGTCGCTGAGATGAATGGTGATTCTCCAGAGGCGTTTGACTTCTAAATACAACTCCCATCAGCTGGGGACCAGAGACGTTCTTTTTAAATTTCAAACAGGGGTGTCTCAGGGCGCGTTTACAGTGATATGTAAAAGTAGTAGAAAATTACCGATATTTTATCGTTTCGTTGTTCAGTATGTTGATATAGATATTTTATCTGACCCTTGCGAAAAGTGGGTATTTCAGCTAGTTATTAATAAATGCAAGATATAAATTATTAATAATATGCAGGGATAAAATTTTTAATGCTGACGCCCGAAAGGAAAGAAGAAGTGAACCGAAGTGATTGAAATTGTGGACAGAGATTGCAGACGTAAAATGAGGGTACGGGTTTCGTATTTTCATAAAGAAAAACGGTTGGGTGGTGCACGGATCCCTCTAAACATTTGACTACGAAATATGAAAAGTGTTAGTAACACTAGGTCAAATGTGTAAAGGACATGAAGAATTGCAGGGAAACTTTATGTGTTGACAATACACAAGTAATAAATGAATACTGGTTTTTATTTTCTGCGGAAAAACGGATTTAGAGGGCATAACTATCACCGAAAATTTTGAAAGTTTACGCCCAAAAGGCAAGAAGAAGTGAACCGAAGTGAATGAAATTATGCACAGATATTTTACACACAAAATAAGGGAATACGAATTTCGTATTTTCCTGAAAAAAAAGATGGTTGGGTGGAGCACGGAGCCCTCCAAACATTTGATCACGAAAACATTGTACGCGTTAAAGGTGCCTCCCGAAATATTATAAAATACTATGTATATACTATTTGTGTTTACTGTTGATCTTCCAAATTTGAAAAATCGGATGGATACACTTTTGAAACACGAAAGGTCTTATTTTACATATCCATTATCTACACACAATTTCTTTCGCTACTGCCAACTCCTTCCGTCACCAGACGCCTCGGTTCACCCATTTTTTTTCCTTTGCAGGAAAATACGAAATACGTATTCCTTCATCTTACCTCTACAATATTTGAGCACAGTTTCATTCCCTTCGGTCCACTTGTTTTTGCCTTTTGGGCGTCAATTTTCCAAATTTTGTGTGGGGGCCTTTTCCCCTTTACCGTTTGTCCACAGAAAATAAAAAAAACGCATTAGTTTTTTTCGCACAATGTCACTACACAAAATTTCGTTGCAATTCTTCATGTTCTGTAGGCACTTCTGGCATACTGTTATTAGCACTTTTGATGTTTCTTGACAAAAGATTTGGAGGGGTCTGTGGTCTACCTAACCGTTTTTTCCAGGAAAATACGAAACCCGTATTCCCTTATTTTATGTCTACAATATATGTGCACAATTTCATTCACTTCGGTTCACTTGTTATTACTTTTCGGGCGTCAACTCTCAAAATTTTGGGTCTCCTTTATCGCCCCCTGAAACAACTTTCCCACAGCAAATAAAAATACATGTATTAGTTTATTTTATGTGTAGTATCTACCTACCAAATTTTATCAAAATCGGAGTGTTACACATGGGAAGTGTTACTTGTCAGTCATTGTAGAACTATTTTCCTACAGGGTAGGAAAGGGTCCAAATGGAGGAATCGAGTTGCGGGATGACACTTAGTGCGACTGATAGAGGATATTTAAATATATATATGTGCAAAATTATAAGGGCTGAACGCAATAAGAAACGGAGGGGGGGGGTCAAAATTGATGGGAAGAGGGCTATGCTATGTTATTGAAATACACCAAATAAACTATTGAATCATGAAAATACTGAAAGATAGACAATGCTAACGGTGATAGTTTCTCATATTGACAGAAGAAAAATGGGCAGAGTAGATCGCGAACCTTTGGCGGCACCTTCAAATCCGCCATTTAAAAATCTGTGATAATTTTTGAAATGGAAAGGTAGTGATGTGATATATCAGTTAGGGCCAGCATGTTCTCAAAAGTCAATTATGAACTTTAGGGATCGGTACCTGTACTTAGTTGTTAGATTTAGGATAATCTTCATAGTTATTTACGAAACTCTAGGAGATTGATACTCGTATGTTGAAAGTTTGGACTATCACGAAAACACATGTAAGTTGAACATGTCTAAAACCAAGGAAACTAACCTCAAAATTTGATATCCAAGTTGTATATTATTATATTTCACTGTCGAATATCAAATTTCACTGTTAGTTTTCTTGGTTTGTAGATATGAGTTATTTTTTGTCCATAATACGACTAATAATGCTAAAAGACTCACAAATCAAATTTAGTTCGTACCTTTAGCATTTCTTACAATCAACGTTCAATTGTAGTTCTTAGCCTTTCAAAATTATGAGCCTCATACACTCCTTCTTTCTTACAAATATTAGTATCAATAATATAACCTATTGAAAAATTATCTTAACGGTAACCCACCGACAAACTGTAAGCATCCCCTGTAAAATGAAATGAAGTATTTCATTTTAACGAACCACGATTATGCTCTTTAGGCTGAGGGAGACAATGATTAAGGCAAGTGAATGTTGATGGAAGATATGATGGAATGAGAATGTGGAAGGAAATTGAAGTATCCCGAGAAAACCCACACACGATACGATGGTGTCCACCACAAAGTTTCTTGGCTGAGGATCGAACCAGAGGCCCCACGTACCAGAAACAAGTGTTTACCACTGAGTCACTGTGTCCTCCCCCAATCCCTAAGAGACGCGGGCATCCAGTTAAAAATAACTGACATAAAAAAAATACTTACCAGTTTCTCACAAAGGAAACTCCACGAATCCCACATTCTGACCGTTTGTACTTCTTGTATGTTGGTTTATAACAATCATTATTTAGTATATCGATCTATCTGTCAGAATAATAGTGTTTCCTCCAAAGTAGGGGCAAGTGACTTAGTGATAGAGCGCTTACGTATGGTGCGGGATGGACCTCGTTCGATCCCAGACTTAAAGTTTGTTGTGGATACCATCGTACACATGAGATTTCTCGGAATAATCATGTTTTCTTCTACATTCTCATATCACGAATTATTTCCCAAAAATTAGCTTCCATCCATTACCTCTATTATTGGATCGGATTTCAGTTTAGCATCTATTGGGTAGCAAAATTACATGAGATATGGAGCTACGGATTAACGTGAGATCCGAAATGCTTGCGCTCCCGCCGCGAATGGGAGATGGGTCTCCTATGCGAAAGTCGCAGACGCTACCCAACATTTAAACTTTATGGGCTTCATATAATTTCAGTTCTTCCTCGCTAACCAATTCTATACTGAGACAAAGTAGATCAATCAAATGTGTCCATCTTCCCTTTTTTTTATAATTTTAATGGTTTTCTTGTAACTTTGACCGTGTTTTATGATTCCTGTTAGTTGAAATATCGTCTTTAATTGCAGTTAACTTGCCTCGGTCAACGTTTCATAAAATATACCCATAATTCTTCAATTTCTTTGACGTGACCTTTGTGCTGCTCCTGTACCATATCGAGTTGTGCATTAATGGAAGCCATGGCTAAAAATAATATACATTTCCTTTGCTCCGACTTCGATACGACATTTTGTTCTCTAGTTATCACTGTTTTCGGCATTTTTGCGACTGGTTTTTGGCTGGTCATAGCGCCATAAGGAAGCATTTGTGCACCCAGGTTGTCTTATCATAGTGTCAGGAATCAGCTCCCAAACGTTGTCAGTGTTGCTTTGAAACACGCTCTATATTTCTATCCTGTTTCTGATTAGCTTCTCTTTGCCAATCAATTTCCAGTATTCCCAAAACAAACCAAAAGTGAACTAAATTCACTAAATCGCCTACACCCTATGCTTTCTTCTTGTATAGTACTTATTATATATTTATATTGTAGTTGACAGAGATTGCCAATATTGATTGATATATCTGGTTAAAATGCTAGTAGAGGAATTCCCTCTTCAGTACAGAAAAATTCCCTAGCAAGAAATTTCCCCACCTTGCATCCTACCGCATTTTTAGGCGAGATGGGATTAAGTAAGATGGGAATTCCTATCTCGCCTAAAATGATAGGCATTCTTATCTTGGAGATATAAGTGGCTGATAAATCGTTAGGCTAAGTGGGATTAGGCTAGATGGGATGGAATCATATGAAAATGTAGGGAGACGGGAGGTAGCTGCATGACGTCACGCCGTGCCTCATGCGTATCTGTGTCCATTGTAAATGCTTAGGAAGTGGGGGTCGCCATACCCAGTTTTTTGGAGGTGGGGATATGGTACCCCGCGTTCCCACGCACTTTTAACCCTGCTGCAAAGTATTAATTGCTGTGAGGACTAACGAAAAATATTATGTGATAATAATAATAATAATAATAATAATAATAATAATAATAATAATAATAATAATAATGATAAATATATTTTTCAACTTTTATTACAATTGCTGTCTCTTCCCGTGAATCTGGTTATATTGCTTTGTAAGGAATAAAGAGGCTTCAAACAACAATATGATTTGTATAAAAGAAAAAAAGCCTTATCAGTTGTATAACAAACTCACAACTGACCTTGTGTCTGTTTTTTAAACACAATGTTACGAGACACAGAAGCACTGCCTTCTACATCCGTCCGCTCCCTCTACCTGCCTGCTCAATCAGCCAAAAAATGCGTGTACGTTTCATCACGAATTCGCCACTAGATGGCAGGTCCTACCATGGCATCCTACCGTTTGACAGTCAATCCTGTAGCGTTGCAATTTGACATTTGTACGTACACAATACATGTTAATAGAAAGAATGCAAAGAAATCTAAATTGTTTGCGTAAAGGATATAATATGCGGTAGTCATTGAAGAACTTTTTTTAAAAAAAAAGTTTAAATAGAAACACATTTATTGATGTTACGGCTGAGGCACAAAAATGAAAGAATACGCACAATCATATATTGGCCTAACTAGAATATATATAATTTTATGCTCTCGTGTGAAGGAACTATGATGCTTTAAGCAAGGGTGCCGAACCTGGGGGCGGGGACCGGCCCCGCGCATTGTACTTATGAATATGCGATATTTGGTATAATTTGAATGCAATTTGTCTTAAAATCCTCATATATGTCTTCTGCATCTGAATGCCCCCCTCCCAAATTTACTGAGAAATCGGCGCCATTAACTATAATTGTAATTATACAGGGTGGCTCAAAAGTAGGTATACGCCTACACCCCTGCGTCGATCAGGTATATAATTCAAGCTTATAGGTTCATTTTTTCGGCTGTTCCGAGCTTAAGATAAGTACAAAGACATTAAGAATAAATAATAAAGATACTAAGTCTACCTTATGGATAGCAATAAGAAATGATATAAAAAGCAATGGGTTGATCAGTAAGTTACTGTATACCTACTTTTGGGTCGCCCTATATATAATAAGGAAGTTTAAACCCCAACACTAGTCATTACAAATACAAATGTGAAACACAAAGAATTGTACCTTTTCTAATACACTTTCCAGACTTTGTTCTATCGCAAACCACACCACAACATGTTATACAGATTGTTTTACTCTAAACTAAATTGCACATTGTTTTAGTATTAAATTTAGTATTGCCCACGATACGAAACAGCAACTGTCTATGAGAAAAGAGATGAAAAGCTGTCTCACAATATCGCAACAGCTTCTTGAGATAAAGTAGCTTAAATCTTGTCTTGAGAGCAACAATATCCAAAATATACAAGTGAGTATCGTTTCAGACAGTGAAACTACAGTAGACTTTCAAGCTATGCAAATTGAATACTATATTGAAGACATGGAGTACATTCTTGGGATTGAATCGATTACTGAGAAACCTTTCGCAAAATCTCTTACTGGTTTTGCTATATGAAAATCAACATTGAAATTGGACGTAGTACCGAATTTTTTCAACTTCCAGTCAGGGACGGATCCAGGAGGGCGATCGGGGCAATCGCCTCCCCTCAGAAGAGCAATCTTTCTTACTTTATATATATAAATAAAACCCATCCCAAAGTTTGGAGCCCTTAAAAGTAGCAGTATGACAACCCACCGCCCCCCCCAGAAGTCGGTCCTGGATCCGCCCCTGCTTCCAGTTTTACTAAGATATAGGGGTGCAGATGGGTTATTTCCCTGAGACCATGAATCAATTTCCGAAAACAGTTTGTGCCTAGCTATCACCGTTTTGAATTATAAACTTTACTGTTGAAACCGGAAGTGGTCGATTTTAACCACTTCCGGCTTAAGTAGAAGGTAGTCCAAGGAGTTGGAAGATATTCCTGGGACACTGAATCGATCCCCGAAAACTGCATGTCGATAGCTCTTGCCGTTTTTGCTCTGGTACCTGTCAACCGAAGGACATAGCCGTTCTAGAAGACTGCCAACACTTATACATAGTATAGTTTGGAAGTCTAATACTGGAGATCTATTTCATTTTATAACTCCTCGTCAATATACCACATTGTTGAACTCATCAACTGTGGAGTATACAGTTAGTTATTGACTTAGAGAGTTTCGTATGTGCAACTGTCAAATGGTTGAGGAAAAAACGGAAAATCTAGTATCCCTCATGTATACCCCTATTAATTTTCTTACATAGTTCATTATCGGTCGGCATTTCATGAAATAACACTCCATTGTATTCCAACTTACCTTTTCTTGCTTTGCAGAATGATACCCAAAAATATAAGACCATTATCTTTTCTAAACTATTGGAAAAGTGTGGTCATTCCTATGCAAACCATAAAGATTTACTCACAAAAAATGGACAGTACGTGCTGCACTCTAGCGTCGAAATTAGAAAACAAGCGTTCACGCGGGAGGCAATGGTCTTTGAAAAGAATGAACAGGCAGGTAAGTGAATCGAGGAGGCGGTGCTCAGAAGCCACCACGCCTGTGGTGTGCTTGCTTTTTTGCCTCAGACAACTTCAGTACTAAAATTAAGACTTTCATTTTGTCAATTTATGTGTAGCTATCAGTCAGTCACACAGGTTCTCTGCAACGCTGAATTTTACAAGAAAGGTTTTGTTTATCGGATAGGAAGCGAAGCCCATCGTACGTTGTAATCCCTTCCAATCTTTTGCACAGTGTGTGAAATATAAGTTGTATACTGTAGTAAATTACAGAAAAGAAAATGCTATTTTTTAAAATGACATTATCGAATGAGATTGACCATTATTACAATATTATCAAGATGAAAATATTCATTTAACAATCGTCGTATTTAGTTGTCTGCACTGAAATTCCCATAATGTCTTTCTTGTTTTCTTATATGAGCTCCGGTCTTCTTCGTGGCTGAGTTGTAAGCGTACGCGCCTTTGGCGTGAGAGACCCGGGTTCGATTTCTGTGACAGCTCGTGTAGTTCGGATTTCACGATTTATCAGTAGGTCCCGTCTCATATAGCCTCGCTGCTGAAAGGGACGACAAAATCACCTCAACTCAAATTCAGCACCATAGGAGATATAACTCCGAGGTGAATTTTGTCACTGGAAAACCTCCCAAAATCATCAACGGTACGAAATATGTCTGCAATGCAAGATGTCAATCATTTCCAACTCTATGCTCTGTGACCTAGTTTGCTTTTCATGTTTTCAGTAAACTAGACAGACAAAAGGAAGAATAGAGGCTTTCTTCCAGAAAATTGTGTTCGAGGGTGGGGGGTCACACAGGCCCGTATTCATGGGGAGCCTAGGGGGAAGGGCTCACCATAAATTTTTACATGAGAATGATTTATGAGCATTAAAGTAGTCAGTCATTAATATTTTTTTGTTTTTGTTTTAGGATGACACTAGATTCGGCTCCTGGTGTAAGCTCAACTTTCAGTCCTGTGTCATTTGCAGGTCTCGTTTCATACAGATTCGTTGAAAAACCTCTAAACATGTGCTATGACTAGTATGCGAACTAAAGTTTTTTTTAGCAAAAAGAGAAATTTCTTGTTTTAAACTCTGCCCTGTAATCTAGTTTTTCCAAAGGCGAGATAGTATGGTTGGGAACAGCAAATCAGATTCAAGTTCCGAGCCCACATTAAAAAGACCTTCCTTTATAACCTTGGTGTTGTATAAGGACGAAAAACAAAAATATACTGATAGCTCCAGTAATGGATATTATGGGAAATAGATTTAAAGAATAGGTGGTTTTGAAATAGAGAAAGGACAATACCTAAGCTTTATTATTATTACTAGCGTATATTACCCGCTTTGCTAAGTTGAAATGAAAATTTAAAAGCACAACCCCTTATTTCATGTGTTTAGTACCCGTGAAATATGCTGTTTTCGTTTTTAATTGCATCGATTTAAACAGCATCGGAAAGATCATTGATCATCTCGGCGACCCCAAAAATCATGGATTCGACACCAATAATGGTCATTTTCGGTCATTTATATGTATATTTCCTCCTCCCCCATTTTGCGGGCCATGGTACACGTTGCCTTCATCTGAAAATATCTAGATTCGACACTACTAATATATATATATAATTAAGAAACAATATGTTTGTGACTCTAAATATCCCGAACCGCCCCACCGATCTTGATCAAATTTGTAACATGGATGAGTTTTACGGCTGGGCTGGTTAAAGGCCATTCACTTTGAAGGTAGAACTTAGGGGGAGGGGGCGTAAAAATAAATAACACTTAATAACACCGGAACCACTCAACCGATCTTGATCAAATTAATAATTCAACATACATGAGGCTCAGGGCTGGGATCGTTTTTGTAATTTTAATTTAACGGAGCGACGTGGGGGGCGGAGAAGGAGGGGAGATATATGAAAATCAATTTATATAAGACTGAAAGTGACAATGTTTGTATCTTAACAACTCTTGAACTATATCTTGAATATCCGCCCGATCGCAATCAAATTTTCAAGATATATGAGATTTGGATCTGGAAACATTTTTGTAATTTTACTTTAACGGTACATCCTAGTGAGGGAGGAGGACATATAAATAGAAAATAATAAAACCCAATAACTTTTGAAGCACCCAACGAATCTCCATCTAATTTTCAACAAATATGAGGGTCGGGCCTTGGGTGTTTTTTTATCGTTTCACTTTGACGAGCCAGTGAAGGGGAGGGGGAGATATATGTAAAAATAATAAATATGACTGCCTTTGTGACTTCAACACTCTTGAACCACCCGACCGATCTAAATCAAATTTTCAACATACATGAGTGTATGGACAGGGATTACTTTAGGCTATTCACTTTGACAAACCAACGTAGGGGAGGGCGAGAGGAAGAGAAATATAAGAATGATAAAACAAAGACCGATAGTAGTGTTGAATCCATAGTTTTCGGGAACGATGAGACAAACAGTGACACTTCTGATGCTGTTTCAATCCAAGTTCAGCCCTAATAGTTGGGAAGGGGAGTACAATGTAGGAGAGGGGTATAAACATTTAAAAAAGATCGAAACTGAGTAACTGAGATTAACAGAGACATTTCTGATTCTGTGTGCCACAGCACGGGGGAGGGGGAGCAGTATAAAATAATAATAATCAATTACCAATATTAGTGCCTAATCCATAGTTTTCGTGATCATTCTGATGAACTGTGATATTTTCGATCCGATGTAAATGCAAAATCAGCTCCGCCTCTTGCGGGAAGGGGATATATAAAGTGATCGATAATGGCCACTATCAGTGTCAATTTTATAGTTTTCTGGGTCGCTTAGATGAACAGTGGTACTTTCGATCCAGTTTAAATTCAAATTCAACCCCACAACTTGGGGGAGAAGGAGGAAGAGATATTTAAAAATAATGGAAAATGACCGATAATTTGTGCTGAATCCACAATTGTGGGGGGTCGCTAAAATGAACCCTGGCACGCAACATGGGGTAGGAGGAAATATACATATAAATGACCGAAAATGACCATTATTGGTGTCCAATCCATGATTTTTGGGGTCGCCGAGATGATTAATGATCTTTCCGATGTTGTATAAATCGATGCTAAAATAAACGAAAAAAGCATATTTCACGGGTACTAAACACATGTAATACGGAGTTGTGCTTTTAAATTTTCATTTCAACTTAGCAAAGCGGGTAATATATGCTAGTAATACTAATACAGCTCAGGTATTGTCCTTTTTCTATTTCAAAACCACCTATTTTTTAAATCTTTCCCATAATATCCATCACTGGAGCTATCAGTATATTTTTGTTTTTCGTCCTTATACAACACCAAGATTATAAAGGAAGGTCTTTTTAATGTGGGTTCGGAATTTGAATGTGATTGGCCTTTTCCAACCATACTATCTCGCTTTCAGAAAAAATGGATTCCAGGGCAGAGTTTAAAGCAAAAAATTTCTCTTTTTTGATAAAAAAAACTTTAGTTCGCATACTAGTCATAGCACATGTTTAGAGGTTTCTCAACGAATTTGTATGAAACGAGACCTGCAAATGACACAGGACTGAAAGTTGAGCTTACACCAGGAGTCGAATCTAGTATCATCCTAAAACAAAAAGAAAAAATATTAATGACTGACTTTTTTAATGCTCATAAATCATTCTCATGTAAAAATTTATGGTGAGCCCTTCCCCCAGGCTTCCTGTGGATACGGGCCTGTGTGACCCCCCACCCTCGAACACAATTTTCTGGAAGAAAGCCTCTATTCTTCCTTTTGTCTGTCTAGTTTACTGAAAACATGAAAAGCCAACTAGGTCACAGATCATAGAGTTGGAAATGATTGACATCTTGCATTGCAGACATATTTCGTACCGTTGATGATTTTGGTAGGTTTTCCAGTGACAAAATTGCCCTCGGAGTTATACCTCCTATGGTGCTGAATATGAGTTGAGTTGGTTTTGTCGTCCCTTTCAGCAGCGAGGCTATATGAGACGGGACCTACTGATTAATCGTGAAATCCGAACCACATGAGCTCTCACAGAAATCGAAGCAGGGTCTCTCACGCTAAGGGCGCGTACGCTAACAACTCAGCCACGAACATCGGAGCTCATATTAGAAAAGAAGAAAGCACATTATGGGAATTTCAATGAAGACAACTAAGTACGACGACAGTTAAATGAATATTTTTCATCTTGAATATATTGTAATAATGGTCAATCTTATTCGATAATGTCATTTTAAAAAATAGCATTTTCTTTTCTGTGATTTACTACAGTATACAACTTCAATTGCACACAGAGTGCAAAAGATTGGAAGGGATTAGAACGTACGATGGGCTTCGCTTCCTATCCGATAAACAAAAACTTTCTTGTAAAATTCAGCGTTGCAAAGAACCTGTGTGACTGACTGATAGCTACACATAAATTGACAGAATGAAAGTCTTAATTTTAGTACTGAAGGTGCCTGAGGAAAAAGAGCAAGCACACCGCAGGCGTGGTGGCTTCTGTGTCTCGTAACATTGTGATTTAAGAAAAAGACACAAGGTCAGTTGTTAGTTTGTAATACAACTGGTAAGGCTTTTTTTCTTTTATACAAATCATATTGTTGTTTGAAGCCTCTTTATTACTTACAAAAACAATATAACCAGATTCACGGGAACAGACAACATTTGTAGTAAAAGTTGAAACATATATTTATCATTCAGATCCTTTATTATTTTTATTATTATTATTATTATTATTATTATTATTATTATTATTATTATTATTATCACATTATATTTTCGTTAGTCCTCACAGCAATTATTATTTTGCAGCAGAGGTAAAAGCGCGTGGGAATGCGGGTGACCCTATCCCCACCTCCAAAAAACTGGGTATGGTGACCCCCCACTTTCTAACCATTTACAATGTACACAGATGGGCATGGGGTACGGCGTGACGCCATGCCGCTACGTCCCTTCTCCCTACATTTTCATATGATTCATCCCATCTAGCGTAATCCCACTTATCCTAACGATTTATGAGCCACTTATATCTCCAAGATAAAAATGCCTATCATTTTAGGCGAGATAGGAATACCCATTTTACTTAATCCCATCTCGCCTACAATTGCGGTAGGACGCAAGGAGGGAATTTCTGTACAGAAGAGCGAATTCCTCTATTAGCATTTTAACCAGATATTTCAATAAATATTGGCAATCTCTGTCAACTACAATATAAATATATAATAAGTACTATACAAGAAGAAAGCATAGAGGTTAGGCGATTCAGTGAATTTAGTTCACTTTTGGTTTGTTTTGGGAATACTGGAAATTGATTGGCAAAGAGAAGCTAATCAGAAACAGGATAGAAATATAGAGCGTGTTTCAAAACAACACTGACAACGTTTGGGAGCTGATTCCTGATACCATGATAAGACAACCTGGGTGCACAAATGCTTCCTTTTGGCGCTATGACCAAACAAAAACCAGTCGCAAAAATGCCGAAAACAGTGATAACTAGAGAACAAAATGTCGTATCGAAGTCGGAGGAAAGGTAATGTATATTATTTTTAGTCATGGCTTCCATTAATGCACAACTCGATATGGTACAGGAGCAGCACAAAGGTCACCTCAAAGAATTATAAGAATTATAGGGATATTTTATGAAACGTTGACCGAGGCAAGTTAACTACAATTAAATATGATATTTCAACTAAAAGAACACGGTCAAAGTTACAAGAACATCATTAAAATTATAAAAAAGGGAAGATGGACACATTTGATTGATTTACTTTGTCTCAGTATAGAATTGGCTATCGAGGAAGAACTGAAATTATATGAAGTCCATAAAGTTTAAATGTTATGCCTTCTAGGCTAATGAAGACAGAGAGATCACGCATGGATATTGGGAAGCGTCTGCGACTTTCGCATAGGAGACCCATCTCCCATTCGCGGCGGGAGCGCAAGCATTTCGGATCTCACGTTAATCCGTAGCTCCATATCTCATGTAATTTTGCTACCCAAGGGATGCTAAACTGAAATCCGATCCAATAATAAAGAGACGTAATGGATGGAAGCTAATTTTGGGGAAATAATTCGTGAAATGAGAATATAGGAGAAAACATGATAATTCCGAGAAATCTCATGGGTACGATGCTATCCACTACAAACTTTAAGTCTGGGATCGAACGAGGTCCATCCCGCACGAGAAGGAAGCGCTCTATCACAAAGTCACCTGCCCCTACTTTGAAGGAAACACTATTATTCTGACAGATAGATCGATATACTAAATAATGTTTGTGATAAACCAACATACAAGAAGTACAAACGGTCAGAATTTGTGGAGTTTCATTTGTGAGAAATTGGTAAGTTCGTTTTTTATGTCAGTTATTCTTAACTGGATGCCCGCGTCTCTTAGGGATTGGGGGAGGACACGGTGACTCAGTGGTAAATACTTGTTTCTGGTACGTGGGGCCTCTGGTTCGATCCTCAGCCAAGAAACTTTGCGGTGGACAACATCGTATCGTGTGTGGGTTTTCTTGGGAAACTTCAATTTCCTTCCACATTCTCATTCCATCATATCTTCCATCAACATTCACTTGCCTTCATCATTGTCTCCCTCAGCCTAAAGAGCATAATCGTGGTTCGTTAAAATGAAATACTTCATTTCATTTTACAGGGGATGCTTACAGTTTGTCGGTGGGTTACCGTTAAGATAATTTTTCAATAGGTTATATTATTGATACTAATATTTGTAAGAAAGAAGGAGTGTATGAGGCTCATAATTTTGAAAGGCTAAGAACTACAATTAAACGTTGATTGTAAGAAAAGCTAAAGGTACGAACTAAATTTGATTTGTGAGTCTTTTAGCATTATTAGTCGTATTATAGACAAAAAATAACTCATATCTACAAACCAAGAAAACTAACAGTGAAATTTGATATTCGACAGTAAAATATAATAATATACAACTTGGATATCAAATTTCGAGGTTAGTTTTCTTGGTTTTAGACATGTTCAACTTACATGTGTTTTCGTGATAGTCCAAACTTTCAACATACGAGTATCAGTCTCCTAGAGTTTCGTAAATAACTATGAAGATTATCCTAAATCTAACAACTAAGTACAGATACCGATCACTAAAGTTCATAATTGACTTTTGAGAACATGCTGGCCCTAACTGATATATCACATCACTACCTTTCCATTTCCAAAATTATCATAGATTTCAAAATGGATTTGAAGGTGCCGCCAGAGGTTCGCGATCTACTCTGCCCATTTTTCTTGTGTCAATATGAGAAACTATCACCGTTTGCATTGTCTATCTTTCACTATTTTCATGATTCAATAGTTTATTTGATGTATTTCAATAACATAGCATAGCCCTCCTCCCATCAATTTTGATCCCCCTTCTGTTTCTTATTGCGTTCAGCCCTTATAATTTTGCACATATACATATTTCCATATCCTCTATCAGTCGCACTAAGTGTCATCCCGCAACTCGATTCCTCCATTTGGACCCTTTACTTGTCAGGCAATTTCTTGTTGATGGAAAAACAAGGAAAATAGTTCTACAATGACTGACAAGTAACACTTCCCATGTGTAATACTCCGATTTTGATAAAATTTGGTAGGTAGATACTATACATAAAATAAACTAATACGTGTATTTTTATTTTCTGTGGGAAAGTTGTTTCAGAGGGCGATAAAGGAGACCCAAAATTTTGAGAATTGACGGTAATAACAAGTGGAAAGGTAATAACAAGTGGACCGAAGTGAATGAAATTGTGCATATATATATTGTAGACATAAAATGATGGAATACGGGTTTCGTATTTTCCTGGTAAAACGTTTAGGAGGATCACAGACCCCTCCAAATCTTTGATCACGAAACATCAAAAGTGCTAATAACAGTATGTCATAAGTGCCTACAGCACATGAAGAATTGCAACGAAATTTATGTAGTGACAATTTGCGAAAAAAGTAATGCGTTTTTTTATTTTGTGTGGAAAAACGGTAAAGGGGAAAAGGTCCCCACACAAAATGTGAAAAATTGTCGCCCAAAAGGCAAAAACAAGTGGACTGAAATGAATGAAACTCTGTTCAAATATTGTAGAGGAAGGAATACGTGTTTTGTATTTTCCTGCAAAAAAAAAATCGGGTGGACCGAGGCGTGTGGTGGCAATAGGAGTAGACAGAAGCGAAAGAAGTTGTGTTTAGATATTGGATATGTAAAATAAGACCTTTCGTGTTTCAAAAGTGTATCCATCCGATTTTTCAAATTTGGAAGATCAACATTAAGCACAAAGAGTATATATAGTATTTTATAATATTTCGGGAGGCACCTTTAACGCTTTCAATGTTTTCGTGATCAAATGTTTGGAGGGCTCCGTGCGCCACCCAACAATCTTTTTTTCCAGGAAAATACGAAATTCGTATTCCCTTATTTTGTGTGTAAAGTATCTGTGCATAATTTCATTCACTTCGGTTCACTTCTTCTTGGCTTTCGGGCGTAAACTTTGAAAATTTTCGGTGATACCCTCTAAAACCGTTTTTCCTCAAAAAATAAAAACCAGTATTCATTTATTTCTTGCATATTGGCAACACGTAAAATTTCCCTGTAATTCTTCATGTCCTTCACACATTTGACCTAGTGTTACTAACACTTTTCATAATCCGTGGTTAAAGGTTTGGAGGAGTCCCTGCACCACCCAACCGTTTTTTTTATAAAAATACTAAACTCGTACCATCATTTTACGTCTGCAATATCTGTTTACCATTTTATTCAGTTAGGTTAACTTCTATTTGCCTTTCGGGCGTTAACTTTTAAAACTTTCGGTGCGAGCTTTTGTCCCCTAAAACCGTATTTCCGCAGTAAATAAAAAAACTCATATTCGTCTATTTTTCGCGTATTGTCCATAAACAAACTTTTGTTGCAATTCCTCATATCCTTTACGCACATCCGACATACTGATACTAGCACTTTTGATATTCCTTGATCAAATGTTTGGATTGTTCCGTGCCCCAACCAACCGTTTGTTCCAGGAAAATACGAAACCCGTATTCCTTAGTTAGGTGACTGCAATATCTTTTCGCAATTTCATTCACTTCGGTCAACTTCAACTTGCCTTTCAGGCATAAAATTTCAACATTTTGGGTTGGAGCTTTTGCTCCCAAAATCGTTTTTCATAGAATATAAAAACAGAATTGATAAAGGTTTGGAGGGGTTTGTGCACCACCTAACAGTCTTTTCCAGGTAAATACGGAATCCGTATACGCACATTTTATGTCTACAAAATGTGTGCAAAATTTCATTCCCTTCGGTTCACTTCTTTAATTTTTCGTGCGTTAATTTTCAAAATTTTGGGGTGGGTTCTTTTGCCCAATGAAACCGTTTCTCCGCAGAAAATCAAAAACCGTATTCCTTTGATTTATGCGTGTTGTCTATACGTAAAGTTTCCTGGCAATTCTTCATGTCTTTTTCACACATTTGACATAGTATTACTAGCACTTTTCATATTCCGTGATCAAAGGTTTGCAGGGGTCAGTGCCCCACCCAAAATTTTTTTCAAGAACATTCGTTTCCCGTATCCTCATTTTACGTGTGCAATCTCTGTTCACAATTTCATTCACTTTCGTTCACTTCTCCTTGCCTTTCGGGCGTCAGCTTTAAACATTTAGCGTGGGGCTTTTTGCCCCGTAAAATAGTTTTTCCACAGAACTTAAAAACCCGTATTCGGTTATTTTTTGCGTATTGTCCATACACAAAGTTTTCTTCATGTCCTTTACACACATTTGACATAGTGTTACTAGCACGTTTCATATTTCGTGATCAAAGGTTTGGAGCAGCTCGTGCCCCACCCAACCATTTTTTTAGAAAAATACGAAACCCGTATCCTCATTTTACGTCTGCAATATCTGTGCACAATTCTTTCGCACGCACTTTGGTTCAGTGGTTCTTGAATTTTCCGTTGTCAACTTTCAAAATATTTTGTGAGGCTTTTATATTAAACCTTCACATTATGTAACTTTTTTTCTTTTTATGAGATCATTTTTTGTTGCGGAGGAGTAGAGAAATGCTTTCCTTTGATATGTGTTTCTTGCCATTCATCTTGTTTGAACTGCTTAAGTAAGATCATGTAGTAACTTTTGATGTCATCCAACTCCGCCACGATAATAAAATTGTCATTTTCAATAATTCGTTTTATTCTGTTATTTTGCAGTTTGCCACACTGATATATTTCTTACAAAATTGAGGTTTGGTCCAACGCCTTTCGAATTCGCAACCAACCCAACCGCCTAACTTTTTGGGTTGCCTGCTATTGCAGGAAAAGGAGAATTGCAGGTGGTAATGCACTTTTGTAGTCGTGTATACAGTCTATCAAGGAAGTAAATGTACACCTGTTTTATGATTCTGTCATTCCTGCGCTCCAGCCATGAAGAATATGAGAATTAAATCAATCAAATGTTTACTGAGGGGCAAGAAGAAAAGTCTAATCTGAATAAGACACTGCAGAGTGCCAAAATGTAAGTACGAATAGTGCATGGTGTAAATAAATGACGACACCGAAAGAGAAATTCAGACACAGTTGGTAAACGGAGAAAAAAGTGTAAAAATTGTTGAAGTGGGAACATAAAATACAAATGCCTGCAAATATGCCAACATCTAAATGTTTGCGAAGCGAAGATCCTGGTGTAGTGGTTAAGACGCTTGATCATAAATCCAAAGAACGTAAGTTCGAAACCACTCGATGTAAAACGATTTTTTTAAATAATGCATACAGCACGTGAGAAGTTGTAAAAGAGAGCGTATTACCCGTTTGAAACGTTAAGGGAAAACGAGGCAAAAATTCCAGTGACATTTATTAGAGAAGTGAAACAATGAAGACGAAGTAGCAGGTATAACTAATCAGGGGTATGTATCAGAGTGCGGTGATCGGGAAAACGAAATTTTCCCAAATTTCACACATGTGAGTCTCTACAACAGCAAAACTTCTTCAGAAATATGCCTACTGCAGAGACCATGACACACCAGCGATTGCGCTAACCAAAGTTTGTTTAACAAATGGTGTAGTGCTTTTTCCTTAGAACGATAAATCAAAAAGTGTATATTGCAGATCAATGAAGTGTTTCGAATGTCCTGATAATTTCCTTTCCTTTTCCAAATTAACATGTATAAATACTCTCTATCATGATACAAGTGTTTGGGTCTACTTTCTTAAGGATCGCTCATTTAGCATAAGAAGTCACTCTTTGATTCTTCACGATTGCTTTGAAAAAAAACTCTAAAAAAATTGAAAAAAAAGCTCTAAATAGGCGGTCATTATGTGAAAGTGAAATCGTGATTGTCTGTCCGATCACCACGGGAAATCGAATGAACTGTTTGAAATGAATATTTTAATACATTTAGTACTTGGAAAAAATTATTAGCTGACGTCTACTGGAAACTTGACAAAACTTCACAAACATATTATGAATTAATATTTTACTCATAGTTAAAAATGGCTGCTTTATTGGATAAAGAAAAAAAGACTTAAGCAGGAATCGAACCCAGGACCCTTTACATCTGAGACGTGGATCTTTCTGACTCTACCACGCCTTCACTTGGTAACTTTATGCTTCGTCTCATACATGAGGCGAGTTGGAACCTTTAAGACGCTTTTCCCCCAATATTTCTGGCAATTGCGCTACTCCAGTTTGTAATATTAACACTTTAAACGTGCAGTACTACCTCCGAAGTATATCCCCGAAGTTTATTTTAAAAAGTCTGCTTTCCCCTTGTTAGTTAACTCTCGCCGGGCTTTTCTCATCTTACTTCCATAAAATACATGTTCTAAGCGAGGAAAGGAGTATTAAAAATGTAAAGAAAGAGAGTTTCTGATGAAACTCTTATGATAGGAAGATGAATCTCGGCATTTAAACTCCTCCTTACAAATCTGGGCCCACGTGGTGCATCGTTTTCGGGGATTTCCAACTCTAGCAAAGAAAGCAAGGCAACTGATAGAGAATCTTAATTTCTAATTTTGTATTTATAAACTGGCCAAAGTGAATAAGCATTTTAGCTGTTTACAATAAACATAGAAGATATTTGGCAGTTGCAATCACTTGGATCTTCTTCATTTCACTTCGATTGATATACTATTCTATTGGAGAAGAGGTTTGAATATTTCGCAAAAAATATTTCCATAAACTTATTCTTCTCGTTCGAAAAATGAACATTTCAACTAATTCGTGTCGAACCTTTAAAAATTGCTCCAGCCTATATTTTTAAACGAATTGTATATTCTATTTTTTATTTTTAAAAATATACTTACATGTCTTTTGAACCCGTATTACGAACCTAGACAGCGGCGAAAATCTGTCTTCAACATTAGGGGGAGGGCGTAAGACCGATCACATATATTATTTAAAGCAATGTTCAAAATATTATGAAGTTGATAAACAATGGTGTGGAGTATCAGGGGAACAGAATTGTCTTCAACATAGGGACGCAGGCAGATTTGAGGATTATTTTGGGGGACATCAATTTCATCTCACTTTCGTTTGTGGCAATCGGACACAAATCATCACTTTCCTGAAAAAAACCTTCAAATCGGATTTTGTGAGGACAGTCTTCCTCAGATCCAAATTGGAGGAGACATGTCCCTGTCATTCCCCAACTTTTTCTCAGGTGAACCTAGAATCACAATTTTACGAAGCTAAAAATCAAATTTTAATTATGGATCACAATGGTTCAGCGAGCCATCAACTTTTATACGCATATGGGTGACTTTAATCTATTTTGGGTTATGTGGAAATTGCTCTAAGCTTGGCTTGTAGATTAATAGAGACCTCTCACAGTTCACAAATATATCATCTTTCCTGACACTGATAGTTCTAAGACTGATCAGTTGGTTCTATGGGAGTGTTACATCCCTTTCAGCACCGAGACTATATGAGACATGGTTCCACAACTTAACTTGGGATCCCTAACAAAATGAACTCCCTTCAGAAATTAATCTCTTGATAGGTTGATTCCATAAGAGTTACATTCTTTTCATTCGCAAGTGAGTATTCCCAAATAGAACATGACCTTCACATTCTGTTTTTAAAAAACATGACATTGTGTTTTTAAAAAATGTGTGTTCAGTTCACAGTTAAAACAGAGATAAAACAGCCACCTGAATGCTCCTCAGGTTATATTGCTTTGGTTTTCTGCCTAGTGGTTTGCTCTTCTGCCCTCAGGTTAAATTGAACCAACCTGCTACTTTCATTTCAATTACTTGTATATTTAGTTTACGATTTAAGCTTATTAATGCTTATTAAGCTTATTATATTTTATTAATGGAAAGAAATCTAGAATATTGTTACTCTTGATCTACCTAGGTAGAATCATACTTACAACCTTGTATTATTACCTTAGACGAGAATAAGAAAAAATCTAACAGAAGGGCACCATAATAGTACAAGTAATGGCCGTTCTTTTGACGAAAAGAGAAAAAATACTACAAGTACTGGCTGTTCCTTTGGTGGAAAGTAAAAAGAGTAAATATTACAAATAATGGCTGTTGTTCGACGAAAAGAAAAAAGGACATTTGCCGAAGTTTCGAACATGGATCGGCTGATTGGTAGGATAGAACGTTACTCACTACACCACACTCTCAGGTGTCAGTTTTCTTGCTATATACTTTAAACGTTCAGTTTATGATTTTTGTTTGTCTCGTCTTACCGTATAACAGTTTCACTGTTTTCCCTGCTTGTCACACTATTCGTGTTATTTGTTGTGTAAATTGCATTAGCAAACGTAATATGTTTTGTTGTTTTACTTGGATCCACGGCTTTAAAAGTTTTAAAGATCAATTACATTACGCGAAATGATTTTCTCATATTTTCCATCGCTTCAAGGGGCAAAAGATAATATCCATGAAAGAAAAATGCACTTACTTATGAAACAGAAAAATCCATCACGATACATGATTCTTGCTCTCATCTCTAAATGGAGAACTTTGAGCAAAGAATATTGAACATTCACCTTCCGTGCAGGCATTATTTTATGCGAAAAAAATATGTTACCTGGTTTGGAATCGAATGGAAGTTTTCTAGTTGGAAGCCAAGCATGATACTCAGTGGCGGTGTATCGCTTTAGAGTGTAGGCACGGGCCTACCCAAGAATTTAGAAAAAAATTAAACGCGAAAAAATACGATAAAGAGTAAATATACTTTCAACCTTTTATATTAATGGTAGATAATTATTTAACAAATAGCATCAACCACTCCTGTAAAATTTATTTCCTCCTCTCATTAATCAATGAAATGTGTGTATGTATCCATAAGTGAGGGAGCGGGCATACTGAAAATTAAAATCCGCCCCTGATGATACCGATACCCCACAGATTACTCTAACGAAAATGTATATTTAACAAATTGTGCAGTGATTCTTTCTAAGACTAACATGAAAAGAGGATATTTCAGATCAGTGAAATTTTGAACGGCACTGGTAATCCCCGTAGATTGTTTGTCCTTTTTCAACCAACATTCGTAAATCATCTCCACCAGAAGTGTGATTCCACCCTCTCAAGGATTGCTCGTTTAGTATGAGAAGTCACTCTTCGATTTTTCACGACGGTTTTGCAAAAAAAAAAAACCGTTGAGTTCAAAAGAATTTGGACCTATGTTGATTAGCTGTATCACTCAGAATTTCACCATGTTATGCCTACACGATCTTCCCACAGGAAATCATAAATCAAATAAGTTGGTATTACTAAGTTCACCCTGATGTTTGGAGCGAACCGCTAATGTTCTTCCTGTAATGATATTTCCACCAAAGTGCATGCCGAAACTCATTTATTCGATGATCTGGAGACAAATTAGTGCCCATTAGTAAACTAAATAACATACAATGCAGGAAAATTACATAAACATTAACATATTATACAGTAATTTCAGCACTAAACAAAAAGTATTGTCAGCACTAAACATTAACAATAATAGTTTCTACGAAACACTAAAACGAACAGCTGAGCTCCTAACGACAGGACTTACAGTTGTGGCCAAACTATGTTAAGTACCTCTGTGTTCAATAATCCCCAACGGACTAGAACCAATGTCCACTCGCACGAAGACGTAAATAATTCGTTAAAGTTAAAACTATGCAGTGAAGGTGATAATTTATTATTATTTTATTATTATTATTATTATTATTATTATTATTATTATTATTATTATTATTATTGACATACTTTTGAATATACACGGCGAAATTACTGTATAATATGTTAATCTTTATGTAATTTTCCTGCATTGCACGTTATTTAGTTTACTGGCCTGGTACTTACATCCTATAACTTTGAGTAGTACATATTTTGATTTAGTTTGCTTCGGAGATACCTAACTTGCAATAAAAAAGGGTTCTCATTTGAAAAATCAAAGTTGAGCCCCCTGGGTACCACCCTGGGCCGCAAATATTTTGACAGACACGAGCTTCCGATAGTTCATTTGATATTCTGCAAATTTTGTACCTTCTAAATTTTCGAAAAACCGCATACTATCCGAGATATTTAGCCGTTCCGGAACTTTTGACAAGCACGATATACAGTATATATATTGTTTTGGCCTGCGGCCTTCACCAAGGTACCCATAAGCTAAATTTGTTAACTCTCAGCCCAGACCTCTGGCCGGTCCCGGTAAACGCTCCCTATGAGAACCCCTGGTTCGAAATATAAAAAAAAAACGCTTCCTCTCGATGATCCCTCTATTATGACCCCCGTTCCTAAGCTGATTGAGGCTAAATTACAAAGTAAACGCGATCTTAATTTCACAATTGAGATCAGCGACCACGAAAGCTATAGATTTGACACTTATATCGTTCATTTTAGATAATTGTTACATGTCTCGGTAACCTCCCCCCATATGTGACCCGGGCCCGCATACAATTTCACCTGAATTTGCAAGTCATCGCTAATGAAAGTGTCACCATTGATCTCAGCGACCGCGAAAACTATGGGTTTGATACTCATATCTGTAATTTTGGATTATTTTTACATCTTATTAACCCCCCCTTCACATGTGACCCTCGGTCCGCATACAATGGGAGCTGAATTTGCCATTCATAGCTAATAAAATTGTCACCATTGATCTTAGTGACCGCGAAAAGTTTGAATTTGACACTAATATCGGTCATTTTGGGCTATTTTAACATGTCTCGGTATCCCCTACCCGCTGACCCGCGGCCCGCATACAATAGTAGCTGAATTTGCAAGTCATCGCTAATGGAAGTGTCACCATTGATTTCAGCGAGCGCAAAACTATGGAATTGTCACTAATATCGGTCATTTTGGGCTAGTTTTCACATGTTTCGGTATTTCTCCCCCACATTGCCGCTGACTCCCGGTCCGCATACATTTGTTATAAAATTTGCAATTCATTGCTAATGGAAGTGTCACCATTGATTTCAGCGACCGCGGAAACTATGTATTTGAAACTAATATTGGTCATTTTGGATTACTTTTTTATGTTTCGATATTTCAGCCCTCCCCCCGGTGACCCCTGACAAGGAGCCGAATAGCGTGAATTCGTAAGTTTATTGCGAGAGAAGCTTCATTATTGATTTCAGCGACCTCGAGATCTATGAATTAGACACTAATATCGAATATTTTCTACTACTTTTACATGTCCCGATAAACGCCCCCCTGAGACCCCCTGGTTCGAATTTTGAGAAAAACGTTTGATCTGGAGCGCGGACCAAGGTATTTGTGACTAAAATTTGGTAACTCTCTGTCTACTTGTCTGGTTCCCAAGCCGGTTCCGGTAAAAGCCCCCTTGAGACCCTCCTGGTTCGAAATTTGAAAAACGGCTTCGTCTTGATCTGGGGCCTGGGCTAGGTACCCCTGACTAAAATTTGGTAACTCTCGGTCCTCTCGTCTGGTTCCCAGGCCGCACACAGACAGACAGACAGACATACAGACAAACACAAAAACAAACTCTTTATTTTATTTATATTAGATAAAGAATTAATATACTGAATATCAGCTCTCCAACTTGAACGACTTGTGAGATACTAAATTTTTCACAAAAATTCGGACCCTCTTAGAATATGTAATATAATGAAACCGATATTGGATGATAACTTCCTAGTTGAGATTGAGGCTTAAGTATATAAAAAAAATCATTTCATTTGACTTTGCAATTTGGATATGATGATCATGCACACATAGTCACATTCAATTTTTTATATAATAATTCATATATTACACATGATTCAAGCATTTTTCCCAGTAGTTAGCTCCTGTACGAAACCACAGGCTGGGTCTCAAATAAGTCCTATTGCTATTATTACAATTGCAAATATGAATATCTAAAATTGCCTGAAGTTCTTTTGTCAATAGAAACAAATAAAAAGAAAAAGGATGCCTTGAAAGTAGAAAAAATCACCAGTGTTCAGAAGCTATCTACAATGCACTGAGCAGAATGAGTCTGTGGGTTGTAATACGTTGTTAAGTCAGAGCGGGTCCTGGTGGGTGGGGGGTTGCAGTGGGTCACGTTTAATGATCCGCGGCCCGCTGTACTCGAGACTCGAAGCCGAGTTTCCTACTTAATAAGCAGACACCTTACCGACTTATCCGCAGCACAACGTGGAACTTGTCGTTTCGAAGCTTTATTTCTCTCTCTCTCTCTCTCTCTCTCTCTATATATATATATATATATATATATATATATATATATATATATATATATATATATATATATATATATATATATATATATATGTGTGTGTGTGTGTGTGTGTATGTATGTATGTATGTATATATATATTATATTATATTGACAACAGTAAGTAAGAGTATAGATTAAGTTCTTCTTGATTTTAATCTACAGAACAAATGCTTTTAATGAAAGCATGGGGCCTGTTTCCGTAGATTGCTAAAGGCCGTAAGTAAAATTCAAACTTCAAGTGTAACTCGGGTAACTCCCGACTTTGGCTCATTTAAGACGTTTGATAACAGCGCGGGTAATGGTTGGTTTATAAACGCGGTTTCTATGGCGTGTGTAGGTAAGTGGTTACAGCGTCTGACTGTCACTCTAAGGGTCCGGGGAACGAGTCTCTGCCTGGACTGAGTTAAACTTTTTTCATGGAATTTAACACTATAAATGATGTTCGCGTTTGATGCTGAATGAGATTTATCCTATGAAGGGAGAAAAACCAGGACGGATACAGGGGGCAGGAGGAAAGACGGAAAGATAAATTAAGTGTTAAATTTTAATTTATTCCCATGTCTTTTGCTCTTTCCTTTCCCTCTTTCCTTCTTTTCTCATTTTGTTTAGCTTTCCATACTTTCTCGGTCTCTGCATGGTGCGTATTATTCTTTTAGTTTCCTTTGCATTAATTCCTATCTCTTTGATCTTAAAGTGAATGGAATTTCTACAGATTTCTCTCGTGGTTGTTCCTCTAAGTGATGCTCTCAGATAGTAATACTTTTTCCTCCAAGTGGAGGAATATCCTGGTATGTTATGTTTTGGGGCACGTATTTGCTGTTATGTTGGTTGCCCAACTATCAGACATAGAATGAAACTATTCGGCTACTGGAAAAAGCTATCATTTCTTATGTATCCAACCTCAACTTATTACAGTCGCTGACTGTACACTCCGCATAAAAAAAATTGCGACACCTAACGCCGTGCAGTTAGGCCACCCAATATACACCTTCCTATCCCATAATCGTGTCTGGTAAAGTACCCCCTCTCTCTCCTCTTTTCTTCTCTCCATAACTAAAATTAGCTAACAACATAAACACAATTCTAATTTCAAACTACACATGTATCAGTATCGATAAAATGAAATAACAAAACCGAGACGAAACAAGATTCATAAGTTGATTTAGGGAGAAACTGAAACACACACAATGAAAAATTGAAACGAATGGATGTATATTACACAGAGATTCAGAAATGAGCCAGAAAGAGAGAGAGAGAGAGAGAGAGAGAGAAAGAGAGAGGGAGAAGGCGAGAGAAAAAGAAAAACAAAAGGAAGAACAGATAAAAATGTGGAATTTTAAACTTAGTAAGAAAACAACCTAACATTATAAAGTTCCGTTACCAGAAATCCAACAGTAATATAGAAATAACGTTTGTTTTTTTATATTTTTTCAGGACTATTCTAATATATAGAGGATGCTTGAAACATTCATTAAGTCACTTTCAAAAAGGATAGCATACTCAATTTCCTGTAGAACTGTAGATCTCACAGACGCATCTAAGATAATGTCAACAGTTTCCGCGCACATGCTTTATTTCCGCGTGGTTCCGTTTTAAATTCGGTAGTGTTCATTGGACGTACCGATGCAAAACACATTCTAATAAACCCAGTAGGTAGCGTAGGTCATATCTTTCATTCCAGACTACTAATGCAAAGTGAACAAAAAAAGAAAAAAAACTAAAAGATAAAGGATGAAAGAAAGAAAGATAAAATTCGATGAGTGCTATTTTACTGGTGAATTTTTATCAGAAATATAATATATTAAAAGTCCAAACAGTATCATTATGAAAAGTTAAAAATGTTCAAATGGAAAATTGGATGTTCGTTATAGATGTTGCAAGCCTTGCATGTTTCAAATTTCAACGTGAATAAATCACATTGATTTATAGGAGGAAACAAATTTGTATCGAACTAGTATAAATAAAATTTGTTTTCAAATAACCAAAGAGGTTACCATTTTCTAGTCTTTTCCGAAGATTTATCTGTTCAGAACATCCAGCATCTCTTTCATCTCTTGCGGATATAACGTTGTAATTTGCACAGATAGAATGAACACGCTAAAACTCAAACGGATCATAGTGTCAGTCGGATGATGTTGGTTTGTTTATGCACCACCACTTGGTCGAGGATTCAAAGCCG
The DNA here is from genome assembly GCF_964235325.1 of Thermobia domestica. NCBI lineage: Eukaryota > Metazoa > Arthropoda > Insecta > Zygentoma > Lepismatidae > Thermobia > Thermobia domestica. The sequence goes on from NC_137457.1 coordinate 69,668,088, forward strand.
TAGTGACCCAGTAATTCGACTGAGACTCGGTAACCCAGATGATAAAAAAGATATTTTGCTTACTCCTTTGCGTTTAAACAGTATTTCTTTCAGAGATGACCAGGAGATGTTTACCCCAGAGCACAAAAACTCGTCGCTGAAGTTGACAGTTAATTTCATTTTCCAGACCAGCTATATCGGTCTCTTGCTCCGTTTTAACTTTGGAACATGCACACGCACATGAAGTGCGTGTATACGTAAGAGAGAGGGGAGAGAAGTGAAAGATGCAAAGACAGGATACAGAAACATCAAGAAAGAGAGAGAGAGACGAATATAAATATGAAACATACTTATCATTACAGTGTATGATGAAGAACACACACACTGTTTATTCGAATTCTCGCCAGTGATGCTTTGTAAACTCTCTAACAGAAGATAAATCTCTGTTTGCAGCTATTATTTTTTGCGAAAAATTTATAGTTTCTGACGGGGAATCCAACCTAAATTTTCTGCTTGGAAGTCTGCTACTTTACCACTACACCACCGATTGCTTTACCCAAACTTTCTCCAACAAATGCTGTAATATTTCTTTCTGAGAACGATAACACGAAAAGTGTTTACTGCAAATCAATGAAATGTTTCGAATATCCTGGTAAATCCCTTGCCCTTTCCCAACTAACATTCGTAAATCGTCTCTATCATGATAAAGGTGTTTGTTTCCACATTCATAAGCATTGCGTGTGCGTGTGCATGTTCCAAAGTTAAAACGGAGCAAGAGACCGATATAGCTGGTCTGGAAAATGAAATTAACTGCCAACTTCAGCGTCGAGTTTTTGTGCTCTGGGGTAAACATCTCCTGGTCATCTCTGAAAGAAATACTGTTTAAACGCAAAGCAGTAAGCAAAATATCTTTTTTATCATCTGGGTTACCGAGTCTCAGTCGAATTACTGGGTCACTACGGCTTTGAATTCTCAACCAAGTGGTGGTCCATAAACTAACCAACATCATCCGACTGACATTATGATCTGTTTGAGCTTTAGCGTGTTCATTCTATCTGTGCAAATTACAACGTTATATCCGCAAGAGATGAAAGTGATGCAACCTCTTTGGTTATTTGAAAACAAATTTTATTTATACAAGTTCATTACAAATTTGTTTCCTCCTATAATTCAATGTGATTTTTTCACGTTGAAATTTGAAACATGCAAGCTTTGCTACATCATTAATATATAATATTTCTGATAAAAATTTACCAGTAAAATAACACTCTTTGAATTTTATCTTTCTTTCTTCCTTTTTCTTTTCGTTTTTTTTCTTTTTTTGTTCACTTTGCATTAGTAGTCTGGAATGAAAGATATGACCTACGCTACCTACTGGGTTTATTAGAATGTGGTTTGCATCGGTACGTCCAATGAACACTACCGAATTTACAACGGAGCCACGCGAAATAAAGCATGTGCGTTAAACTGTTGACATTATCTTAGATGTGTCTGTGAGATCTACAGTTCTACTGGAAATTGAGTATGCTATCGTTTTGAAAGTGACTTAATGAATGTCTCAAACATCCTCTATATTTAGAATAGTCCTGAAAAAAATATATAAAAACAAACGTTATTTCTATATTACTGTTGGATTTCTGGTAACGGAACTTTATAATGTTAGGTTGTTTTCTTACTAAGTTTAAAATTCCACATTTTTATCTGTTCTTCCTTTTGTTTTTCTTTTTCTCTCGCCTTCTCTCTCTCTCTTTCACTCACACACACACACACACTCTCTCTCTCTCTCTCTTTCTCTCTCTTTCTGGCTCATTTCTTAACCTCTGTGTAATATACATCCATTCGTTTCAATTTTTCATTGTGTGTGTTTCAGTTTCTCCCTAAATCAACTTATGAATCTTGTTTCGTCTCGGTTTCGTTATTTCATTTTATCGATACTGATACATGTGTAGTTTGAAATTAGGATTGTGTTCATGTTGTTAGCTAATTTTAGTTATGGAGAGAAGAAAGGAGGAGAGAGAGGGGGTCTCTTTACCAGACTCGATTTTGGGATAGGAAGGTGTATATTGGGTGGCCTAACTGCACGGCGTTAGGTGTCGCAATTTTTTTGATACCAGGACCAGGCTTCTGAAGTATATTTCATATTAAAAAAAAGAAAAACGTTAATTTCAGGTCAGTAGTTTTTTATTCTTCATATTTCTGCGTAGCATTTAATCATGACTGAATCATACCAGCGTCTTTTAAGACAAAGATCTGCATACAGGGGCCAGTTAACGAGAATGAACACCATTGTTCAGGCCTTTGATGCAAATGAAGGCAATATAGAAGAAATACGTGCACGCTTAAAACATGTAATAATGTCTGGTCAAAGTTGCGGGAGGTACAAGATACAGGAGGTAATCAAATCGAACCCGAAACGGAAGAAGAAAACGTTGGTGAAGAAATTGAAAATGTGTATTTTTCTTTAGAGGCTCAAATGCAAGCACTTCTTTAAAGCATGGAAATAAAGAATCAGCTGTTAATAATAGCACTAACAGTAGCGCACAAGTTAAATTACCGGTCATACAGTTGCCTGCATTTGACGGGAACTGTAAACGTTGGTTATCATATAAGACAACCTTTATATCTCTTATTCACGAGAATAAAAAGATTTCCACAGTACAGAAGTTTCAGCACCTTCAAACTATTCTTAAAGACGAAGTGTTAAACCAAGTTGAAAACTTACCAATTACCGAAACAAGTTATTCACTAGCATGGCAATTACTCGTTGATAGGTATTCGAACATTCAATATGGTATGGTGGTATTCACATACTACAAATAAAGCTAGTGTACAAAGAAAATGTAAATGAAGTTCTCTCTTTTAGAAATAAAGCTACCAGCAATATAAATGCGCTACAAACACTTGAGCTAAATGTAATCCTCACAGACGTAATTTTGACCCAATACTTTGTATCATAATTGGATGCAACTACTAGAAAGTCATGGGAGCTTCAAAATACGAATTGTAAATTTCCTGCTTTATCAGAAACCTTTTCGTTTCTCGAAAAACGTCAGATGTTTGAGAACATGAGAACTAGTATGGATGGTGTGAGGCAGGGTAGTAGCGTATTAAACAAGCAAGTAAAAAGTTTTCAGTCATCAAAGACTTATTTATCAACATTTTCAAAAGCATGTGAATTTTGCAATAGCCAGCATCCCTTATATTCTTGTTCGTCTTTTGTCAATGGGAGACACTGCCAAAAATTTCAGTGCATTCGTAAAAATGAATTATGCATGAATTGTTTAAAGGTAATCATTTTTTGAAGAATTGTAAATCGAGAGGTTGTAAAAAGTGTTCCAAACAGCAAAATACATTATCGCATGTAGACTTAAAAAAGGGCAAATCAGTACGGTTTTCAAGTGTAAGCAGACCATGCAATTTCTAACTTGTTAGATAACCTTGAAAGTAATGGTTCAGAGGATACTTTGAGTGATTCAGATAGTGATTTTATACATGTTGGACAGAATGACTCAGAATCTGAGGACAATTTAAAAGTAAATACAGAAGAAGATAGTGATGTTGGTGGTGACGAGGCAATTCCAGATAATAATGAGAAATTTCTGGCAAAAGCTGAGAGAATTTGGGAAACTTCAGCTCCACCTATGACATGTAGTCGAAGATGTAATATTGTGAAAGGGACCCCAGGACCTGCAAAAGTCACTCGGAATACAAATAACATTCATGATGTGTTTAACCTATTTTGACGATGAAATGATAGACAACATTTGTAAGTATACAAATGAGGAAGACGTACGAACAATTAAAGAATTTAACTAAACATGTGTTCCAGGAAAAGCTAAAGTTTGGGAAAATGTAGACCAAGTTGAACTTCGAGCTTTCTTTGGTGTTTTAGTAACAGCATGAGCTCTGCGCTGCAGAAGATAAAACATTTCCCAAATTTGGAGCACAGAAGAAAGCATTTGACCTGCAGTTTTCACAGCAACCATGTCAAGGGCAAGATTGGCTCATAACAGTCAATTCATACAATTTGATGATAACACTACACGTGCTCATCGAAAAATGAGTGACACACTTGAAGCCTTCAGGGAGGTATTGGACCACTTCATTAAAAATTGCAAGAAATGCTATGAACCGTTCGATACGTTGACAGAAGATGAACAACTTGTAGCGTTTCGTAGACGTTGTCCCTTCAAGCAAGCAGCACATGAAGTCAAAGCCAGCGAAGTATGGCATCAAAATCTGGGGTGCAGCTGATGTAAAGACATCGCATCTATACAATTTAAAAGTGTATGCAGGGAAACTTCCCGGAAATGTTCAAGAGAAAAAAAATTGGCACATTGCGTTATATGTGACATGATGAACCTTTGTACGGAACAGGAAGATGTCTCCAAACAGACAATTTTTTTACGTCTGTACCAACAACAGAATTTCTGTTGACAAACGATATTACTATTACTAGGACACTCAGGGCAAAGAAACCAGACACACCGCAGATGATGGACACTCCTAACGACAGGGAAATTTTATCATCAATATTTCTCTTCTCTGATGATATGGTCATAATCAGCTACGTCCTCAAAAACAATAAAGTTATTCGTGCGCTACCAACACAAATCATTAATGATTCTTTGTCCGACGAAGTACTTCGAAAGCCAATGATTCTTCATTACAATCAAACTAAAGGAACAGTCGCCAACGCTGGCGAATTGATTCAAGAATATTCATGCTCTAGACGCAGTTCCGTGTGGCCTTTTAGACTCTTATGAACATAATTGCCATTGCAACACTAAAATCAAGATAAATGCAGAACTTTGGCTCCTGGAAAACCCTGACTGGAAGAAGAAAGAGCGTAATAAAAATACCACTTCTTTTTACAACTAATAAATCGAAACATAGCACGAAGAGCTGCCGATACCGATGGGTTACATACTCATGTCTTGAAGGCCATAGAATCAGCGAGAGTACAAGCATCCCAAAGTCCCGTCACAACTAACTCAAAAATACAGAGGGAGAAGAAAAGTGAACGATGCTGCCTGTGTCCGCGAAATTCGGATGCCGAATTCAAATGCAAAGTGTGGTAATTGCCATCGAAATTTGTGCTTAAATTACAGGAAAGTCCAAACTTGAAGTGTTTTCTCGGAATGTTGTTCCAACTCGTAAAATGCAAACTTCACGTTTGCATAAGATTTTTTCCTGTAGAGTAGAAATTATACTAAATATATCACATTATTGTAAAATGTAGTGTTGTATAGTATTAGATTTAAAAACCATGTAGCAATCTATTGTATATATAGAACAGTAAAGCATGCAATTTATAAGAATGTAGCACATATTATCATTCTTTGTATAAGAAACGCTAAAAAACAAAATTATAAAAATGATCGAAATTTATATAGTAAGTTTTAAGCTGCAGATGTGTTTCTTGAGATACGTTTTGACACACCCCGTATATACGAACTTATCCACTATTTACGCATCTTAAAAGTAACAGGCTAAACTAAGTGTTGAGGTGTAACAATTTACAAACGGCGATGGATATTGATGCAGTAGTATCGACGTTCTTGTTTAATTATTAGGGGTACTCTTCTTTGGAACACACTGTATATACGTATATATACATTTTTCTAGAATTATAAAACTGAAGATCTTACGAAGCCTAAGATTGAAAAATGAAAAAAAACATCAAAATAACACCGCTGGAACAAATGTAGGGTGAAGAAAACTCATGGGGTCTCTTAGAGACCCCCTTGGTTAGGAACGTTGATCAACTTACCTTGCTATGATAAGGATTATGATAATTTCTAATTACAGGTATATATTGAGCATATGGTATAGAAAAATCAATCTTTATACCCTTCGTAATTAACTGTTGTGAAGATTACACAACCTAATTTTTGGGGAATGTCGATTTTGAATGACATTTGACATTCTTATAAAAAATGGTATATGTAATCTTAAACGTACAGATATAACATTTAATTTAATATATTGCAAAAAAAACTGGCACATCCACAAAATAATTAATGATCTTATCTTATACAATAAAATATTTTGTGAATGCAATCTACGAGTAATTAGAACAGGCATGGCAAATTCTAACGAATAAGATACTCTCTTTAATTTAGATGATCTATTGTAGTTTTTAAAATACAAATAGCAAAGAAATTTATACTTAACACGTTCTAAGTCATCAATTTGAGTTTGGAAATAAGGGCTCCAAATTTCACAAGCATATTCAAGTTTAAGCCGTAAAAATGTGAAATACAAAGCTGTGATTGCAGAAACGTTAGTTATAGACTTTGTTTCTTTTACGAAAATCCTAGACGTTTATATGATTCACAAACTACACATTTTAAATGTAAATTAAATGACATTTTAGTATCAAATGTAACGCCCAAATCTACCACAACATCAATCCTACCCAACAGAGTTCCATTGATACTATAATCATGTTTTCTAAACATCTTCTCCTTTGTAAACGTAATGACAGAGAATCTATTAATTTTAAATGGTACATTGTCAGATACAGCCCACTTATAACAAGAACCAATATCTTGTTGCAGATTGTCAAAATTTGTAATTGAGTTAATCTCGTTGTAAATTTTAAGATCATCAGCATAAACTAACGTTTTTGAGTGTTTGATAAGTTGTTAGATAACCGAAAGAAATCCAACTTATCCAACAAAAGAGAGTGATCTAATTTATCAAACGCCTGGAAAAAATCAGTATATATTGCATCAACCATGTAATTGGCATTTAATGATTTTGACAGAAATTGAGAAAATGAAAAAAAGGTTGTTTAACGTGGATCTTTTAGGATAAAACCATTTTGGGATGGAGTGATATAGGATTTCAACTGCATAAACATTATATTGTAAAGAATTTGTTCAAAGATTTTAGAAGATATTGAAATCAATTTAATAGGTCTGTTATTTTCAACTTGATTCTGATTACCTTTCCTAAGAAGTGAAGTAACAATGTTTCGAAAGATTAGGATAAATGCCAGTAGTTAATATAAGGTTATAGATGAACGTTTGTGGATATTGAAAAATATCCGCATAAACCTTAAAGATATAAGTGGGAATGCCATCAGGTCCACTAGATTTGGATGCCTTTAACTTCTTTATTGATGTTATGCATTCTGTAATTGAAACATTCTTTATATTTATAAATTGCAATTTTTTTCTGACACATAATGTTTATAATTTGAAGTAGTAGTAGGCGCAAACACACTCCAAAAATAATGAGCAAAACCATTAAATATTGACTTACTACTTTTCCAAATAGTCGATCCATATTCCACTTGATTACAAGCTGTATGTGATTTTTCCTTGCTTTTTATAAATGACCAAAATACGTTTAGGTCAGCTTTTATAGAGTTCTCAAAATTGTGTTATACCTCCTAAAGCACTTGATATCATTGATTTAGACTTTCTACGCAACTGAATAAATTTATCGTTGTGAAATAATGACTGGTGTCTTCGTCTTCTATGGAATTGATTAGACTTCAAAATTGGATTATTCTCATAGGTAAACCATGGGGGACAAATGTGCTTAACAACTTTTTTTAATGGTACATATTTCGAAACTAAATTATTTAGTATATTGTAAAATTCACAGACAACAATATTAGGGTCAGTAGAAATATTTAAATAATCCCAATTTATAGCCTTGATAACACTATAAACATTATAAAAATCGGCTTTAGAAAAATTGTATAAATTGCAAGGAACGTCTACATCTTGTGTAGTTTTATAAGTAAAAGGTAACTCAAATGTTAATGGTGGTGGATGAGTGGTGGTAACTCAAAACAAAGGGGAACATTAGTAAGAACAAGGTCAACAGTTTTGTTATTTGAATTAGGTATATTATTGAGATTGCCTAACCGTAAGACAGACATAAAGTGGTGTAAACGAAAACATAGAGATCTGCCATTTAAGACGACTCTGAAAGAACTACGAATCAAAGGAATATTATAATGCCAACCATTAAAATATCACAAATATATATGTTCTGCAACTCCTCGACCAATGCATACAGAGATTAATAAGCTAGTAAATCGCTGGCAGAAGAATATATATTGTTACAAGAAAAAAAAGAGCAAGAATTTGTAACAATACGCAAACAAACGTTTTGAATATGATTAATGCTAATATCAACATCAAATCCTCTAATGAAACTCTTAACTGCAACAAAAACCTCACCACCCTAACATTAGGTTTATCCTGCTTATAAATAGCACACCAATGATAAAGTAATACAGGGTTACATATGTTAATTTTTAACTGTTATTCAGTAATAATAATATCAAATCTGGAAGAAAGTGTACAGTTAAAAATCTTCAAGTTTTGAGTTGAGATCTCTAACATTCTGTTGATAGAATGAGAATCCTTTACATTTAATCATTGCTAACTGGTAGTAAATCAATAACATCATCTACGGTTCTCAGATTATACACTTAGGGAATCACTTGAGGTCTTTATTTACTTTATATCCCCTGACAAGTTAATCCACAAAAACGCGAATTACTTTTCCGTTTGAACCTTCCTAGCTTCACTGAACACTTTTCTGCGATAATGAAATAAGTTTTGGTTGACATATATAATTGAACCTGAATTATAGCCTATGTCACCACAACAGGGATTTCGTTTAACTTTTCGTCTTTGTAGGAAAGTGTTCTTATCTCTACGCATAACAAATCTTACGATTCCGGGAGCACTCTCTGACGATAGGACGGATTTGAATTAGGTTATTATTATCGTAATATTTATTGAATCATAAATGCACAGTTATTTTGAATCGTACACAATCTTTCCCTTATACAGTTTCATCCTGCGTTCCTCAAGGATTTAATCTGCCTCTTTATTATTTGTACTTTTTAGTAATGTCTTATCATCTGTTATCAAACACTCAAAGTCGTTAGTTTACGCTGATGATCTTAAAATTTACAAGGAGATTAACTCAATTACAAAATTTGACAATCAGCAACAAGATATTGGTTCTTGTTATAAGTGGAGTGTAACTGACAGTTTACCATTTAAAATTTACAAATTCTTTGTCATTACGTTTACAAAGGAGAAGATGTTTAGAAAACATTATAGTGTCAATGGAACTCTGTTGGGTAGGATTGATGTTGTGATTGATTTGGGCGTTACATTTGATACTAAAATGTCATTTAATTTACATTTAAAATGTTTAGTTTGTGAATCATATAAACGTCTAGGATTTATCATAAGAGACACAAAGTTTATGACTGACGTTTCTGCAATCACAGCTTTGTATTTCACATTTTTACGGCTTAAACTTGAATATGCTTGTGAAATTTGGAGCCCTTATTTCCAAACTCAAATTGATGACTTAGAACGTGTTAAGTATAAATTTCTTTGCTATTTGTATTTTAGAAACTACAATAGATCATCTATATTAAAGAGAGTATCTTATTCGTTAGAAGTTGCCATGCCTGTTCTAATTACTCGTAGATTGCATTCACAAAATATTTTATTGTATAAGATAAGATCATTAATTATTTTGTGGATGTGCAAGTTTTTTTTTGCAATATATTAAATTAAATGTTATATCTCTACGTTTAAGATTACATATACCATTTTCCATAAGGATGTCAAATATCATTCAACATCAACATTCCCCAACAATTAGATTGTGTAATCTTCATAATCATAGCCTAAGATTGATTTTTCTATACCATATGCTCAATATATATATATATATATATATATATATATAATTCGAAATTATTATAATCCTTATCATACCAAGGTAAGTTGATCAACGTTCCTAACAGAGGGGGTCCCCATGAGTTTTAACTCTACATTTGTTTCAGCGGTGTTATATTGATGCTTTCTTTTACATTTTTCAATCTTAGGCTTCGTAAGATCTACAGTTTTATAATTCTAGAAAAAATGTATATATACGTATATACAGTGTGTGTCAAAGAAGAGTACCCCTAATAATTAAACAAGAACGTCGATGCTACTGCATCAATATCCATAACCATTTGTAAATTGTTACACCTCAACACTTAGTTTAGGCTGCTACTTTTAAGATACGTAAATAGTGGATAAGTACGTATATACGGGGTGTGTCAAAACGTATCTCAAGAAACACATCTGCAGCTTAAAACTTACTATATAAATTTCGATCATTTTTATAATTTTGTTTTTTTAGCGTTTCTTATAGAAAGAATAATAATATATGCTACATTGTTGTATATTGCATGCTTTACTGTTTTTATCTATACAATAGATTGTTACATGGTTTGTAAATCAAATACTATACAACACTACATTTTAATAATGGGACATATTTAGTATAATTTCTACTCTACAGGAAAAAAATCTTGTGCAAACGTGAAGTTTGCATTTTACGAGTTGGAACAAAATTCCGAGAAAACACTTCAAGTTTGAACTTTCCTGTAATTTAAGCACATATACCGATGGCAATTACCACACTTTGTTTTTTGATTTCCGATCCAAATTTCGCGGACATAGGCAGCATCGTTCACTTTTCTTCTGCTTCTGCACTTTTGAGTTAGTTGTGACGGGACTTTGGATGCTTGTACCCCCGCTGATTCTATGGCCTTCAAGACATGAGTATGTAACCCATCGGTATTGGTAGCTCTTCGTGCTATGTTTCGATTTATTAGTTGTAAAAAGAATTTGTATTTTTATTACGCTCTTTCTTCTTCCAGTCAGGGTTTTCCAAAAGTCAACTGACGAATGAATTTAGTGCTGCAATGGCAATTATGTTCTTAGGAGTCTAAAAGGCCACACGGAAGTTGTCTAGAGCATGAATATTCCTTAATCAATTCGCCAGCGTGTTGGTAGCACACGAACAACTTTATTGTTTATGAGGACGTAGCTGACGATGGCCATATCATCAGAGAAGGGAAATATTGATTACAAAATTTCCCTGTTCTTAAGAGTGTCCATCATTGGCGGTGTGTCTGGTTTCTTTGCCCTGAGTGTCCTAGTAATGGCAATATCCATTGTCGACAGAAATTCTGCAGTTGGTACAGACGTACAAAAATAATAACTCTTGAGAGACATCTTCCTGTTCCGTACAAAGGTTCGTCATGTCACATATAACGCAATGTGCAATTTTTTCAATTAGGTTTAACGCTTCGCCTTTAAGAAAAGTTTGAAGGTGCTAAAACTTCTGTACTGTGGAAATGTTTTCATTCTCGTGAACAAGAGATATAAAGGTTGTCTTATATGATAACCAACGTTTACAGTTCCCGTCAAATGCAGGCAACTGTATGACCGGTAATTTAACTTGTGCGCTACTGCTAGTGCTATTATTAACTGCTGATTCTTTATTTCCATGCTTCAAAGAAGTGTTTGCATTTGAGCCTCTAAAAAAAATACACATTTTTAATTTCTTCAAGAACGTTTTCTTCTTCCGCTTCGGGGTCAATTTGATCACCTCCTGTATCTTGCACCTCCTGCAACTTTAACCAGACGTTATTTAGATATTTTAAACGTGCACGTATTTCTTCTATATTGCCTTCATTTGCATCAAAGGCCTGAACAAAGGTGTTTATTCTCGTTAAGTGGCCCCTGTATGCAGATCTTTGTTTTAAAAGACACTGGTATGATTCAGTCATGATTAAATGCTACGTAGAAATATGAAGAATAAAGAACTACTGACCTGAAATTAATGTTTTTTTTTCTTTTTAAAAAGATATGAAATATACTCCAGAAGCGTGGTCCTCGTACAACAGCTGTCCGCCTACACCAAAACGTGATTATTGTCCAACGTACGTAATAGCACCACATATAGGCCGACACACACATATTTCTCTTCACAATAGCACAGAACATTTTTCAGAAATCTTTGCACTCATGTGGCCCGGATAGGATCAAATGTACAATTGAATGTATTTATATTGCTGAAAAATTGTAATCGTATATGTTGCTTGCTAAACTAATTTTAACTTCAAAAACTGCATTTAATCGAGTGTGTTATTAGATGTGAATTATGATTTAAGTTATGGCGATCATTTTTATTATGACTTGTTATTTGAAATGTAGGTGTTACATATCCAAGTGTTATTTTCGCTCATTGGGATTTAATTATTTTTTGCACTTCTATCTTCTATGTAGGATGATTTGTTCAAAGACGATACCCTTAAGGACTTTGTTCCTGAATAACAAGAAAACATTTTTTAAGAAAAAGGAGTTTAATGATCAACACTTGTTATTTAGTTTGTCAAAAAACAGGTTTCAACCATTAACCAAACATCCTCTCTGCACAGTAAATCAAAATAGCTGGCAGTGGTTAGTAGGCCGTTTTTACAAATATGTGTCAAAGTTGGTCTACCGTTAGAAAAATAGTGCAAAGATGGGTCATCTTAAATTTTACTTCGACATCGTATATAAAAGTACTTAAATATAATTAACGAGTGAAAAATAAAACTTATGTAGGTGTATTACATGTCCCACATACAAACTATAAACCATCACTAGTGTCAAATCATGGTAACCCATTAAATCTACAAACCGCACCATGGTTGCATTCTCATTCGTTGCCCAACGAAATGTTCAAGACAGGGTTTGGGGAGTGAGGGTTCAGACAGGTGATTTAGACCCAGATCACATCGCAAATTGAGCGAAACCAACATCGGTGTTTGGAGCAGCAGAGGGAGTGGCACGACCTGTTAAGGAGGCTTTTGCATCGTCTGCAGTAGCCCTAGGTTTGTCAGTAAAATCAGCGATGTTGAAGTAATGTGGTGGAATTACGTAACTGTTGGAAAATAGATTTAGAAAATAATGAACGACTTATATAAAATATGTTTAGAAAGTATATTATGAAGTTGTCAGTTCAGACATAGGGTACACTAACAGATTATCAATGGTCTTAGTTATATTGTACTTTACCCGTTCCAAAAGATTTTATTCATAAATTAAGAAACAAGATAAATTTTAACGCATAATATACAGAGACTTATTACAAAATTTATAAGTGAATTTGGAGATAATGTTGATTAGGAAGAGATGCTTATCCACAAAAATTGTCTGAGGAATGTACCGATAAGATTCTAGATAAAGTTAATTTTGGAAAGGTTTCTCACAATTGCAAACTTTCTGAATAACTTATACGCAAATATATTGAAAAACTTGATTGGTGCCATCAAACTGTAACATCAAACTTTTTGTGACAACTTTATGAGATTGTGTTTATATGGAATGTTCGATGGAAATTTAGACGAGACAGCGTTTATTATTCAAGGATTTAAAGACAGGATTCCTAATAAATTTGTATTTCTATTTAATCACTAATGACATTAGAACAGTATAGAATTTGATGTTACTGTTGAAGAAATGTTTAATGTTTTTTTTAAAATAATTATTCGTAAAGATACATATATCTACACTTTGTAAAAACACTTAAACACATGCTAACCAGTCATATAATTAATAACTTATTTTAGTCAATCCTTTTTCTCACAGTGATAGCCAAAACTCATTACCCTTCCAGTGTGAATCTCATACTTGCTGTAATCAATTAAACAGCTAAACATTGTTAGAATCTCTAAACCTCTCGTATACCATTCAAAGATTATTATATTTTCATATTCGTCATTAAGATGCTTATATAGACTTCTCTTTTGAATCTTATAACACAATTAAGGTAATGATCATTTAGTTTATTCCTTTATATATATAATTAAGCAATTATATTTTAAACTTTCATTATTATATGGTGCTGCTGTTCCCGTTAACTTTAGTTTTGAATTCTCAACTATTTCCATTTACTGATCAAGTCAATCTAGTCATAATTGCAACTTTTCTAGATATTGTTTAGTCTTTAGTGAAATGGCATTCGACAATACCATAGAGTTTATCATAAAACTCCCCATAGAGCATAGAGTTATATTGAAATGAAATGAAATGAAATCTGCGAGTTTTACGTCCCACGTTTATGCCGGTTAGGCTAAAGGAGACGGTGATGATGAGTAATGAATAAAATGGTGGAATGAAGAAAGTAGGAGGAAACGGGAGAACCCCGAGAAAACCCACGCAAACGGTGTTTGTCAACCACAAAGTTCACTTGACGGGGGCTGGGATCGAACCCAGGACCCCAAGCACCAGAGGTGAACGCTCTACCACTGAGCCACCGCGGCCCCAAGGAGTTATATTGAGTAATATTTTTGTACACATTCGTTCCTGAAATTATGAAATCTTGTTTATGTTTTCGTTTTGGCTCAATTCTATAAACTGATGTTAGCAAGAACGCACTTGTTCTAGCTAATTGATAGTCACAATATTGTAGTAGATTTTTTCATTTAACTAACGCTTTTCGGTCTTTAAACCCTTCGGGCTTAAAACTATCAAGAATCAATGTAGTCACAAAATATGCTACACCAAAAATTACATTTAATTTGTTCCTAGCAAATACCCTTCAATCTGTAAGATCTATCCATAGTACCCATATTTATTATATAGATTTTTTAATATACGCTCTTTTTGGTTAATATCAATTAACAGCATAGAACACTAAATTTCTATTACAATATTTTCTTCATTTAACAAACTAATAAGTGAATAATAAAACTATAACTGTTGAACATATAGTTTTTTATCTTCATAATAAACAACATAATAAACAATTTTATATTTAGGTTTAGCATTCTCATACTTTCTCTTATATCCTTTTTCGAATATTATTTGCTCATTTTTCTTATTAACTTCAACAGCCTTTATACCACTCTGTTAACTTTATTATTACGCCTATTAACAAATTCTTGTAATATATCTATCCATTTTCTTGAATAATATATTTGGCCAGTTCTCTTGATGCGTTTTATATAGTACATTTTTTTAACAGTTATCTTAATGCGTTTTACGATAAACATTGTACCAGTAAGTGATGTGTAAGATTGCTAGTGTGTCCCTTTATCAACTTTTTTGTATTCTTTATTATAGGATCCTTTACCTTGGTAAATTTGTATTTTATATGTATTTCTAGTTTCTAGTGCTGATTCAAATGCCAGTGTAACTTTCACACTTTGCCCTTTAAAATGAGTAAACAGCAATTTTTAGAAAAATCCAATAACCTTAATAAGTATTTATTAATGTTTTAAATTTAGTTATACCCTTTAGTACACCACTATCCATTTCTGAAAGATCCGCTTGCGATAAATCAATAACTCCTTTTGTAATAACGATTAATCTCGTAAAGTTTTTTTTTCTTGAAAGCCAGCGAATTTCTTCTACAATCTGCTCTCTAATAACTTTAACTCCTACTGGTCAATCTTCCTTTTTTACAAGTCGAGATTTAATAATACCACACAAAATACAAATTTCATTCTTTATAGACCTTCCATCTTTTGTTTGTTTTATTCTAATACTATCTTTCTCTTTATCTATTGACTTTTATTCCTATAACAATACATCATATATATTTACTATCTATAAAATTGTAAATTAAAAACTTTCACTAATCAATACTGCCTCACCAACATTCACTTTCTCAATATCACTTAATATGATTTCATCTCAATTGTCAACATCTTCTCATTCCACATTCATAATTAGGAGAAATAATTAGCCACGGTTCAAATGAGAATCTTTAATGGATCTAATATTTAACATAACATTTGTATTCATATTTAATGGAACATTTTAAATTAGAGTATCTATATGCATTAACTTAAATTTTATCGATAAAATATGCATAGAGGCGTATATATATATATATATATATATATCGATCTAGTTAACTAAAGTATTTGTTTCTTTTTATTACATTTTTATACATTTCAAAACATTTTTATCAGTAGCATTGTATCATTATCAAATATATTCATTTTTAATATATAGCAAGTTATATCTTCCAGTTTACTGAACTTCTCTTTCTATATATGCGTAATAACTAATAATAATTTCCCTCCTATATGCCGAGCTTTTGTTTCCCTGTAACATAATTACATTGTTCTTTCAAAAATCTATAAGAACCTTTTCAAGTAGAGTAAGTTCAAAATATATTTAGAACATATTATAAAGGCTTACTTCAATATTCATTCTTTTTCCATTATAAACAAATTCTTAACCATTAGATAAGTGAGTATTCTGAAAATGGGATTCCTAACATCTCGATCGACATAATAAGCTTCTAGATTCCTTCTACATATAAATATAAAAGCCTCATGCTTCATTATTGAGTAAGTGTTGGTAAGAATGTAATGGTAGAGTACACATGCTGTGTAGCGTAAGGTTAGTAATCTGTGATTGTCAAGAGAAACTAGAGATTGCCAAGATAAACAAGATATAATGAAGATTCAGATTGTATGTCGTGAGGACAAAAATAGAAGAAATAATTAAGAATATGAATGTGAAAGATTCAAAGAGAATACTGCTCAGAAGTATTCAGAATAAAAGTACGATTCCAAGTAAGATTAATGTTGTTGATTTATATGTAGTGAACACAGAAGTTTTAATTACTTGAGTTATTCTATTTCCGATAGTTTACGATAGGAGTAATTGAATCTACAAACACTAGCCAAATTCTCCTTTCACATTTTTATAAAGTAACAGTAAGGAGCATCATAATGCCAACATCTTCATTTAAATATATGTGTTTAGCTATTGTTTTCTAATTCGCTATTTAATACTACTATTCATAGACTCATCACTTACTAACGTAACTACATCTTCTTGATTAATGTTATTAGCTACATTGACAATCTTTTATTTTAAAAATCGACCTGTGTATCATTTGATGTAAAAACTTTATCTGTTTCGTTCTCGAAACTAAAATGAGTTATATAATATGAAAATAAGGAATCTGGATTTCTATATTTTTCGAATTCTTCTTTGGTAATATTATCACTAAAATAATCCAATTTCAGCGTGTAAATTAGGAATCTAGTATAACTATCTTCTGTTTAACAAATTCTTCTTTCTTAAAAATACAATCACTTAAATTAGTCATTATTTTAAATTACTCTCCACTAATGTTATCATCTGAAATTTTAATTCTGTTACCTTAAATATTACCCAAGATATCCGTTTTTATATCAAAAATGTTTACTTAACAGCAAGAATAGCAGTTTGGGGAGTTCTACAAAAACAACTATATCACCCTTCTCAGCTTGAATTGAGTTTCTGATACAGTTAAATTTATTGTGGTTTGTTGGGAAAGGACATTTCCTCTATGCTCATATATGATTGGTTCGCTACATTCTGCATATGTTCTAAAAGTGGCGATTAAATCTTCCAGTTATGAGTTGTGCGATTTTAAAATAAAATCATACAGCTCATAACTGGAGCTTAGAAGAGTGATATATTTGTTTTGGGTAGAAATCGTCAAACTGCTATTCTTACTGTTAATTTAACATTTTTATATAAAAAGGGATATCTTGGGTAATATTAAAGGTAAGAGAAGTAAAATTTCAGATCGTAGCATTAGTGGAGAGTAATTTAAAATAGTTATTAATTTAAGTGATGGCATTAAAATAAAGTCATGCCTTCTGTTTTATTATAGTAAATATTTTAGTTTCAAATGAATCGCAGGTTATCTGTAACATACTTTGTTACTAGATAAGTTTTTCACCAAAATGTTATCCAGTATTATTAGTATAAATTAATATGCCAAAATATTAGCTAAATATTTTAACTTTATTTTTTCTTTCTTCGATTAATTTAAAAATATTTCCTAAATTACTGTTATGTAGTTGAGTTCGTGCTGTAATATACTCTTCTAATTCTTTTTGATTAACCATTTGGAATGTGATTAATGTTACAATTATATGATTTTCCAGTAATAGTTCAGCACCAGTGACATCTACACGAACTGTTAATTTATTACATTTACATGTGATTTTCAGTTAAATATGTTGAATAGTCATGTACGAGCTATTTGTAATTTTTTTCTGTGTTCTCAACTGAATAATGGAAATTTATAGTTAACAAAGATGAATTACAACTTCAATTAAATATTCAAATTTATTATGTGAATTAAATTAATAATTGGGTTTTTAAGTTTAAATTAAAAGAGCAGGTAAGAAAAATACTAATAATGGATGGTTATTCCTGATGATATTTAATGGTAGGACCGGGCGCGGGTGAAAAAACTACATCACTGATTGACAATTTTATTAGAACTGACTGATTAGGATTAGAAAATATGCGTGTTAGGTTGGTTCAAAAATGGGGGAAAATATTTATTTATCGAATTTAACTTGCGGTACCCGTATCATTTGTTACACCACTGGAAAAAGATGCATTGGTAACATTTAACCTTGTAGAACAAGTTTTAATGATTGCACAGATTGAATAAAATGTGACTTCTATTGGTATACAGTATATATTGTTATACATTTTGTTATACACATTTTAGTATACATGTTACACAATTACACATAAAAGAACAATACTGGAAATAATATTTCCGTTGTTAAAACTTTGTAAAATCTATTTTCACTCTAATTTTACATTTCACTTTCATATATTGCGTTTACTTAGGTAGGTTATTCTGTTACAGTCTGGATTTTGCTTCCTGAATTCCGCAGGAACTTGAAGTAGGTGCCGTTTTTCTCTTCGTTTTTTCGGTAATGCCGTTATACTATTTTATGAGTACAATTCAGGGTTCTGCATGGTGATTAACTTACTGAAAGTGTTTGACTACTTTACGACCAGCTAAGTAGTCACTGTTGGATTGTGATGTCTCCGGATTTTGTGGAAGAAATATTCGAACGCTCAGACGTTTAAGAAGCACGAAAAATGTTCATCGTGTTCTTCGTTTACGAAATTCCTTGACATTCCGGAAGCAAGTGCATCCCGAAGTATTTACAAGTGTTGTGGAAGCTCATCATTGCTAGTATATGTTTTCAAGTGTTTTATCATGTCTTGATATGTTTCTGAGAACAGTTTGTCGTCGAAGAACGACAAGCAAATGAGTTCTTCGCTCAAGCACCAGATTTGACCTGAGCTTTGCAAACTGTTGGATTGTTTGTTTCATATTTAAGAATTCTTTTTACTAATTCTAGATGAGCTCTTCGAGCTGATGCAGAAACTGGTGATAAGAATAACGCTTTCACGTAAGTTTTAACAATGAAGTACACAATGTAAGGAAGCTCTTTCTTGATGAGTAAGGTTGAATAAGTCTCTAAAAAGCCATATTTTGAATGCGTACAGTTCCTTTGGTATCATTATAGCGTGGTGAATAGCTGAGGCTGAAGCAAATCGCACTCCTCGGGGCGAGATTCTTCCAGAAAAATTGAAGTAAGTCCAATGGCTGGCTATATTGAAGATGGAAACTTGTAAAACCTCAAATTACATGCTTAATATTGGCCAAATCTATATTTCTTTGTGCATAATAACATCATATGCAATACAAGGAGTTCAAAGCTTCCTTAAAACGCTGTAATATTGCAGAACTCGAAGGTACATCTCCATGCAAACATTGCTAAGAAACTGCAGCCAAAACTATCTTCAGTATGTTGTGATGACAACATAAAGGCAAAAGGCTTATCTTATTTACCTGCTGTTATGACACAAGCGCCGCTGTAGCGACCAGTATTGTTGGCAGTTATATCAAATCGCATTTCACTTACTTGACCTCTTGACCTCAGTGCAGCTAGAAAGGCATCGGATTGAGTTTGAAGGCATGTTAAGGGCATGTTGCTGCGTTGGCATGTATTCGTCATCTACGAGGTTCACATAATTTTAAATTACTGCCACTATTTATATTGCTCGAAACAAACAGCATAGTTCTGTTAGTGACAGAGGCAGTCGTAGTACTTGTCTCCATCAGATCGTTTTTGTTGCTTCATGTTTGCCATCTTAGATTCCTTTCGAGTGAGAGTTCAGTCTACTATTATCATATAACCTCTTTGTCTCTCTTCCCTCTAAGCATTGAGAAAGATCTTGTCTTCCCTATTTTTAATTACTCTAAGAACATCCGCATACACTATATCATATAAATTTCTTAAATTTCCAACAAATATAGTTTCAGTCTCTTTATGTATTATAGATTTTCGGTTCTTGCTTTTCTTTAAATTTGCCCATTGGTCACTCAATTTTTCAAGTTTCACATTGTAACTTACTTCCGGTCAGAAATTTTTATCCGTTCCAAGAAAATAAAGTCTAGTTTTATTTCTAGTGGCTTCTGCTATTACAACAATGAACAATATATTAACTTTATCTCAAACTCACTATCATACCACAGCCCAAGACAACACTGTACGACTTATTCTAGCACTTGTTTTGGTAAACAAACGTTAATAATCAACTACTACACTTCAATATTATCAGCTTACTGGTAGCAAATATCTCACCGGCAGCGGTGTTCCTGGATTATAGTACTTCAGTAATTGAAATGAGAGTTCTTCCATCGGAAGACAAATGAAGTGCAGCAGCAACTTATCAATTGAGACGAACCCAAGTTATTTTTTGCTGAACTTGTAACGTATATGGGATAAAAGTCATCATTGCAGTGAATATTGCTTAGAAGTTGAAACATTTACAATGTTTGTAATGCCACAATAAATGCATATTGTAATGATGCATGAAAGGGAATAAAATACCAATATAACATGATAAGACAGACTTCGTTGATCATTGTTGCAACAATATTTCCTACAGTGGCATAGTTGATTTGTAATAAATAATGACACATTAGGATATAGGAGACTACATGCACGAAAGTAGAGGGCATTGCATTGTCAATACAGCAACAATATGAATTAATTTTGATAAATTTTAAGCCGATTGTGTAATCTGTAAATATTGAGCTATTGGTTTGAAATTTTGCATATATTATTTATTTTAAATGAGAACAAACTAAAAGGGTGCCATGTTAAAATTTGAAATTTTCGAAATTTGAGACCACTCTAGTTTATATGCATTCTGAACTGCTGAATCTAGTACCGAGAACGAATATTTTTCAGACATAGTAGGATATTAAAACTAGTTAAAGACAAGATTATGGAATTATGATATTAAATGAACGCGAGAAATATTCGGTGGTAGTATTTAATGATATCCTTGTACAAGAACAAACCAATGTGAGAAAATACTATACTTGTGGTTGGCATAAAGGATTAAACTGTTTCTATCACGGACAAAAATATTCTATACTACCAAGAAATTAATTAAAGACAACCTAAACTTTCTTTGTGTCATTAAAGAGAACAATATAAATATAAAACATATATATGATGAATGTGTGACGTCTTATTTAAGGTTTGAAAAATTACAATTATTGTGCAATAAGTGTTTGGGTGAAGGTCATGTTTCTCAACAGTAGATATGACTAGGAAATGAACATTGGTAGGTACAGAAATATAATTAGTTTTCTAACGTGTAATGTAAACGTGTACGAACTTATGTAAACGTCAATGAACCTGCCAAAACTCTTACGAACACGTTTTAATTTCTTTACATAGTAAACCGTTGTAAAAAAGCCAAAAATTTATCATGCTGGGACTAGAAATTATTAAACGATAAAAGAAAATTAAAGTGCTAATCTTAATGTATATGACAAACGTAAAGAGATAGATGTGCTTTTTCTATCAATGCAATTAAAGATTTAGGACAGGATACGTCAAAAGCCCAAACTTCAATCGAAATCTAATATAAGAGTTAGTTTCAGTTATATATAAAAGTGCAAGAGTAGATGAAACATATTATTAACTCCTCCTGTGTATAGTTACTAATAGCTACTTAAGAAAGTTAAAGTGATACTCCTATTTCAGAGTCTATAACTCTCCTTAACTCTGAGTCGATACTAATAATAATAGAGTCCATAACTTGGAAGAAGTCACATAAAAACTATCATGAATTAACTTGAGCATAAATAAATAAATGTCAAATTTGAAAATCAGAAGCAAATCAATATGATGAATCTGAATGTAAGGAATTACATGGCGAAGAACACCTGAAGAAGTAGTAGTAGAAGAACTGTTGTATATAATTTATTTGACTTTTTAAGATCTTAAAGAGATTATGTGGAAAGTAGGATTGAAATATACTGAGAAGTAGGGTAAACTGATTAAACATGAGGATGGTCAATCGGATTTAGGTAAAATTAAGATTTAAAATATAGAATTAAAAATGGCAGTTGGAAAATATTTGGAGTTTGATATAACCACACGATTTGACTCGAGTGAGTTTCACTTGCCTAATTCCGTATTTCCGGTATTTAAATAGAGAGAAACGATCTAAGAAAGAGACTCAATCCGATTTTTTCACTGCTAAGTCCAGAACATTAATTTTACGATCAAAATGAACGATGAAAATGATTTCCTTTAAATTCTTTGAACTTGGGCCTCGTAAAACAAATATCTTAAGGCATATTAGAATATATAAAGAGATACGCGAAGCAAAGAAGCACTGAAATCTGATACGTTTTAAAGAGTTTTCAGGAAGTAGACCAATGACTGTGCAAACATAAATCATTAACACTATGTGAAAATAAAATTTGAAATTGTCTTTTAATATTGAAATTGATGTACAAGGTAAATCTATTTGTTGAATTTATGATTTTGAAAAATAACTTTTAATACTATTTAAAAATATATTTCATAAATGAGAAAATGTAATCCTATACTATGACTTCTACTAATTAGACTTTAAGTTTGTTATGATAAAATATCATCTCATAAAGATGAATGTTCCAAGTAACATTCTACGAGAAAATGTAATTATGCTAATAGAGGATACAATAGTAAATATTGAGCAATTCTTAAAACAACAAAGTTTGAGTATTTGGAACACATCCATACATCTCTTATTACGCTATCAGTATTCCTTTCGGCATCAACGAGGATTATCAATATATTTATTCACGTTATATTGTGCTCAATTATCACAATATTTGTATCTGCTTGTAAAGTAATAAAGGCCTATATAAAAGATTTAATATAGATACATATAAAAATTGTTATAAAATATCAATGAACTATATAGGTTAGCTGACTACTATTGACTACGACTATTGAATTATTTATAGGTTAGCTTAATGTAGTCAAATAAATGAATGGAAAATTTACAGATGAACTTAAACTATGCTAATACAATTAATTATATACTTAACGTGATAAAATAACATTACAAAACGCTTAATAATTATAATTATTTACAGTTTGGAAAGGTATTTTGAAAATTTGAGTGATATACAATGATAATAATACATTGATTTTTACATCGTATTGTATATATATATGTCGCTCTCTGTGTGTGTGTGTGTAAGTTTGCTTCTCAAACTGCGACGTTTGAAGCACTTATTGAATTACAATATGGTAATAAACAGTTTAGTAGTATATTTAGTATGTTGGATGTGCAATTTTATTTATCAATAACGTGCAGAGGAAAGAGGATATTCAAATTTGGTTCGGAAAGGTAATTGTGATGTAAAATTTTGCTCTTTGCGGTTTATTTAATACTACTTCATGGAAATAATATTATTTGCGTGAGAACAGTGGCACATTCATCGACCAGGGAATAAATGTATTTCATATTATTACCTAGGTAAATTGCGCGACTAGAATAGCGAAGGTTATTTGGTATTGTTATTTAAAACGATGTTCTGGTGCAGATATCTGCTACTTATGTTTTTTTGTTTAATGTTTAATTCCAGATATAAACCAAAATTTTACAGTGTAAATGCTGGAGTTCTTAATGTAACTGACGAGGGACAAATACGGTTTGTATCGGCAATACATGTACATCCTGATTTCTATCACGACATTGTACATGATTTAGAAAATGGAGGGCTAGCAAAAAAACCTGTACATGACATTGCCCTGGTGGAGGTTAAGTATCATATTTTTAAGTAAATGAAACAATATTTATTAAAAGAAATATATGAAATTTATATATCCTTTTATTACTAATTTTTTTGTTATTTTATCTAGTATGTGCTTAAACAATATATCAATCTAAATGTTGGTTCAGTTTGATAAGCATGTACGTTATTGTACCTTGAATAACCATGACTACTATCGTAGGAAATTTAGATAGTCAGAAATATCAATCTAGTGTTTAAGAAAAATACACTTTCAGAAAAAAAGAAAACCCATGATATATATTAGTAATATAAAGACAAATCAATTTAACATAATAGTATTTAAAATGAGAACTAATTATTTTTTCCATTTGGGAAGATGAGATTATGCTTAGGGTAAGTGACAAGAGAGTAGCGCATGTGACAGTCTTGGAATAACGTACGCACACTGCTATTCCTAATATTTCATATGAAAATAGAAAAATAGTATATACTTAAGGAAAGTAACTTTATATACTGTACAAATATAGTAGTCTTATTCTCTATAGTACACCAAGTAAATATAGACTTATCAGCACATCTGCAAACGTTGTGGCCGTTTTATTTATGCAAAAATCATGCTAAGGAAGCTGCTATTTTTTTTTTGATAAATGCAATTGAAATTTATTCAACTCTCAAATTACTATTCCTGTTATTTTTTGTTCCAGTTTACAAACACTTACGTAAATGTAGAATTTGTATTGTCTTGTGCTCCAGTTGATTTACTTGAGGGTTAGAAGCGTATTGTGAGAGCTTGTTTACTTATAAATATTAATGCGTAATAACTACATCATTTGTTACTCACTGGAAGAAGTGAGACGTCAATTATTTATGTTGTAATATTATAATTTAGGGTATTCTTTGAATTCTTTGTTTGTCTAAATATTTCTTCACTATTGTGCTTCAAAATTTATTTAACTGGTTATCAGATAATTAAGTGAAAATGTGCAAAATCTTTTATGAAACAAATTTTCAAATTTTACAAAATAATATCAGTATGCATCTAGAGAAAGACACCGTAACTATTTCTGGTTGTTTGTTGAGTTAAATATAATATAGTGCATATAGAGTGTAGCAAAATGATTCGCGCGAAAATCAAATGATAAAGCAGTAGTAGGGCTATAGAAAAAGCACATAGTACCGTTGGAACATAAATAAATATATTCTTGTACAAAAATGTGAAAACTGAAAATAAAATTAGGACGTCTGGGAAAGCAATCTGTCAAAAAATTATGCAATTAATCATCGTTACTTCCTACAGCTGGGAAAGATATCATACCAACTGTATCTGTTCATCGTTACTTCCTACAGCTGGGAAAGATATCAAACCAATTGCCATTCTGATGTATCTGTTAACGCACGGACCCACTTTGAAAGTTTTCTTTATATCCGCAACTTGATAATATGGTAACATTTCATTTAGGAAATTTATACTCCTTGTCGTTTCTTGGTTACCTCAAAGATCAATTGAAATATTACATTATAAATTGATAATATTTCGAGTTCTTGGCATATGTATTCACTTACTCCAGAATTGCTTTATATCCGAAACTTCGATGTCGGGTAACATTTTTCAAGGAAATTTATACCTCGCTGTCGGGTGCTGGTTACTTCAAAGACAAAGTCAAATGTTACGTTATAAATTGATACCATACAGTTTTAGCTTCAAAAGGTCCACTGACATTACGAAAGACGCCTTTATACCACAGAGCTTAATGGTGGTAATATTTTCCTAAGTAGATGTGGGAAACCTGAATCCCGGTAGGTGAAAAATCGCCTTTTTCCACGGCCTCCTGATAGCAGGGATTCGATTTTGTAGCGTCGTACGATACGTGGTATCTATCATATCGCACAGCTATATAAAATCGAACACCCCGAACACTCGTTTTTACGACCCCATTTTAAGGGATATAATCGCTCCTTTTTCGACCATATTTTTCAACTCATATTTTCACATAGCACAGATTGCAGAAAACTATGAGCGCATATTTTACCATCACTCGTGTGTAACATAACACAGAATAAAGAGGGTGTACTCGTTTCCTTTTATAACCCCTATTTTAACATAGCAGAAATTATCTAATACAATGAACATATTTTCAAACCCTAATTAACAAAGCACACTTTTACAATTATTATCATGTTGAAATATTAAAACTTTACGAGGACACTTTTGAACCCCTACCGATGACATGAACAATAGTGGAGTTAAACTGAGAAAAAATGTAACCGATGAAAAAACAATTATTTTTTATTATCACCTTTTCAAGAAACTTAAGACTGTCATTATTTAGTGACAAATCAGGCAAGCAATATAGTTGTAGGAAAAATGTTAGAAAAACATCGTTCAAGTTGATTCAGGTTGATTCAAGTTGATTCGCTTTTGAGTGTACAACAGAAAAATCCTGATTTGCATATCATCATTGAGTATACAGAGGAGAAAAATCCTTATCCCAGTACATTTTTCCAACCTTATATAACATAGCACAGGTTTGATCACATATAGTAATTTTTTCAACCCCTATTTAACAAAGCACATATTATTTAAGACTATAAACACATATTAAAACTTATTTAACATAAAAGAGATTTGATCAGGTATGATAATAAACCTAGGTGCATTTATGATACCTAGGTGCATTTTTATGACTTGCTAACATTGAAAACTTAGAACTGACAATATTGAAGTCGCTTATGATACCTAGGTGCATTTTTATGACTTGCTAACATTGAAAACTTAGAACTTACAATATTGAAGTCGCTATTTTTATATGGATTTTTTTGTAAAAGAGTAAGTTATTTTTCTAACAATATTTAACATAACATATTCTTGTATTTATAGTTATTGCGGTATTGTTTTAACTATATTATATTGCAATATTTTTTAAAAAATATAATTTTTTAGATATTGTTTATTAAATTGCAAAGGAAATTAATAAAATAGTTTTTAATAATTAACTCCCGCATATATTTTTTGTACAAACAGTTATATGAAACCCTTAATAATCATTAAAAATTCCTACCAAATATCCCATTGCTTTTCCCTTCATGCCCTTCCAGAGGAAAGGGTGTACCTCTTGGACGGTCTAATCTAGTAAAAAAAAACACCTTGAATCCACGCCCAGCGGAGTAGTCAAAGCAGCAGCAGCAGGTGTAGAATAATATTTTACGAACTAGCAGTGACAGAAGAAAAGAAGAAGAAGTAGTCTCAGAGGAAGAAGAATAAGAGTTATTAGTGACGGAAAAACAAGAAGATCTAACAGTAGCAGCAGAAGCATAAGAAGAAGAAAAATAAATTTACCTTAGTGTTTTTATCCAAGTTCCATATCGTAGTTTGTGGCAAATACGCTATTTCATACAAAGTTTAAACGATTTTAGATGAAACTTTGTATACAGGGATTTTGTAATATGCAGATTACGAGTATATATATATATATATATATATATATATATATATATATATATATATATATATATATATATATATATATATGTTACTAAATATATCAGAAAAGACATTCCCTTTACTTATTGCATAGTGAACAGCTCTAATTCTCCAAGTAGGTGACATTCAGGGTATATTTGATCTTGTTTTCCGCAAAAAGATTGTGTTATTATTTTTGCACGCGTTTTGTGGGACGGGGCTTGAATAAATAGATTTTATAACAGTGCTGGATAATAAATTTTACTATGGAGAAGTCGAAAGAGAAAAGTAAAGTCATTTAGTGTGCTCCTGTGTTTTGAAGTCCTGAATTTATTATGATCAATAAGATTGGTGTAGTGCTCAAATTTCAGATAAAAGAAGGTCTTTTTGTTGGTAAAATATCTCGAGAATTTATTTTGTAATTGCTGAATTTTCTGGTATTCAGATTTTAAGTGTGTCTTCCAGATAACTGACGCATATTCTAATTTAACCCTAACATACGAAAAGTAAAGAATCTTGAATGTAATGCCATTTCTAAGTTCACTACTCATTCGACATAAAAAACGTATCCACCATAAACTATAAACTCTAGGTCAAAACAAATATAATATTCGTAATCAGCATGTTTAAAAATCTCATGATAACAAGTTTCATTCAAATCGTTTGAAATTGATATAAAAAGGCATACCCCACTTAAACTACGACAAAGTAAATATCATATTTGTCAAGATCTACGTCAAAGTAAATATCATATTTGTAATCAGAATAGTGTAAACCCCTGCCTACCAAGTTTCATGCAGATAGATTTAAATTGACTTAAAATAGCGTATACTACATATACTACAAGATTTAGATCAAAACAAATATCATATTCGTAATCAACATGCCAAAAACCAATGTATACCAAGTTTCATGCAAATCGTCCAAAATTGACATAAAAGTGTGTATCCTAGTTTGGAAGTCCTATGATTCATGGCTTATTTGTACACTTGCCTTGTTCTGTTATTATGGATTTATATATGTACCTACTTAAACGTAGTTATTACCATTATTCTTACAGGTTAACTTTACATAAACAAT
This sequence comes from Thermobia domestica, assembly GCF_964235325.1. NCBI lineage: Eukaryota > Metazoa > Arthropoda > Insecta > Zygentoma > Lepismatidae > Thermobia > Thermobia domestica. Next base: position 69,696,358 of record NC_137457.1, read on the forward strand.
AAATGTTAAACTTCTGTCAGTTTATCTTTATACTTTGTTGAGGATACAAATAAATAAATCCAATCGATTTGAATAAAACTTTGTATCTAGATGATTCAGAACATGGTGATTACGAATATGATATTTATTTTGACATAGATCTTGTAGCTTATGTGGGATAAGCCGTTTTTTGTCAATTTTTGGACGATTTGCATGAAACGTGGTTTACTTATAACTTACGAATATTGTATTTGTTTTGACCTAGACTTTTATAGTATATGTGGGTATGACCTTTTATGTCAATTGCAACCAATTTTCATGAAACGATATCTAGAGGTTTTCGAATGCTGATTACGAATATAATTATTTTTTGACGAAGATCTTGTAGTTTATGTGTATTGTATTTTTAGAAAACATATTTATGTATTAAGTAAATTAATTAACATTCTTCTCAATTTACACGTTTAGAAAATATCACCAGAAAATATCAGTAAACGTTAGGAACAATACGTTATTAGTAAAAAACACTTTTTGGTGTTCTATAGTGGTAACAGACCGAATTATAGTGAAAACATCAAACAACGGAAATACGTAACATATTGTTTTTAAGATCTCGCTAATAATAAGAAAAGAAAAATATTTGTTATATGTTAGAATAATATAGTTGTGTTTCATATACTATAGTACTATAAGTAATAGTGTTTAATTAGAAAACTGGAGAATTCTAGCGAAATTTCAATTATTAAGAAAATATATATAAAGTACAAAAAATTCCGAATAAACAGTACAATAATAACCGCTCAACTTGCATCAAACTCACACTCAACCTGCAACTTACTTGGTTGCAAAGTGGAATTGCTGAGCTATTAAATATTTTCATGTCCAAAGTAGATTCCCATCATCAGGATGGGCTGACTTTATGGAATCAGAAAACTGACATAGATCCGTTTGGTATTCATTTCGAGAAGCAGCGAATGCTAGTAAGGGCGAAAAAGTACAACGGTATAGTCATTATTAAGAATATAGATAGCAGATGCCTTGCCAATGCCCTGCTATTTGCTAAAGGCCTGATTGATAATAAGGATGAAAACATTCATGTAAAACTCATTATCCGAAAAAAGAACTATATCTTTAGAAACAAAATAATTGAGTAAGTGTGCTGGTGTTAATTTAAGGAATGATGGTGGGATACCAGAATTGAAATTAATTCGAAATATACATGTCATTGTAACATTACTGTGTGCGATGATTTGGCGGGGAAGAAAACATTTTTCGATTGCTTGGGCGGTGAAAAGTAAATTAATCTACTACTCATAAATAATCACTATAATCAATAAAATAATCACTAGTTTATCAGCCAGATTTAGTTATTTGTACTATTGCGATACATGTCATAAAATATAATAAAAAAGAAAAAACTGTAAGGCATTATATCCTAAATGCGAGAAAAATCCTACTTGTACAAAGCAGAGGAAGTATTGAATTGTGAAAAATGAAATTGTTGAATTGTAACAGGTGTTTTATGGTAACGAATGTATGTGGTATAATTCAAAAATGGATTTGTTTTCGCAGTTGACAATGTGTACAACATGTCTTAAAGCATACACTGCTAAGAAGGGTAGAAATCCTCATAAGTATAGAGAAACCTATTACATAAGCTGTCAAAATGTGATGCCGCTCCACTATCTATGCTATTTATGCAGTAATACGACCAATATCAATAGAGTTATATCCCTTGCTCACGGAAGAAAATATCTCATTCTAATAGAACTTCCCACGTAGAATTTGAATTTGCAATCAGTTTTCCTCCATTGCCCTCAGTTTTCCCGTGACAGAGGGATTATCGGGAAATTTCCCCTCAAATCTTCCTCTTCTTTTTAACATTTTCATACCAGTAGCTCCGGTACCTTAGGTATATAAACAAATATATTATACTGTATGCCATGCTGATTTGTACTTAGTAAGTCCTCTAAGTTTCATAAGAATCACGTAATTCTTTCTAGGGAAATAAACATTTAAATATATATAAATAGTGTGTGTGTGCTGTTCATTTTACCATACTCATTACTACAGATACAATCGCATATAACTTCCACGAAAATTACAATATTAGCACAGTTTATGCCTCATTGGGTTTGAAATAAAACATATATTGTCTACGATGTATACACCGTGTCACCATTTTATGTCTACTTAAAAAATAATAGAAAAGAAGTTAGTGGTATTTCCTAATAAGGGAACCCTTACTTACCCTAACTAAACTGTTTTAGTTGTTTGACTTTCTTCTGGGTTTGACCTCTGGAAAATCTGTTCTGAGTATCCATCCAACAGTAATCAGCTAGTATTTGTGAACTCCACTGTCCCTAGTATCTCTTCTCTATGTTGGAAATGTCCTGAAAACGTTCCCCATGTTCATGACTAACAGCACCAAGGTTTTCAGGAAAGAAATTTAGGTGGGAGTCTAGAAACCAAACTTTAAAGGACATGCAGCAACACATTTTTTGAATGATTGCAGGAAATCACTCACAATTTCACGGTAATTTGGGGCTTTCTGGTTTTCTAAATAATTCTCTGTTAAACATTTAAATGAGCACTAAGCTGGTTTCCTAACCGGAGTTAAGACATCCTCAATTTTTTGTTCATGAATCAAAGATCTTATTTGGGGGCCTACAAAAATTCCTCCCTTGATTTTAGCGTCACTAACCCGAGTAATGTTTTCCTTGAAGTAACAAAACCCTGCATTACTTTTGTCCATTGCCTTAACAAATTTTTTGAAGAGCCCCAACTTTATGTGAAGAGGAGGTAGAATTATCCTATATGGACTCACCAGTGAGGAGTAAACAACATTCTTCTCTCCAAGAGTTAATACACGCTTTGACCATTCTTTCTTGATGTAATGTTCCGCTTTGTTCCTGCTGTCTCATTCGCAGAGGAAACAAAAATATTTCGTATAACCAAGCTGCAAAACCATTAACAAAGAAATAACTTTTAAACGACTGCAAAGGGTCCAATTGCATTTCTCATACTGAATTCTTTCTAACACTATTCTGATGTTTTCAAAGATTTACTTCATATTAGTTGCATAAGCCAAAAATACTGAAACAAATTTGTTGCCATTGTGCAAAAGGACAGCCGTCAAACTACTTTTGGAAGAGTCAATAAACACTTTCCTCTCTGTACTTATATGTGCATGTTCGAGTGTATCCACCACAGTACAGACATTACTACACTAAATCATTTTCTTGAAAACAGTAGTTTTGAAACTCTGTATGACGGTTACGAAAAATATAAATTTTAGTGTCACGATAGAGCAGATTCCAGCGTCTAACACTAGAAGCAAGAAGTTCTGTCTGTATCTTGGAGAGTTTTAAATCCCGTACGATGTCATTTAGTTCACCCTGAGCTATCAGATGGGGATCCAATGTAGATTGGGTTTCCTACATAAGTAGGATTATTTTCTTCATTTGGAACTTCAGTAGTTGTCTGAAATACGTAATCCTCATTTAGACAGAATGGACAATAGTTGTAGATATATTGTATAAGTAAATACAACAGTTTATATAACGAGTTTTTCATCTAGCTTTTAGTTAAGAGTTCACGTATTAAACGAAGACAGAAAAGAATAAAAAGGAAAAGAAATGTACGTATTTGAAATTAAATAATGCAAATAAATCTAAATACATATTAAAAACAATTCTAAAATCTTTTGTAGTAAGAATTGCATACAATTATTCTAAATGATTGTTGTTTGTTTGTATTCATTCCTTGCTTCTTATTTGTCTCAATGACATGAGATTTGGAAAGATAATTTTTTAGGCGGGCCATTTATATGGAGGACAATACATATAAATCATTTGAGTATTTCATAGCTGATTCAGGATTTCAGGTGTAATGTACTATTTTGTAATATGGCGATTTTATCTTATTAAAGCTGAATGCTAAAACTAACAAGGATTATGACTAAAGTTGAATACTGTTTGGTAATGTCTAGATGCACAATTCATGGTTTCGAACATTTATAAATAGCAGTTTTGAAACTAAACATTAGCTTCAGTTCAGAAAATCTGTAGTTCATCCAGGATGAGCTTACGTGCGTAAATCAAAATTTGAAAATTGGTGTTTAATTTTTGTGATATTTTTTAAACCTTAACTGATTTATTCATAAGGTATCAAATGTGGAGATTCTAGAATACTTCCATATGAATCGCTAAAAACAATTGCGTTTTTTTTCACAACTTGGTTATAGTTGAACTACAACAACATTATCTCATTTTGTAGAACAATAGAAAATAACTTTCGCAAAATCAATGCAAATAAATAGTTCGTAACTATCAGTGCCTTACCAGACCTGCAATATCCTAAATAGATGCTAAATAATATGCACCCGCATTCACAGCTAGTCGTTATTAAATTAAATCACCGTATTACAGTACACTACAGAAAATATAGCTGAAATCCTTGCTCACCAATGTGGAACTCTACACAAATGATTTACGTACATTGTACATTTACGTACATTTAAATATCCGCCTCAATAATTAATTTTCCTTAAAACTCAAGGCGTCGAGACAACTAATAAGCAAACTAGCTATTAGAAATAGAAACAAAGATAACATATTTACAAATGTAATCTTTATTTAAGCGCGTTTAATACATAAAGTATTACGCGAAAAAAATTACCATTCCACTTCATGGGTAACACGCAACCTATTTTAACACATATTACCCTCTTGTGGAGGATGTTTACGCTTAACCCGTTTCAGTTCAAATACCTATTTTTAGGTACTGAAGTAGTGTCTTCACTATTTGACTAAGAGGTACCAAAAAGCTTTCTACTTCGGCATTGTAGAGGCATTGTAGAAAACGTTACCTATGGTTTCACGCCCTTCTGCATTGAGACATAGGGATGTTGACGTCATAACTTTGAAAAATATTTTTACGTAATGCGAACTTTTATTATTTTTTGACGGTACTTAGTTTCGATCCGAGAAGATTTAAATCTTGCACAAACATTCAGTCCAGTGAGTAGTATTTATCAGATTTTCTCACATCGCTGGAACAACAGAGATGGGGTCCAGAGGGCCGTAAAGGTAAAAAAATGTTCTAGGTCAAAAGCGCGCAAACAATAATATCGTTGAATGAATACAGCCCATGTAATTCCAGCGTGTACAAAAACAACGCAAAGACAAGAAAAGCGCATGGACAAAACAGCGCATGATAATGCAGCGCCGACAAGAACAGCGCATTGACGAAAACAGCCTATGCAAATACAGCGCAGACAAAAACAGTACATGGAAAAGGCAACACATTCAACTACAGGGTAGACAATAGCAATGCATGTAAATAGGTCTTTACACTGTGGCAAATCCGGTGACCCTGGAGGTGATGGGAGACATGCTAAGTCTCCTGCTCCTAGACGACCAATCGAACGGTTCAGTAGAGTCTTATTCAGGAATTCACACATTTGGCGACCCCAGCGAGGGGTTGACCAGTCTTGTTGAAAAATGAAGTTCTCTTCATGCAGGCTTGGAAACAACCTGTTTTGTAAAATAGCGAGATACTGCTGAACGTTAACGGTTTTTCCATTACAGAAGAATGATAAGTAAACAGATGATCGGGATATCGCACAAAATACATTGACTTTTGGCGAATCTCGAACATGTTAAATGAATCCATGCGGGTGCAGTAGGCCCCAAATTAGAACATTTTGTTTGTTTACCTGACCACTAACACAGAAAGTCGCTTCATGACTGAACACGGTGCGTCTTGCAAAAGTGTTATCATTGTCAATAGCATCCATAAGCTCGTTAGAAAATACCACACGTAACTTATACAGCATTATAACGAGTAACAGCTGTAACTTATACGGCTTCATAACCAACAGAAGTCTCAAAACATGTCAAATTTTTGTTGTTGGCAGTAGTAACTCCCGACTGGCACGACGAGTTGATTTTGACGGACTACGTTGGAAAGCGGTTTGAATTCGTGCAACATTTTATTCAGAAACACGAGCGCAGCAAGGACTCTTTCCTTTACATACACATCCTGTATCTACAAACTATTGATACAATCTGCGAATGTTCCACCCATTCGGAGGATCAATTTTATGGCTTAACCAGAAACGATTTTGCAATGAAATCACGGAATTGCACGTTGTAAACTCAAGAACAAAAATTGGTTTCTGCTGCGGAGTAGCCATTTTAAACTCATGACGGTTACCAAGCAAAACAGAATGCAACTGACATCTAGGGGTTATTATTATAAACTATACTATGTATTCGTTTCTCCAATAGCCGAGACGAGGCACAACGATCGATTGTTTGGACAAAATAAGTCTTGTTAATTGGTATATTCTTTAAGAAACAGGGTGTATATAAGGATATTATTAAATTCTTCCAAGATTTTTTTTAATATTAGTATACCGCCCAATAGTAACGAAATGTACAACGCTCATATTGTTGGACAACATTAAAGAAAGTGTAGTTTGAAATTATTCGGAGGAAAGAGAACGGAAAGAAAGACACAATGAAAGATATAATGCTTGACTCAGTATCACGTCTTTTATGAATATCGTCATTAAAGTTTGTTTAAAGTAAATATGTAAGTTATACAAATAGAATTAAAGATTCTTTTAAGACACATGAGCATGAACTTAGTTGTTATGATTTTTATAATTATTTTAAGTATTGTTGATATGTTAGTAAAATAGATCTACATGATAAAGATAGTATATATCACGTTCGCGATTTATGTGAAATGTTTATTTCGAAGTTCTTATATTCATATCAAGAGTTAGAGAAGTGATATCCAATAATTACCTTAGAAGATTTGAATAGCGAATTCATAGATAATCATCATGGGTACAAGTAAATAGATGATAGAAAAAATTCTTATTATAGTGGTGGAATGTGAAAAATATGGTATAAAACTTCAAAAATATTTAAGTTACTTTTATCTCGTTTACGATATTAGGCGAAGAATTTAAAAGTATACCGAAACATCAATAACGATTAGTAATACATCAGTGCAAGATGTATTTAAAATACTAGAGAAACAAATACTCAAATTGTGAACATAGTTTTAGTACATTTTGCCTTTACAGACCAATGTGATAGATAGAGTATGAGTTTGAAAAATTATATTACACCTTTTGCGAACTTTATTATGGTAAGCGAAGCGCCTTTATAGATGTTTTCTATGGATGAATTTTAAGAATTAAATTACACATTTTGCGCACTTTATTATGGTAAACGAAGCGCCCTTATAAATTGGAAGCGTATAATTTGTATTGGCTATTAATACAATACAATATAGATAATGATATTGAGTTTTAAAGGACAAAAAGACTGGCATTGTATTGAAAACATATTTTGAGATGTTAGATTGTTATTTACCATTATCTATGTAATAAATAACGGAGATCGTTTGTAATACTTTAAGTAAGAAAAGTGAAGTTAACATTATTGAGGAGCTACTACATAATTTTGTTAAAGGAGAAGGATATGATAAATGCATAACCGAAACAATTTAAGCAGGACTACGTAAGTCGTGAATCTTTTAAAAATCAACTTCAGAAAAACTTTAAAACAAATAATGAATCATGTGTTTAAATCAAAAATAAAAATGTTACAACAGAGCATGGTATTGGTCAACCAATAACTTTGGGCTAAAAATAATCAATTGAGAAGTAATAGAAAGAAGTTTGAAGATGTACTAAAACATTACAAGGCACATACTTAAAGAAAGATGAATCAAATATACGATCACAATTAACAAAACTAAATATTCGGATAACTGATATTTATAGACAAGAAGTAGACAATAAAAGCTTTTACGTGATACAATTGCAGAATCTGATGCTGTAGCTTTACGTCAAATTAAGTCAGTGTTCGGTAAATCTGTTACAGACTTCAAAACATCAAACAAAGAAGGAAATATGGTCATTATGAAGAAATAAACTACACGTTTATGCTGTTAAGTGAGAAGTAAAAGTGTTAAAGGTCCAATTTTCAGAATATTCAACCTATCTAATACAATAGATAGTACAAATTTCCCTCTAATTGTTAACTAATGCAATTTTAATCATATCCTGATAAACCCCATCTAAATTTATATTTAGGTTATGATCATTTGGTTCAAAATAAAACTTTTAGCTTTAGCGAAGTTAACATAATTACGATTAAACAAAAATACAACGCTGCCATGGAAGAAGGAAAATTGCTATTTGTTATTATGTACAAAGAAAAAAAACTTTAATCATTTTCGATACAATGAACGGTATGTATCTTGCTAAGTGTAAGAAATCATCAGACGAAAGGAAAGATACATTAGAAAAGAGCAAAGAAAGAACGGAAGATATATTAAAAGGGATTATGTAGTGTATGTGGTATTTAAAAAAAACTCAAATCTTTAAAAAGAAAGGTTGAATAGAAGATAAAGGTATTAGAGAAGACTTTATAAAAGAAATTCACAAGCCCACTAGAAAAATTATCCTAAGCTTTGTTGTAAAACGTATTGATGATAATTGGCAAGCTGCTCTAGTACAAATAGAGCGTCGGATATAAAAAAAAATGTTTCAAAATTAACCAAACACTATAAGTATTTAATAAGAATTAATGATGTGTTCTCTACATATCCATTGGCTGTTCGTGTTAAAGATAAGAATGGAAAGAATATTACAGAAGCGTTTGAATCAGTATTAAAAATTAGAAAACCTAGTAACTTACACACTGACCAGGGAAAAATTTTAAAACAAAGCTTTTAAAGAGTTTTTGAAGAAGTGTAGTGTTGTCCATTAACCAACTTGTAATGGTAAAAACCTTCCATCATAGAACGCTTCAACAGAACTATTAAAAAAAAACTTGTGGAAGATATTTACTACGCAAGGAAATTATAAAATTACAGAGATATTAGCAACATTAGTTAGCGAATATAATAGTAAAGCACATAGAAAAATTGGTATAAACCTTGTAGAAGCTAATAAAAATAATGAGCAAAAATATTAGAGGACTTGTATAAGAAAGAATATAAGTGTGTTAAAACTAAATATAAAATTAATGATTCGAATAAGTAAATCTAAAAGTGTGTTTGAGAAAGAAAATATGCCTAACTGGTCAACAGATGTATTTGTTATTAAGGAGTTTATTACATCCAATCCACCAACATACAGAATAAAATGTTTAGATAACGATGAAGAACAAGGAAGGCTGTATCACCAAGATTTATTAAAAACTAAATACAAAGATGAATATCTTGTTTAAAGAGTTTTACGAAAGAAAGGTAGTAAAGTGTTTGTCAGATTGCTAGGGTTTGATGATTCTCATAATAATAGGAAAGATAATGTTGTAGTTTAAGTTTAGTATGATTTGTATTTTGATGGGTATTACTCATAAAAGGTTTCTAAGATTCGGTGGTAGCATATATTTCTAGCGTCAGAAAAACGAGAATGGAAATAATTAAGAGATTTTTTCATTTGCATTCTTAAGAGCTTATGATGAAAAAAGCTATGACCGAGATTCCGACAACCGCTCTAATAGCCGGCCACTTCAAAAATCAACATACTTACTAAACGTGTTATTTCGAATTATCAGGTGCCCCTTCTAAGAGCGAGACTCTTAGAAATTAACCAAACTATTTTCTTCATTCGAAATATGCGTAGTATGGATAACGCACAGTTTAAACGGTATTTGCTACGAACAGATTAAAGGTAATTTTTGGCATGGTTTATTTGGTGATTCTAAATTGATCATTGGTAAAGAGATCATTAACAGATTAAAGGTAAATCATTGGTACATCAACGCTACTAAGTTATGTGAAGATGGTGGTAAGAGATTTGATTATTGGCTAGAAAATAAAGGCTAATGGCACATGTTTCCAGAGCCACAATTCCGGCTGTTAAAAATATTAAAAAAGTAATATTTGGATAGATAGGGAGAAAGGATACTTGAACTTACGAAGTTGATTTAATATGGTCAAAAGAGACTTAAACATTAGTAAGAAAACCAAAAAACTCTCAAGAACAAATAAACTATTATTAGGAAAACAACAGCTCAAAATCTTCTTAGTTTCTGGTTATCCATTGAATATTACCTTTATTTTAAAACCAGTCATAACGGTTTCAATACGTAAATGAGTCCTTTGATCAACAGCTACATCATCAGTTAAATATATAATCATATTTGGTATCATACTTTAGCATAATATTAATCATGTGATGAGTCATCATCAAGATCTATATCATCATATGTGTCATCATCAACATCTAGATCATCATGTGGATCATCATCAACATAAAATTATCTTCTAAAATATAACACACACGATCAAATACAAATTTAAGAGATAATTTTTTAACATCTATCATATTCGATTACAGTTCTTCTGTATGTAATAATATAAATCATTTCATTTTTATATATAAGCTAACAAAAATGAAATCTTTCCCGAATTATCTCATAGAAGTGAATATTGCAAAATTTCTTCCAAAGTTCTTTTATTGAATCAAAATAGTATAGTCCCGTGACTTATGGTAATACTAGACTTGTGGTCTGCCGGCTATGATCTCTATCCATCTGAAACAGTAAAAATAAAACCTGGTCATATACATTTACTTAAAACTTGAGGTGATATAGATAGTGGATATCAAGGAGAAGTTGTGGTGGTAATTAAGAAAAGAACGTCAATAATATGGTCTATTTGCGAGCTATTTGGGGCTAACGAAATTCTTAGATTTTTAAAGTTATTTCATTGTGGGAAACTATTCTTAAAGATCTCAGGGTATTGCTCAGTTAGTTTAAAAAAACATGAATCATTAACAATTGAAGTAAATACAAAATTTGATAACGAGAGCAAAAAAGGTTCTGGAGGTTTCGGATCATCGGATGCAATTTGATGTGGCATCTCTATTCGAAATAGTAGCTAAACACACGTAAATAGAAAGTCGACAGGAATTTTATCTTTAAATTCTAAAAGAAAAGATTTTGTTAAAGGTTGTCTCAGTGAAATCTCTATCCAGCATACTCTATCACCATAATATCTTATACAGTTCTCAGATAAAGTTTGAAACCATGATATATAATCCCATTTAAGTTTATCAGCAAACTCTCTGGCGAAATCTTATAAATATGAACATGAGCTAAAATTTTTCAAAAAAAATCTTCAGATAATTTCCTGTTTGATATAGTCCCCCATTCAACCTTATCAGCAAACTCTCTTATGCAATTTGGGGCCACAGTGGCTCAGTGGTAGAGCGTTCACTTCTGGTGCTTGGGGTCCCGGGTTCGATCCCAACCCCCGCGAATTGAAATTTTGGTGGACAAACACCGTGTGCGAGCGTTTTCTCGGGGGTTCTCCCGTTTCCTCCCCTTCCTTTATTCCACCATTTCATTCATTACTCATCACCGTCTCCTTTCGCCTAACCGGCATAACCGTTGGACGTTAAACTCAAAGATTTCATTTCATTTTTTCTCTTATGAAATTTTCTGTTAAGTCCTTAGATGTTATAGTCAAGCAGTTAACTCTATCTGCAAACACTCTTATGGAATCTTTTGATAAGTCATTGTACGTTAAGTCTTCCCAAATAATTTTAACCTTGAATTTAAGTATAAAATCTTCTGACAACCTCTGTATGACAACTCTTTCTAATTTATTTTATCTTTATATTTACCTATAACATCTTTTGTAACATTTCCCGTAAAACGCATGTAAGACCATTGCCGATCTGTTAGTGTATCTAATATTTCATCAGATAAATTCGAAACATGCTTCTCAATAATATTTGTATAAAGAGTTCGATATTTTCCTTAACAGTATTTATCAATGATCTAACATATGAACATCAATGAGAAATTAATTAAATCAGGAATATCAAATTTAACTCTTTCATCTGGAACATCATATTCTAAGTAATAACACAGACATTTAATACAGGTGTAAGAGGAAATGCTTGTTTAACAAGTGATATATTCTATTACAACTTTCTGTAAACAATATAGGTAATTTCATTTTTAAAGATGTTCTATATTATAAATGTGGAGAAACATTGTGATACAACAAATAAACATTTTACACTTATTCATGAATATCTTAAATACATAGCATGCGCACTACAAAAATAAAAAATTGGTAAAAGAAAAGAAAATATTGTTAAAAGAAATAGAGTTAAAATTGAAAACAAAAAGCTGGATTAGAAATATACACACTACATTCAAATTGGGATAGCGATAGAGAAATCAAGCATAGATACATTCTTACGTATATAATTTAGAAAGTAATTACTTACGACTTTAATTCATAATCTCATAGAAGTCACTCTATAATAAATAAGATGAGTAGTGTTAAGAAAAAATTAAATCAGATCAACATTTGCAAGAACAAAACAGGAAGATGCAATCTTTAGTTAAAAATACTGTAGTGGAGTTATGAGTATATGTAAAGAGAATGGGAAAAGAGGTTATTCGTGACTAAGGAAAGTAGAACTTATTGATCATATTAATGACAGTCTTAAGAACAATATAAGAAAAATGAAATCAGATCAAAATTTGCAAAAGACAAAACCAGAAGGTGAAATTTTTAGTAAAAAATACTGTAGTAGAGTTAAGGGTGTATATAAAGAGAAACGGATATTCGATAAAAAGAAACGGATATAAAAGGTTATTCCCGACTGCGAATAGTCGAACTGATTTACTAACTAGATAAAGATGATTTAAAAGTATTTAAAGAAAGCCTAAGGAAATATTCCCATTCAAAGAAGACATTTTCGAGAACTGACACATAAAAGATTAGATAGAAAGAAAGCTTTAAGTTTCCGTTTGAAGAAGGAGTAATTGAAGAACCAAGAGTGAAACCTGAACCTCCGCCGAGTAATGTAAACCTCGAAGACTCAGTGTGTAAATAAAAATTAAAAATATGGAGATTCAAAACAGATTATAGAGAACATGATTGTCCAGAACAATATATGACTTCAACATCGAAAGGCTTTAATACAAATGCTGAACACAGCACACAGAAACATGGTTTGTTAAAATCTAATCATTTGAAAGACTGTCAATATAAGAAAGAAAAGAAATTCTGAACTTTTACTTTAGCACTAGTAACAAAGAGATATCCCAATCAACCAATCAAAAAGAATTCAAAACAGATGCTAAAGAAATATTAAGAACAAGAATTAACGAATTCAAAGTTAGAGATTCTTTATGGGCTCTTATGAATATAAACTACATAGAGATAGTATTTAATAAATATGCAGTGCATGGAGAATCATCATACATAGAACTAACAAATGAAATTAAAAGAAAAAATCTGTTATTAGTGTAAAGAAATTGTTATGTAAGAACAAAGATGAAAAACGAGTCTTATTTCAATTGTCTGTGCTCTATATCCGGTTGAAAAAATCGACAGCGACTATCAAAGTACAGGCATGTTTTTAAAGACCCCGAAGAAAGATTAAAATATATTGATTGTGCTGTAAAACCAAGTAACATTCCTAAAATTGAAAGACTCGATATATCAATTCACGCTTACAAATACAACAAAGAATATATGATATACGTTTTACATCATGATCAAAACTAAACAGACACTGACGTAAATCTATTATATATAAAAGAAGAAACTATAATACCCTATTTTTAGATTGAAGATCTAAGTAGGTTAGTTAGTAGTCAAATAATTAAATGGAGAGCTCGAAATTACATATGTGATAGATGTTGTAATCTTTTAATCACAAAATGAATTACATAAAAATGTGAGAGATTGTTGTACTCTCGAAGCTGTTAATATAGAAATACCATGAGAAGATATAGGCTGAATTTCATAATTACTTATACACGATGCAAATTCCATTTCTGATTTAAAATGTTTAATTATTATGCTTAATAATAATGCTTAATAATGCTTAATATAAGGTTATGGAATATGATGAAAATAATGCAGAAAGCGTATCATATACGAAAAAAATATCAACTGCATATGCCATCTAGGCTCTGTCATTATATTTTCAAATGTGAAGGAAGTAAAACAAATTTAGTTGTGTTTAGACGTAAAGATGCAGCTAAGACGTTCATACGGCCGAAGAAATATCAAACATGTATATAATAGATAACGAATTAACTTTCATACCTGAACAGCGAGAAGAACTCAACGAATCTAAATCCTGCTTCTACTGTAAAGAGAAATGTGCTCCAGTAAATCATAAAGTTAAACATCACGATCATATAACTCGAGAGTTTGTGGCAGCTTTATGTATTAATTGTAATCTGAAAGTTAAAGTACTTAAGCTTGTGCCAGTGCTTATATGTATGTGTCAGTGGTTATGTAGCTAAAATACTGAATTACTGGCAACTGCATTGTAAGTGAGAGTAACGTGTTGTTCTTTTTATTAAAAACAAATACATTGATATTAGAACTATAATTTTCGTTGTTTGTATGCTATATGAAGGAACTGGTGTTTATTTTAATATAAATGCATTAGAAGAGAAAATACTTGTTACTGAAGTATATGATAGAAAACTGAAAATATTTAATACTTTATTTTAAATTTTCTACAGATATTAACAACGTAAGTGGATGACTAACTGTTTGTCCATTTAACGGGAGTCGCTGAGGTCGATACATTTTGTTTGGGTTACGATATGAGGATTTTAAAACACTTGTTAACTCAATTACTTTAAATTAAAAACAACATATAATCTTGTATGCAAAATGCTCTGATTCAAAAGCGCACTCAAACGAGGGATCCAAAGGACCCAGAACATCTAAAACGTTCTAACCTAGCAAAGTTTTTAACACTTTCTTAAGAGAATTATGGTTGTTGTAGGAGAGAAATGCGTGATATACTGTAGAAAATATGATGTTGCACTCCCTTGCATTCTTTATGTTTTTATAAAAAGAAGTTACTGTACTAATTTGCTGAGAATATAGGTGATATTACTTTAAAATTACGTATCGCGTCATTGAAAGTAGAAATGCTACTTCGATATTGCTTAAACACAGTGACTGTTAGTGTTAGGTACCCCTACAAATTATTTCAAGGTGTCCAGACCCTTACTTGAAATATGCTTTTTAAGAAAAATAAATCTTAGAGAGCTCAATACTTCGAGGTAAAGGATAAAATGTTTATAAAATGCATAGGAGTATACAGGAGCAACACTCTTTTATAAGAAGATGATAACGTAAAATACTTATTCCGTTTTATATAGTAAAGGGACAAGTTTGTACTGTCGTGAATAATTACCTTGGACTTGAAACTCAAACACAGCCCTTTTGTTAGGAACCACTAGGAAACCTACGTATAACAGATTGACACAGAATGCGGACTTTTTTTTTTCTGGGAATAACTATTGTATGGAAACATGTTGAAAAATTGTAGACCCCACAGTGAGGTATAGTCGAATATAAGAATAAAGTATTATGCAGAATGATGTAGTATACGGAAGAGCAGGAGAACAATGTGACTCAGTGGTAGAACAACAATTATTGATGTTCATGATTCAAAACTAACTAAGTAAACTTTGTGTCGAATATTTGTACATTTGTACTAGTGGGTAACGTTGAAAAGTGAATAATTGTGAAATGTTAAAATGAAGAAAGTGGTATGAAACTGGATAACCCAGAGAAATTCCACAGATTTTTGTCTATTACAACTGTGATGGTTTGGGATTGAACCGAAGATCCGCGTACCAGAGGGTTGCACTTTACCAATGTACCAATCTTTTCGTGCATAGAAGCATTCCGTATAGTGATAATCAAAAATATCAGATATATTTCTAGTAGATTTTCTGCTCAGATTGTTAAATAACGCACTTTTTCTACTAACATTTCAATAGTGAAATGATGCAAGTGACAATGTATAAGGGATAATAAATATTGAATGGTCGTATAAGGTAATCTCTAATATTTAAAGTTAGATAAATTGAATCACAAGCACACAAATTATGTTCAAAGAATCAATACAAAGAACTTACATCCTTGAGTTTATCGCCCTCCTATAATGCAACTAGTTAGTTTGTTAGTTTATAATAATTTAAGTTGAATGCTAGGTAAGATGAAATTTCAAATAGTTATTAAAAGTACAGATAAAGAAACATTTCGTCTTTGGAAAGTTCATTTATCTCTAATTTTGATACCAAAAGATAGTTCTAGGCAGCAAAGTTAGTTATGTGATCTTATGATTCGTGAAAATGGTTTTGTCCACACCCATGGAATTGTTTGTCCATCACAAATTCACACGTTCTGAGAATGAACTATGCAATAACATTTTACAAACACTACCTTGTTCCCTTTCCAAGTTTTAGCTACTGGCATAAGGATACGAAGTTACCATCTGATAAAAAATAATAATTATATTTGGTTGTCGATCTAAAAACCTGGATAGTCTCAGCTTGAGAACAGATATTGCTTTTCTTAATTCTTTTGCACGGTGGGAGCTTCCAAGTTTAGTTCATCTCTGCATGTTCTTATTTTCTTCATTGTGTTTAAAGTTTTGCATTTTTTAAAAAAGTTCCAAGTTGGAAGACAGCGAAAATACTTATTCCGACAAGGGTCTTATACACCCATCTAATAGCTTTGGTATTTTAAATGCAAGTGTGCTTTGGTATTGGTATTTTAAATAAAGCTGTGATATTAAAACTATTGTACGTGGACCATAGGTAGTTCTTCAAATCTATAAGTCTTGCCATCTTAAACAATAATCCGAAAAGAACAAAATAAAATTCATGTGAGCTGTGTATCACATACTATAATAAGAATACCAAACAGTTATTGATTATCCAATAGTATTATAAAATATTCTTTAGTGCCTTAAAAATATTTAACTTCTGCTGCGTAATGGGTCCATGGTTTGCTCTTAGGCCGTCAAGTTGTTATTATGGTTGACGCACAGCATTTAAGCAAGCTTCCGCAGGATTCTCATATTTCCTCCCTGGAAAATCAATCCACTCCAAGTAATATTTTTTTTATTGTTTCCAAAGAAATCGCAAACTAAACTAAACCTTCAATGTACATTATTTATTGATAATTATAAGGTATAATAATAGCGTAGTTATGATTCTATTGCAAGAGAGGAAGGAAGATCAAATTAAAGACGTGTTATATACGACTAAACTAATCCAATTTTGAAAGAATAGCTGCTCTTAATTTCGTAGAATGCTCTTAACTATCTAGCATAATTATTAACGGACCGAAATCATATTCACGAAATAATTTAAATGTCGGCTATAAGCAGGGAATTCCTATTATTTTTGAATTCAAAATTTTTGTCGTTGTAACTTCTATCGAGGAAGTTACGGTTTAAATATATGCAACGATAATCATGCCTGTTATACTGTATAATTATGAAATATGTTATCTTACTTACTCTGAAGGAAGTCGTTTAGGTAAAAGGAGAGGCTAATAGAGCCATTGAATGAATGTGGTAGAAAATGGAAGTACCAAGAGAAAAAATAATGATGTCCACAAAGTTTTCTTAGTTTTGCATCATGAACCTAAAAAATCTTCTTCTTCAAGTGAGTCACATTGATGTCCTGCTCTTCCACATAACACATCATTCTGCATAAAACTTTTTTTCCATTATTCGATTATACCTCGCTGTGGATCTACAAGTTTTCAAGTTGTTTCCATACAAAAGTTATTCCCAGAAACTAAAAGGCGTCTGCGTTGTGTGTCAATCTTTTATAGGTAGGTTTTCTAGTGGTTGCCTAATAAAAGGGTTATGTTTGATTTTCAAGTCAAAGGTAATTATTCACAACAGAACAAACCTGTCCTTCTACTACAGAAAACGGAATAAGTATTTCGCGTTGTCATGTTCATAAGAAGCTCTCCTGATGTATCCTCCTATGCATTTCATAAACATTTTATCCTTTACCTCAAAGTATCGAGGTCTCTAAGAATTATTATTTTTAAAAAGCATATACCAAATAAGGGTATGAACACCTTGAGATAATTTGAAGGAGCATCCAGAACTAACAGTCACTGTGTCTAAACATTATTGAAGTAGTATTTCTACTTTCAATAACATTATTCGTAATTTTAAAATAATATCACCTATATTTTCAGCAAAATAGTACAATAACTTCCTTTTATAAGAAAATAAAGACTACAAAGGTGACGTGGCATCATCATTTCTAGAGTATGTACGCATTTCACTCCTACAACAACCATAATTATAATAATAAAGTGTTCAAATCTTTCTTAGTTTGGAAAGTTAAGGGAATGTTCATGGAATGTTCAGTTAAATATTCAGGGAGCAATGGATCACTAGTTTGGGTGCGCCTTTGAATCAGAGCACTTTACATACAAGATTATATGTTGTTTTCCATTTAAAGTAATTGAGTAAACAAGAGTTTTAAAATCGTCATATTGTAGCCAAAACAAAATGTATCGATCTCAGCGGCTCCCGTTCAATGGACAAACTGTTCATCATTTACTTACGTTGGTAATGTCTGTAGAAAATTTAAAATAAAATATTAAATATTTTCAGTTTTGTATCATATTCGAAAACAAGCTTTTTTTCTTCTAATGCATTGCATCTTAAAATAAACACCAGTTTCTTCATATAGCATACAAACAACTAAAATTATATTTCTAATATCAATGTACTTCTTTTATAAGAGAACAATACGTTAGTCTCACTGACAATTGAGTTGCCAGTATTTCAGTATTTAAACAGTAAAGTATTATTTACATATGTAAGTTCAAATGTTTGTAAACTATTGAATTTTTAATGTTACAATGATATTGATTAATCCATTTATAGAATAATATTTGCAGTTGAGTGTTCTGTAACCCTTTGAAATTTTACACCTTTCTTATATGATGATAAACTAAAATAATATATGAGGACTAAACATATTATTCTATTCATACAAAATCAGGTGCATATGCTACAGTGTCTCAGTGTTCATTTACAGCATTATATAATTATTTATATTTCTCCAAAAACATTTCTACTAATTATTTCAATATGTTTCAACATACATATTGTCTTAAAGTAAAGATAAGAGAATTGTTTGTTATAAAATATAATTGTTTGTAAATTCTAGGGTTTCGCCAAGATTTGCATTATTTCGTATAACTTTCTTTCTCCGTAAGTGATCAAGTGATACTCATAGATTTTCGTACGTTGCCGGAGGATACATTATAAAATATTTTGGTAATAAATGTTGCTTCCAAGTAACTGTGGTGTCTCTGTAAGCAAACAGGGAATTTGAAAGGAAAGAGAAACATGTGTTTTTCTGATGTTTCTTCGTTTTGTTCTAAATCTAAACAAATATTGTAAATTTTTGAAGAAATGTTATGTTATACGTAAAAGAAGTTGCAGCTGGTGGCCATCATGAATTTTCACTCTTCGGAACACATTTTGTTCTTGTTAAAATCTCAAATCTGATTCTCGGATGTTTTAAGACTCTGAAAATAATAAATTTCATGTAGCTTTGTGGGAGTCCATTATGTGCTAACCAACGTCCTCCTCTATTACGTTTATTTTTAATGGTAATATTTATATTCTTGAATATGTTTCAGTTAGCAGAACCTTTGGAATTTAACGAAAACATACAACCTGTAAAATTTCCTAGTAGAAGAAAAGCAGAAGAACTAGAGGCTGGGACTTTCGTATATGTAACCGGTTGGGGAGATATGACGGTAAATATAACTCATATGTTTTTATGTTAACTCGTATGACTTGCAATATGTCTTTTAGAAGTGTAATTCATATACATTTTCATAACAAAATAATTATTTACAATTATATCAGCTAACACTCTGCCTACGTTAGTTTTGGACTACATTGAGGTGATTTAGCACTAGAACGTTTTGATTTTATTTATTTTTACGTCATTGATTTAGATATCAGATTGAATTCTATATTGCGGCCTATAACTATTTGAACTAAAGAGAGTCTTGCAAAAGAAAACATATATTAGGAATATCTATAACATTCTAGAAAACGTACTAGTTAAGTCAAACACACGACAGTGCAAGAAATGTCCACCATAAAAAGTTTGTACACAATGATGTGTCTATATCTTCCGCAAATTCTATTACTAACCACGTATTTGTTTCAGGGCTGTAATATATTACAGTTTTCCGAAATAATGTAACAGTGTTTACCTTTTTATAAATTATACTTATAAAACTTGCAAATTCATAATGAATATACCAATATTATTTATGCTATACCTGACAAACACGAATATACCTGTAATAGTCCGATGTATTCCTGTAGTTGAATTTCTTTTAAATCCCACCAAGGTATTTGTCGTCTCAGTTAATTCATCATTCTTCTTCTTATTCTTCTTCTTGGAATCTATTTACATCATTTGTTCTGTATTAGGACATATATCTTCCAGAACCTCAACCTAAGAGGCATTTGGTCTGTTGTTTTCAGGTGAAATTAACAATAATCATAAACCTGGTGCAGCCAAAGTGTTCAAATATTACAAGCTTTTGTGAAACCAAAATCGTATATACACATTTATAAATATTCACTGAATAAGACATTGATTCCATTTACTTAGTACATTGTTTAGAAAAATAAAGTAATTGATGATAAAAATACACTTATATTTACGACGTGTGTAGTAATGTCAAAACGGTCAAGTAGAAATATTATTAGAATGTAAACAGAATAAACTCTTTTCATTGACATTTGGAAAATGGAAGGAGAAAGATATCTAAATTATATCATAGAGTAGGAAACCTGAAAATGTAAAGTGATTCAGCTGAAAATTAACAAAAAAGCATTTGGCTGCAAGTGTGGAATACTGATTTACATAATTAAAGTAAACGCGAAACTTATGCAAATTTACCAGAACTTATTTTAATAATTGCGAAGCATTCAAAATGGTATTTAAAACGATGCTCCGAATAGCCGAGCCGAAATTTATACGCTGTATCCCTAATATGATGAGAATAAGAGGAAATAGGCATAGGGAAACAATTGCGATCTTTCTTCAGCGCTTACGTGAAATGCATTAAACATTTACAGCGGGCTAATTGACTACCTTTGATGTATAAATCATTCGATATCCTGATCATAATTTCTGTAACAGCGATTGATTTTCCTGGTAAATTATTCTACAATCAACCAATACATATACAGATAATCCACTTAGGGGTAAAAATGAGCGAACCAGAAAACGCTTTGGGAGGGTAATAAACATGAAAGTAATAAAGAAGAGTACAAATGAGTGCAAGTACATTGAAGTAGCCAGCTCGATTACAGTTCAGAGTAGTAAACCCAAACGTCGCTGAACGTAGTGACCTCAAGCCGAAGTAAACGCAAACCGTAACGAAATTGAAGAGCGTTAGCTCCAGGGATCCTAGTAAGTCTGATCCTTATTGGAGGTTTTGAGACAGAACCTAACTAGGCGGAAGACTCTAAGAGAGTGGGAACTAAACACCATGGAAGCTAAAGAACAGGAGTTCACTACCTGCACATGTAACCATTTTCAATGTGAACGCGAAGTTATAAATAAAAATGAGAGCAATAAACGCTACATGTTGACATGCGTAGAACGAAATATTTTAAGTGAGTATTAATGGCGAAGAGGAGAGAAGCCAATCAAGTTTAGTCCTCATCTATTTTTTCTGCTTTACCGAGCTATGGAAAATAACATAGCTATGGGCATATCCTCTACTTTATAATATCCTTGTCAATTTCAGAAACTAAACTTGTTCGAATGTACTAACACTGGAAACGTTTTCACTTATGCAGGAAGTTTGTCTGACTCTGTAGTCACTGTCATTTTACTTGCTGGTATATAATAAAGGTTTAACTCTAAGTTTGGTATGGCGTAAAAACGATTTGTGGAAGGCGTACACAGAGAAAGGAAATAAATGGAAAGAATGCAAATTTTGCAAAAGATATAGAGAATTGCATATCGAGGAAATGTCAGGCAACATATTAAAGTAATACACGTGCCCACAATATATAACTTCTCCTAACAAGCTGCATAAGTGTATCCTTGTTTAGTCGGTCTATTGAAAGCCAAGAGGTATATACAATTACAAGGTCACCAAATTTATACTAATCATTAGATTATGGTATACTGTCAACGTGAAGTTCGATTGCAACTTCATCACGACAATTAATTAAATTAGACACAACAACAACAACAACAACAACAACAACAACAACAACAAAAACTCGCAAGAACATTTATAAACTCCAATCATACTTTTGTGGGAAGCTAAACATTCAAAACCAAGAAAAAGGATATTCGTTCTCTTGTTGATTGCATGAAACAGAAGATAAAACAGTACGGACATATTTTGACCGTAAGAAATTTTCTTCATAAGCAAACTTTAAGTAAGGCACATATTGCGCACACAATTTGCCGGTAACAAAACGTTTTCAAAAGCAAATATTAAGGAGGGATTAAAAAGCTGTGTGGTAGACCAATTTTCTTGATCCTTCTGTGCAAAGGTGGGCAAATTCCCAGGAAGATAGTTTTCTGAATTATTCCCTGGGAAAATACCGGGGACCATTCCGAAAAATGGGAATATTTCAGGAATTTATATACAAACACAAAGAAAATTGCATTCTATTACAATATTATGGTTTCAAAGTTAAATTCGTTTTTTAACTCAGTATATTTATTACTCTTCTGTCGAGAGTAGTCTTTAAAATTCCTATTTTGAGCAGTATTATGTTATTATTATTATATTTAGAGAGCACGCATATGTGCATATTTACTTACAATATGTTTTGTAGAAGCAATTTTTTTGGAAAAAACATTTGCTGCTTCAAATCCACGTAATTTTACGCAGCTAAACGGTTTAAATTTATATGGAAATGGATACTGAAAACTTGACCCTGGTACTGAAAATATTTTAAAGATATTAAATGTTTAATGTTATAAGCAAATTATGTTGGGTAACTGCCAGAAGGAAAAAGTCTCACCATTTTATCAGCATTTGCGCTTACATATTTTTGTCCACAATAATTCTAATATACTGACTTATCTTTATAATTTTGCTCATGACATTGCCACACACGACCTATCTTCTAAACATTTTCCGAAATTTCATGCGTTAATTCACATGTAATAGAAGTTCGAGTAACTATTCAGAAATTTTAGTCAGATACACCGATGTCTATTCCTAACGGTTGTTCGGGATATATTAGTAGTTCCTCACTTTTATTTCTACATAATTTCTACGTTATAAATTGCTTCCTTTCCATCATTTGTAAATCAGTATTCGCTATTTTTAACTGCAATCGGAAATGGAATTTATATCAATAATAATAATAATAATAATAATAATATCATAATAATAACATATTAATAATATAATAAAAATATTATTTACATCAAGTACAGACAACGAATTTTACTTTTTTAAACTTATAAATTATTTAAACCCAGAAGTAAATGAGAGTAAAGTAATTAATCATTTGGTTCTTATAATGTGGAAAAATGTAAAGAAAAGGGAAACAAATTCCTTCCCGGGAAATTATATTCCAGGGAACTTATATTCATTTTGTTATTCTCCTTCCCACTGCCCGTCATTACTTGTGGTCAAAGATCCTTAATTGACCCTCATTGAGTAATTTTCTTACAATAGCCTTCATCAATCAATGTTCAATTACAAACTTTGCAAACAAGATACTATTATTAACATACCTGCTGTTCTCTTATTTGACAAAAGAACTTTTTGGTATTTCCATCGGCTACTCATACACTTTGCACACCTCTAGGCTACTATGTGTATATTCTTACAGCGTATATATGTTTTCAAGAAGCATCGTAAGTAATAAATCCTGAGAAACATTTTGTAATTTTCCTAAAAAAGTGAAATTTGTAAGCATGTTATTATTCTATTTCGAACTAAAATGTTATATTTCCATGTAAAGAGAAACACACTTATAAATAAGAAATTTGTGTAGAATAGATAAAAGATTTTATATATTTTTCTCGTCGTTATAAGGAGAAAAATAATATTTTACTAAAAATGAAAACGGGTTTAAACCCAGGGAAAGAACCCAAAAGAATTCTTCAGGTTTTTGCCCATCACTAGGTTTATATCTTATAAATGTTGATCTTAATCTCTCGTTATCAATTAATTAACTAAATTTCTTCGTCCTATGATCCACAATGTGGAGAGGAAGTAAGATAACCCCATCATTTATTGTTCACATCATCACCCCTGTTTAGAATCCCTAGCACATGCTTTTTTCAACTTATAATATCACATAAGACTTATAGGTATTAGTGGTAGACTTCGAAGACAATGATAATTGGTAATATGCTTCCAAGTTGGGTTGATGTGCCCTAACCCACTCCTGTATGAATGTATATGAAACATAATTGTGCTCTTTTTGTCTAAGAACAATTTCCTACTCAATTACTACAAGAATACAGAAAGCCGCTGTTTGGTGATGCAGCGCGTATGTTATAAAGAGTTTTACATGGAAAACAATTCATTAATTTATTGTTTAGTATGAAACTGTTTTAAAATAGTTTAAGTCAGATTAGTGAGTGACTACAAAATTTCACATAACTCAAGAGAGTATCTGGTTATGCATTATGTATATCTCTACCAATTAAAGAAACATTGTTAATACTCCGGAAAACGAATCGATCATTTCCAGTTGTGACGCTGCGTCCAAACTATGGTTACCTAGCTCTTTATTAGAATGAACTGAAAAGGCTATTTTGGATTAATAGGCATTTTAATAGACAGTTTTCTTCTCTTGGCTTGTCACAGCTAGCAACAGAGAAAGGAAATACCCAAAACTTCTGAAGGTGACTGATGTTGCTTTACTGCGCAATTTTCGTAGGAAGTTTATTTGTTGAAGGTTATATATAGTCACCATACAGGATACACAATCACGATTTTGACAACGTGACACCGAATTAATGTGCGGAAATGGGTCAAATAGTTAAGGATTTATGAATAAGTCTAGAAATCATGGCATTGGATTCTTCCGGCTGTGATTGTTCACGCCGTCCACGTGTGTACATGTGTGTCATACCATGTATTCTGGGTGTGGTAGGTGGACCAAACAGAATGCGAAAGAGCAATAGGTTTCCATATTTAGAGATCTGACGCAAAATGAGGAGCTGACTGCTACGAGGCTTGGGTGTGTCCCTCGAAAATAACAAAAAGGATCTTAAAGTCTCAAACAAGAGATTAGAGACTCGGCATTCATCAACGAAACGTCGGTTGCGAGTTATCAGAAACGTCGTCAAAGTTTCTCAGAGCTACGAGGATACAGCAAGGTATGTATGAGCACTTATTCCATCAGTAATTTCATGATTAGAGATGTCATGCAGTACTATAAACTGTTATGTCTACCCACAGTAAAACTTTCAAGATTAAGAACTGTTATCGCATACTTGCATTTTTATAATTCTTCTCCAATAACGGAATTCCTGAATATTTTATCTGTTAAATCAATCTATACTAAATTGTCAAACTATAGAATACACCATCAAATAATATGAATTACTCCTTATGTTGTTGTAAGCAAACAGAAAAAGACCTGCGCCATCGTCGGAAAATGTGGGCTCGTCCTTTGCCGTGCTTGCGGGTTTGTCCTTGGTCTGACAATGGGGCTCGTCCATTTCTTTCTCACCTTTTCGATTTTTCGGGTCCAGAAATTTTGTGGTGCTGCTATGACATTCCTAATTCATATTTTCATGTGTATGTCTTATTTTTTAATGTAGTGTTCATTGTTCATTTTTTGATGTAATGGTAATTTAAGTTATTTGAGTTGTTGTGTGTTCTTATGGCAACTAGTCATCTGATTATATTGTTCGTATTGAAATAACCCCTAATTTTTTGATTAGTGGAAATTTAACGAAATAATTCGCGATGTCCTTCCTTTGGTTTCCATTTTTAAAATTTAAGAAATCTCCGCAAAACTTTCATTCTTGGTATGTTGTAAAATCGGGTGAAGCAAGTTGCAAATATTGTAGGAAAACTTTCGCTGAGGAACCGCGCTCAAAAAGGCATTGCGTTCCGAATTATGCCCCATGGCCAAGGCAGCAACAGATTTGCCAGTGCAGGAAGCCAGTTTGCCAGAGCCAGTTCGCCTACTTCATTTGAACCGCGGATAGACCATCGTCAGCAGTATAGTTTACCGGATACTGTGGATATGCAACCGATAACTCAAACGCAGCATTATAAATCAAATTTAGCGAAGTTTGAAGAAATTTGTAAAAAATGCTATCCTTGACTCCTTTCGATAGTACACAGTATAAATCATTGGTTTCGAAACGAACAATTTTCCTTAAGCCAGAAAAACTGACCGGCCCTTCAAATGAAGGTGCATCTTCTTCCGAAGAGTCTCCTGGTGTAATGACAAGCGATTTTGAGTTTGACCCGAAGTTAGCTTCAACACCTTTAAAGAAGGAAGAAAAGCAGCATATTATTGATTCAAAAGTGGTGGAAGATGACTAAGTTTATTTTCCATTCGATATACCACCTCAAGTGGGAAAACAATTGGAAGGTAGACAGCCAGAAATCTCGCCACCTGTATCAGATGACAATCATTCAGATGACGAAATTAAACAACTGGAAAAAAAAGAGCTCTATCAGGAAAAGGCTGCACGTGACGCGCTAACTCCTCTCCAACTCCTCTTTCATATTACTCAGGCGAAGAACTCAATGAGTTTATAAATGAAAATCCTTGCATTGAGAATCTAAGTTTTCCTAAATATTCACAAGTTGCTTCTCACCCCCCTCAAGTGAAATATTCCACCGCTGCTGATAACGCACTTGCACTCTTGTTATATAAGAATATTAGACACGAAATTTTAGTTAATGACGAAGTGAAGACTTCGTCAGAGGATTCATTAACTTTGGACGAGAATAAGTCAATAGAAGTTAATTCAACCCCCGAAAGACCCTCAAGTAGAAGATAGGCAAAATCTTGATTAATCAAGTGCAAAGGAAGAAACAGGAGATTGAATAGCCAGGGTACCGGTAATGAAATTGCCAAAATTTGCGGGAAGTAATGAAGAATATGTTACCAGATTCCTTGATGAATATCAAACCATAGTTCGTACTCTCAATTGGCTCGACCAGCAAAATTTATTTATTTGGGAGCTTGTCTCGAAAGTGCGGCTGTTGACTGGTACTTATGTCGTAAGGAAGCATTTCCTCAAGCATTTCCTGACGATTTATATAAGGGTCAACTTGAACAAAAATGAAAGAGAAAACGACTACCTGCTCGTTTCCCACCTGATAACTTCGCGTATATGTTAATAAGAGATTGGAAATTCGTAAGACCTGAAATTGGAGAGAGAGAGTTGTTACGTCTACTGTATAAGACGTTGCCTTCAAATTACGTCCAGGCCTTAGTATTAAAGGAAGTATCAACACGAGATGAAGCTATTCATGGGTATTCATGGGTTTTTGGCTGACATTTATACCGAATCTCATCGGGAAATGAAGAAAAACACTAGAGAATAAAGAAAGCACATCATTCAAAACCTTATATGGGTTTTAAAACCAATTCGTTTGTTAAAAGAATGTGGACGTATAAACGTGAAATCGGGAAACATGGTAGGCCAATTGAATTGTCAAGAGCTCGAACTAATTTATGAGATCAAAGATTGCCCACGATTTCCATTCGGATTTTTAATAGAAACGTAGATGCATTTTGGACACTGGTCGCAGATCTCTGTATTGGCTGAAGAAATGATTCCTCAAAATTTTCCAATTGCTAAGCGAATGCGTGCTACGATTCGTTTTCGAACACTAGGGGATAAGTTAGGCCAACCACTACCTGTGGTTGGGTTAATTTTTCAGGTAGGAACCTATGATCGAAGATGTCTTCGACTATGGTTAAATGTAGCATTAGTTAAGGAGTCTCAATTAGACGAGAAAATGGCTCTAGAAATAGATTTCATTCAGCGTTACACGTACGGTATAGAGTTACAACCTCTCATTATTAAAGGCAATCAAAAACAGCCAAACATGAAGTTTATTGTTCAGCATTTGGCAAGCCGCAAAGAACAAACAGTACTGAATTTGTCATATGTTCAGTTTTACAAAAAAAATGGTAACCCTAGGACAAATAGAAATGTTAGCTCTACATCGGTACCACGTACGAAATTAGAAAGTGACTCAAAATAGTTTAGAGTTCAATGATTCAATCTCCTTTTCTGAAGTCAATCTTCTTAATTCACAACCGGAAAATAAATGTCCTATATTGAGTATCAATTGTATTCTAACTCAATCATCGCGTAATTTAATCAAAATTGCCTAGTGCATGGAAATACCTGCTGGAAAAGTTGGCTTAGTAAAAGTGAAGCCAAGTTATCCTATAGTTGAAAATTATTATGTGGAACCGAGTGACGTTTTACGTTTTACGTTTTACTCAAGTTTAGTACCACCCACAATTTGTGTGGAAGAATTTGGGCTTGTTAAACTGCCTGTGTTCAATTTGAGTAAACGGGACTATACCTGACACTTAAATTGTAGGACATCTAGAGGATTGTGTTCGTAAGAGTGAACATGGCTAAAGCCAGCCCACTCTCCGCTGAGAAAATTGAGGAATCGAAATCTAAACTACAACATAACATTTTCAAGAAACATTCCCCTGACCTTTCCCCAGAAAATCGAAAAAAGGCAGCAGATCTATTAACTGAATTTCAAGATATCATGGAATGAACCATAGAAGATATGAACATAACACACGAATACGAGCACAGCATAGAATTAATTTCAAATATTCCTGTATCTTCACCTCCCTATAGAGAGACCTTAGAGACTAAGAGAGCCATGAAAGAAGAAATAGACAAATTCCTCAAACAAGACATCATTTATCCTTGTAGATCTCCATATGCGTCTCCCGTCATTTAGTCAATAAGAGAGATAATTCTAAGAAGCTCGTGGTAGATAATAGAAAATCGAATGCTATCATATCTCCTGACGGCTACGCTCTTCCATTAATCAACGACTTAATAGATTTATTCACAAACATTCAATTTGTAAGTTCAGTGAATCTCAGATAGGGTTTTTTTCAAATCCCCTTAAAGGAAGAGGATAAATTAAAAACTGCATTCACCTGTAGCGCAGGTTTATTTTCTTATAATGTGGTCCATCAGGGTCTTTTCACTTCCCCAGCAACATTTCAAAGAATGATCGATAAAGTGTTTGCCGGGTTAAAATGTGAGATTATGGCATGCTACATGGATGACTTGATTGTTATTGGAAAATCTATAGACGAAATGTTAGATAGGCTTAGGAAAGTATTCACACGCTTGCGGGGAGCCAATTTAAAATAAAATCGCCCAAAATCTCATTTCATGCATTCTGAACTATCAATTTTAGGATTTGTAGTAGCACATGATGGGGCAAAAATAGATCCCAAACGAATCGAGGCTATAATTAACTTTCCCGAACCAAAAACGGTTCGTGATGTACGTAGCTTCGTTGGAATGGCTAGTTAGAATTGAAGTTTCATTAAGAACTTTCCAGCTATCGCGAAACCTTTAATAGAATTGACCAAGTCTGATGTACTCTTTCAATTTGGAGATAAAGAGCGTCAAGCCTTTGATACTTTAAAGGGAAGTTTGTCACTGCCCCCTGTATTAGCCATCTTTGATCCGGATCCAGATGCTACCGAGTTGTACGTAGATGCATGTGAATACGGAATTGGTGCAGTACTAATGCAGATCAAGAAAGGAGAAAAGACCGATTGCTTATTATAGCAGAAAGATTTCAGACCATGAAGCTAAGTCCTTAACGATCCCAGAAAAAGAGACCATGGTATTGGTACAAGCTGTGTTACACTTCCATGAATATTTAATAGGAGTGCCTCACTTCACAGCGTTCACAGACAGTTGTTGTCTTTGTCTTTTGAGAAACATGAAAAATCTAAAAAGAAATATCTTCTTTGGTTAATCAGGCTTCAATCTTACATCTTTTCAATTAAAGCGATGAAAGGCAACCCCTCTAACCGGCATAGTGATTGCATGTCAAGTTACCCCACAGATTTTAAGTGAGGAAGAAAACGCAAATCGAGAAGAAGGACTTTGTATAAACACAATGAAAATTGACATGACTGATGTAATCAAGCCTCAGAAAGAGGACGAATATTTTGGTAGAATACGCGAGTTAATAAAGTATGATCCTACTAATAATGAGGCTCGGCCTTATGTATTAGTAGACGATGTATTATATCGTAAACCTAATAATGATTTAAAACAATGTGTTCCACAAAATATGTTTCCTGAAGTATTATATGCTGCCCATACATCATGTCTAGAAGGTGGACATCTTGGAGAGCGCAAAGTGTTTTCTCGTGTCAATGAGCGATTTTATTGGCCTCGGATGGGAAGTGATATTAAGAATTACATCAGGACTTGCCGCGAATGTCAAGAACGCAAGGATCCAACCACTAAACCATTAGGGTTGCATGAACACATCAAGCCAATACAACCTTTTCGAACCTTAAATTTGGACGTGCTTGGCACACTGCCCTCCTCTTATGGCTATAAATATGTCATTACCACTGTCGATATGTTTTCAAATTATGTAGTGGCACAACCATTAATAACCATAACAGCCAGGAATGTTGCAAAGTTTTTATTAGACGATATCATATGTTATTTTGGTCCGCCCCGCAATATACCTTGGTTCTAATTTCCAAGCCCAAGTAACTCGCGAAGTTACAGCCGTACAAGGTATAAATCAAAAATTTAATACTGCTTATGATCCTAGGACAAATTCACGAATGGAGGGATATAATCATACTTTGGCAAACTATTTGAGTAAATATATCTACTTTTCGAAAGGATTGGTCTCCATTTGTTAGAACCGCTTGTTACACTTACAATACTGCGAGACACGAACACCATCATTATTCTATTTTGATTGCTGTTTGGTAGAAAGGCTGTATTAGGTATCGAACTCGAGATATCATGTCGAACCCTGTATGGAAAACTGGAGAAAAAGAATCTTAGTCGCATAAGAAAAGTAGCTCAAAAGGCCTTAATTAGTCAGCAGCAAAAACAAAAAGCCAAAATTGACAAGCATAGGAAGGCCCATACATTTAAAGAAAATGATTTAGTCCTCATTTGGAATTTGGCAACCAACCCGGGGTTTTCTCCTAAATTAATAGGAGCTCGATATGTAGGCCCTAGAGAATTGTACGTGTACATCCGAAAAATGTATGTGGAGTGCAGCATGTGAATGGGAAAGATCACCGAAAGAAAGTTAATGTTGAACGAATGAAGTTGTATTATCCAAGTTCTCTGCTTCCAAAGCTGATCGATTTTGTTCGAACATCTCACACTGCAAAGACTAATTAAAATAAGTTATTATAATAATTTATCGCTATAAGGGTAGGAACTACTAA
The DNA here is from genome assembly GCF_964235325.1 of Thermobia domestica. Lineage (NCBI taxonomy): Eukaryota > Metazoa > Arthropoda > Insecta > Zygentoma > Lepismatidae > Thermobia > Thermobia domestica. Next base: position 69,727,649 of record NC_137457.1, read on the forward strand.
CGTAAAATTCAATGAGGAAGCAGGCTTTCTGAAAGAAATTATAGATTAGTACATAAGGAAATACATATATAAATAAATGGATAAATAAATGTATACCCAATTAAGTAAGTAAATATATTTATATGCATAGAAGGAATAAACAGAGAGAAAAGTTGTGTAGAAAGGATAAGTTAGGTTTTAAAATCCATTAATTGTCGGAAACACTGATATTGAAACAGTAGGAACTAGTAAATACAACGAAGGAAGTTAATTGCTTACCTTAAGAAGGTATATTTTCCTGGTGTTGGCAGACAGACCGATGGCCAGACAGACAGACACACAAAAACATAACACCAAGTGAAAGAGAAAAAGTATAGTTAACTAAAAAAGGAGAGAAGAGAAAAAAATAAAAGGATTAAACTCCATGCGTTAGGGAGATTAAAACTATGTTTATGAAATATAATCACCGATGAAAGAATACTCTTAAAACAGCATACACCTTTCGTATTTTGTAGGTCCAGATAAGGTCAATATTAACATCCGGCTACTCCAATACGGATGTCAAAGAAGGATTCTTCATTCGTTAGAAGTTCAATCAGGACGAGATATAAGTGTGGTAACAAGTGTGTAGAAGCTCAATTTCCTTCTAGTTCTCCCGTGAAAGAAAGTACATGAAAAGCAAAAGTAGAAACACGTACAGAAATGGCTGGTACAACTGTAAATAATAAATTACCCTCCATCACAATTCCTCCCTTTTCTGGAAAATTAAATGAGGACATATCTCAATTTCTTGGTGTGTGCAAAACATACTCGAATCTATATTCCTGGTCTGACGCCGAGCAACGGAAGTATTTACCTGCGTACTTGCAAGGGAGTGCTGCTGACTGGTATCATATGAAAAAAATAATCATTAGCGTCTTTGGCAAAATTTGAAAATTTAGGTCAGCTAAGTAAGGCCGCCGCAGCCTCAGCTGAGCTTGGAGAACCATTCGCATTATTGGCAAGACGCAATAAAACACTCCATGAAAGTTTTTCCGAATACATTTATGCAGTTTTAAGATTTTGTAACAAAGCAGATCCTAATATGAGTGAAACTGAACGCAAGCGACACATATTAAAAGGGTTAGACCCCATGCTTTCGAATTTGTCATAACTCGTGAGCAAGATACTGTGGACGAAGTCGACAGTCTGTTTAAATTGTATGAATCTGCTAAGGTTGAAGCAGGTTTACGTATTCTCTTTCATGCTCTCCTGGAGCTCCCCAATGTAGAATTTATTCAACCGAAGCCAGAATCAAATCGACAAATAGTTTGAATAAGTCGTGGAGGACTACAATTTTATAAAAATAAAGGTCGTGGTACAAGAGACCCGCGTCCTAATTAGTTTCAAAATTTCAGAATATAAATACTAATGATATATAAAGCTACGCTTATGGTAAATATGGGCACTTTTTCGCGAGTGCCGAACTAGACAAAATCAAAATCTGTATTGGAATCAATCAAATAGATCCCGCCGCGGGAATCAGTACTCATACAGAAGTAAGCCGATTAATAGAGGGCAATCTTTTGGAAGCCGCCCAAACACAGGAAGACAGATTAACAATGATAGAACTCAAAATGTAGAAACCTCAAATAACACTCAAAAATAAGCATGTATTGGTAAAACCTTTTATGTGTTTTATTTTTCTTATCTCTTAAATTGGACTGCAAAGGAGCCACATTTCAAAATTTCAACAACCTTATCTTCAGTTAAGCCCCTGAATACCCAAATCATACCCTTTGAAAAATTCAATCTACCAGACCATACTTAACAATATTGTATGTATGGAATGTCACAATATCATTGCTAATCTTATGCACTGGGTATAAACTAAGGAATCATTTGGGTATAGCCACCCTCGTTTTGGTACCAACCCCCGCAGGAGCAACATTGTTACACGACATAGCAGAAGTAGCTTCATACACTCTTTTGTCAGACGTTATATTCGCGCTATGCCTTTATGTACTGTACACCTGTGTATAATTGTTGTTGTAAACATCTGTGTTCCCTCCTTGCTTAAATGAAGTTGCAAAATAATAAAGAATTAGAGAACGAAGGAGACACATTTTCAGTAAGAACATTAGCTACCATGTAGCTACCCATATAACTGCGAGGCCAGGAATTAACCCGTCAGAAAAGTAAGCTACAACAGTGATATGACTAGTAACGGTGCTTTGTGTTATTAATCATCCTATACAATCATTATCCATTCTTACATTAGCGCATGGCGGATTGTCTATTGTTCCATTTTATTCACCTATTCTCTATGAATCAGCGCTAGTAATTCTCGCAAAATTTACATATCCACCAAGCATCACGGAGGAATATGAATTTGAAAATTTCGATCAAAATATCTTATCTGAAACCATATCAGCCAATGACCTATCTACGGGATCATTCTTTCATACAATTACAAGATTGCACACTAAGGGACTGCTTTTGACAAAGGATAATTTGGATTATATTTTTAAGAGGATATTCCAATATTCGGATTTGTTTTTTTTTTAATTATCTAATCGGCAGTTCAAATCTGAAATTGAATTTGAGAAATTATTCATTGGCTGTCAGCGAAGAATGATCCATCCACAATTAATTAAGGTAACCGAATTGTCTTACGAAGTAGAGGACATTCAATTTCGTTTACAACAAAAAAGAAAGAACACTAAAGATAATACCATTGGCCCCCGCTTGTAGTTATTATTGCCCATTGGCTGAATGTCTTACATCACCTCAGTATGCTATGTTAGGAATAAAGCTCCCGGTTACTGACTTATCTGCTAACGACAGTGCATACATAATTTCTCCTCTTGCTTTCAGGCGACATTATCAAATTTGTCATTTAGATATACCACCATTGTTCATAGTCTATCGACAGTTCACTAATCAAATCCTTTATACTTCTGCTGACTTATCTGCTAACGACAGTATATACATCATTTCCCCTCTTGCTTTCAGGCCACATTTTCAAATTTGTCATTTAAATGTACCACCATTGTTCAGAGTCTATCGACAGTTGACTAATAAAATTCTTTATACTACTTGCAATATCCACACTGATTTATTATGTCTCCTAACCACTCCACCTGTTCATATGTTACAATATATGGAGTTTGTTAAAGCCCAATTATCTGGAAGAACGAAAGATATTGATCAATTCTGTAAATGCAATTGCTTTAATTATTCAAAGAATATATCAATTTCATATATAAACTTTACCACAATATCTCTATTGATAGTTGAAGAACAAGATTTTACTATTTCATGACCAACGGTGTATATCCCGTTGCATTCCACCCCTAAGATAGGCGCAGTTTTTGTACATTTAGGCTGCGATTGCAAATGAATGTTTAAAAACAAAACCCTGACTTCTAAATTTCTGCCTCTCTCTTTGCAAACATTAATGGCTAAAGTGTCGCATATAGTTCCATCATCCTGGTTAAAGTATAAACCGGATAAAGTTCCAAACCTAATAACAATGAAGTACCTGAAGAATCGGAAGGGAAAGTGGTTGGTAGTGATATGTATAACGAAAGCTTATGATGCATAATATCATTAATCTTGGGATTGATAATTAATAATATATTAGGTTGTAACCAGGTAACATGTCCGTGATTTACGGCTCCTTTTGTATCTGTTATTCTTATGTGTGCAATCTTGGTTCTGATTACCTTTAAATTTTGTATTGTTTACGATCTGGTCTTCGTATCTTTGCTTATCGCAATAACTATAACCTCATTTGTGCGAAATCACTCTGTAGTTTGTGACAGATGTTTTAGTGCGCTTTGGATCTCTGTCGTCTGCACTCATAATTTCGTGATTTTCACTACTACTACTACTGCGAGCAGTGTCACTAGATTCTGAATGAATAAAATCCTTGTCAGATTTGTTAAAAGGTTGGTTCAGAATACCTCTCTCTGGTTCAGATTCTGATTGCGATGTTTTGTTTACACTAGGAATATTAGTCACTAACTGAGGATCAAATTCCGGTGTTTCGTATCAAGTAGGAAAATCTGACTGTAACTGGGGTTCACATTCCGGTGTTTTGTATTCAGCGCTCTCTGTTTCTTGGTGAATTTCACGAAAAACATAACATAAAGCGTCTATCTTTTGCCCTAATTCGCTATTTACCTCAGCAAAAGTCTCTTGAAGTTCAGCTTTTATTCTAATATAGCAAAGCTCTCTGTAAAACGAGCAAAGTTCTCATCGTTTTTATCTACTTTTAATTCTAATTTATCAAAATTCTCTTTAAATTGGGCTAAATTCTTTTCAAAAAGTAAACTTATCTTGGTAAACAAATCTGCTTCCTCATGTGCCATCTTGGGAAAGGTAAAATAGGCTATCACAAAAACATGATTAAAATCAACTGAAAGAGAAGCTTTTTTTTTTAATCCTGGCACTGAGCTGAAAGAGAAATGGTATATTAAAATATTGATCATATATGTATATTCGAGCACCAACGGTCTCGATTCGGTTCGGTAGTTCGGGCGTCATTTGCTTGAATTCGTGTTCGAGGTTTCTCTTTGGGCGGACCTGTTTGTGATTCCTGGTCTTACTAATAAGTATTTTCGTGATACCTGAATTTACCTGGATAGCATGATGAAGAAACTCTCCAAGAAGGGTTACAAATTGTTTTCCAAATCGCTCGTCGGTCTCATTAATGAGACGAACATTATTCGCCGAGAGGTTCGGGTGTCTCGTCTCGAATACCTCACGGACGATCAGACGGTCATCCAAACTATAACGCACGCAAACATCACCCACACAAACAACGTAAACACACAGGATTAAATAACACTATACTTATTTACTAGAATACTATTATATAAAAAATAACGAAGAGGAAGGAACACAACACTTAACACAGAATATGGGTTATAATTTTCATCACTCAAATCACACTTTGCCTTTTTAATTTACTGTAGCTCTTTATAGATATATAAGATAATAATTCGGATTTCACTGCAAATGCTTCTCTCACACCATTGACGCGCTTGGGGGATTAGCACTCGGGAGAAGTTGTCGGGACATTCCAGCGAGGAATCCAGTTGCTGCGCCAAACAATCCTGAAGCGTAAAGATGAGTCTTCAGAAACTTAAAAGGGAAAGTTGAATACTGATGTTGGAGGACGCGTATGTAATTAACATGTACGCACAAGGTGTGTGGACCTGGGACTTTACTAGTTGGGGCTAGCCTTAAGAAAACTTCCTTGGCCGGCTAATAGCTTATGCCCCTTAACACAAATTAATACTTGATTCCCAACGCTACGTGCGTGGTTATCGCTTCTAAACCTAGAGTCAAACTCCCTGAGCGCTAAAGCTCAAGGTACGAGCTGCAGTGGTCAAGTAAAAAGTGTTGGCAGTTCATTCCAAAAATCACTCAGTTAAATCACATGTGTGCACATTCAAACAGAATACGGAAAATAATTTATGGTAGTTTTAGTAAACTGGCCACAATGCACGAGACACTGCGATAACTCGGGCGTGAGAAAGTACAGATAAGGCACTGCAATACCAATGTGACTGCCGTCACTTTGGTCACTTGAACATCTGATCAGCCAGTATTTTTCTAAACTACTGCAATATTTCCATAAGCGATTAAAGAAAGCACTTAATTCAGTTCCCAATATCTATAGAATAATAAGTCAGGGAGAAACACTGAAAAGGTTCGTCGCTTACAAACTTTCTCACAAAAAAAACAGTTTTAAATGTGATAAATTATGAAAGACTTCTTTGTCCAGTTGTCTGAAAGAAGCAATTCCCATCGAAAAAAGAAATTATATGCGTCGCAGAATAAAGTACAAATCGAAAAAATAGTAATTGTCTTTACGAAATATACAGAGGGTCCACAAAAATTACTTCTATAACCTGGTAGCGGTTATAAGTTTACTTTTAATTGTATCTGCCTTATATTATCTAAAATTGAGAAAACTCCCTCGATTTCCTAAAACTCTCCCTCGACCTCAAAATGTAGCCGACGGATATGAAATACCTCTTAGTCTTCAGGCGAGACCTGAGTATTTCGAGATATTGCCTCCGTAATAATATTAATAATAATAATAATAAAACTCTGTAAGCATACATGGGTACTCTTAGTAACATTAGAACAAATGAATAAGTTTAAGTATTCCGTGATATGAAATATAATAATAATTAAATCATTACATTAATTATATTAATTAATAGGCACAGTTTATTCATCATTGCTAAGTAAGGAGCAGTAGTTATATAAATAACTTTTTTATTTCTTAAGGATACATACTATAATAAACAAAAAACATGGCTGAGAAGGAAAATTGCACAATATGTCACGAAGGTTATATAAAGGACACATGTGTATACGGCACAATTAAAGAATATCATACTGAGATCGGAGTGTGCCCCCATTACGCTATAGCACAGAAGTTAGCTGAAGATCTACAAAACGGGGGCGTATTCAATAAATGGAGGGAAGTATTTTTAAACCGACACTCTCACGCTTTTACAACTTTCCTTTTGCTGACTGCATATCAAGAGATCCTTACTAGCTTCTGTCATCACTTTCCTTTCCTCTGAGAATCTCTTCAAACCATCCAATATTTATAATAGATATACAGGCATTCCTGTTTGGAAGATCATATTGTGAGCGAGAATTACGGATAGCAACCCTAAATAACACCTTTCTATTTCATTGTCTGATTTAGTTACCTTATCCATTAGAAACGCTATCAGAGACTGATCGAAAACGTGTTCACTTTCAGACCATGCATATTCATCGTCTGGAATGGTCCCCATCTGATAGGATCTCTATTTCAGCAGTAAAGGAAATGTTTCCACCGTAATCGCACCAAATAGCAACTTATACTGCAAAGGAAATAACAAAATTAAATGACTTCTGCAGATATTCAATGTCAAAGCTGAAGATTTAGAAAATTGAGGATGCCTTCGGCTAGAAAGCCTTCCGCGCTCGCGCGAGTGCTGTACTTCCCATTTACAAGCGAACTCCTCTCGATGTGCTTTAATCCAAAGCAAAGCTTTGTGCCATTGGTATGCTCATCAAAGAGTAGAGAGTAAACAGAAATATGAAAACCGTCCCTCTGAGAGCACATCTACCGAGTGGCTTTTTATGGAAATATCTCCCTCACATGATTGGAAATAGATAAACCCAATATACTATAACTGGAATAAGTGATTTAGTGCAACATTCGAAAGTAAAGCTAGGTTAAAATATACCTAACTTATGTGCAAAAAAAAGAATACACCTACAATTTCATTATGCTTCGAATTACAAACTTTTTTTCAGAAAATTAAGGAAACCAAACGCGGAACCTTATTTTTCCTGTAAGTATGAATGGCAAATCAACATTTCCAACCTTCGGCTCTCCATACTTTATGCGCCTTCTTTAAATCTCCGCAAGGAAGCGGATAGAAGGAAAACCTTTTGCAATTGGTCTCATGTATCTCTAAATCCAAATATTCTGGCAAAATACGGCTTTTATTTTTCTCACCCCCTGATTTTGTAAGATGTATATTTTGTCAGGTAATCGGCAACTCCGCCCCGGTGAGTTCTTACTGCCAATTATACTACATGCCAATCCAAATTGCCCTTTGATATTATGCCACATCGCCCAAAATATTCCCATAGAAGATGATCCTTGTTCGACCACTGCGCCATTCCAAATATGTCCTAAACCTATTCCTCCTAAAGTTCATTTAGATCCTTTGTATGTTATTGACTTGTATAACACACAGACTTATTTATGTAACCCCCTTTACTTCCTAAGTATGCAATAGCAGGATCACGATTGGAAGCATTCACTACATGGCTTAAGGAAACTGGACAAAACTCAAAAGAACTCGTTCGAGCTGGATTTTATTATATCGGAAATCATGATTTGGTCTTAAGAATTACTGTGGACTGTGATTATTTAACTGGAAATCAATGGATAATCCCTGGGTCGAACATTCTAAATATTCCCCGACCTATTGTTACTTATTGATACTAAAAGGAGCCGAATTTGTTCGACAGGTCGATCAAGAATTGGATTCTCACACAAGGTCTAATTATTTTGGCTCGTACACAGGCACTATGGCATTCCCTCCAATTAAAACTGGCCAAAAAGAATCAACTAGTGAAAGAAATGATTCATATATAAACAACACAAATCAAAATTCGTTTAATGATATTTCAGATAAGTTTAAATGCAAGATATGTTACCAAAATGATCTCAATGAGTTGGCATTACCTTGTAATCATGTAGCATTATGCACCTCTTGTGCTGCCTCGATGAATCATTGTATCATATGTAGACATCCCTCAATAGGATGTAGGAGAAAATATTGGATATAAAGTGTACTGGTATTCGTTATTCTTTAAATTCCGACATTAATTGTTACTGTTTACATATCTCCAGACATAAAATTAGTGAAAGACGTGGTTAGCGACAAGAGCGAGGCCGTTCACGATCAGAAATTGACTCTTTACGACTCTGGACCATTTCATTGGACAATCATTTTAAGTATGTATTTTATGCTGAACATTGTAAGTTATTACCCTAAATTCCTTGTTATAGCTTCACCGGCTTTTCTGAAACCAAGAATATCACATCTTCTTTCAAATTCTGCTTTTTGTTTGAGCTTAAACTCTTATGGGTATACAAACATGATCTCTTTCTTTTTGGAGTCAGACAGGTTTCTTTGTCCCAGATTAAAACTCTGTTTAATCGTTACTCTTTATTCATGACCTTCGTTTGTTATCTTATTGTCAGTTAAACATTATCCTATAAATTAGCTTTTGTCGTTTGTACTGATTTAAATTATGATGAAGTTCAGTGCCGTCTTAACCAATTTAGGAGAGAATTTGCACTAAAACATTTTGCTCCACTAGCTAATAAGGAATATGTGCTCTACAGAATGAAATTTTATGACCAACGTGCCCTCATTGTAGCCTCTCGCAAGAAAGCCCTTCTGCGTGTGAGTGCTTTTGTTCAGACCACATTGAACTGGGTGAAGTGTCAGTCCTAGTGAAGCGACTTCTTTTCTCAGAAGGATTGACTATTACCTATGCTCTGTTCTGTTTATTCGCATATATCACATTTTATGTACTCGCTTTAATACTCGCTTTAATACTCCTTATTAATGTAAATATTAAGAACGTTATATTAGTAATGCTTTGATTATAGATGATAGTGTGGTTATAGTCTTTTATTAGTAAGTAAATATATGTGTATTCCTCTTGATATGAACAAAATAGATTAGTTAAGCATTTTATGTTCAGGTTAATGCTACCTTATTTCTCGAGTTTTAGATATTATAGAGTTCTTATTAGAGTTATTATTATACATATTATAAAGACATTATTAGAGTTTTAGAATTAGAATTGTTTGTGTATATCCTAATATATATATAGGCATTCCTATATTTTTGCATTAATTTATAAAGTTGTATAATCGCTAGAATTATTTGAGAATATTCTATATATATATATATATATATATATATATATATATATGTATATATATATAGATAGATAGATAGATAGATAGATAGATAGATAGATAGATAGATAGATAGATAGATAGATAGATAGATAGATAGATGCAGTAGTTGTTTAGTAACTAGTCATTATTAGATTCATATAGTCTTGAATAAATTTTCATGAAGTTTTATAATTGCTAGATTTGTTTCCGTAAATCCTATTATTAGAAATCTTATGTAGCAGTTTGTTTTATGACATTGCCATTGTTAGAATTCTTGCTATATATTCTTACACAATATTCATATCGGTTACCTTATAATTCCCTTATTAAAGTTGATTCAATTTTAATACTTAGGTGCAATATATAATATTGATTTACATTGACATATTCATATAGGAAAACTATGTTTATTAGTCTATAGAAGCTTACTATTTGATGCATATATATATATATATATATTACCACCTATATCGTTATAGTTTACTTGAGTGGTAAATATACTATTTTAGGAATAACTTTATGGAAAACTAAACCAAACTCAACACCACATACCTTGTACATGTATCATGCATAAATCTTTTACGTTACATCATATATAACTGATAATAAAATATATTGTAATAATAATAAAGTGAAAGGAAAATTGATAAAACAATCAAACAGATCATGCCATTACTTCATGCTACGTTTCCCTCTAATTACTAATACTACATATACTTTATCCAGGCTCCATACATTTAAGTCTTGATCAAATTTCGTGTAGGCGTTATTTGGAGACAATCTTCAACCCCCTCTTCATCCACTTGATAAAAGCATGCGAGATGAATCAACCCAGGGACACCCCTGCCAAACGTTGTGAATTAGAAATCTCGTTTGAGTCAGGGATGCTTCTAACGGAACTTATTAGTAAACAACATAATGTCATAAGCTTCCATTGCAAATTGTCAGGCTCCACACACCAAGCAATCCTTTAACCCAATGCAGCATCTATGATGTGAAGTTTCATACCTTCCACTACCGATACTCGCGTACAAGTCTGTGTCACTATTCCCACTTGTACCGCCAGTATCTGGAGCGGTCAGTAGTTCAAACCTCCTTGTGTCCTCTTTAATGCCATTGACGGTTAGTGCATTCTTCCTCTTCTAAGTTGCTGTTGTTTCATTCTAATTTTGCGTGCTGTGATCTTACCCATTAGTGTTCTTATCCTAATAATTTTATTACATTAATCCTTATTATATCGAAAAGTATTTTGTAAAATGAAATGATTTTGTTCTAATCTAATTCTTTTCCTTGCAGATAAAATCATTATTTTGCCTAGTATAATCAATTTTATCTAATATGTTATTCTCAATTCCAGCAGATGACAATTCCCTATTATATCTTAATACAATTCCTATTACTAAAGGCACAAGTAAACTCGAGACATTCTGATTGTAAACCATCCATGTAACCTTGCACAATGTGAATTGCTACGTATGCTATGTACTTGTACACATATAATAATATAATGTCATAAATAACTAAATTCTATGAAGATTAAAACTAATTTGTAAAATGATTTGTTTTTTAAATTCTAAACCTTTCTGTGCAGAAGCGGTCAACTTGATGATCATTTGTTAATGTTCTTAGGTATTGCATTGCTACCAGGTACCAGAGCGAAAATCCTTTATCACAAAATAAACTAATCGGGCTATTACTTCCCTGCTATATTGCAACTGGGACAGATTAACGCCCAAGGAAAGGTATAGGTGGAAAATACACGTAACAGAGAAGTATAAGCCGCCAAAGCGTTGCCTTGCATACCAAGTACCAGAGCAAAGATCCTTTATCACAAAATAGACTAATCGGGCTATCACTTCCCTGCTATCTTGCAACTGGGACAGATTAACGCCTAAGGAATGGTATAGGTGGGAAATACACGTAACAAAAAAGTATAAGCCGCCAAAGCGTTGCCTTGCATACCAGGTACCAGACCGAACATACTTTATCGCAAAATAGATATAACGGGCTGTTGCTTCCTGTTATCTTGTGACTGAGACAGATCCACGCCCAAGGATCGGAAAAGGGTAAGGGAAAAGCATAAGCAAAGCAAACCCAAGAATATAACTTAAAGTCTACTATTAAGCCTAAGACAGAATATGCAGAATTAATTACTACCATATGTATATACTGTACCACTGTGCCATTAGGACAATATTTGGTTACTACATGCAAACATTCTAATGTAGAGTGACCTAGAGAAAATCTGTTCTCTTCAACCTAAACTATTATATAATAGTATGTAACAATTTTATCATGCAGAGTTGAAAGACCAGAAGGCATTATCATCCCAAGTTCCAACTAATTGCTATCAGCAGAGCAAGGACACACAGAAATGAGTTTCATTACATTTACGCAAGCAATTATTTAGATATATAATACTAACGTTCTCATGGAATACAGAAATAATAATAAAATAAATTAATTATCCTTCTTTTTTATATTTCTAACCTTGTATTTGTATTGTGCTGTCACATAAGTTATTCATTATTAATCATTAAAAATCATTAATGGTTATTAATAGTTATTAATAGTTATTATCTGGATTTGTTATTTCATTAATGAATTTTACAAAGATAATAATGTAGTGTTATTTAGAGCTTATAAGATTATGAATTAATACTTCTTTTACAATTGACTTTTCCATGATCAACTCTGCCTACTGCATGTGAGTTGCCTCGTTCAAAAACAACAACACGCTCTGGAAGGAGATACGTTTAAAAATGGTTGAAATCTCAGATACTCTGAACCGTTATTGGAAAACTGGATGACTATTTCTACAAGAGGATAATTTCACCCGTTTATAACCATTGTATTCTTGAAGCACTTATGGTATCACCGTAATTATGTACCACTGTGTTATAATATTCATTGATGTTTGATAGAACTAAGGAAAGAGACTAAATAATGACTCTTTGCTTACCTTGGAAGCGACAGAATTTTCTCCTTACTTCTGGACGAGCCTTTGTTTCTCCTGTGTTTGTTTCTACAACGACTACTTGCTTGTTTAAAATTTCTTCTTTCGCTATTGCAAATTCGTTGTTTTGCTACTTGCAACTTTGTTAAATTCACCTCACTCCTAATTTCATTATGCATCTGTATTATCCTTGTAACACTGCCCAAAATTTACGCTGCTTGATTCGAACGTGATGTGCTTCATGATTGGCATGGATAGAATACTTGAAGAACAATATTATATTTCTATACAAATCAAACGCACATCCGGAAAACACCTGTCCGGGTTCCTCTTATGCATTGCAAAAATTGCAAAAAACAATAGAATGACAGATGTCACATTTTCAGACCATATTAGGCGAAATGGTTTCACTTGCTAACATTCGTCAGAATTAAGAATTTCCATCTCAACATGTTTCCTCTATTATACCGATAACGCACATAAAAAATTGAAGGAATATAAGTTGTGAAATTATTTAACACTCCATCCCTTGGTTTAAATTCACACCTATGTATGCAAATATTGGTCTGCCTTCTTCACTGCATTAACACGAGTTTCCTGTAATATCATTTTTATGCGTAAAGAGGAAGCCTATATGAACTCACTGTGGTCTATCCAACACGCGATTACTAGTTAAACTCATCCTTTGTCTGCTGTAAACCAGCTATGCAAAAAATCACAATTAAAATTGCATTTGTTTTTTTTAACCAAAATTGCATGCACCTATTCAGTCGCCGTGACCCTAGTGGAATTACGAACCACTGGATACGTTGATTCAAAATCTGTAATAAGAATACGGTCAATTTCCCGAATGCAAGTAATCGCCGGTTCAATTTCCTTTAGTTACAGATCAATAATCTGAAATCCTCTTTCTTCGCTCCATTGGGTACACAAAGCAAATAATAGGAAAAAGGAGAGAGGATTACTCATTATTATGGAGGATTACTTAAAACGAAAAAGGGTTCCAAACAAATTTTAATTTCACGACATGTAGATTCAAGGCTGCGACTACAGATCAACCCAATATTAAAATTCTATTTGTCTTGTTTTGTTTTGTCATGCACAAAATCATATAACCTACAATAAAGTAGTAAATTAAATTTCCAAAATGTAGTAGTCCAACCTTGAATCTTCAGGAACTTAAATATTGGAATGTCATTATAATAAATTAACAAATCAATGGCAGTCAATAATAGTAATTCAGCCCTTTTAGATATATCGAGTCTTTATGTAAACAAATCTCTATATCGGTATGTAACAACAGATATCTCTATTTAAACCCCATTAATTGCTGTTGTTAATAACCACTCACTTGGGGTGACTAATTTGTAAATATGCACTCCTCATCTTTTGTAAATGACATCATAAGGCTGATCTGCTACGTGATCTACTATGAACTATGTATTGGTATATCTTCCATTCCATTCATGTTTAGAATTGTTCTTCATGAACATAATATAGTTTGTTGTAAATCGATTTGCTAATGTTACTCAAATAGATGCCCATATTTGCGTCAGTCTCTTAACCCATTGTTTATACTTCGCTTATTTCACTTAATCACATAATAATCACAATATTGATATCAAATTGTGTCATTCACATGTAATGAAATATTGCAAACTATTTTCTACCCCTGAGTATACAGCGTTTGTTACTAATTATAACAATAAATATTTCTTACTTACTTATGTATTGTTCAATTTCTAATGGGACCCTATTTCGTCGAGTATGGGGTAGTAAACATCTCACTAGATTGTAATCATTTAACATACGTAAACATAAAAAACTTAATCAAAACTGTAATAAACTTTCAGAATTTACCATTAGTAACTCAAATGTACTAAATAACTAAGTTCAAATCTGGGATAGTGTTCTGAACATTATGAAATTATCGTTAGGATGGCATTCTGAACGGTTATGTGTTATTGTCTAATAATCCAATTCACTCTATGTCATTATTTTCACTCTATGTCCTATTTTTGCATATAACAAATTCCAATAATGTGCTGGTGCTTGTCGTTATATATTTTATGCTAGGTTCTTGAACCTTTTGTAATGAATCTTTGGAGATGAAGACTGTTATCTGTTATGAACTTTGAGGGTATTAAGTAGATTGTTGTAATGTTAACTTCTTGCAATGTTAGAATGTTATTGACTTTTAAACTTTAATGTAGTATACCATTAACGCAATAAGCTATAGGTTATGTCAAACTAAGATATGCTTGTTAGCTTGAAGTATACTCGTACATGATCACCTGTCTTTCCATTTATCTGTGTTATGTGATGGAAAAGAGACACCATCTTTGTTGTAAACGTTCTCTGTATTATTCTTAAGGAAAGATGAAATGCGATTATGCTGACAACAGACTCATAATTATGTGCATGAACTATAATATTCTTCAATTTGCAGAAATGTTCTATTTTCTATTTTTGTAATTTCTGATACGAGGGGCACTCAAAAAGTAAGTTACCCATGTTCCAACTCTAAAGCTCACTTCTTGGTAATTTTCGAGGTCGAAAATTATGAAGCAGTGGTAATGTGACGCTGAGTCCAAAATATGATTACCTTGCTATTTATTAGAACGAATTGAAACGGCTATAATGTCTTTTGGATTAATAGGCATTTTAATAGACAGTATTGTTCTCTTGGCTTGTCACAGCTAGCAACAGAGAAAGGAAATACGCAAAACTTCTCAAGGTGACTGATACTGCTTTACTGCGCAATTTTCGTAGAAAGTTTATTTGTTGAAGGTTATATATAGTCACCATACAGGATACAAATCACGATTATGACAACGTGACTCCGCATTAATGTGCGGAAATTGGTCAAATAGTTAAGGATTTATGGTTAAGTCTAGAAATCATGCCATTGAATTCTTCCGGCTGTGACTGTTCACGCCGTTCACGTGTGTACATGTGTCATGCCATGTATTCTGGGTGTGGTAGGTGGACCAAACAATGCGAAAGAGCAATAGGTTTCCATATTTAGGGATCTGACGCAAAAGGATGAGCTGACTGATACCAGGCTTGGGCGTGTCCTCGAAAATAATAAAAAAGGCCCTCAAGGTCTCAAACGAGAGATTAAATACTCGGCATTCAACAACGGAATGTCGGTTGCGAGTTATCAGAAACGTCGTCAAAGTTTCTCAGAGTTACGTGGCTACAGCAAGCTATGTATGAGCACTTATTGCATCAGTAATTTCATGATTAGAGATGTCATGCAGTACTATAAAATGTTATGTCTTCCCCACAGTAAAAGTTTCAAGATTAAGAACTGTTGTCGCATACTTGCATTTTATCATTCATCTACAATAACGTAATTCCTGAATATTTTATCTGTTAAATCAATCTATACTAAATTGTCAAACTATAGAATACACCATCAAATAATATGAATTACTCTTTATGTTGTTGTATGTTACCATACTAAGCATGTAATAAAACTTCAATATTTTATAAGTTATGTTTTATTCCCCTAGATTAATCCACTTTTCCCATGAAAATCATGTTGTAATTTAGTTATAACTATTTTGTGACAACTGCTAAAATAAGGCGTGAGCAGTTCTCTAAATGATGTGGAATTTAACGTGCTAAGCAAACAGAAAGAGACCTGCACCATCGTCACACAGTGCTAGTAAGTACACTTTCTATTTTATTACATGAAACCCCTTACTGACGTTATTTGAAAGATCTGAAATTATACATTGTTCTTTTCATACGATATTCATTTCGCACGTTTGGTTCAAAAGTAAGTTATGTATCATGGAAGTATCCGATATTGTTTTAATATTCAATCTTGTGAAGACATTTCGAGAAGAAACCTCCTTCAAGACTTGCAGACAAGACACTGGAAAGTGACTTATTACCTAGAGATTACCTAGAGGCCTTCCTTCCTTTTAGTAATGTATGTAAAAACAAGAAAGATCACTCCAAATCATAATTTATGAATTAGACTAAAGTGGCCATGTACAGTACAATAAAATGAGCTCCCAATTATTCAATACGGTTTGTGATACATATATATGTAAATTCTCCGTATCATTATATTCAGAGGTTCAATCGGTAAAAAGAAAAGTTAAAGTAAAAGAGCTAGAGAGTAAGTTATTTAAATAAAGTAGAAGTGAGAAATATAATTATTTCAAAAAAAATTAGTTAAAAATATAGGTAGAAACAAAAGGGAAATATTTTTTGTATGATGAGTATTCGAATTCTAATATACATAATAATAATATGTCGTTTGAGATTCAATACTGCGTAAGAAACAAATTACCAGTTTTACAGTAAACAGAAAAGATATTTAACAATTTGCTTAAGCCTTATTAAAATCAGTATTACTTTGGTTGAATAACAGAACCATTTGCCGTGATACAGGTATACTACCTAACCACATTGTGCATCATTTTATACTGAATCAAATGGTATCAAAAACTCAATTTCACCAAAATATAAGATATGCGATGTTAAACCTCAGACGATATGATACTTAAAAAATCCAGCAACAAACATTTCCTTTCTTCTTTCGTAGTCTATTGGTAGGATTGATTCCTCGACAGCATTCAATCAATTATTATAAAGAAGTCCAACTCTCATCACAGAAATAACCCTATTCAGTAACAATCACGTATTAAGGCAAAATAAAAATTTATTGAATAATAATTAATATGAATTTTTATCAGTTTCAATTACTGGATTAGAGAGGAGAGAAAATTCATTTAATTGATTTCAAATATCTTAATTAAAGTAATATTATTATCGCGATTCGCAGAAATGATCTATAACACAATCCTATTGGAAACGAAAATGACAAACAAAACACATAAAACACAAACAAAGGAAAAACAAATGAAATATATTTTAATATGCACTCACCTTTTATAATCTTCTTTCAAGGTTACCTTTCTTTTACTTTTATGCCTTGATCTCGGTCTGCATGTCGTCCTTCCTGAATTGTCTATAAGAATAAACGTGCTTTGGCTGTGTCCAACAAACTAATTCAAAAGACTAAAGCTTAGGTGAAGAAACTGAAAATATCGGAAATTATACAAATTCGTCCACAGTTACAGTCAGCTCTCTCGATCCACAAACAAAGAGAGTCACGACACGAAACTCCAGTGAAAAAGTGAGAAACAATAACCAGGATTATATCTTGTGTCACTTTGCGGACATTAACCACCAATCCCCAATATTGACATTCCACCATTCAATCATACTAACTTCTCACTGAATATAACGAGTGTCACGTTCTAGTTCCTAGGTTAATTAAAACCCACAATGGCCGAACTTAGGTCTGGTTTCTTTAAAGTGAAATTAAACCTTTCCCACACTAACACTCCACCGCTCCGTCAAACAACTATCACTCAGGGCATTTGGGCACAACAAGTGTCACTACTCTAATTTCAAGTGAATATAATACCTATGACAGATCAGGTTTTGCCTCGCGCAACGGGATGTTGACCACTGTTCCCACTAGAATATCTCACATTGGCATTCCACCAATCAATCGACCACTTCAGGTTCTGGATATTCCGAGAACTACTGCACCGATAACAAGCTATTCTGAAAAGTAATGACCAAGAATAGGGTTGTCTATACTCAGTTGCAAATCAACCACTCCATACACTTGAATGGCCCACATGGACATTCCACCATTTGATCACTCACTCCAAAAATACAATCGCCTTGTCATCAAAACGAGACAGCGATCGATTGACCAAGACTTAGGCCAACTATACAGATATGCACGTCACAAAGTGCAACCATGAAATGCCCCTGGTCTCTTGTATATGCAACCAACTTGTCTGACATGCACAAGACAATAGAAATTTAAGCAGCCGCAATTTTAACTTAATACTTCCAACTTCATTCGCGATACTGGGAAAAGCCATAGACCATAATCCTAATTTTTCAATCCTACTAAGATTGCACTAAACCATATGATCAAAGACCAACTTTCCTTTACAACACTCGTATCACTATATTTCTTCCTTTTTCGAAAAATTCATCACAAACACCAGACAGCTTGCACCTTTTTTCTTGTGATTTAACATCTTCCAACAGTAACTTAACACAGCAAATCGCTGATACTACAAAACCAAGCAAAAAGAAACAAGACACGCGACCCATTTTCCGGCATCGACAATAATTCATCGGCCTGCTCGAAGACTGGAGATACATCCGCCTTCCTTGCGAATTCAAGGGTCAGTTCGCAGCCTTCTCGGCTCCCTCGAAGGACAACGGCGCTACGATCGCGATAAGTCACGTCTTCTACCGCGCAAGCGACCTTGAACTAACCAACCAGCAAATGAATGTATTTCTCTCGCTCTCTCTCGCTCTACAGTCATAACTAGTTTCTGTTTAAAAAAGCAACAAGTAAGGAAGGTTACAAAACCTTATTAACTTTTACAAATTAGAAAAATATACAGCATAAATATCAACATTTCTTCTCTTTATCTTCGTTTTGTTTTTTTCTTTCCCAACACATAGTAACGGGATCGATACAGATTGAGTTCAATTGCTGCGTACGTAGTAATAGTCATTCGATGCGCAACTTCTTCGTTGAGCTGCTACACCAACGCCATCTTGCAATCCAGTAGGCAATATCCAAGATTACCCTTTTGGCACAAAAATGAGAAAGCTTTTGCTAGATCTGACTTTAGTATTGTAAATCAAATTAGAACATTTATATGTGTGTGTACTTCCAGTGCATGATGGCCATTTTGAAAGGCGCCATATTGAATCGCTGTCAAATATGATAAAGGCAAGAGGATCATGTGGGGTATCAAATAGCACTAGAATGTACTCCTGAATCCACTTCCGTAACCAGAGTTCACATATCTTTTTCTCACTTCAGAGTAAGGAGCTCTCTCACTCACAGGGAGATATAAAAGCTGTGCGAGTTAGATTTGTGTTATTAAACTCGGTCGTGTGAGAACTTGAAGGTTTTAATTAATGCAGTATTAGTCACTTGATCTACAATAGCCACTATGCTAATCAGATCTTGAGTCTAGTGAGGGAAATAGGTAATTGAATTGAAATGTCTGTTGTGAACATTGGAATAACAGCATGTTACAAATTAAACCTATTTCGAAGTAGGATGGAATAGACTGGTTGTCGATAAAACACATGTTTAAGATTACTGACGAGCAAAGAATATCAAAGAGATTATTCGGATATATGTTAGAAAAATTTTATAAGCTGGTGCATATTAGTTGAACGACAAAATTGGTTCTGATTCCACTATATTCAGTAGGTCCACGTCTGCATTAGCGTAGCAGGCATAAGTGTGTGACGTTAAGCTAAATCAAACCAAAAATTTATTTTAAGCAATTTTCATAGTCCATTATAGAGTGTTAAGTTTTCTTCTCTTTTCTTGAAACTTTACGCAAAGATCCTCAGTGTTGCAGAATATTGCGTTCTTTTCCAATACTCATACTTGACATCCTATAATTTACCGTGCATATTACGAAGTTAAAATACTTTAACGTATTTGTTGTAAGTTTGTCTAAATACAATCGATTTATTGCTTACGCATTGAACAATGAAGGGGATTTAAATTATTAGTTAACATCCTTTTCTTACAAGAAGATACGCCTGGAAACTTAGAACTTACTTTTCTTGTTTCTGTCCTATTATTAGTGAAAAGAGAATGAATAAATTGCAACCTGCTAAGAATAGATTGCATCAAAGATTATTACAAGGTTCAATACGAAGTTACAGTCCATAAAAGAGGCTTATTTCATGCTTTTTGCTTCAATATTAAATAATTAAGTCAGTGCATCTTTCCACCTTTAACGATAAAACGGTCGCTTATAATAAGAGCAAGACTAGTTTTCATATCTAAACTGTGATAAATAACTATATGTAGCAGCTGATCCGAGGAATTATCTATTATTTAAATCATGTACTTGACAACGCAAGAAATTCATTTTGGGACTAGTTTATTCATGTGCTTTATCACTCATAATGACATATATGGCTAATTTTTGTGTTTGAAATAGTCTATGGGAATGTCGTGAATATCCCCAATATTGTACTCCGTATTATTAAAAACTAACAAAGTAAACTTATTAGTTTTTTTTTTTTTGACTTTAGACTATTGTTTAGCGTTTTAAGACATAGCACGCAGAATTTAGAGTGTTTTCGTACAGGGAATTGCAACATGGGTCTGCAGTGATGTGTATGTTGTTTGTCTTCGAATGGCAAATGGGAGTAGTATAGTAATTTTGGTGCGGGCAGGTGTGTGACGTTTCGTACGAACGCATTTGTTGGACGAGTGAACATTCGTTCCGTGCATAAAATGCGAACAATTAATCCGATAAACGTAGTCAACATTTTAAATCAAGCAGTGGTGAAAAAATATAGGGAATGAGAATGGGGTAGAAGATAAAACATTTGCATTTACATTGCTTGCAATGATAGCAAGAAAATAAGATGGTGACGTTTTTCTAACCGTTAGTGACACATTAGATGTAGACACTGACACAGAGAGTGAGCATGAAGATTCGACAAACGAAATTTATTTGAAGGAGATAACTAGTCCAACAGTTAGTGACAGTGAGCCTTCTACGAGCGAGTATGAGATGTCATCTTCAAACGGGACAAAATCTGTTCATGTATCTGTCGTCAACAAATACGAACAAACTAGGAGTACGTTGCTTTATTGAAATAGAATTGGATACGTAACACTGTTGGAGCTGCAGCGAAGAAATTCAAATGCAATACGGCGTTTGTGTATAAGTCTTTGAAGTTCCATAACAAATGTCCTTGCTCTCATGCCATTTCACTACTAAAATACGAAGTACTAAAGACATTCAATATTGTTTGCACTAAAGGGCTTACGGTCTATTATTATCACTTAAAAACGTGGATGTTATTGACAGCGAGGAAATTGAACTATCCATTCTGTGCTTCCCGTGGTTTCCTTAACAAATTTAAAATAAGAGCACAGGATTCGCTCATGAACGATCACTTAATTTGTAACGAAGAAAGATGTTGAAAACGAAGGCGAATTACTTGATAATGCCCAAAATTTTGTGATTAAAATTAACCAAATAATACATGAGAAACCGTACAACAGTGAATGCATCTTTAGTTCTGATCAGTATAGGTTTGAGTACGAACTGACCTCTGGTAGAACTGTGTCAGAAATAGGCGAGAAACATACTACCGCAGTCGTCCAGTCTTTGGCCTCAGTGTTCCATGCATATACCTTCCTAATTCACATTTCCCCAGTATGGCTAGGCAAACTCATGTGTACATATATGTTTCCAGAAGCCTAAAGGCGTGTTCGGACAGAAAGTGAAACAGCAGTTAGCTAGACAGACACCTTCCAACATTGTTATTGAGCAGATCAGGTAAACATACTCGCGAGCACGCCAAACGGTGACTGAAAGACGTGTTTATTTCTGATGTGAAAGAGGATTCACAGCTACTGCTTGACTCGTAGAGTGGACAGACGGGTAAAGACGTGCGAGAATTGTTACATGAGAAAAACATTCGTGATAAAGTTATATCCCCAAACAGCACCAAATTTATTCAGTCTGTTGAGGTATACTTTTTTCGGTAATATAAGCTGGTTATTCAGAGACTTGAGGATTATTTTCGACATTCATTATTTGTGATACACCGAACAAGTTATATGACAGAATGTCCATAATGAAAATGCATTCTGTTGTATATCATCAATTTTGTGCGCCATTCCTAAAGGACATGCTTGCATATCCGTGTCAGAAATGTGGGTATGTCAAAAGAGCAATAGTTTGTTCGTTTACAAATGTTCTGGAGACTATGTTGCAAATAGAAAACCGTATCTGTGATCATGAAGATTGTGACTAAAGTGCATTTGCTAAGTGTTTGTACTGCTCCACGATGCTGTGTGCTAATCACTTAGTTATGGGTCTCCATCATTACAACTGAAGAGCATGAGGCTAGTAGATCAATATTTGCTTATATGCACCAGTTAATATTATTTTTCTAATAATTTTTCTATTATTTTTCTATCAATGTTCTAATAACTTCAGGACATATGCTTGCAACGCCATATGTGCCATTAGACCTAGCTTGTATTACTGCATTTAAGTGTTATACATAATCGGAACACGCAAAGACTCATACATATAGCACACTTTGAAATAGGTATGTATTTTACAGAGCTGCTATTCCATTTTTCACTACAGGCATTTCAATTTAATTAAAGATTTCTCTCACTAAGTCAAAATCTGATTGGTATAGTGGCTATTGTAGATCAAGTGACTACTACTACATTAGTTAAAACACTGCAAGTGCTCGCACGAACGTGTTTCATAACACAAATCTAACTCACACAGTTTTTATATGTTCCTGTGGGTATATATGAGCTCCTTAATGTGAAGTGAAAAGACATATGCGAACTTTGGTTACGGAAATGTATTCAGGAATAAATTTCAGTTCTACTTGACACCCAACATGACCCTCTTGCCATTTATCACATTTGACTGTGATTCAATATGGCACCTTTCGAAATGGCAATGATGCACTTTAAATACTCCCACATATAGATGTTCTACTTTGATTTACAATAATGAAGTCAGATTTAGCACAAGCTTTTTCGTTTTTGTGCCAAAAGGGTATTCTTGGACATTGCCTACTTTATTTCAAGATGGCGTTGGTATAGCTGCTCAACGAACCATTTGCGCATCGAGTGACTATTTACTACGATACTTAGCAACTTGAGCTCACTCTTGTCACTAATTTTCATTAAAATTAAACTCCCACGGTATATGGACCTTCCTCGTAAGATATTCATAAATTACAGAACGGTTACTGTTTTGTTTTGAAGACTACGGTTTGATTTTGACAGGATATTCAGTAAATTTTTAACGAGTATTTTTAGGTCCCATATAACAGGAAATATTGAGTTAAAATACAAAATTAAAAACAAAACATTTTAGTTTTACCAAATGATGAAAAAGAAAATTGATCTATAGATGTTTTGCATGAAGCAGATTAAAGAACTACTTGAGTTAAGACGAATCATTTAATACTTGGTATAAGGTGGGAAATAAATTAGAACTTTTAAAGAAATTCCAGAGGGTGTCACAGAGCCTTGGAACAATAAAATGATACATTGAAAATACTTGAGAAAACCTGCAGTTAGAAACCAGAACATTCGTCAGACTCTGAAAAGAAAATTTGAAGCACGAATAAATAACAATTATACGTGCGAGCAGATGTTTTGGATCTCAGGAAACCAATTTCGAATCAGCAGTGAAATCAGCATGAACCCCTCAACAAGAGAAGTTACCCCGGAATCCCACATAGTAGTAATCGCATCATGCATTTCCCAGACAGTTTCTTGGAAACGAAAATTCAGCGGGAAGTATACGAAGAAAAAAAAAACAGCTACGATGCAAGAAGTCAAAACCAGAAAGGATCAGCTAGGGAAGATATCGTAGCAAATAGAGAGAATTAGAAGGTATAAAGTCTAGTAGTATTAAACCTGTGAAAGTGCCCGTAAAATTTTGTTACGTAAAACATATAACTTAGTTTAGTGGCCCTGTAAGTAAGACTAATAGCTCTAACTTTCTCAACATTTTACCTCAAGTACTATTTCTCCTCTGCGCAATCTGGTACAAAGTAATTTCTCTCCGTTTTTGCGATATAGCAAATTGCCGCCACGAAAGGCGACATTTCAGATGTTCATATGACATATTTTTGTTTGTTTTTATCTGTAAATACAAATCCCAAATGTAATATATATGTCATACATACATATATTGTAGATACATGGAAAATAATATTAAATTATTATAGGTTATTTATCGGTAATTGGCATAATTGTAATTTAAATAAAGTCAAGTTTTGAGTTAAGGAACTACAAAGGTGTGAAGTTGTGATATGTTGGAATGGCACGTGTTATTGTTATTGTTTGTTTATGTAATCAAGTTAGGCATAATTGTGTTTTGATGTTCGTGAAATCCTGACGAGACGCTAGCTCGCAGTATGGCGTAAAAAGACATTGAGAAAAATTGATGTAAACCTGAATTTCAGAAAGATATAATGAAAACTACTTTGTTAACACAAACACAATTTGGATATGGCATGATATTCAGATTCGCAAAGATTGACAGTCTGGGACTTCGGTCACGATGTGACAAGGTCTGCAACGAAAGTTTAACCAATAGTTGAGGTAACCAACGTCGAGACATGAAATGACGAATTCCATTGTCTGGAAAGGAGAATAAAAACGAGATCTCCATTTGATCGTGGTCGGAGTTCTAGCTCATAGTTTTAGAAGAGAACTTTAAGTATTAAGATTCGACGGTTACAAATATTAGGAACTACCATCTTACGATGGTTGGCGGCTATTTGTTATGAAGCAGAATTGATAGTACAAGCTTCAGTAGTTTTACTTATTCGGTCGATATTTGTTCCATGGTCATCACTGAGAACTAAGACCTTACATTGTCCAACAAATTGCCAACATAGTACAGAGAGGAATCGATGATTGGAACATTCGTCGCTCCAGGCAGCCGGAACATCTTAAGGTATGTGTTCCTCAACCATAATTGTTACCTGTGATCAAATCTCCAGACATTCGAGTACTGTGATCTGAATTCATTAAGTAATATCAGCGAAACCAACACAATATACAAAACACTTCCTAATTTTTTATACTACATGACACATTACACTTTCTAATTGATTATAACACCATTGAGATTGCACATCTGTAATGGAATACGTTTAATTAACTAAATTATCCTCCGCTGTGTCATGGTGGAGTGCCGGATTTTTCGATCCTAGTGATTTAGATTTTAAATTAACCATTAGTGTCATAAGCTGCTAGACTTATATCCTTATTACGATCTCATAAAGAGAATATCTCAGTCAGATTACGAGTTATTTTAAATTTTAAAATAACCATCATTGTCATAGTGCAGATGCTATAAAAGATCCCAAGAACTATTTTAGATTATAAGCTGTAACACGCTAACCCACACCGCCCGCACTTACCGAAATAGAAAGCTAGATAACCAACACATTCATCCAAGCTTAAAAGTACTAGTGTTTGGTTTACGATACACACCGTAAAAATGTTGTCGTTGAAGAATAATCATCGCATTCATTACCCGGTTATAAAGGATAGTGCTAAACCGGCAACAATGTTCTCGAAATCGAGATTTTATTATTTGGAATTAGGAGTGGTGAAACATTTTGTTGAATATAACCCAACGAATGGGGAACAAAATGGAACAATTATAAGAGATAACCAGTTAGGATTAAGATATAAGAAGTATTTCATGGTACAATTTACGGATACAAATTTCGAGTTGGAAGATCTCAATGTGTTAGGCTTCAGAAGGCATTTCTTGGCCACGATAACAGGAATTGCCGAAGCAAATATGGTGTTACGTGACTCAATCTTTTTATCATTGAACTCCAAGCAACACAACCACAATATGTGCTATTTTTAAGTCACGCGGAGATAAGGTAACGGTCAGTAAATTGCTGTACCGATTTCGGAATTGATCCGATAGCACTCAAGCAATAAAAATAGCTGGGTTAATACCGAAAGTTGCCCAGTATGAGAAAAATACAAAGTTAATTGTTGCGAGTGATAAGTTATAGCTCGAATTAGTAGCATTTGCCGATCAATTTAGACAACGAAATGCTTGGCTGTTTAAGTAGACAGAGGAATCGGTCACACGTGTAGATAATTGTAAATAAACTAGGCTAGGAATTAGTAGTATAAGATTTCTTTTGGATTTTAGGGATATTATGTTTGATTGGATATCTATCTATCTATCTATCTATCTATCTTTAGCTGCTAGGGGTCTAAAAAGGACGAAACAATAGATATATTCTAAATTTTCTAACTTTGATTTATTTGCTCCTCTCTATACTATATTGACTAAATCTTGATCTGAAGAAATGCGTGAAGCAATAAAACTATGAATATGCTATTGCCATCAACACGTTTTGTTCTAATTTAGTTTTCGGAATGTCATGATATTTTTCCTAAAATATCACTATTTTTGTAGAAATGACTTTTGATGTCACCGTTTTACAAAGAAATAAGTATAAAAAGCTTTATCGACCCTATTATCTATTCACAAATAAATATTTTGTTGTTTTTTAAGAAACAAAATGTATTTTGTTCATTACATACCACCAAGGCATCTTTCTGTGAGGCGAAAAAGTCGAAGGACAAAAAAGTTTATATTTTCCAATAAATTTTGTCGAGAGTGGTAAAGGACTATGAGAAACATCGTTATAGAAAGTTTTGTTAATTAATTTTAATAAATAACATATTTATACATATCTATAATTTTGAGGGGTTTAAACGGGACGAAATGTTTCCAATAATTTGGATTTTTTTAAAAATAACAACAATATTTTACATCTTATTGCAATGAATCTGACATAATTCAATCTAAGTAGCATAAGAAACGTTTTCCCGAGATGTGTCAGTAATTAGATAGAAATAACGTTGATTGATATGACGATATTTTTTATGGTCAAGGGGTTTTTTCGGGACGATTTTTGGTTATTTCCAGGTATCCAACTCTCAACAGAATGTGTAAGAAAATGTCGGCAACTGTGAGCGTATTCTTTATAACGTCTCTTCTCAAGCATTTCTCATTTCATAAACTATTCTGTTTAAACAGTTCACAGAAATTAGGATGGAAAATTGACAAAAACAGTGTCTACCAACATTTCAGATGGAACATCTCGCCATACACAATTGCTTCGGAGAAAGTCGCATCACCGTTCGCTCATAACAAACAGTATTGAGAAGGGGGAAAATATGTAGGAGGAGGAGCCCTCCCCACGTGCGTCACGCAGCAGCTGAATAGTTGATTGACACCTGAAGTTCCTTTATAGCTGTTTTCTTCCGCTGGTTATAAAGCAGTAAAGCGAACAAGAAAGACTGGTTACAGATTTCAATAACAATTGTATAGGCTGTGCTCTACACAAACATATTTAAAGCTGAGAAAATATGTAGAAGCCCTAGACTAAAAGACACACACCATTTGAAATATTATAATATATAACTACAATACATGTATATAGAATAAGAAATACATGTTACTCAATAATAATTAAATAATCCAATGTAACACCACTCTACAATATATCCCATATTTTCAGGAACACCATCAATAAGACCGTTATATAGTTTTATTTATGGTTTAGTGTCTCACTGGTAATTACACTGAAAAGAGAGGTTCCGACTTCATCTGATCTCATGCAGTTTTTTATATGGTTTCTTGCCTTTCACTCCTTACATTGTGTCGTTTATTATTATTATTATTATTATTATTATTATTATTATTATTATTATTATTATTATTATTATTATTATTATTACATTATTAGTGAGTTGAGTTGATTTTGAGTTTAACGTCCGTTTCAGCAGCTACGCTGTATGAGAAGTGGACGTACTGATTAACGTGGAATCCGAAACACATGAGCTCCTACTGGGAATCGAACCCAGGTACCCCACGTCAAAGACGCGTACGCTAATCGCTTATCTATGTAGATACTACTACTACTACTACTACTACTACTACTACTACTACTAGTAATAATAATAATAATAATAATAATAATAATAATAAAGTTTAAATTAAAAGACAAATTCTGAACAAAGCATGAGCTCCTCCGTGGTTAAGCGGTTAGCGTACGCGCCTTTGGCGTGGGAGACCCGGGTTCGATTCCCGGCGGGAGCTCATGTGGTTCGGATTCCACGTTAATCAGTAGGTCCACGTCTCATATAGCCTCGCTGCTGAAAGGGAAGCTAAACAGAAATCAACTCAACTCTGACCAAAGCATATATTAACTAATAAATAATAGCATTACAGTTTCGGCAAATTAATTTGCCGAAACAGTAACGCTATTATTTATTAGTATATATATGCTTTGGTCTGAATTTGTGTTTTAATTTATACAAGAAGCTCCAATGCTAGAATGAGTGGTATTCAAATAATATAGTTAATAACATCAAGAAATTTTGAAAACAATAATTTTGGGGGAAAATAGTTTTTGTGGTGGTAAATTGAAGAAATGAAATTAACACTAAAAGCATTTGCGAGATTAAATGTTTTTATAAACTAAACTACTTCCCTGATATTCGAGAAAACCGTACTCAATGTTTTTAATTTCTTCATTTTACCTTCTCAAAAATAGTTTCTTCTTTGTAATGCATTTTATAAAAACTTTGCTTTGTTATAATTTCAGCATCATCTTTACTAAAAGATTTACCAATGAATAAATGAGTTTATTTATAACCTCTTTCTAGTACCGAAGCTATACGTTGCTTGAAAACAGTAATGGTTTTAGATTTTCCCTCAGGGGTGAGGATTTTAATACACTATGTGTGAAAAGTAATGTTGTTGAAATGGTAGGAAATCCACATTTAACATGCTCAGGAGGAATTCAATAGCTCCAAGGGGCTCCCTGTCACTCTCTGAAATAATCACTGCTTGAAAATGAAATCTCTGAGTTTAGTGCCACAAAATTGTGCTCCAAGGCTGAAGGATATGGTAGCGAATGAAACAAACAAATGATGGTAAAATCTTGGCGATATAAAAAGCGGGAGGTAATGGAAGATCTTCGAGAAAACCCGTGCACATATATAGTTTTCATTCTCAATGAAACCGGCTTGGCGAGAACCAGGACCGAAGCTGGGGCCACATATCCTAAGAAGTAGGTTGGTGCTCTATCACTGAGCCACCGAGGTTTTCGTATAAGTGAATCCATACCTTAAGATCGAATCAGATCTACGCTAATGAGTTCAAATTTTAAAGCTGATCAAGAATCGAACTCGGAGCCTCTTACATCACGCTCGCTAACCACTAGAACAGAGCGGGGACTGTAGGGGGTGAAATACAGGGACCTGATCCCTATTACTTGTAACTTCCTGAAGTTAGCTCCCCTCTCATCACAAATATGTATTCCAAATATTATACTTTATTCCTTTTAAGTCATTTTTAGTACTCAAACAGCATGTTCCCTAAAAATCTCGAAATCTAATTGTGTAAAACAGACACAGGGGCTGAATCCAGGATAGCGATCGGGGGCGATCGCAACCCCAAGAATAGGATTTAAAAAAAATAAAACCCATTACAAAGTTGTAGCTCTTGATTTTTAAAAAACTTTGTATTATAATTGTAGAATAAAAACTAAAATAAGTAAGTCTTCAATTGCAAGAGTTAAATGAATCAATACATCTCAATAAATTACTTGCATTGGAGTTCTTGCTCAGAAAATGCCCACTTCCGAAAATGTAGGTGGCTGCTTCTCCTCTTTCTTTTCAAGATGCGATATTTTGAGCTATCCGTTCCTTCTCAAAACTGATTTCTGCTTCTTGTTAACAATTGGTAAAAAGTAAGCTATAAACCCATTTGTCCACAAGTGTTTGCCAATATTCCTGTTTTAGAAAGTCCAGTTTGACAGTACAGAAAGTCA
The DNA here is from genome assembly GCF_964235325.1 of Thermobia domestica. Classification (NCBI taxonomy): domain Eukaryota; kingdom Metazoa; phylum Arthropoda; class Insecta; order Zygentoma; family Lepismatidae; genus Thermobia; species Thermobia domestica. The sequence goes on from NC_137457.1 coordinate 69,757,567, forward strand.
ATAAACGTAATGGTTCTGGCATTTTAGATGCAAGTGCAATTGAAAATACAAAGAAGGAAGTAATATAACTAGCGTATGAATAGAAATTAAAGTTAATGATTCAAGAAGAATTCGTATTCTTATTATTATAATTATTCTACTGCTACTACTGTTATTTACTGCAGTAAGATTGGTGGTTCGAAACCCAGACAGGGAAAACTTATATTCCTTCACGAAGTGTCAAGGTAAATGATGTTAACGAGCCTTAGGGATGGTGTTTGTGAGGGTGGTGGATTTGGGGGTCACCATTAGCCTTATGGCTAAAATGTCCCGCCGTGAAACTAGGAACAGACATCTTAATGTATTCGAATATATGTTAGACATCTGTCAGATGCAGTGGTAAGGAGCTTGGCTCATCCATCCTCATCTCAACACTTTTTGAGGCTGAATAACTTGGCTGCACTTTTTGTACCTCTGGTGTTTTTGTTCATATTAATTCTACAGAAGAGTCCATTCCCTTTTCTAAAATTGTTTTTACTTTTCGTTCTTTTCTTTCTTCTTTCTTTTTTGCAATATATTATTACCTTGTTTTGAGCTCGAACGACTGCCCCCCCCCAATATTCAACTTGGATCCGCCTCTAGTTACACAACTAAGGAATTATCCACAGAAAGATACATTTAAAATTTTTTGTTGTTTATTACAAGCGCTTGCATGCGTGGAATAAAACGAAATTTCTATTTTACGTAGATACCAATGTAAAGTAAAGCTAATTAATGTTAACTGGAAAGCAAAAATTGTTAATGTTTAATTTAGTCGGCAATGTCCTAGTGAGATCAGCGAAGTTAAATTGTACCGAATCTGGCCCGAGTGACCATGCGTACTCATTACATGGTATCGACATTTCGGTATACACCCAGCGTCGTGAGGACAATTGGGAAACTACTTGAAGGAAAGTATTGAACTCGGTGACTTCAACATTCGGCCATTCAAGATTCGTCTAATAACCTCAGGCAATGAAATTTGCAGATGTTAACTCAAGAAAAAGTGTAAGCGAATCTTGAATTCAAGATTGCCTTATGTGAAATTATGTTGGTAGTACTGACAAGAAATGACAAAATTTAAGAAATTTGTAGTTTCTAAATTAAAATAAAAATAAAAATAAAAAGTACACATCAAAACAGTATAAGCGCAATTACACTATATGACTAGATATTATATGTTTGACACCAAGATATGAAAATATTACGTGAAGTTACAAGCATTACAGAAAATATAAAATGAAGTCACAAATTCGACGAGAGTTTACATAATTCATAAAATAAAATTAAACAAAGCACCAAAGATCAGTATAAGCACAATTACGGTATAGATAGTATACGCTTGACATCGAGCATCACCATTAAAAGTGTAAATTTTTAATTAGGTGCAAACTGTTTTAGTGCAGTATGCACACTGGCGGATCCACGGGGAGGGCGGAGGGGGCGACCGCCCCCTCCAAAGAGTTTTTTGAACTTTCAGCATTTATTATTGGGAAATACTAATATGGTCTTTTCCCGACCGATCCAATGTGTGTAACAAGCCTAGCAGAGTCTGACCAAAATGTGTGGTACTTAATTGTACTTAATACAGATATATTTGAATTGTGAATACTTCTCTCCCTAGTTCTTTTGGACGGTCACCATAAGCTCCAAAGGAGCGTGAATATGATTCATTGGACGTTGGACGAACAACTGTAGGAAGGGGGTAAGACGACTCACTCTTTGAACTAAAAATGTGTTATCGTGTCCTAGAAAAAGGATATGAAATGGATTTCGGAATTCCGGATTATAACCTCAATTACCTTTACGACCTTGAATAAAGTGAAATATAGAATCTACAGCGCTCCTTACCGAATAGCTCTGCAAGGAGAATTTTCGGTTGGTTGATTGACTAATATGTACACTCATGTCCAAAATTATTGTCGCATATCTTTAAATATGTTGTTGTAGGAATATGATTTGATAACGAATTCGCCCGGTATTTCTTATAATGTTAGTATGTGTATAATCGGCGAAGACATGTATGTGGCAAATTTCATGTCAAAAGAGCAGTAAATAAGAACAATAAAACGAAAATAAAACTTTCTTGTTCATTTAGCAACATTTTGTTTTACTGATTCTAATTTTCGTATTTATAATTCTTTTCCTGTGAAATTTACCACAAATATACATTTCCCGATTGTACCCATAGTATCAGTATTAAAAGTATCCTGCAAAATTATTATGAAATTATATTCTTACAAGAAGACAGTTATAGATATGCGACAATCATTTTAGACATGAGTGTACTTACGTCGTTTGTCAAAATCGATGCTTTACAGAACGAGAACTAGAGTTTAAATTTGGATCTGAACCACCGTAGTGCGTTCCATGCTCGCTCACCGGGAATCAAACCACAGGACCTCATGCATCAAAGATCAAAAGTACTACTAGACCAATAAAGAGACTCCTGACTTTTGGGGTTCAACACGGAAACATTAGGAAGGACCAGACATTCATTGTGACTTCTAATGGCATTTCACGAAATCCTGAGTGAAAAACTTCGCACAGGCCAAACCGCTTAAGCTAGAAACTTTAAATTCGGACACTAGGTAAGATTTGTATAGTAGGGTATCACTAAGGAAGAATTTTTGGAAATTCGAAGAAAGGAAGGGAGAATTGGGTGGAAATTATTTTAATAAGATGGCCATCTCTTCGAATCAGTTAAGACGAGAGACTTGAAATTTGGCATTTGAATTTCTCATTTAAAATAATTTGACACGCTTTTCAACGTTTTGTGATATTTTAGTAAAACGGAGAAAAGAGATGGAAAGAAAAAGGGGCGGGAATTGCAAATATTATAATAAGATATCAATATCTAAGAATCGTTAAAGGTTAGAAACATGGAATTTAGTATATGGACTTTTCAGTTAAAATAATTCAATACTTGTTCCAGCGTATTTGATATTTTACTTACAGTTAGAAGGAAGAAAAGGGGTGGATTATATTATTATTATTATTATTATTATTATTATTATTATTATTATTATTATTATTATTATTATTATTATTATTATTATTATTATTATTATAACATGCCCATATCTCCCTTGCGATTAGAAACATGAAAGTTAGTAGTTTGATTTTTCTATCTGAGCGGTTTTCTTTCACTTAATGTAGAAAAGAAGGAAAAGATATGGGGGTGGTTCATTAAAGTACCTTACGAGATGTTTGAATTTCGTGACAGAGTTTTAGCTCAATCCAATTCTATATGAAAGACAGAAGGAGGAACGCGAATTATTGTGCCCCAGTAGCACGTAAGAGCATTTGCTATATTGTGCAAGGCCGTATGCCGAGCAAATTGGGGATCTGGAACGAAGCCCTACCTAGACTAAGGCTAGCATAATATAATTTTATTGTTGTTGTAAGCATAGCTATAATTATACTATGTTTCGTGGACCGCACACAAATATAGAAATTTTGTATTATTCTTTATACACATATGCTTTTGTTATCTATTTTTGCGTAGCTCGAGCCTCCAATGTTTTTTCCAGACATGTTTTTTGGGGGCACTGCACCCCGGACCTCGGACAGTGCCCCCCGGACGAGACCAAAATTACACGTGTATAATATAATAATAAATAAAATAGTACCAGCAGTGCCCCCCGGAATACTACGTGTGCCCGCCCGGAACACTTTTTCTGAAAGAACGACAGGTTCTAACTGTTGTCCCGCAATTGTTATTCAAAATATAAATGATTAGAGCAAATTGTACACTCTTTCGTTAAAATTAATATTATCGTCAATACAGTATTTTCTTTTGTGCAAATACCGGTACTGTCAACGACAGTGCATCTGATATGTTGCGGTGATTGTGTGTGAAGTGAGTCATGACACCGCCACGCCTCCGAAACGGAAGTACGTATTTAATTTAAATGTACAGAAAGAATGTACTTCCATTAAAAAAAAAAAAAAGTTACAAATTCGGGTCCTAAAGTGGAATCAGGTTTACACCCGCTCCGCTTCAGTCCCGGATTCATATGCATCCCATTCTTGCAAATTAAAATTCTGATCACCTTGAAGCTACACTCATCTTCCAGGAAGCGGACCGCCCCTCTCAAACGATCCTTCTAGATCCGCTAGTGAGTATGCAGGGGTCTGAACCGAAAAGAAAAAAAGAATAGTAACAATAAAACTTATGGGACAGCTTCTTCCAATCAAATATAGGCATATCCTAAAAGTGACCAGATATTCACTTAAGCTTCACCCAATATGGCTGCCATATCTCATGTGATCGCCGCAGTCTATAGAATATCCATGTTTCCTTGATTTCTTACCTTTCGTTCAATTATACGATTATGAAATTTATAACAAAATATTTTGTAAACAAATTTCTTCTCGTTTGATATAAAGTACAATCTCTGTAGGTTAGGTAGATATAAAGTTACAAATGAAGGAGAGGGTTGTGTCGTTTAATCTTGTATTTTTTTTTTTCAAGCGTATTTTTCTGATTTTTCATAAAGAAAGCAGATTTGATCAATCAGTCAAAATGTTTAAATACATGAAAATACAGGAGGAAACATGGATGATGTGATGATATTTTTACATGAATTTTCAGGAAGTAACATGGCTTTGTCTCTGTTGCAAAAAGGGAAGAAAACCTTTGAAACTACTCAAGAGATATACAGTTAATTGTAATAGGTTGTGAGTATATTCAATAATTCTACCACGAATCCTGAAGGACTAGTAAAAGTGGGATAACGTTTCCAATTATACTTTTATGCATCCCATGGGGTGACACACTGGCTTTCTGTCGATATTTCACATACAGAAGACTTATTTCACACCAGTCATTTACCTCTCAGTTTTACTCTTAAGAGCAAGTGTGAGCAGACGACACGTATAGAAAGTGTACCATAAGGAGCTAACTTTGCTGGAGCAACATATTCAAGTAATTAATATGGGGAGCAACATATTCAAGTATTGGGGATCGGAAGAGAAAATGGGAACGCTAACTAGTTCGTTGTTTGGACATAGCAGCACCATTTTTTTTTAAAGCTCGTGTATTGCAAATGTAAAACTCTCACGTACTTGGGCCTATTGTTTATGTTCGAGATTGTTTCACTCAGACATGCAGTGGTGTAAGTAAGGGCTTGGGGGCCACCCAGCAGACAACGTGGAATGGGGCCTCTTCTCTGTCCTACATCACGATTTGGGGCCCCGTGATGACTTTGCCTCCCCTCCCCGCAATGCGGGGTCTGCGGGGCCTTTATTTACACCCAACCGTATCGTTTATGTCCCAACAGTGTACCGTGCCAGGAATGGACTTTTTTTTGTCTTTTATGTACCATAAATTATTTCTATCGCTTATAAAAAACTGAATTTTGCTTAAATAACGTTTTCTCTATAGATTATTTTGCTAAATAAGATTACAGAAACTTCCGTATAATTACCTATTGTTCTCAAATGCATCATATTTTTATATGTCAAGTGTAATTCTAGCATGTTCACAATTTTTTCTCTATTTTTTTTTTTACTTATATAAATATTATTTGTATAAGCAAACAAAGAAATCAGAAAAATACGCTTGACAGAAACACAGGCATAACATTAAGCGATACAAGCCTACTCCTTCATTTCTAGATTTATATCTACCTGACCTACAGAGATGAATATACGAAACAAAACTAAATTTTATTCACAAAAAATATTTTGTTACAAGTACCAAGACCGTATAATTGAACCTAAGCTAAGAAATAAAGGACATCATTATTTTTCTATACACAGTGTCAGCCAAATTGAATATGGCAGCCACATTGAATGTAGCTCAAGAGGAATGTTCGGGGACTTTCAGGATATTACTATACTTGATAAAAGGAAACTATCCTGCAAGTTTCGTTAGGCTACCAATTTGCGCTGGGTTTGTCAAAATTTTCCGCTACATACTGGACTATTTAATAAGAACGTGAAAATACTTTCAAGAAAAAATGATAACTATTAATAAAATGCAGGATTACCAACGTATGCGAGCTAAACGAAGTGCTTTAAAAAATCAACTTTCGCCTAGTAAGAAAATTAACTGTCACCGCTTTGATTGACGTTTGCATAGCTAGGAGGTATTAGGCGAATCTTGAATAGGTAAAACTTGAAGCCCGGGGAACTCCCGTCTTGTAATCCAGCATTAACGGCGAGGGGAGCGATGTGCTGACCACACATCACTCCAAAGGCATAAGTGCCGTAAACCAGCTTTTAAGCCATGGTCCGCTAAAGGCTGTTACGCCAGTGTTTTTTTTAAAGTTTAATTCAGTGATGGTAGGCAGTATTCTGAGATTTATTATTTTTCTTTTTCCATTTTGCATAATTATGTTTTTTTCTCGTTATTATGTAGATATAAAACATTCTAGCAGTTTCGATTTGCTCGACTACAAACACGGAAGTGTACGATAATTTGGAACTATTCATACTGTTAGGTGGAAAAAAAAAGGTTGTATACCTATATAATACATCACAGTCTTATGAGCTTGTATAAGAAACAGGAAGTGAAATCTGAACTAGGAGAGATATCTGAGTTTGAATCTCGTGTTTGGTGACACAACCCGAGACCACAGATAATAAAAGATGATTGTTGGATTTGAGTTTAGTGTCCCGTTCTGCACCAAGGCTATATGAGACGCGGACCTACAGCTTAATGTGTAACTATAATATTATGGAGAATAAGCGCATCGTAAGGTTGCAATAGCCTCGTGTTATAAAGTGTCAATTAAAGTTGGTGTTGTGAAAGGTAATTAAGGATTTCATCCATTTGAAACAAATATTGTATTAATAAAATATCTATTTGTTAAGTTAATGAACTTGATTTTCTTTGTTTAACATGGCATTCAAAGAAGAATTAATGGATAATAAATACGAAATTGTAAAATTTAAATTTTCTATCGTTTAAATACATTCTTGCTACTATCGACGGCATTATCTGGTAGGAATATTGAATAACCCTGATTCAGCAGGAAGAAAATAAGCTATAGGTCCAGTATTGAAGTTGATTGATTAGAGTTTCACTATATAACAAATATTGAGGTTGTATGAGACAAGATATGTTGTTTAAAGTGAAATGTGGATCACTATTCGAGTTTTATCCAAGGCTTGATATACGCACTAATGATTGAATCCGCAAAAACGCATAGGAAGCACGAGCATTGCAACTTAGCTACGAATGGACACGCTATTCAATAATTCTAATTCAAGAATGAAGGCTAAAAATAAGAAAGATGAAACGACAGTCTGTACGGTGATACTACTTTCACATTTTTTTATTTCACACTACTTATTCCGAGACGAAATCGAGACTTGACATTCTAGATCGAGACAAGCGTACAGTGTGTTTATCGAGACGAGATCAGGATCGAGGCCATTATTTGTCAAACGAGTCAAGTTCTACAGTGCGGTCTCGTCTCTTTACCACCCCTAATCCGAACTCCTCTAAATTGGACGATTCTCTAAAAGAAGTTGAAAGAATTATAGGCTCAACAACCATTTGTAACATAGTTTAGAAAATGTTCATGATTTTTTGATGATGAACATTATACCAATTTACCAACATTATTAGGGAACTATTCACACAGGTCCTGAGAATATTCAAGAAATCACCACTGGAACTGTTCCCATAGGCGGTGACAAATATAACTATGTGTAAATTTTGGATGACTGATGCCGTGAATGATAAGAAATAGTACCATGTTTTGTGAAGTTTATTTCTATGTGCCAAACAAAAGGAAAGACAAGCGGAAACAATGAAAGCAGAAATTTTACCTGCTTTAAATCCACTCGCTTATTTCAAACATGGGAGAGTGCGACAAGTGAGCGATAAAAAAAAAAAAAAAAAAAAAAGAAATAGGAACGAAAAAAGACAACTGACATAATTTACCTGCAATATTGATTATAAAAGAAAGTTCAAAACAAAGAAAACATTTTACTGGATGGTAGAATAATTATTTCGTTCTGATCAATAACCTTAACAAAAAAGGAGGTGTGTAAAATTAAGCATGTCTGCATGAACTCGTTTCAATCCCTGTACTCGTTTCAAAATTAACGTGGCATTTCTAGACATTTTCTACGGTCTATCTTCGCACTTTGCCCTCACTTATCTCCCACCCAATATACGGTCTGCCACTAAACACTCTTTTTCTCTGTTTATTTTGGTGTTGAATCCAGTGCTAGTAATCAGTTCCAGTAATTTAATTCACCAAATCGGAATGTTCCCTTGTGAGTACTATTTGTTCACGGAGTTGTTACTTCTTCTTTAGAAACACTTCGTATATGTAGTTACTTTGGGGATTAAAGTCGATCCTTTGGCGATATCTCATATGGGCAGTAATGATTTCAGATTTGTTACTGATGGATTTCAATACATTGGATGTGAAAAGTACTACAGCAAAATACTGGGAATCCCCATTGAGCTCGATATGAAATATGCCCTGGGGGAAATTTCGTAGTTCCGGGAGCAACACCTTGGGCCACCTCTTGAAAAATATTACTGCATATGGGTGCTAGTGACCGCCAATTATTCATACAACAATTAGTTCTTCGTGTAGCTGCGGATCTCCTATTGATTTTTCTTGTAAAGTTAAACATTTTATTAAAAAAAAAGTATCTTTACTGAAGTTTTTGCGCGAAAAACTGCTTTGAAAGAGACATGGGAATAGACATTATTATTATTATTATTATTATTATTATTATTATTATTATTATTATTATTATTATTATTATTATTATTATTATTATTATTATTATTATTGTGATGCTTTATTTTGTTTAACCCGGGAACGGTCGACAGGTGAGCGCAGCACTCACCCTATTTTATATTTTCGTTTCAAAGCCGCCCTAGTGGGGTCACAGACCAGAGACGCTGTCTAGCTGTGTCTTGTGTGTGAGAGCCAAGTATAACCTTTTCATTCTCTTCTGTTGGAGTAGTTATTTATTTATTTTTGTGAAAATTTTCAAAAGAATGTTCGAATAATATTATTTAAAGAACATAAGGAAATTTTTGTAATAACGAATAAATTTACACAAATAATCCAGCTTCCAAACAATTTATCGCATTTATTATACTTTCTAATTTCAACGACATGGAGGTCCTACAACTATCAATGGTATTAAACCTCGTTGTATATGCTATGGCGAAATAATTATTCAAGAAAAACAGGACCGGGCTGGATAGGCACTCTAGTTCTATTGAAACATTCAGTGCCAAGTAGCACAAATTGACTATGAAATGTATTTTTTTCACTTTAGTTTGATATTAAGTTTTTCTATGGAGTGTCAGTATAACCCCGAGAAAAAAAAAGTTAACCCTGTACGAATCTGGTTTTACAACTTTGAGGAAGGGGTACTAAATGTCACGGCCGTCTTGCACTGCAGCGACTGCGGACTTGTTATCTCAGTCACTGCTTCCCTGATGTATTTCTCATAAGTGCAAGTTAAATAATTAATCTGAAAGTTATTTTCGATACCAGTTTGCTTGGAACCTACCACAGCGTTCCGTTTCTTTTTAGTTTTCATTTGAAACTCACGATGAAATATTTCGGGTTGTCAGTATTATAATAAACATGAATAGATTTAAACGAGAAGGATGTGAGTGAAGCCCTTAAACTGTATGCCCATGTGTTATATGGTCTAATTGTTAAAAAGAGACGTTAACTTCAATAAACAACAAGCAAAGGGGATGATAAGGGATGAGAAAAACGAATGATATTAAAGAAATAAGTGGAATTAAGAAAATAGGAGGAAAGGGAAGAACCACAAGGAAACCTATACACAATGTTTTTGCGCAGCACAAAAGTGCAATAAGCATGTGATGGATTGAATCAGGGATTCAGTACCAGAGGTGAATACTATACCACTGATCCACCGCGGTCCCGTAGTTAGGAGTCCATGTGTCAAGCCTCCCTCCCCCTACAAACACACAATTTTGAAATTCAAAGTCTTTTGTACGGCAAAGTCTTGTGGTATGTTTTTACTTTTTGTACCGAAAACCTCAAGTTTTGTGCTCTCGCCGTTCTGAAGTTATAGCAAGAATAAATTGGGAGGGCTGGAGACTTCGGAAATTGAAAGTTCATTCTGTGCAAAAGTTTTGTACTAGTTTTGTGCTGAAAACTCCTAGTTTTGTTCTCTTGCCATTTTCGAGTTCTCTCTCTATTAAATATGGGGTACCCATCTCTCCAGCCACTATTTTATAAATTGAAAATCTTTTCTATACCAAAGTTGTTTTTAACCCTTTTACTCTGAAAACCCCAAGTTTTGTGCTCTTGTCGTTCTCAAGTTATAACAATAATAAATTTGGAGGTGCGGGATGAACCTCTCACTTTAGAAATTGAAAGTCTTTTCTATGTCAGGTTATATCCCCAGTTCCGTGCTCACATTTCTCAAGTTAAAGCAACAATAAATTTGAGGCCGCGGCTGGAGACATGCAACAACCCACTTTAGAAATAGGAAGTGTTTTCTATGCTAAGATACATTACCGCAAAATTGGGGGCCAACTTCGTGAAGTTAGCATCCCATACGTCACATATAATTTTAAAACCTACATCAATTGCTTTAAAATTTTTTGAGAGGATTTAAGACTGAAATCCTAAAGTTTAGAAGTTTACACTTCTCAAGATACAGCCAGTAAAATAAAGGAGGGCCCCCATTTGTCACGAATAATTAAAACTACGTTAATTGTTTTGGATTTGTTTCGAAGGATTTATGGGTGAAATTGTTAAGTTTATGAGTTAAAAGTTCTGGATATACAGTGCAACAAAATAGTGGGGTCTCCCATTAGTCAAACTCTTCGTGAATATCAATCGTTTAGGAGTTGTTTGCGAGGACTTAGGAGTGAAGTCCCAAACTTCAGGAGTTTTTTTTTTAAGATAAACGGCTGGAAATAGTTTACGTGTTGTTTGCCACGACCTCATTTTGGTGTTGTTTGCCACGTATTATCTCTGGCTTATCTTATATCACAATCGTGAAGATTTATACATAATCGACTCATAAGCTGAGGGTTGCCAGATGACCATATCATAAAAATCAAATCTATTATATTTATAAACATAATACATACAATACAAACTGTCCGAAGCACGTTATTGGGTTACTACGCTATCAGCTGCTAACGCCGTTGTTAAATTTATTCAAGTGGAGTTCAAGCACTTGATCTCCCCAAATGCAGTTTCAAAATTTATATGACGTACAATTTGTGTGTGTTCGAATGTGTAGCCAATGTTGAATGTAGGTATTTCATCAGGACCACCCATAAGTAGGAGGTAACCATCTCGAAAAATGAGAACCCGGACCTTCAGGAGGGGCATGTTTTTTTTCTTTTAATCTTTCATAGCTTTCCTAGAGATTAAATTAAACAAAATTAGATTTAAATATATGGTTTTAGCAATCTTTTAAACATCTTTGGTGAGAGGAAGGAAACTTCTCTTGGTAATAAAAAAATTTAGTGAATTTTGTATTGTTAGTTGGCTAATTTCAAGCCCACTCAGAGAGCTCCTTTGTGGCTAAGCGGTTAGTGTACGCGCCTTTGACGTGGAAGACCCGGGTTTGATTCCAGCGGGAGCTCATGTGGATCGGATTCCACGTTAAACTGTAGGTTCACATCTCATAGCCTCGATGCTGAGCGGGCCACTAAAAATTAAATCAAATCAATTCAACAGAGATTATTAAAATACATAGGTCGGCAATCCCTTCATAGTTTTTTTGAAACAAGATGGAATGTGCATGAATTGGAGTAGATTTGAGTTAAACATCCCATTCAGCAGCAGACTGAGACATGAACCTACATCTTAACATGGAATCCGATAAAAATAAGTTTTCGCCGGTAATCTAACCCAGGTCTCCTAACCCAAAGGCGCGTGGCTATCCACATAACCACAAGGGAGCACTGTGTACGATTTGATACAATGAAACCTATGGCAGAAGTAAATTAGCAGATTACATTTCTCTAGGTTTGAACCATTAATTCTCTCGGACGTTTGAAGGTAAAATTTAGACCATATAAATATAAGAAGTTGAATTCCGCAATTGAAAGATAAATCATTCGATACTGAACCACCCCCAGAAAAAAAAGAACAATTTAAAATATTGTTTTTGTGGTGTAATCGTACACAAGATCGTATCTCAGATGGATTCTCGGGGTGCAGAAATGAGAAAAATTTGCTTAATTTTTCAAGCAAGTTTCAGAGTAAACAATTTAGATGACAGCGATGCAGTAGGTTCTTCTGTTTCCTACCACTTTCTTCATTACACTATTTTTCATTCATTCTGATCATTACCATATCCTTTAGCTTACACGTCATAACCATGGGAAGTAAAACTGAAATATTTCATTTCATTTTTCTAAAGTATATAAAACCCAGTTCTTTAATCGCGTAGCATAACGGAAAAAGTAACATTTTGTAACAGCCCATATTAAAAACTCAGTTAAAAGAGAAAATGCAATTATATCAATTTACTAAGCTATTGTGAAATTAATGATGTTTTGTGTTCAAAGGCGAGAACATTTACCACTTGTTCCAGAGAATCAAAAAGAGACGTGCTTTGCAATCCTTCCTTTTACTCCAGGTGTGTGTGAATTTTCGCGATAATGTGATATGGTAAGATCGGAATGCAAATCGTGGCAAAATGGTGGCAATCAACATGAAAATTAAGTCGTGGCAAACAACACGCTACCTGAAAATACTGGGGATTAACTTCGTGAGGGAGTAACTTCCTGAAACTAGCTCGTCACAAAAAAAAAAAAAAAATCAAGCTCACTCTCGAAAGTCTCGGTCTCTCGTTTCGAATATCGACAAAAAATACATATATATACCATTGTCTTTACTCAAAATGCACGCATTGTTAAGTTACATTTCTGATAGTAAACAATTACCCTTGGATGACCGTGCTCAGAGGGGTATACACGGGAGAAAGAGGAATTCCACCTCTGATCACAAGGTATATCGAAAGTATATCGAGTTGTGACTCAATATACTGTAGATCTATTCCCTTTCAAGTCATTTTTAGTCAAAGAGCATGTTTCCAACAAATTCCGAAACCTAATTTTGTAAAACAAGCACATCAGATTTCTACCTTCCAATATTATTTCGTTACACATAGCGGTAGATCCAGAGGATTTCTTTTTTTCTTTTTTCTTTTTTTACGTTGTAGAAGTTTAATGAAGCAATACATCGCAAGAAATTACTTGCATTGGCGTTCTTGCTCAGAAAATTTCGACCTTCGAAAATGCAGGTAGCCATTTCTTGTTCTTCCTTTTTAAGATGTGATATTTTGCGCTATTGCTTCGTTCTGAAGGTTTGGTGCTGATTGCCACGTGCGCTGACTGCCACAGCCAATTATTGGTGCTGATTGCCTCGACTGGCGCTGATTGCAAATATCAAGATGCTGATTGCCACGAAGGTGAGCTGACTGCCACGAGCCTGAGAGAAACTATTTGGAAAGAGCGGAATTAATCCGTCATACTAAATTTACTAATCATCATACTAAATTAATATGAGGGATTAATTTAGTAATCATCACAGCAAATCTATGTAGCATCCTGTAAGTTACAAAGTTGCTCACTAAGTGTAACGACATACGCTTGGATGTTTATAAAGGGATTGTCTTTTCTGTTATATGTACAATTTGCACATTTCGTCGTTTAAATTAATTGTTTTATTGTATTATTTAATGGATAAGTATTATAAAGTAAAATTAGTGTGTATTTATTCACCCAAGTAATGTTTTTAGAGTCAAAGGAAAGGCTATTTAAACAATGCTAGAAGGACAGTTCTTGGCATTAATAATAATAATAATAATAATAATAATAATAATAATAATAATAATAATAATAATAATAATAATAATAATAATAATAATAATAATTCCACGTCTAAAGAACTAGATTTTCCGGGTGATCATCTTCGCTTCGAAGATGGAATTTCCTTTCGGCAGTATGATAGATTGGAACAAGATAAACGGATTTTGTGTTTTGGATATGATGGTCTGAAGTCAGTGCTGACAAGGGAAGTTCGGGACAAAGCACTCACCTGCAGAGAAACTAAGCATACCGTTTGAAGGACCAATTCATGCTGATTTCAACAGGTAATAATATTCCTGTACAGTTGAGAACTGTTCGAGATATTCAGATTGGAAGTTTATATGGAAAAATGAGTGGATGCATATTTAAACGCGTTAAGTATTTTCCCCCATAGCGAAGCCTGATGTTTTGAACTTGCTACTGCTTGATCTCTGGGTCCATTCACAGACAAATTGTTAATTACAAGTTGCATGACGGATGACAAAAGACGTAATGGTTGAGAAGATACCAAAGAACTGCTGCACACGGGGATACAACCATTTGATGTGTTTGGATTCCTATCAATCAAAGATTATGGCAGAAGATTTGTACAGAGTACCGGTATGAAACAACTTCATCAGAACGTTATGATGTACCAACGAAATAATCAAAGACAGTTCGTGTCCATACGAATCAGTTCCGGTCACCGCAATACATTGGATTGTTTCATTTTGCGGTTCACAAGGCAGGTTATAGGCCTATACCTTTTGAATCACTTGTCAAATTTTCTTTCTGCTTTGGTTCTGCGAACTGTTCCCTTGACGGATGCAACGCAATTGCACATATAAAATGTTAATGGTGCAAGGAAGTCTTTTGCCTGTGTCATTTCTTCATAAAACAGAAGAACAACAGTTATCAATTTTCATCTCTAACCTATCATTATTGTGAACAATATAATGACTAATTGTATCTAACAAACCCGTTAGTTATTGCAAAACAGTTTTTTTTTTCTATAACTTCCGATGACTTTCAATTCGTATGTCAATATTCATTGCTAATTATGTTGCACTTAACGCGTTTAAATGTGCATATCCTCATTTTCTCACATAATGCCAGGTTGAATATCTCGAACAGTTCTCAACCGTACATGAAATTTATTAGCTTGTTGTAATCAGCATGAATTAGGGCTTCAAATGGCATGCTTAGCTTCTCTGCATGTGAGTGCTTTCTCCCGAACTTCCCTTGTGAGAGACAGCCAGCAGTGTTTCTTTCTTTTTTTTTTAATGTAATTTTCAAGAGCTGCTCGAAACAATTTGCGCAGCTGTACACAGTTCATGCTGACATACGGAGTTCAAGGAGAACACATAAATCGTACCAATTTTGTACGTACCGCTCCCTGACAAAACTGAAAGTACATACAGAGACCTGTTTACGTTTGTTAGAAGTTGGTCTGAACAACACGATCCTAAGGTTCATCACGTTTCTTTCATGCTTCTTGACGTCCGGTAATGTTACGTCTAGCAACTTCCTCTCAGGCTCGTGGCAGTCAGCACGCCATCGTCACAATCAGCAGCTTGATATTGACAATCAGCGCCAGTCGTGGCAATCAGCACCAATAATTGGCTGTGGTAGTCGGCCAGCAGCAATGACAATCAGCACCGTTCTGAAAACCGATTTCTGCTTTTCTTAAACAATTGGTAGACAATAAGCTTTAAACGCTATCTGTTCGCAAGTGTTTGTCAATATTGCCGTTTTAGAAATTCTAGTTTGATAGTGCAGAAAGTTAATAGACCTAAGGTTCTGGCATCGCATTCTTTTTCTTCTTCTTCTTCTTCTTCTTCTTCTTCTTCTACTACTACTACTACTACTTATTATTATTATTATTATTATTATTATTATTATTATTATTATTATTATTATTAGTAGTAGTAGTAGTAGTAGTAGTAGTAGTAGTAGTAGTAGTAGTAGTAGTAGTAGTAGTAGTAGTAGCAGTAGCAGAAGTAGTAGTAGTAATCCATCAGTATCAACGTTTAAACAAGTTAATTGTACAGAAGAGTCCATTCCCTTTTATAAATTGTTTGACTTTTTTTTTTTTTTGTAATATATTATTACTTGTTTTGAGCTCGAACGATTGCTCGTCTGGCAATACTCAGCCTGGATCCGTCCCTGGTTACACAGTTAAGGAATTATCCACAGAAATATACGTTTAAAATTCCCTGTTATTTTATTACAACAGCTTGTATGTATGGAATAAAAATAAATTTCTATTTTACGTAGATAACGATGTAAAACTAATTAATGTAGTGGAAAGCGAAGATGTAAATGTTTATATAACTCGGCAATGCCCTAGTGAGATCAGCGAAGTTAAGGAGTGTCGGGTCTGGCTCGAGGAACGATTGTCGACCATGCATACTCACTAGATAGTATTGGCATTATGGCATGCACCCAGCGTCATAAGGATATTTAGGAGCTACTTAAAAGAAAGTAATAGCGAACTCCGGTTGAGAAAGCCAGCATTAACGGCGAGGGGAGTCGAGTACTGAGCACTCGTCACCCCCACAGGCATGAGTGCCACAAACAGAATTTTAAGCCATGATACCCGAAAGGGGATTTTTCGGTCAACTGTAATTCAATCATAGTATTTAGTGATGAGCAAATGCAAGACCAAGATCAAGACCGCGGTGGTCTTGGTCTTGGTCTTGTACTGCAGCCCTTGGTCTTGGTCTTGCACACCCAGTCTTGGTCTTGGTCTTGCATGCAAGAGCCTTCAAGTCTTGCATTTAAGAAATCTCAAGCTTTTCATAGGTAAATTTTAAGGATATAAGGGATAATAAACTCTACAATGCGCCAATAGTAACGGAAATGCAATGCATGTTTCTAAATGTAATATAGTTTTAACTTTGTGTAAGTATCATGGTAGTGTACAACATAGGTGATGACCTTTCCTTTTTTGATGGGTGCCCACGCTTTACTACCTGTAAGATATGCCTAAATCACAACGTTTCGTAATCTGTTTATATTTTTAACAGATCCAACACTCCACTGGTTCCCAAACTGGAGAGGCTACCCCTGAAACGCATGAAAGATAAATCAAGACGGCACAGATTATTGAAATACCAATTGCAAAATTATTTTTACACTCTAAAGGCGCCAGATTTTTTTCAACCACGATTAGCTAATCCTTGTATTAATCAAACTTCCAATTAAATATTGAGATTTTGTTTTACTGATTCCAATATGTACTCTATGGGTCAGAAACATTGACATTACGCAAAAGTGATGAAAAAATGCAGGATTTCGATACATGGGCATGGAGAAAAAAACAGAGAATTAGCTGTGTTGAACGGACAACGAATGAGAAGGTGTTAAAAAATTAGCAGTAGGGAAAAAAGAAGAATTTTAGATATTGTTAAGAGAAGGAAGAGGAAATGGTTAGGATATTGGCTGAGGAGGAACTGTATTATGAGGGACGTGCTGGAAGGTAGTGTGGAAGGAAAGAGAGGGACGGAGCGAAGGAGACTAGTTGAAGGAAGGTATTAAAACAGAAAATTGCTACATCAAGACTAAGAGACTAGCTGAGGACCACCGAACATCGAAGCTTCTCAGTTGCAACAAGTAACCTGCCAATAATGGCAGAATAGCTATTATGAAGATCATGATATATTTAGCAATATTGACTAAAAAAGAGAAATCAAACCTCTTAATATTGTAGAATAATTTGAGTGAAAACTGAAAACGATTCAACTGTCTATGCCTTTTGTGTAAATTCAATCTATATAAATACTTTTGACCTGTATTGGAAATACAAAATAACGGCATCAAACGCCAAGTTATTTGAAGTCTCACTTGTGAATATGGATTACTAACATCAATTACCCACTTCGTTGGGTTAAACTTAAATAATAATAATAATAATAATAATAATAATAATAATAATAATAATAATAATAATAATAATAATAATAATAATAATAATAATAATAATATATTTCGTTAGTCACTTTTTACTATTAGTAAAGCGCTCTCTGACATCGATCATTTTTGATTATTTTTTTATATTTCTTTCTTCTTCTCCTCCCCAAGTTCCGGGGCTGAATTTGAATTTAAATGGCATCAAAGTGTCGCTGTTCGTCTCAGAGACCCCCAAAACTAAGGATTCGGCACTAATATAGGTCATTTTCAATAAACTTATATATCTCCTTCACCCCCATGTTGCGAGGTACGGCATCGGAAGTGTCATTGTTCATCTCAATGACTTCGAAAACCATGAGTTCGACATTGATAATGGTATTTTTTGATAATTTTATATATCTTGTACCTCCGTCAAGTTGCGGTGCTGAATTTGCATTTAAACGGGATCGGAAGTATCACTGTTCATCTTAGCGACGCCGAAAACTATGGATTCGACACTAATATTTGGTCATTTTTGATCATTATTATGTATCTCCCTCTCCCCAAGTTACGATGCTGAATTTGGTCGTAAACGGTATCGGAAGTGAAAGTAATCAACTCAGCGAACTGGAAAACTATGGATTCGACAATAATATTTGTCATTTTCGATCATTTTTATATATGTTCTCTTCCCTCCGCCAAGCTACGGAGTGAACTTGGATTTAAATAGCATCGGAAGTGTCACTGTTTATCTTAGGAACCGCAAAAACTATAGACTCCATTTTAATATGAGTCATTTTCGATCATTTTAAAATATCTTTCATTCCCCTCCCCTAAACTGCACCGTCAAAGTGATAGAAAGAAACCATCTCAGGTCCGATCCTCATTTATGTTGAAAATTTGACCAAGATCGGTCGGGTGTTTCAGAAGTTATTAAGTTATATTATATATATATATATACCTCCTTTCCTCCTCCCTTAGGTTTTACCATCAAAGTGAAACAAACTCTAAAAACCTTTTCAGGACCGAACCTCATACATGTTAAAAATTTGATTGAGATCGGTTCAAGAGTTATTGAGTCACAAACTTAGTCATTTTTATTTTTATTTATATTGATTTTTGTACATATTCCCCTCTTCCTGCTCCCCTATATTGCTCCGTCAAAGTGAACTGACAGATATCATTCCCCAAGTCAGAACACCCCAACACCCCTTAAAAAACACCCCAAATCAGAACCTCATCTATGTTAAAAATTTGATCGAGATTGGTCGTTTGGTTTAAGTTTTATTTATTATTTTATAACCCCCTTCCCCTCCCCTAAGTTTTACTGTTAAAGTGAAATGATGAAAACACTCCCAGGCCCAAACCTCATCTATGTTGAAAATTTGATTGAGATCGGTCTGTTGGTTCAAGAGATTAGGAGTCCCAAAAATAGTCACTTTCAATTTTATAATATAAATTTATTGTTGTTGTATAATGTTATATTGTTTAATCCTCGATGTGTCGTATACCTAACAAGGCTAAATATTAATAAACAATTATTCAATGTATAAGCATCCGCTCATGAAATCAAACTTGCGATCACATGCACTAAGTGTTTGTCAATGTCATGAAAATGTTATTTCGATATTAGTTTTAAAAGTACGCATTGAAAATTTCCAACGGATGCTTGAGTCTCGAAGCCAAGGTCATACCCATGTAGTCGACACCTATGGTGTACGGTATTACTGATGTTCGATCTACATTTCTCTTTAGTTTTGGAAGAACACTAATATGCTTTGAAATGAAATGAAGTATCTAGTTTACCGTCCCATGATTGTGCACCAAGGCTAAGGTAGACGGTAATGATGAGAAATGGCTGAAGAGGTGGAATGAAGAAAGTAGGAGGAAACGAAAAAAATAACGAGAAAAACCACGCACACGGTGTTTGTGAACAAAAAAAGTTCACATGGTGCGAAATAACACCTGTGTCGCTTGAAAACGAGTAGTATCTACAGAACACGTGAACAAGCAATTCAGAAAACGACATACTGTTGCTATAAGCTACAGGGGCAGATTGATTTACACGGATTGCATAAACTACTGGAATACATTCACTTCAGCAGCATTTTTACTGAAGCCAAGAAATTCATCTCCTCCTTTTTTACATTATATAAAAAAAAATCAAGTAGTGCCGGTACTTTTGCAAGACTCTTGCGCAAGAGTCTTGGTATTGGTCTTGGTCTTGCAGGTATGGTCTTGCACACCTTGGTCTTGGTCTTGGTCTTGCATCGGGATTCCTGGTCTTGGTCTTGCATGCAAGACTCTTGCAAAAACTGCAAGACCAAGACTCTTGCGCTCATCACTAATAGTATTCAGCATTTTGAGATTTAAATTTTCTGTTATCGTTACGCAACTGTACTTTTTTTCGTAATTATATCAAAAATTCTAGCAGTTTCGTTTTGCTCCACTATAAACACGAAAGTATACAACAATTTGTAATTTTCATTCTTTACAACAGAAAAAAAAACATGCCTATATAATGCATCAGGATCTTATGAGCTTGTATAAGAAACAGAAAGTGCAATTCGAACTAGGAGAGACACCTGAGTTCAAACCTAAACCTAACTCGATTGAAGATGCAACCGAGATTATAGATAATGAAAGGTGATTGTTTGATTTAAGTTTAGCATTCCCTTCTGCACCGAGAGTATTTGAGAAGTGGTCCTACAACTTAATGTGCAGCTATAGTATTATGGAGAATAAGCTCATCATGAGATTGTAAGAAGGCCGTGTTATAAAGTGTCAATTAAAGTTGGTCTTGTGAAAGGTAATAAAGCATTTCATATATTTGAAACAATTATTGTAGTAGTAAAATATCTATTTGTTTAGATAATGAACGTGATTTTCTTTGTTTAATATGGCAGTCAAAGCAGAATGTAATCTATAGGCTATATACAAAATAAAAGTAATTAAAAATGATCGAAAATTACCGAAATTAATGTCGAATCCATAGTTTTAGTGTCGTTGAAATGAACAGTGACACTTCCGATGCCGTTTAAATCCAAATTCAGCTCTGCAAATTGGAGGAAGGAATGGGTACGTATACCTTTCGGGTCCTTGTCTTCAAAAGCGAATTGCACTTTGTGGCAACGTCGCAGATGGAGAACCATTGATTACATCTACCAATGCATCAAATAATTACATCGATTCTTGCCAGATGACAGTTAAAGTCAATCATTTGCGTCTCTAGCATGTTAAAATTGGGGGGCGGAGACGACTAGAATGCTAGTAAACCTCAACTAAAGTTATGTGAAAATTATGAGTAAACTGAAATCTACTTTACTAATGACATCCGCTCTTTCTAGACTTAGCAACACAGTTCTTCATAATTTTCTTCCATCACTTTTAGACTACTTGCCGAAAAAAAGTATGTTTGTATATAATATGATTATTAGATAATTTCTTCACCTTTATATTCCTACCGTTGAATCCCTGCTCAGTTTTCTTAAACGCATTTGAAGCAGTATAGTTTCATAGTCCTCATATATTTCGATTCTTTAGCTAACAAAATCTTAACTCTCTGAAAGAAGTCATACGATGATGCTTGATTTGATTGTGAATTTCGATTTTTTTTAAAATTTTTCTTCTGCATTCTTAATGAACTCAAAATGTATATTATCTACCTTTTTGTTCTTAATTTCGCTGTATGTTTTTGAATTTGTTCAATGAACTATCCTCGTTTACTTCATTTTCCGTTTTAATGTATAAAATGTACTGTTTATTCTTGCTGTCATCCGACTCCTCAATGTATTCTTTCCATCTTCTTCAAACTCAATTCACTCATTAAACACTCATTTCTATCTTTAATTTCTATATTGTCATAGTAGTTGTCCCTTGCTGCCCTTCTACAGTATTCGCATGAAATTTACTCTCATATAATATTCAAATTTCTCTATCTTTTTAAATTCTTTTTGGTCACCTTCGCTTCTATTGTATATTTCCGTCCTTGTAGATTTCCCTTCTTAATGCGAAGATAAACTTTCTATACATCCTTTCCTCCCCTTATCCAGTCTCCCTTCGTCATGGAAACCAATTGTTGCTGGTTAGGCAATGAAAAACTTATGTGCCTGTAGCAGATACTACTTTGACTAACTAAGAAGCGTAACTTTAAAAATAAATGAATAAACAAAATCCTTCTTTCAAAGTGACATACGTCAGGCGGACATTCTATTCACGCTAACCTAATGTTTAAGAAGAGGCATAATTTTAATTTGTTCTGCCTATATTTTTACTTCTTTCACATAGATCTAAATACTTTCAGCATTGATCCATTTATCTCGTATTCAGAATATTTGGGGGATGCGTCCCCCTTTAGACCGCCAGAGACGCCCGTGAAGTCAATAGAGTTGATACTAGCACCAATTATTATCTTAACAATCGATATAACTGTTTGATGGATTTGTAGAGCGATGCTAATGCTCAAAATTAATATGCGATTCTGCCACATAGTGAAATTTTAATTCCCCATGCCAGCTGAGAGAGGCCCTGGGGAGCATTCCATCATATAAGATTTTCCCTTTATTTTGACCTGCAGAATAGTGTTCTGTAGTTTGTGGGCGCTATTTTTAGGACACCCGATATATATATATATATATATAATATACATAACCGATAGTAGTGTCGAATCCATAATTATCGGGGTCGCTGAGACGAACAGTGACACTTCCGATGCTGTTTAAATCTTCTAAGTCCAGCTCCCATTAGTGCTCTTAAAGAGGATGGTGACTTAAAAATAATTGAAAATGATCGATATTAGTGTCGAATTCATAGTTGATGGGTGACAGTATTTTTGCTATGTCCAAAATGAAACTTATTCTCCCCGTGCAAAAAACGGTTATTCTGGTAGCGAACAATAAATGAGAAATTGTAAAATTTAAATTTCCTATCATTCAAATACATTCTTGCTGCTATCTACTGTGTTATCTGGTAGGATATTGAATAACTCTGATTCAGCAGGAAGGAAATTAACTATAGTATTGAAGTTGACTGTGAAGAGTTTCTCTGCATAGCAAGTACTGAGGTTATATGATAAGATATGTTGTGTAAAGTGAAATGTGGATCACTATTCGAGTTTTATCCAATGCTTGATATACACCCTAATGATTGAACCCGCGAACACGCATAAAAAGCACGAGTGTTGGCCACCTACCTACGAATGGATATGCCACACAACGATTCAAATTGAATAATAAAAGCAAAAAATGATACTACTTACACATTTTATTTATTTTATACTATTTACTTTGAGACGAGATCGGGACTGAGACCACTTTTGTCAAACGAGACGAAACCGGAACTGCAGCCTCGTGTGTATACCATCCCTACCCGAACTCCTTCAAATTTGACGATTCTTTAAAAGAGCTTCAGTCTCCAAAAAAAATCTATAATTTAATTTAGAAAGTTTTAATGTTTTTTATGATCAATTTTATATCAATTTGCGATCATTATTAGCGATAGGTATTGAGAGTAATCAATAAATCACCATAAATCATCACCAGGACTGTTGTTCACACAGGCGGTGTCAGATACAACTATATGTAAAATTTGAATGGCTGATGGAATGAATGATAAGAATGGTACCATATATTATTAAGCTTATTTCTATGTGCCAGATAAAAAGGAAAGACAACCATATCTTTGAAGTTTTTTAGGGTACACAGACAGTAGAGCCTACAAACAATGAAAGCAAATATTATCTACTCTAAATGCACTAGCTCATTCGTAACACTTGAGCAAGTGACAAGAGAGCGTTGCTTTTTTATAATAAGAAAAAAGAAAAGAAAAAGAATGAAAAAACAACTGACAGTTTTTTTGAAACATTCATTGTAATGGGAAATTCAAAGGATTTTAGAACACAAAGGAAAAAATTTAACTTGATGATAGAACATCTATTTCACTCCCGTCAGTAACAAAAATGCAGGCGTGTAAAATTTTTGTTCTAATTTCATATATTGAACCAATAATTTGCCACATGGAAGGAATTCCCCCCTTCCGCATTATGAAACCTTTTGCTGTGATTTAGCTTTTTCCGTTTCCCGACTATCCACTACCGATTTCTTTACATAACTGGATACTTGAGATGCAGTTTACAGAGGTCACATGGATCACAAGCACTTTCGAAAGAGACACCTGTGAAAAAGGGGGAAAGGGTCATCGGGTTAATGATCCCTAAAGGGTAGTGCAGTGACTAAGTGCTAAAGGTATAACATCTGGTGATATTCGTCCTTTGCTCAATGGCAGGAAGTTTCATGTGAATTTTATAGTGTACAACGCGGTGTTTGAGCTTTATTCTACCTTTCTTTGGCGTTACATGGGTTCCTCCATTATAATTCACTGTACATCATTGTTGTTCTTCATCTCAATGGGAGTAAAACGAAGATGTTGAGGACTCATGCTTGATTTAGAGGTTAGAACGCTTGCCTTCGGCGTGCGTAGCCCTAGGTTCGATTCCCACTGTGATACGAAAAAAGTGGTTCTGATTCCACAATAATAAGTAGGTTCACGTCTCCTTCAGCCACCACGGCGTAAGAGTGGGACGTTAAACTCAAACAAAGCAGTCGAGTTTTCTTCAATTATGAGTTTTATTTTTAAAAGTAGTGTACTAAACCCGTAGTTTTAAACACAATTTACGAGCAACGAGTAAGTTCTATCTCTAAAATCCGTCGATCGAGTTTTTCATTGTTGCAATGTTTTGAAATATTTTCCATAAAACTTATTCTACCTGTTCGAATAGCGGGCATCATAGGCGCCGACTTCGGGGGGGAAGGGGGAGGCAGGACACTTTTGGCCCCCAATATTTAAAGGTGGTGTCCTTGCCCCCCGAATATAATCCAGTTTAGGAAAAAGTAACAAAGAGGAGAAAGAATTTCTGTCGTAAACTTTGTCGTACCTTCAATTCAATATTAGGAACAGCCTTCTTATTCGATACAAACCCCCACTTTTAAAGTTATGTTTAATAGAGCACTGAAGCTTCAACCAACGCTATCGCAGCATTGATATGACAAGGGACGATCAATGTGGTGCGCAAACTTGCAGTGAAGTTCCCAAATTTTGAACTTGAATTTGTTTTAGGCGAATTTGATTTAGGTCTTGAAATTCGCAGCGGAACAGATGGAGCGGACCGAGATCCTGTGGGGAAGGGGCTTTCATCCAGCACCTGATAGAAAACGTCTGAATATGGTGATATATTTATTCATTGTTTGCCCCCCCCCCTTGATCGGCGCAAATCCGTCTTCAATATTGAGCGAGAGGGGTAATATATATATATATATATATATATATATATATATATATATATATATAAGCAATGTTCAAAATATTTATGAAATTCAAAAACAATGTTGTGGAGGATCAGGGGAGCAGAGTTGTCTTCAGTGGCGTATAGGGTGCTATCGAGCTCAAGATCGCCTTGTAATAAATCTGTTAGTTTTTCGCATTCCACTTAGAACAATAATCAATAATCCTTCTTAGCATTTCTAAGAATTTCATTGGCTTTCCATTTTCTTATGCTCTTTGTTCAGAAATAATACTGTATTTGCCAAATTTCATATAATGTAAGAATTGCGTCCTCTTTTTCTTTCTTTTGTCTTTTCTAATTTTCTGTTTCTTTTTCTTGATGTTACTATCTTTGGTTTCGCCTATCATACTTTATCGACCGTTGTTAGTTGTGATTCAAGTCGGCTGTCATCAGTAACACCTAAACTAACAGGAGTTGATAAGCGAAACTGGTGTTCCACACCAACTTGAGCGGATATCAACATGACGGAACTTTAGTTATTATAACAAAGGAAAAATTATATCGTTTTTTATTTTAAAAAGAAGGAAATGTTTGAATTAAAGAAAATCAAAACGGGGGAATAATTAACCTGGAAAATTAGGTAGGCCAAGAGTATACTTCCTTTTTCTTCTATGGATATAATAAAAGGTGAGATTCACTCCTAAGTTTTTGTATTATACCATATAGGATTTATCGGTCTGCAATTCTTGCCATTGAAATTTCAATTCATGCATAAATTAAAAAAACATTTAATACTCAAACTCAGGTGGGCAATTGCCACTTCCTTTCCTGTGTTGGGCGTAGCCCCTCGAAACACAATCCTAAAGGCCCCACTGGTTGTCTGCAACATTGCGAGGTGGGCAGACTTGAGACTTATTCTAGGAAAGGGAGATGAAATCCATATTACGGTAAAGGGCCGCAGTGGCTCAGTGGTAGACCGTTCACATCTGGTGCATCGGGTCCCGGGTTCAACCCTGCTCCCGCGACGTGCACTTTGTAGTGGACAAACACCATGTGCGTGGGTTTATTCGGGGTTCTCCCGTTTCCTCCCACTTTCTTCGTTCCACCATTTCGTTCATTTCTCATTATCACAGTCTCCTTTAGCACAGCCAGCATAACCATGGGACATAAAACTCAAAGATTTTCATATTACGGTAGATGAATCTGATTTCTGAGGTAAACATGTTGTAGAGTATATTATACATTAGGCGATGTAGATGAAGTAGTAGTAGTACATATCCGTATTACAAATCACTGTCGTGAACGCATTATGAAATCTTAATACCTGAATATTTATAATTGGTATGTTTCCAATTAGGCATCAACAATGATCCACGTTAAAATTTCGGACACTTGTTTTATAATGACTTCCCCAAAACTATGAAGAAAGAAAATTATGTATGACGCAACAATACTCTTATTTAGGCACAATTATGATAATCTCAATAGCATTACAGGAATCGTTACAGAAATCTGACACTGCAGTTAACAGATGTAACCTTAAGATTACGGAGAAAAATATTCCAGCAATTAAATTCTTTTCTTTACTTACGAAGCATGAGTAGATGCCTAGTCTGATACTACAAATAGATGAAATGCGCGTTTACTGAAAAGATGGGTTGTACTGACGTAGGGTAGTCTATATACTCTTCGTATGCTAGGGCCTATGGGAGAGGAGGAGATAAGATTTCACATCAGGTCACGCACAGTCGCACACCTTCATTTTCGTTAAAAATAGAAAAGCCAAAAGAAATCAATTTCATCTCACTTTCCTTTCAGGCAGTCGGACACAAATCATCACACTTATCTGCAAAAAGCACTTTTCAAATCGGATTATTGGAAGAGCCTCAGCCTCCAGTTCCAATGTTAGGGGACATGTCTCCCAATTTCCCCGGAATTTTGCCCGTACCTACAGCTGAGACAATTTTCCAGGATGAGGAGAGGAACATATTCTCCTCTGGCATTTATTGCAATTTGTGCCCAAGTAGCGGATGTGGAATTAATACATATTGATGAAACTACTAAACGCAGTACAGCACGAAGTTCAGTTTGAACTACTACAGAACACGATTCTTTCTAATATATATATATATATATATATATATATATATATATATATATATATATATATATATATATATACCGGTAAAAGCTAAGAGAAATAAATTCCATCATACATTCCTTTATGGCAGACGGACACAAATCATAACACTTATCCCAAAAAGCACTTTTCACGTCAGATTATTGGGGGGACTTTTCCCCAGGTACAAGATTGGGGGACATGCCCCTCTCATCCTCCCGGGATTTGCGCCAGTGGTCCTCCCAATATTTTCTTCAAGTCGGCGCCTATGAGTGTTACATTCCGTTATTTTCATCTTTTTATTAACTCTTCTGGAGCATGATGTGTGTATGTTTTGTATAAGTCATTATTAATGTCTGTATAAAATGAATTATGATATTATTCTTATTAACACTCCTAAAGGCAATATTTAGATGCATGTAGCAAATTCCTTAGTGTGTCGAATTTTCAACAGCTTCTCTCTCTCTACTATGTTCTAAAAATATGGGTATATTTTATAGGTTTTAAAATATATTACCGATAAAAGCATCAACCAGAATAGCTATAGCGCAAATTCCATTGCAATCGGTACAATACTTTCCAACTTACAAAGGTGTATACACAAATTTGAATCAACCTTTTATCTTATCGGTGTCATTATGAGGTTTCACTGTATATTATTATTAAAATTATTATTTTATGTCATTCTTTTTTCACGACGTAGCATTCATATATCACATAGCTGGAAAACTGGGATTATAATTCTGTAGTTGATGAGACCATGTAATACATTCGTTTAATGTATCTTTTAATGTCTTTATTACTGATCTTGAACAATAAAGCACATTTTTACTTATTTTTGCATAAAGCGTGATACTTGATATGCTTCTTAGTAGATATAGCAAATGTGTTCCTCAGGGATATTGCTATTTCAAGAATTTCAAACCAAAGTATTCTAAAATCAATACTTTGTATTTTTCTGTAAACATAAAGTATGTAACTGAATTAAATTATGTACCGCTGTATTTTCTAGTTTTCTTGTATTGCTGATAAAACATTCTAGTCTTGGATTTGTGTGCTGTAATATGCATCTCTATTACAGTACACAAATAGCATGTCTGTTACAGCATAAATATTCATGAGCCAAGTGAGTTTAAATCATAAGTTTTCTAAAAGGAGCTTCAATTCTTCCCAGATTCCGTATGCAATAAATAAACTCTTTCTTGTAATCTTTGGTGACTTTGCTATTGCACCCTCGGTATTCATATCTCCCTCACGTAAGAAATCCGTCTGGCTATTCGAGGCCGCGGTGGCTCAGTGCTAGAGTGTTCACTTCTGGTGTATGCGGTCCCGGGTTCGAGCCCTGCTCCCACCAAGTGAACTTCGTGGTGGACAAACACCGTGTGCGTGGGTTTCCTCGTGAATCTCCCGTTTCCTCCCACTTTCCTCATTCTGCCATTTCATTTATTTCTCAGCATCACCCTCTCTTTAGCCTAGCCGAAATAACCTTGGTACGTAAGATTTCATTTCATTTTTCCGGCTGGCTATTGACCTTCTAATCCCCCTTTTCCTCGCTAATAATACTTCTGTGTAATTGGAAATCGCGGAAAATAAACTTCCACAGATTCAAAACATTTCATCTCAGTCTCTACTGCGAAGGCACGGAAAATTCTGGAGTGCTAGATGTTAATAGAACGACGTCATAATTCTATCTTTTTAATCGATTATTAAATTTGGAAGTGGCAAAAACAAAGTAATATGGAAATCAAAGAATCGGAACAAAACTCTCCCAAAAGACAGAATCTACTGCCATGATGGCTTGTAGTTAGGGATGGACATGACGAGTCCGAAGCGAGTTTTCTTTCAATTCCACTCGGGAGCTCGGCTTGGAAATTTTATCCAACTCGACTCGAATCAAATCCAGTGTAGTTTGAAGTACACTGAATGGGCGGATATATGAAGGGGAAAGGATCATACGCCAGCATTTTCTTTGTTCAAGGGAAGGATACAAGGAGGAGTTCGGACCTTCAACACCGAGGTCACATTTGCCCTTTAGGTTGGGCTAGGATTAAGAAAGAAAGCGGCTCTAGTCTAAAAGAGTAACTATCATCCCAGCATTCACCTGGAGGGACTGAATAAATCAGGAAACCCCTCAGTCAGGATGTCCTACCGGAGCATGGGTTCTTGCCAACCTCGACCTACTAAATAACGCGTGGCAGGCATAGTGATCTCTACTCCACTGGCTGGTGATTACACACGACTTCAATATTCATGGCAGTACCGTTACTACTCACAAACAAGAGGAAGGGGCAAATACAAAACAAAATTAAATTAAAACAGGGTGAATTTTACTATACATATGTTTATTAAAACGTTGATATTTAGTTATGATTAATAACAGAAAATATAGAAAAAGAAATATCTGTCTACTGAGCAATGAGCATTACTATCTAAATAGAGGTGACCTAATAGATTAAAGAATTTGTCTTCAGAACAACAACTGGTAGTTAATTGTTAACTCGTAGTGTTTTCCAGCGTTGGATAAAGGGAAAATGTCTGCCTATTAAACGGTTTATTCGTTTCACAATAAATGAAATTTCAACGTTGAATCAACGTATGTATTACTAAGGTTGGTGGTGGCGCCAGTGCCGTAAACATTGAAGTGGGATGTGATCCTTCATCCTTCATATGCCCGTCTCTTCCATCTTTCATCTTTCGTGTTTGGTCCAATTTGAAATATAGAAACATTTTAGACCGAAAGCCTATACTTTCCAGTAACATTGCTTTCTTATGTCTCATCTTTTTTTCATATCTTTAATCGCTATCTAGATGGCCTATGCAACCAGACTTATGGGACACAGTTTATTTATACAGTACACTCACATCCTATATAATATACTGTATATACGGGGATAATGTGTGCAGAAGGACGTTTGTTGTTCATGAAAGTAATCATACTTCAGATGTTTTTATTAATATTGAAAACAAATCTTTCACAAAACCTGTAACACATTGTTAGAAATCCCTGAGAAATTGAATCGTTGCAGAATGTTGGGTGCAGCTACACTGCAACAGATAAAAATACTTATTCCTTGTCCATTTTGTTGAAATGATCTGAATATTTTCTTCAAGAAACGTAGCGTTCAGAAAACAATGCTTTGAATAAGTAAATTTCTCCACCAAAAAAACGGGAACAGTAAATGAAAAATTAAAGTTGGGGCATACATGCATTCAATTGGTGCTATTAGGTTTAAAATGAATGAAAATAAGTTTTATATAATTTCAAACTTAGTTTTAAATTCTATATAAGAAGTGCTCTCAAGGTACTCGTATTAGTAACCCCTGAATCAAAAGACCAGCCTTAAAAAATAACTATATGCATGTGAGGGAAATGGATGAGAATAAAGTGTAACAGTTTCAAAAGTTTCAATTCTGTAAAAATTCTCCAAAGAAAACTGTCATAGTGTTTCTGAGGTCAACTTGAAAATTTTAAGTGATAACTGTTACAAAAAGTAGTGTTTTCTAATTCTCGAAGTTAAAAAAGTTACTTCGGAGTCTGAGGGAGAAGCCCCGAGAGGAGCTTTGGGGACGAAACCCACATGCGTAGAAACATAGAATATGAGGGCCTATACCTACGCTTGGTTCTTCGGTGTCCTGGTCAGGGCTCCTTGCGGCGGATTATCAGGGTTCTACGGTAATAGATTATCACAGTATTCTTCCGAGTTCATCCGCAAGTTAGTAAGCACTGTGCTAGCTTTTTCTCGAATTACTGGGAAAGAATCCTATTTACAAAATTTTAGCTTGATTTTGCTACACGCAGCGATGTTCATGAGACGATATTTGAGATTGTCTCAGGGTAATGTAGTCTCGTCTCGTTTTCGGGATGTGACGAGATGTGAGAATTGCCCTTTCTCGGGAGCAACACTAAAATTATTCCACATTACTGCTTACTTTTCATAGCTTTCGTTTTCGAAACAAAGAAATCTATGATCTCTAAATGAGCTAAAAGGAAAAATGAAATGAAATGAAATTTTGAGTTTTACGTCCCACGGTTATGCCGGTTAGGCTAAAGGAGACGGTGATAATGAGTAATGAATGAAATGGTGGAATGAAGAAAGTGGGAGGAAACGGGAGAACCCCGAGAAAACCCACGCACGCGGTGTTTGTCCACCACAAAGTTCACTTGGCGGGAGCAGGGTTTGAAACCGAGACCCCTAGCACCAGAGGTGAACGCTCTAACACTGAGCCACCGCGGCCCCTGAGCTAAAAGGAGCCGCACGGGTAAACGAAGTATCAAACTTGATTCGACTCGAAAATCGACCTAAAAACTGTGACTAGAATACAGAAAATTTCTCTGCCTCGGCTGAAAACTCGACTCGTACCCATTCCTACTTGTAGTAATCTGGCAGTCTTCTAAGGATATTCGTGGTATTTCTCGTGCCTTAACCGGCCTCTGGGTCCGCGATTGTGCACCATTTTGTGTAAAAGTAAACAAATCACTATTTTGGCAGGATATTCTTAAATATTCACGAATATAACCAGAACTAGGAATTCAGAATACATGTGTGTGTGGTTTTGTTCGGAAAGCACGTCCGTGCTGAGGATAATGACATATAATACACGACCCACATGACTACACAAGCAAATCAATTTGTAGTTGTAACTATATTTTCGGAATGTGCATTTTCAGTTCTCCGAGAAGTATTGAAACCCTTGCAAAATAGTCCAAATTGTTTGAAATTTCAGTTTTCCTGAAATTGTTTGTCTTTCCTCAAGAGAGTAACGCATAAATAGGTGATTATATTACGATAATTATCGAACGGTCTATGGACCCTTGAAAACGGACATTTTTCTTGTAAATATACGCTGATAGAAGAATTATTAAGGGAATATTACACATGGCTTTACGCAGGGGTATAGCCACGGGGGGGCCATCGGGGCCAGGCCCCCCCAAATGGACCAGCTTTTAAAACATTATAGTGAGATTACCTCGCTTCAATCATTTTAAAATAACAAAGTTTACATATTAATATTTTATGGAAAAATAGTATTTTACCATACCAATCGAAAAATAGTATGGTTTCTCTTCCTTATACTGATCGGAAAATAGTATGGTATAGTTTTTTTGTGACAACAGATTACACAATTTACTGTGATTTGTATTTGACAGTTTGAAGACAAACATCCTAACAAGTTTGTGTATATTACTGCTTCATAGAAAAAATGGCGCCATATAATATTTGCCGTTGCGTGAGTACGTATGGATTGTTTGTCTTCGCGTCGAGTTAAGAAAGCTACAGTATTTCCGTTTCAATTGCCACGGACAATGGCCCAAAAACAGCGGTGTAACTTAGATTTTTTTGGGGGGAGGTAAGCATTAATACGGGTATTTGGGCCCCCTAGAAAAAGTTGTTTTTCTAATTCGTGGGTCCCCTCTTTCCATCTTTCTCTTACTCTCTATGGGACCCCGGAGCCTGTGGGCCCTCCCGCACGGCATGATCTGCGGGGCCGTTAGTTATTCCCCTGGGCCCGTTTTATACATGACAAATTAATTAATGGGACAATATTCACAAACCTTAAAGCCATATGAATAAATATTATTTCTAGGGACCCTAATAGTAGACAGTTTTTACTGAAATGAGCCCACAACTTATTTTTGTTTTATTTACCTTTTGTGTGCTTTTTAGTTTATGTAATGTAGTGAAACCGTTTGATGCTTCATTTATATTTTCCATGTTCGTACCGTATATGGAGTAAAAAAAAATTGTCTTAGAATGGGCTTGCAGAGAGCTTCTCTGGAGGACAGTTGCTCCCTGCCCCCACAAGTTGCGGCCCTGCCCAAAATTTAACCTATTGGAGCACAACAATTCCTTCTTGCAAGGACTCGATATGTTAGCTGCTTTGAAACTAATTGAGAGAACATTTTGCAAAAGAAACAATAAGTCTTCCACAAGTTATTCTTAAATTGCACAAAAATCGACAGTGTCTAAAATGTCATTCTTCATTACTATAATTAATATTATCCTTTCCATTTATTTGTTTTGCAAATTTGTTATTAAATAATCTGATCACACACTTTTCCAGACAGAGTTTTAAGATGTCCATGAACAAGAAATCAAATTTCTTCTTACACCTTCGTTGTTTAGACTACAAAGGGCTAATACCTATTTGGATTTCCCTTGCCAATTTACTTAATAAAATATGAAATACAACATACGATATTTTAACTGAAAAAAGATAGTATCCTATTAGTTATGCAATCTTTCGGCAAACAAATACTAGAAACAGCTAGGAAAACTAATGTTGATACACAAATATTCAGATCAGATCTTACGCCCTCACTTTTAACGTCCAATCGCCGCCACTGCTAACAAATACCATAAAACAATGGTGTTCAACTAAGGGCGTGGGTGGATAAGTATAGTGAAATGATTCGTCTTAGGTGACATATGGATGTTGGAAGATGGTGTGTGAGAAAGCGATAAAACTTTCTTGGTTACCTTTATAGATAGGTTCTGTGTACAAGGGCTTAAATTGAAATAGTTATGCACAAAAGTGTAGTGTTTGGTCCGAGGCAGTATTCTTAGTTAAACATAATAAAAATACCACGAATATAATTTATGAAGAAAAACAATAAATAAATAAATAAATATAATAATAATAATAATAATAATAATAATAATAATAATAATAATAATAATAATAATAAGCTAAAAACAATGAAGGAAACCAAAATTTTCCAGTTTTTTCAGGGCTCAGAAACACTAGCTGCAACACATTTTTTTTTTAAATTTTGTACATTGCAGCTGCTCCCCTTCAAAAACGACGGCCCCCCTACCAAAACCTGCTGGCTACACCCCTGGCTTTACGCTTCTCTTTAAGTCCAATTCCACTTTGGAACTCTTAAGTAACAAGAGCATTTGGCCGTAGAAATAACAATGGAAATGAAGATAGTTTCGAAAGTAAACTGTGTAAATTGAATTTCCTTATCTTGTGTTCCATTCTATTATTTTTATATCTGCTCCTTTAAAGAATTATAAATGGGTCACGATAAAACTCTATATGATGAGAATTCAACTAGACAATAATACATTATAATTCATTTTAGAAACAAAGTCAATCTCAAAAGTCGAGATGTGACTACGTGAGATAGCTTAGTGCCGCAACGTAGAATAGTGGTCAAAGTACTTGTTCCAGTATCTATTCTCGGTAGCATAGTAAGCAATGAATGAAGAACAGACAAAACGGACCATATCTTTACAGAAACATTATATTATGTAGCTTCGTTTATGAACAAGAACGTCAGATTGCACCTAATAAAATAATCGAAAACTTATTTGTTATACTTGGCACAATTTTATCACTACAAGACGCTATATAACCAGGAATATTTCCTTGTTACCACCTAAGCAAAAATCAACCGTACTCACCAGCTCGTTTCATTGATTGTCATATTCTTTGCATAGCCTGTTGTAAAGGCAGACAAAAGGAACTGTAAAGCAATAAATCACCTCTAGTTTTCACGTGTCAGTACCTCACTAATATTCTTCTCCTCTTGGGAATTCACTTTACCTGTAGTTTCAACTTATACACGATATACCATAACAAGTAAGTGGAAATGATGTGTTTGTTATGATTTTCAGTAATATTTTTGTTATTTTTTATTTTCAAAATTTAATACCTACCATGTTCCATATTTAATCAATTATAAATACACAATAATCTCCGAGTTGCTTCGTGTAAATAGACAGAAGGCATACTAGCTGAGAGTAAGAGAAAACTTGAATTGACGCACTGTAATGTCCATAAATCATGTCTATTTACTGTATAATTGCAGTATCTTTTCTTCTTCACAGAGAGAATGAAAATACTGTAAAGCATATCGAGAATGTAGATTATACTTTATAACCAGCGTGAGCCAAAACTATATTTGTAACAAGTTTTGGCTATTTTTGTCTCATGGTAGCTAGATACCTCAGCCTTTTAAAACGGGGGTAATAACAGTGTATAGAAAAATAGTCGGAAACGTTGTTTCATTTAGTCGTCCGTTTTAGACCCCTTGCATATTTTAGTTCATTCCAAGATGGGTCTAAACGCGCCGGAAAAGATCTGAATAGACCCCTTGGATATGAGGCGTTTCTATCTATCTGAACTTACAACAAATGGCTACAGCGAATCAAATGGCATACTTTGACTCAATAGTGTGTGGGCAGCGCGTTGACTTCCAATATTATTTATTGTTTTTTTTTTTTTTCGAAACAAAGATTTGATAGCTCATAATGTAAGGGTTTCCCAATTGCCTTAAAACACAAGAGCAACACCGTAATAGTCATAATAAATTAAACTGTGAAGGAAAGAAATTTCGAAGAATCAATTACGAGAAGATAACTTACAGCTTAGAAGCTGAAACAGAACAACCTTATATAGAAAAATGGTCACGTGATGAAAAAGCAGTTGGAGACAGAAATAGTTTTGTACTGTTAATATATTAAAGTATTAGCAGAGAGTGGTGGGTCTGGTGTAACCAAACATACTAAACCTAAGAACATCAACATATTGTAATATAGTAATCAAAAATAGAAAATTTTCATCATGAGTTTAAAATACTTTTGTATCTGTATGTACATAAAACCATTTGCTAACTTTTATTTTCAACAGAATGCTTGGTTACAGGATTTTCCGATTGCAAATCAGTAAAGATTACCGATGCTCGACCAGTAAACACACATCCTGCTTTGACCTCTACTGATACACATATTTGTGGGCAAGTAAACCTCAGTATGATGAAGCCGTAGTTACTCTGCTATTGTATACGTAAAATCTCTAATTCTATAGCTTTATACTTTGCAGTTTTTACATGCATTTTTGAACAAGTTAGAATTGCTCTTTCTAATTGTGTACTATTAGTCTACTAATCTCGACTGTGTCCAGCAGAATACTTCCTTACAAGTACACATGCATGCACAGAGGCATCACTTTCTAGTAGCAGAACCCTGGCAGGACTGGACTAAATCATCTGGAAAGCCGGGGCTAGAAAAAAAAATAGTGAGCCCTGTAGACTTTGCTTAATAAATTTCTGTGAAAGTGCAATAGGAAAGTTAAGAGAATAATATTTTTGGTCATATTTTATCTTATGATGATTGTATCTTGTATGATTCGTTTTAGACAGCCAGTTGAGATTTTGATCAAATTGGGGGACCCCATCCACCTTTAGGCTCAGGGCTACAGCCCCCTAAGCCCTCCTTAATCCGGCCTTGATCCGTGGGTAGAAAATGAAATGAAATCCTTGAGTTTTATGTCCCACGGTTATGCCGGATAGGCTAAAGGAGACGGTGATGGTGAGAAATGAATGAAATGGTGAAATGAAGAAATTGGGAGGAAATAGGAAAATCCTGAGGAAACCCACGTACACGGTGTTTGTCCACCACAAAGTTCATTTGGCGCGAGCTGGGATCGAACCAGGAACCCCAAGCACCAGAGGTGAACGCTCTACCACTAACCCAATGCGGCCACTAATCCCTGGATAGGTTTAACAATATTTTTATTTAATTATGCTATATCAATTTCTGTTGTTCATAGAACTTTCGTGTGGCCTTAAACTTAAAGTAATTTGACAATAATTGAATTTAAAAAAAACGCAAAATAACTATAGAAGAATATACTCTAAACACAAACTGCACAAAACATAAATTTAGATGAGAAATTAGAGTAAATACTGGCATATTAAGAAACATTAGAATTTTTTTTAAAGTTGGAAAATTAAGTGCATTAAAAATGTTTACTTTGCATTGGAATGATCATATTTTTTAAATAATGTAAACAATAACACACAGTGGCGTATTTAGGAGGGTCTTCCGGGCTTAAACCCTCGGAAATCTTACTTACTATAGTAAAGTAAATGAAATATCTTGCAAAATTTTCACATTTACAGGCAAATCCCCCCCGAAAGTTAGCAAAGCCCCTCCCGAAACGAAATCTTAAATACGCCACTGATAACACATATTGCAATTCTCCACTCATTCAATCTAATGATTGTAATCCTTCTCTCTTTGAATTATAGAATCTGTAAATCCGAGAATGTTAACACAAATAAAAAAGCTAGTTGTTATTAATGATCCTATTAGCTATGGTGATTACTGAGGGAGTAATCAAAATTCGTATTACAAAATTGTCAATTAAAGAAACACTCATTTTGGAACAGGTTGGCCCATTTTGTAAGTGCGCATTCATGGTATGGCTTCCACATATAAGGGCACGGGTTCAATGAGATGACATATATCTTTCATGTTTAACTTAAACCAAACATAATAGTGCCCCTTCGTTATTTGATATACATTTAGGCTTTATGCCTAACTTACCATCCATCCAACTGGAAGCTTCCAAATATCTAATTCTTAATTGGGTTGTAGCCAGGGAAGTGTGGGGTAAATGACAAAGTATAAATAAATCATTATGCGTACCTCTAAGAACCCTGCGGTGATTGGAGCGCGGTGACTAGAAACTGTTTGCCACTAGATGGATTTAAAATACTTTTTCCCAAGTTAAATATTTTCCTTACCAAAAGCGTAAGAGTAGTGAACTTTGAATGCATACTACAGGCACTGTTGCCACACTTGGTACAATTGTACCAAATTCAGCCCTTTTTGTCATTCATCGGCCCGTTGGTACCACGCTGGTACTTTCAGCCCCTTTTGTGAAAAAGTTGGTACAATTCTACCAAATTCAGCACCATTTAACAAATATGTCACATTTTCAAAAGTGTCAGTAAAACTTTTCATACGTTTCACGTTACTTGTGTCTTGAACTCTTAAAAAATGCTGTTGAGCAATCATTCTGTGACGTTGCATCGCATAACGCTACAAACTTTGTGTGTCTATTGTGCTCCTTCGGTCGTAAAATTCGCGAGAATAAGGTGCAATAATTTATATTTTAATATTTTATAACATAACTGTTTATACACAGAGATGATTGATTTGTTCCTTGTTTTATATATTTTTCATATATGACCATAATACCGTTTTGGTTTTTTGGTCACTTTGAAATAGAGGCGCGTTTGGTTTCCTTACAATACATACCGAATATCGTAATTGTTTTCCCTATGAATTTACGGCCTCTGTTATAGTTCCTACGTGCGAGAAAAGTTTCATCTATTTCCACGATTGTTCGGGGTCCTCCTATTTGGGTGTTTTTAATAAGTAAATTTTAAAATTAGCACTTTTCTTGATTTGGACTCTTGGAAGAGGGGAAGGGGGGTCTAGAACTTTACCTCTTTTAGTTTCGTGTTATAAAGCGATGCATTTCACTGGCTTAAAATAACGAATTCAGCCCTTTTTGTTTCAATTTGGTACTATTTTTCAGCCCACTCTAGAGCGACGACTGTGGCAACACTGACTACAGGTATCTCTTTACTGTTTCATAAGTCAAGACTAATCTAATTCGTTTCCGTGTATCCCGACTTTCTATTTTTTTTTCCTTTTTTTTAGTTCTTGTGAAAGCTGATAGATCAATTTTCTAGATGTAATATATACACTTTCAGTTTTTCCCCAAACTTTTCGCTGGTCTAGTAATTAACACGCGTCCTTGGTTCATTAGATCATGGGTTCGATTCGTGATGAAAGAGTACCTAAATTTTAAAGTATTATGGTCGTTCACATTCCATATTTCACTGTAGATCTACGTCTTATATAGCCTTGGTGCATAAAAGAGATGCTAAACTTCAATAATCATCATAGTCTTTCCCCACATACTTGTAACCGGTTTGTGTTTTAAGAAAGTTGAAACACATTTAGTTTGCAACATCATACTTGAAAAAGGACTTTGACCATATTTCGTGAAAATAGTGGAGCTTCCAAAATGATTTTTTCTACGGAGGCTGCTGAATCCTCCCACACTTGATAATAGATGAAACGGGAGAACCCAGAGAAAACCGATGCACACGGTGTTTTTCTATTCCAAATCTGACTTGGCAGTAGCCAACCATCGAACCAGGAAACGCCACCATAAACGATCTACCACTTTATCAATAAGATATATATAAACTATACCGAAAAGATGTCCCAAATTGTAAGTGCTACATCAAGTATTTAATGTTTTACGTTTCTATTTTAATGTTTTTGTGTATTTATCTTTTTATTCATTCAGTATTCCGAATTACTTGGAATTAAGATGTGTTTTGTTTACTTGGATGACTGTACTTTTAGTGATCTTGGTATAATGGTAGAGTTGGAAACTAATATAATATTTCTCATTTTAAAAAAATCCCAAATGAGATGGAAGAAATATAATGGGTATATGTAGTTTGATACTATAATGCTACCACAAGCTCTTATGTCATGATTATTGCTATTCTCGTTGCTATAGTGACTAGCACTCACGACTTTGGTACGTGGGGTCCCGAGTTTGATTCCCGGTTGAAAAAGAACAGAAATTGGAACGCACAAATGTAGTTCGGATTCCACCTCGAACTTTAGATTCAAGTGTCTAATAGCCTTACTGCTGAAAAGAAACACTAAACTTCAAATCACTATCAGATGAGCATAATTTAAGTTTCAGTAAACACTTTAAGAAAAGTATGTTGGTAGCACTGATCGTCCTGCTTAGACCCCTCCGTCCCATTTAAACCCCTATCGTCCGGCTTAGACCCATTTTTGGTCCTCAATAGACCCATTCGTCCCGTATAGACCCCTTGTGTATTTTCGTGCATTGCAAAAGGGGTCTAAACTGAACGAAAACGTCCGGAATAGACCCATTGCAGCTATCTATCTATCGATCTATCTATCTATCTATCTATCTATCTATCTATCTATCTATCTATCTATCTATCTATCTATCTATCTACCTATCTATCTATCTATCTATCTATCTATATATTGTTATGTGTTGTTTGAGATTGTCGATATGTTTTTAAACACTTTCTTTCGTGAAATCGTATTTGAGATCACTCCTCTACTCTCCACCCAGTATGTCAAAGTTGGTACTGAGTCCAACTCCCTTTAAGCCTCAGTATCGAGAAGTCTTAGGCTTTACTGGTTCGAAGATGATGAGAAAGTGCACTAAAAGTCCCAACAATGGGGGGGGGAGGAGACTCGCATTTCAGAGGTAGAGCTTGTACTGGAAATCGAAACACAGGTAACATATGAAGACTGTGAGCTGAATCAAAATACGGAGGGATAGCATGACTAAGTTAAAGAGACCATTTCCATCGTTACTTTTTATTTATAAGAATAGAAAAAATAAAAATGAAAATACAAAGAATTTTACAACTCGATTACTTGAAATTACAACTTTAGATTATTACTACATAACATGAATTGGCACAACCCCTACATTACCGAATGGGTGCTAGAAGATTATTATGCTAAGCCGCGATTTATTGAAAATAGTAAATTTGATAATTCGTACTTGCAATTTGCATTGGCCCAAAGGGGAAGTGATAACTTTCGAAGTGGAAACTTGGTCTCATTTTTAAGTCGAAATTTATGTTGATTTCTAACAAGTCTCAAGTTTTTGTCCCATTTCGGGGGGACTTAGAAAAATAATTACTTACATACCTGACCTGATACGGAGCGTCCGTGACAAAGAATCGAAAGCACTCGCTGAACGCCAGAGAGGAACAACAGCAACAACAACCCGAGCTCGGCGAAGGGTCTCGCTTATATAGCGACTTCGTCCCACGCATTTTCTGCTAGTTCTGACGTAGTTCGAAAGATAAGTCACGAGCCTTGACGAGCTTGGAGAAGCTTGCTCACGCGCATGCCCAACAGTGGCCAAGACTTCTAGTTTTTCTATGATTTTCCCCCATCACGCCGGGGCTGAAGTATCTATTTTACATAACTAATACATTTATATTTCACATTTAGCTCCAAATACATAATGTTTTTATGTACTTAGTGCTTGCGTAGTGTTTAATAAATTTACAGCCGCGACCCGGCGCTGTGATTTGAGTAAATCAAAGCCAGGGTCATACCACTATTACATGCGTGTAGGTTGATGTCAATGAGGCATCAGATTGCTAATACAATCAAAGCCTCACTTCACTCCGTTCTCCCTTTCTCTCTTTCTCTGCAACACACACAATTAGAAAAGCGCGGGCGTCTCGCCCCATAATTTGAGTCTGGCTTAGGACTTCGAAGCTTAACTGTGTAACAATATTGTGACGCTGAGTTCTAAAATATGGTTGCATTGCTCTTTATTGAAGGAATTGAAAAATATTATTTTGATTAATATGCATTTTAAAAGATATTTTTCTCTCTTGACTTGCTACAAGCTAGCAACAGAAAAAAAGGAAATACGTAAAACCTTCTGAAGGTGACTAATGTTGTTTTTGCTGCGCAATTTTGTAGGAAGTTTACTCATAGTCATCCTACAGGATACATAATCATGATTTTGGCAACGTGACACCGCATTAATATGATGAAATTGGTTATATAGATATGAATCTATAGATAAGTCTAGAGATCACGCTATTGAATTCTTCCGGCTGTGACAGTACACGTATGTACATGTGTGTCCCGCCACGTATTGTGGGTGCGGCAGTCTCTAAGAGCCAATCAAAATGCAAAAGAGCAATAAGTTTCCATATTTATGGAGATGATAAAACGGATGTACTGACGGATGTGAGGCTTGGGTGTGACCCTCGAGAATAATATAAAAGAACCTCAAGGTCTCAAACAGTTGTTCAGAAGTTCACAAGTTCCGGTGCAGAGGTTCGAGACGTCGGTTGTGACCAGACAGAATCATCGTCAAAGTTTCTAAGTGTTACAAGAATACTACCATAAGGTATGTATAATCTCTTGTTGCATCATAAAATTCAAGTTTAGAGATGTCATGCGGTACTTCAAAATGATGTGTGTACCTACCATAAAACTTTCAAGATTAAGAACTGTTGTCACATACTTGTATTTCATCTTCCATCTCCAATAACTAAAATATTTCAATATCTAGCCTGTTAATCTAACTAAATTAAGGTATCAATCTATCAAATGAACTATCAGATATTCCATTACTTTTGTTGAAACACTAAATTAAATATTGTTGTATATTACCATTTTAGTTATGTAATAAACTTACCTTTTATAAATAATGTTGTCATTCCCCTAGATTAAACCACATTTCCCATGAAAATCATGGTGTAATTTAAGTATATTTCTTTGTGACATCCGCTACAGAATTAGCGTGAGCAGATCTCTACATTATGGTGGAATAAAACGAGCTAAATAATTAAAAAGAGACTGCACATCGTCAAAAATGGGGGCTCGTCCAAAGCTTTTCTTCTTTCTTTTTCCTTTTTCGGGACGAAAAATTTTGTGGTGCTGCTATGACATCTTTCCTTTTCTATTCTATGTCTTATGTTATGTTTTGGTATTTTGTTCATAGTGCATGATAATTTAAGTGAATTATGTAAGTTGTCGCATCACTGCAATTGTGTTATTGTGGATTCTAATGTCAATTAGTGATCTCATTATATTGCTCATAGTGAAACCCCCCCATTAATTTTTATCTGATTAGAAAAAAATAGTGAAAACAGTAATTCAAAATGTCTTTCCATTGGTTCCCCTTTTTCAAACCTAAGAAATCCCCACCAAAAATTCATGAATGGTATATTGCAAAATCGGGGGAAGCAAGTTGCAAATATTGCAGAAAAATTCTTGCTGAGAACGCCGCGCTTACGAAGGCTTTGCGCTCCGAAGTATGTCCCCAGGCAAAAGAAGCAACAGATCTGCCCGTGCAGCGAGCCAGTTCACCAGTATCCAGTTCGCCTACTTTACTTGAACCGCGGTTAAACCATCCACAGCAGTATAGTTTACCGGATCCTGTGGATAGGCAACCGAGAACACAAACGCAGCGCTATAAAGAAAATTTAGCTAAGTTTGAAGAAACTTGTAATAAAATGCCATCCTTGACTCCTTCGGACAGTACACAATATAAACCAGTGGTCGCGAAACGCACAATTTTTCTTAAGCCAGAACAACTGACTAACCCTTCTAATGAAGGTGCAGTTAGTTCTTCCGAAGAATCCCCTGGTATTATGACGAGTGACTTTGAATTCGATCCTAAGTTAGCGTCAACACCTTTAAAGAGAGAAGAACAGCGGCAAGTAGTTGCTTCAGAAGCAGTCAAGGATGAAGTTTATTTTCCATTTGACATACCGCCTCATGTGGGCGACCCCTTAAAAAGTAAACTCCCAGAAAATTCACCATCTGAATCAAGTAAATATGATTCAGAAGACGAAATTAAACAATTGGCAAAGAAGGAGCTCTATCAGGAAGAGACTGCACGTGACGTACTAACACCAAGTCCCTTCTCATATGACTCAGGTGAAGAACTCAAAGAGTTTATAAATGAAGAACCTTGTATTGAAAATCTAAGTTTTCTTAAATATCCGCAAATTGCTTCTCACCCTCCTCAAGTGAAATATTCCCCCACTGCCGATAACGTACTTGCACTTTTGTTATATAATAATATTAGGCAAGAAATTTTAGATAATCACGAAGTGAAGACTCCCTCAGAGGATTCATTGCCCTTGGACGAGAATAAGGCAATAAAGGTTAATTTACACCCTCCGAAAGGACCCCAAATAGAAAATAGACAAGATCCTGATGAATTAAGTGTACGGGAAGAAACAGAAGATCGAGTAGCCAGTGTCCCGGTATTGAAATTGCCGACATTTAAAGGAAGCCCTAAAGA
This sequence comes from Thermobia domestica, assembly GCF_964235325.1. Taxonomy (NCBI): domain Eukaryota; kingdom Metazoa; phylum Arthropoda; class Insecta; order Zygentoma; family Lepismatidae; genus Thermobia; species Thermobia domestica. The sequence goes on from NC_137457.1 coordinate 69,801,331, forward strand.
ATCTGTTACCAGATTCCTTGATGAATATCAGATCATATCTCGTGCCCTCAATTGGCTCGACCAGGAGCAATGTATATATATCTAGCGGTCTGTCTCGAAAATCCGGCCCTTGATTGGTTCCTATGTCATTAGGATGCCATCCAACAGTTGAGTTTCGAGAATTAAAGCAAATGATTTCTCGAGCATTTCCTGACGATTTATATAAAGGACAGCTTGAACAAAAATTAAAGAGAAAACGACTCCCTCCTCGTTTCCCACCTGATAACTTCGCATATACTTTAATACGAGACTGGAAGTTCGTAAGACCTGAAATGGGAGAGAGAGAATTGTTACGCCTATTGTATAAAGCGTTGCCTTCAAATTATGTCCAGGCCTTAGTATTAAAGGAAGTATCGACAATAGATCAAGCTATTCATGTGTTGCGTTTATTGTATTTAGCTGACATTTATACTGAATCTCATCGGGAAATGAAGAGAAAATATAGAGAATTAAGACCACATCATGTAAAACCTTATATGGGTGCTAAAAACAATTCGTTTGTTAAAAGAATGTGACATATAAACGTGAAATCGGGAGAGATGGTAGGCCAATTGAAGTGAAAAGCGCTCGAACGAATTTGTGTGATCAAAGATTGCCCACGATTCCAATTCGAATTTTTAATAAAAAGGTAGACGCATTATTAGACAGTGGTTCGCAAGTCTCCGTTTTGGCTGAAGAAATGATCCCTCAAAATTTTCCAATTGCTAAGCGAATGCGTGCCACTATTCGTTTGCGCACATTAGGGGATAAGTTAACTGAACCACTCCCAGTGGTTCGGTTAAGTTTCCAAGTTGGAACTTATGGTCGAAGATCGCGTCGTTTATGGTTAAATATGGCATTAGTTAAACAGTCCCAATTAGATGAGAAAATGGTTCTAGGAATAGATTTCATTCAGCGTTACACGTACGGTATAGGGTTACAGTCTATAACTATTAATGGCAATCAAAGACATCCTAACATGAAGTTTTATGTTCAGTATTTGCCAGGCCGCAAGGAACAAACAGTATTAAATCTGTCACATGTTCAGTTTTACAACAAAAATGGTAACTCTAGGAAGAATAGAAACGTTAGCTCAACATCAGTATCACCTACGAACATTGACGTGCCTCAAAGTAGTTTAGAACTTCATGATTCAATCTCCCTTTCTGAAGACGCACATTGTGATTCCCAAGCTGAGGACGAATGTCCTATATTGAAAATCAACTGTATTGAGCAGCAAACATCTCGTAACTTGATCACAGCTGCCGAGCGCATGCAAATACCTGCTGGGAAAGTTGGTTTAGTGCAAGTTAAGCGATGTTATCCTATAACTGGAGATCATTATGTTGAACCGAATGATGTTTTGCATCGAACTTACTCATGTTTAATACCACCTACAATGTATGTAGAAGAAAATGGGTATGCTAAACTGCCTGTGTTTAATTTGAGTAAGCGGGACATGACTATTCCAGATGTTCAAACCATAGGACATTTGGAGAAATGTATTCCTACACCAAAGATAAGAGTGAACGCTGTTAAAGCCAGCCCACTCTCCGCTGAGAAAGTCGAAAATTCGAAATCTAAATTACAACACGATGTTGGTAAAGAAATTGACATTTCCCCTGACCTTTCGTCTGAAGATCGAAAAAGGGTAGTAGATCTATTGAATGAATTTCAAGATATTATTGCGTGGACAATAAATGATATAACTGTAACACACGAATATGAGCATAGCATAGAATTAATTTCAAACATTCCTGTATCTTCACCATCCTACAGAGAGACATTAGAGACAAAAAGAGCCATGACAGAAGAGATTGACAATTTGCTTAAAAAAACATCATCTCTAGTTGTCGGTCTTCATACGCATCACCAGTTATTTTAGTTAAGAAGAGAGATAATTCTAAGAAACTCATAGTGGACTATAGAAAATTGAACTCCGTCATATGTCCTGACAGTTACGCTCTTCCATCACTCAACGACCTAATAGATTTATTCACAAATATTCAATTCATAAGTTCAATAGACCTCAGATCTGGTTTTCTACAAATTCCCTTAAAGGAAGAGGATAAATTAAAAACTGCATTCATTTGTAGTGCCGGTTTGTTTAATTTTAATGTGGTCCCAAAAGGTCTCTCCACTTCCTCCGTAGCATTTCAAAGAATGATTGACAAAGTGTTTGCAGAGTTAAAATTCAATATTATGGCATGCTTCGTGGATGACTTGATTGTTTTTGAAAAATCTATAGACGAAAAGTTAGATAGACTTCGGGAAGTATTCACTCGTTTTCGAGAAGCCAATCTAAAATTAAATGCCTCAAAATCTCACTTTATGTATGCTGAACTACCAATCTTGGGATTCGTCGTAGGACGCGAAGGGGTTAAGATAGATCCTAAACGAGTCGAGGCTATCACTAACTTTCCCGAACCAAAAACAGTTCGTGATGTACACAGTTTCGTTGGATTGGCTAGTTATAATCGAGGATTTATTAAAAACTTTTCAGTTATCGCAAAGCCCTTAATAGATTTGACTAAGCCTGATGTAATCTTTCAATTTGGAGATAAAGAACGTCAAGCCTTTAATATTTTAAAGGAGAAGCCCAGTATTAGCCATCTTTGATCCTGAAGCAGATGCTACCGAATTGTATGTAGATGCTTGTGAATACGGAATTGGCGCCGTATTAATGCAAATCAAGAATGGAGAGAAGAAACCGATTGCTTATTATAGCAGAAAAATCTCAGACCATGAAGCTAAGTCCTTAACGATCCCAGAAAAAGAGACCATTTCTTTGGTACAAGCCGTATTACACTTCCATGAATATCTAATAAGAGTGCCTCACTTCACTGCATTTACTGATAGTTGTTGGGTTTGTTATTTAAGGAACATGAAAAATCTAAAAGGCAAATATCTTCTTTGGTTAATCAGGTTGCAATCTTATAACTTCTCGATTAAAGCGATAAGAGGTAACCCCTCTAATCGACATTCGGACTGCATGTCCAGATATCCGACGCAAATCTTAAGTATGGAAGAAAACGCCAATCGCGACGAAGGGCTGTGTATAAACATGATGAAAATTGACGCGACTGATGTAATCAAGGCACAGAAAGAAGACGAATATTTTGATAGAATTCGTGATTTAGTAAGGTCTGATCCTACTAATAATGAGGCTCGCCCATATGTATTAGTAGACGAGGTGTTATATCATAAGTCAAATAATGATTTAAAACAATGTGTTCCTCGAAGTCTGGTTCCTGAGCTGCTATATGCTATTCATACATCATGTCTAGAAGACGAACATCTTGGAGAACGCAGTGTTTTCTCGTGTAAATGAGCGATTTTATTGGCCTCGAATGGGATTTGATATCAAACAGTATATTAAGACATGTCGCGAATGCCAAGAACGTAAAGACTCAACCACTACACCATTAGGGTTGCATGAACCAATTAAACCAATAGCTCTTTCCATACCTTAAATTTGGAAGTATTTGGCCCACTGCCCCCCTCTAATGGTTATAAGTATGTCATAATCGCTGTCGATATGTTTTCAAACTATGTAGTGGCACGACCATTAAGAACAATAACAGCTAAGGATGTTGCAAAGTTTTTAGTGGAGGATATTATTTGCTATTTTGGTCCACCCCGCCATATATTGTCTGACCTTGGTTCTAAATTCCACACACAAGTAACTAGCGAAATTATGACTGTACTCGGTATACATCAAAAGTTTAGTATTAATTACCATCATAGAATAAATTCACGAATGGAGAAATATGATCAAGCTTTGGTAAACTATTTGAAGAAATATGTGTCTACTTCTCAGAAAGATTGGTCTCTATTTGTTAGAACTGCTTGTTACTCTTATAATACTATAAAACACAAACAGCATCCTTGTTCTCCTTTTGAATTGGTGTTTGGTAGAAAGGCTGAATTAGGACTCGAACTCGAGACTCCATGCCGAACCCCGTATGGAAAACTCGTGAAAAAGAATCTTGATCGTATAAAGAAAATTAGCACAAAGGCCTTAACTAGTCAGCAGTAAAAACAAAAAGCCAAAATTGATAAGCGTAGGAAAGCCCATACGTAAAAAGAAAGTGATTATACCTCATTAGAAAATTGGTAACTAAGCCGGGGTTATTTCCTAAATGTATGCAACGTGCAACATTAAGAAAGTTAATGTTGAACGAACGAAGTTATGTTGTCCAAGTTCTCTAGTATCAAACTGATCGAATTGTTCGATCATTTCATAGTTAAAAAAAAGTTATCGCGATAGGCGTAGGAACTTCTGATGTGAAATTCAATGTTGATGCAGGCTTTCTGAAAGAAATGTTATATTAATACCTAAATAAATAATTAAATAAGTAAATGGGTACCCAATCAATTAAGTAAATATATTTATATGTATAGAAAGAATAAATAGAGAAAAGAGTAGTTTAGAGAAGTACAAAATGGTTTTAAATCCATATATGGTCGGAAACCCTGCTACAAAAAAAAGAGAAAAGAGAATAAGAAGAAAATATATAAATATATACTACTAAGGAACAGCTTGATTCCTAGCGTAGGTATTATATTCCTGGTGTTGACAGCAGACCAAAGATATACAGGCAGACAGACAAAACAAAAAACACCAAGTGAAAAGAAAAGAGAGAAATAGAGAAATGGAAAATAAAAAAATATTTATTTGTTAAAAGTAATACTTCCGTTAGAAGGATTGAAAATCGCATTAATGAGAGAATAAGAATTAAAAATAGGATACGCCTTCGTATTTTATAGGTCCAGAAAGGTTTTTCCTTCGCAGCCTCCGCTAAGTTTGGTGAACCATTGCCTTATTGGCAAGACGGAATAAAACACCTCATGAACGCATTCGAATTAGGTATGCAGTTCTAAGAGCATGTAACAAACTAGAGTTAATTATGAGTACCTATTACATATTACAAATGGTTTGAACCCCGTGTATTGGAAAATATCTTACTCTTAGGCCAGGTCGTGTTTAAATAAAGTTGATTGACTAAAGTTGAATGGATCTGCTAAGGTTAAGTAGGTTTACGTGTTCTTTCTGGTGTTCCCTTCTAACTCAATAATGTGAAATACAGTCAACCCAAATTAAAATCAATCGACAGAGTGTACTGATAAATCATGGAGGACAATGATTCTATAATAATAGAGGCGGTGGTATAGGAGGTCATTATAATAATAAAAGCCAGCCGTCATAGACAGATTAACAATAAGGATAGAACTCTCAAGATGTAAGACCTATAGATAAAACTCAAAAATAAGCGAGCATTGGTATTTTTTAAAATCTTATTCATTGTATTTCTTTCAATTTTATTTTCTTTCCTTTTACTGTTTAAATTTCTGCGCAGGTAATTAGTAGTTAGAAGAGATAGCTAAGGAAATAAAAATATATAAAAGGGACTGATATAATAATTTATATTCCCTTATATCATAAGATAACCAATCATGAATCACTGTGTGCTTCGTCCTCGTATAGCAGAAAGGTGTACGTTTCCATATTTCTATTAATATTATTTTACTCTAAAGCATTAGATAATGAAGCAGTGAGAACGATGAAATTGTCATTTGAAAACAGAAACAGACAAGAAAAGAAAACTAGCAACAACAATTTTAATTTTGTATAATCATGTTTTGCTTCCTTTTACAGATAATGCCTCTATAAATTGTCATTGGTCGTAAGTAAGTATGTCTTGCTTTGTTTGTATTAATGCAATGCAGCATTATAGTATATTCTATAAAAAGGTATTATACTTAAATACATCAATGTACTACAGATACTGCAGATGGATGACAATTCACAATTCACCGTTTGTTTGAGCACTATAGGTAGCCCCGAAATACCTGTATACCCCTCCCTCTTTATTTTTTTGGATTGGCATGAAAGTAGGTATAGTACTCTGTTACGAAGCAAGGACGCCTTCCTCCCCTTTACTTTTTTTATTTCCGGTTTATTTCCGGCCTGATCCAGCAACGTTCTGTATTTTTTTAAAGGCCTCTCTCTAAGCAAGTATATGATTTGTAATATATTTCATACTTGTTAAACAAAAAATATATATATTGTGATATACTTTATAATTGAAAAATCAAACATTGTTCTTTTTTTTCAAGGATCTTACTTCATAACAGTATTATCTGTTATTATGTAATAGTGTTTTCTTGAGTATTTTCTGTATTCCGGAAGTAAGTTATCTACTTCCTTACTCAACTGTTATCAGCACACACTCTCAGCACAACAATCTTTATCTACAATTTGCATGCAATAAAGCGCAATACTTTAAAAAGAAGAAGGTTCTAAATTATAAAATCACCATTATTACTAATTGAGATTAATGCTCTATTATTGGAATTAGGTCCAGTTGAATTGTAACAGCCTTACTCAGAAAGTTTTAATGCAATAATAATAATAATAATAATAATAATAATAATAATAATAATAATAATAATAATAATAATAATAATAAAATTGTAACTAAATTGTACCGTACATTAAAGCAAATGAATAATCATGAAAATTCTATAATCTGGAAACAATAATAAGATTAATAATTAATTAACATCCATTAATAGGCATAGTTCATTCATCATTGCTAATTACAAGGCAGTAGTCACTATAAATACCTTTTATTTTCTCAAGGGTACATTATGAAAACGTATTCACTTTCAGACCACTAAATTCATGGTTTGGATTGGTCCTATTCTGCTGAGATCTCTATTTCAGCAGTACAGGAACTGCTTTCCACCTTACTCACACCAAATAGCAAATTATACTGCAAGGAAAATTAATAACATTAAATGAATTCTAAAGTTATTTAATCAAAGCTGAAAATTTAAAGAATTTAGGATACCCTCGGATTTAATCCTTCCATTCTCGAGTGAGCACGGAATTGCCTTTGATATTGTGTTACAAAATGGAGGCTGATCCTTGTTCGCCCACTGCTCCATTTCGAACTCTGTTTAGAAGTTTGTCTTTAATCATGACCTTTAAATTATTATCTAATTGTCACCATTAAATTAGCTAAAAAAATATTATTGTTCCATTGGCTAATAAGGAATATGTGCTCCACAGTAGCCTTTCCCAAGAAGGCTTTCTGCGTACGAGTGCTTTTACTCTGACCGCTTTAGGTTGGATGAAGTGTCAGTCCTAAGAGTGATTTCCATTTCCTAGACAGTTTGACTCTTACCTGTGCTGACTATCTGAATATATAAAATATTATTGAGTTATGCGCCTTACTACTCCTTATTAAGGTACTATTATGAACGTTATATTGCTTTGATTACAGATGAGCCTTGGTTACAGATGATAATGTAGTTATGGTGATATTATTAGTACATAATTATATGTGTTGCGCAAGTTACGTTTCAGGCTAATGTTGATTATCTTTGTATTATTGATTAATATTCAATTACTGTTGTTTTATCGTTAGAAGTGTAGAAGTAACGTTATATAATTGCTAGATTTATTTGAATATGTATATGTAATACTTATTTAGTTAAATTGTTAGATTATTATATATTTTTGCACATTGTCGATATATATATATATTTTTGCACACGATGCTATTAGCTTATGATGATTTTAAGCAAAGACCGAGTCATTATCATTCCTTATGTGTAATATATATAGAGTGTTGACTTCGTTCCCATATTTTATATAAGAACACTATGTTCAGTAACTTATAGGCTAACTCATTAATTAGTATATTACTCATATATCCCAATAGTATATTACTTATGGATACAGATAGTACACATATAGACATAACTCCCTTGAGTGCACTACTAATTATGAAAAAAAAACTAAAACAAAATAAAACAAAAACACTCAACAAAACCTTGCACATGAAACATGCATAAAACCTTTACGTTGCATCTGTTATATAACTGATAATAAACTATATTGTGATAATAAGAAAAGTGAAAAGGAAATCAAGCAAGTTATGTCAATACTACATATTACACTACTACATGCATTACATGTCATTACTCATGCTACATTCCCTCTAATTACTAATTCTACATATACTCCAGACTCCATGCATTCAAGTCTTGTTCCAATGTGTAGGTGTTAATTGGTGAAATTCTTCAGTCCTCTCACATCCACTTGCTGAGAGCAAGCGAGGTGAATTAACAACATTTCCCCAGGGACACCCCTGCCTAACGGAGTTTAATTAAAATCACGCTAGAGTCAGGGTTGCCTCTAACGGAAGTTATTAGTAATCAACATAGTGTCATCAACCCCATTGCAGACTGTAAGGGTCCATCCACACACCAGACAGGGCGTTACATCATGCAAACATCTATGGTATAGTTTAACTTTCTGCTACCGGCGTCCCCGAATAATTGGGTAAATTTTCCTAAATTGTTCCGGAAGTATTTTGAGCGGTCAGTGAGTGTGTCCTCTTAAATGTCATTGAATGTTGATGAGTGCCTTCTTCCTTTTCAACGTGCATTCTAACCTTATATTCTAAGTTCTTACTCATTAGTGTTCTTATCTTAATAATTATGGTGGACAACACCGTGTGTTTTCTCGAAATTTTCCCGTTTCTTCCCACGTCCTTCATTCATTACTCATCGCCACCGTCTCCATTAGCCTAACAGGCATAATCATGGGACGTAATTCAAGAACTTCAATTCATTTTCATTATCTAATAAATTTTATCGCACTAATTTATATGGTACAACATGGTATTTAACAAAGAAAATAAAATAATTTTGTAATAATCTAGTTCCTTTCTATACAGATAAAAGCATGTTTTGCCACAAGTTGTAAGTACAATCAAGTTATTTAAAATGTATTCTCATTTCTAACCGACGACAGACCCTTATTATCTCTTAATACCAATTCTATTATTAAAAGACATAAGTAGATTCTTGATTAGGTAAATAGACAAATAGCACCGTAAATAATTAATCATATGAACAGGGGTTTGCCTAATATCAATTGTGTGGATTCCTTTTATCTATTTACTATTTTTAAGAGAAATATAAAAAAAAAGAGAGAGAGAAAGTCTATGCAAACATTTGCATGCAAACATTTTATACTCTTCAACTTCACTATTACTTAATCTTATATAACAAATCATTACGTAAAGTTGGAAGCCCAGAAGACTTTATCATTACAAAATTCCAACGACTCGCTATCAGCAGAACAAGGACACTCATATGAATGAACAGACAAATGCATTATTATTCGGTTACGCATGCACTTTAGATTATACTACCAACGTTTTCATACTCATAAAAAAAGGGAAAAGAAAACAAGGGGTGAACAAGAATATAAAAGAGCAATACAAGAATATAGAATAAATTATTTATCCTTCCTTACTATCTATCCATTCTATTAATTGTGTTGTGTTGTTATAGAAGTTATTATTAAGTATTAATGTATTAAAATTCGTTAATGGTGATTAATATTTATTGTTATGTATTAATGATTTGGATTTGTTAATTAGAGTTTATTTAGTTATTATTTAGAGCTAATAAGATTATGAATTAACATATTTTAAATTGTCTTTTCATGAGTAACTCTTGACTACGGTTCGAGAGACGCCTCGTTCAAAATTAACGGCCAGCACTGGAAGGGGATACTTCTAAAATTGGTTAATTCTTCGGACATTTGGAACAGCTATTGGACGGACAAGTGAATGACTGTGATCTTTACAAGGATAGTCCACCCTTCAAAAATAGTATTCCTGGAGCACCTGCAGTATTACTAATGTATTATTCGTGGTGGTCTATACGATGTTTGGTAGAACTAAGGAAAAGACATTCGAAAATGCCTATTTACTTACCTGGTTAACGAAACTTTCCTTTTCTTGTTCTCACTTTAATACTTTCGTTTTTATACTAACTCTACAACATTTTTTTCAGTTAATCGTTTACTGCACTAAATTGCACTAAATACACGGTACACTGTACACCATCTACTTGGCATACCTTCTGAATTCTAGGACTGAATATTGAAGAACAATAGTATACTTCGACACGAATCGTTTCCGGGCAACGCCCGAACGGATTTCCACTAATAAATCGCAGCCACCAATCGAATAACAGAAAACATATTTTCAACCCATATTAGATGTTATGGGTTCGCTTGCTAACATTAGTAACAATTAAAACGTTCCATCCCCACATTTTTTTCACTAGTATATCGATATCGCACATAAACAGCTTAAGGAATATAATTTGTAGAATTATGTAATACCCTATCTTGGTATAAAACTCATACTTACAGATTGAAATATTGCTGCAACTTTCTTCGCTGCATTCACACAAGTTCCTGTAATAGCATTTTAATGCGTAAGCAGGAAACCTCTATCAAGCATTGTGGTTATCCACGGCGTAGCTCATAATACTTGTTATCTAATATTTCCTCTGATGTAACTCGTCTATGCATGAAATTGTATTTTTTTTATTCTAAGTATCTGTTCAATTGTCGTGATGTTAGTGAAATAGCCCCCTGGAAACGTTGATTCCATGTTGATTCAAAATTATATTAAGGATACGATTTAGTTCCTGAATACAAGTACTCTGAGGTTCGATTCCCCCTCGTCACAGATCGACAATCTAAAATCCTTTCTCCTCGCTCCATTGGCTACTTAAAGTAAATAGTAGGAGAAAGGAGAGACGATTGCTCCTTAATCGAAAGGTTACAAAAACGACTGTTGCCCCTACTCCTCCTAAATCTAAGGTTGCAAATAACCGCCTATGACAACATACTTTGATGCAGGCAAGAAATTAATAATATGTGAACGATTAAACTTCTTTAATTGGCTCAGTTCGGTATACCAAAAAAAACTCGCCCATGACCAGGCGAAAGTCAAAACCACTAGGCGTGAAGGTCCCAAATCTAACTAAGTATTGGTTAGGTTAGGTTAGGTTAGGTTAGGTTAGGTTAAGGGTTTCATTGACATCAACGAGGATGACTATGAACGAGGCGTCTCTCGAGCCGTAGTCAAGAGTTACTCATGAAAAGAATTTAAAATATGTCAATTCATAATCTTATTAGCTCTAAATAATAACTAAATAAACTCTAATTAACAAATCCAAATCATTAATACATAACAATAAATATTAATCACCATTAACGAATTTTAATACATTAATACTTAATAATAACTTCTATAACAACACAACACAATTAATAGAATGGATAGATAGTAAGGAAGGATAAATAATTTATTCTATATTCTTGTATTGCTCTTTTATATTTTTGTTCACCCCTTGTTTTCTTTTCCCTTTTTTTATGAGTATGAAAACGTTGGTAGTATAATCTAAAGTGCATGCGTAACCGCATAATAATGCATTTGTCTGTTCATTCATATGTGTGTCCTTGTTCTGCTGATAGCGAGTCGTTGGAATTTTGTGATGATAAAGTCTTCTGGGCTTCCAACTTTACGTAATGATTTGTTATATAAGATTAAGTAATAGTGAAGTTGAAGAGTATAAAATGTTTGCATGCAAATGTTTGCATAGACTTTCTCTCTCTCTTTTTTATATTTCTCTTAAAAATAGTAAATAGATAAAAGGAATCCACACAATTGATATTAGGCAAACCCCTGTTCATATGATTAATTATTTACGGTGTTATTTGTCTATTTACCTAATCAAGAGTCTACCTATGTGTTTTAATAATAGAATTCGTATTAAGAGATAATAAGAGTCTGTCGTCGGCTAGAAATGAGAATACATTTTAAATAACATGATTGTACTTACAACTTGTGGCAAAACATGCTTTTATCTGTATAGAAAGGAACTAGATTATTACAAAATTATTTTATTTTCTTTGTTAAATACCATGTTGTACCATATAAATTAGTGCGATAAAATTTATTAGATAATGAAAATGAATTGAAGTTCTTGAATTACGTCCCATGATTATGCCTGTTAGGCTAATGGAGACGGTGGCGATGAGTAATGAATGAAGGACGTGGGAAGAAACGGGAAAATTTCGAGAAAACACACGGTGTTGTCCACCATAATTATTAAGATAAGAACACTAATGAGTAAGAACTTAGAATATAAGGTTAGAATGCACGTTGAAAAGGAAGAAGGCACTCATCAACATTCAATGACATTTAAGAGGACACACTCACTGACCGCTCAAAATACTTCCGGAACAATTTAGGAAAATTTACCCAATTATTCGGGGACGCCGGTAGCAGAAAGTTAAACTATACCATAGATGTTTGCATGATGTAACGCCCTGTCTGGTGTGTGGATGGACCCTTACAGTCTGCAATGGGGTTGATGACACTATGTTGATTACTAATAACTTCCGTTAGAGGCAACCCTGACTCTAGCGTGATTTTAATTAAACTCCGTTAGGCAGGGGTGTCCCTGGGGGAATGTTGTTAATTCACCTCGCATGCTCTCAGCAAGTGGATGTGAGAGGACTGAAGAATTTCACCAATTAACACCTACACATTGGAACAAGACTTGAATGCATGGAGTCTGGAGTATATGTAGAATTAGTAATTAGAGGGAATGTAGCATGAGTAATGACATGTAATGCATGTATTTATAGTAGTGTAATATGTAGTATTGACATAACTTGCTTGATTTCCTTTTCACTTTTCTTATTATCACAATATAGTTTATTATCAGTTATATAACAGATGCAACGTAAAGGTTTTATGCATGTTTCATGTGCAAGGTTTTGTTGAGTGTTTTTGTTTTATTTTGTTTTAGTTTCTTTTTTCATAATTAGTAGTGCACTCAAGGGAGTTATGTCTATATGTGTACTATCTGTATCCATAAGTAATATACTATTGGGATATATGAGTAATATACTAATAAATAAGTTAGCCTATAAGTTACTGAACATAGTGTTCTTATATAAAATATGGGAACGAAGTCAACACTCTATATATATTACACATAAGGAATGATAATGACTCGGTCTTTGCTTAAAATCATCATAAGCTAATAGCATCTTGTGCAAAAATATATATATATCGACAATGTGCAAAAATATATAATAATCTAACAATTTAACTAAATAAGTATTACATATACATATTCAAATAAATCTAGCAATTATATAACGTTACTTCTACACTTCTAACGATAAAACAACAGTAATTGAATATTAATCAATAATACAAAGATAATCAACATTAGCCTGAAACGTAACTTGCGCAACACATATAATTATGTACTAATAATATCACCATAACTACATTATCATCTGTAACCAAAGCTCATCTGTAATCAAAGCAATATAACGTTCATAATAGTACCTTAATAAGGAGTAGTAAGGCGCATAACTCAATAATATTTTATATATTCAGATAGTCAGCACAGGTAAGAGTCAAACTGTCTAGGAAATGGAAATCACTCTTAGGACTGACACTTCATCCAACCTAAAGCGGTCAGAGTAAAAGCACTCGTACGCAGAAAGCCTTCTTGGGAAAGGCTACTGTGGAGCACATATTCCTTATTAGCCAATGGAACGATAATATTTTTTTAGCTAATTTAATGGTGACAATTAAATAATAATTTAAAGGTCATGATTAAAGACAAACTTCTAAACAGAGTTCGAAATGGAGCAGTGGGCGAACAAGGATCAGCCTCCATTTTGTAACACAATATCAAAGGCAATTCCGTGCTCACTCGAGAATGGAAGGATTAAATCCGAGGGCATCCTAAATTCTTTAAATTTTCAGCTTTGATTAAATAACTTTAGAATTCATTTAATGTTATTAATTTTCCTTGCAGTATAATTTGCTATTTGGTGTGAGTAAGGTGGAAAGCAGTTCCTGTACTGCTGAAATAGAGATCTCAGCAGAATAGGACCAATCCAAACCATGAATTTAGTGGTCTGAAAGTGAATACGTTTTCATAATGTACCCTTGAGAAAATAAAAGGTATTTATAGTGACAACTGCCTTGTAATTAGCAATGATGAATGAACTATGCCTATTAATGGATGTTAATTAATTATTAATCTTATTATTGTTTCCAGATTATAGAATGCTCATGACTATTCATTTGTTTTAATGTACGGTACAATTTTGTTACCCTTTTATTATTATTATTATTATTATTATTATTATTATTATTATTATTATTATTATTATTATTATTATTATTATTATTATTATTATTATTATTATTATTGCATTAAAACTTTCTGAGTAAGGCTGTTACCATTCAACTGGACCTAATTCCAATAATAGAGCATTAATCTCAATTAGTAATAATGGTGATTTTATAATTTAGAACCTTCTTCTTTTTAAAGTATTGCGCTTCATTGCATGCAAATTGTAGATAAAGATTGTTGTGCTGAGAGTGTGTGCTGATAACAGTTGAGTAAGGAAGTAGATAACTTACTTCCGGAATACAGAAAATACTCAAGAAAACACTATTACATAATAACAGATAATACTGTTATGAAGTAAGATCCTTGAAAAAAAAGAACAATGTTTGATTTTTCAATTATAAGGTATATCACAATATATATATTTTTTTGTTTAACAAGTGTGATATATATTACAAATCATATACTTGCTTAGAGAGAGGCCTTTAAAAATACAGAACGTTGCTAGGTCAGGCCGGAAATAAACCGGAAATAAAAAAAGTAAAGGGGAGGAAGGCGTCCTTGCTTCGTAACAGAGTACTATACCTACTTTCATGCCAATCCAAAGAAATAAAGAGGGAGGGGTATACAGGTATTTCGGGGCTACCTGTAGTGCTCAAACAAACGGTGAATTGTGAATTGTCATCCATCTGCAGTATCTGTAGTACATTGATGTATTTAATTATAATACCTTTTTATAGAATATACTATAATGCTGCATTGCATTAATACAAACAAAGCAAGACATACTTACTTACGACCAATGACAATTTATAGAGGCATTATCTGTAAAAGGAAGCAAAACATGATTATACAAAATTAAAATTGTTGTTGCTAGTTTTCTTTTCTTGTCTGTTTCTGTTTTCAAATGACAATTTCATCGTTCTCACTGCTTCATTATCTAATGCTTTAGAGTAAAATAATATTAATAGAAATATGGAAACGTACACCTTTCTGCTATACGAGGACGAAGCACACACTGATTCATGATTGGTTATCTTATGATTAAGGGAGTATAAATTATTATATCAGTCCCTTTTATATATTTTTATTTCCTTAGCTATCTCTTCTAACTACTAATTACCTGCGCAGAAATTTAAACAGTAAAAGGAAAGAAAATAAAATTGAAAGAAATACAATTAATAAGATTAAAAAAAATACCAATGCTCGCTTATTTTTGAGTTTTATCTATAGGTCTTACATCTTGAGAGTTCTATCCTTATTGTTAATCTTCTATCACGGCTGGCTTTTATTATTATAATGACCTCCTATACCATCGCCTCTATTATTATAGAATCATTGTCCTCCATGATTTATCAGTACACTCTGTCGATTGATTTTAATTTGGGTTGACTGTATTTCACATTATTGAGTTAGAAGGGAACACCAGAAAGAACACGTAAACCTACTTAACCTTAGCAGATCCATTCAACTTTAGTCAATCAACTTTATTTATACACGACCTGGCTTAAGAGTAAGATATTTTCCAATACACGGGGTTCAAACCATTTGTAATATGTAATAGGTACTCATAATTAACTCTAGTTTGTTACATGCTCTTAGAACTGCATACCTAATTCGAATGCGTTCATGAGGTGTTTTATTCCGTCTTGCCAATAAGGCAATGGTTCACCAAACTTAGCGGAGGCTGCGAAGGAAAAAGCCTATCTGGACCTATAAAATACGAAGGCGTATCCTATTTTTAATTCTTATTCTCTCTCATTAATGCGATTTTCAATCCATCTAACGGAAGTATTACTTTTAACAAATAAATAATTTTTTATTTTCCATTTCTCTATTTCTCTCTTTTCTTTTCACTTGGTGTTTTTCGGATTGCCTGTCTGTCTGTCTGTCCTTGGTCTGCTGTCAACACCAGGAATATAATACCTACGCTAGGAATCAAGCTGTTCCTTAGTTGTATATATTTATATATTTTCTTCTTATTCTCTTTTCTCTTTTTTTTGTAGCAGGGTTTCCGACCATATATGGATTTAAAACCATTTTGTACTTCTCTAAACTACTCTTTTCTCTATTTATTCTTTCTATACATATAAATATATTTACTTAATTGATTGGGTACCCATTTACTTATTTAATTATTTATTTAGGTATTAATATAACATTTCTTTCAGAAAGCCTGCATCAACATTGAATTTCACATTAGAAGTTCCTACGCCTATCGCGATAACTTTTTTTTAAACTATGAAATGATCGAATAATTCGATCAGGTTGATACTAGAGAACTTGGACAACATAACTTCGTTCGTTCAACATTAACTTTCTTAATGATGCACGTTGCATACATTTAGGAAATAACCCCGGCTTAGTTACCAATTTTCTAATGAGGTCTAATCATTTTCTTTTACGTATGGGCTTTCCTACGCTTATCAATTTTGGCTTTTTGTTTTTACTGCTGACTAGTTAAGGCCTTTGTGTTAATTTTCTTTATACGATCATGATTCTTTTTCACGAGTTTTCCATACGGGGTTCGGCATGGAGTCTCGAGTTCGAGTCCTAATTCAGCCTTTCTACCAAACACCAATTCAAAAGGAGAACAAGGATGCTGTTTGTGTTTTATAGTATTATAAGAGTAACAAGCAGTTCTAACAAATAGAGACCAATCTTTCTGAGAAGTAGACACATATTTCTTCAAATAGTTTACCAAAGCTTGATCATATTTCTCCATTCGTGAATTTATTCTATGATGGTAATTAATACTAAACTTTTGATGTATACCGAGTACAGTCATAATTTCGCTAGTTACTTGTGTGTGGAATTTAGACCAAAATAGCAAATAATATCCTCCAATAAAATCTTTGCAACATCCTTGGCTGTTATTGTTCTTAATGGTCGTGCCACTACATAGTTTGAAAACATATCGACAGCGATTATGACATACTTATAACCATTAGAGGGGGGCAGTGGGCCAAATACTTCCAAATTTAAGGTATGGAAAGAGCTATTGGTTTAATTGGTTCATGCAACCCTAATGGTGTAGTGGTTGAGTCTTTACGTTCTTGACATTCGCGACATGTCTTAATATACTGTTTGATATCAAATCCCATTCGAGGCCAATAAAATCGCTCATTTACACGAGAAAACACTTTGCGTTCTCCAAGATGTTCGCCTTCTAGACATGATGTATGAATAGCATATAGCAGCTCAGGAACCAGACTTCGAGGAACACATTGTTTTAAATCATTATTTGACTTATGATATAACACCTCGTCTACTAATACATATGGGCGAGCCTCATTATTAGTAGGATCAGACCTTACTAAATCACGAATTCTACCAAAATATTCGTCTTCTTTCTGTGCCTTGATTACATCAGTCGCGTCAATTTTCATCATGTTTATACACAGCCCTTCGTCGCGATTGGCGTTTTCTTCCATACTTAAGATTTGCGTCGGATATCTGGACATGCAGTCCGAATGTCGATTAGAGGGGATACCTCTTATCGCTTTAATCGAGAAGTTATAAGATTGCAACCTCATTATCCAAAGAAGATATTTGCCTTTTAGATTTTTCATGTTCCTTAAATAGCAAACACAACAACTATCAGTAAATGCAGTGAAGTGAGGCACTCTTATTAGATATTCATGGAAGTGTAATACGGCTTGTACCAAAGAAATGGTCTCTTTTTCTGGGATCGTTAAGGACTTAGCTTCATGGTCTGAGATTTTTCTGCTATAATAAGCAATCGGTTTCTTCTCTCCATTCTTGATTTGCATTAATACGGCGCCAATTCCGTATTCACAAGCATCTACATACAATTCGGTAGCATCTGCTTCAGGATCAAAGATGGCTAATACTGGGCTTCTCCTTTAAAATATTAAAGGCTTGACGTTCTTTATCTCCAAATTGAAAGATTACATCAGGCTTAGTCAAATCTATTAAGGGCTTTGCGATAACTGAAAAGTTTTTAATAAATCCTCGATTATAACTAGCCAATCCAACGAAACTGTGTACATCACGAACTGTTTTTGGTTCGGGAAAGTTAGTGATAGCCTCGACTCGTTTAGGATCTATCTTAACCCCTTCGCGTCCTACGACGAATCCCAAGATTGGTAGTTCAGCATACATAAAGTGAGATTTTGAGGCATTTAATTTTAGATTGGCTTCTCGAAAACGAGTGAATACTTCCCGAAGTCTATCTAACTTTTCGTCTATAGATTTTTCAAAAACAATCAAGTCATCCACGAAGCATGCCATAATATTGAATTTTAACTCTGCAAACACTTTGTCAATCATTCTTTGAAATGCTACGGAGGAAGTGGAGAGACCTTTTGGGACCACATTAAAATTAAACAAACCGGCACTACAAATGAATGCAGTTTTTAATTTATCCTCTTCCTTTAAGGGAATTTGTAGAAAACCAGATCTGAGGTCTATTGAACTTATGAATTGAATATTTGTGAATAAATCTATTAGGTCGTTGAGTGATGGAAGAGTGTAACTGTCAGGAGATATGACGGAGTTCAATTTTCTATAGTCCACTATGAGTTTCTTAGAATTATCTCTCTTCTTAACTAAAATAACTGGTGATGCGTATGAAGACCGACAACTAGAGATGATGTTTTTTAAGCAAATTGTCAATCTCTTCTGTCATGGCTCTTTTTGTCTCTAATGTCTCTCTGTAGGGTGGTGAAGATAGAGGAATGTTTGAAATTAATTCTATGCTATGCTCATATTCGTGTGTTACAGTTATATCATTTATTGTCCACGCAATAATATCTTGAAATTCATTCAATAGATCTACTACCCTTTTTCGATCTTCAGACGAAAGGTCAGGGGAAATGTCAATTTCTTTACCAACATCGTGTTGTAATTTAGATTTCGAATTTTCGACTTTCTCAGCGGAGAGTGGGCTGGCTTTAACCGTGTTCACTCTTATCTCTGGTGTAGGAATACATTTCTCCAAATGTCCTATGGTTTGAACATCTGGAATAGTCATGTCCCGCTTACTCAAATTAAACACAGGCAGTTTAGCATACCCATTTTCTTCTACATACATTGTAGGTGGTATTAAACATGAGTAAGTTCGATGCAAAACATCATTCGGTTCAACATAATGATCTCCAGTTATAGGATAACATCGCTTAACTTGCACTAAACCAACTTTCCCAGCAGGTATTTGCATGCGCTCGGCAGTTGTGATCAAGTTACGAGATGTTTGCTGCTCAATACAGTTGATTTTCAATATAGGACATTCGTCCTCAGCTTGGGAATCACAATGTGCGTCTTCAGAAAGGGAGATTGAATCATGAAGTTCTAAACTACTTTGAGGCACGTCAATGTTCGTAGGTGATACTGATGTTGAGCTAACGTTTTTATTCTTCCTAGAGTTACCATTTTTGTTGTAAAACTGAACATGCGACAGATTTAATACTGTTTGTTCCTTGCGGCTTGGCAAATACTGAACATAAAACTTCATGTTAGGATGTCTTTGATTGCCATTAATAGTTATAGACTGTAACCCTATACCGTATGTGTAACGCTGAATGAAATCTATTCCTAGAACCATTTTCTCGTCTAATTGGGACTGTTTAACTAATGCCACATTTAACCATAAACGACCATAAGTTCCAACTTGGAAACTTAACCGAACCACTGGGAGTGGTTCAGTTAACTTATCCCCTAATGTGCGCAAACGAATAGTGGCACGCATTCGCTTAGCAATTGGAAAATTTTGAGGGATCATTTCTTCAGCCAAAACGGAGACTTGCGAACCACTGTCTAATAATGCGTCTACCTTTTTATTAAAAATTCGAATTGGAATCGTGGGCATTCTTTGATCACACAAATTTGTTCGAGCTCCTTTCACTTCAATTGGCCTACCATCTCTCCCGATTTTACGTTTATATGTCCACATTCTTTTAACAAACGAATTGTTTTTAGCACCCATATAAGGTTTTACATGATGTGGTCTTAATTCTCTATATTTTCTCTTCATTTCCCGATGAGATTCAGTATAAATGTCAGCTAAATACAATAAACGCAACACATGAATAGCTTGATCTATTGTCGATACTTCCTTTAATACTAAGGCCTGGACATAATTTGAAGGCAACGCTTTATACAATAGGCGTAACAATTCTCTCTCTCCCATTTCAGGTCTTACGAACTTCCAGTCTCGTATTAAAGTATATGCGAAGTTATCAGGTAGGAAACGAGGAGGGAGTCGTTTTCTCTTTAATTTTTCTTCAAGCTGTCCTTTATATAAATCGTCAGGAAATGCTCGAGAAATCATTTGCTTTAATTCTCGAAACTCAACTGTTGGATGGCATCCTAATGACATAGGAACCAATCAAGGGCCGAATTTTCGAGACAGGCCGCTAGATATATACATTGCTCCTGGTCGAGCCAATTGAGGGCACGAGATATGATCTGATATTCATCAAGGAATCTGGTAACAGATTCTTTAGGGCTTCCTTTAAATGTCGGCAATTTCAATACCGGGACACTGGCTACTCGATCTTCTGTTTCTTCCCGTACACTTAATTCATCAGGATCTTGTCTATTTTCTATTTGGGGTCCTTTCGGAGGGTGTAAATTAACCTTTATTGCCTTATTCTCGTCCAAGGGCAATGAATCCTCTGAGGGAGTCTTCACTTCGTGATTATCTAAAATTTCTTGCCTAATATTATTATATAACAAAAGTGCAAGTACGTTATCGGCAGTGGGGGAATATTTCACTTGAGGAGGGTGAGAAGCAATTTGCGGATATTTAAGAAAACTTAGATTTTCAATACAAGGTTCTTCATTTATAAACTCTTTGAGTTCTTCACCTGAGTCATATGAGAAGGGACTTGGTGTTAGTACGTCACGTGCAGTCTTTTCCTGATAGAGTTCCTTCTTTGCCAATTGTTTAATTTCGTCTTCTGAATCATATTTACTTGATTCAGATGGTGAATTTTCTGGGAGTTTACTTTTCAAGGGGTCGCCCACATGAGGCGGTATGTCAAATCGAAAATAAACTTCATCCTTGACTGCTTCTGAAACAACTACTTGCCGCTGCTCTTCTTTCTTTAAAGGTGTTGACGCTAACTTAGGATCGAATTCAAAGTCACTCGTCATAATACCAGGGGATTCTTCGGAAGAACTAACTGCACCTTCATTAGAAGGGTTAGTCAGTTGTTCTGGCTTAAGAAAAATTGTGCGTTTCGCGACCACTGGTTTATATTGTGTACTGTCCGAAGGAGTCAAGGATGGCATTTTATTACAAGTTTCTTCAAACTTAGCTAAATTTTCTTTATAGCGCTGCTTTTGTGTTCTCGGTTGCCTATCCACAGGATCCGGTAAACTATACTGCTGTGGATGGTTTAACCGCGGTTCAAGTAAAGTAGGCGAACTGGCTACTGGGAATCCGGCTTGCTGCACATGCAGATCTGTTGCTTCTGCACGGGCGGCACCACAAAATTTTTCGTCCCGAAAAAGGAAAAAGAAAGAAGAAAAGCTTTGGACGAGCCCCCATTTGTGACGATGTGCAGTCTCTTTTTAATTATTTAGCTCGTTTTATTCCACCATAATGTAGAGATCTGCTCACGTTAATTCTGTAGCGGATGTCACAAAGAAATATACTTAAATTACACCATGATTTTCATGGGAAATGTGGTTTAATCTAGGGGAATGACAACATTATTTATAAAAGGTAAGTTTATTACATAACTAAAATGGTAATATACAACAATATTTAATTTAGTGATTCAACAAAAGTAATGGAATATCTGATAGTTCATTTGATAGATTGATACCTTAATTTAGTTCGATTAACAGGCTAGATATTGAAATATTTTAGTTATTGGAGATGGAAGATGAAATACAAGTATGTGACAACAGTTCTTAATCTTGAAAGTTTTATGGTAGGTACACACATCATTTTGAAGTACCGCATGACATCTCTAAACTTGAATTTTATGATGCAACAAGAGATTATACATACCTTATGATAGTATTCTTGTAACTCTTAGAAACTTTGACGATGATTCTGTCTGGTCACAACCGACGTCTCGAACCTCTGCACCGGAACTTGTGAACTTCTGAACAACTGTTTGAGACCTTGAGGTTCTTTTATATTATTCTCGAGGGTCACACCCAAGCCTCACATCCGTCAGTACATCCGTTTTATCATCTCCATAAATATGGAAACTTATTGCTCTTTTGCATTTTGATTGGCTCTTAGAGACTGCCGCACCCACAATACGTGGCGGGACACACATGTACATACGTGTACTGTCACAGCCGGAAGAATTCAATAGCGTGATCTCTAGTCTTATCTATAGATTCATATCTATATAACCAATTTCAACATATTAATGCGGTGTCACGTTGCCAAAATCATGATTATGTATCCTGTAGGATGACTATGAGTAAACTTCCTACAAAATTGCGCAGCAAAAACAACATTAGTCACCTTCAGGAGGTTTTACGTATTTCCTTTTTTTCTGTTGCTAGGTTGTAGCAAGTCAAGAGAGAAAAATGTCTTTTAAAATGCATATTAATCAAAATAATATTTTTCAATTCCTTCAATAAAGAGCAATGTAACCATATTTTTGAACTCAGCGTCACAATATTTTTACACAGTTAAGCTTCGAAGTCCTAAGCCAGACTCAAATTATGGGGCGAGACGCCCGCGCTTTTCTAATTGTGTGTGTTGCAGAGAAAGAGAGAAAGGGAGAACGGAGTGAAGTGAGGCTTTGATTGTATTAGCAATCTGATGCCTCATTGACATCAACCTACACGCATGTAATAGTGGTATGACCCTGGCTTTGATTTACTCAAATCACAGCGCCGGGTCGCAGCTGTAAATTTATTAAACACTACGCAAGCACTAAGTACATAAAAACATTATGTATTTGGAACTAAATGTGAAATATAAATGTATTAGTTATGTAAAATAGATATTTCAGCCCCGGCGTGATGGGGGAAAATCATAGAAAAACTAGAAGTCTTGGCCACTGTTGGGCATGCGCGTGAGCAAGCTTCTCCAAGCTCGTCAAGGCTCGTGACTTATCTTTCGAACTACGTCAGAACTAGCAGAAAATGCGTGGGACGAAGTCGCTATATAAGCGAGACCCTTCGCCGAGCTCGGGTTGTTGTTGCTGTTGTTCTTCTCTGGCGTTCAGCGAGTGCTTTCGATTCTTTGTCACGGACGCTCCGTATCAGGTCAGGTATGTAAGTAATTATTTTTCTAAGTCCCCCCGAAATGGGACAAAAACTTGAGACTTGTTAGAAATCAACATAAATTTCTACTTAAAAATGAGACCAAGTTTCCACTTCGAAAGTTATCACTTCCCCTTTGGGCCAATGCAAATTGCAAGTACGAATTATCAAATTTACTATTTTCAATAAATCGCGGCTTAGCATAATAATCTTCTAGCACCCATTCGGTAATGTAGGGGTTGTGCCAATTCATGTTATGTAGTAATAATCTAAAGTTGTAATTTCAAGTAATCGAGTTGTAAAATTCTTTGTATTTTCATTTTTATTTATTCTATTCTTATAAATAAATAGTAACGATGGAAATGGTCTCTTTAACTTAGTCATGCTATCCCTCCGTATTTTGATTCAGCTCACAGTCTTCATATGTTACCTGTGTTTCGATTTCCAGTACAAGCTCTACCTCTGAAATGCGAGTCTCCCCCCTCCCATTGTTGAGACTTTTAGTGCACTTTCTCATCATCTTCGAACCAGTAAAGCCTAAGACGTCTCGATACTGAGGCTTAAAGGGAGTTGGACTCAGTACCAACTTTGACATACTGGGTGGAGAGTAGAGGAGTGATCTCAAATACGATTTCACGAAAGAAAGTGTTTACAAATATATCGACAATCTCAAACAACACATAACAATATATATATATATATATATATATATATATATATATATATATATATATATATATATAGATAGATAGATAGATAGATAGATAGATAGATAGATAGATAGATATCCAATCAAACATAGGTAGGTGGGACACAGACACCTCCAAAACTTAGATCGTGAAATATCAAAAGTGCTAATAACAGTATGTCAAAATTGCTTGAAGGACATGAAGAAATGGAACTACATATTCGGTAGGGACAATACGCAAAAAATAAACGAATATGTGTTTTTTTATTTTCTGCGGAAAAACGGTTTTACGGGGCCAAAGGCCCCACCGAAAAATTTTGAAATTTGACTACCAAAAGGCAACAAGAAGTGCACCGAATTGAATGACATTGTGCACAGTTGTTGTAGAAGTAAAATGAGATAATTAGGTTTTGTATTATCCTAAAAACAAACGAACCTTTTAAAACGTTGATTACGAAATATCAAAAATGCAAACAACAGTTCGTAAAGAATATGGAGAATTGCAACGAAACTTCGTACAGGGACAATTTGCAAAACAACAAATTAAACATGGTTTAATAAACATCCAAATGGAATTGAGTGTAGATATTATATAGTCCCTTTGTAAAATAAGGCATTTCGTGTTTCTCAAGTGCCCCTATCCATTTTGCTTCAAATATGGCTGAACAACAGCAAACTGAACATAAATCGACACTTGTTCTTGTTTATGCGCAAAAACTTTGTAAGCGTTAAAGCTGCTTCCCGCTATACTGTTTGTGCTTGTAGTCGATCTGCCAAACTTGAAAAAAACCATACCATTTCATTCGCTTCGGTCCACTCCTCCCACTACTCAACGCCTCGGTCTTTTTTTCTCTCAGGAAAATACCTCATCTTTCTTATTCCCTCATCTTAGCTTTACAATATTTGTGCACATTTCACTCACTTCGGTCCACTTCTTCTTGCTTTTTGAGTCAAATTCCAAAATTTTGAATGGGGCTCTTGCCCACAAAGACCGTTTTTCCCCCGAAAGTTAAAAAACGTATTCGTTCATTTTTTGACTATTGTTTATACACAAACTTTCGTTACAATTTTTCATGTCCTTTACACACATGTGACATACTGTTACTAGCACTTTTGATATTTCGTGATCAAAAGTTAGGAGGTGCCCTTGCCTCACCCTATGTCTAAAATATCTGTGCAAAATTGCATTTACTTTGGTTCAGTTGTTCTTGATTTTCGGGTGTCAAGTTTTCATTATGTATTTTTTCTTTTTTATGAGATTCTTTTTGGGGAAAGAGAGTAATGCTTTCCTCTGGTATATCTTTCTTGCCATTCATCTTTTTTGAACTGTTTAAGTAAGATCATTTTTAACCTTTGATGTAATTTAATTCCATCACGATAATAAATTTGTCATTCTTATCAATTTCTTTTATTCTCTTATTTGCAGTTTGCCACACTGATATATTTGTTACAGAATTGAGTTTTGGTCCAATGAATTCAGATCATTGTACTCGAATGTCTGGAGATTTGATCACAGGTAACAATTATGGTTGAGGTACACATACCTTAAGATGTTATGGCTGCCTGGAGCAACGATTGTTCCAATCCTCGATTCCTCTCTGGACTATGTTGGTAATTTGTTGGACAGTTGAAGGTCTCAATTCTCGGTGATGACCATGGAAGAAATATCGATCTCACGTCGACCGCATATGTAAAACTACTGAAGCATGAACTGCCATTTCGGCTTTATAACCAATAGCTGACTAGAAGCCAACCATCGTAAGATGGTAGTTACTAATATTTGTAACCGTCGAATCTTAATCAAGTTCTCGTCTAATGCTCTGAGCTAGAACTCCGACCACGATTCAATGGAGATCTCGTTTTTATTCTCCTTTCCAGACAATGGAATTCGTCGTTTCATGTCTCGACGTTGGTTACCTCAACTATTGGTCAAACTTTCGTTGCAGACCTTGTCACATTGTGACCAAATTCCCAGACTGTCAATCTTTGCGAATCTCAATATTATGCCATATCCAAATTGTGTTTTTGCTAACGAAGTGGTGTTCATTACATCTTTCTGAAATTCAGGTTTACATCAATTTTTCTCTATTTCCATTTACACCATATTGCGAGCTAGCGTCTCGTCAGTATTTCATGAACATCTAGACACAACCATGCGTAACTTGATTACATAAACAAACAATAACAATAACACGTGCCATTCCAACATATTACAATTTCACACCTTTGTATTGTAGTTCCTTAACTCAAAACTTGACTTTATTTGAATTACAATTACGCCAATCACCAACAAATAACCTATAATAATTTAATATTATTTATCATGTATCTACATGCCCCCGTCAAAACTGAAGAAACATCGTGAGCGACTAGCTTTTCTTTTGGGATTGACTAACCCAACAATCAACAACAAAAATAAATATATTTCCACAAACCTAAATATAATATATATGCAAATTACAGCTAGTTCCCATTACCTATCATATCTATGCTCTATGTTTTATCTTTCTTCCATTATAATTCATTTATTATTTATTTATTGATTTTTATACATCAAATATGTTCTTTTTTTGTGCATCGTAGTTTTTTTAAACGTCCATAGCGTATATTCAATCAATGAAAATAAACGTTCTCGCCATCTGTTAGCGTAAACCCTGTACCTCGTAGTGTTCATTGCACTTGGTCCCAAGATACATATATATCTTTTCTTGTCCCATTTGCTTGGACTTGGTTGGAAATTTCCACAGCTATTTGTCCCAAAGTCCGACTCATAACTTCCAACTCTGCTAATTTTATTAGAATTACTTCTCTTCTGTTTATCATTTCTCACACAATTTAATTTAACTTTAAACACCAAAAACACATGAAATAGATCATCACACTGCCTTATTATATTTCTGCACTTATTGGTATAATAATCATAACTTTTTGAAATAATAGCACTAAATTTTCATTGCACAAAAATCATAGAATTAAGTTTTGGGAATTTGGAACTCTGAATCTTAAACATGCCGTAAAATGCTGACTTAGGTTTTCTCGATTCACCATGACCATGAAACTTTTACGTGGCTTCAGTTCCGTACAACATCACCATGTGCATTAAACGCGTTCTCGTATTGTTGCCGGCTTTTTCCCAAAAATTCTTTATTCCTATAAAATAATCACTGAACAGGGAAAAAATATTCTTTCGGTTTCTCCGACTTTCGAGAAGAAAGTTCGTGGCTATTCCCATTCACCAAGTTTGTATCAGTGTCCCCTAAGTTAATGTGACCTCACTATATCCATGTTTTTCTGTGATTTCTTCATTACCTCAGAGCTGTGATCTGATATGTGTGATTTTGAGTGTTTTTTAGGGGTGTTGTTTGTGAACTTGTACATGTATTAGTGTGCTGAAATAGTATACACTTTTCTTGCATAAATCGGATTTATGGCTTGGTGAGTACCTATACCCATCTTTATTTTTATTCATGATCTAATTATTATTATTATTATTATAATCACGTGTATATTTATTTACAAACTTATTTATTACTAACCTACGAGATTATATATTAAATCCTACCTAGCGATAACTGAAATTAAAACCTGTTTATAGATTCAGGTTATTTGTATCGATGGAAATCTGCTTTTCCTCAGATTTCGGGTTGAGCTTTGGACTTTAGACGGCTGCTCGTATAGCCGTGTATCTTTAAACCTGCTTTGTTCCCAGTTATTTTTTCTTTAAAAAAACTATCTACTAATATAAAACCTTAAATTATATCAAATGTATCCTACTTTACCATTTTCTTAAAAAAAACTTCGTTCTTCTTCATACTTATAAATGTTTTTTAAAATACCGGTACTAAAATTCATGTCGTATTCATGTAGTAAAAGCTAAGACGACTCATATCTATTGTCTTGACAACTTTGGTTATAAAATGTAAATTACCTAACATGTAGATAACTAAAAATCAAATCGGTATAATTATTTCCTAAATCCGTGTATCGGGTCAATCTCTTGTGTCCGTGGTGAACCACCAGCAAAATTATTTTTACCAAAGTCTAAATCAGTATATATTTTATGTCATATTCATATAAACATAACTTAAATAACTTCAAATATCTTAGATAACCTACGTAACTTTAACTTTTTTAATCTCATTATAGCATATGCCTTTTCGCCTAACTTCGCCTAACTAACACTCGTATTTTTTCCTTCCCTAAAACCATTTTTCCTTCTTATTTTCACTATAACTCTTTTTATAAGATATTTATTCTTCACTATTTATTCTATCTCATATTAACAGCGCTTTTATATATATATATATATATATATATATATATATTCTTCTCTACATTCGTTTTATTTTAACAATTATAATCTTATACATTATTCGTCTTAATCAGGTTTCTTAAATGTCAAATCCTTATTTATATACTTAGAGTCCATATTTTATGTATCTGTCGCTATGCTATCTATTTGTCTGTATTTATCTATTCCTATTTTTCCTCTTTTTATTCTCTTTCTATCCTGATCTTTCAGTCTCTCTCTTTCTTTTCCGTCTCTTTTCTCATTCCTTATTCAATTAATTTTCCATGATTAGCTAGACTATTTCTACATTTTTCTGAGGTATTCATCTAACCTAGCATTACGCTAGATATGGAAACCTATACTTTACATTAATATTTTACTACAATTCACTTCTCTTATTCTTTCAATCTTACTTCTTTTAGTCTTCACTGATTTACTTAATCTAACTCCTATGCTTAATTTAAATCTTAATTTTGTACTTTTTTAGATCTTCCCCTAAATAGGTTGGATTCACAAAAAAATCACTGCTTTGCAAATGATAGACGAGGCATCCTCTGTGTCTCTTCTTTTTCGTACCACCTAAGACTTATGTGACATTATAAATAAATATTCTCTGATAGGTGTGGAATACCCCAACTTCAACTTCAAGAGAATGTGACTTCTGCCTACTTAGCCTTTCATCTTTCGAGAAATTCACCAAACTTCAATGTTATTTAACCAATTATTTTATTTTCTAATTACCTGCTAGCTAAATCATTAAACATGAATCTCCATCATCCTTTTTTAAATTTTTTTCTATCTTGCCTTTTCCTATTCATTTCAATCTAGTTGTTCCAATTTGACAGCATTTATTATTATTATTTTTCCATTCTTCTTTATAGTCACATTTATTGCTGATTGTCTATTTATGATAACCTTAACTCCTTAATTAATTTTATCTGTCATTCTTCTTAATTCTGATATTTACTTAATATTTCCTCTTTTCTGTTTTTTTCTATCTATCCAGTTTATTTATTTGTCTATCGGTCTATCTGTCCTCGAGACAGTACTACTTTCAGTATTTTAATTTTCGTAATTTTCTTGGCCTGGTATCTAATAATAATAAATTATCCTAACTACCTAATCGAATTAACTCTCTACTTTATATTCCCTAATTCTATAATTCTATCCTAACCATAATACTAAAATAGCGAAACAACTAACCTAATTCCAATCTAATTATACTCTTAATGTAAATGTTACTATATATATTGTGACGATGTGCAGTCTCTTTTTAATTATTTAGCTCGTTTTATTCCGCCATAATGTAGAGATCTGCTCACGCTAATTCTGTAGCGGATGTCACAAAGAAATATACTTAAATTACACTATGATTTTCATGGGAAAAGTGGTTTAATCTAGGGGAATGACAACATTATTTATAAAAGGTATGTTTATTACATAACTAAAATGGTAATATACAACAATATTTAATTTAGTGATTCAACAAAAGTAATGGAATATCTGATAGTTCATTTGATAGATTGATACCTTAATTTAGTTCGATTAACAGGCTAGGTATTGAAATATTTTAGTTATTGGAGATGGAAGATGAAATAGAAGTATGTGACAACAGTTCTTAATCTTGAAAGTTTTATGGTAGGTACACACATCATTTTGAAGTACCGCATGACATCTCTAAACTTGAATTTTATGATGCAACAGGAGATTATACATACCTTATGGTAGTATTCTTGTAACTCTTAGAAACTTTGACGATGATTCTGTCTGGTCACAACCAACGTCTCGAACCTCTGCACCGGAACTTGTGAACTTCTGAACAACTGTTTGAGACCTTGAGGTTCTTTTATATTATTCTCGAGGGTCACACCCAAGCCTCACATCCGTCAGTACATCCGTTTTATCATCTCCATAAATATGGAAACTTATTGCTCTTTTGCATTTTGATTGGCTCTTAGAGACTGCCGCACCCACAATACGTGGCGGGACACACATGTACATACGTGTACTGTCACAGCCGGAAGAATTCAATAGCGTGATCTCTAGACTTATCTATAGATTCATATCTATATAACCAATTTCAACATATTAATGCGGTGTCACGTTGCCAAAATCATGATTATGTATCCTGTAGGATGACTATGAGTAAACTTCCTACAAAATTGCGCAGCAAAAACAACATTAGTCACCTTCAGAAGGTTTTACGTATTTCCTTTTTTTCTGTTGCTAGCTTGTAGCAAGTCAAGAGAGAAAAATGTCTTTTAAAATGCATATTAATCAAAATAATATTTTTCAATTCCTTCAATAAAGAGCAATGTAACCATATTTTTGAACCCAGCGTCACAATATTTTTACACAGTTAAGCTTCGAAGTCCTAAGCCAGACTCAAATTATGGGGCGAGACGCCCGCGCTTTTCTAATTGTGTGTGTTGCAGAGAAAGAGAGAAAGGGAGAACGGAGTGAAGTGAGGCTTTGATTGTATTAGCAATCTGATGCCTCATTGACATCAACCTACACGCATGTAATAGTGGTATGACCCTGGCTTTGATTTACTCAAATCACAGCGCCTGGTCGCGGCTGTAAATTTATTAAACACTACGCAAGCACTAAGTACATAAAAACATTTTGTATTTGGAGCTAAATGTGAAATATAAATGTATTAGTTATGTAAAATAGATACTTCAGCCCCGGCGTGATGGGGGAAAATCATAGAAAAACTAGAAGCCTTGGCCACTGTTGGGCATGCGCGTGAGCAAGCTTCTCCAAGCTCGTCAAGGCTCGTGACTTATCTTTCGAACTACGTCAGAACTAGCAGAAAATGCGTGGGCCGAAGTCGCTATATAAGCGAGACCCTTCACCGAGCTCGGGTTGTTGTTGCTGTTGTTCTTCTCTGGCGTTCAGCGAGTGCTTTCGATTCTTTGTCATGGACGCTCCGTATCAGGTCAGGTATGTAAGTAATTATTTTTCTAAGTCCCCCCGAAATGGGACAAAAACTTGAGACTTGTTAGAAATCAACATAAATTTCGACTTAAAAATGAGACCAAGTTTCCACTTCGAAAGTTATCACTTCCCCTTTGGGCCAATGCAAATTGCAAGTACGAATTATCAAATTTACTATTTTCAATAAATCGCGGCTTAGCATAATAATCTTCTAGCACCCATTCGGTAATGTAGGGGTTGTGCCAATTCATGTTATGTAGTAATAATCTAAAGTTGTAATTTCAAGTAATCGAGTTGTAAAATTCTTTGTATTTTCATTTTTATTTTTTCTATTCTTATAAATAAAAAGTAACGATGGAAATGGTCTCTTTAACTTAGTCATGCTATCCCTCCGTATTTTGATTCAGCTCACAGTCTTCATATGTTACCTGTGTTTCGATTTCCAGTACAAGCTCTACCTCTGAAATGCGAGTCTCCCCCCTCCCATTGTTGAGACTTTTAGTGCACTTACTCATCATCTTCGAACCAGTAAAGCCTAAGACTTCTCGATACTGAGGCTTAAAGGGAGTTGGACTCAGTACCAACTTTGACATACTGGGTGGAGAGTAGAGGAGTGATCTCAAATACGATTTCACGAAAGAAAGTGTTTACAAATATTTCGACAAACTCAAACAACACATAACAATATATATATATATATATATATATATATATATATATATATATATATAGATAGATAGATAGATAGATAGATAGATAGATATATAGATAGATAGATAGTTAGATAGATAGATAGATAGATAGATATCCAATCAAACATAGGTAGGTGGGACACAGACACCTCCAAAACTTACATCGTGAAATATCAAAAGTGCTAATAACAGCATGTCAAAATTGCTTGAAGGACATGAAGAATTGGAACTACATATTCGGTAGGGACAATACGCAAAAAATAAACGAATATGTGTTTTTTTTATTTTCTGCGGAAAAACGGTTTTACGAGGCCAAAGGCCATACCGAAAAATTTTGAAATTTGACTACCAAAAGGCAACAAGAAGTGCACCGAATTGAATGACATTGTGCACAGATGTTGTAGAAGTAAAATGAGATAATTAGGTTTTGTATTATCCTAAAAACAAACGAACCTTTTAAAACGTTGATTACGAAATATCAAAAATGCAAACAACAGTTCGTAAAGAATATGGAGAATTGCAACGAAACTTCGTAAAGGGACAATTTGCAAAACAACAAATTAAACATGGTTTAATAAACATCCAAATGAAATTGAGTGTAGATATTATATAGTCCCTTTGTAAAATAAGGCATTTCGTGTTTCTCAAGTGCCCCTATCCATTTTGCTTCAAATATGGCTGAACAACAGCAAACTGAACATAAATCGACACGTGTTCTTGTTTATGCGCAAAAACTTTGTAAGCGTTAAAGCTGCTTCCTGCTATACTGTTTGTGCTTGTAGTCGATCTGCCAAACTTGAAAAAAACCATACCATTTCATTCGCTTCGGTCCACTCCTCCCACTACTCAACGCCTCGGTCTTTTTTTCTCTCAGGAAAATACCTCATCTTTCTTATTCCCTCATCTTAGCTTCACAATATTTGTGCACATTTCACTCACTTCGGTCCACTTCTTCTTGCTTTTTGAGTCAAATTCCAAAATTTTGAATGGGGCTCTTGCCCACAAAAACCGTTTTCCCCCGAAAGTTAAAAAACGTATTCGTTCATTTTTTTGACTATTGTTTATACACAAACTTTCGTTACAATTTTTCATGTCCTTTACACACATGTGACATACTGTTACTAGCACTTTTGATATTTCGTGATCAAAAGTTAGGAGGTGCCCTTGCCTCACCCTATGTCTAAAATATCTGTGCAAAATTGCATTTACTTTGGTTCAGTTGTTCTTGATTTTCGGGTGTCAAGTTTTCATTATGTATTTTTTCTTTTTTATGAGATTCTTTTTGGGGAAAGAGAGTAATGCTTTCCTCTGGTATATCTTTCTTGCCATTCATCTTTTTTGAACTGTTTAAGTAAGATCATTTTTAACCTTTGATGTAATTTAATTCCATCACGATAATAAATTTGTCATTCTTATCAATTTCTTTTATTCTCTTATTTGCAGTTTGCCACACTGATATATTTGTTACAGAATTGAGTTTTGGTCCAATGAATTCAGATCATTGTACTCGAATGTCTGGAGATTTGATCACAGGTAACAATTATGGTTGAGGTACACATACCTTAAGATGTTATGGCTGCCTGGAGCAACGATTGTTCCAATCCTCGATTCCTCTCTGGACTATGTTGGTAATTTGTTGGACAGTTGAAGGTCTCAATTCTCGGTGATGACCATGGAAGAAATATCGATCTCACGTCGACCGCATATGTAAAACTACTGAAGCATGTACTGCCATTTCGGGTTTATAACCAATAGCTGACTAGAAGCCAACCATCGTAAGATGGTAGTTACTAATATTTGTAACCGTCGAATCTTAATCAAGTTCTCGTCTAATACTCTGAGCTAGAACTCCGACCACGATTCAATGGAGATCTCGTTTTTATTCTCCTTTCCAGACAATGGAATTCGTCGTTTCATGTCTCGACGTTGGTTACCTCAACTATTGGTCAAACTTTCGTTGCAGACCTTGTCACATTGTGACCAAATTCCCAGACTGTCAATCTTTGCGAATCTCAATATTATGCCATATCCAAATTGTGTTTTTGCTAACGAAGTGGTTTTCATTACATCTTTCTGAAATTCAGGTTTACATCAATTTTTCTCTATTTCCATTTACACCATATTGCGAGCTAGCGTCTCGTCAGTATTTCATGAACATCTAGACACAACCATGCGTAACTTGATTACATAAACAAACAATAACAATAACACGTGCCATTCCAACATATCACAATTTCACACCTTTGTATTGTAGTTCCTTAACTCAAAACTTGACTTTATTTGAATTACAATTACGCCAATCACCAACAAATAACCTATAATAATTTAATATTATTTATCATGTATCTACATGCCCCCGTCAAAACTGAAGAAACATCGTGAGCGACTAGCTTTTCTTTTGGGATTGACTAACCCAACAATCAACAACAAAAATAAATATATTTCCACAAACCTAAATATAATATATATGCAAATTACAGCTAGTTCCCATTACCTATCATATCTATGCTCTATGTTTTATCTTTCTTCCATTATAATACATTTATTATTTATTTATTAATTTTTATACATCAAATATGTTCTTTTTTGTACATCGTAGTTTTTTTAAACGTCCATAGCGTATATTCAATCATTGAAAATAAACCTTCTCGCCATCTGTTAGCGTAAACCCTGTACCTCGTAGTGTTCATTGCACTTGGTCCCAAGATACATACATATCTTTTCTTGTCCCATTTGCTTGGACTTGGTTGGGAATTTCCACAGCTATTTGTCTCAAAGTCCGACTCATAACTTCCAACTCTGCTAATTTTATTAGAATTACTTCTCTTCTGTTTATCATTTCTCACACAATTTAATTTAACTTTAAACACCAAAAACACATGAAATAGATCATCACACTGCCTTATTATATTTCTGCACTTATGGGTATAATAATCATAACTTTTTGAAATAATAGCGCTAAATTTTCACTGCACAAAAATCATAGAATTAAGTTTTGGGAATTTGGAACTCTGAATCTTAAACATGCCGTAAAATGCTGACTTAGGTTTTCTCGATTCACCATGACCATGAAACTTTTACGTGGCTTCAGTTCCGTACAACATCACCATGTGCATTAAACGCGTTCTCGTATTGTTGCCGGCTTTTTCCCAAAAATTCTTTATTCCTATAAAATAATCACTGAACAGGGAAAAAAGTATTCTTTCGGTTTCTCCGACTTTCGAGAAGAAAGTTCGTGGCTATTCCCATTCACCAAGTTTGTATCAGTGTCCCCTAAGTTAATGTGACCTCACTATATCCATGTTTTTCTGTGATTTCTTCATTACCTCAGAGCTGTGATCTGATATGTGTGATTTTGAGTGTTTTTTATGGGTGTTGTTTGTGAACTTGTACATGTATTAGTGTGCTGAAATAGTATACACTTTTCTTGCATAAATCGGATTTATGGCTTGGTGAGTACCTATACCCATCTTTATTTTTATTCATGATCTAATTATTATTATTATTATTATAATCACGTGTATATTTATTTACAAACTTATTTATTACTAACCTACGAGATTATATATTAAATCCTACCTAGCGATAACTGAAATTAAAACCTGTTTATAGATTCAGGTTATTTGTATCGATGGAAATATGCTTTTCCTCAGATTTCGGGTTGAGCTTTGGACTTTAGACGGCTGCTCGTATAGCCGTGTATCTTTAAACCTGCTTTGTTCCCAGTTATTTTTTCTTTAAAAAAACTATCTACTAATATAAAACCTTAAATTATATCAAATGTATCCTACTTTACCATTTTCTTATAAAAACTTCGTTCTTCTTCATACTTATAAATGTTTTTTAAAATACCGGTACTAAAATTCATGTCGTATTCATGTAGTAAAAGCTAAGACGACTCATATCTATTGTCTTGACACTTTTGGTTATAAAATGTAAATTACCTAACATGTAGATAACTAAAAATCAAATCGGTATAATTATTTCCTAAATCCGTGTATCGGGTCAATCTCTCGTGTCCGTGGTCAACCACCAGCAAAATTATTTTTACCAAAGTCTAAATCAGTATATATTTTATGTCATATTCATATAAACATAACTTAAATAACTTCAAATATCTTAGATAACCTACGTAACTTTATCTTTTTTAATCTCATTATAGCATATGCCTCTTCGCCTAACTTCGCCTAACTAACACTCGTATTTTTTCCTTCCCTAAAACCATTTTTCCTTCTTATTTTCACTATAACTCTTTTTATAAGATATTTATTCTTCACTATTTATTCTATCTCATATTAACAGCGCTTTTATATATATATATATATATATATATATATATATATATTCTTCTCTACATTCGTTTTATTTTAACAATTATAATCTTATACATTATTCGTCTTAATCAGGTTTCTTAAATGTCAAATCCTTATTTATATACTTAGAGTCCATATTTTATGTATCTGTCGCTATGCTATCTATTTGTCTGTATTTATCTATTCCTATTTTTCCTCTTTTTATTCTCTTTCTATCCTGATCTTTCAGTCTCTCTCTTTCTTTTCCGTCTCTTTTCTCATTCCTTATTCAATTAATTTTCCATGATTAGCTAGACTATTTCTACATTTTTCTGAGGTATTCATCTAACCTAGCATTACGCTAGATATGGAAACCTATACTTTACATTAATATTTTACTACAATTCACTTCTCTTATTCTTTCAATCTTACTTCTTTTACTCTTCACTGATTTACTTGATCTAACTCCTATGCTTAATTTAAATCTTAATTTTGTACTTTTTTAGATCTTCCCCTAAATAGGTTGGATTCACAAAAAAATCACTGCTTTGCAAGTGATAGACGAGGCATCCTCTGTGTCTCTTCTTTTTCGTACCACCTAAGACTTATGTGACATTATAAATAAATATTCTCTGATAGGTGTGGAATACCCCAACTTCAACTTCAAGAGAATGTGACTTCTGCCTACTTAGCCTTTCATCTTTCGAGAAATTCACCAAACTTCAATGTTATTTAACCAATTATTTTATTTTCTAATTACCTGCTAGCTAAATCATTAAACATGAATTTCCATCATCCTTTTTTAATTTTTTTTTCTATCTTGCCTTTTCCTATTCATTTCAATCTAGTTGTTCCAATTTGACAGCATTTATTATTATTATTTTTCCATTCTTCTTTATAGTCACATTTATTGCTGATTGTCTATTTATGATAACCTAAACTCCTTAATTAATTTTATCTGTCATTCTTCTTAATTCTGATATTTACTTAATATTTTCTCTTTTCTATTTTTTTCTATCTATCCAGTTTATTTATTTGTCTATCGGTCTATCTGTCCTCGAGACAGTACTACTTTCAGTATTTTAATTTTCGTAATTTTCTTGGCCTGGTATCTAATAATAATAAATTATCCTAACTACCTAATCGAATTAACTCTCTACTTTATATTCCCTAATTCTATAATTCTATCCTAACCATAATACTAAAATAGCGAAACAACTAACCTAATTCCAATCTAATTATACTCTTAATGTAAATGTTACTATATATATTGTGACGATGTGCAGTCTCTTTTTAATTATTTAGCTCGTTTTATTCCGCCATAATGTAGAGATCCGCTCACGCTAATTCTGTAGCGGATGTCACAAAGAAATATACTTAAATTACACCATGATTTTCATGGGAAAAGTGGTTTAATCTAGGGGAATGACAACATTATTTATAAAAGGTATGTTTATTACATAACTAAAATGGTAATATACAACAATATTTAATTTAGTGATTCAACAAAAGTAATGGAATATCTGATAGTTCATTTGATAGATTGATACCTTAATTTAGTTCGATTAACAGGCTAGATATTGAAATATTTTAGTTATTGGAGATGGAAGATGAAATACAAGTATGTGACAACAGTTCTTAATCTTGAAAGTTTTATGGTAGGTACACACATCATTTTGAAGTACCGCATGACATCTCTAAACTTGAATTTTATGATGCAACAAGAGATTATACATACCTTATGGTAGTATTCTTGTAACTCTTAGAAACTTTGACGATGATTCTGTCTGGTCACAACCAACGTCTCGAACCTCTGCACCGGAACTTGTGAACTTCTGAACAACTGTTTGAGACCTTGAGGTTCTTTTATATTATTCTCGAGGGTCACACCCAAGCCTCACATCCGTCAGTACATCCGTTTTATCATCTCCATAAATATGGAAACTTATTGCTCTTTTGCATTTTGATTGGCTCTTAGAGACTGCCGCACCCACAATACGTGGCGGGACACACATGTACATACGTGTACTGTCACAGCCGGAAGAATTCAATAGCGTGATCTCTAGACTTATCTATAGATTCATATCTATATAACCAATTTCATCATATTAATGCGGTGTCACGTTGCCAAAATCATGATTATGTATCCTGTAGGATGACTATGAGTAAACTTCCTACAAAATTGCGCAGCAAAAACAACATTAGTCACCTTCAGAAGGTTTTACGTATTTCCTTTTTTTCTGTTGCTAGGTTGTAGCAAGTCAAGAGAGAAAAATGTCTTTTAAAATGCATATTAATCAAAATAATATTTTTCAATTCCTTCAATAAAGAGCAATGTAACCATATTTTTGAACTCAGCGTCACAATATTTTTACACAGTTAAGCTTCGAAGTCTTAAGCCAGACTCAAATTATGGGGCGAGACGCCCGCGCTTTTCTAATTGTGTGTGTTGCAGAGAAAGAGAGAAAGGGAGAACGGAGTGAAGTGAGGCTTTGATTGTATTAGCAATCTGATGCCTCATTGACATCAACCTACACGCATGTAATAGTGGTATGACCCTGGCTTTGATTTACTCAAATCACAGCGCCGGGTCGCGGCTGTAAATTTATTAAACACTGCGCAAGCACTAAGTACATAAAAACATTATGTATTTGGAGCTAAATGTGAAATATAAATGTATTAGTTATGTAAAATAGATACTTCAGCCCCGGCGTGATGGGGGAAAATCATAGAAAAACTAGAAGTCTTGGCCACTGTTGGGCATGCGCGTGAGCAAGCTTCTCCAAGCTCGTCAAGGCTCGTGACTTATCTTTCGAACTACGTCAAAACTAGCAGAAAATGCGTGGGACGAAGTCGCTATATAAGCGAGACCCTTCGCCGAGCTCGGGTTGTTGTTGCTGTTGTTCTTCTCTGGCGTTCAGCGAGTGCTTTCGATTCTTTGTCACGGACGCTCCGTATCAGGTCAGGTATGTAAGTAATTATTTTTCTAAGTCCCCCCGAAATGGGACAAAACTTGAGACTTGTTAGAAATCAACATAAATTTCGACTTAAAAATGAGACCAAGTTTCCACTTCGAAAGTTATCACTTCCCCTTTGGGCCAATGCAAATTGCAAGTACGAATTATCAAATTTACTATTTTCAATAAATCGCGGCTTAGCATAATAATCTTCTAGCAACCATTCGGTAATGTAGGGGTTGTGCCAATTCATGTTATGTAGTAATAATCTAAAGTTGTAATTTCAAGTAATCGAGTTGTAAAATTCTTTGTATTTTCATTTTTATTTTTTCTATTCTTATAAATAAAAAGTAACGATGGAAATGGTCTCTTTAACTTAGTCATGCTATCCCTCCGTATTTTGATTCAGCTCACAGTCTTCATATGTTACCTGTGTTTCGATTTCCAGTACAAGCTCTACCTCTGAAATGCGAGTCTCCCCCCTCCCATTGTTGAGACTTTTAGTGCACTTTCTCATCATCTTCGAACCAGTAAAGCCTAAGACTTCTCGATACTGAGGCTTAAAGGGAGTTGGACTCAGTACCAACTTTGTCATACTGGGTGGAGAGTAGAGGAGTGATCTCAAATACGATTTCACGAAAGAAAGTGTTTACAAATATATCGACAATCTCAAACAACACATAACAATATATATATATATATATATATATATATATATATATATATATATATATATATATATATATATATATATATAGATAGATAGATAGATAGATAGATAGATAGATAGATATCCAATCAAACATAGGTAGGTGAGACACAGACACCTCCAAAACTTAGATCGTGAAATATCAAAGGTGCTAATAACAGCATGTCAAAATTGCTTGAAGGACATGAAGAATTGGAACTACATATTCGGTAGGGACAATACGCAAAAAATAAACGAATATGTGTTTTTTTATTTTCTGCGGAAAAACGGTTTTACGGGGCCAAAGGCCCCACCGAAAAATTTTGAAATTTGACTACCAAAAGGCAACAAGAAGTGCACCGAATTGAATGACATTGTGCACAGATGTTGTAGAAGTAAAATGAGATAATTAGGTTTTGTATTATCCTAAAAACAAACGAACCTTTTAAAACGTTGATTACGAAATATCAAAAATGCAAACAACAGTTCGTAAAGAATATGGAGAATTGCAACGAAACTTCGTACAGGGACAATTTGCAAAACAACAAATTAAACATGGTTTAATAAACATCCAAATGAAATTGAGTGTAGATATTATATAGTCCCTTTGTAAAATAAGGCATTTCGTGTTTCTCAAGTGCCCCTATCCATTTTGCTTCAAATATGGCTGAACAACAGCAAACTGAACATAAATCGACACGTGTTCTTGTTTATGCGCAAAAGCTTTGTAAGCGTAAAGCTGCTTCCCGCTATACTGTTTGTGCTTGTAGTCGATCTGCCAAACTTGAAAAAAACCATACCATTTCATTCGCTTCGGTCCACTCCTCCCACTACTCAACGCCTCGGTCTTTTTTTCTCTCAGGAAAATACCTCATCTTTCTTATTCCCTCATCTTAGCTTTACAATATTTGTGCACATTTCACTCACTTCGGTCCACTTCTTCTTGCTTTTTGAGTCAAATTCCAAAATTTTGAATGGGGCTCTTGCCCACAAAAACCGTTTTCCCCCGAATGTTAAAAAACGTATTCGTTCATTTTTTGACTATTGTTTATACACAAACTTTCGTTACAATTTTTCATGTACTTTACACACATGTGACATACTGTTACTAGAACTTTTGATATTTCGTGATCAAAAGTTAGGAGGTGCCCTTGCCTCACCCTATGTCTAAAATATCTGTGCAAAATTGCATTTACTTTGGTTCAGTTGTTCTTGATTTTCGGGTGTCAAGTTTTCATTATGTATTTTTTCTTTTTTATGAGATTCTTTTTGGGGAAAGAGAGTAATGCTTTCCTCTGGTATATCTTTCTTGCCATTCATCTTTTTTGAACTGTTTAAGTAAGATCATTTTTAACCTTTGATGTAATTTAATTCCATCACGATAATAAATTTGTCATTCTTATCAATTTCTTTTATTCTCTTATTTGCAGTTTGCCACACTGATATATTTGTTACAGAATTGAGTTTTGGTCCAATGAATTCAGATCACTGTACTCGAATGTCTGGAGATTTGAACACAGGTAACAATTATGGTTGAGGTACACATACCTTAAGATGTTATGGCTGCCTGGAGCAACGATTGTTCCAATCCTCGATTCCTCTCTGGACTATGTTGGTAATTTGTTGGACAGTTGAAGGTCTCAATTCTCGGTGATGACCATGGAAGAAATATCGATCTCACGTCGACCGCATATGTAAAACTACTGAAGCTTGTACTGCCATTTCGGCTTTATAACCAATAGCTGACTAGAAGCCAACCATCGTAAGATGGTAGTTACTAATATTTGTAACCGTCGAATCTTAATCAAGTTCTCGTCTAATACTCTGAGCTAGAACTCCGACCACGATCCAATGGAGATCTCGTTTTTATTCTCCATTCCAGACAATGGAATTCGTCGTTTCATGTCTCGACGTTGGTTACCTCAACTATTGGTCAAACTTTCGTTGCAGACCTTGTCACATTGTGACTAAATTCCCAGACTGTCAATCTTTGCGAATCTCAATATTATGCCATATCCAAATTGTGTTTTTGCTAACGAAGTGGTTTTCATTACATCTTTCTGAAATTCAGGTTTACATCAATTTTTCTCTATTTCCATTTACACCATATTGCGAGGTAGCGTCTCGTCAGTATTTCATGAACATCTAGACACAACCATGCGTAACTTGATTACATAAACAAACAATAACAATAACACGTGCCATTAAAACATATCACAATTTCACACCTTTGTATTGTAGTTCCTTAACTCAAAACTTGACTTTATTTGAATTACAATTACGCCAATCACCAACAAATAACCTATAATAATTTAATATTATTTATCATGTATCTACATGCCCCAGTCAAAACTGAAGAAACATCGTGAGCGACTAGCTTTTCTTTTGGGATTGACTAACCCAACAATCAACAACAAAAATAAATATATTTCCACAAACCTAAATATAATATATATGCAAATTACAGCTAGTTCCCATTACCTATCATATCTATGCTCTATGTTTTATCTTTCTTCCATTATAATACATTTATTATTTATTTATTAATTTTTATACATCAAATATGTTCTTTTTTGTACATCGTAGTTTTTTTAAACGTCCATAGCGTATATTCAATCATTGAAAATAAACGTTCTCGCCATCTGTTAGCGTAAACCCTGTACCTCGTAGTGTTCATTGCACTTGGTCCCAAGATACATACATATCTTTTCTTGTCCCATTTGCTTGGACTTGGTTGGGAATTTCCACAGCTATTTGTCCCAAAGTCCGACTCATAACTTCCAACTCTGCTAATTTTATTAGAATTACTTCTCTTCTGTTTATCATTTCTCACACAATTTAATTTAACTTTAAACACCAAAAACACATGAAATAGATCATCACACTGCCTTATTATATTTCTGCACTTATTGGTATAATAATCATAACTTTTTGAAATAATAGCACTAAATTTTCACTGCACAAAAATCATAGAATTAAGTTTTGGGAATTTGGAACTCTGAATCTTAAACATGCCGTAAAATGCTGACTTAGGTTTTCTCGATTCACCATGACCATGAAACTTTTACGTGGCTTCAGTTCCGTACAACATCACCATGTGCATTAAACGCGTTCTCGTATTGTTGCCGGCTTTTTCCCAAAAATTCTTTATTCCTATAAAATAATCACTGAACAGGGAAAAAGGTATTCTTTCGGTTTCTCCGACTTTCGAGAAGAAAGTTCGTTTCTATTCCCATTCACCAAGTTTGTATCAGTGTCCCCTAAGTTAATGTGACCTCACTATATCCATGTTTTTCTGTGATTTCTTCATTACCTCAGAGCTGTGATCTGATATGTGTGATTTTGAGTGTTTTTTATGGGTGTTGTTTGTGAACTTGTACATGTATTAGTGTGCTGAAATAGTATACACTTTTCTTGCATAAATCGGATTTATGGCTTGGTGAGTACCTATACCCATCTTTATTTTTATTCATGATCTAATTATTATTATTATTATTATAATCACGTGTATATTTATTTACAAACTTATTTATTACTAACCTACGAGATTATATATTAAATCCTACCTAGCGATAACTGAAATTAAAACCTGTTTATAGATTCAGGTTATTTGTATCGATGGAAATCTGCTTTTCCTCAGATTTCGGGTTGAGCTTTGGACTTTAGACGGCTGCTCGTATAGCCGTGTATCTTTAAACCTGC
This sequence comes from Thermobia domestica, assembly GCF_964235325.1. NCBI lineage: Eukaryota > Metazoa > Arthropoda > Insecta > Zygentoma > Lepismatidae > Thermobia > Thermobia domestica. Next base: position 69,844,855 of record NC_137457.1, read on the forward strand.
TTTGTTCCCAGTTATTGTTTCTTTAAAAAAACTATCTACTAATATAAAACCTTAAATTATATCAAATGTATCCTACTTTACCATTTTCTTATAAAAACTTCGTTCTTCTTCATACTTATAAATGTTTTTTAAAATACCGGTACTAAAATTCATGTCGTATTCATGTAGTAAAAGCTAAGACGACTCATATCTATTGTCTTGACACTTTTGGTTATAAAATGTAAATTACCTAACATGTAGATAACTAAAAATCAAATCGGTATAATTATTTCCTAAATCCGTGTATCGGGTCAATCTCTCGTGTCCGTGGTCAACCACCAGCAAAATTATTTTTACCAAAGTCTAAATCAGTATATATTTTATGTCATATTCATATAAACATAACTTAAATAACTTCAAATATCTTAGATAACCTACGTAACTTTATCTTTTTTAATCTCATTATAGCATATGCCTCTTCGCCTAACTTCGCCTAACTAACACTCGTATTTTTTCCTTCCCTAAAACCATTTTTCCTTCTTATTTTCACTATAACTCTTTTTATAAGATATTTATTCTTCACTATTTATTCTATCTCATATTAACAGCGCTTTTATATATATATATATATATATATATATATATATATATATATATATATATATATATATATATATATATATTCTTCTCTACATTCGTTTTATTTTAACAATTATAATCTTATACATTATTCGTCTTAATCAGGTTTCTTAAATGTCAAATCCTTATTTATATACTTAGAGTCCATATTTTATGTATCTGTCGCTATGCTATCTATTTGTCTGTATTTATCTATTCCTATTTTTCCTCTTTTTATTCTCTTTCTATCCTGATCTTTCAGTCTCTCTCTTTCTTTTCCGTCTCTTTTCTCATTCCTTATTCAATTAATTTTCCATGATTAGCTAGACTATTTCTACATTTTTCTGAGGTATTCATCTAACCTAGCATTACTCTAGATATTGAAACCTATACTTTACATTAATATTTTACTACAATTCACTTCTCTTATTCTTTCAATCTTACTTCGTTTACTCTTCACTGATTTACTTGATCTAACTCCTATGCTTAATTTAAATCTTAATTTTGTACTTTTTTAGATCTTCCCCTAAATAGGTTGGATTCACAAAAAAATCACTGCTTTGCAAGTGATAGACGAGGCATCCTCTGTGTCTCTTCTTTTTCGTACCACCTAAGACTTATGTGACATTATAAATAAATATTCTCTGATAGGTGTGGAATACCCCAACTTCAACTTCAAGAGAATGTGACTTCTGCCTACTTAGCCTTTCATCTTTCGAGAAATTCACCAAACTTCAATGTTATTTAACCAATTATTTTATTTTCTAATTACCTGCTAGCTAAATCATTAAACATGAATCTCCATCATCCTTTTTTAAATTTTTTTCTATCTTGCCTTTTCCTATTCATTTCAATCTAGTTGATCCAATTTGACAGCATTTATTATTATTATTTTTCCATTTTTCTTTATAGTCACATTTATTGCTGATTGTCTATTTATGATAACCTTAACTCCTTAATTAATTTTATCTGTCATTCTTCTTAATTCTGATATTTACTTAATATTTTCTCTTTTCTGTTTTTTTCTATCTATCAAGTTTATTTATTTGTCTATCGGTCTATCTGTCCTCGAGACAGTACTACTTTCAGTATTTTAATTTTCGTAATTTTCTTGGCCTGGTATCTAATAATAATGAATTATCCTAACTACCTAATCGAATTAACTCTCTACTTTATATTCCCTAATTCTATAATTCTATCCTAACCATAATACTAAAATAGCGAAACAACTAACCTAATTCCAATCTAATTATACTCTTAATGTAAATGTTACTATATATATTGTGACGATGTGCAGTCTCTTTTTAATTATTTAGCTCGTTTTATTCCGCCATAATGTAGAGATCTGCTCACGCTAATTCTGTAGCGGATGTCACAAAGAAATATACTTAAATTACACCATGATTTTCATGGGAAAAGTGGTTTAATCTAGGGGAATGACAACATTATTTATAAAAGGTATGTTTATTACATAACTAAAATGGTAATATACAACAATATTTAATTTAGTGATTCAACAAAAGTAATGGGATATCTGATAGTCCATTTGATAGATTGATACCTTAATTTAGTTCGATTAACAGGCTAGATATTGAAATATTTTAGTTATTGGAGATGGAAGATGAAATACAAGTATGTGACAACAGTTCTTAATCTTGAAAGTTTTATGGTAGGTACACACATCATTTTGAAGTACCGCATGACATCTCTAAACTTGAATTTTATGATGCAACAAGAGATTATACATACCTTATGGTAGTATTCTTGTAACTCTTAGAAACTTTGACGATGATTCTGTCTGGTCACAACCGACGTCTCGAACCTCTTCACCGGAACTTCTGAACTTCTGAACAACTGTTTGAGACCTTGAGGTTCTTTTATATTATTCTCGAGGGTCACACCCAAGCCTCACATTCGTCAGTACATCTGTTTTATCATCTCCACAAATATGGAAACTTATTTCTCTTTTGCATTTTGATTGGCTCTTAGAGACTGCCGCACCCACAATACGTGGCGGGACACACATGTACATACGTGTACTGTCACAGCCGGAAGAATTCAATAGCGTGATCTCTTGACTTATCTATAGATTCATATCTATATAACCAATTTCATCATATTAATGCGGTGTCACGTTGCCAAAATCATGATTATGTATCCTGTAGGATGACTATGAGTAAACTTCCTACAAAATTGCGCAGCAAAAACATTAGTCACCTTCAGAAGGTTTTACGTATTTCCTTTTTTTCTGTTGCCGATTTAAAGTTGCCCTAAGCAAGTAAGAACAAGTATAAGACGGTAAAAAATATCTATTTTAGGATATTAGATTATCAGTGGCCGTTTCACAAGTTAGGCGAAGAGGCATATGCTATAATGAGATTAAAAAAGATAAAGTTACGTAGGTTATCTAAGATATTTGAAGTTATTTAAGTTATGTTTATATGAATATGACATAAAATATATACTGATTTAGACTTTGGTAAAAATAATTTTGCTGGTGATTGACCACGGACACAAGAGATTGACCCGATACACGGATTTAGGAAATAATTATACCGATTTGATTTTTAGTTATCTACATGTTAGGTAATTTACATTTTATAACCAAAAGTGTCAAGACAATAGATATGAGTCGTCTTAGCTTTTACTACATGAATACGACATGAATTTTAGTACCGGTATTTTAAAAAACATTTATAAGTATGAAGAAGAACGAAGTTTTTATAAGAAAATGGTAAAGTAGGATACATTTGATATAATTTAAGGTTTTATATTAGTAGATAGTTTTTTTAAAGAAACAATAACTGGGAACAAAGCAGGTTTAAAGATACACGGCTATACGAGCAGCCGTCTAAAGTCCAAAGCTCAACCCGAAATCTGAGGAAAAGCAGATTTCCATCGATACAAATAACCTGAATCTATAAACAGGTTTTAATTTCAGTTATCGCTAGGTAGGATTTAATATATAATCTTGTAGGTTAAGTAATAAATAAGTTTGTAAATAAATATACACGTGATTATAATAATAATAATAATAATTAGATCATGAATAAAAATAAAGATGGGTATAGGTACTCACCAAGCCATAAATCCGATTTATGCAAGAAAAGTGTATACTATTTCAGCACACTAATACATGTACAAGTTCACAAACAACACCCATAAAAAACACTCAAAATCACACATATCAGATCACAGCTCTGAGGTAATGAAGAAATCACAGAAAAACATGGATATAGTGAGGTCACATTAACTTAGGGGACACTGATACAAACTTGGTGAATGGGAATAGCCACGAACTTTCTTCTCGAAAGTCGGAGAAACCGAAAGAATACTTTTTTCCCTGTTCAGTGATTATTTTATAGGAATAAAGAATTTTTGGGAAAAAGCCGGCAACAATACGAGAACGCGTTTAATGCACATGGTGATGTTGTACGGAACTGAAGCCACGTAAAAGTTTCATGGTCATGGTGAATCGAGAAAACCTAAGTCAGCATTTTACGGCATGTTTAAGATTCAGAGTTCCAAATTCCCAAAACTTAATTCTATGATTTTTGTGCAGTGAAAATTTAGCGCTATTATTTCAAAAAGTTATGATTATTATACCAATAAGTGCAGAAATATAATAAGGCAGTGTGATGATCTATTTCATGTGTTTTTGGTGTTTAAAGTTAAATTAAATTGTGTGAGAAATGATAAACAGAAGAGAAGTAATTCTAATAAAATTAGCAGAGTTGGAAGTTATGAGTCGGACTTTGGGACAAATAGCTGTGGAAATTCCCAACCAAGTCCAAGCAAATGGGACAAGAAAAGATATATATGTATCTTGGGACCAAGTGCAATGAACACTACGATTTACAGGGTTTACGCTAACAGATGGCGAGAACGTTTATTTTCAATGATTGAATATACGCTATGGACGTTTAAAAAACTACGATGTACAAAAAAGAACATATTTGATGTATAAAAATTAATAAATAAATAATAAATGTATTATAATGGAAGAAAGATAAAACATAGAGCATAGATATGATAGGTAATGGGAACTAGCTGTAATTTGCATATATATTATATTTAGGTTTGTGGAAATATATTTATTTTTGTTGTTGATTGTTGGGTTAGTCAATCCCAAAAGAAAAGCTAGTCGCTCACGATGTTTCTTCAGTTTTGACGGGGGCATGTAGATACATGATAAATAATATTAAATTATTATAGGTTATTTGTTGGTGATTGGCGTAATTGTAATTCAAATAAAGTCAAGTTTTGAGTTAAGGAACTACAATACAAAGGTGTGAAATTGTGATATGTTGGAATGGCACGTGTTATTGTTATTGTTTGTTTATGTAATCAAGTTACGCATGGTTGTGTCTAGATGTTCATGAAATACTGACGAGACGCTAGCTCGCAATATGGTGTAAATGGAAATAGAGAAAAATTGATGTAAACCTGAATTTCAGAAAGATGTAATGAAAACCACTTCGTTAGCAAAAACACAATTTGGATATGGCATAATATTGAGATTCGCAAAGATTGACAGTCTGGGAATTTGGTCACAATGTGACAAGGTCTGCAACGAAAGTTTGACCAATAGTTGAGGTAACCAACGTCGAGACATGAAACGACGAATTCCATTGTCTGGAAAGGAGAATAAAAACGAGATCTCCATTGGATCGTGGTCGGAGTTCTAGCTCAGAGTATTAGACGAGAACTTGATTAAGATTCGACGGTTACAAATATTAGTAACTACCATCTTACGATGGTTGGCTTCTAGTCGGCTATTTGTTATAAACCCGAAATGGCAGTACAAGCTTCAGTAGTTTTACATATGCGGTCGACGTGAGATCGATATTTCTTCCATGGTCATCACCGAGAATTGAGACCTTCAACTGTCCAACAAATTACCAACATAGTCCAGAGAGGAATCGAGGATTGGAACAATCGTTGCTCCAGGCAGCCATAACATCTTAAGGTATGTGTACCTCAACCATAATTGTTACCTGTGATCAAATCTCCAGACATTCGAGTACAGTTATCTGAATTCATTAGGTCATATCTGGTATAACAACACATTACATATTACACTTTCTATGGTTATAATACATGAGATTTTACAGATAAAGGGGAATGTTTCTTTGATTTACTCACAAGTAGACCTCACCACTTCGCCGTTGCGTTAGCGAAAGTAAACAACTACTGTCTTAATGTAGGGTTGAATATAAGACACTGACAAAAATTTTAGATGCTAATGAGCACTACAAATATGGGAAATCGAAATAGAAACATGAGTGTGGGAAAGCCATGTATACGCGACTCCAAAAGTGCATTACAAGCGGCAATTCTCCATTTCCTTCTCCCTAACCCAAAAATCTCGGCGTTTAGGTTGGTTGCGAATTCGAAAGGCGTTGGACCAAAACTCAATTCTGTAACAAATATATCAGTGTGGCAAACTGCAAATACGAGAATAAAAGAAATTGATAAGAATGACAAATTTATTATCGTGATGGAATTAAATTACATCAAAGGTTAAAAATGATCTTACTTAAGCAGTTCAAAAAAGATGAATGGCAAGAAAGATATACCAGAGGAAAGCATTACTCTCTTTACCCAAAAAGAATCTCATAAAAAAGAAAAAATACATAATGAAAACTTGACACCCGAAAATCAAGAACAACTGAACCAAAGTAAATGCAATTTTGCACAGATATTTTAGACATAGGGTGAGGCAAGGGCACCTCCTAACTTTTGATCACGAAATATCAAAAGTGCTAGTAACAGTATGTCACATGTGTGTAAAGGACATGAAAAATTGTAACGAAAGTTTGTGTATAAACAATAGTCAAAAAATGAACGAATACGTTTTTTAACTTTCGGGGGAAAACGGTTTTTGTGGGCAAGAGCCCCATTCAAAATTTTGGAATTTGACTCAAAAAGCAAGAAGAAGTGGACCGAAGTGAGTGAAATGTGCACAAATATTGTAAAGCTAAGATGAGGGAATAAGAAAGATGAGGTATTTTCCTGAGAGAAAAAAAGACCGAGGCGTTGAGTAGTGGGAGGAGTGGACCGAAGCGAATGAAATGGTATGGTTTTTTTCAAGTTTGGCAGATCGACTACAAGCACAAACAGTATAGCGGGAAGCAGCATTAACGCTTACAAAGTTTTCGCGCATAAACAAGAACACGTGTCGATTTATGTTCAGTTTGCTGTTGTTCTGCCATATTTGAAGCAAAATGGATAGGGGCACTTGAGAAACACGAAATGCCTTATTTTACAAAGGGACTATATAATATCTACACTCAATTTCATTTGGATGTTTATTAAACCATGTTTAATTTGTTGTTTTGCAAATTGTCCCTGTACGAAGTTTCGTTGCAATTCTCCATATTCTTTACGAACTGTTGTTTGCATTTTTGATATTTCGTAATCAACGTTTTAAAAGGTTCGTTTGTTTTTAGGATAATACAAAACCTAATTATCTCATTTTACTTCTACAACATCTGTGCACAATGTCATTCAATTCGGTGCACTTCTTGTTGTCTTTTGGTCCTCAAATTTCAAAATTTTTCGGTGGGGCCTTTGGCCCCGTAAAACCGTTTTTCCGCAGAAAATAAAAAAACACATATTCGTTTATTTTTTGCGTATTGTCCCTACCGAATATGTAGTTCCAATTCTTCATGTCCTTCAAGCAATTTTGACATGCTGTTATTAGCACTTTTGATATTTCACGATGTAAGTTTTGGAGGTGTCTGTGTTCCACCTAAACGTCTTTTTTCTTCAAGAACTTAAGATCCCGTATTCCCTAATTTTATGTCTACAATATCTGTACACAATTTCATTCACTTCGGTTCACTTCTCTGGCTTTTTGGGCCTCAACTTCCAAAATTTTGCGTGGGAGCTTTTGCCCCCAAAACCGTTTTCCGCAGAAAATAAAAAAACACATATTCGTTTATTTTTTGCATATTGTCCCTACACAATATGTCGTTCCAATTTTTTACATCCTTCAAGCACTTCTGACATACTGTAATTAGCACTTTTGATATTTCACGATGAAAGTTTTGGAGAGTTCTGTGTCCCACCTAAAAGGTTTTCCTTTTTTCGAGAAAATTAGACACCAGTATTCCCCACGGTGGCGATGAAAAAGAATTCACCTCTAGATGGAAATGGCTGAGGTCTTTTTAATTTGGCCAATCAGAGCCCTTTAATCGTTTAGTTTCGACGATAACAGCTTTTGATTAGATAAAATGCAGTTGCCATGTAATTTTATTACAAAATGACGCGTGTCTGTTTACTTTATTTCATAGTTCTCACATATTATCTTTCTAATGATCGGTGTCAACTTCCACTTAAGAGGACAGAATACCGCTGCAATTTTTAAAATGTTCCCCATTCATTTATATAGGAAACTATTTCACTTTCTGAGCCGAAACGAGACTGAATGTCAAGATTATTATTGTACTAATTTCTTCAGTGTTATTATTAGGTTTTCTGTATCTTAGTGAAAATTAATTTATATGGTACGCAATTTAATATTATTTAAAATAGAAAGAAAAATGAGCTACTGAAGATCAAGAGCATTTGGTCTACTTCTGCTTGGAAATTGAGAGAAACGATAAAGCTAAGCACAAATTACATTATCTTAGGAAAACATATGGTGCAGTAGTAACGCAATAGCTTAACATCTGTAAGTGAAATTAGTGGAATTGAAATAGTTTTTCGTAACTGCAACTTATATTGGCATCTAGTGGCAAGTAACAGAACTCATTGATGAGTGAATGTTGGTCTCACGGAGTAATATCAAGCTTGTATGTTTCTGCTACTCTCAAGCGCTAAATTCAAAGATCAGTACCTGTGTGAAAAAAATCATGCCACGAATAAGTAAAAAAGGTCGTTTGTTTTTATCAACGAAGAGAAAGAAAAAAAGAGGATTGAACTTAAAATCGTGGAGAGAATAACAAAATATTGTAAGCGAAGTTCAAAGTAAAATATACAATATAATGTTTGTCATTATAAATAAACCTTGAATGTAGGTTTGAAGAACTACTAAGAAGTTTCAGCTCGTATTTGTTTCAGGCGGGTTCACGTGTGGCATTGCCAATTCTTTTGTACGTGTTCTGAGTGCGGCACAGTCACTATTAGATCAGCTGAGAGAAAAAAAGAAAAACTTTTAGCACACTCAGCGAGTTGTTTTTATTCGCACTATGTTAACGTTTTAGTTTCTCGCTCTATATAACTGAGCCATAATCACAGTCCAGATCACAGTCATCTCCAATAATCAGTGCCAGATCTAGGGGCAAGGGACAAACGCTCCGAGTGGCAGTTTAGGTGACGGGAAGCTTCCAAAGCTCCTAAAAAGGAAATACAATCACTTACTGAATTCAATTTGGCCTAAACGTCTTTCAAATTTAAATACCAGTATGCTCATACATTTCTAATGTTAATGCATACAAACTACCTTCCTCTGCAATTCAATATACTACGCAGGTCTCCGTTGAAAATTAAAAAAATGGACTACGTAATGAAAGATCATGGTGCCCGTCACGTCGGCTAGTGTAGTGTAACTCAGTGTTGGGCAAAATCACTAATCAAATCACTAAAGTAAGTACCTTATTTGCAGCATATTATTACTATTGCCATCACAGTTATTGCTCGGTTTAACGTTTGAAAACACACTTAAAATTATTGGCAAATTCATTAGCTATTATCTTCTTATCGGCTAATTCTTTCCATTCACAGTCATAAGTTGAGGGTATGATTTATTTTTATTTTTATTGCATTTAATAAAGTTCCAAAATGTGCTAACATCATCTTTAATATACATCTCTAAAATCTCTACAAATTTTTTATATGCTTTAGAGATCATATCTTTCAAATTTTTCCTAATTTCTTTAATTTTTTTTAACTTGTATACCGAAATCTTTTTTTGTTTCCTGTGGTACTCCTTTAATTTTATCATCCTAATTATAGCATTAGAAAACCAGCATTGATACAAATTTGAGGAACTACAAATCTTTTTTGGAACTTCTTTTTCGAAAATATTATATATGGTTGTATACAAAAACTCTACTGCTTCGTTTATGTCATGTATATTTTCTATCATTTACCAATTGATATTTTTTTAATAATTTATAAATTTTATAAAAATTAGCTTTCTTAAAATTTAAAATTCTAGTTGTAGTTTTATTAACACTTTTTTAACAATTGTATTCATAACTTTAATGTGAAGAACAGGGTGATGAACATCAGGATTCACAAGACAATTTTCTTCATTGTACACTTGTACACATGGTAAATTAGTTATTATTAAGTCAAGAGTCCGATTGTTACAATTCTGACTATTATTTATAGGTTTTAAATTGTTTAAATTTATAAAGTGTTGCAGTGCTCTATAGCTTAAACCCCCTTTCATTAAGTCATAATTTGAATTACTTATTAACGGTAAATTGAAGTCGCCTACAATAAATAAATTGCCATGTATAAATTACCGAAATCTTCGAATATTTTGAAAAAAAAATGTTATAGGTATTAACACTAGACGATGGAGTAAAATATACACAAATAAACCAATATACTGTCTCATTAATTATTAACTATATCAATAAATGATCAAAGTCATTTGTTTCAACAAGTCTTTCTCCTTTTGACATTATATTTGCGTTTATTGCAATGATAACTCCCTCTTTTCTTTTCATAAAAGGTCTATCACATCGATACACCTTATATTGCGCAGTAAAAAGTTCAGAGTCAAATACACCATCCTTCAACCATGTTGCTGTTAATATAATTACATCATATTCATGTAAACTAGCTAAAAGATTAACCCTAAATTCATCACATTTCGTATTTAGGCCCCTAAGATTTTGATAGTAAATAGATAAAATATCAGAACTATCCATTTTACATCAGAGTTGATATATCCTCATTTGTTTTAATTACAACAATTTTTCTATCTTCTGCAAATTTTCTAAGTTTAATATTTCCCGAGTAATCTACCCATAAAAATGCATATTTTTTCTTTCTGTAGTTTCCTGGCTTGTCCAAATAAGCGCTTTTGATATGCTGTTAAACTATGATTAATATAGACTGGGAGATTATTTTGAAATCCTACGTCATTCGTGTTTAAAATTCTCATAACTTTCCGTTTTTGCATAACTTTGTCTTTTATATCACGATTTACAAATTTTACATAACACCCGGATATGTCTCCTTTGGATGTTTCTTTATTCTATAACACGCATCAATGTGTTCTAGATTCACTTCAACCTTAAGCGCTTTTCCCACATTTTTTACAATTTCACGCGGATCTTCATTCTATTTGTCCGGAACACCATAAATTTCTAGTGTATTTCTTCGCCCATACTGATCGAGTTCGTCCAGTTGCCATACTGATCGAGTATCCTTTAATTGTTTTTCCAATAATTGCACTTTTACATTCAAACCTTCTACTTTATGAACACACTCATTCATTACATCAGCTTGTTGTTTTATTAATCTAGAATTCTTATCCAGTTTTTCGTGTGCAAAGTCTAGTGACTTTCCTAATTCACGCTCAGTCTCAACACTTTTTTCCTTTATTTCTGAGATCTCAAATTTCAATTCTTGTAAGAGTTTATAAACATCTAATATAATAGGACAATTTTCCCCATCTCCTAAACTACTTTCAACTGCCATACTGTTACGCCTTGATTTCGCACAGTTTTTATACCTCCATATCTGATTTTGGTTCTTCAGAAATTGTATATCGTCGTCGGCAATTCAAAACCTGCTATGTGCATTTTGGAGGAGAAGCGAAAAACAGTATCCTGGTTAGATTTTTCGCTTTATAAAAGTGATGTTATAAGTAATATTTGATGCTGCACGTAACTTGATATCTGATGAGAGTGGTATAAACATTTAAAATGATTGAAACTGAGTAATATTAATGTCGAGTCAATAGTATTAGGAGTAGCTGAGATTAACAGTGACAATTCTGATTCCGTGTGCCGCAGCACGGGGCAGAGGGAGCTGTATATAATAATAATCAAAAATGACCAATATTAGTGCCTAATCCATAGTTTACGGGATCATTCTGATGAACTGTAACATTTTTGATCCGGTTTAACAGCAAAAGCAGCTCCGCCACTTGCGGGGAGGGGAGAAAGTGATATATAAAATGATCGTTAATGGCCACTAATAGTGACAAATTTATAGTTTTCTGTGTCGCTTAGATGAACAGTGGTACTTTTTATCCCGTTTAAATTCAAATTCAACCCACAACTTGCGGGAGAGGGAGGAAGAGATGTTTAAAAATAATGGAAAATGACAGTTAATTAGTGCTGAATCCACATTTGGGGGGTCGCTGAGATGAACAGTGACACTTTCGATGCCATGGCCGCGACATGGGGGAGGAAGAAATATACATATAAATGACCGAAAATGACCATTATTGGTGTCGAATCCATGATTTTTCGGGTCGCCAAGATGATCATTGATCTTTCCGATTAGTCGAGGAGCCGTACATGGTCCTGTTGGAAAGTTTGACTTCAGAGAATTTCTCTTCAGGTATTTGTTAGACAGTTGAAATGCATGATTTTTGGATTGGGTACGTTGTTCCAGTACCGTCAGTTTTTTTCAAAATGGCCGCCAAATCCAATATGGAGGCCAGATTTAACATGTTTCAAATAATAAAACAGAAAACTCATATATTTTTTAAAAAATACGTTAATTTTTTATTATAACTTTTTCTACATAAAATTAGCTTTCCAAAGACATATAGAACGTCAGTGTTCGAATTAAACTTTTGGATTGGGGGGTGCTTGTGCTTATTAGTATAATAGATATTTGTTAATGTAATGTATCTTATAATCTCTTTTTGTTTCGTTCGTTCTCTTCAGATATTTGTTAGACAGTTGAAATGCATGATTTTTGGCTTGGGTACTTTGTTCTAGTCCCGTCAGGTTTTTTTCAAAATGGCCGCCAAATCCCATATGGCGGCCAGGTTTGACATGAAAACTTGAGTTTAGTCACCTCAGCGTTTATTCACAGTTCCTTGCTGGTGGCTTCGTTGTGCAGCATGGAGATCGTAAGTTTAGCAGCGTTGCCATGGATCAAGCTTTAGAGCAACTGTACAACAAGCCTGCAAAAGTTCACAGTGGGATTATCGGAATAACGCGAATAAAACAAACTGTAGCACAGTGTGACCTCATAAAGCATGAAAAATCGAACATACATCAGTTTCACCAAAAGATGTGCGGTCTCCTCGAAGAGTCGGAGTACACTGTGCATCACGAATTTTCTTCATCAATTACCAAAAGGGATGAAGCAATCATAATATGCATCATGAAATACATCAGTGAACGTGGAAATTCATTTGACTTGAAGCTAAATGGTATGTTTGATATCATCACTGGGAAGCACTTTGAAGAAGATGATCAGCACTATAAATTAAATTGTGTTTCACAGGGCGAGAAAGAGTATGACTCTTTTAAACGTGAACGTTTCGTTGATAAGACCAAAAGGCTATTAGATCCTCTTCCAAGGCTGAAGAAAGTTATACCAAAGAAGTTGCAGGAACCAATCAGTGTTGAGAAAGAAACTGCTGAGGCACTCCGTACTATTGATATTGCTCGGGAAAGAGAATACCCTATCGATAAGTTACTTTTGTTGGGAGCTGACATCGACTTTATTCTTTCTAACAAAAGATGGCTTTCTTCAAAAACCTAATAAGTCGGATCTCGTTCATGAGCTGGAAAGAGAACTTAAGGAATGTAATATTTGTCTTCTTCCACCTTCAAGCTTAAAGACTGCAACTGTGTTTGACTTCATGCTGCATACTAGAGTAATTTCTTCAGTCAAAACATCAATGAAAACATTTGGAGATTTTGCATATTTAATTTTACAGCATATTCAAGCTATTTCCAGTTGTTCTTCTCGGATAGATATTGTCTTTGACGTTTATAATGAAAACAGTGTCAAGTCATCGGAACGTTGTCGAAGAGCAAAAGTAGATCCCATAGAGATGACTGTTTCAGGGTCAAAAACTCCTCTTCCAAAGAATATGGAAGCATTCTGGGCATCGGCAACAAATAAACTTAGACTCCAGCCATTTTTCGTGGAATACATGCAATCGACAGACATTGAATGGCCTGACAGAGATATACATCGGTGGATTTGGTGAGCATGGAGAAAAAAGTAGGATTATGAATGGTAAAGAATTCATTGAAATTACCGACCTTTCGTCACAACTTGAAGGAGCAGATGAACGATTATTTCTTCACATTCAGCACGCTGTAACTGACACAGGTGTTAAAAGAGTAGTGCTAGCTTCATCTGATGCTGATGTTTTTGTCTGTGCAGTGTATTACTTTTTAAACACTTTTAGGAGCAATGGTTTGAGCGAACTTTGGGTTCTGTGCGGAAAAGGAAACACTTCACGTTATGTCCCCGTTCACGTCTTTGGCGATGTTCTGGACTACAAAGTGATTCAAATCCCTCCCGCTGTTCATGCATTAACAGGGTGTGACACAAGCAGTAAAATAGGAAGTAAACGTTCAGCTCTGAATTGTGCCAAGCATAGCCCACAACTTTTAACACAGTTCGGGAAAACTGAATTGTCAGACAATATGGTGGACGACGCAGAGAAATTTCTTTCTCGTCTTATCACCGGAATTCACCTCAATAAATGCTCTCCGCATTTATCAGTACAACAGAATGAAGAGACTTGATTTCAGTAAATTAGCTCCAACATCTTCAAGCTTACGACTGCACATAAAACGTGCATACTTACAAAGTTATAGTTGGTTTCATATTTTTGATAAGATGCCCAAATTAACTCCAACTGAATACGGTTATGTGCGTAAAGATGATGATATTATTCCAGAAATTATTGAAAGTATTTGCCAGATGATTTTCCTCATCCATACCACTGTAAAATGTGTGCTAGAGAAAATACCTGTGTTTGTCGAGTTCACAAAATTACCTGTTGTAGGTTCTGTGCCTGGGGGAGAAACATTCATTGTCGCAATCAGTATGAATGAAAGTGCTGCGATGAACGCTTGAGTCTTATTATTTTATAGTTGAGTAATCATTGTGATAATTATATCAACACATGTACATCTGTTTCTTTGTGATGATGTGAAAGTAATAGTGTGTAAGTTGTGTTAATGTGAAATTAACAAACCGGCTGAAAGAAATTTACTTTCGTCTTTATTATGTTTGGTGCAGAATGTTTTGTGGGTACTTATCCTAAATAATATGAAAATGGACCTAAAGTGCAAGCGACATCAACATAGTCTAGAGCCCATAGGTTCTTTTTGAAAGTTCTTGTATACGAATTTCTCTTGAAATCAAGCTACTGAGTCCTTTCATCAAAAGCATTTTCATCAAAAGCATCATTTCATATTTTTGTAAGAAAACACGCTTTTATTTCATTGTTTCACACATGTCAGTTCTGGCCGCCATATTGGATTTAGCGGTCATTTTGAAAAAAAAACTGACGGGGCTGGAACAACGTAGCCAAGCCAAAAATCATACATTTCAACTGTCTAACAAATATCTGAAGAGAACGAACGAAACAAAAAGAGATTATAAGATACATTACATTTTAATTTATATCTATTATACTAATAAGCACAAACACTCCCCAATCCAAAAGTTTAATTCGAACACTAACGTTCTATACGTCTTTGGAAAGCTAATTTTATGTAGAAAAAGTTAGAATAAAAAAATAACGTATTTTAAAAATATATATATGAGTTTTCTGTTTTATTATTTGAAACATGTTAAATCTGGCCGCCATATTGGATTTGGCGGCCATTTTGAAAAAAACTGACGGTACTGGAACAACGTACCCAAACCAAAAATCATGCATTTCAACTGTCTAACAAATATCTGAAGAGAAATTCTCTGAAGTCAAACTTTCCAACAGGACCTATGTACGGCCCCTAGACTAGATGCTGTTTAAATCGATGCCATTAAAACGAAAACAGCATATTTCACGGATACTAAACACATGAGATGCGGAGTTGTACTTTTAAATTTTCATTTCAACTTAGCAAAGCAGGTAATATATGCTAGTAATACTAATAAAGCTCAGGTATTGACTTTTCTCTATTTTAAAACCACCTATTTTTTAAATCTCTTTCCCATAATATTTATCTATTACTGGAGCTATCAGTATATTTTTGTTTTTCGTCGTTATACAACACCAAGGTTACAAAGAAAGGTCTTTTTAATGTGGGTTCGGAACTTGAATCTGATAGGCCGTTCCTAACCACACTATCTCGCTTCCAGACAAACTGGATTACAGGGCAGAGTCTAAAGCAAGAAATTTCTTTTTTGCTAAAAACAACTTTAGTTCGCATACTAGTCATAGCACATGTTTAGAGGTTTTTCAACGAATCTGTATGATACGAGACCTGCAAATGACACAGGACTGAAAGTTGAGCTTACACCAGGAGTTGAATCTAGTATCATCCTAAAACAAAAAGAAAAAATCTTAATTACTGACTACTTTAATGCTCATAAATCATTCTCATGTAAAAATTTAGGGTGAGCCCTTCCCCCTAGACAACCCATGGATACGGGCCTGTGTGCCCCCCACCATCGATCACAATTTACTGGAAGAAAGCGTCTATTCTTCCTTTTGTCTGTCTAGTTTACTGAAAACATGAAAAGCAAACTAGGTCACAGAGCATAGAGTTGGAAATGATTGACATGTTGCATTGCAGACATATTTCGTTCCGTTGGTGATTTCAGGAGGCTTTCTAGGGACAAAATTCCCCTCGGAGTTATATCTCCTATGGTGCTGAATATGAGTTGAGTTGATTTTGTCGTCCCTTTCAGTAGCGAGGCTATATGAGACGGGACCTACTGATTATTCGTGAAATCCAAACATGAGCTCTCACCGGAATCGAACCCGGGTCTCTCACGCCAAAGGCGCGTACGCTAACCACTTAGCCACGAAGAAGCTCGGAGCTCATATTAGAAAAGAAGAAGGCATATTATGGGAATTTCAGTGCAGACAACTAAGTACGACGACTGTTAAGTGAATATTTTTCATCTTGAATATATTGTAATAATGGTCAATCTTATTGGATAATGTAATTTAAAAAAATAACATTATCTTTTCTGTAACATACTATAGTATACTAGTTAAATTTCACACACTGTGCAAAAGAGAGGAAGGGATTACAACGTACGATGGGCTTCGCTTCCTATCCGATGAACAAAACCTTTCTTGTAAAATTCAGCGTTGCAAAGAACCTGTGTGACTGACTAATAGCTCCACATAAATTGACAGAATGAACGTCTTAATATAGTACTGAAGCTGCCTAAGGTTAAAAAGCAAGAACACCGAAGGCGTGGTGGCTTCTGTGCCTCGTAACATTGTGTTTAAAAAAACAGACACAAGGTCAGTTGTCAGTTTATGATACATCTGATAAGGTTTTTTTTCTCTTATACAAATCATATTGTTGTTTAAAGACTCTTTATTCCTCACAAAAACAATATAACCAGATTCACGAAAACAGACAGCAATTGTAATAAAAGTCGAAAAAATATATTAAGCAGTCAGATCCTTCATTATTATTATTATTATTATTATTATTATTATTATTATCATATAATATTTATCGTTATTCCTCACTGCAATTAATACTTAGCAGCCAGGTTAAAAGTGCGTAGAGAACCCTATCCCCACCTCCATAAAACTTGGTACGGCGTCCCCACATTTCCTAAGCATTTAAAATGGACAAAGATAGGCATGGGGTACGGCGTGACGTCATGCCGCTACTTACTGTCCACCTACCTTTTCAGATGATTCAATCCCATATAGCCTAATCCTACTTAGCCTAACGATTTATCAGCCTCTTATATCTCCAAGATGAGATTGCCTACCATTTTACGCGACATGGGAATTCCAATCTTACTTAATCCCATCTCACCTAAAATGGCAGTAGGATGCAAGGACGGAATTTCTGTACTCAAGAGGAAATTCCTCTACTAGCATTTTAACGAGATATTTCAATCAACATTAACAATCTCTGTCAACTACAACATAAATATATAATGAGTATATATACAAGAAGAAAGCATAGGGTTAGGTGATTTAGTGAATTTAGTTCACTTTTGGTTTGTTTTGGGAATACTGGAAATTGATTGGCAAAGAGAAGCTAATCAGAAACAGGATAGAAATATTGAGCGTGTTTCAAAACAACACTGACAACGTTTGGCAGCTGATTCTTGAAACCATGATAGGACAACCAGGGTGCACAAATGCTTCCTTTTGGCGCTATGACCAGCCAAAAACCAGTCGGAAAAATCTCCAAAATAGACGTAACTTGAGGACAAAATGTTGGATCGAAGTCGGGGTAAAGGAAATGTATATTATTTTTAGCCATGGCTTCCATTAATGCACAACTCGATATGGTACAGGAACAGCGCAAAGGTCACCTCAAAGAAATTGAAGAATTATGGGAATATTTTATGAAACGTTGACCGAGGCAAGTTAATTACAATCAAATACGATATTTCAACTAACAGGAATCTTAGAACACGGTCAAAGTTACAAGAACATCATTAAAATTATAAAAAGGGAAGAGGGACACATTTGATTGATCTACTTTGTCTCAGTATAGAATTGGCTATCGAGGAAGAACTGAAATTATATGAAGTCCATAAAGTTTAAATGTTATATCTTCTAGGCTAATGAAGACAAATAGATCACGCATGGAAATGGGTTAGCGTCTGCGACTTTCGCATAGGAGACCCGGTTCCGATTCCCGGTGGGAATGCAAGCTTTTCGGATCTCACGTTAATCCGTAGCTCCATATCTCATGTAATTTTGCTACCGAAGGGATGTTAAATTGAAATCCGATCCAATAATAAAGAGAGGTAACAGATGGAAGCTAATTTTGGGGAAATAATTCGTGAAATGAGAATGTAGGAGAAAACAGGATAATTCCGAGAAATCTCATGGGTACGATGGTTCCACTACAAACTTTTAGTCTGGGATCAGTATCCTACCTACCAAATTTTATCAAAATCGGAGTGTTACACTTGGGAAGTGTTGCTTGTCAGTCATTGTACAACTATTTTCCTTGTTTCTCCATCAATAAGAAATTGCCTGACAAGTAAAGGGTCCAAATGGATGAATCGAGTTGCGGGATGAAACGTAGTGCGACTGATAGAGGATATGGAAAATAATGTATATGTGCAAACTTTTAAGGGCTGAACGTCATAAGAAACGGAGGGGGCCAGAATTGAGGGGAGGAGAGGTATGCTATGTTATTGAAATACATCAAATGAACTGTTGAATCATGAAAATAGTGAGAGATAGACAATGCAAACGATGATAGTTTCTCATATTGACAGAAGAAGAATGGGCAGAGTAGATCACGAACCTCTGGCGGCACCATGAAATCCGTCATTTTGAAATCTGTGATAATTTTGGAAATGGAAAGAGAGTGATGTGATATATCAGTTAGGACCAGCATGCTCTCAAAAGTCAATTATGAACTTTAGTGATCGGTATCTGTACTTAGTTGTTAGATTTAGGATGATCTTCATAGTTATTTGCGAAATCTAGGAGACTGATTCTCGTATGTTGAAAGTTTGGACCATCACGAAAACACATGAAAGTTGAACATGTCCAAAGCCAACAAAACTAACCTCGAAATTTGATATCCAAGTTGTATATTATTATATTTCACTATCAAATTTCACTGTTAGGTTTCTTGGTTTGTAGATGTGAGTTATTTTTGTCCATAATACGACTAATAATGCTAAAAAACTGACAAATCAAATTTAGTTCGTACCCTTAGCATTTCTTACAATCAACGTTCAATTGTAGTTCTTAGCCTTTCGAAAATGATGAGCCTCATAGACTCCTCCTTTCTGACAAATATTAGTATCAATATTAGTATCAAAATTATCTTAACGGTAACCCACCGACAAACTGTAAGCAACCCCTGTAAAATGAAATGAAGTATTTCATTTTAACGAAACACTTTTATGCTCTTAAGGCTAAGGGAGACAATGATTAAGGCAAGTGAATGTTAATGGAAGATATGATGGAATCAGAATCTGGAAGAAAATTGAAGTAACCCGAAAAAACCCACACACGATACGATGGTGTCCACCACAAAGTTTCTTGGCTGAGGATCAAACCAAAGGGCCCACGTAACAGAAACAGGTGTTAAGCACTGAGTTACCGTGTCCTCCCCCAATCCCTAAGAGACGCGGGCATCCAGTTAAAAATAACTGACATAGAAATACCATTACCATTTTCTCACAAAGGAAACTCCACGAATCCCACATTCTGACCGTTTGTACTTCTTGTATGTTGGTTTTTCACAAACATTATTTAGTATATCGATACATCTGTCAGAATAATAGTGTTTCCTCCAAAGTAGGGGCAGGAGATTTAGTGATAGAGCGCTTACGTCTGGTGCGGGATGGATCTCGTTTGATCCCAGACTAAAAGTTTGTAGTGGAACCATCGTACCCATGAGATTTCTCGGAATTATCCTGTTTTCTCCTACATTCTCATTTCACGAATTATTTCCCAAAAATTAGTTTCCATCTGTTACCTCTCTTTATTATTGGATCGGATTTCAATTTAACATCCCTTCGGTAGCAAAATTACATGAGATATGGAGCTACGGATTAACGTCAGATCAGAAATGCTTGCATTCCTGCCGGAATTGGAGCCGGGTCTCCTATGCGAAAGTCGCAGACGCTAACCCATTTCCATGCGTGATCTATTTGTCTTCACTAGCCTAGAAGGTATAATATTTAAACTTTATGGACTTCATATAATTTCAGTTCTTCCTCGATAGCCAATTCTATACTGAGACAAAGTAGATCAATCAAATGTATCCCTCTTCCCTTTTTATAATTTTAATGATGTTCTGGTAACTTTGACCGTGTTCTAAGATTCCTGTTAGTTGAAATGTCGTATTTAATTTAATTAACTTGCCTCGGACAACGTTTCATAAAATATTCCCATAATTCTTCAATTTCTTTGAGGTGACCTTTGTGCTTTTCCTGTACCATATCGAGTTGTGCATTAATAGAAGCCATGGCTAAAAATAATATACATTTCCTTTACCCCGACTTCGATCCAACATTTTGTCCTCAAGTTACCCCTTTATTGGACATTTTTCCGACTTGTTTTCGTTGGTCATAGCGCCAAAAGGAAGCATTTGTGCAAACAGGTTGCCTTATCATGGTTTCAAGAATCAGCTGCCAAACGTTGTCAGTGTTCTTTTGAAACATGGTCAATATTTCTATCCTGTTTCTGATTAGCTTCTCTTTGCCAATCAATTTCCAGTATTCCCAAAACAAACCAAAAGTGAACTAAATTCACTAAATCGCCTACCCCCTATGCTTTCTTCTTGTATATGTACTTATTATATATTTATGTTGTGGTTGACAGAGATTGCTAATATTGATTGAAATATCTTGTTAAAATGCTAGTAGAGGAATTCCCTCTTCAGTACAGAAATTCCCTCCTTGCATCCTGCCGCCATTTTAGGCGAGGTGGGATTAAGTAAGATGGGAATTCCCATCTCGCCTAAAATGGTAGGCATTCTCATCGTGGAGATATAAGTGGCTGATAAATCGTTAGGCTAAGTAGGATTAGACTAGATGGGACGGAATCATCTGAAAAAGTAGGTGGACGGTAGGTAGCGGCATGACATCACGCCGTACCCCATGCCTATCTTTGTCCATTTTAAATGCTTAGGAAGTGGGGGACGCCGTACCCAGTTTTTTGAATGTGGGGATAGGGTCCTAAACGCAATCTTATTTAACATTGCTGCTAAGTATTAATTGCTGTGTGATATGACGAAAAATATTATGTGATAATAATAATAATAATAATAATAATAATAATAATAATAATAATAATAATAATAATAATAATAATAATGAAGGATCTGAATGTTAAATATATTTTTTCAACTATTATTATAATTGCTGTCTGTTTCCGTGAATCTGGTTATATTGATTTGTAAGGAATAAAGTCTTTAAACAACAATATGATTTGTATAAGAGAAAAAAAACCTTATCAGATGTATCATAAACTGACAACTGACCTTGTGTCTGTTTTTTTAAACTCAACGTTACGAGGCACAGAAGCCACCACGCCTTCGGTGTGCTTGCTTTTTAGCCTCAGGCAGCTTCAGTACTATAATTGAGGATCTCAGCGCAAGAGTGGTCTAACCCACATTTTGTTAGTTTTGAGAAAATTAAACCTAAAGTTGAGAAAGTCTGGTTTTTCCTGGTAAAGAGAAGACGTTTCTGTACTTGGTCAGGTTGTTAACAAGTAATATCTTTATCATGTGAGAAATACTAGCTTCTTCTAGCATACTAGCTTCTTGATTGTTTATCTCATGATGTACCTCCTCTACAATATCCAGAGTGTATTCCATTTCGAATTCCAGTTCTTCATCCGCGAGGAATCCAATTATGTCATCTGCGATTGCTTTTTCCAGTTCTGATATATTTGTTGCTGTGTACTTGAACCGTAATGTCTGCAACTGCTGCAACAGGTACATGGCAATGTTTGCCTTATTTAACATCATGGTGTGTCGTTTTTTAGTTTATATTTGTGGCCTGTATAGCCACTCCGTAACACACTCACGCACGCACGTCACAGAATTACAAACACAATACAATACACGACATAACTATTTCTCAAACAATTCCGAGTTCACGGTAGAACTGACAGTGAGAATAAATATTTCCTGCACTTCTCTTCTTACAAAAAAATTTTGACGCTGTAGAATGGTACATGATGCACGTAAGCTTTTGCCTTCTACCGTAGCTGCTATGACCAGGAATGCCATTGACAGCCAATATTTCTATTCTCTTCATCGTGCTGCTCCTACTGCTTATAGTTTCAGTTGAATGCACAAACGCACATACGAAGTGGTGAGGTCAGAACCACTTTATGAATGCTGAGGACTTGCATTTGTTGCATTGCCGAAATTTTGTTCTGTAAGAATGCTGTTTCTGGTGCTATGTTCATTGCCACTGTAGTTACATGTTATCTGTTACAAACAACAAATTCCTCAACATTCAAAAAACTGTAAGTTGTAAATCGTTCTAGATGTGGACAAACTAATTAGTGTATGAGATTGGACGGAAAAAGTCATTGTTGTTTGATGCCTCACGTGACCCTCTTGCCGTTTAAAAAAGTTGACGTCGATCCAATATGGCTGATTTCAAAATGGCGGTCATGATCCGGAATGCCATAAAAACATCCCTCCTAACTCGGTTTACATAGTTGAAGTAAAACTATTGTTCATCCATCTATTTCGAAAAAAAATCGGTCTTGCAATTATCAAATTCTGTTATACATGCCTTTCCCACATTCATGTTTCGTCTTCCCATGTTTCTAGTACTCATTAGCAGCTAAAATTTTTGTCAGTGTCTTACATTCAACCCTACATTAGAACAGTAGTTGTTTCCTTTTGCTAAAGCAACGGCGTAGTGGTGAGGTCTACTTGTCAGTTATCCTCTCGCTACCATAATAGATTTCTGAAATCTACCCATTTCAGATAATGGGTAGAAGCAAATTCTCCGCGTCACAACGCATTCATCCCTGAAAATTACAGGCACGACGAGAGGAGGTTGTCAATATACCACGTCACCACATCAGTAACTGAAACTCAGTGTTGTAAATTTACACATTAATATACATTCCACAAAACTTTAAACACTTATGTTTATTAGAATTTGACTTGACATGAGTAAGTCTAATTTCGTAGTAGAATTTTGAATGCACATACACACACACAAATATATATATATATATATATATATATATATATATATATATATATATATATTGCCGCAATCACACAATGCTCATACGACACTTTTTGTTTGTTTTAACCTGTTGATTCAACTCTCAATTTTTCCGTCATTGATGCATGACCACCATGTATCCTCTACGCTTCATACAAAAAGCAAATGTTGGCAACTTGACACTTTTATTACTAAAAAAGTATTGTTGAAAGCTAATATAATAACATTCATTTTTTGTTTATTTCTTAGAAAAGTAATTTTCTCGGTATGTAATTTTAATTAAATGCTAATTACTGTTTGTTTACTTTCTTAATTATTGTTATCATTTATTGTAGTTTTTTCTGTTTCGTGACATAGAATCACATTTTATAATTTTATGCCATCCGCGCCTGAATGGAAGAAGATTGTCACGTTGTATTTTAACTTCAATTGGCTCAAACAATAATAATCGTATTTTTTTGTTAAGAAAAGAATTGATTTCTGGACCTAATTGAATAAGTGAATTCTCAAATTTCGAAATTGCTTTATCGTCGAAGATTGATTAATATGAAACATAATGAAGTATAATGAAATATAATATAATAATAAGATATTGAAGTAAAAAGCAAAGAAAATATAATGTATTGTATTAATGAAATGTAACTTTTAGTAAATATGAAAGCAATCCATATAGTAAAGTGAACATGAATATAATATATAATATACATATTACTGCCAAAGGAGTATTTCCTAATTTGTAAAGAATCAAACAAGTCTCTTGTTTGGGAAGCAATTTATGCAATGATAATATGTATTTACTACTTTTATTTTATTTAATATGCTGAAGAATATCTACGAATTAGAAGAAAAAGAAGTTATATTATGAAAATGTCATGATAAATCTCAAATTCATAAATGTGATATTGTGCTGTCGCTGGATGTAAATATTTGTTTACACGTCGTAATTCGGTTACCAGAGCAGCAGATCTCTCAACCAAAGTCTTGTTTATAAGTAAGTTTAATACCGAGTGTTCATAAAGTAACTTTGCAGTGCTATGTTCTCATGTGCTAACTGATGACTCATACGATCGTCAATTAGTAATACAACAATTTCCATTGCTTAACGTATTTGAACCATATTTGAACAGGTATTTGTGTCTGTTCGCATGTCCGGTTTGATTGAAGACCGCACATTATTGTCTTGTGTGACATTATTGTGATCAAGGATGCTGACGATGGAACAAGGAGTCTTTCTTGTGAAGCATGTGTTCCGGAATGGAGACAAGTTTACATCAGGAGTAGAAGCTGCATTACCATCAAAGTTCCCAGGATGCAAAGATGCCTAACCGCAATGCTGTATGGAACCTCATCACCAAGTTTCGAAAGATCGGAAGCGTTCAAAATGCTCCAAAATCAGGTAGGCCATCCACAGTCACATTCGCAGAGAAGGAAGCGAAGGCGCAGAACGTGATGCTGTACAGTCCAAAGATATCAGTTAGAGGACTAGCTCAGCAGGCCCACGTGTCAGTGGGTTAAGCTCACAAGATTTTCTGGATGTTACTGTCCATGTATCCGTACAAAATTTCGGTCTTGCATCAACTGAGAGACACGCGTGTGAACTTTTGCTACTGGTTCCTGTCCTTTCTGTAGAAAAATGGTGATGGGATTCTTGACAAAACGTTTCTCACACATGAGGCATGAATTCACCTCTCCGGTTAAGTGAATAGCCAGAATAGTCATATGGGCAGTACAGAGGATCCGCGTGAATGTCATGAGTCCCTACTGCTTGATCGAAAAGTTGGTGTTTGGTGAGAAGTGACTCGTAAACGCATCATTGGGCCCATCTTCTTTGAGGGGGCCATAAATGCAGAACGGTACTGCACCTGCATTCTGGAGCCCTTCCAAGGAGAAATGAATCAGGACGAAATTAAGAATGTCTTGTAAGAAGAGGATGCGGTGACTGCACACACCGCTGCATCTCCGGTGACTGCATCATCTCTCGAGGAATCTGCCCTCCACGTTCACCCGACTTGACTCCAGCGGATTACTTTCTACGAGGTACATTGAAGGAAAGGAGCTATGAAGGAATCCGCGCACCATACAAGAACTCCAAGCTTCACTGACACGTCACACTCGGAACATCATTCTCGATGTTCTGCACAACGTCCTCGAGAACATGAAGAGAAGTAAACAACTGTGTCTCCAAGTGCAAGGGAATCACTTCGAGCATCTCTTATAACTTCCATTGCATTAAAGTTTGGCTTGTAGTTAGTTTCAGTTGTTTAAAGTGGTTTATGATAAATAAAATAGGAAAATTATGAACTGCATAGTTACTTTCTGAACACGCTGTATAACTCAAAAGGGCACCATGTAAGTTAGAAGTGTATGGGATTCCTGAAGAGCAATTAACAATTATTTTCAAATATAGTGATCTCAAATCATTAAAATAGTGGCTAATCATTTGAACAATCACCGTAGTAAATAGCAACAAGCTCATAATAATTATATGTAAGGATAAGTTTTTTTTTCAAAATAATTATATCAAACTGGGAGGAGTTAGAGACGTATAACTTACTATAGCATGCTATCTTATATCGTATATTTTACTATAACATTACATAGTAAGATCATATGCCAGACATTTTCAGTGGCGGCGTTCTCTATTAATGAAATTGTGACAAGATTTCCAAGTATTGGATTTAGTATTATTTTAACTTCAACTACTGAATCATTTGAACTATCGCAAAGTTCAAATTTCACCCATAACAGTGAGACTTGTAACTGAAATTGTTCTAAAATTGTTGAATTTTATTTTTTTAATTTGGAAATTCAGTCTCATTCTCACATGAGACTCTGATATGTATTGCATTTTCATGCCCGAAATAACAGGAATTATTGAGTTCAGATATAATATTTCAAATAACCTCATTCTGCATTATCAAATGATAAAAACATGCTTACAATATCATATTTAGTTATATCAAGTGGGCATTGAGTTATGGTTTAAAACCACAGTTAATAGAAAACAAGTCATATTCGAAAACATTATTTAAATGTATCTTAAATTTTTGCGTAAATTTTCATAATACAAGAATTATTTAATTATTATTTGGTTTTACATTTTATTTTACCTTCTTTATCAGGGTCTTGGCAACTCTTCTGATATCCTTCTGAAAGTAAGTCTTCCCATTATCAGCGTACATAAATGTGATCAGCTTTACTACTTACTAGGAGGGATTAGTGAGAATCAAATATGCGCTGGTTTCACTCATGGAGGAGAGGGTAGTTGTCGTGTAAGTAGATATATTTCATTTAGTGTAGAGCTATTAAGATACAATGCTACAGTGTATGCTTTTGTCCTTGTTTCAGATTGATTAACATGCAATATTGACTTAAAACCTGACAAGAAGTTTTATAGAAGTTGTGATTTGAAATGATTCTCCATACTGCTAATTGTGATTCGCGAAGTTATTTTTTCCCACAAATTATTCAAGTCTGAAAACAAAACGTGGTGATCGTGTATGTTTCTCAACATTGTATACGCACTAGTAAAAGTGCATTCACACATTTAATTTAAATATCCTGCAACGTTAGACAACCAAAGTGGACTTAAGTTTGGCTTGTTGAGAACTACATAAGGCGTCCTACAAGTGCATTAGTTTGTTCGAAACATATCAATGTATCAAACTTCAAAATATTGACAAAATATCCATACCTCTGAGGCGAATAAAAAATCGATTGAGACGCTGTTTAGTATCTACACAGACATTGATGTCATCAGAAAGTCACAATGAAATCTTATTTAACCGATAAAACATTCATTTTATTTCACATGATACAGTATTTTTAAAATATCTGAATATTTTACATTATTCATTTTAATGTTTGATGCTAACCATTTTAATATATCTTGTAAAAAATTATGGAAAAAGTAGTAAGTCGAGGTCCTTTGATCCCATCTTTGTTTTGCGAGAATATTTACTTCTCAGGAAAACCATCGTAATTTTTATTTTATTAAAATATGTTATTATAATTATTATTATTATTCATTTACAAATTAACGCTGACAAGTATATTTCTGGAGTTATATTACTTGTTTCCGATGTGTTCGGAGAATGAAACACAACAAAGAAAAAACGAAAAACCGAAAGAAAAACAATCTAAGAAAGTAAAAGCAAAATGTCTAGTGTGTGTCAATTTAATTAGCAAAAAACATTACATCAATATAAATCATGTCATATGTTTCAAATAAGACAAAAATTCATATTTTTTTGTGCACGTAACATGAGTTTCTAAAATTTAATCTGAAATTAATAATACAAGCATGTTTTTTATGAGAAGCATTACGATGTCAAAGAATACAAGTTGTCTCTTTTAATACTCTTAAATACTACGTTCACTATCCCTTGGTATATTCTAAGTAATGCGAACTGTAAATTGGTAAATAAGAATAAACAAAAGTGAAGTAAAACATAGTCAAATATGAATATCAATGAATGATCCGGATAATGTTTCAGTTGGAGATTTCTGTACTCTTTCATTATCTCCGTTAATATGTGAATGATTATTCTATCTGATCTCTAGATGGAGAACGTTGAGAAAAAAAAAGTTGTCATACAACTTGCAAGAACAGATTAAAAGCAATATATTGACGTACAGTTGCTTTGAACTAACGACGGCACACTTTCCAGACCACTACCTATAACACCACTACTATCATTTCACTACTGCCGAAGTCTCCTATCTTGAGCATTCTGTTTACCAAACGATAAGCGGTCGGAGAAGGAACGGAAGATTAAATTTGAATTTAAAAAATAGAAGTAAGGAATGAAAATTTTGGCTTGCTAGTGAAGGCTAAAGTAACCAGTGTCTGTTAGTACAACCACTTTGTAGAAATCTTAATTGAGAAACTATGTTTCTTCCTAATCATAAAAGCCTTTGTGTCTTAACAGGTATTCAATAAATTACGCTGAAATCTAAATGAAGCGCTTTGTGTGGTAAAAAATAATACATTAATAGCAGCCACAAAGATTTTCTCGCGTGTCTACATTGTTTAACGCTCCCCGGAATCGAAGTTATGGGCCGTGGCGGACATATGTCCTTGACCACACAATGGAGACTCCTTTGGAACCAAACGCAGAGTACGAGAATTAAATCTGTCATATCTGTGGTTTCGTGGAGGAGAAAGCTTTAAGAACAACTCAAGTTATTAATATAAATGTCAAAGATTATTGGCTGATATCATCAAAAAGTAATACGAAAGAAGTTTTGCAAAGGAAGGAAAATAAAGTAAATCTTAATTGGAGTCAAAGAACATAACGTAAACACAGTAAAGACGTTTCGTGAAATAACGTAAACACACTAAATGAAATTAAAGGCGTGTTTAAATCTTTGGGAAATTAAAGGTATGATTAAACGTGTTTAAATCTTTGGATCCGCTCTCATCTCCTGACTTTGGTACCTAATTCCGAGCATATTACCCATTAAATTAGTCTCATTATCCAGTAGGAAACTCCTAGTTTACTAATAGGACATTCTAGTTTTCTAATAGGACAACTCTGATATGACATTAGAAATTGTTCCAATGCAAAGGCCCAAAACAGCCAGACACTGCTGATCTCTCGGCAATTTCGCCCAGTGAGTCAGTTGAGCTTGCTTTGTGTATATGTGTCAGGTAACAAATTGAAATGTGCCTCCCTCTCGTAGCTACGGGCCTTCTGCATTTGACAACTAAGCTCAAGAATGGGTTCCAACTGGAACTACACTAAGCTCAACAGACGCATGGGTAGAAATAAGCAAGTTCCATCACAAGTGCCTGGCCATTTTGACCTCTCACATTAGTACAAATTCAAATGTTGTATCTCGAAAACTATCGTGTCCATATGTTCTCCCCATACCTATAATGTCGAGGGGCCCGTTGATCATTGGAGATGCGTATCATCACATGTAAGCAATCCATGCTTCTGCAGTTATCGTCACTTCTTGAGATGAACCTAATGAGGCTGGTTTCTTGGGTAATATGTTGCATAGAAAATTACACAGCAGAGTCAGGGGATGAGAACAGGCCCAAAGATTTCCACAGATATCCTCTTTAGTGGCTCACGGAGACCCCAGAAGTGACTACACTTTCGGGTCCGTCAATCAGTTTTTCCGACCCTGTTCGAACTTCGCGACATCAATACTAACGTATTCGTGACCTACATGGTCTACTGGTTCTCTACATACCCATATCGACCCAGGTACTCGCCGCTGAAGAAACTGGAGATGCTCTTTAAAATTCCCACATTATAACCTTACCGTATAAATTTTATGTCCATTTTACTCACACCTTTATGACTTGAGTGCCTTATGTTCCATATAATAAACACAATTTTTAGTAATTTGTACTTAATAGAAAGCAGTAGATACAATGCGAAGCACTGCAGTTTTTGTTTCTCAATTAATATGGATCGTTTAAAACTTAAAACCGCCAGCTACGGTAGCGTGTAAAACTGCTGGGTAGGGGAGTTCCCGAAAAAAAATACTTCTGGGAGTATTACTGTCCCGACCAAGTAGTATTAATGTTTTTTCACTTCCTGAATAATCAATTCATATTTCATGTAAAGAAGATGTCTTCACCTGATATCAATGGAAGTTTCTTAATTAATCGTTGGTTCTAAGTTAAATTACATGAATAGTTAAGCAACAAGCAAGCAAACGGCTCTATTCTCACCCATCCTTATTTTCTTTTTCTTCTTTCTTGGGATATATAGGAGAAACTAGTATTTCATGGAAAAGTTGAGAAAAATCTGTGAAAATCTATCCATGAATCAAAGTCTGGTTCGCTTATGACCATAATAGAGATACAAAGTGCCACAAAAAAGAAGAAAAAATCTAAAACTGAAGGTCTGGATAATCTCTCTATCGAAGCATGGAAGGTTTAGATAAAGAATGTGTGTAGTTGTATAACCGATTTCCTAATAGTATATAGAAAACGGGAAATATGCCAGGGATATTTTACCTGCAAAAGCAGGTACACTTTACCGCACTTTAAAAGCAAATATGATCTTCAAAAATATGACAATTACAGAAGAATAAAACTAACGGGAAATGTAATGGAGCTCTGGGGAAGCAAGATTGAGAGAGGAGACCGAAATTACAGGTAAACGGTTTGGGTTTATGACCGGCCATAGAAACCGGATCCAATGTCTGCAATTAGGGTGCAATGGAAAGATACAGATAGTACCTGAAATATCTCCATATGGTTTTGAATGACGTCGAGAAAGTGTTTAATAGAGTAGAGAGGATCATTTCTCGTGGACACCAAAATTAGGTGTGTTCCAAACACATACATCTGTGTAATTCAAGATATGTGTACAAGTTGTTTGAACACACATCACAATCAAAGAAAGCTTGAACTCCCTTTTACATTAAATGGGAGTTAGGTTCGCTTGTGTGAAAAAAATAAAATGCTGCTTTGGCACAAAATCGATCCCTGTACTAAGCTTTTTAAAAAATCTGATCCTCATTATGACGTACTAATAACAGAATTACAATCAAGAAAAATCGAACTGTTTCCCAAAATTGTGTATAAAACAAGGCAATAACTGACTTTTGATGTTATTTATGCTATGGCATCGAAGACTGTACGTATAGAAAAAGCTGCAAACACAGAAAACAATACGAAGCAATGATAATATTTTTCAGCTACTGTTCTTACCGTCCATAT
This sequence comes from Thermobia domestica, assembly GCF_964235325.1. Taxonomy (NCBI): domain Eukaryota; kingdom Metazoa; phylum Arthropoda; class Insecta; order Zygentoma; family Lepismatidae; genus Thermobia; species Thermobia domestica. The sequence goes on from NC_137457.1 coordinate 69,875,927, forward strand.
CTGCATGAAACTTTCTTCACATAGCTATCCCATGTGTGGTACTGATTTAGAATAGCCCGTCATACAAATAGTAATTTTACTGTTAAAATGTGTGAGTGAATATGAAAGAGGATTTCTGAGACAATAATTTCTGCTGTCTGTACATGCTTGTATCGTGTAGGAAACAAGAATTTTAGAAGCTAAATGGTACCAGTATCGTATCATTACAAAGGCTTGAGTTCGAATAAGTTTATATGACATCGAAGGTTTGTTTCACTATTCTTATTTATGCGTTATTCTTATTCTTGTGTTTCTTGCAGTATAACATCCGTCAATGAACCGCTGCTCCCTATGGACGTACACACGCATGGGCCTTCTTCTACGCTGATTTCCTGGCACTCTTAAATACCATTTTATACTTTAGTTTTTTAGCACTTTCGTATATGCCACATAAATTTGGATATGTTTATACCTTATAAAATTAATCTGTACTTATGAAAGACCCTCTTCTAAATTTCGTGATAAAATAATTGTATATATTATAATAGCAAAGCACATAATAATTTCCATGGTACTTCAGTTTGGGAGCATATTATCAATCTGTATGCAATTATTTGTTTTTTATCCCACATTAATAACAATACGAAACGTCTTATTGAAACACGAAAAGTCAGATATATTTTATTTGATTGGCTTTTCTTTCTTAATCTACACCAGATATTCTTGTGTATTAACTTCTCAAATTAAGCCTTTCGGGTTCCTGAGTTATGGGGGTATTTTTTAGACTTTCAGTCAAACAGCTACTGCATCGTCACTAGTAATTCTAAGATCATGGTTCATACCTCATTCTCTTCAGAATGGAGCTGGCTTTGAAACGGTACCACATGTATGCTCATACCATATACCAGAGAGGAAAAAATATGATATGAAAGGGAAAATTTCGGGGGATTTTTTTCATATTTTGAGCCCCTCTGGTATGGCCCTGTGTCAACGTAGAGATCTCAAAAAATCTGATAAATAGCACTTAATATACTGAATGTGTGTGCCAATTTTCAAGTTTCTATCTTTAATACTAAGAGCGGGACAAATTTTATCAAGAATTCCCAAAATGCCCCTTATTACCGCAAAACACCATGATCTCAGGTAAAAATTTACCTGAGACATCTCTATTTACCCTAGAACTATAATTCACCAATCATTTTCTTCAGAATAGAACTGCCTTTCAGACGGTATGACTCAAGTGTCTGTATCTGAGGTGGGGAAATCCCGAAGAAAGGGATTTTTTGGTAAAATATCCCTTTTTCAATTTTTTGCCCCTCTGGATCCCCCTGTTTTAACACAGAAATCTGAAAAAAAATCCGGTAAATACTACTCGGTGGGCTGAATGCTTGTGCTAAATGTCAGTCTTGTACGTGCAAAAATAAGCCCGACAAAAAATAATGAACATAAGCTTAATAAAAGAAAATATATAATTTAGAATTATGACGTCATCACCTCCTATGTCTCGACGCAGGAAGGTGTGAAACCATACGTAAGGTCTTCTACAATGCCTCTGGACTTGAGAAAAAACGGAGGAAAAAGCTCAAATAGGAGAGTTATGACGCAATGTACCATGAAACACCAGTATGATACAAATTGTACCATAAGTACCCCATATTATACCTATCGTTTAATCAAAATTTAACAATAGTTATATCGCATGCAAGCGCTGTAACTACATAAATTGCTATATCATCAAAAATAATACTGACAATATTTTGCTGTAACGATATTTGCTTTTTTATAATAATGCATACTTTCACTATCAGATAATGTGGATAAGAGTAATAAAAGGATATTTATTGAATAGCTGTTGTACAGTCTCACGACGCCATTATAGTTGTTTTGTATTTTCCTGCAATCAACTCTGGCGCTTGGATTGTTTAGAACAGGACCGAAATGAAATCTCTTGAATGAAAGTATTGACTACATGACGTCTTTTCCATCAAATACTTTTAAATTTTTCTTGTTCAAGCTTTCTTAGATCGTCTACAACCAGTATAAGAGATGTAGGACAAAAGCTAAAAGCGAGTGTGGAATAACAGGGGATTTGGCAGTTAAGGTGGTACTTCATCATGGATCTAGTAGTAGTATATACATTTTTCGCAATTGTGATGAACCAACTGACAAAGGAATACCAGAGTTTTGACCTTGGAATCTCTATTTGTGGATGAGTTTGTGCTGCTGAGTGAGGCAAAGGAAAGAGAAATTTGGTCCCTGGATGGAACCATTGAAAATCAGAGGGCTTAGAATTAATAAAAGTAAAACAGAATATTTACTTTATCATTTTATGTAAAATGTAATCAAGAATACAAAATAACAACTGGTCGAAAAAATACTAAAATGACTAAGAATGACACGTCCTTCGAAACAATTCTGCATTAAAATTCAGAAATAGACGATGTAAACACGAAATTAACAGTGGTTGGACGAAATAGAGACAAGCGGCGTGACTGAAACTGTTTGCGTGACTGTATGGTGCGAATACGCCTTAAAGGAAAATTTTTACAAAAACAATAATGAGACCAGAATTGTACGAAGCGGAATGCTGAATGACGAATAAGAGAGAAACACAGAAATTGCATGTTGTGGAGATAAAGAAGGAAGTATGGAGTGACGCGGAAGGATAAATTTTTAAGTGAACTGAGTAAGAGTAAAATTAGAGCAGTAGTAGAAAAACTGCAAGAAAGTAGACTAGAATGTTCTTGGGGGGAGCATGCACGAAGAAGACGTTTGAAATACGTAGCTGCTGTAACAGTAAATAAGAAACGAGGACGAAGCCGGCCAAAGAAAAGTGAGGAGATTGTGTTAAGAACGATATGGTGCAGTGTGTTTTTCACAGCGGATATAGAAGACAGAAACATGTGGAGGAAAGCGGTCCGAAAAGTCGACTCCAGCTGACTGGAAAAAAAGCTTAGGAGAAGACGCAGGTTACAATTATAATAAATATATTGCAAATCTGCTCAAATACACTATTGTGATGCCTAGCCGATTATTTTATTTTCTTCTCATTTTGTGAAGAAGTAGCAATATTCAATAATTGTGATAATCAGTAACTTTAGAAGTAAAGATGTTAATTAGATAATTTAATAATTATTGCACTTGTAACAAATACTTAAGAGAAGACTACATTTGTTCGTTCATTAATGATCCATCCAGGAAAGAAGAAATATAATAAATTATTCTTAATTAAATAGCATATATCAGAGTTCAAAGGTAAATATTTCAAATTGTTACTCCTAGAATATTTATATTACTTAAACTAGGTATTTAGCCATTAAAATGTAACTAAAGACAAATATCTCTTATATAATAAATCTCGAGATGTATTCATTGCCGACAAGTTGTATACTAGCACTCCAGAACCGAATTGATCACGTTTATTACTACACAACTATCACTCTTTCGATTAGTTTCCCCAGTCACCTCTCTCCTTTCAATGATAGGCCACAATTATAACTGAATATAGTCAAAGCAAACAAGGAAAAACGCTAATGATGATGTGAGTCACGACAAGTAAAATGATAGGAAATAATGCTAAGTGTTTTTCAGCAACTGGAAATTAGCATTCGTTTGAAAATAAATGGATTTCTCTCCACTCTATATAAATGCATAATACTCAATGAGTACAAGTAATAAGAATGGAAAATGAGCCCTTTTGCAAACAACAATATTCCGTGAAATAAATGAAAATTTTCCTTTATTCGCCTATTCTTAGTATTCTCATGAAGAAATTGAAGCAATTACCCTTGTAAAATTAACCCATTATGTTCGTGAATAATTAGAACATATAAATTAGAACGTCTGTAAAAGACAGTGTCCCCATTATTTTCCTATAATATGATACTTCTCACAAGTAAACCTTACGTTTGGGTGAATCGAGTTGCTGACTGAGACACACATGAGAAAGTAGTACTAAATGTGATTAGTATTTCAGCGAAGTTTTAGGTGCGAAGCTCCAGGGGTTTAGGAGATACAGCTACCAGAACATCACATGGAAGTACAGAATAGTCTTCATACAGTTGGAGGTAAAAGCTCTGTAAGACCTCTTGTAACGACAAAAGGTGCATAACAAATATATGGGTACATATTAGGACTAAGGGGAAGTCATATAGTAAGGGTATATCTGACGGCGGCCATCTTGAAATCCGCCATTTTGAATTAAGGTTAAGTTTTTAAAATAGGAATAGGGTCATGTGATACATGATTTAAGACTCAAATTTAATCAGAAGAACAATGGTGACGTTAATTTTGATTTACGTGCAATTGGTAAAAAGTTACAGGGAAATTAAATATTGTTGCAGCATATGTATTAGTTCTTTACCCCACCTTGTAAATTTTGTTTTAATGATAATAGTTAAATAAAAAGCAGGTGGATAAATATTAGGTCTATGGTAAGAGTTGCCTTGATGGCGGCCATGTTCAAATCCGCCATTTTGAATCAGACAAAAGTTTTAAGCAAAACGCATAACAGTGAGACCTTATTAATAGCAAATTTTACCATAACCATTTTTAACAATTTTTGCTTTATCATTAACCAGCACAAAGTTAAATGGATCGCTTCTTACGACTACTGCTTTGACGGAATTGTTAACGACAAATGTGTCAAGTGTAACTCGATTGCCTGTGTCAGGTGTGCTCACTGTGAGCAGAGCATTTGTGCAAGTCATGCACTCTTTTCTGAACTACATATTGATTGTACTAATTGAGGACTTTTCTGGAAAACACCAAAGACCCAAGTTAAATTATGACTCAGTTCCACTTTGGTCATTTTTATTTAAATTAGCAACTTGTTTATGCGATAACAAATGCTGGTTAATGATAAAGCAAAAATGGTTATACCGTTGGATTTATGGTAAAATTTGCTATTAATAAGGTGTCACTGTTATGCGTTTTGTTTAAAACTTTTGTCTGATTCAAAATGGCGGATTTGAACATGGCCGCCATCAAGGCAACTCTTACCATAGACCTAATATTTATCCATCTGCTTTTTATTTAATTATTATCATTAAAACAAAATTTACAAGGTGGGGTAAAGGACTAATACATATGCAGCAACAATATTTAATTTCCCTGAAATTTTTTACCAATTGCGCGTAAATCAAAATTAACGTCACCATTGTTCTTCTGATTAAATTTGAGTCTTAAATCATGTATCACATGACCCTATTCCTATTTCAAAAACTTAACCTTAATTCAAAATGGCGGATTTCAAGATGGCCGCCGTCAGATATACCCTTACTATATGACTTCCCCCTAGTCCTAATATGTACCCATATATTTGTTATGCACCTTTTGTCGTTACAAGAGGTCTTACAGAGCTTTTACCTCCAACTGTATGAAGACTATTCTGTACTTCCATGTGATGTTCTGGTAGCTGTATCTCCTAAACCCCTGGAGCTTCGCACCTAAAACTTTACTGAAATACTGACCACATTTAGTACTACTTTCTCATATGTGTCCCAGTCAGCAACTCGATTCACCCAAACGTAAGGTTTACTTGTCAGATCAGCCATCAAATCTAATTCTTCCGTTAAAAAGAAGATTCGCACTTTGATAATTTTGTGCACTGGGCCAGATTGTGACATTTAAGTTTTCTTTCACATATAAATTAAGAGCAATGTAGTTGACATCGATTAACCTATTTGCGAAAAATAAAAAAAAATAATGTGAGGTACAGAAAATTGAAGCACTTACTCACACAATGCGGTGAGTAAGTTAAAAATTATTTTAAAAAAGCTTAGTTTTACAAATGAAGCTGCAAATGAAAAACTATGATTAGCAGTACCTTTATATAAGAAATGTGTAACATTCTTTGTCCTCTCACAATTGTTTATCTTCCGCCATAATGTAAAACAAGAATATAACTTATATATTTTGTCTCATAGACCAGGCAATGTACAATCCCTTCAATTTTACCTAAACTTATATTGCTTCCTCCCATATAATCATATCTTATCATGTCACTATAAACATTATATGTAGACAAACTATTATTTTCTTCGGAAAAGGACCCATCTCTCTCTGTCTCTCTTTCTCTCTCTCAACTCGTGACAGTTAACAAAGCTAATTTCCTTTTTAATATCCAATCCCACGATAAGTAATCTGTTCCCTGACCTTGCTCCGGAATAATAATAAATTCAAATATGAGAACTTTTATGGTACACACTTCACACTGATCACTGACGATGTTTTGTCAGCACATTCATAACAGATAGACAAACCAGCCTTACGGAGACGAAATTTTCTACAATTCATGATTTTAGCACTTTGAAATATGTTGAGACATCAACATTTCATTAATGTAAGGTCCGTTTAGAGTCAGACTATAATTTTTTATGTTGTTTTTATATTACATATATATTAATAAATGCAGCACATTTGCATTTTAGTCCAACGCGTTGGAGAGAAAAGCACTGTCGCCTAAGTTGTTAATTGGTCTGTATTAATTAACTATTGAAGTCGATAAAGATAGCACTGGATATATCACATTTCTCACTTCACTACACTTCAGTCCTGAGAGCTAATATTCAATACAATTTAGAATTAAAAATAATTATTTAAATAACATATTGAACAACCGTAAGTCTTATTTGTTGAAGGAGAAAATAATTGCAAGTTTAGAATTGCAAATTAAAAATAGTGCCCCCCCCCCATGATGGATGGCCTGCCTACAGCAGAAGAAATATTTCTTTGACAGCACTAAATTTTGTTACAACGGATACTATTTCCAATGTTATGGTACATGTAACTGTAATAAGGAGTGTTTTAAAATCATTGGATATAACATCATGCGTGTTATTTCTGAAAAGTAATCAATATTAAGCAAACTACTTAAAAGGGAGTAACTTCTCATTTAAAGAGCAATGTGACGCACAGATTTCGAAAAAACTTTCCAAGAGCAAAAGAGAAAATTCGATATCTAATTATGTAAGGTTACGCTTTGGCCTTTAAAATCAAAGTGTGTCGGTCCGTCATACTGCCCCAGCCCCTTCTGTACAAACCATGTGTTGTAGACCAGGTTGTGCAATAAACTTATTTATATTGTATATTAATCATTCCAGTATTGCAAACCTGTAGATCATCTCAGGATTAGAATGATCAACCGACGCCTAAGTTCCAGCTCTATTGACAGTTCCAGGTGATAGAGAGACCGCTACCTATATTACATGTACCAGTCTAAAACATTAATCAAGCCAGACATGACAAGAGCGAAACAGAGCCAGAAGTTAAAATGCAATTAAGGGACCTCGCCCTCTAAGCTCTGAGCATTTACCAAATATCACATTACTACCTCATTATGTGATCCTTACGAACTGTTCCACCTATAATGTAGAAAATCGCCAAGAGAAAGTATCGATGTAATCTATAGCTAATACTTCATTATTCGATGTGTCTACCTTAAAGAGATTTCGTATCACAACAGTAGAAGACTTTACCTACTGAGTGAGCAGCGATGAACTTTATTAGAAACAAGTAACTTCTGTAAACCAATGAAACTGGAAGCACAAAATGCCTCAATATGTACTGGTCTTTCCACGGCAGCCATGCACAATGTGACCAACCTTTTTCCCGCACTCATTCAGTACCGACACAAAAGTAAGTAGCAGACAACCTTTAATCCTACAATTAAGGGTAAAAAATCTTGCAGCAACTTAAAACAAAGAAAACTCTAAATTTAAGGCACAAGTATTGTCTGGCCCTATTGTCTGCTGTTCCGACACCGCTTAACTGTCGGGATAGATGTTACGGAGGCCCGTAACAATAAGGTAAAAAATAATGTGTTGAAAGCTTGGTTGAACTCAAGCGGTCGAATCGCACTTCGTGAGAACCCGAAGTGTATAGGATTCTTTACTGGGTCCGGCGTCCACCATTCATCGAGACCCAGAAAAGGTACACCATTAAAGTTAATCACTAAATTTGGCCCCTACGAGAGGTGGGTGATCGAAACACGGAGGATTGCACCTTCATACAGCATGTCTTCCAACATAGGAAACAAATTGACCTACTTACTACATATAATTTCCTAAGGGATTCTCTGGAAATTAAATTCATTCCCTCAATTAAATAGGTTTATTAAATAAATTGAAAAAAAAATGTATTAACAACATACCACTCGGCTATTGCCGAGAAATATACCTGAATTTTAAATTTCTAGACTACTTTCATATATATGAGTGGTCATGAGTTTCCCTGAAACACTAGAAATAATCACAGAACCAGCTGTTTACCTTTTTCATTGATATCTGCTAGTCTCGCACAACTTCAGTTTGTAAGAAAGCTGGAAAAATTGAAGTAAATCTCCAAATGAACCAAATTTGCTCGGAAGAACGTTAAAATTACACGCTCGTCGGGCGTTATTAATATTGGTGCTAATAGTTCTAATTCAAGATGTCAACAAGGAGCTCGTTCCGAGACTATCTCATTACAACAGAATGAAAATTAATAAAGTTGTTAAAATAATTCTTAAATTCTTAAGTTTTCGAGAAATCTAATTACAACACTTTCAGCATCAATTCAGACTATTTCTGCCTACTAGAGTTTGTGCATAGACTTTTATACGATGCCCAGCTCGGCTGGGTTCAGTTTATGCTTGTTGACACAGGCGACCAACTCGGGCAAAATAATAGGGCAAAACTTTAGATTTCTTTGGTCTACCATGGGCAAACAGAGAGTAAGTTCGCTTTAAAAATCGCTTCTTAACTGTTAATAATTCCAAACTTGGACAAAATTCACCTCAGAACTCCCGGAGGGGGAGGCTGCTTACTCTCGGTCTTGTTCCTAAGCTGGCGGACATGGGTGTATGTCGACTACCTTACTGGCTTTAACAACCGCACGCGATTTTTTGTTATTTTCACATGTTTTTTGATTGCATACTGACCGCGTGGAGCCTACACGCGTAGCGAGTCCAGATAAACACTGCGAAAAAGCACCTGTCGGCCCCCGCGGGGCTCCAAACTCGCGTTTATATACTCGTGTTTATATACATAACCTTGGGTCGGCCTACAAAAGAAAGGATAGGATTTCTGTAACCTTGGACATACCTCTTTAGAGTAAGATGGAAGAAAACACAACAATAGAGAGAGAAGATATTATTTCCGTATTTCTCTGAATACAGGAAATCGCATCTGTTTATGAATTTCTGCAAAATCCAAGTTTTTCATCAACACAAAGTATTACATGAGAAAACAAAAGCAATTTGTTGAAGAGAACAACAATTTAGCTGAATGTATTAAAGTAAATTTAATGAGAGGGAATATTCTGCATGTCGCGCAATTATCGTTCACAACAGCATTTTTCCTCCCTATCTCTGTTAAACTCAAGATATCACCATTAATTATGCTTGCAATCACTCACATACCAATCTCTCTTTACACGACGCATCCTCTATTTATCTTCTGTATTACATTCATTACAATCCTAACGCAAAATCCAGGAATCCAGGTTCCGACCATTTGAAAGCAAGTTTATGGCCTTTTACGGCGTCGACAGTGACTTATTTCGAATTTAGGATAGAGCTTTCACACATTAGGTATGGTCATGCGTACAGTCTGCCAAGATTCCTGTTGCGTTCAGCCAACCAAATGCAACTCAGTGTCATACTTCCTCCTCCTATTGTTTTATTACATGATATTTTAAAGTTTACGAGCTCGACTGAGAGTCGAATCAGGATATCTCTCATTTATGCTCCAACCCAGCAGAAAAACACTGTTTTTCTATCCTGGTGTCACTGAGATTTTAAGGTGAACATACAGTATATCCACATTATCGACTCATTATCATGTTTAAAATTTTAATTCTTTATTCTTCTTTCCTTTGCATATAAGCACTGCTTAAACTTAAAAAGAAGTGAATTTCTTATCTGTCCGCGCTTCCGGTGCTAAACTCGACTACAATTTCCGTCAACATTTTATCTTAATGGTTATCGTTTGTAGTTCCCTCAACTTCACTTACCGTGGTACGTGTGTTTGGTGCCCGTTTACGAATCTAGACAGGTCTCTATCTTGGCAGTAAAAGTCCAAAAACTTGTATGGTAACATCCTTCTCCACCCATTGGAACTGAAGGTCACTATATGACCTTCAGTATATTGGGCTTACTCGCCCAAGTTATACTGATGGAGATAATGCTATAGCTTGAACAAATAAGTTTATGAGAAGGGAAAGGGTTAATTTATGTTCAATTAGTTTCCTGTATCGACAGTATTTTCCTTAGAATTAACTATGATTTTGATGCTTTACTACCAGTACTATTATTTAGGATACAAGACCTACTATTACTCTATTTGAACTCATTATGATTACTTATACTCAGTAGAAATTCTTTAACACTCTTCAAGATTTCGTAGGAAACTCATGACCTCTGTGTGAAACTCCTACCTTTGTGAACGTTTCCATATTACCTTAGCCTACTTTGTTATATTAATTTTGTTATAGTAGTTCAGCGACTTCATCTGATTATGTCTACAATCTACCTAATGTATACTTTATACACTTTAATATTCATGCTTCATTCATATTACACTGTTCTATTTGTGATTTCTTTTATAATTTCTTTATTTTGTATATCATTCTTTTACTATTTCCTTTTTTACAAGGTGCTTTCGTTTTTCTAACATGACCAGTTCACACACTCACTAGTATGTTTCTTCACGATTTTAATCATACGTCATTGTATTATAGAACAGGTATTAACACTTGACATTATTACTTTTCCATACAGGTCTTGGAAGCTGCAGTTGCGCACCAGGTTTCACGTAGGCAAGAGTTCGGCTATGATAGCGTTCGTACTCACTAGTAGTTACTTATTTTCTTGTGATTACATAGAAAAGGCCTCCATTGTGTCACTGAAATGTTTATCTCAGTGTCGTCACCATTATCCCTTGGATATCTCGGCAACATACTTCTTATCTCGGATTCCTTGTGAGCGAGGTGTCAAATTCACTTTGGGCATTTCCAATTCAGACCAATTCATAATATAACGTTTCCATGGAGTTAAAGCCTTCAGAGTGGGCTCTTTAACTTATGAGAGATTTAGCCCCAAAAACAGATAGGAGGCGTGACTGTACCTCTAGTAATTTAAGAAGCTGGCCTAACCGGTCAGTATACCAGGTTGGCTTAAATTGGAAGTATAGATACTAGAGAAGGCATTGTGTGCTTAGGAATGTGAATTTTTCCTCAGCATGCTTGCTCCGATTTGATGGCCTGCCTTCCCCTTTAATTTGGATAGACGACATTCTGTAATTCAGCGTGGCGTAACCTATACCGCCTCTCTAAGGTTATCCTTCATTTATTCCTAGATGTCCAAATCGTAGCCTCCTACCGACGGGCCATGGTATCCAAGAAGGATTTACAGGTTGGGCTTTGATCATTCTTAACAGGTTGTCAGATGTCCATGAAGTTAGTAGGCCACCTACGGCAGGCCAGAATTTCGACATCGTTAGTGCTCCGTTAGTGCTCGTTAGTTGCGCAAACCCCATCGTTAGTGCTACAAAACTAATGTCTCAATTTTAATAGTTACTATTGACCTGCTAACTTCATGCCAGCAGGCCAACATATCAAAATCACACCAAGAGTGAAATTACCGGTTAGAGCAAAGTTAGCGCTCGTTAGTGCTATAAACACTAACGTTAGTGCTTGTATATATACAGTTTTTAGGGCAACAAAATGGGTCAGTTTTATGAAGGTAGCATGAACTTAGCAGGCCATCTATGGTAGACTAGAATTTCCATTTCACAGATCGCTAGGGCTCCGTTAGTGCTCGTTAGTGCCGCAACCCCCATCGTTACTGCTACGAAAATAACATCTCAAACTTAATAGTTACTATTGGCCTGATAACTTCATACCAGTGAACTTGTCAGACCACATACGGCAGGCCAGAATTTCAATTTCACACATTGTTAGTGCTTCGTTAGTGCCGGTTAGTGTCGCAAACCCCATCGTTAGTGCTACAAAAATAAAGTATCAATTTTTAACAATCACTATTGGCCTGCTGACTTCAAGCCAGTGAACTTGGCAGACCACATATGGCAGACCAGAATTTCGACTTCACAGATCGTTAGTGCTTCGTTAGTGCTCGTTAGTGCCGCAAACCCCATCGTTAGTGCAACAAAAGTAACGTCTCAATCTTAAACAATCACTATTGGCCTGCTAACTTCATGCCAGTGAACTTGGCAGACATATACGGCAGACTAGAATTTATACTTCACGGATCGTTAGTTCTTCGTTAGTGCTCGTTAGTGCCGCAAACCCCATCGTTACTGCTACGAAAATAACATCTCAAACTTAATAGTTACTATTGGCCTGATAACTTCATACCAGTGAACTTGTCAGACCACATACGGCAGGCCAGAATTTCAATTTCACAGATTGTTAGTGCTTCGTTAGTGCCGGTTAGTATCGCAAATCCCATCGTTAGTGCTACAAAAATAACGTATCAATTTTTAACAATCACTATTGGCCTGCAAACTTCATGCCAGTGAACTTGGTAGAACACATACGGCAGACCAGAATTTCGACTTCACAGATTGTTAGTGCTTCGTTAGTGCTCGTTAGTGCCGCAAACCCCATCGTTATTCCTACGAAAATAACGTCTCAAAGTTAATAGTCACAGTTGGGCGGGTAACTTCATGCCAATGAACTTGGCAGACCACATACGGCAGACCAGAATTTCGATTTCACTGATCGTTAGTGCTTCGTAAGTGCTCGTTAGTGCCGCAAACCCCATCGTCAGTGCTGACTTCATGCCAGTGAACTTGGCAGAACAGAAACCTCAGACAAGTATTTCGATTTCGCATGTCGTTAGTGCTACTTTAGTGTTCGTTAGTGCCAAAAACCATATCGTTAGTGCTACAAAAATAACGTCTCAATTCTTAACAGTCACTATTCCCTTCCAACTTCATGCCAATGAGCTTGGACGGCCACCTATGGGAGTCCAAAATTTTGACTTCAAACGTCGTTAGTGCTTCGTTAGTGTTCGTTACTACAACAAACCCCATCGCTAGTGCTAGGAAAATAAGGTCTCAAGTTTAATAGTTAGTATTGGCTTAATTGGCCAGCTCACTTCATGCCAGCAGGCGAACATATGGAAATCACACCAGAAAGAAACTGCCGGTTCGAGCAGCGTTAGCGCTCGTTATTGCGATAAACATTAATGTTACTGCTTCTATATATACAGATTTTTGCGTAACAAAATGGGCCCGTTTCATGAAGCTGACAAGCCACGTATTGCAGATCACGATGTCAACCTCACATATCATTTGTGCTTCGTTCGTGCTCGTTAGTGCTATATATCCCTTCGTTAGTGCTTCAAAGACAACGGACATATACGGTATAATATTTAAGAAATCGAATTTCCTCACCTAATTGCATGACAACACGTCCCAAAGAGCTTACCCAAGAGTACAATCTTGATTGCACCCAGTAGTGGTCGTTAGTGACGCATGCCCCATCATTACTGCTCTCCAGATATTGCCAACAAATTTGTAAAAAGCTCTTATTGGCCTGCTAATTTGTGGCAGCACGCCAGGGACGAAACATACTACAGATTGCACCCGTCATTAGTGCTTCGTTAGTACTTGTTACTGAAGATTAGTATATCGTTATTGCTTCGTAGTTAATAACTACATTTAAAAGAGCATTAATGTCTGCAATATAATGGCAGCAGACAACGGACGAAATGTACTACAGACCACATTTTCAATCGCATCCGTCATTAGTGCGTCGTTAGTGCCCCATATCCCACCGCTAGTGCTTCACAGAAAACGAATATATTTTTAAGGAAAGACATTTTTGCCAGCAGATCAAGATCAAATCTACGCAGACCACAATTTTGATTACACTCGTTATTAGTGATTTGTTAGTGTTAGCTAGTGTTGCGTATTCCATCGTTAGTGATCCACAGGTAAGTTCTAAAATTCTACAAACTTCATTTTCCTCTCATAATTTCGGGTCTAGGTCAAAACCCCCACAGCCAAAACCCCCACACTCAAGAAATGTCAAAACGCCCACACGATCGGTCATAACCCCCACACAAATGGACAAATCCCCCAAACTCACGAACGGTCAAAACCCCCACAGCCAAAACCCCCACACTCAAGAAATGTCAAAACGCCCACACGATCGGTCATAACCCCCACACAAATGGACAAATCCCCCAAACGCACGAACGGTCAAAACCCCCACAGCCAAAACCCCCACACTCAAGAAATGTCAAAACGCCCACACGATCGGTCAAAACCCCCACACAAATGGACAAAACTCCCACACATAGCAACGGTCACAATCTCCACATAAATGGACAAAACCCCCACACAAATGGACAAAACCCCCACACAATCGGACAAATCCCCCACACTCTGAAAATACCGTGATTGCACGTCTTTGTTGCGGCTCTTTACTAAGCCCACCTTAGTGTTTCTGTCATTACAAAACAGTGCAAGAAGAATAGTTGCAACATCGGTTTAAGTGGAATAAAAAATGTTATTAAAAAGTACAAGGGCAAGACATACAACCAGGATCATTTCAGAGTGTGGGAGATTTGACCGATTGTGTGGGAGTTTTGTCCATTTGTGTGGGGGTTTTGTCCATTTATGTGGGGATTGTGACCGTTGCTATGTGTGGCTGTTTTGTCCATTTGTGTGGGGGTTTTGACCGATCGTGTGGGCGTTTTGACATTTCTTGAGTGTGGGGGTTTTGGCTGTGGGGGTTTTGACCGTTCGTGCGTTTGGGGGATTTGTCCATTTGTGTGGGGGTTATGACCGATCGTGTGGGCGTTTTGACATTTCTTGAGTGTGGGGGTTTTGGCTGTGGGGGTTTTGACCGTTCGTGCGTTTGGGGGATTTGTCCATTTGTGTGGGGGTTATGACCGATCGTGTGGGCGTTTTGACATTTCTTGAGTGTGGGGGTTTTGGCTGTGGGGGTTTTGACCGGTTCCCATAATTTCATGCCAAAAAGCCACCCACTAAACCTACAACAGACCACAATTTTGATTACACCCGTCATTAGTTCTTCGTTAGTGCTTGTCAGTGAACCATATCCAATCGTTTATGCTTCACAGATAACGGATACATTCTTGAAGAAAACCATTATTGGCCTGGTAACTTCATGCCAGTAGTCGAGGGACGAAATAGACGGCAAACCACAAGCTTGATTACATCTGTCACTAGTTCTTCGTTAGTGCTCGTTAGTGCCGCACATCTCATCGTTAGTGTTCGCTAGTCCTGCATATCCCATCGTTAGTATTGCATATATAACGGCTACATTTTTAAAGAAATCCATTGTTGCCATGTTAACCTCAACCCAGGAAACGAGGAACAAAATCAACTGGAGGGTACAATTTTGATTACATTTGAATTTAGTGCTTCATCAGCACGTGTCAGGCGCGCATATTCCACCGTTAGTGATCCACTGATAAAGGCTAAACTTTTTAAGAAAGACAATATTGATCTGATAATAGTATGGTAGCAGACCAGGGACGAAATCTACGGGAGACCACAGTTTTGATTACGCCCGTCATTAGGCTTCAATAGAGCTACTTTGTGCCTCATATGAAACCGTCATCTGTCATTAATTCTTCGTTAGTGACGTACGTCCCATCGTTAATTTTTGTTAGTGCTGCATATCCCATCGTTAATATTCCATACATATCAGCTACGTTTTTAATAAAGTCATTACTAGCCTTCTACTTCATTCCAGCATAATATTGATCAGAGGAGACCACAATTTATATTACACCCTTCATTAGTGCTTAACGAGTGCTTTGTTAATGCCGCATATTCCATCGTTAATGTTTCACGAATAACAGCTACATTTTTTAAGAAGCAAATATTGGCCTGCTAACTTGATACCATTAGAACAGGGACGAAATCTAATGAAGGTTATGATTTAGATTACACTCCTCATTAGTGCTTTGTGATTGCTCGTTAGTGTCGTATGTCAGACCGTTGGTTCCTCAAAGCTAACGGCTACATCTTTCAAGAAAACATTTTTTGCCTGCTAAGTTTATGGCAGCAGAGCAGGGATCAAATCTATGCAGACAATAATTTTGATTACATCTGTCATTAGTGTTTCTATAGTGCTCTCTAGTGCCACACATCCCATCGTTCATGTTCGTTAGTGCTCCATATCTTATAATAAATACTGCACATGTGTCGGCTATATTTTTAAAGAAAGGCAGTATTGGCCTGCTAATTTTATGGTAGGAGACATAGACCAAGTCCGCAGAAGAACCGAATTTTGATTACACCTGTCATTAGTGCTTCTTAAGTATTTCCAGTGCCGCTATCCCACCATCAGTGATCGACCGATTACGGCTACATTTTTTAAGGCCATTAGTGACCTGTTATCTTCATGCCAGCAGACCAGAGGCGAAATCTACGGTAGACCACAATTTTTATTATACACGTCATTATTGCTCATTAGTGCTGCATATCTCAACGTTAGTGCCCTACAGATAATGTCTATACTTTTAAAAAATCCATTTTTTCCTTCTAATTTCAATCAAACACGTCACGCACGAAACCTACAGCAGACCACAATTTTGATTTTATCTATCATTAGTGCTTCGTTAGTACTCGTTAATGTTGTATATCATATCGTTAGTGAACGCCACATTACAATTAGTATCAGGTTGGAACTACCATTTCGACTGGTAAAAATAAATAATGCCATTCGTTTGTGCTGTATTAGTGTTGGTCAGTGCAGAAATTTCCGCGTTTGTGCTATCAAAATAAAGTTATGAAGAATTTTTTTTTAATTTTCGGGCAACTTGACGTCAAGCTAGCCCCGCTTTCTTCCTTAATTAAGATAGAATTGTCTTCCTAATGGCAAACTTTGTGCTACATTAGTGCGGGTTAGTGCCCAAATATGAGCGTTTGTACTGTTCAAATAACGCCAGAATAAGGAAATAAATTAGCGTCAAGTTGGCCCCGCTCTTTTTCCTAATTGAGATAGAATTGATTTTGTAATGCCAGACCTTTGTGCTACGTTATTGCAGATTAGAGCGCAAATTTGAGCGTTAATGCTGGAATGAAGTAGAAGGCTAGTAATGACTTTATTAAAAACGTAGCTGATATGTATGGAATATTAACGATGGGATGTGCAGCACTAACGAACATTAACGATGAGATGTACACCTTGTCTCAAAAAGGTTGAGCGCATTCTTTATTGGTGTTTTGAGGCAAAAATTTTCTAAGTCCAGCTTCGGGTATCTTCGGGAAAAAGTAAGCCAGGTTCGAACCTCCAAGCCAGCCTTTGCAATCGGGAAAAAGTTTGCAGATGTGTTTTTCTTCTTTTAAATATAATAAGACTTGTTACCAAGTGTTTAAAAAAGCAACATTGATTGAAATACTTAATGATACAATATTTCGAAACCTTTTTTTTTTAATGTTAGCACATGCTTGTTTGTCATTTAGCTCTCCATACGTAATGGAACATTTAAATACGTTAAGGAATCTTTCCATATGTAAAAGAATGCTCAAAGTTAAGAAACAGAACATAATTATCGCCTGAGTACTAAAATAAAAGTCAAAGTAGAACAGAAACAGCGTTTGTAATGGATATGAATGTCAAAATTATCTTGAGATCCGTTATACATCGCTAGAAGGTTGTGTTAGCTCATTGGTAAGCTGTCGGATTTCAAATCATAAGGTTGAGGGTTCGAATTCCGTCTAGGCTAAACCTTTTTTTAAAATTATATTTTCCGCAATGCATGAAAAATTATATAAAATAATTACATTAGAATACATAAGTTGTGTATATATAACATAATCATTGCAGAACATAGTAATTATTATGTTTAAAATATAACATCTGGGATAATTTTCACAGTAGGTCGGTATTATATATGAGGATGTAAATACAAGTTAAGAAAATCATTTAATAGCAATAAATAAGTTATGTAGTGTATTTATTTGCATCTATTTGTCATACAGATGTAACTTCTCAATATTCTCATTACAGCATGTCATTTACATTCGTGAAATACAATATATTCCTACGGATATAGAAAGTGTATAAACAGAGTATCCAAAGTCGTATCCTGCTTCAAGACACATAACTTTTCCCGATCCCCTTAACGTCACGGGAAGAAACACAAATTCTCTTTAGAACGGAATGTCGTTACTTAGAGTCTCATTCGAATACGTTGAATATGCTTTTGTATATTCATCTCTCTCTCTCTTTCGCTTTGTTTATGTGTGTGTGTGTGTGTGTGTGTGTGTGTGTGTGTGTGTGTGTGTGTGTGTGTGTGTTGCGGAATATCCCAAGTTGAATACAACATTTGCCAAGTATATGAGCATCATCGTCATCGAATACCAGAAATTGAAAATCGTGTTTCTTCAGATTGGGTTTGTGTGTTCATGTTAGCTCTCTGGTAGAGTACGGACTTGCCAATAAAGAGGTCTTGAGTTCAAAACCTACAGCTAATTATCATTCTTTTGTTGGTAGGATTGCACAGAAATCGGATACAAGGAGTGGTTTACTTCTAGAAATATTTTCAGAAGCGTTTAGGTAGCCCTGAAAAGGGCTGTTTTCGGGAGTTAAGGCGGGGACATTAATATTGTGTCCAAGACCCTTCTGAATTTATTACACGCTCCATTCTTCTGGGCATGGAATCTATTACATGGGTGACAAATCTATCTCCTTCCCCTACCTCCAGCCATGCTTCGGAAACAAGATGCCACAGGTCATCCTGAGTTCTTGGTGGATCTGCCTCAGGCCAACTTTCCCTTAGAGTACGCTTCACTTCTGCCCACATATTTTCCATGAGATTGAGGTCTGCTCCACGAGCGGCCAGTCGATTAAATCAATCTCAGGGTGCCCTGCGAACCATTCCTGAATCACACGGGAAGTATGTATTGGCGACTGGTATAGCTGGAACTGAATTACACCATCAGGCTGAAATACTCGTACAGATAGCACCATGATATTATTGATAATGTCTAAGTACTGAGCATTGTCCAGATGTCCTTCAATTCTATGAAGCTGTCCTGCTCCGCGACTGGAAATCCAACCCCAACATAAAATAGATACATGGCCACTGCGATTGCAAGCAGCCACATATCCATGGTCATATCGGGTGCCTCTCGGACGATACACAAAACTGCGTCCCTCCTTTGATGTGAATATGGATTCATCTGAGAAAACTACGTTTTCCCAATTGAGACCCACATTCGCCTGTGCAAACGCGAGACGGTAAATTTTGTGGTCGCCGGAGAGTTTTTCCTTCACGGCAGCAACACGGCCACGTAACCCAGCATGACGAAGCCTTCGCAGAGCTGTATGCTTACTACCAGGAAAGAGAGGAACCTCCCTTAGCTGTCTAGACGTCCTTAGTGGGTCTAACCGGGCTTCGTTTACTAATCTCGCATCTTGGGCTTCGGTTGACACATGCGGACGACCAGGAGATCGTAAATTATCAGTCTGACCTGTAGCACCATATTTCCGAATCCATCGCCTTCCTGTAGAGGCCGGGACACCTACTCGCCTGCTAGCTGCAGTTGCAGAATAACCTTCCAACTCCCATAAAGTAATTACTGCTGTACGTCTATCCATAGTTACCAATGTTCTGAGCTGTGAGAAGGAAGCAATAGGTAAAAGCTAGTACCTGACGTGTGATTGGTTACTTGCACGACACGCCTATTGTGGGGAACAGCGTTGCCAGATCTAGCATAATGATGCTAGATCTAGCATAATTTGCATGTCTCTAGCATCTAGCATCTTGCTTTTAGCATCCTGCCCAAATCTAGCACAATTTCAGCAAGTTTGTCAAAAAGCCGTAAAACCTGGAGATGAGAAAGAAGTTGGTCGTGGGAAGAAAAAGAACGGCAGAAATGTATCCTCTTCCATTGATTCATACAGTCGGTAAACCATACAGGCAGTCTTATTTTTCGAAGTAAGTTCGAAACGTCTTTGGGCTTTTTTGTGGCTCCACCCAGGGTTTTCTAATCCTTTAACTCCGACGCATGGGCGGAGCTATGGGGGCCATTCTCCCCCCAACTTTTTGACAACTTCACCATCTTTATTTCTGACTTCATGATCATATTTATTCCTGAAATGACAGCTCCGAGACCGACCAAAAATCTGCCCCCCCCCCAGCAGACGATTCCCAACTCCGCTTATGCTGCGAAGTAATTTTCTTTCAAAATATGTAAACAAAAACTTTGCATTCATTTATACGACATATACGCCATTGAATCTGGCAACGACTGCATTAATTTAGTTGAGTTAAAATTTTGGTGCGTGAAGTATTGACTTCTATCCATGCATTCTTGCTCTCTGTGTATTTTAAGTTACGTTATCGTATCTCAACTTCGTTTTTTTAAACTCCTGAATTAGTAATTATGAGGATCTAGCATAATTTGACCGAATCTGGCATAAGTTCGATCAGGTTTTGGAATAATTCCGAGCTGTGAGTCTGGCAACGCTGGTGGGGAACGACTTGGTCAACGACTCGCGAAAGAAATCTGAAAATGGTGCGCCGTAATAATAATATTAAAAACAGTTTTTATAAAGGAATATTAATACATACGAAAAGCTGTTTAAAGAATGAATTGTTATACTGACTTTACACGTATAAAAACATATACCATATACCAAACAGATTGAGCGATATGATGATAGCTGTTTTGAGACAAACACTTTCGAAGTCCAACTTCGGGTATCTTCGGAAAACAGTAAACTAAAGCTGCTGGTTCGAACCTCCAAAGCCAACCTTAGTAATCCGGAAACGATGTACAGATATGTTTTTCCTTCTGTTAAATATAATAAGACATGTTGAAATGGTATTAAGTGTAGAAAAAAGTAACATTGAAATACTTAATGATACAATATTTCGAGACTATGTATTCACACTCTCGTTTCGTCATTGTGATTTCCATACGGAAAAGAGCATTTACGTATGAGCTCAGTTATATTTCAGAAGCAGCTTCCGAAAAGCGGTCATATTAGCTCAGTGGTACACCACCGAGCGCTTAAATCGTGAGTTCGATACCCGTTCAGGTGAAATTCTTTTATGATATTCTACTTTCCTTAATGCATGAAAATTATGTAAAATAGTTACATTACAATTCATCAGTTGTATATATCAGTTGAATATATATATTCATATCATCAGTTGTATATATCAGTTGAATAGCCTATATATATTCATATCATTTCACGACATAAGTAATTCTTATCTTTAAAATATAACATCTGAGGTATTGACAGAACGTCGGTGTGTTATGTGTGAATATTGAATACAAATTTAAAAAATCGTGTAATAGCAATAAATAAGTTATGTAATGTATTTATTTGCAGCTACTTTCATCGCAGATAACTTCTCAATATTCGCATTACAGCATTTAGGTAGAGCATATCGAAAATCGGATCGTGGTCCAAGGCAAAAAACTAGCTAGCCCCAAACTGTCACGCAAGAAATTCGCGAATCGCAAAAGTAAAGTGAAGAGATTGAGAGCGGCAATTCCTTAATCGCTCTCTCTCAACTCTCTCTTATCTGCATTTATACACATAAAAGTGTATGTATGTATGTTCCAACATAACTCATGTATGCCTAGAGCAGGGTTTCTCAACCTGGGAGTCGCGGCCCCTAGGGGATCGCGAAGATAGGCGGAAGAGATAAATATAGTTAGAATCTAATACCAGAAATTATTTTTAAATATTATTTTTAATTTTGTTCTGATAAGCATACTTTTATTTTTTATACACATTGTAAAGAACAATAAAAAATAAGTCTACTGAACATTTTCAAAGGGTGTAGAATTCGTGTTACTATTCGGTTCAAAGTCTCTTGTCATCGCGAATTCTGTCGAGAAATTTGAAGCTTAAAATATACAAAACGATAATCATGCCTGTTGTTCTGTATGGTTGCGAAACATGGTCGCTTACTCTGAGGGAAGAACATAGACTGAAAGTATTTGAGAACAAGATCCTTAGACGAATATTCGGACCCAAGAGGAACGGGAATGGGGAATGGCGGAAACTTCATAACGAGGAACTACATAATTTATACGGTTTACCCAACATTGTTAGGGTCGTCAAGTCTAGAAGGCTTAGGTGGGCAGGTCATGTAGCTACAATGGAAGAAAGTAGAAACGCTTTCAAAATCTTGACTGGAAGACCGATCGGAAAACGACCATTAGGAAGACCTAGGTGCAGATGGGAGGACAATATTAAGATGGATCTCGCTGAGATAAGAATACAAAGTAAAAACTGGATCCAATTGGCTAAGGATAGAAGTCAGTGTAGAGCTTTTGTGAACGCGGCATTGAACCTCCGGGTTCCATAGGCCATAGAGTTAGTTAGTTAGTAGAGTTGTTTAAAAATGAATTTAAATCAAAGAGGTATGATATAAAACTAATGAGAGCTGTATATAGAAATACTAGAAAAATACACATGCAACAAAACCTGCACATTGAAATACAATTAAAATTAAAACCTAATGAGATACCTAAGCATGGTGTAATTTCACTAGTGCAGCAATGTCCGGTTCAATCTTCATGACGAACATTATCAAACCATTTTCAACTGATAAGCGATTTCTTATCTTTGTTTTAATGTTTACCATAAAAAAAACACACTTTCGCACAAGTACGATATAGCAAATGGAATTATTACTTTTAAAGCAGCAATCCCCAGACCAGGATATTCTTCTCTCCTTATCAGGCAGAACTTGTCCAAGTCTTCGTTACAAAAAAAACAGTTGCAAAGACTTGTCGCATGATCATTCTATTATTTGGTCAAGAAGTTGTGGGCTTAGATCGAATACGTTAATGGCCTCTTCAATGAAGGAGTTTAACATCCATCTTGAATCAGCACCTTCGTCATTGGGAATATAGATATTACAGTTACTGTATCCACTGTCAGTGCCGGGCGCCGAGAAAAGGGGCCACACATTTCGGAGGAAGTGTGTTACTCATGTTAGGAAAGTACATGTGCACATGTGTAAAATAGAAGGAAAAACGTAATAAAATGTGCTGAAAATTAAGGAAAGGTAGGGTTTATTTTGAAAATGTTATTGAGCTTCGTGCCAACCATGGTGGCGCTTCGTAGCTAGTCTGTCGACGTCACTCATATATACGGTGACATCGTACTATACTCTCGCTCCGGGCACTGATTTTCCATGGCACTGTTCACTATAAACAAAAAAATGGATTCTACTATTATAGAAATAGGTATGTTAAAAATCCCACACAAGCTTATTATAAAACAAATTATAAAACGGTCGCTGGCAAGAGAGTGTGATAAAAGGGGATCGTGACAGAATTAGATTGAGAACCACTGGTCTAGAGTAATTTTAACCACGTTTCTTATAGTTTCAAAAAGATTGCTGTCGGGTTACCTATGGTGAATGGGAGGGGGATACATATAAAAGATTGCTAGAAAATGATCGATATTAGATTCATAGTTTTCGGGGTCGCTTAGATTAATAGTGAGACTTTCAATTTCGCTTAACTCCGATTAAGCTCTCATTAGTAGGGATGGGCACGAACGACTTTTCTTTGAAACTCGACTCGACTCGAAACAGACATCTTTGAGGTCTACTCTTGGACTCGGCGCGAAAAATATCTTCCAACTCGACTCGGATTAGAGTCAAGTCGAACCAAAACGAGCCAAATCCTGTGTGTAGTCCTACCTAGACAATACATAGACAATAATTATTCTATCATCAATTATACTACTATTACTACAAATAATAATAATAATAATAATAATAATAATAATAATAATAATAATAATAATAATAATAATTATTATTATTATTATTATTATTATTATTATTATTATTATTATTATTATTATGACAACACCGTGTACAAACATGAACAATAGATGGTTAGTAAAGGAATACTAAAAGCTAGTTGACTGCCGACGTCGGTAGTCATGAACTCTACAAGGCAAAGACATCGTTC
The DNA here is from genome assembly GCF_964235325.1 of Thermobia domestica. NCBI lineage: Eukaryota > Metazoa > Arthropoda > Insecta > Zygentoma > Lepismatidae > Thermobia > Thermobia domestica. The sequence goes on from NC_137457.1 coordinate 69,899,854, forward strand.
ATTACTCTAAGCTGTAAGCGTCGGTGGACTACAGATGGTCAACTATTGACCTCTCGCCAGAAATTGGTGGCCCCGCAGCGACGATCCGCGGTGGCCCAAGTTCCATTTTGAAAACTTTACCACCAGCAGCAGAGACGCGATGAAACGCCAACGAACCACAAAATTACTCTCCCAAAATATGTCAAAATGCTTATATGTGTGATTTGTTTATATTTAGGTGAATCAAAAAAACACAAAACAAATACCCGGGGTGGACGCAAACTATCAATATTACGATTACTAGGCACGTGTTCTCCTGACTTCCCCACGGAAACGATCATAAAAAGCTTGGTTGTTGAAGGATAAATCATTGACGTCTTAATTTAGCCAACCAGAGAAACCCCTACATCTCGAGTTCTAGAAGGTGATACCGCGAACCGTTTCAGATTTATTGCTTCCTGGTGGAGTACTATCCATGAGCAAAATTTGAGCATAATAGCCGACATGCATCTTCGGTGCCTCTTATCTTTAGTACAATTTTAACCAGAGATGGTGTGGGTCAATGAAAATTTGATCCACAACCCACCATGACCCACTATCACCCACCACCCAAATGCCCCATTGGCCCACTCTGACCCATCAACCATCGTGATCCACTCTGACCCACCACCAACTATGAACCACTCTGAACCATTGCGACCAACTCCGACCCACCAAAACCCATCGACATCAACTCTGACCGATGGCCCACGTCCTCCCCTCCATTGACTAAAGAGGTTACACTTGTAATAAAACAAGACTGTGAAATTATCACTTATCGGAGTTTGAATTTCTACCGTCAATGGCTCAAGCACCTCTCTGTTACAATACTGGTGGGTCTGACCTTTACGATATATAATGGCAAAGTGTTTCTCATCTTCCAAATTAAAATGAATTTAAATTTATCATATATAATTATTTCTTTGTTGTCTTACAGACACATTTCAGTAGAAAATAGGGTGAAATTTGAAAGTTTCAAATCAAGGAAAAGTAGAACAACGTAAAAAAAAAAAAAAAAAAAAAAAAAGAGAGAGAGAGAAACTAATTTTCTATTTAATTAAGCATGCCGTACTAATTGAAAATGCCCATGTAATTAAGTTTAGAATACAAATTTTATGGCCGTTTTTCTCTAACTTTATGGCTTGATTGCCTTATGCTCGGAACGCTCCATACATTAAACACCAGCTTCAGCAATTATAAATAGAAAGCAGTGGGTATAAAATTAAAAAAGAACTTTAGTTTGCATTACTCAATTTTTTTCTCAACTAATATCAATCGTTTTCGATTATTTTTACAAATCAACCCACTACCAATTTCCAATATATAGAAAATGCACCCCCGTCCCCCCGCTCATAAAAGATAATTTAAAAAAATGCCAGGACATATTTTCTTTATTTTTAATAAAGAGTTATATGTTGAATTTCAGCTCTCAGTTGAACGGCTTGTAAGATACTAAATTTTTCGCAAAAATTCGGACTTCTACTCCCCCTAAGGATATGTATTATAATGAAAGTGACAAGCGTATGGTAACTTCCCAGTTGGGAATGGAGCCTGATTATATACCAAACGTCAATTCATTTGACTTTGCAATTTGACCGTGATGATTACGCAGACATAGTTACTTTCAATTTTTTATGATACATATCCTTATTTCATATGTTACAGATGATTCAAAAATATTTTTTCAAGCAGTTAGCTCCTCTAGAATCTCACAGGCTGCATCCCAAAATCCAACTCCTACTATCCTATGACAATCCAAAAGTGACTGAACTTTTTTTATTAGGAACAAATGACAAAAGAAAAATGGAGATCTTGAAAGTAAAATGTAGAAAAGCTCGGTGCCCCCAATAACTACATATTTCTCCACCCCTTCATCCCGAACTTAAAAATAAAACTTAATTCGAATATGGTTAATTAGTGAATTTATTACAGTTAAATTCCACTCACTACATGCTACAGCTACAACTATGTAACAAAAAATAACAACTGTGAAACATGTTCTGAATTACTATTAGATTTCTTACGCTATTATTAAACATATTAGAATAGTAAAAGAGGATTGATCGTGAAATAGTATATTTGCTCTTGATTTATAACTTTTTTCATACGGAAAAAATTAAAATATTATTCAAGTTTTAAACTTTGCACTCTGCAAATATGTTGCCCTCTAGGCAATGGGACTAATGTGAAATGTGGATTAATGTGGACTAATGGGAAATGCTGCACTGTTAGCAGCGCTGAAAACTTACGATTCGATTCTAATATCGAATGATTTCGATATCTTTATGTCGCTACGTAACCACCCTGGGTGCTAATGGAAGCTTAATTGGACTTGAATTGAAAGTAGAACTATTCACCTAAGCGACCACGAAACTATAGATTCGATACTAATATCGACCCGTTTCTAGCATTTTTGATATGTATCCCGACAGTACTCTTTTTCCAGACTGTAAGAAATATAGTTAAAATTGCTCTAGATATATCAGAATTATGTTGAAATACACACATAAATCCACTTTTATATTCTGTATAAATAGAGAGTGAGCGAGCGAGCGAGCGAGCGAGAGAGAGCGACTCAAGGCATCACCACCTCCACATTGCAAAAGCATATATCAGGAATTGAATTGAAAATCTATGTAAAGACTTTCTGCTGTGGCATGCTTCATAAAGACAATTCCAGTCTGCTCACGTGACCTTTGGGGTTCATGAATTTTTTTTGCGAGCGTTCCGACTTTGGATTCTCTGTTTATACCTTCTGTTTATGCATCGAATAACTTTTCAAGAACATAAATGACATTCTGTATTATGAATGTTGAGAATTACCCTCTATATGACAAATAGTTGCAAATAAATACACTACATGATTTATTTATTGCTATTGAACGAGTTTCTTAACTTGTATTTACATCCTCATACCGACCTACTGTGAAAATCATCTCAGATGTTATATTTTAAACATAATAATTACTATGTTCTGCAATGATTATGTTATATATACACAACTTATGTATTCTAATGTAATTATTTTATATAATTTTTCATGCATTGCGGAAAATATAATTTTAAAAAAAGGATTAGCCTAGACGGGATTCGAACCCTCAACCTCATGATTTGAAATCCGACAGCTTACCAATGAGCTAACACAACCTTCTAGCGATGGATAATGGATCTCAAGATAATTATGACATTCATTTCCATTACAAACGCCGTTTCTGTTCTACTTTGACTTTTATTTTAGTACTCAGGCGATAATTATGTTCTATTTCTTAACTTTGAGCATTCTTTTACATATGGAAAGATTCCTTAACGTATTTAAATGTTCCATTACGTATGGAGAGCTAAAAGACAAACAAGCATGTGCTGACATTGAAAAAAAAAGTTTCGAAATATTGTATCATTAAGTATTTCAATCAATGTTGCTTTTTTAAACACTTGGTAACAAGTCTTATTATATTTAAAAGAAGAAAAACACATCTGCAAACTTTTTCCCGATTGCAAAGGCTGGCTTGGAGGTTCGAACCTGGCTTACTTTTTCCCGAAGATACCCGAAGCTGGACTTAGAAAATTATTGCCTCAAAACACCAGTAAAGAATGCGCTCAACCTTTTTGAGACAAGGTGTACGTCACTAACGAAGAATTAATGACAGATGACAGTTTCATATGAGGTACAAAAGAGCACTAATGAAGCCTAATGACGGGCGTATTCAAAACTGTGGTCTCCCGTAGATTTCGTCCCTGGTCTGCTACCATACTATTATCAGATCAATATTGTCTTTCTTAAAAAGTTTAGCCTTTATCAGTGGATCACTAACGGTGGAATATGCGCGCCTGACACGTGCTGATGAAGCACTAAATTCAAATGTAATCAAAATTGTACCCTCCAGTTGATTTTGTTCCTCGTTTCCTGGGTTGAGGTTAACATGGCAACAATGGATTTCTTTAAAAAATGTAGCCGTTATATGCAATACTAACGATGGGATATGCAGGACTAGCGAACACTAACGATGAGATTTGCGGCACTAACGAGCACTAACGAAGAACTAGTGACAGATGTAATCAAGCTTGTGGTTTGCCGTCTATTTCGTCCCTCGACTACTGGCATGAAGTTACCAGGCCAATAATGGTTTTCTTCAAGAATGTACCCGTTATCTGTGAAGCATAAACGATTGGATATGGTTCACTAACAAGCACTTACGAGGAACTAATGACGGGTGTAATCAAAATTGTGGTCTGTTGTAGGTTTAGTGGGTGGCTTTTTGGCATGAAATTATGAGAGGAAAATGATGTTTGTAGAAATTTAGAACTTAACGATGGAATACGCAGCACTAGCTAACACTAACAAATCACTAATAACGGGTGTAATCAAAATTGTGGTCTGCGTAGATTTGGTCTTGGTCTGCTGGCAAAAATGTCTTTCCTTAAAAATATATTCGTTTTCTGTGAAGCACTAGCGGTGGGATATGGGGCACTAACGACGCCCTAATGACGGATGCGATCGAAAATGTGGTCTGTCGTATATTTCGTCCGTTGTCTGCTGCCATTATATTGCAGACATTAATGCTCTTTTAAATGTAGTTATTAACTATGAAGCAATAACGATATACTAATCTTCAGTAACAAGTACTAACGAAGCACTAATGACGGGTGCAATCTGTAGTAGGTTTCGTTCCTGGCGTGCTGCCACAAATTAGCAGGCCAATAAGATCTTTTTACAAATTTGTTGGCAATATCTGGAGAGCAGTAACGATAGGGCATGCGTCACTAACGACCACTACTGGGTGCAATCAAGATTGTACTCTTGGGTAAGCTCTTTGGGACGTGTTGTCATGCAGTTAGGTGAGGAAAATCGATTTCTTAAATATTATACCGTATATGTCCGTTGTCTTTGAAGCACTAATGAAGGGATATATAGCAATAACGAGCACGAACGAAGCACAAATAATATGTGAGGTTGACATCGTGATCTGCCATATGTGGCTTGTCAGCTTCATGAAACGGGCCCATTTTGTTACGAAAAAATCTGTATACAGGGTGGGCCATTTTAATTAATCCACGGAAATATCTGAAAAATGATAAAACATAGAAGATGTTTGAAGTAAACGTTATATATTGCTAAGGGGGAAAACCATTTCCGCCAAAAGTACCCCTCCTCACCCCACGGAAATGGGGTAACGGGGGGTAACTTTCAAATGTCAAATGGGAACATGGGTCGATCAATACCTCGTTCGAAAGGCCTTGGAAAACTAAGTAACGTAGTACCAAAATTTGTTTCATATGGAGCACCAGTTTTAAAATGGCCGCCATGATATAGTTCGGAAACTTCAGTAGCCGTAGTATGAAAACCGTGGGAGGTAAATGAACGGAACAAAATTGAAATACGTAAATATCATAGGGCATACCGAATGGTGTGGTCCCTGTGATCCCAGTGGCCTCCCTGAAGGGGTCTTGGGGCTAACTTCAAGATTTCAAATAGTAACATGAGTCGAGTGGTGCCTCGTTCGATAAATCTTGCAAAATCACACATCTTGCAGGAGAAAACGATTGAGGTGAAATGGCAGTGTTCTCAAAAGGCCGCCGAAACATAGTATTAGTGTCAGAGAAAAGGTTTAGTATCCGTAGTATGAAAGCGATTGGAGATAAATCAACCGGCAGTTTCATTTCCATATGTGATTTCCATATGTTCGCTGCTGGTATGAAGTTAGCAGGCCAATCAAGCCAATACTTTCTATTAAAATTGAGACGTTATTTTCCTAGCACTAGCGATGGGGTTTGTGATAGTAACGAGCACTAACGAAGCACTAACGATGTGTGAAGTCGAAATTCTGGCCTGCCGTAGGAGGTCTGCCAAGTTCATTGGCATGAAGTTAACAGGCCAGTAGTAGCTATTAAGTTTGAGAGGTTATTTTTGTAGCACTAACGATGGGGTTTGCGGCACTAACGAGCAGTATCGAAGCACTAACGATGTGTGAAACATAAAATTCTGCTCTGCCGTATGTGGTCTGCGAAGTTCACTGGCATGAAGTTAGCCTCCCAATAGTAACTATTATATTTGAGACGTTATTTTTGTAGCACTAACGATGGGGTTTGCGGCACTAACGAGCACTAACGAAGCACTAACGATCTGTGAAATTGAAATTCTGGTCTGCCGTATGTAGTCTGCCAAGTTCACTGGCATGAAGTTAGCAGGCCAATAGTGATTGTTAAAGATTGAGAGGTTATTTTTGTAGCACTAACGATGGGGTTTGCGGCACTAACAAGCACTAACGAAGCACCGACGATCTGTGAAGTAGAAATTCTGGTCTGCCGTATGTGGTCTGCCAAGTTCACTGGCATGAAGTTAGCAGGCCAATAGTGAATGTTTAAGATAGAGACGTTATTTTCGTAGCACTAACGATGGGGTTCGCGATACTAACGAACACTAACGAAGCACTAACGATATGTGAAATCGAAATTCTGGTCTGCCGTATGTGGTCAGCCAAGCTCACTGGCATGAAGTTAGCAGGCCAATAGTGATTGTTAGAGATTGAGACGTTATTTTTGTAGCACTAACGATGGGGATTGCGGCACTAACAAGCACTAACGAAGCACTAACAATGTGTCGAATCCTAGTTGTGGTCTGCTATATATGACCTGCAAATTTCATTGGCATGAAGTTAAAAAGCCCATGGTGATTGGTGAAAATTAAGGCGTTATTTTTGTAGCACTAACGATGGGGTTTGCGGGACTAACGAAGCACTAACGATCGGTGAAGCCGAAATTCTGGTCTGCCGTATGTGGTCTGCCAAGTTCACTAGCATGAAGTTAGCAGGCCAATAGTAACTATTAAGTTTGAGACGTTACTTTTGTAGCACTAACGATGGGGTTTGCGGCACAAACGAGCACTAACGAAGCACTAACAATGTGTCGAATCCAAGTTGTGGTCTGCTATATGTGACCTGCCAATTTCAATAGCATGAAGTTAGCAGGCCAATAGTTATTGGTGAAAATAAGGTGTTATTTTTGTAGCCCTAACGATGGGGTTTGCGGCACTAACGAGCACTAACAAAGAACCAACGATCTGTGAAGTACAAATTCTGGTCTGCCGTAAGAGGTCTGTCAAGTTCACTGGCATGAAGTTAGCAGGCCAATAGAGATTGTTTAAGATAGAGACGTTATTTTTGTAGCACTAACGATGGGGTTTGCTGCACTAACGAGCACTAACGAAGCACAACGATCTGTGAATTGTAAATTCTGGTCTGCCATATGTGGTCTCCCAAGTTCACTGGCAATAGGTTAACCGCCCAATAATAACTATTAAGTTTTAGACGTTATTTTTGTAGCACTAACGATGGGGGTTTGCGACACTAACGAGCACTAACGAAGCACTAACGACATGTGAAATAGAAATTCTGGTCTGCCGTTTCTGTTCTGCCAAGTTCACTGGCATGAAGTTAGCCTCTCAATAGTAACTATTAAGTTTGAGACGTTATTTTTGTAGCACTGACGATGGGATTTGCGGCACTAACGAGCACTAACGAAGCACTAACGATCTGTGAAGTCGAAATTCTGGTCTGCCGTATGTGGTCTGCCAAGTTCACTAGCATGAAGTTAGCCGCCCAATAGTAACTATTAAGTTTGAGACGTTATTTTTGTAGCACTAACGATGGGGTTTGCGTCTCTAACGAGCACTGTAGTTCATGTAGTTCCAGCATGAAGTTAGCAGGCGAATAGTGATTGTTAAGGATTGAGACGTTATTTCTGTAGCACTAACGATGGAGTTTGCGGCACTAACGAGCACTCACGAAGCACTAACGATCTGTGAAATCGAAATTCTGGTCTGCCATATGTGGTATGCTAAATTCATTCCAGCTTCATTAAACAGACTCATTTTTACCCTAAAAACTGTATATTTGGAAGCACTAATGTTAACGTTTGTAGCACTAACGAGCTCTAACGTTGCTCAAACCGGTAATTTAACTTATGGTGTGATTTGGATATGTTGGCCTGCTGGCGTGAAGTTAGCAGGCCAATAGTAACTATTAAAATTGAGACGTTATTTTTGTAGCACTAACGATGGGGTTTTCGGCACTAACGAGCAGTATCGAAGCACTAACGGTGTGTGAAACCGAAATTCTGCTCTGCCGTATGTGGTATGCGAAGTTCACTGGCATGAAGTTAGCCTCCCAATAGTAACTATTATATTTGAGACGTTATTTTTGTAGCACTAACGATGGGGTTTGCGGCACTAACGAGCACTAACGAAGCACTAACGATCTGTGAAATCGAAATTCTGGTCTGCCGTATGTGGTAAGCCAAGCTAACTGGCATCAAGTTCGCAGGCCAATAGTGATTGTTAAAGATTGACACATTATTTTTGTAGCACTTACTATACGGTTAGCGGCACTAACGAGCACTAACGAAGCACTAACGATCTGTGAATTTGAAATTCTGGTCCGCCGTATGTAGTCTGCCAAGTTCAGTGGCTTGAAGTTAGCAGGCCAATAGTGATTGTTAAAGATTGAGAGGTTATTTTTGTAGCACTAACGATGGGGTTTGCGGCACTAACAAGCACTAACGAAGCACCGACGATCTGTGAAGTAGAAATTCTGGTCTGCCGTATGTGGTCTGCCAAGTTCACTGGCATGAAGTTAGCAGGCCAATAGTGATTGTTTAAGATAGAGACGTTATTTTCGTAGCACTAACGATGGGGTTCGCGATACTAACGAGCACTAACGAAGCACTAACGATATGTGAAATCGAAATTCTGGTCTGCCGTATGTGGTCAGCCAAGCTCACTGGCATGAAGTTAGCAGGCCAATAGTGATTGTTAGAGATTGAGACGTTATTTCTGTAGCACTAACGATGGGGATTGCGGCACTAACAAGCACTAACGAAGCACTAACAATGTGTCGAATCCCAGTTGTGGTCTGCTATATGTGACCTGCCAATTTCATTGGCATGAAATTAAGAAGCCAATGGTGATTGGTGAAAATTAAGGCGTTATTTTTGTAGCACTAACGATGGGGTTTGCGGGACTAACAAAGCATTAACGATCGGTGAAGCCGAAATTCTGGTCTGCCGTATGTGGTCTGCCAAGTTCACTAGCATGAAGTTAGCAGGCCAATAGTAACTATTAAGTTTGAGACGTTACTTTTGTAGCACTAACGATGGGGTTTGCGGCACAAACGAGCACTAACGAAGCACTAACAATGTGTCGAATCCAAGTTGTGGTCTGCTATATGTGACGTACCAATTTCAATGGCATGAAGTTAGCAGGCCAATAGTTATTGGTGAAAATAAGGTGTTATTTTTGTAGCCCTAACGATGGGGTTTGCGGCACTAACGAGCACTAACGAAGAACCAACGATCTGTGAAGTACAAATTCTGGTCTGCCGTAAGAGGTCTGTCAAGTTCACTGGCATGAAGTTAGCAGGCCAATAGTGATTGTTTAAGATAGAGACGTTATTTTTGTAGCACTAACGATGGGGTTTGCTGCACTAACGACCACTAAAGAAGCACTAACGATCTGTGAATTGTAAATTCTGGTCTGCCATATGTGGTCTCCCAAGTTCACTGGAAATAGGTTAACCGCCCAATAATAACTATTAAGTTTTAGACGTTATTTTTGTAGCACTAACGATGGGGGTTTGCGACACTAACGAGCACTAAGGAAGCACTAACGACATGTGAAATCGAAATTCTGGTCTGCCGTTTCTGTTCTGCCAAGTTCACTGGCATGAAGTTACCCTCTCAATAGTAACTATTAAGTTTGAGACGTTATTTTTGTAGCACTGACAATAAGGTTTGCGGCACTAACGAGCACTAACGAAGCACTAACGATCTGTGAAGTCGAAATTCTGGTCTGCCGTATGTGGTCTGCCAAGTTCACTAGCATGAAGTTAGCCGCCCAATAGTAACTATTAAGTTTGAGACGTTATTTTTGTAGCACTAACGATGGGGTTTGCGTCTCTAACGAGCACTGTAGTTCATGTAGTTCCAGCATGAAGTTAGCAGGCGAATAGTGATTGTTAAGGATTGAGACGTTATTTCTGTAGCACTAACGATGGAGTTTGCGGCACTAACGAGCACTCACGAAGCACTAACGATCTGTGAAATCGAAATTCTGGTCTGCCATATGTGGTATGCTAAGTTCATTCCAGCTTCATTAAACAGACTCATTTTTTACCCTAAAAACTGTATATTTGGAAGCGCTAATGTTAACGTTTGTAGCACTAACGAGCTCTAACGTTGCTCAAACCGGTAATTTAACTTATGGTGTGATTTGGATATGTTGGCCTGCTGGCGTGAAGTTAGCAGGCCAATAGTAACTATTAAAATTGAGACGTTATTTTTGTAGCACTAACGATGGGGTTTTCGGCACTAACGAGCACTAACGAAGCACTAACGATCTGTGAAATCGAAATTCTGGTCTGCCGTATGTGGTAAGCCAAGCTCACTGGCATCAAGTTCGCAGGCCAATAGTGATTGTTAAAGATTGACACATTATTTTTGTAGCACTTACTATAGGGTTTGCGGCACTAACAAGCACTAACGAAGCACTAACGATCTGTGAATTTGAAATTCTGGTCCGCCGTATGTAGTCTGCCAAGTTCAGTGGCATGAAGTTAGCAGGCCAATAGTGATTGTTAAAGATTGAGAGGTTATTTTTGTAGCACTAACGATGAGGTTTGCGGCACTAACAAGCACTAACGAAGCACCGACGATCTGTGAAGTAGAAATTCTGGTCTGCCGTATGTGGTCTGCCAAGTTCACTGGCATGAAGTTAGCAGGCCAATAGTGATTGTTTAAGATAGAGACGTTATTTTCGTAGCACTAACGATGGGGTTCGCGATACTAACGAGCACTAACGAAGCACTAACGATATGTGAAATCGAAATTCTGGTCTAACGTATGTGGTCAGCCAAGCTCACTGGCATGAAGTTAGCAGGCCAATAGTGATTGTTAGAGATTGAGACGTTATTTTTGTAGCACTAACGATGGGGATTGCGGCACTAACAAGCACTAACGAAGCAATAACAATGTGTCGAATCCCAGTTGTGGTCTGCTATATATGACCTGCAAATTTCATTGGCATGAAGTTAAAAAGCCAATGGTGATTGGTGAAAATTAAGGCGTTATTTTTGTAGCACTAACGATGGGGTTTGCGGGACTAACGAAGCACTAACGATCGTTGAAGCCGAAATTCTGGTCTGCCGTATGTGGTCTGCCAAGTTCACTAGCATGAAGTTAGCAGGCCAATAGTAACTATTAAGTTTGAGACGTTACTTTTGTAGCACTAACGATGGGGTTTGCGGCACAAGCGAGCACTAACGAAGCACTAACAATGTGTCGAATCCAAGTTGTGGTCTGCTATATGTGACCTGCCAATTTCAATGGCATGAAGTTAGCAGGCCAATAGTTATTGGTGAAAATAAGGTGTTATTTTTGTAGCCCTAACGATGGGGTTTGCGGCACTAACGAGCACTAACGAAGAACCAACGATCTGTGAAGTACAAATTCTGGTCTGCCGTAAGAGGTCTGTCAAGTTCACTCGCATGAAATTAGCAGGCCAATAGTAACTATTAAGATAGAGACGTTTTTTTTGTAGCACTAACGATGGGGTTTGCTGCACTAACGAGCACTAACGAAGCACTAACGATCTGTGAATTGTAAATTCTGGTCTGCCATATGTGGTCTCCTAAGTTCACTGGCAATAGGTTAACCGCCCAATAATAACTATTAAGTTTTAGACGTTATTTTTGTAGCACTAACGATGGGGTTTGCGGCACTACCGAGCACTAACGAAGGACTAACGATCTGTGAAATCGAAATTCTGGTCTGCCGTATGTGGTAAGCCAAACTCACTGGCATCAAGTTCGCAGGCCAATAGTGATTGTTAAAGATTGACACATTATTTTTGTAGCACTTACTATAGGATTTGCGGCACTAACGAGCACTAACGAAGCACTAACGATCTGTGAATTTGAAATTCTGGTCCGCCGTATGTAGTCTGCCAAGTTCACTGGCATGAAGTTAGCAGGCCAATAGTGATTGTTAAAGATTGAGAGGTTATTTTTGTAGCACTAACGATGGGGTTTGCGGCACTAACAAGCACTAACGAAGCACCGACGATCTGTGAAGTAGAAATTCTGGTCTGCCGTATGTGTTCAGCCAAGTTCACTGGCATGAAGTTACCAGGCCAATAGTGATTGTTAGAGATTGAGACGTTATTTTTGTACCACTAACGATGGGGATTGCGGCACTAACAAGCACTAACGAAGCACTAATAATGTGTCGAATCCCAGTTGTGGTCTGCTATATATGACCTGCCAATTTCATTGGCATGAAATTAAGAAACCAATGGTGATTGGTGAAAATTAAGGCGTTATTTTCGTAGCACTAACGATGGGGTTTGCGGGACTAACGAAGCACTAACGATCGGTGAAGCCGAAATTCTGGTCTGCCGTATGTGGTCTGCCAAGTTCACTAGCATCAAGTTAGCAGGCCAATAGTAACTATTAAGTTTGAGACGTTACTTTTGTAGCACTAACGATGGGGTTTGCGGCACAAACGAGTACTAACGAAGCACTAACAATGTGTCGAATCCAAGCTGTGGTCTGCTATATGTGACCTGCCAATTTCAATAGCATGAAGTTAGCAGGCCAATAGTTATTGGTGAAAATAAGGTGTTATTTTTGTAGCCCTAACGATGGGGTTTGCGGCACTAACGAGCACTAACGAAGAACCAACGATCTGTGAAGTACAAATTCTGGTCTGCCGTAAGAGGTCTGTCAAGTTCACTGGCATGAAGTTAGCAGGCCAATAGTGATTGTTTAAGATAGAGACGTTATTTTTGTAGCACTAACGATGGGGTTTGCTGCACTAACGAGCAGTAGCGAAGCACTAACGATCTGTGAATTGTAAATTTTGGTCTGCCATATGTGGTCTCCCAAGTTCACTGGCAATAGGTTAACCGCCCAATAATAACTATTGAGTTTTAGACGTTATTTTTGTAGCACTAACGATGGGGGTTTGCGACACTAACGAGCACTAACGAAGCACTAACGACATGTGAAATCGAAATTCTGGTCTGCCGTTTCTGTTCTGCCAAGTTCACTGGCATGAAGTTAGCCTCTCAATAGTAACTATTAAGTTTGAGACGTTATTTTTGTAGCACTGACGATGGGGTTTGCGGCACTAACGAGCACTAACGAAGCACTAACGATCTGTGAAGTCGAAATTCTGGTCTGCCGTATGTGGTCTGCCAAGTTCACTAGCATGAAGTTAGCCGCCCAATAGTAACTATTAAGTTTGAGACGTTATTTTTGTAGCACTAACGATGGGATTTGCGTCTCTAACGAGCACTGTAGTTCATGTAGTTCCAGCATGAAGTTAGCAGGCGAATAGTGATTGTTAAGGATTGAGACGTTATTTCTGTAGCACTAACGATGGAGTTTGCGGCACTAACGAGCACTCACGAAGCACTAACGATCTGTGAAATCGAAATTCTGGTCTGCCATATGTGGTATGCTAAGTTCATTCCAGCTTCATTAAACAGACTCATTTTTACCCTAAAAACTGTATATTTGGAAGCACTAATGTTAACGTTTGTAGCACTAACGAGCTCTAACGTTGCTCAAACCGGTAATTTAACTTATGGTGTGATTTGGATATGTTGGCCTGCTGGCGTGAAGTTAGCAGGCCAATAGTAACTATTAAAATTGAGACGTTATTATTGTAGCACTAACGATGGGGTTTTCGGCACTAACGAGCAGTATCGAAGCACTAACGATGTGTGAAACCGAAATTCTGCTCTGCCGTATGTGGTATGCGAAGTTCACTGGCATGAAGTTAGCCTCCCAATAGTAAGTATTATATTTGAGACGTTATTTTTGTAACACTAACGATGGGGTTTGCGGCACTAACGAGCACTAACGAAGCACTAACGATCTGTGAAATCGAAATTCTGGTCTGCCGTATGTGGTAAGCCAAGCTCACTGGCATTATGTTCACAGGCCAATAGTGATTGTTAGAGATTGACACATTATTTTTGTAGCACTTTCTATAGGGTTTGCGGCACTAACAAGCACTAACGAAGCACTACCGATCTGTGAAATTGAAATTCTGGTCCGCCTTATGTAGTCTGCCAAGTTCAGTGGCATGAAGTTAGCAGGCCAATAGTGATTCTTAAAAATTGAGAGGTTATTTTTGTAGCACTAACGATGGGGTTTGCGGCACTAACAAGCAGTAACGAAGCACCGACGATCTGTGAAGTAGAAATTCTGGTCTGCCGTATGTGGTCTGCCAAGTTCACTGGCATGAAGTTAGCAGGCCAATAGTGATTGTTTAAGATAGAGACGTTATTTTCGTAGCACTAACGATGGGGTTCGCGATACTAACGAGCACTAACGAAGCACTAACGATATGTGAAATCGAAATTCTGGTCTGCCGTATGTGGTCAGCCAAGCTCACTGGCATGAAGTTAGCAGGCCAATAGTGATTGTTAGAGATTGAGACGTTATTTTTGTAGCACTAACGATGGGGATTGCGGCACTAACAAGCACTAACGAAGCACTAACAATGTGTCGAATCCCAGTTGTGGTCTGCTATATGTGACCTGCCAATTTCATTGGCATGAAATTAAGAAGCCAATGGTGATTGGTGAAAATTAAGGCGTTATTTTTGTAGCACTAACGATGGGGTTTGCGGGACTAACAAAGCACTAACGATCGGTGAAGCCGAAATTCTGGTCTGCCGTATGTATTCTGCCAAGTTCAGTAGCATGAAGTTAGCAGGCCAATAGTAACTATTAAGTTTGAGACGTTACTTTTGTAGCACTAACGATGGGGTTTGCGGCACAAACGAGCACTAACGAAGCACTAACAATGTGTCGAATCCAAGTTGTGGTCTGCTATATGTGACGTACCAATTTCAATGGCATGAAGTTAGCAGGCCAATAGTTATTGGTGAAAATAAGGTGTTATTTTTGTAGCCCTAACGATGCGGTTTGCGGCACTAACGAGCACTAACGAAGAACCAACGATCTGTGAAGTACAATTTCTGGTCTGCCGTAAGAGGTCTGTCAAGTTCACTGGCATGAAGTTAGCAGGCCAATAGTGATTGTTTAAGATAGAGACGTTATTTTTGTAGCACTAACGAAGGGTTTGCTGCACTAACGACCACTAAAGAAGCACTAACGATCTGTGAATTGTAAATTCTGGTCTGCCATATGTGGTCTCCCATGTTCACTGGCAATAGGTTAACCGCCCAATAATAACTATTAAGTTTTAGACGTTATTTTTGTAGCACTAACGATGGGGGTTTGCGACACTAACGAGCACTAAGGAAGCACTAACGACATGTGAAATCGAAATTCTGGTCTGCCGTTTCTGTTCTGCCAAGTTCACTGGCATGAAGTTACCCTCTCAATAGTAACTATTAAGTTTGAGACGTTATTTTTGTAGCACTGACAATAAGGTTTGCGGCACTAACGAGCACTAACGAAGCACTAACGATCTGTGAAGTCGAAATTCTGGTCTGCCGTATGTGGTCTGCCAAGTTCACTAGCATGAAGTTAGCCGCCCAATAGTAACTATTAAGTTTGAGACGTTATTTTTGTAGCACTAACGATGGGGTTTGCGGCACTAACGAGCACTGTAGTTCATGTAGTTCCAGCATGAAGTTAGCAGGCGAATAGTGATTGTTAAGGATTGAGACGTTATTTCTGTAGCACTAACGATGGAGTTTGCGGCACTAACGAGCACTCACGAAGCACTAACGATCTGTGAAATCGAAATTCTGGTCTGCCATATGTGGTATGCTAAGTTCATTCCAGCTTCATTAAACAGACTCATTTTTTACCCTAAAAACTGTATATTTGGAAGCACTAATGTTAACGTTTGTAGCACTAACGAGCTCGAACGTTGCTCAAACCGGTAATTTAACTTATGGTGTGATTTGGATATGTTGGCCTGCTGGCGTGAAGTTAGCAGGCCAATAGTAACTATTAAAACTGAGCCGTTATTTTTGTAGCACTAACGATGGGGTTTTCGGCACTAACGAGCACTAACGAAGCACTAACGATCTGTGAAATCGAAATTCTGGTCTGCCGTATGTGGTAAGCCAAGCTCACTGGCATCAAGTTCGCAGGCCAATAGTGATTGTTAAAGATTGACACATTATTTTTGTAGCACTTACTATAGGGTTTGCGGCACTAACAAGCACTAACGAAGCACTAACGATCTGTGAATTTGAAATTCTGGTCCGCCGTATGTAGTCTGCCAAGTTCACTGGCATGAAGTTAGCAGGCCAATAGTGATTGTTAAAGATTGAGAGGTTATTTTTGTAGCACTAACGATGGGGTTTGCGGCACTAACAAGCACTAACGAAGCACCGACGATCTGTGAAGTAGAAATTCTGGTCTGCCGTATGTGGTCTGCCAAGTTCACTGGCATGAAGTTAGCAGGCCAATAGTGATTGTTAGAGATTGAGACGTTATTTTTGTAGCACTAACGATGGGGATTGCGGCACTAACAAGCACTAACGAAGCACTAACAATGTGTCGAATCCCAGTTGTGGTCTGCTATATATGACCTGCAAATTTCATTGGCATGAAGTTAAAAAGCCAATGGTGATTGGTGAAAATTAAGGCGTTATTTTTGTAGCACTAACGATGGGGTTTGCGGGACTAACGAAGCACTAACGATCGGTGAAGCCGAAATTCTGGTCTGCCGTATGTGGTCTGCCAAGTTCACTAGCATGAAGTTAGCAGGCCAATAGTAACTATTAAGTTTGAGACGTTACTTTTGTAGCACTAACGATGGGGTTTGCGGCACAAGCGAGCACTAACGAAGCACTAACAATGTGTCGAATTCAAGTTGTGGTCTGCTATATGTGACCTGCCAATTTCAATGGCATGAAGTTAGCAGGCCAAAAGTTATTGGTGAAAATAAGGTGTTATTTTTGTAGCCCTAACGATGGGGTTTGCGGCACTAACGAGCACTAACGAAGAACCAACGATCTGTGAAGTACAAATTCTGGTCTGCCGTAAGAGGTCTGTCAAGTTCACTCGCATGAAATTAGCAGGCCAATAGTAACTATTAAGATAGAGACGTTATTTTTGTAGCACTAACGATGGGGTTTGCTGCACTAACGAGCACTAACGAAGCACTAACGATCTGTGAATTGTAAATTCTGGTCTGCCATATGTGGTCTCCTAAGTTCACTGGCAATAGGTTAACCGCCCAATAATAACTATTAAGTTTTAGACGTTATTTTTGTAGCACTAACGATGGGGGTTTGCGACACTAACGAGCACTAACGAAGCACTAACGACATATGAAATCGAAATTCTGGTCTGCCGTTTCTGTTCTGCCAAGTTCACTGGCATGAAGTTAGCCTCTCAATAGTAACTATTAAGTTTGAGAGGTTATTTTTGTAGCACTAACGATGGGGTTTGCGGAACTAACGAGCACTAACGAAGCACTAACGATCTGTGAAAACGAAATTCTGGTCTGCCGTATGTGGTAAGCCAAGCTCACTGGCATCAAGTTCGCAGGCCAATAGTGATTGTTAAAGATTGACACATTATTTTTGTAGCACTTACTATAGGATTTGCGGCACTAACGAGCACTAACGAAGCACTAACGATCTGTGAATTTGAAATTCTGGTCCGCCGTATGTAGTCTGCCAAGTTCACTGGCATGAAGTTAGCAGGCCAATAGTGATTGTTAAAGATTGAGAGGTTATTTTTGTAGCACTAACGATGGGGTTTGCGGCACTAACAAGCACTAACGAAGCATCGACGATTTGTGAAGTAGAAATTCTGGTCTGCCGTATGTGTTCTGCCAAGTTCACTGGCATGAAGTTAGCAGGCCAATAGTGATTGTTTAAGATAGAGACGTTATTTTCGTAGCACTAACGATGGGGTTCGCGAAACTAACGAGCACTAACGAAGCACTAACGATATGTGAAATCGAAATTCTGGTCTGCCGTATGTGGTCAGCCAAGCTCACTGGCATGAAGTTAGCAGGCCAATAGTGATTGTTAGAGATTGAGACGTTATTTTTGTACCACTAACGATGGGGATTGCGGCACTAACAAGCACTAACGAAGCACTAACAATGTGTCGAATCCCAGTTGTGGTCTGCTATATATGACCTGCCAATTTCATTGGCATGAAATTAAGAAACCAATGGTGATTGGTGAAAATTAAGGCGTTATTTTTGTAGCACTAACGATGGGGTTTGCGGGACTAACGAAGCACTAACGATCGGTGAAGCCTAAATTCTGGTCTGCCGTATGTGGTCTGCCAAGTTCACTAGCATGAAGTTAGCAGGCCAATAGTAACTATTAAGTTTGAGACGTTACTTTTGTAGCACTAACGATGGGGTTTGCGGCACAAACGAGTACTAACGAAGCACTAACAATGTGTCGAATCCAAGCTGTGGTCTGCTATATGTGACCTGCCAAATTCAATGGTATGAAGTTAGCAGGCCAATAGTTATTGGTGAAAATAAGGTGTTATTTTTGTAGCCCTAACGATGGGGTTTGCGGCACTAACGAGCACTAACGAAGAAGCAACTATCTGTGAAGTACAAATTCTGGTCTGCCGTAAGAGGTCTGTCGAGTTCACTGGCATGAAGTTAGCAGGCCAATAGTGATTGTTTAAGATAGAGACGTTATTTTTGTAGCACTAACGATGGGGTTTGCTGCACTAACGACCAGTAACGAAGCACTAACGATCTGTGAATTGTAAATTCTGGTCTGCCATATGTGGTCTCCCAAGTTCACTGGCAATAGGTTAACCGCCCAATAATAACTATTAAGTTTTAGACGTTATTTTTGTAGCACTAACGATGGGGGTTTGCGACACTAACGAGCACTAACGAAGCACTAACGACATGTGAAATCGAAATTCTGGTCTGCCGTTTCTGTTCTGCCAAGTTCACTGGCATGAAGTTAGCCTCTCAATAGCAACTATTAAGTTTGAGACGTTATTTTTGTAGCACTGACGATGGGGTTTGCGGCACTAACGAGCACTAACGAAGCACTAACGATCTGTGAAGTCGAAATTCTGGTCTGCCGTATGTGGTCTGCCAAGTTCACTAGCAAGAAGTTAGCCGCCCAATAGTAACTATTAAGTTTGAGACGTTATTTTTGTAGCACTAACGATGGGGTTTGCGGCACTAACGAGCACTGTAGTTCATGTAGTTCCAGCATGAAGTTAGCAGGCGAATAGTGATTGTTAAGGATTGAGACGTTATTTCTGTAGCATTAACGATGGAGTTTGCGGCACTAACGAGCACTAACGAAGCACTAAGAATGTGTCGAATCCCAGTTGTGGTCTGCTATATATGACCTGCCAATTTCATTGGCATGAAATTAAGAAACCATTGGTGATTGGTGAAAATTAAGGCGTTATTTTTGTAGCACTAACGATGGGGTTTGCGGGACTAACGAAGCACTAACGATCGGTGAAGCCGAAATTCTGGTCTGCCGTATGTGGTCTGCCAGGTTCACTAGCATGAAGTTAGCAGGCCAATAGTAACTAGTAAGTTTGAGACGTTACTTTTGTAGCACTAACGATGGGGTTTGCGGCACAAACGAGTACTAACGAAGCACTAACAATGTGTCGAATCCAAGTTGTGGTCTGCTATATGTGACCTGCCAATTTCAATGGTATGAAGTTAGCAGGCCAATAGTTATTGGTGAAAATAAGGTGTTATTTTTGTAGCCCTAACGATGGGGTTTGCGGCACTAACGAGCACTAACGAAGAACCAACGATCTGTGAAGTACAAATTCTGGTCTGCCGTAAGAGGTCTGTCCAGTTCACTGGCATGAAGTTAGCAGGCCAATAGTGATTGTTTAAGATAGAGACGTTATTTTTGTAGCACTAACGATGGGGTTTGCTGCAGTAACGAGCAGTAACGAAGCACTAACGATCTGTGAATTGTAAATTCTGGTCTGCCATATGTGGTCTCCCAAGTTCACTGGCAATAGGTTAACCGCCCAATAATAACTTTTAAGTTTTAGACGTTATTTTTGTAGCACTAACGATGGGGGTTTGCGACACTAACGAGCACTAACGAAGCACTAATGACATGTGAAATCGAAATTCTGGTCTGCCGTTTCTGTTCTGCCAAGTTCACTGGCATGAAGTTAGCCTCTCAATAGTAACTATTAAGTTTGAGACGTTATTTTTGTAGCACTGACGATGGGGTTTGCGGCACTAACGAGCACTAACGAAGCACTAACGATCTGTGAAGTCGAAATTCTGGTCTGCCATATGTGGCCTGCTATGTTCATTCCAGCTTCATTAAACAGACTCATTTTTTACCCTAAAAACTGTATATTTGGAAGCACTAATGTTAACGTTTGTAGCACTAACGAGCTCTAACGTTGCTCAAACCGGTAATTTAACTTATGGTGTGGTTTGGATATGTTGGCCTGCTGGCGTGAAGTTAGCAGGCCAATAGTAACTATTAAAATTGAGACTATATTTTTGTAGCACTAACGATGGGGTTTTCGGCACTAACGAGCAGTATCGAAGCACTAACGATGTGTGAAACCGAAATTCTGCTCTGCCGTATGTGGTCTGCGAAGTTCACTGGCATGAAGTTAGCCTCCCAATAGTAACTATTATATTTGAGACGTTATTTTTGTAGCACTAACGATGGGGTTTGCGGCACTAACGAGCACTAACGAAGCACTAACGATCTGTGAAATCGAAATTCTGGTCTGCCGTATGTGGTAAGCCAAGCTCACTGGCATCAAGTTCGCAGGCCAATAGTGATTGTTAAAGATTGACACATTATTTTTGTAGCACTTACTATAGGGTTTGCGGCACTAACGAGCACTAACGAAGCACTAACGATCTGTGAAATTGAAATTCTGGTCCGCCGTATGTAGTCTGCCAAGTTCACTGGCATGAAGTTAGCAGGCCAATAGTGATTGTTAAAGATTGAGAGGTTATTTTTGTAGCACTAACGATGGGGTTTGCGGCACTAATAAGCACTAACGAAGCACCGACGATCTGTGAAGTAGAAATTCTGGTCTGCCGTATGTGGTCTGCCAAGTTCACTGGCATGAAGTTAGCAGGCCAATAGTGATTGTTTAAGATAGAGACGTTATTTTCGTAGCACTAACGATGGGGTTCGCGATACTAACGAGCACTAACGAAGCACTAACGATATGTGAAATCGAAATTCTGGTCTGCCGTATGTGGTCAGCCAAGCTCACTGGCATGAAGTTAGCAGGCCAATAGTGATTGTTAGAGATTGAGACGTTATTTTTGTAGCACTAACGATGGGGATTGCGGCACTAACAAGCACTAACGAAGCACTAACAATGTGTCGAATCCCAGTTGTGGTCTGCTATATATGACCTGCAAATTTCATTGGCATGAAGTTAAAAAGCCAATGGTGATTGGTGAAAATTAAGGCGTTATTTTTGTAGCACTAACGATGGGGTTTGCGGGACTAACGAAGCACTAACGATCGGTGAAGCCGAAATTCTGGTCTGCCGTATGTGGTCTGCCAAGTTCACTAGAATGAAGTTAGCAGGCCAATAGTAACTATTAAGTTTGAGACGTTACTTTTGTAGCACTAACGATGGGTTTTGCGGCACAAACGAGCACTAACGAAACACTAACAATGTGTCGAATCCAAGTTGTGGTCTGCTATATGTGACCTGCCAATTTCAATGGCATGAAGTTAGCAGGCCAATAGTTATTGGTGAAAATAAGGTGTTATTTTTGTAGCCCTAACGATGGGGTTTGCGGCACTAACGAGCACTAAAGAAGAAGCAACGATCTGTGAAGTACAAATTCTGGTCTGCCGTAAGAGGTCTGTCAAGTTCACTGGCATGAAGTTAGCAGGCCAATAGTGATTGTTTAAGATAGAGACGTTATTTTTGTAGCACTAACGATGGGGTTTGCTGCACTAACGAGCACTAACGAAGCACTAACGATCTGTGAATTGTAAATTCTGGTCTGCCATATGTGGTCTCCCAAGTTCACTGGCAATAGGTTAACCGCCCAATAATAACTATTAAGTTTGAGACGTTATTTTTGTAGCACTGACGATGGGGTTTGCGGCACTAACGAGCACTAACGAAGGACTAACGATCTGTGAAGTCGAAATTCTGGTCTGCCGTATGTGGTCTGCCAAGTTCACTAGCATGAAGTTAGCCGCCCAATACTAACTATTAAGTTTGAGACGTTATTTTTGTAGCACTAACAATGGGGTTTGCGGCACTAACGAGCACTGTAGTTCATGTAGTTCCAGCATGAAGTTAGCAGGCGAATAGTGATTGTTAAGGATTGAGACGTTATTTCTGTAGCACTAACGATGGAGTTTGCGGCACTAACGAGCACTCACGAAGCACTAACGATCTGTGAAATCGAAATTCTGGTCTGCCATATGTGGCCTGCTAAGTTCATTCCAGCTTCATTAAACAGACTCATTTTTTACCCTAAAAACTGTATATTTGGAAGCACTAATGTTAACGTTTGTAGCACTAACGAGCTCTAACGTTGCTCAAACCGGTAATTTAACTTATGGTGTGATTTGGATATGTTGGTCTGCTGGCGTGAAGTTAGCAGGCCAATAGTAACTTTTAAAATTGAGACGTTTTTTTTGTAGCACTAACGATGGGGTTTGCGGCAGTAACGAGCACTAACGAAGCACTAACGATCTGTGAAGTTTAAATTCTGGCCTGCCATAGGTGGCCTGCTAACTTCATGGACATGGTTGTCTGGGATGCACAGGTGGACATCGCTCGCCTCTCAATTTTGTGGGAGACAAAAAAAGGGTATACTGGATCCTATTACATTATTATTTTTTTTAAATTCAGTTCTTGCCTCAGTTATCCCAAACTAGAATCTCTGAAGTATGGTAAAGTAAAAAAAAAATCAACACAAGTACATTTCGTCTGATGGCCTTTCGCATGCATTGCGTTTCAAAATCTTGATCAATAAAAATGAAGAAAATGTCGAGTGAAGAGAATGAAAAAAAAACATATTAATTCTACCGTTGACATGGCTTATATTCCAGTTATCTGCCGTTAGTTGCCATCGAGGTGTTAAAAATCGAATTCAATTATTATTATTACTATCGATACTTAAGTTCTTTCCCTATATTTTAGCATTCTTTAAAAAATTATCTAACAAGGTCAAATTACCATATTACAGGTTGTCTTTTTTTTATTTTACTATTGATGGTATATATTCAGATCATGCTGTGCCTGAGACGAGACGAGACATACTAGTCTCAAGACGAGACAACGTTTTCTCTTGCCAATAGTGTTTTGATTCAGGATCCTATTATTATTATTATTATTATTATTATTATTATTATTATTATTATTATTATTATTATTATTATTGTGATTAACCTATAAGTTTGAAATTGTACATAATTTTTCCACTGTCTATATGAAATGAGACATGGTCTATATTAGATGTATCTAGTTCTCATGTCTTGCACTATTATGGTATTATACTACTGGCTATGATTCTAATATTTGTTTGTATCAAAACTGATTTTGCTATTCTTGAATATGCAAATACTTTGAAGATAGTTTTATCATATTACTTCATGTTTACTGCTTCTGTTCAATACTCTTTTTGGTTGCCTTCTTGGTCTTTTTTCTCCATATTTTCCCCTCTTCCATATTTTCCCCTGTGGACTTTGCTGCTTAGACATGGTTAGGATTTATCTAGAAAGAAATTCTCAGCACAACATAGACATGATATACCCACATATTACCTGCAATCGCACCAGTATGGGAGAAATTAATTGGCGGAGATTAATACTAACAGAATAGTCCTAAAATGAGAATATTTCTGAGGAAACAGTGCTTATTATAAACTTCCAAGTATATATAAATGTAGGCTTCAATTATTTTGATCATCCAATAAATTAAAAGGAGAGGCTAGGCCTCTTGGTTTTGTACAGGATCCGCCACTGGGTGCTACAGTTTCAATATAAAGCTTTTATGTTTTATTAAGGGTGTGCACTGATATATGTCTATTTTAAACACATTTAGTTCCTTAATCTAAAGAGGATTTGGCTATATATTTCCGTCCCAAAGTTGCTCGTTCTGACGAGACAAAAATCATTTTATTGTGGGTTATTTGTTAACTAGTGCTTGAAGTTATTTAGAGGCTTAAAACGTGCACAAGTAAAGATTCTATGAATAAACGGATATGTAGTTTCCGGTCTGTGATTCATTGATATAACAGACGTTCTTTCTTCTTCGGATTTTGTATACATACAGCGGCTACACTCGGAGGGAACTTTTCGTCTCTGAATTTCAGCTCTTAGGCTATAAGTGACATATACTAATATTGGGAGTTATTAAAATCATTTGGAGTAAATGATTCCCCGTTTCCTTATATCACCGGTCACCATACTTATAGTGAATGATTTTTATTAGCGACTTTTGACCTAGAATAGGCAAGACATTAGGGTGGGGAATGGCTCTCCAACAAATGCCAATTGTGAACCATTCCTTGTTTGGCAATCAACTCCGAGTAGGTTTCGTTTTTTTAAACAAGATACCGTTCTATTTTTCTTACTTACTACCTTCTACAGTCCGTCTATGCGTCCATCTGTCTGTGTACTACGGTTACCTGCGCATTTTCTCCAGGCGCCATCTTGTTTAACGTATTTTACCCGAGGTTTCCATAAGGTTTTCATAGTACTCCTCAGGGGATGTCTTCACGTTGCATTCTTACTCCCCACGCCAAAGGTAATTGGCTGAAGGTTGAAATACGCGATTTTGTCTAGAATAGCCCTAACAATTGTATCTATATTCCACACACATTTCTTGTAAAATCGGTATGCAGTAATTTATTCTTGAAGGATGCCTTTATAACATTTGAAATTTCCAGATGTAAATTATTTTGTTTGTATCACCTAGCCATATATTTCAGAAATGGCGACGGTTTACACAGCTTAGGAAATTCGTAATACAGAAGTTTAGTTTACTCCCAGTACTTTCGTTGATAACGTAATTCGTAATACTTTCTTGTTTTCTTTTAGCCCATGTATTTAATAAGCCCATGTATTTTATATATAAGGGGAACGATATAAGTCCATGTATTTTATATTTAAGGGGAACGATATAAGTCACAAAGTGTATTAGTGGATGCCCGTAACCGCTGACGAACGGGCCTTTGGATCTTTACTTCCTGTACTGGTCCTCCCTAGCTATGTCACGATTTACTAGACGAGCAACCGATATTATCTACCGAAGAAATATTACAATGTCTATGACTGCTATTTACGGGCGTTCTAATCTGGGTTAGTAAGAGCAAGATTACGTTAGCACTTCCGTTGGGTTTGTTGTCGCATAGCTGATTGCATGTGACATTGTAATATTACATAACTTGGAACTAGCATACATGAACATTGCACCCCTCAAGACCAGTGGATTTCTACTCTTCCGACGTTATAAATGTCCGTCTGTGGATAACTACATTTTCCTTTCCTGCCCATACTGATCAGTATATTTATATACATTATTACAAAATAAGATGTAAATGGATTTGCATTCTGTTATCCTTACTGTATTAAATTATATTACCTTATATGTATTAACTACAATAATTAATTACATTCATCTATAGTACATCATTAATAAGTTTTACTATAAATTTTATTCAAGGCTAAGCGGTTAGCGTACGCGCCTTTGGCGTGGGAGACCCAGGTTCGATTCCCGGCGGGAGCTCATGTGGTTCGGATTCCACGTTAATCAGTAGGTCCACGTCTCATTGGCCTCGCTTCTGAAAGGAACGCTAAACTAAAATCAACTCAACTCAATTTTATTCAACTATTAAATTATTAATTCCGTAGAGTACGGTTTACGATTGTCCTCGGCAGTGTGCTTACCGTCAAGTATTTACTCTTGACCTTACGGTACCATCCCGTCATTTTCTCCGTTCTTTAACGAAATCGCCTTCATGTACGGGGATGGATTTCCAAGAACTTGCAATTAAAGCAGGACATTATTTCATAAGCCTTTCGCTTACTTTTATGCCAGACTTACGCATCATCCCACGATTCATTCTGTGTAGGAAATCTGCGGCTGAGTGCTAAACGGGAATGGATTTCGTAAGTATCTAATGTTTAGTAGACGCCATTGAATCATACCATATGGCACGTTAATTCATTTCGAATACGAGTTTCTGTATTGTACACTAGGGAAAAACAAACGAGTTCGGAATACTTCGCGGGATTACATGTTCCCACAGTATTTTCTCCCATTTGCCGTATAATCGCACTGCAGTGTACACTCTTCCACATTATTCCAATGCCGCTTGCAGGTGGTTTCAATAGTATTATACTATTTGGATGGAATAGTCTACAGAACAACAACCAGACTTTCTCTTACGGTAACGAACCTGCAACTTCTTTCATTGTGACATTTCCCACTTCCCATCTTAATCATACTATCATGTGTTCTTGGGAGCTAGTGTTACGTCATTAACACGTTATGATGTGAACTTTATTTATCGTCGGGGCAAAAAGAAAAAAACAGTGTTATCTTGTCGTTGATAAGCCAGTGTTTTGGTTGAGCGGATCGAAGCCATTTTCTTTTAGGTGACGTGTGCTTCGTAACGCGTTGAGTGTTTCTGTCTGAGGACAGAGTCACTTCCCATGTAAACAAAATGAATTTAGTGATTGCTTGCGTGCACATACCAAGAGATTAAGCATATCCACTGCTTGCATTCCATTTTAATTATTTAACGCATAATATTATTTTAGTGGCGGGACAGCCCAAAAAATGTTATTTAAGTATAAATTATTTAACACAGTGGATTCTACCCCGTTTCACATGCAACCATGGGTAATTACTCTTCTCTTTATAACAGCTTTCTTACATTGTCAATCTCTTGTACTATGTCTCGCACCGCACACCAAAGGAGTGGTGTTCGCCTATTCCAATCATTGAGTATTGCAATTAGTGAAATTTAGAGTAGTATGGGCCATTCCATAGAGCATTACAGAAGTTGAAGAATATTTCTAAAGTCGATTTATGTTTCTTTGTTCATCTTTTTAACATTAAGATAAGAGGGATAGTGCGAATCTTTTCTTTACATATTCTAACCTCCTTCATCGGGATATACTTGTGTTAAATAGTACAGTACGCTGTTCTCAGAGAAAGAGGGATGTGTCTTTTTACTGTGTAAAGATGTTAGTCGGTATACCGTTAATTATTATTGTTATTAAGACAATCACATCCTTCCTTTCACATGCTGGCATTTTCGGTTCATGCTCCCTCTTTCGCTAACCCATTGTGATTTATCACTGAAGTTTTAATGTTATTGCCCTATTCAACCTTCTCCTACCTTAAATCACATGCTAAACTGAACACTCTGTGTTGTCCTGTCTCCCAACATTTTTTTCCTCCCGCGATAAGAGCACCTGCATCATTCTTCCACTCTTCTCCCATCCTACTGTTTCCGTCTATCTCAATTGCATTTATTGTACATGTTAACTAGCTCTGGTGGTAACTTAAGGGGTCTCTCTCTTACGCTAGCACCTAGCACCCCTTTCAAATAGGTCGCAAGAATTTCGTTTTCTTTTTCTTTCTTCACCGTATTTATCGCCTAATGCCTGGGCCTTTCGGACACATTCCGCGGCATTTCCGTCGCTTATCCGTAGTTCCACACTTCCTTTGTCATATTCGGTGTAATCAATTTCGGAATCAATTTCTGTGGTCCAATCGTCATCGTAACCTTCCGGATAAATATCCGACTCCACTACTATTTCGGATCCTGATGAGACGTCACTGTCATTGTCCTCATCGGCTGGTTGTCCTATCGGTTTGGCCACTGCTGTTACTTCCTCATCGCTTGAGTCTAGATCCTCGTGTGGAGTTTTAGTTCTAGTCTCTTTACGCGATTGTCTATTTATTTTCTCAGTATTTCTACTAGAAGTCGCAACGCGAAAGAACATGTCTAATAAACATTGCGGTTGTGGGGATGAACTCACGGTTCCCTGTTCCAAATCGGGGCGATGTGAAAGGGTTCCAAGCCACAACCCTCTTTTTAATATTTCCAATTTATCCACGTTGTTGAACAACGTTATTGTAATTCCTATATTGTCGCTATGTACAACAGGACGCGTAAAGAAGTTTCGTGATCCTGATCGTAACTCTAGACAAGGTGTGAACTCCCACACATAAGTGTCGCCTTTAGGGGTTGTAAGTATCACATTCCGCCAAGATCTGGGTGGAATACGCAAATACCATGGTGCAAAAGCATCATACGTTACTTCCTCATCTTCACTCGATTCACTTTCTTCCCACGATGTTTCCTCATGTAATTTTGTCTGAGGGACATGGGGCTCTGTCACCGTATACAAGTCTCTCTCTTGTACGTTCCCTTCTTCTCTGAGAGAAATCTCAGTCACAGATTGCTGACTCGTACTGGGAATTGCAAGGTAATCACTTTCTGCAAGCTTAACGCTACTGCACGATGGTTCGACTACTTTCTCCGCGTGTTCCGCATCAGACGTTTCGGCTTTTGTTGTATCGTTTGATAATCGAGTGGGAGTAACTGGAAAAAGAAGAGAATTCTGGATACACTTCGACTTGATTGGGCGGTTGATTCTGCTCGCCAGTCTGGACGTCTGTCCGTTGCTCCGTCGACTTAGGAGCACCTCGTTGGTCTGAACCCTGGGTTAGCGTGTCAGATTGAGTATGCGAAACTTGTATTTGAAATTCATCTTGTGTACTCCGGATAGGTGTCGTGGCTTCGCATCGTCGTGGCCTCGGCTTACGTCTTTGTTTGGAATTTTTAACCGCGTTCGATTATTGACTGTTGCTGGGCACTAACCCAACCACAGCTTCATTATGATTTGTGAGTGCAGTTGATCTGGAGTTTTCTACATTAGTCCGTGGATCTTGTTTTACAAATACAGTATTTCGGAATTCCTCCGTACTGTTTCGTCATTGCTGTGTTCGCCTGGGGTTGTACTCCTCCGATTCGGGGCATCGTTGGTAGGAATGTTGCACTTCCCTCCTTCGTCTATTCCGGGGTTCCAGACCATATGAGACAGATCCACTCGTTTTCCGGATGGAATCTCACTAGCAAGCGGAGGTTCGAAATATACTCTGATCAGAATATTTCCATTTTTATCTATGGTTTCAATGTGATCTTTC
The DNA here is from genome assembly GCF_964235325.1 of Thermobia domestica. NCBI lineage: Eukaryota > Metazoa > Arthropoda > Insecta > Zygentoma > Lepismatidae > Thermobia > Thermobia domestica. The sequence continues at coordinate 69,929,024 of NC_137457.1, forward strand.
TGCACAGAACGCACATAGAAATTCAAAAAGTCTGCTCCCAGGATCACATCATACGGGGATTTTGTATCTAACAAAGCCATGTTAACGAACCTGTGTATTGCTGGTCCTGGTCGGTCTTTTAAGTAGAATAACACTCGTATCATTGGTAGCTGATCGGACAGCTGTGGACCAAGACCTCGTACTGTGACGTACCCTTTTTTCAGAAGCGTGCTTTGAGAAGTTTTTCGGTAAAAAGGATGGTTTTAAAAATAGATACCTCTGCCCCACTGTCTAGTAAGGTGATGCCTGTTTGACTCCCGATTCGTATCTGAAAGGTAGGTAACACACCGTACCCAAAACCCAATTCGTGCTCGTTTCGTTTTAGGTTCGAATAGGGTTTAATTTTACCCTCGGTTAGGACATTGCCCTGAGTTGTTCCTTCCATGTATACTTCTTGCTCAATCCCGTCATCTATCTGGGAGACGAGTCCTACTTTCTCTCCCTTAGTTCTAGGGGACATACAGAAACCACGTTTACGCAATTGACTGAGATAATTTTGAATTTCTCCAAAAGAGGTATCCAGTCTCTTCAACTAGTTGTTTTTTCGTCCACGCTTTGTAATAACCGAGATAACACATACGGACGCAGACCGGCTAAAATTCTATAAAAGTGATTACTTCCAGGTCCGTCGGTGTTCTTCCAAGTCTTCGGAAATCTCTAATTAACCGGTAAATAAACGCTTGACTGCATTCTCCATTTACGTGTTGTCTCATATTTATACTTTGTTCTAAACGCGCCTTGTACTCAAAAGATGGAAACTCGTTCTTTAAAAGTCTTTGGAACTCGTCGTAACTGATAGATTCTAACGGTTCTATTTCTAACGAATACCAGTCAAGTACAGGTCCGCTCAGATATGCGATTACGTAACGTGTTTCACATTCGTGGGAATCTGGATGCAGTGGAGAACTCCGGACGTGTATCGTCTCTTTTCAAGATGTTAGTCGAGATTCACCCTGAGTAACCGGCGGCTTAGAGAAGGTCTTAACTTTATGTACAACTGGTGGTTGATTATTACTTTCCATTTTTGGATTAGAAGTATCGTTATTCGCTGGTATTTCAATGATATTGGGCATCATTACCTGATTTGCAAGGATGGTTCCTACGACCATCGTATTTTCATTTAGGTGAGATATAACTTGAGATTCTGCGGGGCCACCTGACAAAGAACCGATGTCGGAAGCGCGTGGCGGCTTAATATATACATCAGGATACGAAGATGCGCCGGAAATCGAAGTTCATTAGGGCCATTGGTTATCCACTTTTTTCTGCATCAATAGCATATTGTCTGCAGGTAGTTTCACAACTGTTAAATGTGCAAATGTCCAGGTGGAGTATTCAGGGCTCTCCTGGTCTGGAAAAGTAGCATTAGGAGCCGCGTTCACCGTATCAATGAATGTATGTAATTCATCATAACATCACTATCCAAATATCGCTCTAAAATCCATACCGGAATCGTCTGCGCACTTACCGATACAAACTCTGGTAATAGTTCCTCGCCACCCGTTTCGACAGCATGCAGCCGCATTACTGTCCAAGACTCGTAACGCTAACTCAGGATCTTCTCTATCCACGCCCCTATGGTCGTCGCTACCGGGAACTGCCTGCTACATAGTCAGTTTGTATTGACCGTGTAACATATGCTTTTGGTTCCATTCCCTTTACCTTCTCTTCAATTCGTTCTAGAATGGTGGTTAAATTAGTTAAGTCTTGCGTCGAAATTCTGGATGGAGGAGTAATTTTCTCTGTCACTTCTCGAGGAATTGCTTCATTCAGCAAGGACTCCGTGTCCGATGAAGGGTTTGGGTCATGTATTCCAGTGGACGTTGTAGACTGAAAGTCATACTTGGGGTCCAATTCCATACTAGGGAGATGAAACCGGGGTACCTGCAACCTCCGCGCTTCTGGTAGGTCTCGCAGTTTCCCGATTTTCTATCATCGTTTCCGCATTCTCGAACCGAGGTACGATACTTTGATCATCCTCCATTACTTGAGCTGGTGCTTTATTTCTTTCTTCCAACTTTGAACCCTCAAGCCTGCATCGCCAGGAGATTACATTGAATGAGACTTGGCATCGAAATCCTGGGCAATCTGTTGAGCCGCGACCTCCTCTTCAAAAATGATTCTATTTCTTCGTCTCCACTGAGACTTTCAGCATCCTCATCGTCTGTAAATAGGAGAAACTTCCGAGGAGTAGGGACAGGCTTTTCTTTCTTTACTGTCGTAGTAGAAGTCGAAAGCTGGGCATCGTCCACCGGACTCGAGGCGGCTATCGGAGTAGGTTCGGAGCCTTCTCCCTGTATCTCAGCCATCGCGCGGGGTGCTGGTGATTGCTCCTCGATGGGGGGGGGGGCGCTTACTGCCCAAGTATCAATAGATCTTTTGTTTTTTATCATATTTCCATCTTCCCCATTGAGGTTAGCAAGTCCCTCCCTTCCAAATCTGATTACAGTAGGTTTCTGTGCAGTAAACATTACCAAATACGTCGATACAAAAGAGCTGGTCATGATTAATTTCGTACCATATGTTCGGAATAAATTTCCTTGTTATTTTCCGCAACGTCTATCGGAAACTCGTGATTATTCCCTACTAATGAACACACCGAGGAAAAGTTTATTACTGAGGCATCGCGCCTAACACCACACTACTGTTGGCGCGCGAGACACTAAGCACAGTGATACAATACCTAAAACGTATACTACTTACGTGAGAAATGAAGAATACTTTTTGAATGTAAACATCGGTTAAATTTTCCGCACTAGGATAGACTACACATATCACATATTAACGTTCTCTCCTTTTATTATAACTTGATACTATTTCTTCCATATATAAATCGGAACGAATACGTTCCTTCTTCACTTAACACCAAACAAAATACACAACACAAATATCAGTTATACAGAGGGGGGGTCATAGATTTTAGTCGAACGGCGGAAAATTACAGTAACGAAGTTGGCGCAAGGCAACTCAAATGCCCGGTGCATCCACCAATTATGTTACATAGGTCCGTAACGATAAGGTAAAAAATATGTTGAGGCAACACATGGCATAGCTTGAATAATGCCTGGGTCAAGACACTCCCGGTACATCTTAATTTCAGCCGAAACCTTGATTGAACTCAAGCGGTCGAATCGCACTTCGAGAGAACCCGAAGTGTATAGGATTCTTTACTGGGACCGGCGTCCACCATGTACACTTCGCATCAAAAAAATGCGACAGCTAACGCCTAAGAGATAGGCCACCCAATATACATTTTCTTATCCCATAGTCTGGTAAAGAGATCCCCTCTCTCTCCTCCTTTCTTCTCTCCCATACTAAAATTAGTTAACAACATGAACGCAATTTTAAATTCTAACTACACATGTATTAGTATCAATAAAATGAAATAACAAAACCAAGACGAAACAAGATTCAAAAGTTTATTTAGGAAGAAACTGAAGCACACACAATGAAAAATTAAAACCAATGGATGTCTATTACACAGAGGTTAAGAAATTATGCAGAAAGAGAAAGATAGAAAGAGAGAGAGAGAGAGAAGACGAGAGAAGAAGAAAAAACGGAGAACAGATAAAATGTGGAATTTTAAACTTAGTAAGAAAATAGCTAACATTATAAAGTTCCGTTACCAGAAATCCAACAGTAATATAGAAATAACGTTTGTTTTTATATTTTTTTCAGACTGTTCGAATATATAGAGGATCCTTGAAACATTCATTCAGTCACTTTAAAAAAAAAAATAAGATATCAATTTCCAGTAGAACTGTGGATTTCACAGGCACGTCTAAGGTAATGTCAAAAGTTTAACACATGCTTTGTTTTCGCCTGGTTCGGTTGTAAATTCGGTAGTGTTCATTGCACGAACTGGTGCAACCTACATTCTAATAAACCCAGTAGGTAGCGTAGTAATTCCATTCCAAACTACTAATGTAAAATGAACCTAAACAAGAAAAAAACAAAAAGAAAAAAGAAAGAAAGAAAGATAAAATTGAATGAGTGCTATTATACTGGTAAATTTTTAACAGAAATATGCTATATTAAAAGTCCAATCTGTATCATAATGAAAAGTTACGAATGTTCAAATGGAAAATTAGATGTTCCTTATAAATGTAGCAGACCTTGAATCTTTCAAATTTCAACGTGAATAAATCACATTGATGTATAAGATGGAAACAAATATGTGTCGAACTAGTATAAATAAAATTTTGTTTTGAAATAACCAAGGAGGTTACCATTTTCTAGTCTTTTCCGAAGATTTATCTGTTCCGAACATCCAGCATCACTTTCATCTCTTGCGAATATAACGTTGTAATTTGCACAGAGAGAATGAACACGCTAAAGCTGAAACAGATGATGTTGGTTAGCTTATGGAACACCACTAGGTCGATAACTCAAACCGGTAGTGACCCGGTAATTCGACTGAGACTCGGTAACCCAGATGATAAAAAAGATATTTTGCTTATTCCCTTGTGTTTAAACGCTATTTCTTTCACAGATGACCAGGGTTATGCCCAGAGCACGAAAAACTCGACGCTGAATTTGCCAGTTAATTACTTTCTCCAGACCAGGTCTATCGGTGTCTTGCTCCGTTTTAAATTTGGAACACGCACATGCACATGAAGTTTCAACTGTACGTGATAGAGAGAGGAAGAAGTAAAAGATACAATGACAGGATAGGAAATCGTCAAGAAAGAGAGACAGAGAAGGGGACGAATATATATATGAAACATAGTTATCACTACAGCATATGATGAAGAACTCACACACTATTTATTTTAATTCTCGCCATTGATGCTTTGTAAGTTCTTCAATAGAAGATGAATCTCTGCTTGTAGCCATGCGAAAAAGTTATAATACCTGAAGGGAATCGAACCCATATTTGCCGCTTGGATGTCTGGTACTTTACCACTACACCACCGATTCCTTTACCCAAACTTTGTTCAACAAATGCTGTAATATTTCTTTCTGAGAACGATAACATGAAAAGTGTTTACTGCAGATCAATGAAGTGTTTCGAATGTCTTGGTAAATCCCTTGACCTTTCCCAACCAACATTCGTAAATCGTCTCTATCATGATAAGGGCATTTTCTTCCACATTCTTAAGCATTGCATTTCGAATATGAGAAATCGATTCTTCACTATCACTTTGTAAAAAAACATGATCGGCGTTAAGAGGATTTGAACCTATACTGGACGTCTTTATTAATCGTAAGTCCATTACGTTACCGCTACACTATGATGCCACCTGGAACTAGAAAACCAAATATTACTTACTTTAGCCTTGATCTTTGGAACGATCAAGCTTCTTCCTGTAAGTTTATTTTCACCTAAATGCACAACGAAATTCATTTATTCGACGATCTGGAAAGAAATTAGTACCCACTAATAAGGGAAACCACATTCAATCCAGTAAAGAATACAGAAATAGAAAAATATTATGCAATAATTTCGCCATGCAAATTCAAAAGTACACTAATAATGATAATAATAATAATAATAATAATAATAATAATAATAATAATTATTATTATTATTATTATTATTACTACTATTATAACCTACATTATAAAATTGAATGTGACTTTGACTTATTAGGGCGTGTCACTTTTAAGGGCGAAATATACTTTTGCATATTTTCATAATGAGGAGTTGTAAAAGAATGTTTTTGGTAAGAGAAATTTTTGCTGCTACCTATGTAACTTGCTTCACACACCTTTCTATAGATTGAGCGTGATATGGCCAATGTGGTACGGTTTATATTGTCACACTATTTCTGAGGAGTGATATGATAAAGATAGCGTCCACCTGGCTCGCTTTAAACAGAATAGTGTTGTTCTCATATAATACCAGGGAACTGGTGATTCGAATTTTCTGCTCCCAACATAACGTTTGTAATATATTCACGGCCGTCAAAGAAGATGCAGTCGAATACACCTTGCTGACGGAACTCATCAAATTCTTTGTCCACAGACTTCATTATTTTTTTCTTTTGCTCTCATCACTTTATAGAGATCAATCACAAGCCTTTCGTCTTTGTCGGTCATCAAGCCAACATCCATAAGGCGGAAGTAGGTATGGCAGCTGTGGCACTCAAACCGACATCAGACCCGTAAGCAGCTTAAAACTTTAGGGGGGCCGGTAGAAGTTAGGGGGGGCGACTCACACATATTATACTTTATCACCATATTATAGTTCATTTGCTTGCCTACCGTGAAATTTTATGGGGGCCAGCCAAAGTTTAGGGTGGCCCGTTCCACCCTTGCCCCCCGTGGATACGGTCCTGACCGACACCATACCAAGTGCTCTGCATGACAACTTAGCTTAATGAGGGGAAGTTCAGAGGATAACAATTCTCAGCTGGTTCCAATCAAATTACTCCTATGTGTAAATGTATTACGTTTTGTTTTTGTCTTAGAAGTCATTGTAAAGAAACGTCAAGAAACCACGACGTTAATATAAAAACTAGTTGAAAATGTTTACACACTCAAATTTGAAGCTCTTAATTTTATACCCTTGGAGTTATTATATAATAAATGTGAAAACTTTAGCACACGTTTAAAATCGAAAATGTGTCTAATTTAATGATTGTAGAATATAAATTTGAAATAATATTAAAACTGTAATTCAGCAATGTGCAAATAGATAAAACTAATCTTAACAAGCATGTATTTCTGCTCAATAAATGAAATACAACCCTGGCGCCATCTATGAACAAGAAAATTATTTTTTTAAAAAAGATCAAAAATGAAAAAAACTTTGGACTGATATTTACCTAGGAAAACACCATTATATCGAATTTGTAAATATATGATTCGAAATACAATGTCAGGTCTCAACTTTTTAGCACCCCTCATGTCAGGATTTTGAAAATTGAAAAAATCGATACTCCCTAGTGACTCACAGTCTCTTGAACCACCCGACAGATCCCGATCAAATATTCAACGTTGATAAGTTCGTACTTGGGACTATTTTGATCCATTCGTTTTGAGGGTGTTACTTAGGAGATGGGGAGGATGGAAAAATACAAAAAATAAAGAAAAGTTAAGTCTTGAAACAAACGACCAATCTGGATGAAATTATCAACACAGATTATGTTAGTGCAGTGGAAATCTTTTAATCATTTCACTTTGATTGTAGAATGTAGAGTAGGGGGAGGACGGGGAGATACAAAAATCAATGTAAATAAATAAAGTGACTATGTTAATGAGTTAATATAACGTTAATGAGTGATATGATGAAAATCACTCGAGTCTTGAACCAGCGGACAGATCTGCATCAAATTTTCAACATGGATGAAGTTCCAGCATGGAGTGGTTTTATATGATGATATGATGAAAACCACTCCAGGCTGGAACTTCATCCAGCCCTCAACATGTAGGAGGGGGAGACATATAAAAATTATCAAAATAACCAATTACATTGTGGAATTCATAGTTTTCCCGGTGGCTAAGATGAACAATGACACTGAAGATGCCGTGCTCTGCAACATGTGAAGGGGAGGGGTTATACAAAACTCATCAAAAATCAATCAAAGAGCGCTGTAGTAATACTAAAAAATGACTGAATAACGGAGTATATTTCTTTCTCTCAATATAGCCCAGCAAATCGGCCAATTCATGCTAGTAATAATAACAATATTAATAATAAATAATAATATTGGCTGCTGGCGCACTCGCAGTGGATTTAGCCAAAGCTTATGATTCAGTAGACCATCAGTTTCTCCATCTAACGCTTGAATCTTCGGGTTTTCCCACTGTTTTTCGCCAGGTGATTCATAATCTATAAGCTCAAGCTCAGTTCCGCTTGCAAATAAATGGACATCAATCCCCTCTTTACGACGCGGACTACCCCAGGGGTACTGTTTTACCACCGTTCTTTTTGCTTTGGTTTTAGACCCACTTCTCCATCGTTTGGCAATGTTGTCTTCGAATAGACCCTCCCTTTTCCGCAGTCAAATCATTTTTGGGTATGCTGACGATTTGACCATAACAGGAGTTTATCCTGTCTCACTACAGGGCGTGTTTCCTTTCCTGACCGTTTTTACCGATGCTTTGGTTTGCAATATAACAACAACAAAACACAGGTGTATACTTTCAATGGTTTCCAGCTCCCAGAGGATCCTTCGGTTTCTCCTGCCTTACCGCATGTCACTTCACTCACTATTTTAGGCATCCCCTTCACGTCTAACCCAACTCCCAACTATGGTGAAGTATGGGCTCCCCTTTTAACCCGGCACCGGGCGCGTGGTTACTAGGAACGCAAGTGGGCGCGTGGTGAGATTTTCTCTCACCTATGAAAGTAATGGAAAATCCCTCTTATTAACACAGTTTAAGATTTAATTGTGAATTTTATTGTAAATTTACAACTTTACAATATCTTAGCCATATATGCAGGGTATTTTACATTGTTTATTGATATCACTACACAATAGAAAATATCAATAATTTTCCAACACTGAATAATAAAGTAAAGCTACAGAATCACAAGAAACAAACAAATGAACAAAATGGTAAACAGTTTATTCAAACCGAGCAAAATCCTTTCGGAATGTGGCAGTTATCACTCACTGTCTTCATGTTGTTCACGCCCTCGGCACCTGCAACAGAGAACAGCTGGTGCGTGCTCCTTGCACACTGGGAGAAGACAGCCTGCACAACATGTTTTGGTGTATCGATTTTTCTTCCTGGGACAGAAGCCACATTTCCTTTTATCACTATTCCCTGCTGGTGCCTCGGAGTGCACAGGTGCTGGAGAATCACCCAGGATCCTTCTTATCTGTGATCGCAAAAGTGTAGGCAAGCATGGTATTGTTGCTCTTCTACTGAGTTATGGCTTGCAGAGTTCCATTGCTAACTTTTTCTGATAGAGTCTCCTTGCGTCAGCATTTTCACAGTTAAATCTATATATGATGTAGCTGTTTAGAGCACCAATATCAAGGAGTGTGTAGAAGATACGTAACTGCCACATGTTGGTTTTCTTGCAACTGTGTAGAGACTCTTCAGCCCATCCACACAGTCTACACCACACTTCGTCATATTATAAAATGTAATGATTTCCGGTTTAGCCTGCTCCTTTGTTGCTTCATCAATGTGTTCTCCTTCATGCATTGTGGAGAGTAATAGCACATTTTTTCTTCTGTTTGACACATATGAACAAAGTAACATATCTTCTCCATGAGCGGTCCATCTTGAAAATGGCGGTCTTCCCTTTGTACTCAGGAACTCAACCGGAATCTGAGGTTTGTTACTTCTTAGAGTTCCAACCAGTGTTAAGCCGTGATTCTTTAGAAGATCAAGCGCTAAAGGAACTGATGTGAAGAAATTGTCTGTTGTCACATTTCTGCCAGATTTAGTAATGGGTTCGATGAGACGTTTGACAACTGCGTGCGCACTGTTGTCGTGAACATATGGTCCTCGCGGCTGTTGTGTTCCCGGAGAAATCTCCATTTTCATTGTGTAGTAGACATGTGAGTCCACTAAGGAATATATTTTAATGAGATATTTTACCGGTTTATTTGGCATGTAACATCGAAAAGAGCATCTTCCCCTGAAAGATTCAAGCATTTCATCAATAGTTACATGTTCATGTGGTGTCCAGTAGGCCGCACATTTCAATACGAATTCTTCAAATAATGCCCGTATTGGAGCTAAATTGTCTTCTTCTTTTCTCTGCTGTCTGGTGTTGATGTCATCAAAACGCAGGGCGCGTAGAAGCATACGAAACCGTTTCTGAGACATGACCAAACGAAACAATTCTGGAGCTGTTCCGTCAGTTGCCCATAAGTCCTCCAGATTTAAACGAGAACTCTTCATCATACACGATAAATACAGCAAACCTAATAGAGCTAACATTTCTTCATAATCAGTGTTACGAATGTCTCTTTCACATGTTACTCCTATACGAATTACTGCTAATTTTAGATTCGCATATTCCACAATTTGTTTTATAGTGTCTTCAGGGAAAAAATAAATGCCATGCTTCCATTTGCGATTTTACATTTCGTGCTTGTCCTCTGACACCTGGTAAATGTCTCACGAGATTTCTATGCCTAGTTTTATGTGTCGTGTTTCTGGAGTGAACATTCCACGTTGTAACTCCATCTTTCGCTGTATATATAGGTCTATTTCTCACAACTTGGTAAGAATTTATAACATCGGGTTCTGTTTCTATTCACGAAAACTCGCTTTCACTACTTTGTTCAACTTGCTCAACGTTATCCCCTTCATTGTCACTGCAATTGTCCATTATTTCACTTGCACTTTCATCTGCGTCTTCCATTATGTTCATCTCCCTTTCCACCTCATCGATCCATTGTAACACTTTTTTGTGCAGTTTTGTCATCCATAGTTTAATATATTTACCTACAGTCAATGTATTTGTAGTATTCAACTCTGCCATAAATAGTAACGTAACAGGGCGCAAGGTGAGATAAAATCTCACTGAATTGCAAAGCTTCTAACAATGCACTGCTAACAAAAACAACGATTCTTCATCAACAAGCTGTAGTTACAGATTGAAGCTAAAAATAGTGAACTTGGAATACATAGAAGGATATACACGTGCGCATAACCATTGCGCAGTAGTACATGGGGAAAGCAAGGAGTGAGGGATTGCCTCACCACGCGCCCTGTGCCGGGTTAAAGCAAGACGTATGTTGTTCTATTCACAGCGCTTCCGTAGGCTCCATTTACTTCACCGTATTTATTTCATCAATATTTTTGTTGTGTCTAAACTGAGAACGCGTGTGTTTCCTTTCCCAGACATTTATGCGAAACGATTTGAATCCTTATTCCTTTGGCATATTTGGCGAGGTTTTTATTTTCGCATTCCCCATCAAGTCCTTTATTTGCCTCGTCCCGCCGGCGGGTTGGGCTTAGTCAATATTCGTATCCAATGCCAAACTTTGTTTATGGCTGACACTTATGCAGCGCTCTCTTCACTCAGTTCTATCACTAATCATTGGGTAAGTTGTTTTTGGAAGGATTATAGTCAACCGCAAAACCCTCCGTATATTCAATTCGTTGATCAGTGCCCGGCTTATATCAAAATGTTTATCCGATATTGGAATTATTCCGGGATGGTTCTCCACCCTCCACAACACAACACATTGCGCGCTCGTTATATAGGACCCTAACAACGCACTCTTTCTCTAACACTAATTTACGAGTACCTCAGATGTATCCACACGTAGATTGGCCGCAGGTGTGGTCTAATATATCGAATCCTGTCATACCTGAGTACATGCAGGTTTTGTGGTTTCAGGTAGTACATCAACTTCTCCCGACACGGGCTAGTCTCTATGAGATTCAACGAGCCCCAGATGCCTTGTGCGATTAATGCTAGCAAGAGGACACTTTAGCCCATCGATATACACACTATGTCTGCTCCCAATTAATTTTGTCCAACATGCAGAAGGTTTTGGGACGCATTACCCGTCGCCCGCCTTCACACTTCACGGTGCAATTCATGTTTTTCAATGATTTTCATTTTATCCCCCCACTAAACATCGAGCGGTTTTGTTTCTTGTTGACAGCAATCTCGTATATGTTCGTATATTTTCGCTTCACAACCTTGTTAGATGCACGCACGTATATTGAATATTTGAAAGGTACTCGTCGAAAGTTATATACCTCGAACAGGGACCGGCACTTTTATTTGATTTTTGGAAGTGGTTTTGCAACAACGCATACCCCTCTCTTTCAGAATAGCAAATGTTTTTTTTAATGCCATATAATATTCTTTGTGAGGTATAGTATATGTGTTATTATGTAATATAGTAAACAGGCTTCCGCCTCCTTTTGTACTTAATTATGTTTGACTCCCGTGGTTGTGTTCTCAGGTTGTAATTCCATCTAAGAAATAATAAAACTGATAGTGTAGCGGTAACGTCATGGACTTAGGATTAATAAAGCTGTCCAGCATAGGTTCAAATCCTGCTCATGCTAAACTTATATTTTCTTAAAAATTGATAGTGAAGAATCGATTTCTCATATCAACATGCAATGCTTAAGAATGTGGAAGCAAACGCCTTTATCATGATAGAGAAGATTTATGAATAATGGTTGGGAAAGGTCAAGGGATTTACCAAGACATTCGAAACACTTCATTGATCTGCAATAAACACTTTTCATGTTAACGTTCTCAGAAAGAAATATTACAGCATTTGTTGAACAAAGTTTGGGTAAAGGAATCGGTGGTGTAGTGGTAAAGTACCAGACATCCAAGCGGCAAATATGGGTTCGATTCCCTTCAGGTAGTATAACATTTTCGCATGGCTACAAGCAGAGATTCATCTTCTATTGAAGAACTTACAAAGCATCAATGGCGAGAATTAAAATAAATAGTGTGTGAGTTCTTCGTCATACGCTGTAGTGATAACTATGTTTCATATATATATTCGTCCCCCCTCTCTGTCTCTCTTTCTTGACGATTCCGTATCCTGTCGTTGTATCTTTTACTTCTTCCTCTCTCTCTCACGTACAGTTGAAACTTCATGTGCATGTGCGTGTTCCAAATTTAAAACGGAGCAAGACACCGATAGACCTGGTCTGGAGAAAGTAATTAACTGGCAAATTCAGCGTCGAGTTTTTCGTGCTCTGGGCATAACCCTGGTCATCTGTGAAAGAAATAGCGTTTAAACACAAGGGAATAAGCAAAATATCTTTTTTATCATCTGGGTTACCGAGTCTCAGTCGAATTACCGGGTCACTACCGGTTTGAGTTATCGACCTAGTGGTGTTCCATAAGCTAACCAACACCATCTGTTTCAGCTTTAGCGTGTTCATTCTCTCTGTGCAAATTACAACGTTATATTCGCAAGAGATGAAAGTGATGCTGGATGTTCGGAACAGATAAATCTTCGGAAAAGACTAGAAAATGGTAACCTCTTTTGTCATTTGAAAACAAAATTTTATTTATACTAGTTCGACACATATTTGTTTCCATCTTATAATTCAATGTGATTTATTCAATGTGATGTATTGAAATTTGAAAGATTCAAGGTCTGCTACATTTATAAGGAACATCTAATTTTCCATTTGAACATTCGAAACTTTTCATTATGATACAGATTGGACTTTTAATATAGTATATTTCTGTTAAAAATTTACAAGTGTAATTGCACTTATTCAATTTTATCTTTCTTTCTTTTTTCTTTTTGTTTTTTTTTTTTGTTTTTTTGGTTCACTTTACATTAGTAGTTTGGAATGGAATTACTATGCTACCTACTGGGTTTATTAGAATGTAGGTTACACCAGTTCGTGCAATGAACACCAGCGAATTTACAACCGAACCACGCGAAAACAAAGCATGTGTTAAACTTTTGACATTACCTTAGACGTGCCTGTGAGATCCACAGTTCTACTGGAAATTGAGTATGCTATCCTTTATGAAAGTGACTTAATGAATGTTTCAAGGATCCTCTATTAATTCGAATAGCCTGAAATAATATACAAAAACAAACGTGTTTTCTATATTACTGTTGGATTTCTGGTAACGGAACTTTATAATGTTAGTTATTTTCTTACTAAGTTTAAAATTCGACATTTTATCTGTTCTCCCTTTTTTCTTCTTCTCTCGCCTTCTCTCTCTCTCTCTCTTTCTATCTTTCTCTTTATGCCACATTTCTTAACCTCTGTGTAATAGACATCCATCGGTTTCAATTTTTCATTGTGTGTGTTTCAGTTTCTCCCTAAATAAACTTATGAATCTTGTTTCGTCTTTTGTTTTGTTATTTCATTTTTTGATACTAATACATGTGTAGTTTCAAATTAACATTGCGTCCATGTTGTTAGCTAATTTTATTATGGGAGAGAACAAAGGAGGAGAGAGAGGGGGTCTCTTTACTAGACCATGGGATAAGAAAATGTATATTGGGTGACCTATCTGTAAGGTGTTAGCTGTCGCGTTAGCTTTTGCATCATCGAGACCCAGAAATGGTAGAGCATTAAATTTAATCACTAAACTTGGCCCCTAAAAGGGGTGGGCGATCGAAAAACTGGTATTTGAAGATTGCACCTACCTACAGCATGTCCTCCAACATAATAAAGAAATTGACTTCCTTACTACATATCATGTAAGGGATTTTCTGGAAATAAAACTCATTCCCTCAATTAAATAGCTTTATTAAAAAAATTGAAAAAAAAATACAAAAATGCATTAACAACTTACCACTCGGAAATGACCGACAATGATACCTCGATTTCAAATTTATAGACTACTGCTGGCTAATTTGATATATGTGAGTGGTCATAAGTTTCCCTGAAACACTAGAAATAATCACATAACCAGCTGCTTAGCTTTTCCATTGATATCTGCTAGTCGCGCACAACTTGAGTTTGTAAGAAAACTGGAAAAATTGAAGTAAGTCTCCCAATGAACCAAGTTTGCTCGGTACAACTGGAAAATTACACGCTCGTCGGCCGTTATTAACAACAGAATGAGAAGTTATAAAGTTGTTAAAATAATTCTTAAATTCTTAAGTTTTTGAGAAATCTAATTACAACACATTTCAGCATCAATTCAGACTATTTCTGCCTACTAGAGTTTGTGCATAGACTTTTATACGATGCCCAGCTCGGTTGGGTTCAGTTTATGCTTGTTGACACAGGCGACCAACCCGACCAAAATAATAGGGCAAAACTTTAGATGTCTTTGGTCTACCATGGGCAAACAGAGAGTAAGTTCGCTTTAAAAATCGCTTAACTGTTAATAATTCCTAACTTGGAAAAAAATCACCTTAAAACTCCCGGAGGGGTGGCTGTTTACTCTCGGTCTTGTTCCTAAGCTGGCGGACAGGGTGTATGTCGACTGCCTTACTGGCTTTAATAACCGCACGCGAGTTTTTGTTATTTTCACATGTTTTTTGATTACATACTCACCACATGGAGCCTACACGCGTAGCGAGTCCAGATAAACACTGCGACAAAGTTCCTGTCGGCCCCCGCGGGGCTCCAAACTCGCGTTTATATACATAACCTTGGGTCGGCCCACAAAAACGAAGAAAAGGATTTCTGTAACCTTGGACACGACACACCTCTTTAGAATGAGATGGAAGAAAACACAACAGTAGAGAGAGAAGATATTATTTCCGTATTTGTCTGAATTCCGGGAGTCGTATCGTTGTGTATTTTTGCAAAATCCAAATTTTTCATCATCACAAAGTTTTATATGAGAAAACAAAACTCAATTAGTTGAAGAGAACAACAATTTAGCTGAATGTATTAAAGTAAATTTAATGAGAGGGAATATTCTCCATGCCGCGCAATTATCGTTCACAACAGCACTTTTCCTAAACATCAGAGATTGCCATTAATTATGCTTGCCATCACTCACATACCAATCTCTCTTTACATGACTCATCCTCTATTTATCTTCTGTATTGCATTCATTACACTCCTAACGCAAAATCCGAGAATCCAGGTTCCGACCGATTGAAAGCAAGTTTACGGCCTTTTACGACTTCGCCAGTGACTTAGTTCGAATGTAGGATAGAACTTTCACCCATTAGGTATGGTCATGCGTACAGTCTGCCAAGATTCCTGTTGCGTTCCACGACCAAATACAACTCAGTGTCATACTTCGTCCTCCTATTGTTTTATTACATGATATTTTAATGTGTACGTGGAACTTTACAAACAAAACATTTCCCACTCGTGATTAAGCTCCCACTCTTTATGAGTGTCAGTAAGCGTTAATAAGGATGAAAAACATATGTGAACTTGAATATGGAAATCACACAGAAAAAAAATCTATCAATATTCACCTCCTCATAAACATTTTTAAAAAAGTCTTCTGTCCTCTTAAATACTTATTTTTATAAAAATGAAAGTTCTAAAATTTAAACAGTTGTACTGGTAAAAAAATAAACTCTTCTAAGTAGGAATCAAACAAGCCTCTGCCTATAATTTACTTTAAAACATTGAAATTGATTGGGGTATGGACAACAGGAATCATCATTAATTTACGATATTATAAATTAAATTATCAACGGAAAACCTGGTTTGGAAACCGCTTAGAAGAGTTTACTATCAAGTATAAACACTTCCTCCTAGGACAAATATTTAATATTGACTCAAAGTTTTATTTGTAACAATTAAAATTACGGAGGGGCCTCGCTGAGGGAAAAGATCGCGATGCAATTAATGTTAGACAGATGTACTCTCCAGAAAGGAATTTACTTATGATATATTTTCCCCTTCTAATACGTATATACTTGATTTCAATAAGGAAACTTGTCCAGAAACTACTGGAAATTACTGTCCATAGGACGAGACATGAAATTATCTACTCATTTAGCAGCCTGATGAATAGACAAAACGGATACTGTATGTGTCTATGTTAGAATATTTATATAAGTGAAAGGTTATACATTTTATTTTATTTTATTTTATTTTTATTTTTTTCGGTTTTCCTACCAAAATACAAAATGAAATTTAGTATTTAAACTTTCTCAATAAAAATGCTGATGCTGCTGTTGAGTTCTCTTTCTGTGTATTCACGGCCATAAGCAATGATCCAGTATGAACTACAGAAGAACCACTTGGTACATTACATAGATATTGGAGGGAAGTTCTCCATCTCTTTTCTATTATTTATTACTAATATAGAACAATTTAATAAGTTAAAAGGGTTTTATAATATTCCATATAAAATTTCAGATATTAGTGAAAACAGGGATGAGACGTCTCAGGCTTGATTAATTTGTTTATAGACCGGATTCATTTATCTAAGGTACGTCACATTCTAGAAATACTTTAAGAGCAGAATAAGAGGAAAACGTTCAGAAGAAATTATGAATTGCGCGCTTTCTTTCAAAGAAACAAGGGTTTGATATCAACCTCCTTATTTTTCTTTTCTTTATTTCCTGTAATTCAGCAGTGGGCAATACTTACTCAATATATGTTCTTGTTTGTAATTATACAATTTATTTTCATTGGCGTATTGGTGAAACAGTGGAGATCCCCGCCCCGATTTTACCTTTGACCTTTAGGGTTGGCCAAAGGCAGTGTAACACTAAGTGGTATGATCCGTGCATACTCATAGAGACGCCTGTAATTGTCTAAAATCGGAAGTTCCAATGGGAACTGGACCTGGACAGGAATTAGTCATTGGGTTTCATATTGAAGATGTTATTTGACAGATATATGTTGAAGAACTTGCTAAGTTTTAGGACCCATCCACCTGTCATCAAACGCCTGTCTGGATATGAATAAACAAGATGAAACATGACTTTTTCTCTTCTTGTCGTGAAAATTTCTCTTAGATAGGGCTTCTCTGAATAGTTCGTGTTTTGGGTAGATATCTTGAAATCCGCCCACCATCGGCTATGAACTGAGGAAGAGATATTTAATGATCGAAGCTTGCCATAGAAAATTTTATACTGTGTTCCACGTCAAAGTTATTGCTGAAGAACTGATGATAATGCACTTGAAGACGTAATATGAAAATTTGTATAATCAAATTGAGTATTTTGTAGATGTAATTTGAAGTTAAAATGGCCTTGACCTCACACGTGAAATTTGTTGTGGATAATGTATGATGACGATACGTTCTTGAATATTTCAAGTCTTGCTTGGAAATTGGATGTTGCTTTGGCTGTTTTTTATTATCACTTTTTGCCTAGAGTAAACGTCAAAATACTTAGTTCCTAGATTCCATAGAATAAATCCCCCATTCTTGTTAAGATATAATTTTGTCAAAAACACTTTTTCCTCGGAGGTATTCACGTGTGTGAGTGTGCCTGTGTGTGTGTGTGTTTTTGTGGGTGTATGTGAGTGTGAAGAAAGCTTGTGTATGACTGCTAAAGACTAATTGTGATTGATAGTTGTAAGAGTGTGTTTTTGTTCGCTGGTTTGCCTTCCGCTGGATATAATATTTGTCAATAGATGTGATCACTTGCAGTTTTTATTAAAATCGGTAAGTAAAAAGGAACCTAGAAATATTAATAATAAATAAATAATAAGGTTGCTTAAATATTTACGTCCCATGATTATGCCCGAAGCATTAAATATCTGTGTTGTATCTTTTTTACATATATAGAAGCTCGAAAGACAGTATTACTCATAGTCTTCTTGTACTTGATAACGACAATGAATTCTAACGTTTAAAAGAGACACACACATACATACAAGCCAATACAAGGTTACATATATGTGCACCGGGAATGTTTGTTTCGTATTAAAAAGAGCTCCTTCTCTTTGTTAAACATTGAGTTCAGCGCTAAGAAAAGACAGTCAGTGCGTGCATAGCTACCAATTTTCAAAGAAGTAAATCCCCACGTTAAGCGGGTTTGCATATCCAAGCTCCTAACTATGAAAACATTTACGATCACTACAACCCCAATCATTTTGTAGATTCAACCTGTTTTATATAAGTTATTAGGGCATAAAATTGAATGTCATGTATACGATAAAAACGTTTATGCATTGCAAGAACTGCAACGTCCAAATATTCACCACAAACTTTTAGCCGTATCGACATAAACACACACACAAAAAAAAGTAAGGAGGAGGAAAACACTTTATACAAAAGTCAAAAGAGGCAAAGAGAAGGCATACGAACTGATCGAGCGGTTTTGGCCACTAGTCTATCAATCAGAGGTGTATGCGTTCAGACCCTGTAGGAAGTATTCGTTCTTTTTTCATAAAAGTGTGTTCCTATTTCCATCACAGGACTGAGAACATTTCTTTGAATAAATCTTTGGCAATTAATTTCCTCTCAAATTCGACTAGAAGGGAACATTAAATGAATTGCAAATCTAAAATCCACAGCAAATCTAAAAGAACAAAATACGTATTTTCAATATCAAATTATTATACTTTGATTAGAAATAAAACACTAATTATAAGCATTCATGATTTCAGAAGATTCTCACCGGAGGATTTGTCAATATATGAATGAGAGAAAACTGATAAAATATTATTAGTCCACGTTCACCGTAATCGAAGATAACTTATGGCCACGAAGGGAGAAATTTATGTCAAAAGGGTCTTAAATTGTCCCACATATCATGCCCTGAAATCATCACTGTAGAAAGGTTTCCTTAACAAATATAATATTACATTTATTTCTCGTTCTACGTTTTGAAATGAAAAAATCATAATTTTAAAGAGTATAATAATAACATAAGGATAATTATTGAAAGAATTAATGAAGTAAACATTCTTGTGTAAATTATCGATTTCTAATCGGATTAAAATTCGAATATTCGTTTGTATCGCACTTGAAATAAATCCTCTATCTATATAATTGTTACTGGAATGCATGCTTAACTCCAATTACTTAATCTATATTTTTAATAACAGTAGGGTATGTATGTATGTTTTAGGACACTTTTCCCACTTCCACCCCTAACTACCAAAACAAACTACGAATCCACCACTGACTATTGTACTTTAACAAACAGGAATAACCCAAAGTGAGATTCCATAGGCTTTTATGACATTTAAAATCATAAAAACTTACATCTAAAACTTATAATTAACTTACATCTAAAACTTATAAGTAAAACTACAACTACTCCTCTTTTATTCCATAATGACCCCAAGCTAATGTATTTATACCATCTCGCGTTATATATCTTTTATCATCTGAGGATTCTAATGCAAGCTTATGAGCCTTTATACTATAAATATAATGCTTATAACTTCTAATAAGGTTTATGTCTTTATATGTTTTTACATTTTTAAATAAGCTCTCTTTATAATCATTAAACTGCAACTCCTTTGATATTACAGCTTTAGTTACCCTTATATATCTTTAGTTACCCTTATATAAGTTATAAGCATATATCTTTGATCTCAATCCAATAAACTCTGTCATTATCTTACCTTTATTCTCATCTTTCATCTTACCTATTACTTTTTTGTTTATTAGTGGTAGTCCATATATGTTATTTTCCTTGTATTCACTCGTGTCAAATTGATCAATTATTTCTGCTATATCGCTTTTTTTTCATATATATAGCATATAAAGTCTCTGTAAATATTGTTCTGTAATCAAAATTAGGTTTTGCAATTAATTTTTCCACTTTTTCAGGATCACATTCTAATTGTATGGGTTGCCTCTTTCGAATATTTTCCATTGTCTTCCCCAAAACTGAGTTATTCATGAGCTTATAAAAATTTTCTTCAAACTTGTTTTTAGCTTGCGTTGTCATATTTGTATTTAAATCAAAGTATTTCTTTAACCAGTCTGATTGTTTGAATTCTAATACTCTATGCACTTTCTTTAATTTCATTCCAAGCGATATATATAGTTTTAAGTTCCTATAGTGAATTACATATCTTTCCTTATTATAAAGTGTCGTTAGTAGTTTTGATTGTTCATATTCTGGTGGACACATGTTTTCTGGAGCTAATGGTAAATCAGAATGTTTGTTGTGTAAATACTTCGGATATTCTAAATCTACTTCTAATATGTAACCAGTTTCTGTCATCTGGAATGTTCATTATATCTATGCAAGGTTTAATCCATTTAAAGTCTTCATAAGGCATTAATTGACTCATAGCCCATCCATATAAGTTGTTTGCGTCTAGATATTCTTGGTATGTTGAAAACTCATCTTTATTATAATCTGGCATATATTTGTTGTTAGCTTTTACGTATCTTTTACTGCATTGCGAGATTCCTCCTCGTATACCCTTTTCTAACATTAGTATTTTATCATAATCAGTTAACATTTCTAAGGTAATTTTAGTCGTCTTTAACATTGCATCCCACGATAGGCCCGGTGCTGTATAATACCAAGCAGGATCCACATGGCTTTAAATACACATCTCTAAAGTTTTCAAATATATCTGTTAATTGAAGAACATCTGTTTTGTTATAATGTTCAGTTAAGTCCCTCACTAACTTCAGATCAAATTCTTTACAAACTCGTATATGAAGCTTATGACGTTCAGGAATCATTTTTTCTCCTGTTAATCTGTTTGTAAATTTGTCTCGAGATAGTGGAACGGGTTCTTCTATTTTTTCAAATGAATCAACAAACTCAAATGGATAATCACCTTTAGTATTAACTAGATCAAGTTTTTCAATCGGGAAAAAACTTAAATGTTTCTCGAAATTGTTCTGGTTTTAAATTACTAGTTAACTCTGCTAAACTGTTTGGCATAAATCTAAATGATTCAACAAATCTTAAATTTATTCCATCTTTTTCTGGTCCTGCTTTTATATATTTTTCGTATGTTATGTACCTTTCCTCATTATTAGCGATCAGTTTAATTTTTTGTGTAACATAAGCTAACTCCTTAATAAACAAATGCGTATCTAGCTAGTTAAGTTGTTAAGAAATACGGGAACAAAGTTAGGATTTTTATAGTTTAAATTGCAATAACTGTGAGCTGCACCTCTAAACTTTCCAGTTAAATGATCATGATCTCTTACTTTTGCTTTACTTTTATTTTCTTAATTCGTATTTCCATTCTTTTATTTTTTTACTCATATCATCTTTATCCTTGTAGATCTGTATTTTCTTCTGTAATATATTTATTTTTTCTCAACGGCTGGTGGTAAGTTATTCAAGTTTTTCCCACATATGTGACAAGTATCTGAACTGTTATAAGCTTCTATTTCTTCCTCAGTAAGCGGGCTCATATTAACTATCCTTTTATATATTTCCATAATTTCTTTTGCTTCTTTTTGTAACATTTCAATAAATACTTTTGTGGCATCTGGACCTTTATAACTAACAGGAGCTTTATAGTTTCCATTTGAATATTTGACATAGTAACAAAAACTCATTGGCTCATGCTTTTGGTATTTTACTGTTTTACTGCAATTATGCTCTATTTTTAACTTACATAAGATACATTCAAAGTCAGCAAATATGAAAATAGAACTCTTAATGATCGATTATAGTTTTGAAACTCTATTTGATTGTCGTATGGTTTTGGAAGTTCTTTTCTAACAGCCTCATGTTCTTTACAATATAGCTCATGGTTCTGTAATTGCTTCTCGTTTCGAAAGTGTCTTGTTAAACATCTATCACAAAAGTATAATTTCTCCGTATGTTTTCTCACTTGACTTCTTTTTAATCGTGATAGGTCTTTTATCCAACAAAAATGACTATTATTTTGATCATCTTTTATATATAATAAATTAGCATGTTGTTCTTGATTTGTTTTTGTGATTTGAAGTGGATATACATTATAGTTCTTGTCATAGCTGTAAACATTCATAGAAATATTATTTCTTGTTTCAAATTTTGGAATATCTTTAATTGTACAGGAAATTCAATGTTATCACAATACTTCTTTGCAACTCATTAACAAGCTGTTTATAATGCGAAGGTCTTTGATACTGAGAACATCTGCCTATAGGTTCTAAATAGCTTGCAATAGAATACAAGAAACATTTATTGTATTTATTTTTAACATTAATCACTGCTTTCTTATCTTTAATTGGTTTAGGAACTTCAATATAGGAAGAAACTCTTAATGGTACATACTTGTTTAATCTGATTTGTAAATATTTAATTTGATGTAATGTCCATCCTGATCCTCTACCTTCAAACTCTTCCATTTCTCTACGTAGGTTTTGTTTTGCATAAGATATATATTCATTTAAATCAGTTGATTCTAATATTATCTCGTTTGATGTTTTAAAATTGCTTTCTTGTATTTCTTTATCTTTTCTATAATCACAAATGAAAACAAGGTTAACTTTAAGAGGATGAAATTTTAATTCCTCTTTGATTTTATTAATAGCAACTTTTCCACTTGTATCTAAAAATTTTATTGGGTTTTTATAGCACCCTGTGTTTTCAACTTTAATGGTTTGTAAACGCTTCTTCAGTGCTGTTTCTTCTAATTCTACTTTTATAGGTATACGTGCTGGTTTCGATTCTTCAATTACTTCTTGTTTAAATGGGAATCTGTCTTCTGCTGTGTTCATCATCATATTGTTTAAGAAGGTTTATTAGTTCTGCTTTTCTTAATCGGGAATATCTTTTGATGTCGAGAATGAGTTTATAGACAAAGTTGATTTTGATGCTATATCTTGTGGAAGCAAACTCTCTGAAGCCTTTATACGAAAACATGCAGATAGAGTTGATTGGTGGAGCTTATGTTGGACTCAGCAATTATCAGAAAATCTTATAAGAGATTTCTTTGACAAAGTAGATTGGGAAATGATTTCAATGTTTCAAAATTTAACAGAAGAATTTATTGCAGAGTCCAAAGACCGCGTTTATTGGGATAACATCTCAATTTATCAACACATCTCTGTAGAGTTTATATATTTATTTAGACATTTTGTGGATTGGATAGTTATAATAAGAAAATACCGTAATAATTCTGATTTAAGTAGTATACTGAATTTAGCATTCGATGTTACAACAGATAGTTTGTTTAATGTTTAACTAATTACCTTTTATGACTATTATATCATAAAAGTTGTAACCTTAATTATTAATTACCTTTAATCTGTTCGAGCCTTTTGTGGTTATTATTCCATAAAAGACAACATTTGTATTTACATAACAACATTACTTTTATCTATCCAGCTATTATGTGAATCATCAAATCCTAGCCATTTAACGTATACTTTATCACCTTTCTTTCTCAAAACCTTTTCCACCAAGTATTCATCTTTATGTTTCGTCTTTAATAGTTCTGGTTAGTAAAATCTAACTTGTACAGCGGGGGACACTTCTAAATGGTACACTTTAGCCGTAAATTTCCATATGGCTGTACCATTTAGAAGTGTCCCCCGCTGTACATCCTCTTCTTCTAAATATTTAATTCTATATGTAGGCGGATTAGATGGAATAACTTCACTGATAACAAATACTTCTGTTGACCAATTAGGTGTATATCCTTTCTCAAATTACCCTTTCGATTTACTTATACGAACATGATCACCCAACTTGTATTTGGGTTTAACACGCTTATATTCTTTCTTATACACTTTCTCCAATATTGCTCGCTCATTCTTCTTATTAACTTCTATAGGCTTTAAACCAATTGTTCTATGTACTCTATTATTATACTCACTAACCAATGTTGGTAATATCTCTATCCATTTATAATTTCCTTGTGTTGTGAACCTTTTCCACATGTTTTGTTTAAGTGTTCTATTGAATCTCTCAACAATAGAAGCTTTCTTACGACTATAGGTTGAGTAATGATTAATCTTATTTTCATCCATTAACTTCTTAAACTCTTTATTGTAAAACTCTTTACCTTGATCAGTTTGTAAGTTACAAGGTTTTCTCGCTCTTAATATGGATTCGAATACTTCTGTAACATTTTTACCACTCTTATCTTTAACAGCAACAGCAAACGCATATTTTTAAAACACATCTATAATCGTTAGCAGATACTTATAGTCTTTATTTAATTTGGAAACACCTTTTAATACTCCACCACCCATTTCCACAAGATCAGCTTGCCAAAGATCATCAATACCTTTTATAACCACACTTAGTCTGTCAAAGTTTTTTTTTAGATTTTTTGTGAATTTCTTCTATAATGTCTTCTCTAACACCTTTACCATCTTATAGTCAATCCTTCTTTTTAACGAATTGAGTTTTAGTAACACCACATATAGAACAAATACCTTTCTTTAGATATCTCTTATTCTTTGTTTGTTCAATCCTAATGGTATCTTTCTCTGTTTCTGTTGATTTCTTACATTTAACACAATACATTATTATTACTATTTATTGTATAGAAAATCAACGAAAAAATTAAAATTAATCATTACCTAATACTATACTTTTAATATTATCGTCATCATCACTTGATTCGTTTTCATTTTCTGTTTCTATGTACGTAATAAGCAATTATAATTTACCGTCTTTTAAATCAGAATCTTTGGTTGGTCTAACTGTTAACTGATGATGTATATTAAAGTGTAATGGAAAACTTTCAACTAGTGTCTCATTTAAAAATTGATCTTTATGATATTTATTAAGACTTGATTCTATATGCATTAACCTACCTCTATAAAGAAATTTGTAAGCAGCAGATAAATTATATACAAAAAAGGCTCGTTTCCCAAGATCATCCTCTGGCAATCGACATGGTAATTCAACAACTCCTTTTCTTGTAAGTAAATTAAACTCTTTTTTCACTGATTCAAGCTGTTCTAATGTTACAACATCTTGTTTATCGATAGCATTAGATACATTAACAAATATTTTATTCTTAAAATCAACCCAGGATGTAAAAACTTATCTAGCTTCTTCTTTTTTACTTTTAATGTAACCAAAGATATCCATATTTATTATATAGCAAACGTCTTTAGGAAAGCTCTCTTTCTATGTTCATTACAAAAAACAATAATTGACCTTCTTCCATAGCTGAATATTTATTTGGTTTAATTGTAATTATATTGTTCTTGTTAAAGTTAAAAGGTAAATTTTCAATCAAAGTATCACCCAAATATATATCTAGAAAGTATTTATCCAATCTTAACTCCATGTGCATTATTTTCCCATTTTAGAGAAATTTGTAACCATTAGAGAGATTAAATATTCTAAAGATTGGGTCTTTAACATTCTTAGTTCTCAGTCGATATAATAGAGATTTAGTTTCTTTTTCCATTATCAATTTAGTAGTATCCCTACTAATGTATTGAAAATCTTCTTTCTTTATGTATGTGTCTTGAACGTTTCTAATGCATCTTCAAATCGTTTTCTATCGTTCTCTAATTGAGCTTCTATTGATCTAAGTTGACTTACGCTAACAACATAATTTAAATTCACCAACAATTTTAATTTTTCTTCACTAATATTAATATTACCTTTTCTATCTACAGCATTACCAAATATATCCATACTCATTTTATTATAAAGAAAGTGTCCATTCTAATTTTTCAAAACATTTCTTTAACATCTCCATTTGTTTAGGTGAGTGTTTAAAATCAATATCAACATGAACATCATGCCTTTTCAACAGATAGTACAATACACATTTTAAGTTATTATACAATACTCTTTTCGGATACAATTCTGTAAATACCTCGTGTAAGTTCTCGAATTTGTTTATAAGTGTTTCTTCCATATGTCGTAAGTTTAAAGGTTTTTGATCGGTAAGGTGATAGTGTAATAAATAGACATCATCATAATATTTGGTGTATTTGTTTTTCTTTAGTACTTCTAGAACATCTTTTGTTGATATTAAATATTTTGCTATATCTCTAAATTGATTATTTAACACCTTGAACACATCTTCACGATGTAAAGCTTGCAAACGATATAACTGTAACTTAAATCTTTTTGTAGTATCATACCATGGGTTTCTTACACAACTAGCTCTCATTCCTTCATTAGTACTAGAAACCCGAGCATTCGCTACAGAACAATAATCACAAATGTAACTACTTATACCTTTTGTTAATGACTTACTACCACAATAATAACATTTTAATGGCCCAGAGTTATAATTTGACAAGTCTTTTAAGGTAATTATTGGGTATAACTTGTCCAACTCTTCTTCCGTATACAAAAATTTAGGTATAAACATTTTCCATAATTGAATAAATGTATATACATTGTTTTTATCTTTTAAGTCTATCTTACTAACATACTGAAAATACCGATAAAAATTATAACTAACTAGTCCATCTAGTTCATCTTCATGCTTCTGATAATAATCTAAAAATCTATTGTGTATAGCTTCCATATTTATCTTAAAACAAAACTTTTATGGATATAAATCAAAAAAGCATTTAAACTTAATCATTTTTAAACATTTTAATCATTTTTAATCATATACATAACGTCGCTAAAAGAATACCCAGGATTTAGAAGATTTAAAACCTTAACACAAAGATGGCCACATATAACTGAATTAACGTCTTTTATTCGTTCGTCATTGTAAAATGAGTTTTTGGTACCAAGATACTGTACTAGTTGTTTAGGAGGGATACCACCATAAGAGTCGAACACGTACTTTATGTTGCTATCTTTCCAATAGCATATCCAATATTTACATAAGGTTTTTGTGGAAGTTCATCACTCATAAATACACCTCTAAATCGTTTTATCTTTATTTTTTTACCAACCTCTCTATATCAAAGTTGGTTAATGGTTTTAGTTTTTTGAATTCTTTGGTTTACCTGTTCCATGTTTTTCTTCTATAGCCATATTGTGTCTTTTTTGTTCTTCAAGTTCTTGTTTATTCTTCTTAGCATCAAGTACAGTGTTAGTAATCGCTGCTGCACCACCTGCTAATGAACCAACTGCTCCTAAAGCTGATAGAATAGCTGGGATTGTAAAAATAAAACCACCCATATGCTCGTTCTTAATCTTTTTCATTTGTGCAGCAGTTAAAGTTAAATCTATTCCTTTAATTTCTTTAATTTTCTTAGATTTATGGCTAAGTTGTTTGTTTGTTAATACATGATCGATATTTAAATCCTTTAGTTCGTTATAAGGAACACTAAACATACAACCTTTAATAGAACACATCTTCCTATTTATTTCAGAGAAAATCTTAGTTTGTAAAAGTACAGTTATTGTAGCTCCACCAAATTCAATTAAGGAATCATTCTCATCTGTTATCCTTCTCTCAAAATTATCAACCGTGTCTTTAGATATAGCGAAAAATAATGGAAAAGTAGGCTCATAAATAATACTATGTTTAATCTCAGCATCTGTTTTAAATGATGCTATAACTCCTGTTTCTCTATGTGTATACTCAGAATCTTTAACAAACATAGCGTCTGCTATATTACAGTGAACATTAATTATATCACATGGGTGAAATTTTGGTATCTTATCTCCAACATGTTCTATGTTTTTGATTAACTTTTTCTCACTAAAACCTAATACAGTGTTAATGGTATCTAAGGTTATATCACAATGCTCGCTAAATATTTTAACTCTATTTTTCTCTCTGTCCTCAGTAAATTTAATATTTTTAAAAGCATCGGCGGAGTATGGTAGATTTGATTTAATATATTCTTCTAATTCTTTTAAACTATATTGGCCAGGTTGAACTATGAGTTGCTCTGAAAGTTGTATATCACTACAAAATGTTAGTTTATTCTTTCTTTCTGTAATGTTTGGAGTTAAGTATGTTGTGTAAAACCCAACTAGTCTTATACTTATATAGTTGTTACTGTTGTCTAATTCGTAATTGAGTTTCTTCTTTAAAACAGAAGTATCACTCGTTAACTTAAATACCTTAGCCATTTATTATATAACAAATGAATGAGTTTGATTTACCTAGAGATATTCCAAAAGAGAAAGTAATCAAGTTAATAGAAGATATCATTCAAAAGTTAGAATACAGTTTAAAGAAGAAAAAGAGAAAACTACGAATAGTTTGATATGCATATTACACTTTGATCACGTTATCAGTTACACTTTCTGCAACAAGTGGGTTTATTAATATTTTTAAAGCTGTAACAATTTACTCAATATTAACAACGTCTCTTGCAACTGGAAGTGCTATTATAACAGGTTTGTCTTCTAAGTTAAACATAAGCAAAAGAAAAGACGAAAATAAAACCATTGTCACTTGTATTAACTCATTTAAAGAAGAGTTAGAAATGATAATAACATTAAATGGCGAAATGGATAACGAATTTATAAAAGATACGTTGCTTAAGATCTGAGAACAACTTAAAGATATAAGATCATAAAAGGTGTTAGCAGACGATTGTCTCTATAATAACGGAGTAAGAAAACTATTAATTTGGATGTAAAAGAGTTGATAAAAGAAACAACAGTTACGAAAAGAAATGGGGAGCTTATACGATATTCGATGCCTTATCGTGGGTCCATCTGGTTGTGGTGAAACATTTCTATTATTTAACTTCTTATTACAGCCAGGTTGGTTAAACAATAATTACTTCTATATATATTCTAGAAGCATGAATCAGCCAAAGTGTGAACAATTAAAAGATCCATTTGAAAAAGCAGAACTAAAGCTTAAGAAGAAAATAGCAACGTTCTTAAGCAGTAATGACTGTATTGTACCTGTTGATGAATATGAAAAATACCTGTAGTTGTGTTTGACGATTACATTTTGGAGAATCAAGATACTGTTAGAAATTACTTTACAAGAGGTAGACATAGACATTTAGACTGTTTCTATCTTGCACAAAGATACTTAAAAGTACCTAAACAGCTTATAACAGATAACGTTAACTTCCTATGCATATTTAGACAAGATGATACTAATCTTAAACATGTGTATAATGAGTTTGTTGGAGGAGATATGTCTTATGATAAATTTAAAGAGATATGTTCAAAATGTTGGCAAGAAGATTATGGTTTTATAGTAATTGATATGACAAGGAAGCTAAACAATGGTATGTATAGGAACAATATAAAATACTTTATAAACGTTTGGTGTTTTTTCACGTTCTTACGTTTTAATGTTTGACGTTTTTTCACGTTGTTTGACGTTCTTTGACGTTAATTGATGTTCGTTGACGTTTGTTTGTTTTCTATATAATAAATGGATGATAAAGATATTACTAAGAATATCAAGTTAAAGGAGTTCTTGATAAAGGGCTTCAAATCTTGGAAGAAAGAAAGAGCAGGTATATATGATAAATTTAAGACACAAGAATAACGTGTAATTGGTGCTATTCAAAACTTGGGAAGTGAGATCAAAGAAGTAGCAGAAGAAAATAAAAATCTAATAACTGAACTTGTTCCAGTTGTACATAAGACTGTTTCAATAGATCCTAGTCTATTAGAAACTCCTAAAAACATAACTTATGATAGTCCTCGAAGTAGTAGTGATACACCTATAACAGGAGAAATAAAACAAATGAGAAAACAAATTAAAGACAAAGTCGAAGGAGTAGAACCTTTACCAACAACACAATTATTTGGTAAGATTGCAACTAAATATTATAGTAAAAGAAATGATTTGTATTTGGAATAAGAGTGTATTTGGAATAAGAATAGTAGAAAATGGAAGAATAATAAATAAGATAGGAAATTCAGAAGTTAAAGTGAGAGGTGGTGATTTGATAATTAATGGTAAAACTTATAAAGGAACAGAAGGTCTATGGGAATTGTTAACTATGAATACTAATAAAATCATCGAAGATTATGACGATGACGATTTTGAACAGTACAAGGAAATAATAATAGAATCAGATGCTGCCTTCCAAATATATAATCGAGATAAAAAGAAGCATCTAATAGAGGTTCTAAGTACATTAATATTATCAAGCCTATTTGGGATGATTATATTAAACCACTTTTACCTCCAACTTCTAAAAGGACTGATGAAGGAATTAAACAATATAATGATATATCTAAAGATTACATTTGGGTGGATGATGGTAGAAAACTTATAGATCGGTTAATTGTTATAGATGGTGAATAAAAGGCTGGTAATAATAACTTTTATAATGAGAAAGTAGGTATAATGAGAATGATTAATAATAAGCTTTCACAATTTATTCCTAATGATAATAAAGGTATAGGTTATTTGATTAGGATCTTGAATAAATTACCACCACGATTCAGGAATGATCACAAGCTTGGAGAAGGATTAGTAAATGACTTAAATAATAAACTTCCATTTGAGTTACATATTCCTGGTATGTCGTACTGTGGTCCGGGGACTAAACTTCAAGAAACGTTAGATAGAAGTGATAAAGAAATAAACCCATTAGATGAGGCTTGTAAAGAACACGATATATACTACAGAGACAATAAAAATACAGATTCAAAACATATTGCAGATAAGGAACTAGAAACTAAAGCACGGAAAAGAGCATTTAGTAGTGATGCATCAATTGGTGAACGATTAGCTGCTTTTGGAGTTGGTACTGCTATGAACGCTAAGGTTAAGTTAGGATGGGGATTATAAGTTTTTAAATGTTATTATGTATAATTCTTTTATGGGTATATCCCATAAAAGCGTTGTTTCAAGATGCTCTTTATAATAAATGGATAGTGTTGAGAGCTACGAGTTACAGAGTTTTAAAGCTAAAACAAGAACATTTAATAATTTGAATGAAGCTAACAAAGATATTGAGTTCGATTTCGATCTGGGGGAGGGTTCATACATCCACACAAAGCAGATTGTCATATGACTTTTGAAGTTGTTGGTGCATCAGTTGGAGGAACATTTGGTGCAAATGATACTATAACACTTGTAGATAACTTCTTACCATTCTTCTTTTCTCAAATTGAGGTTAGAAAGCATGGAGTTGTTATAGATAAGACTGAACCACCAGGAATAACATCTACAGCTATTGGAACATTAAAGATTTCCAAACCAGAAGTTGAATATCTAAAACAAGCAGGATTTGAAACGGATGATAAACTTGGTCTAAGAAAGGACTTTAGTGTTTTGTACCCATTAAGATTAATTCCAGGCTTTTTAAGTGATTATAAAGAGGTTATGTGGAAAGGTGGATTGAGAATAACATTCACAAAAGCTAACAACAATAATAATGTCTTATACAAATGGGTTGGAACAGGAGCAGGTGCAACAGCTCGTCATGATGGAAAAATAACAACAAAAATTATGGAGATAACAATACCTATTGTTGAATACGAATCTAATTATGAAAGCCAGTTAAAGTTGAATATTCTTAAAGAACCTAAAATTATATTTTCATTCCATACTTATCAATGTGTTCAGAAGACTGTTGTAGGTTCTTTCTTGGAGTTCGATGTTACTACTCAATTTAATTCTAGACAATTTGATATGCCAGATTTTGTAGTTGTAATGTTCCAAACTGATAGAAGTGGTAAACAAACAGCAGATGCAAGTAAGTTCGATCATTGTAAGGTAAAGAATATCTATCTTAACAATGGGAGGAATGAGATATTTCCAAAAGAATCAAGAAACTTAGATATTGCTAACAGGGATTATTTTAAGATGTATGAAGATTATACTGCATTTAAGAGAATAACATGTGGTAATACCGAAATGTACTATGATCCTAAAGAGTTTATAGATAACAGACCAATGTATGTGATTAATTGTAGTAAGAGGAAAAAGTATCAGTAAATAAGAGAACAAACATAAAGATTGTAGTAGACTTTGCAGAAGCTGTGGCTGCTAATACTATATGTTATGCGATTTTAATTGGACAAAAGAACTTTACATATGATCCTAAGAATGAGAAAGTAGTATGAGAAAGAAGTATGAGAGTAGTAGAATGAGAAAGAGTTTTAGATAGTTACATGTATTTTTTGTAATGTTTATGGAGGTTCTCCATAAATATTACAAAAATAATTAAAAGTTTATAGTTAAAGATAAAAATTAATTTTCTATATAATAAATACGATGGAGAGTCATATTGAGGTTTTAAATAAACTGGGAAGTCTTGAGCAAAAACAAGTTATTGGATTAAGAGAATTAGAATGAAATGGCGAATATAAGATTGTGAAAATGGAAAAGATTAAAACTAAGTTTGGAAAGAGCATTTTAGTTGAATGTGAAGAGTTTAAGGTATTTCTTCCACCTAGATTTACAAAACACTTAACAGATAAAATGATTGATGAGATCGTTAAAGATGGAATAAAATCAAATACATTGGTTTAAAACACAATTATCCAACTGTTGAGTTCTGCATGTAAAACTTCAAATGAGAAGTGGTTTTATGAATTTTAAATGAGAAGTGGTTTTATGAATTTTATTCATAAAACGAATATTTTCCTTATAACAAATAAGCTATGGCTACTTATTTGATTAAAAATGACGTTAAAATATTGAGATTCTTTCGCATAGATGAGTTAGAAAAAGGTAAAGCGTAAGAGATAACATTATGGAAATTGATTCAAACACAACGTTATGGTCAAAGAGTTTTAGTACATTTTGATGAGAAATATAAGACGTTATTACCACAAAGGTATAATGACAAAACTGAGCAAGTGTTGAAAGATTTGAAAAATATAAGCTGTTTGTTAAGTATGAGGGTTTGAAAGATTAGATAATGGTTATAAAATACATCAGTTTCACTTTAGGAATGAATCCAAAAAATAAAAAGAATGATTAAAATATGTCATCAGAAGTAAAAAAATGGATTAAAATGGATCCCCAAAAAAAGTTCATTCTTACTAATAATTTCAATGTAATTGTGAAAAATGTGCAAACCGAAGTTCAAATAGTTTTTGATATTAACGGCTGTCTATTCAGCTTGAATTATGATCAGTGGACAGAGTATAAGAAATTATTGTTTCCTATAGAGAACGAAGTAAGCAGAAGATTCCATTATCAATATGCGAACTTGTAATTTTAAGTATGTTATAAGTACGTTATAAGTGTATAAGTGTTGTTATGGTTCCATTACTATAAAAACTAAGACCTTTGGCTATGCAGAACGCAATGTCATTTGAATTTTAAAGATACATGTATAAATAAGGGATTTATTAGATTTTTTGTAATTATATCCTTAGAGTTATGCGACTTATAAGACATTCAGTAGATAGTAAATTTATTTCTCTATTGAATTTCGTTTGAATTTTGAAAATCGGTTGGTACTCAGCCGAATTATTACAAATTCAAAATTTCGGGAATTTTTACGGGATTAATTTTGAATTTTTGGTAAAATGTTAATTTTTAAAAAAGTCTTAGAATTAAAGGTAGAATACACTAATGTCTTCATTTTTTCGATTTGATGAAATTTTGTAGATGTATTGAAAAAAAGGTAAACATCCTTTAGGTTATGGAACCATGTATGCATTTTATAAAAATGGTTATGTTATTACTATTCATTTGTCGTTTGAATTTTTGAAATAGGTTAATTAGGGACCGAGCTATTAAATTTTAAGGTTATCTGGGGGTGAGGTTGCAGTGTTGCCAACTCACTTTTAAAAAATTATTAGTAATGGGGTGAATTCATCTCTATATGTTTTAAAGCGATATCTTGAAAAATTAAAATCCTGGAACGTTCCGAAAAAAAAATTGAGTTGGAAACACTGCATGGTAAAACATTAGTTTTGCTGGCGGTTTATATAAACAGTTTCTCATTCATGCTAGCTAAGTAACACGGAATTTTATTTAATTTGAATTGTTGAAGTTGTCCAATCAGAAATTTGCATGAACAACGATTGTGAATCAAGAAACGAAAGACAGACACTCCGGCACAAAAACTGTCCCGAGTTAATTCTCAGATAAATCTTTCTCAAAGTGAGCAGGAAGAACTTGTTAATTATATTTGGCTGAAGCCCAAACAGCTGCTAAAAAAGAAAACATGTTGCATCTACTCGCTAGAAGCTCTGTTGATGGAAGAGAAAAGAAAATATGTTGGTGAGGAAAAGATAAAAAATCGGGTTACATGTCGGGTTCTAAGAAGGAAAGAGAGAGGCTATAAATCTAATACATATATGTAAGTTCGTGCTTCTCTCAACTGAATATATGTATGTGCGTGTGGCGAATGTGTATATATGTACGTAACAGTGAATCAACATATTTAACTTTAAGTTCATATTACTCAGCTATTAGTAGACCGATTTCGATCAAACAAAAACTAATTTTTCAACCAAAGACAGCGTTATAAGTCATTAGTTTTAGATATAAGTTTTTATGATTTTAAATGTTATAAAAGTCATTGCAATCTCCTTTGGGTTATTCTTCTGTGTTAAAGTATCATAGTCAGTGGTGGATTCATAATTTTTTTGGCAGTTAGGGGTGCAAAGGGGGAAAAGTGTCCTAAAACATACATACATACCCTACTAATAATAGATGCTACTGTAATATTTTAACTATTCAATGTTGTATACACTTCATTTTCTCAAAGCAAAACCTCGCAAATGTATAGTGGACTAGTAAAAATTATGAAATAAATTATCATTTAATTTACGTAAATACTGCATCGCCCGATTACAAACTTTGTACTTTAAATAATAATAGTAATAATAATAATAATAATAATAATAAAATCATAGCTATATCTTCATCAGAATTTCAGGCTTAGTCAATAAATGAATTGAACGTGGTCTCTGTTCAAAGTTCTATTAAATCGAATCCGATAGAAATACAAAGAAAAATTTCGAGAACAGGTAAAAGAAAAATGTTACTTTGGTGGGATTGGAAGTAACCGTTAAGAGTTCTTTGCAATTTACAGACAAATGCCTCAGACACTTTTTTTCTTTTCTTTAAGTTCCCTGATTCACCAACTGTATCTGAGTAACTTGTCTCTATCTTCTACTCAGTTATACGCGTAATGCAATCATTTCCATTAAACTTGAACGACAGGAACACGAATACAAAAACATTTATTGCAATTAGAATTCCAAACTTCTCCATTGGGAATCGAACCCGGGACTCCGTACACCTAAGGCACACGTGCTAGCCACTAGATCAGCGGGAAGAGCGCTTTAAATGTATTTTGTAGTGTCTGAAGTTTATGCCTACTTTGTCATGATATAATATGTCTAATGTTGTTTTATGTTTACCGTATTCGTTACTTCGATGAATGATATATGTTATTCATATTGGTTCTATTACGTATTCGTCCATAAATATTATATAAATTATCAGAAATATTCACGATCTTCTACGGAAAATCACTGGTGCATGCACAGTAGCAAGACAGTGTAATTGGAAGGTAAGTTCAACATATATTGTATATTTCTTTGACAATATTTATAACTATGTAGAAGAGATAGCAAAAACGAGTCTACACAATGAAGATGGAATTTCCATAGGAGATAGAATGATGATATATATATATATATATATATATATATATATATATATATATATATATATATATATATATATATATATATATAAGGTTTGGGGTTGATATGGTTGTTTTGCAAAATTTAAAAAGAAAATTAATAAGATGTAGAAAAATTGAGAGAGGCTTGTGAAGAATATAGGATGAAAATAAATGTTAGAAATGCAAAATCCATCGTGACTGAAACGTAGCGATCGGTGTCAAATATTAAAATGGGAGCGGGTAAAAAACAAAGGTGACTAATTTTCGATATCTGAGTACTATTATTAGTGATGACATGAAATGAGAGCGTGAAATAAAAGCAAGGATAAAAATGGCGAAAGAAGCCTTTAGGATGAAGAACATACTTTTTTGTGTTACCTTAAATACAGTTGAAGCAAAGACTCATAAAAAGCTTCGTGTACTGTATTTTACTGTATGTATAGGACACAAAGATGGACATTACGCAAGAAATGATGAGAAACAATTCAAATCTTTCGAAATTTGTGCGTGGAGAAGAATGGGGAGAAATAGGTGTATCGAGAGGAAAATGAATGACAGGGTGTTAGAAATGGAAGAATAAAAATATTATTTAGAAGAGGAAGAGAAACTGGTTGGGATATTGGTTAAGAAGGAACTGTATCATAAGGGATGTTCTAGAGGGTATGGTGGCAGGAAGAAGAGGGAGGGGACGAATTAGACTATATAGAAACAGCATTAGGCTATTGGCGAAATCAAACCGGAAAAATTGTATGTGAAGATGGAAAGGTTAACATAAGATCTTGGAGCATGCCAGCTTCACAGCTGCGGAAAATGACCCGCTGGTAAAGGCGGAATACTTGTGATATAATGATGCTGATGATGCACAGTAGAAAGATAAAGATCCAGTTTACTGTCATTGCTAATACGAAACACAACGCAAGTTTTTACAGGCTGTCAAAGTGCCTTGCTCTAAATGGTGTAGAATAACATCTGTTAATAAGCGAGGAAAAATCATAGGTCGGGCAACAATGGGACAAAGTGCCTTTCAGATAGTTAGGAGTAAGGGCTGTGACGAGAAAACAGTGATGAAATTGATTTAGCGGTATGAAAAAGATGGTGAGTATTTCACATCTTGGCCAAGAAGTGGAAGACCAATAATAATAATAATAATAATTATTATTATTATTATTATTATTATTATTATTATTTCAGAAATTTATATTTCTTTCTAGCAAGACTTTTGTATCCCCTCCTTGTGCAGTATTATATTTTTAAAGGGTTATTATAAAATTTTCAAGCTAACTTTCAAAGAGTCATTATAAGTGGTGATTTATTTGTTTATTTTAGAATTCATTTCTCCCAGTAGCTTTCGCCCCCTTACTCCCTGTTCATGCTTACTCAGGAGAAAACTGCGCGTACCCACGTTGCGAACAACTGCTTTCCATTAAGGAATTCTGATGCCTGTTACATTCTGACTGATACCAGTAAACTGCATTCTTCTGTTTCTACTGCGCACGCGCAAGTAAATTTCCATGGAGGATCATGAATAATTCTAATAATTTAAATAATATTTATGGACGAATATGTAATAGAACCTATATCAATAACATATATCATTCCTCAAAGTAACGAATACGGTATACAGAAACATCAATAGTCATATTATATAAGGGAAAGTAGGCATAAACTTCGGACATTACAAAATACATTTCATTCCTTCTTTCCGCTGGTCTAGTGGCTAGCACGTGTAACTTAGGTGTCCGGGGTCCCAGATTCGATTCCCTATGGAGAAGTTCAGAATTTTAATTGTCCTAAATGTTTTTGTATTCGTGTTCCTGTCGTTCAAGGTAATGGAAATGATTGCAAAATGTGTATAACCGAGTAGGAAATAGAGACAAGTTACTCAGATACGTTTGATGAATACAGTTAACTTAAAGAAAACAAAAAGATTTCTGAGGCATTTGTCTGTATATTGTAAAGAACTCTTAAAGGTTATTCCCAATCTCACCAAAGTAACATTTTTCTTTTAACTGTTCTCGAAGTTTCTCTTTGTATTTCTATCGGATTCCATTAAATAAAACTTCAAACAGAGACCACGTTGAATTCATTTATTGAGTAAGCCTGAAATTCTGATGAAGATATAGCTATGATTTTATTATTATTATTATTATTATTATTATCATTATTATTATTATTATTATTATTATTATTACTATATTTATTATTATTATTATTATTATTATTATTATTATTATTATTATTATTATTATTATTATTATTATTATTATTATTATTATTATTATTATTCAAAGTACGAAGTTTGAAATCGAGCGATGTAGTGTTTACGCAAATTAAATGATAATTTATTTCATAATCTTTACTAGTCCACCATACATTTCCGAGGTTTTGCTTTCAGAAATGAAGTGTATACAACAATGAATAGTTAAAATATTACAATAAAATATATTATTAAAAATATTAATTAAGTAATTGGAGCTAAGCATGCTTTCCAGTAACAATAATATATAGAGAGAATTTACTTTCAAGTGCGATACAGACGAATATTCGATTTGAAATCGATAATTTACAAAAGAATACTTACTTCATTAATTCTTTAAATCCTTATCCTTATTGTTTTATAATTCTCTTTAAAATTATGATTTTTTTCATTTCAAAACGTAGAACGAGAAATAAATGTAATATTCTATTTGTTAAAGAAACCTTTCTACATTGATGAATTCAGGGCATGATCTGTGGTAGAATCTAAGACCCTGTTGACATAAATTTCTCCCTTCGTGGCCATAAGTTATCTTCGATTATGGTCAAAGTGGACTTATAATATTTTATTTGTTTTCTCTCATTCATATATTGACCATCCTCTGGTGATAATCTTCTGAAATCATCAATGCTTATAATTAGTGTCTCATTACAAATCAAAGGATAAGAATGAAATATTGAACTTACATAATAGTTTGTTCTCAGTTGTGGATTTTAAATTTGCAATTCATTTAATGTTCCCTTCTAGTTCAATTTGACAGAAATTTATTTGCCAAAGATTTATTCAAAGAAATGTTCTCAGTCCTGTGACGGAAATAAAACACACTTTTATGAAAAAAGAACGAATACTTCCTACAGGGTCTGAACACATACACCTCTGATTGATAGACTAGTGGCCAAAACAGGTTGACCAGTTCGTGTGCCTTCTCTTTGCCTCTTTTGACTTTTGTATAAAGTGTTTTCCTCCTCCCCACTTTGTGTGTGTGTGTTTATGTCGATACGACAATATGTTTGTGGTGAATATTTGGACATTAGAGGTCTTGCAATGCATAAAAGTCTTTTTCGTATAAATTAAATTCAATTTTTTGTCCTAATATCTTATATACAACAGGTTGAATATGTGTAATAATTGGAGTTGTAGTGATTGTAAATATTTTCATAGTTAGAAGCCGGGATATGCAAACTCGCTTGACGTGGGAATGTACTTCTAAGAAATTTGGTACATACTAACATTGAGAAACATGTTCTAACATTGAAAAATAATCACCCTGTATTTATGTAATATAAAAAAATAAAAGTGCATTTCTCTCCGTCCATCCTGTTGTCTCTATGTGGCTTGGCGACAAGACGAATGAACCGGAAGTTATCTAAATTTGGTGATAGTCTCAGACAAAGGTCAAGTGGTTTTTCAATATTTAGTAAAATTCGAATTCAGGTTACTTTTAAATTTATCCACCATGAATTAAAAAAATCCGTAATTGTGTGTGTATTATCGAAACGTAAAAGCAATAATAATCCAAAACCTACGATATTAGTGTAAAATCCATATTTTTCGTGGTCGCTGATATTAATAGTGAAACTCTAATCGCATTCATTGCATTTGATTATGAGTATGGGTGGTCCACGGCGGTTGGGGCCAGACTAGTGAACAAAAAAATATAAAAATTTGGTCACGGGTACATTGTTCAGGTCTCAAACCAAGACGAAGCGTTTTCGCAAACTCGAGGTCATGTTACTTTCAAATGCATGTCCATGAGTTAACGAACGCCCATAATCAAGGGTGGGGTATCGAAACACGGAATAATAATATTTCAAAATTATCGATATAAGTGTCAAACCCATAGATTTCTTGTAGCTGAGCTCAATTGTAAATTCGAGTTCAGATTATGTAAATAAAATAAACAGCATGTCTGGCAGCCCGTGTGTCTGTGTGAGTCCTGGAATTCAGAAGAATGAACCGGATGTTAAGATCATAAGTGTTTTCCATTGCTCTAACACAGAATCGGTTGCAAACGCCAGAGTGGTACTCCAAAGAGTTGAGGGATGGTTCAAGGAAGACATTGGGGGGTGGAAACACCAACACGTAAAAATAATACAAAATGATCGATATTTGTGCCAAATCCATAGTTTTCGGGTTCGCTGACGATAATGGTGAAACTCAAGTTCACGTTAACTTTAAATTTGTTCCCACATGAGTTAAGAAACAGCCTCTAACGTAGGGTTATCGAGACGTGTAAAATAATCCATAGTGGCTGATATTAGTGGTAAATCAATATGTTTTAACGATTATGCTTTGAAACTAAGGGAACTAAGTTGATAATATTGACGAATTAGATGTTAAATTATAGAATCCCATCAAATAGTGTTTTTTCAAACAATTTGATTCATGCTGGGATAGAACCAGGAATCTCACGTGCCGAAAATGATCATTCTACCATTGAGTCACTCCTTCCATTAGAACAATTAATATAACTATAATAATCAATGTAGGAGGCTATGTAGCATCACCGAGGGAATCGAATGGAAACCAA
Source organism: Thermobia domestica (assembly GCF_964235325.1). Lineage (NCBI taxonomy): Eukaryota > Metazoa > Arthropoda > Insecta > Zygentoma > Lepismatidae > Thermobia > Thermobia domestica. The sequence goes on from NC_137457.1 coordinate 69,969,452, forward strand.
ATTTGCGAAACGGAAGAGTAAGTGGAACAAAACACACACAGAGTGTTTGTCCATCAGAAAACATACTTGAAGGAAAGTGTGACCATACACTTGATTCTCTCACGTGTTTATTTTATGAATATAATAAAATGTTCATTACTATCGCAGATGTAAAAGAAAGTATTTTTACTGGATGTGTCATACTGGAATTGGTTCGAGTAAGTAAGTTAGTTTCCTTTCCTCAACATCATGAAGTCTGTCTTACGTTTTCCCTATATACCCTATATATCATGAACTCGGTCTTACCTTTTTCCACACGCACATTATCACATACAACTGAGGTTGGTCAGAGGATGTGTGGAGTGTGAGCTCTGTGTTATTTTGTGTTTCAGTGAATTTTCCATATTCTCTTTTTTACTGAAGACTGTGACGTGAACGTGAAGTGTTACAGATTATAACAATTGTCTATGATTTTAATATAGTGGTACATGAATATCTAGAACTGAAAATTTTGTTACTTCTAACTGTAAACAAACATTCCGTTGAAGCTGGTTGCTTGGCGTCGGAAGGCTAGTAAAAGAATCGGAGTATATACGTAAGTGAAGAATAAGATTTGTATAAATAAAATATTATTATTATACTAAATAATCAACAAGTTAGAAACAACAAACGTTGCCTTAAAAGGAATGCCGATAATATCGTGATAATTAAGAAGACTTATTTGAGTCAGTACTTTGTTTACATTGCATTGTGACAGTGTTTTGTTCGGGTGAACAGGTTGCCAGTTCCTGGAGGTCTAGTTTGCTGTTATTAACCGCCATTTTGAATCCTGAGATTTACTTTGTATAAAATTACAATGTCATCCTTTTCGAGATGCAACTAAAAAATAAATCATTACGATGATGCACTACAGTGCTCAAAAAAGGAGTGTAATAAACTGTTTCATATATCGTGTTATAATATGTCGGTGGAAATGTATGCTGATCTGAATCAATCTGGTATCAATACAGAATTTCTTCATAATGAGTTCACAAATTATGATCTACCTGAAAGTAAAGAGGCTACATCTGTAAACAATGCAGCCTTAATTGGAGCTCAAGTTTATTGTATTTCAAAATCAACTAATAATACTAAATTTACAGACATAGCAATAAAAATTGATGAATTGTGTGATGAGATTGCACATGTCACTAGAAGTGTTCAGTTAGTTTCCGGTAAATATTAATAGTTACTAAGAAAATTGGGTACGGGTGACGGAAAGTATTAAACGGGACAATAAAATCAAAAACTTAAAGCAGAAAACGTAATATTGAAGTCAAATAGAACAACAGGCCATAGAGTTAAATGCTCTTAACCCTTAAGTACTATGGACGAAAATGGAAAAAGGTTGTATATTTTTAAAACAATGAGAAAGAAAACGCAGTCAAAAGTTGTAACAATGCTTTCATTGTTGTTTTAAAATTTTAACTGTTGAAATATTCAATTTATTTCTCTGTTTCTATATAATTAAAATAACACTACTCCAAAATATATTGTTCTTATAGATGCACTGAGAATAAAAAATATAGTAAAAGCGAAGAAAAGAAACATGGAATTGTAGGTTTTTGAAACCTAGTAGAAAATATTTGCTTATTTTTGTTAAGTGAAAAAGTAATGAATAAAACTAATTTTTCGTTCTTATATGACGGCGAAAGTAAACAAAAATATATTTTATCGGTAAAGGAAGCACTGTACTAACTTCTCTGACTTCATGCACTTTCTTCTGGTAGGCACTTGGAACTTTTTTTTTTTTTTTTTTGTACTGAAAGCACATCTGCACCCCACACAGGTGACATGAATATCTTGCTTTCAGCTTAGAACGTAGTGGACAGAAGGCCACAATTTCCTCTTCTCGAACTTCTCCCTCGTGCGGAATGGTGGAAAGCTCACTTTGAATCTGCAGTATGCTCTTGATTGAAAAACAGCGTTTGTGGCAGATGTCCGATGAACGAACTACGTTCCATGTGATGCCTAAGAAGTCCTTTAGCCAACATTTTCATGAAATAAATTCTTGTCATCACTGCCGACTTAGTGTAGACTTGTTGCAAAATATACGCAATGACACCATACGCAACATCCAGCATACGCAGCATCAAGAAAATTGCCAATGGCCATCATCTTGTTCGAAGACTTCAAGTATAATTTGTACATTTTTAGTTTAGAGTTTCTACTCTGCCTTTAGTCATGTTGTAAGATATGATTATTTCAGGTTTCTCCAGTCTCTGGCTCATTATTTGATCTATGGTGCAGGACGAGCCACACGGTAAGACACAACCTGCTAATAATTGGCAGAGAACGAAAGACTGCTGAACCGTAAAACACTCACGTAACTACTATAGTACGTCTGTAAGACCGCAGACCCCTACACCACCGCGCACAGGGGATCAACTATAACACAAACTTCACAATATGTAACTATTTGCTACACAGGAAGGTAGACGAGAAGATCCACTTGTAGTTGTAGGGGTGTAGAAAATATAATTATACAAAAAGTCGCGGCCGTCTGAGAGACGGTCCATAGTACTTACGGGTTAACTAGTACGGTCGTAACAAAACATTGATATTCATGGAATTCAAGAGCGTTCTGGTGAGAAATTAAAACATATAGTAATTGATTTGTCAGACAAATTACGACTAAATTGTGAGGATCGCCATATTATGTTGTCGAATATCAAATGTAAGTAGTAAAGATAAGAGAAAACCAGTAATTGTACAGTTCAAGACACGATCGGTGATGCATAGTTGGGTAGTTAAAAGAAATTCAGGATTAGTTAGTAACAACGTAGTTTCTGAATGTGACGATGAAAAGATGTATATAAATGTTAACTTATACATTAGAAATAGACAACTCTTCTGCAGAACGCGAAATGCAGCGAGAAACACTCAACACAAATATTGCTGAGTTGTCTATTTTAATTAGAAGAAATGAAAATAGTCCGGTAATGATTATAAAATATGACGTGGATATAAAAATTTTCGTAATTCTGTCAATGAAGGATGTAATGACTTACGTACTAATTAGTTGGTAATTTTGGATATTGCAAAAAAGATATGAAATCAGTCACATTTGTATTCAAATAATAAATATAATTGTATGAATAAAAACATTATTACACTGGGTATAATAATGAATGAGTAAGTAGCAGTAACTTGCTCGAAAATAATTTACGTTAATATTTATTTTTTGTTACAAAATTGTTCCTGAATAATGTCAGAAGTTATAGCACATTCCATGATTACTATCAAAATGTTAACGGTTTAAAGAACAAAGTTAATGAATTTTATTTGAGTTCAATTTTGTATGACTGATATTGCATGGCTATAACTAAGTCTTTAAAACAAAATGAAATATTTAATTATAAATTATTTGATGAAAGATATAAATTTGGGGAAGGATAGAAAGTTTGAACATTTTGGAATGCTTGATGCGGGAAGTGTGCTCTTGGCCAATAAAAATACATATACTTCAGAGAGAATAACTAAATTTGAGTTACCGGACTATGAAGATGTGTGGATTACGATTGAATTATCAGGATCAAACTATATATACATTTGTGTAATATATTTTCCTCCCTACAGTAAAGAGGATCATTATTTAGAATATCTTAAGAACATTGAATGATTCAAAGAATTGTCATTATGCCAAAATGTTTTAATAATAGGTGATTTCAATCTTTTACTGCTAACAGAATATATGAAAGGAAATGAAATGAAAGCTTTAAGTTTTACGTCCCACGGCTATGCCGGTTAGGCTAAAGGAGATGGTGATTATGAGAGATGAGTGAAATGGTGGAATGAAGAAAGTGGGAGGAAACGGGAGAACCCCGAGAAAACCCACGAGCATGGTGTTTGTCCACCACAAAGTTCACTTGGCGGGGGCTGGGATCGACCCCGGGACCCCAAGCACCAGAGGTGAACGCTCTACCACTGAGCCACCGCGCCCCCCAATATATGAAAGGAAATTATTCTGTAACGTTAAGAATTTTAGAAATAATGTGATGTATAAATTGAACTTCTTAAATTGTTGACAGCTAAACAGTGTTAAAAATATAAACGACAGAATTCTAGATGTTGTGTTGAGTAATTTACCCAATGTTGAAGTGTTTGAATCTGATGTTTGCTTTATTCAACAAGATAGACATCGCCCGTGTTTGAATATTAATATTCAATTCCTTAAAAATTGCTAAATATATACGGAACTTGGTGATGCGGTTTATGATTTTAACGAATGTGATTTTCTAAAATTAAATCAGCTTTTCATGATTTAAAAAATGAGATTTGTTATATGTTCTTAAGATGCAGATGAATGTGTTAATTACTTTTATTCTGATTACAGAAAGTACTTGATGAAATTGTACCGAAAATGTCAAAGAGTAAACATATGTACCCGCCTTGGTTTAGTGTTGATATAATTAAAAACTTAAGAAGAAAGAATGTCTTAGTTGCGCATTTAAGGAATCTCAAGGCTATTCTGTTTGTATACGATTTGTTAATATTAGCAAGCAAATTAAGTCCAGTATTTAACTGGCTTAAAAAGATTATACTCAAAAAATATAGGAGAACATCAGTAAAGTACTTAAGTTATTCTGGAAATATCTAAGTAGAAAATATCCAAGTTTGACTAAGAAACATTCTGTCCTTGAGTACAACAACGATAAAAATTATCGATAATAAAATAAAATATGAAGACTGCCTTATATTTTCAATATTGTTATAGTTTTGAACGACCTAATATAGATTAATCATGGTTGTTACGCCCCTTCCACCTTGTATCGCTGGAAGTCTCCAGTTTGAGAACTATTACTATTCACTATAATAATAATAATTATAATAATAATATTAATTATAATAATAACAAGAATAATAATGATTGTCAATCCGGATACAATCCAATGACACCTAGTCGATGGGACTGGGGCCTGAAGTTTCAGTTCATCAACGCTTCGTTCATCCGCGCACAAGTTAAATATCTTTCCAATATTGCCAAATGTAATAGGGAAATTAAACATATACAGGAAATAAATATATAATATAATAAATAAAGAACACCATAAGAATTCAATTTTAAATAAGAATTTATTAAAGATAACGAAACTAGGGTTGTGCATTTAAACTATTTCGTTAGAATAATGTAGATACACTAACAAAAGCAAAATAACAAAAAATATGTAAATACTCAAAAAATATACTAATGAAAAATCTGAAAATTCCTGATATAAAATGTAATTTAACTTTTATTCTCAATAATTCTATATAAAAAGGTTCTCTGATTTTTAATCCTCAACAAGTGCTTTATTTCTTGAATAAATATTTCTAGAAAAATATTGTCCTCCAAAAATTTTCAATATTATTATCAATAAAATAATACAATCACTACTAATATCACTTTTAAATCTGACCTCATAAAGCAAAGTGAACAATTTAACAAATTTTGAGCGCTCTACTAATTTCTTTACTACTTCGCTTTATGAAAACACTGTATAACATTCAAATTAATGAGCCGATTCTCTAAATTTGTTCTTAGTCAAATTATGTAAATGTCAAAACTAATAATCATGAATGAATCGAATTTCATGTATAATTCTGTCTCTAAATTCTAAACAGTGGAATAATAATGTTGGATATTCAAATTCATTTAATCATTCATTAAACCATTTCATCCAACTCTCAACTAATAATTTACTATATTCTTTCATGTATTTGAGCAAATGTGGAATGAGAATGCTGGAGGAAAACTTAACTGTAATCTAGAACTCCTACGATCAAAATGCTCGAGAAAATCAATCTATAAGCCATATACACTGCAAACTGAAATAGAAACCAATATAATCTGGAAATATTGGAAAATCGTTATCTTACCGAAAAGTCCAGAACTGTCCCCCAGTTCTACTTAGCACTCCGCGAAACTTCAAAAATTAGAAAAATTCTTAAATTTGACGAAATAGAGAAATGACTGAAATTTCATTAGCAATTCGACCTGGAGTGAAAAACGAGCTTCACAACCACACAAACACTAATTTGACAAGTCACAATGACTACTTGAAAAAAAAAGTTGGAAATTTCACTCACCTCTAGTTATTTCATTTTCGAAATTTATCTTCTAGTGTGTTCCTCTTCTCTCTTGGTAGTATGAAATCAGTCTGATCTATTTTGGCAATCGAACAAAATCTAATTGGTAGGAATACGTCAGTATTTATATATTATGTAGTTCCTCAAAAATTCTTTCGAGCCTTCCTATCCACACAAAAATATATAAGCACGAAAGAAATTTTAATTGTTTATCTTGCAAACCAAACCAACTAATGCCCAATAGGAATTACTTTTCAAGTGATCGAATCGAGTTTTCACTTGGAACAAAAGACAATTCACTTCACTGATTTTTAATTGCACAATTTCTTTGCACAGAATGGAAAAATAGTGAGAACATAAAGTAGTCACTCAAACCACTAACTGTGCTACCAATTCACAGCTGTTTAAACCACTTTTAAAGAAAGATCTCACACTCGGTATCACTATTATAGCTTAATAGAAACACAAAAAGAAAAGGAAAAGTGCCTGTTTGAAACGCTACTAAGTTAGCTTGTGTGATTTGCAGAACTAAAGAATAAACCATTCCTTTTTCACTGATCACTTTTATAATATAATACTGACATTCCACCAACAGGACTTTATCGATCCACGTCGTATACACACACACTACACTAATAAACAGTACGACGATGAACCACTCTCCGTAACAGATAAACCCTCTCGAACCGAAAGGAGAACCTTCCCGGCTAAATATATGAATAACAAGTAAAGAAGGTGGGTAACCTTCTTTAGCTTGTTGAGTCGGTGAACGCTAACCATACCCCCTTCTCGCGACAGGTATCATTTCCTCCAGCAGCCTTTCCAACTGCTATTAACTAAATATTCCACATACGTTTTGATTTTTTCTTTCTACTTTTTTTAACTTTCTTTTTTCAAAAGAACAACAAATCAAACCAATCCAAAGATTTTAACATACCGCATAGTGAATCTTACATATTATTTGAACTTAATCAATCTAATGTACAGTGATTTTCTTCCTTTTTAGTTTTTATTATACTTGTGACGCGTCCAAATTCGCTGGCCTCATTCCTCACGAAGATAACACGTTACATCCACCGGCCTTTTCTCAAAAGAATTCTGATCCAGAATTTTTTACTAATGGAAATCTATAATATGGAAAAATATGATTAGCATAAAATAAATATATAATTAAATATTCACAAGAATATACAAGAATAAGCCGAACTACTATAATACATTATATACAAAAGATAAAATTCATATTATAAACAATACTAAATTTACATGATTTTTAGATAATATACGGCCATGATTAAAAATTAAGAAAAAATATTTACAATTTAGTAGTAGTACTTATTCTACAATTTTTTACTGTATACAATTTTTAACATATACAATTTTTCTGTTTCCATTGTTTCCATTGTTTTCCTCTTCCAGTCTTTCATTTAAACTTTAATTTCTATGGATCCGACAAATCTTTAATTTGAGGACATGGCTCCGCTTGTAGGAATCAGGAGTATCATTCTCGTCCGATATTAAGACTATTTTGTGCCAAGAACCTCCTGACTATAAATGGACCTTGCCATTTATCACTAAGTGATCTAGCAACATTATCTTTCAAAGAAGATATAACGTGAGATGGAATCAAAACCTTGTCGCCTATTTGGAACTCTACTTCTCTTCCTTTCTTCAACATTAGTCGTTTCCTTCTAATCCAGCTCTTCTCCGTATTGTTCATGGCTTGTAACCACAAAGTTTTTGTTGAGTTACCAGCAATATCCGAATCTGAGGTGTCCCATCGATTTTCCAGTGGGGTGTAAGAAGGACGTCCTAAGAATACTTCGATTGGGCACATCTTAAGGCCGATATGCTGGCTTATGTTTAGCGTATATTGAAGGTCTGGTATCAGAGACGATCAAAGATGTTGCTTATCTGAGAAGTAAGCTCTGATGGAGGATTTTAGCGTCTTGATAAAACGCTCCGTAACATTCCCTTCAGGGTGGTATGGAATTAGAGTGATGTGTTTTATCCCCAGTCCGAAGAAGAATTTCTTAAAAAATTCAGATACAAACACAGAAGCGTTATCGGAAGACATAGCCTGGATATCCTAGTCGGGTGAAGATGTCTGACATCTTGTCCACAATCGAGGCCGAAGATTACGATCTTAACTTCTCTAGCACGACAAAGCGGCTAGCATTGTCAGCCCCGATTAAGATATACTTAAATCCCTTGGAGTTAGGCAATACACCGATAATATCGAAATACCAGTGAGATCCGATTCTCTTACTGTACTCTGATATAAGTAAACCTATTTTCTTTTTATTTTCTTCTTTAGTGAGCTGGCACCTATGGCAACAACGTACAAATACAATAACCTCTTCTTTCATGTTTCCCCACGTGAAGCGTTTCATAATTTCTTAAGAGTCCGATATGAACCAGCATGACCTACGAGTTTATCCTCATAATAATACTCTATCAGAACTCTTCTCAATGCCTTAGGGATTAAGATCGTGAAAGGATTATGGACAGAATTAGTTCTTTTCATGAGAATCTTTTTGTTTAATACAAATCCTGGAATGTTGTCGCCATTTTCTATTCTATGTATTATCGCTTTCAATTCGGGGTCTTCTCTTTAAAGGTCTTCAATGGGTTCCTGTATCGGAGGCAACTTCCATCTATGCGCTTAACGCAAGTTGCTATCAAAGACCGCTAAACCCAAAGGACCATCAACTGAGTTAAACTCGAAAGGGTCATAAATCCTTGTGAGAGTGTCAGCTATAACGTTATCTGATGACCTAACATGTTTAATCTTAAAGGAGAACTGACACAAAGTCTCAACATGAGGACCATACTTTAGTAATCGCTTTGAGTTGCTTAATATCCATGTAAGGGCCTCATTATCTGTCAGGACATTAAATTCTCTATCCAAATAATGCTTAAATGGGGGCATGGCTTATGAACTCTATTTCGTATATTCTTCTATGCTTATCTGCTTGTGATAGTTTCTTACTAAAGAAACAATCAGGTTGAATCTCCCCGTTACTATTTTCTTGAGACAAACAAGCAGCTATGCTTTTTCCTGATCCGTTTACATGTAAGATAAAGCGTTTATTTAGATCTGGGGTCTTTAAGAAAATGTTTTCCACTAATATTTTGTTTTAATTTGTCTAGAATCCTTTGATGTTCCGGACTCCAGACAAATTTATTCTTAGGAGATTTTAATTCACTAAGAGGTCCCATTAGATCCTGGAACTCAGGAGCAAATTTAGCATAACAGCTGAACAGCCCGAAGATCTACATGAGACCTCTCCTTTTTCGTTGGGGTGGTATGTTTTAATACCTGAAACCCTAGCCGGGTAGATCTCCATCTGATTTCCGGATATAATGTACACTAGATAGTTAATCTTAGATTGGAAAAACAAATATTTATAAGGATATATTGTAAAATTAAATTCTCTGAATCTTTCAAGAACCCTTATTATAGTAGCTTTATATTGTTCCATAGTATCGGAAAATATAAGAACATCGTCGAAATATGATCTTACTCCTTCCCCTTCCAAATCTCAGAGTAATTTGTGCATCACATGGTTAAGAAATTTACCTTCTGTTTTAATAGCAACTGGGAATCTCGTAAACTGAAAAAGACACTTCGGAGTAACAATTGTTGTGATATCACGTGAGTTATGATCCAAAACAATTTGGAAATATGCTTCCTTTGGATCTATTTTCGTATAGAATTGCTTAACTGATAAACCAGCCAAATATTCTTCGATGTTCGGAGACGGAAAGGGATCATTTACAATCAATTCGTTAGCTTTAACGAAGTTTCCAACTATTCTATATCTGTTGTGTTTGTTCTTCACTAAGAAGCAACTACTGGCATAGTTCGAATGGTCAACTTTAATTAGAATACCCTGATTAAAAAATTCAGAGGTTTGATCATCAAATTCCTTCTCTTTATTTTTAGAAACAGGGAACGGATTTTGCTTAAAAGGTTTTTTTTTCAGCTAAATAAAGTTTGCCTATACAACCCTTAATATATCCGATTCTATTAGTTATTACATCTGAGTATTGATCCTTAATCGAACCTATGAAAGAATCTATTTCAGGATTCCGAAAACTCCATGATTCTCGATTCGAGTTTTGCACCTGTATATATTCTGAGTTTTTCACCTGTGGGAATCGATTAGAATTATTAACCGAGTCTCGATAAATATCCTCCGCAATATACTTCTTATTTTTATTTATCAACGCGTGGAATTTTTTTTGACTGCTTGACGTCCACGTCAGAAGCTTCCGAAGAACTTGATGGAACAATGTTCTTAACTTGCGAATTCACTGAAGGGACTGAAACAACGTTCTTCTTTTCCTTTTTAATCACAGCACTAGGATTACTCTTAGTCTGTTTTTCATTTAAATTATCTTTGCTGTTTTCCTTCGTCTTCTTCTTCTTCTTTGACTTCTTCCTCGAAGTTTACTGTTGTTTAACATTGGGACCCACCTCTGTATGGTTTAAATCTGGATCAGTCTGATGACTAATGTCACACTTCAAATTATCTTTGCATTATTCATATCTTCTATTTCACCCACATTTGTAGAAATCATTGCTAAGTCAACGGAAGATCTACGATGCAGAAGATCTTGACCGCTATCCACTGACTCATGGCTAATGCAAGTGCGTTCTGGGCAAACTTGTTTTGTATCCAACCGCCGAAATCGCTGGTCCACATTATTACAGTCTCTCCTAAACTCTCCTTCGATTAAATTTCGTAGCCCGAGAAGCTGCGAAACATCAGGAGCATTTATGGTCAAAAGATGATTTTCCAGATGTTGAAGGTCGAGATCACATTGTACACTTTTATCGTTATGTCGGATTAAATAAGAATCTGCCCTAACGAACATAGAAGATATCCCAGTTGATTTCGAATCTTTCCACCAGTCCATCCTTGTTGAATAATCTGTTCACCAGACCTAAATCATGTTCGAAGTGAATCAACAAAATCCCCGCGATAATTCAATCGAATACGCTTCTTTCCATCGCACAAAACCAAAAAGATTTTTATCGTAGTCAACTAACGCTGACGTTGAATGTAGATATGGCATTCCTAGTAAACAGTCGCAAGGAAGTTTATCAGTTACTCGAAAAATCACGGACTGGAAAAATCCGGATAAGTTTATCACAAACGTCACCTCTTCATCTGTAACAAAGTTAAGACCAGAAGGCGCATTGATAGTCTTTTCTTCCACCTTGCGAACATGTTCTTCCACTTTACATCGTTTCACTAAGTCTTTGTTCACTAAATTGAAGCTAAAGCCCCCATCAACACAAATATTTGTTAAAATGTCATTTATTTACCAACGTCGAATGTTGCAACAAATCCGTCGATTTCTGATGGGACACTATTATTCTTTTTAACAGGAGAAACAAATCGATTCCTATTATTTTTCCCAGAAAATCCTGAAGCATCCGAAACCCTAAAACTCTTCATGTGACTCGATTGTACATTAGTAAGATGAGAATTCGGATTTCCATTACAATGTTCTTTCTTTTTTATTGAAGAACCAATATTCGAACAAGATTTTTTCCTTGCTTTTATTTCTCCTCAACAATTTAATGTATTCTAATTGTTCCCTATTATGAGACACATATTGTTCGGATATCTCTAGCAATTACTGTCTATTAGCTGGACAATAATAGTTTAACATCCGAAATCGTTGATTCGGATTCAAACCATTCAATATGATTTCTACTAGCTGATTTTAATTTAAATCAAGTTGCAAAATAGTCATAGATATCATTACAGATTTAACATAGTCGTTAATAAGTTCAGTCAACCCGTTTTCTATAGACTTTATCACTAATTAGTGAATGCAAAACCGTAGGTGTAATATATCTAGACACAATATTATTTCTAAACTAAACCCAGTCAAAGCTATTGTTTAAGGCTGATGTAACCTCCTTTAATATTAAACCATCAAATTTAGGAAGAAGCACCGAAAGAACCATATTAAATGAGTATCTAGTATCCATTAATATTTCTTCTAATTTAAATAACATTTCAAAAGTTTGAATGCTATCATTTGCATTGATGTTCTTAAATCCTGATAGTTTATTCTCTAGATAGGTTAAAGATTTCTGATGGGTATATTTAATCATCAGCTTGTATTCTAAATTAGCATCTGAATACACATGATCTTGTCTATTGACACGAAAGTTGAAAACCCTATCACCTTCAGAAATATTCTAATTCCTAAAATTCGAATTATGATCATGAATTCCAAGACTAGGATTATGTAAATCTACTTTCGGAGTCGAACTGATTACGTTTGAAACTCTTTTGTAGAAATTTCCTAATTTAGATATCTATTTTGAATTCAACTCTTTCTCCTGAGTTACTACTCGAAGAAATATTCGGAATGTTCCTACACAAAGGCGGTTCCGAAAAACTCACTCTAGGATCATTTCTTTCAACATGACTACTAGATGGATTAGCCATTCGACTGGCTCTATCTAAATCAATGCAGTTCATCAATGATTGATTAACTACATCATTATTAACAGGAGCACTAAAAGATCTTACATTAAAACTGTTTGCTAAGGGAGGAGTAAATTTCATTCTAATACGACCAAAACTTGAGTACCAATGTAAACAAGGATAACCAGTAGCGTCTACTGTTAAACAATCTGCATTACATATGTGTATACTTATATAATCTTGTCGAGATTCCATGATTTTATCAAAATTCAAACACACAAGATTATAAAAAACAAAACAGTACAAGAACAGAATACTATATTTGAACATATTCTAAGGCTACTATTTTCTACTCTACTACAGTAATGAAATGGAAATCTACACGACCAAAGAAATAAAGCTGTAAGGAAAATAGAAATTGTCTAAATATTCCAACAATTATAAAGTATATACAAATTTTTCAAAAGACCGTAAGAATTTTTTTGTCATATATTTATTTTCAAAGAATTAATATTAAAAAAATATTTTAATTTCAATTGATTTAAATTGATTGAGTCACTATAAACATAAAAGAATACATCTGTCCTTAATTCTGTATTCAAATTCCAAAAAAAATTGGTGGAATTCTAACGTTGGAGGAAAAATTTTCTAATTTCAAATTCCAAAATATTTAACTTAATTCAAATATCGTTTTGAACTATAATCTCAATACACAAAAAGAAAATATGAAAGACTAAAATATATTAATGAATATTAACAATAAACAACAATAACACAAAACTAAATACTAAAAAAATTTCTGGACTTGTTATTCATACTTGTAACGCCCCTTCCACCTGGTATCTCTAGAGAGCCTCCAGTTTCAGAACTCTTACTATTCACAATAATATTATTAGTATTAATAATAATAATAATAACAAGAGTAATAATAATTGTCAATCCGGATACAATCCAATGACACCTAGTCGATGGGACTGGGGCCTGAAGTTTCAGTTCATCAACGCTTCGTTCATCCGCGCACAAGTTAAATATCTTTCCAATATTGCCAAATGCAATAGGGAAATTAAACATATACAGGAAATAAATATATAATATAATAAATAAAGAACACCATAAGAATTCAATTTTAAATAACAGTTTATTAAAGATAACGAAACTAGGGTTGTGTATTTACACTATGTCGTTAAAGTAATGTAGATACACTAACAAATGCAAAAGAACAAAAAATATGTAAATACTTAAAAATATACTAATGAAAAATCTGAAAATTCCTGATATGCAATGTAATTTAATTTTTATTCTCAATAATTCTATACAAAAAGGTTCTCTGATTTTTAATCCTCAACAAGTGCTTATTTCTTGAATAAATATTTCTAGAAAAATATTGTCCTCCAAAAATTTTCAATATTATTATCAATAAAATAATACAATCACTATTAATATCACTTTCAAATCTGACTTCATAAAGCAAAGTGAACAATTTAACAAATTTTGAGCGCTCTACTAATTTCTTTACTACTTCGCTTTATGAAAACACTGTATAATATTCAAATCAATGAGCCAATTCTCTTAATTTGTTCTTAGTCAAATTATCTAAATGTCAAAACTAATAATCATGAATGAATCGAATTTCATGTATAACTCTGTCTCTAAATTCTAGACAGTGGAATGATAATGTTGGATATTCAAATTCATTTAAACATTCATTAAACCATTTCATCCAACTCTCAACTAATAATTTACTATATTTTTACATGTATTTGAGCAAAGGTGCAATGAGAATGCTGGAGGAAAATTTAACTGTAATCTGCAACTCCTATGATCAAAATACTCGAGAAAATCAATCTATAAGCCATAAACACTGCAAACTGAAAAAGAAACCAATATAATCTGGAATATTGGAAAATTGTTATCTTATCAAAAAATCGCGAACTGTTCCCCAGTTTTATTTAGCACTCCGCGAAACTTCAAAAATTAGAAAAATTCTTAAATTTGACGAAATATTGAAAAGACTGAAATTTCATTAGCAATTCGACCTGGAGTGAAAAACGAGCTTCACAACCACACAAACACCAATGTGACAAGTCACAATAACTACTAGCAAAAAAAGTTGGAAATTTCACTCACCTCTAGTTATTTCAGTTACGGAATTTACCTTCTAATGTGTTAACCTCTCCTCTCTTAGTAATATGGAAACAGTCTGATCTATTTTGGCTATCGAACAAAATCTAATTGGTAGGAATACGTCAGTATCATATATTATGTAAGTCCTAAAAAATTCTTTCGAGCCTTCGTATCCACACAAAAATATATAAGCACGAATGAAATTTTAATTGGCTTTCTTGCAAACCAAACCAACTAATGCCCAATAGGAATTACTTTTCGAGTGATCGAATCGGGTTCTCACTTGGAAAGAAAGACCCTTCACTTCGCTATTTTTAATTGCAAAATTTCTTTTACAGAATGGAAAAATTGTGAGAACATAAAGTAGTCACGCAAACCACTAA
Organism: Thermobia domestica; assembly: GCF_964235325.1. NCBI lineage: Eukaryota > Metazoa > Arthropoda > Insecta > Zygentoma > Lepismatidae > Thermobia > Thermobia domestica. The sequence continues at coordinate 69,984,504 of NC_137457.1, forward strand.
CTGTGCTAGCAATTCACAGCTCTTTAAACCACTGTTAAAGAAAGATCTTACACTCGGTATCATTATCATAGCTTAGTAGCCAGACAAAAAGAAAAGAAAAAGTGCCTGTTTGACACTCTACTAAGTTAGCTTTTGTGAATTGCAGAACCAAGGAATAAAATATTCCTTTTTCACTGATCACTTTTATAATATAATACTGACATTCCACCAACAGGACTTTATCGATCCACGTCGTATATACAGACACTACATTAATAAACAGTACGACGGTCAACCATTCTCCGTAACAGATAAACCCTCTCGAACCGAAAGGAGAACCTTCCCGGCTAAACATATGAATAACAAGTAAAGAAGGTGCGTAACCTTCTTTAGCTTATTGAGTCGGTGAACGCTAACCATAATCCTTCTCGCGACAGCTACCATTTCCTTCAGCAGCCTTTCCAACTGCTATTAACTAAATATTCCACATACCTTTTGATTTTCTTTCTTTCTACTTTTTTTTAACTTTTTCTTTTTTCAAAAGAAACACAAATCAAACCAATCCAAAGATTTTAACATACTGCATAGTGACTCTTACATATTATTTGAACTTAATCAATCTAATGTACACTGACTTTCTTCCTTTTTAGTTTTTATTATACTTGCGACGCGTCCACATTCGCTGGCCTCATTCCTCACGAAGATGACACGTTACAATAGCTATTACTGAGTCTTCAAAACAAAATGAAATATTTAGTTATGAATTATTTGATTAAAGATATAACTTTGGGGAAGGATAGAAAGTTTGAACATTGTGGAATGCTTGATATGGGAGGTGTGCTCTTGGCAAATAGAAATTAATATACTTCAGAGAGAATAACTAAATTTGAGTTACAGAACTATGAAGATGTGTGGATTACGATTGAATTATCAGGATCAAACTATATATTCATTTGTGTAATATATTTTCCTCCGTACAGTAAAGAGGAACATTATTTAGAATATATTAAGAACATTGAATGATTCAAAGAATTATCACTATGCCAAAATATTTTAATAATAGGTGATTTCAATCTTTTACTGCTAACAAAATATATGAATGGAAATTATTCTGTAACGTTAAGAATTTTAGAAACAATGTGATGTATAAATTAAACTTCTTAAATTGTTGACAGCTAAACAGTGTTAAAAATATAAACGACAGAATTCTAGATGTTGTGTGAGTAATTTACCCAATGTTGAGGTGTTTGAATCAGAGGTTTGCTTTATTCAATAAAATAGACATCACCCGTGTTTGAATATTAGTATTCAATTCCTTAAAAATTGCTAAATATATACGGAACTTGGTGATGCGGTTTATGATTTTAACAAATGTGATTTTCTAAAATTAAATCAGCTTTTGATGATTTAAAAAATGAGATTTGTTTTATGTACTTAAGATGCAGATGAATGTGTTAATTATTTTTATTCTGAATTTTATAAAGTACTTGATGAAATTGTGCCTAAAAAGTCAAAGAGTAAACATTTATACCCGCCTTGGTTTAGTGTTGATATAATTAAAAACTTAAGAAGAAAGAATGTCTTAGACGTGCATTTAACGAATCTCAAGGCTATTCTGTTTGTATACGATTTGTTAACATTATCAAGCAAATTAAGTCTAGTATTAAACTGGCTTATAAAAGTTATACTCAAAAAATACAGGAGAACATCAGTAAAGAACATAAGTTATTCTGGAAATATCTAAGTAGAAAATATCCAAGTTTGACTAAGAAACATTCTGTCCTTGAGTACAACAACCATAAAATTATCGATAATAAAATAAAATATGAAGGCTTTGCTTCATATTTTCAATGGTTTTATATAATATATATGAATTTGAATTTGAAGAAGCAATAAATAAAATAAAAAATAAAAGATCATGTGGTTTTTAATATTATACCATCCTATAATTTTAGGAGTTATGAATAATTCCTCATCAAACCATTGACTTATTTGTTCAATTTGTCTTTGCATCAAGGAGAAGTTCCAGCAAAATTTAAAATTTCTGTGGTAAGCCCAGTTCCTAAAGTTTATCCAGTAAGATTGATATAAGATCATAGACCAATTAATATGATACCTTCTATTTCTAAAATATTTGAAGCAATTATTTATAAAATCTATTCAATGACGTTTGTAAATATTTGTCTAACTCTCACTATCTTTTCAGGTGTAATCGATCAACTAGTACAAATTTATTGATTATAATCAAGTAATTAATGACTCTTTCAATAGAGAGACACAAGTAGCTGCAATATGTACAGTCTTTAAACAACTTCCGACTTGGTTGACCATAGCGTACTTCTTAGAAAGCTGAGAATGTTTGATATATAGAGGAATTTAATGAGATTGTTTTATTCATATTTAACGGAAATAATAGAATATGTTATCTTTAGTAATATAAAATCTAAGCAATATTCAGTATATTCAATTGTAACTGAATTATCAAATTAAGGTCAGTTACTTATTCTCTTAATAGTTAATGATCTACCAGAAGTTTTGAAACATACACCATGTCTGGTATTGGCAGAATACACAAAATTGAATAATGAAATCAAAACGTAGAGAGTGTGTATAAATAGCCTAGATGAGTGGTATATGAAAAACAAATTCCAACTTAATATTTCTAAATGATATGTCTTAAACACTCAACAAGCAACAAATATTGTCTGAATATACTATAGGAAATCAGAATTTAAAAAGAAAGGAAATTAGAAGAGATCTATTGATTTGGTTTGATATGAATTTGGTATTCAAATACCACATAAATATAGCAACTAATGAAGCTTTAAAAATGCTTGCTTTTACAAAGAGGTCAAGTCATTATTTTAAAAATGCTAGAATTGTATTATCATTTGTACGATCAATATATATATATATATATATATATATATATATATATATATATATATATATATATATATATATATATATATAGTTTGGGATCCTTTTTTCCAGGGTGAGAAACAACAAATAGAAAGAGTTCAAAATAAATTCTTGAAATATACTGCCTAGAAAATGTTTGGTAAACAAATACAATATATTTCTTACGAAGTATTCTATCTTACAAGTTGATTGATACTAGGAAAGATAATATATTTTTATTAGGCACGTTACCTTTTTATTTCCTCAAAAAGTCTAAGAGGAAGACATACTTTTGCATGCCTGATAACAGGATAAATACTAACAAAAATTTTCCATTGAATAAATTATTGGATGCGGCCTATAGAGCTGGGGCTATGTCATTAGATTTATTTTAGTATATATTTAAGTCTTTCAAGCAAAAGTGTTTTGAGATGTTGATTGATAAATTGTAGATTAGTTTTTTTGTTATAATCTTAAGAAGGAAAAAGGATATACTGGTACTTATTTTAATTTCATGTTTAAATACTAACTATATGTATGTTTGGTGTTGCACATCCCTTGATGATTGTGTATAAAATTCTGTAGTTTGTAATTGCCTTTACGTGTGAAGTACAATAAAGTATATATTATTATTATTATTATTATTATTATTATTATTATTATTATTATTATTATTATTATTATTATTATTATTATTATTATTATTATTATTATTATTATATAGAGTGTTTGATAATTGTTTGAAGTCTGTGTGTGTATACATTGTGTTATAGTTATTGGAAATGTGTTTAGAGATAACGAGATTAATTTCTTTTCTCATTTTAGGAAAAATACAAATAAACAAAGAAAGTGTTTAGTCCTTTTTTCTTATGTTTATCGTTATTGTAATTCCTTTTCAAACACTTATGTTTATATATCATTTTCAATACTTATATATATATATATATATAAATAAGTATTGAAAATGATATAGATAGATAGATAGATAGATATAGATATATAAAATATCTCTTTGAAATACTTATAAACATATGATAAAACATGCCGGTAGCCAGCCCAAATATGTAGGACGGCCCGGCTGAAGTTAAGGGACCCCATCTAACCATATTATAGTTAATCACCATATTATAGTTCATTTGCAAGTCTTCCTTGAATGTTTTAAGGGAGCCAGCAAAAATTTAGAGGGGAGGCCCCCTAGAGATCCTCTGCAAACGGGTCTGCAGAGAAATGGTAAACAAGAAGAGTACACAAGAAACATTAAAATATATTGCAGACTATTCAAGATGTAGAAGAAGATGATGAAAATTGTTACGAAATAAAGGGACGCAAGACATTCTAATGGAAATAGATGATGTAATAAGGGTAGCAGAAGAGTATGATAATCACTTAAGGGATGGAGGGTTCATAAGGACGAAGAAGAAGATGATGAGTAATAGAATGAAATAATACATAAGGAAGAAGTGAAAAATAATAAGGAAGTAAGATTACGAACGTATGTAATTGCTGAAGAAGAAGGAGAGGCAAGAGATGCAGTTAATGTAATGTTGAAATATTACAAGACTAACAAGAAAAAGAAGAAGAAATGAACAATTCTGTAGAAGAAGAAGAAGATAAATATAAAAAATAATTAGAGATATTAGAAAATGTAGCTAGTAGAATTATAGGTAAAAAGGAGAAACATAAACATTATACAAAAAATAGTTACTAGAGGAAGATGGAATAAGACTCCGATGAAGAGTTAAGAAATTAAAATTCTCACCAATAATAAAAGAGGATTATAATGAACAAAAAGTGCAGAATAAGAAGGATCTTGCCTAAACGATATACTGATTCGGCTTGAAGAATTATTTGCACATACTGAAGAAGATATATAAGAAGCGAAATATGAAGTATTACAAGAAATAATAGAAAATAAAAGCAGAATATTAACAGAAGTTGATGAAAAAGAAAATATAAAGAAAAAAAGGAAGCCAGTAACGCCGTCGATTGTATAGAAAAATAATGGCATGGTTTGAAGCAGAAGAAGACGGTGAAAGAGGATGAATGAGGAAGAGGTGTTAAAGCTTACGTTCTCACAGATAATGGCAGAGTATTACACTGAGGAAGACAAGGATACAAAAGAAGAATTTTGCGAAAATGAACTACAGAATTGGCTTAACGATTTATTTCCAAATTATGAAGAAAAAAAGAAATATATCCATTTTATGGAAATACCAACGCAGACCAATACTGAACATGAGGAAATAGAAGTTGATTTAGACGAAATGGAGAAATGATTTGTTATATGAAATTAAAGCAGAACGTAACTCAAATGTACAAGTGGGATTTGGAATATATAGTCGTAATTATAACAATAGTTTCAATATCAAACAAGAACAAAGAAAAAAGTTCAGAAAAGAGTAGAGTACAATGCTAAGAATCCTCTTAGCCCTTTGCGTACTTATGGAAATTTTTTACTGCGAATGAAACAAGTTTACCGGTTCTATTAGATTATTGAATATGTGTTATTTACCAGCATTATTACATACGAATATCAATCACAATTAAAAGAGAAGGACATTGTCCTTTCTTGTTATCGTTTAGAGAAGCTAGAAATCTTAGCTGATTTGCTATGACTGAGTTATGAAAAATACTCCCAACTAATGGATCTTTTCTTAAAAACGAAGATTGTATAGTGAACTTCCATCATTTACATATGCCAAGATAACAAGATAATTTGAAAGAAAATGTTATGAATACCAGTCAGTATGTAGAGGCAAAACGCTATATTATTACAATTATGAGCAAATTTTCAAGATGTTGAGTGAATAAAATTGTTCTTGCCATAGGATTAAAAAAACACAAGAGGAGAAATCAAACCGAACAGAGAAGATACGTAAAAAATCGTAAACACGTAATGGAAAAAAACAGAAGAAAATTTTGAAGCTACCGATATGGACCTCAGTCATGTAACTTGTGAAGTTCGTAAACTTCGTAGCATTTAAAAATTATATTATCACAGTGTATAGGAATTTTCAGAGAGTAATGTTATGTTTGAAGCACCGCCGAACGATAACTTAAATTTACTTTTCATAATCGTTACAACGTGGTTGGAAGCTTGACAACATTTTAGCTGCAAGTAATATTGAGAAAGTTGTCACAAGAATTACGAAAAAAGCATGAGCATTTAAAACTATATATATCTGTGTGTTACATATGTCATCACAAGTCACCATGCGTTTTACGTTAGGCCGTATTACATTCAACGGTTGTAATCGAGAATTTTACGATCGGTAATGCTATGATTATCACAAGTCAGGTCTTTATCAAAATTGAAAGAGTATGTGTTCCATTGTGAAAAGTTGTGCACTGTGTTTTAAAATTTATGTGGAGAAAAGGGATCTCACGTATGTGGTGAAACGTATTTGAACATTTGTTATACAATAGTACCACCTAATCGCGGATGTTACATGAAAGTAAATGAAAGAAGTTAAAAAAAAACAAATCAAAAGATTATCATGGAAAAGGAAGCTATGGTTGGTTGGTATGATGTTGAATGTACAGAAAATACTAAAATATAAGGTGATGAATCAACCATATGTGAACATATATATGACTTGATTAGTAAGCATGCATACTACCGTTGTTATGAACATAAGAACATGAAAAGTGAAGGTATCGTTTGTGGATAATGTGAAGATATATTGATGGAGAAAATGTAGTGAAAGATGTCCTAACACATCTACGAAAAACACATCCAAACATTAATACAATAAAGTACATTGTCCATAATTCAAAAGGTTATAATGTATATTTCATCGGAAAGACAATGGTTGAGAAGATGAATTGCACTCGAGAAGTGTTCATGAATGCGGTGAATGCGGTGCATCTCCTAGAGTATGCAATATAACTTTCATAGGTTCACTAAGTTTTCTACCTACGCCATTAAGTAAATTAAGTGGTTCCTTTGGTCTTCAATCATGCAAAGATTACTTCCCACACTTTTAATAGACATACGAACGTGACGTTTGTAGATACATTTCCACACATTAGGTAATACGAACATATACGATTCAAGTAGATGTAAGATTCAAGTTTCTGGAATGGTATAATGAACATTGCAATGAAAATTTTAAACGAAAGAAAAACTTATAAAGTATTGTTTGTAGGATATCGAAGTTTTATGCCAAGCTTGTATGTCGTTTACAAATACATTTTAGTCCGAAATAAATGTAAATCTATTAATTGTATGTATTACAAACGCTAGTGCATGTAACTTGATGTATTAAAAAATCGTTAAAGGAATATATTTTTGTTGTCAAAACCAAAGAACGGGTTTTGATAAAGAGATGTATAGTCAATAGAAAAAGTTCAATATTAGTATTGGGAAGAAAAACCAAGAAACGTTCAAATTGCAAATGCTGCATGTAGTAAGTATGACGAATTGCGTCAACGAAAGTAGAGGGTGAATGGACAGGATATACGAAGATACAGGAAAAATAGATGTGTGGGAATATTAAGTATGCTTTACTCATTGCTATATTTTTGTTATCCTAATGACCGAGATAAATCCATCTATAACAATGCTTTAACAATATATAAAATACAGACGCCATGAAATTTCGATATGAAGCCACAAAGAAAAGATTCAAAAATTAAATGATTTTTATGTGAAGTTCAGAGCACAGAGCAAAGCTCTAAGAACTTATTCTCAATTTAATACACTTAAATTAAAAAAGAAATGAAAGGAAGCTTCATAGTCACTCTTTTCGCAATAAACAAAAGATTGTGAATTTAAAAAGCAGTTGGCAGGAAATGACGAGATTAAGAAGTTTTATTTCTACAAATGGCCCATACACAAATAAAACCAAATTGAGTAATTGTGACGCTTTATATGGAGGCTGTGTGAATGCCATACGCTTTTAACATAAAGCAGAAGAACCTGAAGAAACTGTAAATTATGTCGACGTATATAGCGTGTACCCTATGTTTGTAAAACTAAGAAATTTCCAATTCGTCATTCATCTATATATTTGCCTTGAGATTCAAATTTTTCCAGCATTGAAGATGTAGAGGGACTAGTAGAGTTAGGAATTCTTCCTCCAAAAATGCTCTTCCACGAAGTGTAAACTTATAAATCAAATAACAGGCTAATGTTTCCACTTTTTCGTACATGCTGCGATGATTTAAATCATGTAACTTGTAATCACAGTGATGCAGAACGAATTCTACATGGCACGTGGATAGCAGATAAAGTAAGAAAAGCATTGGAAAAATGGTACAAAATAATAGATATTCATTAGATTTTGGGCTCATGATGTTGTTCAATACAATGAAGAAACAAAAAGTGGCGGATTACTTGCAGAATACATAAACAATTTCGTGAAATCAAAAACCGAAACTAGTGGAACATCATCACGGTGTGAGAAAGATTAGCTAAAAGAGAAATACATGCATATTAAACGATACCTGGTAACTTCAAATCCGTTTAATTTCAGACATTTTATATCTATTTCTTCTCATTCTTCATTGGTTGAAAACTTGTAGCTTCAAAACTTTTACAACCAAATTTAAAAAGAAAAAAAAACATTTACGTTTCTTCATATCACACCTTATTCTGTAGATCAAGAATTCATTTTTCCAAGGGGGCGCGGTGGCTCAGTGGTAGAGCGTTCACCTCTGGTGCTTGGGGTCCCAAGTTTGATCCCAGCCCCCGCCAAGTGAACTTTGTGGTGGACAAACACCGTGCTCGTGGGTTTTCTCGGGGTTCTCTTCTTTCCTCCCACTTTCTTCATTGCACCATTTCACTCATCTCTCATAATCAGCGTCTCCTTTAGCCTAACCGGTATAACGTGGGACGTAAAACTTAAAGATTCCATTCCATTCCATTCATTTTTCCAATCATGGCAACAATAACCCAGCCTTGACTTTCCACAAGGGTGCACTATCTTTGTTTTCGACATTACGCAAGATGGAGAAGATAGCGCTGTACAGCATTCGACCCTCATTAGACGAAGCTGTGTTCCAATGGAAGCTCATTTTAAGAAGTCCCTATGAGCGCCTCTCTCATGAATCGCATATAAAGAATTCAGTCTCTTTTAGAAGTGGATCATCAGAGGAACATCGTCATGCATTTTTAAAGGTAAATTATTACTATTATTATTTAAATACCACAATTTATATATATACATGTGTGAAATTTTATACAGATATGATGTCGTCTACATTGGAATCGCTACATGCATTTTAAACATTTTTTTAAATTTTAAAATCATTACATAGACTTACTTGCAGCCAATCAATTAGAATTAGATCTTCAGTTACTGACAGATATCATCATAAATACTGAAATCGTCCATCCATCTATTGAAATTGGTACCCACTAGGTATCCGTGGATATTAATACTAATTCACTTACAGAATACTTCGGTATATGGGAATATCCATCACATGTAATGCAACATATTCAATTTCTACGTAGAAATTATTTTTACTATAAAATCAACAATAAACAAATTCAAAGTGTTAAATCGTCCCTATGTGGACATTTTCTATGTTCTATATTCATACTTATTTCTATGTTTTTAAGGCTAAAGAAAAGTACTTAAATTATTTTCACCCTGCATTATGATGAGCCCCAGGAAGTATGATCTTCGATTACTCTTACTGTAGGTAATCATTTCTCCTTCGTCTTCTTCTTTGTTTTGTATTCATACCACCATTCCTTCATTATTAAATCTGCTATTCCTTTATCTTCTTCGTTGGTTTTGTATACATATTATTATCATTTCTTTATTGTTCATTATTATATATAAAATAAATCTTAAATTATGTTTTTCATTTTTTATTTCAGAGAATAAAAGAACGACATCGTGTGTATGGTCGGCATCATTGTACAGTATGAGAGATTCCTACCTTTCGTCATCAGTATGAAACTTAGTGTGGACAGTGTAAAGTCAGCATCAATACGAAAATTTCAAATGTGCAATGGATCAATGTCATAGTGTATGTGTGTAAAGTGACGATTTAAAATTAAATTAAATTCATTCACACAGTGAACATGAAATACTTTTTAAAGACTGTTTTAATTAAGTGCTGTGTTTAAAAACTTTTATAAGAAGAAGATGTAGCACACTTACAATCATTGTCTGTGTGAATATTATTTTCATCGTCAAAAATAGTTTGTGTTTTTCTTTTTGTTTCTAAAAATGATTTATTTATTGTTTTCTTCCATTTCCTTATAAATACTTAATATGACCAATTATGGGATATATATAATTAAATACTTAATAAGTTTTTTTTCGTAAATTAAAACAAGTATCACATCACGTATGTGTGTATGTTAATCTTATAGTTGTGGTGTTATAACAGGACTTTATTTTAAAATTTATTAATTATTATTCAAAGTCGTTTGAAAATAAAAAATGGTCTATCATTCTTAAGACAGTTTACGAATTGAAATACGAACGATTTTCTTTTGTTTAGAAACAATCTAAGTGTGTGGATTCATTATTAAAATAATACGTATAGTATATAATGAAAATATGATAGGATTTCCTTTCACAAATAAAAACATTAGGAGAGTAATAAAAATCCCATCATATATAAGTGTATTAAAAGAACACACAACAAAAATTTACTTTACATAGAACAGTTAAATTTTATTACTAAATTTACTAAATTTATTATTATATTCCTCTAAATAAATCAAATAATATAATTTTCTCCTTCTTCTTTATTAACAGAAGTCCACCTCATTGATACCCTCTAAATGTTGGGTATTGAATTTCTCCCACCAGTGTTGTGTTTGTACACTGTCAATTAATTCATCTGCAATTGAATCTATTAGTTTTTTCTTTACGAAAAAAACTTTCAGTTAACATTTTAATCTTTCACTATCAATTTTCACATCAGCATTATTATTATTATGAAGACATGCTTGTAAAAATTATTTTCGTTCTATTAATAATAATATATTCATCCACACATTTATGAATTGCAACAAGTCATCTACATCTAAGACATTCCAAGTGCATGATTTCGAATAGTATTTTTACACAAGTGAAAATATTTATGTAGCACAACATTGCAAGTTTTGCAGTTTTTCACAGCATGCTCAATACCCTTTAAAATTTCTAAGAAATAAAGACAATCACTTGAATTTAAGTACACAGTGTTTTGAGGAGCATGAAGTGTTCCTTTCTTCTCTAACACCACTAAATTTTCACCCCTTAAATTTTTTGGACCACCAGTTCGTTATTCGGTCCAAGACAATTTATAAATGTAATTTCTACATTAGAGTTCAAATAGTCCGAAATAAATTGAGTCAAATGTACACGTTTCTACAGCCCTGACAAATTTAACTTCACTACAAACACAAGTCCTTTACCAATAAGAATCACTGGCTCAAATGTGTAACTACCCAGTCCAATGCAAATTAACATTTTACATTGAATTAAGACCATTCAACATTTGATATGCCTACTTTCTTAGTATCCATAGTTTATACACAAGCACTCATAAGTATGTTACTCCAGTAGATGATCAACATAGAATAACGTCAATACAGATGTATGTGCAAGCAAGAAGGAGAGAGTGCGGAACAAGTAGATGAAAAATCATGTTTCATCTTGTTTATGCATGTCCTATACACTTACGATGAAGATAACAATTCAGTAAATTCGAGATTGTGCATGTTACACACATGCCTTTCTGCTATATATCTCTGTAATTATGTCACACTTTAAGATGCGAAATGGTACGCCAATCTATAAATCACACCACCTTGTAAAGGGTTCCAATGCTGGCATATTAGGATTGTCTAACAGATTCATTGACGATGAGATCACGAACTTGACGATTCTTCCTTCACAACAGCTGTTAATGGAATGATTTACACAACACATACGCCTACGCTCTACATTCAGTTTACGACAACATCATAATTTTAATCGCTACTTTTCATCACGTATCCTACAACTTTAGGTATACAGCATCACACAAACACACACACATCACGTGACTCATTACTTCCGACAAAAAAGAATAATCATGAAACACTGTAACCTCTTACCAACAAATCTATTTCACGTGGGACCTCAAATTTAAATACGATGGAGTCTCACACAACTCTTCCATGATACCTACTGCTTGGAAACCAAAGGCCAAATTCGTAACCCTTTCGAAATAAACCCGTTTCGATGGGAACAACCGGTCTTAGACAATTACAGGCGTTTCTAAGAGTACGTACGAGTCCTAACACTTACTAGCACACTGCATCTTTCCGGCCCTAAGGCTCAAAGGTAAAACCCGCCCCAAGGCGGGGATCTTTACTGAAACCATGGATGAAAATCTGAAAACTCTGAGGTAATCACGATCATATTAAAGCTAATGAATGAATAAATTCCATATTATTTACCATTTTGAGAATTTTCGCCTGGCGAGTATTGCCTTAGCTATAACTAAATGTTGAGGCCTGGCTGCAGTGTAGATTCAAGCACAATATTTCTATATATATAGGCCTCTATTATTTATTATCAGCAACTAATCCTTTATTATGTTATATGTATAATACGTGAGAAACATTGCTTTAAAAGAGCAGACAACTAAAACTCATTCAAAAACTAGCACACTGCTAACTTTTCTTTTTTCGTAAGTGAAAAGTGATAATGAAATCTAACTATAACAATAATAAATTATGTTATTCTGCACACAGCAATACGAATCAGAATAATTTCTAGTGTTGACATCCATACAAATTACAGTATGGCCACAACATAAATTACACAAATATCTAGGTTAAAGCAGGGAATAGAAAAGTGAGCTCAACAGTAATTGATGACTTACCATATTTTGTGGTCTCCTCGTTAACTATTTTTAAATATTATTTGTGTTTGTTTTGTAATAAACATAAAGATGATTTTAGAGAAAGAAAAATAAAGAAATTTCGTCGCATGGCTGCGAGAAGCAGGAAACTAAAAGCCAGAGACGTAATTCGCTAGAAACCTGTGTTACTGATTTCAGAGAGAAGTGTAGCCAAAGTAAGGAGGAAAGAGAGAAGGAAGGAAACGAAGCATTCTCTGTCCCGCACATCTTACTAGTTGTTGCAGTGGACGCAGGCCTGTAGTAAAGAATGAGCTAGTTGGTTGGGACGACTGTCTCCAATAATTTGTTAGTGGATTGCGGAACATGGCTAGCTAGACCGTGTTGGGAATAGAAGCAGTGGTTCATCCCTACTCATCAAGTATGGGTAAATAAGAATAGCTTCTACGTGTAACATGATTGTTAACAGCAGGGTTGACACTGGAAGGAAGCCGACCATTACAAACTGGAAACAATAATGCTGAATTACACGAAGTAATACTTCATTTACAATCTTCAATCTATGGCTCACTCAAATTTATAAGGCTTCCCTTATTTGTTTGTTTTACTGAGTGTTGATAAGAATGAACATTACACACATGGGGCGGTATTAAGAGAGAATTCGTAAATCGAAGGTTAGTCACGGACTACTTAATAAGCATACTAACTCTTTACTAAGAAAGATGCACTTTTTGGTATTCAGAGTCAACTTTTAGTATAACTAAAATGGTGATTTGTGTATGATTAACTTGCAGAACACCAATGCATCGGTGAGTAGTAAAATAAATGTGGCAACTAAGGAAAAGTAGATGAGCGCAAGCGTAGTTTGTAAAAATGACAATACATAAATTACGAAATACGAAATCTTGTGTCGCACGCTAAATCGTGGGTAAAAGATTAGACTTAGCTCTAGATTAATTAGTCACATGTTATTAACTTCGTCCAATACTACGTCCTAATCAGAGACTCTGAATACAATTTTGATAACCATCCTTTAGTAAACCCCGTAGTAAGATGTTAATCAATCCGTCAAAACGCATAAGGCCCATGAAGTTGCACTAGTGCGTTTCAGCTTCCATTATGCAAAGAAGTAGACAAATAATTAATCAGTTAAGAGTTGTCTTTGAAGTGTTTATAGTCATTTAAGGTTTTTCTATAAAGTGCACACTAATATCATTTTGTCTCCTGACTCGCTGTAGAATATTACCCTATATGCGTATAAGCCCAATCTTCTTGTTTCTAATATATGCCTATTGCCATTAATTATCTACATTTTAAACCAATTTACCTCTTATGCTAGAAGAGTCACAAGGTTTTTTCTACAAAATGACATCGCACCTTCAGATCGAGTCTCAAATGCAGCAGGCTAATAATGGCGGCTCTTTAATGAAACTGGATGCAAGTTTTATTCAAGCCCAACAACTGAATGTAGATGAAACAATAAATGAGAGAAAGTCGCCATCCTTCCGTCCGCTTGGCAGGAAGTGATCAAACCCATACAAGATAGAATTTCCTATCTCGGAGTCCCTTCTAGATGGGATAGTTTGGAGTTAATAGTACATATTCAAGATTGATGATAAAATCATAATGTAACACACAAGCGAAAAATCACTATAGATATAATGTGGGCAAGAAGCAAGAATCAACTCTCTGTTGAAAACTACGTATAGCTAGTCTCACTAAATTTCATGAAGCGAAAAGCATATTGTTTCTTACACAAGTACAATTTATGATGCGGCGTATCATCCACGTCTTTGCCTGAAATAGTGGCTCACGGCGACACATCAATAATTCCTTTTACGTGCATAGTTATCATCTCAATAAGAAGTATGTGAGTTCGTAGTACACGTACAAATAAAATGGAGAAATCTGAAGGAATCTCATTCCTCTCTATAGAGGCAAATACTAGAAACAATTGCCGTTGGAATTTAATTGACACAGGTTATGTAGCTGATATTAGGAGAAAATTAAATGAAATTTTTGAGTTTTACGTTCCTCGGTTATGCCGGTTAGGCTAAAGGAGACGGTGGTGGTGAGTAGTGAATGAAATGGTGGAATGAATAAAGTGGGAGGAAACGAGAGAACCCCGAGGAAATCCATGCACACGATGTTTGTAAACCACAAAGTTCACTTGGTGGGGGCTGGAATCGAACCCGGGACTCCAAGCACCAGAGGTGAAGGTTCTACCACTAAGCCACCGCGCTAGTTATTATGGTAGCTATTATGTATAAAGATAGTTAGAAAGATAGGTAGATAGATACAGAGACTAACTGGACTTACTTACTATGTGAAAAAATTCTTCGTGTGTTCCAAATAGCAAATCACTGTTTGTACAGAAATAGATATATTTAGAGCAACAATTATTATATTTTTATTTTGTAGTATTGTTTTGAAATTAAACAACCTTTTAATTTGAACATTAGTTTTAGCAATGGCTTGCATCATAGATAATAGGGATATCATAGAAGTGTGTCCAATTATGAAATATCACTTACAATAACCCAGTTACAAAAAGTTTGATAAAACATAATTATAATAAATTGTTACTTAATTTTCCTATACATTACTTAAATCTACGTTATAGATTAATCATATTAAATAGTACATAGTGTATATTATTTCTGGAGAGACGTTTTTCAGAAATGGAAGCTTCTCTCCAAAAATATATTCCCATCACAGCTGATATATGTTCTTCAACACTTGCGTTTTCCTAATTTTGTGTTGTACAAATTCAGGTTTTTAAGTCTTATGATAATTGAAGTCTTAAGTAAAATTACTTATAACTGTTTCCAGAAATTTTTATCCATGAGTGATTATATAAAACAATAGTGTTGGCATTCTAATAATATTAAGTACCCCAATGTATTGAAAAAGCCGTTTAAATTATTCGCTTAAATTGAAGGAATAGCATTTATCACTTAAAGTCTTAGATGAAGGAATTGAGTACACATTCCGATCTCAAGTGCCTAGAAGTGACAATGTTTACAATATCAAGAAGAATCCCTACTTACTAGAAACATAAAATATAAGAAATTCCGTACCATTTTGAAAGTTGGTGAGGAATTCTCTAACAATTACTGAACATATGGACTTTATATTTCAATAATGTAAAATTTCAAATGCTTAACAAAAAAATGTAAATTGTAATAATTTACGTAATTCTAACCACAAATATTCCATATATAAGTTCTAAAGTAAACATAATGTGTTAAATTTTAAGAGTTTTTGTGATTTCTATTTTAAAGAGAATATGGTGGACAAATATGGATGAACATTTGAAGTATCGCTTCTTTGAAATGTCATTTAAACCTACAATTTGACCGAAGGCATTTTTATAACACTGTTTCGTAACAAATCCTCTTTTAAGAGAGAAAATATGAACAAGCTCATAACTCGAAATTAACCTTTCGATACACTTCAAACTTTCCCTACGTATTTACACTTTGGGGGTCAATTTGACCCCGTATTATTTTTATAGAATAAACACAAAAGATTGCGGGCCTACTAAGATATTAGACTTTAGATTGCTTTTCTTAGTTTGTTAAATAGTTTTCCGTTTTGTACAAGAGATTACATCTTCACGTAACTGTAATAATTATTTAAAACCGAAACGATAACTTTTATGAAGGTAATTTACCTATCTTAGTACACTTTACATTTCTTATTTTAGATAAAGTGTGGATATTAGTTATGAATTTTGTGACTACAAAAAAAAATAACTCCAAAATTATTTTTAAAGACACAGTATAATATACAGTTTTGTACAAGAGTATATTTTTCAATCAACGAAATCTCCTAAACATTATGCATCTGTTTGCTCAGGAATCCACCAATTTAAATGCTTCGTGAACACTTGCTTCAGGTTACACACAGTTTTCATACAACGAGCAAGCGTGAATTAGACAAACATACTCCGAATTATTTCTTAAAAATATACTATAAATAATAATTTTGTACAAGGGTATATTTTTTTCAAACTACATCAATTTGCTGAGAAAAGCAACAATATGAATGTGTGCTTGGAAGTTTGTTTGAAGTTACACACAATCAGCGAGTGTGAAGTGGGCAAACATACTTTTGGGATTTGAAGCACACCGTCGAAGGTTTCTTAACGTATCTTTTGAATGTGGACACATCGAACACTTTTCCTTTTTCTTTTTCCTAATTGGTCGTTTGCTACAAAGACACTGTCACATAGCATCTTTCTAAGGCATCAAAAGACGTTCTTCCTCAAACTATTCATACTGGTACGCATTTTTGTGAAAGATTTCACCACTTCGTCCACCACATCTTTCAACAAAAGTTGGTGACTATGATTAACGTTTACATTGTAACCAGGATTGATGCTTGTATATAGAATAAATACATTGAATGCTGCTACGTCTAACATATTGAAAACAATACCATCGGCCATCGTTTAGTATGACGCTTTGTTGTATATGTTCTTACAAATATATCCGTTGTATCAACACCTATTTTCGTTTTGTTGCAGAATGTAATGATTTCGGGCTTTTGTTTCTCACTTTCTGAATCAATCGTAGGACTATGATGCCTTGACGACAAAATAACCACTCTTCTATTTTTGGGTGGAACATAAATAACCATTGTCACATCATGAACAAACGCAAATTCAGAGGAATGTTTTGCACGTGATTTACTTGCTAACACCTCCTCTCTGTGTTTCCTCATTATAGCCACTAGAGAAATGTTACTGGCTAGCAACTGCTGAGCCAGATCCAAATTTGTAAAGTAATTATCTGTTGTTACATTTTGACCTGGATTAGATTTCTGAATGCTACTACTCAGGTCCATGGCAACACTATTGGACAAATTAGTTTGTGGTGGTAAGCCTGGTTTTCTGCCTGTGTACACAATTCCCTTGTAAGCAATCCTGAATTAAAAGGACATACCCAAAATATTTAATGCCGTACTTTCCAGGCTTTTGTAGCATGTATTGAATGAATTGACATCTACCCCTATATGACACCAATTGCTAATCAATTGTAAGATACACATCTGGTGCCATAGCCCATGTACAGTTTCTTGTAAATATGTCCCACACAAAACCGATTGGTGCAAGGCGATCTGTCTGTAATCTTGCTGTCCTAGTACGTTTATCATCAAACCGTAAAACAGAAGTATATTCAATAAAGGGTTTACAGACCTTGTTGCTCTGTACGTTTGGTTTGAATGTCGATCAAGAAATGTTTGTTTTACAGGTACGTCCCAATTTTTCTCAAGCAAAAGCAAACCTATAAAAGCAGTTAGTTCAATAGCATTAATTTCTTTTCAGCTAATGTTTTTTCTCTTGATATCCGTTTACCCTCTAAGCTTGTACACAATATTATCTCGTAGGACAGGCCAGGAGTAGTGAATATATCCAATGCAGATTTCCACGATGAAGCGGTAACATTTTTGGCTGGTTCTGAGACGCTCTTTATCACATTACATTTACGCGTTTGTGAAGTTTTTGGCGGATTCTTGTTCCAAACGGTACTATCTTTGGATATGAAATTTCTATCTTGTGTAACTGCATTCTTCATTCCAATCTGAAAGACAAGTGGCGTATCGTCATCTGTCCAGTACTTGACTGTTCTCCGCAATAATCCCTTCCGTTCCAAGAATCTGAATCAATTTTCTGTGACACGTCCTCGGTCTCACTACAGGCATCCTCATTATCGCTAAGTAACAGATCGCCCACTATTTCCTTCTCTGTAAGTCCACTCATTTTTTTACGATAAACACTAAACAAGATAAGTGTTCTAAGAATTATGAGTGATAAAAGAGAAACGATCAGCATTACTCGACGATTGAACACAGCACAACCTTGAAATAAAACTTCTCTCTTTTTCTTCTTGTTCTTCTTCCTCTTTTTCTATATTTTACTGTAGTAATATCATCGTATACCATCCGACATATTGTGCCTATACGTGCAAAACTTGCAATAGTACAACTTCAGATATGTCATACAAATTATGGGTCAAATTGACCCTCGAAGTGTAAACTCGAGGTAAACAGATGACACAAACTTTACCATCTCCCAATTTCAAAATAATCAAAAACTGAGATTGGGAAATAATTGAAAAATTACGTTTATAAGATGTCACAAAAAGCCATTAGGAAAGAATTAAACATAATCAAATAACTCAAGAAGAAAGGAAACAGGGGTCAATTTGACCCTTATAATGTACCTAAGGATTCAAATATGTAATGGGTACATAATACTGTATAAAGTAAACAAATGAATAAAACCATTAGAATTTTGGTAGTATGTAACAATATTACTACTGTAAGGATTTGTTTCATAAAATTTCGTTACATAATAAAAAGTAATAAATTACTAGTAGTAAAGTAAATCTAAAAAGTAATGAGAAGCAAAAAATTAATAACAAATGTATAAAATTCTACTTTTCTATAAGGAGTTAATAGAAGTGATTGGGATATCTTGAAAAAGTACGCAGTTTTTTTGTGTGTGAAAAACAAATGTCTCTTGAAAGTAGAAAATATAATTCTGGTTTTATTTGTAAGTGAATGTTTGGAAATTTTGAAAAGACATCTTGTAATATTTCAGCAAAAATTAAATAGAAAGATAATAATTATGATATTAACTTATAAGACTTACGGTATAGTCTCTAAAGTTTTTTTATGAGTGAGTTGTATCACATAAGTATACAAACAAGCAGTGTGGACGTGTATACAAGGAGAAAATTAAAATAACAAGAATTTTACTATTTTATTTCTCATAGCTATGACGTACAATAATGAAGATGAGAGTCAATTGGCATATTGGTTGGCAAAGTAATAACTTGGAAGTTCCCAAGGACATAAGCAGATATAGCAGGCGAATATAATAACAAAAAGTTTTCTTTTTACCTTGAAATAGACTTACATATTTGTATATCTATGGGGATATGAGAGGAGAAATATATTTTACTCATACGGAAACTTACTATCAATGGACAACTATTTACATGTTTTGCTAGAACGGTAAGAAAAAATGACAAAAAAAGATTTACATGCTTCAGAAATAATACTTCTTCGTTATGTGAAAAACTACTTTGAGCGTAGCAGTAAAAAATCTTGTTCACAACCAATTAATTACAGGTGCAAGTCATCTCCAAAAAACATTTTTTTTTCAAATTCCAATATTGCGTTAGTAGAAAAACTCCGTCTAGGATGTCTAGAATTTCCCGGGACAACATTCAATACCTTAGATGGGAAACACTGTTGCATCCTACATACTCTGCGGATATTGCACAGTCCGCTTATCACCTGTTTCATTCCTTGGACAATTACCTTAGAGGACGCCAGTTCAAATCCCTAGAACCTTTGAAACAATGCATCTTTGTCCACTTGGTAAACAA
This sequence comes from Thermobia domestica, assembly GCF_964235325.1. NCBI lineage: Eukaryota > Metazoa > Arthropoda > Insecta > Zygentoma > Lepismatidae > Thermobia > Thermobia domestica. The sequence continues at coordinate 70,004,588 of NC_137457.1, forward strand.
GGGTTCAGCAATTTTTCCCTGAATTTTGACTCAATGTCTCCTAACAGAATTTATGGCAGAGTGTTTAATTTCGGCCACAAGATAGCACTGATTTCACCGTTTATTGTTCTCAACACACGAAGCAACGTCACTTCTACAATTTAGTCTTTAATTTGTTTAATAAAGCATTACAGTATTTAAGTGGATATTTCAATCCATTCTTATTGTGTGCAAGCAAACTACGAATAGGGTGTTTGACAATAAGCTGAAAAGAGCGACCTAGTAGCTGTTTATAATTAGTATAACCAAATATTCTAAAACAGAGATTTATCTAGTGGATACTTTGTCTTTTAATATATCTCATTGAAAATACATGGGAATAGTGCTGCTACTATTGACACTGACATTCTGATAGCATCAATTCTAAGTAGCTGCCAAATATTGATCAAAAATGCCCCACTGAGTAATAAAGTAAGCCTTGTAAACGCTGTGAATAGTGGGTATAATTTGGATGCTGTGCCACTTAAGTACTTATGTAACCCATTACAATCATTACTACATAGCCACAAAATTATAATAATTATATTGTAGATTCCATGTGAGTAACCCAAACTTGAGCTGTTCGATTCCTAAAAGTTACAATAGCAATACTCTGGTCATGATTTCTTCATTCCATTAAGCTCACGCTCACGACTTGAATCTTCCGAACTGTCAAATTGGACATTCCTAGGTTTTGGTGATGTAGAAACATATTCATCTGCTATTTTTTTGGCCACAAGCAGAGTAGGGTTTTGCATGTTTCTAGAGACCAAACGTACCCGTCCGCTTGGTAGAGAGAGGGCTATAATCCGATTTCCGATGATATCAGCATGACTTGAGAACTATACACATCATATCAACGTAGCACCAAGTAAATTTATTTGCAGAGTTGTAATTGAGATTGCATCTAACAGTTGACCTGTAGGACTTGAAAGGTATATGTTGCTGTATTTGCATTACTATATAGTTTTCTATAGATATTTTATGATGCAAAATTAGTTAGAATAAAATACCGAAACAAAAAAAATTGCATTATTCTATCCGGAATTTAATTACTCTTCCGATCCTTTATTATTTTCAGACATCCAAATCTTATTACTTCTCCCTTCTCTGTTCTGTAAATCTAGGATAGTTGCTTAGAGAATGATACCAATCATAATAATTCCCCATATGCACTAGGCAGATGATATCGAAAAGTAAGATGAAAATGATTGCATAATGAAACTGATACATAACGTTAAGTCCAACAAAAATTCCAAATAAAGAAATTGAATGGTTTTATAAATGTTACTTGGGTTAATGTAAATTTGAACTTTAATAAAGGAACTAATTTAATATTATCTAATAAAATACAACATTCACTATATACAAGTATGCAGCCTGAAATTCCTGCCAGTAAGTTTTGTTGGGTAATGTTGGTGCAGCAAACGTTTTGAATTACATTCCACGAAATGATGTCAAAGCACTTCTGCGTACTACAAAGTCGTTTAACAAGTGTGTGATGAAGTAATAATGAAGTCTGTTCTCGAATATAAATAATTCATAAATAAAGTGGCAACTTCACCTTACAACGCATTGTTCTTTAAGTAAAGTAATACATGAAAATCAAAGAATGAGATATAATAACTAGTATAATTAACACCTATTTTGGAATTTCTCGATAACTTATTTATGCTTGAGTTATAAATTAATTAGAAATTCTGAACATACTTGGGTGTGAGTTGTTACAATGGGTAGTATGTAGGAACATATGGAATTGTTCGTGTAAGTAAGATTTGTATGACTTATTTATATAATAATTAATTAGATGTGGTATACTGCGAAGGAGCGAAGGGACAGAGTTGCTCAACTTTACTTAGTGGTTGATTGGCCTTATAGTTAGTGGTGAATTGAATGACTGCTTCGGGATTATTTGTCAGTCTGCATTAGTTATTCCATAATTATGAATTGTTGGCTACCCCAATGGAGATTCAAAAATTAATATATTCCTTATAAACATTTAGGTTTAATCAGCACCGAATAAAGTGAAGATACAAAGAAACAATAGCATCACGTCAATTTTAATTCGTAGTAAAATTGTATTCAAGGAGTAAAAGAAAAAAATATGCATACTCTTGAAGTGTTAACATATTTCAAGTATCATTTAATTTGTATTTAATTACGTAAAGGTGAGCCTTAATAATATTATTTAATCAATGTGTAATGTATAACCTACTTAATACAATGATCTTTGGAAAATATAATATTAAATTATTTTATTTCAGGGTGATAGTGGTGGACCTCTTATTCGAGATGGTGTTCAGTATGGTATTGTTTCCTGGGGAGACAGCTGTGCATTCAATCGAAGGCCTGGTGTCTATACAGAAGTTTCAAAATATATTGAATTTATTAATAGTATTATTGAAGAATAGGTATACAAGTAAAGTAAAACGTCTAGAGAAATCTATATAATTTTAAATTCTAACGAAGACTTTTTTCTTATTAGTCATATTCAATAAAAATAATGTAAAGTAAAAAGTGTTATTTCTCTTTCTCAACCTTCCATTTTCCGTTTCTCTCTCTCTCTCTCTCTCTCTCTCTCTGTCTGTCTGTTTTTCTCTCTGCGTCAATCTAAATTTACAATTTCAAAGTTTCGAGTAGATTGGCAGTGACGTGTAAAATTTCTATCCAATGTAATAAAGTTACAGAGATGAAAGCAGCCTTCCATATAATCTGCAGATACATTCCTGAATTGAACATTCCTGAATTGTTATATTCTACGAAACCCAACATATTTCACTTAAAGTTACTTTGGAAAGCTAAATATATAGTGTCTACCTCTATGGATATACCCGTGAAAATATTAAATGTTTGCGTTGAATGGCAGCACTGTCAAACTATTTTTTGGGGGGAGACGGAGATATTCATTCACACAATGTTTTCCGTTGTCCAATATTGCAGCTGTCACATTAGTTCTATGGTCGTTCAATGGCACATCATTTGCATCATTATAATGTTTACATTTGGTTAATAACACTGATAACCTAGGATGATTGGGATACGGTAATACTCAAGATCTTTTTGCTATAATGTCGTGTGATATTTGTGATAAGTTTGGCGTATAAACGTTTCATTGTAGGGAACCTGTTTTACACATTCTCAATTTTACAGAAAATGGTTAGCAACACTGATAAACTGGAGTACTTGGGAGAGGAATACGTCTAATGATGTCAGGCGCTTTTGTGTTATACATCAAATCATTCATTTTTATTCTGTCGAATATGCCCTACATAGGGACACAAAACCAACGAAGCGGATCCTTATAGGGTCAAATTTCACGTTTCCCCGTGATTGGAAAACGGTTTCGTACTTCTCATGGCAAGAGCTTTCAGACGATATATAGGTTTCCTCCAGGTACTTGGTCTCGGTATGGAATCATCGCTAGTTAGGGAACAATATATTTAATCTTGCATGTTCTTAATCTTGCCATGGAAATAATTGTTTATTCCAGTGAATTATAATTGAGCGATTCTCTTTTAGAGTTCAATATAACTTTGTAGTAGAACGCAGTATAAACTTTAATGTAAACTAAATAGTTAAAGCTTTGATATTTTGTTTCTGACCATTGATTGTTGTTGCGAAACACGTTCATAATATCTCGTAAACTATCCCATAATATCTCGTGCAAAAGAAGTTTCAAATCACTTGAGAGCAACTGCTTGAAGAATTTTCAAAGCATTTATGAACACTGTAAACTTCTCGTGAGCAATTTCGAAAACATTGTTGGAAAACATTGGAAGAAAAGAGAATGTTATATACGAATTTTCTAAAAGAGATTAAGTTTACTCTTAAGTGCTTGAGGGATTATTACCATTATTGTAAGCATAAACATCATAAGGAAATATCAAGAAAATTCGATGGTTTGAAAGTACTATTCTTGGAAGCTACTCATTCTTTTACTAAAGGAATGGATCTGATTCAATGTTAGGTTTACTTCCGAAAATAAAAAAGGTTCTATTGCTATCGAAATAATAAGAAAAAGACTTCTGAAAGTTCTACTTGTCAATTTATATTTCTCTTAGTAACTGTTGACACTGCTGAATTTCTACCAGACTAGATAGGAACACGTATACAGAAACATCGAAGACAGTTAAAATCACCTATGCCCTTCAGAGAAAATTCAACACAAATAAAGGTATCACCTCACAATCATCAGCCTAACACTGGCACCATTTAACCACAGTTCCCGTTTTATAATTCCAGTTACTATCGTCAATCTTGTGTCTTCGCGAATCCTGTCGAGGAATTTCACTCTTAAAATATATAAAACGATAATCATGCCTGTTGTAGTGAATGGTTACGAAACATGGTCGCTTACTCTGAGGGAAGAACGTAACTGAAATAATTTGAGAGCAAGATCTTAAGACGAATATGCGGACCCAAGAGGAGCGGGAATAGGGAATGGCGGAAACTTCATAATTTATATCGTTTTACAAACATTCAACATACAAACTCACTAGTACGGTCATCAAATCTAACAGGTTTAGTTGGGCAGGTCATGTAGCTAAAATGGAAGAAAGTAGGAACGCTTTCAAAGTTTTAATTGTAAGTCCAATCGGAAAGCGACTATTAGGAAGAACTGGGTGCAGATGGAAAGGCAATGTTAAGATGGATCTCGCAGAAGTAGGATTACAAAGTAGAAACTGAAACCAGTTGGGTAAGGATAGAATTCAGTGGAGAGCTTTTGTGAATGCGGCATTGTTCTCATCGGGTACTTCCATCTATACACAGGTACGTATTATTTACTGCTTTTTACCCAACTTCGAAGAAGGCGGAAGGAGGGTATTGTATTTGGATGTCAGTATCTGTATATGTAACTACACATTCATGTCCAACAGTTCCAGTGTGAAGCTCAAATGCCTCAACTAATAAATGAGGGATCGTTGGAATCGTGGCGACAGTTTGGGTAACAGAATAAGTGAAATCACAAAAACTCAATATCGCAGATGCGGCCCAATATATACTCTGTGAAATGCCCGTTGTATGCACGGGAAGAAAATGTTTATCTCAAGTGTCTGAACCCCGATCTCCTCTTCCGATAGGGGACGCGATGGCTCGGTGGTAGAGCGTTCACCTCTGGTGCTTGGAGTCCCTGGTTTGATCCCAACTCGCTCCAAGTAAACTTTGTGGTGTACAAACAGCGTGTGCGTGGGTTTCCTTGGCGTTCTCCCGTTTCCTCCCACTTTCTTCGTTCCACCATTTCATTCCTTTCTCATGATTACCGTCTCCTTTAGCCTAGCCGGCATAATCATTGGACGTGAAATTCAAAGATTTCATTTCCTCTTCGGATAAGCACAGGAGATGAATTTGCTCTTAAATAGCACCGAGATGTGTCACTATTCATCTCATAGATTGGACATTAATATCGAATGTTTTCAATTATATTTGCATGTCAACCTCTTCCTTCCCCAGCTCATATTGATGAGGCTGAACTTGGGCTTCAACGACCCTGGGATTGTTACTAATAATCTCAACAACCTCAAAAACTATGGATTGGGCAATAAAATTGGTCGCCTATGATTATTTTTACATCTCACTCCCTCATGCGTTCTCTTTTCTGGCGGATAATGTACTTAAACCTAAGGTAGGTTCCAGAAACTCCAAAATGATAATGTTTGTTCGCAGACAGTCTATATCAGTCAATGACTCTGGTAATATACTGTGTAAATCTACTTTAATTAGAGAGAGTCCTTCTTCTCTTGGACAATTTTTCTGAGGGAATGCTAGTCTACTACCTGGAAAGAGGCGAACGGCTACTAGAAAAAGCTGGCGATTCCAGGTATTTGGGTAAATGTTTCCAATTCCAGTGGAAGGCAGGAATCTCTCTAAAATAAGATACTAGCATTAAACCTAGATGGTAACCTAACACGTACCATTAGATCGGGTACCGGGAGAGATACGGGACTATCTAGACGGTTTGCGATACCTCTGCGCGAAAGAAAGTGTTAATTGTATGATAGAGGTAGAAAGTTCCGGGAATGATCAAGCCCCCTCAGGCATGCCTGCGACTCCCAGGTTGGGTTGAACTCTTCCGGGCTGTGGCAAACCACGCAGTGCGGGTAGCTACTGGTCGCGTTGTCAGGAGGTGAGCTTGTCATACCTCTAGAGCTTAGTAGGCCTTGACTCAATCGCGAGACTGCCTCGACCAGAGGCTAACTGGTACCTATTAAGGACTTTGGTCTGTCTGCTCAGCGGGTGTTTAATAATACGGGGTCACAAGACTTAAACCTGCAAAGTTTGAGGAACAACATTAAAAGCTGTCCAATGGCCGAGAAACTACAGGTTGTAAGTTTCAAAGTTTATGTCGATTAAATTAGCCGACTGGAAGTAGCATTTCACTACGACATATGAAGTACATAGTGGTAGATCACTCCATTTCTAATGTAGCAGTACATTGCGTTCAGCTTATATTGCACAACGAACAAAGAAGTTCAAATGATTGTTTTAATTCAACACAATGGCTCCGTATCACCCGAGTTGGGTCAAATTTTGAAAGAAGCTTCGTTTTAGAGTCAATCCCATTGCACTTTGCAGTAAAATATTGAAGTAGTAGCAGTTAAATACACTACCTGACATGATTAGTAACACATCATACGTACTGTTTTACTTGCAGTTTCCAAACAGCTACCTTTACCTAAAAAATCGTATCAAATCCACATTACTCTTAGAGAAATGATAAAGATAATAAAAATAATTTAAAAGTGTTACAATCAACGGAATATAAGCGGCAACGAAGAAGCACATAATGAATGTAGGAACAACAGATGGCAGCCATTCTACCCATGTAAAAGTCAGAAAAGTCATATGCCAGAAAAGCTATTTTCCTTAAAAATTACATGAAACAGAATATGTTATCTGTTAGTATAAATGTCAGATATACCGGATAGAACTCTGTCCATAGCAAAAAAGAAAATAAAAAATATCACTATTAGTTAATTGATATTTATGACATTCTTGGGACACAATGTGCACATTAAAATTACAGTAAAGGTGTATCTATCTAATACACAAGATTTTGAGAGTTGTGATATCTTGGCTAAATAATTTATTCTTCATACAAAATTAAAGATTTCGGTGACTACTGGCGAGCAATAGTTATTACTATTAGCACTTAATGACCTGCGTTCACCATGTTAGCTAGAGAGTTAGTAGCAATACAGAATGCCCATGACGATGACCCTATAGCCGCATTTCTTCATTCCCCTATAGCCCTATTTCCGTAACATCATCATGGGTTATTTTCACTCCAATCAACAACATTTTACATTAGGCAAAAAAACGAGATTTATAACGTTAATTGGACAGGGAAGGCATTAAGTTACACTTTTGCAATTATCAATTGTTCTTCACCCTTAGGTAATATTTGAATTAAAATGAAGGTAAATATTTGTGTAAGTTTGGAAAATGCGTTTAACGAGCAATTACCATCTGGAGAATTTCTCAGATTTACTTAATTTATTTTTAACAAACAATTAATAGAATACATTATTGTGTTCTAGTATTTATATAATAGTATTTATATTTGTTAGTAGTATTTATATCTAAAACAATAACACTCTTAAAAATAGTTTCTTAATTTTGAGAATCCGTTTCTTATCTCTGCACCGAGGATCTTGGTCTAATTTTCGCGATCACAAATGTTTTCTTCATTCTTCCTACCATAAAGGTTGCTGCATACTAAGTTCGTCTTTCCGATAGAAATCATCTTGGGCCCCTTCCTCATATCAGTACGGCTCCATGAGGCACTAAAACTTCGTACTTAGCAAGGGTTTCCTCTAGTCCCTAACGGAACCATGAACTCGTTTTCACCTCTTGTCTCATGCGTAAACCGTTCATATACATACTACCATCAGTATTATTGTAACCTTTTTGCCATCTCTTTTGTACTAAATATTCATTCAATACAGAAAATATGGTTTTGTAACTTACTGTTCTCCAACTGACGTGTCAAGTTTATAAACATAGAGTGTGGCCGTAAAGGACACGCGCCTAGGGCACTCAACTTGGATAGGCCGACACTATTCCTTCTATTATAATTTTTATACTGGAAAGAACTTAGGTAAGTAAGACTCTCACCAGACAAGGTACCATAGGTGGAGCTAGGAACTGTTTACTGGGTTGGGGGAGAGTGGGAGGCAGACCTTTTCTTCCGTCTTGGTATGTAACCATCTTATAGGTGGCACTTTTTTGGCAAAAAGTTAGGGGACAATGCCCCCATGCCCCCATGACTCCTCCTATGCAAGGAACTAAAGAGAGAAATGCCTTCCAAAATGAAGATGTACACTACGCATCAAAAAAATTGCGACCGATAACGCCGTACAGTTAGTCCACTCAATATGAACCATCCTATACCATAACCGAATCAGGTTAAGAGACCCCTCTCTCTCCTCCTTTCTTCTCTCCTATACTAAAATTAGCTAACAACATGAGCGCAATTCTTATTTCAAACTATACATGTATTAGTTTCGACAAAATGAAATAACATAACCGAGACGAAACATAATTCATAAGTTGATGTAAGGAGAAGTTGAAAGACACACAATGAAAAATTGATACTAATCGATGTCTATTACACAGAGATTCAGAAATGAGGCAAAGAGAGAGAAGAGTGAGAAAAAGAAGAACAGATAAAAATGTGATATTGAAACATAGTAAGAAAAGAACCTAATATTAAAAGTTCCGTTTCCAGAAATTCAACAATAATATGGAAATAACGTTCCTTTCTACATACTTTTTTTAGAACTATTCGAATATATAGAGGATGCTTTAGACACACATTATGTCCCTTTCATAATAGATATCATACTCAATTTCAAGTAGAACTGTAGATCTCCGAGACACATCTAGGGTAATGTCAAAAGTTTAACACACATGACTTGTTTCCGCGTGGTTCCATTGCAAATTAGGTAGTGTTCATTGGATTTACTGTTCCGTAATACATTCTAATAAACACAATAGATAGCGTTGCTCATATCCTTCATTTCAGACTACTAACGCAAAGAGAACAGAAAAGCAAAAAAAGAACTGAAACGAAAATAAAAGAGAGAGAAAGGGAATATAGAAGAACTCTATTTTACTGATAAATTTCTATTTAAAATACATAATATTAAAAGTCCAAAGTTTATCGTAATGAAAAGTTACAAATACTGGAAAGTAAATGTTTATGTTCCTCATACATGCAACAAGTTTCATACTTCAATGTGAAAAAAAATAGATTACAGCCTGGAAACAAATTTTGTCGAATTAGTATAAATAAAATTTTGTTTTCAAATGACCAAAGAGGTTACCATTTTCTAGTCTTTTCCGAAGATTTATCTGTTCTGAACAGCCAGCAATGATTTCATCTCTTCCGGATATAACGAAATTTGCACACATAAAATGAACACGTTAAGAGTTCAAACGGATCATCGTATCAGTCGGATGATGTTGGTTAGGTTATATACCACCACTGGGACAAGGATTCAAATCTGTAGTGAAGCGGGACCTCATCGTGTTCGAATTCCACGTTAATCAATAGGTCCAACTCTAATATAGCATCCCTGCTGAACGGCATCCCTAAAACTCAAAAACAAACAATCAAATCCGTAGTGAACCGGTAATTCGATTGAGAATAGTTAACCCAGAGGATAAAAGAGAGATTTTACTTATTCCCTTCCATTTAAACAGTATTTGTGCCAGAGATGGCCAGGACTGGAAATGTTATCCCCGGAGCACGAAAAACACGACGCCGAAGTGAACAGTTAATTAGATTCTCAGGACCAGGTATATCGGGCTCTTTCTGAGTTTTAACTTTGGAACATGAAATCCGTGTGTGTGAGGGAGGGGGAGAAGTCAAAGACGCAAAGACAGGATAAGAAAACGTCAAGGAAGAGAGATAGGGGGACGAATATAAATATGAAACATACTATCATTGAAGTCTATGATGTAGAACACACATACTGTTTATTCGAACTATCGCCTTGTAAGTTCTCCATCAGAAGATAACTCTCTGTAGCCATTATTTTATGCGAAAAAATCATACTATCTGATGGGGAATCGAACGAAGATTTTCCGTTTGGAAGTCCGCACTTTACCACTACACCACCTATTGCTTTACCCAAACTTTGTTTATCAAATTGTGTAGCGTTTGTTTCTGAGAACGATAACAGGAAAAGTTTAGATTGCAGATCAATGATGTCTTTGCAATGTCCTGGTAATTTCCTTGCCCTATCCCAACCAGCATTCGTAAATCGTCTCTATCATGATACATTCCTATGTATTGCTTGACAAGTATGATAAATCGATTCTTCACTATCAATTTTCAAAAGAATTAATGATGCCGCGAACAGGACTTGAACCTGCGTTCGATTGCTGCCTTATGCATAAGGCCATTATGTTACCCTTACACTATCATTTCACCTGAAATTATCACCCATACATTACTTACTTTAGCCGTGATCTTTGTAACGAAGCAAAGAACACAACGAAATTTACTTATTCGACGGCCTAGAGAGAAATTAGTGTCCACTGATAAAGGAAAGCATACAATCCGGCAAAAATTACAGAAATAAACATGTTTTGCATTAATATCGCCATGTAAGTTCAAATGTACGTGTACAATAAAAATAAAAATAAAAATAATAATAATAATAATAATAATAATAATAATAAGTGTTCATTTACAGTACAGTATTATTATTATTATTATTATTATTATTATTATTATTATTATTATTATTATTATTATTATTATTACTGTTATTATTATTATTATTAATATCAATTACCCGCTTCGTTGGGTTAAATTGAGAAAAATAGTAATATCTTCCATCTTCCGTTACTCAGTCACTGTTAGTATTACTAAAGTGCTTTTTGATATCGGTCATTTTCGATGTTCTTTGTATAACCCCTTTCATCCTATGTTGTAGGCTCGGCATCTGCAGTACCATTGTTGAACTTAGCGAGCCGGAAAACCATGAATCGAAAACTGGTATTGCTTTTTAGATCATTTTTACATGTCTCCCCCTCCTCCAAGTTGTGGGGATGAATTTGGATTTAAACAGCATCAGATGTGTCACTGTTAATCTCAGCGACTGCAAAAATTATAGATTCACTTCTTAACACCGGTAATTCTTCGTTCTTTTATAAATGTGGCTCCCCCTCCTCATCTCTTAAAATACACCGTCAAAGTGATATGACAGAAATCATCCCAGGTTCGAACTTCATCTAGGTTGAAACTTTGATCAAGATTGGTTTTGTGGTTCAGGAGTCATTTTGTTTTATTTAGTTTTAAATATCTCCCTCTCCCATTCCCCTCCCCAAATTCTCACGTGAAAGTTACTATGCTAAAAATTTGATAGTGATTGGCCCTTTGTTTCACGGGTTATCAAGTTTAATTTATTGTTTTAACCCCTCCCTCACCTCAACCCTAAATTATATCGTCAAAATAAATAGATAAATACCACTTGATCCATGTTGAAAATTTAATTGAGATCGGTCTGGTTTTTCAAGAGTGATAAAGTCACAAAGAGAATCACTTTCTTTTTCATTTTTTTTTTACATATATCACCTTCTCTCCGTCCCCTATGTTGCACCGTCAAACTGAAATGGCAAAAGCCGTCCCAGATCAGAACCTTATCTATGTTGAAAGTTTGATAGTCATCGATCGGGTAGTTCAAGAGTTATTACGTTTTATTCATTTTTATATATCAATCATCCTCCCCTCCTCCTTTACCTAAGTTTTAAGGTTAAAATAAAATTATAAAACAGTTTCCAGGGCCCGAATCTTATCAATGTTTAAAATTTGAGCGGTATCGGTAGGGTGGTTCAAGAGATTAGGAGTCCGAAACATAGTTACTTTCAATATTACAATATAGGTATTATTATTATTATTACTTTATTATTATTATTATTATTATTACTATTATTCACGTACGTTTGAACTTGCATGGCGAAAATACTGCAAAATATGTTTTATTTCTCTATCTGTTCAGCGATTGTATGTTTTTCCTTTATCAGTCGACACCAATTCCTCTGTAGAACGTCGAATAAATCAGTTTCGTTGTGCACTTTGCTGCAACTAACTTTACAGAAAGAAGCCGTATTATTCCAAAGATCAGGGCTAAGAAATATTTGGCTTGTAAATACAGATGGCATGATAGAGCAGTTACGCTCGATCCTTCGAGCAGTGCAGATCGCAGGAGTGCCTGAAGTGACTATTTGCTTTATCCAAACTTGTTGTGCATTGTTAATAGACGTTAGTTGAGGCCTATTTTGGCTGATTGGTGTTATTATACTCCAGTGAAGTTCGTTTAAGTTTCGTAATTATTCTAGTGCGATGCCATATAAGAAGGAAATGCAATACAAACTCATGTTTGATAAGCGATGCCGGAGCTCTCGAACCCATTCGAGCCTTGTCTACCAATGGTTAAATAAGACTTTTCCAGGTATTTTTGAGCAAATTTATGCATTACAGCTCCACGAAGAGTCTTATAGTATCTACATCAAATTTAAATCTATTACGGCTTATTACCAGTTTCCATCGACAGTTCCGGACACAGTGCCCTTTAAGCATGCTGATGGTAATACAAGCCTTGTGCGCATTGTTCCAGCTGAAGATCCAGTGAAAATGGTTCGTGTTTATGATTTTCCATTTGAAGTGCCTCTAACTGTGTTAGAAGATCATTTTCGGGCCTATGGTACAGTGAGCCGATTGGAAAAGCAATATTGGACCGCCCCATTTCCTACTGGAATCGACAGTGGTGGTAGAATTATACACATGGAACTGACGAAACACATCACTTCCCGTGTAATCGTACAGGGCTATAATGTGACCGTCTCGTATGAGGGACAACCTATCACCTTTTTTGCCAGAGTGTCTCCCACACAGTGTCTAACTGCCCAGTCAAGAAAAAATCCGTTTCACTGGATGTGAAACCTAACGCTGTATCTGTTCTGGTGATGGAAATAGGGAAAGTGACGCGTCCTGCTCCTACCCTAGTATTTGTGGATCGCTTGGCGGGGGTACCTCGGACCTCCCGTCCGGCTCTGCGCAGGTTAATCCGAACCTTGATTATGATGATTTTCCTGAGTTACCTCGCCTTTCAGATGATCCTTGGTCATACAAACCTTTGCAGCCTGAGATGGAAGGGCCCACACTCCTTGCGCCCCCGAAGCAACCTACCGATACGCTACTGGAAGTTTCGAAGATGTCACTGCAATTTTCAAATCAAACTATTACAATGATCTCGGCAGAGTCTATGACAAGTGGAAATGGAACTTTTATTATCCCTATTTCTCATAGAGTGCTATTTCCGAGGCTATTTCCGAGGAGTCTGATTCTCTCTCTTAACAAGAAACGTCGCAGAGTTTCAAGGTCAGCAACTAAAAAGAATGAACGGACTGCTTTCCTTTGTGTTTCACAACGATCAAAACAGTCCAGTTCACGTGACCAATTATAGCAAGACCGATCCACATTTGACTCTGAACTGCAGTGAGTGTTAAAAGTTCGCCTACTTTACACGATACGATAAAATCGGTGTTTCTGTGTTGAATCATATTCGCATGTTATGCGTGGTTTTCTAGTTTCTTTATTTTTTCTTGCTAGTTGTTTACACTTAGGCCGAATTGTTGGCTTTGATGAGATCTTTTTCCCCAATATTTCTAAGGATTTTTCAAGTAAGTTTTTTAGTGTGGGTTTTTTCATAGTGCCTCAAAGCATGCCCATGTTAAATGCATTCGCCGTTCTAATACTTAATATTAATGTTAGCTCAGCACCAAATTTAGCGTTATTAAAGCCGTCCTGATGTATGTCGTCTCCCTAAATTCACTTTTCATTCTTTCTATTTTCTCCCTGATTATAACGCTATTATTAATTGTGAAGCAACCAGAGGAGTCGCGATACTTTAAGAAAAGGTTTAGTTTATGATCGTTTCATGTCATATCTCAGGCATTTTTATTATCTTATTGTATGCTTTTTCTGGATTTCTTAAAATTAGAGAGAGGGATGAGTTTTTTCCAACGACCAAACCATCTATGATTCCATCTGGTGTCGATCAATGTATAATGCTGGGTGACTTTAATGCGGTGATAGGTCCTAGAGACTTCCTCATCCCCTTAACCTCCTGCCCATTAGTAGTTGAGCATGTGAGTTCCATGAAGCTAAATGATGCTGTTTATGTTTCTAATTCTCCGCATGTGATGACGTATCGCTGTTTGTCCATTAAGAACCGCCTCGACAGGGTGTATGTCACAGATCCTTTATGCAAGCCAGTGTTTCATGTTTTAACCCTCTTGCCCCCTTTGTCAAATCATGCTGCGGTTGAAGTAGCCTTTAAGCTTCCTTTTTCTCTTCCTGCTGGACCAGGTCTATCGTATTGGAAGATTAATAACGCGCTTTTGCCTCGTGAGGACGTGATCGACGAATTTGTGACACGCTTTGAGTATTGGTGTAAGATGCAATGACATTTCCCCAATGTTGTTACATGGTGGCATTTATACGGTAAACCCAAAATGCGTAGTTTTTTTCAATGGCGTGGTAAATTGACACAACAGCAAGACCGTACGCTATCAGAATCTTTCTATCGAGCTCTCAGCGAGTTATGGGCTGCCCCTCCGACCTTGGCTAACAGGATCCGAATTCAGGAACTTAAGAGTCGGTTACGTCAACTAGATTCACTTGCATAAATACATATTTTTCGGAGAAATTTTATCATTGTTCCCTGGTAGAAACTGCCACCATATACCAAGTTGATCTTCTGTTTCAGAAGCGTAAAGCTACGTACATTGACTCCCTACTAACGTCGGGCGGAATGGTCGTTCCTGACTCGTTACAAATACTCCAAGAATTCACAAGGCATTATACACCTTTCACGTGTGTACAAACCCCGGATCTCTCTAACGTCCCGAAATTCTTGTCTGCTCTGCCTCAAAAGTTGACAGAGACTGACTCTCAAACCTTAATATGTCCTATCACTGCGGATGAATTTTTTTCTGTTCTTAAAGGTACCAAAGGCCGTAGCTCCCCTGGGATTGACGGTTTGAGTTCTGCTTTTTATGAACGTTATTGCTCTTTTCTCAGCCGTACACCAGTTTCCCTGTTTAACGCATGGTTATCTGGGACCCCTTTTCTCAAAACACAGCTATTGTGGTACTCCTTCCAAAGTCCTCCACTGCGCAAATCGTGACCGATTTTAGGCCGCTGTCTTTATTCGCAGTGGACCTTAAATTATTTACGAAAGTTCTTGCTGCCAGACTCCGTCCTATTATTCAGAAATACATTAGTCCGTATCAAGCTGTGCTACATACCTCGCATAACATCAAATACACTCTTCGCTCCCATGCGATATCTATTTGCGTATATCACCTTCGATGGCGCAATCGCCGTGGATTTAGCCAAGCTTATGATTCTGTAGACCATCAGTTTCTCCATCTGACGCTTGAATCTTGAGGTTTTCCAGCTGTTTTCCGAAAGGTAATTCATAATCTATATGATCAGGCTCAGGTCCGCTTGCAAATAAATGGACTTCTATATCAAACATTTCTTTACGACGCGGACTGCGTCAGAGGTGCTGTCTTAGCATCGTTCTTTTTTGCTGTGGTTTGCCCGCTTCTCCATCGTTTGGCCATGTTGTCTTCGAATGGACTCTCCCTGTTCCGCAGTCAAAACACTTTTGGGCATGCCGATGATTTGACCTTAACCGGAGTTGACCCTGTCTCACTACAGGGCGTGTCTCCTGTAGTGACCCGTTTTTCCCGATGCTCGGATTAGCAGTATAAGGACAGGAAAACACATGTGTTGTCTTTTAATGGTTTCCAGCTCCCAGAGTACCCTTTGGGTCCTCCTTCCTTACCGCATGTCACTTCACTCACTATTTTAGGGATCCCCTTTACGTCTAACCCAATTCCCAACTATGATGAAGTATGTATCACAACTCCCATCTCCCCTTTTAACGCAAATTAGCCCGTTACTCCGTAGGCTCCATTTACTTCACGGTATTCATTTTATCAATATTTTTGTTGTGTCTAACTAGTGGTACAGAGCGTGTGTTTTTCCTTTCCCAGAAATTCATGCGAAAGGATTTGAATCCATATTCCTTTGGCATATTTGGCGAGGATTTTATTTTTGCATTCCCAGTACAGCCCTTTATTTTCCTCGTTCCACTGGCGGGTTGGGCTTAGTCAATATTCGTATCAAATACCAAACGTTGTTTCTGGCTGACAATTATGCGGCGCTCTCATCTCCCAGCTCTATCACTAATAATTGGGTAAATTGTTTTTGGAAGGATTATGGTCAACCGCAAAGCCCTAATTTTATTCAATTCGTTGAGCAGTGTCCGGCATATATCAATACGTTTATCCGATATTGGAATTATTCCGGGAGGTTCCTCCACACTCAACAACACAATGCGCGCTCATTATATAGGACACTCACCGCGCACTCTTCCTCTACCGTTATTTTACCTCAGCTGTAGCCACACGTAGATTGGCCGCAGGTGTGGTCTAACATATCGAACACGGTTATACCTGAGTACATGCAGGTTTTGTGGTTTCAGGTAGTACATCTACTTCTCCCAACACGGGCGCGTCTGTGTGAGATTCAACGAGACCCAGATGCCTTGTGCGAACACTGCCAGCAAGAGGACACATTAGCTCGTGGATATACACACTGTGTCGGCTCACAAGCAATCTGCCACACCATGCAGGAGGGGTTGGGATGCATCACCCGTCGCCCGCCTTCACACTTCACGGTACAATATATGTTATTCTCTGATTTCATTTTTATCCCCCCACCAAACATCGAGCGTTGCTGTTTCTTGTTGCCAGCACTCTCGTAAATTTTCGGCGCTTCACAACCTTGTTAGATGCACGCACGTATTTTGAATTTTTGAAACGTACACGTCGAAAGATACATACCTCGGAAAGGGACCGGCACTTTTTTTAGCCAGTTTTTAGAAGTGGTTTTGCAATAACGCACATTCCTCTCTTTAAGACTAGCAAATTGCAATTTTTTTGTCATATAATATTCTTATGTGATATATATAATATGTGTTATTATGTAATATAGTAAGCAGGTTTCAACCTCCTTTTTACTTAATTATCAGTTGTTTATGTTTGACTCACGTGGTTGTGTTTCCAGTTTGTAATTTCTGTAAGGAAATAATAAAACTGATAGTGTAGGTCTAACGTAATGGTCTTATGAATAAAAGAGCTATCGAACGTAGGTTCAAATCCTGTTCATGCCAACGTTAATTCTTTTGCAAAGTGATTGTGAAGAGTCGACTTATCATATTGGACAGGCAATACATAAAAATGTGGAAGCAAACACCTGTATCACGATAGAGAGGATTTACGAATGCTGGTTGGGATAGGGCAAGGGAATTACCAGGACATTGGAAAAATATCATTGATCTGCAATATACACTTTTCGTGTTATCGTTCTCAGAACCAAACACTACACTATTTGATAAACAAAGTTTGGGTAAAGCAATCGATGGTGTAGTGGTTAGGAGCCAGACTTCCAAATGGAAATCTTGGTTCGATTCCCCATTAGCTTGTATCATATTTTTCCAATAAAATAATGGCTGCAGAAACTTATCTTCTGATGGAGAACTTACAAGTCATCACTGGCAATAGTTCGATTAAACACTATGTGCGTTATGGATCATACACTTCAATGATAAGCATGTTTCATATTTATATTCTTACCTCTTGCTCTCTTTCTTGACGTTTCCAAATCCTGTCTTTGGGTCTTTGACTTCTCCCATTCCCTGACACACATTTCATGTTCCAAAGTTAAAACTGAGAAAGAGCTCGATATACCTGCTCTTGGGAATCTACTTAACTGTTAACTTCGGCGTCGTGTTTTTCGTGCTAAGGGGATAACATCTCCAGTCCTGGTCATATCTGACAAACATACTGTTTAAACGAAAGGGAATATGTAAAATCACTTTTTTATTTCCTGGGTTTACGAGTCTCAATCGGATTACCGGTTCACTACGGATTTCATTGATTGATTTTGAGTTTTACGTCCCTTTCAGCAGGGATGCTATGTGAGAGATGGGCCTATTATTTAACGTGGAATCCGAACCACATGAGATCCCGTGTCACTACAGATTTGAATCCTTGTCCCAGTGGTGGTCTATAACCTAACTAACATCACCCGACTGACACGATGATCCGTTTGAGCTCTTAACGTGTTCATTTTATCTTTGCAAATTACGATATATCCGGAAGAGATGAAATCAATGATAGATCTTCGGAAACGACTAGAAAATGGTAACCTCTTTGGTTATTTGAAAACAAAATTATATTTATACTTCTGCGACACATTTTCTTTTCCATTCAAAGTGTTTTTTACATTGAAATATGAAACTTTCTACATGTATGAGGAACAGAAACTTTTCCTTTCCAATATTTGTAACTTTTCACTACGATACACTTTGGACTTTTAATATATTGTTTTTCTGATAGAAATTTATCAGTAAAATAGTGATCTTCTATTTTCTCATTCTTTTTTGTTTCGTTTCGTTTTTTTTCTTTTTTTTTTGTTCTGTTTGCATCAGTAGTCTGAAATGGAGGATATAAAATAACGCTGTCTATTGGGTTTATTAGAATGTATTTTGGAACAGTACATCCTATGTACACTATCGAATTTGCAATCGAACCACGCGGAAACAAATCATGTGTGTTAAACTTGTGCAATTATCCTCGATGTGTCTCGGAGATCTACAGTTGTACCAGAAAGTGAGTATGCTATCCCTTATGAAAGGGACATAACGAATGTCTAAAGCATCCTCTATATATTCGAATAGTTCTAAAAAGTATGTAAAAATAAACGTTATTTCTATATTATTCTTGTATTTCTGGAAACGGAACTTTATAAGGTTAGGTTATTTTCTTACTACGTTTGAATTCCACAGTTTTATCTGTTATCCCTTTTCTTCCTTTTCTTCCCTCCTCTTCACTCTCTCTCTTTGCCTCATTTCTGAATCTCTGTGTAATAGACATTGATTGGTTTTAGTTTTTCATTGTGTTTGTTTAACTTTCTCCTTACATCAACTTATGAATCTATTTTCGCCTCGGTATCGTTATTTCATTTTGTCGAAACTTATACATGGGTAGTTTAAAACAAGAATGTTGTTAGCTAATTTTAGTATAGGAGAAAAGAAAGGAGGAGAGAGACCTGACACGATTATGGGATAAGAAGGTGTATATAGAGTGGCCTAACTGCAGGCGTTACCTGTCGCAATTTCTTGATGCGAAGTGTACAAGTGAGTTTGATGCATATGTTCAATACTTGAAATACTATATGCGCGATTACAATCATTGGTTACTCTATGGCAGTGGTTCTCAAGTTAATTCATATTACGACCACCTATTTTATCACATCCTCTTGCCAGTATAATTTCTGGTTTTTAGTAAGCTTGTGTGGATTTTTAATATAGCTATATTCGGAGATCCATCAATGTATATAATAGTAGAAACCATTTCTTGTGTATAGTGGATACAGAAACAGTAATATATTCCCTACAATGAAAGTGCTGGTTCAAGACTTCATTAAACCACTTCATTGAAGAGGCTATCAAAGTAACTGATCTAAGCCCACAACTTCTTGACCAACTAATACAATTATCGTACTGGAAGTCCATGCAACTGGTTTTCTGTAACGAAGACTCTGACAAATTCTGGCAGAAGAGGAGGGAAGAATATTCTGGTCTGGCATATGCTGCTTTAAAACTAATAATTCCATTTACAACATCGTACCTGTGCGAAAGTGGTTTTTCTTCTATGGTAAGCATTAAACCAAAGACAAGAAATCGCTTATCAGTTGAAAATGACTTGATATGTGCGTCACGAAATTTGAACCAGACATTGTCGCACTAATAAAATCACACCATGCCCAACTATCTCATTAGCTTTCAATTTTAATTGTATTTCAATATGCAGGTTTTGTTGCATTTGTATTTTTCTGGTATTTCATTATGCAGTTCTGATTAGTTTCATACCATACCTCTTTCATTTAAATTGATTTTTAAACAACTCTGTACTTGCTGAAAATGTTTAGTAGACTTATTTTTTATTGTTCTTAACAGTATGTATAAAATAAAAATATGCCTATCAGAACAAAATTCAAAAAAATATTTAAAATTATTTTCCGGTATAAGATTATAATTATTTATCTCTTCCGCTTATCTTCGTGACCTCTATGAAACCCCTCGCTACCCACAGGATAAAGAACCCTGCTCTATAGAAATATTACTTAAATTTTTTTGTAAAAGTTTCTGTGATCAAAGACAACTTATAAATTAGTAACCTGAAGACTTTTTTTTATTATTGTGTAGAATCTCAAATAACGATCCTTTGTGAAGGACTACCAAAACGTATTGGATTTTAAAATATGTTTAACAACATAGGTACTATTTGGAAAGGTAACGAGATAGCGTTAATTTCTTTCTTCCGATAATTGTTCCCAAAATGATAGGATGGGCCTAGGTCCTTCGTTCCGGGCTAGATCCGTCTCCGCAGGAGTTATAAAATTAATTTAGCTACGTTAAAGGAAGTTCGAACCACATTTGTTTTATTCATTAACTTTATTTCTATTTTTTTTTTGCTTCCTCCATATTTTACAAAAAAATACACACAAGTACATCTGGCTCTAAATTGTGATACTTTAAACAGCTAGATACACACACACACACACACACACACAAACACACACACACTAAGGTTTGTATTTGCTACATTCCGGGGTCATGAGCATCAGACCTATATAACAGGAACCCATAGAAATAACGGTCCTAGAGCAAAAATCGAAGTTTTTCTTACTCATGACGTGATGCTGATAATGAAATTGGTTTCCAAATTCCTCTATCCTTAAAAATAAGCCATCGGTACAATCCGTTAAAGTGAGGACCGCCGGTACGTTACCCTCAAAATCAAGAATCTTGACACACACCAGGAAACAGACACCTACCAACTGAAATTGAATATATGGGAAACTTTCTTAACACACGTACCAACAGAAACAGTAAATATGTGTGCACACGTGTGAGCAGAAAGAGTAGGTGTGAGGAATTTAATGGAAAACACACAACCGGGTTGAAGTAGTATAATTGAGGTATTTTATTAAACATTAATGTTTATTAAACATTATTATAAAATGTAACTTATAAATACATACATATGTTTTAAAACATTTAATTTTAAAAGTGTGTAATTACTTGCTAGCAAAAATCGAATACCAGAACACGTATATGAATATCATTGGCATTTTACAGTAATAGTTTCAAAGAAAAATTCACACTAAATTTTACGGGATTCAATTAATTAATTTCTTTTAATTTCGATGTGGAATCCGAGATGTAGAATCCGGATCGAGAAGAAGGCCTCTAGATATAGAGGTTAGCTGCAAATATACTGAATAAGCATTCGCGGACAGCCGACTAGGAGTGGTCCTCCAGCTTGGGGTTTTGGGTAGGTCTAACAACCTCATCCTGTAAAAAAGCACTTGTTCAGAAATATTCTCAAAAGCCTCGGACAAGGACTGATAACTTGGCACGACCTCAGCAAAAGAAAATGGAAATGAGATTTGGAGCATGGAATATTAGGAGTCTTTATAGAGCAGGCGCGTTAAAATCCGTAACGAGTGAGTTAGACGTAGTACATGATGGACGTAGTAGGAGTTCAGGAAGTTAGGTGGGAAGAAAATGGATCTGGGAATTCCGGAAATTTTACGTTCTTTTACGGGAAGGAAATAAAAATCACCAGTTAGGAACAGGGTTTTTCGTTCATAAACGTATATTACCAGCAATTAAACGGGTTAAATTTGTTACTGACATACTTTCTTTTATTAGTCTTAAAGGACAGTGGTGTGATATTACTGTTTTAAATGTACATGCCCCAACTGAAGATAAGGATGACGATATAAAAGACAGTTTTTACGAAGAAGTGGAACGGATATTGGACCAACTCCCCCGATGCCATATGAAAATTCTATCAATGGATTTCAATGCGAAGGTAGGACGAGAGAATACTTTCAAACCGATTATAGGGAACGAAAGTCTGCATAAGGAGACTAATGACAACGGTGTTAGACTCGTGAACTTTGCAACATGCAAAAACCTAATCGTAAAGAGTACAAAATTCCCACATCGCGACGTTTATGAATACACTTGGACATCACCAGACGGAAAAACACATAATCAAATTGATCACGTTTTAGTAGATGGAAGAAGGCAATCAAGCATAATTGATGTCCCACCGTTTAGAGAGGCTGATTGTGACACTGACCACTACCTGGTAGCAGCGATAATAAGAGAGGTTATCGTTGAAGAGAGGCAATATTCGTTGTCCGAAGACGGAGAGATTCAACTTAAAGAAATTAGAAGAGAGCCAGGTAAGAGAGAAATACCAGATTGAAGTTTGAATAGATTCTCGGTTTTAGAAGATTCGGAGTACACTAGTGTAGAGGATACCTTGATTGAAATTAGTGATAGCATTAAAATTTCAGCAAAAGAAAACTTGGGACGCGCGGAAATACGCAGGAACCATGGTTCCACCAGGAATGCATAAAACTAGCAGAGAAGAGAAAACAGGAAAAATTACGCTGGCTACAAAACCCAAATGAAATAACTACACAAAATTTCGCATATATCAGGCGGGAAACTTCCAAAACTTTTAGAACAAAGAAACGCGATTTTCTGAAATCTAAAGTTAAGGAACTTGAAGATAATAGTAAAAATAAAAACATCGGAGACATGTATAAGGGAATCAACGAATTTAAGAAAGGCTATCAACATCGTGCTTATATATTAAAGAAATCTGACGGTACAGTTCTCACTGACACGGATAGCATCTTAAATAGATGGAAAGATTTCTTTGACGATTTGCTTAACACGCAACCAAAAACTAGTGTGCGTGGAGAAAAGGAGATACACACCGCAGAACCGTATATTCCAGAACCCAACCGAATATAAGTAGAAACCGCTATAAAGAAATTAAAGAAACACAAATCTCCGGGTGTAGATGAAATTCCGACTGAGTTAATTTTAGCTGGAGGCGAAAAATTGTGCAACCGGATACAGAAACTCATTTCCTTATCTGGAACAAGGAAAAATTGCCACAAGAGTTGCATCATTGTTCCAATTCACAAGAAAGGTTGTAATAATTATCGAGGCATTTTTCTTCTGTCAACATCCTATAAAATCCTTTCAAATATTTTATTAGCAAGACTAACCCCATACGCAGATGAAATTATTGGAGATTATCAGTGTGGATTCAGACGAAATCGATCAACTATCGACCAAATATTTACCATTCGAAAAATACTCGAAAAAAGTTTGAATACAATACCCCGGTACATCAATTATTTATTGAATTTAGAAAGGCGTACGACTCGGTTAGGAGAGAAACATTATACAACGTTCTTACAGAACTTGGAATACCAAGAAAGCTAATTAGATTAATTAAGAGATGTTTAAATGAATCCCAAAGTAAAGTCCGAGTAGAAAAATTTTTGTCCACGAGCTTTCACGTCGAAAATGGCCCGAAAGAAGGAGATTCGTGTTCGCCATTATTATTTAACTTCGTTCTGGAATACGCTATAAGAAAAATCAAAGATAGCAACAAAAGCCTACTGTTGAACGGTATTCACCAGGTTATGGCATATGCTGAAGATGTAAATTTAATAGGAGATGACAGGAGAACAGTAGAAAGAAATGCAGAGATCTTATTAAACGCTTGTAGGGACATGGGTTTAGAAGTACATACAGAGAAAACTAAATACATGGAAGTTCGTCGGGACCGTAATACGGCAAATTGTGGAGGCGTTAAAGTATTAAATAATGCTTTTGATAAAGTGGATACTTTCAAATATTTAAGATCAATATTAACAGACGAAAATCATATTCATGAAGAAATTAAATGTCGACTAAAAGCAGGGAATTCGTGTTACTATTCGGTTCAAAATCTCTTGTCGTCGCGAATTCTGTCGAGGAATTTGAAGCTTAAAATATATAAAACGATAATCATGCCTGTTGTTCTGTATGGTTGTGAAACATGGTCGCTTACTCTGAGGGAAGAACATAGACTGAAAGTATTTGAGAACAGGATCCTGAGAAGAATATTCGGACCCAAGAGGAACGAGAATGGGGAATGGCGGAAGCTTCATAACGAGGAACTACATAGTTTATACGGTTTACCCAACATTGTTAGGGTCGTCAAGTCTAGGAGGCTTAGGTGGGCAGGTCATGTAGCTAGAATGGAAGAAAGTAGAAACGCTTTCAAAATCTTGACTGGTAGACCCATAGGAAAACGACCATTAGGAAGACCTAGGCGCAGATGGGAGGACAATATTAAGAGGGATCTCGCAGAGATAGGAATACAAAGTAGAAACTGGATGCAATTAGCTAAGGATAGAAGTCAGTGAAGAGCTTTTGTGAACGCGGCACTGAACCTCCGGGTTCCATAGGCCATAGAGTTAGTTAGTTAATATTGTTTGGGTCGACAAGTCTAGGAGGCTTAGGTGAGCGGGTCATGTAGTTAGAATGGAAGAAAGAAGAAACGCTCTGAAAGTCTTGACTGGAAGACCAATCGGAAAATGACCATTAGGAAGACCTAGGCGCAGATGGGAGGACAATATTAAGATGGATGTCGCAGAGATTGGAACACAAAGAAACTGGATGCAGTTACCTAAGGATAGAAGTCAGTGGGGAGCTTTTGTGAACGTGCCATTAAACCTCCGGGTTCCATAGGCCATAGAGTTAGTTAGTTAGTTAGAATTGGGTCTTCAGCAACAAAAAATGTAAATGATATGGATAAAAACGTTTCCTCATAGTATTAAATGTCTCTATTGAGACTATGAAGCAGTATGAATGCGTAATGCGGCTAACATATCCAAATGCTTCAACAATGTAAGTAACCCAAATAATTTACAATTTTTAATGTCTAAAATGTCTCATCTTCCTGTGGCTGGGCATTAAGCTGATTGTAAAGTTTGAACTACAGTCAGTTGGGATAAAACGCTGTTCTATTTTGAGGATTCAATGTATGAGATCAGTGATTACAAACCTAAAGTCTGTGGCTCACGGGTACCTGAGCTAAAGATGAAAGGGAACAGTCACCATTTACTCGTCTCTGATTTTATTTAAATAACAAACTATGCTAATTATACAGATGTAATGTGGACAGATTTCTTGTTCCGGTAAAAATGTCCAACGTTGTACTACGGGAGAGATCTTTCTAGTGTCACAGTTGCTCCGATATTGTCACGGACCGTCTTCTCTCCCTCCACGACATGTTACTAGCATGTTACCTCTTCATAATGGACAGCAACTATTCTAAATTAAGACTTATTTAGCACAGAAAACTTTACCTTTTTTGCAGATTCTGAGTAGAATACAGTAGAAAGAAAATTCAATTTAAATATTTTGCCAGTTTCAGGTGATGATTACACAGACAAATGTCAATTTGACGAATGTGGTATTTCTTTACTTTTTTTGTTAACAAAATAAAATAAAACTAATTTGTTTCACTTCCAGTCGTATAAGAAGTTACCCCACTATCAGTTAAAGCAATCATTTAGAATGCAGTGTAAAACCAAAACTGAAAATATAAGAATCTTGATAGGAAAACTCAAATCTGATAAGGAGAAAAATGCGCTGTTTACAGTTTGTATTGTGTTTAGCTGTTTCATGGCAAACATATGTAAAAGAAAATCGAGACCATCAATTATGCTGTGCTATTGCAGTTTTAAACAATACCGATATCATTTTTTTCTTTTCATGGAAATTATCACAACCTTGATTCATAATGTCCTTTTACTATTTTTATCTCTTCCTTTGTAACTGTATAACAAATTTCAGATTTCTTTTTTATGTCTCCGTTAAATAATTCTACATCGAGTTATTCAACAATGGTTGCAGGCTTCAGCCTGTGTACTAACCAACCGCAAAACTCAGCAACACTACTGACGATCAACTTGCGATAATGCAGTGACCATTATCTCTCGTATGTATCTCACAATGCTACTTAATGTTCTGCCCAATTACGTAAACACGAGGGTGGAGCTCGGAGTTCGGAATTCAAACCTCTTCTTGAACAAGACACGGAAAAATTAAGATTTATCGATATTACATTGACGTTACTGTTGTCTTAAAGTGAAAATGATTTCTTGCACCTCAATCTCCTCTTTGATCAAACGTTGTGTTTGGCATTGATTCTGCCTAACTACATTGCAAATGACTGTGAATGCCCACCGCGACCACTCCCGCCTGAGTGCATCGTCACTTAACAAGTAGCTACTTGGAAGATAATTCAAAGCGAAAAAAAATAGCTTTCATATTCAACAAGACAATTAGTCTACTCGCTATGCACCTTTCCTTTCTGAACGAAAACAGGAATTTATATATGCTTAATTTTTATATATTTTTATTAGATCTCCGAATTATGCTATGCGCAAGTTTCGGAAGTCTTAGAATAGCTACGTCCGTCCATCTGTCTGTCTGTCGAGAGGTATAAGAACAAAAATGGTAAGAGATTGAGAAACGGTTGTTTACAATCAATTCAGCTTGCTAATAACAGGTTCCATCTCTGCTATTTACCTCTATTCCAACTAGAAGTGCTTCATTTGAAATTTCATGGTTCCATTGAACGAAAACGGTATCAGATAGCGAGATGCTTTTTAGTGAATGATAAAGGGTCTGAATACAACATATTATATCTGCTACACTCCACGAAACCGGAATGGGTTCAAATTTATTATTGCTTCCAGTTTAAATATTAATTTCTGTACAGCAAAAACGGTAAGATATCGAGATGGGAATTTTTGAAATCGATTCAATGTCCCGAGAATCAACTCCATCTGTTTCGTTACAGACTGGAATGGTTCATTTTAACCGTTTCCGGTTTCAACGTTTGTCGTCATAGAATAAAAATGGTGAATATAATGACAGCCTTTCTTTTTTTTAATAATTTCGCAAATCGATTCAGTCTCAAGAGAACACATAAGTACAGCCCACATTTTACGAAATCGGAAATGGTTCCTGATTTCAGTAGAGCAAAAACCTTATGAAATATCGATATGGGGATTTTTGTGATTCACTGTGCGTCCCAAAAATGGGTTCCATGTCGTTCGATAAACTCAAAACGAGAAGTGATTGAAATTTACTAGAACTTCCGGTACCGGTTCGGTATTGATATCGACAGAAAAAAACCTATGGTGTATCGAAGTTTTTTTTTTCAGTTGATTGAACGTCATAAGAATAGGTAGTTTCTCTGTTAACCCTCTATTTAAACAGGAAGTGGATAAAATTAACTATTTCCGGTTTCAAAATATATCGCCATAGAACTAAAGCGGTAATAAATAGCGAAAAGCGACCTTTAACATCTGATTCATCGTCGCACAAGATCATACCATCTCCAGGCACAACACTTTACCAAAACCAATAGTAGTATAACTTTACAAGTACTTCCGGTCTCCATACTTATTTCCATACGTCAAAAACGTAAGATATATTGAGAAGAGGTTTTTTTTTTGCAATCGATTTTGCGTCTTAAGAATGAGTTTTATATTCTCTTATTTTATTTTATTTATTTTATTTATTTTATTTATTTAAATTGGAAGTGGTTTAAATTAACGATTTCCGGTTTCAGATTTTATTGTTATGGAAAAAAGCAATAATGGATAGCGAGTAATGGATTTTTGATATGGATTCAGCGTCCAAAGAATAGGTAGTTTCTTGGATATTATTCCTCTATTCAAATAGTTACAGATGTTCTAGATGAAGTTTGAATATTGAATTCTCATAGTTTGGAAGTCTAGGGCCGTAGTTTCACACAAGGAAACGAAACTGATTTTTTAATTATTTATATCATATAAAGATTTCAATGAACATTAAAAATGCATTTCAAATAACTTTGAATAAAAAAATTACATACACAAAATGAAACACTAAGTACAGTCACAATTAAAAGTTCTCCAATGTGAATAAAATTTATTAAAAAGCAAAAGTAAAAGGAATATCTTCCTTGTTCGTACCTGTAGATGTCTCGTACACAAGATGGTGGTTGAGGGAAAGAACACTGTCAGTCAGAGTTGACCAACGGTGTGCGATGACTTTTTCTTTCTGAACAGAGGCTGCCGTATATCAGAGTCACGTGGGTCCTCTATTATTAATTCACTTTTTTTAAAAAAATATATATATGGAGATTTTTCTTCTATACGAATACAGAACGAGCCAACTCAAAGATTACATATTTTAATGGCTAGTCTTCAACCCGGATTGCTGTCGATAATAGATTTGACAGCAGCATGAGGTCACAACGGTGTTGGGCAAAACCAATTGAAATCAATTGAAAGTAATTGCACTGAAAATTAATTGCAATTGATTGCAATTGCAGTTGATTTCAATTTGTAATTGACAATTAATTTCAATTGCAATTGAATTGAATCAAAAAATTTGCAATTAAATTTTCGTCAATTGTTAATTGTTAATTGGTCACCAGGCAATTGAAACTTTTAATTCTTAATTGTCAATCGCAAAGGGTGCAATTGAAACATTTAATTGTTAATTGCAATTGACAATTGAAACTTGTAATTGTTAATTGTAATTGTTAATTGCAATTGAAATCAGCAATTAAAACTGAAGATAAGAAGATGTGTGTATATTGTGTTGTCCACTTGTTATTGTTTTACATATTTCAAATAAGGTACTTATAAGAAATGCTGGATGACTACCATCTCTTCGCACCCCTGGGAAGAAAGCCGAGACACTAAGTATTTTTAAAATATATTATGTTTATGGTTCTATCATCCTCGAAAGAACTCTATATGCCCGTCATGCATACAATAGGGATGGGAACGAGCTACTTCGAGTGAGTTTTCTTTAAAACTCGATTCGACTCGAAGTAGACATCTTTGAGCTCGACTCGAGAACTCGGCTCGAAAAATTTCCCCCAACTCGACTCGAATTCGGATCAAGTTTCCAGTCGAGTCGAGCCAATTAGAGCTAAATCCTTTGTGTAGTTCCAAGCACTACTCCCTTCAAGTATCCTATATAGACTAATAGTATAATATAATTATCAACGATACTACTACTACCAGTATAAATAATTATTATTATTATAACACCGTGTATAAACATGAAATATAGGCGGTTTGTGGTTGAATACTAAATATTAGTTGAGTGTCGATCTCGGTCGTCAAGAAATCTCAAGGCATCTATCACGAGGTATTAGGTTTGAGTTCAGGAGGAGCAAGTATTCGGGCTCGAGCCAAAAAATAATTAAAAGTTATAGGACTCCAGCCAAACATGTTCAAAACTGATCGACCCGGGTTTAGGGTTGTCAACGTGTCAAGCGGCTGGCTCACAGCTCATTCACTTATTGAGCAGAACCGAGGCAACAGCTCAATCAACCGAGCCACCTCGAGACGATGGCTCACACGAGCCGAACCGAACCGAGCGGATTGATTACCCCAACCGAGCGGGTTCGAGCCATCGGCTCAGTTGAGCTGACTCTAACCCAGCCTATGGACTCGTTTCAACGGAGCTGGTACGAGTCATTGGCTCCAATCGAGCCGAGTAGGTGACTCATCCCTACCGAGCCGGCTCAAGCCATCGGCTCAATTGAACCCAGTCGATGGGCCATCCCATCCAAGCCAGCTCAAGCTGTTCGCTCAGTTTTACCGGGCCGAGCCGGTTGACATCACTATCCCGGTTGGGCTTCTACTTTGGTTAAAAAATTGGACCGTGAAGTTCTCAGCCTTGATGGTAAGAACTACAGTATATACTTATATTGGTGCTCACGGCGTCATTAACTTGTTCCGCCACCAACGAATTTCGAGGTACTTTGTTTTGCATCTTTTGTGTGTGTTTTGTGTCGCTTTATGCGCCTATTTCTACATTTTGTGCGCCACCGGAAGTGGGTCAAAATGGGCCTACAAATATGGCGGAAGAAGTTATTGCTATTCCGCCACGAATGAATTTTGAGGTCGTTTCCTTCACATCGTTTTGTGCGTCTACTTCCACGTTTTGTGCGTCATAAGAAGTGGGTTAAAATGAGTTCCCAAGGTGGCACGAAAATGAATCACTGTTCCGTCACCGAAGAATTTCGAGGTCGCTTCTTTCTCATCGTTTAGTGCCAGTTTTTTGTCGTTTTGAGCGCGTATTTTCACGTTTTGTGCGTCATCGGAAGTGGGTCAAAATGGGCTTCCAAGATGAGACGAAAATGACCAAGAGTTCCGCCACCAAGGTGCCGACTTCTCTGTAACTTTTGAAGGGGGCATTCAGATGCAAGAGGCATATATGAAGATTTTAAGACAAATCGAATTCCAAATGCCAGATATTGTATATACATAAAAAAATGCGGGGGCCCACATGAGCTTTGGGGGACCGGAACCCCCTTGGTCCCCAGAATCTGCGCCCTTGTCTACCACTATCGAATTTCGAGGTCGTAAATTTCACATCGCGTACCCTTTTGTACGCCTATTTCGCCGTTTTGTGCGTCACTGGAAGACGGTCAAAATGGGCCTCGAAGAAAGAAAGAAAATGATACACTGCTCCGCCTCTACCGAATTTTGAGGTCCTTCCTTTCGCATAGACTAATGAATGTTTCGTGCCGTTTCGTGCCCCTATTTCCACTATTTGTGCTTCACCAGAAGAGTGTCGAATGGGCCTCCAAAGTGTAATGAGAATGGCCCAGTGTTCCGCGACTACCGAATCTCTAGATCGTTTCTTTCGAATCGTTTAGTGCTTTTTTTTTAAAAAAAAAAAGTTTTCTGTGCCTACTTCCTCGTCTTGTGCGTCACCCGAGGTGAGTTAAACGGGTCTTTAAGTGGGAGCTAAATGGCTCACTGTTCCTCCACTATCTAATTTCGTGTTCGTTTCTTTCGCATCGTTTAGTGCCGTTGTAAGTTTTGTGCGACACCGGAAGTGGGTCAAAATAGACCTACGAATATAACGAAACAAGTTAATGCTGTTCCGCCACCAAAGAATTTGAAGGACGTTTCCTTCACATTGTTTAGTATGTATTTTGTACCGTTCTGTTCGCCTACTTCCACGTTTTGAGCAACACCAGAAATGCGTCAAAATGGTCCATCAACGGTGTGAGGAAAAAGAACCATTGTTCCGCCACTATCGAATTTGGATGTCGTTTCTTCGCATCGTATAGTGCCTATTTTGTACCGTTTTGTGATCCTATTTCCACTTTAGTGCGACATCGAAAATAGGTCAAAATGGCCTAGAAGTATAGCGGAATAACTTAATTCTGTTCCGTCACCATCGAATGTCGAAGTCGTTTCCTTGATATTTTTTAATGCACAATTTGTGTCGCTTTGTGCATCAGTGGATGTGGGTCAAAATTGGCCTTGAAAGTGGGATGAATATGTTTTTTTCTGCCATGTTTGTAGGTCCTCTTTGACCCACTTTCGGTGGCGCACAAAACGTGAAAATATGCGCAAAAAGGGTAAAAATCATGCACTAAACAATGCGAAAAAGCGTCCTCGAAATTCGATACTAGTGGGAGAGTGGGTCATTTTTCTTCCCACATTGAATGCCCACTTTGACTGGCTACAATTGATTCACAAAACGTGGAAATAGGCTTACAAAACGGTAGAAAATACGTACAAGACGATGTGAAGGAAACGACCTGGAAATCGTTCCTGACGGAAAAGCATAAACTTGTTCCGCTATATTTGTAGGATAACATTGACACATTTTCGGTTACGCACAAAGCGTGGAAATAGGTGCTCAAAGCGACACAAAAATGAAAATTTAGCTTAATTAGATGAAAATTTTAAGTTTGTACTCTAGGCTTAATGACATGGAAAATTTCCGTTGGTCTACTTTACGTTGATTTGGACTTTCAATTTTTTTTCTTTTTTCCACTGAAAAGTATCTATAATTCAACAAGGAAATAATTATCAATGATAAATACAATAATTATCTATATAATTGAATTCCTTGTAATTTGGTTATTGACAAACACTTTACCATTTTACCTAACTGTTATGCCCGTTCTTCGCACGGATCAGATAAAATATCAATGTAAACAAACTGAACAACGGGAGAACAATTAAGAAACATTTCTAAAATTGGATATATTTTGTGTGAATATATATCCAACAACGTTCATGTGTTTTCATTGGGAAGGTCAATTGGGACTGAATTTGAACGTAAACACTATCGGTTGTGTCACTATACATCTGAGCAACCCCGACAAACTTGGATTCGACACAAACATTGACCATTTTCTATTACTTTTACATGTCCTACTGAACGCCGCCTAAGACCCCCTTGGTTCCAATTGTGAAAAAAATCACTGGTCCCAAGCCGATACCGTGAAAACTATGAATGTGACACTAACATTTGCTATTTTCTATTACTTTTTACATATCACGCTAAAAGCCCCTACAATCCTCTGCGTCAAATTTAGAAAAAAAACAACGCCTCTGGCCAGCAGCCGATGGGTGCTGTATTTGGAAGTCAACGCCTGTGGAAGTAACATTATTCATCTCAGCGACAGCGA
The DNA here is from genome assembly GCF_964235325.1 of Thermobia domestica. Taxonomy (NCBI): domain Eukaryota; kingdom Metazoa; phylum Arthropoda; class Insecta; order Zygentoma; family Lepismatidae; genus Thermobia; species Thermobia domestica. The sequence goes on from NC_137457.1 coordinate 70,037,147, forward strand.
AAAATATGGATTTGACACTAATATCGGTCATTTTCAATTATTTTTACATGTCTCGCAATTCCGCACCCCCGGTGACTCCCGGCCTGTATACAATGGTGGCTAAATTTGAAAATCATCGCTAATGAAAGTATCACCATTGATCTCAGAAACCGCGAGAACTACGGATTTAACACTAATATCGGTCATTGTCTATTGTCTCGTGATCCCCTTTATAATGGCCCCGTTCCTTAGCTGGAGGGAGCTAAATGTGAAAGTAAACGCGGTCTTGAGTTTCACCATTGTGCTCAGCGACCCCGAAAACTATGGATTTGACATTAATATCGGTCATTTTCTATTATTTTTACATGTTTCTGAATTTCCCCCTCTGGTGACACAAGGCCCGCACACAACGATGGATGAATTTGAAAGTCATCGCGAATGGTAGTCTCACCATTGATCTCATCGACCGCGAAAACTATGGATTTGACACTAATATCGGTTATTTTGGATTACTTTCACGTTTCGGTATCCGCCCCACCCCCGTTGACTCCCGGCCCGCAGCCGAATAGGGTGAATTTGAAAGTTAATGCGATCGGAGTTTCACCATTGATCTCAGCGACCGCGAAAAATATGAAATCGACATTAATATCGGTCATTTTCTACTACTTTTACATGTCCCGGTAAACGTCCCCAGACATCCCTGGTTCGAATTTTGTAAAAAGCGCTTCGCCTTTGTCTGGGACCTGGACCAAGGTACCCGTGACCAAAATTTGGTTACTCTCGGTCAACGTGTCTGGTCCCCAGGTCGGTCCCGGTAAACGTCCCCCTGAGACCCCCTAGTTCGAAATTTGAAAAAAAAAAGCACTACGTCTTGATTTGGGGCTTAGACCAAACTACTCCTGACCAAATTTTGAAAACTTTCGGTCTACTCGTCTGGTCCACAGACCGCAAAAAGATAGACAGACAGACACAAACAAACTCTTTATTTTATTTATATTAGAAAAGTTAGATCTGCCGTTATTGTGAAAGAGCGGTACTTGATCATCTGTTCTATTTTGTTCTTTTCTAACATCTGCCTTCAGTTTAAGTGCAAACAGTTTAGTGAAACGCCTGGCAGTACTCACAAGTGACAAACTTCCTTTGTTTTGTATACTCTTTGGTATGGCCTCATCCAGTGGGGAGAATAAACGGAGGGCGCCGCACCCTGCATATTTCGTTACTTGTAAGTTGCTGCTTAGTACTCTACAATAGGCAGAAAACACATCCGTTTTAAGATTAGCAAAACATTCTTCGCTTGCATTACATTGCCGGTGACAAGAACAGTGTAGAAAACCAGATAACCCAACACACCGATTTGATAGCTTGGTTAGCTGCTACCGTAAACATGCCCAAGAAGTTGCTGCAGTTAGTTCAAAAGTGTTATGTATTAACTTACAGGGACGAGGACTTTTGCATCCGTTAGTTGTCATATAGCTCCAAATATTGCTGCATTTTGGGAGGCCTCCGCATATCAGCGGAGATGCGGAATTTGACATACGCTTCCTCTATCTTGTTATATAAAGTTAAAAAATGCGCTTTGGCATAGAATAGAGAGTTCAACTCCCGATAGAAGCACAGATGTGATTCAGATCCTACGTTAAACTGTAGATGCAAGTCTTAATACTCTAAAGAATAGTCGAGTTAGTCAGTCTTTTTCTTTAGAATTTATCGAAAACGAAACAATATTTGAATTTCAATGCGCCATAAAATGTCGCTATTTTACAAGTTAGCGAATAATAAAAAAAAACATACAAAATTGTAGTACTTAGCGTTTTACTTTTAGTTTTTATATCTCAAATTACATTGTTTGATAATACGTATGTATGTTAGTAGGTATGTAATCAAATTAGTTTTAGAGAACCGATTATAAAATTAAACGCGAGTGAATACGTTAAGGAATGACCAAAGAAAATTGTTTTTGACAAAATCCTGCAGTTTCGCTTCTTAACTCTCCAATACGCGCGCGTGCTACCATTGTAGCCCAGCGTTTTTATGTTCCTTGCTGCAAAGTAATGCGAGTTGATAACTCAAAGGGTGTCTGTGTACCTTTCTATCAACTATCATTCTGCGTGTTTAGTGTGTGGTCAAACGTAAAATCGAAAGGAGCTCATTGTTATTCTGCTTGAAAGTTTCATGGGCTACATCTGTAGCCCGCGCGACTATTGCTGTCACAAATGTTCCAAAACGTCAAAGTTTTTTCATTATAGTTTGAGTGTTGATCAGATGGTCAGTGAGTTTGAAAAATGCCAATTCTGATGCGGCGTGTTTTCTAGATGGCGATAGTTAACATTTTGAGACCACAAAAAATCATTTTTCGGACACAGAAATAGTGAAAATTCAGAAGATGTGACTGAGAATTCCGGGCGGCAGGAATCACTGATACCTATTGTTAAGAGTAGTAAAGACAGTTCTGAAGTAAATTGTTATGTAGTAAAAGACGATCTCAAATGGAAATAAGTCACTCCTACTCGTAATATTTGCGCTCGTGCTCATAATATTGTGCTTTGTTTTCCAGGACCTAAAGGTGGGGGCAGGTCTACGTTGTCGGAGATTGAATATCTAGAAGTGCTTTTAGATGCAAACATGTTGAGACTTAAGGTTGATTTTACCAATATTTACATTGACAGTGTTAGATTGAGATTTGTACTTAACCGTGATGCAAAATTTACAGACGAGATTGTACGTGCCCTTATTTACATTTTGATGCTTTTGATGAGTGGTCAATGCTTGAAGGAAAGTGTGCATTGACCACTCACCACTTGTATGCAGAACATGCTTAGAAGGACATTAATAGGGAAACATAAAAAGAAAAATATATGAGTGTAAATAGTATATGTAAAATTATGCAAAATCGTAATCAAACTTTGATACCAGAAACTCGTTATGCTGAAAAGGTATATGTTTTATGGATAATGCGTTTATTTGTAATATTTGTAAAATTTTTGAAAAATTATACTTAATTTTTAAAGAATTCTAACACATATGTTTAAGAGGAAGGAAAGTTTAAAATGCGCCAGATTGGTCCATTTATTGATAAATACAAATAACTTTTAGTCTTTTCCTGTATCACTTTTGAAAAAAAATGAAGGGTGTTGGTCTTCTTTGTATATACATAGCTTTCAAAATAAACATATTTCTCAAATTGTTTATAAAACCTTTAAAACAGTTTATAAAGAAATTCTCTACAAGAAAGACAGAAATATTAACAAAGCTAGGCAACATAATAAAATAAAAACAAATGGGCTACAGCGGTAGCCCGCGCGACTATCCATGTCACAAAAATCCACGCGCGTATTGCAGGGTTAAGCGTATGGAATTCATTGTGTTGAGTAAAGTACCTACAATCAAATTCAATAAGTCTGTAAGAGAGCTCTCTCGTTGCTAAGCGGATAGAGTACGCGTCTTTAGTAGGAGACCTAGGTTCGATTCCCGAAGGAGCTCGTGTTCGGATCCCATGCTAAGCTATAGATCCACGTCTCATATAGCCTCGCTGAAAGGGACACTAAACTGATATTCAACTCAATAAGTCTGTAAGACACATACTGTAATGATGGTTGAGCAATATCGTATTTGTTTTAATTTCCAGTGTTTTAATTGGTGATTTAGCAACATATATATTGACAAAAGAAGACTAAAATACCTTAAAAGTTTATGTATATACAAATGGTATTTATATGCGAAGAAACAAGAACATAACTACTATGAGATCATGCTGAACCTTCTATTTGTTTTCTAAGATTAAACTAATATCTGATATCGAGTAAGAATGCAGTACATTAATTACAATTTTCTCTTGATATATGACAAGTTTCAAATTCATCATCATCGGGGTCCAACATCTATAGAAGAAAACATGGCTATACATGTAACATCACCATGTCGGTGCGACTGATATATTGCACGGTGGTCGAACTTCTCACAGTGCGATATTTTGTTCCCATTAACATTCAGCTAGAAAAATGAATTGAAATATTTGAGTTTTACGTCCCCACGGTCATACTGGCTTGGCTAAAGGACACGGAGATGATGGGAATGTATGAAATGGAGGAATGAAGAAAGTGGAAAAATTCTGAAGAAAACCATACACACGAACGAACGATAAGTTGAACTACATATTACAACGGACAAATTACATTACAATCTTGTTGATTAACTGATTACGGAGAGAACCGGCGCATCACACAGGCATAGCTTGCTATAAAATGTGATAAGCCACACTTCATGTGGCTTATCACTGAGTGAGTGCAAGAAGTGTTGCTTATGAAACAATACTTTTTTGATTCTCGTCTCGTAAATGTGACAAGAGGTGCATTTTCAAATTCTATACGAGACGAGAAACATGTCAATTCTTATCTCATTTCCAAGGTGAAATGAGAAATTTCACAAGTGTGGTGGGTAACACTAGTTCACCCAAATCTTGAATTTCAAACATTGTTTTAGTTTACATAATTCATAGTAAAAATTATAAATTGACAAAGTGATTGTACGAACACAATGAAGTGCAATCACTGTATAAAGGATACAGAAACTCGTTCCACAATATGATTCTATAATAAACATGGTTTAAATGATGTTATCATAACACCGTTCATGGGTGTCTCGTGACGCAGAACTATTCTGTTAACTTCTAGATGATATTAAAAAGAAAATCTCGACATTGTAAATTGTACATCAATTTGCATAAGGAGATGAAACAAGGAGAAATACTTGGGGAATCAAAACGAAACAAAAACTTATTTCTCGTCTCGCCTCGTCTTGTAGACAACACTAAGTGCAAGGAATAATCGCAATTTTTGATAACGGATCTTGTGGCCGGTGGGTGCTGTTAAAGCTTACTTCTGCCATGAAACAGAATGGACATACGCGAACAGTTGCTTCAGCACCATGGACGTGATGTAATCTTGAACAACGTTGTCACATGAGATGAAACGTAATCAGAATACCCTATTTTGACCCTGAAAGCAAAAGCACCTGAATGGAGTATAGCAATAAAAGATCAATTTCACCAAGAATGTTGCCATCGGCAAACGAAACCATACTAGTATTTTCAAGGACTATCATTGTACAGTGCATAGTGAATTCCTGCCTAAGGCCACTACCATAATTCTAATCAGTACTATAAGACTTTTACAAAACTGAAAGCATGGATTCGAAGAGTTCGCCCACAAATTGAGGCCGCCGTTCAGCATAACAATGCTCGCATTCTCGTTATTTCACGGCAATTGAAAAGATTCGGCGTCTTGTTACTTATAAATATCATCTTGCATACAATCCAGATCTGGTTACATCAGATTTCCATCTTTCACCGAAATTTAAGGAACGCTTGAAGGGACCTCCTTCTGATTTTGGCGATGCAATGAAGCAGAAAGTCAAAATCTGATTGTACCGTGAAGATGGACTCTTTTAGAATGACGAGATTATGAAATGATCATACGTTGGCAGAAGTGGGTTAGCCATATGAGTTGGTTGAGTTCAAATTTATTGTCCCTTTTAGCAATGAGGTTGTATGAGATGTGAAGATACAGCTTAACATGGGATCCAAACATTAGCTTCCACTAGGAATCGAATCTGGATCTCCAGCCCCAAAGGCGCGTATCCTAAGATATAAAAAGTAGTATTTTTGCTCTGTAGATTAAAGTTCTAGTAATATACTGTACACGTCTTTGTTTTATAACATCAACCGTTTTCACATTAAAAAATATACCATTACCGGTACTTTTTTCAGCATCCCATCGTATAAAGAATGAATTTATTAGATAAATTTTCTCCTTCAACTCGAAGCGATAAAATTTTAATTTCTAATGATTTGACTTCGCTCTTGTCACTCTTAGATTTGTGTAAATGAAACAAAAATGAAATGAACGAAATATCTAGTTTAATTATGGACCGAAGCTAAGGTAAAGTGTGATAATGAGTTTGATAATAACGGTCGAATGATGAAAGTAGTAGCAAATTGAGAACCTCGAGAAAACCAAGCACACGGTACAGCACATCAAAGTTTATTTTATGAATTTATGCACTTATCAACATTTATTTTACTTTCCTAGTTTAAATACTAATATTTGTCATTCTCAACCTAGAAGTAAAGAAACAAAGAATACAGAAATGTAGGTGTAATCACTATGTTGTGAACACGATTTTTTCTCCAAAGGTAGAGAAGCACAAAATGTGCTCTTCCGTGAGAGGGTTATCATCTATTTGTTTTGCTGATAATGTAACTTTCAAGCACTTACGCTAAGAATTAACTTACATATTCAAAGAGAAAGCGAAAACTTAATAACCATTTGTTCTTTAAAAAAAAGAATGTATTTTTCACCTGATCTATTCTTTCTATATGCAGTTAAGATGCCTTGTTACCAACAACTTGTGACTTTTTACCAACTGGAGAATCATCATTAGCAAAATAGATATTTCAACACAAGATATGGCATTAGTTTCATCTACAATGTGACTATTGTCTTTGTTGCGTTTTGGTTATACCTCATGACATTCTCAGATCTGCTTTCAATGATCATAAAACAAATGATGTTTCATTAAGAACATTTTTATTGTTATTATGTAATTGAGAACATCCTTTATATTTATTAACGTTATTACACACTAGGAGTTATGTTAAGTATTATTTCCTGTCTTGTCCTCTTGCATAACACTGACCACGGTAAATACACTCTCGAGTTAAAAATGACTTAAGTGAATATTGGGAGAGGCTATTATCGGTGTTAGGAGCTGTAGATGTATGGGAGTAGTTTGACTGACTTCCATAGTTGGGCAAGGCAGAAACGTTGAGGTGTTACTGACGTCCACAAATAAAATACACAGTGAAATAAGCTAAGTATTCGAGATAGTACATAGTATGCTAATCATATTGCGAAGGGAATGGAGAACGAATGAGGACCAAGGCCCGGATGAAGAGAGAATATGACTAAGTGAACAACTGTACATACGTAGGTTGTTGCTCCAACTTTTTAAGAAAAGCTGTTCAGAACAGGAAACCAATCTTAATGCAACAAAAACATGTCGTGCATAATCGATCCGCAGAATTTTCGTCGTGGGTTGCGTGGAAGGAATTTGAAGGTAGCTTGGAGGTAAGGCACCATGCAACGAACTAAAATGCATTCCAGTTATGATGTAGAAACGGCTTTACGGGGCTAAATTGTATCGACACTACACAACTCAACAGTGAAGAAATGTACACAAATAAAAAAAAACAATTAAAGAAAAAGCATTCATTACATAAGAGAATTTCAGTCAATTATTTGTCGTCAACGACCTTAGAGCATTCAGTAATGAACTTTTCTATGTTTGTGTGCGTCTGTTGTTTGCGAAGGTTTCAGCTCTGAGCTCTCCATTCGATAGAGCATCAAAATCTATCCGAAAAAGTAATGTAATTTTTCGCATCACAGTGGTTGGAATGACGAGAAAACGTGGCGAAACTATTTGCGGGCGTATTGAAAGCGCGTTTATGTCCATATGGTATTATTTGAAGGCACATTAGGCTATTTTCGATTGTTCTGCTGTAATGTGGACAATAATTTACCGTTTATGGTCAGTAATGTGGGTTGCCTGACAGTGGCAATAAGAAGTCTACATTTTCAAAATCAGGTTTACAAACAGCATCTTTGGTCGTTATGATAAAAAAAATAACTTAGAACTTGTGGTAACGTTATTCTTATTAAAATGTCAGAGATGATCTCATTATAAACAAGTTAAACATGTGTTTGGACAGTGACGAAAAACTACATGTTAACAAGAATAATGAAGTTAACCAAAAAGCCAGTCTGTGTAAGAAATAATTACAGAAACGAAACTCTCTCAACCAGTGGCGTAACTACTATTGCGCAAAAGCCCGCAATGCGGGTTGGCCCGACACTTTCAAGGATGTCCTTCACCCTAGTATCTTAATAGGTCGAATCAACATGCTTTTCAGTTTTGTATTAGTCGGCAATGTTCTTTCATCCTCCCCTTTTTTCGACTATCTTTAAGAGGCTTGACGTGTAGGTTAAGCACGGCGAACAAAAATGTGGGAAAGTCGGTTCGGTCGGCTTTTGTAGCCTATATATTTTTCTTCGGCGGTAGATATTGAATCAAATTTTAGAATTAACATCTACATTAAACTTTTTGCCAGCTAAATTCGCAGTTCCATTGTCGTTTCACTTCTTTACGTGATACAGTATCCAAATTTTCCTTTTTGTTTCCTGCCAATATAATTAATCTCACTGATTATGAAATTCTAAGAAGGGCACATATACTTCAAACAAATTACAGTTGTGATATGCTTCCTCGTTTCCGATGGAAGGAATTTGCTTTGTGAAACAGATGAAATCTGAAATAAGTGTTCAGTATTCGTATTTGACAATTAAGGCTTTTAATAATTGTGAAATATAAGTCACTGACGTCTAGGTTTTCAGAAATTGTTACCACGTGTTGTTGATTTGACGCTCCCTGTCTCTGTCAGGTCTGCGGAGAGGTCGTTCTTAAACTTGAAATTAATATGAAACTATGTGAGAAGTAGAATGGGCCAAAATAACTTAAGTAATCTAGCACTGCTCTAAATAAATGCGGACGAGCTGAAGAAATGGATGTCGTAGGGAAGACAGTAAAGGATTGTGCTGACAGGAAAGTAGTATCGTGCCGTGGGAGGAGGGAAGCGGAGCGACGGTCCCGGGCCCCGAAGTAAGGGAGCGCAAAATTTGGGAGGAAAAAAGACAAGACACACACACACACACATATATATATATATATATATATATATATATATATATATATATATATATATATATATATATATATAACGGAAGGAAAAATAATAAAAAGTACTCAAAATCAAGGAAAAGCAGGATTTATTTTTATTTTACTTTATTTTAATTTAATTAATTTTTTTTTTTGCGCTTCTTGACTGGTTTGTCAACTTCACTCACATGTGCGGGGGGGGGGAGGTGCCGTCGTATACTCTCGCTCCGGGTGCTGATTTTCCACGGCCTGGCACTGCAGGAAAGCAAGAAGAAAACATTCGATTAATTACTGCTACTCTTCATGAAGACTAACTTCATTGACTGCAAAGAAGTAAGTCAATTTTCCACTGTGAAGCTCATTAAATAAATTATATGTATAAGAAAGTGGTTTCCATTTATAAATATTTAGGCCTAGTAGCTGCATGCATTTAACTCATTATTCACAGATACAGGGAAGTATAGTTATTTATTATGTTATCTATCATTCCGAAAAAGTGTTATCAAGGCGAGGGGCAATGGGTATTCTCTTGCGGGGGGCCATAAAACGTAGTTACGCCATTGATCTCAACAAACATATTTGAAAACAAATAGGGAGTTGACCAATCAATCACAACAAAAATCACAAAATTCGAATGTGAAATTAACCACTTTTCAGTCTCTGGTGCCCAAACATGAGATTGGCGATGACTATTTAAAAGTTGTAGCATTTCGTTCAGCATATTGTTATGAATTGGGGCATACTGGGTCTAAGCGATGAAATTATCGGATCAGATGATGACAAAAAATGTGTAGTAACTCTAGGTTTGTATCTTTTCTAGAGTTCTCCGGCACCATTTCTCGTGATACGTGCGGAAGTCTGTTTCGAGTCTTCTGATCTTCCTCACTTAGCATCTCTATTGGGAGATGAGCTACTTGTACGTATAGTAGATCCTCTAGGGATTTACCATGTGCGCGAAGACCCAAGACGACACGACAAAGAGTGACTAGTAGTCAGTCTCTGTGAGCATTGAACGAGCATTCAGATTCATTGAGGATCGCTTCCTTTGACAGGTATCAGGTAGAAGCAGCTAACAAAAATCATTAAGTGACCACAGAAAATATTAAAATGAAAATGAAACCGTGAACATGCTAGGAAAATGTTAAAAGTCTACAAATATATAGCGAAGCATTGAGTTTTAATATAGTTTTTTAAACATGCCCCTAGTGCGCATAAGAAGTGCCTCAGAGGCCTGCCATTGGTCTTAAAGGATTGCTATTGTTCTGGTTAACAATACACATATTTAACACCTCATAACATCTCATAACGATTTCGGGAGATTTAAGGAGTCATATCTGGGGAACCGTAACTCATAGAGATAGTTGATCAATACATAAGGCGAACATTTTGGTACAAAATTGTAACCGATGGTATTGGCAAACTGGCCACCATTCCCCAGATCCCCAAGTCCAGATTTCAGAATATCTTGGGGACAATAGGTCACAGAGGTAAGATATTTTGCGAATATTTGAATTTTGAGCTTTCCATTTTGAGCATGTATCTTCGTAAAACAACATCTCGTAGAACGTTTTAAGACGTTTCCTCATTGGTACGCATCCTTGCGAACTCTAAGCGAGCATGTGCATATGCATCTGTTAGTTTGACCTGCAAGGCAGAACAAGTAATATGACTGCAGTTACATGTCTCTGCACTGCATTCCAAAATTGTCTTCAGATTTGTTGCATCAGCGAAAGGGTTCGCTGCGTCAGCCTCAATAATCAAAACATTTTCGTGTTTCCGTTGTCACTTGTGGTCTACTCAGTTTCGCTTTTTTTTGTAGTCCCTGTTCCCCTCCTACTTCCAATCGTTCAATTATATATCTTACTGTCTTAATATCCGGGTTGATGGCTCGAGTAACTTGCTTCTCAGGCATCCCAAATTCCTATTATTCTTCCTCCAGTTATAAGAGACGAATATAGCCTACCATCTTTGTATATATATATATATATATATATATATATATATATATATATATATATATATATATATATATATATAGGATATTTCAGAAGCTAGCTGTGTGGCTTATAATATCTATTGATATATGCTGAATTTTGACAACACCGAGGTGAAGATTGACTAGTCACATAACTTAAAACACGGATACAGTGGTCGAAGTGAGACGGTATGCGGTGGTATACCATACCGCCTCTGATTTTTCAGTGATGAAGGCACACCGCCTCTGGTTTTTCAGTGATCAAGACATACCGTCTCTGGACCGTAGATGCTAAATTTCATTAATAAATCCATTTATACACAGTAATTGACAAATAGCTTTGCAAGTAAAAATATTTTATTTCTTATGTAGACATAATTTCTATGTTGACAACACCATTTTTGTTATCTTTTTCCTATATATCTTTAAAGAAGTTCATCTAGTTTACATTTTGATGCAACATGATGTATTGTTTCTTTCTTATGTATGTGTGTGTCTTCTTGTCTTAATGTATATAAATAGTGTGTTTTAAGCATGGGCGGATTTAGGGGGTTGTCTGCTAAGGAAGGCGGATCTTACAGGAATTTAGAATATTCTTCAGTCGACTGGCTGGGTCCGGGATTCTCCCGCAGGAAATTAAGATAAAAACTCGGTTTCTGAGCATTTTCGTGCATAATTCTCTCTAATACAACATAAGGGAATATATATTTTTCAGAAAGTTGTTGGCTGGGGATCAAAGTTTCTCCATGTTTTCCTACCCCATTACTTATAGAATCTCTCCAATGATTTTCAGTCATTATGTAAATAAATGCAATTTTTTAGACAACATACCCTCACTGTATTTCAACATTTAGATATCTGGTATGTCGAGTAAAAATCGTAATAAAACATACCGTCTCTGCTTTTTTTCCACTTCGAACACTGTATGAATAGGAGATGTCGCTTACAGTACAATATTTAGTTTTCCTTGCCTGTGCGAATATGTTCGAAAAAGTATCGCTTTCGTCGCTCATAGGTAGCAGAATGTAAAGCAGATGTAAATTATCGATTTCTTTGGTTCTTGATCAATTCATTCATCTTTTCACCTTTTTTAGTTTCTCAAAATGTCATACTACAATCGAATGATCAACGCGTGGTTTCTTTGTAACTTCTCGTGTTGTTTTTCGCAGAACTGCTTCGGGGATCAGCTTCTGTTTGTAGTGTCCAACAACCGAACAACGTTAGTGATCTTTTCTATCCTCGAAGAGTAAGTCACTACGACAGAATTTTTAGAAACAACCTTCTATTGTATGCTCACTTACATTATCATAATTTATATCTCACTTTCATTATTGTTTCAATTTGTTTTGGGTCCTCTGCGACCGAATTTAAATAGTTAGGCTGCATTAGAGTTTGGAAAATGGTATAATATTTTGGCTTCCTATCGTCTCAGGCATGAAAATAGATGAATACACATATATATTTCCTATGACATTACACACATAATTTCTACAATCTACTAAAAATAAGCTTTCAGACGATGTTACCAAGGGATACAACCAGTATTTTTATTAGGGATTAGATTTCTGAGCTGTCGGCATCTATGGCCATTTACCTCCCACGTATAAGAGTGACGCCCCTCGGGAAGCACACTATCCGGGGAATGGGAAGGGAGAAAGCTGCCTGGGAGGTCTATCTATGTTAGGTACCATCCCGGCATTTCCCTAGTGCGAATGAGGGAAACTAAGGAAAAACATGACTCAAAATGGCTGGCCTGGAAAAGCTGTTACAGTTTTTCGACCAAGTGTCACCACCGGGAATCGAATCCGGGACCGCTCCCACCAAAGACAAGAGTATTAGCGACTACGCCATGCGGGGCCAAAGCTTATTTTATTATCACTGAAATGTCAAAATAAAAGTTCCCGAATTCCTGCATTAATTTTGTACAAACCAAGCGAATAGAACATGGTTATATCCTACAGTCCATCAGAATATTGCATCCAGATTGCTTCAAAGCAAATTGCTAATTCATTTTGCGCATATCATGCTGAGTTCAGAAACGAGCCGCCACTGGACTTATTATTATTATTATTATTATTATTATTATTATTATTATTAGTAGTAGTAGTAGTAGTAGTAGTAGTAGTAGTAGTAGTAGTAGTAGTAGTAGTAGCAGTATTAGTAGTAGTATTGAAGATTTGATCATTCAGATATTGAAAAATCAAAATATTCAAATACCTTAAGACAATTAAACGTGTGTCATCGCCGACTAATGATCACAAAAATTCTAAATTTAAACAAAATATTCACACATGGTTCCGACCTGAGAACCTGGGATAATTTTAGTCAGATTATTAGCTAGCGCCTTGAGCACAGATCCACGCTCTATATGCGCTAAATGGTATGTTTTAGTATGTTTAAATTTGATTTCCTTTACTCGAGTTATAAAATTCTAAGTTAGTATTTTTCGTTCTTTCAAAATTTATTTCGATTTTTTTTAATCATATAAGTCAATAATCTTTGGCATAGTTTATATTAATAACGTCGTTGTTCTTAAACCTTTCGTTCGCTATTTGGTTTCTTCTCCACACCAAACTACAGATATGATACGTTTAATTCTCATATTTGTCATTTGGTTTTAAAGCAGTCACCATTATCTGGTAAAGCAATTTTGTTCGCCACGATTCATGAGTTTTGTAACAAAACACGTCAAGAAATGAGTTAAATGAAGGCTGCAAGAGTTTATATCAAAGTTGAGTATTGTGAGCTAGTGACAAGCATGTAATAACGTCTCGTATTTGAAAATAATGTTAGCTACTTTTAATTCACTAACTGGTATTAGATTTAATTCAAGCTTAAAGAATTGGAATGAACAAACTCAGTGTAGCTTAAAGAAACAAAACGTAAGAAGAACGGACGAGATTCCAACCCTGGACCACCAGTACAAAAATCATGTTCACCTAACAAGCCATCAACTTCTATAAGTTTTAAATTTGCAAGCAAATGATACTATTATACGTTGGTGCAATCAATGTTTTGCTGTTTTCCTCTTCAAGAACGTAACATGATTACGACGATTCGTTTCGTTTTCCATTAGAGCTTCTAGAGAGATGATTTGTGTTTGAGTATAGGATCTTTTGTTTCCTTTAACCGACAGTTCTAGCAAATACAACTCAATTGAAACAGCTGTAAAAAAACTAGTACTGTCTTAGAAAGTATTCTTAAAAGGGAGAAACTCCATCGTGCACCATGAACAATGACGGGAGTGCGTTGAGCGAGGCCAACAGCAAAATGGGGTCCATTGAAGATTCGTAACTCCACTTTGAAGGGTTTTCATTAATTTCACATTTTGTCCTCAATGTCTCAATTGTAACTACCTAGCCTTAGATGACAAGGAAGTTGTGAAGGAGCTATAGACTGTGAAGTCTACCGAAAATATTTATCACGTCCTTGCAGCAACTATTTGCAGCAACTATTTCCAGCAAAAGGGAATAACTACATCAGACCTAAGCTTTCAGAAACGCTAAAAAACCTTCCCGAGGCGTATTTGTATTTGTTTCAACACGTTTATAACTGATTAATTGTAGCAAAAGAACTGACAAACTCTAAGACAAGAAGAAGAATCTTGTATTGTAGCATTACAATTGTGAGAAAAGCTTAAAAGCGGAAAAAATATTTTTATTCCCTTTATACTTATTCCATTTTTCCAATCAGTGGTTCAATTATAAGCCTATATTTTTGAGGTGTGAAAAATAATAATAATAAGAAGAAAACGTATTAACTGGTAGATTACGCTGGACTCTTAATTGTGTATATGGAATAATGGAACGTGGGGTTATACAGAGGATTTTGGATTTCTGTTGGCGATCAATTAATCTTTACCCTAGTAGGGAATACTGGTTGGTCCGGATTTCTAACAGTAATGAAGATCAAGATTGATTGAAATTTCAACTTAGAATGAAATAAATAAAAATCTAATCTTATACAACTCTCATTGATAGTAGTGTTCCGTATTTGTTTAGACGCCTATTCTTTTATAACTTTACCTATGGTGCATAAAGTTGTTGGTTAGATCCCAGCTCGCGCTGAATGAACTTTATTATGGACAAACACCGTGTGCATGAGTTTTCTCGGGTTTCTCCAGTTTCCTCCCACTTTCTTCATTAAACGTTTTCATTCGTTTCTCACCATCACTGTCTCCATTAGCGCAGTCGGCATAACGTGGGACGTAACACTTAAATATTTCGTTTCGTTTTTCTCTTATAACTGTATCTCAGATTTCCTGTGACGAGAGCATCATCTAAGCGAGTATTCAGTGAATTAAACCACTATATTCATAGTACAGAATGAAGTTTAGCTCTTTGGCAATCTCCAGCATGCAGAGCAAAAAAAAGCCAGTACATTGATATTGAAACAGTAGTTAACGAATTCCTCTGCGAAAAAGATCACCCGTACTGTTGTGTTTCAGATGATAATTAATAATTATACTTAGTTGGTTGAAATTTCTCCGTAGTTGTGGGGGCGAGATAATGAAAAAATCCCTACCAAGAGGTGAAGGTGACATGTAAAAGTAGTCAAATACGAACGAAATTAGTGTCGAATTCATGTGCAAAGATGAAAAGTGACACTGTGGATGCTGCGTAAGTCCAAAATAAGCCCTTGTTGGCTTCGAGTTGACAATGGGAGGGTGACAGGAATAAAGAATCGAAAATATCCTATTTTGTGTCGAATGGCACAGGGCTGCAAATTGAAAAAAAGTTCATGTTGTTTTTTGATTAATAGGTGAATTTAATTCTTTGTTCCTAGCTGTTTGCGAATAATGAATTCGTTTTTCCCTGTCACGTAAGGTTTTCTTACAAATAAATGTCAAAATTTGGGCCTTCTTCAGTATTCAATACTGCTATATTATACCTTATTTCTTATCTCCTATCAGACTAAAGAGCTTATTATGATAAATAACTGAACATGTTTTGTTTAATGTGAATGCAGATAGACAAAGAAAAGAATATAAGATTCTCTACACATACAGATTACTACATATATACATATAATATGGAAATATATACTTAAATATATAAGTTGTAAAATGGAAATCAACACAGTAATATAACATACATATTTTTCACATCCTTTTAGCACGCTTTCTCTTATAAGCTTTCCTAATTTTCTTGTGATTTTCTTCTGGAGTTTCTGTGTGCAGTGTGCGACAGTAGTCAGCCATCATGCTAACACTCCAAAGTGCTGATACCTTTTCTCCATATCTCTCATGTCTTGGTGGAAACGTTCTCCTTGTTATTCACTTAATTCTCCGATATTTGGTGGAAAGTAATCAAGATGAGAACTCAACTTGAGATTTATGTTGCAACCCAGTTCTTGAAATTTAACTAACATATTCTCAACAACTTCTCTGTATTCAGCACTTTTTTGGTTCCCCAGGAAGTTCAACACCACGCTTTTAAATGTATACAAGCATCCCTTTCAGCATTAGTCATTGTTGCCTCGAAGTTTTTATTCTTCATTAACTTCCTCATTTCTGGGCCAACGAAGACACCTTCTTTCACTTTGGCACATGAAAGTGAAGGAAATTTGTTGCATATGAACTTGAAATATTCGCCTTCCTTGTCGAGTGTCTCAACAAATTGTTTCATCAATCCTAATTTTATGTGAATGGGAGGTAGTATAACTTTCTCAGGACTGACTAAATTTTGTTGAATGATTTTATTTGATCCCGCGTTCAGTGTTTTCCGTAATGGACACTGTTTCCTTCCTCAGTAGTCATTTCGTGCCCTACTATCCCACTCGCAGATTTAACATGGTATTTTCGTATACCCACCTTGATGCCCATACAATGCTCAAAATCTTCAGATCTCCACACACAACCATGTACGTCGTATTTAATTTTATTAAAAAATAAATTGCACATTTTCGTATGTTTCTTTCAGTGACACAGAATGAGCAATAGGAACTGAGGGGAACTTATTTGCATTATATAACAAAACAAATTTTAAACTTGTTTTATTCGAGTCAATGAATAATCTCCAATCACTAGAAAGGCAAGGGAAATTTAACTTGATCAACAAACCTGACACATCAAAATAAACACGACAGAACTTTCTTTTGAGAAATACTGCAAAAATTATTTTTCCCGATATCTGTACCAGGAAAATGTTCCACAGGCCAGCAAGTTATTTTCATTAAGTCTGGAACCAAGAAGTTCAGCAGATTCTTTAGACAGATTTATGTCTCTAACTAGATCATTGAGCTGGCGTTGAGTGAGTGGTATAGGGTCACGAGATCCGCTAGGGAGGTTGTAAACTTCATCTTCAATTTCACTATTTTCCACTGAATCACTGTACGAACTAGGATTATTACGGACTCAAGACTTGATGGAGGTGTCAGAACAGGCAAGTCTAGGCCGTGCAGCACAGGTCTCATTGCAGAAGGAATATTGGGATACACTATCTTTGTCTTGTTTCGAGTATTGTGTCCTACAATTTCACAGGAACAGAAGTATCAATCGTCGCTGTGGTTTTTGGGTTCTCTCTTCAGCCCTGGTACTGCGAATGGCATAGATGACCGCTTTCCAGTGCTCCACTTTTGTAACGATTCCACACAAGATCTACACAGATTGTGTAGAGTCCACAATTTATCTTGATCTCCAAGTTCCATACGGAAGTATCCGAAATATGCCCTTCATACAAAATCTGTAACTTTCTGTTTCTGTTTGTGTGGAACAAATTCACCACAGTTGTAACAAAATAAATCTGGTCTATTCTTACAACCACGAGATGCCATGGCAACACAGTATTCAAGGAACTACAAAAAAGAACTAGTCACGGTCACGGTCACGGTAATTTTGTGGTTATATATAGAGTATCGGGCCAGAGCCCCTGACTCCATGAGTAATATGTTAGAAAGAATATATCAAGATGTGCTGGTGGTTTGTTGGATGTTACTATTGTTTTGGTATGTATGGGAGACTACATCTGCAACTGTCGCAGAGTAGCTGATTATGAATTCTTTACCAGTCCTGGAGAGATTTTAAATGCGTGGTGTTCGATGGACCTTCCGCAGTGCGCATTCGGTGCCGATATTAGCTATAGCTGGATTTACATGTCTGGGTAAAGTACGCCAGAACTTATTGTGGAGATGCCGTAGTACGTCTCTGACAGTGGGTAGCTCTAAGTCTTCCAGGATCTGGCTGTTTCGTGTATATTTGTCGTGACCAGTGATTATACGACCAGCTCGAGTTTGCACACTTTCGAGAGTTTGTACGTGACTATGTGAAGCATGTTGCCAGGCAGGGCATGCATAAGAGATGGTAGACAGGATTATCATTTTGAAGATGTGAGCTCGGACCTCATGAGAAAGGGAGCTACAGCGCAAGATGGGGTACAACGCTGAGATTTTTCGTAATGCTCTCTGTTTTATGTCTCTGATGTGTGCGGCAAACGTTAGACCACGATCTAAAGTTACACCCAAATATTTTGCGTGCGTAGCATGAGGAATGCGTGTGTTCTCATAGGTTAGATTTCGATGGACGCGGATGCGTCTCCGACTATGGATGACAGCACAGCTTTTGTCTGCATTTATTTTGATTCTCCAACGTCTTGCCCATTCTTGAAAACCTATGAGTTGGCGTTGCATATATATGTAACACTGTGCAAGTGAGCTACTGGTCGTGAAAAAGGCAGTATCGTCGGCGTATGTTGCAACAAAGCAATGGGGTAAGGTCGGGATATCTGCTGTGTACAGATTATATAAAAGCGGTGAAAGTACAGCGCCTTGTGGAACACCTGCTTTAATAGGTCTAGACGTGGATTTAACTCCGTCAACAGACACATGGAATTTTCTGCCAATGAGGTAGGAACGCAGTAAATGCAGAAGACGGTCTGAAAAACCTTGCGTGTATAGTTTATATAAAAGTCCAGCTAACCATACTTTATCAAAGGCTTTTGAGACATCCAGATAGACCACAAGGGTGTGTTGTTTTCTGTTGAAAGCCACTGTTAAATGATCCACTACTCGCACGAGTTGTGTAGTAGTGCTATGTTGTGCACGAAACCCGAACTGATGAAATGGTAGAAGGTCTCTAGTAGTTACCTGCTGTTTCAGCCTCCAGAGAAACATACGTTCAAAGAGTTTACTTAGGTGTGACAGAAGACTTATTGGCCTATAGTTTTCCGGGAGAAGTGGATTCTTCCCGGGCTTGGGGATGGTGATAATACGAGCTTCCTTCCAGGTCTTCGGGAAATAGCATAAGTGAAAGATGGCATTAAATAAATAGGTTAGGAAGACCAGTAGTTTTCTGGTTGGATGTTTTAGGATATCAGATCGAATTCTGTCGGGTCCGGATGCTGTCTTCGCCGGCAGACATTTGATATGTCTTTCTATTTCTCGAGGTGTAACTAAGATGATGTCATGTATAGGGTTTTGTGTAGTTAGGCTATGTAGTGTGGTTCGGATGTGCTGTTTGAGATAGGGATCAAGACGTGATCTGTTAGGCTGGAACTGTTCTTCCAGGGAGTCAGCGAAAATATCCGCTTGTGACTGTGGGTCTTGAGTCAGTCCTTGTTGGCCTTGAATAACTCTAGCTCTGGAAGCATTTGTAGCACGCTGAAAGGATTTAGAGAATGTCCATATTTTTCTATCATTTGGTGTGATATTTCGAAAGGTATCTTCCCAGTACTGTTGATTTTGTCGCTGTGTGAGCATCTTGAGTTTCGCACGCAGTTTATTCCATAATGTTTTGTATGCTGGATGTAGTGTATGCTGCCATCGGCGTCTAGCCCAACGTTTTAAATGGAGATAGATCTGCAGATGTAGACTGTCACATTGTCCCGTGTGTGTTGGAGAGATTTTGGTAGTGGAGCTCGCTGCCTCTGCTGTTCGAAGTGCTAATGTGATGTGAGAAACCGCTTGGTTGATGTCCTCAATGGTAGCTGGCCGATCTCGGAGATCTATCATAGTGTTTAGTTTTTTTTTAAAGATATCCCAATCAGTTTCTATTTGCTTAAAAATAGGGGCAGAATGGGCAATGCTGCGGTGTGATACGTGAAAAATGACTGGACCATGGTCAGAGTCTAAATCTGAGATGACGTAAGGATGGAGAGTAAAGGATACGTCTTTACAAAGAGCGACGTCAAGCACATCGGGTTGTCCGCCGAACTTTGGATAATGAGTTGGGTCTGGCGGAGCACTGATGTTGAAGTTGGACGTGAGGAGGTATTGGTGTAAATCGTCTCCAGCATCGTTAGGTTTAATTGAGTTCCATTCTCCATGTTTAGCATTAAGATCTCCAGCTAAAATGACCTTTGGCCCTAAGTTTGCGATGACATCGAAGTCTGTGGGCTCTAGTTGTGTGGCCGGGGACCTGTACCCGGTAACCAATATTAATGGAACGCCTGGAGTTATTAGCTCAACAGCAAGTGCCTCCAAAGTAAGTAGAGGTGGTATTGTAACCAACCTGACTGGGAAAGCCTTTTTGATTATAAGTAGTAATCCTCCTTTCTGTCTGCCGACTCTATCCTGCCGATATACAATATAATTGGGTAGTCGCCAAGTAGTGATCCGAGCTGTAAAGTGTGTTTCTTGTACAAACATGACATCAACTCTATGGTGTGTAAGAAATCTAATTAGCATTTGTTTCTGCCCCTCGAGACCATCTGCATTCCATGTAGCAAGGATAAGTGTATGATGTAGGACGCTGGAGTTAGAAACAGCCATCGTCAATCATTTCTGCTATTGTTTCTATTACTGCTGCAGCCTTGGAAGCTGAATCTGCTGCTTGACGGAAACGGGTAATACCACGTTTAATATGCGTTATGATTTTGTGGAAATGTAACCCCTTGAGGAATGAAAGAATAGACTTTAGGTCCAGGTCTTCTTTGGGGCTCTCCTGTTTTTCGGCAGATGCTGGTTGGATGTGGGAAGCAGGAGGGGCTTCAGCGTCTTCATTGTCCGTAGCCATAGGTTGGACATTAATAATAGTGGGATCGGGAATTGTCTCTGCTGCTGGTTTGTTGACAGTTTTCTCCGCTTTATCTTGAAGTTTTCTTGGTTGCTGTGCCGGCAATTTAAGAGCGTCAGAATAGGATTTGAATACGGGACATCCACGGTAATTTGCCGGGTGATCTCCCTTACAATTTGCGCAAGTGGCGGGTGTGGAGGAGTCGGATTTACTGCAGGACTAGGTAAAATGAAATTGCCCACATTTGAGACAGCGCGGATGCGCTTGGCAGGTGTCCTGTGAATGCCCCAAGCGTTGGCATCTGTAACACTGTAGCACCGAGGGAGGCTTATATGGTTCGATTTGGACCTTGTAATGAAGTAGGTTGTTGATAGCATAGATCTCTTTAATAGCTGCACTTCGTTCCAGAGCAATCAAAAACAGTGGCATTAGTATTTTCTTTTTATCTGTCTTGCTTTTGCGAGACATTTGATGAACGCTTGTTGGTTTGTAGCCCAGTCGGATAAATTCATCCTTCAGATCGTCTAAGTCAGTGTCAATAGGCAGCTTTCGCACAACCACCTTAATAGGCCTTTCGTTTTTTGCTACCCCTGTGGCATACTCAGTTTTCGTTTGATCGCAGTAAGCCTTGATAGAATTGTAGTCATCTTTGTTTGCCGCTTGAATCCGAATGCGCTCCTTAGTTGGCTGAGCTAGAGGGGGCTCCTTCAATGCTCGGGACAAGGTCTTAATAAATGTATAGGTGTTGTTAATTCCGTAGATGAAAATCGGAGGAGGCTTGAAACTGTGTGGCTGACTTGTCGTTGCAGTTTTAGAGCTAGTACTTGCATTATCTGATTGTGCTGCGGCCAAAACCTCGAACTTATTACTGAGTGGAAGAGGTGGATATTCGGAGACACTATTAGTGAGGTGTTCTGTCTTGGTGTTTGCTAAAGACGACCTTCGTCGCTTCAACGTTCCTACTATCGTGAAGTCCATGTCTTCAGGCTTACTCGAAGCGGATGGTTGTGAAGCGCTAGACTGCTTAAGTGCAGTGGATTTTAATTTCGCTGGGGCGGCTGCTTGTTTCTTTTTGCCTAAAGGCACTAGAAAATCTTCCGGTTTGTACGTTGGTTTTGTTATTTTGCCCCTGAGACCTGGAATCCGGGGTGATTGTACTTTTTTATCTGATTTTGCTGCTGGCTTCTGAGAAGCCATCTTTATTACTAAGGTGGGAGATGGCGCCAGCTTACCACAAAAGGGGTAGTGACGGCCCCTGGGTATATTCTGGTGTTAGAGCAAAGCTCTAAGTCGAGAGTTTATTAAGGTGCTCTTTCCTCCAGAGAGGGAGCACGAAAGTAATCGTTCGCCGGTATAAGTGCCAAAGTCGTCAACTATTTTTTTTTTGAACTAGCTTTTTTTTACAGTCTACCGGTTTAAAGGGTAGCGCCCTTTCTTCGGGGAAGTGTTGCATTTATATTGTGGAGGCTATAACAATTATGGGTGGTCTAAGGGTTTTTCTCTTTATTCATTATTTTTAAAGACATGAACATATATACATTAGAAATAAACTTGAACTGGTTATATACATAAATAAAATAATAATAACAGAAAATGTGCAGGGAGGCGATGAGTAAAATGAAACAAGAAACAAGAAAATAACAAAATTAGTGCAGTGTATTAGGTTCAGTGCGTGAATATAACAACAAATATGAAAAACATTAAAAGGAATATCAAGTCAATAGCAAAACAGCAGGAATAATAGAACTCATAGGAATAATTGTTTGAAATGATGATGAAATGAGGATGAATTGTTCTGGACGCCACAACACGAGGTTCTGTTAGTGAACAGATGAGGTTATCTTCTGTTCCTGGGGCTATTCAGGAACTGATGTAGGCAGGAGAGGCCCATGTTAGTAGGTATTTACTGTGCATATGATGGATAGATGGAAGATGACAGATGACGTGGATGATATATAGCAAATACTTCTGGGTCGCGGTCGGCAGGATCTATTTGCAAGTGGTACAATGTAAGATAGTGCTGTAGCGGAGAATCAACGTATCGTGGTGGTGCATCATTGTCTCGGTCATAGCGTATTACGTCCTGAAGCATGGGGTGTTGTAAGTCAAATCGTTGCGTAATATAACGGATGCGAAGCTGTTCTAGATGGGTAAGCAATGGTGGAAAATCTATGAGGTCATAGAGGAGCCTAGTTGGACCTGGTAATTTAATTCGATAGGCCAATCTGAAAGCATGTCGTTCCATTATTGATAATTGTTTATAAAATTTGTCGGGGGCAGCGGCCCAAGCTGTATGGCCGTAAGTTAAAGTACTCCTCATAAAAGCTTTGTAAGTATGGAGGACAGTAGGTGGTCGTAAACCCCAGCTGGTTCCAACTAAGCGTTTAAGGAGATTTAGTCTGTTCTTGGCTTGAGTAATAATTTTCTTAAGATGAGGTGTCCAAGTGAGCTTTGTGTCAAATATCACCCCAAGGTAGGTAAGAGAAGATGAAAGAGGAACTGGCGTGTTGTCCACATGAATGTGTAATAGATTTGGATTACGAAGCACTCTGGATCGTCTACCAGGTGGTAGAAATACAATAGATTGTGTTTTCGCAGAGTTAATGCTGAGTCTCCATACGTCACACCAGTGGACAAATGTGTCGATGGCTGGCTGCATTAGTCTGTTGATACTTTGGATAGTACGAGCCGTTGTTAGAAATGCTGTGTCGTCAGCGAATTGATAGACTTGGACGTGAGGAGTGACTCTGAGGTCAGCAACGTAAAGTAAGTACAGCAATGGAGACAAAGAAGAACCTTGAGGTACGCCAGAGTGTAAGAAAATTGGGTGTGATAGAGCGTTGTTGATAGAGATGTATGCAATACGTCCGGTTAAGAAGGCATTGATTAAGCGTATATAAGATATGGGTAGCAGATAATTATGCAATTTGTATATCAAGCCAGGATGCCAGACTTTATCAAATGCCTTTTCCAAATCAAATGTAACTAAACAAGAAGGAAATCCCGTATTGTATTGGTTATAAATGGCAGTGGTAAGTCGCAATAATTGATCTAGTGTGCTGAAACGCGGTCGGAAACCAGCTTGATGGATTGGCAGAAGATTGTATGTAAGGAGGTGTTCGTGAAGCCGTCGAACGAGTATACGTTCGAATACTTTGCAAAGACAGTTTGTTAAATGGATTGGACGATACGACTGGACATCAGATGGTGGTTTCTTTGGCTTAGGAAATAAAAGAACTTTGGAGTATTTCCAATCGAGCGGAAAGAAGCCAGTTCGAAGGATGAACGTGTAAATATAACTGAGAATCAGAATGAAAGAAGGAGGTGCATGTTTGATGAGAGTATATGTAATAGAGTCGAATCCAGGCGCCGTATTGCGTTTAGTTGCTAAAATAGTTCTGATGTCATCTGAGTCTATAGCCTGAGTTAGTGGATTATTAGGTTCCAGAACATGCTGGTCAGATGGTTGTAAATGAGCAGATGAAGGATCAGCGTGACGGTTGATCGAAGATTGAAGGCGTTGCGGTGTGTGCCATCCAGGAAGCGGAGTGAAGATATCTTGAAAAAATGCAGCAAAAAGATTCGCCTTGTCGATGTCAGTATTAGGAGCTTGGTTGTTGTGAATAAGAGGATAGGGCGTGCGAGACGTTTTGCCAGTGAGTTGATGGAATTTACGCCAATATTTGCTGGGATGAGTTTCCGTGCTAAGGGTGTTACACGTGTGAATCCACTGTCTTTTCTTGTAGGCTATAATATAGTTGTGTGTTATTCGGAGATATTGACGGTGTAAACGAAGTGCCTCCAAGTTGCCGCTTGTTCGATATTCTCGATAAGCTCGACGTGAAGCAGAAATTAATGTAAGATACCTT
The DNA here is from genome assembly GCF_964235325.1 of Thermobia domestica. Lineage (NCBI taxonomy): Eukaryota > Metazoa > Arthropoda > Insecta > Zygentoma > Lepismatidae > Thermobia > Thermobia domestica. The sequence continues at coordinate 70,061,688 of NC_137457.1, forward strand.
GGCGGCAAGGTAGGTTTATTCGGATGGACATGAGTAGATGGAATGTAATGATCTGCTGCACCTTTAACTGCGTCAGTAAGTTCCGTGATGACGTGATCAAGACTATGTTGCGAGGTAGGTACAGTGAATGCGGTAATGGCATCATCGATGGTAGATCGATATTGATCCCAATTAGCCTTATGATAGAGATAAATCTTCCTAGCTGGTAAGGGATTTGTTGGCTTTGCTGTACATTGTAGTTCCAGCTTAATAGGAACATGATCACTACCGATTGAGTCCAGTACAGTAATGTTGATAAGAGGAGATAAAGAAGACGAAGTTATTACTACGTCAGGAGTCGTGTTACTAGCTGGTCTCGTAGGCTGTGGCAAATTGTGAAATTCCCCAGTAGTGGATGTATGTATAAAATCAAGGAAGAGCTGCTTGTCGCGTTGTGTTCGACTATGGAAATTTAAGTCAGCCATGATAATATAATGCCTAGATTGTGTATCAATGAAACGAAAGAAATCGTAATTGATAATCTTTCCGGGGCGAACATAGATTGTAGCAAATGTGATTGTGCGACCGCGAAAGTAGATAGTTGCTATATTGTATTCAGGCAGATTGAAATCATGGGGTATTGTAACAGTGCGGTATGGTATACGACTACTAATGCCGAGAGCTGTACCCCCATACAGTCGTGGTCCGAACGGAGCATCATGGCGTAGTATATTGAATTTTGGTATGTAACACCGTAGTTAAGGAGCCAGGTAAGTTTCATTGAGCGCAAAAACTGATATATGTTCTTCCTGTAATAACTGCGTAAACAGCACTTGATGTGTCAACAGAGAACGAATGTTCATAAATAATAAGTTGTAAGTCATCACGAAAATACAGAAATAGTAGCAAATAGGAGCTGCCATATTATACGTAGACTTCAAGAGGTTGAATTTGAAAATGGACTGTCGGTCCAGAATAGGTTGCATGTAGCTGGAGATTAAACAAGATTTTAGCTGCGTGAATGATTTGGTTGAGAATGTGGGTGCGAAGAAACGGATGGATATTCTGTAAACTAATTGTGAGAAAGCGGAGCAGATCTTCGACAGTGACCGGATGAAGTAAAGAATTAGCAGGTGGAGTTGGACGGTCAGCAGATCTTATGGGTGCTACAAGTTCTGGTTTGGATGGCTCAGGTTGTGGCTTAGCCTTACATCTGTAGCTATAAGTTGGATGCTTCTCAGGACATGCACTGCATTGAGGCGGTGCCTTTTGATTGGGACAATCCTTGGTAGAATGTTGTAAGGAACAATATCCACATTTAATATCATTTGTACATTCGGATGTGGGATGTGCATTATAGAGTTGGCATCTCTCGCATCGTAACGGGAGAGGAGGAGGTGTGCGAGAGGGTTCGACCTTATAACGTCGTCGATAAATGTAAGCTCCCGTGGATAGCAATTGGTCTATTAATTGTGGCTGATCTGTGAGTACCCTCACAAGATAAGTTGCACCATTGTTGTTCCTTATCCTGATACATCGTTTTACAGGGAATCCTTCTTGATGTAATTCCTCACAAATTTCCTCATCGGTGAGGTCCGGTTCTACTCCGCGTATAACTACTGAGAGCATTGGCGATCGTCTAGGAGGAGGAGGAGTTTTGCGTGTGGTAGGAGTTAGTGCTGTTAGTTTAGCCTTTGGCCCAAATATTTCAAAAGTGGCCTTGTTACGCACATGCGATACAAAGTTTGAATTGCTAGACTTTATGATTATGCCTCTGCGAGTTTTGACTATTTCACGTATCTCAGGACGAGGTACATATTTAGCAAGCTGCTGAAAAACTGCGCGAACTGTATCATACTTCTGGTCATAATCTGTTAACAGAAAATTGTATACGGGTTCTGGTTGGTTGCGTGTGTTAGAAGTATCGACTGAAGTTGATGCCCAATCCATGTTGGAGCTGCTACTACCCTGATCGATTATAGGATTAATGCGTTGTTTCTTGGGATCCAGAGATTGTTCTCCATCCGAGAGAGACCGAGATCGAATGCGATGGGCTTTACTAATGCAATCAGCGTAACTAAGCGAACCAGAGGTGTTGAGTCCTGATCGTGAAGTGCCGGTAACAATCCGGGGTTGAGTTTTCTGGCGTCCATTTGGTCCGATATTAACAGGAAGTGGTCCGGAAGCGTTGCCAAGGTCAGTCATGATGATTAACGAGTCTAGGGCCGAAGCCCAAATGAAGATGGAAGCGAAAAGGAAGATGATTAAATAATGTTCAAAATGCAAGCTTGCCCTCCTAAAGTGAAAACTTTAGTCAATCCCCTAAGTGTCCTAATTGTGTTATGCTCGCAAGTACGTGTTGCAATACTTGGTCCTCGCTGACACAGTAAGAAACACAAGAGAGGCTAGGCTTCTTGGTTAAGTATGAACTAGCTTTTTTTTTTTAGTGCTAGCCATAGGCTAGCTCCCTTTTAGAGGGCTACACCCTCTCTTAGGAGTGAGAAGTGAAGGTAATATGTTAAAAATGTAACGCATGGGTGGGCTAAGAGTAATTTATTTATTTATTTATTTATTTATTTATTTATTTATTACTAGAACTAGGACATTATGATCTTTTCAATCATAATCATACTTGAGTGGTAGGTGTAGTTTTAATAACATAAGGGCAGTAACATAATAGCGAGTATAATTGAACACAACATAAATATGAATATGATAATTATAGGAATATATATATAAGTGAGAAAACAAAGCGAAACATCAGAACAATAGAAGTGCCAAAAGTAAGATGTGATAGATTATATAAATAGATGAATGAAACGTTACTTTACATATATATGATTGTTAATAAAGGAAAATACATAAGGAACTAATCAGACAGTATGTTATAAGCAAAGAACATTAATGATCATAACGAAGGATGAAGTATAGCATGTACGATACAGATGATCTAGTAATGAGCGTGAATAATGTGGTGAGGTGCATACACAGGACAACACGTGGGTGATGTTAGTTAGACAAATGAGCTTATCTTCAGCCTAGGGGCTGCTCTAGGCAATGATGAAAACGAATGAGGCCCATGTTAGTAATTAATGGTAATCACTGTGCTGGAAATGATGGGTGAATGAGAGGAAGATGTTCATGAATGACGTAATCTGTGATGATAAGTAAAGCGGGATCTAACGGCGGTAGAGTATAGTGATATAAGGTGAAGAGAAGTGAAAGTCGAGAATGATAGTAACGGTGAGGTGTTGGGTGAAGTGCTAAATATCGCATTGTCTCCTGAAGTAAAGGATGTCGGGTTTTGAAACGTTTGGTGATATATGTTGGCCGCAGCTTTTCAAGATAGTATTGTAAGGTCGGAAAAGTAATTCGGCGGTACAGTTCCTCTGTGGGACTAGGTAGCTTAATACGGAACGCTGTACGAAAAGCATGGCGTTCTAAGATTAAGAGTTTATTGTAGAATTTTGTCGGAGCAGCTAACCAAGCAGTGAAGCCGTACGTGAGGACTGGTCGTAAAAAAACTTTGTACGTATTTAGTATGGTGTGTGCTTTAAGGCCCCAAGTGGTACCAGTCAATCGTTTCAAGAGATTAAGTCTATTATAGGCTTTAGTAGTAACATTTTTCAAGTGTTGCGACCAGGTAAGGTGGCGGTCGTATGTAATTCCCAGATATGTAACAGCATTACTGAGTTGAATAGGCACCCCATCAACCTGGAGAGAGAGTTTTCGTGGATTTCTACGGAATTTGGAAGTTTGTCTGGGTGGTAAGAAAACTATGGCCTGAGTTTTCGCTGCGTTAATAGTAAGCCTCCAGAGAGTACACCAGGTGTAGAAGCTTTCGATAGCAGTCTGTAAGATAGTATTGATCTGCTGGATAGTTGTTCCAACTGCTAGAAGGGCCGTGTCGTCCGCATATTGAAAGAGGTGTACTTTATCTGGTAATCGGGGCATATCAGCTACATACAGAAGATATAGTAAAGGAGATAAAGCCGACCCTTGCGGTACTCCAGTGAATAGAAAGATAGGGTGTGATAAACTGTCACGTACGGAGATATAGGTGATACGATTGTTAATGAAATTATATATGAGGCGGATATATGAGATAGGAAGCTGGAATTTGATAAGTTTATATATGAGCCCAAGGTGCCAGACCTTGTCGAATGCTTTCTCCAAGTCAAATAACATTAAACAAGAAGGTTGAGCTGAATTATAATGTTGTGTGATGAGCGTTGTGAGTCGGAGTAGCTGATCGTTGATAGAGAAGGCTGGCCTAAAACCTGCTTGAGTGACTGGGAGTAAGTTATGATCGGCGATGAAAGGATGTAATCGTTTAACCAGTATGCGCTCTAAGATCTTACTGAAGGTGGAAGTAAGTTGGATAGGTCTATAGGATGCAATATTCTGCGGCGGTTTGTGTGGTTTAGGAAACATAAGCGTCTTAGATGTTTTCCAAGCTAAAGGAAAGTAGCCAGTTCGCAGAATGAAGGTGTAAACATTCGCAAGAAGAAGCAGAAGTGAGATAGGACTTTCTTTGATATGGCGATATGTCACGTTATCGAGGCTGGTGCAGTATTTCATTTGTTATGAAGAACTTGTGAGATTTCCTGAACAGTGATGGGAGCAGAGACAGCAGCATTAGTAGGTAAGATATGAGTAATATTTGGTTGAAGTTGTGGCGATGAGGTGTTAAGTCTGTCTGCGGCGTGTGGTGCGTTGTCAGTTGACGGTGTGAAAATTTCTTGTAAGTGGTCTGCAAATGCATTCGCTTTATCTCGATCAGTAGTAATAGGTGTCTCGCCTAATAAAATAGGGTAGGGTGTAGTAGTAAACTTCCCACACAATGCATTAAAGCGAATCCAGAATTTTGTAGGATGCGATGTTTCGGAAAGATTGTTGCATGTCTTCACCCAGGAGCAAAGTTTATACGCTTTGACGTAGTTGTGAACTGTCCTTTGGAGTTGTTTATGATGTCGGAGTGCTTCTGGATTGCGAGTGCGAAGATAGTCTCGATAAAACTGGCGTGAACGTTGGATCATAGCGATGTATTGAGGCGGAAGCTTAGGTTGATAGGGAACGGATTGGGTGGTTGGAATGTATAAGTTGTTGGCTTCTTGGATTGCAGAGGTAATGGTGTCTACAGTCTGATATAAATCATCGCTTGTTGTGGGTTCGGTTAGATCTCTGGTGAGGTCTGAAATATGTGTACGATATTGATCCCATTTAGCTCTATCATAACGCAAGGTCACTCGCAATGGTAATGAAGAACTAGTTGTAGCTAAATATGGTTTATAGACGAGCTTGATGGGTGCATGATCGCTGCCCAGAAGATCAAGGATTTCGACATTGCAGTGTGAGACAAGATTTGCTGAGGCGATGACTATGTCAGGCTTGGTGTTTGAGATGGGACGTGTAGCTTGCGGAAGATCAAGAATGATTCCAGTAGTGTGTGTCGTTATAAAGTTAACAAAATTGATCCGGTCACCATCGCTGCGGCTATGCATATTGAAGTCAGCCATGATAATATATCTATTGAAGGTGTTGGAGATATATTGTACGAACTGCTCAGGTAATGGATGGTTTGGTCTTATATATATAGTTGCCAGTGTGATTATGATATTTTTGAAGTAAACAGTGGCAATCAGGTATTCGGGAACAGCTGTTGCAGTATAGTGATGTTGGCGAAAAGGGATGTGAGGAGAAATCCCTATGGCCACTCCCCCATTAGCTCGAAGTGTAGGTAGAGGGTTTGCAGAATGAAGCATGGTATATCGTGGTAAACGACAAGAGCGAGAGCTTGTAAGAAATGTTTCATTAAGTAGGAAGACTGTTACATGCTCTTCGAGAAGAAGCTGTTCAAATAAAATTTTGTTCTTTGGTAGTGACCGGATGTTGAGAAAGAAAAAGGTTAAAGCCATGATATTAATCGATAGTAGTAGCATGTGATTTATGGAAATGGACAGTATTGCCTGAATATGTTGCAGTAAAATTGACATGGAAGGTTGTTTTTGCTGCTATAATGATTTGTTGTAGAATATGAGGCCTAATGAAAGGATGAATATTTTGCAGAGCTAGTGTCAGAAACGTTAGTAGCTGGTCCAATGAAACAGGAGCGTCAATTGGATGTGGAGTGGTTGGAACTGGCGTCGGTGGTCGCAAAGGAACGACGAGTTCAGGATGGTCCTGAATAGGGTCCGGCTTTGCCTTACACTTATAACTGTAGGCCGGATGCTGTTCATTACAAGTGGCGCATTTTGGTGGCAATTGCAAGTTGTTACAAGTCCGGGTGTTATGTGGGCCAGCACAGTAGCCACATTTACTTATGTTTTTACAATCAGATGTCTGATGAGCATTGTAAACCTGGCATCGCTCACAGCGGATAGGCATAGGAACTGGTGTTCGTGATGGCTCTACTCGGTGTTTGTGGTTATAAATGTAGGCTCCTGATGCCAATAGCTCATCGATGGTGTCTTGGTGGTTTGTGAGAACACGAACCATATAAGTAGGGCCTTGGTCGTTTCGGATTCTTAGAACTTTCGTAATAGTATGACCTTCTAGCTTGAGCTCCTCTTGGACCTCTTCATCTGTATAAGAGGGGTCAACCCCCCGAATCACAACAGATAACAATGGTGATCGTTTCGGTGGTGGAGGCTGTTTACGTGTGGAAGAGTTCAGTGCTTGAATCTTCGCATTGGAACCAAAAGTGTCGATGGAGACTTTGTTTTTGATTGTAGTGAGAAGAGTCTGATCCGGTGTTTTTAATATGATACCATTGGACTCGTATGGACTATTTGTGATATAGCTGCTCGAGGTAGGTAATTGCGAAGTTGGATGGCAACGAGCTTCGCATTGTTGAATTTCACGTCGAAATTCGTGAGCAACATTGAGTGAACTGAAGGTGAAGTAGATCCGTCAGCATGATTTGAAGATGAGGCTTTGTCCATTGGTATTTGGCTAAGATCCGAATTAGACGCGAGATGTTGCTTTTTCGGAGGTGGGGATTGCTGAAGGCGTTCAGCATAACTGTCTGTCTGTTCTGGAGTATGTGGCGATCTGCTGCGTACAGAGCCAAAAGAGATGACTGAAGTTGCAGAGGCAACTGAGGCTTGAGAACCTCGCCGCTGCTGCTGAGATTTACTGATTGTGGAAGAAGCGTGACTTGGATCCCTGCGGGTCCTCAGCTTCGTGTTGCTATCGGTGGGTCCAGCTAAAACTTGCGGTAATCCTGTGTGCTTGCCTTTCATCGTTTTGCCTGATCCTAGCCGTGAGTCCGCCATCGAAAAATCCGCCCCTGGGCTGATGCCCAAATGAAAGAATATGATACGCTTCGAGATGTGTAGTGTATGAAATAATGACACAAAGTGTAATGATGATGATGATGATGATGTGTGTCACCCTCCAGCACTGAAAAGCGCTGTCAATCCTAGTAAGAGCGTATGCGTGCTGGTCTCGACTGTGCGTATGCAACACAGTGTCCTCGAAAGCACGTTAACGATTCTCAGCTAGGCTAGATTGTTACAAAAGGCAGCTGTTGACGTATGGTACGTCAAGCTGATGAGTAAATCTGAACTAGCTTTTTTTTTTTGTAATAGTAAAGGGTTAGGAATTTGGGAGTTCTTTATTCATCATTTAATTTCAAGAGTATTTCTAACCCTGGCCATTAGAGGGTTACGCCCTCTCTTTGGCACAGATTTTTGTACACTAGTGTTTAAAGAATTTCATGATGGTCTATGTGCAATGTTCAAAAGCAAAGATTTAAAAAAAAGAAAAAACTAAACACAAGATTAGTGCAAAAACTTAAATGTGAGTGCAGAAAGAAAACACATAAATGTGGTGCGAGTCGAACTTGTTTTTTTTTTTTTTTTTTGAGTGAGGTGTTTTATGAAATAAATATGATGACGGTGAAAGATGAGATGCAGTACGTGCACGCCACAATCACAAACACATTGTTAAGAAGACAAATGCAGATTAATTCTTCTGTCTCGGGGCGGCTCGAGACTGATGGCGACATGGGGAAAGCCCAGTGTTAGTGCTGAAATTATACATGGTGCAGAGATGGAAACAAATGAGGGAGATGATCATCTATATGATAAATATGGAAGATATCACGCTCGTCGATGGTAGGGTGCCCAGTATTAAGATACATCGTAATAAGTATATTTAATGGCGTGTGCAAGTATTTATATGGGGCGTCAGTTTCAGCATCCGCTTGTAGGGTATCGAGAAGAAATGGGTGAGAGACTGGTAGTCGAGAGAGTATATATTTCAAGCGTATATCGGCGAGGTGTTGAGTCAGTTGAGGAAAGTCAATATGCTCGTAAGTCAGAAAGTTGGGGTATGGCAGCCTGATATGATGTGCAAGTCGAATGGCATGACGCTCGAGTATTGACAAACGGTCATAGAACTTCGTAGGAGCGTTGCACCAAGCAATGTGGCCAAAAGTTAAGATAGGCCGAAGGAACATTTTATATGTATTTAGGAGCAAGGTGGCGTTTAGACCCCAATTAGTGCCAGTTAGACGGCGAAGAAGATTAAGCCGGATATTGGCCTTTTGAGAGATTTTCTCAAGATGAGCCTTCCAGTTAAGTTTGGAATCAAATACAACCCCGAGATATGTGGCCGTAGTAGTTGGTTGTAGAGAATGATCGTTAAGGGTGACTTTAAGGTTTCGCGGATTGCGATGAACCTTGGAGCGGCGTTTCGGGGGTAAAAAGACCAGCGCTTGAGTTTTGTCACTAGTTTAACACATTGACAGTAAGTTTCCAAGTTTTGCACCATTGCAAAAATCCATTGAGAGTGGATTGTAATGCCGTGCTGACCTGATGCATGGTCTTGCCAAGAGCTAGAAAGGCCGTGTCATCGGCATATTGAAATAAGAATACGTTTTCCGTAGGTTTTGGTATATCAGAGGCATATAGTATATATAAGAGCGGACTGAGGGCAGAACCCTGTGGAACACCACAATACGGAAAAATAGGGTGTGAGATAGCAGTACCTATATAGACATATCCGATTCGATTTATTAGAAAGGAATATATGATACGTAGGTAGCAGATCGGGAGGGTTAGCTTCTGTAACTTTTGAATAAGTCCATAGTGCCATACTTTATCGAAAGCCTTTTCAAGGTCCATTAAGACGAGGCAAGATGGAAGGTCCTTGTTATATTGATTTGTTATTATTGTAGAGAGCCGGAGTAACTGGTCGTTAATAGAAAATTCTGGTCGAAAACCTGCTTGATGTATGGGCAATAAGTTATTCTCCTGGATATGTAAATGAAGCCGCTGGACAAGAATTTTCTCAAACAGTTTACTGAAAACTGTTGTTAGTTGTATTGGGTAACAGAATGTGCTGGTTTATTAGGCTTAAGAAACATACAAATTGTGGATACTTTCCAATCTGCAGGGTAAAAGCCAGTGCGGAGAGTAAAGTTGTAGACTGTAACGAGTAGTGTAAGTAAAGAGAATGGAGCTTCTTTTATTAGCCGGTAGGAAATATGATCGATGCCTGGTGCAGTATTTCGTTTCTTATGAAGTGCGCGTTGAAGTTCATGTGTAGTGATTGGTGCTGAAAGAGGATGGTCGATATCTATTACGTGTGATGGTCTGAACTAGCTTTTTTTTTCTTTTTTTTAGAGTGGTGGGTAGTGACAGTACTTTATTTATTGAGTTGGAGAGTGTTGGGCATCAATTTAAGTATAACATTGGTTGATTGCTGAAGAACTTGGAATGAATGGGTATAAAGAAACGGCCACTAGAGGGTTTCGCCCTCTCTCTTGGCCAGGGGTGTGGGAGCATCAATTATTCTTTATTAAATTCATAGCTGGTCAAAGAGCTGTGAAACAATTATTGTTATTATACACTAACAAAAATCAAAAAATAAAGATATTAAACAACAATAACATTAATAATATATGAATAATAACAAACTAGTAAGGAAAGGTGCACATACAAAAGATAACAAAAAAGGTGCGGAAAAAACTGAAACTAATAAATAAAGTAGAAAATGCAAAAAAAATGGAAAAATGATGAGTGAGGTGCTCGTAACGCCACAACACAACATATAGATGTTAGTACAAACAAATGCAGATTAATCTTCTGTCCTGGGGCGGCTCAGGACTGATGAGAAACATGGGGTAAGCCCAGATTAGTGTTGTAGTGAGACAAGTGCTATGATGGAAAAAGATGTGGATGATGTTGACGGATGAGTTGGTGACGGAAGAAGGTGGCATGGTGGTGATCTGCTGGAAGAGTGCGGATGTATATGGAAAGCAAAACTCTGAGTGGTGTATAGCAGTACTTAGATTGAGATTCTTGTTGTAAATCTGTAAATATGGTGTCAAGAAAGATATCCTTATGATCATGGAGACTGGTAGTTATGAACTTCTGACGCAATTGTGCTATGTGTTGAACAAGTGGAGGAAAGGTAATTTTGTCATACAAGTCAGCATTATGATACGGAAGTTTTATCCTAAATGCAAGACGAATGGCATGTCTCTCAAGAATTTCAAGTCTATTGTAAAATTTCGGAGGCGCTGAACACCAGGCTATGTGTCCAAATGTAAGTATACTCCGCATAAATGCTTTGTATGTGTTAAGCAATAATTTGGAATTTAAACCCCAGGTCTGGCCAACCAGACGACGAAGAATTTGTAAGCGGTTCTTTGCTTTGATAACAAGTTTCTGAAGGTGGGGTGTCCATCGCAACTTATCGTCAAAAATGATTCCTAAGTATGTTACTGTTTTAGCTCGTTGAAGAAAGTGATTTTCCACACGTATCTGTAGTAAATTTGGAATTCGTCTAACTTTGCTGCGGCATTTAGGAGGTAAAATAACAAGTGTTTGTGTTTTGTCTTCATTAACTGAAAGTCTCCATTTACTACACCAATTCAGAAAGTTAGTAATTGTAGTCTGTAAGTTTGTATTAATCTGCTGTATCGTGTTTCCCAGTGTAAGAAAAGCTGTATCATCAGCATATTGAAAGAGATAAGTGTTCGGCGATGGAGACGGTAAATCGGAAGCATAGAGTATGTATAAAAGAGGAGATAGACTAGAACCTTGCGGTACTCCTGTGTATGGAAAGACTGGATGTGATAATGTGTTGTTTATGCTGACGTAGGCTATTCGATTGAGTATAAAAGAAAATATGACTCGGAGGTATGTAACAGGAAGACCCAGTTTAAGAAGTTTATAAAATAATCCATAATGCCAAATCCGATCAAAAGCTTTTTCCAGATCCATTAAAACGAGACAGGACGGAAGAGACTTATTATAATGATTGGTAATAATGGTAGTTAGACGAAGTAGTTGATCATTTATGCTATAATGAGGTGGAAATCCAGTTTGATGGAGAGGTAGAAGTTGTAGATCCATAATGTATGGGTGTAAACGAGATACGAGTATTTTTTCAAAGACTTTACCTAACGTGGAAGTTAACTGGATTGGACGATAGGACTGTACGGAATGCGGGGGTTTGTTGGGTTTCAGAAACATACAGACTTTAGATACCTTCCACTCAAGAGGATAGAAACCAGTTCTAAGCATAAATGTATATATCGATGCTAGAATTATGAAAAAATGGACCGAACATTCCTTAAGTAATCTGTAAGTTATTTGGTCAAAGCCTGGGGCAGTACTACGTTTCTGCTTGATGATGGACTGTATCTCCGCGGAAGTGATTTCACGAGTCAAAGGATTATCCGCTTCTAAAGTATGCTGGATGGAAGGTTGAAGTAATTGTGCAATTGCCTCTTCAGAAACTCTAGGGCTGAATTGATGTGTGCAAGGCGGAGGTGTAAATACTGACTGAAGATGTGTGGCTAAAGCGTCTGCTTTATCTTGATCTGTATCTAGAGATTGATTATCCTGTATGAGAGGATAAGATGAACTAACTGTCTGTCCAGTTAGAAGATGAAATTTTTTCCAGTATTTCGTGGGATGTGACTCTGTATTCAATTGATTACATGCTTTGCTCCAGGTAAGCCGTTTATGAGCAACAATATAGTTATGAAGTGTCCTTTGCCATCGTCTTGCTTGAGTCAAATACTCTGGATTCCGTGTTTGTTCGTATTTTCGAAAGTAAGCGCGAGACTTTTTGACGAGAGTCAAGTACTGCGGAGGTAGCATAGGTTGGTATGTTTTGCCTCGATATGTAGGTATGTTTTTGTTGGCGCTACTGGTGATAGCTGTGCTGATGCTATCGACGGTAATATTAAGGTCGGTCTCTGATGTCGGTGATACAAAGGAGGCAAGAGCAACATCTATATCAGTACGAAACTGATCCCAGTTCGCCTTGTCGTATAACATGATGGTTCTCATAGTTGATTCAGATACTTGTCGTCTCTGATGGTTGATAACGACTTTCACCGGAAGATGGTCGCTGCCGATACAATCTAGTACATGTATATTACATTTATCGACCATATAGGCAGTGCTAATAACAACATCGGGTGTAGTCTGACTGCTTGGTCGCGTATGTTTGGGCAATTGATGGACATGCCCATTTAAATTAAGAGTTATATGATCGAAAAACTCAGCTTTATCACGGGCAGAGCGACTGTGAATATTAACGTCGGCTAGTATCACAAGATGTTTAAAGTGGTGAAACAAATAGGTGAAGAAGGCAAGAGGAATGATATGACCTGGTCGAACGTATATCGTAGCTACTGTTAACATAAGGTGAGGAAGATAAACAGTTTTCACTAGGTGTTCTGGTAACTGCATATGCTGCGGAACAGAGTTGCATCTATAAGTAAGTTTATTACGAAATCCAATTGCAGCGCCACCTTGGGCTCGTGCGTTATTGTCTGCATAATCGCAGCGAAGAAATTGATATCGAGGAAATCTGACATAAGTAGCAGGTTTGAGTGCAGTCTCATTAAGTACAAATAAATCGATATTTTCCTCAAGCAGTAACTGCTCAAATAGTATTCGGTGTTGCGCTAAAGAACGAATGTTCAGAAAAAGAAGTGTCAAAGCCATATTCATACACAAAATTACGGACTTAAACTGCAGTGTCTCGGGGAGCAATATGGAAGTGAACGTACGGTCCAGAATATGTAGCATACAAGTTAACTTGAAATATAGCGGAGGCTGCTGCAATAACATGATCTAATATAAGTTGACGTTGGAATGGGAAAATATTTTGTAATATGAGTGTTATGTAGCGGAGGAAGTTTTCCACAATAAGAGGAGAGGTGATAGACTGTGACAAAGGCACGTCAGAATCTATGGTACGTAGCGGTACCGTCATCTCCGGGTGGTCAGGAGTTGGATTCGTTTTCCCTTTACATTTATAACTATAAGTTGGATGTTTGTCACTGGAACAGGTCGAGCATAGAGGTGGTTTTCCTGTATTAGGACACTCTTTAGTATCATGGTTGCCAGCACAGTAGCCGCATTTTACGACATTTGGACACTTAGCCGTTATATGTTGGTTGTACACCTGGCACCTTTCACATCTAATTGGAAGAGGGAGGCTTGTTCGGGAAGGTTCCACCCTATGACGTTTCTTAAATATGTATGCGCCATCTTGTAACAAGGCATCGATGGAGGATTGAGAAGTAGTCAGAACTCTCACCATGTATGTTGGACCGTTATTATTTTTGATACGTATACATTTGGTCACTTCAATTCCCTCTGCTTTTAGCTCCTCAAGCACCTCATCATATGTTATTTCAGGTAAAACTCCGCGAATAACTACGGACATCATTGGTGTTCTCTGAAGGTGGAGGAGTTTGCTTGATTTTGTCAGGAAGCTTAGACAGTTGTGCAGCTTTGCCAAAAATCTCGTAGCTGGCCTTATTACGGAGAGTGATGCCAAAATTTTCGTCCTGAGATTTAATAATAACACCGCCCCTGGTGAAAACTATCTGTTGGATACTGGCCCTTGGAAGATACTTGATAATCTGATTAAAGATATGGTGGGTGTTACTGTACTTTGGGTCGAAGTTAGTTAGAAGGAAAGAATGCAATTTAGGACGAGCAAGGGTGGCTGCATATGACTGTTGTAATCCAACAGTGGAAGTGCTAGGATCCCCAGCGGCCGTCTGCATTGGTTCCGATTCTTCCGACTTACGAATATAGGTAGGAGAGCGAGATCTGGAACGCTTATCAGCCGATTCTAAACTACCCTCCGAGAGCTGACGGGTACGTCGATTCGTTCGAGGATCGCGTTTGGCATCAGCTACTGCTTTAGGTGTGGGACCTTGAACTAATCCCGGTAGTTTATGCATGGTGTGATAAAAATATGCACCGCATAAAGTGATGTAAACAACCCCGCTCAGATAGTGCTGCAGGTAGCCCTAACAAAGCAACAAAAGAGTTGGTCAAACTGTGATTACAAGCAATGACCTTCAAAATTTAAGATAAACCCTCCAGAAGAGAAGATCCTCTGTCAATCTCCTATGTAGGGTATCTGCGCTGGTCTCACAAGTACGTTTGCAATACTTGATCACAGCTTAGCACAGTAACGAACTACAAGAGGAGTTAGGTTCGTAGTAAGTATGTCTGAACTAGCTTTTTTTTTAGCTAGCCGGGGCTAGCCACCCGCTCGAGGGTTACGCCCTCCATGGGGAAAGGGAAGTAAAGTAAAGTGACAGGTGGAAAGGAATGGGAGATGGGCTAAGGGATATTCAATAATGCTATATAACTTTATTTCTAAATAAATAAATAATAGATATATATTAGGACATTACGATCTTTACGATCGTAATCATATGTAGAGGAGAGGAAATTGTACAATGAATTATATACATTAGTGAAAATAATGTAGATAGGTTGCATGACAATGAGGGGATGAGTGAGATAGTGATGAGATGAGGTGCAGTTAGACGACACAACACATAGGATAGTGTTAATGGACAGATGCTGATTATTCTTCTCGTTTGGGGGCTGCTCCAAGCATTAATGATGGACGGTGGGAAGCCCTGTTAGTGACAGAGGAGTTACTGTGCAGAAGATGAGGGTATGATATGCGATGGAGGGTGATCGAGAAGAAATGGTCGGGTGAGTAGAAGATCTGGATGATTTGGTGGTAAGGAATAATGGTACAATGTGAAGAGAAGGGAGAGGGGGGAATGAGTGATGGGGTGAGCGATATCAAAATGGGTGTGAGCATTGATGGTATCTACGAGGAGTGGATGATGAGAAGAGAGGCGTTGCTGGAAGTATCGAAGGCGGAGTTTTTCTAAATGGAACCATATGTGGGGAAAAGTCATGCGATCATAGAGCTCTGCAGTAGGACTAGGGAGTTTGATTCTGTATGCAATTCTAAGAGCGTGACGTTCGAGAATTTTAAGTTTTCGGTAATATGAGAGGGGTGCCGAGACCCAAGCAGGATGTCCATAAGTAAGCACCGGCCGAAGAAAGACTTTATAAGTGTTTAACAGTAATTCTGCAGAAAGACCCCAAGTTGTGCCAGTAAACATAAGCAAGGCGGCCGAACAAGAAATTATAAATAAAACGGATATATGCAAGGGGAAGGCGAAAGTTGAGCAGTTTTGAAAGCAGACCCTGATGACACACTTTATCAAATGCCTTCTCTAAATCAAAGAGTACCAGACAAGACGGCTTAGCGGTGTTATACTGATTATGGATATAGTTGAGGAGACGCAGAAGCTGATCGTTGATGCTGAACTTTGGGCGAAAGCCTGCTTGATGGTGTGGTAAGAGATGGTAATGAGAAAGATGAACATGAAGGCGTTTGACAAGAATTTTCTCGAGGATTTTTGTAAAGACTGGAGTGAATTGTATCGGCCGGTAGGATGAAACGTTAGCAGGAGGTTTATTGGGTTTAAGAAACATGAGAATTTTGGATGTTTTCCAGTGAGCGGGTACATAGCCGGTGCGGAGTATAAAGGTGTAAATGAGGGCGAGAAGAGTCAGCAGGAGTGGTGGACTTTCTTTAACGTGTCGATAGGAAATGTTGTCAATTCCAGGAGCAGTATTGCGTTTATGATTGATGACATGAGTGATTTCTGTGATAGTGATGGGGGCAGTGAGTGCTTTATGAGTGGGTAGGTTGTGTGTCTCGTTGGGTTGAAGATGTGGTGAATTGAAGTTGAAATGATCTACAGGATGATGATGAAAATGCCGGGCGGATGGTAGAGGTGTGAAGATCTCCTGTAAGTAGGAAGCAAAAGCGTTAGCCTTTTCGCGGTCTGTGTGTAATGCTTGATCGAGACTTAGAATAGGATATGAGGTTTTAGTAAATTTACCAGCTAATGCGTTGAAACGTTTCCAATATTGCGAAGGGTGCGATGTGGTAGAAAGGGTATTGCAGGTTTTAATCCACTGTCGTAATTTGTATGCTCGGAGGTAATTACATACTGTGCGATGGAGAGCTCTATGATGCTGAAGAGCTTCACGGTTGCCAGTGCGAATGTATTCCTTATAAAACTGACGGGAACGTTTAATCAGAGGAAGGTAGTGAGGAGGGAGTTTAGGACGATGAGGTGAATATGTGGTATGAGGAATGAACTGCTCGGATGCAAGTTGTATATGAGTGGTGATTGAGGCGAGAGTGGAGTATAATTCATCTTCAGTAGAAGGGGGAGTGATTTCTGAAAGGGCATTGGTTAAGTAGGTTCGGTAGTTGGACCAGTCCGCTTTATCGTAGCGAGGGATTAGGCGTGGAGGCGGCGAGTCTGAGATAGGAGGAGAGGAAACTTTTAGAGTGAGTTTAATGGGCACATGGTCACTACCGAGAGGATCGAGGATGTCAATGATGATGCGGTGGGAAAGTGATGAAGATGTGATTGCTATGTCAGGGGTAGTGTTAGATTCGGGACGAGTTGGTTTTGGAAGTGGATGGATGATGCCTGAAGTAGAAGTAGTAATGAAATTGTGAAAAGCTCTCTTATCTCTGTCTGAGCGGCTATGTATGTTAATATCAGCTAAGATCAGATAATGTCGGAAATGATTAGAAATATAGTGAAAGAATGCTAGAGGAATTTGATGACCTGGTCGAACATAGATAGTTGCGACTGTGACACATAGGGATTTGTAATAAAGAGTTATGATTAGATGTTCAGGAATGTTGGCTAGGGATGGAGAATGGATACGGTACGGTATGTGAGAGGAAAATCCGATTGCTACGCCGCCATTGGCTCGTCTTGCAGGAAGGTTGTTATCGTGTCGAATTAGTTGGTAGCCAGGAAGTTTGCAACGGTGTTTCGGAGTGAGACAGGTTTCATTAAGAAGGAATGAGTTAACCTGTTCCTCATGTAGGAGTTGTTCAAAGATGAGTTTATGAGTTAAGAGTGAGCGGATGTTAAGAAATAGAAATACAAGTGCCATAGTTAAAGCCATGAGCAAGATGAAGTTAAACAGTTGTTGCAAGGGGAGATGCATGAAAGTGTACGTACGGGCCATTGTAGGTTGCGTGAAAATCGAGGTGAAAGATGTTGCGAGCTGCGTGCTGTACGTGTTGTAACATTAATGGGCGTGCAAAAGGATTAACGTTTTGAAGAGTGAGGGTGACAAAGGCTAATAATTGATGAATGGAAACAGAATGATCGGGCTCTGATGATGTCTCGATGGTTTGATTTTGAGCATCATGAGTTCGCAGCGGTACCACAAGTTCTGGCTTGTCTTCTTCTGGAGCAGGTCGAGATTTACACTTGTAGCTGTACGTCGGATGTGTGCGTTCATGACAGGTGTTGCAAGTTGGAGCTTGTTGCAAATTCGGACAGCTTTTCGTAGGATGAGGTCCAGTACAATATCCACATTTGAGGTGATTGGTGCAGCGGTGAGTAGGATGCACGTTGTATTCCTGACAGCGTTCACATCTGAGAGGAAGTGGTCGTAGTGAGTGGGATGGTTCAACTCTATGCTTCTTTTTGAAGATGAAGACACCATTATCCAGAAGGTCGTTGATAGTATCCTGGGAGTTGGTCAGAAGTCGAACCATGTAGGTAGGTCCCTGATTGTTGCGAATCCGGATGCATTTTTTAAAGGTGTAGCCTTCTTCTCGTAGTTCAGCCTCTATTTCGTCATCGGTGATGGACGGGTAAACTCCTCGTACCACTACGGACATGGTGGGTGGCTGACGTGGTGGCGGTGGTTGCTTGTAGCGGCTGTTGGTGAGAGAAGTTAAAGTTGCAGTTTTCCCGAAGATTTCAAAACTGTGCTTGTCTCTGATGGTTTTTGCGAAGTTAGCCAATTTTGATTTGATGATGAATCCGTTTCGTGTTTCCACTATCTGTGAAATCTCGGAGCGTGGACGATACTTGAGAATTTGCTGGAACAAGAGCTTCGAATTCCTGTACTTTGGATCATAGTTTTGCAGTAGGAAGCTGTAGATAGGCTGCAGAGGAGGAAAATCGTCGTCGATGATAAGCCGGTCGGAATCAGCGTCGGAACTTGATATGCTATGTGCGTCGGTATGTTTCTTCTTCGATGGTGGTGAACTGGTTGATGGTGCTTGGTTCTTCCCGTGGATTGGAGAACGAGAACGCTCGGGACTTGCGTCAGTGAACGTCTTATCACGATTTCTCCGCTTCTCGATCATCTTCAGAGGTGATGGAGGAGGTTGTCCAGTATCCATGAAGCGATGAAGATAATCGATCTGAAGCAAGACCCACGAGTATAGTATGAAGATGAAAAAATGAAAATGAGGTTCAAAAGATGCACTACCTGTGCACTTCAGCTAGCTTCCACTTGGGAGAATCCCTCAATCTCTTGCAGCCTCTCGCCCGCAACTGTGTTCGGATCACTGTGCGTCCATACGTATGCGATAAACACAGCCTAGACTTGGCAACAATGCCTCACTACAAGAGCTGTACTACGCCAGCTGGGAAAGTATGTGAACTAGCCTAACATATTGACATTTCATACTATAGAAGGACATCTAAGATTTGCGATAAATATGAAATTTATTTGAAATGAGATAACAAGGTTTGATATAGAAATATTTTAAATATTCAACAAGGGAAATTTTTGGTTAATTTAATTAAATTAAACTTCCTTACATTTAAAATACATTCATTTTTATTACCACCTGGATAATTTCAGCACGTACTTGTGACATCTAGCGTCAATTAGTTGAATTACGCTTAAACATGCATACCGTAATCAACATATATAAATCGTGAATTGTAAGAAATGCTTACGTGATATGAGAAAACTAGTGCCAGTTGCGGTTTCAGCATGTTCAAATACATATAAAACATTCAAAATTATAAAAACAACAGAACCTATGCGGCCCTGTGTAGTTTTCGGGATCACTGACATAAAAGGTGATATTTCAGATGTGTATATGTCCGAGGTTGGCCATATTGAAATGGGGTCATAGGGAGAACCAGTAAATACTTTAGAACAGTTCCTTTTTGGTGCGTTTCAAGACACCGAGAGTGAAAAGTGATAATGCACAAATCACATTCTGAATTATCGGAGATATGACTTGTGACGAAGTGCCGTTGCTCCAGGGAGGATTACTAACTGATCACTCCTTAAAATCGTCACTGTTTTGCAGGGCCGTAGACAGAAATTTATTTCTGCAATCGAAAGCTTGACAGGAATTTATTTCAGCGATTAAGGGCATATTTTATTAAAATGTCTATCATCCAGGGGCGGATCCAGGATGATTGTTTGGAAGGGGCGGTCGTTCGAAGTCAAATCAAGGTAAGAGCGGATTGCAAAAAAAGGAAAAAAAGAAAAGAAAAGAAAAGAAACAAATTTAGAAAAGGGGAAGTAGCTCTTCTGCAGAATTAACTTTCTTAAGAAAGTAAGGCCTATCTACTTTAGGTTTTAATTTAATTTAGGTTTTAATACAAAGATGAAAAATACTTAGGATATGTTTTAGTTTTAAAATAAAAAGTATAAAAAGTTCCCTATTCTGGGGGATGTGAACGCCCGAACGCACTCCCCTGAATCCGCCCCTGCGATCATCATCTCTAAAATTAGATATAATTTACAAAAAAAGTGTGATTTCGTGGGGGAAAAAGCTCTTGATTGCCAAGACCTGCATCCTGTGTATGTCCCTGCTGCTCTGATTTGTCAAAAGCTCCTCTTCAAAGGTAAGACATAAAATATAAATAATAAACGTGTAACATAGAATACAATATAAATAGAAAATATGTTATAATTAAGAAATAGAAAATAATTATAAATAAAGTTGAAGGACAATTAAAAAAATCAATAATACTTGAAAGTAAAATATACTTTTAAAACAATTTTGCATTTATGCAGGGCTACAAACAGAGGAGTGTCATGTAAATTTAGTAACAAATATAATATTGGAAAATTATTTCGAATTAAACTAGCTGTGACTACATTACTTCAAAATTGAGCTTGTGGAATATACAGTATGAGGGTACCTCAAATAAAATAATCAATAAGAATGGTCTTGATTGGAAGCTCGGAGCATCCACGTAGGAGTAACTTACATTAACCATTCACCTAACAGACAATGACGTACAGGGCTTGGCAGTACTTTATCAGATGGTTCTATCAAATGTCACTTAATTAAAACAATAGTAACAAATTTTAAATCTTTAAAAAGTGTCCTGAAGAAGAGGAAGTTCATTTTGCACATTGTAACTAAGTTACAAGAGGTTTACGTCCTAACTGAACGGCGCATCTACCGAGTCAACTTTTGGAATATCCCCTTAAGGTAGCTTTCAACGCAGCTAAGGGAAACGCATGTGAACGAGTAATAGAATATTCCGTAGCAGAATGGATAAAGTAATGGTTCGATTATCACAAGGTTCGTGGTTCGAAACCCGTCGCCGAAACCAGATTTTTTAAAATCTTAATTCCTCAGTTCTGAAGATCTTTCTCTCCTTTCGTAATCATCTGATGCTCTAAAAAGAGTTCTCCACATTAATTCGGGGGGGGGGAGAAGGAAGAGATTCTCCGGCAACATAAGATTTTCACTTTTTATTAGTGTATTACTATGCATTTGATAAAAAAAATACGTATTTATGAAGCTCAAGAGGGGGGGAATTACACCCTCCTGTCTTGCCCAAATGACGCCCCTGAAACATTTGCTTGCACTTACTGAAAAGAAATTCAATGAATCATTGAATAAAGCTCGTTTCTGTCCGTAGATATTTTAGAGCTCTTGGCAATTTCCATAGATTTCTTAGGGAGCATCTTACTAGCTTGCACTCTTTAAAGAAAGAAAAGAATGAAACTAAAGATATTTATGAAGCTCTGGGAAGATTGAGTGACTTTCCTTTAATTTAGGCTCTTAAACATATTTCAGAACAAACGAATGGAAAAGATTGTTTTAAAGCTATGACGTTTTAAACTTGATTCCTGTTTCTCTTTCAGCTGAATGGAAAGAGTGTACTACGCCACACACACTGCTTTAGACAAGGAGAGGTGGAGGACGGGGAGGAATTGAATAAATTCTAGAAGCAACTAATCGATTGATACATGTATTGCGGGAATGCATAAGAAAACTGGGCAAGAGTTTCTTATTCATTTGGACTTAGAATTTTTGTAACAAATTTTATGCCGCGGACTGTACATTTCGAAGCACTTTCCCAAGCAAAGTCCAATTTTATATATCAAACAATAAACCAGGGATGCAAATAAGCAACACAAGTTTACTCGCCCAAGAAAAAAGTTACTGGCCCACATCCCATAATAAAAATAATTTACTTAACGTCCGTATGATATTAAATACTCGCCCGCACCGATGAACCACACGCCCCGGGCGAGTGATTGTTTGCATCCCTGCAATAAACACTAACATTTTTATTTTTTAAATACATCCTTTCAGTGTGCGGATGCTACGCACTTTGCATCTCTTTTGTCCTACTCTGTTAGAATTTGCAGATTTTGTGGGGAAACTCTCTATGGGTAATGGCCCCTTGCTACCAGCCTTTTACAGGGTGAAGGTTCCTGTACTTCGATGCCTGTTGAGTGCAGCAATATATCTGCTACATTCCCATAGAACTTTCGAAGTGCGATATGTTTTCCTGCTTTCTTCCTGTACAGTATGTGAGCATTGACATGTGTGATACGTCAAACAGCAGAAAAGACAGTTTCTTTAACCACTGGATAGACATGCTAATAGCTATTGCGTAGTTGATATGTAAAAATTGCGTAAAGCTTGCTTCCGTACAAGGCATATGTGAATAATTAGTGTAAAAAGTTAATTGTTTTCAATTGAAGTAACACGCTTTCATTTAGAAAACAAATATTTTTCTTTTAGTAAATGTTCTTTTTCTCAATCTGCTGTTTTGCGTATTGATTCATTTCCTTTACTACTATTCCTGGCGGGAGCTCATGTAGTTTGGATTCCATGTTAATCAGTAGGTCCACGTCTCATATAGCCTAGCTGCTGAACAGGACGTTAAACTCAAAATCAACTCAACTCTTTTTATTGTACTATAAAACGTCATCGGTAAAAACAGCTGAAACACTTTATATGCGGAATACTCTGTACGTACATTTTGATCAATTCCCGGGACACCACTAAACAGGAGTTTTGCATTTACTTGAACTTTATCGCTCCAAGCTACATCATAATCTGCTTTTGAATAAGAGCGACGCGTTTTTTCTCTCTCTCTTTCCCGGCGCAGCCTCAGGTTTACTTGAAACAGAGTTACTATCTTGCTCACTCCCGGATACGCCACTGACCACAAAATAATCAATGCCATTACTATTAATTACTAACTCATAATCGTCTGAGTCTGAAACATTTAGGTCTACAATTTCATTACCGCTAAACATTTTGCCTCTTCTTTTTGTAATACAGCCGCTCGTAAAGGAATACCCATATATATATATATATATATTCAATCAAAAAGCACGAGATATACAAAGGAAAATATAAATGCCCATTCGTCCGCCTCATTGCAATGAACCCATATGAGTGAGTGCGTGTGTAAGTTTTGACGCCTACGAAACGAAGGGAAGTGTTGAGGACGTAATCAGTGCGACGTGATTAGTCGCAAATACAGCCCTCCTCACCTTCTAATTGCATTGTTTTCTTTCGTTGAAAGAAAACAAAGGACCCATTCTGTGCACGGCTGCCCTGTACATTCGGCAGGGGAATTGATCGCAGAACTTGGGTGAACACGTGATTGAGAAGGCTAAAGTACATTTCTGTTTACCCTTTAACATGTTCGTAAGCTGGAAAGTGCGTATACTGATAGATCTTAAGGAAGAAATTGAGCCATTGTTAATAAGTATTCAGGAAGATAGCAGGAGCAGCGATGAGTCAACAAAGCCATGACGAAAGTGAATGAAGTAAATAGGTTAAGAGATGAGTTTTGGAATGTGTTTATTCCAAATGATTTAATTCTATTACATTAAGATGTGTACATTCATGTCCAAAATCATTGTCGCATATCTATAACTGTCTTCTTGTAAGAATATAATTTTTTGCAGGGTACTTTTAATACTGATACTATATGTGGAGTCGGGAAATGTATATTTGTGGTAAATTTCATAGAAAAATAATTATAAATACGAAAATTACCATGAGTAGAACAGAATGTTGCTAAATTGATTTAAAAATATTTTCGTTTTATTGTTCATATTTACTGCTCCTTTGACATGAAATTTGCCACATCCATGTCTTTGCCGATTATACACATACTAACATTATAAGAAATACCAGGCGAATTAGTTATCAAATTATATTCCTATAATAACATATTTATAGACATGCGACAATAATTTTTGGACATGAGTGTACATGCATTATTATTATTTTTATGATATTGTGAAAGGTTATAATAAATACTTTTTCTTGTTACATTCTTATAAAGTAGGTTTCGCGCTACAAGCGTTGCCGCACTTCCTGTTAATGTATGCTGTTTCTTCATATAGGCGCGGGGAATTTAAAGATTCGACTGCTACTAGTGATGGGTAAATTCCCGGGAAGATATTTTTCGGAAATATTCTCGGGGAATATTTCCGGGAAGATCCGCCAAATGAATTTTTCCCGGGAATTTATGTACAATCACAAAAACTACATTCTATTACTACATTATGATTTCAAAGTTAAATTCGATTTTTATCACAGCATATTATTACAGTTGTCTCCAGAGGATTCTTTAAAATGTATATTCTGAACGGTACTATGTTACTTTATTAAGATTTTATTACGAAGGCCATCCGGAAAGTGGTATCCGTTTGTCCAATATAGACACAGTAGTACATATTAACAAATATACAAATTTTTATTGGAAAGAGCATACTTTACACTACTTCTCCACATAATCACCAAGCAAATTCAGGCATTTGTCATACCGTGTGACGAGTTTTTGTATTCCAGCATCATAGTCCTCCGCCGCCAGCGTATTGAGATACGTAGTCACGCCTCGTTTAATTTCTTCATCGTTGTCAAATCTTTTTCCTGCCAGAATGTTCACAGAGTTCATCAATTGTGACGCGCCGATCGTTCCTCACGCATTCGTCTACTGACTTTAGCAGTTCGTCTGTAATGACAGATGGTCTCCCTGAACGCTTTTCGTTGTGTGTACTCCTCCTCCCTAGGTTCTACTTGCGACACCAGCGCCGAACAGACGACTCGACCATCACATTGTCTCCATACACATCTTTTAATTGGCGATGAATTTCACAAGGTCGAACGTTTCGTGCATTAAGAAATTTAATCAGGACCCTCACTTCATAACTGGCGGGGTTCTCAATTCGTTTAATCATTATAAACGAGCAGAACACAACACAGGAACTGCTAGTGTCACGCAACCTCGCACAGAGCAGGCAGACAAGCCACTGACGCGGTCTGACCTTGCCCAGTGGCTCCCCGAGTCGTCAGCGCTTCATGCGGCGCAAGCGGTTATCACTTTCCGGATGGCCCTCGTATATTTAGAAAGTACGCATAAATGTATATTTACTTACAATATGTTCTATGAAAGTCAATATATAAAAAAATGTATAGTAAGTAAACATTTAAACCCCTACACAGTTTAAATTTATAAGTAAGTGGATTGTCTATACTTCACTCTGCTACTGATATTATAAACATATTATTTTTTTAAATGCAAATTAGATTGGGCAACTGCCAGAAGATTCATTTCTCACCAATTTATCAACACTTGCGCATACATATTTATTTTCACAAAATTTGCATAATACTGACCTATCTTTATAATTTAGCACTAACGTTGCCACATATGACCTTTTTCCTACTCATTTCTCGAAATGTCATGCTTTAATTCACATGTAAGAGAAGTCTGAATATCTCTTCAGAAATTCGAGTCAGAGCAAGGAGAAAGGCCGACGTCTATTACTAACGATAATTCGGGGTGTATTAATAGTACTTCATCTCTATTTCTACATAATTTCTATATTGTTTTACAAACTGGTTCCATTTCATCATTTGTAAATTAGTACTTTCCTACTTTTTAGTGCAAGTGGAAATGGAACTAATAAATCATATTATTAGTTATATAAAGTACTGTGAACGAATTTTAATTTTTTTAACCTACAAATTATTTAAATTCTAGAAGTAAATCATAATTAATAAAAATAAAGTAATTAGTCATACAGTTCTTATAATCTGGAAGATAAAATAAAGAATTTTAAATAAATTCCTTTCCGGCAATTTATATACCATGGGAAAAACACGTGAATATTTCCTTTTTTATTCTCCTTCCCAACGGGAATATTCCCACTGCCCATCACTAGCTGCAACATGTCTCACCGCTAACGCATAGAATATGTTGAAGTAAACATTTTTTAAGTAGATACTCTACCAACTAAACCCGTTTTTTGTTAATGGCTCCAAATATTTGGAATACTAGACTTCCAAACTTTCAGACAGTGCTTTATACGTTTCTCTACCTACCATGGTTAAGGAGATCAGAGCGTCGGGCATTTGTTTTAAATACACAAAAAGTATCAAGTGATGAAAATTGAACTTTTCAGAACTAACAGATAATGGATTCATCTACATATTGTACACAGGAAATTATTTCACGTGATCTCTTTTATAAGATATAGTCCTATAAACATTGATTTACCAAAAAAGTACTACAAAATACGCACTTTTTCATTATTTTTTTCTCACTACATAATACAAAAAAATACCAACGATTCCAACGAGGTACGACAATGCAATATAAGTTTTGACTGGACGTCACGGCAGCACCGTGAAGTCAGGGGTCTATCTTTATGAAATGGATAGTAGTTTGGCCATCGCTGCTCTAGAAGATTGTGTGTTGACACAAACAAACACATTGCCCAACTTCCCAGCTTCTGAACAAATTTATAGCGACCATGTACCGGAACACAAATTGTAATAAATTGCGTTATATTATAATCAGGAGTAAAAGTGCATGCGAAAAGATGAGAGGATGCATAATGTCACGCCGTCTCGCACGTCTATCTTTGCCCATTGGGTGACGCCATAGATATTTTCTGGAAGTGGGGAAAGACTTCCCCCGAGTTCCATCTCACTTTTATTACTGATTTTAATGTCTTTTAGATTTAAAGTCAGTAGGGGGGGGCGGCAGTCAGTCAGCACCTAAATGAGGTTCCTCCAAGTGAGCGCAGATTTGGCAATTGTGAAACTCACGTTCACGCTCACATTTTTAATATGAGCGCACTCAAGGAAAAACTCCAAAAAGTGAACGCACTCATCGTTAATCCTGGAAATGTAAAGTTCTTTCACTGGATCATATAAGATAATTACATATCTAATATAATAATCATATATCAGAAATAATAAATTAAAGAAAGAAACAACAGGAAGATCATATACAACATTGGATAAACTTACGGTGTTCCAATGAAGTGTTTATTTCTCTCGCTGTTAAACCTTTGGTCGATTCGTAAGTTGGAGCATTCAAGCTGCATCTCTGCTCTTGATCTCCACTGTAATCTTGGATCATCTGTCTGAAAATAACAATTTGATTTACTAAAATAAGTTAAAAACGTGAACAGATTAAAACAGAAAATAGAAAACAGAAACGTTTTCCTAAAAACTACAGTTTTCCAGAACAATGAAATTATTTTCTTCCTATTTCTAACAACAATTCCTTAGAATAAAACTGACTTGCTATTTAAATGATATGGTTAGAATACAGCTCTTTCTTGTATATAAATATTAGTTTTCATTACAAGCATAGAATTGTGTGCTAATAAGGAAACTAAAATAATAACTTTTGGAACCTCATTCTGTTAATTTAATTAAGTTTTTTAAACACTAAGCTATAGCATTTTTAAGTTAATAGATATCAAGTAAGTCTTACAAAATATGATGACTACTTGTTACCTGATAGAAAATACGGCACGAAATTTAATATTAGCAAATCTAGCTTTCACAAACGAAAATATCATATTTTGTAATATCGGTAAATTGAACAAACAACTAAAGAAAACTTAGTTACATTTTGTATGTGTGTTGTACAGGGTACGAAATTCCAGGGAGGTGAGGGGCAATTCTCCGAAAAAGGGTAATTTTACATTATTTTCCATAATTACATTTGAGAAGAGACATTTCTCACACTTCCGCGCCTCCTAGGTTGGGACAATTTCGCACCCTGGTGTTTGCTTGCTGGACGTTACGAAAAGTGACAAAGAACGAATGGAGACTTTCGAGATATGAACATGGAGAAGAGTAGATAAATATAGTTGGGTTGAACGAGAGGTTTTTAGGTTTTCCCTAATTTCCTCAGTTCCATCAGACAACTGCCGGGGTGGTACTAGGGCCACTTCCTCCCAAATCAAAGCCTTATCTAAAGGACGATGGGACCTCTGAATTGTAGGCACGAACTCCTTGTGTCCTTACCTTGAAGAATAAATAGATAAACGGAATTGACACATTTTTTCAAAAATCATGGCTAATAGTGTTCCTGGTGGATGAGTGGTTAAGCTCCTCGGCTTGTAATCAAGGGATCCGGAGTTTCATTTCTGGTAGGGACTAGGGTGACTAGAAGACAATGATTAAAAAGCCTGACAAATTGACTTAGAAAGCCGACGTTAATGACTTCGTAAACCTTTTTTCCCCACATGACAATTGAATTCATTAATTGCATTTATGCATCTTTGGCTCAAGCAAGCTGGGAAAGTACATGTTAAAATTATCTGTTCCTTTAGCGGCTTTCATTAGGCTTGTTCTGTAAGAATTCTTTAAATATGTCACTGCACGTTCCATGCTTTCTTTCCTTTTTTCTAATTTGAAACAAACTTAAAGTTCAGACAACTTTGTAGATATTAAGTCGGTTTCGTTCTTTTGTCCAAGCAGCATTCATTAATGAAAATACCCGTTAGCAATAAGCATTACTACTTTGTAGGGGAAGAGTTTGTGAACCAACTTTCTTTAAATTCGAAAAACGTTTTCGCTTGGTGTTTTCGCACGTTCGAAAAGTTAGTAATTTTGGAACTAAACTCTTCTTACTTTACAACTTACAAAAATGTACTGATAATAATTTGCAAATTCTGCAATGTCTGGAGTCATCGAGCCATCAGAATAATGAAAAATTAAATGTTTATAATGAGACAACTGAAAAGCAGGACAAATGGACGTCCGGCTCAACTACTAAGTCGGATACGAGACAGGACCTCTAATACCCGGACTGTCCGGCCAAAAGTAGGACATCTGACCATCTTAGTGGGGACACAAGTGATTCGGATTCCTTGTTAAACTTTAAGTCCACAATTAGGAAGCCATCATCATCGCATCGAAGGTAATAGCAATGATCCAATGGTGCCCCTGGGCCAAGATCTAAAGGGTCAAACACCTGTTTTCGGGCAAATGCCGGCTAGGCTAAAGGAGACGGTGATTATGAGAAATGAATTAAATGGTGGGATGAAGATAATGGGAACAAGCGGGAAAACCCTGAGAAAACCCACACACACAGTATCTTTCCACCACAAAGCTTACTTCGCTCGATCAGGGATCGAACCAAGGGCTCCATGCACCAGACGTGAACACTACCACTGAGCCATTGTCCCTCTTTTGCTTTCGGGAAAAACATCACATAATCATCATTATCTCTCATAAGGCAGTACCTCATTATTTAATAATTATTTTAATAAGTAAAATATATGCTTACCTTTTTTCACCTCTTCATCTGCTTCTCTTTTATTCTCACACTTCTAAGACGTAAACATCCACCAGTGATGATTCGATCGTTGCTCAAACTTCGATATTTTATCATCATCGCACTCAGGCACTTCATGTGGCAAAATCTTGTCATCGGTGGAATTCGTAACCGCTCGGTTGACGCTGTAAAAGACGTCAGTCACAGACGGAAATCCCCGCTCAAGGGATACAAACAGAAATCCAAATCATAATTCCTAACTGATTCTGCCTCAAATATCAACAATTTTAGGCATCTATTATTTATATGAATTAGGGATTTTGAAAGTATACCAATTAGAAGTATACTACTATACTACTCTAGTTGAGTAGTATTTAAACTAGAGATGCATGAAACCGTCTTTGAAACGATGTTTTTCTCACATAAGTAGCATAGGCGGAACTAGACGGGGGCCAAGCGGTGCCGGTCCCCAAGATGCAAAGCTGGCCCTCCTCAGAATTGTTCTATTGGACTGAAATAATGTTATTAATTTACCTTAATTTGCGCTTAACAATTTTAATGATTCTTGCATTCGACATGTCTATACTTATCCGCCCATCAATTATTTTTATAAAAAATATGGTCTAGTGCCTGGATGTAATAAAACCCCTGGAGCAATGTGATAGTGGGCAGTATAGCAACCTCTCAATTTCTACTATATGCGTCTTTTTCAATTTGATAGTTTTATTATGTAAATTATTTTTGTATTGACTTAGTAGTAAATTTTTCTTGTTTACATATGTATGATAAACCAGTCTTCACTCTTATTGTTATTATTTTATTTATAACATAGTAATGTCTGAATAGTTTAGATTCTTAGAGCAAATTATTAAGGTACACTAAAAATAGAAATAAAAGAGAAGAAAAGAACTGCTAAACTCAAGCGATTTCCTTCTACATACATGCATATAATACGTATTCAAAAGTAAGAATTCAATATCGTTTGTTGCTTTCCCTTCTTCCTCTTATTATTATTTATGGCAGTTGAATTCTTAAGGTATAGACTGTAATTAGATGTGCACCCAGAAATTTTTGTAGAGAGTGTCGAAAGTTAAGAGGGGTACATTATATTGAGACACAGACACGACGTTATTCTGCATCCGAGTAAACGATAAACAATTTCCAAGTAGCGGACGTTACGCACAAGAAGAACAATTTTTATGTTTTTCTTTCGAAAAGGGATTATATTTGTGCTATGTTACACACACAATATGTTTCAGACATTTTAGTTTAATACTGTAAAAGTTACATGGGTATTGCAGCAATAACAAGCAGTGTTCGTAGTTTGAGGGAAATTTTCCTACTCTAGAGAAATGTCGTAGGTAATTTCAGCAGAAGAAGAAAAAGGGAATTTTTAGATATGACGTGAAAATCCAGGGAAATTGACCAATATAAATACTTAAACTTTCCTTTGTTCTCTAGAAATAAACCAATAATAATTTCACTGTTAAATCAAGTATTATAGTTTTATTAAGGAAGTGCACACATGTCTGTCAAGTTACTAAGGTCTCATAGAGTCCCAATCGGATGAACTTTCTTTGAGTGCTCCCTTGTACAGACAAAACTCAATCATTTTTTTAAAAAAATGGATTTTTTGAGGATCCGGGTCATGTGGACCTCTTCTTGGGTGTCCCCTGGCTGCAATCATATTTGCCGACGAATGACGCTAACGATGTAACTACTACAATACACTAAAAATATCATATGTAATTCAGGAATATTATAAGAGTTGACTTATATTCTCACTCTCTTCTTTCTCTCTCTGTTAAAATATTATTATCAATTTATTCTGCTGGTTGAATCTTTGTTTCATTAAATGTTTGTAATTTTAAATTTTACAATCACTTCTGCTTCTCCATCAGGGCCACTGGTCGTAAGTGTTCTCGAAAATTCTAAATTGTAAGGTATGTAATTTAATATTTCATTGATAAGATAATGGAAAATATCTTTTATAGGAAAACGAGTTCTTAAAGTCCGTCCACAAGTCTTCTCCTCCCGAATTGTTGACCTGCTTCTCTTTAATTATATTTTTTTTTCAATATTTAAGTTGTGCGAGAAAATAGCCAACTATATTTCTCCGATTTGCTGGTTTTATATACCATTTTTTTAGTTAAAAATATTTTGTGTATAAAATTGATTGTATTTCTTTGTTCGCAAAGGTTTGTGTAATTTAGTTTCAACACTAGTAAACAACAATGATTTATTAAAACTTAAAATGAAATGAACTCTTTACGTTTTACGTCCAACGATTATGCCGGTTAGACTAAAGGAGACGGTAATGATAAGGGATGGGTAAAATGGCGGAATGAAGAAAGTAGGAGGAAACGGGAAAACCCCGAGAAAGCCCACGAGCGCGGTGTTTGTCCACCACAAAACCCACACGGCTGGGATGGAACAAGAGACTACAAGCACCGGAGATGAACGCTCTACCACTGAGCCTCTGTGCTTCTATTAAAATGAAAAGATTTTATAATTTTCTTTATATGCAGAAATGAATAAATATTAGCCCATGACTGAAAGTTATAATTTTAAACTGTCATTGCTTGTATATTTATTTGTGTTTCTGTTGGATGTAAGAGGAGGTGTAAAACTAAAGGGGAACGCGGGAGGGCAGCGTTCTCCCACTTCCAAAACTATCTACTGCGTCCCTCTGCTTCCTAAAATATACAATGAGCAAAGATAGGCATGGGGGACGGCGTGACCTCATTCATCTCCATACTTTTTGAAATCCACTTTTACCCCTTGTGTAAGAGTAAACTGAGAGCATGAGAGTTAACGTTTACAAATAATGTATTTTCGCTCAGAATTTGACGAGTAAAACAGTAATAGAACATTATGAGTTTTCATAATTACAGTAGATTTTAAGTAGTTATTTAGTAGCAACAGAATATAGGGAATGTAGAATTTTAAGCTGATTTTTGATATAATAGATTTCCACTGTACTGTTACATGACAGTGTCGTGTGAGGACAACTAAATAATATCCAGAATTGATAATGAGTGCAGGGTAAGGGGGTCTCAGAAGGAACACACATATATATATATAAAACATCTTATGAAGGACTCCTAAAAGATTTTTGCAATTTTCAGAACTAAGGGTCCATGCCTCCCACCCTTGGAAAATATCCTAGTTACGCCAATGATAAGCAGCAGGGAATTTTGGATTTTCCGTTTTCATGATTCTTTGTATTTAAATAGCTACAGTAATTTTTTATTTGTCGCAAAAATGTCCTATACTGAGTTCATGCCGAAATCGCCGTAAAATATTAGATTTTAACGATATGAGAATTGCATTTGCAACTTACAGAGATTTAGCAGATATAGTATGTGCAAGTGTGCAAAGTTTTGTATTCGTAGCTTGAACAATGTTTGAGCTGTTGAGCCTCGAACTTTGCTTCTTTCACTTACTAACTCACCTTATTCTTCAATCTTCCCAATAATTTGCAGAAAGGCACTTCATATCTTGAGTATAGAAAAATTATGAAATATCACGTAGGTCGTATCACAGATTAGTATCTACTTTTTTATCTGGGGATATTTTTATGCTACAAAAAATGAAAATTGTTTCCTTGTGCTTTATTCAACCAACCGTACTTGAAAGTCTGTTGGATTGTATTTATGTCAAAGTTACTTCGAAAGCTGGAAATCATCAAAAATTCAGATGCAAAACTGCAGCTAAGTTCTTTAGCATTAAATGGGTAAGATAGAGGACGGAACATTCAAGATTCCTGGCGACAACATATAAAAGCGACTGGAATTAACTTGTATAATTTTTGTGCATAAATGCTCATGCTAAGCACCTTATGCAAAGAACACCCAAACTGAACCGTTCGAGCTACAGAAAAAAATTTGGCATTATCATCTATCACCAAGATAAAACAATTGGAAAATTTGGATGAAGTTGGCAACGTATTTTCGTAATAAAGAACGTCTACACCGAGCCGGTAGAACTAAATAAACACAATTTGGTTCAAAGGTTTATCATGAAAGCTGCGTAACAGGAAACACACAAGCATTTAAAAAAATGAAGTAGAGATATCCAATAGTACCGCCAAAATATTTACGTAATAAAAAATGTCCAGCTTGAATCACTGAAGGAGAAAAATGAAATCTGAAATGAAGACGTACATTAAGAGAGGGTAATGAATAGGGAACGTAATCCGGAGATCCTGAAACTTGAGATTTCGGAGCTTCTTAGTCCTCATATCCCAGGATTAGAAAATTCATAGTCCCGGGATTTATTTCATAGTTTATCACTTTCTTCTCATAATTAGTGTTGTAGAAATACGTTTTTTTTCTGTGAAGTGTTCTTCAATAAAAAACATCGTTCCTTTTCATGTTTTTTTCCTACAAATCGTTTGTTTCTTTGTACCTATACGTGCAAAACTGTGTGATTATTCCATTCGGACCCACGTCATTTTTGGCGTTTTCCTACATTCTCAGTTAGTGACTTATTTCTCAAAAAACGTTCATTCGATTGATGTGGTTAAGACTTTGGTTTTTAGAAAATGGATGTGG
The DNA here is from genome assembly GCF_964235325.1 of Thermobia domestica. NCBI lineage: Eukaryota > Metazoa > Arthropoda > Insecta > Zygentoma > Lepismatidae > Thermobia > Thermobia domestica. The sequence goes on from NC_137457.1 coordinate 70,095,192, forward strand.
CTCTCTTTTGGTGTAGATTGCATTGCAGTGTTTCAATGGGTAGGAAATTATTGAGGGAAATGTAGGGGTAAAAATTTACAAAAAATCCCTAAGCGAATTTCATTCTTTTTTGTATCTATACCACTGCTGCTATATGGGACCAAGTGACATAAAAAATTCGTTGGTGTCTTGACAACATACAGTGAAATCCTGAAGTCGCTGGCTTCCATTCAAAGATAGAAAGAAAAATTTTCTGTCGTCATACAGAAGAAATGTTTACACTTTTGACTCCTCAGATTCAAAAATCAACAGATGTGCCGGGGCTACAACTTCCTTATCCTATTGAAACTCTTTATGGTGCGTTCTGCAGGGCAAAGAGGAAGCTTTCAGGTAGTGTACATTTGTTTCAATGTAGCCAACAAGAGGGAAATAATAGAAGGGAAAATGGAAATTTTCTGAATTTTTAATTTGAAATCAGGAATTAATTTTTCTGGCTGGAAAGACTCCCATCAGACAGACAAACACTTTCTGAAAATAAACCTTAGTACTCCGAAAATAGATTCTACAAGTATCATGTCGATATCTAACAAAGTAAGCATGAAATTAAAAAAAAATATCTCATTCTACCTTAGAAGTTCACCATTTCCAGAAGAGGGTTTATTATAAACCTCAAATGTACTTCCCCTAATTGTTATAGTGGAACTTTTTGTGCTGCGCTGTGTAGGATAAGAAAGAGGCTTTTAGAGACTGGTACGTTTGTTGGAGTGTAGCAAACAAGAGGGAAATAATAGAAACTAGATGTTTTTTTTTTTTCAAAATTTGCCCCTAAAATCTGGAATGAAAATTTTCTGTAGTTGGCAACACTGCTATCAGACCCCCCCCCTCCACACACACAAACCATCTGAAAATACGACATGGTATCTTTCTAATATATCCTACAAGTATTGCGACGATATATAATAAAGTAAACATGTCAATAAAAAATAGCTCATTCTATCCTTAAAAAATCACAGTTATCTTTCCAATTAGAGAACAAGGTCAACTGTAGGCATCAATTGCATTTCTCTTAATTATGCTATTGAAGCATTATATAGTGCGTTCTGAAGAGCAAAGACGAGACTTCCAGACACTGTTCCACTTTAGAGAACAAAGAGGGAAATAATAGAGACAAAACAGATAATTTCCCCTTAAAATCTGGAATGAAAATTTTCTTTAGCTATCAACACTGCTACCAGACAGGAGGAAACTGTCTTAAACTAAACATTGGTACACCACTAATACATCTTACAAGTGTTACGGTGATATTTAGGGAACAAAGCATCTAATTACCAAAAATACATTACCTTAAACAGAAAAGTAGCGAAAAGCTACAAAAGTCAAGGGTTAAAACCTAAATACAAATTTTTCGTGCGCCCCCTAATTAGCGCATTGTAACGATCTGTACTTGCGTTTGTTAAGTAAGGACAAATGTTCGATTGGCGTAAATTGACTTGCACTCGGACTTATAGGTACGGATTTATAAACAAAAATTTCGTATTTTTTCCCGAAATTTAGGGAAATTTTAATTACCCTAATTGGCAACACTGCGCGCAGGCCCGTCCAATTGATTTCAACAATCCATCCGAGGTATATACCTGGCAAGTCTAAGGTCTTTCTAGAACGAAGGAAGCTACAGGGAAAAAAGAAGTAAAAGAAATTCGAAATTAGAAAATTTTCGAATATTTGACTAGGGTGAAATTTGAGAAGAAAATTGGACACCAGAAGAAAAATTAATTAATATGATAAACTATGATCAAACCATATTTGGCAAGAATAATATCCCGATATCTTAATTAGTGTCCACACAGGAGTGGATTAAAAAAGTGACACTACCGTGTGTGCCACTTTGGCCACCTGGGCCACCGAGTGTTCATTTGATTATCTTTTTTGACTACTAACCCATCTTGTTGTTGTAGTTATAGTCTCGACTATTAATAATATCGTTGTTTTAAACAATAACTTTATAAGGAAAATTTTCTCTGCTTTTTACATCTTAGTTCCCAGTGGCGGCGATTGAACGTTAAAAGGGGGGCAAGACATTAACTGAATATTTGTATATCAGTGTTAATATACAAATTTCCCTGGTTGAAACTATATATATTAATAGGCAATTTCCCCCCATTTGCCCCCCCTAATCAACGCCCATGTTAGTTCCAGCACTGTTGGTGAGAAATGCAGGGTGTTTCAAAATGAATATAGGGGATTTAAGTCTTCATAGTATTTATTACATTTTACGTACAATTATAAGCAATTTATCAAGTAAAAGAGTACCTCAAAGAGTCTTTGCTACAAGTTTTGGATGTGAGATTCATTAGTAACACGGCACACATCTAGTCGATAGGCGAGAAAGGCCCATAAACTTTCCGCCATATTGCATAAAACACATTCAATTTTCGGGAGCCTCGTTTCAACTGTACCATCTTCTGAGGATTTGCAGACGGCCAGATGCAAACATTATGAGGGCTCACATTAGCTCTTAGGTGAAATGTCGATTTATCACGGAAGACGACACGATCCAGGAAATCTTCATTGTTATGCAGCAATATTTCACTTGCAAAATTGGCACGTAAACGTTGTATGTAGGCTTTAGACCTGTAGCAACTACAAACGATAAGGATATAGTTGCAAGCGTCTCCTTCACATTCTTCACGCAGACGGTTGCACTGTACAGATTCAGTCTTTACTAAAACACAAAAAGCTTTCTGCTCTCTAGTCTCCATCTTTGCTACTTGCTCTTTCTAACGGCAGACAGAGGAAACAATACATGTACATGCGTGAGTACAAATTGTTTGAGTTGCTCTTTCATTAGATATAATATTTATAATTGTAAGTTAATTGTAATATATACTACAAAGTTTCAAAACTATTAATTTTGAAACAGCCTCCATTGCTTAAAATTGTCGTCCTATATCCATGTCGTGTATATACATATCATCAGGGCCGGCCCAAGGCAATTTGTCGCCCGTGCAATGGCATAATTTGCCTCCTCCCCCTTTCTCCAGAAAGAACAAATCTTAAAAGTTACGATTTTAAGTATGCTACTCCAGCATATGAACAACAAAGGGAAGGGCAACTGCAGTCGCACTCAAAAAGGCTTAAATACTTAGTAAAAATGCAATCCCGTTTTTTCTGTTTTTTTCTATAATATTATTCTATTATGTTATTGAAAAATAAAGCAAACACACCTGCAGAGGAAAGATGGTAATCCTTTTTATAGATTTCAGTATCGAGCTTTAATATCAATGTATCAGTTTGCAATTCCAGTCCAACTAGCTCTTTTATCTTTATTTTTTATTTTTCTTCTACATCTGTTAAACATGTTTTAAACCTCTTTCTATCTTCAATGATAAGGAACTTGTTTCTGACAAAATCAAGACTAGTTGTCATATCAAAACTGTGATAGCTTACTAAAGGGAACATATTCGCTACTACTCGAGAATTGAATTCTTGCATTTGACAACAATCAAGCAATTTATGCTCGGATTTATTCGACCATTTGCTTTAGCATTGTCCATAAGACTTTAAACTAATGCAGCCTAAACATAATTTATGATGGTAGCATTCAAATAGGTCAGTTTGGTAAGTGTAACTACCATCATCATGAAGCATGTTTCCAAACAAGAAATATTTAATTTAAATTATATAATTATGACAAATTTTGCCGGACCCTCCAAACTTGCCTCTCCATGAAATTGCACGTGTTGCATGTATGGTAGAGCCGGCTCTGCATATCATATATATCTAGTACACAAATTGTTTATATATGATATTTAGAAAAATACGATTCGGCAAATTAGTATTAGTTTTTACCTTTACACTAGTTATTTGACTTTTATACTGTTAATGACATTATTTTCATACTTATTAAAGGCCTGATTTCACGAAAGAACAAAATTTCATTTCTACTTTTATTTGTTAGTTGATATTGATGAAAACTCTTGAAACCCGAGTTGTTAATAGGTATGGTATTCATGTAAATTGTAAAATATTTGTAGCGCATCAGTATCTACCGTTTAACATATGTTGCATTTTACGGTGATTACATCTACAAAAAAATATATCATACTTAAATAGACGTAAGATGCATTACAAATGACTATTTGAAAAAAAAGCGAAAGGCAATGTTTTCTTTCTAAAAAAAAACGTCAATTTCTGAAAAAAAAATGCGAATCATCTTAACAAAAGTTTGTTTCAATACGGTAGTATTAACCCTGCCAAAACAAGACAAAACATTTGTACATATAAATTAATTTTTCTTACTGAACAGTTTATTTTTGTCGTGCAATGAATTTTTGCTTTCATTGGATAACCACTTTGTATGTATGTCACTACAGGGATTAGTGATGTGCAAAGCAAGAGCAAGACCAACTGGAAATCCTAATTCAGCTCTTCACTGACTTCGAAATTAGAACTTCTTTGTACTAGGAACCTATTATTATGATTATGATTATGATTATTATTATTATTATTATTATTATTATTATTATTATTATTATTATTATTATTATTATTATTATTATTATTATTACAGATGTTGAAGAATACAATCTCGAAACAAGTCACACACAATAAGCAAGTATTCGTGAAAACAAAGAGAGAGTGGTTCAAGAAGCTTGCAGGGTCTAAGGAGAGAGGCGTAAGAATAGGATTTAAAAGGTTGTTAATCTCTGGTATACGCAGATGACAAATCGCACGGCTTACATATTCTGAAGTGGATTAAATCCACTTGGGATTACTAAAAGTAGTGCTCTGAACGGGTCGGGTCAGGTCAAGATTCATACCAACCCGACCCATGACCAGAGTCGCTCCGACACGACCCGACCCGTTTCAGAGCACTAAAAAAAGCTTAAATTCAGAATATGTGGATGTATAGGGGATATGAAAATAGTCATTTGAGTATACCAGGGATTCTCAAACTTCCAAATCTTGCGTCTTCCTCCTTATACCTTCCATAGGCCTGCTTCGTGCCTCCGACATCTCTTTGTTTTGACATTCGGGCTTATCGTGTGTGAGTGCTTTAGAGATTGTCGTATTCAATAGTTACTTCTCAAATCAATAATAATAGTAATAATAATAATAATAATAATAATAATAATAATAATAATAATAATAATAATAATAATAATAATAAATTTTAGTTCAAACAAGTTCTAATTTCTATGTCAGTGCCATATTTAAGAAGGGATAGAATTTTTTTATAACCGCTGCTATCCTCCTCCCCAGGTTCTTTTAAATTGCGGTGAGAATTTGATCAAATAACACAGATTTATGATATAGATTTTTAAATGATCTATTTTGGAACAAATTCAAGTAGCTAAACTGCAGGTTTTGCATTATTGTCTTTTTCTTAGTCTTGGAAAAGAAACAAACATATTTGTCCAGTTTTTTTGATTCATCTCTGTCGTTTTGCACAACTAAAAGAATTATCAAGAAATATTGCAAATGCAAAGGTTGGTACCCCTGTGCATTGAATGGTTTAATAATCATAATGGAATGAAATGTATGGGAGCGTATATTTCGGGTTTCATAATCGTATAGAATGAACGCATTCCACTTAACCAATCGAATGAAAAATGAAGATTTTTTTTATGGAAAGTTGGAAAACCAAAACCGATTTTTAATCTGGCTATATGTGACGCTGACAATATTCGCACTTAGAAATGAATGTTCTCATCGTTTTCCTGCAGAATATAATGGATGCAACAATGGTAATCGTCTTTAATTATATATATATATATATTCTCTTAATTCTTTCTCATATTATTAGGTAACATGTAATAAGTAACATCATCTGTATTACACTAAGTGCATTTATCACGGGATTAAGGCAGGTCATCGTAACACTGATGTATCATTAAATCTACCTTGAAGTTAGTGAGCTGAAATCCCTGTAAAAACTACATTTCGATTCCACCATTTCCATACGAATCTCTAAACTTGACCAGTGTTCTCACTTTAGAAGTCGTCTTCTCAATCCAAACGAAAATCCTTCTGAAGTGTAAACTCATCGTTCCTTTATACATTGTTTGAATGTAACGTTAAATGTGTGGACCTGGTAGTACAAGGTGATATGGACTAAACGATAGTCAGTGAATGGGATTGTAAGTGAATGAGAGAATAAGTAGAATTAGTCGACGTCGTATTAGTGACAAAACTTTGATCTCTTGACACCAGAAATGGGAGAAATATATCGATAAATACTTCTACGAACAGAATATTTGTCAGTTACGATTAGTAAACGTAATTTTATGTGTGTGTATAAAAAAGAAATAAACTTATATGCGTGAACATCAGAAAGGGTCCTCCGATAATACATGTGATATTATAACTCATCTAGAGCTACGAAATTACTTTTTAAATTTTCAGAAATGAGATAAAGTATCATTTCTAACCCTCACCTCAAGCTTTTTTTCACTCGTCGTATTGTAGACCGTAGTTATTCCCGGACTTAGGGACGTAAAACTAAAAGATTTCATTTTATATATACCGTAAATACGCGCGTAATTTTCGCCCTCACGTAACTTTCGCATCCCAATTTTGAAGGATATTTTCTGGATATTTTATTTTCCTCGCGTAATTTGCGCACGCGAAGATTTGACGGTGATTTCTAAGGTAAGAAACTTCTTAATCAATTTTTAATGTTATTTTTCTACAAATTTAGAATTAGTTGTTTGTTGTCAATTCTTACTACAAAGAAAATGTGTACCGGTATTTTCGTGTTATTTTGACTGGGGAAAAAAATAGATGATCTTCACTGATGTGGATATTTTTTTCCCCGCATAATTTACGCACCCTTGTTTCAAAACAACTTTTTTCGTCTAAAAAAAGTGCGAAAATTACGCGAGTAAATACGGTATATAACTTTGCATTGCTATTCTTCAATCTCGTGTGTGGATTGATACACTTACATGTATATTTATTGCATGTTTATACATTTCTGTGTTTGCTTTCTTAATAGATGTAATAAATGTTCGTCAATTGTAGTTAGATGATTTCTTTAAAATATTTTACCCACGTCTATACACTGTCCTGCATGTATGTCAGTGTGCGTGAATGAATGACAAATTTCGTTTTAAGTGGTAGCATTTAATATTGATTTACTATGATAGTGTTCATAATAAATGTGTAATGGTATGTTATATGTATTATTGTATGACGGCGGTCATGAAAGATAACTAATTATAAAGTAGACTAAATCGGCTCTATGAGAAAAGGCAAAACAACAGGATTATCCTTGTCTTTTCAGAAATCTCAAAACTTCCATTTGTCAAGAATATATACATTACTTTAATTTTTTATTTTCTTTGCTGATTCAAATGTGTGTTCGATCTCCATTATGAGAATGCAAATACTGGATACAGGTTATATAACATCTGGAAATAATGGACAAACAATTACATTAAAACTTCTCGTCACCTGGGCTGGGTTAGGGCAACTCCCACTTGCGCAACTCCCTTTATGCAGGTTAGGATAATATGAGGGAACATGTGTCTCTAATTCCGGAATTCATCCTCAAGTAATAACCTTCGAATATGAATCACCTTTTAATAAATATTCAAATTTCTTTACCATTTTTGTATAATTATGCAGTAATCCTTTATCCCTAGTTCCTTCTTCCTCTCTCCTTTTCCTCTTTCTCTGTTCTTCCTTCCTCTTCAAATTTCTCCTACCGTCTTCTCTTCCCCTCACTCTTTCTATCTCTGTTTCTAATAAAACTGAAGAGTGGTCGTGTCTGGCAGTTTTTGTTATAGACATGGTCATTAAACTGCTTTGATATTTCTATTCGCAAATCAGATATGTATTAATTAAGCCTAATACATACATATGAAGCCAAAAACCCAAACTTCATCCATTTTTTAATTTCATACTTACTAAAATTATCAAATTGAAGATGCAGTTCAAAATAGAAGGCGACTACACACCCTGTTCCCCGTTTTCTCTATTTGAACCTTTAGATTTAATTAGTAGAATTTCTAAAGCCCAGTTGTTCAGTTAATGTTGAACATTGGTTCTTACCTTACCATAACAGTAGCAATTACTTATATTTATATGGCGGTTAGTTAATCAAAACTCGGAAGAGGCGCAATTTCGCGTTGTTGCCAAAACAAAAGTTTTATATTGTTGTAGCCATTCTAACTATAATGCTATCTCTATTTTAGTAATACTGAATAATCTGATTATATAAACAATGCGAATGACATTTTTAACCATAAGAATATTAGCAACATTTTTCTTACTACAGCCATACTAAAAACAAGTATTGTATAAATAGCAACTCATTATTTATATATTAACTACGCAATAGTCAAAATTACAATACAAATTAGCAATACTCCTCAACAATATTTTTATTGCCAATTCAGCTGTACCTTTTTTCAAGAGGTTTTTCCTCTTTAATCCTCGTTTTCAATTTTATAGGGATTTTAAGTAAAATTTAGGAATGGTCCCTCATACACTAATTTCCACGTGATTTGATCATTAATATTTCACGTAGGCCTATGATATTTTACAGTGTGTGCGCCTGATTTTCGAACACCAGCAAAAGCACCAGCGAATTTTAGAATCTCAGAACGATTATTTTAGCTTAGAATGGAATAGATTACAGTAGGGTAGAGTTGAGTAATTTAGGTTAATTTAGTTTTTTGCAAGAGATGGGACCATGAGTACCTTTACGCCGAGTACGTTCTACGGCCGCGCGCATATAGTGCCACATACAACATAATAAATAACCAATAACAAGCACGAATTTCAATACCTAAAACACTTATATCAACTTACTAACACCCACTTTTCCTCTGAAAAAAAAACTAAAAGTGATTCTCCAATTCCCCCAGGTAAGTTTTCTAAAAATGTTCGGGGCTTTCGGCACCTAACCCAAATTTACAAAAGTAAGAAATGATTTGATTCGCTGAACACAAAGCAGTGATCACAGATTACATAGACTACATTCTCACATTGTCTACGCGTTGTTTACGTGAAAAGGTAGATCGATTTTTACGCGTAAAACCACATCTCTGTTATTCAGTTTAATAGTGTATATGATGCAGACACGCCTAACTTAGAACAGGAAGTGTTTCATATATTTATTTCGTATACGGAAAAAGGCTTAACTTCTAAGGAACTCTCACAGTACTTGCACAAATACAAGTTACGGGTCCAATTAGTAAATCCTCTCCTCTGGATTTCGTATATACGAAACTGTTCAAACTACAGCTAACAGCATAGGGAATCAACAAATCGTTTAAGTGGCACGATTCACGTCAGGAAAAAAAACAACTTCCTCCTATGAACAATTATTTTCGAGCAAAAGATTTCGTAGTTTCACAATAAACTTACATGCTCACGTTGCAGTTTTTTTTGCTGCGGACTGTGCACAAGAATAACACTTATGACTTAACGAAGGAACTTACTTACTTTAAATTTCTTGTTAGACGCCCAACTTACTTATTCATTCTATTAGTCACCCGTACAGTTTGCCCTTTATCTATATGAAAGGTGCGCAACCATCTACTTTCGGGTCTTGTTTTTTCGATATGGCATCGTCGAGTCTCATAACACATGTCCTGTTATCGTCTCATTGAAAAACAGCACAATCTATAAGACTATCCATAAGCTCAGTAAACGATAGTAAGTGTGCGTCACTTCACACCCGGTAGTTGAAAAATCACCTTTTTTTTGGCAGGACGTCCCGAGAGCAAGGATTCAATTTTCCAGTGTGGCATGATACGCCATGACCCCCGTACCGTCCAACATTGGAAAATCGAATACCTGGAAAACTCGTTCTTTTTAATGAGGATATACTCGTTCTCTTTTACTACCACTAATTGAGGTGTACTCGTTCCCTTTTATGAACACTTTTTCGACCCCTATTTTACATTGCACATATTTCATAAGATTATGATCTCATTTTCCAACCCTATTTACCATAGCAAATGCTACCAACATACCAGATAATAATGGGAGTATATTGGTAGTATTTCAACCTTTTCAACTCCTATTGTGCCAAAACAGAAATTACTTAATACAATGAACATACAATCCAATCAGATATTACACAGAGGCTACGAACATACTATATCTCATAAAAGAGTATGGGCTATTTTTAAACACTATTTAACATAGCACAGATTACACACCTTATTTAATCCAGCAGAGAATATGAACTAATAGCAGGGGTGTGTTCGTTCTCTTTGATGAACATTTTTCAACCTCTATTTTAACATAGCAGAAAGTAGTTAATACAACGATCACATAATCCAATCAGATATTACGAAGAGACTACGAACATAGCAGAGCTAATAAAAGACTAGGAACACATTTTCAAAATCTTGTTTAACATAGCAGGAATTACATAATACTACGAACTAGAAGCAGACCTCATAATAGTGTTTAATGTATTTTGTACCCCTACTTTAACATAGCAGAGATTACACAGAGACTACGAACACATATTTTCGCATCCCCTATGTATAAAATAATATGGCATATTTTTTAAAATCACTATTTAACGTAGCGCAGATTAAAAAAGAAAACTATATAACACAGCAGATAATATGAACTTTTAACAACAGTGTAATCGTTCCCTTTTATTAAACACTATGAAACATAACAGAAATTACACAAGAATTACCCACTACTATATGTCCCAAAAATACTGACCATTGAGGACAAAGATCAAATATTTAAACCATAATAACTCGTAAACGGAGCAACATATTGTGGTTCTGTTTCCACATTCAGTAATAGGTCATAAACTACAACATGTCTCAAAAGTAGTTACCATCGAGGTCAAAGGTCAAATATTTAAACCCGAAAAAATTGTAAACGTAGCAACGTATTGAGGTAGTGTTTCCACATTTAGTAATGGGCCATTACCTACTACATATGGCCATCGAGGTCAAAGGTCAAATAATGAAACCAGAATAACTCGCAAAAGAAGGAACATATTGAGATGATGATTCCACATTAAGTAACAGGTCATCAACTACTACATGCACCTAAGTGCTGACAATCCAAGTCAAAGGGTAAATATTTAAAAATGAAAAACATTTAAACGTTGCCATATACTGAGGTGGTGTTTCCATATTTAGTAATGTGTTATCGAGTACTACACGTCGCAAACGTACTGACCATGGAGCACAAAGGTCAAATATTTAAATCCTAATAACTTTTGGACGGTGCCGCATATTGAGGTGGTATTTCCATATTTAATAACAGGCCATCAGCTGCTACATTTTCCGAAACTACAGACCATCAACGTCATAGGTTAAATTATTAATCCTGCACAATTTTTAAATGGAGACATATAGTGAGTCGCTGTTTCTACATTTAGTATTAGGTCATCAACTGCTACGTGACCCAAAGGTACTGACCATCAAGGTCAAAGGTACTGACCATCATTGAGCGAACTACTTAAACCCGAATAAAATGTAAATGAAGCTACGCATTGAGGTAGTGTTTCCTAATTTAGTAATAAGAAGTTACCTAATACACGTCCCAAGAGCACTGGTCATTGAGGTCAAAGGTCAAATAATTAAACCAGAATAACTCGCGAAAGAAGCCACATATTGAGACGATGATTCCACTTTTTGTAATAGGTCATCAACTGCTACGTGACCCAAAGGTACTGACCATCGAGGTCAAAGGTCAAATATTTAAACCCGAATAACTCGTAAACGTAGGGACGGATAAATGTATATGACCTTGTATCACATTTTGAACTACTCCAATCATAGAAGGAATAAATTTAGGTGTTCTGCGTTTTACACCCACTAAAAAATGAACGACCATTTTAGGTAGGTCAGTATTTTATACCATGTTACATTATTTAAATAAAGAAAGGAATAAATTTATAACTGTAAAAAGTTAAAAACACCAGTAAACTGGCTCAGAATTTCTAAACAATTTTGTACTATTTAAACAAAGGAAGCAATATATTTTGAGCGAACTATTCAATTTTGTAGCAATAAGAATAATGCGAAAAAGGACCATTTTAAAAACTCTGAATTTTGTATCATTTTGTACTACTCAAATAAGCGAAGAAATAAATTTAGATAGCTTTGTATGAACCAGAAAAACAATGAAGAATGAATAAAAGTTGAGTGGGCTATTTCCTTATGTACCAACTGGAAAAATGAAGGACTTGCATTGTATTATTCAAATAAGCGAAGGAATAAATTTTACTTACGAGAAAAGTCGAAGAAAGCATTTTTTTACTAACTCAGCATTTTATACCTTTCTGAGCAATTCAAATAATCGATTGTATAAATTTGAGTGATCTATTTTATTTTTTACCAATCACAAGGCCCGTTTTAACTATCTCAACTATTTATACCTTTTTGTACCATTTAAAAACTGGGGATAATTTGAGCAGTCTATTTTATTTTTGTACACATCAGAAGAAAAGCAAAGAATGACCATTTTAACTAGCTCAGCATTTTATACCCTTTTGTTCCATTTCAAGAAATCAATAAATACATGCGGGTAACTTATTTCCTTTTGTACTAACGAGAAAAAAAGCGAAGAGCGACCATTTTTAACTGGTTTAGAATTTTATACCATTTATTAGACATACGAAGAGTTGAATTTCTGTGATCTATTTCGTTCTGAACCAAACAGATAAAAAGTTACACACATAAATAAAGGAATAAATTTGTGCTAACCAGAAAAAAGAGAAGGAAGATATTTACCACAAGATCAGCATCTTATACCTTTTTTCTTTTCCTACTCAAACAAGCGAAGCAATATATTTGAGTGGCTTCTTTACTTTTGTACCAAACATTTATATCTTTTTGTACTACGCAAATAAACGATGGAATGAAATAGTACTAATCAGATGGAAAAAAAGAATTTCTATTTAGCTAATTGAAAATTTTATAACTTTTGTACTGCACAAATAATGGAAGGAATAAATTTGACTAGTCTATTCTATGTTTGTACCAATCATAAGAAGAACAAAGAAGGTCCATTTTAACTAGATCACCTCTTTATATCTTTTTGTGCTATTCAAATAAACGAAGTGTTAAAATTGGAGTGACCTATTTAATTCTGCACCAAGCATAATAGAGTGAAGAACCAATAAATTTGGGTATTTTATTTACCTGTGTAACAACGATAAAAAGAACAGAAATATCATTTATAAATGGTTCGGTATTTTGTACCTTTAGCACTATTAAAATAAACGAATTAATAAATTTATAGTAACCGGAAAAAGGGAAAAGGATAATTTTTAGTAGCTCAGAATTTTATAACATTTTGTACTACTCAAATAAACGAAGGAATAAATTTGAGTATCGTATTTACTTTCGTACCAACGAGAAACATTGCGAAGGTCCATTTTGACTAGATCAGAATTTTGTACCATTTTTGGGTATTCAAGTACAAGAAGGAACTTAATTTCAGTCGCCTACTTTAGTTTTGTACCAACAAGAAAGAAGCGAAGAAGGTCGATTTTAACCAGCTTAGTATTTCTGTACTATTTTATATTTATTCAAATGAACAAAATAATGAATTTGTATTTCCTATTTCCTTTTGTACCGAGCAGAAAAAGCAAAGATATGTAATTTTGCTAGCTCATGTTGTACTACTCAAAATAAACGAAGGAATAAATTTGAGTAATGTATTCAATTTTGTACAAAGCAGAAAAAAGTGAAGAATGAGTAAATTTGGGTGATCCATTTACCTGTGTATCAACGATAAAAAAAGAGAAGAAATGCCATTCTTAACTCGTTCAGCATTTTATAACTTATTGTACTATTTAAACAAACAAAGGAATTTGAGTGTCCTTTTCAATTTTGTAGCAACGATAAAAAATAGCAAAGAAATGTCATTTTAAGTAAGAATTGTACTTCTTGTGCTATTCAAACAAACGAAGGGATAAATTTGAGTAATCTATTTAGTTTTTTACCAACCTAGGAAAGGCGAAGAAGGACGAACGAGCTTTAAGTAGCTGAGTGTTTCTGTACTATTTCGTACTACTCATATAAATGAAGAAATAAATTTGAGTGGCTTATTATTTGTGTCAATCAGAAACAAGGACAATTTTAACTAACTTAGCATTTATACCTTTGGCGTGATTCAAATAAACGAATCAATAAATTCGAGTGGCCTACTTAGTTGTGGTGCTAGATTTTGTACTATTTTCTTTATTTTTATGTCACCCCGAGAAAGGCCCATTTTAAAGTTTTGCAGTCTAATCTTTCTGATGCAAACTTGTAATTCAATATTTTATAGCATTTTTGTACAAGGAAAGCTATATTACTATGTTAACTCACTTTTGTATACCATTCACCCCAGTGAGGATTTAAACGTGCGAAGGTAGCATAAGCATTAGTTCCTTAATTGTGGGCTTGTGTGAAAGGTTGGACGAGTGGAAGACTGTCTTTATTTCTGATGATGAATTTTACTTTTGAGTGAAAATGCTTAAATTCTTTAAAAGGACGATAAGACCCTATAGATCTTTATATTTAAGCAATGATTCTTATATTTGGGAATGACTATTTTTGTTGTTTAAGTATTGCGTTGGGGCGACGTGAAAAAATCTATTTTTATAATGGTTATTTTTGTATTTTATGATATTTTATTAATCACTGTTAGAGTAAGTTACCTCAGGGATAACAGCGTAATTCTTTTTGAGAGTTCATATCAACAAAAGAGATTGCGACCTCTATGTTAGATTAAGAATTCATCTAGGTGCATAAGCTTAGTATTATAGGTCTGTTTGACCTTTAGAATATTATATGACCTGATTTCAGATCAGCGTGAGGCAGATCGGTTTCTATTCCTTAGCCTGAAATAATACTTCAGTAAGAAAGGACCAAGTACTAATAATATTTATGATTAAGTAATAGAAATAATTGATAATTACCTTGGCAGATAAGTGCATTAAATTTAGTATCAAATAATGGATGTAGTGAGTCCAGATAATAGTTTATTATGCTTATATCATAGGTGTTATTTCTTACTTCATTTTGATTATCTGTGTTTTAACTGGTGTTGCATTTTTAACTTTACTAGAACGAAAGGTTATAGGATATATTCAGATTCGGCAGGGCCCAATAAGGTAGGTATTTGTGACTTACCACAGCTTTTCGCGGATGATATTAAGTTGTTTCCTAAAGAACACGTTTTTCTACTATATCTAATTATTATCTTTCTTATTTTGCCCATTTTTTAGTTAATTTTTATCTTTATTGGTGTGATTAATTATTTCTTACTTAAGTATTACGTTTACCTTTTCTTTAGGATTACTATTTTTTGTGTTGTATTAGAATAGGTGTGTATACTGTAATGATTGCTGGGGGTCTTCTAATTCTTCATATTCTTTGCTAGGTGGTCTACGGGAGGTTGCACAGACTATTTCTTATGAAGTTAGTTTTGCTTTACTTTTATTATCTTTTGTGTTTTAGCTGAGAGATATAGATTATTAAACTTTGTTATTTTCAGGAGGAGTTATGATTTTTGTGAGTTACTTTTACTTTAGGATTGGTGTAATTTGCTTCTTGCTTGGCGGAGACTAATCGCACTCCTCTTGATATTGCTGAAGGTTAATCAGAGCTTGTTTCTAGGTTTAATATTGAATACAGAACAGGAGGGATTGCTCTTATTTTTGGAGCTGAGTATCCTAGTATTTTATTTATGAGAGTTTTAGATAGCATTTTGTTTATATGGTATGATATTTTTTCTATTTTATTTTTTGTATGGCAGTATTTATTTCTTTTGGATTTATTTCGGTGCGAGGCACGTTGCCTCGGTTTCGTTATGATAAGTTAATATACCTTGCTTGAAAGTTTTTCTTATCACTTTCTCTTAATTATCTTTTATTTTTAGGTGGTTTGCAAGGAAGGCCATTAAGTTATGGTACTACATTTTTTAATTCCAATCTTTTATACCAACAGAAGAAAATTATTCCTTTTAAATAAGCAACACATTGTTGTGATAGTTCTTGTATGGAAAAACACTAGGTTCATAGGTCAAATTCGTTATAAGCAAAAATGCTAAACAAGAAGCATTGCTAAATAAACATTATTTGCCTTTCCCAACACTAATAAGGCTTATAGTTGTATGGTTAATGGACGTGCATTTGGGGAATTAAGTCTTACGTTTAATTATTAGTTGACATAACGGGGACGCTAATGTTCGAAGCTTCCCGGTCACTAACTAAATATTTGAACATAACATTTAACCTACATGACTTGTCATTGAAATTCAATTTCGGTTACATACGAAAAGAAATTCAATATATAAGAGTATCTTCAATTTTTACTTAATTCTGTATAACAGACTCCATATCAATTAGCATTACTAAGGAATTAAAATGCATTAAGGGAAAATAATAAAGACTCAGAAATTATGAACGTAGTAGGTAAAGAAGAAATAACATTCTTGGCCATTTTGAAACACCGTGCTGATAAATTAAAAAGCAGAAGGAAAACCAGAATATAATAATTAGATGTAGTTACGAACAATAGATCATATCAAAGTAAAAAATCATCTCTCCAAGGACGAGAAAAGTTTTCAAAGTTCTATGTTGCCCACCAACTGTAAACAGTTCTTAATTATTAGCTGTGAACACTTTTATTCAACTCTGAAAACTTTTGTTCTTTCTGATGTTTTGTGTATATTAAAAATTCAATTCCTGCAGACATTTAAGCTTACCAATATTAATGCACTTTAAATAAATAAAGAAGGTACATTACAAATGCATTACCTAATATTTATATTTTAGTATAGTGAGGGTTCTAAGGTACAGCCTATTGAGCGCAAATATGTTTCTTATATAACATAGGGCACCTTACTAGTTTGGAAGGCAAACGGCTATTAACATAATTTTTTCTACTTCTTTGCTTAGTGTAACTTCATTAGGCAGAAGCTTCTTATATTGTGCATTTCTTTTACATGACGGGAGAGGCATTAATATTTATTTAGCAATGCTTCTTGTTTAGCATTTTTCCTTATAATGAATTTGACCTATGACCCTAGAGATCTATCACACAAGAAGTATCACAACAAGGTGTTGCTAATTTAAACGGAATATTTTTTCTGTTGGTACAAATTATTCGAATTTAAGAATGTAGTACCATAACTTAATGTCTTTCTTTGTTTAAATGGTATACAAAAAATTGCACGAACCTAGTAATATGCCTCTACTTCGGAAAAATGCTACAAAATATTGAATTATAATTTGGCACCAGAAAAATTGGACTGCAAAACTTTAAAATGGCCTTTCCCGAGGTGGCACAAAAATATACAAAATAGTACAAAATCTAACACCACAACTAAGTAGGCCAGACAAATTTATTAATTCGTGTATTTGAATCCCCTAGAAAGGTATAATGTTGAGCTAATTAAAATGGCCCTTGTTTCTGACTGACAAAAAATAGGCCAATGAAATTATCTTTTATTTGAGTAGTTCAAAACGATACAAAAATACTGAGCTAAATAAATTGGTCATTCTTCGCCTTTGTTAGGTTGGTACAAAACCAAATATACTACTCAAATTTATCCCTTCGTTTGTTTGAATATCAAAAGAAGTACAAAATACTTAGTTAAAGTGGCATTTCTTTGTTATTTTTTCTCGAAGGTACAAAATTGAGTAGGACACTCAAATGTATAACTTCTTTTTTTAATAGTACAAAAAGATGCAAAATTCTGAACCAGTTAAAAATGTTATTTCTTTTCTTTTTTGTCGTTGATACACAGGTAAATGGAATATCCTAGTTTATAGATTCTTCATTTTTTTCTGTTTGGTACAGAATTGAATAGGTAATACAAATTTAACCCTTCGTTTATTTAAATAGCACAAAAATCTGCAAAGTTGGGAGCTAGTTAAAATGGACCTTCTTTGTTTTTCTTCTGATTGGTACAAACATAGAATAAATCACTCAAACTTTTTCCTTCCTTTATTTGTGCAGTACAAAAGTTATAAGATTCTCAGTTAGTTAAAATGGTATTTCTTCTTTTTTTTCTGGTTAGTACAAATTTATTCCATTGTTTATTTCCGTAGTACAAAAACATATAAATGTTTGGTCCAAAGTAAATAAACCACTGAAATTTGTTCCTTCGTTTGTTTGAGTAGCACTAAAAGTATAAAGTTAGTGAGCTAGTTAAAATTGACCTTTGTATTTCTTCTGATTGGTAGAAACATAGAATACTCTACTCAAATTTATCCTTCCTTTATTTGCGTAGTACGAAAGGTATAGAATTCTCAGCTAATTAATATGGTCTTTCTTCGCTCTTTCTGGTGAGTACAAATTTATTCTTTTATTCATTTTTGTAGGTTTTTTATGTTGTGTACAGAACTAACAGAAATTTTACCCTTCGTTTGTTTAAATATTACAAAATAGTATAAAATTCTAAACCAGTTAAAAATGGTCTTTTTCGCCTTTTTTCTCGTTCTTACAAAGGAAAGAAGACACCCGTGACTATTTATTCATTTATTTAAATTGCACAAAAAAGGATAAAATGATGAACTAGTTAAAATGGTCCTTGTTTGCTTTTTTTCTGATGGGTGCAATAACAAAATAGACTATTCAATTTATCCACAATGTTTTAAATGGCACAAAAAGATATAAAATGCTGAGATATTTAAAATGGACCTTGTGATTGGTAGAAAGATAAAATAGACCACTCAAATTTGTACAATCGATTATTTGAATAGTACAAGGAGGTATAACATGCTGAATTCGTTAAAATGAGCCTTCTTCGACTTTTCTGGTAAGTAAAAATTTATTCTCTTGCTTATAATAATAATAATAATAAAAGGTATAATATCCCGTCAGTTTTTCCAGTTTTTATATAAGAAAATAGTCCACTCAAATTTTATTCATTCTTCACTTCTTCCTGGTTCGTATAAAACTATCCAAATGTATTTCTTTACTTATTTGAATATTATGAAATGACATAAATGTATGAATTTGTTAAAACGGTTCTTCGCATTTTTCTACTTGCTACAAAATTGAATAGCGCACTCAAGAGTTATACCATTATTTGTGCAAATAGTGCAAAATAGTATGGAACTTCTGAGCTAGGTAAATGTTTTTTTCGTTTTTTTCTGATTTGTACAAAATTTATTCCTTTTTTATTTAAATAATGCAACATGGTTAAAATGCACAGCTAGCTAAAATGGTCGTTCATTTTCTTTCGTGGGTGTGAAACGTAGAACATCTAAGTTTATTCATTCTATTATTAGAGTAGTACATAATGGTATAAAAGTCTGAGTTAGTTAAAATGGTTCTTCTCTTTTTTAAGTTAGTACAAACTTATAACTTTGTTAATTTGAGTAGTACAAAATCGTATAAATGTTTGGTACCGAAGTAAGTAGAACAGCCAAATTTATTCGCTCTTTACTTTTATGTTCTTGGCCCAAAACACAATATGTTATACAAATTTATCCGTCCCTACGTTTACGATTTATTCGGATTTAAATATTCGACCTTTAACCTAGATGGTCAGTACTTTCGCAACATGTAGCATTTAATAACCAATTATTAAATGTCGCTTCAATATGCGGCTCCGTTTGAAATTTATTAGGGTATAAATATTTGAGCTTTTACCTCGATGGTCAGCACTTTAGGTACATGTAGTTGTTAGTGAATGCTTGTGTAATTTCTGCTATATTATATAGGGGTTAATAAAAGGGAACGACTACCCTCCTTCTAGTGTTTCATATTCTCTGCTGTAATAAATAGGGGCTTTAATCTGTGCTATATTAAATATTGATTTATAAAATAGGCTATATTCTTTTATACATAAGGGTTTCAGAAATAACGATTCATTGTCTCCGTGTAATCTCTGTTGTATTAAAACAGGGTTGAAAAATATGTTTATTGTCTTAAGAAATTTCTGCTTTTTTATATTTGGGTTAAAAAATGTGCTCATTAAAAAGGGAACCTATACAACCCCATTCTTCTCTATTATGTTAGTAGTCTTTGCCATGTTATATAATAGTGCTTCTGAAATATGCGTTCGTAATATATGTACTCATATTCCTGTGTAATTTTTGCTATGTTAAAATAGGGGTGAAAATAAGTCAAAGACTTTCTTAGGTGTGCTACGTGTTCGTAGAATTATGTAATTTCTGCCATGTTACATAGGGTGTGTAAAATATGTTCATAGTCTTTTATCAGCACTGCTATGTTCGTAGTCTCTGCGGACTATCTGATTGGATTAAGTGTTTATTGTATTAAGTAAGTTCTGCTATGTTAAAATAAGGGTTGAAAAAGTGCTCATAAAAGAGAACGAATACACCCCTGCTACTAGTTAATATTCTCTGCTGTACTAAATAGGGAGTGTAATCTGCGCAATGTTAAATAGTGGTTAGACAATAGCCCATACTCTTTTATCAGTTCTACTATATTAGTAGTATCTTTGTAATATCTGATTGTATTATGTGTTCGTTGTATTAATTCATTTGTTATTTTAAAATGGGGGCTGAAAAATGGTCATAGAAGAGACCGAATATACTCCCATTATTGTCTGTTATGATAGTAGCCTTTGCTATGTTAAATAGGGTTGGAAAATCGGACTATAGCCTTACGTAATATGTGATATGTTGAAAATTTGCTCATAAAAGGGAAAGAGTACAGCCCTAAAAGGTGGTTGTAAAAGGGAACGAGTGTTCGAGGTGTTCGATTTTCCATGGTTGGACGGTACAGGGATCATGGCGTATAGCGTGACACTGGATAACTTAATCCTTGCTCTCGGAAGGGCCTGAAAAAAGGCGAGTTTTGAGCTACTGGGGTTTATTGACGCACACCTACTAACGATTATCAGATTCCACTACACAAATCCCAAACCGCCAGATGATGACTCATACTGAATGACGTTTGTGTTTTTTGCAAAGGTAACAAAATAGAAAAACAATTAATAGCCGTTACCCTATATTATATTTTATTTGCGCATCACTGAAGAAAAAACGTGCTTTTTTCGTATCATAAGAGCCCGACTCGTACCAAACTAACCTGCCTGTTACATATTCCCACACGCGTTGAATGCTGAGTACTCTAGAGGAGTTTTTGAGAAACGACTGCAACTGATTATGGTGACAGTTACCTCCATGTCGGCAATACAAACATGTCTTGTACATTTTTTTTGTTTTAATCAGTGAACAGTACCTTTGGAACACTAGATACATGTTCATATGCGCTTATTACGTTCTCTTTGTGTTCCATAAAAAAGCAGATGATAAACGTTTTATATTTTAATTGCCTGTACAAGTATCAAATTTTAACGTATTTGTGCTATTCCTGTCCATCGACTGTACATAGATATCAAACAGAGCCAAGTGGTTGCTACATCTTTTCTTCATGTACATTTGTGCTGAAATGGTCTGCTTTGCCCATGTTTACAGCAACTGTACAGGTGCATTCCACAGATAAATGTTTTCGCTCTGTTTTAAACAGAAAAGCACGTTATGGTCACTGCCTTATCGTGTCATTTGTAAAGATTTTTCGTACATTACCTCTTCTTTTTTAAATGCATTCCATATACACAATCTGTACGCAATAACGTGACATTTCCTGTATGCTATTTACTAGCATGCTCACTGCACAGCCAATGTTTGTGCTTTAGACGTGCCATGTTCTCTGCCTGTCACGAGTTTACTCAAGTACTGCATTCCATACGTTTCTTACATCCAATGAACATGCCATGTCCTCTACTTTCCCACATTCCACAGCGTGTACCGTTTCTCCCTACAAGACCTTGATTTCACATGTAATGATTTCACATACATTACAGGGGGTTACAGACCGATACAGGCACTAAACAACGCTGCACACGGCAGGCCCGTTGCTACAGTTTTTTTACTTGTATAAATTTAAAGCGAAGACAGATACTAAACATGTGTACAAAAGGCTGAAAATGCCTGTACAGGCAAAAACATTTTCATCAAGGTGTTATCCAATATACAGTACTGTTGCTCCTAGTTGACATGCAGAACTAATCTGGTGCTTGACTTTTCTACCACTCAAGCATAAACGAAAAATTTAAATTTAGAACGGTTTTTGTTCCACAAATAGAGGCAGCTCTGAAAAAATTAGCATCTAATTCAATAGGGGCTTATGACATCACACTACAATTACTTTAGAAGATCATGAGGTATATTCTGTTCCCTTTAATGGACACATGTAATTCCTCTCTACTTTCGGGTTGTTTTCCCAGCCAGTTGAAATTTTCTCTCATTCATCCCCTCAAGAAAATAGCACAGCCAATAACGGCGAATGATTATGGACCAATAAAGGTGACGCCGTGTATTTCGAAAGATTTGGAGCATATTGTATTAAATTAAATGTCTGATTTTATAAATTCTTATCATCTCTTATGTCCATGTCAGTCTGGCTTTGAAAAAGGACACTCAACAAACACAAAATATATCTTTACAATAAATTACAGTATGTTAGAGATAGCCACAATCGCGATACCCGCTCTAGCCGATCAACACTGCTGTCGATACCTCGTAATACGAATAAAATGGCTAATTCGTTCACAATCTCTGGAATTAGAAAATGGAACAGACTTCCACCAGATATAAGGAATTCACCCTCAATTTCGACATTCAAAAGAAATTTGAAGCAATATCTGACAGCCTTAGCAAATGTACACCAATCTCGGGAATGATGTTTTTTCACTAAGCTGAGCAGTAGCAACCAAATGTATACAGAAACTTGACGTATGTATCTATTATAGGAGGTTTATGGGGAGGTACATGGAAGGGGAGAATGTAAGGTAGTATACATTTAAGAATACATGTATCGTTCTGTGTATGCTGTATGTATAGTTTTCTTGTTTTTATGATAAATGTATGAGGATATGGCGAGGGAGGGAGTATGCAAGGGAGCATATTCGTGTGTAGGGGTATATATGTGTGTATGGACATATGCATTAATGTAGCAATTGTATTTTTTATGGATATGACGTCAATGGTAATACGTATATCTTGTATACATTTGAGTTTGTTGAGCGTAAGAAAAGGCAAACATAGCCTTAACTATGCCTTTAAATAAATAAATAAATAAATAAAATAAACCAAAATAGAACGACTGGCCACCGCTAGAGGGCAAGTACGCACTAATCCATAACAGCTGAGCAAAGACATTTTGCACAAAGGTTCTAAATAAATATTTAACACATTGCGTCAATTAACAACCTCTTAAAGTCTTGTGATTTTACGGAAGGTTGACAGCCTTTTTTCTAAGTTAGTACTAAAAAAATCACAAAAACTTCAACTAGTAAAGCCAGTAAGAAATCATTCTATCATTCACTCAAAAACTAACATAAAGAAAATAAAACTATATCTCTTAATAATCCCCTAACTCTACATTAGTTAGTTCTTACATTCCACCATATACTCACAGCACGTATTCAGCAGCATTAGGAAGTGCACAGATCGCAAGCCACAATCTTTAGAAATTCATAACTGTACATATTCAAGAATTTAAGTAATCATAATTCCTTATCTTCACTAATAATGATAATAAATAATGACTTACTTTATAAATAATAGTCAGTTTTATTTATAAATATATGTAATCGGAATTGACAATTACGCAGCAATCCATAGAGAATATTCATGAAGGAAAATGTACATATTTTACAATCTCTGACATAACAATTCTGATTACATTTCTGTCGTTCATTACAAATAACAAGATCAACAGCTTTCGAAACGCTTCCAGTGGTGTGCTATGATAATATTTTAATCTGTGTACATATACTATTCGCAAAAATATACAATCATACTGTCTTACTTATACTTGCCTTGCTCTAATTCATACATGTGCCAATCAACAGATTGTTATTAATGAAAAACGATTAGTTTTCCGAGAGAGACTCTTGCCAATGAGGACGTAGATGTGAACATTGATGGTAAAAGATAAAAATTGGTAGTGAAAGTATTTTGCATTAAAATTCACTGTGATACAATACGGTGCTAATCAATTACTTTCATACGACATACAAAAGTCATGTGTACCCAGTGTATTAAATTCTAATTTGAGGGTCTGCTTGACCTGGCCTCCCATTTTGTTTCACTAATTTTTCAAAATCCAGGACGGTACAAACGAAACAAAGTAAGGTACAATTTCTATACAACCAAAGGTCTTTTATATCAATCAATTAAATCGATCCTAGAACATTGTGAGGTGCCTACGTGAACTTGGCCTTTGTTTTCTTAATATCTCATACTGGAATACAATACAAACAAAAATATTTGCGGCACAATCCGGTACAAATAATGTACATTTTATTAATATGCGTAAATCGTTTGTACGTAGAGGTGGAGGGGCTGTTTCGGAAGGGTAGAAACTGATACTAAACCTTTGAAGGGTATCCATGAAATTGATATGTGTTACACAAAAAAGAAAAGAAGATTTTTTGTGTGCAGCATGTTCGCTGCCAAATGGCACTAATATGTGCTACGTAGCTTATTGTTATAGGCAGCCATTAAATAACAGAGACCTTGGCATTGATCCAAATGACATTGCGTCCAAAGACGTTAGGTCCAAAGGACATTTCGTCCAAATACATTTGGTTTAAATGACATTTCGTCCAAAAGATAATTGGTTCAAAGGACATTTCGTGGAAACACAATTGGTCCAAACGACAATTAATCCAAGGACATTTGGTCCAAAGGACATTTTTCCCAAAAGACAATTGGTACAAGGGACATTTCGTTCAGGGTTGTTTAGTTCAAAGCACATTTCGTCCATAGGACATATGTGTCCGGTATCACTTGGGGGGCTGCTTTTGTTTCTACTAGAAGAGTAACAAAGTGATGCCTATGACATTATGACTGAGTAGTTTCTTATTTGTAAACGAAATTTGAAATGGAGATTTATTCCGCAATTTTCATTTCGAAAGAACAAATATATGCTGAGTTATTCAGAGAAACGTAAACGCCTGAAAACAAAATGGCCGAACTACATGAATAAGGGAAAGGTTGTAATGTGAAGTATCTTGGTGCAATAACTGCTAACATAAAATATAATAGTTTAATGTTGTAAATGAAATAGTTTGAAGTAATACCGGTAACTGAAATTAATAGTGTTTAAATTTGAGTAAGTTAAATATTAGGTATTCAAACCCTTGTGTTAGAAAACTAAAAAATAATGAACCAAGTTCTTTGAAGAAATACTGAATAAGAATGATTCCATACCGGGACAAGTACCTGGGGAAACCTATATATCGTCTGAAACCTCTTGCCATGAGAAGAAACCATTTTCTAATCACGGGCAAACTCATAACTAGACCTTATAGGTTGCCGATTTGTTGGTGGTTGTGTCCCAATGTATGGCACATTCGATAAAATAGAAATAAATGTTAAGATGTATCACGCATAAGCGCCTTAGCCCATCATGTTCTTTTTCGGCTCATTACTAGAACGTGACTTGGGCAAAAGTTTGTTAATATCATTTTGTGCCCTGAAGTATCCATTTGGTCAGTGTTGCCAACGAACTGTAAATGCAATGTGGAAGATGCTTTCTGTACCAAGGATGGATATCCATGAAACGTACCATAAACAAAGTTAATCAATGGGGAAAATATACTTTAAACGTATTCGTTTCCAAAATACTCCAGTTTGTCAATGTTGTCAACAAATTGTAAAAATGAGAAATTGTAAAACAGGTTCCGTACGATGAGGTCAGATGAAAATAATCAAGATCATTTCGCTATAGTGTCGTGTGATGTTTCTGCCAAGTTTGGCGTACAAAAGTTTATTGTAGGAAATCTGCTTTTACACCTTGTCATTTCAACAGAAAATGGTTTTCAACACTGACAAACAGAAGTAACAGGGAGAGGAATACGTCCACAGTATATTTTCTCCAATGACTAATGATGTCTATGCTACGTTTCATGGATATACATCCAGTAGTACAGAAACCATCTTTCAAATTGAATTTACAGTTCATTGGCAACACTGACCAAATGGGTGCGTCAGAGTGCAAAGTGACATTATCAAACCCTTACCCAAATCACGTTCTAGCAATGAGCCAAAAAAGAACATGATGGGCTCAGGAGCTTTTGATTGATACATCTAAACATTCATTTTTATTGTGTTGAATATGTCCTACATAGATTCACAAAACCAACAAAGCGGATGATTATAGAGTCAGGTTGTGGGGTTTGCACGTGATTGGAAAACCATTTGGTAATTCTCATGGCAAAATCTTTCAGACGATATATATTTTTCCTCCAGGTACTTGGTCCCGGCGTGGAATCATTCCTATTGTGAATAGAAAAATGTCATGTGTGAAATATATTCTTTTTAGCGTTAATAATAGTCTTAAACAGTCATATTCTTTGCTGCAACATTGTGATAAGTGATTGACAAATATAAGATGAAAGTTGGTACATTTCGTGTAGAATATAGGTATCTTTTCAGGATAACCTCAAGTCTGGTTTCTATTCATATGCCATTTATTGA
Organism: Thermobia domestica; assembly: GCF_964235325.1. NCBI lineage: Eukaryota > Metazoa > Arthropoda > Insecta > Zygentoma > Lepismatidae > Thermobia > Thermobia domestica. Next base: position 70,121,632 of record NC_137457.1, read on the forward strand.
TAGTGTGTAACTGCGGCAGATGTTTTTACATAATTAGTGAGTTATATGACAAACTAGAATTGTTCACTTTTCCCTTGATGTAATTGGGAACCATATTCTACCTTAGTATTCCGGCGCGATTTACCACGTCTTTGTTCTAGTAGTAGCCGTCGGGAAAACTTCGAAGATCGCAGAAATGTTGTGAAATTCATTAAAAAGACAAGATTATATGAAATGAGCAGGTAAAATTAGTAACAGTTAAAAGAGAGATAATTCGGAAACTGATTTGAGTCCTGAAACATTGAAATCATATCTGAATACAGATATAAGCAGTACAATATGGAATTTGATGTAGTAGACGCCATGTTTGGGAATACAGATAGCTCTGGATACTATAGGGACTACTAGTTTTTCTTAAATTTAAATCGTCCAACTCATATGTGTAAACTAGTTTCGTAAGTGTTCCTTTCTGTTCCGGAAATGGATCTTTAACCTTAATACTTTCGATATGTCCCTTTGGTGATATAAACAATATTCTAATAATTGGAACAAATAGATTAGTTTGAGTGCAAGTGATACATGGACCAGACTATTTCTCTTCCCTCTTTTTTAGTTTCAGAGCTGTATGAAAATGACGAGATTTTAGGGATTTGATAGTCTAGATATTTAGAATTTAGATTTCTGTACTGATATGTATTAGTGTGTGTAGTTTTGGCTTTTTGTGATGTAGTATATATATGAGTATTGATGTATGTGTGAAACCGTTGATAACTTGCTTAAGAACAGTGTATTGCAGTTTCATAACTATTCATTTCTTCTGGCCTAACATAATAAGTAAATTCGTCCATAATTTAAAGCTATCGTGATTTTGTATCGTTATTTCATAATATACAATTTCTAGTTAGCTTCTAATAGAGTAAAAAGCAAGTTTTCGCACTCTAATTTCCATTTACAGCCGTTATTTTATCAACATAGTTAAGACGATTAGTGAAGTTAAAATTGCTTATTTTTCGTCTATATTTGAAATTATTGGTAGCCACAGTCCGTATGTGAAGTTAGATCAATGACGTACATTACTAGTTGTCTATCATGAAGAGCATTATCCGTTCTGTAGTGAAATAACAAAATAATAAATGAATATAATCTTTATGTTCGTGCTTAAACAAAGCCAGTATACAGAACACTACCTCCATAATAAGTTCATGGTTTCAAAATTTTCCTTTCCTATGCTTCCGTATTTATTCACATTTTTGATGGCTACGAGTATATTTATCAAAGAGTACAGTAAATAATATTGAATGTTCTTGTCTATATACGATTTTTAAGCTGTGAATTATGAATATAGGGTCGCGTGTAATGAAAGAATTGATTTTTGGGTCATGCGAGTTCTCATGTACCAATCAGTGCGTGAGAATTTCTTTAGTGTCAAATACATTTTGAGAGTAAAAAATGTGACAACTTTGAACAGTCTTGCGTATAATTAAAGAATGGGGTATCTAAAATGAATCTATAATATAAAAAGTGAATTAATATAATTGAGTGTAACTAAAAGATAGGACACCTTGATCTATTAGAGCCCAGCGTATTCTTTTTCCAATTGTTAAGAATTGCCAAGGTAGCGACATTTCAAAAATGAATGTTTCAAGCAGTGACCTCTACTTCGGAATTTAATATGAGAATGACTGTCCTGTAGAAATGAAAGACTATATTTGCACTTCGTGGCTTGACCAACAACGGCTATCTACCTATCTCGTCTGGCTATGTGAGTGGCGATAAGGTAGTCGAGGTTTTTGGATAGTTTCAAAGATATTACAGAACGGTATAGACGTTTCCACAATTAATGATGATTAACAATCCGCCTCCAGCCTTATAATCGCAATAGTACTTGGTTATTTGGAGATTTTTTCTCCCATGTTACCTCACTAAATTGAGTTCCTCACTATTCATAGAGGTAAAGGAATGGATAAGAGTAAATATTATAGTAGATATTTTACAGTAGAGTCCCCTCAATTGTGTACAAGAGCATCAATGTTTCCCCCCTCCACATATCTTCAATTTCTACAAGTTTTAAACTATGTAGTATCGAAATTAATCGGTACCTCAAGATGTAGGGAAGCGTAAGAATAATTGGCAAAATTTGGATTATATTATTTTGCCACTACAAGAAAAAATATTTTTTTTAATGTTGGCAAACCCAGTTAAGATTTTCTTTATTTTGTCGACTTCTACAATAGTTTTCCATACTTTAATCTGAATTCTTCTCAGTTTCTGAAGCGTATTATATTTTTTATTAGAGATTTCAAATTAAGAGACCACACCATTCTTTCGGTAGTTCTGGAGTCTCCAATGGCATGGACCGGATACTGTGTGTGTAGTGTGATTTCCATAAAGCCCTTGTCTTTCTGAAACTCTCGTTCTGGGACTTCTTTTGCACCCTTGAGATATATGCTATAGTTGGCCAACTGTTTCGGCATAGTGAACATTATATTTGGCTCTTCTACAATTGGTTTCAACATAAAAGACTCTGTTCTTCAGTTCTTTCATCAAAATAAATCAGTTGAAAATTAAAATTACATTGTTGCACTTGAAACAATAATGGATAACAATGAAAAATAATTAGTATACAACAATATGGGCACATTACTCTAGTCTTAATGTAGGAAAATCTCCTCCAGTGCTTTACCAGGAGGTATGGTTCCAAGTATTGAAGCTACATCACCTCACTGCACCGCCATCCTTAATCTTTGGATTAGGAAAATGGTTGCTCTTTCATTACTGCATAACTGTGTGATGCGTTTTCTTATTTTCTTTATGACGTTTAGGTCTTCCCATCCCCACGGGCCACCGGATTCAACTGCAACTGGTACGAATTGATATTTTTCAATAAGGTTGTTGTGGTTTCTTCTTGTCTCTCTCTCTTTCCGACCTGCTGCATTGCGCGCCTGGATTGAAGAGAAAGGAAGGTTGGAAGGTGCAAAAGTGTCTGTCCATGTGAAGTCCCAAATTAAGGCTTTATCTTTCTTCTAAGGAGTTAAGGACATCCCATCTGGTCTTCTTCAATCTGCTCTACTACATCCATTTGGCTCCCTTATTGCCGGTATACCTGCGGAGATGAGTGCTCTCACAATAATGTCGTTGCAGTTCGAGTGTCGAGGTTGTTTACCTGTGCTTTTTAATGAAGGAGAGACCATGTAGTATTTTTTGACAACAGGATTTTTGCACGCTTGGCTTTTATGGGTTTCGCAAATATCTGCTCCCAGTCTTAACGCAATTGCTATTCTAAAAGATTCATCATTCAGGTGAAGGCCTAGAGGGCGTGAAGGCAAAGTTTTGAGCCAAGCAACTGCCTCAATGGACGATGCAGCGATCAGTCTGGCCTTGTCTTCTGGGTTGTCGGAAGACTGTAGTAAAAATGAAAAATATGATTGTATGATAGGTTCTTCCAATGTGGATTGTTTAGCCCTGAAACTAAGTCGGACAAATCGGAGCCCACCAACAACGACCATGTGGAGGAGCAATATTGAACTTCAGAATCCCAGTGGAGATTGTTGTTCTGTTGGAGAAATGATTTTATTAGACAATGAAAGCCGTAGATTGATGACAAGAAGGCGGGAATAGCCAAATCTAAGACTTTTAAAATCCCTAATCCACCACGAATATCTTTCTAATAAATCATCCTCTTTCCATGAAGGTAATAAGTTTGGGATGGAAAATGATGTTCTTATTAAGTAAAAGGCAGAATGAGCAGATATTGATGATAGATGTGAGAAATACATGTGTAACTGGTTAGTCTTCTCAGTTAATAGAGTTCTTATTGTTTCAGATGAGGAAACAGCTCCAAGGAGGAAACCGTTTAATGGCGACATGAATTGGATACCTGGAGCTACTTGGTTATATGACGAAAACAGTGTGCCCTTTTGTCCATATGTATTTTCAAGAAAGCTGATATCACATTTCGAGAAATTTAGTTGCAGACCAATTGTATCTGCCTGTGTGTTGATCATTTTCATTGTATTTAATACAATAGCCGGATCTCCAGCTATTGCACCATCATCGAGATACAAGATATTTAAGTCTGTCTTGATATTACTGACTATATTCTGCAATTTTACGGCAAATAATGCTAGACCTAAAGGATCACCTTGTTGAACTCCTCTTTCTGATAAGATTATATGGTTGCCATAATATAAATTCTAACGTCCTGACTTCTTCATAGCTTTGGTGTACGTAGGGATATATCGACGGAAAATATCCTTTGACGATAGATAGCATTGTATACCTGTCTATTTCATTGAATGCGTTCCTAAAATCTATTTTAAAGAAAGCTTTGGGCTTCTGGTGATGGTATGAGTAATAGATATGTGCTGTCTATGCTGCCGCTTCACCATCATGTTCAATGCCTACTCCAAGTTGGCGTGGAGCAAGGAATTGGAGTAGTGGTTGTTTAATACTTCCACAGATAATCTTTTATGCAAGTCAAAATTTGAAGTACCTCCGATGCTGAGAAGGAGAATAGATAAGTGGAAGGACAGATGGAGGAAATAGATATATAAGAGATAGCACATAGTGTATATAAGGAAGTATGTGGAGAAAAGCAACACCCTAACAGGTCTTTGGATCAATCAGTGAGACATAAAAAGCTGATTAAGAAAGCAGAAAAGCAGCTCACGTGGGACACCACAATAAGGAGAACTAAAGGAGTGGAAGACAAGGAGTAAGGGACTGAAAAAGACTGGAAATTTAAGACAAGTTATTTACATTTGTGAGAGAAATAATGAGACATCTGGACAAAAGGTAAAAGAAATTTTATCTAAAACAGAGACAAAGTTTGAAGAAAATGAAAAGAAACTAGGATGGACTGAGCGGAAAGAAGTAAGTGCAAATAGCGTAATAGTAACTGGAAATGTAAAATTAACAGACCAAATAAAGAAATGTTTGGAATTAAACTAGAGGTTTAAGCTTTAGGTGGGAAACAGAAGGGAAAGAACCATATTGGTCAATATTGTTGAAAAGGCAATGTTGCCAAACACTAAAAGAGAGTGCATTTTTAAAACAATAGAAAAAGAAATGGAAAATTAGATTATAAGAAAATAGAAAAAAGAAGAAATTGTTGAAATCTCTAACGCTGATATGGGATAATATGTATGCATGATTGGTGAGTATAAAAGAGCTGCTAAGCATAGCTTAGAGACCGAGCCTGGTAGTAGAGATAGTAATGATCAGGTAGAAACAGAAAGTATAAGGAGGAGGAAAAATCTAGTGACATTTTGAAGAAATGTAAATGATTGCCTTGGAATATTGAAATTGACTAAGGGACATTTGAAGAAATTTTGCTAAAACAATTAAGGACGAGAAAAGGGATTAGGCTAGAAATGAAAATGGACGGAGAAAGGAAAATCAACTTCATGGAAATGACATTCGAGAAAATTGGAGGAAAATTCGAGAATAGGTGGTACAGGAAAGAACGCAATGCTGGGATATACTTCATAAGAGGAGTGACGTAGACATAAGGACCGAGAAGAATTTTATACTGAACATGAGAAAGAGGGGTAAAATTATAGATAGCGACGAAGAAAGAAACAAAGAAAGCAGACATAGAAATACCATGCCAGCTACTAAAGTGAAAATATACTGAACAGAAGCTTTAAATGGAAGAAAACAGGAAGATGTGAAGAATGATGGAAAGAATGGTTTGGAAATGAAATTTTATGTGATAAAACGGAGGCACTGAAAGAACTTTGAAGAAGGAAGCGATTAAAACTTATAGAAAAGAAGGAAAGAGGATAATATACTTAATAAGAGAAAAACGAAAGACGAGAGAAAGGAAGGTAAGATCAAAAGAGGAAAGAGTAATGTACCAAGTTGATTATAACGAGTGCTAGATGAAGTACGTAGGGGAAACTGGAAAGAGATTAGAACAAAGGACGGAAAAACTAGACGATGCTAGACAACAAATAAAAAAATGAAATGATTTTTTACGTCGCACAGTTACGCATACGAGGCTAAAGAAGACGGTAGTGATGAGCAATGAATCGATTTCTGGAATGGATAGTTGGAAGAACCGGGAGAACTCAAAGAAAACCTACTCACACAGCTCTTCTAAACAACAAAATCCACTACGCGCAAGCTCGTGTCAAACGAGGGACCCCAAACACCAAAGGTGAACGCTCTACCACTGAGTTAAGACTACAAAGACTGAAGAACGCAATATATTAAAGAAACGGGACATGAAAAAAATTGGGAATGAATAAAAAAAATATAGAGGGAAAAAATGATAAGGAAAAGGAAGGTAGCCTAGATATTAAAAAAAAATATGGGAAGAGAAAATGTATGAGAGAGATACTAAAAATTACCTTGTTGTATTTACGGAAGAAGAAATGTCGGATTGCTAGGGGTATTTCATCTAACTTTTGATTTTTCAAAAAAAGTATAGAAACTTGTTGCGTTTAGTAGAATAATAAACATTTTTGCTACAAAATATTGTTAATAAAATCTCCATTTTAAATGACAATAAAAGAAATAGCTCTAAATGTTTTGCCAATTGTCCTGGAGTTATCTATCCCTGGAAGTTCTCATATTTTCCGCTTCATGGCGCTGGTTGTGCATGTATGCTCCTGTGGAGTGTGCAGGTAGCGAGCGGCGTGCTGTTCCAAATAAATGAATTTTGTGAAATTCGTTCTAAATTTGCTGCTACTTGATAATATGGGGAGGCGAAATGAAATTGTGTTAACTTAGTGGAAAGAAGGACTGAGATTTATCCATAATTTGGGTTAATGGATTTTCTGGCCAAATCTAACCACTAAATTAGTATTCTTTTTAAATCAAATTTTTCACAAAATGTGAAAAAGAAAAGAAAAGAAAATGAGTGGTTTGTGCTGGTTTGTATGATAGATTTAACTCTCTTTAGAATACTATTATACTTATGTTTCCTATTTGATATCATTTTGTCTTGACAAGAAAAGAAAAGTAATGAGAATTAATTTTAGATTAGGTCATATCGTTTGACTTAACAGCTATTTGAGTGCTGGGGTTGCTGCTTGCTAACCTATTTGACATAACCAGTTAATTTTAACTGCTAAAAGAAGCACAAGAAACTTAAAGAAATTAATAGCTTTAAATATAGTATTTTATGTGTTTAACAACACTTATTGTTTTTGGTCTGGGGATTTTATACTCCTTTAGTTCTTTGTCAAAAAAAACGTTGAAGAAAGAGCTGAAAACTACTTGTTACCTACCGTTTAGATGTATTTAACAGATTTAAGTGAAGTGGAGTACTATTTCAATTTCATATGTATTTCTTGTTATTTAATTTGTTCGTATTATAATAAAATTTGTTATCTGTTTTGGGAAATAGGTTGTTGTAAGTGCCACTATACCTCGTAACCTGCTATACCGCTTACAATCATACGAGGTCACTACTTCCGTTAATTTTCTTTTTTTGTGTGTAAGATAGTTATGGATTTATTTCTCTAATACCAAGTAATTCAGTACTGAGAAATTCCTGTGCCATATAATTATATATGTGTGTTTATTCCTCAACAACTTTATTTAAAGCCCATTTTATTCTCTTTCTTTAGATAATAATATATTTTTAGCTAAAATGTAAGGGAGCCGAATTTTTTAAAAAAACTTTATTACGCTATTTTAGGAGGATTCTGGTATATGCACCATTTTAACAAGATTGTAGCACCAGCGGAAACCTGAATTGGATACAAATTTAGTTTGTTATTTAGATTATCGTAATACACAGGTTTATCAAGATTTTAAAATACCTCACTTAATGCAACCAAATCCTAATTATTCACTAGACTACTGGTTTTAAATTCTTGTTCGTGGGAGAAAAGAAACATGCCTAGGATGGCTTTGGTTTTCTAGATCTTTGATCTGCATTTTAAGTTTTCTTAATACTGAATATAACATTTTGTGTTATATGGATTTCTCGTTTACAGAGAAGAATTACCAAGTATTTTTTTCTAATTAAACAAGATTTGCAAAGTAATCATAAAATATAATTTACATTACAGAAATGTAAATTACAATATATGTAACAATAGAATTGAATTGAAGTTTTGTTTCGCATTTTCAAAATATTTGTGTGTGAACTGAGCTTGTTTGTAATTTTTTTTTTGTAACACCATTGAATACTTTACAGAAACACTTCAGTTGCTTAGTTGGCAAATAGATTGGAAGAAGCTTTTTATACTATTGCCAGAGTTTCGTGATTTTGGTAATGCAATTTTTATATTTCTTAGTAGAAAACTTGAATATTATTAAAAATAATTATAAGTTCCATTAAGTCATCACTATGATTAGTTTAGGGTGAAATTATGTATAGTAATAATCCACTGAAACTGTTCCATATCAGGAAAATTTCATTACGATGCTTTACTGAATTTAGCTATTAGGCTTTTAACTTTTGCCTAGGTTTACATTATTCTTAAGATTTTATCCATTCACTCTTTACACTTTACCATTTCCAGAAGTCATCTCACCATTGTTTCCCTCCACAAAATATTCTTTAGAGTACCAAAGATAGGAAATCCTAAAATGTAAGTATGTCATACTGTAAAATATGTGCTAAGATGTATTGAAAGATATTTACTAACGTGATAAATTCACATAATTGTGTCAGAAGGGCTAAGTGAAGAAACACCATTTCGTCCGAGAACTTGAGGTTAAATATAACTTCCATTCCAGCGGTGGAAGATTGCCAAACGCTCTCGTTTATCCCTCAGCAAAGAAGGATATTTTTTTTCAACTCATGTTCCGTAGATGTAAACGGTCTTGATCTTTTGATTGTTTTGATGTTTTGCTTGTTAGAAGGAATTATTTTGATTTTTTTGTTAAACAAAAATTGCTCTGAATGAGGCTGACTATTCGAACATTTGCTTTTCTGAATATTCATTAGGTGATTGTTCAAAAGTGTGGCAATAATGCATGGATCACTAGTAAGATTGCCACTTGATTCAATGTTTTCTTCAATTACTCATTCTTTACTATGTTTCATGTTTAATTATCCTCCGTAATTTGGCGGTCTTATATTCAGATTTTATTATGCGTGTTGAGTAATATCGTCTTTTTATAGCTTATATAGTACTCTGTCGTGTTACTTGGTAACTCTACTCTCTTATATGATAAATTTGAAGATCTTAAGTTCTTACTAGAAACTTTTATTGTTGTAGCTATCCAAGATTTGTTATTTGTTATTGGAATTTGGTGAAGTTCTCTAGGAAATGCCTCATTGAAGTAATGAGTGTATGCGTCATGGAAAATGTTACAAGCTTCTTTTAAAGATTTTTTGGCGTATATTTCCTCCCAGCTTTCATGACTAGATATAAAATTGAAATGGGAGATATTCGTTTCATTGAGAATTTTTGTGTATGCGGATTTGACTTTCGAGTGTGTTTCATTAGCTTTTTGTACAATGAAAATATTTAAATGAAATAATTGAGCTTCATGATCCAAGAAACTATTCTTTGTGACTGTAACTGTGCTGTTCGTATATATATTTGTTATAAAGTAATTGATCGATTACGCTACGACTATGATAAGTTATTCTTGTAGTTACATTGTCCATTCGTGTTAAATTATACGTATTTAAGAATAGCTTGAGTTGATCATCTATATCAGTTACAAGGATATCGCTATCAGTGATTTCATCTTCGTTGCTGAAAGAACAATGAAAGCAGGTACAACGAAAAAATAAAATGATCCATCCAAGCTGGAATGAGAAAAGAGAAACAACGAAGTTGAATGCCATTGTATTTGAAAGTCAGTTATATTTCAACTGACTTAACTCTCAACGAGTAGTCATATTAGCTTGTAGGTTAACTACTACACTTCTAATCGTAATATGGTCAGTTCGATTAAAACATCGTTCATTCTTTTTAGTTTTTAATAATATTATCCTTACTGCTTAGATATTTCCTTTAAATAATTATATTTCAAGAAATCACTTGTATATGTTCAACGAATCAATCGAAGATATAAGTTTGTTTTAATAATAACATTTTAAATGAGGCGTCTAGACTGAACGTAGGTATATTATATATGAATGTTAAATCCTAATTAAGCAAAACTTGTAATGACAATACAACTCGTTTCATGTAGCTTATAGGTTATAAAGGACGCTAAACTATAGAATAATCAACCAAATAAGATTCAAACTGTGTAACTAACGACGATTAAATGTTTGCTTTTCTATTAAATGTTTGTTTTTGGAGTACAAATTGGAACTATTTAGCTTTTTCATTACAAATAACCTGCAGTATATACTTGTAAATTCGTAACTATAATGAAAATTCCGCACATTCTTGTACCATATAGAATAAGACTGATACTGTTATATAACGATAAAGTGATAACATTCCTTAATGTTTTATCAAAAACGAGAAAACATTTTCAAATACCTCATTCAATATTTTCAAATAATTTCAAACCGTAGTGGGTATGACGTTGTTACTACCATACGGCTATTAATATATAGGTACTAACATCAAAATAAGATAACGACCGTCTTGAAACAAGGTCGAATAGAAAGGATAATACTATTAACCGAGGATCGTATCGGAAATCTTACAAGATTCGCAGTTTTTGTATTACGATTAGTTTATATAGAAACATAGTATTCATAATTAGTTATCGTTCATTTTGTCATAATGTACTACAATCTTTACTTAACATAGCAAAAAGCATACAGCCTTTATAAAAGACTATGGCTTCTTTTCTCAAACCCGTTTAATATATATTTATTTAACTGATAATATATTTCACTCTATAGAGCCTCCTCTGGACATGAACTATCTAAATCGGAAGTCAAAGGACGAATATTTAACCGTGCATAACTTGTGCAATAGATTCAAATTCAGAACTAAATTGAACGTCGAACTCAGAGATCAAATATTATACCAGATCTGAAGGACGAAACATTAAAATTAAGTTTACATATTTGGTGTAGAGGTTTAAGTGAAGTTTCTGACTTCGACTATTTCCTATACGGTACAACACTTTAAAATCTGTTTTCACATTTGTCAATGTATCATCGACTACTATATAACACAAAAGTTGTGACCTGGATGTCAAAGGTAAAATATTTAATTATGTATAGCCCATAAACAGTACAACATATTAAAATTCTGTATCCGAACAAAGCAATTGTCATTGACTACACTCTGTAAAGAAAAAATAGCGACACTCGCTCGGATATAGTTTTCACAACATACAATAACCAATATGAGTTTTTACATGAATTACTGATAATATCACAAAGCATATTCTTAGTGAGCAGTTCATTCCTATTACTTGCGCCGCCGTTTCAGGTTTTTTTATATGCATATAATGAATGTATATGCATATATTAGTAGCTATGTGTGTTTTCAGCAAAACCGGCTGTTGGAAGAATTATACAAAAAAGTATGAAAAATCAACAATAATAGCACAAAACAAAAAACGTAATTTCTTAAGAGTAAGACATATTGTGTACGAACATTGAGAGGTACAATACATCAAACTAGATTTCGCATGTGGACCACGGGCTTTAGGACTTGCAAGGGAATCGTCGAGGCCTTTTGGTGACAAGGCTATTGCAGAATGGAACCTTGATTTCATGCAATTACTCCCGGATTATGTGTTCCGTGAGTTCCATTCTATCCGAGATAGTTGTCTATTGAGTCTTCTGTTCATATCGACCCAAACTTTAGAATTGGATCAATGTCAGGTGAGTTTGGAGGCCACATGAGTCTTTGAATAGTCATATTCTTGCACCACGTATTACGATTTTCGTTCATTGACATGAAGCATTTACGTTCTGGAAAATGAAGTAGTCCATATCTTCTTCAGGAAAGTTATATTTAGCTGTTTGAAGAATTTTACATACCAGAATTTGAAGACATTTTTGTACACCAAATGACTCTTTACATATATCCATTGTTCTGACGTCTTTGACAGTGAAGCAAGCCCATACCATCACTCAGTAACTGAATATTTGCATCTCTTAGCCAAATCCGTATCAAGTTTGTCGCTCATTCGTATCCACAACTTCACACCACTATCGTTTCCAACTATTCTAAACCTTTTTCAACGGAGAAAACAACATGCTTTCAGTTATCATAAGTCCAAGTAGCACATAGCCTCACAAACGTACGTGTTGAAGTCTTCAGTGTTTTTGTTAGTTTCGACTTTCCAGGCGGTTTTCTCTTCGTAATATCCTCCTCATACAGTTAAGACAATACAGTCGTACGCCTGACTGCAGTTACAAGATCAAAACGATTTTTGGGGAAGCCATTCCTTTATTCTGCATTGCCATTGATTTTATTTGGCGATCAGCTCTGGGTGATGCTTTCTATTTTCTATTACATTGTTGACGAAGGGATGATTTCTTATACTATTTTTGCTTCTGAATTACTCTTTCTGCCGTCGAATGGTAAATTCTGAGTATTCTAGCCATCTCCCTTAGAGATGTAACTTAGCTGTGCAAAGCAAGAAGTATGTCTTGTTCACGTGACGACAAGTCACATTTCTTACCAATCATACTTGTTTTCAGTTCACATGTAGCAACAATTTCGTACAAAAACAACGCTGCACAACAACAATATTGTCTCTTCAAAGCATAGAATAATCACAAAGTGCTAATTACCTGGGCTTACACATCACAAATGCAATGCAGAATTCTCACCCCAATAATTTACGAGACGCTCTCAGGTGCCATCTGGAAGGAATATTACTGATACATAAATAATTAGCAAGCGCTATTGTATACCATAGGTGTCACAGATAATGGAAAGGAATTATCACACTCATAATTTCCTTCTATTCCTCTTCTACCCGGCTGCAACTATGGTTTTCTGAGTAAGGTACCTTGAGAATTGAGGTGTCGCTATTTTTTCTTTACAGAGTGTATTATATACGGCAAAAATTGTGAAAAAGTAAATATCTAACATTGCATAGCTCGAAATTGTTACGATATATTAAATTATGTTTTCTAACTTAGCAATATTACATTGACTACTATATACACCAAAAGTTGTGAACCTCGAGATAAAATGTTAAATATTTACTTGTTGCAACATTTTAAAATTTTGTTTGCTGTTTCGTTGTAAGGACAGCACAAATTTGATATGAAAGAAAGCTGAGGTCTCAAGTAAACTCTTATGGACATGATAAATTTGTCAAACCCTATTTAACATACCAGGGATTTCTTCTTAAAGTTTCTATGTCAGTCTATATTTCTCTCTTTTTTCATCCTCTTTCAAGACTATTTTTATCCCATGTTCGTGAAGTATATCTATGTAGAAGGAAGTTGTTCAACCATTAAATTTAAAAATTTCTTTCCTTTATTTCTTTCTTAATTTTCTTCCTTTTACTTACAAACTTGATTTTTTAAGTGTTTATGTACCTTACACAATTACAACCATTAACATTACCACTAATTCTACTGGTTCCAAGTTCCTTTGATATTGACACATTTAATTTCGGTTCAGCATCTTGGAACTTCGTACTAGTTCGTAGACTTTTGTCCTAACAGACAAAATAATATATCACTCAAATAAACCAAGAGAGGTCATACAAATTATCAAAAATTTTCAATTTGTACAAAAAAAAAATTCATATTAACATTTTAAAGTTTTAAACACTTCAATTGCCTGTATTGCGACGGTTTCAAATTTGAAATTTAATTAGGTCACAATTCTGTACTTTTGTCTACTCCGAAGACAATTTGTACCAATGTAAGAAACGAAGGATGATCATCTAATGTTTGAATTGTCTATTTTCTTCCGCTGCTAAATCTTCAATTTTGTATTTTAACTAACAAAGAATTGTCTACAATTGTCTGTAGGAACCAGGGCAAATGTACTATTCGAATAAGCGACGAAGAGTCATTACAAAATTTGCGTACCAATTTTGTATTCCAAATTCTCAAATCAAAATTTAACTAGCTCAAAATTATGTACCAGTCTCATACTCATGGAAAGATTCCCCAAAATGGGAATTTACCGGGAGTTTATGTATTATCTGTCAGGAAAATAAATGTACACTTGCTTTTTGAGTCTGGCGTTCCAGCACTCCATGTATGGAGAGTATGAGAGTTAAATCAATCAAATGTTTACTAAGGGACAAGAGGAAAAGTCTAATCTGCATAAGACATTGCGGAGGGCACAAACTCTGAATACGAATAGTGCATAGTGTAAATAAAGGACGACACCGAAAGAGAAAGCAAGAAACAGCTGCTAAACGGACAAAAACAGAGTAAAAATTGTCGAGATGGGAACATAAAATACAAATACAACAAATATGCCAACAACTAAGCGTTTATCAAGCAATGATCTTGGTGTAGTGGATAAGACGCTAGATTACAAATCCAAAGAACGGCGGTTCGAATCTGCTCCAAGTAGTATGTATTTTTTTAAATAATGCATAAAGCATATGAAAGGTGGTAAAAGAGAGCGTATTACCCGTTTAATATGTTAAGTAAAAACGAGTTAAAATTTCGATGAAATTTATTAAGAAGTCAGACAATGAAAATGAGGAAGAAAGCGTATTTAATCACGAGTTGTATCAGAGAGTGGTGACCGGAAAAACTGGAGATTTTCCCGAATTTCGCCCATGTGAATCTCTACGATAGACAAATTTCTTCAGAAATGTGCCTATTGCAGAGAGAGAGACAGAGAGAGAGAGGGAGAGGGAGAGAGTGAGAGAGATATGATCCCGGTACTGAGAGTGTACTGCTTTCATTCAAATCAACGAGATGACAAATAGACGCTTACATAATAAGAATGCCGAATAAAACAGCCATAAAACAGCAAAGTAATAAATAATTGCAAGCGTTATCTTCTAAGGTTCCAAGATCCGAACAACATATCACTAATATCCCGTATGACAAAATATTGTGACTTACACAACTTTCCCTCTCCCCAAATGTGTCCTGTAAAAACAAACTCAAGTTTTGGGATGAGGGACCATATTGAGACTACAATATTAAATTATACAAGTAGACTTTTAACAGATTCGTATGCAGTTATTTTTTCCTCACAACCAGTTTTATTGATATTCAAGACAGCAAAAGTACTATATTTGTAAACGACAAACCGATATTATTGCAACACTGCGTTACACAGTGAGTCACGCATATTGCACTCGTGAGTTTTGCTATGCACAGGTTAGCTACCGAGGCACGCTGAATAACGCCTGAAGGAAGCAGCGAGGATAGCGATAAAGTATACGAAACAAGAAATGCATTACAGACATTTAAAAAAAAGAAAGAAAGATCCTCTTTCCACACTTCATGCTGTAGTTTTAACTTCCATTTCCCCATCAACGTTACACGCCTAGACTATTATACAGTTCCATTACACTTAATCCAGGGCCTTCAAACAACTTTGTTCTACGAAGGAAGACGTAGAACACAACACTGATAGATATACCATACATAGACAGTTAAGTAGTAATAGATAAATGCAATTAACCCAACATAATGCCGATTGTCTAAAGATACATTAGTTAAACATTTAGAAACATAACAAACATTCACAACACCATTATAACTTATCATTTGTTAATTCCACTTCACAAGTGGTAGAATGAAAACCGTAGACTGACCGTGGAATGAAAACTGTAGAAAATAGAATGATTTTTTTTAATTACAATTATGAACACAAGTTAGTGAAGGAAACAATGACAGCCAATGAAAGGAAAATGATCCGCGGTCGGATTTCGAGAAATAACTTGATAATGAAATGAAAACAGAATTTTATAAAAGGAATCGTTATGATGCGCTAGACACAACATGGTTGCCTGTTTCGTCTCGTCATGTGAAAATGTATCGTTTTAGAGAGGCGAGAAAAAGCCTGGGTTTCGTCTTTGTAACGACGGATCAAGCTCGGGGGCTGGGGCCTAGGACCCCCCCCACTGTCAGATTGTCGAAAATAATTTAAGCTATTATTTATATAGTTTCGACAATGTATAGTACGGTCATGATATACTTATCATACTCTAAATTCAGGCAGCCCCCGAGTTTTTACCTTCTAGATCCGCCACTGGTGCCGTGGCTATCCTGGTGTCATCTCGTGTTTCTGAAACGAGACAAATTGTTACCTAGTCTCCTTTCGTCTAATTTTCTTTCGTAAAACTCATAATAATAGAAGTAAAATTGGAAGCCATGCTGCTTCGAAATGTAACGAAGTTTACAAGTTAGAATTGATAAACGGACAAGAGAGGGCTATGGAATGCATTCAAGACATTAGAACGCGACGAGTCCATACAAGGACCTCTCACGTCTCGTCTAGGAAAACGAGACGAGACAGACGCTTTGTCTCATCTCGTCTCGGATTTAACAACCTATATTGTCTCGCCCATGCTGGATTGGAAGACTCTCACCAGAGATGAAGTAGATCGTTGGTCGTGGGTCAACATGACGTGACCCATTGATACCCACCATCCGCCGTGACGCACCATAACCTACATACCCACTACAACCCACCAACACACTCTGCTTAGTGCATTATACAGCATCCTATGAAGAGTGGCGAATTTGTCTAAATTTTACTTTTAGGATCTCCATTTTCTTCTTCTTCTTCTTTTCCACTTGTTTCTGTTTACATACCTGAGATGAGTATATCTAACAAGGACACGGCAGGCTATGTTCAATGAACTTAGGTGCCGTCTTTCGCGAGGTAGTAGTGCACATTTAAACTGGGAGAGCGCAATAGCCAGAAATAGCTTAGAAAAAGCGTCTCAAAGTTTCGACTCGCCGTATATATGGTATGACGCCTAAAATCATCAAGTGGCAGTGTGGCAGAGTGTGGAGTATTTACGACTCTCGTGCAAAGGGTCCAGCGTTTCTCTTCCCGCTCGAGTCAACTTGTTTTTGTTTTTTACCAATAAAGCAGTCATTTATAACTACAAGTAAAATATTAAATCACTATATGTTCATATATTCTAAACGATAGGAATTTTCAAATCAGTTGTAAAATTTTTCAATGTTTTATGTGAACTAGATATAAAATATAACCTAATTCATAAATATATTGATATCACTAGCTGTATTACGGTTACCACAGTCGTTGTGTCCGAAGTATCATGTCTATATCTGTGGGCAGTTAGCGAATTGCAAGGGGGTTGAGGGGGAAATCTGCTAGGGAAAACTGGATGTATGCTATATCCAAAGGGTATTTCCGAATATTCCCCCTTGTAATTTAAACTTTACGGTGGACGAACACCGTGTGCGTGGGTTTTCTCGGGGGTCTCCCGTTTCCTCCCACTTTCTTCATTCCACCATTTAATTCATTACTCATCATCACCGTCTCATTTAGCCTAACCGGCATAACCGTGGAAGGTAAAACTCAAAGATTTCATTTCATTTCATTTTTACGAATCGTCAAGAAAATTTTTCATTTAACGGCTTTACGAAATAGGTTATATTTGTATCTAGTTCACATGAAACATTGAAAAGTTTTAAACATATGCATTGTAAACATACGGTGAATTAATATTTAACTTATATTTATAAATGACTACTTTATTGGTAAAAGCAAAAACAAGTTGACTCGAGCGGGAATCGAACTCGCGATCCTTTACGCGTGAATCATGAATGCTCTATTATCTGCCACACCGTCAGTTGGAAATTTTAAGCGTTGTATCATTTATACGGCGACTCGAAACTTTAGGACGCATTTTCTAGGCAATTTCTGGTTATTGCGTTCTCCCAGTTTGTAATATTAACACTTTAAATATGCACTACTACCTCGCGAAAGTTCATTTAACATAGTCTGCTTTTTTGTAAGATATAGTCATCTCAGATATGTAAATAGAAACGAGTGCCAAAAAAGAAAAAGAAAGAAATAGAGACCCTAAAAGTAAAATGTAGACATATTCACCACTGTTCAGAAGATGCTAAATACAATGCACTAAGCAGAGTGTGTCGGTGCGTCGTAGTGAGTCTGTAGGTTATGGTGGATTGCTGGTTTATGGTGGGTCGTGGATTGCAGTGGGTCACATCTTTTTGACCCATAACCCACTAACCTACTTACACATCTTGACCCACATGTCCCACTTGACACAAGACCCACTTCAATTCTGGTGAGAGGTTTCCAATTCAGCATGGGAGAGACAATAAAGGCTTTGTTATATCCAAAAAGAGACAAAGCGTCTGTCTCATCTCGTTTTCCGACACAAGACGTGACGTGTCCTTGTCTGGACTCATCGCGTTTTTGAATGTATCGAAAGCATTCCATAGCCCTCTCTTGTCGAATTATCAATTGTAGCTTGTAAACTTCGTTACATTTCGAATTCGCATGGCTTCCAATTTTACTTCTATTGTTATGAGGTTAACGAAAGAAAATTAGAGGAAAAGAGACGAGATAACAATTTGTCTTGCTCCGGAAACACGAGATGACACTGGGTTAGCCACGAGACGTGATACAGACTTCGTCTCGCGTCGCTAAAATGAGACAACATGAGGAGAAGAAACAGTCAATCATGTTGTGTCTGGTGCATCATAATAATTTATTTTCTAAAGTTCTGTTTTCATTCCATTATCAAATTATTTCTCGACGTCCGATATCGGTTCATGTGTCACTGATCTTCACGGTTCCGGAACTTTAGGTGATAATGCTTGCAGTTATCACTTTGATGTTTTATAGTTGTTTGTATTCCGCATTCTCATTATGTAAGCGTCTTTTTGTCATCTCGTTGATTTGAATGGAAACACCTCACTCTCAGTTCCGGGAACATCTCTCTCTCTTTTTTTTCTCTCTCTCTTTCCGTTTCAGAGGTGAGGATAGACAAAAGGGCAAAATTGTATAGAAATTTTACGGCATTTCTGGCAAGATGGTCTCTGCGATAGGCACATTTCTGAAGAAATTTGCCTATCGTACAGACTCACATTGGAAAATTCGGGAAAAT
Organism: Thermobia domestica; assembly: GCF_964235325.1. Classification (NCBI taxonomy): domain Eukaryota; kingdom Metazoa; phylum Arthropoda; class Insecta; order Zygentoma; family Lepismatidae; genus Thermobia; species Thermobia domestica. Next base: position 70,140,508 of record NC_137457.1, read on the forward strand.
TTGCAGTTTTTAAGATTACCACCCTCTGATACATACCCCTGATTAAATATACCTGCTTCCTCGTTTTCATTGTTTTACTTCTCTAATAAATTTCACCGAAGTTTTTAACTCTTATTTACTTAACGTATTAAACGGATAATACGTCCTCTTTCACCACCGCTCATGTGCTCTATGCATTATTTTTAAAACCCTAAAAAATATACTTCTTGAAGCAATTTGAACCGCCGTCCTTTGGATTTGTAATCTAGCTCCTTAACCACTACACGAAGATCGTTGCTTGGTAAACGCTTAGTTGTTGGAATATATGTTAGTATTTGTATTTTATGTTCCACAATTTCTACCTTCTTTTTCTCTGCTTTCTCTGTAATTATTTAATTATCATATTCTAGATGGTTAGAACGCAGGAATATAGTAGCTAAGACGCTAGATTGAAAACACAAAGGACGTAGTTCGAATCCACTACAAATAGAACGATTTTTTCATAATGCGTTCAACACGTGACAAGAGGTAAAAGAGAGCGTATTACCCGTTTGAGATGTTAAGTGGAGACTTGGTAAAAATTCCACTCACATTTATTAGAGAAGTGATACAATTAAAATGAGGAAGCAAGTATATCAAATCAGGGTTATGAATCAGAGGGCGGTGATCGATAAAACGAAATTGTTCCAAATTTCACTCATGTGAGTCTCTACAATAGGCAAACTTCTTCAAAACTGTGCCTATCAAAACTGTGCCTCATATTCAACCTATTGAGCTAGCCAAAGTTAGTTTAACAATAACAAATGGTTGATTGATTGATTGATTTTGAGTTTTACGTCCCGTTCAGCAGCGAGGCTATATGAGACGTGGACCTACTGGTTAACGTGGAATCCGAACCACATGAGCTACCACCGGGAATCGAACCCAGGTCTCCCTCGCCAAAGGCGCAATAACAAATGGTGTAGTGTATTTTCCTTACAACGATAAATTAAAAAGTGCATACTGCAGATGAACGAAGTGTTTCGAGTGTCCTAGTAATTTCCTTGCCCTTTCCCAATTAACATGCGTAAATCGTCTCTATCATGATACAAGTGTTTGCGTCCACTTTCTTAAGAATTGATCCTTTAGTATGAGAAGTCACTCTTTGATTCTTCACGATTGCTTTGAAGATAAAATAACTTGAAAAGGATTTGAAGCTTTACTGATTAGCTGTATTACTCACAAGTCTAGCAATTCACCCCTACATTATCTTTTCATGCAACATCAGAAGCTAAATATTGCTAAGTTTAGCTCTCATGTTTGGAACGAACCGGTAATGATCTTGTTATGATTCGAGGTCGGGTTTCGAGTTGAGTTGAGTTTGATAACGGCTCGCTCGCTCGTTTAGCTCGTTTTAACTCGTTATGAAATAATGGCCTTTTTAGACTGGAAAGCGAAAGCCATGAGAAATGTAAGCAGTAATGTGGAATACTTTTAGTGTTGCTCACGACAGGGGTGCATCTTGTCTCGTAATTTTAGTGCATTTCGTGGGGCATTTTTAGTGTATCTCGTCTCGTCTAGATAACGAAAAGACAAGAGTTTTTTTTGTTATTTCGAGACAGCCTCAAATGTCGTAAACCAATATAAGTATATACTGTAGTTCTTATAAATCAAGGCTGAGACCTGCGCAGTCGAATTCTTGAGCCCAAGCAGAAGACCAGCCCGGGTAGTGATATCAACCGGCTCGGCTCGTATCAACTGAGCGAACAGCTCGAGTTGGCTCGATTGGGATGAGCAGTCGGCTCGGCCCAATTAAGCCTATGACCTGAGCCGGCTCAGTTGGAACGAGCCATCGACTCGGCTGAATTAAGCCGATGGCTCGAACTTTTTCGGTTGGGATGGGTCACGTACTCGGCTCATGTGAACCGATTCGAGCCAGGTAAGTTGAAACTAGTTCATCGGCACGGTTCGACTCAGCTCAAGTAAGCCGATGTCTCAAATCGGCTCGGTTGGGTGAGCTGTTGGCTCGGCTCACTCTTTGGTTCGGTTCGCTAGTGAATGAGCTATAAGCCGAGCCGCTCGAGGCGTTGAGAAACCTAAACCCGGTCCCAGCTGTTTTGAACATGTTTGTCTGAAGCCTATAACTTTTAACAATGTTTGGCTCGAGCCCGAATACTTGCCCCTTCGGAACTCAAATCCAGAACGTGACCTATGTCCTTGCCTCCTGAAGACTTCTCGACGACCGAGATCGACAGTCAATTAGCTTTTACTATCAGATACAATCTGCATATCTTTTAAAGATTATACACGGTGTTCATATAATAATAATAATAATAATAATAATAATAATAATAATAATAATAATAATAATAATAATAATAATAATAATAATAATAATAATGGAATTAAAGGTTTTAAACTTGCCCTAATGTTTGGCATAACTTACTTAAATTAGAGGTTTCGGGGGAAGGGTCCTGTACCTTCAAGCCACACCTCTGGAACTACTAAAATTTTAAACTAGAGCGTTCCACTGAATTTTCACGTAGAAAGTCATCTACTGTATGTTTTAAGGAAAATAACTGTAATAAAAATAACTGAATATCACGCAGCAGTAAGACATATAATATACTACTTTTTAGGATATGCAGAGGTAAATATAAAAGCTTTGCTACAAAAATACCTACACAGAGCATAATTCAATGAGCTCTGAAATACAATGTAACGAAATAGCCTATAAGATTCAGTGTACAAAGCAATTGTTACTTAATGAATGGACATACACTATTTCGGGAATTGAGACAAGACGGGAAATGTTTACGATACTTTTCGTCTCGTCTCGATTCTCATCTCCAAAGCGAGACGAATATTTTGAGTTAGCCTTGTGTCGTCTCGAACGTAAAATGTTAATTCTCATGTTATTTTGTTTGTTTTAGAAACGAGGTGAAAAATTCCTCTTCTCGTGGGCAACATTAAACCAAACCGAAATATTCTTTTCAACACTTCGTTGGTCGCGCCCTCCACCGTTACGTGAGTGGTCGCGCGTTCTACCATTGTAGAACATCAGTATTTTTCTATAGTGTTATGACTTTTAGCAATATTCGGTCTTGAAATATGTTAGTTATATTATTATACAGGTTTTATAATATTTTAAAATTATTTTATTTGATTAATACAAGAATATTGACAAAAATAACCATTATGTATATCTTATTTAACATATTAATAATTTCGAACAACAAATTTAATAAATGCTTAGGTATAAGTGTAGAAATAACAACACAAACCTTTTTGTATAGATCATACAGGTAGAATGACTTAATGTACTCTTTTTGAATGACTTTCTACTCCAAGCAATCGTCACACACGCTTTACTGGTGGTCTGGGCACACCCATCTCTAGCATTTTCCAAAAGTTTTCTCTTGTTGAGTTGTTGCGAGAACGGTCGCAAAAGAAACATTTTCCTACCCCGGAAGTTCTGTCTTGTGGTAATGGAACACCTTCGATGAAGCCAAGCAGAAGTCTTCTTCTGTGTCGAAGCTCTTTTGGAAAGGATTCCATGACTAAACGTTGACTTTTCGCTGGTTTTATCAACTCAAAAGTTATATCATGTAGAAAATTCTTGCGACTGACATTCTCATCGATCTTATTTGCTCTAAATATATTAAGATCATTAAACCAAGTATGTTCATCATCAATTAGCCATGAAAATAATGCCTTGTGGGCCAAGCCTCTGGTATTTTATTCATATTGGGTGTTCACACGGGCGGCGATTAGGGGGGACAAAGGGGGGCAGTTGCCCCTCCACTTTTTCAAATGATCCATTAATGTATATAGTTTCATTTGGAAATATAAAGTTTTGTATGTATTATTGGTTCATAGAATACAAATGGTGCCATAAAATATTTGCAGTTCCATGAGTACGTATTGGTTATTTTTCCGTGAAGTTAAGAAAGCTACAGAAATTGCTTTTTGAAAATGCCACTAAAAATGGCCCAAAAATTAAGCTGTTGGAGCGAGACAATTCGAGCGTACTTTCATATCATCTTACAAGGGCTCGATATGTTAGTAAGCCCCTCTGGATCTAATTGAGGTATCATTTCGCAAGGAAAGAAGTCTTTCACAAGTTATTCTTTAATTGCACAAAAATTGACAGTTCCTAAACAGTTCTTTTCTTGAAAAATTGACAGTTCTTTTCTTCTTTCTTATAGCAAGGAATATTTTGATTTGATTTTTTTTCAGTTTAACATCCTGTTCAGCACCGAAGCTATATGAGACGTGAACTTAATGATTAACGTAGAGACCGAACCACGTGAGCTCCCTCCGTGAATTGAACCCAGGTCTCCCACGTCAAAGGTGCGTACGTTAACCGCTTAGCCACGAAGGAGCTCAGTAAGGAATATATAATTTTGCAATGTAATATACAGTTTAGGGGTGTACATATACAGTTTTGTTATACAATTAAATTTAGTAAATTCAACATAATTCTAGGTTTGAGGGTTATTTTGTATAACTGGAATGTGGAGTGACTAAGTATTGTTGAGTTTTGATGTATTCCAAGAAAATGTAAGCTGTATCTAATGGCAACGAACATGTTTTGGGAAGCTGCAAAAGTATTTCTTTGAATGTCGTAGCATATGCTTGTAGTATTCACTGTCTTTCTAAGAGTAATAACACATATAATAACATGCGTGGAATTAAAAATATAAGTTGTTCATTAATTTCCAGTTTCAATATAACTTTTGCAGAACAAGCCTTATTATCCATTATTATGATTATTTGATTAATAGTATCCTTTCTATTTATTTGTTTTGCAAATTTGTTATTAAATAGGTCCCTAATCTGATCACACAATTTTCCAGACAGAATTTTAAGATGCATGATTTTATGATTTTTTGATTTCATGAGCAAGGAATCAGATCTCTTCTTACACCTTCGTTGTATAAGAGTACAAAGAGTTAGTATCTTGTGTTGCTCTTGTCAATTTACGTAACAAAATAGGAAACAAGATATACGGTATTTTAACTTAAAAAGATAGTTATACAGTTATACAGCCTTTAGTCTATATAACAGCCTCCTAATAGTTATACAGCCTTTAGTCTAACAAAGTGTTACATGCAACCAGGAAAAGTAAGATTGACATACAAATACTGTATTCAGATCATGTCTTGCCTCCCCACTTTTAACGTCCAACCGCCGCCACTTGGTGTTCATGAGTTTCTTGGCGTTATGGAATCTACATACCAGCGAGAAGGTTCTAATTCTTCTTTCTACCGATATAAAACGCACGTATGTCGAAAGAAGGTGGTGTACCAGGACTCATGACTTCAACACTGGCTTGTACTGCAATGTTTTCTTCTTCTTCCGGTACAATGTCTGCTACATCTTCGGTATCACTGCACTCAACTGTTTATTCAAAAAAATCTTCCTCGAGATCCTTCATGCCTTCGATCCCAAATACACTTTAACAATCACTTTCTGCCTTCTGGAACCAAAGACGCACCTGTTCTCTGTCATACTCTAATATTTCAAATATATACATGCACTATTCCGCAAAAATAACGTGAAAATGTAAAGCGAAAGAAATCACTAATACGAAACAAACCAGTACGTCAATAGTCGATCGATCTACAATAGTAGAACACTAACGAAATCATGTTAACAAATCAGAGCAGGTGTAAGAATAAGGTCTGAAAATAGAGACTGGAATGTACAAAAGGTTGTCAGAGAAAGGTACATAACCGCTCAAGGTCGAGCGTGTTCCCAACTGCTCAGGATTTTAAAAATAAAACACCTGTTCTACAATAGTAGAACGCGCGACCACTGCAGTGTTAAGTATCACGTTTCTGCTTGTAACGGTATGACCTGAGCGATAATTAGCTTCTAGCTTTTAATCTTCTACGAGATAATAATTACTTTTGTTTATAATTATTACTATTATTATTCCTGAAGATTTGATAGTTCAATATTGAAACATCCGAGTATTCAAATATCTGAATATAATAGAACGTATGTCATCGCTGATTAATCGCCATCAAAAATCCTGATGCGGATTCCTCTTGACGTGGATTCGCACAAGCACCTTGACCACTGAACCGCGATCGCTACGCGGTAAACGATTCGTCTTTAGTCTGGATACGTTAGGTTTCTTTGTCTCCGCTTGCAAACTTGTATATTATATTTCTTCTATTCAAAATATCTTTCACATTTCTTTCATGATGTCGGCAAAGTTTACATTAATAACTTGAGTTGTTCTTAAACAGCTGGTTCACAAGTTTGTTTTTCTCTACACGAAACTACAGATATGAAGATTGAATACTCGTACTCTCCATTTCTTTCAAAGCAGTCGCTATTACCTGCTCAAAGACTTATTTCCGCCATGATTCATATTAACCAAATAAATTCATTTTTCGGAAGCGAAATTTTAGGATAATTATGGAATTCAGTTAAACTCCGAAATTCATAAGAATTCCGGAAGTCGGAAGGAATCCGGAATTTGAATAATCCGGAATTGAGAAAAACTATGGATTTGTTCGAATTCCAGAATATTAACGCAATGACAAATTTCTAAATTCCGGATTTTTCCGAATTCCGAAATTTGTCCGGTTTTACTTTCGAGTGTCCGGAAAGTAAAAATTCCTTAATTGGCCATCCCTAGTTAATACACAATCTTTAAGAACGATAAGCAAGTAGCTTTCTACAAACAAACAATTAATGCAAAGCATTTTGTATCCTGCATAACGTCGTGTATTAAAATCCGACAGGAGTTTCAGTTTCTAACCAGTAATTGCATGTATCTAGCTACTGGAAGCTGTGGTATGAAGAATTGTATTATGTCTTATCTTTTCGTGTCTTATACAACCCTGCAAACCACAGAATATCTAAACGGCTTTCGTTAAATTCAAGTTGTAGTGCTCACAGTTTCATCCATTGGTGTCTATATGATATTGTTACTAAAGCTTATTATATGATAACGTTGGTAAGTTTTTCTCTGCTCTCCCGTAAAGTTGTAATACGATCTACTAGTAGTAGGCCCCGGCGTATATCTAGTCGAGTCAGCAAAAATTTTCTCGATTCTGATTGGCTGAGAGAGGTCACGTGACTTTAGGCCCCGCCCACGCGGGAAATTCAAATTTCCAGGTCACGTGGTATGACGTCATGAGTCACCCCGCGGGGGAAATCCCTCATTCTCTTTTATGACCAAGATTTTTGAAAATTGTTCCCTTTTACGGGTAAGATGAGTGTTTATGATTGGTTGACAGCTGTCACGTGATCTTAGACCCTGGGATATTTGAAATTCGTTCCCTTTTACGGGTAAGATGAATGCTTTGCTACCACGATGCTGATTGGCTGATAGAGGTCACGTGATCTTAGGCTCAGGGATTTTTTAAAATTCGTTCCCTTTTATGGGTAAGATGAGTGGTTTGGTACCTTGAATTTGATTGGTTGATAGCGGTCACATGATCTTAGACCCTGAGATTTTGAAATTTGGGTATCCTCTTTGATGAGTACTTTGGTACTACGATACTGATTGCCTGATAGATGTCACATGATTTTAGACGCACCACATGATGAACAGATTACATGGAAACTCCTCACTCATACGTTTCATTTTACGGATAAGATGTATGTTTTGGTACCTCAATTTGATTGGAGGATAGAAGTCACATGATCTTAACCACACCCCATGCTAGAAATTCAGAGTGATATGACAGCGATCCACTCTTGACCGGGATTTTAGAGTTACGTTCCCTTTTATTGATATGTACTGAAGTTCACCTTAAATATTATCATTTCCTTTCATGAGTAAGATGGTTCTTACCTTATATGTTTACGTATGGAGATCTTGTCCTTGAATTAGTAGCCTATGTCTCTGAAAGGAACAATGGTGAAAGAGTGGTCCATCCTTGTCGCTTGTAGATTTCTTATAACACATTGTTGTGAGTTTAAGTGATTTTTTAAACGCTCAGTAAGCGCTTCATTAATAGAAACAGTGTTGCCAGATTTTTCTTACCTAAACTGCTCCGATTCTTTTTGAAACGGTTCCGTAGAGTGCAAGAAATTTTAAACTAAAAATTTTTCGAACTAAAAAAAATTCAAAACTAAAAATTATTCGAACTAAAAAAAATTTCAAACAAAAAATTTTGAAACAAATTTCAAAAAAATTTCGAACTAAAAAATTTCGAACCAAAAAAATTGAAACAAAAAAGTTTTAAACAAAAAATTTTCGAACAAAATTTCAAAAAAAATTCGAACTAAAAAAAATAAAACAAAATTTTGTCGAACTAAAACATTTTTTTAAAAACAAAAGTTTCGAACTAAAGATGTAAATCACATCTGAAAATTTTCAAATCAAACTTTTTAGCGAACTAAACTTTTAAAATTTTCGAACTAGAATTTTAAACCAAGTTTTAGAAAACTAAAAAGAAAAATCCTAAGAAATGTTTTTTCCAGGAATCGAACTCAGGTCTTTCAAACCAAAGATGTGTATGCTAACAGCTTAAATGAGATCGGATTTAATCATGCTTGGTGGGTTTCGAACCATGATCCTTGAAAAGAATACACTTTTAAGAAAAATAAATCTGGCAGTGTAATGCTTCCGTTCGTGGATTAAAATAAAATGCTGATAGACTTTTTTGTGTGTTGACATAGAAGCACATATGATTGAAAATGCAAACGTCAGCGGATCGTATTACTTTTGTTTTACTACGAACGTGTCAGCATGATTCATGAAAAAAGAAACATTGATATTTTCTTACGGAATATGAGGAAAATGAAATGTCGTCACAGTTACGACAAGTAGTGACATGATCCTGACAGAAAGCATTTGGGATGATGTCATGATACTAGATGTTGTAACTATTGAGAAACGTGAATGGCGTCACGATCGATTGTTACACATCGCTTTCGTTCGTGATTCATGACAAGAGCAGCGAGCGTTTTGATTGGTTCATTGTGATGTCATTTTATAAATTTCCTCGTTTCTGATTGGTTGATGATGACGTCGTTTTCGCAGCGACCTAAATAAAAATCTAAATTTCATTTTTCAAATCCTACACCGCTCTCAACTATCGAGTGAGAAGGTCTGTTTTTTTGAAGTGTCTTCATTTAAGTTTTACTGCACCGACTTTTTGTTCATTGAATTTGAGGTAAGTTCAGTGAGATTTTATTTTTCACACAAGATTCGAAAATCATTTTTATTTTATATTTGTGGGCGGATCACGAATACACTGTTTTACTTTTAGTACGAAATATTTAGGCTATGAAGGAATTAGTGGAATGGGAAAGTGGGAGTAACGCGAATAAACACACGAGATCGAACCAACACATTAAAACTAAGCACGAGAAATGATATGGTTTAGCGTCCCTTCAGCTTAATGTTGAATGTGAGCTCCCGTCGGGAATTGAACCATGGCCAGAGATGTGTTCGCTTGGCTTTGAAAAGAATTCATTACAGAATTTTAAAAACTATGCCTAAGAATAATATAGTTCGATTCCTTTGAAACCATTGTTTTAGTTTAGCATCCCTTCAGCTTAACGTGATATTCGAACAACCACCTGGGATTGAACCAGGGCCAGAGGTGTGTACATCAACCACTTAGCTTAGTTTTGAAAAGAATGTATGATAACGCATGAGAATATTAAATTTCAGAAATAACCATGAGAATATTAAATTTCAGAAAAGGCTTGACAGCGCCCCGACGTGGAAAGCAAACCCACCGAGGATTGAACCAGGGCCTTTCACGTTAGAAGCATGTACGCTATCCACTTAGCCACGAGTGCATGAATATTTGGTTAAAAGTTTACATTATACAGATTTTGTTTTGACAATTACATATGCGTAACGTTAATGTTTGATGAATCTCTTCAACTTGCAAACGCTTTGTTTTAGTTTAGCATCCCTTCAGCTTAATGTGATATTCGAGCAACCACCCGGGATTGAACCTAGGCCAGATGTGTGTACGTCAACCATTTAGCTTAGTTTTGAAAATAATGTATGATAACGCATGAGAATAATACATTTCAGAAAAGGCTTGACAGCGATCCGGCGTGGAAAGCAAATCTACCGAGGATTGAATTTGGGCCTTACACGCTTGAAGCATGTACGCTAACCGCTTAAATAAAAAAAAGAGTTCATGAATATTTGGTTAAAAGTTTTACGCTATTCAGATTTTGTTTTGACAATTACGTATGCGTAACGTTAATGTTTGATGAATCTCTTCAACTTGCAAACGCATCATTTTAAAGGTCGTTGTGAGTGGAAAAAAATGCTGACGCGTACTTTGTCACATCTCAGTAATGTTGAAACATTCATTCATTTCATGCATTCTTTTTATCACTATAGGATGGTAGGTCAGTTACATGCTGATGTAATGGTCTCGAGTTTGACAGCAATAAAACACCCATTTCAGTAACATTTATTTAAAAAAAAAACTTTGATTTCTAGTACGTGTGCTTTAATAATGAGCTTCTGAACGCCACCGTCAGGGAATCAAACTCAGGACCTTTACATGAATTGCTTAGTTAAAAATTTATCATGAATGTTATGATTTCCTGTTTATCAGGTGATTAAGATTTTTCTTTCTTCTTTTCTTTTGTAGTAAACTCACGCTGGTCAATTCCTTTTTCCACATTACATATTTGTTTTACCGTACCTGTTTGTTAGTTTTCTCCTTTCTTAACCATGGCCGAATCGGGTTTTACTGTTCGCAATGAAATCACTCGTCATTATAGACGATTTAACATTGAGGGCAGAATGCTCGAAATTCAATTCAACGCACCACCCGTAGGAACCGATATTATCCAATACGTGCATAATAGTTTCCAAGCAATGCTGGACCATTTATTAGCCAATGTCGACGATGAGGCGATGGTTGGTTTATCAGTAATATCGCCACGTAACACGAATAAACCATTTTGGGTGAGTTTTCGCCAAGCACGAAACCTGACACTGGAAACAATGTGGGCCTCGTTCGAAAGAGTTTCACAAAGTAACAATTCATTTCTCCTGCACGAACCATTCACCGTTCATTTTCATCGTGTGGATATTCCACGTGGCTACGGCGACGGTTTGCGGCAAGGAGTACTTCAAAACGAAGAATTGTTACGAACCAAGCGAGGAATTGTAAAAAATCAAGATTCAAGGTGTCTGGCGTACGCCCTTGTTATTGCTATTGGCCTGAAGGCATACAAGAATGTAGATGTGAAACGACATAAGCAGTATCAATATCAAACAAAATGTGTTGTGGACCAAGAAGTCGATGCGCTATGTGCAAATGCAGGAGTCAATATGGATCATGGTGCCAGTGTAAATGAAATTCGGCAATTCCAGTCATACCTCAAAGAATATAAAATTACAGTGTACACCAGTTTCACAGGCCATGACATCATGTACGAGGGGCCCAATGATGAAAATCGCACTCCCATAAATTTGATTTGTTTGGCTGGCCATTTTGACATCATCCAATCCTTAACTGCTTGTTTTGCAACCAATTTCTACTGTGAGGCGTGCCATAAAAAGTATAGTAAACGTAATGAACATGTAAAAAATTGTCCTGTAACATGCTCCAAATGTTTACAAAGACCTCTATGCGACAAGAATCAAAGGCTAGTGCTGTGCAACGACTGCAATCGTCAATTTTACGGCGAAGAATGTTTTAACAATCATCGGAATACAATATATCATCATGGCGAATCTGTATGTAAAATGGTGAAGCAATGTACTAAATGTTACAGAGTTTATTCTTTTGTACGAAGTGGACAACGCATTCATGATTGTAATGATATCTTTTGTAATGTTTGTAAGAAGATTGTTCCGGGATCACATCAATGTTTTATGCTTCCTGATGCTTGAAACCTGGTGTTCCATCACTCATGCACGCAAAGAAAGCCTTATTGATTTTCTACGATATAGAATCTATGCAGGACAAAAATATTGATGATAATACGTATGTACACGTTCCGAATTTATTGGTTGCACAACAAGTATGTTATGCATGTGTTGAAAACGCTAATATCCAGCAGTCTTGCAGTACGTGTGGTCAGCGCCAACATATTTTCCAGGGGGACGATCCAGTTTATGATTTTCTCCAGTACTTGCGGGAACGTCGTCCCAATATAAATAGAATTTTCTGTCTCGCTCACAACTCGAAGGGCTACGATGGACATTTCATTTTAAAGACCATGGTCGAACAATGCCAATGGAGACCTGACGTCATATTAAATGGGACCAAGATATTGAGTTTAACCTTGAATAATCTGACGTTCATTGACTCTTTGAACTTCCTGCCTATGGCATTAAGCAAATTGTCAAAAGCGTTCAATTTACCAGCAACCAAAGGCTACTTCCCGCATTTCTTCAACACCAAAGAAAATCAATCGTATATTGGACCACTTCCAGAAACGAAGTATTATGGTGCAAATGAAATGACCGTCGAAGACAGGAACAAGTTCATGCAGTGGTACAACGATCATCGCAATGACACGTTTGATTTTCAGAAGGAAATTCTCAAGTATTGTATTCAAGATGTCAATGTACTGCGACAAGCATGTGTTTCGTTTATGACGTCATTTGAAGCAGAAACCAAAGTAAATCCCTTCTTGGAGACGATCACGATTGCCAGTGCTTCCAATTTAGTATTCCGCCGGAATTTCCTCAAACCCAACACCATTGGAATTCTACCGGCACATGGCTATCGATGGAGAAGTACGCAATCGATCGCTGCAATGCAATGGCTGGCCTACATTGAAAAAACCGAAGGAAAACAAATCTTACATGCGGCCCGACAAAAAGAAGTGTTTATTGCGGGATTCCATGTTGATGGCTACTACCAAGATCCTGAGACGTTAGAGGAGCACATCTACGAGCATGCCGGCTGTTTTTATCACGGGTGTAAAGTATGTATTACTACAGGCCGTAATCAGCCCATCTACGGCAATCCAGAAGACACCATGGAATTCCGTTATGAACGAACGCAACGCAAAAATGCAAGACTGCGTGAATTGGGGTACATTGTACATGAAATGTGGGAGTGCGAATTTAATCAGTTCTTAAAACAAAATCCAGCAATGGCGACGTATCTGAAAAATCATCCGTACATGAACCGCAGACCATTAAATCCAAGAGATAGCTTTTTTGGAGGAAGGACCAATTGCGTGAAATTGTACCACCAAGTCGACGAAAAAGCAGGAGAAGTAATAAAATATTTCGATATTGTTTCACTTTATCCTTACATCAATAAGTGTGCTAAATACCCTGTAGGTCATCCTAGAATTTATCTACAGGGTGATGAAAATATACCACCAATAAATAAAGTCAATGGTCTGATCAAAATGACGATATTACCAAGTCAACATCTTTATCATGGTCTCCTGCCTTACCGATGCAACAAGAAACTACTGTTTCCACTGTGTGCTGCTTGTGCCGAAGAAATGAACCCAGACCCTACAGCAACGTGTACACACAACGATCAGGAGCGATGCCTCACTGGAACATGGGTATCATATGAAATACAGAAAGCAATAGAATTAGGATATCAACCGGTGGAAATTTTTGAAATTTGGGATTATGACATATAACAATATGATCCCATCACGAAAACAGGTGGCTTGTTCACGGAATATATCAATACGTTTTTAAAATCGAAAATGGAAGCTTCTGGCTGGCCCAGTTCCTGTGTGACCGAAGAAGACAAATCAAAATTTATACAAACCGTCCTGGAGCGTGAAGGTATTGCATTGGATCCGACCAAAATTGAAAATAATCCTGCACGAAGAAGTTTATCTAAGCTTTGTGTGAACGCTCTATGGGGAAAGCTTTGCCAGTGTACAAACTTTAGCCAGACCACAATTATTGATCGGCCGGAAGAATTTTATGAAAAACTCACTTCCCCCGACATTAAACTCCATCAAATTGTACCCATCAATGATACGATGTTGTATGCGTTCTGGGAGTACAATGAACATGTGCCTGTTCAAAACCGAAACACCAATGTCGTGTTAGGTGCATTTACAACATGTCAGGCACGTCTGGAACTGTACAAGTACCTGGAAATGTTGCAGGAACGTGTTTTATATTTCGACACGGATTCTGTGATTTTTACAGAAAAGCCCGGAGAGCCAACCATTGAGCCTTCAACGTACTTGGGATGCTTATCGGATGAGATGGAGTCTTACGGCCAACGAGCGTACATCAAGAAATTTGTCAGTGGAGGACCAAAAAATTACAGCTTAGAAATATACAATCCGGACATCAACGTCACCAGCTACATATGTAAAATTTGAGGATTTACATTAAACTACAACGCAGGACAGCAATTAAATTTCAACACGCTAAAAGAAATGATTACAAATCAATGCCGTGGACAAGTCACTATTACCATCCCCCATAAAATATGCAGGACCAAAGACCATACCATCGTCACACGCAAAGAAGAAAAAATGTACAACATCCAGTACACAAAACGTCGATTTAAAGAACTCAATTCTTATGATACGGTTCCGTACGGGTACGTTAAAAAACAGAAGTTGGAACTGGAAAAAGAAGAAGATGAAGAAAAAACTGTAAACACCCAATAAGGCCGCCATTTCTTTTTCCTTTTCCTTTTCCTTTTTTTTCCTCCTTGACCATAAAGCAGCAACACCAAGAAAGAATGAAGTACCCAGAAGCGTTCATAAACCACCAACACCACCATCAGTGGAAGAAATGCTGGTCCCGAGGAGGAAGATGAGCCTAAACAGATCCATCATTTACGAGTAAGTTTTATTTCTCGATTATCAATATTGACTCGTTTTTATTGTATCAGGAAAAAAAGAAATTCATAAAGTAATATATTGTTTCTTCTTTTTCTTTACAGGATACGTCTACAGGATTCGAAGATGATGACACGTCCAAAATATTCATTTACTAGATCCTGTATTTATTATGTTAATAAACTTGTATGGGAAGAGCACATACCTTTCGTTAAAATACAACAAGTTGAAAAAAAATATGTTTTATTATTTCTTGAAACCTTGAACACATGTTTCCAAATAATGGTAATCTTGAAAATTTAAGGTGGAAAATATATCCAAGATTTGGTTTAAATGATTAGTTTGAAAATATTTTGTTCGAAAAATTAAAGAATTTTTAGTGTCCAAAATTTGGTTTTCAATTAGTTCGAAAAAATTTTGATTTGAAAATTTAGTTCGAAAGTTTTGTTTAAAATATTTTTTCGAAAAAAAAATTAATTTTTGTAGTTCGAAATTTTTGGGTTCGAAAATTTAAATCTTTTTTAGTTCGAAAATTTTTTGATTTGAAAATTTAGTTCGAAAGTTTTTAGTTTAAATTTTCTTTCGAAAAATTGTTTAAATTTTTTAGTTCGAAATTTTTTTGAAATTTTTGTTTCAAAATTTTTAGTTCGAAAATTTTTTGTTTGAAAATTTTTGTTTAAAATTTTTTAGTTACAAATTTTTTTAGTTCGAAAAATTTTTAGTTTAAAATTTCTTGCACTCTGCGGAACCGTTTCGAAAAGAATCGGAGCAGTTTAGGTAAGAAAAATCTTGCAACACTGTTTCCATTAATGAAGCGCTTACTGAGCAATAAATCGCTTAAACTCACAACAATGTGTTATAAGAAATCTACAAGCGACAAGGATGGACCCCTCTTTCCTTCCAGAGGCATAGGCTACTAATTAATGGACAAGATCTCCATACGTAAACATATAAGGCAAGCTCTCTCTCCATCAAGGTAAGAAAGCTGGTAATCATCTTATCTGTCAAAGAGAACGATAATATTTAATGTAAACTTCAATACAATATCATGATACCAAAAAGGTTATTTAAGAGGAGGTTCAACCCTCCATGGAAACTTTAAGGTACCAAAAAGGATAACCATAAAAGGGAACAAAATTCTAAAATCCCGGTCAAGAGTGGATCGCTGTCATATCACTCTGAATTTCTAGCATGGGGTGTAGTTAAGATCATGTGACTTCTATCCTCCAATCAAATTGAGGTACCAAAACATACATCTTACCCGTAAAATGAAACGTATGAGTGAGGAATTTCCATGTAATCTGTTCATCATGTGGTGCGTCTAAAATCATGTGACATCTATCAGGCAATCAGTATCGTAGTACCAAAGTACTCATCAAAGAGGATACCCAAATTTCAAAATCTCAGGGTCTAAGATCATGTGACCGCTATCAACCAATCAAATTCAAGGTACCAAACCACTCATCTTACCCATAAAAGGGAACGAATTTTAAAAAATCCCTGAGCCTAAGATCACGTGACCTCTATCAGCCAATCAGCATCGTGGTAGCAAAGCATTCATCTTACCCGTAAAAGGGAACGAATTTCAAATATCCCAGGGTCTAAGATCACGTGACAGCTGTCAACCAATCATAAACACTCATCTTACCCGTAAAAGGGAACAATTTTCAAAAATCTTGGTCATAAAAGAGAATGAGGGATTTCCCCCGCGGGGTGACTCATGACGTCATACCACGTGACCTGGAAATTTGAATTTCCCGCGTGGGCGGGGCCTAAAGTCACGTGACCTCTCTCAGCCAATCAGAATCGAGAAAATTTTTGCTGACTCGACTAGATATACGCCAGGGCCTACTACTTCTACTACATGATACAGAACGAATTATCAATTTAACCAAGTTGTGTTATTACTAGACATATGTTTCCGCCTCTGTCACCTCTGGTTGATGTCGTTGATCCCGACATATTTGTTTTTTATACCCTTTCATCGTTTACTGAAATAAACTGTAACTATTCTGAATTATACTACTGCGCATGTTGTAGATAAATACTTATGATGCCAATAGTTTCAGTTTTGTCCAAGCAATGTTCTTTTTCTTATGACCCTTTTATTACATTATATGAAGAGCATATACGTCTAAATACATACTACATGCAAAATACATACTACATGTATGTAGGTCTAAATACATAGTATTACATAGAATGTAGGTTTAACTTTTCCAGCAAAGAAAGAACATGTGATCATAGTATACAACAAACAGAAGTGATAGCTGGCAATTCAGTTTTCGAAATCCCTAACGACATAGGGGTAAGCGGTTTCCTACCCTCTGGACTAGTGGCAGGAACGTGCGCCTTTGGTGTATGGTGTCACGGGTTCGATTCACGGTGGGAGACCATTTATGATTTTTAACTGTCCTCGGTGTTTCTGTGTTGGTATCTCTTCGTTACAAGTTGTTACAAAAAGCAAATAAAACGAGTGAATCAAAGTAAAATTAGCAATAAGTAAGTTACTGAAACAAGTTCGGTGAGTCAGTTAAAAAAAGTAGACAGAACACTGGCTTTTCGCGCCGCCCATGCGAGTTCGAATCTATCTCGGCTTGACTTTTTATCCATTTCACAGAAAGTATTTTTTCTTTTCGATACAGGTAGTCACTCTTCGTATTTTTCGCCGTCCTTCACAGTTAAAGTAACTGGCTATTCTTATTCTTTCTACTAATGATGGATGTTGTCTTTGGTTTCATGTCAAACATGCACACGTATAAAATAACAGACAAATTCTGACCAAAGCATATATTAACTAATAAATAATAGCGTTACAGTTTCGGCAAATTAACTTTGCCTCCATCAGGCACATTATGAAATACAATTTCTAAGATTACAGCTTATATACTTCTTAAAGTGAGAGGAGGTATTCCATGAACCAATCATATTCGTCCTTTCCTTTAGCAATTTTTAATTAATACAAATGCAACTTTTAATGATCAACTTTCACTTAAGAGCTAAACTTTTAATTGGCACACCTGTGTATGAATAACGTTCACTTTTGAAAAACATAAACTTTTAATTGTCTATCCGTTGTTCAACACACCTGTTTTAACCTCTTCTTTCTTCTCTGTTTTATCCAATATCTTTCTCCATACATCATGTATATTTAGTCCGCTATTCCAATTCATAAGTTTCTCGCTTCCTTCCTTTCTTATCCATTCTGCCTCTTTCCATTTTCTTACGATGCTTCTTTTCTCCTTTTCCAGCCCCTCTACGCCTTCCCAGTCTATTTCATGTCCTGTCTCCCTTACATGTTTATATATAGCGTTACTATCTCTCTTCAATCGAACGTCGTCCTTGTGCTGTTTAATCCTTTCTTGTAACCTCTTTCCTGTTTCTCCTACATAACTCATATCACATTCTTTGCATTTAATTCTATATACAACCCCTTCATCACTTATTTGAATCTCTGTTACCTTCCTTTTCCTCGTTCGCAACGCATTTAACATTCTTCTGCTACCTTTTCTGTACGTTCTTACTCCTCCTTTTCTCAATAAGTTTTTTAAAACTTCCGTTTTTTCTCCTATGCTCTCTATCCCGAACCATCTTTTCTTTTCTTCTTCTCTATCTTCTCTCACTTCCTTCTGCCTTCTGCCCTCTTCTTTCTTGCTATTCTTCTTCAATATATCCTCACTATATCCATTCTGCATTAATAAAGTGTGAAATTGCTCTATGTCTTCTTTTCTCTTCTCGTCATCACTGTCTATCATTCTTATCCTTCTCTCCATGTTTCTAATAAAGTTCCTTTTAGTTCCTTCATCTACATCACTACTTCTATGGCAATAAACACCTGCTGAACATTGTTTCCTATACCATGTTGTTTCAAATTTCCCTCCTACTTTCCTTATTGTCATATCTAAAAAGTTTATTTTCCCCTCCTCCTCTAATTCTACCTCCAGGCTTATTCCTTTTTCTTTATCTTCTATTCTTCTCACAAATTGCTCGAATTGTCTCTTCGTTCCTTACCAAATACCTAAACAATCATCCACATACCTGCAAAACACAATCAGTCTTTCGCCTCCTTCTTCTTTAACTTTCTCTTCCCATTTATTCATCACAATTTCTGATAACACTGGGCTTAGTTTCGATCCTATACGTAGTCCTTTTTTTATTTTCACTAATTTTTCTCCTATCGTACACACACTGTTCTCCCATAACAGTTTTAATGCTTTTATCACTTTATCTTTCTTCCATTTCCTTACTGTTCTATTCTCCATTTCTTCTTCCAATACCTTCAAAATATAATCCCTTCTTAAGCTGGGAAACATTGCTTTGACATCTACGCTAAACATCAGTGTTTTCTCATTTCTTCTTCCTACTTTCTCTATCATCCTCTTGACTTCTTCTGTATTCTTAACTCTATTACTTACTCGTTCTCCCCTTATTACCTCTGCTATTATCTTTATTTCCTCTTCTAATGGTTGAAAAATATTCTTTCTGCAATCCATTACTGGTCTCAGCTTTACCTCTTTTTTGTGTGTCTTCGGGAATCCTTTCATATCCGGAATTCTTCTTTTTTCATCTAATAACTTTCTAAAGCCTGCCTTCTTCGCATTCTTTATTATCTCCTCTTTAACTTCTTCTTTCATCTTTCTCTCACCTATCACCTCGTATGTCTCGTCGCATAATTCAGCTAATTTTTCTTTGTACCATTTTTCTTCCATTACTACTACTGCTCCTCCTTCATCGGCTTGTTGTATAACAATGTCTTTCCTTCGTCTTAAGCTCTTAAATCCTTCTTTCTCTTCTTTTGTAAGATTCCCTATTTGTTTGTTCATATTCTGCTTCACTATAGTAGCAGCTTTTCTTCTTATCGTGTTCCTTTCTTCCTCTTCTTTTATGTCCATAATTGCTTGTTCCACTGAAAAAACTAATTCCCTTGTATTCGTCTTTTCTTCCTTCACTTTGAACTTGTATCCCAAATCAAGGCACTTTTCTTCTTCTTCCTTTAGTATTGCGTTTCCTATCTTCACAACTCTATTTGCTTTTCCGTTTTTTCTTTCTCTCCATCCTAAATTCTTCCCTTTCGTTTCCAATCTTTGCCACTCTTTCTTCTCAAACCTAATTTCCCATTCACTTATGCTTTTCAATACTTCTTCTCTCTTGGTATAGGAAACAATGTTCAGCAGGTGTTTATTGCCATAGAAGAAGTGATGTAGATGAAGGAACTAAAAGGAACTTTATTAGAAACATGGAGAGAAGGATAAGAATGATAGACAGTGATGACGAGAAGAGAAAAGAAGACATAGAGCAATTTCACACTTTATTAATGCAGAATGGATATAGTGAGGATATATTGAAGAAGAATAGCAAGAAAGAAGAGGGCAGAAGGCAGAAGGAAGTGAGAGAAGATAGAGAAGAAGAAAAGAAAAGATGGTTCGGGATAGAGAGCATAGGAGAAAAAACGGAAGTTTTAAAAAACTTATTGAGAAAAGGAGGAGTAAGAACGTACAGAAAAGGTAGCAGAAGAATGTTAAATGCGTTGCGAACGAGGAAAAGGAAGGTAACAGAGATTCAAATAAGTGATGAAGGGGTTGTATATAGAAGTAAATGCAAAGAATGTGATATGAGTTATGTAGGAGAAACAGGAAAGAGGTTACAAGAAAGGATTAAACAGCACAAGGACGACGTTCGATTGAAGAGAGATAGTAACGCTATATATAAACATGTAAGGGAGACAGGACATGAAATAGACTGGGAAGGCGTAGAGGGGCTGGAAAAGGAGAAAAGAAGCATTATAAGAAAATGGAAAGAGGCAGAATGGATAAGAAAGGAAGGAAGCGAGAAACTTATGAATTGGAATAGCGGACTAAATATACATGATGTATGGAGAAAGATATTGGATAAACAGAGAAGAAAGAAGAGGTTAAAACAGGTGTGTTGAACAACGGATAGACAATTAAAAGTTTATGTTTTTCAAAAGTGAAAGTTATTCATACACAGATGTGCCAATTAAAAGTTTAACTCTTAAGTGAAAGTTGATCATTAAAAGTTGCATTTGTATTAATTAAGAATTGCTAAAGGAAAGGACGAATATGATTGGTTCATGGAATACCTCCTCTCACTTTAAGAAGTATATAAGCTGTAATCTTAGAAATTGTATTTCATAATGTGCCTGATGAAGGCAAAGTTAATTTGCCGAAACTGTAACGCTATTATTTATTAGTTAATATATGCTTTGGTCAGAATTTGTCTGTTATTTTATAGAAGAAGTTCCAAAGCTAGAATGAGTGGCATGCACACGTAATGAAAAAACTTGTTGAAAATAATAATAATAACAATAATAATAATAATAATAATAATAATAATAATAATAATAATAATAATAATAATAATAATAATATGAAATATTACTAGCTAACTCGTGTAAATATTTCGACAATATAATTTTATATTATTATGGAAATAAATTGTGATCGTTATTTACGTCGTGGTTCGAATTAGTTTCTCAGTCTCGTACTTCGCCCTTTTCTCCTTTTATTTTCCAGCTACTTTACGACGACTATGATCACTACCCATGCCTACAATTTCGTTATGCGGTAGCTGGAAACGCAATAAACGAAAATGTAGACAACGTAAATAAATTTGTTAGGCTACAAATATAATAGGATTAAGTATTAACTGTACAAATGATAAAATTACTTTTCGATAAAAGAAATATAATGTTACTATAAGAGCACAAATACTACATGCCTTTATATTTACAATATATTCACCATTAACAATTTAACACTGTTGACGCGATGGCGGCGTGGCTATGATAATAAATGACGATGGTGGCTTAAAAAGTTAATAGACTTACGTGTGTCTTCGGCTAGCCTGTTGATGCTGCATCTTTGATGTCTTGCACTCGAGCATATGCACTATGAGTTCCAATCGTGTCTTCTCCACTAATTATTTCAGATGACGCTATGCGTGTGTTGTCAACTTTATGGCCTCAATCAAGTCGTGTTTTAAAGTTCCGCTTACATTCACAATAATAAAGGATTTCGCTTGACTAATGATATAACAAACGTTTGATTTTCAACACTGATGTATGAATTTTTAAACTGATAGTTCAGGCCTCTTTGTCGCAAACAAGCTACAACTCAAATGAACGGGCTACATTCTAAGCAGCAAAGTACCCTGCTCTTCAGAGGAGAGCGCGCTACAACGCGAAAACTGGGAGTAAGAAGGCTCCCTCAAACTGTCCACTGCAGACTTACTGCTTTTTTCAATTCGCTATCATATACATGTTTTTGGGTGTGGTGCTCTCTGGTGATGATGTATAATAACAAGCTCACACTGTTTGGCCGAAGAAGTGCGGGCATTTTAAATAATCAAATCAGCGTTGAGCAATGACAAGAAGTAAAGTGTTTTTGCGACTTTCCCGTTTCTTTCCGGACTGACAGCGTCCACAAAGAGGGTTGTTGTTTCTGCGTCGTATGTCCATACATGGTTATGAAATCGAACGGAAGTCTACTAACACAGATGAAAAGACATTCCAAAGCGATGAACGAAGAGTTTCTAGAACGCTTGGAAGTATACGAAGGGCTGGTTATTAAAGCTCAGAATAAACCTATCCTTTTTTCAATATTTCTTTTAAACCTCAAAAATGAGGTGTAGGGCGGTGACAACCTATTGGGGCCCGATCAGTGTCCGAGCAAATTGTTTCAATTTGTGAAGAGAACCCTGGCCGTTGAAGGGTTAATAGTCCATACTGGAATGTCACTTAATGGTCATTGTATTTTGGGAACGTCCTGTATATAAATCAACTGTCACTGAGAGTTCACCATAAAGATTCAGTATATCGGGACTACACTGTATATAATTCACTCCACTAGTGTACTGAAGTGTTATTAGAAAATCACTATATTGGGGAACACTGTATGTGAATCGAAGATGGTTGGGGATTCACTATGAAAATTCGACGTATTGGGACTGCACTATATATTGCACCTCACTAAGTAACTGTGTGGTTATTCACCCTGTATGACAACAAGCCACCTTTGTTAAAGCCACCTATTATGTTCTCTAAAGCCACCTTTTATTTATATGAAGCCACCTTTAAGTCCGAATTAAGCCACCTTTTGTTTAAACAAAGCCACCTTTATGCCACCATTAGTAAATTGTTCATTGTTAATTTATTTATATTTCCAGTTTATAGTTCCTTTTGTTTGTTCATTTATTCATTTTCCAAATATTGGTTTCTCACTATAATTCAATATACTTTATTTTACTTTTTAATTATTTTCCACTAAACACATAATATATTCAAATATATTAAGCCAAATAGATATACAAATAAACATTAATACAGAAAATACTTAATTACTAAACAATAGTAAACTGTGTATACCAATTTCGGAAGTGTAGCTTAACAACGAAATAAACGATAATGTCAGAATTCCTAATATGTAATTTATGTAGTGTAGTATGTGTATACATGCACCTTTTACAACAAACTTAATCAATACTCAAATTTTCTTATTCATAGTTTTTATGCCATTCAATTATCAAACATAAAAATCTAATATAATATCAAAATGATTATATCAACTAATATATATTCATAAACGCAAAATATTATTAATCCAAAAGAGTTTTCAAAACATAAATTCGTAAAATAGTCATGAAGTAAATTACATACTAATTATTCAAAATACTATATTTTCAATTTACTAAAAATCAAAAGTACTAAAAGAATGCAAAATCAAATATACTATCAAGTCTCAATAATCGTATTGCTCAAACAACAAACAAGAGATTCATTGAATTGTTTCAAATAAATTTTGATTCACATGTCAACTCACTTTTTTTTTAATTATCAGCATTACTCACAACAAAGGTAAACTTTTATTTTACTTATTTATTTATTGCAAAAAGTATGTGGACATCAACATTAGTGCACGGAACTTGTATAACATTGGCGAACATACAACTTTCGATTGATACAGTCATTTGCGAATCTCATTCTCATTTTCAACAGACATCTTACTGGCAATGGCAAAATGCAACTCTATTCCACGGGCATTAAGTACAAACACATATCGCATATTAAGAGGGATATACAATCCACCTCTAAACGCATTAAACACTGAGAATAAACCCTCTCTACTCTTCTAGCATTCCCAAGCTAGGTATTCAAGGAGTATTCATCTCTGAACGTGAACCGCCCTCTAATGGCCTTTAGTTTCACGTCAAAATACATATACATCATAACAAAAAACTCATAATAATAAATTCATCCAAGGATGCCGCTCTATACAGCCTTTGGCATCTCGAAAATAGCCCTAACTTACTCGGTTTCATACCTACTTTAATGCTCAATTGCCATTCGGTTGAAAAACGTATACAGCTCAAAGTACTTTGCACACAATCATTTTGTTCGCTCGATGATCATTATTAATATCAACGTGACTAACAGATTTAAACTTAATTGCCTCAACATACTATAAGCAATGGAATCTATTAATTACTGTTAAATTGTACAATAAACCAATTTCTTTCTGTTATTTATTTATCTATTTATTTATTTTTTTTTTCAAATTCTCCATTCTCAAAATTCTCAAATTCAATCTAAAATTTGTTATAGTCGTGTGAGTTTATTGACAAGTGCTGATTCAAAACGATGTTCTCTCCTTTTAAACTTTCGAACACAAAAATGATCGGATAAACAACAAAATACTTCGTTAATCACAATCGTTCTGTTCAAATGAACCATGTAGCGAAAGTTCCAACTAATACTTTTCTCATATTGAAATGAATGAAACTCTAATAAAGTGAATTAAATGAAATTTTTTCACCTGTATGAATTATTTAAAACAAACGGAACATAATTAGGTATTCTCTCCTTTGTGTGAGTCGTTGAGCAATAGATAAACTTGTGAAAATTATAAAAGCAAACTTTTTTTTTAAATATGTTTTCCACATTAAAACTACTTCTTCATTTCAAAATGTCTGTTTTTCAGAATAATGATTGGAATATACAAACATAATATATATAAACATAATACGATATATGAACGAAATCCAAATTCTGAGTACATTTTTTCACTAAATATGCAGAATCTATTCATAAACTGGTAAAGTTCAAAGCTAAACAAAATTTGCCTATATACTG
Organism: Thermobia domestica; assembly: GCF_964235325.1. NCBI lineage: Eukaryota > Metazoa > Arthropoda > Insecta > Zygentoma > Lepismatidae > Thermobia > Thermobia domestica. The sequence goes on from NC_137457.1 coordinate 70,165,361, forward strand.
ACATTTTTTACGTATTATATCATAATATGCAAAACAGTTAAAATATTAATCTATATATTTGCATTACCTAACATAACTAGTAAACTTTAAAACATTTTAATATATACATGGGTTAAACGGCGGTTAAGCCTTACATAGTGCCATCCTGAGTGTCATTGGTTGACAGCACAGGTTGTAAGTCGTTAATTAAACAAAAATATAGGTTAATGAATTGGTCCCGAAGACCAAAAGGCACCGACTTACTATTTCCCATAACTGGAGTGTGCGGGGTCGTTGAGCTCCCCGACGATTTGAATAAATCGCTCCTGCACGAAATCCTAATTCCACCCAGCTGAGTGCTTCGCACATTTCAGCTATGTCATAATCGGGTAAAATTTTCCAACACCAATTGGACTGTCAGTATCTAGACCTAAAGAAGGTGTTTCAAGAAAATAAATATATGAAAAGGACTATAAGAATACCCCGGGGGAGGGAAGTTCGATACTACAGCCCTGCATCTCAATATCATCAATCACTCAATAACTATTAATTATTTTAGGCTCGCTCCTACCCACAAAATTAGTAGGTTAAAAATTGCATTCCTTTAAAGAGCGCTAGCCCCAAAAAAATGTGCCGGCCTCCTTGCAAAAATGCACTTATCAACATCAGTAATATCGTCATATCCGGTATTAAGTCACAATCGGGAATAAGTCAATACATTTAGCCATATCGGGTGGTGACCATATCATTTACAATCAGAATGTCGTATTCGTTATTCAATTAATTCTACTTTAATAATTATTATTCACGTTCCCTCAATTTCTAAAATACACTCATTTCAAAATTTAAAACAATATTTATCAAATTTTATCCACAATCAAACCAATAAAATTAATGAATTCAAGATCGACGATAAATTAAACTATCAAATTTCCATAATGTTTATAATTTGCTTATTAAACCTTAACCCATTTGAACTTGTTGTTCCAAAATTGGAACATTTTTTACTTTACTTTTATTTTTCATATAACGTGAATAAAGGTAACAATTTTTGTATGGACCTCTTCATTTGGTACCAATGGTTTAGCAAATGACGTATCTTTGTCTCGAATTGGCGCGAACGATGTGTACTGTCCATATTTGTTGCGTTGATAAGAACAAATTATGGTGTCTCAAAGGAGGTAAGTAAATTTTATGTACGTTTATGAATTTTCGACCTATATAATACTCATTGGGTAGGATAAGTATTAAGTTTTCAGTGCATGTGAAATGCAACAATTGATTATGATTATTATTAATAAAATAGGGTTATAATTTTGAATGTTCCAATATTGGAACAACGGGCTCGAACGGGTACATGAAGTTTGCATTTTGTTTGTTCCATTATTGGAACAACGGGCGTAAATGTACCCAGAAAACTATATAATATGGTAATTTTAATGGATGCATTAGTAATTGTTTCGTATATTTTATGAGCGTATTTTTATTTGATGCTATTTGTGCCGCTTTTGAGGGCATTTTGCGCTTGCATTCGGAATTTATTGGTCTCATAGAGGAGGGGAAATTTATACACAAAAATTGATTTAATTGTTACACCCACGCGGTACGCTTTTCAGTTGAGTTGAGTTGATTGTGAATTTTACGTTCTTTCAGCAGCGAGGCTATATGAGACGTGACCTACTCATTAAAGTGGAATCCGAACCACATGAACGCCCGCCGAGGATCGAAGCCGGTGTCCCATGCCAAAGGCGTGTACGCTAACCGCTTAGCCACGAAGGAGCTCTTTTTCAGTTGAGGGACGACAGCCAAATAGAGTTGTAGGTGTCTTGATCGCTCATTCACTGGATCGTACATTTATTTACCTGTATACAGGAGTTATTAGGAATGCCTGATTACATTTTGTAACATTTATTATTGAGTTCACCTGACTGCAGTGAGATAAAAACAGTAAATTTTGGACATAGATAAAGGCATAGTATATAGTTATATTTTATAGGTACTGTAGGGGAATCATTAGCAGCCTACACAATTTTACAGGGCCTGGCTTCCTTCCTTTCAGTTTCTTCCCCAGTGTTATCGTTATGTTGATTGCTCCAGTGTAAAATGGCTTCTGAGCTGTATCTCGTAGCTTGAAAATAAATAAATATTTTATGCTGTTTTGTATTTTAAATGTGTATTTCACAACATCATCTGGATTTTATTTATTTCAAGAAATACTGTATTACTTCAGATTGAGTGCAAGCGGTCCCGGGTTCGATTCCCGGCGCGTGCTCTCGGTCGAAAAAGAGTAAGAAGTTTTTAAGGCCAGCCATCCTGAATGAGGATTTCCTGGGTTTTCCTCGTTCACACCAAGCAAATGCCGCGGTGGTACCTAACATATATGTCCCAGGTTGCTTCCTTCCTTCCCCAGCACTTGCTTCCTTCCCTTTGCCTGGAATGTGTGCTCGCCGAGGGACGTCATCCGTCAAACGTGACGGGCTAACATGGCCACAGATGCCGAAAGCCCAGAAATATAAATCCTCCCTCCCTGTTTCAGATCGACTGTTGACGAAATTATCAATATACTTGCTAACGGAGAAGATATTCTTGCTGCAGATATTGTCATTACACCACCCGAAAATGAAGAGTTCTCGGAAGAAGATAAAGCAGATATAGAGAGGCTATCTAGAAATCAGTTGCTCGCTAAGAGAGGAGCTTCTTTTACAGTAACGCAAAGCGGCCAGCTGAGAAATGAATTTATAGGTAAGATTTTGTTGGATGATGAAGCTCCGAAACCTAGTACATCTAATGAAAGTCAGCCTTCTGCAAAGTCACATAAGAAATATAATCCCAATAACGTGCAATTCTTGGGAGACCTATTTCGAACCAATTGCGACCGGTCAACAAACGAGCAATAATTGAAGTGGGATATGACAAAGAATTACATTTCATTGTAAAATCAGAAAGACAATCAAGATCTGGATAGTGAATATAACACAACATGGAAGTGCTTCATTTACTTCCAGTAGTAAGAATGCGATGTATTGGAAAATAAGTATAATGTAAAAAATCTGTTATTGTGTGAATATGCATAATATTAACATTTTTCAATATTTGTATACTTTGTATCAAATGAATATTGCAAATTATTGTAAAATTTGTATCCCAAAACTTTAACGAAATAATACTTTAGCCTGGCTAAATTGAAATATTTTCTTCCAGAAACCTGTACCCTTTCAGGCCCGTTGTTCCAAAAATGAAACATTACCAAATTAGGGGTCCATGACATTTTCGTGAACCATAATGTATTTAAATATGTTCTTTACATTTATTTTTACCAATCTGACAGGAACCAAGATTAAGTTCGACAAAAAAATAATTTGGGTTTAAATGGGTTAATACAGTTTAGTACCTGCTATTACGTAATAAAGTCGATGTATTCTCATAACACAAATTTAATTCTGAAAAACATTGCTTGAAATCCCAATTTAATATCTTAAGTTTATTTATTTATTTATTTTTAACATGGCTGTAACAACTGATTAACAACAATTTTGTGATAGACGTTTAATGGCAACTAACTGGGTTATGGGCACTTGCAAAACTGGGCTAAAATAATTCGTATTGCGGTTGTCTTTAAAAAGACAGTTTACACAACATAAGAGGGATAAATTCACCTCAAAGCATGGGCGTTTCTTAGAAATATTTCCTACGCATTCACAACATCGAACATAAAAGGGGATATACATATCAACCTTGTGGACCATTGTCATTTAGTAGCATAAACGCACAAAATATAGGCTTCTTGCCTCTTCCAGCACCCTTGGCTGGGAACTTAACAATAACGAGGGAAAAATCAACCTCGAAAACACAGATGCGGCCTTTCATCGCCCTTTGCATCGTGTACACTTCGCAATATATATGTGGTCCTCAATACAAGCGTTTGCCTCTCCATAGGCCTTATACGCTATGGTCGCCCTCTATGCGAATATTATCGCTAAAATCCCGAAACTCAACATCGGTGTCGCTCTTCAAAATAGCCTTTGACACCGGCATTAACTCGCAACATGGAAGCTACTTATTAGCCCCTTTTAATCCATTCCTGCCCAATTATAGTTCTTAAATTACAACTGGCCTTTTGCCTTGCATATCTCAGTTACTTACTGCCACTATACGTCTCTCTCTCTCTTTTTTTTCAAAAACATTTCAAACTGAACAAAACTGATTTCGAAAACATTTCACTGAACTGAAATTGGTTTCTGATGCAAACTTAAACAAATAACTAGAATACTTCAACATTGAATTCTTCACGATGCAAAATATTATTCACTTTTAATAAAATATTTTACTTTAAATGTACCAAATATATTATAGGTAATGCTACCTAATCGAAATGGACACTTTATACGTCCATACCAAATTGTATCGGTGATCATTGGTAGTGCAATTTTCAAGAAACATTATTATAAATATACGTAATATTTCTTGAAAAGAGTACTACAGGAAGAAAAGAAGAGAAAAGTTATTTGCCAAAAACCCAAATAAACGCAATTTATGATCTCTTTTTCGTCAATTAAAAATGAATATCTAATAAAATGTGATATTTTAAGCGTCAAATTAAATATCTTGTTCTTAAATAAATAGATTTAGAGTGTCACAAGCCGAAATGGAATTTAGAAGTGTGTGTGTCTAAAGACCAAATTCACACACTAGCTGAGGCCCAACCGGACGCCATCCCGATTTCGTCACTTTAATTTTGAAGGGGAATAGCAGTGACGCCTGTAAGGGTTGAATTATAATTTTCAGTCTTTTACCTCTTCTTAACTCGTAATACGGATATTTCTAAACTCAATTAAATTTCAAATTTCATTAATGTCGTAACAAATACCCACTGACTTTGCATAACGATCACCATATGTGAATGGATTCATAAGCAGATTTGTTAAATTCAACATTATTTCCAATTACTTGCAAAACCATACTAAGTATTATTTAATTTTCAATATTTCGACGCCTAACCAGTCTTATATTACAAAACTCATTATACTTTTGCACACACTTCATGACAAAGTCAGATGAAAAAATTCGTTAACTGAAAACCACACTTTTTTTTTAAATCCAAATTTCATAATTAATTGTAACATTCATTAGTATTTCTGTAATTGAATTTTAAGTATCTCTAATTGCCTAACATCTCTCTAAATGCATGATGGTATGGGGACAGCTAAATGTTTATAATCATACAAGGTAAACGAATAAAAACTCGAAAGAAAATACAATGGTAAAATTTTATTAATAATGTTTGGTTCCCAAGACTGGAAATACCTGAAAAGAAACAAGACATACAAAACATAAACATCCTAACGAAATTCAATACAGAAGTTCTGTATCCAAAACGGGATAACCATAGTTTTCAAAAGTGGTGGGGCCGTTTTAAAATTTTCAAAGTCCGGAATCGCGATCTAAAATGATTACCTATTTAAAAATTTCCAATGCTGTCTTTCCTCTGCTTTTCACATTCATCTCTCATCTCCAAAAACTGTAAAGAAAGAATAAAACATGGTATTTAAATGAACGTACCTGATTATGAATGGATACTGGTGGTTCCTCTGGCTGGGCGCGTCGGTGACCGTGTGCACACACTTGAAACTGAAAACAAATTCCTAACTTTCGAAATTCGCTGGGAAATAATTAACTAAAGGAAGTAACGATCTTTATGTTTCTATAATTGTCTCTAAAAGAAGAAAGGTACGACTCCTTACTTTTTAATTTCACTTACTTCCTTTTTTTAATGCCATAATTGGAGTCCGCTGGAGTAGTTAGGCATAATCACCTTAATACATTCACTGGTCCACTCTGGCGAGCGCATACAATAATCAGTGAGGTACAAATCACGTGTTTTATACAGGAAATGATTTATCTTATGCATACTTTCTAATCGTACAGAACGTTGTTTAAGCTGTGTTTCGTTACTGTCTTCACTCATGGGTTCTTGATGGTTATGAATTTCACACTCAGGTTGCAACAGAGGTAACGGATCATCGATTGTCTCAAGTCGATGGGGAAGGTTCTGCAATTTACCAATTTCATCTTCAGGTAAGTGTTTCTTGGCCAACAGTAACCAAGTATTATACGTTTGTGGTGTAGGCGTCCAGATCTTGACCCTATCCATAGATTGATATCCTATACTTGCACCACTCAAAGGGTCCCGTAACTCAACTGCCCTGTCGTTACTTGACACACTAATGCATATATATGGCCCACGGAAAAGTTCAAAAAACTTTGCGATTTGTTTCTTTATAAGGCTGCTCACATTATGCTGTCGCACAAATACAAAGTCTCCCACACGCACTAGACGTCTGTGTGTTTGGGTTTCATTCCACCTTTTATTCCTCTTTTTGATTTTTTCAGTTCGTTTCATATTGGCCAAAACTAATTTATTGCTCCAATTTATCCCATCCTCGTCAGATACATCTTCTTTAACATTAACACCAAAATGCAAAAAATATGGGACGTGAAGAATCTATGTTCAGGTGTAAACTAGCTGGTGAAACTCCTAGGTTTTGTGAAATAGAGTAATTATATAAAAGTACAGCCTGTGTCAAATTTTCAGCCCACTCCGTATGTGATTGTGAGCATAAAGTTCTTAACGTTTGAACTAGTTCTTTATTCACTCTCTCTACCAAAGAACTTTGAGCGTGATAGACGGTACAATACTTCACGACCACATTGTATTTTTTCATAGCTTGAACGAAACATTTAGAGTGAAAAACTGGCGCATTATCTGAAAGAATAAATCGAGGCAATCCAAGCATAGGAAAGTAATATCCTTCAAAACATTTAACAATTGCTTTGGCTGTAGAATTCCTTAATGCAAATGCTGTACAATACCGTGTGTACAAATCCATAATAACAAGAACAAAACGCTTCTGTGATTTTCCAATTGGATACGCTCCTAACATGTCAATGGAAATGCAATCTCGCGGTCGGCGTGACGGGATGGTGCTTAACAACTTAGCTGGTGGGTGTTGGTCTGGTTTCATGCGAGCACATATAATGCAATCTCTCACAAAGTTTTTGACTGAAGTTCTTAATCCTTTCCAATGAAATGCCTTAGAAATGAATGCAATAGTCCTATCAGTGCCTGGGTGGCCTACATCAGAATGGTACGCGGTGAGTATGTTGTGCACCAAAACTGGTGGTATACAAATTTTCCACTTATTAGGATGGTGAAAGTCTCGAACTAGCAAAATATCATTTTCTAACTTATAATTTTGTTTCCATGACCGACTGTTTCGAAATTCAATTTCGTCCACCGTTCCTTCTAAAACACGTATGACGTTTCTGTAGTCTGGACATTCTAGTTGAAGTTCTGCTAATCGCTGAGGAGAGATGTTAAGAACTTCGTCTTGTAATACTTGAAAGGAATGTACCTTAAGCAATCTATGTTCATGCGATGGAAATAATCTACTAAGGGCGTCACAAAATTTATTAGTCTCTCCCTTTACAAATTCAATGTCATGTTGGAATTCGCTAATTTCCGCACTCCAGCGTGATAGCCTATTGTTCCAAGATTTTACACGTTTAAGAAATAAAAGAGCATGGTGGTCAGTGACAATAATAATTCGTCTTCCTAACAACATGGGTCTCCATTTTCTCAAAGCGTATATAACTGCAAGGCATTCAAGTTCCGAAATCGAGTACCGACGTTCACATGAGGTCAAGGTACGGCTAATACACTGAATGATTCGTGGTTTCCAATCTTGTTCTTGCCATAATTTACATCCCAATCCGACGGTCGAAGCATCCACCTGGACGTAAAAAGGTTTTGTGAAGTCAGGATGTGACAGCAAAATATTTGCGCAAATGTCATCTTTAATTTGATTGAAAGCTTTCTCACATTCTTCAGTCCACTGCCATTTTTTACCCTTCTTTTCCAATGCATACAACGGAACGGCTTTTGTAGCATAGTCCGGTACGAAATTTTGACACCAATTAAATAATCCTAGCGCAGATTGCAAACTTTTAATGTTGGTGGGTACTGGCAATTCCCTAACTGCTTTTATGGTCCGTTCATCTTTCTTTATTCCTTCGGGACTGATGATGTAACCCAAAAATGATACTTCTGGTGCACAGAACAAGCACTTGTCGATATTCAATGTTATATTATACTGTTTAAACTTGGCAAAAATCTGATCTAACAACTGTAAATGCTCCTGGAAACTGTCATTTGTGATCAAATTATCATCTATGTACCGAATGATTTTGCTGTGTAACACTGGGCCTAATACATGAGACATCATAGCATTTAAAGCTTGCCCACCATTCCTATACCCAAAAGGTACTCGCTGATATTGATAACACTGTCCCTCAAAATTGAATGCCGTATACGGTTGGGATTTTGGATGTAGAGGACAATGATGATACGAGGAATTTAAATCCAAGACGCTAGTAAAAGGTTTTCCCTGCAATTTGGCTAACAAATCTTCTATTCGTTCTGGTTTAACTTGCCTTAAAACTGAATGTTCATTAACAGCCCTCAAATCAATGCATAATCTTTGTTTATTGTTCTTTTTCGGGACGACTAGAATGGGGTTGCTATGAATAGATTGACTGTTAGTGATTATTCCCAGTTGCAACAACTTTTTAATCTCTCCTCTTACAAACGGTAATTGTTTGTATGCAATGGGATATTGTTTACGAACCAAGGGCTCATTAGTGTCAATCTCCATTTCAAATAGAAAACCTTTACATCTACCGGGATAATTCGTGAAGATTTCTCTATATTGAAACAATAAATCCAAGAGTTGTTCCTTTTGATGGGGGCCTAATGTACTAGCACGATCAACAGCAGCTTTCAATTGTTGTGATGTTGCTACCCGTTTAAGAATAGTTTCTTCCTGACCACAATTAATATTATTTACACAAGGTTGTCCTACGCTGACATCTTCTTCGCCAGCTGATCCAACACAAGACTCGCTGTCGTCGTCACGGCCTGGTGATTCGATGTGCAAGAGGGAGACAACCACCCTAATGTTATCATATTCTAATGAAATATTACCTTGACTAAGATTGATGATGCTTTGTAATTGTTCTAATGCATTCAAGCCCATTATAAATTTTTCATTTAAATCTGCCACAACAAAGACTTCCAATGTAAATGTAAGTGACTCTATTTCAACTGGTATAACAGTCCTACCCTTGCACTTTTTCTTAAACTTTCCACTATAATCTACAATAAGAACATCATCAGCTGGTTGTAATTTAGGAAATGACATTTCTTTTGTGATTTCTTTCCACAGGTCGTAGGAGGCTAACGAAGTCTCTGCTCCCGTATCGCACAATGTTTTTACTTCAATCCCATTCACGCGTGTACTAATGTAAGCAGAATATTGCCGACCATACGCTTTTACTAATTTTTCTTCAAATTTATCATCTTCGGTATCGCTTCTAGCGTCCTGATCTAAATCTGAGTCAGATTCGAATGTGAAATTTCGAACACGGAATACATTATTGGGGATTTGGTTAGTGGTTATTTCGACGGATGTCCCCCCTTGAAACCCGTCTTCATTCAGTTTTCCGATTCTTCGCGTGACTGGTCTTGGGTTCGATTCTGATTTGGTCTACTATTATTTTGGGCCCTCCAATTGTGTCTATAATTTCCCCGTCCTCTATTGTTCCCGCGACGTTGTCCTGGTCTTCGGTTATTATTACCACGCCAATTATTATCCCTGTCACTGCGGAGTTCTTGGGTTCGATTCTGTTCATCGTTCATTTGTGCAGTTTCAGCATTCTGACTGTTCGTGTTACGCGAGTTTTGTCGGGTACCGTCTCCCTGATTGTTTCGCCTGTTATTCCTTTGTTGAGCATTAGATGAATTATTTGTCGTTCGAGCTTGTTGCACGCGAAATGTACGATTATCTTTATAATTATTACTATTATACGTATTGTAATTTCTCTTCATATTACCGTTTTCAGTAAGTCGTAATGATTCAATTCTGGCAATGCTTGCTAAGAACTGTTGAAAAGAAGTACACGGATGTAACGTCAGTTCTTCGCGATATCTGCGTGGTAAAGTATAAATGATGCAGGAAATGATCTTCGCAGGTGAGCTTTCCGGGTTCAAATCTCTCAATTGTTGGTACTGTTTGGTAGCAAAACTGCGAACATTGTCATGGGTCTTGGGATCAAATCTTTTGCTTCTGCACGAAGCAATTTGGCTAGCAACAATGGTGTCTGAATCAAATGTATCGATTAATGCTCTTTCGAACTGACTAAAAGTTTCAAACTCTCGAGGGTAATTTGTGACCCATTCTTTAGCAACTTGTTCAACAAGACAGGGGATGAGGTTAACTAAATCATCTTCGTATATTCCTACAACTCGGGCCTTTTCTTTCAAATCCTGAATATATGAGCGTGCAGTTGTGCCATCCGGAAGTCCGGTATATTTCGGTAAGTACTGTAAATCTCTGACTTGAATGACGCGTTTGGGCTTAGAAACTCTGCGTGAATATACTCGTTTCACACTACTATCAGATCCATCGGATTCAAATCCCTCACTTTGATAGTCTGAATCGTGGTACTCATGATTAGATTGACTTTCCTTACGTGGAGACCCGCGTGCATTAATATGTAGTTGTTGTAGTTTGTTTTCAATGTGCTCTTGTCGCGCCAACAATTCACGGTTTACCTTTTCTAACTTATACATTTCATGAGTAAAGTCACGATCATGTTCGGATTTTACAATGACAGCGGGTTGTTTTTCAAAGTGCTCAATTATCATTTCTACAGTGGCTTTATGATGTTCTCTAAAGCTTTATTTTTTGAAAAATAAAAAAAGACGATAAATATTTTTAATAGGAACATAAGAGAAGAAGGTATTTTTTTGTCAATTAATGTGAAATTTGGCTCCAATGAAGCAAAAGAGTATGTGTTTTTCATATCAGGAATATTATTTTGTTAACGTACTGGCTTAGGAGGGTACAGGGTGTGCAGCATAATTTATTGTATCTTTATAAAAATTTCAAATTTTATTTTGTAAAATCCAATGTGTGTCAGATTATTCAGATATGTCACTGAATTAATATTCCTTGCATGTGCCAGTGACTGATATTGGGCTACAGCCACTTTTCCAGAAATCACATAATTTACGGTAAATATCCTTAACAGGGACATACGGGAAGAAGGTAAATATGCTTTACAATAAATGTTCAATTTGCCATTATTGTAGATGAATGTTGTGCTTTTTTTTTTAAAAAAACTTCGAATCAATTGTAAATGAATATCGTCTGTCAGTGTAACAGATTGAGGATATAGCTTTGTGGTTTGGCAACACTGGAATACAAATTGTGTGGGTGTGTGTTAATCTACGCTTCGTTCTCTTTGTCGTAGAGCAGAATGAGTAAAACGAATACACTTCTTATGTTATTTATGCGCTGGTTCTGCATTTCTGCATGCTGTCACAGTTTTTATAGGTTTGCAGTTTGAATATATGTTCATTGTATACCTCTCTAAGGTTGCGAAATATATCATAAGTTTTTGCATGTTTTCAAGCGGCTGATGCTACTGTGTTCAACTGGAATCGTAACTGGGAGTTGGAACTACAACTTTTCTGCGCACTCGTATTATTTCTACTAAACTGAAAGTGCGCATTGTCACCAAGTGCTCCGTAAACCACGCGCCAGTGTGTGTCAGAGAGAGCCGAAATGCAATCTTATATTTTACGTCCCACCAATATGCCGGATAAGCTGAGAAATACATTCGAAGTGAGAGCGAACCTCGGAGAAACCGCAGTTTACTCTAAGGCCTAGATAAAAGCAAAGACTATATTCGTATTTAACATGTCCGAAAACACCTACATACCGAGTTGTATCCAAATCGTTTAAAATTGTCATAAAAAGAACTATCCCACATAAAAAGTAAGACCTAGGTAAAAGAATATGGTATTCGTAATCAGCATGTCCGAAAAACTCTATATGCCGAGTTTCATTCCAATCGTCTAAATTGTCATTTAAAGGGCGTATCCCATATAAACAATAATACCTAGGTAAAAACAAATATGTTATTCGTACTCAGCATGCACGAAAACCACTACAAGCCGAGTATTATCGAAATCGGTTAAAATTGTCTTCAAACAAACACACCCCACATATGCTATAAGACCTAGATAAAAATAACTATGATATTCGGAACCAGCATGTTCATAGTCCCCTCTATGACGAGCGTTATGGAAATCAATTAAAATTGTCATAGAAATAGCGTATCTCACCTAAACCATAAGAACTAGAAAAATAAATGACTATCGGAAGCAACATGTTCAAAAATCCCTATTTACGAAGTTTCATACAAATCGGCTGAAATTGTTATAAAAGGGGCGTATCTCACATAACTGTAAAATCTAAGTAAAAAAAGCACAAGCACCGCCGTCAGTGTCATACTCTTGCCGCTCCTGTGTGTTATCGAAACCGGAACTTGAACAGTAGTCGGAATCGGAATTGTAATGTTTCTGTGCAAGGTTGTTATTTCCACTAAATTGGAACTGTAATTTTTTGGGCAAACGCTACCAAGTGCTTCGTGAACAAAGTGATTGTTAGCGAGTGCGCGTGTGTGTGTGTGTGCGTCTGTGTGTGTTCCCGCAATCCTATCCTTGTTAGTACCTCCATATAGTTTAACACCTTCCAGTTGGCACTGGAAAAATGTTGGGACATTTTCTGGTGCCAACAATGTTAAAGCCTACAGGTTCTTCTTGCCGGCTCCTGAGCCTCCACGCCGAAATTCGGGAGGGTCCCAATAATTATAGAAAAATGTAAGAATTTTTAGTAAACCGTGTGTATGCTCTGAAGAATTACGTGCCTGCTGATGGTCTGACACTCTAACTAAGAAATGATGTGTAAATATGAAGCATATCGCATCTATCGCCACTACCCTGCTTACGAGATGGTGAAACGTAAGGGAAGTGGAGAGAGGAGGTGAGTCGTGCGGGGGAATAAACACAAAAGTAAATTTTCACAGTGCTTGTCGCGTCGACTCCCAGTAGCCAGCCTGTCATATAACATAGTTAAAGAGCAGAAGGTAGGTTGAAATCAGGGGAGGAATTGATCACAATTGTAGAAACTTATATGTATACATTTACAACTCGTAGTTCCAGAAATGATGGGAACAGAAACGAAGATTATGATAAATGAATGGAAAAGAGGCTAGCGTAAAACATATACACAACACATGATCATACCGGAACACAATTATTGATTCTATATACACACGTAGATTGACTTTCTCTTGCTCCAGATACGAAGGTCTGGGACCAATGTCTGAAGTGAAAGTTAATTCATTTGAAGAAGAGCAAAAAATGAATATATCCTTAGAGGTACAGTAGAATAGTCTAAGATTGAAGACTTACAAGCACATTTGCAAATCACAGATTCATACATAACTACATACGATATGATCCAACTTTCACACTACTTTATTTCTATTGTTTGTCAAACAGAACTCTTTAGTTTAAAAATAATAATAAATAAATATTTATTTTAATATTTAACAAATAAAATCTCACAACCGTAGTTTACTAATATGTCGTATACAGATTTTTAAAAATAATTCAGACATATGGAATAGGAAACACGTAAGATGTATGGGTTGTCAAAGGACAGGCAGCGGCCGCAGCCGCTGATTATTGGTGGGGGTGATAGGACTAACTACGTTTAGTGAATCTCATTAAAATAGTAGTGCACCTCTGTTGACCAAACAGTCATAAACTAAAATAAGTTAACTCTAATATCCAAAGAGGCCAAATTATTAAAGCTGGAATATATGGTGTTAGCGAGGTGAAAGTGGTAAATGTGCTGAGTGTGTAGCGAGAAACCACATTTAATTGACGGTCAAAGTCATATAATCCTACAATATTTAAGGGAAACCTCATCCTAGAAGAGTAATAGTTTTAAAAAGAAACTCCGCGGTGACAGGTCCCACGTACAGCTGTCCGATATTTCGATATATCGATTGATAGATATTTTTATCGATTGTGTCGAAAACTTTTAAGATCGATTTTCAATATTTTTCAATATTTCGGTATTTTCCAGCGTTACGATATTACGATTCCTTGATGCTTTTAATGCTCGCAATATTTCGATATTTTCTATTTATCCTCTTCAATCCCAGGTAATTATCTGTAATCATAAAAAAAATATAAATGTGTGTATTTATTTCGTAGAAAAAGCAAATGTGAATATTTTTAAATTTTAGTGCTATAAACCATAGACATGACATTTTGTGAGAAGACAGTACCAGTTATATTTATTTGTATAAACCGAAGATGCATAATCGAAGAAATAAAGAAAAATGTGAATTTCAGTACATTCGTTGTCTAGTGCACTATGTTTATTAGTATTCTTCAACTATCAAAATGCGAACACAATATCTTAATGGAGTCTACCAAAGGCGACTTGTAAGGTAAATTACGACACTAAAAAATAAAGTGGTATTACTTCGAACCATCAACCGTAAAAATTTTCTCGTGTTCTGACTGTTGAGAACAAAAATAAGAACAGTAAGTAGAATTTCTTCTCCCAGTGTGATGCGACAAAACTTTTAAGATTTACAGACATGACTTCCCTCCCGAGAATATTATGGTATTTAAATGGTAATTTTTATTATTACTCTATCCCTTCTTTCTTCTTCTGCATTTCATATCTCTTTCACTTTGCAGGCAAATCATATGGACAGTTTCTGTTTTCTTTATAAACCAAAACATCTTTCCCTTAGCTCGCTAGAAACTTTTTGATATCGAACACCCAACCTTACTCCATCTTTGGTAGGTTTTGTCTTCAGCTTGCTGTCTTTGCATATCTGCATCATATTCATTTATTAATTCTTGGTTAGTTCAAGCCTTAGCATCCTATACAGTATAGATACTACAGAAAACGTGAAATGCTACTTGAAGAGTTATCCTAACGACATGAGCTCCCATCTGAAATCTAACACGGGTTTCACACACAACATTCGTTTTCAGCTGTTGTGTGTGTTCTGTTGGTCTTACCGGTAAGTTTGGATATATTATAATTAGCTTTCTGTACTTTTATAATTAGCAGTGACGACACCAGCTTTACTTTCTTGGCATAGGGTGCGTGAATAGGCAGATACATTTTTTGGAAACATGGTTATATTTTCGTGTACCGAAAAACTGCTGTATGATAATACCACATGCCTGCGGGGGGCTTGTCACGAGGACAGAAGGCTGACGATGTGATAGGAAGGCTCCTTTCCCCTAGTCCCTTCTAGAGTGGTTACTGCGTAGCAGTCATAAACGTCTTCGATTTTTGTTTTAACAATGGGCGAAATTAATATATATAGAGAATAAAATACGACAGAGGACGAAATACTGTACAAGCGAACGAAGCACAAGAACTGGAATAAAATAGAATCTAATAATAATAATAACTCAAAAAATAATTTCTTACGATGTGGATACTTTGCGTTACATTTTTCACCTTGCTATGGCGCTCTGACGCTGAGGTACGCCGGTTGCAGATCACTTGTCTAGTATACTGGGTGCATCAAAAACCGGAACTTTGTAATGATAGAAATACAACAGAAAAAGGAAAGTTGTTGGAAATTGAAGGTTTTCAATTTGAAATCTCGAATTTATTCCAATCGCACCAGCCGTTTCCGCTCCGCATTGCAAGGTGTCCAGTGTTAAACGTTGATAGGGTTTTTCTGTTTAATATGAAGGATATACGAGTATACCGTATATATCGTATATAATACTCATTGTCAAAGCTGCTTCAAGATAGATTCCCGACCACGTCACCACCAAACAGGTCAGGACTTTGTAAATATATTAGTAAGGCGAGGATTGTAACTCACACTGTAATGCATGTTCGATAACTCCTTTTATGTTCAGTACAAATTCGAAATCCCAAAATATATATCTTGGATATGTCAGTGATTTAGATACAATGAAAACAACCAGTAGGATTTTGTTGATTATAAATCTCAAGACCACGACTGAAGATTACATGATTGCTTAATGTGATGCTGGATTTAATGGTTAATGCTTATGAACTAAACCTTAAGAGAACAACAGAAACGGTAATTAAAAAATAAAACTATCGTCTTGTTTAACAAATAAGGACAGAATTCTGCTTTGATAAACAAGGACGAGGGAGAAGATATATCTTTGATTTTTATAAAAGGTACGGGCCACCTCACTAGACCTTTTCGCACCAATTTCCTAAACTGTTAGGCCACATTTAATATTGAAACTTGCATTTGGGAAATAGGAATTAAATGTTTTTTCTTGTAAAACTTAATTGAATAAACTTCACCCTTCCCTATTATGATAAATTACAACTAATATGTTTCTCGCAGGGAAATGATTTTACCAAAATATAGGGTTGTTAAAGAAATATTTGTTATTGTCAACAAAATCGTGAGACATTTTTGTGAAAATCGTCGATAAACAAATCACCCCCAATTCACAAACAGTCTCTCGTATATTTATTGACGTCAAATGAATATGACATATTGCCAGGCTATTAATTTTTTTGAATTATATCTCCCTTTTTAGCACCTAGGCTATATGACAAGAGGCACTCTAATGTAATAACCAAAAAAGATTGCTCGAGTTTGTATTGGAAGCAACTACCACAACTAAAACTTCAACCAATAATACCAACTCGTTGTGATACATCCATATTGTAGGGTTTTTAACATTTGCTTTTAGAAAAGGGATAAAGGAAGTTTTCATCGAAATTAGCACCTTAGGTTTATGTGGGAGTTTTAAATTTTATCGACATCTACAATTATTTTATGTACAGATAATATGCTAGTAAATATTCAATCTGTAATCAGGTTAATTGTAATTTTATGCTAGAAGAAAACATATGGTCGAAAAGAATGTCTTTAACAAAACTGATGTCGCACTAAACAGACATAAGTCGTGCTCTGGTATTGAAAAAATATACTGCAAAAAGAAGAATTTTTATAGTTGTTCCATTTCTTTTCTTGTTATTTTCATATTATTTTTTCAGTTAAATCCAGTAGAAGAGTGGCAGGAATAATAAGCTTTGAAAATAAAATATATTTGTGTCTGTCAACATAATAAATTTCTTCTTTCAAGGAAAATCATTCTTTAAAAGCTATTTGATAAACGTAGAAAATCGATATTTGCGGATAATTAATCATATATCACAGAAAATAACATTCAGTGACTCTGTTTTTCTTACTTTGCTAGTTTTGTAAATTTATAATTACCCGAATGTGGGAAATTAAAGAGCAAATTGGGAATTTCTAAACCACGAGATGGGATTTTATAACCTTTGAAGTTAACATAACTGATATGAACGCATAATCAAAATCTGTCACAAAGGACATAAAATGGCGGTAATATTATGAATTTATTGATAATTTGTGCGGAACCACGTATACGAAAAGGGAATTTGCGGTCTCATTGATAAGTCCCCGATGCTACATAAACAAGGAATTTTCAAATGAAAATTCACGAAACGTCGTAGAAACCAAACGTACGTTGCAATAGCAATATATATCGCTTTGAAATAAAATACTGCGACATCTAAGGAGAGACTGTAGTGTCCGGCCTGGTCGTGCCCATGCGTGGCTCCCTTTCACATGATGCAGGAGAGAATCAGCCAATTATGTGTTCCGTCCAAGTCGAATTGAGTCGGCAATGTGTGTGAGAAAATAATAGCGTCACAATGAAACATTTGACGATTGAGGCGAAGCGAGGTATTATCCGATTTCTGACTGGGGAAGGGTTTAATCTGTGGATATTCATCGCCGGATAGAGACTGTATACGAGAGAGGGTGTGTGTTCAGAAATTCAGTGAGAAAGTGAAGTTTTTCTGCTTGTTCACACGTCTCGCAAGTCACATGAAGTGTACTGAATAAGTTGAAGTGGGAGCAGCTTTGGCCCGCTAAAAAGACATCTCAAAGGCAACCGCTTGAACTCCGGCGATAACTGAAAGGAGGAGTGGAAGACTGGCCGCTATCACACCCACTGGATTTCTGGGAACAGGGAATCCTTCGGATCATAAATCACTGGGATATTTGTCCTCAGGCGTCTGGTAATTATTTTTGAACTAAGACTTTGATTATACCCACAGTGTCATCTTCCATCTTTCCATTTGAAAACATCTCGTATATCAGACTTAAATATAAAAAAATCAATACTTTCTTTGTATCGAGTTTATTTAGAGAGAACGACGAGAAGGAAAACTTGGCTGCCATATTGGTTCTCTGTTGATACGAACTGCTTCTTAAGTGTTATATAATGATCTTACCTTTATAAATCGCCAATTTTTAAATCGATAAATTTGTGTTCTTCTATCGCAAGCATGCATAATATTAAGTAACCCACAGTGTTAATAATATTATCAAGCAAGCAGGTGGTTGCAACCATCCTCCAGACACCTGGAGGTGCGGTAAACCTCGAAACTGTTTTGCACACTTTTTCGGAGTTATTCCAGTGACGAGAAAACTTATTTAGGAAGGAAACAAAAGAAAAAATAAAAAAAACTCTGGCATGCCAATATTCAAAGAAAAAGAAAAAATAGGTGACCTATACATTTTCTTATGAAAGCTTCTTGTAATACTAAGTTCTGTTATTGAAAGACTATAAATTTCAAGTGGTAAATGAAATTTTTACAACATTGCGGACCTGATAGAATACTTTAGCCTGTGGTATCTGGCCCGTAGGCCGTAGTTTTCTCATCAATGTTCTAGTCTACAGATGGATAGACAAAACCGGTTCCGTCACCACTGTGCAAAGTTGCTCCATAATTAATATCAGCGCCAGACCTTAGTGATGTACTGGAAACTTTTGTTTACTTTTGTAAGGTGTTAACATGTGTGTCTAGTTTGCGGTCATGGGTCATAGAATGTTTTCTTTCTTTAACTGCAGTCACCATAACGACTAGCAAAGCTTGGGCTCTACACCAATCACAGAAATGTTTTGCTTTACCACTGATACATCGAAAGATTTCGATATACGATTCGTGGAGCCTTGTTTCGAACAAACGCTTGAGAAGTCAACACCAAAGTTTCACCAACAATATTGCCAAACTTTGGAGACGAGCTGAAAGATTTAGTTTCGCAAAAACACATACTAAATAAATCTAAAGTCACTGTATCCTCATGTGATATTTTCCATACAGCGCAGGAGATGTTAGAGGCAAAATTTCAATCATTGAAGTTGTCAACCGATCCCCACGTCCTATGGGGTGAAAAATCGGTATATTTATGTGAACTAGGCAATGTAGGCAGTGTTGAATGATATTACGAGGAGTGTTCGATAATTCCTGATATAAAATAACCCACTTTCCCACATAGCCCCATTTCACTAGAGTGCACTTCCTTCAACAATGTTCTAGATCAGTTGTTCGCAAAGTCGGGTCCACGGACCCCTGGGTGCCCACGACGCTTAAACATTGAAATGTAATAAAATGGAACTCACATCAGTTATGCAAGAATATTTTTTAATATTAAAAAAAACTGTAGCTGTTGGCGGTACAAGTACAAAAAATAGCTATTAATCATTTCTAGTGTTCAAGGATTTTATTGATTTTTCAGGTGAAAAACTCTTTGCCGAGATGCATAAAACACTTGTAGAACACTTGAGATCATTCGCTGTAAGCTTTCGAAAATACGCCCCTGCCCCACAACCTGCCAATAGTTGGATTGAAAATCCTTCCACTAATGTAGAAATCCATGACATAGTTCCTACAAGGTATGAATCTCTAACACAGAACGAGAACAGTTATTGTTTGTAATGTACCATTACAGTTGAAAGTAATGGCAACTTTCTTTTCTACGCACCCTGTACCTAGTATTTTTTTGTTTATTCAATTTCGGTTTAGTTACACAATTTATTTACTCTCTTTACTTCGAATTAAATATAATGAATCGAAAGGTTTCATTAGTAACCATATTCCCACTGAATAATAAATTTTATTTATATTTTGATTAAGTGTAAATCCCATTTTCGCATATACAAGTCGAATAGTTACAAGGTTTACCATTCTGACGTCATACCGAAACATAGTTCCATCATTGGATATACATTTTCTTAATTTCAGACCAATGTAGAATTTAGTCAGGTACCTAATCTTTCCCTCACCCCCTCTCACTAGTCCATAGTCACTTTCAGATCCGGTTATATCTGGATTTGCCAAATTTCTATTTGTTTTGTAATTTCCGCGGCTAAAGTTTTCGTTCTTATTGGAGGAATTCTCCTACCTCTGGCTTTTTCGGCGCAATGTTATCAGAATAATAAAAGACGATTCTACGAGCACAGCCGTGAACAGCATCTACTCTATATTTGCTGGTAAGGACTTAAATTTTTAGTGAAAATCCATTAAAAATCAGATTAAATGCCGTAGTAAACGCCATAAGATTATATAGGAGCCTGTAAACCTATACTTTAGCTGAAAGAACTGCAAAACCAAGGAGAAATAACAAATTCCGGATTTCTGTTTACTAGGAAGCCATGTTTGCTGCCCAGCTAGAATAGACAGAGTGAAATAGTGACTTTACTTTCTTTTTTATTTCAAATTCAATTACGGATTAGGGAAATTACGACCTGTTTAGTGCATGTTGTTCGTGTATTAGGTAAATGTGATTTTTTTTTATTAAGTGTCTGTATGTAGTAGGTTTTGCATTGTTAACTATCATAATGGCAGCTTAAGCTAGCGTAAAAGAGCTCCTATCCCCTTTTCGAAATTAAACCAGTTCTAGCGGGGGAATGGGTTAGTTATTGTTTGTTTTAGGGCCTTTTCCCCTTTCAGGGTAAGGGTCCCTTAATAAATCTCGTTAAGGTGCCCCCGGGGCATCACTCTTTAGTAATTATTTTGTAAACCTGTTTCAAATAATTGGTCAGGTCAATTGGACCTAGGGTTACCTTTCTCATTTTGCCCCCCTAAATTAAATAGAGCCAACTCTATATACCAGAAAGGAGTACTTTTCTTCAATATGCATGTAATTCAATGGTGTTTGTTCAGTTAATAGTATTTATGTGTACTGTTTATAGTGGTGTGTAGTTCGTAGTTTTGTATGAGTGCGTGATTTTACCGTATGGACAGTGTATAAATATGCAGTAGTTTAATACCATTTGTCTAACTCGAAGTATACTAAACCAGAGTAAATATTATAGATTTCTGATTAATGAGTACAAGTATATATTTCAGTACACGGTAAATTATACCTCCACTACAGCGCCATTGCGTCCGGTTTCGCTAATCAATTGTTTGTTGACATTACGACATCGCATGACTTAGTGATCTAGATTGTTTGATTTTGGCCATTTATTTCTAAATTACATCCCGTGGACATGGTTTTCGGTTCAGATGAGTATACCTTCATATAAGATAGCATGAGATCTTACTGTACTGAAAATTTCAGCTTGCTAGGTCCAGTAGTAATTAAAATATCCACTGAAATAAAGAATACCTATTTTCTTAATAGAAGTAAAGCCCATGTGCTGTTACTGTTTGTTTCAAAATGTAGTATTAAATTCTCTTTTCCCGTGGCTGTAGAAACATTCCATTGTTGCTTTAGTTTTATCAACAAATCAGAAACAGATTAATCGTTGACAATTTAACTTTCAGTGATTGCACGTATGATTTTTTTTAACTGCGTAGTAAATACAATTTGGGTGCTTCGAAACAAATAGTACGTGGTTCGATGAATGTTATCGTGTAGTAGTTTAGAGGTGATAGATTGTGATAATTATATATATTTATTACTGTGTAATGTAAATATGTGTATGGCCTGCGTGTAAAATGTATGAAATAGGGTGTCTATAAAATATTACTTCGCGCGAAAATTAGTAGATAATGAATGAATGTAATGATATATTAATAATATGATATAAAATAATATGAATGAGATGATATGACACCTATATTTAAATGGATAGGCCTAGTGTATGTTATATAGTGAAAATATGAATACGTTTAAGAAAAAAAAATCTCTCGCGTTTTGACCTCTACACCAGTACATTCATCCAACCGAGTCTGCTACTTGGATAGTAAATTGTAGTTGGGAATTGTGTGTTACTTCGCATTTAAGTACCTCATAGTAACAGCCACGGATCTTAAGCATTTCATCAGATAGGGTAGCATCATGTGGGAATTACTCCTAAAGGTTGACAGAAATGATAATTAAGAAAAGATAACTGCTATATCCTGTGATCATCGAAAAGTACAGTTTTCGGTCATTTGTACCTTTAACATTCATTGCCTCTCCGAGATTTTGTTTTTCTTCGTTGCTTATCTTATTTATTTATTATGCAGTGCTCATATAACTCAGTTCGGACTATCCGATTAAATCAACTACTACTAAATTAATATTTATGTCATTCCCGTACCCGGGCACCGACCCCTCCCCCTTGAATATTTT
The DNA here is from genome assembly GCF_964235325.1 of Thermobia domestica. Classification (NCBI taxonomy): domain Eukaryota; kingdom Metazoa; phylum Arthropoda; class Insecta; order Zygentoma; family Lepismatidae; genus Thermobia; species Thermobia domestica. Next base: position 70,187,732 of record NC_137457.1, read on the forward strand.
CGCTTTCTTTTCTTAGTTTCCAAACTAGATAGTGATGGAAATTAATCGATGCCTCAGAGTTTAGCGCATTCTGCGAAGGGGAGCTATCGGTGAAGTTTGGCAATAGAAATCACCGATCCAAAATTCAGTTTATTTATTTTTTTTATTTTGGCAAATTCTCATTAGGTATATCTTAGCTATTACTCTAATTTCATTACTATTCTGGAATCTTCTAGTTTCTTAGAGGTCGGATGATTTTTTTTTCTTTTGAAATTCTTAATTAACGCAGTCTCTAACCTTCCGGAGGATTCTGGAATCTGCAAGGGTGTTGACCGGATACGGTGAGTGGTGGGATTTCCCTAAAGCCTTTGTCTTTCCGAAAATCATATCGGGGACACAGACTTGTATCATTTTTGCAGAGATTTTTTATCGGCTATTTATTTGGTAAGCCGAACCCTTTTTGGCATAAAAGAGAATATTTGGTTATAGTATGTTGTATACGTAAATTCGACCACTTATCTTAAGTAGTTGTAGTGTTCTGTCTTCTCTCTCTTTACCTATTCTTCTTCTACTTCTCCTCTAGAGTTATTTTTTTTATTTTTCAACCTCCCCCCCGGTTTCTGAAACTCAAAAAAGCATACAATATTCATATCACTTATTTCGATCGTATGTACTAACTGAGACATCGAGGAATGCAATTCGTGGAGGTATTGCAGCACAACTCAGGACCATTTTCGCGATATTCAATCCACCACGGGAGAAACTGACGAGAAGGTACACTATGCTTTCAGATTCCTAGAAACTTATTTGTTATTCATTGATCGTACAAATTATACCCATTGACGACTGATTTCTGGTTTTCTTTCTATTGTTTGGTCATATAGTGTGTATGTATTAGTAGTTTGGGCCCACTAGTTTCGAATAACCTTGATTTTTTCTTTCTCTGTATATACATCTATATATATGTCCTTACATAGTTTGAAGGGTTACGTGCCTGCTCTATTTTGTTGTATTTCCACCTCTTGTGTCAACTTATTAAATAACACCAATTATTTCTTTATACGCGGATCTTAGTAAATTGAGAATTATTATTAATTATCGGGTTTATACATATACATTTCAATGTTGCAAACTTATGAAAAGAAAAAAGAATTTTGATAGTCAGGGTTTTTGTTTTGTCTTTGAGCCAATAAAATATGAATACTTGTCGAATATAAAAACGTTATGTAGAATTTAAATGTCGACGAAATACTACGAAGGATATTAAAGTGAAATTTATTATATTGAGTAATATGATTATATATATATATATATACAAAGGGCTCGGTATTTACCCTGGTTGTGTTAGGTTGCCATAGACTTTTGACACCCGATATTGACCAACAATTTGTGATATACAGTATTACCGCGTAAATTGTAATAAATGACATTTTGTTGAGTTGTTATTGATGTTTGTGACTATTAAAGTTGAATATCATGTTAAATACTGCATGTAAATAAAACGAGTAGCAGGTCGTAAGAAAAGTAAAAACAACCCTAATCCCTATCCAAATTTATTTTGCGAGATCATAGTGAAATTAGTAAGCTACGAAACAGTGCGCCCCACCAACGAATCCTTCTATCAGTAAACTATGAAACAAATCCTTCCTCTACGATCGGAAACCTAACTATTCAGTGACTAGAATCTTTTGACTCCACGATCTATACTAGAAAAAAAATTAGTGATATTAAATTCAATGAACTGAAATTTAGTCAATAATTTAGTAGTGTGAATACAGGAATATGAAAATATGTTCCCAATGTTTGGGACTGGACTCGATATTTTAAATCTTGATAAACTTTGAAATTTTGTATCAAGTGCGTCAAGTGACGAAATGAGAAATTTATATATATATGTAATATGAAGCAACTATTTGTCTATAGTTAAAACAAAAACGGCTAAATACTCTCATGGACACAAATCATAGTGAATAAAGAGAGTCGAAAAAAGGAGTTATTATCGACGTGAGAACAAAGACTCATAAAATTGTCGAAATGTCTCCTCTTGGGACAGAGACTCAATAAAATGCTACTAAAGTGTTTTTTTAAAGAATGATTAACCAATTATAATTTTTTCTTTCTTTTTTTCCGCAATGATATGTGTTCATTGCGCTGAATCTTAAATATATTGACCTTTGAATTTTCTTTTTTTTCTTTTCATTTATTTTGTCTTTCGTCTTTTGTCGAATTTTTTTATGTAATCCAACTTTTAATATCTCTAGAAAGAGAAATGTGTTATTTGATCTTGTTGAAAGTAGCGGATTTTTGTGCATGCTTATGAAACATTCTTTTCATGTATTAAATTTTTCCTGTTATGTCAAACTAAGTTTTCTTTTATTAAAATGTAATAAATGTCTATAGAAATGTAGTTAGGTTAGTTTAATTTAACTAAATACAACCTGAAGTATACATTGCCCTGTATGAATGTGTGTGTGAGTGAAATGTATGTTTAGTTTTAAGTGCACCAATTATTTTGACATATATGTGTGACTTATTATAATTAATGGTAGTTGGCAATTAAAGTCATTGAATGTCAATACTAACTTAATTTAAGTTGGCTCTATGAAGGTAGTAAAAAGGTCCGAAGTTGCCTGAACGAATGATCATCATGGGAGAACTGTGAATGTCAAAATCTTCGACAAATATGTGATACTCTGATTTTTTTTGTGGTCGATTCTAACATGCCATCAACTTCGTCGTTTATTTTTCAAATATTGGATATTAGTCTAGAACTTCTGGAAATATTGAATAAACGGTTAAATTAAACTTTCTCATCTATCTCAGAACTAGATTGGGATAATTCGGTAGTTCGGGTTAAATGGATCTAGGTCTGGGATGTATGGGTTAACATGTGTCTACCTTTGATCACCTTAATACCAAACATTCACCCAATAGCTATTGGAAATGATCCCAATTCGATAATTATTCACTTTTTCCTTTACTATATTTCTCTAAAATATCCAGAACAGTTTCCTCTTTATCACCTTCTTACTTTACCTCTTTTCTCTTCTATCTTCCTTTTTCTTTCTTCATCTTCTTCTATTTTTAATAAAACTGAAAAGGGGGTCGTGACTGGGAATTCTATATGTAATAAACACGGTCATGTATTCATTTGATTTTTATTTTCTTTAGAAGTCCGATAAAAAGTTTTCTCATTTCGATCGAACCTAGTATGTTCGAAATTAAAAAATGGATATTATATTCCAATATGATTAGACATAAGCTGATAGCTTCATGAACATCCCCACCAGAGGTGAAGGGTTCCCACTCACGACTTATTCCATGCATCTCATTTGTTACAGAGCTTTCTTTCTTTTCTTCTTTCTTGCCCTTTATCAGTTTTAGATTGGAAAACGTGACAGGATTCGTTGTTATGGAAACGGTGGTTTCTATGGCAACGGCCCCGTTTTCAGTTTTAGAGTGGCGACACGTGACAAGACTGTTGCCATGGTAACCATGTTTACTGTGGTAACGGATCTGAAAATGCTTATTGAATAATACAAGTTATCATGCCATTCAGTTTTGGATTGGTGAACCGCGGCAAGAATGGTTGTCATGGCAACGTTTGTTCCCATGGCAACGGATCTCAGTTTAAATGGCGACTGATAGATCTGAATTTTTTTTGAGAATGTCAAAGAGTGAGGTTGAAGGCATGTTGAATTGATTACAACATTGAAATTAATAAGAGAAATTTTATAATCAAGTGAAACAAGTAGAGTCGTTGGCTACTTTGTCATTTTTGCTTCCTTTTCTAAGGGGGAAAAAGAGAAGGAGTGTCAAATTTTTTTCTAAATTAGAACTAAACGCTAGAAGGGTTTCAAGGAAGGAAAGTGAATGGGAGTCCTTTAATTCATGAATAATACTTGTCTGGATAGCGAATAAGTATTTTATAGTATATGTGTATTTTTGATATATATCTTGTCTTTTGTAAAGTGTCAAAGCTATGGCAACAAATAAAAAAAATTGTTTTGTCACAGGACGAATGTGAAGTCACGTGCACTCAATGCACGTTAGATGAAAAAGAGAAAAGATCTCGCGCCCCGCGGAGATTAATAAGATGCACCGGTTGTGGACTAAAATGGATCCACTTTGCTTGCACAAATTTGGATGATACTGCTGAAAATGCAGAAAAAGTTCAAACCGGCGAAATAATAAAATACTGTGAGGATTGTGAAAAGGACCGAGGCCAAATATCTCCAGCGGAGATATCTGACCTCGATGATGAGGATCAGACGGCAAACCCGAAGGAAGGAATGTCATCTGGAGGGTCTGACACGTCTGCATTAATTCGCCAGATGATGGAAATGATGCATGAAAAATTTTCTAATATGAACGAAAAATTCACTAACATGGAAGTGAAAATAGAACAGAACGGTGCAGATCTGAGACGTGAGAATGCTGAAATGAGGCGTGAGATAAATGAGATAAATGAGAAGTTAGATCAAAATAGTGCAGATCTGAGGCGTGAGAATGCAGAAATGAGACGTGAAATAAATGAAAAGTTTGATACCTCGAAACGAGAGACCGATGCTCGATTCGAGGTACTAAACAATAAATTTGACCAGATCTGTTTAGACTTTGCTTCTTCGATTAGCAAATTCAAGGCGCAAACGTCTACTGAACTAGAGCAGGTTAGATACCAGGCCCAGTAGTCTACCGAGCAGCTCAGAGACGAAACAAATGAAAAATTAAATGAAATAGATGTAAGGTTTGAGAGCACAAACAAAAGATTTTGTGACATCGAACAAAAGGTTGAACAGCAGCAGGCTGAAATAAGTAAATTAAATGTTGTAATATCTAACCTATCAACAGAAACCAAACTAGAGTCGGTTGATCAAAGGATTGGTCAAATTCAAACCGAAGTAGACAGTCTTAAGGGGCATATTACTAAATTGGAAATCGTCAAGTCTGGTATCTCCTATCCTTTTCCTGATGGCGATTCTCCAGGAAAAAATTTTCCCAGAAACAAGTAACGTCCAACCGGGAAAGAGTCAAGTGTTGCCTGATGCACGGGACACAGCAATGTATTGCCCCCCGCATCAACCAACCTCGAAATCATGGTTGAGTAATTTCGATGTACCGATGCAGTCGAGTGTTGTGACTACAACAGTCACTAGCGTAAATGCTCACTCTACCTTTGGAATGGTACAATCTTACAGCGTGCTGCCAGGAGGGGAAAGGAGATGTGTCGGACCGTCGGTTACTGCCGTGGTGGGTCCTAAGTTCGAACCTCACATGGTCAACACTAGTTATAAAACCTCTCTTGGTCATAAGGGGCGTTCAGTTCAGTGACCACTCCGTCGGTGGCAAATCCTGTGACAACCCCAACCGCTCAGGATAACGCGTTGATTCTAATAGATTCTTTTCCTGCCCCGTATAGTATGAGCTCTAAAGTTTCCCTCCGGGATATTGAACGTTTTCCCACTTTCGATGGGAACATTGCTAACGGGTTACCTCGAATTTTTCTGCGGAGACTGCAGCAATATCTAGATATGTACAAACTTACTGATGGGGAACGCCTACAGATAATTGAAAAATGTTTGATCGCCGCTTCGGGCGCATGGTTTGCCTCTGTTAAATACCAAATCCGGACGTTCAGTGATTTTTTGATTCTTTTCAAAGAAGAGTATTGTAATGAGCACATCGAGTGGCTCCAAAAGAGAAACTTACAATCACTCCGGCATGATCGCTCCAAGTATGGGTCCCTCTTGGACTATGCTTGGAAAATCATTGAACTATATTATCAGATAGCTGAACATCCCTCTCAGGCCCAACTGGTAGATATTATAGTTAACGCTCTTCCACCCGATGAGTCCCGGGCCATAGCGTCCCACTTGTGCCAAACGGTGCGAGAAGTCACCTCACGTTTAGCTGCCTTGTGCGGCAAGGAAGTTGGTGGTCCACCAAAACGATACTTCGCCCGACAGGCAAAGATTCTAAAACCGACGAAGACGATGGTAACGGCAAGTTGCCAGAGAGATTTCCTGAGTTATACCCGAGCTGGATCTCGTTATCCTGGTGGGTATGGCTCAGAAAACAACAATAATGGCCGGCGACTATTCAGGAATCGGCCCATGTTCAACAATCGCCGTAGTTATCGTCCCTATGACCGTACCAACATGGAATCGAACCCGGATAGGGGCGATAACACCAGGAGGAATTTTAACAGGACGTACGGAAGAAGGGAGAACGGTAATAGTCATGGTAATAACAATAATAGTAACAATAATGTAAATCGACCCCAGAATTCAGTCCCTTCGCAAGTGCGTGGTAACGGTGAGCCTAGAAAAATTTTAAATGGGAGTGATAGACGGGAAACTGCGGCCTAATGTCATCAGATATACTAGTCGACGGCTGAAGCCTCACGAGTTGTCTCTGTTGATGTCACAGTTAGTACTTCTGTCCGCTCTATTGCTATATGAACACTATTGAAAAAAAAGAAAAAGTATCGGAACTCACAATTTTCGAAATTTAAAGATTTTCAATTGTACAGAAGATAAACGTAGCGAATTACTCGCGCAATACCCCAAGTAGATATAATATACTGTCCTAGTGATACTGGTAACGTTTGAATGGAATGAATGAGTGTGTTAACTTAACAAGCATCATTAGTTAGTATTCACAGTTAGCAAAATTTTGTTATTCTAACAAAATTTTGTTAATGGGCCGGAGAAAAATGTAATGTACTATTAGAGTTGAAAGTAATGGCAATTTTTTTTCTACGCACCCTGTACCTAGTAATTTTTTTGTTTATTCAATTTCGGTTTAGTTACACAATTTATTTACTCTCTTTACTTCGAATTAAATATAATGAATCGAAAGGTTTCATTAGTAACCATATTCCCACTGAATAATAAATTTTATTTATATTTTGATTAAGTGTAAATCGCCATTTTCGCATATACAAGTCGAATAGTTACAAGGTTTACCATTCTGACGGCATACCGAAACACAGTTCCATCATTGGATACAAATTTTCTTAATTTCAGACCAATGTAGAATTTAGTCAGGTACCTAATCTTTCCCTCACCCCCTCTCACTAGTCCATAATCACTTTCAGATCCGGTTATATATGGATTTGCCAAATTTCTATTTGTTTTGTAATTTCCGCGGCTAAAGTTTTCGTTCTTATTGGAGGAATTCTCCTACCTCTGGCTTTTTCGGCGCAATGTTATCAGAATAATAAAAGACGATTCTACGAGCACAGCCGTGAACAGCATCTACTCTATATTTGCTGGTAAGGACTTAAATTTTTAGTGAAAATCCATTAAAAATCAGATTAAATGCCGTAGTAAACGCCATAAGATTATATAGGAGCCTGTAAACCTATACTTTAGCTGAAAGAACTGCAAAACCAAGGAGAAATAACAAATTCCGGATTTCTGTTTACTAGGAAGCCATGTTTGCTGCCCAGCTAGAATAGACAGAGTGAAATAGTGACTTTACTTTCTTTTTTATTTCAAATTCAATTACGGATTAGGGAAATTACGACCTGTTTAGTGCATGTTGTTCGTGTATTAGGTAAATGTGATTTTTTTATTAAGTGTCTGTATGTAGTAGGTTTTGCAATTTTAACTATCATAATGGCAGCTTAAGCTAGCGTAAAAGGGCTCCTATCCCCTTTTCGAAATTGAACCAGTTCTAGCGGGGGAATGGGTTAGTTATTGTTTGTTTTAGGGCCTTTTCCCCTTTCAGGGTAAGGGTCCCTTAATAAATCTCGTTAAGGTGCCCCCGGGGCATCACTCTTTAGTAATTATTTTGTAAACCTGTTTCAAATAATTGGTCAGGTCAATTGGACCTAGGGTTACCTTTCTCATTTTGCCCCCCTAAATTAAATAGAGCCAACTCTATATACCAGAAAGGAGTACTTTTCTTCAATATGCATGTAATTCAATGGTGTTTGTTCAGTTAATAGTATTTATGTGTACTGCTTATAGTGGTGTGTAGTTCGTAGTTTTGTATGAGTGCGTGATTTTACCGTATGGACAGTGTATAAATATGCAGTAGTTTAATACCATTTGTCTAACTCGAAGTATACTAAACCAGAGTAAATATTATAGATTTCTGATTAATGAGTACAAGTATATATTTCAGTACACGGTAAATTATGCCTCCACTACAGCGCCATTGCGTTTGGTTTCGCTAATCAATTGTTTGTTGACATTACGACATCGCATGACTTAGTGATCTAGATTGTTTGATTTTGGCCATTTATTTCTAAATTACATCCCGTGGACATGGTTTTCGGTTCAGATGAGTATACCTTCATATAAGATAGCATGAGATATTACTGTACTGAAAATTTCAGCTTGCTAGGTCCAGTAGTAATTGAAATATCCACTGAAATAAAGAATACCTATTTTCTTAATAGAAGTAAAGCCCATATGCTGTTACTGTTTGTTTCAAAATGTAGTATTAAATTCTCTTTTCCCGTGGCTGTAGAAAAAATTCCATTGTTGCTTTAGTTTTATCAACAAATCAGAAATAGATTAATCTTTGACAATTTAACTTTCCGTGAATGCATGTATGATTTTTTTTAACTGCGTAGTAAATACAATTTGGGTGCTTCGAAACAAATAGTATGTGGTTCGATGAATGTTATCGTGTAGTAGTTTAGACGTGATAGATTGTGATAATTATATATATTTATTACTGCGTAATGTAAATATGTGTATGGCCTGCGTGTAAAATGTATGAAATAGGGTGTCTATAAAATATTACTTCGCGCGAAAATTAGTAGATAATGAATGAATGTAATGATATATTAATAATATGATATAAAATAATATGAATGAGATGATATGACACCTATATTTAAATGGATAGGCTTAGTGTATGTTATATAGTGAAAATATGAATACGTTTACGAAAAAAAAATCTCTCGCGTTTTGACCTCTACACCAGTACATTCATCCAACCGAGTCTGCTACTTGGATAGTAAATTGTAGTTGGGAATTGTGTGTTACTTCGCATTTAAGTACCTCATAGTAACAGCCACGGATCTTAAGCATTTCATCAGATAGGGTAGCATCATGTGGGAATTACTCCTAAGGGTTGACAGAAATGATAATTAAGAAAAGATAACTGCTATATCCTGTGATCATCGAAAAGTACAGTTTTCGGTCATTTGTACCTTTAACATTCAGTGCCTCTCCGAGATTTTGTTTTTCTTCGTTGCTTACCTTATTTATTTATTATGCAGTGCTCATATAACTCAGCTCGGACTATCCGATTAAATCAACTACTACTAAATTAATATTTATGTCATTCCCGTACCCGGGCATCGACCCCTCCGCCCTTGAATATTTTCGTTTTGTTTTCTTAGTTTCCAAACTAGATAGTGATGGAAATTAATCGATGCCTCAGAGTTTAGCGCATTCTGCGAAGGGGAGCTATCGGTGAAGTTTGGCAATAGAAATCACCGATCCAAAATTCAGTTTATTTAATTTTTTTTATTTTGGCAAATTCTCATTAGGGATATCTTAGCTATTACGCTAATTTCATTACTATTCTGGAATCTTCTAGTTTCTTAGAGGTCGGATGATTTTTTTTCTTTTGAAATTCTAAATTAACGCCGTCTCTAACCTTCCGGAGGATTCTGGAATCTGCAAGGGTGTTGACCGGATACGGTGAGTGGTGGGATTTCCCTAAAGTCTTTGTCTTTCCGAAAATCCCATCGGGGACACAGACTTGTCTCATTTTGCAGAGATCTTTTATCGGCTATTTATTTGGTAAGCCAAACCCTTTTCGGCATAAAAGAGAATATTTGGTTATAGTATGTTGTATACGTAAATTCGACCACTTATCTTAAGTAGTTGTAGTGTTCTGTCTTCTCTCTCTTTACCTATTCTTCTTCTACTTCTCCTCTAGAGTTATTTTTTTTATTTTTCAACCTCCCCCCCGGTTTCTGAAACTCATAAAAGCATACAATATTCATATCACTTATTTCGATCGTATGTACTAACTGAGACATCGAGGGATGCAATTCGTGGAGGTATTGCAGCACAACTCAGGACCATTTTCGCGATATTCAATCCACCACGGGAGAAACTGACGAGAAGGTACACTATGCTTTCAGATTCCTAGAAACTTATTTGTTATTCATTGATCGTACAAATTATACCCATTGACGACTGATTTCTGGTTTTCTTTCTATTGATTGGTCATATAGTGTGTATGTATTAGTAGTTTGGGCCCACTAGTTTCGAATAACCTTGATTTTTTCTTTCTCTGTATATACATCTATATATATGTCCTTACATAGTTTGAAGGGTTACGTGCCTGCTCTATTTTGTTGTATTTCCACCTCTTGTGTCAACTTATTAAATAACACCAATTATTTCTTTATACGCGGATCTTAGTAAATTGAGAATTATTATTAATTATCGGGTTTATACATATACATTTCAATGTTGCAACCTTATGAAAAGAAAAAAGAATTTTGATAGTCAGGGTTTTTGTTTTGTCTTTGAGCCAATAAAATATGAATACTTGTCGAATATAAAATGGTTATGTAGAATTTAAATGTCGACGAAATAGTACGATGGATATTAAAGTGAAATTTATTATATTGAGTAATATGATTATATATATATATATATATACATATGCGAGTATGTATGTAAAGGGCTCGGTATTTACCCTGGTTTGTTAGGTTGCCATAGACTTTTGACACCCGATATTGACCAACAATTTGTGATATACAGTATTACCGCGTAAATTGTAATAAATGACATTTTGTTGAGTTGTTATTGATGTTTGTGACTATTAAAGTTGAATATCATGTTAAATACTGCATGTAAATAAAACAAGTAGCAGGTCGTAAGAAAAGTAAAAGTAACCCTAATCTCTATCCAAATTTATTTTGCGAGATCATAGTGAAATTAGTAAGCTACGAAACAGTGCGCCCCACCAACGAATCCTTCTATCAGTAAACTATGAAACAAATCCTTCCTCTACGATCGGAAACTACTATTCACTATTAAGTGACTAGAATCTTTTGACTCCACGATCTATACTAGAAAAAAAAATTAGTGATCTTAAATTCAATGAACTGAAATTTAGTCAATAATTTAGTAGTTTGAATACAAGAATATGGAAATATGTTCCCAATGTTTGGGACTGGACTCGATATTTTAAATCTTGATAAACTTTGAAATTTATATCAAGTGCGTCAAGTGACGAAATGAGAGATTTATATATATATGTAATATGAAGCAACTATTTGTCTATAGTTAAAACAAAAACGACTAAATACTCTCATGGACACAAATCATAGTGAATAAAGAGAGTCGAAAAAAGGAGTTATTATTGACGTGAGAACAAAGACTCATAAAATTGTCGAAATGTCTCCTCTTGGGACAGAGACTCAATAAAATGCCACTAAAGTGTTTTTTTTTTAAAGAATGATTAACCAATTATAATTTTTTCTTTCTATTTTTCCGCAATGATATGTATTCATTGTGCTGAATCTTAAATATATTGACCTTTGAATTTTCTTTTTTTTCTTTTCCTTTATTTTGTCTTTCGTCTTTTGTCGAATTTTTTTTATGTAATCCAACTTTTAATATCTCTAGAAAGAGAAATGTGTTATTTGATCTTGTTGAAAGTAGCGGATTTCTGTGCATGCTTATGAAACATTCTTTTCATGTATTAAATTTTTCCTGTTATGTCAAACTAAGTTTTCTTTTATTAAAATGTAATAAATGTCTATAGAAATGTAGTTAGGTTAGTTTAATTTAACTAAATACAACCTGAAGTATACATTGCCCTGAATGAATTTGTGTGTAAGTGAAATGTAGGTTTAGTTTTAAGTGCACCAATTATTTTGACATATATGTGTGACTTATTATAATTAATGGTAGTTGGCAATTAAAGTCATTGAATGTCAATACTAACTTAATTTAAGTTGGCTCTATGAAGGAAGTAAAAAGGACCGAAGTAGCCTGAACGAATGATCATCATGGGAGAACTGTGAATGTCAAAATCTTCGACAAATATGTGATACTCTGATTTTTTTTGTGGTCGATTCTAACATGCCATCAACTTCGTCGTTTATTTTTCAAATATTGGATATTAGTCTAGAACTTCTGGAAATATTGAATAAACGGTTAAATTAAACTTTCTCATCTATCTCAGAACTAGATTGGGATAATTCGGTAGTTCGGGTTAAACGGATCTAGGTCTGGGATGTATGGGTTAACATGTGTCTACCTTTGATCACCTTAATACCAAACATTCACCCAATAGCTATTGGAAATGATCCCAATTCGATAATTATTCACTTTTTCCTTTACTATATTTCTCTAAAATATCCAGAACAGTTTCCTCTTTATCACCTTCTTACTTTACCTCTTTTCTCTTCTATCTTCCTTTTTCTTTCTTCATCTTCTTCTATTTTTAATAAAACTGAAAAGGGGGTCGTGACTGGGAATTCTATATGTAATAAACACGGTCATGTATTCATTTGATTTTTATTTTCTTTAGAAGTCCGATAAAAAGTTTTCTCATTTCGATCGAACCTAGTATGTTCGAAATTAAAAATGGATATTATATTCCAATATGATTAGACATAAGCTGATAGCTTCATGAACATCCCCACCAGAGGTGAAGGGTTCCCACTCACGACTTATTCCATGCATCTCATTTGTTACAGAGCTTTCTTTCTTTTCTTCTTTCTTGCCCTTTATCAGTTTTAGATTGGAAAACGTGACAGGATTCGTTGTTATGGAAACGGTGGTTTCTATGGCAACGGCCCCTTTTTTATGTTACTATCGTGCGATGCATCATGAAAAACCGTTTTCAAAGAAAACGAGCTTTGTATTTTTTTGCGCGTTGGGAGAATGATGTGTTGTCTAAAAAAGCATTGCTACATTTGATGCTCTTCCCTACAACTTAGTTATGTGAGCACACCCTTTGCAGTATTAAAACCGTAAAGCGAAGTCGCCTTAATGTGAAATCGGACCTAATATTGATGGTGATAGAACTGATTCCAAATATTTCAATGCAGTTGCGGAAAAATACAAATAATTTTATATCTCACATTGGTGACCCCACATTTGAGAACATTGTTTATCAAGTGGATTTCGTTTTTTGAAAAGCCAGTCTTGAAATTTACTGTATTTTCAATTGAAATTTCGTTCATTAGGAGGCAATAATTTATCTTATAATAGATTACTTATTACATTATTTTATTGATCGTTTTCTTGTCAGTGATAATTTTAATTACTATATTTTTAATACCATGTGATTTTTCAGATAGCATTGCAAATGGGCCCATCACACCCACTTTCCGAATGAACAGGGAGTACGCGTTTTCGGATCATTTGGGAACCACTGTACCAGTTTTTAGAAAAAAATTTGACGGCTATGCTCAAAGCCATTCTCCGACAACCTGCATAACATGTTCATCGTTGGCAAATTTTGTTCCTCGCGGGTGCTACTTAATCTTCCGAAAGTGGTGAAAGTCACAATGGGCACGATCTTTAGAGTGGGGAGGATGGCAAGTATTTCATACCCGACATCGGCATTAGCGCTGGAGGTAAGGTGGCTTTTGTGAGTAGAAGCATTATAATGCAGGAGGAGCACTTTCATGTGTAGCATGCCAATGAGTTATCCCTTGATTGCTCTCCTTACTTTTGGGATCAGTTTTGAATAATACTCATTTGTAATTGTCGTTGGACCCCGCAGATAATCAATGAACAGTTTGCCCTTACTATACCTCCTCCCAGAAAAAAAATGTTACCATTATCTTGCCAGCTGATTGCATTATCTTAAATTTCTTGAGGAATGGACATCATGATGCCGCCACTGTATGCTATGTTGATTGGACTCTGGACCGCAATGAATTCACATTTTCCACACAGCCATAAGAATTCATAGTCAAATCAATTTAACTCTCACCACTGTTCGGATTTTCACGCACTCGGGCTATGTGCAAGGAACTTTAAAATTTACAAGAGGAGAAGAATCTTTTTTTAAATATAATATTACTTCAGTTTCGTATTTCAAGATAACTCATTAATTGTCTGGTTTAAGATAGATAAACTTTAAAAAGAATAGAAATATTTTCATTTTTCTCATGCTTTTCCGTCGTATGTAAGGTGTTAGTCAGGCTGGATTAACGTATCTGGAGGACTGGGACTAGAAAAAAATATGTGGCCCCTGCTGAATTCACCTAATAAATTTCTCTCAAAGTACAGTAGGAAATTTAATGAAATATTATTATTGTAAGATTATTACAACGAAAATTTCAAACAGTGGACATTCTTTCAAAAAATTGCTGAATTTTTATTTAAAAGCTGGATTTTTTTACATGTAAATTTGAAAACGTTTTACCTTATAATTGTGTGGATGATGTTGAATCTGCATTGACTCTTAAATCTGCATTGGTTCTTGTAGTTGCCCCAGCCAACATTTTTTGACCAAAGTAATCCATTATGTTGTTGCAAGAAGTATATGCAAAATTCTTCATTATTAATGTGTGAAACTACATACATTTTAGTACAATGACCGATCCCGTAACTGACTGTATTAATTATCGTTTTCACACTATGTATTGATTAGAGAAAACATTCTTTACTCACTGAATTACCGTACTGCTAACATCGGAAAATAAAGTTGATAAAGTTCACTGGAAATTTCAATGGTACTTTACTTCAGAAAAATGCCAATAACTATCTTCAACAAGAGTTAAATTTTCATTCTAGACTAAGTACTCATATAAGCAAAGGAATACATAATTGATTATTAGGACTAGGCTATATGCTATACGCCTATGCTTATACAATTATTTACATAAATTTCGTCATTTATAGTTTCGTCTTTCATTGATTATTTTCTAAAATATCATAGCTAGTTAAATATTACAAATTCAAACACTTACTTGATCAAACCTGGATTGGTTGTAAATCTTGACAACATTGTATTCAGATAAAATAAATATCATGTGCAATCTTTTAGATCACGGGTTAGATGAGATCAAATTTGAAGTTGGGCTTCGACACATTTTCGATAATCAGTCTTAAGAGTGAGTTGATAAAAAAACAATGAAGGACAGTTCTATAACACATTTGAGAAACATACTAATGTTTCAAGCAAAATATTCACCAAATAGAAATATGATTAAATCTCACACTACTCTAAAATAATTGAAATGAGCTCTTGACATTCAAACATCACATAATGTCGGAGATACTCGGCCAACGCCGGAAGGATGGCAACCCTAATATCAATGAAATTACCTGTGAAGAAATATAAATGTTCTATTTCGGTATCTCATTTACTAATATTGATATGATTCAAAGGCTTGACAGAGGTGGACATTGTTTACTAACACGCTGAAACACAAAAACTATATCTCTAATTTAGAATAAATTCTAGATCTCGGATACAAATTCAAAAAACGATTTAGATTGTGATCCTGATCGGATCACTTCCACCTCACAAATCGGCAATTTTGTTATATAATAGGCATATGCACGTTCGGCGCAACACGCGTATTTGATTCCCGGCGGGAACTCACGTAGTTCGATTGCCACGTTAATCAGCAGGTTCACGTCTCATATATCCTCGCTGGTAAAAGGGGCGCTCAATTGAAATCAACAATATTCCGTGTGGAAACTGAAGGGGTCAGGACACAACGATAAGGCGGAAGTTCATGTCAAATGATTCAATGCTCAAAAGGTATGTTAAAATCCTAACCAACCAAACAATAAAGCAGCAGAGGCACATGGGACGTCCGTGTATTATGTCAGGAAAGTAAATGTACACCTCTTTTTCGAGTCTGGCATTCCTACGCTTCATCCGTGGAGAGTATGAGAATTAAATCAATCAAATGTTTACTGAGGGGCAAAAAGAAACGTGTAATCTGAATAAGACATTGCAGAGGGGCACAAGCTGTGAATACGAATAATGCATAGTGTAAATAAAGGACGACACGAAAAGAGAAAACCAGAAACAGGTGTTAAGCTTAGAAAAAAGAGTAAAAATTGTCGATGTGGGAATATAAAACACAACTACAACCAACACACCGACAACTAAACATTCACCACGCCATGATCTTGGTGCAGTGGTATAGGTGCTGGCTTACAAGTGCAAAGGACGCCAGTTCGAATCCCCGTCATGGACATTTTAAAATTTTTTTGTTAATAATATATACAGCTAATGAGAGATGGTAAAAGAGGTCGTATTTTTTCTTTCGTAGCAAATATTATGGGTAATGTTTAGTACTGATAATATTTTTTCTCTTTGCACATTGCTTTTATTCTTGTCTTCATTTTGAAAGAAGAATATCCGAACAAAAGCCTCCAAAATTCCTCACATTTTAAATGTAAACTCCATTTGCAATTAGTAAAGAATAAAAATTAAACGTTCCGATGTAGCTGCAAAAAGTAAAAAAGAAAAACATGGAAGTGGAGTGTTCGAATCCATATTCATGGTTATTAAAATACAATTCCTACATGCCATACACCTCCCGACCACGTTTCTACGTTAGCAAGAAAAAGCTTGCGTTTAGGTTAGACAGGTCAATACGTTTTGCAAAGGCCTCGCTTTAGCTCTGACGCGCGACAGGTGCGAGAAGGGAGCAAAACACTTTTTCTCTCTCCCTCTGTGTGTCTACTTATCTATCTATCTGTATATATATATATATATATATATATATATATATATATAACGTTATTTGTGAATGCCATAACCACCCTAATTTTCAGCGGATTGAGACGAAAATTGGTACAAACATTAATTGTTGAAATATCTTGATGAGTTCGTTAACCAGAGTAATCAGATGAAATAGTTCAAAATGGCGGCCTTTCAAACTCTTAAAAACTTCCAAGGGAACCAAATTTCGCCCATAAATAGCTATTCAGAAAGTTTGAATAACTTTTCCTCTTTTACTGAAATATTTGTGTGCATGGACTTATTGAAATATTGGACCCGATTAATCGCCTGAAGAAGGTTCACGCCCTTTTGCTACGGTCAGGCTTTTTTTTTTGCAGGAGGGGGGTTATTTTCGTATCGGAACAAGATAGAAATTACACATTGAAAGTGATTTAACTTGTCAAAAGTGTTATTTGAAAGAATAATATATTAAATGTGCTTTCCTCTAACACAGAAAAAATGAAATGAAATCTTTAAGTTTTACGTCCCACCGTTATGCCGGTTTGGTTAAAGGAGACGGTGATGACGAGAGATGAGTGAAATGGTGGAATGAAGAAAGTTGGAGGCTATAGTGATGGGAACAACGCTGGACAGTATGCACTCATAGTACTCAGAAAAATAAACAATTTCAATGCAAAATGAACGAAGAGTCATTGTCATGGGTAGTCATGCAGCCACGGCAGAGCCCTCTTTAGGCAAAATGTCGATAACTTATATCGAGAGAACAGGTGGTGATAGTGAGATGGGAACAACGTTGGTCACCGTGAACCCATAAGGCGCATCGAAAAAATTAGGTGGGGGGTCGCCAGCCAGCCTGACTTCCTTCCATATAATAATATAAAATTATATTGTCGAAATACACAAACGAGTTAGCTAGTAATATTTCATATTATTATTATTATTGATATTATTATTAATATTATTATTATTATTATTATTAATATTATTATTATTATTACCGGTAGCGTCTTTCCATTACGTGTGCATGTTTGACATGAAGCCAAGAGAAGATCCATCATTCGTAGAAAGAATAAGAATAGTCAGTTATTTTAACTGTGAACGACAGCGAAAAATACGAAAAGAGTGACTATCTGTAGCGAAAAGAAATAATACTTTTTGTCAAATGGATAAAAAATCAAGCCGAGACAGATCGAACTCGCGAAAAGCCACTTCATTGTACACTTTTTTTAACCGACTCACGGAACGTGTTTCAGTAACTCTCTTATTGCTAATTTTACTTGCTTCACTCCTTTAACTTGCTTTTTCTAATAACTTATAACGGCAGAGACACGAACACAGAAATTTCGAGGACACTTAAAATTCATAGATGCTCTCCCGCCGATTATCGAACCCGTTGACACCAAACACTAAAGGCGCACGTGCTAGCCACTAGACCAGCGGTGAGACCACCGTTCATTCTCTGTGTCGTTACGGATTACGACCACTGTATTGCCAGCTATCACTTCTGTGGGTTGTATACTATGATCACATGTTTCTTCTTTGCTGGAAGAATTAAACCTACATTCTATGTAATACATAAGGTATTTAGACCTACATGCTCTTCATGTAATGTAATAAAAGGGCCATGCTGGGAATAAGAAAAAGAACATTCCTTGGACAAAACGGAAACTATTGGTATCAGAAATATTTATCTACGAGACATGCGCAGTAGTATATTTCAAAATAGTTACAGTTTATTTCTGTAAATTAAAAAAGGAATATAGAAAAGCAAATATGTCGAGTCAGCGAGATCGACCAGAGTTGACAGAGGCGGAAGCAGATGTGTAGTAATAAAACAAATTGGTTAAATTGATAATTGGTTCTTTATTCTGTAGTAGATCGTATCACAACTTTACAGGAGAGCACAGAAAGATTTAGTGACGCTATCATATAATAAGCTCTAGTAACACGATCATACAGACAAAAATGGTTGTAGCTGTGACTACTACAACTTGGATTTAACGAAAGCCGTTTAGATATTTAGCGGTTTGCAGGGTTGTATAAGACACCAAAGGATAAGACACAATACAATTCTTCATACCTCAGCTTCTAGTAGCTAGATACATGCAATTTCTGGTTAGATACTGAAACTGCTGTCGGATTTTAATACATGATGTATTGCAGGATACAAAATGCTTTGCATTATTTGTTTGTTTGTAGACAACTACTACCTTAGTGTTCTGAAAGGTTGTGTATAAACTAGGGATAGGCAATTCCGGAATTATTACTTTTGGGACTCCCAAAAGTAAAACCGGAGAAATTCCGGAATTCGGAAAATTCCAATTTTGAAATAATTCCGTAATTCGAAAAAATCCGGAATTTAGAAATTTCGGATTTCTTTAACATTCCGGAATTCGGTACTATCCGGATTGTTTCGAAATCCGGAGATTTTTCAATTCCTGAATTTTCTGAATTCCGGATTTTTTAGAGTTCCGAAATTCTTCTGAATTCCGGAGTTTAACTGAATTCCATAATTTTCCGAAATCCGGAAAGTGAAAGTTCCGCTTCCGAATAATGAATTTATTTTGGCTAATATGAATCGTGGCGGAAATAAGTCTTTGACCAGGTAATGGCGACTGCTTTGAAAGAAATAGAGAGTATGAGAATTCAATCTGTCATATTTGTAGTTTCGTGTGGAGAAAGAACAAACTTGTCAACCAGCGGTTTAAGAACAACTCAAGTTATTAATGTAAACTTTGCCGACATCATAAAAGAAATATGAAAGCCATTTTCAATGGAAGAAATATAACATAAAGGTTTGCAAGCGAAGACAAAGAAACCTAACGTAACTAGACTGAAAACGAATCGTTTACCGCGTAGCGATTGCGGTTCAGTGGTCAAGGTGCTTGTGCGAATGCAAGTTGTAATAATTTTTTAATTTAGGATAGGATCTACTACAGAATAAAGAACAAATTATCAATTTAACCAATTTGTTTTATTACTACACATCTGCTTCCGCCTCTTTCAACTCTGGTCGATCTCGCTGACGCGACATATTTGCTTTTCTATACCCCTTTCTTCGTTTACTGAAATAATCAGTAACTATTCTGAAATATACTACTGCGCATGCTTCGTAGATAAATATTTCTGCTGCGAATAGTTTCCGTTTTGTCCAAGGAATGATCTTTTTCTTATTCCCAGCATGGCCATCTTATTACATTATATGAAGAGCATGTAGGTCTAAATACTTTATGTATTACATGGAATGTAGGTTTAACTCTTCCAGCAAAGAAGAAAAATTTGATCATAGTATACAACCCACAGAAGTGATAGCTGGCAATATAGTGGTCGTAATCCCTAACGACACAGAGAATAAGCGGTGGGCTCCCCGCTGGTCTAGTGGCTAGCACCTGCTCCTTTAGTGTTTGGTGTCAACGGGTTAGATTCCCGGCGGGAGAGCATGTATGATTTTTAAGTGTCCTAGAAGTTTCTGTGTTCGTGCCCCTGTTATAAGTTATTAGAAAAAGCAAGTTGAACAAGTGAATCAAGTAAAATTAGCAATAAGTGAGTTACTGAAACACGTTCGGTGATTCAGTTAAAAAAAGTGTACAATGAAGTGGCTGTTCGCGAGTTCGATCTGTCTCGGCTTGATTTTTTATCCATTTGACAAAAAGTATTATTTCTTTTCGCTACAGATAGTCACTCTTTTCGTATTTTTCGCTGTCGTTCACAGTTAAAGTAACTGACTATTCTTATTCTTTCTACGAATGATGGATCTTCTCTTGGCTTCATGTCAAATATGCACACGTAATGAAAAGACGCTGTCGATAATAATAATAATAATAATAATATCAATAATAATAATAATATGAAATATTACTAGCTAACTCGTGTGTGTATTTCGACAATATAATTTTATATTATTATATGGAAAGAAGTAAGGCTGGCTGGCGAACGCCCCCTAATTTTTTCGATGCGCCTTATGAGTACACTGTGACCAACGTTTGTACCACCTCAGTATCACCTCCTGTTCTCTCGATATAAGTTATCGAAATTTTGCGTAAAGAGGGCTCTGTCGTTGCTCCATTACTACCCATGACAATGACTCTTCGTTCATTTTGTATTGAAATCGCTTATTTTTCTGAGTACTATGAGTACTATGAGCATACTGTCCAACGTTCCTCCCATCACTATAGCCTACAACTTCCCATTCTCTCGATATAAATTGCTAATATTTTGTTTGTAGGGAAGATATGGCGTTACAATCATTACGTTTGAAAAACTGAGGAAGAGTTTGCCTTGCAACAAACACCATTTATTATTATTATTATTATTATTATTATTATTATTATTATTATTATTATTATTATTATTATTATTATCATTATTATTATTATTATTATTATTATTTTACTTACCAGTAATGTTGCCTACCTTTATTTGCATTGCAAGCAAATCAAATAACACTCCTTGCCAATCACGCTCCCGATTAGGAAATACATGATTTACAATTCTCTGTGTAAGAGGACTGGTTCGATAACAGCTCGCGCCGTGTAGACTTTGTGGTGGACAAACACCGCGCTCGTAGTTTTTCTCGGGGTTCTTCTGTTTCCTCCCACTTCCTTCATTCCACCATTTCACTCATTTCTCATCATCACCGTGTCCTTTAACCTAACCGGCATAACTGTGGGACGAAAAATTAAAGATTTCATTTCATTTTTCTGTGTTAGAATAAAGCACCTTTATTATATTCTTCTTTCAAATAACACATTTGACAAGTTAAATCACTTTCAATGTGTAATTTCTATCTTGTTCCGATACGAAAATAACCCTCCTCCTGCAAAAAAAGGCTGACCGTAGCGAAAGGCCGTGAACCTTCTTTAGGCGATTAATCGGGTCCAATATTTTAGTAAGTCCCTGCACACAGATATTTCAGTAAAAGAGGAAAAGTTATTCAAACTTTCTGAATAGCTATTTATGGGCGAAATTTGGTTCCCTTGGAAGTTTTTAAGAGTTTGAAAGGTCGCCATTTTGAACATTTTCACCCGATTACTCTGGTTAACGAACTCATCAAGATATTTCAACAATTAATGTTTGTGCCAATTTTCGTCACAATCCGCTGAAAATTAGGGTGGTCATGGCATTCACAAATAGCGTTATATATATACAGATAGATAGATAAATAGACACACAGAGGGACAGAGAAAAAGTGTTTTGCTCCCTTCTCGCACCTGTGGTGCGTCAGAGCTAAAGCGAGCCCCTTTACAAAACGTATTGACCTGTCTAACCTAAACACAAGCCTTTTCTTGCTAACGTAGAAACGTGGTCGGGAGGTGTAAGGCATGTGGAAATTGTGTTTTTAATAACCATAACTATGGATTCGAACACTCCACTTCCATGTTTTTCTTCTTTACTTTTTGCAGCTACATCGGAACATTCAATTTTTATTCTTTACTAATTGCAAATGGCGTTTACATTCAAACTATGAGTAATTTTGGTGGCATTTGTTCGGATATTCTTGTCTTTCAAAATGAAGACAAGAATAATAGCAATGTGCAAAGACAAAAAATATTATCAGTACTAAACATTACCCATAATATTTGCTACGAAAGACTAAATACTACCTCTTTTACCATCTTTCATGAGCTGTATGTATTATTAACAATTTTTTTAAAAGTCCATGACAGGGATTCGAACTGCCGTCCTTTGCATTTGTGAACCAACACCTTTACCACTGCACCAAGATCATGGCGTGGTGAATGTTTAGTTGTCGGCGTATTTGTTGTAGTTGTGTTTTATATTCCCACTTCGAAAATTTTTACTCTTTTTTCTAAGCTTAACAGCTGTTTCTGGCTTTCTCTTTTGGTGTCGTCCTGTATTTACACTATGAATTATTCGTATTCACAGCTTGTGCCCCTCTGCAATGTCTTATTTAGATTGAACCTTTCTTTTTGCCCCTCTGTAAATATTTGATTGATTTAATTTTCATACTCTCCACGGATGGAGCGCAGGAATGCAGGAGCGCAGGAATCGAAAAATAGGTGTACCTCATGTCCAAAATTATTGTCGCATCTCTATAAATATGTTGTTCCGGGAATATAATTTGATAACGAATTCGTCCGGGATTTCTTATAATGTTAGTATGTTTATAATCGGCAAAGACAAGTATGTGGCAAATTTCATGTCAAAAGAACAGTAAATAAGAACAATTAAACGAAACTAAAACTTTCCTTTCCATTTAGCAACATTTTATTTTACTCATTCTAATTTTCGTATTCATAATTCTTCTTTTATGAAATTTACCACAAATGTGCATTTCCCGATTCTACACATAGTATCAGTATTAAAAGTGTCCTGGAAAATCATTATTAAATTATATTCTTACAAGAAAACAGTTATAGATATGCGACAATAATTTTGGACATGAGTGTACATTTACTTTCCTGACAGATAATACATTCAGCACAACTAAAAATTACGTTAAACAACTTATTTTTCCAAGCCACGGGAGAAATAGTGAATATTGAGAAAAGCACTATGTTATGGAACATCATATAAAATACATGTTTTAGATAAATGTAAATCTAAAAAGTTAATTTCAAAGACAGATTAAACATTTATGTATAAGGTGTTTATCTCACAAGGAGACTTACGAAGTGAAACTAACCGATTAATATGAAACTTTGTAGACTTCATTCACAGAATTTCGAAAAATTTCGAAAACTCGACACGTATTTCTTTATTTTTCGGCATTGGAGCAGGTTTAAGAGTAGAAATATACTTTGAACGTTAGAGTTGATCTTGAAGTGTAGACAGCAAACAATAATGTAGAAAAAACAAACTGCAGGTGGGGGAGTTTCAGGACAGCTGATTTAGAATCTGACGTCAAAATTAGAAAATGCAAAATGGTGGATCCAATATGGTGATTACAATTACAAACATTTTCTGGTTGGAAATGGTCTCCAGTTAGCCAAGAACAATTATAGTTGGCAGGGGTTACTGCGAGGAGAATACAGAACGATTTGAAACACCTTTCTCTACTTATTTTAACGAGATGCTTGATTAAAGTAAATCTCTATACCTCTCGCTATTCGGGGTGCTTGTTTATAGTAAGTCTTCTAGCTTGTGAATATGTCCGAGTTTCATATAGACTGAGTTGTTATAATTATGAATTTATTGAAAAAACGTTTTATAGTATTGATATTCCGTAAAACGATTTATGATCCATAAACATAGTTTACACAACGCACGCCTTATTACAGCAATAACTGTGCACAAATTAAAACTGATGCATATTTTTTAAATAAAATGTTACGAAATTGTCAAACGTAGGAGGTTTTCATTACAAATAACCGTTTTCGTATCCTAGATACTTATATATTTGCAAATGTGGGTGAAGAAAACCTATTTATGTATCAATGATTAGATCTTTATTACGAATATGTTAATTTACGTTATCGAAAAGGACAATGTCAAAAAAATGTCCCAAGAAATCTTATAGGGTCTAGAGAAAATACATCAAGATGCTAAATCCAATTGATCCGGCAGGAAAGGTTTCTTTTATGAGATACTCTTTTGAGGTTTAACTCCTGGATTCAAATATAATATAAATCACTTAAATAAGCAGCCGATTAGTGAGAGGCTATATGAGTCTCTTTGAATAAGCACTCCGAGTAGTAAGAGCCGAGTGGTTCACTTTCAAAAAGCATCCCTAGTAATGAGAAGCGAGGCGACACACTTTAAATAAGCACCTCGAATAGTGAGAGAGTCAAAAAGTTACTTTAATCAAACATGCAACTAAAATAAGTAAAGAAAGAGGTTTCAAATCGGTTTGCAACCTTCTCGCAATAACGCATGCCAACTATGATTGTCCTTGACTAACTGCAAACCACTTAAAACCCGAAGCCTTTTGTAATTTTAATCAAAATATTGGATCCGCAATTTTGATTTTTTTAAAATTTTGACGTCAAATTCTGAATCAGCTGTCCTAAAGCCTCCCTCGGAATATGTTTTCTTCTATATTAAATGATTGTTTTCTGTCTATGCATCAAAACCTTCCCTAACGTCAAAGGGTTACCGAGGGACTTTAAAACCGTACCATGGGCGAAATTAAAAAAAAATTGTCCATTCTTTTTCCATGTTGTACAAATCTGCAAAGTTTCATTCAAATCGGTGAGTTACACTTCCGTAAGTTTCCTTGTTAGAGACTCATTCAGTAGTGTAACAATGATGGCCGCAAGAATATTGTCTTACACAGTGACCTGCATTATTAAAAGAATACCTTCTAATTCTAGAATTTACATACAAATTGTGAAAACAAAGTTGTCACAGTCATTTTCTAATATGCAATTTTTGTACTGAGTGCTCATTGTTCAGTGTAATTAAGTTGTCACTTAAAGCGACAAATGTGGAATATGTTTAAATTCATATGGCCAGAACAAGAGCCTGATCAAAGCATATCCGAAAAGCAATTCTTGTGTATCATATTGAACGTCTAAGTACTTAGCATGAAAATACAAAAAATAACTACACGTTAGAATTTTCAGCATATCCTATTTATGTTTCTGTATTTACAATTTTCTTTCGAAACAATTCAGAGACCTTTCTATGGACGAATGTGATATAAAAAGAGTCTCACTGTCGTGAGAATATTTCTACGTCTTCGTCACGCACAAAGTAAAGGAACTGTTTGAATTGCGGGAGAGTTAATCAAAAAGGTGGATATATCCTTGTGAGCATTTATTAACAATTGCAGCGTGCACTTGTGGTGATAGCAAAATTTAAACCTGCCTCTCGACCGTTTACGAACGAGTTCTTTCTTTCGCAGTAAAACTTGTTTTAAATACCCACTTCTAATCCGATAAAGCGAAGTGGAGACCAACGAGAGTGTCTCCTGGTTTAACGCGGTTGCCAGATTTAAGTAATAGTGTAAGAAGTATATTGACAAAAATCTGGTAATAAAAATATAAACAATTATGTAGTTTCTTTTTACATACTTTTAAATTCTTGTAGACTTGTTTCTCCAAACTGCGTGTACTTATCTACTTTGTGCTATTATTCTACACTGTAGATAACTGAAATATTATAACACTGTAGAGGTCCTAATAGCGCCTGCAATTCTGTAAAAGAATGTTAATAGTGTGTGTGTGTGTGTGTTTTAAATTAGATCATCCAGATATGTTATTGGTACCACAACCATTTATATGTTGCACGTAATGTTGGTACCAGAATTCATTAAATATAGTACGGTACCATACGTGTTCCCAAGAAACTGCCAGAAATAGCGACATAAGTATTTTCCCTCCGCAAATATGAATAAAAGCATTTTGATTTCACTCTCGTTTTTGTATCTCTTCTAGTGTTTTTATGCACATTTCGTTCCAACACGTCGGTCTCCCAACTCGGTGCCAACAAATACGCGTATAGGTAAATGTATGTGTGTGTGTGAATTAATATCTGTTTCACTGGTTTCATCGTAGAAGAGTAAACGAAGAAAACAGATGGACTTTGTATGTTATCTAGCCGCCTCTTCTCCATTTCTGCATGTGGTCATTACATTTCCACAAGGGATTTAGAATATTTTTTTCGTAGTTTGTTGCTGCTGTGACACAGCCTGTCTTGCGTAGTCTTGGTATGTCTGCCATGCTCGTAGTCGGATCCAGCTTCTCCTGTGTTCTATATTCGGAACCGGAACTTGTACTCCAACTTGAGTCGGAACAGTTTGCGCATGCGCCACCAAATATTCCGTAAACCAGTGTGTGTGCGTGTGAGAGAGAGTGAACTGGAAAGGAAACCAGACTCTGGCGGTGAGCAGAACCACTGCTCTACAATGTTCAATAGTAGTTGAAATATGTGTTCATATTTCTACGTATGCTGTAGCCTTTTGTAGTCTATGGTCTGCTGCTGCTGGTCCTGTGTTGAATCAAAACCGGGAGTGGGAGATGGAACTGTAATTTCCACTAAAATGGAACTGCTCATGCGTAATCAAGTGTATATGTTTGTGAACGAAAAATAGGCTATTGTCTTTTATAACGGTGCGAAAACAGTGATCGTAATATCGCACTCTTAGCGTAGTCTGCTCTCGGGTACCGGTTCTGGTACTGGAACTTGACTCAGACCTGGAGCAGGAACCTGGAACAATTTGCGCAAGCGCCACAAAGTGTTCCGTAAACCTAGTGTGTGTATGTTCCAGCATTCCTATCCTTGTTGATACCTGAATATGGTTTAACACCCTACCAGTTCGGGCCGGAAAAACAGTTGGGACATTTTCCGGTACCATCAATTTTAAGCCTGCAGGAACATCGTTGAAACGACCTGGGCCTCCTGGCGAATTTTGGGAAGATCCCAATAATTATAGAAAAAAGTGAGATAGTGTGTAAACCGTGTGTATGCTCTACCGAATTAGCTGTATCCTAATGGTCTCAAACTTATGGCGCATACCGCATCTATTGATATTGCCCTGCATACGAGATGGAGAAACTAAGGTAAGTGGAAAGAGGTGGTAAGAAATGTGGGGGAATAAACAGTCAAGTAAGTGGGCACAGTGCTTGTTGGTACAGATACAGCCTTGGAATTTTCATTTGCGCAGTCGCGTCGACTCCCTGAAGCCTGCCGGTCACTGGATATAAGTAGAAGGTGTGTTGATATCAGGGGTGGTGTTGATCGGAATTGGAGAAACATGTGTGCATATGTTTAAAACTCATACTTCAACAAACGATGGGAACAGAAACAAAGATTGTGATATATGGATGGAACGGAGGCTAGCCTAAAACAGATACACAGGACATGATCGTATCGGGATACAATTATTGTTTCTATCTGCACACCTAGTTCGACTTTCTGTTCCACCAGATGAAAAGGTCTGCGACCAGTGTCTGGAAGGAAAGTTTACTCATTTCAACAAGACCTAAAACTAAATATATGCTTAGAGGTATGCTATAATGGTCTTAGTTTGAAGACTTACAAGTATATTTGCAAATCACAGATTCATACATAACTACATACGATGTTCCAACTTTCACACTATTTTATTTCCTTCTTTTGTGAAACAACTCATTAGTTCAAAGATAATAATATTCTAAATATTTATTTTAAACTTTAACAAATAAAAACCTTACAAACGTAGTTTACCAATTGGCTCTATACGGATTTGTTCAATTAATTAAAGCATCTAATTGGAAACACCTAAGATATCTGGGTTGGCAAGAGAGAGGGAGCGACTGCAGCTTGTGAATGTTGCTGGGATGATAGGGCTAAATACGTATTCTGTGAGTCTCAGTAGAATAGCAGTGTGCTTGTATCGAGCAAACGGTTATAAAGTAAAATACGTTAAGTTTAATTTCTAAAGAAGACATATTATTAAATCTCGGCTAAATGGTGTGAGCGCGGTGAAAGTGGTGTGTTGAGTGTAGTGAGTAACAACATAACAGTGACTTTCAAAGTGATAAAATCCTACAAAATTTACGGGAAAACCACATCCTCGAAGACGAAAAGTGGTTAAAAAAAATGCGTGGTGAAAGGCCCCACCAACAGCTGTGCGATATTTCGATATGTGAATTCATAGATATTTTTAAGTATCGAAAACTTTTAAAATCGATGTATCTAATATTTTGTTATTTCAATATTTTTCAATATTTCGGTATTTTCCATATCACAATATTAAATTCTTCGATAATTTTATTGCTTTAATATGTTCATGTTTAGCAGTATTTCGATATTTTCAAGTTAACTTCTTTAATCCCAGATACTTGTCTGCAATCGTACAAATTTATATAGTAGTGGATTTGTATCGGAGAAAAATCATATTTTTATATCTTTAAATTGGTGTGCTATTAAACATACATATGACGCTTTGTAAGAAGACAGTATTTGCTTATATTTACGTTTATAACTCCAAGCTGCATAATCGAAAAAAATAAAGGAAACATGTGAATTTCAGTATATTTATTATCTAATGCACTATATATATATCAGTATCGTTCAACTACTAAATAATATGACAAAAATATGTTAAAGGTGTCAATCAAATGCGGTTCGTAAGGTTAATTACGACAGTAAAGAATAACGTGGTAATGCTTCAAAGAAACAGACGTAAAATTTTCTCTTGTTCTGACTGTTGAGGACATAAACCTAAACAGTTAGTAACATTTCTTCTTTCAGTTTGATATCACAAAACTTTTAACTTTAAGGACATAACTTACCTTCCGAGACGGGCCCGGTGTCTAAATGGTAATATTTATTATGTCCCTTCTTTGTCCTGTATTCTATCTGTGTTTCAGCTTGTATGCAAATCATCAGGACGGTTTCTATTTTTCTCAATACAGAAAAACATCCTTCACTTAGCTCATTTGAAAGGTTTTGATTTCAAACACCCAACCTAACTTCATCTCTGGTAGTTTTTGTCTACAGCTTTCGTTTCTTTCTTTACGTAACTGCATCACATTCGTCTTTCCGTTTCCACAATTAATGCAGATTAAGTACCCGTCTCCAGCCTTATATTCACGATAGTACTTGGTTACTTGGAGATTTTTCTTCCATGTAACCTCACTAAATTGAGTTCATCACTCTTCATGGATCTAAAGGAATGGATGAGAGTAAATATTATAGTAGATTTATTACAGTAGAGTCTCCTCAATACCGTACGACAGTGTAAATGATTCCCCCTCCATATATCTTCATTTTTCTAAGTTTTAAACTATGTAGTAATCGAAATTAATCGGTACCTCAAGATGTAGGGAAGCGTAAGAGTGATTGGCAAAATTTGGATTATATTAATTTGCCACTACAAGAAAAAATATTTATTCTTTTTAAGTTTGGCAAACCCAGTTAAGATTTTTTTTTTATCGATTTCTATACTAGTTTTCCATACTTTAATCCAAACTCTTCTCAGTTTCTGTAGCGTAGGATATTTTTTTATTAGAGATTCTAAATTAAGAGACCATACCAAACTTTCGGTATTTCTGAGTTCTCCAATGGCATGGAGCGGATTCTGTGTGTGTAGTGTGATTTCCATAAAGCCCTTGTCTTTCTGAAAATCTCGTTCTGGGACTTCTTTCGCACTTGGAGATATATGCTATAGCTGGCCAACTGTTTCAGCATATTAAACATTATATTTGTCTCTTCTACAATTGGTTTAACATAATAGACTCTGTTCTTCATTTCTTTCATCAAAATACGTCAGTTGAAAATTCAAATTACATTGTTGCAGTTGAAACAATAATGAATAACAATGAATAATAATTAGTATACAACAATATGAACACATTGCTCTTGTTTTTAAAGTAAGAAAATCTCATATAGTGCTTTACCAAGAGGTATGGTTCCTATTAGTGAACCTACATCTCCTCTTTGAACCGGCGTGCTTATTCTTTGGATTAGGAATCTGGTTGCTCTTTCATTACCGGATAACTGTGTGATGCGTATTCTTAATTCCTTTATGACGTTTAGGCCTTCCCTTCATTACGAGCCACCGGATTGAACTGCATCTGGTACGAATTGATATTTCTCCATAAGGTTGTTGTATTTTCGTCTTTTCTCTCTCTCTTTCCGACCTGCTGCATTCCACGATGGATTGAAGAGAAAGGAAGGTGCAAAAGTGTCTGTGAATGTGAACTCCCAAATTAAGGCTTTGCTTTTCTTCCAAGTAATTTCCCATCCCATCCCATCTGGTCTGTTTTATCTGTTCTACTACAGCCATTTGGCTCCCTTATTGATGGTACACCTGCGGAGATGAGTGCTCTCACAGTGATGCCGTTGCTGTTCGAGTGTCGAGGATGTCTACTTGTGCTTTATATGCAGGAGAGACCAAGTAGTCCTTTTTTGTCAACAGGATTTTTGCACGCTTGGCATTTATGGGGTTCGCAAATATCTGCTCCCAGTCTTAACGAATTCCTATTCTAAAAGATTTGTCATTCAGGTAAAGGCCTAGTGGACGTGAGGGCAAGGCTTTTAGCCAAGCACCTGCCTCAGTGGACGATGCAGCGATCGGTCTGGCCTTGTTTTCTGGGTAGTCGGAAGACTGTAGTAAAAATGAAAAATTTGATTGTATGATAGGTTTTTCCCATGTAGATTGTTTAGCCCTGAAACTGAAGTCGGATAAATCGGAGCCCACCAACAACGACCATGTAGACGAGCAATCTTGAACTTCAGAATTTCAGCGGAGATTGTTGGAGAAGTGATTTTATTAAACATTGAGAGCCTTAGAATGATGCCAAGAAGGCGAGAATAGCCAAATCTAAGGCTTTTTGAATCCCTAATGCACCAAGAATAACTGGGAGAGTTGCCTGAAGCCATGTGCTATCCTCAAGGATACAAATTAGGATAGACTGCAAAACAGATTTTATACTGTTGTCATATCTTTCTAATAAATACTCTTCTTTCCATGAAGGTAAACATCGCAGGAAATATAATTACCTGGGGATGGAAAATGATGTTCTTAGTAAATAAAAGCAGAATAAGCAGGTATTGATGATAGATGTGAGAAATACATGTCTAACCTCTTAATTTTCTCACTTAATAGAGTTCTTCTTGTTTCAGCTGAGGGAGCAGCTCCAAGGACGAAAGCGGTTGATGGCGACATGAATTGGATACCCGGAGCTACTTAGTTATATGACGAAAAAAGTGTGCGCTTTTGTTCATTTGTAGTTTGAAGAAAGCTGATTTCGCATTTCGAGAAATTTAGTTGCAAACCAATTGTAGCTGCCTGTGTGTTGATCATTTTCAATGTATTTAATACAATAGCCGGATCTCCAGCTATTGCACCTTCATCGAGGTACCAGATATTTAAGTCTGTCTTGATATTATTGACTATAGGCTGCAATGTTACGGCAAATAATGCTGGATCTAAAGGATCTCCTTGTTGAACTCCTCTTTCTGATAAAAATATATCTTTGCCATAACATAAATTCTAGCTTGCTGGCTTCAGCATAGCTTTGTTGTACATATATCAAAGTAAAATTTTCCTTGACGATAGATAGCATTGTATGAATGTCTATTTCATTGAATGCGTTCCTAAAATCTATTTTAAGAAAGCTTTGGGCTTCTGGTGATGGTATGAGTAACAGATACGTGCTGTATGTGTTGCCGCTTCAGCACCTTGTTCAATGTCTACTCGAAGTTGGTGTGAAGCAAGGAATTGGAGTAGTGGTTAGTAGGGGAGATATTTACGTTGTACCCCACTTTCCCCCTCCACCCCCTAACTACCAAAAATTTATGAATCCACCCCTGACTGCCAAAAATTTATGAAGTCACCCCTGACCATTGTACTTTAACACAGAAGGATACCCCAAAGTGAGATTGAATATGCTTTTATGACATTTAAAACCAAACAAAAATGATCTAACTATTTTGGATATTTTATATTTAATAAATCATGAAAAAGTGTGTAATTTGTGGAGAATTAAAACAATTCCAAGAGTTCGCTAGAAATGGAAACAAGAGGTCTGATAATTGTAAAAGATGTTATAGAGCAGAGAATCTCAAAAAAGAAGCTGAACAGGGTTTTAAATATTCTTGACCGCTGCTAGATTATTCACTCTCATCAAAAGAACGAGTGGTTGAAATACATAATAAAATGTTAGAGCATGACTTTATAAAAATAATGTATCAATTCTTTAAGGATGTAGATACACCATTTATGATTCTAAGGCCTGCTACATTATCAGAATGTAAGTTTGTAGATCCAACATATAACCCCGTAGGTATTACATTACCAGCACCACAAGTTATTTTATTTAAAGATATAATACGTGTTGGTTTCCCGCCACATATTTCTAGAAGGAGCGAAACTACACCTTATTATGCCTTAACTAATGAAGGAAATATTAATAATAAGTGTGTTGTATGTGGAATTCCTGCATATTATAATGAGAACTTTTGTTCCATATCCCATATAAAACTTCATGATTGGATACAAAAAAGATTGCCAGATTTTAAAGAAAAGGACTATAATATCACTAACTATAAATCACCACTAGATGACTAACGTAATTACTAAGCACTTTCTTTGATTTGATTTTTTGTTCTAACATTAGTTGAATAGCACATAGGAGCTCATAACTACAATGTTAAAGTGAGATCGCATATGCTTTTATGATATAAAAATCATAAACGCTTACATCTAAAACTTATAACTTATAGTGCTGTCTTTGATTGAAAAAAATAGATTTGTTTAGTGTAAATTGGTTCAAAAATAACTGCATTATAAAACGTTAAAGTTTAGTATGTTGTATACTACAGATATATGTATATACACTCCCGCTCAATCGCATACACACATTTACAATATCAGCTGTCGAGCATACATATACATATATAGCAAAGAAGAAGGAGGAAGTAAAACTTGTACGCTTGCCAATTTTTTCTCTGTCTCATTCTCTCTCTCTTTCCTTCTCATCAGCTCTGAACGACAGAGAGGTTTGTGCAATAGAAACAGAGAGAGAATGATTAACGACGGCATATCCTTCGCCTCTCATATAGACAACATTGAATTTAACGGCTATATATAGCTCGGGCGCTGTATTCTTCGCTCAACTTTTCTCTCGTAACGATCAGAATTCGAGCGAAAAATATCGCGCTGTTACACGGCGGACTTTGGCTGTGAGCATCCTTGTCAGCAGAGCCACTATTTAGTTCCAAAACGTGCCACATGCACGGGCTAGTGTTCCATATACAAAATGTATTTCTCACATCTTTTTTCTCTGCACACACATTTCTAGAGTTGAAAGTATCATTGATACCAGATTTCAATAACTGAGTTGTATCTGTATATTCAAAGATCTCAGTTTTATGGCTTTATAACCATAAAACACTTAAACATACTTAAAATTACAAGTTCGGATACTGATAATGGAACCTTCTGTTAACCTCTTTCTCAATAGGAAACAATGACTTCTTAAACTCTGTCCACTGATCATAATTCAAGCTGAATAGACAGCCGTTAATATCAAAAACTACTTGAACTTCGGTTTGCACATTTTTCACAATTGCATTGAAATTGTTAGTAAGTATAAACTTTTTTTGGGGATCCATTCTAATCGCTCCATTTTTTACTTCTGACAACATATTTTTGTTCATTTTTATTATTCTTTGGGTTCACAAAATTGTTCCTTATTTGAAATTTACATACAGAACTCAACAGTTGGATAGTTTTCTTTTAGACCAGTGTATTTGATTTTTATTCCATCTTTAACGATCTCATCAATCATTTTATCTGTTAAGTGTTTTGTAAATCTAGGTGGAAGAAAAACCTTGAACTTCTCACACTCAGCCAAAATGCTCTTTCGAAACTTAGTTTTAATCTTTTCCATTTTCACAATCTTAAATTCTGTATTTAATTCTAATTCTCTTAATCCAATAACTTGTTTTTGTTCAAGACTTCCAAGTTTATTTAAAAGCTCAATATGACTCGACATCGTGTTTATTATATAGAAAATCAATGAACGCTCTTCAATTTTTATCTTCAAAATATTTTAATCATTTTTGTCAATTTCGTTTTATGGAAAACTTCCATAAAACAATCGTTAATGAAAACAGTTTGAGGAGGCAAGGGTATCTTTTCGATACCCTTTAAAGTCGCTTATGGCTAACTGATAAAGGTCCAGCGCTGGCGGATCTTAGATTCTTGAACCGTAGGGTGAGCAAAACGCTCACTCTTAAAATCTCTATATGTTCGTTGATATTTTGTTAACTATCTAAAACTCTTCTACCACTTTCTCATTCTTAGGATCATATGTGAAGTTCTTTTGCCCAATTAAGATCGCATAACATATAGTATCAGCAGCCACAGCTTCTGCAAAGTCTGCAACAATCTTTATGTTTGTTCTCTCATTTACCGATACATTTTTCCTCTTACTACAATTAATCACATACATTGGTCTGTTATCTATAAACTCTTTAGGGTCATAGTACATTTTGGTATTGCCACATGTTATTCTCTTAAACGCAGTATAATCTTCGTACATCTTAAAATAATCCTTGTTAGCAATATCTAAGTTTCTTGATTCTTTTGGAAATACCTCATTCCTCCCATTCTTAAGATAGATATTCTTTACCTTACAATTATCAAACTTACTTGCGTCTGCTGTTTGTTTACCACTTCTATCAGTTTGAAACATTACAACTACGAAATCAGGCATATCAAATTGTCTAGAATTAAATTGCGTAGTAACATCAAACTCCAAGAAAGAACCTGTAACAGTCTTTTGAACACATTGATAAGTATGGAATGAAAACATGATTTTGGCTTCTTTAAGAATATTCAACTTTAACTTGTTTTCAAATATGTAAAAAAGATTTCATCTACCTCAATTTCATCTATCTTTTTACATTGGAGCTTAGCTTACAACTTGATCCACATGCAAACTTCTACATACACTGCTCTTTACAATTGGTTTTAACATATAGGATTTTACATTGAATCTTAGTTACGTCTAGATCTTACATACAAGTCTTACACATTGGAGTTTAGATACAGGTCTTCCCAACTTACAACGATCTAACATACAAAACTTTAAACACAGGTCTTTACAATTGGTTCCAACATACACAGTGATCTTACATACATAATTTTGCATACAGGTCTTTACATACAAGTCTTCCCAACTTACAACGATCTTACATACAAATCTCTGCATACAGTCTTTACAATGGAGCACAGCGATCTTACACAACGATCTAAGTCTCTACACATTGGATGCTTTCTTAGATGTTAACAGATCGTGGCTATAAAACACTTAGATAGACTCCCCTTTACAATAAACAATAGAGGCCAGTTTGCTATTACAAATTTCCTTAACAAGATCCGGTATTATAGTGTTCCTGCTCGGTTTTGTCTTTAACTGTTTTATACTAGGACCAAAAATGATTAATATTTTTTTCTTTTTTTATATATAATAAATGGTAGACGAAATTACCGCTAATAATATTCCTACAACTTTTCCTGCTACTGCTTTTAACACCAATACTAGTTTTACAATTCGAGAACTACTAGGCAAAGACAAAACCACAGCAGAAAGATTTAACCAATGGCTGCTACTAGAAAACTTACACAACAACAACTTACTTACAAACATTGGAGACATTGTGTATGCAGAAGCAGAACCAAGACTTAAGTCTCTAAGACCCATTTTGCAATAACATTATGCTTGTTAAAGTCTCTAGTTGGGAATTGTGTTGCGAAGGTCGAAACACTAATAATAAGTTCCTAATTAAGAAAGAGGCATGTAGTTCCTTTAATTCGTTTCTAAGAGCCTCGTTTAGTGAATTCTCTTTAGCATTGCACGTTGTAAAAGCCAAGTTACCATTCTTATTAACTACCGAAACCTCTAGGACAAAAGGTGTATTGGAAGTGATTGCCTCGAGCTTAAAAGAAATAAAGAAACGGTACAAGGAGCCTATAGTAGTCCCTTACAAAATAGAATTAGCAGATGTACCAATAGAAGACTTACTAGACCGGCTACCAGAGATCTTAGAACGAATAAGAACAGAACATTATTACCTTTTAGATTTAGACATAACCCAAGACTTTGCAGGTGTGTTTAAGAAAAGAGATGGAAGAGTACTTTATACGCAATTTTAACTTTAAGATGGAAGGGAATGTTGTTGCAGAGGATTACGACGAAGAAGAGTCCCTTAAGGTTATATGCAGAAACGACAACACTGTTGGAATCGATTGTCTTAGGTGGAACACGGATAATTCTTCTGTTAAAATTTACAATAAGTTCGTATGCCAGATAACCAGTCCAGGTGTAACTAAGACATTGGGAAACCATATAATCGACTTTGTTAAATGTCCAGATAAGAGGTTAAGAGAAACTTTCCAGTCCAAGTTAGCGCAACAAAACGGAATTACAAGGTTAGAAGCCACTATTTACAATTACAAAAACAACCACTTGGGCACCACAACTAAAAACTGGGATCCTATACTCGATTGATTAACCTTATTGGAAAGCACTAGACGTTATTTTGCTAACACTCCGTTCTATAAAGTTCCGATATCTACTATGTGGGCTAAGCTGACCTGCGTCTTAGAGAATAGTTGCCTTATAGTTAACAAAACACAAAGGCTCTTAAGCTATGCATACTGGGGAAATTTACATACTAATAAGCTAACTGGAATACAAATAAAGCTGGTAGAGGACATTATACCAGCAAGCATCGATCTTACAGCTTTAGGTTTAGAAGCAACAGAGAATGTTACTCCAGAAGTGTTTCGAAAAAGATTTAACATTAATAGTGATCTGTGTCCCTGTGTTGTTAGAGAGATTTGTCCACTTAAAAAAGTTTATATAAAGTCCACCAAAGCGAGAGCAGCAGAGTTAAATGAGTTGGAAATCTCGAGAAGACAACAGAGTTATAGAGAATCACAAAGAGAAACATTAGAAGAGACTAAAGACAAGTACAAACGGTTAATGGCACAGCTTAAACAAAAGGAAGAACGCGAAAAGGAAGCAAAAATCTTATTCTCTATGCCTTGGACCGAATTAGATCTACACTCCACTTATCTAGTGCTAGCGCTTACAGTTCGAGAGATTAAAACCTATAAGTATGTTGGAGCCTTGGTAAAAAATTAGGCACTGGAGAGGAATCTGTTAGATATATTAAAGGTTGTTGCAAAGGTTTGTTTTCCAATCTGCTTTCCAAACGAGACTTCTTACAAGCTAATGGACTTGTTTTTCTAGAACTTAAAGCGTTTACAATTGTTCACTTGCCAAACTTTACATCCCTTGCGGCAATAAAAACCGGTGGTCTTGGTACTTATTGTGGATACTCTTTTCCTGCAATTGATTCTTTTAATTTGAGCGATAGTCTTTCCCATGTAACACCACAAATTGAGCACGAGTTAGACTTACAGAATGAGATTGATACATTAACAATGGGTAGTTTAGATTCTCCTGTTAAAGTTGTACATTGTAGTAGGTTAGAAACTTTAGGCGAAGATCAGGAATTAACGGTAGAAGCTATCCAAGTAACTAAACATAGAAACAAGACACGTTATATGTTAAAGTTTTCTACTCTTGCAAACTTGTATGTTTCCAACTATTGGCTAGAGCGCGAGATATTCGAAAAACGTCTCGATTTGAGTCTTAAGTTTAATGTAAAGCTGGGCCCACTTAAGTTTACTCCAACCAAGGCAAAGGAGCGGTTTGTGTTTACTAGTTTCTAAGTGTATACATTTTTATCTTTAGTGCTTTTATGATCAATATTTATAAAAGCCCCTGTGTGTGTGTGTGTGTGTGTGTGTGCCTATCGAAAAGAACTTCTGTTAAGCGCATTGGTTTGTGATAGAATGTGTAGCAAACAAAGAGCAAAAATGAACAAACAAACAAAAAATAATATAGTGTACAACAGATATAGATGATCTTGTTAACGAATTAAATTCTTGTTCCGTGTCTACCTATAACTTTATTCCTTTAAGACAGGTTGAGTTAGGCGTTAGACATCGAGTTAAGTCTTTCGATCTAGTTAAAAAAAAGTACGGAGATAAGGCTGTGTTACATGCGTCTAAGTTCTCTGTTTTTCTTCCAGATCGATATTCCAAATTATTCTCCCCTCAAACTTTAGAACGATTTGAGAACTCTACTGGCAAACTATATTTTTCTTATAATGGCAAGGAATCAATATCTGGTGATAAGTCTAGGCACAAGTTGCTTTTCCATTCTAGTTTAGCGGAAGAAGAAGAGAAAGAAGACTTAAGCAATTGCGATGCGTCTAGTGTGGAGGACTTGTTAGTAGAAGAAACCAAGAACAAAGCTTTAAGGAAGAGACACTCTAGGAAGTAATTTTAGTTTCTCTTAGTTCTTTATGGAGAAAGTCTATAAAGGACATTTGGGAACTATTTCTATACAACAAATGAGCTCGAGTGCAAAGTTAAGAACAAAACGTGTAGTACCCTTCTCCTATTTAACTCCGAACAATCCATACCTAATACACGACATTATATGTAACAAGGAGAGAACAGGATGTAGTACTAGTGTCTAAGTGGAATTATCTAACTTCTTTGTAGTTTTATCTAGTATGTATGCCGAAGATGTGATATTAGAGGCTTTACAGAGTGAACGATACAGATGTTATTTATCTTATTCTTCTTCTCCTTCCCAATCTTTATCTCTCTCCGTGGAGGTCTCGCAAGTTAGCCCAAAATAAGTTTTGTTTAAGGCTTTATGTGTTTTTCACCTAAAGCTAATTTTAATAACAACCAGAGCACAAGAGTAAAACTATAGCTTTAGGCTTCTAATTCTGGATCTCTAAGTCTGTGTGTGTCGATGTGTGTGCATCCAGGGGCTCTAGGCCTCTGTTTCTAAATCTCTAAGTGTGTGTGTGTGTGTGTGTGTGTGTGTGAGTGTGTGTGTGTGTGTCTAAGGCTTCTTATCTTAAAACTCTAAGTGTATAATTTTCAATACTCGGGTGCTTATGTATGTATTCAGTTTTCAATTCTAAGTCTCTAAGTGTAATCAGACGTCCAAGCGTACGTAATTGTTCCTCTTTATAATAAATGGAGGCTATAGTAAGAAAATTGAATTCTCTACATACATCTTCCAAACAGTTTCTGCCTCTTAGAGATCTTCCAACTAATAAACCATTTGTAGTTAAGCACGTAGATTTACAAAAGACTCGTTTAGGAACAAAAGTGGTCGTACATATTTCTATAAATTTAGTGTCTTTGCCTGATCGATACCTAACGCTTTTTGACTCGAGTTTAGTAGATAAAATTAACAAATGCAAAGAACGACTGTATCTAGTATACGAAGGGAAACAATCCTTAGGGACGAACAAAAGTTTCCATAAGCTTTCTTTTACTACAGATCGAGATTATGAATCTGCTGGTTCCGAAACTGTCGAAGAAGGGGAGTTAACAGAAGGCGAAGAAAACAGAGAACCAAGGAAGAAGTGGTAGTTAGATGCTAAGCCTTTATGGGGTTTCTATAAAGGTGTGTGTGTGTTTTAGGATTCGTTGCTACTAACCTTGGGAATTGTTACATTCTATGGTGCAATTAGTTCCGGTTATGCCTAATGGTATGTATTACGTGTTTTCCAAGAAGCTCTGCAATTTCTTAGTAATGTCTGTTAACGTAAGGTCTCGAGAATGTGGTGCAATGTTTTCTTAAAGACTCGAAGCTATTACATTTGGTGGTGCAATCATAAGTATGTAGAATGGTGCGATCTACTCTATAACACGTAAGCCGAGGATGCAACACAATTCCGGCTATGTATAAGTGTGGTCTCCTGTTACGTTCCATGGTGCATTATAGTTCTAAGAAAAAGGCGTAGGCTGTACGGGCTGTTAGTACTATGCAATAACACAAGATTCCAAGAAGGGTGCAGGTTGTGCTCTGTTGTGTATATAAGCAGTAGAGTTAGCAAGGAGAAACCGATTCTCAACCACGAGAACGAAAGCAAAAGAAGCACCAGTACAGAAAGAAGCAGAAGCCCATTGCAGAAGTGAAGCTACCCCAAATAGCCTTAAGCATGTTTAGTTGTAGAAAGATTAATAGCGAAATAGAGTTCCAAGTCCTAAGATAAAAATGTAAGAATGTAAGATGAACATAACTAAACGTAAGGTGAACGTAAGAACGTAATCTATCGTAAAAAACGTGAAAAAACGTACCATGTTATTACGTTTTAACGTCCATGTTCCCATGTTTAACGTCTATGCTCAACCCAGAAACGTCCTTACTCCAATGTTTAACGATCTATGCCATTATGTTTAACGTCTATGTTCGTGTATTTAATGTTTGTGTTCCATGGTTAAGGTCCTATCGTTTAGGTTCTTATCTCTGTGTTCGTTCCGTTATTATGTTAAATGTTCTTGCTCTAAACTTTTGTTGTATGCTTGTGTGTAGAAGGAAGATCTTTAAAACCAGTTCTTAAGTTGCATGCTAAAGCGAGTTATGCCTTCGTGCGAGTTGAGAAGAAAAACCGTTAGCCGCTGGAAGCATCGAGAGAGAAAGTGGCTGACCTTGAACTTGTATTCCGCAGCTGATGGAAAGAGAAAAAAATAAGTAAGAGGAGGAGCACATGTTTCTATTTTAAATTGTTGTGCCGTTACGAAGACTAGTTTTGTTATAGAGACAATACAGGTTTAGTTGTGTTTCTCGTTGCATATTTTAAGCCAAGGGGAAACTTTCTGTTTTTGGTTTTGCTTGCTAATTGCTGCGTTGATTTTCTTTTGCTCCTCCGCTATTTTTAATTTTTCTTGGTATCTGGGGTTAAGCAAACATCTTACTTCGCGTTCTGTTACCGCCTTCTCTAGTACTTGTTTTGCTGCTCTGTTAATATGCTAGAGTCTTGGGTTCAAATTGCTAGTAATAACTTTCTAAGGAGGATTTCTGTACCAATTGGAAGGGCGGTGCTAACTCTATGTTTCCTAATTAAATACCTACGAAATGCGAACAAACCAGAGGAGTTACCAGAATAATACAGAGGCAATCCATACACAATATAAGAGTCGACAAATGCATGGAAGATGGCTGATCGATGGGAATTCTTACGTACTATGTTAAAAGCCGATAAGTGCTTTCTAATTTGTTTCCTTAAGTAGCCAATGTGTTCGTCCCAGCTTAGGTTTTTGTCTATGTAAATGCCTAAATACTTAAAATTTGTTACATACTTTAAAGGAATACACTTACAAGAAGATCTTTTACAGTTAACATCGTGCAAAACCAATTTGTTCTCTGTGTCTTGGTCCAAATAGAAGCTCGAATATTCACACTTAGTAACATTTACACACAATTTTGCAGGATACTAAATATTCTCTAATCTTCTCTAAGTCTTTGTTGGCTTTCGTGTATAGTTCTTTTTCGTCGTTGCCATGTACTACTAAGGCTATATCGTCCGCAAAAAGAAGAAGCTTACCGTTTAGTTTTAGTTTGCCAAGGGAGTTTACGTAAATCTCGAATAACAATGGGGAAATACAACTACCTTGGGGAACACCACATACTAGTTTCTTCCAACTCGATACAGTGCTGCCAACTCTAGTTCTACAATATCGGTTAGCCAAGAAAGACTTAAAGAACTTCAGAACAACACCTCTTATACCAATTTTTCTAGCTTACTTAATAACAGTCTATGCGAAACGGTGTCGAAAGCTTTCTTAATGTCCAAATATATTGCTAAATTTGGTCTGTTGTCTGTTTTTAGTTCCCTAGTTAGTTCTAATATTGCATCTTCTGTACATTTGTTCTCTTGAAAGCCGAATTGAAAATCATAGAAAAAGTTAGAACTCTCCAAATAGTCTGTTAGTCTTCTCTGCACACACCGTTCTAATAATTTGCCTACGTTAGAAAGAATATAGATTGGTCTAAAGTTACCTGGATCTGTAGCTGTCCCTGCTTTGTAAATAGGTGTAATTGTAGCTCGCTTTAGGACTTGTGGGAAATAACCAACTTCTAAACACAAA
This sequence comes from Thermobia domestica, assembly GCF_964235325.1. Lineage (NCBI taxonomy): Eukaryota > Metazoa > Arthropoda > Insecta > Zygentoma > Lepismatidae > Thermobia > Thermobia domestica. The sequence continues at coordinate 70,229,745 of NC_137457.1, forward strand.
TTGAAGATATACGTTAACACACCCGACACTAAGCACTTGTAATTTTTAAGAAACGTAACACTAATGCCATCGTCTGCTGTACTCTTCCCCCATTCCAATTTGGTTATTGCGTCTTCTAATTCTTTTGCAGTTATTGGTTTCCCTGTAAGAGTTTTTGGTAACGTGTCTTCTGCTGTCTTCCTTCCTTCTGGTAGCTTCTCCTGTAACTTTTGACCAACTTCTACGAAAAAAGAATTTAGTGTCTCTGCGTCTCCTTGGTATTGGGTAGAGTTACTGCTTCTTCTCGGTGTTTTCCTAAGGTTTTGTGCGTTGGAAGATAGTATAGCCCTGTCCCGTTTAAGATATTCGTTGACCAATTTCCACATCCGATTCTGGTTGCATTTTAGAATTTCTTTGCAGTAGTATTTTTCTCGTAGTATGTTTAGGTACTATCTAATTTTGCTGGAGTATTTTTTAGCGAGTTCTAAATTTCCTTTCCGTCTTAGTTTGTTTCGAATACGTATGGAAGTTCTTATGCCGATTGTGATCCATGGCTTAGGTGCAGCGGTTGTTAGCCTTGGTCGAGATCTTCTTATAAGGTTTTCCCGTCTAAGTATTTTGGTAAACGTATTGTAAGCCAATTTTGGGTCTTTGGTTTCGTATATTTCCTGGAACAGTTCTTTGCCAATGTTACGTAGTTCTTGGTCGATGTCTAAGTTCTCTGGCTCTGTCAGTTTTAAAGCTGGGTTTTCGAAGTCGTAATATTCCTCTTCCATTCTAACAGCGGCACACAAATCTCGTACACAAAGTCTTCCACACATACACAATAATAACACTAGAACTCCAACAAGTATTTCCACCTATTAGCGTCGATTTACTAGGTAAGGCAGATTTTGGCTGTTGGAGTTTTCTCTTCTTCTCTTCTACTAGTCTCTCTGGCTAAAAGTTTTTTCTCCTACTAAGTTCTATCTACAAAGTCCAGAACTAACTTACGGTATCCGAGGCACTGTTTAACTTCTTTCTTCTGTCTTACTTCACTGTTTTTCCATCTACAAAGTTCGCTGCTTAAACTAACACACACAAACTATAAGTCCGAGGCAATGGGTAGTTTCCCTTCTGCAATGGGCTTCTGCTTCTTTCTGTACTGGTGCTTCTTTTGCTTTCATTCTCGTGGTTGAGAATCGGTTTCTCCTTGCTAACTCTACTGCTTATATACACAACAGAGCACAACCTGCTCCCTTCATGGAATCTTGTGTTTTTGCATAGTACTAACAGCCCGTACAGCCTACGCCTTTTTCTTAGAACTATATTGCACCATGGAACGTAACAGGAGACCACACTTATACATAGCCGGAATTGTGTTGCATCCTCGGCTTACGTGTTATAGAGTAGATCGCACCATTCTACATACTTATGATTGCACCACCAAATGTAATAGCTTCGAGTCTTTAAGAAAACATTGCACCACATTCTCGAGACCTTACGTTAACAGACATTACTAAGAAATTGCAGAGCTTCTTGGAAAACACGTAATACATACCATTAGGCATAACCGGAACTAATTGCACCATAGAATGTAACAATTCCCAAGGTTAGTAGCAACGAATCCTAAAACACACACACACCTTTATAGAAACCCCATAAAGGCTTAGCATCTAACTACTACTTCTTCCTTGGTTCTCTGTTTTCTTCGCCTTCTGTTAACTCCCCTTCTTCGACAGTTTCGGAACCAGCAGATTCATAATCTCGATCTGTAGTAAAAGAAAGCTTATGGAAACTTTTGTTCGTCCCTAAGGATTGTTTCCCTTCGTATACTAAATACAGTCGTTCTTTGCATTTGTTAATTTTATCTACTAAACTCGAGTCAAAAAGCGTTAGGTATCGATCAGGCAAATACACTAAATTTATAGAAATATGTACGACCACTTTTGTTCCTAAACGAGTCTTTTGTAAATCTACGTGCTTAACTACAAATGGTTTATTAGTTGGAAGATCTCTAAGAGGCAGAAACTGTTTAGAAGATGTATGTAGAGAATTCAATTTTCTTATTATAGCCTCCATTTATTATAAAGAGGAACAATTACGTACGCTTGGACGTCTGATTACACTTAGAGACTTAGAATTGAAAACTGAATACATACATAAGCACCCGAGTATTTAGAATTATACACTTAGAGTTTTAAGATAAGAAGCCTTAGACACACACACACACACACACACACACACACACACACACACACTTAGAGATTTAGAAACAGAGGCCTAGAGCCCCTGGATGCACACACATCGACACACACAGACTTAGAGATCCAGAATTAGAAGCCTAAAGCTATAGTTTTACTTTTGTGCTCTGGTTGTTATTAAAATTAGCTTTAGGTGAAAAACACATAAAGCCTTAAACAAAACTTATTTTGGGCTAACTTGCGAGACCTCCACGGAGAGAGATAAAGATTGGGAAGGAGAAGAAGAATAAGATAAATAACACCTGTATCGTTCACTCTGTAAAGCCTCTAATATCACATCTTCGGCATACATACTAGATAAAACTACAAAGAAGTTAGATAATTCCACATAGACACTAGTACTAGATCCTGTTCTCTCCTTGTTACATATAATGTCGTGTATTAGGTATGGTTTGTTCGGAGTTAAATAGGAGAAGGGTACTACACGTTTTGTTCTTAACTTTGCACTCGAGCTCATTTATTGTATAGAAATAGTTCCCAAATGTCCTTTATAGACTTTCTCCATAAAGAACTAAGAGAAACTAAAATTACTTCCTAGAGTGTCTCTTCCTTAAAGCTTTGTTCTTGGTTTCTTCTACTAACAAGTCCTCCACACTAGACGCATCGCAATTGCTTAAGTCTTCTTTCTCTTCTTCTTCCGCTAAACTAGAATGGAAAAGCAACTTGTGCCTAGACTTATCACCAGGTATTGATTCCTTGCCATTATAAGAAAAATATAGTTTGCCAGTAGAGTTCTTAAATCGTTCTAAAGTTTGAGGAGAGAATAATTTGGAATATCGATCTGGAAGAAAAACAGAGAACTTAGACGCATGTAACACAGCCTTATCTCCGTACTTTGTTTTAACTAGATCGAAAGACTTAACTCGATGTCTAACGCCTAACTCAACCTGTCTTAAAGGAATAAAGTTATAGGTAGACACGGAACAAGAATTTAATTCGTTAACAAGATCATCCATATCTGTTGTACACTATATTATTTTTTGTTTGTTTGTTCATTTTTGCTCTTTGATTGCTAAACTTTCTATCACAAACCAATGCGCTTAACAGAAGAACTTTTCGATAGGCACACACACACACACACACACACACACACAGACACACACACACACACACACACACACAGGGGCTTTTATAAATATTGATCATAAAAGCACTAAAGATAAAAATGTATACACTTAGAAACTAGTAAACACAAACCGCTCCTTTGCCTTGGTTGGAGTAAACTTAAGTTGGCCCAGCTTTACATTAAACTTAAGACTCAAATCGAGACGTTTTTCGAATATCTCGCGCTCTAGCCAATAGTTGGAAACATACAAGTTTGCAAGAGTAGAAAACTTTAACATATAACGTGTCTTGTTTCTATGTTTAGTTACTTGGATAGCTTCTACCGTTAATTCCTGATCTTCGTCTAAAGTTTCTAACCTACTACAATGTACAACTTTAACAGGAGAATCTATACTACCCATTGTTAATGTATCAATCTCTTTCTGTAAGTCTAACTCGTGCTCAATTTGTGGTGTTACATGGGAAAGACTATCGCTCAAATTAAAAGAATCAATTGCAGGAAAAGAGTATCCACAATAAGTACCAAGACCACCGGTTTTTATTGTCGCAAGGGATGTAAAGTTTGGCAGGTGAACAATTGTAAACGCTTTAAGTTCTAGAAAAACAAGTCCATTAGCTTGTAAGAAGTCTCGTTTGGAAAGCAGATTGGAAAACAAACCTTTGCAATAACCTTTAATATATCTAACAGATTCCTCTCCAGTGTCTAATTTTCTTACCAAGGCTCCAACATACTTATAGGTTTTAATCTCTCGAACTGTAAGCGCTAGCACTAGATAAGTGGAGTGTAGATCTAATTCGGTCCAAGGCATAGAGAATAAGATTTTTGCTTCCTTTTCGCGTTCTTCCTTTTGTTTAAGCTGTGCCATTAACCGTTTGTACTTGTCTTTAGTCTCTTCTAATGTTTCTCTTTGTGATTCTCTATAACTCTGTTGTCTTCTCGAGATTTCCAACTCTTTTAACTCTGCTGCTCTCTCTTTGGTGGACTTTATATAAACTTTTTTAAGTGGACAAATCTCTCTAACAACACAAGGACACAGATCACTATTAATGTTAAATCTTTTTCGAAACACTTCTGGAGTAACATTCTCTGTTGGTACTAAACCTAAAGCTGTAAGATCGATGCTTGCTGGTATAATGGAAAAGAGTGTATTAGATCTAGTAAAGTATGTCTTGCCCTCTTTTAAATAACACTTCTGGGAAAAGCTTAGGTTCGAACTCGTTTCCTCTGTAACTGTTATGTATTTAATTGGTAACGTATTTAGACTAAAGGCAGACAGCACAAACCTTATCTGTTTTTCTTGGGCATCCGAGTCCTCTACCAGCTTTATTTGTATTCCAGTTAGCTTATTAGTATGTAAATTTCCCCAGTGTGCATAGCTTAAGAGCCTTTGTGTTTTGTTAACTATAAGGCAACTATTCTCTAAGACGCAGGTCAGCTTAGCCCACATAGTAGATATCGGAACTTTATAGAACGGAGTGTTTGCAAAATAACGTCTAGTGCTTTCCAATAAGGTTAAACAATCGAGTATAGGATCCCAGTTTTTAGTTGTGGTGCCCAAGTGGTTGTTTTTGTAATTGTAAATAGTGGCTTCTAACCTTGTAACTCCGTTTTGTTGCGCTAACTTGGACTGGAAAGTTTCTCTTAACCTCTTATCTGGACATTTAACAAAGTCGATTATATGGTTTCCCAATGTCTTAGTTACACCTGGACTGGTTATCTGGCATACGAACTTATTGTAAATTTTAACAGAAGAATTATCCGTGTTCCACCTAAGACAATCGATTCCAACAGTGTTGTCGTTTCTGCATATAACCTTAAGGGACTCTTCTTCGTCGTAATCCTCTGCAACAACATTCCCTTCCATCTTAAAGTTAAAATTGCGTATAAAGTACTCTTCCATCTCTCTTTTCTTAAACACACCTGCAAAGTCTTGGGTATGTCTAAATCTAAAAGGTAATAATGTTCTGTTCTTATTCGTTCTAAGATCTCTGGTAGCCGGTCTAGTAGGTCTTCTATTGGTACATCTGCTAATTCTATTTTGTAAGGGACTACTATAGGCTCCTTGTACCGTTTCTTTATTTCTTTTAAGCTCGAGGCAATCACTTCTAATACACCTTTTGTCCTAGCGGTTTCGGTAGTTAATAAGAATGGTAACTTGGCTTTTACACCGTGCAATGCTAAAGAGAATTCACTAAACGAGGCTCTTAGAAACGAATTAAAGGAACTACATGCCTCTTTCTTAATTAGGAACTTATTATTAGTGTTTCGACCTTCGCAGCACAATTCCCAACTAGAGACTTTAACAAGCATAATGTTATTGCAAAATGGGTCTTAGAGACTTAAGTCTTGGTTCTGCTTCTGCATACACAATGTCTCCAATGTTTGTAAGTAAGTTGTTGTTGTGTAAGTTTTCTAGTAGCAGCCATTGGTTAAATCTTTCTGCTGTGGTTTTGTCTTTGCCTAGTAGTTCTCGAATTGTAAAACTAGTATTGGTGTTAGAAGCAGTAGCAGGAAAAGTTGTAGGAATATTATTAGCGGTAATTTCATCTACCATTTATTATATATAAAAAGAAAAAAATATTAATCATTTTTGGTCCTAGTATAAAACAGTTAAAGACAAAACCGAGCAGGAACACTATAATACCGGATCTTGTTAAGGAAATTTGTAATAGCAAACTGGCCTCTATTGTTTATTGTAAAGGGGAGTCTATCTAAGTGTTTTATAGCCACGATCTGTTAACATCTAAGAAAGCATCCAATGTGTAGAGACTTAGATCGTTGTGTAAGATCGCTGTGCTCCATTGTAAAGACTGTATGTAGAGATTTGTATGTAAGATCGTTGTAAGTTGGGAAGACTTGTATGTAAAGACCTGTATGCAAAATTATGTATGTAAGATCACTGTGTATGTTGGAATCAATTGTAAAGACCTGTGTGTAAAGTTTTGTATGTTAGATCGTTGTAAGTTGGGAAGACCTGTATCTAAACTCCAATATGTAAGACTTGTATGTAAGATCTAGACGTAACTAAGATCCAATGTAAAATACTATATGTTAAAACCAATTGTAAAGAGCAGTGTATGTAGAGGTTTGCATGTGGATCAAGTTGTAAGCTAAGCTCCAATGTAAAAAGGTAGATGAAATTGAGGTAGATGAAATTATTTTTTTTACCTATTTGATGATTATAAAGAAAGCTTATTTAAAAATGTTAAAACGTATAAGGATATAAACCTCATTAGAAGTTATAAGCAGGATATATATAGCATAACCGTTCATAAGCTGGCACTAGATTCCTCGGACGATAAAAGATATATAGCGCGAGATGGTGTAAGTACGTTAGCTTGGGGGCATTATAAGATACAAGAGGAGTAGATATAATTATATGTAGTGTGGTTTTAGTTATAAGTTTTAGATGTAAGTTTTTAAGTGTCATAAAAGCATATTCAATCGTACTTTGGGGGTATCCCTCTGTGTTAAAGTACAATAGTCAGGGGTAGCTTCATAAATTTTTGGTAGTTAGGGGATGGAGGGGGGAAAGTGGGGTAGAACATACATATCTCCACTACTGTGGTTGTTTAATACTTCCATAGATAATCCTCGATGCAAGTCAAAATTTGAAGAACCTCCGATGCTGAGGAGGAGAATAGATAAGTGGAAGGACAGATGGAGGAAATAGATATCCAAGAGATAGCACATAGTGTTTATAAGGAAATATGTGGAAGAGAACAACACGCCAACAGGTCTTCGGATCAATCAGTGAAACATTAAAAGAAAATCAAGAGAGCAGAAAAGCGGCCCACGTAGGACACCATAATAAGGAGAACTAAAGGAATGGAGGACAGTGAAAAAGGGACTGAAAAAGAGTGAAAATTAAAGACAAGTTATTTACATTTGTGAGAGATGTGATGATACATCCGGACAATTGGTAAAAGAAATGTGGAGTGAAACAGAAAGTTTGAAAAACATGAAGGAAACTAGGATGGACCTAGCAGAAAAAAGTAAGTGCAAATTGCGTAATAGTAACTGGAAATGTAAAATTAACAGACCATGTAAAGACATGTTTGGAGTTAAGATAGAGGTTTAAGATAGGGGTGGGAAACAGAAGAGAAATAACCATATTTGTCAATATTGTTGAAAAGGCAATGTTGCGTCTTTAAAACAAGAGAAAAGGAAATGGAAAATACGATTATAAGAAAATAGAAAAAAGGAGAAAGTGTTGACGTCCCTAACGCTGATATGGGATAATATGTATGCATGATTGGTGACTGTAAAAGAGATGCTAAGCATAGCTTAGAGACTGAGCCCTGTAGTAGAGATTGTAATGAAGAGGTAGGAACATAAAGTATAAGGAGGGGGGAAAATCTAGTAACATTTGAAGAAAGTAAATGATTGCCTTGGAATATGGAAATTGACTAAGAGTCATTTGGAAAAATTTGCTAAAATAATTAAGGACGAGAAAAGAGATTAGTTAGAAATGAAAATAGACGGAGAAAGGAAAATCCACTTCATGGACATAACATTAGAGAAAATTGCAGGAAAATTCGAGAAAAGGTGGTACACAAAAGAAGCCAATGCTAGAATATACTTCATAAGAGGATGACGTAGACATAAGTGCCGAGAATTTTATACTGAACATGAGAAAGAGGGGTTAAATTATAGATAGCGACGAAGAAAGAAGCAAATAAAGCAGACATAGAAATACCTTGCGAGCTACTAAAGAGAAACAAATACTCAAGAGAAGCTTTAAAATTAAGAAAAGAGGAAGATGTGAAGAATGAAGGGAGGAATGGTTTGAAAATGAAAACCTATACGATAAAACTGAGGTACTGAAAACACGTTGAAGAAGGAAGAGATTAAAACTTATAGAAAAGAAGAAAAGAGGATAATATACATAGTGAGAGAAAAAGGAAAGACGAGAGAAAGGAAGGCAAGATCAAAAAGGAAGTAGTAATGTACCAATTGTAACGAGTGCTAGATGAAGTACGTAGGGGAAAGAGGAAAGAAAATAGAACAAAGCACTAGATGATGTTACACTAAAAATAAAAAATAAAATGATTATTTTCAATTTAACGTCACACAGCTACGCAGGTTAGGTAATGATGAGAAATGAATCGAGTTGTGGAATGGATAATTGGGAGAAACGGGAGAACTCCCGGGAAACCTACTCACATGGTTCTTCTCCACGACAAAGTCTACTACGCTCAAGCTCTGGTGAAACGAGGGACCCCAAACACCAAAGGTGAACACTGTATCTCTGAGTTATGACTAAAGAACGCAATATATTAAAGAAACGGGACATGAGATAAATTGGGAATGAATAGAGGGAAAAGGATTTTGATAAGGAAATGCAAAATAGACTAGTATATTAAGATATATGGGAAGAAAAAAAGTATGATAAATATCTAAAAATTACCTTATTGTATTTACGGAAGAAGAAATGTCGGATAGCTAGGGGAGTTTCATCTAAACTAATGAGTTTTCAAAAATGCATAGGGGTTTGTTGCGTTAGGTCGGATAATAAAAAATTTTGTTACAAAATATTGTTAATAAAATCTCCATTTAAATGACATTAAGAGAAATAGCTCTAAATGTTTTGCCAGTTGTCATGGAGTTATCTATCTCTGGAAGTTCTCATACTTTACGCTGCATGGCGCTGGTTGTGCCTGTATGCTCCTCTGGAGTGTGCAGGTAGCGAGCGGTGTATTGTTCCAAATTTATGAATTGGGTGTAGTTCCATCTAAATTTGCTGAACTTGAAAATATTGGGAGGTGAAATGCGAGGTCACGAGGTCACTGTTTCCCTTAATTTTTTGTTTTTCTTTGGTGTTTGTGTGTATGATAGTTTTGGATTTATCTCTTTAATACCAAATATTTCAGTACTGAGAATTTTCGGCGGCATATAATTATATATGTGTGTTTATTCCTCAACAACCTTATTTACAGCAAATTTTATGCTCTCTATTTTGGATAATAATATCTTTTGAGCTAGAATGTAAGGGAGCCGAGTTTTTTAAAAACTTTATCACGCTATTTTAGGATGATTCTGGTTTAGGCACCCTTTTACCAAGATTGTGGCACCAGCGGAAATCTGACTAGGATACAAATTTAGTATACTATTTAGATTACCGTAATACACAGGTTTATCAAGTTTTTAAAACTACCTCACTTAATGCAACCAAAACCTAATTATTCACTGGACTACTGGTTTTAAATCCTTGAAACATGCCTAAGATCACTGTTTTTCTAAGTGTTTGATTTGCATTTTTTCTTAATACTGAATATAACATTTTGAGTTATATAGATTTCTCGTTTACAGAGAAGAGTTACCAAAGACTTTTTTTCTGTTTAAACAAGATTTAGAAAGTAATCACAAAATATAATTTACATTACAGAAATGTAAATTACAATATATGTAACAATAGAATTGAATTGAAGTTTTGTTTCGTATTTTCAAAATATTTGTGCGTGAACTGAGCTTGTTTGGAATTTTCTTTTGCAACAACATTGAATACCTTACAGAAACACATCAGTTGCTTAGTTGGCACATAGATTGGAAGAAGCTTTTTATATTATTGCCAGCGTTTCGAGATTTTGGTAATGCAATTTTTATATTTCTTAGTAGAAAACTTGAATATTATTAAAAATAATTATAAGTTCCATTAAGTCATCACTATGATTAGTTTAGGGTGAAATTAGTATAGTAATAATCCACTGAAACTGTTCCATATCAGGAAAATTTCATTACCATGCTTTACTGAATTTAGCTATTAGGCTTTTAACTTTTGCCTAGTTTACATTATTCTTAGGATTTTATCCATATATTCTTTACGCTTTACCATTTCCAGAAGTCATCTCACCATTGTTTCCCTCCTCACAATTTAGTATAATATCGCTAATATTCTTTAGAGTACCCAAGATTGGAAATTCTAAAATATAAGTATGTCATACTGTAAAATATGTGGTAAGATGTATTGAAAGATATTTACTAACGTGATAAATTCACATAATTGTGTCAGAAAGGCTAAGTGAAGAAACACTATTTCGTGCGAGAACTTGAGGTTAAATATAACTTCCATTCCAGCGGTGAAAGTTTGCCAGGCGCTCTCGTTTATCCCTCAGCAAAGAAGGATATTTTTTTTTCAAACTCATCATCCGTAGATGTAGACAGTCTTGATTTTTTGATTGTTTTAATTTTGTGCTTGTTAGAAGGAATTGTTTTGATTTTTTAAAACAATAATTGCTCTGCAGGAAGCTGACTATTTGAACCTATTGTTTTCTGAATATTCATTAAGTGATTGTTGAAATGAATGGCAATAATAAGTAGATCACTAGTAAGATTGCCACTCGGTTCAATGTAAATGTTTTCTTCAATTACTCGTCCTTTAGTATGTTTCATGTTTAATTATCCTCCGTAATTTGGCGGTCTTATATTCAGATTTTATTATGCGTGTTGAGTAATATCGTCTTTTTATAGCTTATATAGTACTCTTTCGTGTTACTTGGTAACTCTACTCTCTTATATGATAAATTTGAAGATCTTGACTTCTTACTAGAAACTTTTATTGTTGTAGCTATCCAAGATTTGTTATTTGTTATTGGAATTTGGTGAAGTTCTCTAGGAAATGCCTCATTGAAGTAATGAGTGTATGCGTCATGGAAAATGTTACAAGCTTCTTTTAAAGATTTTTTGGCGTATATTTCCTCCCAGCTTTCATGACTAGGTATAAAATTGAAATGGGAGATATTCGTTTCATTGAGAATTCTTGTGTATGCGGATTTTACTTTCGAGTGTGTTTCATTAGCTTTTTGTACAATGAAAATATGTAAATGAAATAATTGAGCCTCGTGATCCGAGAAACCACTCTTTGTGACAGTAACTGTGCTGTTTATATATATTTTTGTTATAAAGTAATTAATCGATTACGCTACGACTATGATAAGTTATTCTTGTACGTACATTGACCATTCGCCTTAAAATATACGTATTTAAGAATAGCTTGAGTTGAACATCGATATCAGTTACAACTAAATTTAAATTAAGACCACCTACTATAACAGGATGTTTATTAGGCTGCTCAAAATAGACCACAGTTAATTCAAGGTTTTCAATAAAAATATTCAGATCGCTGTGTGGAGTTCCCTAAGCACATATTAGAAACAGGTCATGAGTGTTATTTAAATACATAATGATAAAGTAATTCGAAACTAAGGTATCTATACTGGTAAGAATGTGCTTTCTTGTTGATTTCATCTTCGTAGCTGAAAGAACAATGGAAGCAGGTACAACGAACAAATAAAATGATCCATCCTTGCTGGGATTAGAAAAGAGAAAAATAAAACGGAGTAGAATGGCATTGTCTTTGAAAGCCAGCTATATTTCAACTGACGTAATTCTCAACGAGTACTGATATTAGCTTGTAGGTTAACCACTAGACTTCTAAAATAAACTCAACTCTAATCGTAATATGGTCAGTTCGATTACAACATCGTTTATTCTTTTCAGTCTTTAATGATATTCTCTTTAATGCATAGATATTTCCTTTAAATAATTACATATCAAGAAATTCCTTGTATATGAGTATATATTCAACGAATCAATCGAAGACATAAGTTTGTTTTAATAATAACATTTTAAATGAGGCGTCTAGACTGAAGGTCGGTATATTATATATGATTGAGTCATTGATTGATTGATTTTGAGTTTTACGTCCCGTTCAGCAGCGAGGCTATATGAGACGTGGACCTACTGATTAACGTGGAATCCGAACCACATGAACTCCCGCCGGGAATCAAACCCGGGTCTCCCGCGCCGAAGGCGCGTATGCTAACCGCTTAGCCACGGATTAGCTCGGTATATTATATATGAATGATAAATACCAATTAAGCAAAACTTGTAATGGCAATACAACTCGTTTCATGTAGCTTATAGGCTATAAAGGACGCTGAACTCCAGAATAATCAACCAAATAAGATTCAAGCTGTGTGACTAACGACGATTTTTTAGCTTTTCTATTAAATGTTTGTGTTTCGAGTACAAATTCGAACTATTTAGCTTTTTCATTAAAAATAACCTGCAGTATATTCTTGTAAATTCGTAACTATAATGAACATTCCGCACATTTTTGTACCATTTAGAAAAAGATTGATACTGTCGTATAACGATAAAGTGATATCCTTCACTATTTTTTATCAAAAATATAAAAACATTTTCAAATATCTCATTCAAAATTTTCAAATAATTTCAAAATCTAGTGGGTATGACGTAGTCACTACCATACGCCTATTCATATATAGGTACTAACATCAAAATGAGATGACGACCCTCTTGAAAAAACTTCGAATAGAAAGGATTATACAGTTAAGCGAGGATCATACCGGGATAATTAACCAGATTCGCAGTTATTGTATTACGATTAATTTATATAGAAACATAGTATGCATAAATAGTTGTCGTTCAATTTATCATAATATACTACAATCTTTACTTAACAAAAAGCATACAGCCTTTATAAAATACTATAGCTTCTTTTCTCAAACCCGTTTAATATATATTTATTTAACTGATAATATATTTCATTCTGTAGAGCCTCTTCTGGACATGCACTATCTAGGTCGCAAGTCAAAGGACGAATATTTAACCGTGCATAACTTGTGCAATAGATTAAAATTCAGAACTAAATTGAACGTCGACCTCAGAGATCAAATATTAAACCAGATGTGAAGGACGAAACATATTAAAATTCAGTTTATATATTTGGTGTAGAGGTCTAAAGTTTAGTATTTGACTGTGACAATTTCCTATACGGTACAACACTTTAAAATCTGTTTCCCCATTAGTCAATGTATTATCGACTACTATATAACATAAAAGTTGTGACCTCGATGTCAAAGGTAAAATATTTCATTATGTAAACCCCATAAACAGTACAACATATTAAAATTCTGTATCCAAACAAAGCAATTGTCATTGTCTATTATATATTGGAAAAATTATGAAAGATCAAATATTTAGCCTTGTATAACTCGAAATAGTTACGATATATTAAATTATATTTTCTATCCTAGCAACATTACATTGACTACTATATACACCAAAATTTGTGAACCTCGAGGTAAAAGGTTAAATATTTACTTGTTACAACATGTTAACATTTTGTCTGCTGTTTCATTGTTATGACCGCAAAGATTTGATATGAAAAAATGCTGAGATCTCAAGTCTACTGTTGTGCGCATGAGAAATTTGTCAAACCCTATTTAACATACCAGGATGTTTTGAAATATTCTCTATGTCAGTCTATATTTCTCTCTTTTATCATCCCCTTTCAAGACTCTTTTTATCCCATGTTCGTGGAGTAGATCTATGTCGAAGCAGGTAGTTGAACCATTAAATTTAGAAGAAACTGCATTGTCCTGTATGTTGTTCTCTCTATTTCGTTGAAAAGGTTGCTCGTTGCCTATTATAAAGGATTCTTCTATTTTTGGGATATTGTCCAATTTTTCAGTTTTATTTTTCTTATGTCTATTTTTTAGTCTATTTTCTAAGAGGGTAGAAAATTCGTTATTACCTTGATTGTCCTCCACTTGAGGTTCTGTTTGAACTATTTTATCTTTAGTACTTGATGTTCCTTTCCTTTTCCTTTCTAAGAATTGTTCCAGTCTTCTTTTATCCCTTTCTTTCTTACTTGGTGATTTATTCTTCCTGATTGTTTGTTTATGAATTTTGTTTCTATCCAAAATTGATTTTACTAATAATCCTCTCCCTGGCTACCCTGTAAGATACACATTCTTCACTATTGGGAGTCTGGCAAATCTTGTGCCGCAGTTTGCACGGAACACATATTTTTTTTATCTTTTTCATCACATTCATCTCCTTTGTGGCGTAGACTACCACAATACCGGCATCGCTGTTTTTCCTTATTATCGCAGTATTTTGCAACATGCCCAAACTCTTGGCATATGTAACATTTTGGTACTACCAAAAAGTCCTTAACCTTATGCGACTCGTAGTCGATATATACCTTATCGTTGTTTATTAGGTGTTTCCTTATTAAGGGAGATACTTCTATAACTAAGTGACATCTTTGTTGTTTTTTCTTTCCCGCTCTGAATCTTGGTTTGATGGATTTGGCTTCCTCCTGGAGATTGTCTTCAAAATTTTGTTCTATTAGTGTTTCTATTATTTCTTGATCTTTCAAATCAGACGGAACCCCGTAAATGATCATTAGGGGATTCTTTTTTCTACTTTCCTCAAAATTAAAGTTATTCTTAATTTCTTCTTTTGTTGTAATTTTCTGTAGATCTTCTTTAGTTGCTGTTTCGAGGACGACGAGATCCCTAGTCGTTCTTACGACAGTTATTTTTAATTTGTCTTACCTGGGATCGATTGTTTCAGTTAATCTCCTTGCTGTTTCCTTCGTTGTCTCACCTTCTTTAGGTCGAATGATTATAGCCGGCTTAGTTTTTGCTGCCACCTGCATGATTTGTTTTTCTTTTTCTGTAATAGTTCTATCCTGTTTCACAATTTCTGACCATGTTGGTTGTCTTATAATCATTCCGCTTTGGTCTACTTCCATTCTACTGGTTTGGAACTCGTCCAGTTTTTTCGTGAGGTATTCCATTTCTTGAGATATTTTTGTTACATCCGGTTGTCTCTCCAATTTTAAAGTAGCTATTCTCTCTCTCAGTTGTGCTGATTCTGCTAATGAGTTGCTCTCTAATTTGACAATTGTCTGTGCATAATCTTTTATCTTCTCTTGAAGCTTATGATTTTCCTTCTCTAGATCAGCATAATTTTGCTCCAATGTCCTCAGCTTCTTGGTCTTTTCTTGGATTTCTTTTTCCATCCTGTCATAGTGCTTATCTCTATCGGATCTTATTTCTAATTTCTCCTTTTTAAGGTCTTCTATTTCAGTTTTTTGTATTGCAATAACCTTTTGAAGATCTTCTATTTGTTTTTTGTCCTCCAGTCTTGATCCTTTTTGCCCAGACATCATTTCTGTTTCCATCATTAACTTTTCTTTTAATATTTCTTCGTATTTTGATTGAAGATTTTCGTTGATTTTTTCCATTTGGGAAAGTTTCCCTTCCAGCTCTTCGCGGTCCTTAACCCAAACGACCATTCTCCTTTTCAAGCGTTCCAGTTTCTCTGTTCCAACTTTCTTCCAGTCTAGTAAATTATCTAGGTAGTCCAGCTCTGCTTCGTATTGATCTATAGTGTCAAAGCCATATGTTTCCATGGTTGGTTTCTTCGTTGTTTGAATTTCCGGAGAGCTTTCTTCTCTGCTTCTTTTACGAGCTTCTTCGTCGTCTGACTTGGTCATAGACATTGGGTTTGCTGATGTCGCTATTTGAGTATCCTCCTTTGCCTGTTTCTTGGCTTGCGAGCTCTTCCTACTTAAGGGTGGGCTACGTTGCATCATCTTAACATACTACGCGGTTGCCGCGAAAAACCGAATTTGTCCCCTGAAAAATTACGGATAACCCCCAATACACTCACGTATGAAGGGTTGCCTACTTTTACTTACATAGATGAAGTCTGTACCTTAAGATTAAATGTTTTCTTATGAGTCTTATTACATATATGGAGAAGCGCCTTAGTGGTTATGCTAACCAGTCCTACCACAATGCCCAAAGGGTTGCGTATCTGCTCCTTAAGATTGAAAATAATAATAATTACTCACCTATACATAGTCCATACAGCCACATGTTAAGAATGATTGTCAAGTCCGGAAATGATGACGCTGAGGTTTTTACTTTTTAAACTTCTTCGTCTTTTAAATGATACGTGTAAATTGTCTTTCAATGTTTTGTATCACAAATTAATATTATTGTTTTTCTTTTATAACGCATGAACCACTTGTCCAATTTACACCGGTTTTTGAAATAACACTCACCAAACATTCACACACACTACAGTACCACACATTGCACACGAAACACACTTTTTCTCGCACTCCCGAGCTCCTTTTCAGGAGCAAAACAAACGCACTTCTTCTCGTTTCTCGATCCAATACTCAAGTCCTATGAATGTGACAATCACATCTGCCATTTTCTACTCCTTTTTACATATACCGGTAAAAGTCCCTATGATCCTCTGGTTGCAATTTTCAAAAAGCAACGCCTTTTGCCCGCAGTCGATGGGGCTGTATTTGAAAGTCAACGCCTGTGGAAGTATCATCATTCATCTCAGCGACAGCGAAAACTATTGATTTGACACTAATATTGGTCATTTTCCATTATTTTTGCATGTCTTGCAATTCCCCACCCCCGGTGACTCCCGGCCCGCATACAATGGTGGGTAAATTTGAAAATCATCGCTAATGAAAGTATCAACATTGATCTCAGCAACCGCGAAAACTATGGATTTGACACTAATATCGATCATTTTGGATTATTTTAACATGCCTCTTGATCCCCTTTATAATGCCTCCGTTCCTTAGCTGGTGGGAGCTAAATGTGAACATAAACGCGGTCTTGTGTTTCACCATTGAGCTCAGCGACCCCTTGACATTAATATCGGTCATTTTCGATTATTTTTACATGTCTTGGAAGTCCCCCTCTGGTGACCCAAGGCCCGCATACAACGGTGGATGAATTTGAATGTCATTGCTAATGGTAGTGTCACCATTGATCTCAGCAACCGCGAAAACTATGGATTTGACACTAATATCGATCATTTTGGATTACTTTTACGTTTCTGTATCCCTCCCCCTTCCCCGCTGACCCCCGGCCCGCAGCCGAATAGGGTGAATTTGGAAGTTAATGCGATCGAAGTTTCACAATTGATCTCAGCGACCGCGAAACCTATGAAATCGACACTAATATCGGTCATTTTCTGTTACTTTTACATGTCCTGGTAAACGCCCCCGTGAGACCCCCTGGTTCGAATTTTGTCAAAGACGCTTTTCTTTGGTGTGGGACCTAGGCCAAGGTACCCGTGAACAAAATTTGGTTACTCTCGGTCAGCTTGTCTGGTCCCTAGGCCGGTCCCGGAAACGTCCTCCTGAGAAACCCTTAGTTTGAAATTTGAAAAAGAAAACTCTTTCTCTTGATCTGGGGCCTAGACCAAGCTACCCGTGGCCAAATTTTGAAAAGTTTCGGTCTACTCGTCTGCTCCACAGGCCGCACAAAAATAGACAGACAGACACAAACTCTTTATTTTATTTATATGAGAAAGGTCAGATCCGCAGTTATTGTAATAGAGCGGTGCTTGAACGATTGATCGTAGAAATTCAGACTCCGATGAGTGATAATTTCATAGGCTTGTTTTATTACAAGTTTAAACTCTTTAGTCAGTAGAGAAGAGGGCGTGAATCATGGGTCAGAGTTGATGACAATGGGTTTGGTGGGTCTGTGGATCATAGCGGGTGAGTGTGGTTCATGGTGGGTGACGGGTCAGAATGGGTCACGGTAGGTCGCGGGTCACGATGGGTGGTGAATCAATTGGTCGTGGCTAAAGTTTTCATTGTCCCACGCCCTCTGTGAACTATAGTGTTGAAAATTAATCAGTGAAATTAAATTGTAATTGATCAATCAATTATAAGTAATTGTTGTGGAAATCAGTTGCAATTGAATTAATTGCCAATTAATTTCAATTGCAATTAAATGACTGAATTCAATTGCAATTACTTTCCACTGCAATTACTTTCAATCAATTGATTATTTGCAATTGATTCTATTGCAATTGATTCTCCATTATTAATGGCCAACTGCAATTAACAATTAACCATTACTTACTTCAATTGTTAATTGCAATTAACAATTAAATTTACAGATTAATTGTTAATTGTTAATTCAAGTGACATTTGCCCAACACTGCTTCTACGAACAGAATATGTGTCAGTTACGATTAGTAAACGTAATTTTATTTGTGTGTATAAAAAAGAAATAAAGTTAAATGCGTAAACATCAGAAAGAGTCCTCCGACCATACATGTGATATTATAGCTCATCTAGAGCTACGAAAGGGGACTCGTATAATTACTTCTTAAATTTTCATATATGAGACAAAGACTTATTTCTAACCCTCACCTCAAGTTTTTTCCACTCATCGTATTGTAGACCGTAGTTATTCACGGACTTATATCATATTTCCCAAAAGTTAAATAAAAATATGTTTTTCTTTCTTTCCTATTTATCTCTCCGTTATTATATATATATATATATATATATATATATATATATATATATATATATATATATATATATATATATATATATATATAACTTAGCATTACTATTTTCAATCTTGTGTGTGGATTGATACATTTGTATGTATATTTATTGCATGTTTATACATTTCTGTGTTTACTTTCTTAATAGATATAAGAAATGTTCGCCAATTGTAGTTAGATGGTTTCTTTAAAATATTTTACCCATGTCCATACACTGTCCTGTATGTATGTGAGTGTGCGTGAATGAATGATAAATTTTGTTTTAAGTGATACCATTTAATATTGATTTACTATGATAGTGTTCATAATAAATGTGTAATGATATGTTATACGTATTATTGTCTGACGGCGGTCATGAAAGATAACTAATTATAAAGTAGACTAAATCGGCTCTGGGAGAAAAGGCAAAACAACAGCATTATCCTGGGTAACGACTGTTTTTTTTTTCAAAAATCTCA
Source organism: Thermobia domestica (assembly GCF_964235325.1). Taxonomy (NCBI): domain Eukaryota; kingdom Metazoa; phylum Arthropoda; class Insecta; order Zygentoma; family Lepismatidae; genus Thermobia; species Thermobia domestica. Next base: position 70,248,659 of record NC_137457.1, read on the forward strand.
AAACTTCCATTTGTCAAGAATATATACATTACTTTCAATGTTTATTTTCTTTGCTGATTCAAATGTGTGTTCGATCTCCATTATGAGAATGCAAATAATGGAAACAGTTTTATAACATCTCGAAATAATGAACAAACAATTAAATCAAAACTTCTCGTCAAAAGGTCTGGGTTAGGGCAACTCCCACTTGTGCAGTTCCCTTTATGCAAGTTATGATAATATGAGGGAACATGTGTCTCTAATTCCGGAATTCATCCTCAAGTAATAACCTTCGAATGTGAATCACCTTTTAATAAATATGCAAGTTTCTTTACCATTCATGTATAATTATGCAGTAGTCCTTTATCCCTAGTTCCTTCTTCCTCTCTCCTTTTCCTCTTTCTCTTTTCTTCCTTTCTCCTACCTTCTTCTCTTCCTCCTCATTCTTTCTATCTCTGTTTCTAATAAAACTGAAGAGGGGTCGTGTCTGGCAGTTTTTGTTATAGGCATGGTCATTAAACTGCTTTGATGTTTCTATTTGCAAGTCCGATATGAATTAGTTAAGCCTAATACATACATATGAAGCAAAAATCCCAAAATTCATCCATTTTTTTAAAATTTCGTACTTACTAAAATTATCAAATTGAAGATTCAGTTCAAAATAGAAGGCGCCTGCACACCCTGCTCCCAGTCAATTTTTTTTCTATTTCAACCTTTAAATCTAATTAGCAGAATTTTCAAAGCCCAGTTGTTCAGTTAATGTTGAACATTGGTTCTTACCTTACCATAACAATAGCAATTACTTATATTTATATGGCGGCTACGTAAGCAAAACTCGTAACAGGCTCGATTTCGCATTGTTGCCAAAACAAGAGTTTTATAATGTTGTAGCCATTCTAACCAAAATGCTATGACTATTCTAGCAATACTGAATAATCTGATTATATAAATAATGTGAATGATATTTTAACCATACGAATATTAGCAACTTTTTTTTTTACTACAGCCATACTAAAAAATAGGTATTGTATAAATAGCAATTTAGTATTTATATACTAACTATGCAATAGGCAACATTACAATACAAATTAGCAATACTCCTCAACCATATTTTTATTGCCAATTCAGCTGTACCCTTTTTAAGAGTTTTTTCCTCTTTAATCCTCGTTTTGAATTTTTATAGGAATTTTAAGTAAAATTTAGGAATTTTTCCTCATATACTAAATTTCATGAGATCTGTTCATTAATATTTCACGTAGGCCTATGATATTTTACAGTGTGTGCGCCTGATTTTTGAACACCAACGAAAGCACCAACGAATTTTAGAATCTCAGAACGATTATTTAGCTTAGAATGGAATAGATTACAGTAGGGTACAGTTGAGTAATTTAGGTTAATTTAGTTTAGTTAAGCTTTTTGCAAGACATGGGAGCATGGATACCTTTACGCCGTGTACGTTCTACCGCTGCGCGCATATGGTGCCACATACAACATGTAACAGCATAGGGAATCAACAAAACGTCTAAGTGGTACGAATGAGGTCTTGTTTTCTTTTCTTGGATATGGCATCGCCGAGTCTCATAACACATGTCCTGTTATCGTCTCATTGAAAAACAACACAATCTCTAAGACTATCCATAAGCTAAGTAAACGATAGTAAGTCTGCGTCACTTCACACCCGGTAGTTGAAAAATCTCCTTTTTTTACAGGACCTCCCAAGAGCAAAGACTCTATTTTCCAGTGTGGCATGATATGCCATGACCCCCGTAATGTCCAACCATGGAAAATCGAGCACCTCGAAAACTCGTTCCTTTTTATGAGGATGTCTTCCTCTTTTACGACCACTTATTAGTGCTGTGCTCGTTTCCTTTTGTGAGCACTTTTTCGATCACTATTTTACATTGCGCATATTACATAAGACTATGAGCTCATTTTCCAACCATATTTACCATAGCAAATGCTAGCAGCATAACAGACAATAATGGGAGTATTTTATGACAACCTTTTCAATCCCTGTTGTGTCATAACAGAAATTACTTAATACAATGAACACACACAACCCAATCAGATATTACACAGATACTACAAACATACTAGATCTGATTAAAGAGTATGGGCTATTTTTAAACACTATTTAATATAGCACAGATTACACAGCCTACTTAATCCAGCAGAAAATAAGAACTAATAGCAGGGGTGTATTCGTTCTCTTTTATGAGCATTTTTCCAACCTCTATATTAACATAGCAGAAAATACTTAATACAATGAACGCATAATCCAATCAGATATTACAAAGATACTACGAACATAGCAGAGCTAATAAAAGACTAGGCACACATTTTCAAATATCTGTGTAACATAGGAGGAATTAAATATTACCACGAACACGTAGCAGACCTAACAATAGAGTTTGACTTATTTTGTACCCCTCTTTAACATAGCTGAGATATACACAGACTACGAACACCTATTTTTGCAACCCCTATGTATAAAATAATGGGGCATATTTTTTAAATCACTATTTAACGTAGCACAAATTAAAAAACCTATATAATACAGCAGATAATATGAACTTTTAACAAGAGTGTAATCGTTCCCTTTTATTAAACACTATGAAAAATAACAGAAATTACACACATTGACCAACTACTACATGTCCCAAAAATACTAACCATTGAGGACAAAGGTCAAATATTTAAGCCAGAATAACTCGCAAAAGAAGCCACATATTGAGATGACGATTCCACATTTAATAATAGGTCATTACCTACTACATGTCGCGAGAGTACTGGCCATCAAGGTAAAAGGTCAAATAATTAAACCAGAATAACTCGCAAAAGAAGCCACATATTGAGATGATGATTCAACATTTTGTAACAGGTCATCAACTACTAAATGACCCGAAAATACTGACAACCAAGGTCATGGTTCAAATATGCACAACCGAATACTTTTTAACCTGAGTTACATATTGAGGTGGTGTTTCCACATGTAGTAATACGTAATCAACAATTACATGGACCGAAAGTACTGACCATCAAGATCAAAAGTCAAATATTTAAACCTGAATAACTTTTAAATGGAGTCACATGTTGAGGTGGTGTTCCCACATTTAGGTCCTTAACTACTATATGACGCAAAAGTACTGACCGTCGAGGTCAAAGGTCAGATATTTAAACCCGAGTAACTCGTAAACGTAAGGACAGATACATTTATATGACCTATTGTGTTTTGGGCCCATAACATAAAGGTTAAGAGGGAATAAATTTCGTTGTTCTATTTACTTTTGCATCAAACATTTATATGATTTTTTACTAGTCAAATATACGAAGGAATAAATTTCTACTAACCAGAAAAGGCGAAGAAAGACCAATATTAATAAGTCAAACTTTTATAGCATTTTGTACTACTACAATCATAGAAAGAATAAATTTAGGTGTTCTGCGTTCAATATCCACGAAAAAATGAACGACCATTTTAGCTAACTCAGTATTTTATACCATGTTGCATTATTTAAATAAACAAAGGAAAAAATTTATAATAACTGTAAAAAGTTAAAAACACCAATAAACTAACTCAGAAGTTCTAAGCAATTTTGTACTATTTAAACAAACGAATGGATAAATCTTGAGTGAACTATTCAATTTTGTAGGAATAAGAAAAAAGCGAAAAAGAACATTTTATGAAATTCTGAATTTTGTATCATTTTGTACTACTCAAATGAACGAAGAAATAAATTATGTAGCATTGTACGAACCAGAAAAACAATGAAGAATGAAAAAAATTTGAGTGGGTTGTTTCCTTATGTACCAACTGGAAAAAGTGAAGGACCATTATAGTTTTGTCTTATTCCAATAAACGAAGGAATAAATTTTTACTTACGAGAAAAGCCGAAGAAGGCATATTTTTTCCTAACTCAGTATTTTGTATCTTTCTGAGCTATTCAAATAATCGATTTATAAATTTGAGTGGTCTATTTTATTTTTTTACCAATCATTAAGTACGTTTTAACTATCTCAGCATATTATACCGTTTTGTTCCATTTATAAAACTGAGGATAATTTGAGTAGTCTATTTGATTTTTGTGTCCATCAGAAGAAAAGCAAAGAAGGGCCATTTTAACTAGCTCAGCATTTTATACCTTTTTAGGCCATTTCAAGAAATCAATAAATACATGCGGGTAACCTATTTCCTTCTGTACTAACTAGAAAAAATGCGAAGGGCGACAATTTTTTACTAGCTTAGAATTTTATACCATTTTGTAGTATTTAGAGAAACGAAGGGTTGCATTTCTTTGACCTATTTCGCTCCGAACCAAACAGAAAAAGAGCTACACAAATAAATAAAGGAACAAATTTGTACTAACCAGAAAAAGCGAAGAAAGACATTTTCCACAAGCTCAGCATCTTATACATTTTTTTCTTTTGCTACTCAAACAAGCGAAGCAATATATTTGAGTGGCTTCTTTACTTTTGTACCAAACATTTATATCTTTTTGTACTACGCAAATAAACGATGGAATAAGTCAGTACTAACCAGAAGAAAAAGAGAAGAAATCCCATTTTAACTAGTTTAGAATTTTATAACTTTTGTACTGTACAAATAAAGGAATTAATAAATTTGTGTAGTCTATTCCACTTTCAACGAATCAGAAAAAAAACAAAGATGGTCATTTTTAACTATCTCACCTCTTTATACCTTTTTGCGCTATTCACATAAACGAAGTGTTAAATTGGAGTGACCTATTCAATTCTGCACCAAGCAGAATAGAGTGAAGAACCAATAAATTTGGCTGTTTTATTTACCTGTGTATCAACGATAAAAAAGAAAAGAAATCTCATTTATAACTGGTTTGGTATTTTGTACCTTTTGTACTATTAAGATAAATGAATTAATAAATTTATACTAACGAGAAAAAGGGAAAAAAGATCATTTTTACTAACTCAGAATTTCATAACATTTAGTACTATTCAAAGAAACGAAGGAATACATTTGAGTGACTTATTTACTTTCGCACTAATGAGAAACAGAGCGAAAGACCATTTTAACGAAATCAGAATTTTGTACCATTTTTGGGTATTCAAGTACAAGAAGGAACAAAATTTGAGTAACCTATTTTAGTTTTGTACCAACAAGAAAGAAGCGAAGAAGGTCGGTTTTATCCAGCTCAGTATTTCTGTACTATTTTGTATTATTCAAATGAACGAAATAGTGATATTGGATTTTCTATTTCCTTTTGTACCTAGATATGTAATTTTAAAATATCTCAGTTTTGTATCATGTTGTACTACTCAAAATAAACGAAGGAATAAATTTGAGTGATTTATTCAGTTTTGTACAAAGCAGAAAAAAGTGAAGAATGAGTAAATTTGGGTGTTCCATTTACCTGTGTATCAACAACAAAAAGGAGAAAAAATGCCATTCTTAACTCGTTCAACATTTAATACCTTATTATACTATTTAAACAAACGAAGGGATTTAAGTGTCGTATTCAAATTTGTAGCAACGATAAAAATAGCAAAGAAATGTCATTTTAAGCAAGAATTGTTCTTCTTGTGATATTCAAACAAACGAAGGGATAAATTTGAGTAATCTATTTAGTTTTGTACCAACCTAAAAAAGGCGAAGAAGGACCAATTTAAGTAGCTCAATGCTTCTCTACCATTTTGAACTACCCAACTAAACGATGGAATAAATTTGAGTGGCTTATTATTTGTGTCAATCAGAAACAAGGACCATTTTAACTAACTCAGCATTTATACCATTGTGCGGGATTCAAATAAACGAATTAATAAATTCGATTGGCCTACTTAGTTGTGGTGCTAGATTTTGTACTATTTTCTTTATTTTTGTTTCACCCCGAGAAAGGCCCGTTTTATAGTTTTGCATTCCAATGATTGTGATGCAAATTTGTAATTCAACACTTTACAGCATTTTTGTACAAGGAGAGTCATATTACTATGTTAACTGACTTTTTGTATACCATTCACCCCAGTGAGGGTTTAAACTTGTGAAGGTAGCATAATCATTAGTTCTTTAATTGTGGGCCTGTGTGAAAGGTTGGACGAGTAGAAGACTGTCTTTATTTGTGATTATGAATTTTACTTTTGAGTGAAAATGCTTAAATGCTTTAAAAGGACGATAAGACCTATAGATCTTTATATTTAAGCAATGATTCTTATAGTTGGGAATGGATATGTTTGTTGTTTAAGTATTCCGTTGGGGCGACGAGAAGATAAATAAATTATTTTTATAATGGTTATTTTTAGTATTTTTATGATATTTTATTAATCACTGTTAGACTAAGTGAAGTGAGGGATAACAGGGTAATTCTTTTTGAGAGTTCATACCGACAAAAGAGATTGCGACCTTGATGTTGGATTAAGAATTTATCTAGGTGCAGATGCTTAGTATTATAGGTCTGTCTGACCTTTAGAATCTTATATTACCTGAGTTCAGATCAGCGTGAGGCAGATCGGTTTCTATTTCTTAGCCTGAAATAATACTTCAGTAAGAAAGGACCAAGTACTAATAATATTTATGATTAAGGAATAGAAATAATTCGTAATTACTTTGGCAGATAAGTGCATTAAATTTAGTATCTAATATGGATGTAGTGAGTACAGGTAATAGCGTATTATGCTTATATCATAGGTGTTATTTCTTATTTCATTTTGATTATCTCTGTTTTAATTGGTGTTGCATTTTTAGCTTTACTAGAACGAAAGGTTCTAGGATATATTCAAATTCGGCAGGGGCAAAATAAGGTAGGTATTTGTGGCTTACCACAGCCTTTCGCGGATGCTATTAAGTTGTTTCAGAGGGAACAAGTTTTTCTACTATATCTAATTATTATCCTTCTTATTTAGCTCATGTTTTAGTTTATTTTTATCTTTATTAGTGTGATTAATTATTCCTTACTTAAGTATTATGTTGCCCTTTTCTTTAGGATTATTATTTTTTGTGTTGTACTAGAATAGGTGTGTATACTGTAATGATTGCTGGGAGTCTTCTAATTCTTCATATTCTTTGCTAGGTGGTCTACGGGAGATTGCACAGACTATTTCTTATTAAGTTAGTTTTGCTTTAATTTTATTATCTTTTGTGTTTTAGCTGAGAGATATAGATTATTAAACTTTCTTATTTTCAGCAGGAGTTATGATTTTTGCGAATTACATTTACTTTAGCATTGTTGTGATTTGCTTCTTGTTTGTCGGGGACAAATCTCACTCCTCTTGATTTTGTTGCATGGGAATCAGAGCTTGTTTAGAGGTTTAATATTGAATACAGAGCAGGAAGGATTGCTCTTATTTTTATGGCTGAGTATGCTGGTATGTTAATTATGAGAGTTTTGTTTAGAATTTTGTTTTTAGGATATGATATTTTTTCTATTTTAGTTTTTTTTTGTATTGCAGTATTTATTTCTTTTGGATTTATTTGGATGCGATGTACGTTGACTCGGTTTCGTTATGATAAGTGTATGCCTTGCTTGAAAGTGTTTCTTACCACTGTCTCTTAATTACCTTTTATTTTTAGGTGGTTTGCAAAGAAGGCTATTAAGTTATGGTACTAAATTTTTAAATTCGAATCTTTTATACCAACAGAAGAAAATTATTCTGTTTAAATATGCAACACATTGTTGTGATATTTCTTGTGTCGTAAAACTCTAGGGCCATAGGTCAAATTCACTATAAGCAAAAATTCTAAACAACAAGCAATTGCTAAATAAATATTAATTGCCTCTCCCGCCACTAAGTAAGGCTCACAGTTATATGGTTATGGACGTGCCTTTAGGGAATTAAGTCTTACGTTTAGTTATTGGTTGACGTAACGGGGACGCTAATGTTCGAAGCTTCCCTGCCACTAACTAAATATTTGAACAGAACATTTAACCTACATGACTTGTCATTGAAATTAAATTTCGGTTACATACGAAAATAAATTCAATATATGAGAGTATCTTCATATATTTAATTTTTACTTAATTCTGTATAACAGACTCCATATCAATTAGCATTACTAAGGAATGAAAATGCATTAAGGGAAACTAATAAAAGATCACACATTATGAACATAGTAGGTAAAAGAAGAAATAACATTCTTGGCCATTTTGAGACACCGTGCTGATAAATTTAAAGGCAAAAGGAAAACCAGGATAGAATAATTAGATGCAGTTACGAAGAAGATATCATAACAAAGTAAAAAGCAACTCACCAAAGACGAGAAAAGTTTTCGAAGTTCTATGTTGCCCACCAACTGTAAACAGTGCTGAATTTTCAGCTGTGAACATTTTTATTCAACTCTCAAAACTTTTTTTTCTTTCTGATATTTTGTGTATAAAAATTCAATTCCTGCAGACATTTAAGCTTCCCAATATTAATGCACTTTAAATAAAATAAAAAAGGAACGTTACGAATGCATTACCTAATATTTATATTTCAGTATAGTGAGGGTTCTAAGGTACAGCCTATTGAGCGCAAATATGTTTCTTTTATAACATAGAGCACTTTACTAGTGTGGAAGTCAAACGGCTATTAACATAATTTTTTCTACTTCTTTGCTTAGTGTAACTTCATTAGGCAGAAGCTGCTTACATTGTGCATTTCCTTTAGATGACGGGAGAAACAATTAATATTTATTTAGCAATGCTTCTTGTTTAGCATTTTTGCTTATAGTGAATTTGACCTATTACCCTAGAGATTTACCACACAAGAAGTATAACAACAAGGTGTTGCTTACTTAAACGGAATTTTTTTCTGTTGGTACAAATTATTCGAATTTAAGAATGTAGTACCATAACTTAATGACTTTCTTCGTTTAAATGGTATACAAAACGCACGGTAAATGGTTGCACGAACATAGTAATATGGGTCTACTTGGGAAAAATGCTATAAAATGTTGAATTATAATTTGGCATCAGAAAATTTGGACTGCAAAACTTTAAAATGACATTTCCCGAGGTGACACAAAAATACACAAAAAAGTACAAAATCTAGCACCACAACTAAGTAGGCCACTCGAATTTATTAATTCTTTTATTTGAATCCCCAGAAAGGTATAATGCTGAGCTAATTAAAATGGCCCTTGTTGCTGAGTGACAAAAAGTAGGCCACTCAAATTTATTCCATCGTTCATTTGAGTAGTTCAAAATGGTAGAGAAATACTGAGCTAGTTAAATTCGTCTTTCTTTGCCTTTGTTAAGTTGGTACAAAACGAAATATCCTAATCAAATTTATCCCTTCGTTTGTTTGAATATCAAAATAAGTATAAAATTCTTAGTTAGTTAAAATGCCTTTTCTTTGCTTTTTTCTCGAAGGTACAAATTTGAGTGGGACACTCAAATTTATAACTTCGTTTGTTTAAATACTACAAAAGGATGCAAAGTTGTGAACGAATTAAAAATGTTATTTCTTTTCTTTTTGTTGTTGATACACAGGTAAATGGACAACCCAAATTTATTTATTCTTCCTTTTTTCTGTTTGGTACAGAAGTGAATAGGTAATACAAATGTAACCCTTCGTTTATTTGAATAGCACAAACTTGGACAAAGTAGGAGCTAGTTAAAATGGACCTTCTTTGTTTCTCTCCTGATTGGTACAAACATAGAATAGACCACTCAAATTTATTCCTTTCTTTTATTTGTGCAGTACAAAAGTTATAAGATTCTCAGTTAGTTAAAATGGTATTTTTTCCCTTTTTTCTGGTCATTACATATTTATTCCTTTGTTTATTTGCGTAGTACAAAAACATATAAATGTTTGGACCAAAGTAAATAAACACTGAAATTTGATGTTTCGTTTTTCTGAGTAGCGTAAAAAGTATAAACCTAGTGAGCTCGTTAAAATTGACCTTCTTTGTATTTCTTCTGATTGGTAAAAACATAGAATACAGTACTCAAATTTTTCCTTCCTTTATTTGCGTTCTACAAAAGGTATAAAATTCTTAGCTAATTAATATATTATTTCTTCGCTCTTTCTGGTGAGTACAAATTCATTATTTTATTCATTTGTGTAGGTTAATGTTTTGTACAAAACTAACAGAAATTTTACCCTTCGTTTGTTGATATATTACAAAATATTCTAAAGTTCTAAATTAGTTTAAAATAGTCCTTTTTAGCCTTTTTTCTCGTTCGTACAAAAGGAAAGAGGACACCCGTAACTATTTATTCATGTATTTAAATTGCACAAAAAGGTATAAAATGATGAACTAGTTAACACTAGAAGGACCAAAATTTTTACCTCCCTAGAAGTACGGAGCCGTCATTTTGACGGCTATTTAAATGCAAGAGATATATATCATTTTTGTTTATATTTCTCTTATTTTAACTTTAATTTAATATGTTTAATCGACTAGCTTATGTTTTATGTAAGTTTTCCTCGTGATATAATACAGGGTGATCCACTAAATCCCGTCAATACATTAAATATAATATTAATATCGAAAGCTTGTTCACAGGACAGTGACATGAAAAATTAAAATAAATGAATAATACGTACATTCCTACGTATGAAATCCTTTTTTACTAATCACGTGATCACACTATCTGCCCTGTAGACATTGGCTGGGCTATTTTGCTTTAGCACAGACCCAGTGTATAATACACCAAAATCATTATATTTATTTCCAACTTTTTATTACATCAAGGTGAATTTACATTTTCAATACATTTTTATTTCAACCTGTATGCACTGAACTCAAGGGAGAAACACTTTTCTCGCGTTTACACTTTTGTACTGTGAGTGAATTTTCTGATTGATATCCATAAAGGTTTGTAGTGGACATATTCTTTTCTTTCTGATTCAAGCACATTTTGGAAAGTTCTTTTCTATTTGGACGCATACTACCAATCAAGGTCAACTGTTTCTTTTTCAAAGATTCGGCTAATTTTTAACTCGTAAGAAAAGTTATCGCATGTAACATTCAGTCCTCTGTTGAGAAAAGAATCTATCGTCTTCAGAACAATATATTCGCCTAACTCTAAGTCCCGACGACATTCTTAGTCGTTTCCCAGATAGGGAATGCCTTTTTGTTGATACTGTGACCTTAGAACTGCAAGCAGCCACATTTGAATCCAAATTTATCAGGCTTGTTTGTCATATATTATATGTATTTGCATGTCATCTTACTAGAGAATAATTGTTCATCCACACAAACACTGTCGTGGGTTTTATAGTGACTGCTACAATTCTCAATGAATAAGTTCTACACAGATTATACGAAAACAAGCTTGTTTGCTTTCAGCCTTGAAGAGCTAGGGCACTTTTCACCATACCGAAGATACTTCATTATTTCAAGAAATATCTTTCTTTCCATAATCTTTCTGTAAAACACTGGTCCACAGCTTACGTTCTATAGTCGCTTTACAGATATATCCGAAGCTACACAAAATATCAATATTGCTAAAAATGAAAGTGTTCTGCAATTGGCAATGGCCAAAGAGAATCTTGACGCTGTCTGAGCTTCAATAACGGTGCTTTTCAGAATGTTTCTCAACATTGTCTCGTCTATGAACAAGCGAAAAGCACTACCAAAATCACCATCTTCAATATGATGTAACGCATAACATAACGAACAGGTTTCTCGCGAAGGATGTCGTGTGAGGCAGTACACTCAGTATTGTTCTGTCGGTCCATTTTACTCCAACGTGTCACATTTTCTTCTATAAAGACATTTTATTGATTACTTCTGGAAACTTCTATATATGTTTCTTTCCTCTTATCCGAAGAAGTAGCTTCAGACACTGCATTCTAGTTACTACTGCTGGCTTCATCGAAGCAATCTCCCTGTTGTTCTTCCAAGCGAAATTCATTTTCACTCAAATCTTAGAAAGCCCATAACATTTTATCAGGTCTCATGTTGCTTTTGTAATTATTCATATGTACCTTCAAGAAAACCTTTATTTCTACAGAGAACAATGCTACCAAGAAGATACGAACATAATTCAAGAAGAAATCAATCAAAGAAGAACCAAAAATTTTACATTTACAGCAATGAAAAGCAGAAATAAAATATATATCAAATAACAAACTCGTTGGAAAAATAACGTAAAATATTTCAAGAATTATTGTTTCTAACAGAAATATTACATTTATTATTACCATATAGCGTACAACCTATAAAACAGTCCACATCAACAACAAAATATAGATATTTAAATGAGGCAGTCAAATTGACGGTTTGGTCCTTCTAGGGGTATACAACAACAATGCGTATTTATTTAAAATAGACACACAATGTTTATATGCTATATCAAACCTCTCCTTAAAATAATAAAAGTCCTAAAGTATGGTTGCATAACTCAAAGAAATGTAAGAGATATAGAAAATTGTTTTACGTGATGCCGTCAAAATGACGGCTTGGTCCTTCTAGTGTTAAAATGGCCCTTCTTCGCTTTTTTTCTGATGGGTGCAAAATAAAAAAGACTACTCAAATTATCCTCAGTGTTTTAAATGGTAGAAAAAAGGTATAAAATGCTGAGATAGATAAAATGGACCTTGTGATTGGTAGAAAAATAAAATAGACCACTCAAATTAATACAATTGATTATTTTAATAGTACAAAGAGGTATAACATGTTGAATTAGTTAAAATGAGCCTCTTTCGAACTTTCTGGGTAGTAAAAATTTATTCCTTCACTTATAATAATAATAGAAAAGGTATAATATCCCGTCACTTTTTCCAGTTTGTATATTAGGAAATAGTCCACTCAAGTTTTATTCATTTTTCACTTCTTTCTGGTTCGTACAAAACTATCCTGATATTTCTTCACTTATTTGAATAATACGAAATGATATAAATTTATGAGTTTGTTAAACCGGTTCTTCGCATTTTTCTACTTGCTACAAAATTGAATAGCTCACTCAAGAGTTATACCATCCTTTGTGTAAATAGTACAAAGTAGTATGGAACTTCTGGTCTAGTTGAATGTTTTTTTTTCGTTTTTTCTGATTAGTACAAAAGGTATTCCTTTGATTATTTAAATAATTCAACATGATATAAAATGCTCAGCTAGCTAAAATGTTTGCTCATTTTTTTCCTGTGTGTGAAACGTAGAGTATCTAATTTTATTTATTGTTAGAGTGGTAAAAAGTGGTATAAAAGTCTGAGTTAGTTAAAATAGTTCCTCTTCGCTTTTCTAAGTTAGTACAAAATTTATAACTTCGTTAATTTGAGCAGTACAAATACATATAAATGCTTGGACAGAAGTAAGACAGCCAAATTTATTCGCTCTTCACTTTTATGTTCTTGTCCCAAAACACAATATGTTATACAAATATATCCGTATCTACCTTTAAGATTTATTCGGGTTTAAATATTCGACCTTTCCCCTAGATGGTTAGTAGTTTTGCACCATGTAGTACTTGACGATCTATTACTAATTCTGCAAGCAGTATCTGAATATGAGGATCCGTTTACGAGTTATTCTGGTTTAAATATTTACCCTTTGAGCTCGATGGTTAGTCATGACTTATTCCTAAATGTGGAAACAGCACATCAAGAGATTGCGCCGTTTACGAGCTATTCGTATTTAAATATTTGAACTTTGCCCTTGATGCTCAGCACTTTCAGGTTATGTAGTCGTGACAATGTATTACTAAATGTGGGAATATGTGGCTCCGTTTAAAAGTTATTCGGTTTGTTATGTTTGATATTTTACCTTACAGTCAGTGCTTTCGGGTCATGTAGCAGTTGATGACCTGTTACTAAGTTTGGAAATACCTCCTCAATATGTGGCTTCGTTTAAAAATTATTCAGGTTTAGATATTTGACCTTTGACGTTAATGCTCAGTACTTTTCGGTCATGTAGCAGTTGATGATCTATCACAAAATGTGAAAACTCCAAATCTCGGCTCGGATTAAAAGTTATACAAATTTAAATATTTGACCTTTGACCCTGATGGTCGGTACTTCCAGAACGTGTAGTATTTGATAACCAATTATTAAATGTCGCTTCAATATGCCACTCTGTTTGAAATTTAATAGGGTTTAAATATTTGACCTTTGACCTCGATGGTCACCGCTTTAGGGACATGTAGTAGTTAACGAATGCTTGTGTAATTTCTATTATATTATATAAGGGTTAATAAAAGGGAAACATTACACTCCTGCTAGTGTTTCTTATTCTCTGCTGTAATAAATAGGGGCTTTAATCTGTGCTATATTAAATATTGATTTATAAAATAAGCTTTATTCTTTTATACATAAGGGTTGCAGAAATAACGGTTCATTGTCTCTGTGTAATCTCTGCTGTGTTAAAATAAGGTTGAAAAATATGTTCATTGTCTTAAGAAATTTCTGCTTTTTTAAGTAGGGGTTGAAAAAATGCTCATGAAAAGGGAACTTGTACACCCCCATTATTCTCTATTATGTTAGTAGTATTTCCTATGTTACATAGAAGTGCTTCTGAAACATGCGTTCGTAATCTATGTGCTCATAGTCTTATATAATTTTTGCTATGTTAAAATAGGGGTTAAAATAAGTCAAACTTTTTTCTTAGATTTGCTACGTGTTCGTGGAATTATGTAATTTCTGCCATGTTACATAGGGGCTGGAAAATATGTTCATAGTCTTTTATTAGCTCTGCTATGTTCGTAGTGTCTGCGGACTATCTGATTGGACTAAGGGTTGATTGTATTAAGTGAGTTCTGCTATGTTAAAATAAGGGTTGGAAAAAGTGCTCATAAATGAGAACGAATACACCCCTGCTACTAGTTCTTATTCTCTGCTCTACTAAGTAGGGAGTATAAATTGTGCAATGTTAAATAGTAGCTAGACAATAACCCATACCCTTTTATCAGCTCTACTATATTCGTAGTCTCTTTGTAATATCTAATTGTATTAGGTGCTCATACTATTAATTAATTTATGTTATGTTAAAATAGGGGCTGAAAAATGGTCATAGAAGAGGACGAATACATTCCCACGATTGCCTGTTATGATAGTGCCTTTGCTATGTTAAATAGGGTTGGAAAATCGGCTCATAGCCTTATGTAATATGTGATATGTTGAAAATGTGCTCATAAAAGGAAAAGAGTACAGCCCTAAAAGGTGGTCGTAAATGGGAACGAAAACCCTCATTAAATAGAACAAGTTTTCGAAGTGTTCGATTTTCCATGGTCAGACGGTACGGGGATCATGGCGTATCGCGTGACACTTGATATCTTAATCCTTGCTCTCAGAAGGGCCTGAAAAAAGGCGAGTTTTGACCTACCGGGCTCAATTGACGTACACCTACTAACGATTATCAGTTTCCATTACACAAATCCCTAACCGCCAGGTGATGATTCATACTGAATGATGTTTGTGTTTGTTGGAAAGATAACAAAGTAGAAAAACAATTAATAACCGTTACCTTATATTATATTTTCTTTGCGTATCACTGAAGAAAAGACGTGCTTTTTTCGTATCATACGACGCCCGCGTTGTACGAAACTAACCTGTCTGTTATATATTCCCACACGCGTTGATTGCTGAGTACTCTAGAGGAGTTTTGGGAAACGACTGCAACTGACTATGGTGAAAGTTACCTCCATGTCGCCAATACAAACATGTCTTGTACATTTCTTCTTCTTTTTTTTAAATCAGTGAACAGTACCTTTGGAACACTATATACAGGTTCATACGCACTTAGTACGTTCTCTGCCTGTTCCATAAAAAAACATGATAAACGTGATATGTTTTAATTGCCTGTGCAAGTATCAAAATATAACGTATTTGTGCTATTCCTGTCCATCACCTGTACATACATATCAAACAGAGCCAAGTGGTTGCTACATGTTTTCTTCATGTAACTTATATGCTGAAATGGTCTGCTTTGCCCATGTTTACAGCAACTGTACAGGTGCACTCCACAGATAAATGTTTTCGCTCTGTTTAAAAAAAAAAAAACAAATAAACATGTTATGGTCACTGTCTTATTGTGACAGAGTAAAGTTTCTTTCTACATTACCTCTTCCTTTCTAAATGCATTTCATATACACAATCTGTACGCAATAACGTGACATTTCCTTGTGCTATTTACTAGCATACTCCCTGCACAGCCCATGTTTGTGCTTTATCTGTCACGAGTTTACGCACCTACTGCCTTCCATACGCTTCTTACATCCAATGAACATGCCATGTCGTCTACTTTCCCACATTCTACTGCGTGTACCGTTTCTCGTTACAAGACCTTGGTTTCACATGTAATGATTTCACATACATTACAGGGGGTTACAGACCGATACAGGCACTAAACAACGCTGCACAAGGCCCGTGTAACCCTAGCTTTTTACTTGTAACAATTTACAAGGGAAGACAGGCACTAAACAGGGGCACAAAATGCTCAAAATGTCTGTACAGGCAAAAACATTTTCAACAGGAAGGTTTTGTCCAATATACAGTACTATTGCTCCTAGTTGACATGCAGAACGAATCTGGCACTTGATTTTTCTACCACTCAAGCATAAACGAAAAATTTAAATTTAGAACGGTTTCTGTCCCAGAAATAGAGGCAGCTCTGAAAAAAATTACATCCAATTCAATATGGGCTTATGACATCCCACTACAATTTCTTAAGAAGATCATGAGATATATTCTGTTCCGTTTAATGGACATATGTAATTCCTCTCTACTTTTGGGTTGTTTTCCTAGCCAGTTGAAATTTTCTCATCATTCATCTCCTCAAGAAAATAGCATAGCCAATAACGGCGAATGATTAGGGACCAATAAACGTGACGCCGTGTATTTCGAAAGTTTTGGAGCATATTGAATTAAATCAAATGTCTGATCTGTCAGGCTTTAGAAAAGGACACTCCACACATACGGCTCTTATAAAAATTACAGATGATATTAGAGAAAGCATAGACAAGAAACAACTCACAGTATTTTTACTTTTAGATTTCACTAAAGCATTTTAGTCGGTCGATCACGAAATTCTTTTAACTAAACTTAAGTCACTCTTTCATTTCACAGATACGTTGGATAAATGGTTTAGTTCGTACATTCCGAATAGATATCAGGGTGTTTCTGTTCTGGATAATCAAAGTTCATGGACAACAGTGCACTGATTGTTAGTCAAGGAACGGTCTTAGCACCGATCCTTTCTCTACGTACATAAATGACTTATTTCAACAAATTCGCCACCTTAAATATTACTTATATGCAGATTATATTCAAGAATATACTTTGACAGATCTCGGAGACATAAATGGCACTATCTCACTCATAAATTTAGACCTGGAACGCATAAGTGCATGGGCCCAATCTAATAATTTATATCTAAATCTCAATAAATCTAAATGTATCATCATTGGTACGAGAAATATCCTCTCCAGACTGCAGAGCACCGAACTTCCTAAAATTACATTAAATAGCACCCATATAGCTTTTGATGAAAAAGTGAAAAATCTTGGCCTCATAGTTAATCAGAATCTTCTATGGGCGGGTCATATAAATCATGTATGCAAAAAGGCGTTTGGGGCACTACACTCTCTATACCGTTTGAAAAATATGTTGCCTTATCCAATTAATGCATGTATAGTACAAAGCCGCGTACTATCACATATTGATTATTGCATTGGAGCTTATGGCAATGTAAATAAAGAAGCGCCAAGAAAGTTACAGATGGTTCAGAATGCATGCGTTCGGTTTGTTTTTAATCTTAAACGTTCTGATCACCTGACGCCATTTTTTAATGATTTGGGCTGGCTAGATATCCAAGCTCGCTACATGTACCAATCAATGACAATTTTATTTAAAGTTTTGACATTTGGAGTGCCTATATATCTTTACAATAAACTACAGTATGTTAGAGATAGCCACAATCGTGGTACCCGCTCTAGCCGATCAACACTGCTGTCGACACCTCGTCATATACGAATAAAATGGCCAATTCATTCACAATCTCTGTTATTAGAAAATGGAACAGACATCCACCAGATGTAAGGAATTCACCCTCAATTGCGACATTCAATAGAAATTTAAAGCAATATCTGACAGCCTTAGCCAATGTACACCAATCTCGGGAATGATGTTTTTTTCACTAGCAACCAAATGTAAACAGAAACTTGAGGTATGTATTTATTATACTAGATTTGTGGGGAAGTATGGGGGAGTGTAAGGTAGTATACTTTTAAGAATACATATATCGTTCTATGTATGCTGTATGTATAGTGTTCTTGATTTTTAGTTTAGCGTCCCTTTCAGCAGCGAGGCTATATGAGACGTGGACCTACTGATTAACGTGGAATCCGAACCACATGAGCTCCCGCCGGGAATCGAACCCGGGTCTCCCACGCCAAAGGCGCGTACGCTAACCGCTTAGCCACGGAGGAGCTCAGTATAGTGTTCTTGTTTTTATGATAAATAGTATGAGGGTATGGCGGGGAGGGGGTATGTAAAGGAGCATATTCGTGTGTAGGGGTATATATGTGTGTATGTGCATATCCATTAATGTAGCAATTGTATTTTTTATGGATTTGACGTCAGGGGTAGTACGTATATCTTGTATACATTTGAGTTGGTTGAGTGTAAGAAGAGGCAATCATAGCCTTAACTCTGCCGTTAAATAAATAAATAAGATACATTCCGCAAACCAAAATAGTACGATTGGTCACCGCTAGAGGCGCAAGTACGTACTAATCCATAACAGCTGAGCAAAGACATTTTGCTCAAATGTTTTAAATAAATATGTAACACATTGCGCCAACTAACAACCTCTTAAAGTTTTGTGATTTTCCGGAAGGTTGACAGCCTTTCTACTAAGTTACTACTTAAAAATCACAAAAAACTTCAACTAGTAATACTAGTAAGAAATCATTGTATCATTCACTCAAAAACTAGCATAAAGAAAATAAAAATATATCTCTTAAATAATCCCCTCACTCTACATTCGTTAATCCTTACATTCCACCATATACTCCCAAAACGTACTCAGCAGCATTAGGAAATGCACAGATCGCAAGTCACAATCTTCTAGAAATTCATAACTGTACGTATTCAAGAATTTAAGCAATCATAATACCTTATCTTCACTAATAAAAATAATATATAATTACTTACTTTATAAATAATAGTCAGTTACTTTATAAATATATCCAATCGGAATTCACAATCACGCAGCAATCCATAGAGAATATTCATGAAAGAAAATTTACATATTTTGCAATCTCTTACATAATAATTCTGATTACATTTTTGTCGTTCATTACAAATAACAACATCAACAGCTTTCCAAACGCTTCTAAAGATATGCTAGGATATTATTTTAATCTGTGTACATATACTATTCGCAAAAATATACAATCATACTGTCTTACTTATAGTGACCTTGCTCTAATTCATACATGCGTCAATGAGCTGATAGTTATTAATGGAATGACGATTAGTTTTCCGAGAGTGACTCTTGCCGATGAGGACGTTGATGTGAACATTGAGAGTAAAAGATAAAAATTGGAAGTGAAAGCATTTTGCAGTAAAACTCACTGTGTTACAATACGGTGCTAATCGAGTACTTTCATATGACATACAGAAGTCATGTGTACCCGGTGTATTAAATTCTGATTTGAAGGTCTGCTTGACCTGGCCTCCCATTTTGTTTCATTAAATTTAATAATATAGGACAGTTGAAATGCAACCAATTACGGTACAAACCGGTACAAATGAAAATCTTTGAAAGGAGTCAATTAAATCGTTTGTACAACGTGATAAGGGGACAGGTTGGCACTGCCTACAATTTTGTTTTCTTAATTTATCATAATATAATATGGTTAAACTAAAGCTCATTATATGGTAGTATAAAGTATTTTCTAATGAATCCAAAAGTAATGTTTCTCCTTTTATTAAGTCGTGATTTGAGAGTCTGCTTGACCTGGGCTCCAATTTTATTTCGCTAATTTTTTTTAAAATCCAGGACGGTACAAACGAAACAATGTACGATACAGTCCGATACAATCAAAGGTCTTTCAAATCAGTCAATTAAATCGATCCTAAAACATTGTCGGGGGCCTACGTGAACTTGGTCCCCCCACTTTGTTTTCTTAATATCTTATACTGCATTACAATACAAACAAAAATATTTGCTGCACAATCCGGTACAAACAATATACATTTTATTAATATGCATAAATCGTTTGTAAGTAGAGGTGCAGGGGCCTGTTTCTCAAGAGTAGAAACTGCTACTCAAAATTTGAAGGGTATCCATGAGATGGATATGTGTTAAACAAAAAAATAAAAGAAGATATTTTTTTTTGTGTGCAGCATGTTCACTGCGAATGGCACATATATGTGCTAGGTAGCTTATTTTTATAGGCAAGCTTTAAATAACAAAGACCTTGGCATTGGTCCAAATGACATACCGTCCAAAGACGTTAGGTAAAAAAAACATTTCGTCCAAAGACATTTGGTTCAAAGGACATTTCGTCCAAACACAATTGTTCCAAAGGACATTTCGTCCAAGGACATTTGGCCCAAAGGACATTTTTTTCAAAAGAAAACCTGTCCAAGGGATATTTCGTACAGGGATGTTTAGTTCAAAACACATTTCGTCCAAAGGACATCTGTGCCCGACATCACTTGGGGGGCGGCGTTTGTTTCTACTAGAAGAGTAACAAAGTGATGCCTATGACATTATGACTGAGTAGTTTCTTATTTGTAAACCAAATTTGAAATGGAGATTTATTCCGCAATTTTCATTTCGATAGAACAAATATATGCTGAGTTATTCAGAAAAACGTAAATGCCTGAAAACAAAATGGCCGAACTACATCAATAACGGAAAGGTTTTAATGTGAAGTATGTTGGTACAATAACTGCTAACATGAAAGCTAATATTTTAATGTTGTAAATGAAATAGTTTGAAGTAATACCTGTAACTAAAATTAATAGTGTTTAAATTTGAGTAAGTTAAATATTAGGTATTCAAACCCTTGTGTTAGAAAAGTAAAAAATAATGCACCAAGATTCATTGAAAAAGTACTGACACGGATGATTCCATACCGGTACCAAGTACCTGGGGAAAACTTACATATCGTCTGAAATCTCTTGTCATGAGAAGAAAGAAATCGTTTTCTAATCACGGGCAAACCCACAACTTGACACTATAGGTGGCCGATTTATTGGTGTTTTTTTTCCAATGTATGGCATATTCGATACAATAGAAAGAAATGTTAAGATGTATCATGCATAAGCGCCTTAGCCTATCATGTTCTTTTTCTGCTCATTACTAGAACGTGACCTGTGCAAAAGTTTGTCAATGTCATTTTGTACCCTGAAGTATCCATTTGGTCAGTGTTGCCAACGAACTGTAAATACAATGTGGAACATGCTTTCTGTACCACTGGATGTATGTCCATGAAACGTGGCATAAACATCGTTAATCAATGGGGAAAATATATTGCAGATGTATTCGTCTCCAAAGTACTAGAGTTTGTCTATGTTGCTAACCGATTTTAAAAATGAGAAATTGTAAAACAGGTTCCGTACGATGAGGTCAGATGTTAATACTCAAACTCTTTTTGTTATGTTTCTGCCAAGTTTGGCATATAAAAGTTTATTGTAGGGATTCTCTTTTTACACCTCATTTTAACAGAAAATAGTTGGCAACACTGACAACAGGAGTACTAAGTAGAGGAATACGTCCACACTGTATTTTCTCCAATGACTAATGATGTTTATGCTACGTTTCATGGATATACATCCAGTAGTACAGAAACCATCTTCCAAATTAAATTTACAGTTCATTGGCAACAGTGACCAAATGGTACGTCAGGGTGCAAAGTGATATTATCATACCCTTACCCAAATCACGTTCTAGCAATGAGCCAAAGAAGAACATGATGGGCTCAGGAGCTTTTGCTTGATACATCTAAACATTCATTTTTGTTGTGTCCAATATGTCCTACATAGTTTCACAGAACCAACAAAGCCGATCCTTATAGAGTCAAGTTGCGGGTTTGTCCGTGATTGGAAAACTGTAGGTAGTTCTCATGGCAAAATCTTTCAGACGATATATATTTTCCCTCCAGGTATTTGGTTCCGGCATGGAATCACCCCTATTGTGAATAGAAAAATACCATGTGTGAAATATATTCTTTTTAGCGTTAATAATAGTCTTAAACAGTAATATCCTTTGCTGCAACATTGTGATAAGACATTGACAAATATAAGATAAAAGTTCGAACATTTCGTGTAGAATATAGGTATCCTTTCAGGTTAACCACAAGTCTTTTTTCTATTCATAGACCATTTATTATAGAAGATAGTGTGTAACTTCGGCAGATATTTCTACACAATAAGTGAGTTATATGACAAATTAGAATTGTTCACTTTTCCTGTATTTCTCTTTCAGTGTTACTCCTCATGCAAATATAGTATATACTTTGGCTTTCATATTAATTTCTCGCTACAATACAGTAAATTTAAGATATCCATTGCAAAGTCTCAAACCAAATAGAAGATTGGCATAACCATGCGGAGGCAATGCTGTCCTCAAATGAAGGATAAGTTTGCTCTTCAAAGGGTTGTTTATCATTGCGGGACAAGGAGAATTCTTTAACCAAAGAAGTTACAACTGTATTTCTGCGAAGCTACAACTGTAGTTTTGTAAAATTATTAATGAAAGCAAAAGAAAGGTGGTCATTTTTCTTTTCAGTCGTTTATGTTTTTCTGAATATCTCAGCATATATTTATTCTATCGAAATGAAAAAAACGCGAAATAATTTTTTATTTCAAATTTCGTCTAGAAATAAGAAGCTACTGAGTCATAATGTTATAGGCATCACTTTTTTGCTCTTCTAATAGAAACAAACCTCGAACCCTTAAGCGATACCGGGCCAGATGTGATTTGGACGAAATGTCCTTTTTGCGAATTGTCCTGTGGACCAAATGTCCCTGGACCAAATGTTTTTGGACTAAATATCTCTGGGCGAAATATCTTTTGGACGAAATATCTTTGGACGAAAAGAACCCAGCCATATTTTTAAGCATACTTTTATGTAATGGGGCAGCGAATGTGAATTTAGTGAAAGTGATATATTTAAATTGCCTGATAATTATTAGAAATGTTTACCTTTTATGAAAAAAGTAGGATTTGAAATATAATTATTCTTTTAATTTTAGAAATACTGAAAACTTTAAATTAATTATTGAAATGCTTAATAGTTTTTTTCTTTAAAATTCTACCATATTATTATTTATGATGATGATTATAGTAAAGGATTCAACTGTTTCATTTCTCAATGATAAATGAACAGTTAGATTTTACATACTGTGACTCAGCAATGAGCACTCACTTTTATTGGTGTATACATTGCTAGGTTATATATCTATAAGACATAAAATTATATATATATATATATATATATATATATATATATATATATATATATATATCGGGTGTTGCAAAATAAGTGTTACAACTCTTGGGAGGTGAATCCTGACACTGAGACAAGGAAAAAAGTTCTCTTGAACTTTCGGCTATCGGACATAGTTTCAGATCTACAAGGTGCCGAAAGCGTGGGAAAATGACTTTCGGACGCCAATAGTTCGGAAACTATCCAACATA
Source organism: Thermobia domestica (assembly GCF_964235325.1). Classification (NCBI taxonomy): domain Eukaryota; kingdom Metazoa; phylum Arthropoda; class Insecta; order Zygentoma; family Lepismatidae; genus Thermobia; species Thermobia domestica. The sequence goes on from NC_137457.1 coordinate 70,272,180, forward strand.
AAGAGGGCGGGTAAAAAATTCACTGAAGAAGTCATACCTGCTCTATTGAATTTTGCATGTTTCACAATCCTACCATGCACGCGCAAGGGATTCCCCAAAGGAACGTAGGGAGTCCCGGATAATCTGCCAAGTGAAACTTGGTCTAAATGGATATGAATTGATAGGCTTTCTACCAGGTAACAATAATTCGTTTGTATTAAGTCGATATCTGGAACAAATACAAAATGGCGGACATCTTCTTGCCCGTTGTGTGTGGTTGCATAATCGCCAGATACGGATGCCGTCCAACATTCGCGTTCTGAGTATTAAGTGTAACGAATTTGTACTCAAATGTTCTAGAAAGACATCTGGAGTGTTGGTAGAGCATAACAGATGAAGCAGGGTGATTCACATGTGTGGAAACACTTAACGAAAAATGCCCAGAAATGCACACATACTCAGTAAACGTGAGTTCAAATCGTCGGAAATGTAAGGAAATTGCCAATTCACTAATAATATTCCCTCAAACCGATGCTATATGATGTGCACGGTTGCATAGCAATAAGGATGCAACAACTGAAGCCAAGTTGAAATTGTACAATTGGACTCGCTAAGAAACTGGGTAAACTAAAGGAATGTCACTAGTGGGATCACATGATCGATATTGAAATGTGGCCAATGTGTGTGTTGATAGCAACATGTAGCTAATGGACAAATGTCAACATGTCCCACTACTGCTGGGACAGCGTTCCACGTGCTAAAAATAGGAAAATAACTACTCGGGTCTTGAATCTGAGGCTGTGGGCTGCCAGTAGGATTGGAAACTGCGACCACGCGAGCAAAAGCGAGCGCTCTAGCCGTGAGGTTCGGAGGAGCCTCACTTTCTATGTGTTAATTTCTTTGAGGAGTACCCACTTTGTTTGGCAAGCGCTCTTGTACAGCCTCCCGACATGCTTGTGTGTTTCATTTTGTTACTCCTACTGCACAGTTGTAAACAATCAGAGCTTTAAGACGTTTCTTCCTCTTTCTCATGTCGTTTTACTTTCCATATGTATGGTGTTTCAGCTGTAGTGTTAAATGTGCCAAATCGGTTCATTTTCGTCTTTGTCTTGACATGTGCACGTGTGTAAGATACAATTTCTGGAGGTATTTTCCTATATTTCGAGTACGTCATATGTCTTAGAAGACGTGGGACATGATACAAGTTTGTTATTTTTACGCTCTATCAGAATTTGAACCATGCATTAAGCGATTTCTTTTCATATGTGTCGACTGTGGAACAATGTCCCAAACAAAGAGGGACATTGATACAACCGTGTTCTAGTTATGTTCTACCAAAAGGTGAGACCAGATGTAATAGCAGAATGTACAATGTTATTTTCCTAGTTTTCGCACGTGAGACGGTGTCCCAGCAGTAGTGGGACATGTTGACAATTGTCCATTAGCTACATGTTGATATCAACACACACATTGGCCACATTTCAATATCGATCATGCGATACCACTCGTGACATTCATTTAGTTTACCCAGTTTCTTAGTGAGTCCAATTGTACAATTTCAACTTGGCTTTAGTTGTTGCATCCTTATTGCTACGCAACCGTGCACATCATATAGCATCGGTTTGAGGGAATATTATTGGTGAATTGGCAATGGCTTTCATGTTCTTGACGTTAATCCTTACATTTCCGACGATTTGAACTCACGTTTACTGAGTATGTGTGCATTTCTGGGCATTTTTCGTTAAGTGTTTCCACACATGTGAATCACCCTGCTTCATCTGTTATGCTCTACCAACACTCCAGATGTCTTTCTAGAACATTTGAGTACAAATTCGTTACACTTAATACTCAGAACGCGAATATTGGCCGGCATCCGTATCTGGCGATTATGCAACCACACACAACGGGCAAGAAGATGTCCGCCATTTTGTATTTGTTCCAGATATCGACTTAATACAAACGAATTATTGTTACCTGGTAGAAAGCCTATCAATTCATATCCATTTAGACCAAGTTTCACTTGGCAGATTATCCGGGACTCCCTACGTTCCTTTGGGGAATCCCTTGCGCGTGCATGGTAGGATTGTGAAACATGCAAAATTCAATAGAGCAGGTATGACTTCTTCAGTGAATTTTTTACCCGCCCTCTTTATGTTGGATAGTTTCCGAACTATTGGCGTCCGAAAGTCATTTTCCCACGCTTTCGGCACCTTGTAGATCTGAAACTATGTCCGATAGCCGAAAGTTCAAGAGAACTTTTTTCCTTGTCTCAGTGTCAGGATTCACCTCCCAAGAGTTGTAACACTTATTTTGCAACACCCGATATATATATATATATTTATATAGGGTGTTTAATAAGTAATGGTCATAAATTAAACCGTAGATAGTACATGCCAAAACTAACAAAAAAGTCTTAGTAAACATGTGTCCGCAAACGCTTTGTAACGGAGATAGGGACTGTCGAAAGTGTGGGAAAATTAAATTTGGAGACGAATATCTCAAAAAGTATGAATCGGACACAGGGCGGTCTAATTAATGACTATCGAAGTCAGACATGCGCTATGCAGAAATGCATGGTTGATAACTCTGCAATGTGCGCGCAAGGGATTCCCCAAAGAAACGGAGGGATTCCCGGAAAATTGTCCAAGGAAAGGGGGCTCGAGATGAACATCGAGGGCGAGTCTATCCATCACTAATTCATACGTCGTGGTACCAGGTCGAAAGTTCGAAGAGATACAAAATGGCGAACAATGTTTACGTGCCGTGTGTGGTTGCAAAACCAGCAGGAAATGAGAGAGGCAATCGAAGAAAGGTGGTGGTATCCAATGCTCTCGTATGGCACATTCTCCATGAACAGCAGTTGTACCAATAACATCTGCAACGTGTCCAACCTCTGCCCTCCCACAGACTTTCCGACGAGAATGCAGTTTTGTCAGAGCTTCGCAGATAAATTACTGGCAATCCTCATTTCACTGATGACGTCCTATTTACTGATGAAGCACAATTCACCCGCAATGGCATTGTTCATTTTCACAATTCTCATGTACGGGCCTCTAAGAATCCACATGCAATATTGGAATTAGGACATCAGCGTAGGTTTTCCTTAAATGTGTGGGTAGGACTCTTAGATGATCAGCTCGTAAGACCATTCTTTCTTCCTAATGCATTAACCGCAGTCTTTATGTTTGGATTTTTCCCCAATACGGTTTGCCGCTTCTACTCGAAGATATACCTCTTGATAGGCGTCAGCGGCTGTCGTTTATGCATGATGGAGCGCCAGCACATCTCTTTAATCGTGTCAGAGAACATTTACATGCCCAATTCGGACGAAAGTGGATAGGACGTGGGGTTCCTATTGCTAGGCCACCACGCTCCCCGGACTTAAATCCTTTAGATTTCTTTCTCTGGGCCATGTGAAATCGCAAGTTTATTTTACCCCTGTTGCAACATTAGAAGACCTTCGAGAAAGGGTGGATCAATGGTGCGGACATATTCAACAGGATACCGACATGTTATCACGAGTACGTGGATCTTTGCGAAAACGGGTACGAGCATGCATTCGCATGAATGGACGACACTTCCAACATTTACTTTAATGATAGAGGTACGTTAATTTCTCATGCATCTCTTCTGTGGTTACACATCTGGGTATTTACTGTTTACCTTATGGTTAATACTGTACACATTACCAACATGACGATTTCTGTTTATTGATATGGACAAACACGACATGTCCATAATATTTTGCTTGTTGTAATACACTTACTCGTTCAACATGTGCAATATTTGATTCGCCTCCCACATACTCGAATGTTGTCATGCTTTTCCCATTGCAATCCAATTTGCGGATATTCGTTACGTTAACTGCTTAGCACATAATGCTTCATTGGTTCCTTGCATACTGTGTGATTTACCTAAGTGCTGCCACACTTGTATGCATTAGTTGTCGGAATTCTTCCTGGAGCCATTTACAATGTACATCACCACACTTCGACTGCCTCTCTCATTTCTTGCTGGTTATGCAACCACACACGGCACGTAAACATTGTTCGCCATTTTGTATCTCTTCGAACTTTCGACCTGGTACCACGATTTATGAATTACTGGTGGATAGACTCGCCCTCGATGTTCATCTCGAGTCCCCTTTCCTTAGACAATTTTCCGGGAATCCCTCCGTTTCTTTGGGGAATCCCTTGCGCGCACATTGCAGTTATCAACCATGCATTTCTGCATAGCGCGTATCTGACTTCGATAGTCATTCATTGGACCGCCCTCTGTCCGATTCATACTTTTTGAGATATTCGTGTCTAAACTTCATTTTCCAACACTTTCGACAGCCCCTATCTCCGTTACGAAGCGTTTGCGGACACATGTTTACTAAGACTTTTTTGTTATTTTTGGCATGTACTATCTACACTTAAATTTATGACCATTACTTATTAAACACCTGTATATATATATATATTAATGATTTTTTTATTTCGTCACTGAAAAGGTACATCCCTTAACTTTTGGTTGAGTTAAGTTGAGTTATCGTTCAGCAAAGAAGCTATATGAATCGTGATTCTACTGATTAAGTTGAATCCGAACTACATGTGCTTTCTTTTTTTTTTTTTTTTTTTTGCTGATGCAGTAGTCGGAAGTCTGCATTTGATGTTTTGATTGGACTATAGGATATTCATACACTTACCAACTGGTCAATATTTGTTCTCATTTCATTCTTTCTTCTACGATTTTGTAAGATTATTTCAACGAAATTGTCAAACAGTGGACATTCTTTCAAAAAATAGCTGACATTTTATTAAAAAGCTGGACATTTTTTTACATGTAAATTTGAAAACATTTTACCTTATTATTGTGTGGATGATGTTGAATCTGCATTAGTTCTTAAATCTGCATTAGTTCTTGTAGTTGGCCCAGACAACATCTTTTGATCGAAGTAATCCATTATGTTGTTGCAACAAGTATTTTTAAAATTCTTCATAACTCATGTGTGAAACTACGTACATTTTAGTACTATGACCGATCCTGTAACTGACTGTATTAATTAGCGTTTTCACACGAAGTATTGATTACAGAAAACATTCTTTACTCACTGAATTACCGTACTGCTGAAATCGGAAAATAAAGTTGATAAAGTTCACTGTAATTTTCAATGGTATTTCACTTCAGAAAAATCCCAATTACTACTCTTCAACAAGAGTAAAATTTTCATTCTGGACTAAGTACTTATATAAAATAAGGAACATATAATGGGTTATTAGGACCAGGCTATATGCTATACGCCTATGCTTTGATATTTCAGAAAATAATCAATGAAAGACGAAACTATAAATGACGAAAGTTATGTAAGTAATTGTATAAGTAGTTAGTTAAAAATTACAAATTCAACCAAACTTACTTAATCAAACTTGGCCTGGTTGTAAATCTTGATAACATTGTATTCACATGAAATAAATATGATGTGCGGACTTTTAGTTCCCGAGTTAGATAAGATCAAATTTGAAGTTTGGGCTTCGACACATTTTCGAGAATCAATCTTAATACTGAGTTGACTAAAAACCAATGAAGGACAGTTCCCTAACACAATTGAAAAACATACTAATGTTTCAAGCAAACTATTGACCAAATAGAAATATGATTAAATGTCAGACAACTGAAAAACGATTGAAATGAAGTCTTGACATTGAAAAACCACATAATGTCGGACATGCTCGGCCAACGGCGGAAGGATGGCAACCCTAATTTCACTGAAATTACCTGTGAAGAAACATAAATGTTCTATTTCAGTATCTTTCCAATACTTTTCATTTACTAATATTGATATGATTCAAATGCCTGACAAAGGTGGGTAACGGGGCGTTGGTGGCTCAGTGGTATAGCGTTCAACTCTAGTGCTTGGTGTACTGGGTTCGATCCCAGCCCCGCCAAGTGAACTTTGTGGTGGACAAACACCGTGTGTGTGGGTTTTCTCGGGGTTCTCCCGTTTCCTCCCACTTTCTTCATTCCACCATTTCATTCGTCTCTCATCACCGTCTCCTTTAGCCTAGCCGGCATACGCGTGGGACGTAAAACTCAAAGATTTCATTTCATTTTCAAAAAGAAGGTGGGTAACTACCAGTTTACTAACACACTGAAACACAAAAGCTATATAGAAATTTTAGATTCAATTCCAGATCTCCTATGCAAATTCAAAAAACGATTTAGATTGTGATTCTGATCCGATCACTTCCACCTCACAAGTCGGCAATTTTGTTATATAGTAGGCACATGCACGTTCGCCGCAAGACGCGGATTTTATTCCCGGCGGGAACTCATGTTGTTCGATTGCCTCGTTAATCAGCAGGTTCACGTCTCATATATCTTCGCTGGTGAAAGAGGCGCTCAACTGAAATCAACAACATTCCGTGTGGGAAGTGAAGGGGTTATAACACAACGATAAGGCGGAAGTTCATGTCAAATGATTCAGTGGTGAAAAGGCATGTTAAAATCCTAACCAACCAAAAAATCAAGCAGCAGAGTCACATGAGATGTCCATTGTTCCGTGTCGTCTTCGGAATGAGGCCGACTGTGGAATGAGGACGACGAGTATGGACACGACACAAGAAGAATTTAATCCAAAGAAGGATAAAAACAATGTAAAATTAGATTGAGTTAATCAAATATTTATTGTAAGAGTCACTATGGGTTGTTTTAGATTCATTGGTATTGTTATATTATGTTTTCTTTTTTTTTTTAAAAAAAGTAAAAATTTTGGAAGGAAGGAAGAAAAAATATTGAAACTGTTAAAAGTGTAAGGAGAGTTGGTAAGACTGTTAGAGGAAAGATTGCAGTCGCGAATAGTGGGCGTGGTCTTAAAACTCCGAATCTACAAGCTAAAGTGGGTCCCGTGCCTACTTCACTTGTGTTCGTAATTACTTAGCCGGAAGGTTCCTCTGTCGTATTTATTTAACCGGAAGGTTACCCTTCTGTTTCGTAGTGGTATAGCCGGATGATTACTCTGTTCGTTTTGTATAACTGGAATAGTGTTAAAACCGAGTATTGGTTTAACAAGAGGATTGTGCAGTTAATGGAGTTTTGTTTCGTTTCGGCAGGATTTCTCTTTTGAGAATTTGTTCACCGTTTTTATTCCTGTTTTGTGTGATGAGAGTATTATCGTCGACTGTCGATGAAATCACATTGGTGTTAAGTCAGTTAAATAACGAAGTGATCAGTAAAAAAAGGAATGTTTTATTCCTCGTCTATTCTATTCTCTGAAGCAAACTTAGTGGCAAGTCAAACGGGCTCTTTTTGTTTCCTCGTTTTGTGGTCGTTAAGTAATGAAAGTGAATAGTAGAGTGAAAGTTTTCTTTCATAGTGAATTATATGCTTGTGAAATAGTAGCACAGAGTGTTATTTGCTTTATAAGTTTATTCTTGTTTTTTTTTTTTTTTTTTTTGTTACTTCTGTGCAGAGGAATAGTGAAGTTTAAAGGGCAGTGCTTGTGGGGCCTATTGTGCCGAGTGAAAGCCCGCTTAGATCACCTTATTAGTAATTCCTATCGGGCACTAGCTGGTGTGGTTAGCTTAAACACCAGAAATATTTCTTTCTTGTTTTTCTTTTTCGTTCGGAAACTAAGGCATAGAAAGTTTATTGCAAGGAATTACTTTACTTTCGAAAAAAGATGTCTTTACCACCAATCTGATTTCAATCGAACATCAGAAAGCTCAGACGGAAGCCTGACTATCGAAAGAGAGCGAGCATTACACATAGAAGGTAATCCATACTATAAACAAGTCAAGGTGAGTGTAATTTTTGAATTATTACAAGTAGTGACTGTGACTTGTCTTATTCTGTGTTTTGTGAGGTTGTACGCTTTGAAATCCACTTCAGGTTGTATTGCTAAGGCAATTCCATCATTTTTTCACCCTTACGAAAATTTCTAGAATTTTATGGAATTTTCCATCTTTTCGGGTTTAAGTAGTACGGGCGACAAAAGTGACAAATTATTAAAAATCCTTAAGAATTCCAATATTTCCAGTTTAATTTGGTTTCTTTTACAGTATTTGGTTAAGATTCATTTTATGTGAGAAGTTCCAAGTATTTTGCCGTTAGAAAACTAGAATGCAAATATCTTTTCCTCTAACATTCTCATTCCACTTTATAGAAAAGAGTAATGAAAGATATTAAAAGGGTATTGATTAAGAATTGTGGGAAATGTTGAATAATATATGTTTAACTTAAGAATTTAGATTCAACATTTGCATTCCACTTTTATAATATTTTGAGACTGAGAGTTCATATAATAGATGCATTATTTAATACATCATAGAGCCATATTGTATAGACTTATTTGCTTGAAATTGAATATTTCAATAATAAAAATCTTTATTAGAATTCGTAAAGAAAGAGATATTTAGATGCGCGCTTGTAAATTGTTAGTTTGATTATCTTTATGAATTCAGGTAAAAAGTAACGTTTATAGAATAATTGAGAATCATTGATTTTTAGAGGAACTTAACGTATTGCATTTCTTTTTTCTTGCATAATAGAAGATTCATTTAAGAATTATATTGAATATTATTAAAATTTAGCATTCAAGTTTATTAAAGAAATTTTTGCTTATAGATTCACTCAGGTTTTTCGATAGTATTTTCTTATATAAATTTTTTTTTGATTGTATTTTTTTCAATAGTATATTTACACTATTCTAATTCAATAGTGCAAATATACAACCCCATATTGTTAATAAAATTGTTATTGAAAATTGAATTGTTGTTGTCGTCATTTATTTAATATTTAATAATTTGTTTTCTAATTATTTTGAATTTAATTTTCTTTGGAAATATTGGAATGATAATTCTCTTTCACACTGACTGGATGTACGATGGAGAAAATCTTCTGGTTCAATGTCCCATCGACTATGCGTTAATCGGTTTGCATTCGGTCTGACGATTATTATTATTATTATTATTATTATTATTATTATTGTTATATCTTTGAATAATAATAGTTGTTGGACTGGGAGCTTTCTGTGTATGCTAGGTGGAAGGGGCGTTACACCATGTACATTCAGCACAACAAAAGATTACGTTAAACAACTTATTTTTTCCAAGGCGCGGGAGCGATATTGAATATTGAGATAAGCACTATGTTATGAAACATTATATAAAATACATGTTTTAGATAAATGTTAATCTAAAAAGTTAATTTCAGAGACAGATTAAACATTTATGTATAAGATGTTTATACATAAGGAGACTTACGAAAGTAAAACTAACCAATTTGAATGAAACTTTGTAGACTTCATTCACAGAATTTCGAAAAATGTCGAAAAAAAATCGACACGTATTTTTTTACATTTTTTATAATTCGGCATTGGTGCAGGTTTAAGAGTAGAAACAAACTTTGAACGTTAGAGTTGATCTTGAAGTGTCGACAGAAAACAATTATTTAATGTAGAAGAAAGCATACTGTCAGGTGGAGGAGTTTCAGGACAGTTGATTTAGTATCTGACGTCAAAATTAGAAAATGCAATATGGTGATCGATATGGTGTTTACAATTACAAACGTTTTCTGCTTTGAAATGGTCTGCAGTTAGGCAAGAACAATTATAGTTAGCAGGTTTTACAGCGAGGTGGATACATAAAGATTTGAAACAACTTTATCTACATATTTTAACGAGATGCTTGATTAATGTAGATCTCTATACCTCTCACTATTCGGGGTGCTTGTTTATAGTAAGTCTTCTCGTTTGTGAATATGTCCGAGTTTCATATATCCTCAGTTGTTATAATTATGAATTTATTGAAAAAAAGATTTACAGTATTGAAATGCCGTAAAAAGATTTGTGATGCATAAACATAGTTTACACAACGGACGCCTCATTACAGCAATAACTGTGCACAAATTAAAAAATGATGCATATTTTTTTTAAAATAAAATGTTACAAAATTGTCAAATGTAGGAGGTTTTCATTACAAAAACCGCTTTCGTAACCTAGATACCTATATATTTGCAAATGTGGGTAAAGAAAACCCTTTATGAATCAATGATTGGATCTTTATTACGAAGATATTAATTTATGTTATAGAAAAGGGCGATGTCAACAAATGTCCCACGAAATTTTTCCAGGGTCTAGAGAAAATACATCAAGATGCTAAATCCAATTGATCCTCCAGGAAAGGTTTGTTTTTTGAGATAGTCTTTTGAGGTTTAACTCGGGATTCAAATATAATATAAATCACTTAAATAAGCACCCGGTTAGTGAGAGGCGGTATGAGTCACTTTCAATAAGCACTCCGAGTAGTAAGAGCCGAGGGGTTCACTTTCAAGAAGCATCCCGAGTAGTGAGAAGCGAAGCGACTGACTTTAAATAAGCACCCGGAGTAGTGAGACAGTCAAAAAGTCACTATAATCAAACATGCTGCTAACATAAGTAAAGAAAGAGGTTTCAAATCGGTCTGCATCCTTCTCGCAATAACGCATGCCAACCATGATTGTTCTTGACTAACTGCAAACCATTTCAAACCAGAAGACTTTTGTAATTGTAATCAAAATATTGGATCCGCCATTTTGATTTTTTTTAAATTTTGACGTCAGATTCTGAATCACCTGTCCTAAAGCCTCCCTCGGAGTATGGTTTCTTCTATATTAAATGATTGTTTTCTGTCTGTGCTTCAAAAACTTATCTAATGTTCAAAGGGTTACCGAGGGACTTTAAAACCGTACCACGACCGAAATTTAAAAAAAATGTGTCCATTCTTTTTCCATGTTGTACAAATCTGCAAAGTTTCATTCAAATCGGTGAGTTACACTTCCGTAAGTTTCCTTGTTAGAGACTCATTCACTAGTGTATCAATGATGGCCGCAAGAGTTGTCTTACACAGTGACCTGAATTATTACAAGAACATCTTCTAATTCTAGAACTTACATTCAAATTGTTAAAACGAAGTTGTCATAGTCATTTTCTAATTTGCAATTTTGGTACTGGGTGCTCATGTTTCAGTGTAATTAAGTTGTCACTTAAAGTGACAAATGTGGAATGCATTTAAATGCATATGGTCAGTAGAAGAGCCTGATCAAAAGCATATCCGAAAAGCAATTCCAGTGTCCCATATTGAACGGTTAAGTACTTAGCAAGAAAATTCAAAAAATAGCTACGCGTTAGAATTCTCAGTATATCCTATTTATGTTTCTGTATTTACATTTTTCTTTCGAAACAATTCAGATCTTGTGCTTTTCCTTTCTATCGACGGATCTGATATAAAAAGAATCTCACTGTGGTGAGAGTGTTTCCACGTCATAGTCACGCACAAAGTAAAGGAACTGTTTGAATGGCGGGAGAGTAATCAAAAATGTGGATATATCCTTCTGAGCGTTCATTAACAGTTGCAGCGAGCACTTGTGGTCATAGCAAAGTTCAAACTGCCTCTCGCCCGTTTACAAACGAGTTGTTTCTTTCGCAGTAAAACTTGTTTTAAATACCCACTTCTAATCCGATAAAGCGAAGTGGAGACCAAACAGAGTGTCTCCTGGTTTAACGTGGTTGCCAGATAAAAATTGGAAGTGAAAGCATTTTGCAGTAAAACTCACTGTGTTACAATACGGTGCTAATCGAGTACTTTCATATGACATACAGAAGTCATGTGTACCTGGTGTTTTAAATTCTGATTTGAAGGTCTGCTTGACCTGGCCTCCCATTTTGTTTCATTAAATTTAATAATATTGGACAGTTGAAATGCAACCAATTACGGTACAAACCGGTACAAATGAAAATGTTTGAAAGGAGTCAATTAAATTGTTTGTACAACGTGGTAAGGGGACAGGTTGGCACTCCCTCCAATTTTGTTTTCTTAATTTATCATAATATAATATGGTTAAACTAAAGCTCATTATATGGTAGTATAAAGTATTTTCTAATGAATCCAAAAGTAATGTTTCTCCTTTTATTAAGTCGTGATTTGAGAGTCTGCTTGACCTGGGCTCCAATTTTATTTCGCTAATTTTTTTTAAAATCCAGGACGGTACAAATGAAACAATGTACGATACAGTCCGATACAATCAAAGTTCTTTCAAATCAGTCAATTAAATCGATCCTAAAACATTGTCGGGGGCCTACGTGAACTTGGTCCCCCACTTTGTTTTCATAATATCTTATACTGCATTACAATACAAACAAAAATATTTGCTGCACAATCCGGTACAAACAATGCACATTTTATTAATATGCATAAATCGTTTGTAAGTAGAGGTGCAGGGGCCTGTTTCTCAAGAGTAGAAACTGATACTCAAAATTTGAAGGGTATCCATGAGATTGATATGTGTTAAACAAAAAAAGAAAAGAAGATTTTTTTTGTGTGCAGCATGTTCACTGCGAATGGCACATATATGTGCTAGGTAGCTTATTTTTATAGGCAAGCATTAAATAACAAAGACCTTGGCATTGGTCCAAATGACATATCGTCCAAAGACGTTAGGTAAAAAAAAAAACATTTCGTCCAAAGACATTTGGTTCAAAGGACATTTCGCCCAAACACAATTGTTCCAAAGGACATTTCGTCCAAGGACATTTGGCCCAAAGGACATTTTTTTCAAAAGACAATCTGTCCAAGGGATATTTCGTACAGGGATGTTTAGTTCAAAACACATTTCGTCCAAAGGACATCTGTGCCCGACATCACTTGGGGGGCGGCGTTTGTTTCTACTAGAAGAGTAACAAAGTGATGCCTATGACATTATGACTGAGTAGTTTCTTATTTGTAAACCAAATTTGAAATGGAGATTTATTCCGCAATTTTCATTTCGATAGAACAAATATATGCTGAGTTATTCAGAAAAACGTAAATGCCTGAAAACAAAATGGCCGAACTACATCAATAACGGAAAGGTTTTAATGTGAAGTATGTTGGTACAATAACTGCTAACATGAAAGCTAATATTTTAATGTTGTAAATGAAATAGTTTGAAGTAATACCTGTAACTAAAATTAATAGTGTTTAAATTTGAGTAAGTTAAATATTAGGTATTCAAACCCTTGTGTTAGAAAAGTAAAAAATAATGCACCAAGATTCATTGAAAAAGTACTGACTACGGATGATTCCATACCGGTACCAAGTACCTGGGGAAAACCTACATATCGTTTGAAATCTCTTGTCATGAGAAGAAAGAAATCGTTTTCTAATCACGGGCAAACCCACAACTTGACACTATAGGTGGCCGATTTATTGGTGTTTTTTTTCAATGTATGGCATATTCGATACAATAGAAAGAAATGTTAAGATGTATCATGCATAAGCGCCTTAGCCTATCATGTTCTTTTTCTGCTCATTACTAGAACGTGACCTGTGCAAAAGTTTGTCAATGTCATTTTGTACCCTGAAGTATCCATTTGGTCAGTGTTGCCAACGAACTGTAAATACAATGTGGAACATGCTTTCTGTACCACTGGATGTATGTCCATGAAACGTGGCATAAACATCGTTAATCAATGGGGAAATATATTGTAGATGTATTCGTCTCCAAAGTACTAGAGTTTGTCTATGTTGCCAACCGATTGTAAAAATGAGAAATTGTAAAACAGGTTCCGTACGATGAGGTCAGATGTTAATACTCAAACTCTTTTTGTTATGTTTCTGCCAAGTTTGGCATATAAAAGTTTATTGTAGGGATTCTCTTTTTACACCTCATTTTAACAGAAAATAGTTGGCAACACTGACAAACAGGAGTACTAAGTAGAGAAATACGTCCACACTGTATTTTCTCCAATGACTAATGATGTTTATGCTACGTTTCATGGATATACATCCAGTAGTACAGAAACCATCTTCCAAATTAAATTTACAGTTCATTGGCAACAGTGACCAAATGGTACGTCAGGGTGCAAAGTGATATTATCATACCCTTACCCAAATCACGTTCTAGCAATGAGCCAAAGAAGAACACGATGGGCTCAGGAGCTTTTGCTTGATACATCTAAACATTCATTTTTGTTGTGTCCAATATGTCCTACATAGTTTCACAGAACCAACAAAGCCGATCCTTATAGAGTCAAGTTGCGGGTTTGTCCGTGATTGGAAAACTGTAGGTAGTTCTCATGGCAAAATCTTTCAGACGATATATATTTTCCCTCCAGGTATTTGGTTCCGGCATGGAATCACCCCTATTGTGAATAGAAAAATACCATGTGTGAAATATATTCTTTTTAGCGTTAATAATAGTCTTAAACAGTAATATCCTTTGCTGCAACATTGTGATAAGACATTGACAAATATAAGATAAAAGTTAGAACATTTCGTGAAGAATATAGGTATCCTTTCAGGTTAACCACAAGTCTTTCTTCTATTCATAGACCATTTATTATAGAAGATAGTGTGTAACTTCGGCAGATATTTCTACACAATAAGTGAGTTATATGACAAACTAGAATTGTTCACTTTTCCTGTATTTCTCTTTCAGTGTTACTCCTCATGCAAATATAGTATATACTTTGGCTTTCATATTAATTTCTCGCTACAATACAGTAAATTTAAGATATCCATTGCAAAGTCTCAAACCAAATAGAAGATTGGCATAACCATGCGGAGGCAATGCTGTCCTCAAATGAAGGATAAGTTTGCTCTTCAAAGGGTTGTTTATCATTGCGGGACAAGGAGAGTTCTTTAACCAAAGAAGTTACAACTGTATTTCTGCGAAGCTACAACTGTAGTTTTGTAAAATTATTAATGAAAGCAAAAGAAAGGTGGTCATTTTTCTTTTCAGTCGTTTATGTTTTTCTGAATATCTCAGCATATATTTATTCTATCGAAATGAAAAAAACGCGAAATAAATTTTTATTTCAAATTTCGTCTAGAAATAAGAAGCTACTGAGTCATAATGTTATAGGCATCATTATGATAAAAGCACTATGTAATGAAACATTATATAAAATACATGTTTTAGATAAATGTTAATCTAAAAAGTTAATTTCAGAGACAGATTAAACATTTATGTATAAGATGTTTATACATAAGGAGACTTACGAAAGTAAAACTAACCGATTTGAATGAAACTTTGTAGACTTCATTCACAGAATTTCGAAAAATGTCGAAAAAAATCGACACGTATTTTTTTTACATTTTTTATAATTCGGCATTGGTGCAGGTTTAAGAGTAGAAACAAACTTTGAACGTTAGAGTTGATCTTGAAGTGTCGACAGAAAACAATTATTTAATGTAGAAGAAAGCATACTGTCAGGTGGAGGAGTTTCAGGACAGTTGATTTAGTATCTGACGTCAAAATTAGAAAATGCAATATGGTGATCGATATGGTGTTTACAATTACAAACGTTTTCTGATTTGAAATGGTCTGCAGTTAGGCAAGAACAATTATAGTTAGCAGGGGTCACAGCGAGGAGGATACATAAAGATTTGAAGCAACTTTCTCTACATATTTTAACGAGATGCTTGATTAATTTAAATCTCTATACCTCTCACTATTCGGGGTGCTTGTTTATAGTAAGTCTTCTCGTTTGTGAATATGTCCGAGTTTCATATATCCTCAGTTGTTATAATTATGAATTTATTGAAAAAACGTTTTACAGTATTGAAATGCCGTAAAAAGATTTGTGATGCATAAACATAGTTTACACAACGGACGCCTCATTACAGCAATAACTGTGCACAAATTAAAAATGATGCATATTTTTTTTAAAATAAAATGTTACAAAATTGTCAAATGTAGGAGGTTTTCATTACAAAAACCGCTTTCGTAACCTAGATACCTATATATTTGCAAATGTGTGTGAAGAAAACCTATTTATGAATCAATGATTGGATCTTTATTACGAAGATGTTAATTTATGTTATAGAAAAGGGCAATGTCAACAAATGTCCCACGAAATTTTTCCAGGGTCTAGAGAAAATACATCAAGATGCTAAATCCAATTGATCCTCCAGGAAAGGTTTCTTTTTTGAGATAGTCTTTTGAGGTTTAACTCGGGATTCAAATATAATATAAATCACTTAAATAAGCACCCGGTTAGTGAGAGGCGGTATGAGTCACTTTCAATAAGCACTCCGAGTAGTAAGAGCCGAGGGGTTCACTTTCAAGAAGCATCCCGAGTAGTGAGAAGCGAAGCGACTGACTTTAAATAAGCACCCCGAGTAGTGAGAGAGTCAAAAAGTCACTATAATCAAACATGCCGCTAACATAAGTAAAGAAAGAGGTTTCAAATCGGTCTGCATCCTTCTCGCAATAACGCATGCCAACCATGATTGTTCTTAACTAACTGCAAACCATTTCAAACCAGAAGACTTTTGTAATTGTAATCAAAATATTGGATCCGCCATTTTGATTTTTTTTTTAAATTTTGACGTCAGATTCTGAATCACCTGTCCTAAAGCCTCCCTCGGAGTATGGTTTCTTCTATATTAAATGATTGTTTTCTGTCTGTGCTTCAAAAACTTATCTAATGTTCAAAGGGTTACCGAGGGACTTTAAAACCGTACCACGGCCGAAATTTTAAAAAAATAAGTGTCCATTCTTTTTCCGTGTTGTACAAATCTGCAAAGTTTCATTCAAATCGGTGAGCTACACTTCCGTAAGTTTCCTTGTTAGAGACTCATTCACTAGTGTATCAATGATGGCCGCAAGAGTTGTCTTACACAGTGACCTGAATTATTACAAGAACATCTTCTAATTCTAGAACTTACATTCAAATTGTTAAAACGAAGTTGTCATAGTCATTTTCTAATGTGCAATTTTGGTACTGAGTGCTCATGTTTTAGTGTAATTAAGTTGTCACTTAAAGTGACAAATGTGGAATACATTTAAATGCATATGGTCAGTAGAAGAGCCTGATCAAAAGCATATCCGAAAAGCAATTCCAGTGACTGAGTAGTTTCTTATTTGTAAACCAAATTTGAAATGGAGATTTATTCCGCAATTTTCATTTCGATAGAACAAATATATGCTGAGTTATTCAGAAAAACGTAAATGCCTGAAAACAAAATGGCCGAACTACATCAATAACGGAAAGGTTTTAATGTGAAGTATGTTGGTACAATAACTGCTAACATGAAAGCTAATATTTTAATGTTGTAAATGAAATAGTTTGAAGTAATACCTGTAACTAAAATTAATAGTGTTTAAATTTGAGTAAGTTAAATATTAGGTATTCAAACCCTTGTGTTAGAAAAGTAAAAAATGGTGCACCATGATTCATTGAAAAAGTACTGACTACGGATGATTCCATACCGGTTCCAAGTACCTGGGGAAAACCTACATATCGTCTGAAATCTATTGTCATGAGAAGAAAGAAATCGTTTTCTAATCACGGGCAAACCCACAACTTGACACTATAGGTGGCCGATTTGTTGGTGTTTTTTCCAATGTATGGCATATTCGATACAATAGAAAGAAATTTAAGATGTATCACGCATAAGCGCCTTAGCCCATCATGTTCTTTTTCTGCTCATTACTAGAACGTGACTTGTGCAAAAGTTTGTCAATATAATTTTGTACCCTGAAGTATCCATTTGGTCAGTGTTGCCAACGAACTGTAAATACAATGTTTAACATGCTTTCTGTACCACTGGATGTATATCCATGAAACGTGGCATAAACATCGTTAATCAATGGGGAAATATACTGTAGATGTATTCGTCTCCAAAGTACTAGAGTTTGTCAATGTTGCCAACCGATTGTAAAAATGAGAAATTGTAAAACAGGTCCCGTACGATGAGGTCAGATGTTAATACACAAAGTCTTTTTGCTATAGTGTAGTGTGATGGTTCTGCCAAGTTTGGCATATAAAAGTTTATTGTAGGGAATCTGTTTTTACACCTGATTTTAACAGAAAATAGTTGGCAACACTGACAAACAGGAGTACTAGGTAGAGGAATACGTCTACACTATATTTTCTCTAATGACTAATGATGTTTATGCTACGTTTCATGGATATACATCCAGTAGTACAGAAACCATCTTCCAAATTGAATTTACAGTTCATTGGCAACAGTGACCAAATGGGTACGTCAGGGTGCAAAGTGATATTATCATATCCTTACCCAAATCTCGTTCTAGCAATGGGCCAAAAAAAACATGATGGGCTCAGGAGCTTTTGCTTGATACATCTAAACATTCATTTTTATTGTGTCCAATATGTCCTATATAGTTTCACAGAACCAACAAAGCCGATCCTTATAGAGTCAAGTTGCGGGTTTGTCCGTGATTGGAAAACCGTTAGGTAGTTCTCATGGCAAAATCTTTCAGACGATTTATATTTTTCCTCCAGGTACTTGGTCCCGGCATGGAATCACCCCTATTGTGAATAGAAAAATACCATGTGTGAAATATATTCTTTTTAGCGTTAATAATAGTCTTAAGCAGTAATATCCTTTGCTGCTACATTGTGATAAGTGATTGACAAATATAAGATAAAAGTTGGAACATTTCGTGTAGAATATAGGTATCTTTTCAGGTTAACCACAAGTCTGGTTTCTATTCATAGACCATTTATTATAGAAGATAGTGTGTAACTTCGGCAGATATTTCTACACAATTAGTGAGTTATATGACAAACTAGAATTGTTCACTTTTCCCGCATTTCTCTTTCAGTGTTACTCCTCATGCAAATATAGTATATACTTTGGCTTTCATATTAATTTCTCGCTACAATAGAGTACATTTAAGATATCAATTGCAAAGTCTCAAACCAAATAGAAGATTGGCATAACCATTCGGAGGCAATGCTGTCCTCAAATGAAGGATGAGTTTGCTCTTCAAAGGGTTGTTTGTCATTGCGGGACAAGGAGAATTCTTTAACCAAAGAAGATACAACTGTATTTCTGCGAAGCTACAACTGTTGTTTTGTAAAATTATTAATGAAAGCAAAAGAAAGGTGGCCATTTTTCTTTTCAGTCGTTTATGGTTTTCTGAATACCTCAGCATATATTTATTCTATCGAAATGAAAAAAATGCGAAATAAATCTTTATTTCAAATTTCGTCTAGAAATAAGCAGCTACTGAGTCATAATGTTATAGGTATAACTTTTTTACTCTTCTAATATAGACAAACTCCGAAACTTTAAGCGATACCGGGCCAGATATTATTTGGAAGAAATGTCCTCTTTGCGAATTGTCCTGTGGACCAAATGTCCCTGGACCAAATGTTTTTGGACTAAATATCTCTGTGCGAAATATCCTTTGGACGAAATATCTTTGGACACAGAGAACCCAGATATATTTTTAAGCATACCTTTATGTAATGGGGCAGCGAATGTGGTAGTGAATTTAGTGAAAGTGATATATTTAAAATTTCCTGATAATTATTAAAAAAGTAGCATTTGAAATATAATTATTTTTGAATTTTAGAAATACTGAAAACTTTAAATTAATTATTGAAATGCTTAATAGTTTTTTCTTTAAAATTCTACCATATTATTATTCATGATGATGATTATAGTAAAGGATTCAACTGTTTCATTTCTCAATGATAAATGAACAGTTAGATTTTGGATACTGTAACTCAGCAATGAGCACTCACTTTTATTGGTGTATACATTGCAAGGTGATATATCTATAAGCCGTAAAATTCTATATATATATATATATATATATATATATATATATATATATATATATATATATATATATAATTCATTTTTTTATTTCGTCACTGAAAAAGTACATCCCTTAACTTTTGGTTGAGTTGAGTTGAGTTATCGTTCAGCAACGAAGCTATATGAGTCGTGATTCTACTGATTAAGTTGAATCCGAACCACATGTGTTTTTTTTTTTTGCTGATGCGGTAGTCGGAAGTCTGCATTTGATGTTTTGATTGGACTATAAGATATTCATACACTTACCAACTGATCAATATTTGTTCCCATTTCATTCTTTCTTCTACGATTTTGTAAGATTATTACAACGAAATTGTCAAACAGTGAACATTCTTCCAAAAATTAGCTGACTTTTTATTAAAAACCTCGACTTTTTTACATGTAAATTTGAAAAGATTTTACCTTATAAATGTCTGAATGATGTTGATCTCCATTGGTTCTTAAATCTGCATTGGTTCTTGTAGTTGCCCCAGCCAGCATTTTTTGACCGAAGTAATCCATTATTTCGTTGCAACAAGTATTTGTAAAATTCTTCATAATTCATGTGTGAAACTACGTACATTTTAGCACAATGAGCGATCCCGTAACTGACTGTATTAAGTAGCGTTTTTGCACTAAATATTGATTAGAGAAAACATTCTTTACTCACTGAATTACCGCACTGCTGAAATCGGAAAATAAAGTTGATAAAGTTCACTGTAATTTTCAATGGTATTTCACTTCAGAAAAATGCCAATAACTACTCTTCAACAAGAGTTAAATTTTCATTCTAGACTAAGTACTTATATAAGATAAGGAACATATAATGGGTTATTAGGACCAGGCTATATGCAATACGCTTATGCTTATACAATTACTTACATAACTTTCGTCATTTATAGTTTCGTCTTTCATTGATTATTTTCTGAAATATCATAGTTAGTTAAAAATTACAAATTCAACCAAACTTACTTGATCAAACTTGTCATGTTTGTAAATCTTGACAACATTGTATTAACATGAAATAAATATGATGTGCAGGCTTTTAGTTCCCGAGTTAGATGAGATCAAATTTGAAGTTTGGGCTTCGACTCATTTTAGAGAATCAATCTTAATAATGAGTTGATTAAAAAACAATGAAGGACAGTTCTCTAACACAATTGAGAATCATACTAATGTTTCAAGCAAAATATTGACCAAATTGAACTATGATTAAATGTCAGACAACTGAAAAACGATTGAAATGAAGTCTTGACATTGAAACATCACATAATGTCGGACATGCTCGGCCAACGCCGGAAGGATGGCAACCCTAATTTCACTGAAGTTAAATGTGAAGAAACATAAATGTTTTATTTCAGTATCTTACCAATACTTTTCGTTTACTAATATTGATATGATTCAAATGCCTGACAAAGGTGGGTAACGGGGCCGTGGTGGCTCAGTGGTATAGCGTTCAACTCTGGTGCTTGGTGTACTGGGTTCGATCCCAGCCCCGCCAAGTGAACTTTGTGGTGGACAAACACCGTGTGTGGGGGATTTCTCGGGGTTGTCCCGTTTCCTCCCACTTTCTTCATTCCACCATTTCATTCGTCTCTCATCACCGTCTCCTTTACCCTAGCCGGCGTGGGACGTAAAACCCAAAGATTTCATTTCATTTTCAAAAAGAAGGTGGGTAACTACTTGTTTACTAACACACTGAAACACAAAAGCTATATAGAAATTTTAGATTCAATTCCAGATCTCGAATACAAATTCAAAAAACGATTTAGATTGTGATTCTGATCCGATCACTTCCACCTCACAAGTCGGCAATTTTGTTATATAGTAGGCATATGCACGTTCGGCGCAACACGCGGATTTGATTCCCGGCGGGAACTCATGTTGTTCGATTGCCTCGTTAATCAGCAGGTACACGTCTCATATATCCTCGCTGGTGAAAGAGGCGCTCAACTGAAATCAACAACATTCCGTGTGGGAACTGAAGGGGTTAAAACACAACGATAAGGCGGAAGTTCATGTCAAATGATTCAGTGGTGAAAAGGCATGTTAAAATCCTAACCAACCAAACAACCAAGCAGCAGAGGCACATGAGATGTCCATGTACATTCAGCACAACAAAAGATTACGTTAAACAACTTATTTTTTTCCAGGGCGCGGGAGCGATAGTGAATATTGAGAAAAGCACTATGTTATGAAACATTATATAAAATACATGTTTTAGATAAATGTTAATATAAAAAAGTTAATTTCAGAGACAGATTAAACATTTATGTATAAGATGTTTATACATAAGGAGACTTACAAAAGTAAAACTAACCGATTTGAATGAAACTTTGTAGACTTCATCCATAGAATTTCGAAAAGTTTCGAAAAATAATCGACACGTATTTTTTATATTTTTTAAAATTCGGCTTTGGTGCAGGTTTAAGAGTAGAAACAAACTTTGAACGTTAGAGTTGATCTTGAAGTGTAGACAGAAAACAATTATTTGATGTAGAAAAAAGCATACTGTCAGGAGTTTTAGGACACCTGATTTAGAATCTGAAGTCAAAATTAGAAAATGCAAAATGGTGGATCCAATATGGTGATTACAATTACAAACGTTTTCTGATTTGAAATGGTCTGCAGTTAGGCAAGAACAATTATAGTTGGCAGGGGTTACAGCGAGGGGGATACATAAAGATTTGAAACAACTTTATCTACTTATTTTAACGAGATGCTTGATTAAAGTAAATCTCTATACCTCTCACTATTCGGGGTGCTTGTTTATAGTAAGTCTTCTCTCTTGTGAATATGTCCGAGTTTCACATATCCTCAGTTGTTAAAATTATGATTTTATTGAAAAAAAGTTTTACAGTATTGAAATTCCGTAAAAAGATTTGTGATGCATAAACATAGTTTACACAACGGATGCCTCATTACAGCAATAACTGTGCACAAATTAAAAAATGATGCATATTTTTTTTTAAATAAAATGTTACAAAATTGTCAATCGTAGGAAGTTTTCATTACAAAAACCGCTTTCGTAACCTAGATACCTATATATTTGCAAATATGGGTGAAGAAAACCTATTTATGAATCAATGATTGGATCTTTATTACGAAGATCTTAATTTATGTTATAGGAAAGGACAATGTCAACAAATGTTCCAAGAACTTTTTCCAGGTTCTAGAGAAAAAAAACATCAAGTTGCTAAATCCAATTGATCCTGCAGGAAAGGTTTCTTTTTTGAGACACTCTTTTGAGGTTTAACTCGGGACTCAAATATAATATAAATCACTTAAATAAGCACCCAGTTAGTGAGAGGCGGTACGAGTCACTTTCAATAACCACTCCGAGTAGAAAGAGCCGAGGGGTTCACTTTCAAGAAGCATCCCGAGTAGTGAGAAGCGAGGCGACTCACTTTAAATAAGCACCCCGAGTAGTGAGAGAGTCAAAAAGTCACTATAATCAAACATGCCGTTAAAATAAGTAAAGAAAGAGGTTTCAAATCGGTTTGCATCCTTCTCGCAATAACGCATGCCAACTATGATTGTTCTTGACTAACTGCAAACCATTTCAACTTCAAACCAGAAGACTTTTGTAATTTTAATCAAAATATTGGATCCGCCAGTTTGATTTTTTAAATTTTGACGTCAAATTCTGAACCACCTGTCCTAAAGCCTCCCTCGGAGTATGGTTTCTTCTATATTAAATGATTGTTTTCTGTGTGTGCTTCAAAATCTTCCGTAATGTTCAAAGGGCTACCGAGGGACTTTAAAACCGTACCACGGGCGAATTTTTAAAAATATAATTGTCCATTCTTTGTCCATGTTGTACAAATCTGCAAAGTTTCATTCAAATCGGTGAGTTACACTTCCGTAAGTTTCCTTGTTAGAGACTCATTCACTAGTGTAACAATGATGGCCGCAAGAATTGTCTTACACAGTGACCTGCATTATTACAAGAATACATTCTAACTCTAGAATTTACATTCAAATTGTGAAAACGAAGTTGTCACAGTCATTTTCTAATGTGCAATTTTGGTACTGAGTGCTCATGTTTCAGTGTAATTAAGTTGTCACTTAAAGTGACAAATGTGGAATACATTTAAATGACAATGGTCAGTACAAGAGCCTGATCAATAGCATATCCAAAAAGCAATTCCAGTGTCCCATATTGAATGTTTAAGTACTTAGCAAGAAAATGCAAAAAATAGCTACGCGTTAGAATTCTCAGCATATCCTATTTATGTTTCTGTATTTACGTTTTTTCTTCGAAACAATTCAGATCTTGTGCTTTTCCTTTCTATCGACGGATCTGATGTAAAAAGAGTCTCACTGTCGTGTGAATGTTTCTACGTCATCGTCACGCACAAAGTGTAGGAACTGTTTGAATGGCGGGAGAATTAATCAAAAAGGTAGATATATCCTTCTGAGCATTCATTAACACTTGCAGCGAGCACTTGTGGTCATAGCAAACTTCAAACTGCCTCTCGCCCGTTTACAAACGAGTTGTTTCTTTCGCAGTAAAACTTGTTTCAAATACCTACTTCTAATCCGATAAAGCGAAGTGGAGACCAAACAGAGTGTCTCCTGGTTTAACGCGGTTGCCAGGTTTAAGTAGTAGTGTAAGAAGTTAACTTGACGAAAATCTGGTAGTTCATGTATAAACAGTTACGTAGTTTCTTTTTACATACTTTCAAATTCTGCGAGACTTATTTCTCCAAAACTGGGTGTACTCATCTACTTTGTGCTATTATTCTATACTGTAGATAACTGAAATATTGTAACACTGTAGAAGTTCTTATAACGCCTGCAATTATGTATAAGAGTGTTAATAGTGTGTGTGTGTGTTTGACATTAGATCATCCAGATATGTTATTGATACCACTACCATTTATATCTTGCAGGTGATGTTGGCACCAGAGTTCATTAAATATAGTACGGTACCACTCGTGTTCCCAAGAAACTGCCAGAAATAGCGACATAAGTATTTTCCCTCCGCAAATAGGAATAAATGCATTTTGATCTCACTCTCGGTTTTGTATACCTTCTAGCTTTTTTATGCACATTTTGTTCCAACAAGTCGGTCTGCCAACCCGGTACCAACAAGTACGCAAATACGCGTATAGGTAAATGTGTGTGTGTATCTGTGTGTGTGTGTGTGCATTAATATCTGTGTCCCTGGTTTCTTCGTTGAAGAGTGAAAGAGGAAAACCGATGAACTTTGTATATTATCTAGGCACCGCTTCTTCATTTCTGCATGTGGTCATAACATTTCCACTTGGCAGTTAGAATATTTGTTGCGTAGTTTGTTGCTGCTGTAACACAGCGTTTCTTGCGAAATCTTGAAATGTCTGCCATGTTCGTAGTCGGATCCAGCTTCTCCTGCTTGTGTATTCGGAACCGGAACTTGTACTCTAACTTGAGTCGGAACAGTTTGCGCATGCGCCACAAAGTGTTCCGTAATCCAGTGTGTGTATGTTCCCGCATTCCTATCCTTGTTGGTACCTGAATATGGTTTAACACCTTACCAGTTCGGACCGGAAAAATTGTTGGGACATTTCCCGGTACCATCAATTTTTAAGCCTGCAGGAACTCCGTTGAAAGCACCTGGGCCTTCTGGCCAAATTTTGGGAAGATCCCAATAATTATAGAAAAATGTGAGGATGTGTGTAAACCGTGTGTATGCTCTGCCGAATTAGCTGCCTCCGGATGGTTTCACACTTTAACAAAACTTATGGCGGATACCGCATCTATTGGTACTGCCCTTTATACGGGATGGAGAAACTAAGGTAAGTGGAAAGAGGTGGTGAGATGTGCGGGGGAATAAACACACAAGTAAATGTGCACAGTGCATGTTGGTACAGATACAGCCTTGGAATTTTCATTTGCGCAGTCGCGTCGACTCCCAGTAGCCTGCCTGTCACATGACATAATTAAAGGAGAAGGTGTGTTGATATCAGGGGAGGTGTTGATCGCAATTGGAGAAACGTGTATGAATATGTTTAAAAATCATACTTCAAGGAACGATGGGAACAGAAACAAAGATTGTGATTTATGCATGGAAGGGAGGCTAGTATAAAACATATACACAGCACATGATCGTATCGGGATACAATTATTGTTTCTATCTGCACACGTAGTTAGACTTTGTGTTGCACCAGATAAAAAGGTTTGCGACCAGTGTCTGAAAGGAAAGTTTATTCATTTGAACAAAACCTAAAACTAAATATATGCTAAGAGGTATGCTATAATGATCTTAGTTTGAAGAGTTACAAATATATTTGCAAATCACAGATTCATACATAACTGCATACGATGTTCCAACTTTCACACTATTTTATTTCCTTCTTTTGTCAAACAACTCATTAGTTTAAAGACAATAACATTCTAAATATTTATTTTAACCTTTAACAAATAAAAAGCTCACAAACGTATTTTACCAATTGGCCCTATACGGATTTTTAAAATTAATTCAAACATGTAATTCGAAACACGTAAGATATCTGGGTTGGCAAGGGCAGGCAGTGACTGCAGCACGTGACTGTTGCTGGGGATGATAGGGGTAAATATGTATTCTGTGAGTCTCAGTAGAATAGCAGTGTGCTTGTATCGAGCAAACGGTTATCAAGTAAAATACGTTATGTCTAATTTCGAAAGAGGACATATTATTAAATCTCGGCTCTATGGTGGGAGCGTGGTGAAAGTGGTAAGTGTGTTGAGTGTCGTAAGTACCTACATTCAGGTGACTTTCAAAGTGATGAAATAGTACAAACTTTACGGGGAAACGACATCCTCGAAGACGAAAAGTGGTTAAAAGAAAATCCGTGGTGACAGGTCCCACCTACAAATGTGCGATATATCGATATGTGGATTCATAGATATTTTTAAGTATCGAAAACTTTTAAAATCGATCTATCTAATATTTCGTTATTTCAATATTTTTAATATTTCGGTATTTTTCCGTATCACGATATTACGATTCTTCGATAATTTTATTGCTTTAATATGTTCATGTTTAGCAGTATTTCGATATTTTCGAGTTAACCTCTTCAATCCGAGATACTTATCTGCAATCGTACAAATTTATATAGTTGTGGATTTGTGTCTTAGAAAAATCATATTTGTATATTTTTAAATTGAGTGCTATAAAACATACTTATGACGCTTTGTAAGAAGACAGTAGCTACGTATATTTGTGTTTATAACTCCAGACTGCACAATCGAAAAAATAAAGAA
The DNA here is from genome assembly GCF_964235325.1 of Thermobia domestica. NCBI lineage: Eukaryota > Metazoa > Arthropoda > Insecta > Zygentoma > Lepismatidae > Thermobia > Thermobia domestica. Next base: position 70,298,945 of record NC_137457.1, read on the forward strand.
AACCTGTGAATTTCAGTAAATTTATTACCTAGTGTACTATATATATTTGTATCGTTCAACTATCAAAATATGACCAAAATATGTTAAAGGTATCAACCAAATGGGGTTCGTAAGGTAAATTACAACAGTAAAGAGTAACGTGGTATTGCTTCAAAGAAACAGACGTAAAATTTTCTCTTGTTCTGGCTGTTGAGAACATAAACAAAAACAGTTAGTAACATTTCTTCTCTCAGTTTAATATCAAAAAACTTTTAACTTTAAGGACATGACCTAAATCCCGAGACGGGTCCTGTGTCTAGATGGTAATATTTATTATGTCCCTTCTTTCTCCAGTATTTTATATCTGTTTCAGTTTGTATGCAATTCATCAGGACGGTTTCTATTTTTCTCAATACAGAAAAACATCCTTCACTTAGCTCATTGGAAACGTTTTGTTTTCGAACACCCAAACTAACTTCATATCTGGTAGTTTTTGTCTTCAGCTTTCCTTTCTTTCATTACATAACTGCATCGTATTCATCTTTCCGTTTCCACAATTAATGCAGATTAAGTATCCGCCTCCAGCCTTATATTCGCGATAGTACCTTGTTACTTGGAGATTTTTCTCTCCCATTATACCTCACTAAGTTGAGTTCATCACTGTTCATGGAGATGAAGGAATGTATAAGGGTCAATATTATAGTAAATTTATTACAGTAGAATCTCCTCAATTACGTACCAGAGAGTCCATGTTTCCCCCTCCACATATCTTGATTTTCCTAAGTTTTAATCTATGCAGTAATCGAAATTAATCGGTACCCCAAGATGTAAGGAAGCGTAAGAGTGATTGGAAAAATTTGGCTTATATTAATTTGCAACTACAAGAAAATATATTTATTTTTTTTAACTCTCGAGAAGTCGCGCTGAAAAAGTAACGCGAGTAGTCGCGCGCGGTCAAAAGGACAGCACGAACATAATTTGTTGCTAATATCGTTTTAAACATTTTTCTTGTATTAGAAACGTAATTTTGTATATTTTCTGAGGGAATAACATTTTTATTATTTTATAAGTTTTACAGTAATAACTATTAGAGGAATCTAGAATTAGACATGTACTTTTTTTATTTCTTATTTGGAATAAAATGTTTTTTTTCATTACACATTTTTTAGATAGATAACTAGGCAGTGGTTTTATTGAAAATTCCAAATCTGATGACGATCTCTTGTTTTTGTCAACTCTTCGGTTCGTCTAAAATTAGCAATGCAATAGTAAATTTGTAAAATAAATACTATATAAACATAAGAACAGAACAAAACTTAACAGCGCATTTTACATCCAATTAGAGCTCACTCGAAGCTAAGTGGTTAGCATACGTGCCTTTGGCGTGGAACTTCCGGGTTCGATTCCCGGTGGGATCTCATGTGGTTCGGATCCAACGTTAAGCAGTAGGTCCATGTCTTACGTAGCCTTGATGCTGAAAGGGGCGCTGAATTGAAATCAAATCAAATTTACACTGAATTATTTTACGGTCCTGTTATTTTGACACTTTACCTATACAGCAATACATTTTATTAATTTAGGTTATCTTCGAATTTACACTGTTCTACACTTCATCGTCGCTTATTTCGTCCTCTCCTGTTCTGACTACATTCGGGGAATCACTGGACATTTCTGGCTTTAAGATCTTCAGACTTGCTCGCAGACTCTTCATTTCACCTTTCGTGTTCACTCACTTCTACACTTTTTTATATATGATCTTCCTTAGACTAAGCCTCCACGAGATCATCTTGGATGATTTATCCGAATAGTCCACTCCTAACATTTACCTCTGTTCTTTTAATCTGTTCATTTCTAATTTCCTCTTTTTTAACACTTGGTATCAGTTTGTTAACTCCGTCGACCTCTCTTCCGTTCATTAAAATAATATTTATGTTTATAAAGCTTAAAACGTCTCCAAAGTAAAGGTCACGTGCAGAGTGAAACACTGAGAAAAAACATTACACGGTTAGTCGCGCGCGGTGGAAAGCACCGCAGATTCAATAAACAATCACTAGTAGTTTAACTAAAGAACGGATAAGTGATTAAGCAGGAATTTTCGGCAAGGTGAGGAGGAAGATTAGCTGGACGGTAGAGTCTGTCTGACAAATAGAGTCGACACACGATAAAAAAATAATTTCCCCGTGGTGCTTTTGACCGCGGCGCGACTGCTGGAAGATTAATTTTGGCGAACCCAGTTAAGATTTTCTTTATTTTATCGACTTCTACACTAGTTTCCAATATTTTAATCTGAACTCTTCTCAGTTTCTGAAGCGTAAGATTTATTTTTATTAGAGATTCTTAATTAAAAGACCATACCATCCTTTCGGTAGTTCTGGGGTCTCCAATGGGATGGACAGGATACTGTGTGTGTAGTGTGATTTCCATAAAGCCCTTGTCTTGCTGAAAATCTCGTTCTGGGAATTCTTTCGCACTTGGAGATATATGCTTTAGTAGGCAAACTGTTTCGGCATATTGAACATTATATTTGGCTTTTCTACAATTGGTTTTAACATAAAAGACTCAGTTCTTAATTGCTTTCATCCAAATACATCAGTTGAAAATTAAAATTACATTGTTGCAGTTGAAACAATAATGAATAACAATGAATAATAATTAGTATACAACAAAATTGACACATTACGCTTGTTTTTAAAGTAAGAAAATCTTTCCCAGTGCTTTACCGAGAGGTAGGGTTCCTAGTATTGAACCTACATCTCTCTGCACCGCCATGCTTATTCTTTGGATTAGGAAGCTGGTTGCTCTTTAATTACCGGATAACACTGTGATGCGTTTTCCTACTTTTTTATTACGTTTAGGCCTTCCCTTTCCTACGAGCCACCGGATTCATCTTCAACTGGTACGAATTGATATTTTTCCATAAGGTTGTTGTATTTTCTTCTTTTCTCTATCTCTTTCCGACTTGCTGCATTGCCCGGCTGGATTGGAGGGAAAGGAAGGTTGGAAGGTGCAAAAGTGTCTGTGCATGTGAAGTCTCAAATTAAGGTTTTACCTTTCTTCCAAGGAATTGAGAATATCCCATCTTGTCTTTTTCCATCTGTTCTACTAGAGCCATTTGACTTCCTTATTGCCGGTACACCTGCGGAAATGAGTACTCTCACAATTATGTTGTTGCAGTTCGAGTGTCGAGGATGTCTACCTGTGCTTTTTATGCTGGAGAGACCATGTAGTCCTTTTTGTCAACTGGATATTTGCACGCTTGGCATTTATGGGGTACGCTCCCAGTCTTAACGAATTCCCATTCTAAAAGATTCATCATTCAGGTGTAGGCCTAGACGACGTGAGGGCAAAGCTTTGAGCCAAGCACCTGCCTCAATGGACGATGCAGCAACCAGTGTGGCCTTGTTTTCTGGGTTGTCGGAAGACTGTAGTAAAATTGAAAAATTTGATTGTATGATAGGTTCTTCCCATGTGGATTGTTTAACCCCGAAACTGAAGTCGGATAAATCGCAGCCCACCAACAACGACCATGTGGACGAGCAATCTTGAACTTCAGAATCCCAGTGGAAATTGTTTTTCTGTTGGAGAAGTAATTTTATTAGACATTGAGAGCCGTAGAATGATGGCAAGAAGGCGGAAATAGCCAAATCTAAGGCTCTTCGAATACCTAATCCACCAAGATTAACTGGGAGAGATACCTGAAACCATGTGCTATTCTGAAGGACACAATTTAGGATAGACTCGAGACCAGATTTTATACTGTTGTAATATCTTTCTAATAAATCCTCTTCTTTCCATGAAGGTGAACATCGCAGGAAATATAATAATCTTGGGGTGGAAAATGATGTTCTTAGTAAGTAAGAGGCAGAATGAGCAGATATCGATGATAGTTGTGAGAAATACATGTGTAACTGGTTAATCTTCTCAGTTAATAGAGTTCTTCGTGTTTAGCTGAGGGAGCAGCTCCAAGGAGGAAAGCGTTTGATGGCGACATGAATTGGATACCTGGAGCTACTTGGTTGTATGAAGAAAACAGTGTGCGCTTTTGTTTATTTGTAGTTTCAAGAAAGTTGATTGCGCATTTCGAGAAATTAAGTTTCAGACCAATTGCAGCTGCCTGTGTGTTGATCATTTTCAATGTATTAATACAATAGCCGGAACTCCAGCTATTACACCATAATCGAGGTACCGGATATTTAAGTCTGTCTTGATATTATTCACTGTAGGCTGCAATGTTACGGCAAATAATGCTGGATCTAAAGGATCACCTTGTTGAAATCCTCATTCTGATAAGATTATATCTTTGCCATAATATAAATTCTAGCTTGCTGGCTTCAGCATAGCTTTTGTGTACATTGTGATATATCGAAGGAAAATTTTCTCAGACGATAGATAGCATTGTGTACCTGTCTATTTCATTGAATGCGTTCCTAAAATCTATTTTAAGGAAAGCTTTGGGCTTCTGGTGATGGTATGAGTAATAGATACGTGGTGTATGTGCTGCTGCTTCAGCACCATGTTGAATGCCTACTCCAAATTGGTGTGGAGCAAGGAATTGGAGTAGTTGTTCTTTAATCCTCCCACAGATAATTTTGGATGCAAGTCTGAATTTGAAGTACCTCCGATGCTGAGAAGGAGAATAGATAAGTGGAAGGACAGATGGAGGAAATAGATATCCAAGAGATAGCACATAGTTTTTATAAGGAAGTATATGGAGGAGAACAACACGCCAACAGGTAATCGGATCAATCAGTGAGACATAAAAAGCTTATTAAGAAAGCAGAAAAGCAACTCTCATGGGACACCATGAGAAAGAGAACAAAAGGAGTGGAAGACAGGGAGAAAGGGACTGAAAAAGTTCGAAAATTAAAGACAAGTTATCTATATTTGCAAGAGATGTAATAAAAACATCTGGACAATTGGTAAAAGAAATTTGATGTGAAACAGAGAGAAAGTTTGAAGAAAATGAAAAGAAACTAGGATGAACTGAGCAGAAAGAAGTAAGTGCAAATAGCGTAATAGTAACTGAAAATGTAAAATTAACAGGCCAAATAAAGACATGTTTGGAATTAAGCTAGAGTTTTAAGCTATAGGTGGGAAACAGAAGAGAAAGAACCATATTGGTCAATATTGTTGGAAAGGCAATGTTGCCAAGCACTAAAAGAGAGTGCGTCTTTAAAGCAATAGAAAAAGAAATGGAAAATAAGATTATAAGAAAACAGAAAAAAAAGGAGAAAGTGTTGAAGTCCCCAACGCAAATATGGGATAATATGTATGCATTATTAGTTTGCGTAAAAAAGCTTCTAAGCATAGCTTAGAGACAGCCTGGTAGTAGAGATTGTAATGAACAGGTAGGAACAGAAAGTATAAGGAGGAAGAAAAATCTAATAATATTTTGAAGAAATGTAAATGATTGCCTTGGGATATGGAAATTAACTAAGAGTCATTTGAAGAAATTTGTTAAAACAATTAAGGACGAGAAAAGAGTTTAGGATAGAAAGGAAAATGGACGGACAAATGAAAAACAGCTTCATGGACATGACATTAGAGAAAATTGGAGGAAAATTCGAGAAAACTAGGTCCAGAAAAGAAAGCAATGCTGGGATATATTTCATAAGAGGAGTGACATAGACATAAGGACCGAGAAGAATTTTATACTGTACATGAGAAAGAGAGGTAAAATTATAGATATCGACGAAGAAATAAACAAAGAAAGCAGACATAGAAATACCGTGGCAGCTACTAAAGAGAAACAGATACTTAAGATATACTTTAAAAGGAAGAAACGAGGAAGATGTGAAGAATGAAGGAAATAATGGTTTGGAAATGAAAGTTTATGCGATAAAACGGAGGTACTGAGAAAACGTTGAAAAAAGGAAGAGATTAAAACTTATAGAAAAGAAGGAAAGAGGATAATATACTTAGTGACAGAAAAAGGAAAGACGAAAGAAAGGAAGGCAAGATGAACGCAGGATGGAGTAATGTACCAAGTTAATTAAAACTAGTGCTAGATCAAGTACGTAGGGGAAAGAGGAAAGACATTAGAACAAAGGACTAGATGATGCTACACTAAAAATTAAAAAAAAATAAATGATTTTTTTCAATTTTACGTCGCAAAAATACGCAGGTTAGGCTAAAGAAGACGGTAATGATGAGAAATGAATCGATTGTGGAATGGATAGTTGGAAGAGACGGGAAAACTCCGAGACAACCTACTCACACGGCTCTTCTCTACAACAAAGTCCACTACGCGCAAGCTCAGGTCGAAGGAATGACCCCAAACACCAAAGGTAAACGCTGTACCACTGAGTTAAGACTACAAAGACTGAAGAATGCAATATATTAAAGAAGCGGGACATGAGATAAATTGGGAATGAATAAAAAGATTATAGAGGGAAAAGGAATTTGGTATGGAAATAGAAAATAGCCTAGTATATTAAGAAATATGGGAAATCAAAATATATGAGAGAGACACTAAATATTACCTTATTGTATTTACGGAAGAAGAAATGTCGGATTGCTAGGGGTGTTTCATCTAAACTATTGATTCTTCAAAAAATGTATAGGACCTTGTTGCGTTTAGTCGAATAATAAAACCTTTTGTTACAAAATATTGTTAACAAAATCTCCATTTTAAATGACAATAAGAGAAATATCTCTAAATGTTTCGCCATTTGTCCTGCAGTTATCTATCCCTGGACGTTCTCATACTTTCCGCTGCATGGCGCTGGTTGTGCCTGTATGCTGCTCCGGAGTGTGCAGATAGCGAGCGGCGTATTGTTCCAAATAAATGAATTGAGTGTAGTTCGTTCTTAATTTGCTGCGACTTGATAATATGGGGAAGTGAAATGAAATTGTGTTAACTTAGTGGAAAGAAGGACTGAGATTTATCCATAGTATGGGTTAATGGAGATTCTGGCCAAATCTAACCACTAAAGTAGTATTGTTTTTAAATCAAATTTTTGAGACAAAAAGGGAAAAAGGAAAGAAAAGAAAATGAGTTTTTTGTGCAGTTTTGTATGATAGATTTAAGTCTCTTTAGAATACTATTATTCTTATGTTTCCTATTTCATATTATATTGTCTTGACAAGAAAAGAAAAGTAATGAGAATTAATTTTGAATTAGGTCATATCTTTTGACTTAACAGCTATTTAAGTGTTGGGGTTGCTGCTTGCTAGCCTATTTGACGTAGCCAGTTAATTTTAACTCGTAAAAGAAGCACAAAAACACATAAAGAAATTAATTGCTTTAAATTTAGCATTTTCTGAGTTTATGAACCTTTATTGTTTTTAGGTCTGGGGATTTTATACTCCTTTCGTTCTTTGTCAAACAAAACCTTGAAGAAACTGCTGAAAACTACGTGTTACCTACTGTTGAGATGTAATTTACAGATTTAAGTGATGTCGAATACTATTTAATTTTCATATGTATTTCTTGTTATTGAATTTGTTCGTATTATAATAAAGTTTGTTATCTCTTTTGAGAAATAGGTTGTAGTAGATGTCCCGGCGTTCATACCCGTGGGAAATGTTTGGCCCTAAAACCGTTATTAGAGGCCCTAAACCGGCCTAAACCGGTATGTTGCTATGCTAGAATTAGGAAGTATACTCTTAGACGCCTAGAAGATGTAGAAACAAGATGAAACATAAGTGTTCTCGCCGTGTATTGGCTAGTTGTTTGAACCCCCGTCACCCTGCTCCTCCTGGAAAGCCGAAGAGCATAAGGAATTTAGCCCCTTGGTCCTCCCGTTCCTAGAATTCGGAGGCAAGTTTCAACAAGCCTTTAGTTGTTATGCTCATAGCCTTTTAGGGCTACCACCAAGTGCAAGTGGAAAATGTTGGTTGTGAGAACCGGCTGTTGCTATGCTCATAGTGTTGGATGCTCATACTCTTTGACGGCTATCGGGTCTTCATCAGAGTTCTTTCAGTTATCACGATCGACGTTTCCCAATTGATTGATTAATTTTCGTATTTTCGTTATGTATTGAATAGCTATTTTGCATAGCATTGGTCTTCGTCTTTCCCCGCCGAGAATCGAATCCGGACCAAAGTGGTATTAAAACGTAAATTACAAGCATAAAAATAAATTTAAAAAATGCTTTCTCTCCGAGAATCGAAACTGAACCATAAATATGATTTTATTTTGTAAGGTCTCTTACCGGAATCAAAACGCAAGACCTGTACTTCACGTCTGTCCTTGATTCTAGCTTTGCTAAATTACGTTACAAAGGTTCTGTACACAAAAAGGCACAGAAAGGAACGAATTAACTTAATGTCTAAAAATATTCAAGGCTTTCTCACCGAGAATCGAACCTGAACCCTATTATTATTATTATTATTATTATTATTATTATTATTATTATTATTATTTTATATTATTTTGGGAGTGAAAATTGAAAGAAACAACTAATCTTGATTGTAGCATCGCTAACTTACGATATAAAGGTTCTGTACACTAAAATCTACTTTGGTAGGGAGCTGGGATCGAACTTGGTACTGGTCATGATTTTAGAGTTGAATTAGTCCTTGCATGAAAAAAAAATTTCACTTTGTTTTCACGACAAAAAGGTTTGAATTAACTTAATGTCTTAAAATATTTAATGTTTCTCACCAAGAATCGAACCCGGATCCCCAAGTGTCGCGGTTCTTCGTAGGTGTATGGGACATGTATAAACCTTTTCGACTGACTTTCACATCATCGGAACCGATTTCCCCAGAGGAACGAATTAAATTAATATCTTAAAATATTGAATGCTTTCTCATCGAGAATCGAACTCGGATCGTAAATATGCTTTCATTTTGAAAGGTCTTTCACAGGAATCGAACACAATACCAGTACTTTACGATTTAGAGTTGTATTAATCCTTGCATGAAAAAAAGAATTCTTTCTCACCGAGAATCGAACCCGGAAACCAAAGGATCGTGGTCTTTCGTAAGTGTATGGTACATGTATAAACAAGATGAAACATGATTTCCTCTTCGCCATCCCTTCTTGCATCATGAATTTGTGCACAGATATCTGTTTGCATAGCGTCATTAGTCTCTGTTGATCAGCTGCTGAAATAACATGGCTGTGCAAATCATAAGTTACTTTATAATATTGACTTTCATAGATTTCGAACATAATTGAACATAGAAACGTAAGCAAGATTTCATTTAAGGAGACGATTAGAAAAATACGAATAGTAGAAGACTAAGAATGGAACTGCGTCCAAATTCTATACCTGAAAGGATAACATTCCAACAAATGCCAGAATTACCATATAGTAGTGCATATAAATGTTTTGCCCCTCAATATAATCAGTATTGTACAAAGGAATTACGTATAAGAACATTCGGACATTGGCCTTTTTCATCAAAACAATGTCCGGATCAATTAATTGATGCTGGATTTTTTACACGAACAAAAGAGACCAAATTATGCTTCTATTGTGCTGGTGCATTAAAAGATTGGACTGATAACGATGTTCAATGGATAGATCATGCGAAATGGTTTGATAATTGTCCATTTCTTTACCTTAAGAAGGGACATATGTTTATTAAATGAATACAGAAAAAGTGCTCTGATATGCAAGTATTTCGTAGTGCTCGGAATGATGATATACATAAAAATGCCAGTAAAAGTTGCAATAATGAACTTAACTTTCAATATGGTACAATTTGAAGTCAAATTTGAATAAATTGCTATTACATACTTTTTCTTTGTATATAACTGTATATAACTGTGTATATAACTAACATATATATGTACATATTCTAAAGTTATCAAAACAATGTGTATTTATACAAATAATTTACGTAGGTACTATTATGTATAACCTACAGGAATTTTATTGATAATGATGCATTAGCATCGTACTTGGAAAAATGGAAATATATGTTTAACACATCAAGGAATGAAGGTTAATTTATCTGGACGCAACTATCTTGAATTTACTGAACTGATATCATAATTGTAAGTGTATAGGGCATATATAAACAAGACGAAACATGGTTGATCCTCCTCCTTGTCATATTAAATATTGCAAATTGTATTAATTTAATGAAAGCCAAACTAATTTGTATTGTACTGAAAAGTGGCACATTAGAACAAGTGAATCGTGTTGGTAAAGGCCTTGTATTTGTATTTAACTGAAATTTTAACAGAATGGGAAAACTTGTACATTTGATTAAACTTCTTTTCAGAATACAAATAAAAAACTCATAGATTCAATTATGACTGATTTATTTGATAGTGTACAAACACAGTCAATTTTAACGGAAAACGAACTCTACCGTCGATGGGTGTCAATGAAGTGAACTTCTGTTCATAAAGAAGCAGAAAATAATTTTCATTTACACTGAGCAGTGTAGTACTAATTCTAGTGCATTTAATAATAATAATATAGTGAAATTGAAATCTTTTATTATTTACACATAAAATTTGTATTTTCTAATCGATCAATACGTTCAAATATGGTAGGATTTTTAAATTAGTATACTAATGTTTTTGTTATTCCGATACTTCTCTTTTAGGAATTAAGAAACTTCATTTAGAATGGTTGATCTGAAAAGAATCCGTACAGATGTCTTTTTTTTTACTAAAGAAACAATGTACACTTATCTTTATTGCGAGAGTCTTTAGTTCGATCACAGTAAACGTACGTTTACGGTGAACAACTTTGTGTTTGTAGATTTTTTTAATTTATCACAAAGTTCACACGGTGTGTCTCGTGATCGAATCAGGGACCCCAAAAGTATTGGATGTAAAGCCACCATATTCGTCAAACCTAAAATGTAATAGGTTTGTACATCATGTAAATAAAGATCGAATCGGACTTATGATAACCAGTGTTAAAACCAGAAATATTTTCATCATTTCAATTTGAAAAGAATTAAAGAGATGACAGATTTTATTTTGGAACGGTGAATTGTTTTCAAAGATACGGCTGTCATGGCTGCGATATCTCGTTTCTGAGAAGTGTGGTTATAATAATCTGTATTCGTTCACAGAGGACGACGATGTTATGCAGGCCAGCGGGAAAGACTAAAAGCAGTTTTTTTTACTAATTCTCGTGCACTGCGGCAAAGTGCATGCAGTCCCTAGTTCGACCTCCGAACAAGTAAACTTATAATGAACAACATCGTGTCCGTGAGTTTTCATGGTCTACTCATACATTCTCATTCTATTAAGTATTCATTCATTCATTTGTCTTAATCACCCGTCTCCCTCCCATAATGGGCAGAATCGTGACACGTTAAACTGAAATATTTTCTTACGCTTCTAACGTAAGAAATATCTGAACGTTTGTGTGTGACTCAGTGATAAAGCAACGACTTATTCTTTCAGATAGATACTTAGTGTAATAGAGCACTGTTCCGCAACCCGTGCGTGCGGTCCCCAGTTTGATATCCGAACAGGTAAGCTTATAATGAACAACATTGTACACTACATGTTGTTCTCCAGACATAAGGCGTACAAGATAATTTTTGAAATGAAATATAATTATTGAATCTTGAATCATGGATCACAAAATTTTTCGAACGGCCCCCCCTCCTAAACCGACTTTCATATTTTTTAAGGGAATAAAGTTATCATAGTGAGTTAAGTGACAATCTGGATCTGTCTATACTTTATGTAGTTGTCCAGATATAAGACGTACAAGAAACTTTTTGATTCAAAATATATTGGATCTTGGATCAATTTAACACAAACTTTTTTGAACGTACCTCTAAATTGAGTTTTCGTATTTGCTACGGAATAAGAACATTATATTGTGTTAAGTGATAGTTTTCTCAATCATTAAGACATCATGTCCTTCGTAAGAGAGAGGTAGAAAGAGAGAGAGAGATGAAGTATTTTTAGTTTAACGTTCCACCTAACATAATTTCTTCGTATTTCCACTCTTCAGTGCAAATCAACGTTGCTCTTTCCTAATAACGTTGCTATTTCCTTTTAGCATACAGTATCATAAGTCCTGGAGAAACATGAATCTAGCAAATTCTGAACTCGTTATCTTTCTTTTTGTTAGAGTAATTAACTAGAGGGGTGATGGTTGACAAGTCTGAGGCACGGAACGCCATTAAGTTCCAACATTTTCAGAGGAAATCAGCAAGTAGCTTTTTGTTTTCGTTTTCATTTTTCTTTCAGGAGACAGACCTGCGAATCTTTATTCCTTCTTGAAGCCAATAAATAATATTCAGGTATTTACAAGGCACTTCTTTTGTACAGGATTTATACCAAGAAGCTTCAGCATTTGAAAAATGAAGTACTGGTTTTAAATCCTCTATCACTGAGCCACCACACGCCTCAAACCTAAAATGTAATAGGTTTGTATATTATGTAAAGACCCGGGAGAAATAAAGATACGTTCCACAAATATGGCCTTTCTCGGTAAGAGGTATCAGCGTATAGAATTAAAAGATTCTTATTTGATCACGATGGGATGAAAGCATGAATTTCACAATAAGCTGTAGATCTTTTCATCACAGCAAACAAACAACAGGAATGAACATGAATTGTGCCTTAACTGTTCTGTATGGACTCGGGTTTAATCCCATCTTCCGGCAAATGAACTTTGTGATATACAAACATCGTGTGTGCGTAGGTAACCTTTACGTTTCTATTTCATAGAGACCTACTCACCTATTCGTAAAAGAGAGAGAGAAGATTTTTAATCAGTGTTTCGTCTTCGGACCTTTTTGAACGTAGAAAATCTTGCTTCAGTGTCTTTTGAAAACGTATCCTCTTTTAAAGTGTACTGCAAAGAAACAAGAATAATCCGTTACTTTACGCGGTGAATATGCACTTCTTTTCTAGAAGAAAAACAAGTAATTATAATTGCAACACTAACAAACTTCATATTTTTAAGAATATATAAAAATCCTAAATAAAACAATACCTATCATTAATTTTATTTTCTCTTAAGCAAATACCATACCAGTAATATGATACCAGTAAAGATCGCAATTCCAGTAAATATGCAATTTAATTATTCATTCGATAACTCCAGTTTAGTTCTTGAAATACTACAATAATTTGTGACACATATAGCTTCGGTATTGAACAAAGCGTTAAACTATATTTACTTGGCACGAAAAGTCAAAGTTAACTTTTCTTTCCTTCCTTCTTTCTTATTTTTTAGAAATGAAATTCGTACAGTTAATACTATATATTTTTTACCAATGGTATTCCTATACTAACCAACAGTATTCTCTTCTTTAAAGCAAATAACCGTTCCACTGAATATTGCATCTGTATGCATTTGACTTATACTTGTAACACACGAATTCAATTCCCGGTGGTAACTTATATAATTTTAATACTATGTTTTGAATTTTGTGAATATAGGTTTACGTCTCATACAACCTTGGCGATGAATATTATTAATATCTTTAACGCACAACAGTAACTTATTCGTATAGTTCGAATCTGTATCTTGCAACAAAGAAGGTTTTACGACTAGTGTATTCTAGTGGACAAACATCGTATCAGTGGGTTATTCTTCATTTATCTTAACCTAAACTAAAAATAAAAAAAGAAGTAAATGTTTACCTAAAAGAAATAAGTAATTATTAATATTATCATACATATTCTAAAAGACGAAAAGCAGTTATGGATCTTTTTTATCCGAAAAAAAGCTATAAAACTCACCTATTCGTAAAAGAGAGAGAGATGATCTTTGATCAGTGTTTCGTCTTCGGAGCTGTTTGTACGTAGAAAATCTTGCTTCAGTGTCTCTTGAAGACGTATCACTTTTAAAGTGTACTGTAAATAAACAAGAATGAATCGCTAATTTACGTGGTGAACATGAATTTGTTTCCAGAAAGAAAACAAGTAATTATTTATTTTATTTTCAATTAAAGTAATTATTTATGTGTAATTAAAAAAATATTTAAAACTTACCTATTGCTAAATGATAGGTGCGTCACATTCCTTTGAGCAGCTCATATTGTAACAATTTTAAACACAAGATAATCCAGTTTTCATTTCTACTTCATATATATAATGTTACGTATACTGTTGAGTAAATTACTATATAGTTGCATGTACAGGGAAAGGTAAGGGAAATGTCAAGTGCTACCTTTGAAGTACAGTGAAATAATGAAAAGCAAATGAAAAGATAAAAGAGGAAAGCACTAAAGTGTTTTGAAAGTAATTATTTTTAAAAGTAAAGAAATCACCTTGCACTTCCTCAGGGTGATAATAATGGCTTCTTGAGGAGTTTTGTAGAGTGCAGCAGCGCTCCTCACCCGCTGCTGAAAATTAATTACTTTCAAAACGAAAGTATAACATTAAAAGTTAATCGAATGACTCCATTAAAAGATTGAAATCTATTGTACACGCTCATCATCATAATCTTTAAACATCGCAAGTTTATTTTTTAATGAATGAACTACATACGTGTGAAGATAAATATTAAAAGTGAGAAGTGTTAATGTGATGTTCTCACATCAAGTGACGTAATGCTGAACAACAAAAGATAACGTATATCTAAAGAAAGAAACACTGATCTATCCTATATACAGAAGGAGTAACAATGTAATATTCTGTGATATAATACATGGTGCCTTCTTACATAGCTCTGCACATGTTGACATCAGGTCCGCAATTTGAATTACACTATTAAAGATGTACCTATACTTATATCCGGCTAATCGGTTCTGTAGCTGTATCTGAATACCCAAACTTTGAAAAATTGCACAAATCTGAAAATTTTCAGATGAACCTTTAATACGAAAAAAAGTGCATCACATAATGGGCAACAAGTTTTGATAAATGATGACACTACGGATAAAAATATCAATGTCCTTCTAACTAGCAATTCCTCAAAGTCAATGCTAACAGGGATAATATAAATCAAAAAGAGTCGCTGATAACTGGCTTGCGAGTACAAATTTCTAATTTCTATATCGTTTTTTTTTAAATATAATGGTACATACTCTTTAAAGGAACATAATACTCCATAATTCCCTTGGCAATACTTAGATTTTGTAAACAAAGTAGCTGGAATTTCATCCGTTTGTATTTTAGGAAAAGCAACTGAATAGTTATGTACGAGGAACTTCATTTCAAAGTCTATTTTAACATAAACAAGAAAAACGTAAATCAAATGATAATACGTATAAGAATTTAAATAATCACTATCTATAGCAATTAGGTACCACATTAGAGGTGATTAAATTCCCCATTCATTATCAATTCTTTGAAAAACTCTAGAAGGATTAGGTTTGATTATATAAGACGTAAATCTACAGCCTAACGTGGAATTCAAACTCCATTACCTAGCATCGAGAGTCGTACTCAGGTTTCCCATAATACATTCACGTACATTCACGAAAAACAAGAAAATAATAATTTCCAATACTAATACTATCTACGTTACGAAAGTATCATTTAAATAAGCACTGAAATAATAATCGAAAGCTACTATTAAAATATCTAAATACTATACTTATAACATGATTTCTTTCCTTAATGTTAAAGAGCAAGAAATAAAGTCCTACATATACTAGCAGTAATAGTAATTAAATAACTAGCTACGGAATGTATAATACAATGCTAATCACTATATTCAGGTCAATATTACATTTAAAATTCATTCTATTCTACAAGAATCAGAATATCTCGAGGCTATGCGAAACATCTACAGATTATCTTGGAATCCGTCAAGAGTGGAACTCAAGTTTCCTACACAGAAAGTACGTGCACTAAGTGATTTGACGCGAATATGTATTGCTGTCAGCAAGTAGTGTCAAAGAACAAGAAATAGTAAACTAAATAATAAACCTGAATAACTCAAAGCTAAACACTATATCCAAGGAAATATTATATTAAATTGCATTCTATTCTAAAAGAATCAGAATATATCCGACGATATATGAGACAAAAATCTGAGCCATATAATCTTTCTGTACACACGAAAAATAAAGTATTTTATAGTTGACAAATTTTTTTTTTCGCATTAACTCGGGGACAAATGAAATAATCTGTGTTTTGTTTGTCACTTTATCTTTGGAATAGTCATAATTTGATAGCTTGCCAAATGGTTACTGTAATAGGAAAATAAATTTTCTCGACTGATGAATATTTTTCCTGGCTGTACGTGCGCTGATTACCCGCGAAGATGTATTGCTTTTTAAGACAAACAAGAAAAAGTAACTCAGATGACAAATTACATTAGCCATATGAATCTACAGATTATCTTGGAATCCGTCAAGAGTCGAACTCAAGTTTCCTACAGAGAAAGTACGTGCATTAAGTTATAATACATGGTGCCCTCTTACATAGCTCTGCACATGTTGACATCAGGTCCGCAATTTGAATTACACTATTAAAGATGTACCTATACTTATATCCGGCTAATCGGTTCTGTAGCTGTATCGACTACCCAAACTTTGAAAAATTGCACAAATCTGAAAATTTTCAGATGAACCTTTAATGCGAAAAAAAAAGTTGCATCACGTAATGGTCAACAAGTTTTGATAAGTGATGACACTACGGATAAAAAAAATATCTATATCCTACTAACTCTAGCAATTCCCCAAAGTCAATGCTAGCAGGGGTAATATAAATAAAAAATCATCGCTGATAACGGGCTTGCGTGTACAAATTTCTAATTGCAATATCGTTCTTTTCTGAATATGATGGTACATACTCTTTAAAGGAACATAAGACATCATAATTCCATTGGTAATACTTAGATTGTGTAAACAAAGTAGCTGGAGTTCCATCAGCCTGTAGTATAGGAAAATGAACTGAATGGTTATGTAAGAGGGACTCCATTTCAAATTATATTTTAAGACTGACAAGAAAAGCTAATTCAAATGTGGAATTACAACGTTAAATGATAATACGTATAAGAATTCAAATAATCACTATCTATAGAAATTAGGTAGCACCTCAGAGATGATTAAAAGGGAAATATGCTGACAATCTCTTCTAATACACAGATGAGCACAACACATTTCGTAAAAGTCTACTTCACACACTTCACTCTGTTCAATGGTTATATTCTACATTCGTATGACGGCAAATAAAAACGTCACACGAAATTTAAACCGTTCAAATATTACATTTCAATACAACCATTTCTTCTTTCTTTTTAAAATAATGATTTAATGTATACTTACCCCGCAGCGACATGACGAAGCACTCATCTATCTGAGAAAGGGGACTTCCGAAATTTCACAAGCCCTAATCAGAATTTCATATCTTTCGTCTCTACATTCTACAGGAAATGTCCTAATCGAAGAACAAATATATTCAATTACAGCAACAAGAATAAACTGATACCAACGTGATTAAATGTACTCAGCAAAAATACGATTTCTCACAAACACACGGACAAAAAAATCATAAATCGCATATATACATTAAACTTAAACGCAATCGCGAAGCAACACGATCACTTATATCTGAAGTCAAAAGTAAAGCAAGCTTATTGTGATAACTGTTCTCAAGAAACATATGAGCTTTTCCAAGTGAATACAATCTCCCCACCTCTCTCCTGCTACATTTAATATCCTTATTCACTTCCACATCTGAAACAAAGTTTCATTTCTTTATTCACACACACTATTCGATAGGTGTGTCAAAATAGCATCTTTAGTAAATCTTATCTATTAAGAAACTTATTTTACATTAGACATAACTCAGCGTTATTGCATTCAGACTACACTATCTTCAGTCGCACGTGAGTATGTTCGTATGTGAAGACGACAATAAACATACATGTAATCTCAAATGCTGTATACGTTTGAAAATGCGATATTCACGAATCATGCAATGCGATATTCACCTTAGCAACTAAGGTCTATTCGATCAAAGAATAGTCTGCAAACAAATTCTATTCCCATGAATTGGTGAGAATCATTCAACATCATTCAGAATCTTACAAGTGAATTCGTGAGAACCCAAGACCAAATTAGATAAAGCAACTAGTTCACGCCTCCAGTTCATAACCTACAGGCATTTCGTGGGCGTAGTTTTTTGTGCTATGGGAATATGTTATAACGCAATATCCCACCACGGCTCCAACATAAGCAGCAAATTCATTTGGCATAATTTGATCTTTGATTTCTCTACATAAGTGATTTAAATTACTTCTCATAACACACCTCATGATGTGAATATCCATATAACACTTTCCATATGCAATACAACCGACCCTGCTGATTGAGTATACAAATTTTTTCATCCTAAGTTTATAAAACATTATGATATGCTATGAGAAGCTTCCGCTATTAGAACACTCTCAATCAATGGAATCCAATATGTTGTAAAACAACAATAAACAGCAATAATCCTCTTATCAACTCAATTTCCTGAGAAGGTTTCAGACGAAAATTTTTCACAAGGGTCATAACCTACAAGCGTTTTGTGATAATAAGACCAGGGCTAAATGCCCAAGCTGTTCGCAGGAAATCTGGGGAGTGCTATTCTTAGCATTACAAAATAGGTCTGGGGGCTAAGGGGGGAATCTAACTATCCAATACAAGACGACTAGAAAAAAATAAGACGAAAATTTTTTTTTAAAAATAAAAACTAATCTATATGCGGGGCACTGAGGCTCAGTGATAGAGTGCTCACCTCAAGTGGGATTACTCGATGAAAAAGCATTCAATACTTTAAGACATTAAGTTATTTACTATCCTCTGGGGAAATCGGTTCCGATGATGTGCAAGTCAGTCGAAAATGTTTATACATGTCCCATACACTTACGTAGAACCGCGACCCTTGGAGGTCCGGGTTCGATTCTTGGTGAGAAAGCATTAAATATTTTAAGGCATTAAGTTAATTCAATCCTTTCTGTCGTGAAAACGAAGTGCTATATCCGTGAAATTCTTTTTTTTTCATGCAAGGACTAGTTCAACTCTACAATCATGAAGTACCAAGTTCGATCCCAGCTCCCTACCAAAGTAGATTTTTGTGTACAGAACCTTTATATCGTAAGTTAGCGATGCTACAATCAAGGTTAGTTGTCTGTTTCACTTTTCACTCCCAAAATAATAATAATAATAATAATAATAATAATAATAATAATAATAATAATAATAATAATGATAATGATAATAGGGTTCAGGTTCGATTCTCGGTGAGGGAGCATTTTTAAATTTATTTTTATGTTTGTTATTTACGTTTTAATATCACTTTGGTCCGGATTCGATTCTCGGCTTGGAAAGACGAAGATCAATGCTATGCAAAATAGCTATTCAATACATAACGAAAAGAAGAAAATCAATCAATCAATTGGGAAGCTTCGATCGTGATAACTGAAAGGACTCTGATGAAGACCCGATAGCCGTCCAAGAGTATGAGCATCCAAGACCATGTGCATAGCAACAGCCGGTTCTCATAACCAATATTTACCCACTTCCTCCTTGTGGTAGCCCTAAAAGGCTATGAGCATAATAACTAAAGGCTTGTTGAAACTTGCTTCCGAATTCTAGGAACAGGAGGACCAAGGGGCTAAATTCCTTATGCTCTTCGGCTTTCCAGGAGAAGCAGGGGTGACGGGGGTTCAAATAACTAGCCAATACACGGCGAGAACACTTATGTTTCATCTTGTTTCTACATCTGGTAGGCGTCCTAGAGTATACTTCCTTATTCTAGCATAGCAACATACCGGTTTAGGCGGGTTTAGGGCCTCTAATGTCGGTTTCAGGGCCAAAATTTTCCCACGGGTATTAACGCCGGGAAACTACTGCTGTAATTGCCACTATAACTGGTAACCTGCTATACCGCTTATAATTAAACGAGGTCACTGTTTCCGTTAATTTTTGTGTGTCCGTGAGTGAGTTTTTGATTTATTTCTTTAATACCAAATAATTCAAGTTGCAAAGTAATGAGTACTAAGAATTTCCGGAGGGATATAATCATAATTGCATTATGAGTGTTTATTCCGCAACAACTTTATTTACAGAAAAATTGTGCTCTTTGTTTTGGATAATAATATATTTTGAGCTGGAATGTAAGGGAGCCGAGTTTTTTTAAAAACTTTATCACGCTATTTTAGGAGTATTCTGGTTTAGGCACCATTTTACCAAGATTGTGGCACCAGCGGAAATCTGAGAAAGAATTTAGTATGCTATTTAGATTATCGTAGTACACAGGTTTATCAAGGTTTTAAAACTAGTTCACTTAATGCAATCAAAACCTAATTGTTCACTGGACTACTAGTTTTAAATCCTTGTTCGTGGGATAAAAGAAACATGCCTTGGATGGCTTTGGTTTTCTAAAACTTTCATCTGCATTTTAAGTTTTCTCAATACTGAATATAACATTTTGTGTTATATAGATTTCTCGTTTGCAGAGAAGAGTTACCAAATATTTTTTCTGATTAAACAAGATTTGGAAGGTAATCACAATATATAATTTACATTACAGAAATGTAAATTACAATACATGTAACAATAGAATTGAATTGAAGTTTTGTTTCTTATTTGCAAAATATTTGTGTATGAACTGAGCTTACTTGTAATTTTCTTTTGTAACACCATTGAATGCCTTACAGAAACACATCACTTGCTTAGTTGGAACATAGATTGGAAGAAGCTTTTTATATTATTGCCAGCGTTTCGTAATTATAGTAAAGCAATTTTTATATTTCTTTAAGTAGAAACCTTGAATATTATTAAAGATAATTATAAGTTCCATTACGCCATCACTAGGATTAGTTTTTGTTCAAATTAAGTATAGTAATTATCCTCCACTGAAACTGTTCCATATCAGGAAAATTTGATTAACATCCTTTACTGAATTTAGCTATTAGTCTTTTAACTTTTGCCTACGTTTACTTTATTCTTAGCATTCTTTCCATACATTCTTTACGCTTTATCCTCTCCAGAAGTGATCTCACCATTGTTTCCCTCCTCAAAAATTAAGTAAAAGAACGCTAATATTTTTTAGAGTACCAAAGATTGGAAATCCTAAAATGTAAGTATGTCATACTGTAAAAGATGTGCTAAGATGTATTGAAAGATATTTACTAACGTGATAAATTCACATAATTGTGTCAGAAGGGCTAAGTGAAGAAACACCATTTCGTGCGAGAACATGAGGTTAAATATAACTTCCATTCCAGCGGTGGAAGGTTGACAAGCGCTCTCGTTTATCTCTCAGCAAGGAAGGGTATTTTTTTCAAACTCATGTTCCGTAGATGTAGACAGTCTTGATTTTTTTATTGTTTTGATTTTTTGCTTAATAGAAGGAATTGTTGTGATTTTTTGTTAAACAATAATTGCTGTGAAGGAAGCTGACTATTTGAACCTATAGTTTTCTGAATATTCATTAAGTGATTGTTCAAAAGAATGGCAATAATACATGGATCACTAGTAAGATTGCAACTTGATTCAATGTCAATGTTTTCTTCAATTACTCGTTCTTTAGTATGTTTCATCTTTCATTATCCTCCGTAATTTGGCGGTCTTATATTCAGATTTTATTATGCGTGTTGAGTAATATCGTGCTTTTTGCAATTATTAGATATTTTTATGCCTTTTTTTACCTTATACAGTACTCTGTCATCTTAGTTGGTAACTCTACTCTCTTATATGATAAATTTGAAGATCTTAAGTTCTTACTAGAAACTTTTATTGTTGTAGCTATCCAAGATTTGTTTTTTGTTAGTGGAATTGAGCGAAGTTCTCTAGGAAATGCCTAATTGAAGTAACGAGTGTATGCTTCATGGAAAATGTTACAAGCTTCTTTTAAAGATTTTTTGGCGTATATTTCCTCCTAGTTTTCATGACTAGGTATAAAATTGAAATGGGAGATATTCGTTTCATTAAAAATTCTTGTGCACGCGGATTTGACTTTCGAGTGTGTTTTGATTACCTTTTTGAACAATGAAAATATGTAAATGAAATAATTGAACTTCATTATCCCAGAAAAGACTCTTTATGACTGTAACTGTGCTGCTTATATATATTTCTGTTATAAAGTAATTGATCGGTTACGCTACGACTATGATAAGTTATTCTTGTAGGTACATTGAACATTAGTGTTAAATTAAAGGTATTTAAGAGTAGCTTGAGTTGATCATCGATATCAGTTACAAGGAAATTTACATTCAGACCATCTACTACAACAGGATGTTTATTAGACTGTGCAAAATAGTCCATAGTTAATTCAAGGTTTTCAATAAAAATATTCAGATCGCTCTGAGGAGTTCTATAAACAAATATTACAAAGAGGTCATGAGCCTTATTGAAATACATAATGATAAAGTAATTCGAATCTTACGTATCTATACTGGTAAGAATGTGCTTTCTTGTTGATTTCATCTTCGTTGCTGAAAGAACAATGGAAGCAGGTACAACGAACAAATAAAATGATCCATCCATGCTGGAATGAGAAAAGAAAAAAAATAAAACGGAGTTGAATGCCATTATATTTTAAAGTCAGTTATATTTAAACTGACGAAACTCTCAATGACTGCTCATATTAGCTTGTAGGTTAACCACTAGACTTCTAATCGTAATGTTATCAGTTCGATTACATCATCGTTTATTCTTTTCAGTTTTTAATGATATTATCCTTAATGCATAGATATTTCCTCTAAATAATTATATTTCAAGAAATCACTTGTATGTGTGTATATATTCAACGGAGCAATCGAAGACATACGTTTGTTTTAATAATAATATTTTAAATGGGGCGTGTAGACTGAACGTCGGTATATTATATATGAATGTTAAATACTAATTAACCAAATCTTGTAATGGCAATAAAATTCGTTTCATGTAGCTTACAGGACGCTGAACTCCAGAATAATCAACCAAAAAAGATTCAAACTGTGTAACTAACGACGATTTATTAGCTTTTCTATTAAATATTTGTGTTTCGAGTACAAATTGGAACTATTTAGCTTTTTCATTACAAATAACTTGCAGTTTATACTTGAAAATTTGTAACTATAATCAAAATTCCACACATTCTTGTATCATTTAGAATAAGACTGATACTGTCATATAACGATAAATTGATAAACTTCCTTAGTGTTTTATCAAAAACGAGAAAGTATTTTCTAATAATTTCAATACGTAGTGAGTATGACGTAGTCACTACTATACGCCTATTAATATATAGGTCGTATCAAAATGAGACGACGACCCTCTTGAAACAACGTGGAATAAAAGGATTATACTACTAACCGAGGATCGTACCGGAATTCTTACCAGATTCGCAGCTTTTGTATTACGATTAATTTATATAGAAACATAGTATTCATCAATAGTTATCGTTCATTTTATCGTAATGCACTACAATTTTTACTTAACATAACAGAGAACATGCAGCCTTCATAAAATACTATGGACTCTTTTGTCAAACCCGTTAAATATATATTTATTTAACTTAGACTATATTACATTCTCTAGAGCCTCTTTTGAACATGAACTATCTAGGTCGGAAGTCAAAGGCCGAATATTTAACCATGCATAACTTGTGCAATAGATTAAAATTCTGTACTAAATTGAACATAGATCTCAAAGATCAAATATTAAACCAGATGTGAAGGACGAAACATATTAAAATTCAGTTTATATATTTGGAGTAGAGGTTTAAAGTGAAGTATTTTACTGTGACAATTTCCTATACGGTACAACACTTTAAAATCGGTTTTCACATTTGTCAATGTATCATCGATTACTATATTACATAAAAGTTATGACCTCGATGTCAAAGGTAAAATATTTAATTATGTATAGTCCATAAACAGTACAACATATTAAAATTCTGTATCCAAACAAAGCAATTGTCATTGACTATTATATACGGGAAAAACTGTGAAAGATCAAATATCTAACCTTGTATAAATTGAAATTGTTACGATATATTAAATTATATTTTCTAACTTAGCAATGTTACATTGACTACTATATACACCAAAATTTGTCAACCTCGAGCTAAAGGGTTAAATATTTACTTGTTACAACATGTTAAAATTGTGTTAGCTGTTTCATTGTAAGGAGCGCAAAGATTTGAAATGAAAAAAGCTGAGATCTGAAGTCAACTCTTATGGGCATGATAAATTTGTCAAACCCTATTTAACATACCAGGAATTTAATTCTTAATGTTTCTATGTCAGTCTACATTTCTCTCTTTTTATCCTCTTTCAAGACTCTCTTTATCCCATGTTCGCGAAGTAGATCTATGTAGAAGCAAGTAGTTCAACCATTAAATTTAAAATTTCTTTCCTTTATTTCGTTCTTCATTTTCTTCCTTTTACTTACAAACTTGATTTTTAAAAATATTTATGTACCTTACACAATTCCAACAACTAACATTACCACTAATTCTAATAGTTCCAAGTTCCTTTGATATTTACACATTTAGTTTCGTTGCAGCATCTTTGAACTTCGTAATAGTTCGTACATTTCTGTCCTACCAAGCAAAATAATATATCACTCAAATAAACCAAGAGGGGTCATTTCAAAATGTTCAAAAATATTCAATTTGTACAAAAAATATAAAATTCATATTAAACATTTTAAATATTTAAACACTTCAATTGCCTGTATTGCGACAGTTTCAATTTTGAAATTTAATTAGCTCATAAATCTGTACTTTTGTCTAATCCGTAAACAATTTGTACTTGTAAGAAACGAAGGATGATCATCTAAAATTTGAATTGTCTATTTTCTTGTGTTTCTACATCTTCGATTTTGTATTTTAACTAACAGAAATCTCTACAATTGTCGGATATGTCTGTAGCAACCAGGGCAAATGTACCATTAGAATAAGCAAGGAAGAGTCATTACAAAATTTGCGGACCAATTTTGTATTCCAAATTTTCAAATCAAAATTTAGCTACTCAAAATTGTGAACCAGTCTCATCTTTTTACACATAATTAAAAGAAAATGTGCCATTTAAATGAGCGAAGGAGGGCAATATTAAACTTTGTAGTTTCATTTAGTTTAGTGAGATCTTTTCAAATTCAAACTTTAGGTAACTAACTCAGAACATTGTTACTTAATATTTATGTTCTATGATTTTCTAATTACACATACTTAATAATCTATATAAAGCATATCCAAAATGGGGTCTATAGAATGTAATTTAGACAGAATAAATCTATTTTGTAAGGTATAAAGTCAGATTATTATATTTTCTAATGAATGTATAAGTTCTGCTATGATAAATTAAAGTGAATAATTTATGTCCCGTTAGTGCCATTTGTGTTACATAGGGGTCGATATAAGGCTTACGGTTTTCTTGTGTAATTTGTGAATAGATATGAATAGTCCTTCATAAATACTTAACCACAAATCTATTGTTATAGTGTAAACTCTGCTATGGTAAAAATTGTTTGACGAAATGTTTTAGTAGTTTCTATTATTTTTAATAGGGTTATTTAAGACAGTTTTCTTAGCCTTAACAAATTCCTTGCCTTTATATAGTGGTTGAAAACGTGCTCGTGCTCTTGCTTAAGTTTACGTTGGTAACATGGGGTTGAAATTATGTTCCTGAATTTGCGAAACATTGGTGAAGATATTCTTGTACCATTTCATAATATGGGGTAAGAAAATGAGCTTCATTCCTTTTACTGTTCTTATGCCCAATTTTTCCTTATAAACGTATGAAAGGTGCTCATAATATTTTATTAGATTCTTATATAATTTTTGTTATGCTAAAATAATAGGTTGGTATATGTGTTCATATTCTCTGACTATCATTTCTGCTGTGTTAAGTGGTTGAAAATGTGCTTAGGGGATGAAAAACGAGCCTTATTCCTTTGTCAGCATATCAGAAAGATGCCGTACAAAGGCCCATTTTAGCATACGTTATGGTGGGTAAATTCCCAGGAAGATATTTTTCGCGAATATTCACATGAAGTTTCCCTAAAATGGAAATTTTCGGGGAGTTTATGTACACTCGCGTCCAAGATCACTGTCGCATGTCTATAAATATGTTGTTAGAGAAATATAATTTGATAACGAATTCGCCTGGTATTTCTTATAATGTTAGTATGTGTATAATCGGCAAAAACATGTAGGTGGAAAATTTTATGTAAAAAGAGGAGTAAATAAGAACAATAAAATGAAAATAAATGTTCTTGTCCATTAGCAACATTTTGTTTTACTCATTCTAATATTCGTATTTATATTTCTTTTCCTATTAAATTTACCACAAATATACATTTTCTGATTATACAAATAATACTATCAGTATTAAACGTACACTGCAAAATCATTATCGAATTATATTCTAACAAGAAAACATGCGCCAATCATTTTGGACATGAGTGTAGAATCACAAATAAAATTGCATTCTATTACTATATTATGATTACGAAGTTAAATTGGTTTTCATATCACAGTATTACTGTTGTCCCCAAAGGAGTCTCCAAAATGTATATTCTGAACGGCATTGTGTTATTTTATTAAGAATTTATTATATTTAGAGAATACGCATAAATGTATATTTACTTACAATATGTTTTATTGAAGTAAATATTTGTGAAAAATAGTATACTTAGTACACATACATAACCAATAAACAGTATAAATTTATAGGTAAGTGGATTTTCTAAACTTGACCCTACTACTGAAATAAACATGTTAAATTTCTATATAATATAAACAAATCAGGTTGGGTAACTGCTAGAAGACACATGTCTCACAATTAATCAACATTTGCAAATACATACTTATATTCACAATATCTCCAAGACACTGATATATCGTTATAATTTTGAACACACTACCACGCACAACCTTTATTCCTACCTATTTCTCAAAATTTTATGGTGTAATTCACATGTACGGGAAATCTGAGTTTTTTTCAGACATTCGAGTCAGAAACAAGAGACACACCAACGTCTATTTCAAACAGTGGTTCGGGTGTATTAATAGTACCTACTTCATCTCTATTTCTACATAATTTCTACATTACTTTGAAAAGAAATTCCTTTTCAACATTTATAAGTGAGTACTTTGCTACTTCTTAGTACAAATGGAAATACAACTTAGAAGATCATATTATTAGTTATATAAATTACAGGCAACGAATTTGGTTTTTAACCTCCAAATTATTTATTTAAAACCTACAAGTAAATCATAATAAATGAAAGTAAAGCAATTAGCCACATGGATCTTATAATTTGAAAGATAAAGTAAAGAAATCGAAATAAATTCCTTCCCGGGAATTTATATGCTAGGGGAAAATTCCCGCTGCCCATAACTAGGCATACCTGGTCGATACTTGTGGGCGAACAGGTCTCGAATCCGACAAAAAAAATCATTCAGAAAATGTCAAAACACAAACACAAACGGTCACAACCCACACACAAATGGACAAATCTCCCAAATCCACTAACGATCATAACTTCCACAGCCAAAACTCCCTCAGAAGTAAGATGTCATAACCCTCAACGGTCATAACTTCCACACAAATGGACAAAACTCCCGCACATAAATGTCACAATCACCATATAAATGGATAAAACTCATACAAAAATGGACAAAACTCCCACATAATCGGACAAATCCGCAACACTAGTAGCACGTCTTTTATGTTTCACACGCTGAAAATAATAAAACGAATTCCAAAAAAAAATGCTTATGATCTAAAGTGGACAAGGTTATAGGTGGACATGTTCTGGGACTTTACATCTTAAGCGTTGTCTGGACATGCTTTTATTATTTTCAGCGTACTAAACTTGCAACCAGGATCATTCCAAAATGTGGAAGATTTGTCTGATTGTGTGGGACTTTCAGTTATTAGTGTGGCGGTTGTGACAATTTGTCGTGTGGGAGTTTTCTCCATTTATGTGGGCTAATGGTGTCCTGCTACCAGTAGAGCTCAATTTATATTTAAACGGCATCACAACTGATAACAATTACCTTAACTATGATAAAAATTTATGAATCTATATTACATTGGTCGATTTCGACATTTTAGGTCACAAATCCACAATACTGAGTGCAAATAATACCTTATATGGTTGTAACACCACTGATTTATGCGACCCCGAAAAAAATGAATTACACTCTAGTATCGAATGTTTTCCATCGCTTTTATATGTTTCTCCCTCCTCCTACCCATTGGTGTGTTAGGAAAGTTACCCAAGCAGCACTCCTTTTCAAATTGCACTCCTTTCCAAACCCAATGTGTACGATTTATGGTAGAAACAACTTAAATCATACCAAATGTAAGCAAGAACGCACACACACAAACACACACATACATACATACATATATATACATACTGTTCCACAATTCATACTATTACATAATATTAATATAAAATTTGGCACTGTAACCGCTACCAGGTTATAGAAACATTTTGTAGACGCCCTGTTTCTTTCGTAAAGACAGTGATCTTTATTTTCTGTTTATACTTTATCCTGCAACGCATGTAAGTTCTTTCTTTGGTGGGAATTGCTTCTTTCCCACACAATTGGACAAAGAAGTATTTCATCGTTTTTTCATCCATATATTTAAAACGTTGCTTTCGATGAGAACATTTCAGCGAATGACTAACCATTTCAGTGTCTCTCCCTGACTCATCATATGCACAGTATATATTCTGCAGTTATTTGGAACTGAATTAAGTGCTTTCTTTAATCGCTTATGGAAACATTATAATAGATTAGAGAAATACGGGCTGACCAGATGTTCAGTAACCAAAGCGGCGCCAACTGCGTTGTTTCGTAGCTAGTTATCTGTACTTTCTCACGCCAGTGTTATCGCCGTGTCTAGTGCATTATAGGCAGTTGGCTAAAAATTAACATAAATTATTTTCCGTATTCTGCTTGTATGTGCATACAGGTGAGTTAACTGAGTGATTTTTGGAATGAACTGCCAACACTTTTCCGTTGACCATTGCAACCGGTAGCTTGAGCTTGGATGCTCAAGGAGTTTGACTCCAAGTCTGGAAGCCGTAACCACCCATCTCGCGTCGAGCTTCGAATGTGACTTTTTGTAAAGGTGCACAAGCTATTTAGCCGGTGAAGGACGTTTTCTTACGGCTAGCCCCTACTAGTGAACTTCCAGGTTCACATACCTAGTGCGCTAAAAAGTTATATACGCACCCTCCTACGTCAGCATTCTACTTTGGAGAATTTCTTGTTCAGTTTGCTGAAGATTCACCTTTACGCTGCAGGACTGCACAAAGAGTGGTTACAAATAAATGACGCCCGAATTACCGACCCGAATCGAGACCATTGGTGCTCGAATACTAATAAGATAAATATTTTAATATGTCGTTTCTTTTTCAGTTTAGAACCAAAAAATTTTTTTAAAAAACTTCTCTTTTAGGTGATTTTAATCATATCTTGTGACATATATTTTATTATAATTGTGTGTTTTTTCAAGTTTATTTTTGTCCAAGATGGCACAGGAAGTAGATATGATTACTAAGATAAGTTTACTTTTTAAAGAAAATTTTGCTAGGTTAGAACGAAAACTAGATAAAAATAATGAAAAAATTGAGAGATACATAAAGGAAAGTAAAGTGGATTTTAAAGAAACTTTTGCTGAGGTAAAGAGCGAATTAGGGCAAAAGATAGACGGTTTACGAGATGTGTTTCGTGAAAACAACCAAGGAACACAAAGCGCCGAAAACAAAACACCGGAATGTGAACCCCAGTTACAGTCAGATGTTCCTACTGGATACGAAACACCGGAATTTGAGCCTCAGTTAGTGACTGATATTCCTAATGAAAACAAAACATTGGAATTGAAACCTGAGCTAGAAACTAACACTCCTAATGAAAAGGAAAAGCAGGAATTTAACTCCAACCAGAGACAGGTAGTCTAAACCTACCTCGTAAGGAATCTGGCAACGATTTTATTCATTCAGAATCCAATAACATCCCTAATAGTAGTAGTAGTGACAATCACGAACATATGGTTGCAGACGACAGAGGTCGTAAGCGCACAACAGGTGTCACATACCACAGAGTAAAAAAAACACAAACGAGGTTACAGTTATTGTAATAAGCAAAGATACGAAGATCAGATAAAGCAATACAAAAGATAAATGGAATCAGAACCAAGACCGCACCCGTAAAGGTAGTAACAGAAACGGAAGTAGTCGTAAATCACGATCACGTAATTTGAGTTATCACATACCAGACAGGAACCGCAATTTGAGTGACAACATTAAGCATAAATTTGTACATAGAGGTAACCGCTGTAGGAATAGACGAACAGACTGCAGTTATCAAAGTACAAATAGTAATCATAAAACATAGGTAACCAAGACTTTGTGGGTTGATACAAATTTTTCTCCTAGGAGAGCGACGCATTTCTAAGCAATAAACATGTATTCATTTTCTTCCTTTTTGCTTTTAGTTTTTGATAGAACACCTGGATATGAAGAGAACTACGCATTTCTCTTAAACTCATTTTTTCTTCTAGCTTTTAACTGTTCAGCAAAGACCAGATAACACGTTTTTTTTTCTTTTTCTTGTTCGATAAGGCAGTCGCCAGACTCTAAAACCATTTGTGTTTATGGTTACGAATGACGAACGACACGCAGCTGATTCTTTTCCTTTTTTGTTCTTTACTCCGTGTCGCACCTCAAAATTGAATACCAATGTTGCAAACCTTGTTAATGACTTACTATTAGTTTAATGTTATTGATTTTTCTTGTTTTCATTTTAGATGTTTATTTTAAGATTTTAGTAAATAATTGCGTTATATACGTAGGGGAACCGTACTTATCTAAAACGGTTTGAAATCTTGGCGAGATTTCCGTACCCCCAGCTAGTGGGAGGATATTTTGGCGTTATAATATATATATTTTTATTCTGTTTTAAAATTTAAAAAAATCTTTTAGAATCCCTTCCCACTTTCGAAATTCTTAAATATGTTATTACATGTTATTTAGAATTGATGTTTGATTTTCTTTTACAATTAAAAAATGTATCGAGATGCCCAGGATAAGAAAAATTTTAGTTGTTAATTATATGTACATTTTTACATTTGTGATTGAAACTTAGTATGTAATCTCATGCGTAGAGTATGAAACGTTACTTATAATTAATGCTAAATTTTTCTTCAGTGTAAATCTTAGATTTTCATTTTGAAGTGTTTACTGTAATTTTGTTGAACCTCATTTACGTCATTTACCCGATTTCGACTTATTTGAATTTCCAGGATGTGACATGATATATTTTGTTCGAAGAGAAAAGTTTAGAACGGAAAGAGGGCTAAGCCTTAAACAAGTGATAATAGGCATTTCCTTGTTGGTCAATAGTATGTGCAGGAATGTCGTATGAATAGTATATTCTCCGAACGAAAGCAGTAATCTTTTTATTTTAGAAGGAACTATATGAACAGATATTCTGACGGTGAACGGTCGTTTTTCCCCTCATATTAATATGTATGCGGAAATATGTTTAACTTCTATATTTTCTTGTAATTTCTAATTAACATTTTTTTCGTCTTCTCTAGACCACTGAACGACCGTAGGGAAATTTCTTCGGGTAGGATATTTTATGGGGATGAATATATTTTTTAGGGAGGAAATATTTCCTGGAATTGCAGATCTGTTGCAAAAATGGATGTGGCTAATCCATTGGATATTCCATAGCTAACTGTATTTTCGCCATCAATCGCAAAATATAGTTTTTCATTTCTCTTCTTCCTTTATGGTACCCGTAACTAACATGTGCATTCTTAGGTTAGATTTTTTGAGTATATTTTGATG
Source organism: Thermobia domestica (assembly GCF_964235325.1). NCBI lineage: Eukaryota > Metazoa > Arthropoda > Insecta > Zygentoma > Lepismatidae > Thermobia > Thermobia domestica. Next base: position 70,330,565 of record NC_137457.1, read on the forward strand.
TCTAGTTACATTCCGATGAATAGTTTAATGTTTATGAACCGTAATTCTATTATGTAGATTTGTATGCTAATTTCTTGTAAGGTTTTATATTAATTTTGAGAAAAGTATATTTTAGTTCTAGTATGTCCTAGAAACTATTGGAATTCGATATAGATCCCGAAAAATAAACTTATTTTCTTTCCAACAGCATGAAGCCATAACGTTTTATGAAAATTTCTTTCTATCAATTATTTCATATGTTCGATGACTAAATTTTAATGCGTTAATAATACCAGTTTGAATATTTTGTAGCGAACATGCCTAAGAAAGTTTAACTGTCGTGGTATGACATAACTGTTTCGTAGGGAATTTAATCTGGATAATTCAGACCGACCAGAAAGTTGTAATGTCGTTGACTATATTTTTGTTTGTATCCCTTGTTTTTCTTTTAATTGGTCTCATGTATTTTGTCTTGCGGAGACATATTTTAAGATGCTACGAGAGCATTGGTATCTTGTGTGCTTACACATCTTTTTCCAGGTGGATGAAGTACGTTATGTTCTAGGGAACATACGTGTATTTTACTGAATATTAGTGTTGATATTTCAGTTATGTTTAGAAACATTTTGTAAGTGCCTATGGTTGCAGGCCTTTTCACGTTTCTAGTTTTGCCTCGCAGGTGTCGATGGCATATTTCGTGTGAAAGTACGTGTAGTATTACACATTTTTCCCACCTATGGTTTTGGTCAATTTATGGTGTAATGACCATTTATTTTCAGGAATGTTTGGACTAGTGATTCAACTTCCTTGATTCAGACCTTCGAAAAACTTGGGTCAATATTGTATAATTTCAACGCTTTATTAATAAATTTCTTGCAGATAATACCCACATGTTCTGGTAACCCGACACTGTTTACGTTTTTGGAAGTGAACAACAACCATTGTTCTAGGCCTACGCTAATAATAACTTTGTTTCAGAACGAAACCATTTGTTGTATTGAACATTATTGAATTAAAGTCTCGAATTTTACATGACGAGCTGATGGCATTTGATCTTATGGCGTGCCGAATTTTCTTCATACATAACAACGAAATCACAATCTTTTCTTCGATATGCAGAATCATATTTTTTTCTTGGAATTACTATGAACGTCATTTGTGACACTTAAGTTTATTTTTTTATTTTTGAAAAACGATTTTTCGTTCTTTTCTGCCAAACAACACGAGTCACAGTTATAAAAAAGGACATACAAGTGGAAATCTTATTTTGTTTGTATATTATTGGTTTATCATGTGTTTACATTTTCATTGATTTTACTTTTTCAATGATTTTTATATGTTTCGAATATATCACAATAATATTGGAATTTTTACAATAATTTTAACATTTTAGTACCTTTAATATGTTTGCTATTTGCATATTCATTCATATTCTAATATTTTAAATACAGCTATTTTAAAAAGAAGACATTTACTAACTTTCATTGCAATGTTTGATAATTCTTTAAGTCGTTATTTAAAAAAAATACTAACTTTTGCTGAGATTTTTCATACTTATTGAAGTCAATAATTTTATGAATACTTATTGAGCGTGTAAATTTATTTCATATTATGTCCAATAAAGTGAACGAAACGGAACACGTAAACATTTTACGAAAAGTATTTATGTGTTAAAGAAAAGTAAGAATTAAATAGCCCTATAATATATTTACTCCATATTACACAAAATATAGTGATCGAAACGGAACACTTAAAACATTTTACGAAAAGTATTTACAATGTTTAAAAAGATACTACTGTTTTAAAAAAAGTAACAATTTAAATTGCCCTACAAACGCTTTTTGCGCATTTTTAGTGAAGTTATGATACAGGTGTTGTAACCGTACTTCGTTTCTCACACCAGTGTTAAAAAAAATCCCCTTCAACCCCTCTTCAACTCGTTGGAGAACCATGGAGGATACTCACACAGGAAGACAGCGTGGTTTCAACATGTGAAGAAACGGAAGATAAGGAAACCCAATTGCATAAATTGTTCAAGAGGATCTCATTACTTCATGGAACGCTTGGATTGGACATTGCTCATGCTGAAACCTCATCATGTTGTAATGAGTGGACAACTTATAAAACTATTTTAAATAGCCCTTTTTCAGGTGAAAAACTATTCAAAGTTTATGCACGTAAGTCTCACACCATATCACAGTGTTGCCAACTAACTAATTTTAAATTTTCAGGTGAAAAACCTAATTTTATTCATATTTCATTAGACGGCCAAGGGTTCTCAACCTGTTTACGTGTGCACTTAACAGGTCGTTCCCTTTCAAACACCATATATAACGGCTAAAAGTTATAGAAATATTTTGTGGACGCCCTGTATATTTCGTAAAGACAGTGATCTTTATTTTCGGTTTATACTTTATCCTGCAACGCATGTAAGTTCTTTCTTTGGTGGGAATTGCTTCTTTCCCACACAATTGGACAAAGAAGTATTTCATCGTTTTTTCATCTATATATTTAAAACATTGCTTTTGATGAGAACATTTCAGCGAACGACTAACCATTTCAGTGTTTGTTCCTGACTCATCATATGTACAGTATATATTCTGCAGTTATTTGGAACTGAATTAAGTGCTTTCTTTAATCGCTTATGGAAACATTATAATAGATTAGAGAAATACGGGCTGACCAGATGTTCAGTAACCAAAGCGGCGCCAACTGCGTTGTTTCGTAGTTAGTTATCTGTACTTTCTCACGCCAGTGTTATCGCCGTGTCTAGTGCATTATAGGCAGTTGGCTAAAAATTAACATAAATTATTTTCTGTATTCTGCTTGTATGTGCATACAGGTGAGTTAACTGAGTGATTTTTGGAATGGACTGCCAACACTTTTCCGTTGACCATTGCAACCGGTAGCTTGAGCTTGGATGCTCAAGGAGTTTGACTCCAAGTCTGGAAGCCGTAACCACCCATCTCGCGTCGAGCTTCAAATGTGAAGTTTGTAAAGGTGTACAAGCTATTTAGCCGGTGAAGGACGTTTTCTTACGGCTAGCCTCAACTAGTGAACTTCCAGGTTCACATACCTAGTGCGCTAAAAAGTTATATACGCGCCCTCCTACGTCAGCATTCTACTTTGGAGAATTTCTTGTTCAATTTGCTGAAGATTCACCTTTACGCTGCAGGACTGTTCAGCGTAACAACTGGATTCATCGTGGGACGATCCAGACAACTTTTCCCCAGTGCTAATCCTACCAGTGTGTCAATGGTGTGAGAGAAGCATTTGTATTGATATCTGAACTATAATCACACACACACACACACACACACATATATATATATATATATATATATATATATATATATATATATATATATATATATATAAAGGGCTATATTGCCCGAAAAGTGCAAAGCGTAATTTCAGCGACAAAAATTATTATACACGTTCAGTGTCCAGTGTTGTGTTCATTTCTCTTCGTTATTTTTTTATATAATAGTGCTCTAATAAATAAGTATAGTGTCATTTAATCTAGTGTGATTTCGTTGTATGTATGAGTGATGTTTGTGTGCGTTATGGTCTGGATGACCGTCTGATAGTCCGTGAGGTTTTCGAGACGAGACGCCAGAACCTCTCGGCGCATAATGCTCATCTCATTATTGAGACCGACGAGCGATTTGGAAACAGTTTGTAATCTCTTCTTGGAGAGGTCCTTCATCGTCCTGTCCAGGTAAGTGCAAGTATCACGAAGATACTTATTGGTAGGACCACGAGCCCCGAAAAGCGACCTGATTACACGGAGTGGTTACAGCACTCTTATTGAGAAATGTCTGAATTTTTCAATTTTCTAAAAGTAATAGAAGAAAATTGCTGTTCTAACCCCTTTTAGGGGTGTAAACTCAAAAGTTCATTTTCCTTATGGGAGATTCAATGTTAAATTTTGGGAGCAGTTTTCTCAAATAGTTATTCGTAACGATTTTGCGGCAAATGAGTTGTATTTGTTACAAAATGCAAAAATACTCATTCACAATGCTAGTAAAACCGCCTCAAACATAATTTTTGGGAAGGCCCTCCTTCTGGGGGGCAAGGGGCGTAAACACGTGGTGGATGATGTGTTACCAAATTCCCAAAAATTATTTTCGGAGTGGCACTAAACGTCACATTAATCACGAATGTCACAGAATTAACAGCCTCAATGCTCCTTACATGTAAAAGTGACTGATAATAGGGCTACAGCCCCCTTTCAAAAATAAAAAATTACAAAAATATCCTTAGTAGGGACATACGAGAATATTTTTTTTTATTTTTGATTGTGTCATTGTAGCAAAGGAGTATACGGTTTTGAAATCTGGAATGCTATTTTGGTAACGCAGCGCCTTAGGGGGCACAGGGGGCGAAGCATTAGATGATGGATATTTATAAAAATTCACAATTTTGTTCCCGAAATGCCAGTGAGCGTCACATTTTCACTAATCTCACAGAATTAATATTCTAATGCTCCTTGCATGGCCAGTGTCTTATGTAGGGCTATAGTCCCCTTTGAAAAATAAAAAATGACGATAAATATCCTTAGTAAGGACATACGAGAAGAAGGTATTTTTTGTTAATTAATGAGAAATTTGGCGTCGATGAAGCAAAAGTGTATGTGTTTTTTATATCTGGAATATTATTTTGATAATGTACTGTCTTAGAGGGTGCAGGGGGTGAAGCATAAGTTATTGAATGTTTATAAAAATTTCAAATTTTATTTTGGAAAATCCAATTTGTGTCAGAGTATTCGCAAATGTCACAGAATTAATATTCCAATGCGCCTTGCATGTGCCAGTGACTGATATTGGGCTACAGCCAACCTTCCAAAAATCACATAATTTACGCTAAATATCCTTAACAGGGACATACGGGAAGCAGATAAATATGCTTTACAATTAATGAGCAATTTGGCATTATTGTAGAAGAGTGTTTTAATTTTTTTTAAATTTCGAATCTAGTGTAAAGGAATATCGTCTATCAGTGTAACAGATTGAGGATATAGCTTTGTTGTTTGGCATCACTGGAATACAAATTATGTGTGTGTTAATATCCGCTTCGTTCTTTTAGTCGTAGAAGAGAGCGACAAAAAATGGACTTCTTATGTTATTTATGCGTTGCTTCTCCATTTCTGCACGCTGTCACAGTTTTTATAGATTTGCAGTTGGAATATATGTTCATTTTATACCTCTCTAGGGTTGCGAAATATACCATAGGATTCTGCATGTTGTCAAGCGGCTGATGCTACTGTGTTCAACTGGAATCGTAACTGGGAGTAGGAACTACAATTTTTGTGCGCAATCGTGTATTTTCTACTAAACTGAAAGTGCGCATTCGTCACCAAGTGCTCCGTAAACCATGCGTCAGTGTGTTTGTGAGACAGAGCTGAAATGCAATCTTTAAATTTTACGTCCCACCAATATGCCGGATAAGCTGAAAAATAAATTCGTAGTGAGAGCGAACCACTGAGAAACCGAAGTTTTACTCTAAGACCTAGATAAAAGCAAAGTCGTATCTAACATGTCCGAAAACACCTACATACCGAGTTCCATCCAAATCGTTTAAAACTGTCATAAAAAGGGCACATCCCATATACACTATAATACCAAGCTAAAAACATATATGCTATTCGTACACAGCCGAGTACCACTACACCTCTGCAAGCCGAGTAAACTACTACAAGCCGAGTATTATCGAAATCGGTTAAAATTGTCTTCAAACGGACGCACCCCACATAAACTATAAGACCTACGTAAAAATAACTATCATAGTCGGAACCAGCATGTTCAAAGACCTCTCTATGCCGAGCTTTGTGGAAATCAATTAAAATTGTCATAGAAATAGCGTATCTCACATAAACTATAAGAACTAGAAAAATAAATGGCATTCGGAATCAGCAAGTTCGAAAATCCCTATATGCTAATGTTCATACAAATCGGCTGAAATTGTCATAAAACGGGCATATCTTACATAAAATACTTGGCTGAAGTAAAAATAAATATGATATTTTTAATCAGCATTTTGGAAAACTCATGTATACCGAGTTACATCCAAATCGGTTACAATTGTCATAAAAAGTGCGCATCTCACATAACTGTAAGACCTAGGTAAAAATAAATAAGGTATTTGTAATCAGCATGTTCGAAAACCCCTATAAACTAAGTTTCATTCAAATTGGTTAAAATTGTTACAAAAGGGTGTACCCGACATAAACTGTAAGGTAATAACTTCACTATACACCATAGTCATAAAAAAAAGCAACAACACTGCCGCCAATGTCATACTCGTACTGCTCCTGTGTGTTATCGAAACCAAAACTTGAACAGTAGTCGGAATCGGAATTGTAATCTTTTTGTGCATGGTTGTTATTTCCACTAAATGGGAACTGTAATTATATTGGGCATGGGCTACCAAGTGCCCCGTAAACAATGTGATTCTTAGTGAGTGTGCGTGTGTATGTGTGTGTCTGTGTGTGTGTGTGTTCCATCATTCGTATTATTGTTGGTACCTGCATATGGTTTAACACCTTCCAGTTGGGACCGAAAAAATGTTGGGAATTTTCCGCTGCCAACAATTTTTAAGCCTACAGGGGCTTTGTGCCGTCCCCCTGAGCCTCCTCGCCGTAATTCTGGAAGGTCCTAATAATTATAGAAAAATGTAAGAATTTGTGTAAACCGTGTGTATGCTCTGCCGAATTAGCTGCCTCCAAAAGGTCTCACACTCTAACTAAAAAATGATGTGTAAATATGACGCATACAGCATCTATGCACTGCCCTGCTTACGGTATGGAGAAACGTAAGGGGAGTGGAGTTAGGAGGTAGTCTTTCGGGGGAATAAACAAACAACTAAATTTTCACAGTGCTTGTTGGTACCGATACAACCTTGAAATACAACCTTCGTTTGCGCAGTCGCGTCAACTCCCAGTGGCCAGCCTGTCATATGACATAGTAAAAAGCAGAAGGTGGGTTGAAATCAGGGGAGGCATTGATCACAATTGTAGAAACTTATATATATATATATATATATATATATATATATATATATATATATATATATATATTTACAACTCGTACTTCCAGAAACGATGGGAACAGAATCAAAGATTGTGATAAATGAATGGAAGAGAGGCTAGCGTAAAACATATACACAGCGCATGATCTTATCGGGACACAATTATTGTTTCTATACACACATGTAGATCGACTTTCTTTTGCTCCAGATACGAAGGTCTGGGACCAATGTCTGAAGTGAAGGTCATTTCATTTGAAGAAGAGCAAAAATAAATATTCATACATAACTACATACGATATGTTCCAACTTTCACACTACTTTACTTCTATCGTTTGTCAAACAGCTCTTTAGTTTAAAAATAATAATAAATCCTTAGAGGTACACTAGAATAGTCTAAGATTGAAGACTTACAAGCACATTTGCAAATCATAGATTCATACATAACAACATACGATATGTTCCAATTTTCACACTACTTTATTCTATCGGTTGTCAAACAACTCTTTAGTTTAAAAATAACGATAAACTAAATATTTATTTTAACTTTTAACAAATAAAATCTCTCAACGGTAGTTTACTAATATGTCATATACAGATTTATTAAATTAATTCAAACATATGGAGTAGGAAAGACGTAAGATGTATGGGTTGGCAAAGGACAGGCAGTGGCCGCATCCCTTGATTGTTGGTGGGGGTGATAGGACTAACTACGTATTGTGTGAGTCTCAGTAGAATAGTAGTGCACCTCTGTTGACCAAGCAGTCATAAACTAAAATAAGTTAACTCTAAAATCCAAAGAGGCCAAATTATTAAAGCTGGAGTATTAGTTGTTAGTGAGGTGAAAGTGGTAAGTGTGCTGAGTGTGTAGCGATTAATAACATTTAGGTGACGGTCAAAGTGATATAATCCTACAAAATTTACGGGAAACCTCATTCTAGAAAGGAAGAATTTTAAAAAGAATATCCTCGGTGACAGGTCCCACGTACAGCTGTCCGAACTTTCGATGTATCGATTGATAAATATTTTTAAGTATCCAAAACTTTTAAGATCGATTTTCAATATTTTTCAATATTTCGGTATTTTTCAGCGTCACGATATTACGATTCCTCGATACTTTTAATGCTTTAATATATTGTGTGTATTCTATTGGTCTTAACGGTAAGTTTGGATATATTATAATTAGCTTTCTGTACTTTTTGGGATACACGCACCGTAGGAGCAGTGACGACATCAGCTTTACTTTCTTGGAAAAGGGTGTATGTGTGTGAATAGGCAGATAAATTATTGGAACCCCAGTCATATTTTCGTGTACAGAAAAAGTGTTGTATGATAATACAGCATGCCTGCAGGGGGCTTTTCACGAGGACGGAAGGCGGACGATGTGATCGGAAGGCTCCTTTCTCCTGCTCCCTTCTAGTGTGGTCACTGCGTAGCAGTGATAAAGGTATTCGATTTTTGTTCCAACAATGGACGAAATTAATATATAGAAAATAAAATACGAGAGAGGACGAAATACTGTACAAGCGTACAAATCATAGGGACTGGAAAAACATTAGACTCTAATAATAATAACAATAACTCAAAAAATAATTTCTTACGATGTGGAAACTTTGCATCACATTTTTAACCTTGCTATGGCACTCTGGCGCCGCGGTACGCCGGTTGCAGATCACTCGTCTAGTATACTGGGTGCATCAAAAACCGGAACTTTGTAATGATAAATATAAAACAACAGAAAAAGGAAAGTTGTTGGAAATAGAAGGTTTTCTATTTGAAATCTCGAATTTATTATAATCGCACCAGCCGTTTCCGATCCACACTGTAAGCAGGCCAAAGTTAAACGTTGATAGTGTTTTTCTGTTTAATCTTAAGGATATACGAGTATACCGTATATATCGTATATAATACTCATTCTCAAAGCTGCTTCAAGATAGATTCCGGACGATGTCAGGACGAAACAGGTCTGGACTTTGGAAATACATTAATAAGGCGATGATTGTAACTCACACTGTTCGATAACTCTTTTTATGTTCAGAATAAAGTCGAAATCCCAAAATATATATCTTGGCTATGTCACTGATTTAGATACAATGAAAACAATCAGTAGGATTTTATTGATTATAAATCTCACGACCACGGCTGAAAACTACAACATGATTGCTTAATATGATGCTTGATTTATTGATTAATGCTAATGAACTAAACCTTAAGAGAACAACAGAAACGGTAATAAAAATGATAAAATTATCGTCTTCTTTAACTAATAAGGACAGAATTCTGCATTGATAAACAAGGAGGAGGGAGAACATAAATCTTTGATTTTTTATAAAAGGTACGGACCATCGCACTAGACTTTGTCGCTCCAATTTCCTAAACTGTTAGAACACAGTTAATATTGAAACTTGCATTTGGGAAATAGAAATTAAATAATTTCTTTTGGAAAACTTAATTGAATAAATTTCACCCTTCCTCCCCAAAAATTTAATTTGTCTAATATATACAGTACGACATGCGACTTCCATCTGTTTGGGCCGCTAAAATGACATCTCAAAGCAAGCGCTTGAACTCGGACGAGAACTGAAAGGAAGAGTGGAAGATTGGCCGCTATTACACACACTGGATTTCTGGGAACAGGAAATCCTTCGGCTCAAAATACAGTGGCATAGTTGTGCTCAGGCGTCTGGTAATTACTTTTGAAGTAAGACTTTGATTATACCCACAGTGTCATCTTTCACCTTTTATTTGAACAATCCTCGTATATCAGACTTAAATATAAAAAAATCAATACATTCTTTGTATCGAGTTTAGTTAGAGAGAACGATGAGAAGCAAAACTTGGCTGCCGTAATGGTTCTCTGTTGATGAGAACTGCTTCTTAAGTGTTATATAATGATCCTACATTTTTAAATCGCCAATATTTAATTCGATAAATTTGTGTTTTTCTATCGCAAGCATGCAAACTTTTAAGTAACCCACAGTGCTTATAATATGATCAAGCAAGCAGGTGGTGGCAACGATCCTCCAGACCCCTGGAGGTGCGATGAACCTCGAAACTGTTTTGCACAGGGCTTGGGTGTTATTCTAGTGACGAGAAAACTTATTTAGGAAGGGACCAAAAAAATAGAAACACTTTGGGGAGGCCAACATTCAAAGAAAAAGAAAAAATACATGATCTATACATTTTCTTAAAAAAGCTTCTTGTAATACTAAGTTCAATGATTGAAAGTCTATAAAGTTCAAGTGGTAAATGAAATTTATACAGCATTTCTACAAGTTTCTCACAATACTGATTAAAGTAGGTTTCACGGATTGTCAGAAGTGAAGTTACATTCTGTAGATCAGGACTCATATTGCGGACCTGATAGAATGCTTCAGCCGGTGGTATATGGCCAATGGGCCGTAGTTTTTCCATCAATTTTCTAGTCCACAGATGGATAAGACAAAATCGGTTCCCTCACCACTGTGCCAAGTTGCTGCACAATTAATATCTGGGACAGACTTTAGTGATGTACTGGAAACTTTTGATTACTTTTCTAAGGTGTTAACATGTCTGCACTCCTATTGTTTGCGGTCATGGGTCATAGAATGTTTTCTTCCTTTATTTGCAGTAACCATAACGACTAGCGAAGCTTGGGCTCTACACCAATCACGGAAATGTTTGGCTTTACCACTGATACATTAAAACATGTCGGTATACGATTCGTGGAGACTTGTTTCGAACACACGCTTGAGGAATCGTCAAACACCAAAGGTTCACCAACAATATTGCCAAACTTTGGAGACGTGCTGAACAATTTAGTTTCGCAAAAACCACATAATAAATAAATCTAAAGATACTGTATCCTCGTGAGATATTGTCCATACAGCGCGGGAGATGATAGAAACAAAGCTTCATTCATAGGAATTGTCAACCGACCCCCTCACGTTCTATGGGGTGAAAAATTATATTTAGGTAAACTAGGGAACGTAGGCAGTGTGGAATGATATTACGAGTGTTCGATAATTCCTGATGTAGAAGATAACTTCCACTTTCCCACATATGCTCCTTCCACTATAGTGCACTTCCCTCAACAATATTCTAAATCAATTGTTCTCAAAGTCGTGTCCGCGGACCCCTAGATGTCCACGACGCTTAAAACTTGAAATGTAATATAATGGAACTCACATCAGTTATGCAAGAGTAGTTTTAGGATTAAAAAACTGTAGTTGTGGGCGGTACGAGTACAAAACAATAGCTATTAATCATTTCTAGTCCTCAAGGATTTTATTGATTTTTCAGGTGACAAACTCTTTGCCGAAATGACAGTTCTCTAAAACAATTGAGAAACATAATAATGTTTAAAGCAAAATATTGACCAAATAGAAATATGATTAAATGTCAGATAACTCAAAAATAATTGAAATGAAGTTTTGACATTGAAAAATCACATAATGTCGGACATGCTCCACCAACGCCGGAAGGATGGCAACCCTAATTTCACTGAAATTACTTGTGAAGAAATATACATGTTCTATTTCGGTATTTCACAAACACTTCTCATTTACTAATATTGATATTATTCAAATGCTTGACAGAGGTGGGCATTCTTTACTAACACGCTGAAACACAAAAACTATATCTCCAATTTAGATTCAATTCCAGATCTCGGATACAACTTAAAAAAGATTTAGATTATGATTCTGATCCGATCACTTCCACCTCACAAGTCGGCAATTTTGTTATATAGTAGGCATATGCACGTTCGGCACAAGACGCGGATTAGATTCCCGGCGGGAACTCATGTGCTTCGATTGTCACGTTAATCAGCAGGTCCACGTCTCATATATCCTCGCTGGTGAAAGGGGCGCTCAGCTGAAATCAACAACATTCTGTGTGGGAACTGAAGGGGTTAGGACATAACGAGAAGGCGGAAGTTCATGTCAAATGATTCAGTTCTCAAAAGGCATGTTAAAATCCTAACCAACCAAACAACCAAGCTGCAGAGGCACATGAGATGTTCATGTACATTCACCAGAACAAAAGATACATTAAACAACTTATTTTTTCCAGGGCACGGGAGCGGTAGTGAATATTGAGAAACGCACTATGTTATGAAACATTATATAAAATACATGTTTTAGATAAATGCTAATCTAAAAAGTTAATTTCAGAGACAGATTAAACATTTACGTATAAGATGTTTATCTCACAAGGAGACATACTAACCGTTTTGAATGAAACTTTGTAGACTTGTAAAATTTCGAAAAATAATCGACTCGTATTTTTTTATATTTCGTCAGTGGTGAAGCTTTAAGAGTAGAAACAAACTTTGAACCCTAGAGTTGATCTTCAAGCGTAGAGAGAAAACAATTATTTAATGTAGAAAAAAACATACTGCCAGGTGAGGGAGTTTCAGGACAGCGGATTCAGAATCTGACGTCAAAATTAGAAAATGCAAAATGGTGGATGCAATATGATGATTACAATTACAAACTTTTCTGGTTTGAAATGGTCTGCAGGTAGCCAAGAACAATTATAGTTTCTCAGGGGTTACTGCGAGGAGGATACAGAACGATTTGGAACACCTTTCTCTACTTATTTTAACGAGATGCTTGATTAAAGTAAATCTCTATACTTCTCACTATTAGGGTGCTTGTTTATAATAAGTCTTCTCGCTTGTGAATATGTCCGAGTTTCATATATCCTCACTTGTTATAATTACGAATTTATTGAAAAAAACGTTTTACAGTATTGATATTCCGCAAGAGATTTGTGATGCATAAACATAGTTTACACAACGCACGCCTTATTACAGCAATACCTGTGCACAAATTAAAAAATGGTGCACAATCTTTTAAATAAAATGTTACGAAATTGTCAAACGTAGGACGTTTTTCTTACAAATAAACGCTTTCTTATCCTAGATACCTATATATTTGCAAATGTGGGTGAAGAAAACCCTTTATGAATCAATGGTTGGATCTTTATTACGAAGATGTTAATTTATGTTATAGAGAAGGACAATGTCAAAAAAGTCCCAAGAAAATTTTCCAGGGTCTACAGAAAATAAATCAAGATGCTAAATGCAATTCATCCCACAGGAAATGTTTCTTATTTGAGATAATCTTTTGAGGTTTAATTTGGGATTCAAATATAGTATAAATCACTTAAATAAGCACCCGATTAGTGAGAGGTGATATGAGTCACTTTCAATAAGCACTCCGAGTAGTAAGAGCCGAGGGGTTCACTTTCAAGGAGCATCCCTAGTAGTGAGAAGCGAGGCGACTCACCTTACATAAGCCCCCCGAATAGTGAGAGAGTCAGAATGTCACTTTAATCAAACATGCCGCTAAAATAAGTAAAGAAAGAGGTTTCAAATTGCTTTGCAACCTTCTCGCAATAACGCATGCCAACTAAGATGGTTCTTGACTAACTGTAAACCATTTGAAACCAGAAGACTCTTGTAATTGTAATCAAAATATTGGATCCGCCATTTTTATTTTCTAAAATTGTGACGTCAAATTCTGAATCAGCTGCCCTAAAGCCTCCTTCGGAGTATGTTTTCTTCTATATTAATTAATTACTTTCTGTTTATGCTTCAAAAACTTCCCTAACGTTCAAAGGGTTACCGAGGGACTTTAAATCCGTGCCATGGCCGAAATTTTTAAAAAAATAAGTGTCCATTCTTTTTCCATGTTGTACAAATCTGCAAAGTTTCATTCAAATCAGTAAGTTACACTTCCGTAAGTTTCCTTGTTAGAGACTCATTCACTAGTGTAATAATGATGGTCACAAGAATTGCCTTACACAATGACCTGCTTTATTACAAGAATATCTTCTACTTCTAGAATTTACATACAAACCGTGAATACAAAGATGTCACAGTCATTTTCTAATGTGCAATCTTGGTACTGAGTGCTCATGTTTCAGTGTAATTAAGTTGTCACTTAAAGTGACACATCTGGAATCCATTTAAATTCATATGGTCAGTACAAGAGCCTTATCAAAAGCATACCCGAAAAGCAATTCCAGTGTCAAATATTGAACGTCTAAGTACTTAGCAAGAAAATGAAAAAAAGCTACACGTTAGAATTCTCAGCATATCCTATTTATGTTTCTGTATTTACATTTTTTCTTTCAAAACAATTCAGATCTTATGATTTTCCTTACTATCGACAAACTTGATATAAAAAGAGTCTCACTTTCGTGAGATTGTTTCTACGTCATCGTCACGCACAAAGTAAATTAAGTGTTTGAATGGCAGGAGCGTTAATCAAAAAGGTGGATATATCCTTCTGAGGGTTTATTAACAAGTGCATCGAGCACTTGTGGTCATAGCAAACTTCAAACTGCCTCTCGCCCGTTTACAAACGAGTTGTTTCTTTCGCAGTAAAACTTGTTTCAAATACCTACTTCTAATCCGATAAAGCGAAGTGGAGACCAAACAGAGTGTCTCCTGGTTTAACGCGGTTGTCAGATTTAAATAGTACTGTAAGGAGTTAATTTGACGAAAATCTGGTAAATTAAATATAAACAATTATGTAGTTTCTTTTTACAGACTTAAATTCTTGTAGACCATTTTCTCCAAAACTGGGTGTACTTATCTACTTTGTGCTATTATTCTACACTGTAGATAACTGAAATATTGTAACACTATAGAGATCCTAATAGAGCCTACAATTCTGTAAAACAATGTTTATAATGAGTGTGTGTGTGTGTGTGTGTGACATTAGATCATCCAGATATGTTATTGATACCAGTACCATTTATATCTTGCAGGTGATGTTGGCACCAGAATTCATTAAATATAGTACGTACCAAAGGTGTTCTCAAGAAACTGTCAGAAATAGTGACATAAGTATTTAAAAACTAACTAACTAACTCTATGGCCTATGGAACCCGGAGGTTCAGTGCCGCATTCACAAAAGCTCTCTACTGACTTCTCTCCTTAGCTATTTTCCCTCCGCAAATATAAATAAATGCATTTTGATCTCACTCTCGTTTTTGTATCTCGTCTAGGTTTTTTAAGCACATTCCGTTCCAACAAGTCGGTCTCCCAACTCGGAGCCAACAAGTGCGCAAATACGCGTATAGGTAAATGTGTGTTTGTCTGTGTGTGTGTGTGTGCATTAATATTTGTTTCACTGGTTTCTTCGTAGAAGAGTGAACTCGGAAAACAGACGGACTTTGTATGTTATCTATGCGCCACTTCTCCATTTCTGCATGTGGTCATAATATTTCCACTTGGGAGTTAGAACATTTCTTTCGTAGTTTGTTGCTGCTGTGAAACAGCCTTTCTTGCGTAATCTTGAAATGTCTGCCATGTTCGTAGTCGGATCCAGCTTCTCCTGTGCTCTACAATGTTCAATACTAGTTGAAATATGTGTTCAAATTTCCACTTCTGTTGTAGCCTTTTGTAGTCTATGGGCTGCTGCTGCTGGTCTTGTAATCAATCCGAACCGGGAGTGGGAGATGAACTGTAATTTCTACTAAAATGGAACTGCTCATGCGTAATCAAGTGTATATGTGTGTGAACGAAGAATAGGCTATTGTCTTCTATAATGCTTCGAAAACAGTGATTGTAACATCCTAGTCTTTGCGTAGTCTGCTCTCGGGTACCGGTTCCGGTACTGGAACTTGACTCGGAGCTGGAGCAGGAACCTGGAACAATTTGCGCATGCGCCACAAAGTGTTCAGTAAACCTAGTGTGTGTATGTTTCCGCATTCCTATCCTTGTTGGTACCTGAATATGGTTTAACACCTTACCAGATCGGACCGGAACAATTGTTGTGACATTTTCCGGCACCATCAATTTTAAGCCTGCAGAAACGTCGTTGAAACCACCTGGGCCTCCTGGCCGTGTTTTAGGAAGATCCCAATAATTATAGAAAAATGTGAGAATGTGTGTAAATTGTGTGTATGCTCTGCCGAATTAGCTGCCTCCTGATGGTCTAACACTTTAATTAAAAACGTATGGCGCTTACCGGATCTATTGGTACTGCCCTTTATACGGGATGGGGAAACTAAGGTAAGAGGAAAGAGGTGGTGAGATGTGCGAGGGAATAAACACACATGTAAGTGTGCACAGTGCTTGTTGGTACAGATACAGCCTTGGAATTTTCATTTGCGCAGTCGCGTCCACTCCTAGTAGTCTGCCTGTCACATGACATAAGTAAAGGAGAAGGTGTGTTGATATCAGAGAAGGTGTTGATCGCAATTGGAGAAACGTGTATGCATATGTTTAAATATCATACTTTAAGGAACGATGGGAACAGAAACAAAGATTTTGATATATGCATGGAACGAAGGCTAGCCTAAAATATATACATAGCACATGATCGTATCGGTATACAATAATTGTTTCTATCTCTACACGCAGTTCGACTTTCTCTTGCACCAGATAAAAAGATCTGTGTCCAGTCTCTGAAAGGAATGTTTATTCATTTTAACAAGACCTAAAACTGAATATATGTTTAAAGGTATGCTATAATGGTCTTAGATTGATAAGACTTACAAGTATATTTGCAAATCACAGATTCATACGTAACTACATACGATGTTCCAACTTTCACACTATTTTATTTCCTTCTTTTGTCAAACAACTCATTAGTTTAAAGATAATAATATTCTAAATATTCATTTTAACCTTTAACAAATAAAATCCTCACAATCGTAGTTTACCAATTGGCCCTATACTAATTTTTTCAATTAATTCAAACATGTAATTGGAAACACGTAAGATATCTGGGTTGGCAAGGGACAGGCAGCGACTGCAGCTCGTGACTGTTGCTGGGGATGATAGGGCTAAATATCTATTCTGTAAGTCTCAGTAGAATAGCAGTATGCTTGTATCGAGCAAACGGTTATAAAGTAAGATACGTTAAGTCTAATTTCGATAGAGGACATATTATTAAATCTCGGCTCTATGGTGAAAGTGGTAAGTGGTAAGTGTGTTGAGTGTCGTAAGTAACTACATTCAGGTGACTTTCAAAGTGATGAAATCCTACAAACTTTACGGGGAAACGACATCCTCGACGACGAAAAGTGGTTAAAAGAAAATCCATTGTGATAGGTCCCACCTACAGCTATGCGGTATTTCGATATGTGGATTCAGAGATATTTTTCAGTATCGAAAACTTTTAAAATCGATGTATTTAATATTTCGATATTTCAATATTTTTCAATATTTTGGTATTTTTCAGTATCACATATTACGATTTTTCGATAGTTTTATTGCTTTAATATATTCATGTTTAGCAGTATTTCGATATTTTCAAGTTAACGTCTTCAATCACAGATACTCATCTGCAATCGTACGAATTTATTTAGTTGTGACTTTGTATCGTAGAAAATCATATTTGTATATTTTTAAGTTGGAGTGCTATAAAACATACATATGACGCTTTGTAAGAATAAAGTAGCTACGTGTATTTATGTTTATAACTCCAAGCAGCATAATCGAAAAAATAAAGAAAACCTGTGAATTTCAGTATATTTATTATCTAGTGCATTATATATATTAGTATCGTTCAACTATCAAAATATGACCAAAATATGTTAAAGGTGTCAACCAAATGCGGTTCTAAGGATAAACTACGACAGTAAAGAATAACGTGGTATTGCTTCAAAGAAACAGACGTAAAATTTTCTCTTGTTCTGACTGTTGAGAACATAAACAAAAACAGTTAGTAACATTTCTTCTCTCGGTTTGATATCACAAAACTTCTAACTTTAAGAACCTGAGTTACCCCCCGAGAAGGGTCCGGTGTCTAATTGGTAATATTTATTATGTCCTTTATTTCTCTTGTATTTTATATGTGTTTCAGTTTGTATGCAATTCATCAGGACGGTATATATTTTTCTCAATACAGAAAAACATCCTTCACTTAGCTAATTTGAAACGTTTTGATTTCGGACACCCAACCTAACTTCATCTCTGGTAGTTTTTGTCTTCAGTTTTCCTTTCTTTCTTTACGTAACTGCAACACATTCATCCTTTCGTTTCCACAATTAATTCAGATTTGCGATAGTACGTGGTTACTTGGAAATTTTTTCTCCCATGTTACCTCACTAAGTTGAGTTCATCACTGATCTTGGAGGTGAAGGAATGGATAAGAGTAAATATTATAGTAGATTTATTACAGTATACTCTTCTCAATTCCGTACCAGAGTATCAATGTTTCCCTCTCCACATATCTTCATTTTCTACAAGTTTTAAACTATGTAGTAATCGAAATTAATCGGTACCTGAAGATGTAGGGAAACGTAAGAGTGATAGGCAAAATTTGGCT
Source organism: Thermobia domestica (assembly GCF_964235325.1). Taxonomy (NCBI): domain Eukaryota; kingdom Metazoa; phylum Arthropoda; class Insecta; order Zygentoma; family Lepismatidae; genus Thermobia; species Thermobia domestica. The sequence continues at coordinate 70,348,843 of NC_137457.1, forward strand.
TATATTAATTTGTCACTACAAGAAAAAATATTTATTATTTTTATTTTGGCAAACCCAGCTAATATTTTCTTTATTTATCGACTTCTACACTAGTTTTCCATACTTTAATCTGAACTCTTCTAAGTTTCTGCAGCGTAGGATATTTTTTTATTACAGATTCTAAATTAAGGGACCACACCATCCTTTCGGTAATTAAGGAATCTCCAATGGCATGGACCGGACACTGCGGGTGTAGTGTGATTTCATAAAGCCTTTGTTTTTCTGAAAATCTCGTTCTGGGACTTCTTTCGCACTTTGAGATATATGCTATAGTTGGCCAACTGTTTCGGCATATTGAACATTATATTTGGCTCTTCTACAATTGGTTTTAACATAAAAGACTCTGTTCTTCATTTCTTTCATCCAAATACATCAGTTGAAAATTAAAATTACTTTGTTGTAGTTGAAACAAAAAGGAATAACAATGAACAATAATTAGTACACAAAAATATGGACACATTACTTTTGTTTTTAAAGTAAGAAAATCTCCTCCAGTGCTTTACCAGGAGGTATGGTTCCTAGTATTGAAGCTACATCACATCTCTGCACCGACATGCTTATTCTTTTATTAGGGAGCTGGTTGCTCTTTCATTACCGGATATCTGTGTGATGCTTTTCCCTACTTCCTTTATGATTTTTATGCCTTCCCTTCCCTACGAGCCACCGGATTCATCTACAACTGGTACGAATTGATATTTTCCCATAAGGTTGTTGTATTTTCTTCCTTTCTCTATCTCCTTCTGACCTCCTGCATTGCCCGGCTGGATTGAAGAGAAAGGAAGGTTGGAAGGTGCAAAAATGTATGTACATGTGAAGTCCCAAATTAAGGCTTTACCTTTCTTCCAAGCAATTAAGAATATCCCATCTGGTCCTTTTCCATCTGTTCTACTACACCCATTTTGCTCCCTTATTGCCGGTACACCTGCGGAGATGAGTGCTCTCACAATGATGTCGTTGCTGTTCGAGTATCGAGGACGTCTACCTGTGCTTTTTATGCAGGACAGACCATGTAGTCCTTTTTTGTCAACAGGATCTTTGCACGATTAGCATACATGCGGTTCGCAAATATCTGCTCCCAGTCTTAACGCAATTCCTATTCTAAAAGATTGATCATTCAGGTGAAAGACTAAGGGACGTGAGGGCAATGTTTTGAGCAAAGTACATGCCTCAATGGTCCATGCAGCGATCAGTCTGGCCTTGTCTTCTGGGTTGTAGGAAGACTGTAGTAAAATTGAAAAATTTGATTGTATGATAGGTTCTTCCCATGTGGATTGTTTAGCCCTGAAACTGGAGTCAGATATTTGGTCTAGGAATTAATTCGTGCGGTTTTACAAAAGATGGCGTAACTAGCTTATTGTCCCATAGTTTCGTTGATCCAAACATGCGTTGAAAACTACTGTCATTGAGCATCTTGTTTAGTATATGTCAGTTGCTTGAAGCGGAAACAACAACATTTTTTCTTCAACTTAAAATTGCGCATTTTGTGCCTGATAAAGTGTTTTTGCGGGGAGTTATTCTTCATTGCTTTAACATAAAGAAAAGTGCTACCGCAAGTCATCATATTTTAGTGGAAGTGTTTGGTGACCATGTTCTAGCTGAGCGAACGTGTCAGAAGTGGTTTGCACGGTTTAAAGGTAGTGATTTCAGCTTGGAAGACCAAAAGCAATTTGGACAGCCAAAAGAATTTGAAGATGAAGAATTGAGAGCATTGCTTGATCAGGATTCGTGTCAAACGCAGGACGAACTTGCAGAAGCATTTGGAGTTGAGCAAACAACAGTTTCCAAACGTCTCAAAGCCACAGGAATGATTCAAAAGATGTCTTATTGGGTTTCACATGAATTGAAAAGAAAGACGTTGAAAGAAGAAAAACCGTTTGCGAATTGCTGCTTCAAAGACAGAAAAGGAAGGGATTTTTGCATCGAATTGTAACTGGTGATGAGAAGTGGATTCATTACGAGAATCCTAAACGAAAAAAGGCCTGGGTGAAGCAAGGTGAACCAGGTCCTTCACAACCGAAACGAGATATTCATTGTGCAAAGGTTATGCTGTATATATGGTGGGATTTGAAACGTGTGGTGTACTATGAACTTCTGAAACTTGGTGAAACTATTAATGGACACCGCTATCGACAACAATTAATGCGTTTGAAGCAAGCTCTGGCCTGAAAACGACCAGAATGGAATAACAGGCATAATAAACTTATTTATCAAGATAATAACGCTCGACCACATGTCGCAAAACCGGTCAAAACCTATTTGGAAAAAGTCGGATGGAAAGTGTTACTCCACCCGCCATATTCACCAGACACTGCTCCGTCTGACTACTACTTGATCGATTGCATGAATAACGATTTGATTGGACAGCGGTTCACTTCTTCAGAAAATATCGAAAAATGGATCTTTGATTAGATTGCGTCAAAAGATGAGGAATTCTTTCGACACGGAATCCGTAAATTGCCTGAAAGATGGGAGAAAGTAGTGGCTAGCGATGGACAATATTTTTGTTAACGTATTCATTTACTTTGTTTTTGAAATAAAGCTTCAATTTTTATTAAAAACCGCACGAATTAATTCCTAGACCAAATAAATCGGAGCCCACCAACAACGACCATATGGACGAGCAATCTTGAACTTCAGAATCCCAGTGGAGATTGTTGTTCTGTTGGAGAAGTATTTTTATTAGACATTGGAGCCGTAGAGTGACTCCAAGAAGGCGGGAATAGCCAAATCTAAGGTTCTTCGAATGCTTAATCCACAAAGATTAACTGCAAGATATGTCTGAATCCATGTGCTACCGTCAAGGACACAATTTAGGTTAGTGTCCAAACCAGATTTTTTTCTGTTGTAATATCTTTCTAATAAATCCTCTTCTTTCCATGAAGGTGAACAACGCAGGAAATATAATAATCTTGGGATGTAAAATGATGTTCTTAGTAAGTAAAAGGCAGAATAAGCAGATATTGATGATAGATGTGAGAAATGCATGTCTAACTGGTTAACCTTCTCAGTTAATAGAGTTCTTCTTGTTTCAGCTGAGGGAGCAGCTCCAAGGTGGAAAGTGTTTGATGGCGTCATGAATTGGATACCTTGAGCTACTTGGTTGTATGAAGAAAACAGTGTACGCTTTTGTTCATTTGTAGTTTCAAGAAAGCTGATTTCGCATTTCGAGAAATTTAGTTTCAGACCAATTGTAGCTGCCTGTGTGTTGATCATTTTCAATGAATTAATACAATAGCCGGATCTCCATTTATTGCACTATCATCGAGGTACCAGATTTTTAAGTCTGTCTTGATATTATTGACTATAGGCTCCAATGTTACGGCAAATAATGCTGGAACTAAAGGATCACCTTGTTGAACTCTTCTGATAAGATTATATCTTTGCCATAATATAAATTCTAGCTTGCTGGCTTCAGCATAGCTTTGGTGTACACAGGGACATATCGAAGGAAATTTTTCTCTGACGATAGATAGCATTGTATACCTGTCTATTTCATTGAATGCGTCCCTAAAATATATTTTAAAGAAAGCTTTGGGCACCTGGTGATGGTATGAGTAATAGATACGTGCTGTATGTGCTGCCGCTTGAGCTCCATGTTGAATGCCTGCTCGAAGTTGGTGTGGAGCAAGGAATTGGAGTAGTGGTTGTTTAATCCTCCCACAGATAATCTTGGATGCAAGTCTGAATTTGAAGTACCTCCGATCCTGAGAAGGAGAATAGAGAGTGGAAGGACAGATGGAGGAAATAGATATCCAAGAGATAGCACATAGCTTTTATAAAGAAGTATGTAGAGGAGAACACCACGCCAACAGGTCTTCAGATCAATCAGTGAGACATAAAAAGCTAATTAATAAAGTAGAAAAGTAGCTCACTGGGGACACCATAAGAAGGAGAACCAAAGGAGTGGAAGACAGGGAGAAAGGGACTGAAAAAGAGTGAAAATTAAGGACAAGTTATCTACATTTGTGAGAGAAGTGATGAGACATCTGGACAATTGGTAAAAGAAATTTGGTGTGAAACAGAGAAAGTTTGAAGAAAATGAAAAGAAACTAGGATGGACTGAGCACAAAGAAGTAAGTGCAAATAGCGTAATAGTAACTGGAGATGTAAAATTAACAGACCAAATAAAGACATGTTTGGAATTAAGCTAGAGGTTTAAGCTATAGGTGAGAAAAAGGAGAGAAAGAACCATATTGGTCAATATTGTTGAAAAGGCAATGTTGCCAAGCACTAAAAGAGAGTGCGTCTTTAAAACAATAGAAAAAGAAATGGAAAATAAGGTTATGAGAAAATAGAAAAAAGGAGAAAGTGTTGAAGTCCCTAATTCTGATATGGGATAATAAGTATACATGATTGGTGAGTGAAAAACTGCTAAGCATAGCTTAGAGACAGAGCCTGGTAGTAGAGATCGTAATGAACAGGCAGGAACAGAATGTGTAAGGAGGAGGAAAAATTTAATAACATTTTGAAGAAATGTAAATGATTGTTTTGGAATATGGAAATTGACTAAGAGACATTTGGAGAAATTTGCTAAAACAATTAAGGACGTGAAAAGAGATTAGGCTAGAAATAAAAATGGACGGAGAAACGAAAATCAACTTCGTGGACAAGATATTAGAGAAAATTGGAGGAAAATTTGAGAAAAGGTGGTACAGAAAAGAACCTAATGCTGGGATATACTTCATAAGAGGAGTGACGTAGATATAACGACCGAGAAGAATTTTATACAGAAATGATGAAGACGGGTAAAATTATAGATAGCGACGAAGAAAGAAACAACTAATGCAGACATAGAAATACCATGCCAGCTACTAAAGAGAAACAGATACTGCTTTAAAGAGATAACATATAAGCTTTACAAGGAAGAAAAGAGGAAGATGTGAAGAATGAACGAAAGAATGGTTTGGAGAGGAAAGTTTATGCGATAAAACGGAGGTACTTAAAAAACGTTGAAGAAGAAAGAGATTAAAACTTATAGAAAAGAAGGAAAGATGATAATATACTTCGTGAGAGAAAAAGTAAAGACAAGAGAAACGATGGCAACATCAAATGAGGAAGGAGTAATGTACCAATTTAATTGTAACGAGTGCTAGACTAAAATAAAGAAAATGAAATGTTTTTTTTTCAATTTTACGTCGCACAAATACGCAGGCTATGCTAAAGAAGAAGGTAATGATGAGAAATGAATCGAGTTGTGGAATGGATAGTTTGAAGAAACGGGAGAACTCCGGCAAAACCTACTCACACTGCTCTTCTCCACAACAAAGTCCACTTCGCGTGAGCTCGGGTCAAACGAGGGACCCCAAACACCAAAAGTGAACGCTCTATCACTGAGTTAAGACTGCAAATACTGAAGAACGCAATATATTAAAGAAACGGGACATGAGATAAATTGGGAATGAATAAAGAATTATAGAAGAAAAATGAATGTGATAAGGAAATGAAAATAGCCTAGTATAATAAGAAATATGGGAAGAGAAGATGTATGAGAGAGATACTAAAAATTACCTTATTGTATTTATGGAAGAAGAAATGTCCAATTGCTAGGGGTGTTTCATCTAAACTACTGATTCTTCAAAAAATGTATAGGACCTTGTTGCGTTTAGTCGAATAATAAATTTTTTTGTTACAAAATATTGTTAATAAAATCTCCATTTTAAATGACAATAAGAGAAATAGATCTAAATGTTTTGCCAGTTGTCCTGGAGTTATCTATCCCTGGAAGTTCTCATACTTTCCGCTGAATGGCGCTGGTTATGTCTGTATGCTCCTCTGGAGTGTGCAGGTAGCAAGCGGCGTATTGTTCCAAATAAATGAATTGGGTGTAGTTCTTTCTAAATTTACTGCGACTTGATAATATGGGGAGGTGAAATGAAATTGTGTTAACTTAGTGGAAATAAGGACTGAGATTTTTCCATAGTATGGGTTAGTGGAGATTCTGGCCAAATCTAACCACTAAACTAGCATTCTTTTTAAATCAAATTTTTGAGACAAAATGTTAAAAAGAAAAGAAAGGAAAATGAGTGGTTTTTGCTGGTTTGTATGGTAGATTTAAGTCTCTCTAGAATACTCTTATAGTTATGTTTCCTAATTCATATTATATAGTCTTGACAAGAAAAGTAATGAGAATTAATTTTGAATTAGGTCATATCTTTTGACCTAACAGCTATTTAAGTGTTGGGGGTGCTGCTTGCTAACCTGTTTGAAGTAACCAGTTAGTTTTAACTACTAAAAGAAGCGCAAAAACACTCAAAGAAATTAATTGCTTTAAATATAGTATTTTATGAGATTAACAAACCTCATTGTTCTTTGGTCTGTAGATTTTATACTCCTTTGGCTCTTTGTCAAACAAAACCTTGAAGAAAGAGCTGAAAACTACTTGTTACCTACTGTATTTAACAGATTTAAGTGAAGTCGAATAGTATTTCAATTTCATATGTATTTCTCGTTATTTAATTTGTTCATATTATAATAAAATTTGTTATCTGTTTTGTAAGATAGGCTGTTGTAATTACCACTATAACTGGTAACCTGCTATACAGCTTACAATCATACGTGGTCATTGTTTCCGTTAATTTTCGGTTTTCTTTATGTGTGTGTGTGTGTGTGATAGTTTTGGATTGATCTCTTTAATAACAAAGAATTCAGTACTGAGAATTTCCTGTGGCATATAATTATATATGTGTGTTTATTCCGCAACAACATTATTTACAGCAAATTGTATGCTCTTTCTTTTGGATAATAATATATTTTGAGCTAGAATGTAAGGTAGGGAGCCAAGTTTCTTAAAAACCTTATCACGCTATTTTAGGAGGATTCCAGCGGAAATCTTACTAGGACACAAATTTAGTAATCTATTTAGATTATCGTAGTACACAGGTTTATCAAGTTTTTAAAACTACCTCACTTAATGCAACCAAGCCTAATTATTCACTGGAGTACTGGTTTTAAATCCTTGTTCGTGGGAGAAAAGAAACATGCCTAGGATGGCTTTGGTTTTCTAAATCTTTGATCTACATTTTAAGTTTTCTTAATATTCAATATAACATTTTGTGTTATATGGACTTCTCATTTACAGAGAAGAGTTACCAAATATTTTTTTCGGATTAAACAAGATTAGGAGAGTAATCACAAAATATAATTTACATTTTAGAAATGTAAATTACAATACATGTAACAATAGAATTGAATTGAAGTTTTGTTTCGTATTTTCAAAATATTTGTGTGTGAACTGAGCTTGTTTGTATTTTTCTTTTGTAACAACATTGAATGCCTTACAGAAACACATCACTTGCTTCGTTGGCACACATATTGGAAGAAGCTTTTTATATTATTGCCGGCGTTTCGTGAATTTGGTAATTCATTTTTTATATTTCTTTTAGTAGAAAACTTGAATATTATTAAAAATAATTATAAGTTCCATTACGTCATCACAAAGAATAGTTTATGTTGAAATTATATCTAGTAATTATTCTCCACTGAAACTGTTCCATATCAGGAAAATTTGATCAACATGCTTTACTGAATTTAGCTATTAATTGAATGGGTGAGTTGAAAAAGGTACATATTCCAAAAATATCACAAATTAAACTGAGATAGCCATTTTTTTCTTTGGACGTATCTACATCCATAGAGCAGAAAAAGAAACGTATTTCACTATTGCAAATAAGATTACCAAAAGTAGGTAAATGTGATTGAGTTGAAGAAGGAACATATTCCAGGAATATGTCCCTTCTTCAACTCACAGCCGCGCTAGTGCCGGCGGCACTCGCCACAGCGCTAGTGCTCAGTTATGTATTATGACTTAACAGGTGAGCTGTTGTATAAGGTCATGTTGGTTATGTTAAAAGTGGAAAGTGAAGATCATTGCGAAAAGTAGTGTAGTGAAGTTAATTGGTGTTTCTTTGCTTAAACCTAGCAACAATGTCCGAAACAGACAGTGACAATGGTGAACCAAGCCGTAAAACGGGTAGACTTAACAAAGAAAAACGTATACGGAAGATGGAAAAGTTAGCAACGCGTCGAGGTGAGGAGTATGTAACTTCAGCAGGCGTTCTTGTTCCAGCCAAAACAACCGGTCCAAGCTATGGGAAAATGCATGGATAGTTTCTCTATTGAGGAAAAGGAGAACATTATTAAAACCCTAAATAGTGGCAGACTTAAGAACAAGCAGGACACATTATTAGTGAGCCTAATTGAGAGGCATGAGGTTGCAAGGCTTAGACCATCAAATCAAAACCCAAAGCAATACGAGTCCTCTTTCAAGTAATTTGTCATGAAAGGAACGAGCAGAATTGAAGTATGTCGTAATGCGTACATAAGCCTTCATGCGGTGTCACACAAAGTTGTTATTAGGTTGACAAAGATTTTGGCTTCTTGGAAACTCCCTATTGACATGAGAGGTAAACAGGAACACCGTTCTAATGCTGTTCCAGCCCCACATCTAGTTAAAATACATAAATATATTGATTAATTTCATAAATATGTTGCACATTATACGTCTACATCAGTCATATATCTCGATGCTCAGCCTAATGTGGCAAAAATGCATGAACTTTTCATAGAAAAATTTCCTGACTTGAAGAATGTAATTAAGTATGAGTTTTATTTGGAATGTTTCAAGAAAAACTTTGGTTACCGATTTGGCAGACCTCAGGTCGGTGTCTGCAGTACCTGTGAAGACCTGAAGATCAAAATTAAACCAAATACGCTTAATGACAGTGAAAAACATGTAAATTTCATATTCAGTATTTTATATTTTTTTAAATTAGTTTAGACTATTTTCATTTTACCTGAACTTATCTATCCTAACTACAGTCTGAATATAACACGAAACTTCATAATACAATCTAACCTAACCTAACCTAAGTATTGCTATCTTTATTACAGACATGTTGTATGGTAGGTTATGACATTGGACCCTGTATGTAACAAAAAAAGACTGAGTTGCAATGGCAAAATAAAATAAATCGTTTTAATATTATTATCTCAGCACTTTTTCGCAGCTCGGTGTGTTTAATAACATAAAAGAAACTACTAATGATGGTCAAACTGATAGGGTACATGTTTTTAAAATGTTTTTCGATCAAGGCTTTTGTTTTTTCAGCTGCTTATCCGCCAGATCAAGATGATTGACGATTATCTACTCTGAAAAATTCAACAATGACTATTGTTTTATCGGAAACATGGTTATTTTTGTCAATATGTGTAGCTAACAGTTTTGAAATACATTTGTTTGCCTTTATACAAAGATTGAATAATATTACTCACTTATTTCTGAAACCTGTTTAATATAATACACTAATTGGGATAAAGTATTGTGCATTTAAAAACATTGAGTTGAAAAAGGAACATATTCCTAAACATCTTTACACAATTATATAGTATATATAAAAACATTATGTACAGGTAACATGTGCAATAGGTTTGCTACACTAAACGACACAAATTGACAATAGTAAATGTTTTGGTAGAACAATTAATTTTCTTACAAAACAGTTTTTCTTAGTTTTCCGAAAGTTTATATTTTTGGAATGTGTACCTTTTTCAACTCACCGATTCAATTAGTCTTTTAACTTTTGCCTACGTTTACTTTATTCTTAGGATTTTATCCATACATTCTTTACGCTTTACCCTTTCCAGAAGTCATCTCACCATTGTTTCCCTCAAAATTTAGTAAAACAACGCTAATATACTTTAGAGTACCAAAGATTGGAAATATTAAAATGTAAGTATGTCATACTGTAAAATAAGTGCTAAGATGTATTGAAAGATATTTACTAACGTGATAAATTCACATAATTGTGTCAGAAGGGCTAAGCGAAGAAACACCATTTCCTGGGAGAACTTGATGTTAAATATAACTTCCATTCCAGCGGTGGAAGGTTGAAAAGCGCTCTCGTTTATCCCTCAGCAAAGAAGGATATTTTTTTCAAACTCATGTTCCGTAGATATTGACAGTCTTGATTTTTTGATTATTTTGATTTTTTGCTTGTTAGAAGGAATTGTTTTGATTTTTTGTTAAACAATAATTGCTCTGAAGGAGGCTGACTATTTGAACCTATAGTTTTCTGAATACTCATTAAGTGATTGTTCAAAAGAATTGAAATAATGCATGGATCACTAGTAAGATCGCCACTTGGTTCAATGTCAATGTTTTCTTCAATTACTCGTTCTTTAGTTTATTTCATGTTTAATTATCCTCCGTAATTTGGCGGTCCTTTCATGTTACTTGGTAACCCTATTCTCTTATATGATAAATTTGAAGATCTTAAGTTCTTACTAGAAACTTTTATTGTTGTAGCTATCCAAGATTTGTTATTCAATATTGGAATTGGGCGCAGTTCTCTAGGAAATGCCTCATTGAAGTAACGAGTGTATGCTTCATGGAAAATGTTACAAGCTTCTTTTAAAGATTTTTTGGCGTATATTTCCTCCCAGCTTTCATGACTAGGTATAAAATTGAAATGGGAGATATTCGTTTCATTGAGAATTCTTGTGTATGCTGATTTGACTTTCGAGTGTGTTTTGATTAGCTTTTAGTACAATGAAAATATTTAAATGAAATACTTGACCTTCATTATCCGAGAAACCACTCTTTATGACTTTAACTGTGCTCTTTATATATATGTTTGTTATAAAGTAATTGATCGATTACGCTACGACTATGATAAGTTATTCTTGTAGGTACATTGACCATTCGTGTTAGATTATACGTATTTAAGAATAGCTTAAGTTGATCATCGATATCAGTTACAAGGAAATTTACATTCAGTCCACCTACTATAACAGGATGTTTATTAGACTGAGCAAAATAGTGCATAGATAATTCAAGGTTTTCAATAAAAATATTCAGTTCTATTAACACATATTACAAAGAAGTGTTAATAATGATAAAGTATACATAATGATAAAGTAATTCAAAACTAAGGTATCTATACTAGTAAGAATGTGCTTTCTTGTTGATTTCATCTTCGTTGCTGAAAGAACCACGAACAAATAAAATGATCCATCCATGCTGGAATGAGAAAAGAGAAAAATAAAACGGTGTTGAATGCCATTGTCTTTTAAAGTCAGTTATATTTCAACTGACGTAACTTTCAACGAATGCTCATATTAGCATGCAGGTTAACCACCAGACTTCTAATCTAATGGTCAGTTCGATTAAAACATCGTTAATTCTTTTCAGCTTTTAATGATATTATCCTTAGTGCATAGATATTTCCTTTAAATTATTATATTTCAAGAAAGCACTTGTATATGTTTATATATTCAATGAATCAATCAAAGACATAAGTTGATTTTCATAATAACACTTTAAATGGGGAGTGTAGACTGAACGTCGGTATATTATATATGAATGTTAAATACTAATTAAGCAAAACTTGTAATGGCAATACAACTCGTTTCTTGTAGCTTACAGGCTATAATGGACGCTGAACTCCAGAATAATCAACCAAATAACGTTCAACCTGTGTAGCTAACGACGATTTATTAGCTTTTCTATTAAATATTTGTGTTTCGAGTACAAATTGGAACCATTTAGCTTTTCCATTAAAAATAACCTACAGCATATACTTGTAAATTCGTAACTATAATGAAATTTCCGCACATTTTTGTACCATTTAGAGTAAGACTGATACTGTGATATAACGATAAAGTGATAAGCTTCCTTATTGTCTTATCAAAAGCGAGAAAACATTTTCAAATACCTCATTCAACATTTTCAAATAATTTCAATACGTAGTGGGTATGACGTAGTCACTACCCTACGCCTATTAATATGTAGGTACTAACATCAAAATGAAATGACGACCCTCTTGAAACAACGTGGAATAGAAAGGATTATACTACTAACCGAGGATCGTACCGGAATTCTTACCAGATTCGCATCTTTTGTATTACGATTAATTTATATAGAAACATAGTATTCATAAATAGTTTTAACAAAAGAGACACTGACCAAAGCTTAAAACTTTATTTTAAATTATAATTTGTAACTGTTTCGGATATCTAGCATATCCTTCTTCAGACACGATCGAAATTAATGGAAATACAGACATATATATAAATGTTGTTATAACAGAGTTTAAATTCTTTAACCGTCGTATATATAGCCATTGTTATAAAATTAATGAAGAGGAAGAAGGGGTCATTTACAGGGTATGGTGTGAGGACTGCGATATGTCATATATAGGAGAGACAGGAAAGAGAATGAAAGAAAGGATAAAACAACATGAAGATGATGTTAGGAAGAAAAAAGATACCAATGCCATATACAAACATGTTAAGGAGACGAATCACGCAATTGATTGGGATAAGACCGAAGTATTGGAGATGGAGAAAAGAATGATAATAAGGAAGTGGAAAGAAGCGGATTGGATAAAGAAGGTAGGAAGAGATAAACTGATGAACTGGACAGGGGGCTTACCAATTAATGAATCATGGCAAGGAAGTTTGAATAACATAGAGAAAAAAAATAAAATAAAATAAAAAATAAATAAATAAATAAATGAAAGTAAAAAAAATAAAAATAAAAAAAATAAAATAAAAATAAAAGGCCCTTATAAGAACCAAAAATGAAGGAAGTGATGAATTGGAAAGTGAACACGAAGACTTATAGGATTGGCTGAAGGACTCGGTAAATAAGAAAAATAAATAAATAAATAAATAAAAATAAAAAAGTACAACAATGACTATATATGACTGTTAAAAGAATTTAAATAAAATAAAGTTTTAAGCTTTGGTCAGTGTCTCTTTTGTTAAAACAATTAATCCAAAGTCATGAATAGTCTTACTATCATAAATAGTTATCGTTCATTTTATCATAATGTACTACAATCTTTACTTAACATACCAAGAAGCATGCAGCCTTTATAAAAGACTATGACCTCTTTTCTCAAACCCGTTAAATATATATTTATTTAACTTAGACTATATAACATTCTATAGAGCCTCTTTTGGACATGGACTATCTAGGTCGGAAGTCAAAGGACGAATATTTAACCGTGCATAACTTGTGCAATATATTAAAATTTTGAACTAAATTGAACCTTGACCTCAAAGATCAAATATTAAACCAGATGTGAATGACGAAATATATTAAAATTCAGTTCATATATTTGGTGTAGAGGTCTAAAGTGAAGTATTTGACTGTGACAATTTCCTATACAGTACAATACTTTAAAATCGGTTTTCACATTAGTCAATGTATCATCGACTACTATATAACATAAAAGTTGTGACCTCGATGTCAAAGGTAAAATATTTAGTTATGTGTAGCCCATAAACAGTATAACATATTAAAATTCTGTATCCAAACAAAGCAATTGTCATTGACTGTTATATACGGGAAAAATTGTGAAAGATCAAACATCTAACCTTGTATAACTCGAAATTGTTACGATATATTAAGTTATATTTTCTAACTTAGCAATGTTACATTGACTACTATATACACCAAAAGTTGTGAACCTCGAGCTAAAGGGTTAAATATTTACTTGTTACAACATGTTAAAATTGTGTTTGATGTTTCATTGTAAGGACCGCAAAGATTTGATTTGGGAAAAGCTGAGATCTCAAGACAACTCTTATGGGCATGATAAATTTGTCAAACCCTATTTAACATACCAGGAATTTCTTCTTTAAAGTTTCTATGTCAGTCTATATTTCTCTCTCTTTTCATCCTCTTACAAGACTCTTTTTATTCAATGTTCGTGCAGTAGATCTATGTAGAAGCAAGTAGTTCAACCATTACATTTAAAAATTTCTTTCCTTTATTTCGTTCTTAATGTTCTTCCTTTTACTTACAAACTTGATTTTTTAAATATTTATGTACCTTACAAAATTACAACCATTAATATTAACAATAATTTTACTAGTTCCAAGTTTCTTTGATATTGACTCATTTAGTTTCGGTGCAGCATCTTGGAACTTCGTACTAGTTCGTACATTTTTGTCCTACCAGACAAAATATTATATCACTCAAATAAACCAAGACGGATCATTTCAAAATGTTCAAAATGTGTCAATTTGTACAAAAACATTAAATTCATATTAAACATTTTAAATTTTTAAACACTTCAATTACCTGTATTGCGACAGATTCAAATTTGAAATTTAATTACTTTTCAAATTCTGTACTTTTTTCTACTCCGAAGAAAATTTGTACCAATGTAAGAAATGAAGGATGGTCATCTAAAATTTGAATTGCCTATTTTCTTGCGCTGCTAAATCTTCAATTTTGTATTTTAACTAACAAAGAATTCTCTACAATTTTCGGATATGTCTGTAGCAACCAGGAAAAATGTACTATCCGTATAAGCGAGGAAGAGTCATTACAACTTTTTCGGACCAATTTTGTATTCCAAATTTTCAAATCGAAATTTAAAATTTGACGAAATATTTTAGTAAATTCTAGTATTATTAATATGGTTATTTAAGACAGTTTTCTTAGCCTTTATAAATTCCTTGCCTTTAAATAGTGGTTGAAAACGTGCTCGTGCTCTTGCCTAAGTTTATGTTGGTAACATGCGGTTGAAATTATGCTCGTGCTTTTGCGAAACATTGGTGAAAATATTCTTGTACCATTTCATAATATGGGGTAGGAAAATGCGCTTAATTCCTTTTACTGTTCTTATGCTCAATTTTTGTTTGTAAACGTATGAAAGGTGCTCATAATATTTTATTAGATTCTTATATAATCTTTGTTATGCTAATATAATAGGTTGGTATATGTGTTCATATTCTCTATCATTTCTGTTGTGTTAAGCGTGTGAAAATGTGCTTAGGGGATGAAAAAGGAGCCTTAATCCTTTGTCAGCATATCAGAAAGGGGCCGTACAAGGGCCCAAGTTAGCATACGTTATGATGGGTAAATTCCCAGGAAGATACTTTTCGGGAATATTCACCGGAAGATTCCCCAAAATGGGAATTTTCCGGGAGTTCATGTACACTCACGTCCAAGATCATTGTCGCATGTCTATATATATGTTGTTCTAGAAATATAATTTGATAACGAATTCCCCCGGTATTTCTTATAATGTTAGTATGTGTATAATCGGCGAAAGCATGTACGTGGAAAATTTTATATAAAAAGAGCAGTAAATAAGAACAGTAAACTGAAAATAAAACTTTCTTGTCCATTAGCAACATATTGTTTTACTCATTCTAATTTTCGTATTGATATTTCTTTTCCTATGAAATTTACCACAAATATTTATTCTCTGATTATACACATACTATCAGTATTAAAAGTACCCTACAAAATCATTATCGAATTATATTCTGACAAGAAGACAGTTATAGGCCTGTGTGTTATTATAGTGACGAGAAAAGTTATTTAGGAAGGGACCAAAAGAAAAAAATACAAACACTTTGGCGGGCCAATATTCAAAGAAAAAGAGAAATTAGATGATCTATACATTTTCTTAAAAAAAGCTTCTTGTAATACTAAGTTCTGTGATTGAAAGACTATAAAGTTCAAGTGGTGAATCAAATTTGTACAGCATTTCTAGAAGTTTCTCACAATATTGATTAAAGTAGGTTTCACGGTATGTCAGAAGTGAAGTTAAATTCTGTAGATAAGGACTCATATTGCGTACCTGATAGAATGCTTCAGCCGGTGTTATCTGTCCCGTGGGCCGTAGTTTTCCCATCAATGTTCTAGTATACAGATGGATAAGACAAAACCGGTTCCGTCACCACTGTGCCAAGTTGCTGCATATTTAATATCAGCACCAAACCTTAGTGATGTACAGGAAACTTTTGTTTACTTTTGTAAGGTGTTAACATGTCTCACTCCTATTTTTTGCGGTCAGGGGTCACAGGATGTTTTCTTCCTTTATTTGCAGTAACCATAACGACTAGCGAAGTCTGGGCTCTACACCAATCACAGAAATGTTTAGCTTTACCACTGATACATCGAAAGATTTCGGTATACGATTCGTGGAGCCTTGTTTCGAACTCACGCTTGAGGAATCGTCAAACACGAGAGGTTCGCCAACAATATTGCCAAACTTTGGAGACGTGCTGAACGATTTAGTTTCGCAAAAACACATACTAAATAAATAAAGATACTGTATCCTCGTGAGATATTGTCCATACAGCGCGGGAGATGATAGAGGCAAAATTTCATTGATGGGAGTTGTCAACCGACCCCCTCACGTTCTACGGGGTGAAAAATCGCTATATTTAGGTGAACTAGGCATTGTAGGCAGTGTTGAATGATATTACGAAGAGTGTTCGATAATTCCTGATGTAAAAAAAAACTTCCACTTTTCCCACATAGCCATTTTTTACTATTGTCTAGTTCCCTGAACAATGTTCTAGATCAGTTGTTCTCAAAGTCGAGTTCATGGACCCCTGGGTGTCCACGACGCTTTAAAATTGAAATGTTATAAAATGGAATTCAGTTACGCAAGAGTATTTTTAAGATTAAAAGACCGTAGCTGTGGGAGGTACGAGCACAAAACAATAGCTATTAATCTTTTCTAGTCCTCAAGGATTTTATTGATTTTTCGGGTGGAAAACTCTTTGCCGAAATGCATAAAACACTTGTAGAAGCTGTGGAGCATTAGCTGCAAAATTTCGAGAATACGTCCCTGCCGCATAACCTGGTAATAGTTGGATTGAAAATCCTTCCACTAATGTAGAAATCCATGACATAGGTCCTACAAGCTATGTAGTGGATCTCTGACACAGAACGAGAAGACCTATTGGTGCTATCGTGCGATACATCATGAAAAAGCGTTTTCAAGGAAAATGAGCTTTGTAGCTTTTGGTTGCGTGTGCGTTGTGAGAATGAAGAGTTGTCAAAAAAAGCATTGCTACATTTGATGCCTTTCCCTACATCTTACTTATGTGAGCACACCTTTTCTGCCCTTTGCAGTATTAAAACCTTAAAGCGAAGCCGCCTTAAGGTGGAATCGGACCTACGATTGATGGTGATAGAAATGATTCCAAAGATTTCAATGCAGTTATGGAAAAATACAAAGAATTTCATTACTCACATGAGTGATCCCACATTTCAGAACATTGTTTATTAAGTTACTGTACTTTCAATTGAAATTTCGTTCCTTAGAAAGCAATAATTTATCATAGAATAAATTATTTATTACATTATTTTTATTGATTGTTTTCTTGTCAGTGATAATTTTAATTAATATATTTTTAATACCATGTGACTTTTCAGATAGCATTGCAAGTGGGTCCGCACACCCGCTTTCCGAATGAACAGGGAATACGCGTTTTCTGAACGTTTGAGAACCAGTGTACCAGTTTTTAGAAAAAATCTTGACGGCTATGGTCGAAGCCATTCTTCGACCACCTGCATAACATGTTCGTCGTTGGCAAACTTTGTTCCTCGCGCGTGCTACTTAATCTTCCCAAACAGGTGAAAGTCACCTGGGGCACGATCTTTAGAGTGGGGAGGGTACTCAAGTATTTCATATACGACATCGGCAATAGCGCTGAAGGTAAGGTTGCTTTAGTGAGTAGAAGCATTATAATGCAGGGGCAGCTCTTTCATGTGTAGCATGCCTGTGAGTTTCCCCTTTACTTTTGGGATCAGTTGTGAATAATAGTCACTTTACAGCCATAAGAATACATAATCAAATCAATTTAACTCTCTCTGCTTTTCGGATTTTCACGCACTCGGGCTATGTGCAAGGAATTTCAAAATTTACAAGAGAAGAAGAATCTTTTTTAATATAATGTTACTTCAGTTTCGTATTTCAAGATAACTCATTAAGTGTCTGGTTTAAGATAGAGTAACTGTAAAAAGAATAGAAATATTTTCATTTTTCTAATGCTTTTCCGTAGTACGTAAGGTGTTAGTCAGGGCTGGATTAACATATCTGGAGGACCAGGGCTAGAGAAAAAAATATGAGGAACCTGCTGCCTTCACTAAATAAATTTCTCTCAAATTACAGTAGGAAATTTAATGGAATATGTTTAATATTTTGGATTATATTTTATTTTATGATGATGATTATACGTTCATGTTCTTTTTAGAAGCCCAGTTGAGATTTTGATCAGATTGGAGGATCTTATTCACCTGTAGGCCCAGAGCTATAGCCTCCCTAATTCTCTTCCTTAATCCGGTCCTCGTGTTAGTGCATGTGCTTTCGTGTGCATTCCTTAAGCTGCTATCCCGATAGTAGTACGTTCTCTGGTTTAAAATTAAAGAGGTTGGAAAATTTCGTATCCGATTCCCGTAAACATATCGTCCATTTAGGTTCTTCCCGTTTTTTTTCTTTTTCTGATGCTGTAGTGGGAAGTCTGCATTTGATGTTTTGATTTTACTATAGGATAAAAATACACTTACCAACTGGTCAATATTTGTTCCCATTTCATTCTTCTACGATTTTGTATTATTATTACAACGAAATTGTCAAACAGTGGACATTCTTTCAAAAATTAGCTGACTTTTTATTAAAAACCTCGACTTTTTTTTACATGTAAATTTGAAAAGATTTTACCTTATAAATGTCTGAATGATGTTGATCTCCATTGGTTCTTAAATATGCATTGGTTCTTGTAGTTGCCCTAGCCAGCATTTTTTGACCGAAGTAATCCATTATTTCGTTGCAGCAAGTATTTGTAAAATTCTTCATAATTCATGTGTGAAATTACGTACATTTTAGTACAATGACCGATCTCGTAACTGACTGTATTAATTATCGTTTTTACACTAAGTATTGATTAGAGAAATCATTCTTTACACACTGAATTACCGTACTGCTAAAATCGCAAAATAAAATTGATAAAGTTCACTGGAAATGTCCGTGGTATTCTACTTCAGAAAAATGCCAATAACTACTTTTCAACAAGAATTAAATTTTCATTCTAGACTAAGTACTTATATAAGATAAGGAACATATAATGGGTTATTAGGACCAGGCTATATGCAATACGCCTATGCTTATACAATTACTTACATAACTTTCGTCATTTTTAGTTTCGTCTTTCATTGATTATTTTCTGAAATATCATAGCTAGTTAAAAATTACAAATTCAACCAATCTTACTTGATCAAACTTGTCCTGGTTGTAAATTTTGAAAACATTGTATTCACATGAACTAAATATGATTTGCAGGCTTTTAGTTCCCGAGTTAGAAGAGATCAAATTTGAAGTTTGGGGTTCGACACATTTTCGAGAATCAATCTTAATAGTGAGTTGACTAAAAACCACTGAAGGACAGTTTCCTAACACAATTGAAAAACATACTAATGTTTCAAGCAAACTATTGACCAAATAGAAATATGATTAAATTTCAGACAACTGAAAAACGATTGAAATGAAGACTTGACATTGAAAAATCACATAATGTCGGACATGCTCGGCCAATGCCGAATGGATGACAACCTAATTTCACTGAAAATACCTCTGAAGAAATATAAATGTTCTATTTCGGTATCTTACCAATATTTTTTATTTACTAATACTAATATGATTCAAATGCCTGACAGAGGTGGGTATCTACTTGTTTACTAACACTCTGAAACACAAACACTATATTTCCAATTTAGATTCAATTCCAGATCTCGGATACAAATTCACAAAACGATTTAGATTGTGTTTCTCATCCGATCACTTCCACCTTACAAGTCGGCAATTTTGTTATATAGTAGGCATATGCATGTTCGGCTCAAGACGCGGATTTGATTCTCGGTGGGAGCTCATATGGTTCGATTTGCCACGTTAATCAGCAGGCCAACGTCTCATAATATATCCTCGCTGGTGAAAGGGACGCTGAACTGAAATCAACAACATTCCGTTCGGGAACTGAAGGGGTAAGGACACAACGATAAGGCGGAAGTTCATGTCTAATGATTCAGTGCTCAAAGGGACGTTAAAATCCTAACCAACCGAACAATCAAGCAGCAGAGGCACATGAGATGTTCATGTACATTCACCACAACAAAAGATTACGTTAAACAACTTTTTTTTCCGGGGCACGGGAGCGATAGTGAATATTGAGGAAAGCACTATGTTATGAAACATTATAATAAATACATTTTTTAGATAAATGTTAATCTAAAAAGTTAATTTCAGACACAGATTAAACATTTATATGTATACAATATTTATCTCACAAGGAGACTTACGAAAGTGAAACTAACCGACTTGAATGAAACTTTGTAGACTTGTAAAATTTCGAAAAATAATCGACACGTATATTTTATATTTCGGGATTGATGCAGGTTTAATACTAGAAACAAACTTTGAACCTTAGAGTTGATCTTGAAACGTAGACTAGAAACAATTATTTAATGTAGAAAAAACATACTGCAAGGTGAGGGAGTTTCACGACAGCTGATTCAGAATCTGACGTCAGAATTAGAAAATGTAAAATAATGGATCCAATATGGTGATTCCAATTACAAACGTTTTCTAGTTTTAATGGTCTGCAGTTAGCCAAAAAAAATTATAGTTGTCAGGGGTTACAGCGAGGAGGATTCAGAACGATTTGAAACACTTTTCTCTACTTATTTTAACGAGATGCTTGATTAAAGTAAATCTCTATACCTCTCACTATTCGGGGCGCTTGTTAATAGTAAGTCTTCTCGCTTGTGAATATGTCCGAGTTTCATATATCCTCAGTTGTTATAATTATGAATTTATTGAAAAACGTTTTACAGTATTGATATTCCGTAAAAGGATTTGTGATGCATAAACATAGCTTATACAACGCACGCCTTATTACAGCAACAACTGTGCACAAATTAAAAAATAATGCATATTTTTTGGAATAAAATGTTACGAAATTGTCAAACGTAGGAGGTGTTTATTACAAATAACCGCTTTCGTATCCTAGACACCCTTACCGCTTTCGTACCCCTATTTTCTAGTGTAGGTGAAGAAAACCTATTTATGAATCAATGATTGGATCTTTATTACGAAGATGTTAATTTTTGTTATTAAGAAGGACAATGTGAAAAAATGTCGCAAGAAATTTTTCCAGGGTCTAGAGAAAACACATCAAAGTGCTAAATCCAATTGATCCTGCAGGAAAGGTTTCTTTTTTGAGATACTCTTTTGCGGTTTAACTCTGGATTCAAATATAATATAAATCACTAAAATAAGCACCCGATTAGTGACAGGCGATATGAGACACTTTCAATAAGCACTCCGAGTAGTAAGTACGAGGGATACACTTTCAAGAAGCATCCCTAGTAGTGAGAAGCGAAGCGACTCACTTTACATAAGCACTCCGAATTGTAAGAGAGTCAGACAGTCACTTTAATCAAACATGCCGCTAAAATAAGTAAAGAAAGAGGTTTAAAATTGCTTTGCAACCTTCTCGCAATAACGCATGACAACTATGATTGTTCTTGACTAACTGTAAACCATTTGAAACCAGAAGACTCTTGTAATTGTAATCAACATATTGGATCCGTCATTTTGATTTTTTAAAATTTTGACGTCAAATTCTGAATCAGTCGTTCTAAAGCCTCCCTCGGAGTATGTTTTCTTCTATATTAATTGATTATTTTCTGTTTATGCTTCAAAACCTTCCATAACGTTCAAAGTGTTACGGAGGGACATTAAGTCCGTACCATGGCCGAAAGTGTTAAAAAAAAGTGTCCATTCTTTTTCCATGTTGTACAAATCTGCAAAGTTTCATTCAAATCAGTAAGTTACACTTCCGTAAGTTTCCTTGTTAGAGACTCATTCACTAGTGTAATAATGATGGTCACAAGAATTGCCTTACACAATGACCTGCTTTATTACAAGAATATCTTCTAATTCTAGAATTTACATACAAACCGTGAATACAAAGATGTCACAGTCATTTTCTAATGTGCAATCTTGGTACTGAGTGCTCATGTTTCAGTGTAATTAAGTTGTCACTTAAAGTGACAAATGTGGAATACATTTAAATTCATATGGTCAGTACAAGAGCCTGATCAAAAGCATATCCGAAAAGCAATTCCAGTGTCCCATATTGAACGTCTAAGTACTTAGCAAGAAAATGCAAATAGTAGCTACGCGTTAAAATTCTCAGCATATCCTATTTATGTTTCTGTATTTACATTTTTCTTTCGAAACAATTCAGATCTTATGTTTTTCCTTTTTTACCGACGAATCTGATACAAAAATACTCTCACGGTCGTGATAATGTTTCTACGTCATCGTCACGCAAGAATTAAAGGAACTCTATGAATGGCGGGAGAGTTAATGAAAAAGGTGTATATATTCTTCTGAGAGTTTATTAACAAATGCAGCGAGCACTTGTGGTCATAGCAAATTTCAAACTGCCTCTCGCCCGTTTACGAACGAGTTGTTTCTTTCGCAGTAAAACTTGTTTCAAATATCTACTTGTAATCCGATAAAGCGAAGTGGAGACCAAACAGACTGTCTCCTGGTTTAACGCGGTTGCCAGATTTAAGTAGTAGTGTAAGGAGTTGACGAAAATCTGGTAATTTAAATATAAACAATTATGTGGTTTCTTTTTACAGACTTAAATTCTTGTAGACCATTTTCTCCAAAACTGGGTGTACTTATCTAATTTGTGCTATTATCCTACACTGTAGATAACTGAAATATTGTAACACTATAGAGATCCTAATAGAGCCTACAATTCTGTAAAACAATGTTTATAATGAGTGTGTGTGTGTGTGTGTGACATTAGATCATCCAGATATGTTATTGATACCAGTACCATTTATATCTTGCAGGCGATGTTGGCACCAGAATTCATTAAATATAGTACGGTTCCACACGTGTTCCCAAGAAACTACCAGAAATAACGACATAAGTATTTTCCCTCCGCAAATATGAATAAATGCATTTTGATCTCACTCTCGTTTTTGTATTTCTTCTAGTTACTTATGCACATTTCCTTCCAACAAGTTGGTCTCCCAAATCGGAGCCAACAAGTGCGCAAATACGCGTATAGGTAAATGTGTGTGTGTGTCCGTGTGTGTCCTTGTGTGCATTAATATCTGTTTCACTGGTTTCTTCGTAGAAGAGTGAACGAGGAAAATAGATGGACTTTGTATGTTATCTCGGCGCCGCTCCTCCATTTCTGCATGTCGTCATAACATTTCCATTTGGGAGTTAGAATATTTGTTGCTGCTGTGACACAGCGTTTCTTGCGTAATCTTGAAATGTCTGCCATTTCGTAGTCGGATCCAGCTTCTCCTGTGTTGTGTATTCGGAACTCGAACTTGTACTCCAACTTGAGTCGGAACAGTTTGCGCATGCGCCACCAAGTGTTCCGTAAACTAGGGTCTGTGCGCGTGAGAGAGAGAGAGAGAGAGAGAGAGAGAGAGAGCTTGAAAGGAAACCAGACGCTAGCAGTGAGCGAAACCACTGCTCTACAATGTTCAATAGTAGTTGAAATATGTGTTCATATTTCTACGTATGTGTAGCCTTTTGTAGTCTATAGTCTGCTGCTGCTGGTCCTGTATTCAATCCGAACCGGAAGTGGGAGTTGGAACTGTAAATTCTACTAAAATGGAACTGCTCATGGGTAATCAAATGTATATGTGTGTGAACGAAAAATAGGCTATTGTCTTTTATAATGGTTCGAAAACAGTGATCGTAACATACTACTCTTTGCGTAGTCTGCTCTCGGGTACTGGAACTTGACTCGGAGCTGGAGCAGGAACCTGGAACAATTTGCGCATGCGCCACAAAGTGTTCCGTAAACCTAGTGTTTCCGCATTCCGATCCTTTTGGTACCTGAATATGGTTTAACACCTTACCTGTTCGGACCAGAAAAATTGTTGGGACATTTTCCGGTACTATCAATTTTTAAGCCTGCAGGAACTTCGTTGAAACCACCTGGGCCTCCTGGGCGAATTTCATAATTATAGAAAAATGTGAGAATGTGTGTATACCGTGTGTATGCTCTGCCTAATTAGCTGCCTCCTGATGGTCTCACACTTTAACTTACAACGTATGGCGCATACCGCATCTATTGGTACTGCCCTTTATACGGGATGGAGGAACTAAGGTAAGAGGAAAGAGGTGGTGAGATGTGCGGCGGAATAAACACACAAGTAAATGTGCACAGTGCATGTTGGTACAGATACAGCCTTGGAATTTTCATTTGCGCAGTCGCGTCCACTCCCAATAGCCTGCCTGTCACATGACAAAAATAAAGCAGAAGGTGTGTTGATATCAGGGGAGGTGTTGATCGCAATTGGAGAAACGTGTATGCATATGTTTAAAACTCATGCTTCAGGGAACGATGGGAACAGAAACAAAGATTGTGATATATGCATGGAACGGAGGCTAGCCTAAAACATATACACAGCACATGATCGTATGGGGATACAGTTATTGTTTCTATGTGCACAGGTAGTTCGAATTTCTGTTGCACCAGATAAAAATGTCTGCGACCAGTGTCTGAAAGGAATGTTTATTCATTTTAACAAGACCTTAAACTAAATATATGCATGGAGGTATGCTATAATGGTCTTAGATTGATAAGACTTACATGTATATTTGCAAATCACAGACTCATATATAATCACATACGATGTTCCAACTTTCACACTATTTTATTTCCTTCTTTTGTCAAACAACTCATTAGTTTAAAGGTAATAATATTCTAAATATTTATTTTAACCTTTAACAAATAAAAAGCTCACAAAGATAGTTTATCAATTGGCCCTATACTATTTTTTTCAATTAATTCAAACATGCAATTGGAAACACGTAAGATATCTGGGTTGGCAAGGGACAGCCAGCGACTGCAACTCGTGACTGTTGCTGGGGATGATAGGGCTAAATATGTGTTCTGTGAGTTTCAGTAGAATAGCAGTGTGCTTGTATTGAGCAAACGGTTATAAAGTAAAATACGTTAAGTCTAATTTCGATAGAGGACATATTATTAAATCTCTGCTCTATGGTGTTAGCGTGGTGAAAGTGGTAAGTGTGTTGAGTGTCGTAAGTACCTACATTCAGGTGACTTTCAAAGTGATGAAATAGTACAAACTTTACGGGGAAACGACATCCTCGAAGACGAAAAGTGGTTAAAAGAAAATCCATGGTGACAGGTCCCACCTACAGCTGTGCGGTATTTCGATATGTGGATTCATAGAATGTTTAAGTATTGAAAACTTTTAAAATCGATGTATTTAATATTTCGTTATTTCAATATTTTTCAATATTTCGGTATTTTTCAGTAACACGATATTACGATTTTTCGATATTTTTATTGCTTTAATATGTTCATGTTTAGCAGTATTTCGATATTTTCAAGTTAAACTCTTCATTCCGATATACTTATCTGCAATCGTACAAATTTATATAGTTGTGGATTTGTATCGTAGAAAATCATATTTGTATATTTTTAAATTGGAATGCTATAAAACATACATATGACACTTTGTAAGAAGACGGTACCTACGTATATTTAAGTTTATAACTCCAAGCTGCATAATCGAAAAAAATAAAGAAAACCTGTGAATTTCAGTATATTTATGAACTTAATCCACTTGACACCCTTATCTAGTGCATTATATATATTAGTATCGTTCAACTATCAAAATATGACCAAAATATGTGTAAGGGTGTCAACCAAATGCGGTTTGTAAGGTAAATTACTACAGTAAAGAATAACGTGGCATTGCTTGAAAGAAACAGACGTAAAATTTTCTCTTGTTCTGACTGTTGAGAACATAAACAAAAACAGTTAGTAACATTTCTTCTCTGAGTTTGATATCACAAAACTTTCAACTTTAAGGACATGACTTACCTCCCAAGATGGGTCCGGTGTCTAAATGGTAATATTTATTATGTCCCTTCTTTCTCGTGTATTTTATATCTGTTTCAGTTTGTATGCAAATCATCAGGACGGTTTCTATTTTTCTGAATACAGAAAAACATCCTCCAGTTAGCTCATTTGAAACGTTTCGATTTCGAACACCCAACCTAACTTCATCTTTGGTAGTTTATGTCTTCAGCTTTCCCTATTTTCTTTACATAACTGCATCACATTCATCCTTTTCCTCAGATCCTTACGTAAGATGTGTTGGTTTCATTTTTGGGTTAGCATCCAGGCTATAGTTGTTTTAGTAGACAGACACGGGAGTGATACTCAATCCATTCTAGAAAACAATTTGTCGTTATATATTGCCGCTTTTATTCTATAGCGACTAATCTTGAAACTGCATACGGTTGACTTCTACCACTTCCGGTTTGAATAGAGAGTTATCAAAGCCGGTTGAATCTATTCTTCAGCAGCATAATAGATTCCAGAAATCGTTTATTTCTCTTACTTTCGCTTTCTCTCTCTCTTTATATATATATAGGGTGTTTCAAAGACACGGCAAAAATTCAGGTGCAGATTCGTTAGGGGTAGATAAATAAAAACGTTCATATGAACATATGTCCGGAAATGCATCGTTACAGAGCTATAGCCACTGGCACCACCTGACGGTGTGAAATAGTCACCTTCTGTCCGGAACTGTTTCCGACGTATTACCAGAGTGTCGTGTGTGACAGAATATGCAACACAGGTTCGAACGAAATTAATTAAGACGATTGCGCGTTGAATGGTACAAGAATCAGAAAAAAACATTTGCAAATAATGCATAATAATTGGTACTTTTAATGTCCGTATTGGAAAGTGCAACACTAATACAAATGGCAGTGAGAAACGCAAAACGACACAGGTATAGTCATAACGTCCAAAGAATCATAATCAAACAAGAGTTACAACCACAAACAGTAAATTGTGTGCATCACCAGCGCCACAAAATTGATACTGTAGTACCTTACAGTAGGTGCTGAAAATGTCCTCCTTCTGCCCGAATGCAAGCTGCAGCCTTTCGCCGCATGGATGAACGAACGCGTGCCCAAGTACCAGGGGTGTTACGTAGTCGCTGGCAAGCTGCTTCGATACGAAAACGAAGCTTCTCCTCAGTATCCACAGCAGATGCGTAGACCAACGATTTTAATGTCCCCACAGATAATAGTCCAATGGATTTAGATCTCGTGAGCGTGGAGGCCAAGCAACTGGTCCTCCATGCCCTATCCATCTGCCAGGAAATACGGTATTTAGATACTGCCGGGCTGTAACACGGAAATGCGCGGGCGCATCGTCATGCATAAAATGTAACATTGGACGCAGAGCCAGGGGTACAGTATCCAGTACATCTGGAATGTGGGGTTCCAAGAAGTGTCTATAGTTGTTTCGGGTCAGTCTAGGTGGGAATATGTATGGACCTAGCAAAGTGTCGCCGACAATACCACACCACACATTTAGAGCAAACTGTTTTTGATGTCTTCTTTGAATGATCCCATGAGGATTATCTCGCGACCAGACATGTGCATTATAGAAATTGAAGATGCAGTCATGTGTGAACTGCGCCTCATCTGTAAACACTATTGCAGATGCGAAGTTTCTATTGACGGCACAGTGCTCGCGGTACCATTGGCAAAAGCGCACTCTCGGCTGATGATCGGCTGGCGACAAAGCCTGCACTCGCTGAAGGTGATACGGATACAGGTTTGCTCGCCGACAAACACGCCATATCTGTGCGTGAGGTACATGCAGTCTCATACCTACTCCTCGTGTGCTGTCCTCCGGATTGTGTCGAAAAGCATCCACTATCTGCTCTTCTATCTCGGGGGTCATAGCTCTTGGTCTGCCACTGTTTCCACCAGCATGGGGCGCAAAACTTCCATACTCACGCAGGCGGTGATGCAGGGATTCAAATGTTTTTCTGTCTGAAATGTGACGTCCGTGGTATCTCTCCTGGTACAGACGCCGTGCTTCCAGTGCATTTCCATCCGCCAATCCATATGTGAAATACATATCTGCTAATTCTGCATTTGTGTACATGTTTCACTTCTGTCCTAAACACCACTGTCTATTGATACGTACATACAGTTGCTCCACAAACACGTATTCCCGTCTTCCAAAGCACAAGTTCTAGTCACTGTTCCCGTTTCTGTTCCACACCACTAAGTGCAGTCAATTCTCACCACGTCGTCTGTTCTACAGCACAATTTGCTTACTTTGAATGTACACTTCTGTTTCACAGCACTGCTGTCACTTCAGTTCACATTGTATCCAGCTCCAATTACAGTAAATTTACTGTTTTAAATACCTTCGAGATGTTGCAATGGCCTCCTAGACCTGAGAGTGCGTCCAAAGCTGCATGCACCTTTCGGCAAATTCTATGTTTTAACTTGTAAATAATCTAATTAGAAATGCTGTTCATCAGCAATGATTCTTGGTGTCAGCCATGGTACTCCCCCATACCTACACGCGAGACATCTTGTGTTCAACATTCCCTCCTTCATTCCTTGGGTTGTAGCTCCTGCACGATGCTTTCGTTATGGCATTTTCTTATGCCTTATGAGCATGTGTAATTGCATTTTTGGGTGCGTTTGTCTCACTACCATTTGTATTAGTGTTACACATTCCAATACGGACATTTAAAAAACCAATTATTAAGCATTATTTGCGCGTGCTTTTTCTAATTCTTGTACCATTCAACGCGCAATCGGCATAATTAATTTCGTTCGAACCTGTGTTGCATATTCTGTCACACACGACACTCTGGTAATACGTCGGGAAACAGTTCCGGACAGAAGGTAACTATTTCACACCGTCAGGTGGTGTCAGTGTCTATATCTCTGTAACGATGCATTTTCGGACATATGTTCATATAAACGTTTTTACTTGTCTACCCGTAAGGAATCTGCCCCTGAATTTTTGCCGTGTCTTTTTGAAACACCCTGCATATATATTCAAACGGGAAACTGTAGTAAAATATTACAATTTCGGATTGTAATATAGAAATACAGATTCTTTTTTGACACCCTGAGTCGATTTGTGGTAACTATTTATCAATATGTCGTACAGATTTATTTTATATTAATCAATGATACCAGAAACGTATAATTTCAACAATTTCTGTTTGAACAGGATATTAACAGAGTAAAAAGGAATCTATCGTCGGAGGCGGAATCGATTAGAAACTGGTTTTCGATATATCTTTTCCGGTTTTTTCTATAGATATCAATATTGCGACCGGAAGTAATAGTAAATTTATAATGCCTTCGGTTTTAATACCATTTGGATGAAGATTCTGTAATC
The DNA here is from genome assembly GCF_964235325.1 of Thermobia domestica. Classification (NCBI taxonomy): domain Eukaryota; kingdom Metazoa; phylum Arthropoda; class Insecta; order Zygentoma; family Lepismatidae; genus Thermobia; species Thermobia domestica. The sequence continues at coordinate 70,377,952 of NC_137457.1, forward strand.
TTTCAAACAGTAAATTGATTCCTAAAAACAGCAACGTGTTTTGCAACTCTTTTCAAGTGAGAATTTACATGAGTTGTAGCCAACGATACGAGATGTTTTGAGGTAGCTCATCTGGCATTGACAATAATCATAGTAGTGCGAAAAGTCTTTATGTCTATATACCTGCCCCAAAATGATATCAACGCTACACTGTTATTGGGTGTAGCATAAAGTCCGCTCAAGATCACGTAACTTATCATTTGAAAAGGTTTTTGATTATTACTGTTATTACTGTGTTAGTCTTAATGCGATCAATGCTGAGACTTCATAAGGGTGACTTTTACCACGTAAGACTTCACTAGCGGATTAACGGAGGATTAAATGGTGCCTACTCTTGAGACGCTGAATATATTTTCGGAAACCACTTCTCGATATATCTCACCACTTTTGCTCTAATCCCCGTCGACAAACGGAAGGACTGGTGTAGGCGTTTTGTAAGAGTTCCGGTATTTATGCATAGCGTAGTTTAAAAGTCTAAAAAAATTAAACTCACTAATTTTTATATCAAATATCCATCATACCATTTATCATAAATTTAGTTAAGCCGACAGTAATTATAATTCTTTTATTGTACCCAACAATTATAACATTCAAGTGACGCCCATTATTGTATGGACTTATTTTGCACTCATCCCGTAACCTTTTGTTTCTAATGAGGATCTTTTTTATTTTATTTTTTTTTTATATTTTCATTTTTCTCGACTGAGTAGTCCGGAGCTTCAGCAGAACCCGTCTTATGACGCGCTAACACGTTCCCTCATTTTAGTGTTTACAGGAATGCTTCAATTTATCATAAAATATTAGTCCATTATGAACCATTGTATAATTCAATTATTTTCAAACATAAGAATAACTAAGAAAAAAGGTATTTAAAACTTTTGTTGGTCATTTCGTTTTGGATAAAATTTCAGTCGTCTTTTTATCATAACATTATGAACTCAGGTATCAGCACATTTATCTTCGTATCATGAATAAAAGTATTCTATAAATATTTCTCGGTCTATGCTGCCCTATATTCTTAAGAGGAGACTAGGGCTACGCTCGTTATTAATAACATTTAAACGAAAATAATAATAAATTTTAACTATTAAGAATGTCAAATGTTTAAGTGATTTTATTAAAATTTAAGCTTCGTAAAGAAACGAAGATTTAAAAGGCAAAAATCCTCACCATCAGGAACGACGTTTTGGGGGAGTATAGAAGGTATTTGTCACTCCTAGTTTTTTACAAATATAGACCATTTAATAAATCGTATACTAATATACTATATAAAACGTGAAATTCTAATGTCGATCAACGATCTTACTCAACCTCTGCCCGCTAAAATCTAACATGACCTGAAATGTCACCCGCTACTCACAAGATGTGAATATATCGATGTATAGGAAAGATGGTGATTTGATGTAATGCAGCGACATTCCATCGCTCATGGGACAACTGAAGGAGAACTACGGCACTGAAGATTTGAGGCTATTCGTAGATTCCTCTATGATAAATCTCTAGGCAGTGTTATTACACAATGTCAATGAAAACCCAGTCACTGCTCCCTATTGCTCATGCTGTACATGTGAAAGAAACATACGAGAACATGCGAAACCTATTGCAAATAATAAGGTACGAACCGTTTCAGTGGTCTGACCTTAAGGTTATTGCCATCCTCACTGTTTTACAAGGAGGTTACACAAAGCACTGCTGCTTCTTGTGTAATTGGGATAGTCGAGCCAAAGATCAGTACACCATCACAAAATGGCCGCCAAGGAAGCAGCTGGTCCGAGGGGAGATGAACATGGCTAATGAACGTCTTGTGGATCTGAACAAAATGTTCTTACCACCCCTTCATATCAAATTAGGGCTCATGAAGTCGTTCTTCAAGGCTCTGAACAGGGATGGTGAAGCATTTAATAGTCTCAGAAAACTTTCCCGAGACTCAGCGAGCTAAAGCTGAAATAAGGTGTTTTTACGGCACCTCAAATGAGAGACTTTTTTAAGGATACTACATTTTCTTCTAAGCTTAATGAAGTGAGGCTTGGGAGGACTTTCGAGAAGTGTGCAGTAACTTCTACGGAATCATAAGTCACCTGATTACAAAGACATTGTTGGCAGGTTAGTTACTTCATTCCGTTACATGGGATGTAATATGTCCCGTAAGTTACACTTCCTGCATTGTCACCTGGACTTCTTCCCTGAAATGTACAGCTTGGGGGAGGTCTCTGACGAACACGGAGAAAGGTTTCACCAGCAAATAGCTACCACGGAGAGGCGATAGAGTGGTAAATAGAGTGTGAATATGCTGGCAGACTTCTGTTGGAATGCGACACGCGAGGCACCCTGTAGTAATTACAAGAGGAGTACGAAAACGAACTGCAACGTAAGTGTTTAATTTCTTATGCATTTTTATCGGCATAATTTATATTGATATTTAAATTATAACGTGCAGATTATTATGAGGGGAGAATAGCATCTTTGGGCGGATATTGAAACATCCCTCTCCTCCCTGAAAAAATTGGTACGTCCTGGACAAAACCGGGTTACGGATTCGAACTCAGGAGCTCGAAACCTATAGGAAACACCTATTTTCGTTCGTGCTAGCGAAAAATTTTTATTTTGCCGACCAGTGTATCCGAGTTCTGACTGGAGAAGGGGTTACGGGAGAAACTATGTGTCCAAAAAATATTTGGGAAAGTGGAGTGATTCTGCTCCACGATTACGCTTGTCCACACGTCTCGCAGGTCATACGAAGTGTACTGAACAACTTGAAGTCGGAGCAGCTTGAGCATCCGCCCTTCAGTTTGGACATATCTCACTGCAATTTTCATCTGTTTGGTCAGCTAAAAAGACATCTCACAGGCAAGCGCTGTAACTCGGACGAGAACTTAAAGACACGGTAGAGGACTGACTGCTACCACAGTCACAGGGTTTCTGGAAAGAGGCAGGCCGGTATCCAAGGGAGTTGATAGGTTTATCTAAATTTTTACCAACTCCCCTATAATTTTCGCGGTAAGCTTGCAAGTGAACTATAATATTATGATGAAAAAAGATATTGTTAGACAGGAAATCCTACGGCTCATTATACAGTGGGATAATTGTGCTCAGGCGTCTGGTAATTAATTTTCAACAAAGACTTCGATTATACGCACACTGTCATTTTTCACTTTTCCATTTGAACATCCCTCATACATCTGACTTAAATGTAAAAAAAGCAATACATACTTTGCATCGGATCTAGTTAAATAGAAGGGTGAGAAGCAAAATTGGGATGTCATAATGGTTCTCTGTCGTGTCTCTTGATAAGAACTACTTCTTAAGTCAGTGGTACCCACCCCCGTTATGTCCATGACGCACCCTCAAATTGTCTATCCACAGGTATTCTTCCATGAAAAAAAATTTTTTTCGATTAATTTTTACACCCCTCAAACTTATTTATATAGATTTTAACCCCCCACATATTTCAATGACGCACTTTGCGTCATAGCCCCCATTTGTGGGCACTCCTGTCGTAACTGTTATATAATGATCCAACCTTTTTTTTATCCGCAAAGTTTTTTATTCGATAAATTTGTGTTGTTCTATCGCAACTTTGCATACTATTAAGCGACCCGACAGTGCTAATAGTATTATTAAGCAAGCAGATGATCGTGCAGACCCCTGGAGGAGAGGTGAATCTCGAAACTTTTGCACAAGGCTTGGTTGTTATTCCAGTGATGATAAAACTTATTTAAGAATGGGCAAAAAGAAAAAAAAGAGAAACACTTTGGCGGGACAATATTTAAACAAAAACAACAATTAGGTGGCCTATACATTTAAAAAAAAAACTTCTTGTAATACTATGCTCTATGATTGAAAGACTATAAAGTGGAAGAGATAAATGAAATTTGTACAACATTTCTACAAGTTTCTCACAATATTGATAAAGTGGGATTCATGGATTTTCAGAAGTGAAGCTAATTCTGTAGATCAGGACTCATATTGCGGACCTGATATAATTCATCAGCCTCTGGCATCTGGTCCGTGGGCCGTAGTTTGCTAGTCTATCTATAGACTATCACTGTTCTAGTCTATAGCTGGAAAAGACAAACCAGGCCCGGCACTAGTCAGCCAAGATGATGGATAATTAATATAGTAAGACACAAAGGACCTTATGTATGAACACTAATATCTACGTGGCGCTAGGGTCAGTTAGGCACTCTGAATACTCAACACTTTCTCTCTGACAAACAGTTGTTGCCATGTTCTCACCCTACCCTCCCTCTCCAACCTTCGTTCTTCCTTTTACCCAAACGCCATAAATTAGAAGGGCGAAAGATTTTGTTTACTCAGGTTCATTTGACATTGTGTTTGTAGTGGATACAAAATTTAATTTCAGTTAGTTTTGTAAAACTCTTTGCAAATTGCATGTGCCTGTTAGTATTTAGGAGCTGTATGAGTTTTTTGCACGTTAAGTATATATACCGGAACGTTTAGGTATATATTCTGCTATTTTTTTAATTATAATAATGAATTTAAATTCTCGTGCACTTTCAATTCTTAACACAATAATCACTGAAGATAAAATACTACGAAAGACTTACTAATGATACAATAAACTGAGCTTTCTCATCTCATTTTATATCACGACCCCTTTTATCACATCGTCTTGTCCGTATTCCCCATAATTAATTTCCGATTTCCAATAAGTTTTCCATTATTGCTGCCAATGGCTTACCGTTGTAAGTTGTATTTTTTGCTTCTGGTGTTTCAATTTGCAGTTTTTCACCAGTTTTTCCTTCTTTTATTTCAAATGTTTTAAGCAATCTTTATTTGTTTAATATTTAACAAATTATAGAAATAAAAATATGTCTATCAAGCAAGAATTTTAAAATATATAAAAAAACATATTTTTCTGCTACTAGGTCCCAATTACAAGTATCGTTTTCATTTCCCTTTCGCAATCCAAAGTTGAGAAACCCCCCAAGAGACAAACTGGACAATTTATTGCGAAAAAAGGATGATTTTTTTAGTTTCACGTCCCACAGCTATGCCCTTTAGGCTAAAATAAATAGATGATTGATTAACATAAATATTAGACAATTTTGTTTTGCTGTCCCACCCGAATGGAATGCTGCCCCATCCTACGTGCACCAAAGGCATACGCGCTAACCACTAGACCAGCGGGAAGGGCTAACTTATGATATAAAGTAAAACGAATTATGTTTGCAAGATAACTTTCAAAAGCTATAGCCTTATTTGTTTAGTTTCTGTAGTGGTGATAAAAAATCGATCCGAGGAAAGAATGGAGAAATGGTTACTCTAGGGCAACACAATATGGATGCCGATTTGCTTCATATAATACAATATAATTGCACGCCTTGATTTTTGTTAATATTAACGTGTTACAAGGAAAAATGAAGTAGACCAATGTTTTTGTAAAAAAAAGTTCTGTTTTCAAATAAAATAGTAGTAGTAGTTACATACGGAAAACAAATGCTATAATATTACGACCCCACGAGAAAAACAAATATTACGAAAACACTTCTATCTAACTTTCCTAACTTCAATTTACACACTGGTCTCTCTAGACCAAAATTCAAGGGGGGAGTCCTGAGGAATTTTCTCTGTGGAAGCAAGTTCTGGACTAAAATTTGAACACTGGAATTAATAATACGGAAGAAATAATAAATACATACATGAAAAACCTTATCTTGCTGGAGAATAAGGTTTCAATGATTTTGTCATTGGTTTTAGATACAACTGCCAACTGACGTACACAGAATTTCATTAACGGCATCCAATATTAAATAGTTTCAAATTTCAATATATGCTTGTGGTTGTATGCCTAAGTACATATCTTGATATGGTATATATTTTCCATATGATCTTGTTGAGGTGGGGGTTAAAATTAAAGAATCACCTTAAGCAACTATATGCGACTGTGCAAGAACATTGAAAATCACGCGTATGATCAATCTGTATTTCAAATCAGAGTTTTGTTACGAGGATGGAATATAAATAGTGTGACCGTGTGTACTAAAGCCGGCCAAAGAGCAAAAGTCGGAACTGTTTCCAGAGGTCATGAGCCACTAGTCGGTTTTAAGCGAATAGAATGTCCAGAAACAGCGGGGGTTGTCGAAATGCCCCATGTGTTTTCTAGATATATGGTGGAGGTTACCAAAACGTTAAAAATTTGAAGGGGAAAAGAATCATAGAACAGGACATAGGGTAGGCAAATAGGGAAAAATAGGTACATTAAATTTACAAGGCAGAAATGTCCCGATGATGCTGATAAATACGCGACAAGCTTTGTTCACCTAATGTATTTAGGTGATTTACGTTTCTTAGACAAATCATAAATGAAGATTGATCAGTATTTTGTATTTTCTTAATTTCATCGAGAAGTTGTTAGAACCCTTCTGCGTTATAAGAGGTCACCAAAGAGTTGAGTTGATTTTAGTTTATCGTCCCTTTCATCAACGAGGCTATATGAGACGTTGACCTATTGATTAACATGGAATCCGAAGCACATGAGCTCCCGCCGGGAATCGAACCCGGGCCTCCCACGCCAAAGATGCGGACGCTAACCGCTTAGCCACGAAGGAGCTCTTGGATCAACAAAGAGTGTAATATAACAAAATTTCTTCTTTTAGTATATTGTTTAATGATTTGTATACATTTGAACGTTGAAAAATGTTTTTCAGTATATTAGCATAGTCACTTTAACAATTTATAGTTTTTATACTATAACTCATGTAACACTAAAACATTTTTTGTGATCTAAGCCTAGGGTGAACTAGTTTTCCATTAGATTTGACAGATGTCTCGTCTTAATAACCATACAAGGATCATTATTTGTATGCTTCTCGCCTCGTCTTTAATTTGAAAACGCACTCGTCTCGTGCGAATCACAGGCCCCCAACCAGACTCAGATGTTTGGGGGCATGAATATGTTAGGGTTGGCAAGGCATTAAAATTCTCTTATACATAGCTAAATTCTGCCTGCATAACGTGTCCATCTGTGGAAAACTTTGTTCCTCCCGGGTGCTACGGAATCTTGGGAAACAGGTGAGAGTCACTTGGGGCAAGATCTGGAGAGTAGGAAGACTGCTCAAGAATTTCATACCCGGCAACGGCAATAGCGGTGGAAGTAAGGTGAATTTTTTGTGAGTAGAAGCATTGTCCTCCAACAGCCGTACTTTCATGCGTAGCATCCCTCTGCGTTTCCCCTTGATTGCCTGTCTAACTTTTGGAATCAGTTGTGATTAATAGTCGCTTGTAATTGTCGTTGGACCCTGAAGATAATCAATGAACTTATACCCTTACTATAACCCCACCCAGATAAAAATTGGGATAAGCATGCCAGCTGATTCCATTATCTTGAATTTCTTGAGGGGTGGAGATCATGATGCCGCCACTGCTTGCTATGTTCATTGGAATCTGGACCGCAATAATGTACCCAGGTTCTATGCAGTCACAAGATTATATAACCAATCAATTTAATGCACTCTCTCTACTATTCTAATTTTTGCGCACTCGTGCTTTGTGAAAGGAATTTAAAATTTACAAGAGAAAAAGAACATTTGTTTGAACGAAACGTTACTTCAGTTCTCCTATTTCAACACAACACATTAATAGTCTGGTTTAGGATAGATTAACTGTAAAAAGGAAAGAAATATTTTTATTTTTCTTATTCTTTTCCGTAGTACATAAGGTGTTAACCTATTTGTAGAACCGGGGCTAGAAAAAAGTATGTGTCCCGTTCTGACTTTACTTAAAAAACCTCTGTCAAAGTACAGTAGGAAAGTTAAGGAAATATGTTTAATATTTTTAATCATATTTTGCTTTATGATGATGTTGATTATATTTTCATGATTCTTTTTGGAAAGCCAGATGAGATTTTCATTAGATTGCTGTCCTCTATTCACCTCGAGGCCGAGGGCTATATCTTCCCTAAGCCAATCCCTTAATCTGGCCCTGGTGTTAGTACATGTGCTTTTGTGCCCATTGTTTAAGCTGCTGTCCCGATACTAGAACGTTCTCTGGCTAGGTCCATCCCGAGAGTTACTGAGCTCCATGTTAATAATTTATTATCTGCCCTCATACTGTGATTTATTATTATCCTTTTTCTTATATGCTGATGCGGTAGTAGGAAGTATACGTTTGATGTTTTGACTGGACTAAAGGATATAAATACACTTAGCAACTGGTCAATATTTGTTCTCATTTCGTTCTTTCTTCTTCGATTTTGTAAGATTATGACATCGAAATTGTCGAATAATGGACATTCCTTATGAAAATAGTTGACCTCTTATTAAAGAGCTGGACTTCTTTTACATGTAAATTTGAAAACATATTACATTATAACTGTTTGGATGATGTTGAATCTGCATTTGTTCTTGGATCAGAATTGTACTTGCCGAAGAATTGCATTATGTTGTTGCAACAAGTATTTGTAAAATTCCTCATAATTAATGTGCAGGAAACTACGTACACTTTAGTAAAATGACACATCCCCTAACTGACTGTATTAATGAGCTTTTTCCATCACGATACTGCTAAAATCGCAAAATAATGTTGATAAAGTTCACTGGAGATTTCAATGCTATTGTTACTTCTAAAAACTTTCCATTACCACTCTTCATCAGTTAAATTTTCGTTCTACACTAAGAACTTATATAAGATAAAAAATATAATGAGTTATTAGGCCTAGGCCTTATGCTTAACTACATACATAACGCAAACTTTTTAAAAATTTCTGTCATTTATAGTTTCGTCTTTCATTGATTTTTTTCTGAAAGGAAAGGGGAATTATACAGTACGAATTCAACCAAACTCATCGATCTCAATCTAACTTGGCATGGTTATAAATCTTGACAAAGTTGTACCCATATGAAATATTATGATGTAGGATCGTAAAATTGAAATCTTTGAGAACGTCATTCGGTCATGCCGGATAGGCGAAAAGTCAGGGGAATGATGAGTTATGAATGAAAAGGTGGAATGAAGGAAGCGGAAAGAAACACACGCACACTGTGTTAGTCCACTACAAAGTTCAGTTGGCTGGGGTTGGGATCGAACCCGGGACCCCAAGCACCACAGGTGAACGCTGTAACACTGAGCCACCCCAACCCCATGCAGGCTTTTAGTTTCTGGGTTAGAGGAGATCAAATTTGAAGTTTTCGAGAATCAATTTTGATATAAGTTTAATTAAAAACCAATGAAGTACAGCTTTCTAACGTCATTGAGAAACATACTAGTTTTTAATGCAAAATATTGAACAAATAGAAATATGATTTAATGTTACACTTTCAATAATAATTGAAATGACGTCTGGACATATCAGAAGATCACAAGATGCCGGAGATGCCCAGCAAACTTAGAAAGGATGGCAACCCTAATTTTACTGAAATTATCTGTGAAGAAATGGAAATGTTCTATTTCGGTATGTTACTTATACTTTTCACTTACCAATGTTGATATGATTCAAAAACCGGAAAAAGATGGGTGACTACTTATCTATTAACACGCTGAAATTCAAAAGGACTATATCTACAATTTAGATTGAATTCCAGTTCTCGGATACAAATTTAAAAAAGAACTATTTAGATTGTGATTGTGATCCGAACACGACCACCTAACAGTTTGGCAATTTTCCAAGAGAAACGCTGCAAATACACACTCTTTCCTTACTGTTACATGGATGACATATGCACGTTCTGCACAAGACGTTGGTTTTATTCTCGGGGGGAGCTCATTTTGTTCGATTTTCACGTTAATCAATAGATTCACGTCTCATATAGCCTCGCTGGTGAAAGGAACGCTAAACCAAAGTCAACAACATTCCCAGCGTGAACAGAAGTTCTTACATGACGATAAGCACACCGATTAGTGAGAGGTGCAGAGACTCACTTCAATCACACATAACGTTAAAATAAGTACGGAAAGGGTTTCATATCAGTCTGCAAGCTTCTCACAGTAACTCCAGTCAACTATGATTGTTCTTGGCTAACTGCAAACCATTTCAAACCAAAATAATTTTGTAATTGTAGTCATCATATCGGATCCGCCAATTTTAATTTTCTAATTTTGAAGTCAGATTCTGAATCAGTTGTCCCTTGACCGGTCCTAGCGCTAGCTTCTTGTGTTTTTACCATGGATACGTCTTTCAAATAATACTTACGAATGTCTCTCCTGGATCGGAAGCTTCTCTTCTATGCCATCCTGCAGCTGCTGCATACAATCAACAGGGGATGTCTTTACAACTTCTTTAACATCACTAATAAAAAAGGAATTTCTGACGAATATAACTTTGAACTCTGTTTCCTCTTAAAACGAACGTGGAAAATTCTTCCAATGTTTCCTTAAAAACGCACTTTTGGGATAGACAATGATTTACATTACAGTAGCTGTTTACACGCGTAGCTCTTTGATGGTCCCAGCCCGATTGCTTGGCGCAATTTTCGGTCACCACAAAGCACACGACCAGCAAGTAAAGACTGGACATAACACTGTTTCCTATTGGTTGTTGGTCAACAATTGTCCAATCAGAATTTAGCTTGAAAGTAACTTAGGAAACTGAATGATTTTGCAGTTTCTCGTTCCTCCTGAGAAACGACGCAAAAAGAGTTTTCCAGCACCTTCGAAACAAAGAGTTGTTGTTCGATGCACACACATATACACAGAAAAAGTTAGTTTTGGGGTCTTGAAGACGAGTTTTTCGGTAAAAGCACTTGCAGATATGCCAACTAATAACTTTATTACCAATAATTAGTTATAAAACAATAAAAAATGCGCATTAATTTTCTTGCCTCGACGAGCATCTAATAGTCGATAGCAAGGGTAGGAAGTACAATTGTCGAATATCTGGTAATTTAAATATAAACAACTATTTAGTTATTTCAACTTACTTCAAATTCTTGTAGATTTATTTCCCCAAAACTGCGTGTACTTTCCCACTTTATTATTTTACAGTATAGGTGACTGAAATATTGTAACACTTTAGAGATCCTGATAACGCCTGTAATTCTGTAGAATAATGTTAATAGTGTTTATGTTTGTAAGATTAGATAATCCAGATATATTATCCGTACCGGTACCATTCATACTTTGCAGGTGATATTGCAGCAGGATCCAATAAATATAGTAAAACAGCAGCACACGCAATTTCCAAGAAACTGCCAGAAATAGCGACATAAGTATTTTTCCATCTCAAATTTGAATTAAATTCATGGATTTTTCATGACTCTTGTTTTTTCTATCTCTTTAAGTTGTTATGCACATTTCGTTCCAACAAGTCGGTTCACAACTCGGAGCTAACAAGTATGCAAATACGTGTGTAGGTGAACCATATGCAAGCGGGCAACTAACCACTGCTCTACTATGTTCAATAGAAGTTAGAATATGTGCTCATAGTCTTATGTTGTAGCATTTGTAGGATCTGGTCTGCTGCTGCTGTGTTTAATCGCAAACCGGAAGTGGAAGTTGGAACTGTAATTTCTACTAAGTTAGAACTGCGCATGCTTAAACGACTGTGTGTGTGTGTGTGTGTGTTTGTGTGTGTGGATGAAAAATAGATGATAGTTTTTATATCGTTTCAAAAACAGGGATCGTAAGAGCCTAGTCGTTGCGTAATCTGCTTGGAAACCGGCACTAGATCTTGAGTCGGAACAGGAAGAGGAACTGCTTGCGCATATAGGTGTTCGGAGCTATTCTTGTGTAGCAGCTACAATAGGTACTCGTTGCGTAGTCGACTCAGGAAAAGAACTGGCACTGCAAGCAGAACAGTTTGCTCATGCACTACGAAGTGCTTCCTAAACAATGTGTGTATGTGTGTGTGTGTTTGAACTACACGCAAACAGGCAGAGAACTATTGCTCTATTATATTCAATAGGAATTTTAATATGTGCTCATAGTCCTATATTGTACCCTTTGTACTCTGTGGTCATAATCAGCTATGTTGTGGTCTGCTGCTGGTGGTGGTGCTTTTAACCGGAACCGGAAGTAAGAGATGGATCTGTAATTTTTCTGCGCATGCTTGTAATTTCTACTTGTAAGTTAGAACTACGCTAGAGTAAACAAGTGTGTGTGTGTGTGTGTACGTGAATAACCAAACTCAGTATATATTGTTAAATGCTGTTGTTATTTTATAATCTCTGTTTACTCTGTTGTCATTGATCAAAAACTGCTCGTAAAAGAGAACGAGTACATCCCTGATGTTATGTAATGGTTGAAAAAAACTACCGTTGACATGCTTGTTCTACTATTTACATAGTCGTGCTGTTTTGTGTAATGTTTCTGCGCATGCGTGGTCCGGTGTGGTGCTCACAGTCGTAAATGGCTACTCGTTCCGCTTAGTCTGCTTCGGGGGAACCGGAACATGTACTGGAACATCAGTCGGAAACGAGTCGGAACATGAATCGCAACTGCAATCGGAACCAGAACAGGAATCGGTACCGGAACTGGAATATTTGCAGTAGGTCAAAAAACACCATCAAATGGCACCAATCTACTTATATCGATCTATCTACTTTATATATATATATATATATATATATATATATATATATATATATATATATATATATATATATATATATATATATATATATATATATATATATATAGTGTTTCTGATAAAAAGCCCAGCGCTTATAAATCAGAAACGGCTGGGAATAAAAAGATGAAACAAAACCTGAGATAGTAAACTGTCATAGGGAATACCACATGGTGTTGTTGTTGTGACTCCCAAGGCCACTCCTTAAACGGAGCCCATTGGCCAACTTCAAATTTTCAAATGAGAACATGTATTGATTCATACCTTATTCGGTAGCCCTTTAAAAACGAAACAACTTTTGTAGGAAACAATTTTCGATTTGCGTCATCGCTTTCAATGTGGCCGCAAAAAGTAGGTCTTGTATCATATAAAACGTCCAGTGGTTATAAATCAGAAACGGCTGAGAATAAAAATATGAAACAAAAACTGAGATAGCAAAATGTCATAGGGCACATCAGATGGACCCACAAGACCCTCTTTTTGAGGCAATTATGAAAACGGTGGCCCAATTCGAAAGTTGTTTCCTACAAAATTTGTTTCGTTTTTAAAAGAGCTACCAAATGAGGTATGATTCAGTAATGATCCGATTTAAAAATTTGAAATTGAACCCTGGGTCCCCTGGGACCCTGGTCGCATCACAACAACACCATGTGATGTGCCCTATAACAGTTTCTATCTCAGTTTTTTTTCATCTTTTTATTGCCAGCCGTTTCTGATTTATAAGCACTCGACGTATTATCAGAAACACCTTGTAAATATCGAATATATGAAACAAACGGTTATTCTTCTACCAAATATATAACTGAATAACCTCATTCCACAGTGTTCGAGACACCCTTCAAACCTGGCCAAGACCTCAAATTGTGAAATTATGAGACCTTTCACATTTAATTAGGAGAGATATAACGTTTGCTGAAATAGTACATTTTCCTGCAGCTTCTAAGGGTTGGGCCTAGAGTCAGTTTAAATGTGAAAGAATGAATTCGGTTGAAGAAGATCATGTATAACACAATTTTCGTTGAGCAACTATTCGCTTATTTTGCTCTGTACGGAAAATAACACAGAACTCACCACAGCGAGGTGTGAGGCATACGTTAATTTTCGATCTTATGTCACGTATTTCTGTTTGGTCTCGAGGCGGGGCATTCACTTCAGTTTGGCTCTAACGTAGATATCTCTTGTGTTAGGCAGCACTTTTTCAACCCTTCCATTTGTCACCAGCTTCAGTGTGCGTTCCACACTTTGACTATGGCAAAGGCACGTTGTTGTTAGAGTAACTGAAGTTTGGATGTTTTCTTCGAGCCGCTGATCCGTTATCTTTCGTGTGATTGCCGGCTCTGTTGGTCAATTAGGCCAATTAGTCATGTTGTAGTAATTTTCAGCTGTAAAGTTTAATTTCGGAACAATGAAGTTACGTGGGCGGCTTGATCTGGGAGTCTTCTGGCTGCGGCACCTTTTTATCATTCTCCAGCATAACGTTCGAATATCAGGATTTTCATCTGCTATCATCGCTGCCAGCAGGTTTTCGTGATAATCGTAGTATCTGTTTGTTTGTAGAACAGAATTAACTATATGTTGTAGATTTTCTAGCAGAAAACGTAATAGTTTAAGCTTGCTAAACAGATGCATGGTGCCCATTTCGCACGAAGAATTTCGCCGTATTGAAAACCAGACCGAAGCGTATACTTTATCAATGTACTGGCAATGTAGGCACAAACATGAACTAGGTTTATCTGCACTGATATAGGGGCGAAATATCCTACAGGCCAATGTGGTGAATGTTATAATGGTCTTTGTTTTCTGTTTGCTATATCAGTAGTACATATTCCTGTAGCAACAGCCTTATAAATTTATAATAGATAATTCTGGGTGCTGCTTAAGCCATCTAGTTTCTCCATTTCAGACACTAATCCAACGGGGATGGGTGTCAAGGAGACTATCGGTGAACGTTCTCAATCCTTCTATTTTTCCGATGGGGCTGGAAATGCGTTGGGTGCAGTCGTCCCCCCGTACAATTCGGTAACCAGGTTTCGAAATGGCAACTCGTCGGTGTGAAGAAGGCAAATGACATGCAGCACTTCCTTTCCTAGGGATGTTTTTATCTTAATTATCACGCCCTTATCCCATCCTGTGTCCGTGGCTTCACCGTCTCTGCCAACTGCCTCGAACTTGACACGTGATACTGGTTCTTTTCTAAAAGCTCAAATATAGAGTCGGCAATATTCTTGCCACGGTCTGACAAAAGTGTAGCATGATCCAAGTACTTTGAACCGGGCTCCGATAGAACTGTGATATGCATTTCTGTAACCTCTCGCCTTTGTAGTCTGCCGTGAATTTTTTCTTGCACAAGAGTTGCATATTTTTTTTCCGTCAAAGTAGATATTGTAATCGCCCGTCCTAGGTGAGGTTTCTTTCTGTATCTTCATACCCAGTATATTGTTTCTTCTTCGTCTCTTACATTTGTCAACAACAAGATTTTTGTCCTCTGGCGTTATGAGTGAAGCGTCCTGAAGTACGGCAGAAGCGTTTAAAGAAACCTGTCTGTCTAAATCTCCAGTTGTAAACGCCGGCTCCGCGTTTTAGGCTATGTTTCCTTCTTGACCGTGCCTCGAAGTCAGATCCCGACGTGCTTCCCGATTCAACATCTTCGCTGGATTCCTCTTACGACGCCAGTATCTTTGACCTGTGTCTAAGCCTAATCCTACTAGTTGATGGACTTGCTTCAACACTTCCAGCATCTTTCTTGGTTCCCTTCCCCTTAAATCTGCTCACTTTACTTGAAAACATCGTTGACAGATATTTGCTTGTTCAGAGGTCAATGTTACCAATGCTCATTTTCCCTGATGTTCTCTGGCCCAAAAGAAACTTTAATTCTCGTTTTGGAATCTTGCGTGTTCTGTCACAGTTGTAGTCTTTGAATGTTTTACATTTTCAGGACGCAATATCCAAAATATACTTTTCAAATTGTGGAACAAAACCTGCCTTGTAGACTGAAATGGTGCTGCACTAATTATAAAATATTTTCAGCATGTCACAAACTCTCTTTTCTGAAACCTCAGGAATGCTTGCTTTACTCCAAAATGTACGACTCTTTGTCCAACTAATTTACAAATATCAGTCACTAGTAATTTAGTTATTCCTTCGTCAACACTTAAACCACGTAGAAACCAGTTATAAAATCACATAACTTCAGCGTACGTGGGTAACTGCAATTCAATCATTTCACTTGGAGTGCCAAAATGATCCTCGTTCCACATTTTCCCGCGTTGGTCTGCTATGAGGTTTTTTCCTCATCTTGCTTTCCATTGCTTCCGAACTTGGAAACCAAAATATACGAAATGTCTCTGAATCGTATCGCACTAGGAAGACTGTAACTTTAGGTACAATGCACAAACTCTCTGTCTTAACAGAAACAGTAGAGCACTAAAACCGTTAAAGCTTAAGCTGCAATAAACTGGCCTGTTGGATTGGTTGCCGAAGTACGCAATATTTATACCACCGCCGAATTTCGAGCGAGAATATTCAAGAAACGTTGGCGTAGGTTCTTTAGCCAACGAGGCGAGGGGAAGGTGCGCGAATCTTCAGGACGGAGCCGGATGTTGCGACGACGGTCCGAGAGTGTTTTCAAAGTAAGCAACAACGAGTTTCTGTAGCCTGCCGCTAGGTGACATTTGCTCTCGGTGTACATAACAAGCGAAGAGTTGTCAGAAACGAATCGTGTTATATCAAGGGCTATGCCTATAATCATCGTTAACATGGTATTCCAAACAAAATCTGGACATTAATTCCAATAACTCACTGAATATGGTTGTACCTATTTCAGTTTTATCATCAGTGTACAAATTAACTTAATCTAACTTCTTCAATTCTATAATAAAGATCCATATCGTTCAAATTTTCTGTTTCAAGGCAGCGCTAATACGTTCATTATTCAATCATATATTTTATATAACCTTAGTAAATATTTTGTTTATTACTTAGAGATGAGCTACGTTGTTCTCCAGCCCAACGTACACATGCATTTCAACGTTAATCGTCTGCGTAGCACCGTATGTTAAGGCTTTTAACTCAGGATCAGCTCTATTCGTATCATTTTCGGGAATATATAATCCGTCTGAATTATTCTTATCAGAGCTTATGCTTAATGTTATTCTAGGAAGGACAGGCAAATGAAGGTTGCAACTATAAAATGTATTGCATTATTCGATATATAGGTATATAAAAATAAGGGACAGAGGCAGTGAGAGAGAGAGAGAGAGAGAGAGAGAGTCATCACCAAGAGTCATCACTTTCAAATATAAAAGTAAATGTATTGAACTGGAAACCTATGAGCGTGTGGCCCCCCTCACTCCCATTCCATTTTAAAATTCCCTATTCAATCTCATCTGAAGTGGAATTAGGCTCTGTACTCTGTACGTTGACGCAAACTTTACAAAATTGTACTATCTGTTTCACGGTACACTGCACTATGGTGACTTGCGTTACATGCTTGTGATACACTGGAAAGGGTGAAGTGTTTGTTCTTTAAAAGAAATAGTCCTGTGAACTCTAAAGTAATCAATATTTAATTTTGCCTTTCTGAGTACTTTGATTTATTTGTATTAATGGCAAAAAGATGCGGTAGTCTTTAATGCATATATTGAAGATTTTGCATTGATTTTTTAATATTTTCTTTTGTTACTAACGGGCGTAAGGACACTCGGGAAGACGGCGGGAAGAAAGGTATTCAGGTGAATAGTATACAGTGAA
This sequence comes from Thermobia domestica, assembly GCF_964235325.1. Taxonomy (NCBI): domain Eukaryota; kingdom Metazoa; phylum Arthropoda; class Insecta; order Zygentoma; family Lepismatidae; genus Thermobia; species Thermobia domestica. Next base: position 70,395,263 of record NC_137457.1, read on the forward strand.
TGAAGAGAAAAGGCAATTTGAGTTAAATATGAATCTTTGAGTAAAATTGCCATCTTCAGGAATATTATGAATTGAGAAGCATAAATGACGTGAAAGAAGTGAACAGAGTTTTGAAATGCATACGGTTAAAATAAAACAAGTGTAAAAGTGTTGTATTTATACAAATTGCTTAAGGTAATGTCTGTCCACGCCGCTAAAAATCGTACAGCGGGTTGAAGATTGGTTCGAAAATTTAATTTTTACATTTGAAAATATTAGTTTTCATCTCAAGAAGCCCCGGCAAGCAGAAAGAACAAATCTATATGAAATATTTAAAGTGTGTCGAATATTTGGCAATTTCTTCTTAAACTTTGCAGTGCAGTGTGCAAGTCAAAGCATGTTATAAAGAGGCTCCCATTCTTCTCTAAAGTAAGAAGTGGAAATCAAAATCTATTTCATCGTAACCACGCTAAATTTTCCCTGAAAATCCCCAACCATCAAAGAGTGTAGTAAATTGAAGTGTGTTACAAATCAACGTGTATTAGATGGTCATACACAACTAAGCAGGCAATTCATGGGCAAAAATCTACAATTTCTATCAAGTTATTTCTCGTCGTTTTTTTATTTTTTATTAAAAAATAACGGGCTAAAAGCTAGTAAAAGCGTACAAAAATTCATTAATAGAAATGTATTCGAAAAAGTGTACGTAAGTAATTTCATGTGTGATTTTTTTTTTTTGATCTAATAAATTCCATTTCATTTATATATGTTTGCATCCTATGGTTGTTTCAGCATGAATCGCTACCGTGTAAATTGCTACCAATATAGAGGGTATTACATTCAGGTATTTACTTTCACTCTATGAATGTTGATGGGCGTATCGAAGACGGTGGGTACGCGCAAGAGCAACCTCAACCTAAGTACATATTGGTTTGTAATCCTATTAGAGGTCTGCTTCCCCTTTATTCTTGCCATTGTAAATAGCGGAATAAAATTCTTGTTCCATCTAACCACTAAAGCCACCATAAGAAAGCCGTACCGGACAAGATACGAACCCAGGCGGGTCATAAGAATGGCTTTCTCGAACAGGAACACGATCCAACCGGTCATAAAAATGTCTTCCCAAACAGGGACTGGCAGGAATCGAAACCCCTTCCGGTCATAAGAATGGCGCCCGAACACGGACAGAATTCCTGCACCGTTAAAGTAAAAGTAGTGATTCATGCGTAGAAACGTAAAGGTACAAGGTAAGTTTCTGACTCGTGTTTAGAATTTTTATACAGTTGTGCAAAATGGATGAGAGTAATGTTAAGTTATTGTTGGATGCAATTAAAGAAAATAAAGATGAAATGCAAGTTTTACTTGTTGGTTCTAACAAAGAAATGCAAAATTTACGTGAGTCTTTAGAAAACAAAGCAGAAAAAGTCAATGAATCATTAGAAAATAAAATACAAAAAATAAATGAATCTTTGGAAGGTAAAATAGAAAAAGTCGTTGAACAAACTAATAATGTACGTGAGTCCTTAGAAAGCAAAATAGTGGAAGTTTCTGAAGAAACAAAAATGCAGATTGAAATGAACTTGAGGTGCAATTAGAAATAATAAAAGAATGCGTGGGTAGACGAACAAATATCTAAAGAAATAGACGAGAAATGTGAGAAGGTAAATGATAAATGCGAGAAAATATGAAGGAAAACTGTTCAGAACTGCCAAGAACTTGAGAATATTACGGTTGATTTAGGTAAATGTGAAGAAAAGGCAGACCGAGCACTCGAAAAAATCGAAGCGATCGAGGAGTCAGTAAACAATATTGAAAGTAATCTAGAAACCAAAGAAAATATGTTAGTGGGATTAAGTAATACGACTGATAAGTTAGAAAGAAATGTCACAATATTGCACCGTAGGGTCGATATTTTGTCACAAAACACAGTTCCTCAAGTTATTGATGTCATCAACATGAATCAAATTATTGCTTTAATAGGTGACAGGTTGACAAGTTTAGAAATAAAGGTAGATGAAACCCAAACGAAGTTAACCTCATTATCGGAGAGCTCTAGCAGAGAAGGGAGTGAACGTAATTGGCGTAAATTAAGTATATCGGGTAATGATAGGAGTAGCCACAAGTCACAATACAGCAGCAAGGAAGAAACTAGTAGCTCCAACCAAACTGATTCTAGTTTTTCGACAGCAAGTGAGATAACGAAACTAAAGAAACGAATTAAAGTAAGAAAATCAGATAGGGGTAATGTAAAAAAAAGCCTAAACGACGAATATTGCGTCATGGTGACATTGAAATGTTCCCATAGTTTTCAGTTTAGAAGATGATGAGTCACCAACTTCGTTTTTAAAGCAGTTTAAGATTGCAGCGCACGCTGTGGATGTACGTGAATCTCAATATTTAGATGTACTAGGGTTTGTTTTTACCGGTAATGCTCGCGAGTGGTAGTCAGAATTAGGTACATTCCGTTCATTTGAAGATTTCACTAAAGAATTTAAAGCTCAATTTGCCTCTGAACAAGTTATTGCAAGTAAAATATCGGTGTTGCAATCGCAAGCGTTTAACACAAAATCCGACGGTACCGTTACCGATTTTGTCAACAAAAGATTCAACAAAATACGTGGTTTGTCATCTGATATACCGAATACTTTCATAGTGAACACGATTAAACAGTTGATTCCTATATCTTACCGACGACAGTTAGCACTGTTCCCAAATTTAAATTTCAATTCATTTTTAACTGCTATACAAAATCTTGAAGCACTGTATTATGACAGCAGAAACATTAATGATAGGAACAATTTTCATGGTAGAACTGTACGTGTCAATCAGGTACATGAAGTGCAAGGGAATTATGAGAAGTTCAGTAAAAAGGGAAATTATGGTAATGAAAACCGTAAAAAGTCAGGTAAAGGTAAGTTTAACGGACCAAAAAGGAAGAGAAGTCCGAAAAAGAACATTGATTTAAATACTTAAGAAGATGTCTACCCATCATCAGAGGCTTCAGAATCTCCATAAGGTACCATGTAAAATTTTATTCATAAATATCTCACAAAAAACTGCACTTCGAAACTTACAATTTTCTATACGAATACAAAGGAAATGGTTACGTCAATTTGAAACTTAATGACAGATTATTTGTAATAATTACTTCCATAATGAGATAATCACTACTGCAGATAAAGGATCAAAAGACCACTTTCATACCTCTTAAATTACTACGGGTGACATTCTTTGAAGAACACATGACGCGGAGGAATGCATTTCGGCAATTTTCAGACCCAAACTCATATCTACCACCGCAATTTTCAAAATTATTTACGCCTTGCGCAGTCTCCCTTTCCAACCCCAACCTCACTTCCTTACTAAGTTATTACAACTTTACGACCGCAACTATCAGAATTTGCTTCTTGTGTGAAAGCTGGTGTCTCTCTTGCGTCAACAAAATACTTCGTAGAATAAAGATAATAATATTTAAAATCTCAGTATCCAACATATGATTCCGATTGCTATTCTAGATCTTTTGTTACTTGAAAGAGATGGGTTCTCTTTTCAAGCAGTGGCTTTCACTTCTGCCACTCACAACTATACAACAAAGAAAAGTCTAAATGTGTCTTATTTATCTATTTTCTGTTTTCTGGATGGATATGTTTCATTTCATTTTATATTATTTATCATAGAAAGCAGACAGTACAAGGTTTCTGTTGTAAGAACGGATTAATTGTATGCAGGGGGGCAAAAACCAAGTTTTCCGTGTTTATTTTTATAAACAGAATTTGGTTGGTTGAACAGGTTTGGTCCTTTTTGTATTTATCATGCCAGTCTTGCATGTATGTGAAAAAAAGAAATAAAAATAAAAATTTAAGAACTACTCTACAGATCGTTACTAAATTTGTTCAGAATATAGTCAAGAAATAGTAATTGAATTTGTTATTAAAACCACCTATTCAAACCGGAAGTGATTTAAGCTAACCCTTTCTGGTTTGATCGTTGATCACAATAGATCAAAAATCGTAATATGTAGTGGTATCTGGTTTTCTGATTTGTAAGAACATATTTAATATCTATTATTAACTCTCTACTAAAACCCAAAATGACTCAAATCAACTATAATATCTGGTTTTTAAAAAAATATTGATATACCTAGAGCGAAAATAATAAAAATAAAAAAAAACAGAAAGCGGATCCCTTCAATCGAGCAGCACTCAAACTTTCATATCCTTTTTTATCTTCAATTGAAACCACAGCCGCTTGAAAGGCTCTGTGGAAAGCCGCTCTCCTCCGAATGTTTTCTGGTTGCGTTTTATTTCCAAGAATTGGCGTTAGGAAATACGAGGGTTGATTTAAATTTTCCGTATATCTATATCGTTATAATGGTTCGATAGGTACTTTTGCTACAAAAACAATTGGATATTTTTCCGAACCTCTCATATATATAAAAGGCATTCTCTTGAGGCGGGGAACCATTTAGCGATTCGAATAAAAGGAGAGAAAGTTTTGTTTTTCTCTGGTTCCATTTCAGGGGATGGGGATTCTTTGGATAAAACAGTCTAAATGATGACTGTCGTGAGGGTATTTTGCTCGATAAGTGGTGAAGGCACCTTTATTACTGTAAATTGGTTTACTTTATCAGCTTGTAAGATAACGTTTCATGAGTGGACCCTGATTAATTAGAGTATTAGTTTATGTAATTTTGTCTTAAGGACTGAAGTAGGAAATTCTTAGATCTATTATAGTGGAAACTAATTCCCTATTCTTTACGGATTAGGATAGAGATATACTTAAGCCCCTCTCAGTCTCGGGAGGGCAAATAGAGACAGATAAATATTTTATCTAGAGATGATAGACTATTTTCAGCTATAATTCGCTCTTAATTGAAATAAAGAAATCAAAATGAGGAAATTTGATGAGTTTTCATTATAATTTGAGTCTGGTATGCTAGTGGTAGTAAGAACTACCCTAGAGTCTTACAAACAGAGTGAATGAAAAGGTTAATCTAGAATTGGTCAACATGAAATATTGTACTAGGATATTTAAAGGATTAAGAGATATTTAACCCATCTTTTCTCTCTGCCTCCCTTGAGTAAGTTAAAGGAAATAAGGGAAAAAGGGGATCTTAACCCGATCTGGTCGAAAACAAACTTCGTGAAGTTAATTATTTGAGATTAGTGATTCTATCATTCCTCCTCCAGAGGAAATGGAATGAATGAAATGAAATCTTTGCTTTACGTCCCACGATTATGCCGGTTAGGCTAAAGGAGACGGTGATTATGAGAAATGAATGGAATGGTGAAATGAAGAAAGTGCGAGGAAACGGTAGAACGCCGAGAAAAGCCACGCACACGGTGTTTGTCCAACACAAAGTTCACTTGGCGGGGGCTAGGATCGAACCCGGGACCGCAAGCACCAAACTTGAACGCTCTACCCCTGAACCACCGCGTCCCCCTCCTCCAGAGGAGTATTCCATTTGGAAAGATAGCTGTTAACTGGTGGGTGAGGTAATAACTTTAGATACTGGGAGTCTGGTAATAGCACTCGCACGCAGAGAGGTACGCCCATAATCGTTAAAACTGAGGGTTCGTAGTTGGAGCCATTGCAAACAGTGGGCCCGTAGACCCATTTTTTCATGAAAATAGGTATTCCCTCATTTTATGCCTACAATACCTGCGCACAATCTCATTCACTTCGGTAGATTTCTTCTTGCCTTTCGGGCGTCAATTTTCACACTTTTGGGTGGGGGCTCCTGCAGAAAGTAAAAAAAGCACGTATTCGTTTATGTGTGATATCTACCTGCTAAATTTTTATCAAAATTGGAGTGTTACACTTGGGAAGTGTTACATGTAAGTAAATTGGTCTTCTTCCTCTGGAAAACTGCCAGTAAAATATCTTCCTCTATATTAAACCATATGCTCTTTTACATCCAGAAACCGGATTTACTTTCAGATTCAAACTCAGATGTTTCTCACCGAAGACAAGTATGCTAATAATTTTTAAAATATTATTCAACATATTTGCTCCTTGGCCTTATATTTGCTTTGATACTTCTCCCCCAGTATATACTTTTATTACAACACATTAGAAAAAAGTAATTTTAAAGATCCACTCCACATGTCCGATTCAAACCAACAACAGTCACAGCGTGTTCTTTATCCGAAATTTTATATCGGTACGGTTATATCAGGATACGAGTTGAATTGCTTTTGAGTTTAAAGTCCATTTCAACGGCGAGACTATTCGTAAGAAGTGAAAGAATATTAGAAAAATTGACTATCACTGATTCTTAGTATTGCGATTTAAATCCATATTGAGAAGTAGGAATTTTGTATTTGGAAAGATTTTGTAAATTGACATAGTTATGAATTACACTTGCAACTTTTAATGGAAAACGCAAGCATTATATATGTGAGTGTGTCTTTATACTGCCGGAACGATCAATTATGTCGTAAAAAATACAGATCAGGAAAACTAAAACAACACGTATTAAATAGTTTTGAAAAAGCTATACAATAATACCAAACGCAACCTCCTTTTTGGGTACGGAGGATAACTGTGCCCACATTTCTTATTGCATATTTGGAATCTCCAGAAAAAATATCAATGATGTGGTCCAGAATTGAAGACAGGACGTTCACGGATGGCGCTTGAATCGACACACACAAAAAAGCGAGCAAGAAAACGTTATGAAAATATTGGACAAGAGTCCTGCATTCTGTGATCAGAAAGTTAGCGTACTGGAGTTCAGCCTAAGAGGTCTTGAGTTCGATTCCCGCGCAAGGCAACCTCTTTAACTGTTTTCCCAAATATTATTTTATACAGTTTAGCCTCAATCCGTATTTTATTCAAGTTACACACAAAACAAATTTCGATAATTGTTTTGCGAACTAGGTTTATGAAGTGGTACTTAGTAATAGAGTTATTATTATCAAAGTTCATAGGGTTATTTACAACAAAAACAAACCATTTTTGTTGCAATTTGTATTTCCTTGCAAAATAATAAATTACGAATAAATACGTAATTTTTATCGAAGTTAAAATGTAGGATTTTTTCATTTGAGTACAAAGGAATACACATAAAATTGTTACTTTGCGCAGGAATTGAAACTAGGATCTCTGGTTCCGCAGGCCAATATGCTAACCGTATGACCACACAAAACGGGGCTACCAACCCACAATTTCATAACTTTTCGGTTCCTCTCCTTTGCTTATGTAAGTGCTTTTCAAGTGTTGTGCAAACCCCTCCCGAAATAAAATTCTAAATGCGCCCATGTATACTCATATAACTAGTTATTTTATGGTTACCATAGTCGTTGTGTAAAAAATGTTCTTGGTCTTCGTGTCTTTATCAGTGGACAGTGCGAATTACAAGGCGGATAAGGGGAAATTCCCTTTCGTAATGCTTTATGTATGCTATAACATGGGGCGTCATTACAGATGACAATAGCATGGGAAACTATGACAGTTGTAGCCAAGGGCGTCATTTAGGAGAGAAAGAGGGCACCGCGAGTTTGAGGAATACATATACTTGAATCAATTGTCTTTTAATATACTAGTACAAAACGTGAAAGTCTTATGTCAGTGATGCTCTTGCCCCCGTCAACCGAAGCCTCAAATGATGCCTCTTTTTGTAGCATATATCCAGCATCACCAAAGGGGATTTCCCCCTGATATCCCTTGTACTTCGCACTTTCCACAGATATGGATACGAAGCGTCAAGAACAATCAATATACAGTGGCGTATTTAAGAATTTGTTTCGGGGAGGGACCATGTACAACACTTGAATAAGCACTTACATTTTTCCTTTTGGGTGCCGACAAATTTTAGTGAAACTGTGCATATATGAAATTAGTTCGGGGATGCACATATAAAGTATTCTATTCATATAACAAACTGGGAGAGCGCAAAGGCCTAATATATCAGAGAAAAAACATTGTCAAGTTTTTGCCTCGACGCATATTTCGCACGTTGCACAAAGTAATAAACTGACGGTGTTGTAGAGTCAGTCCCAAGTGTGACGCAGCAGCCAAGGTCCCGGGTGCGATTTCCGCTAGAGTCAACAGTTTTTGCTTCATTCAATAAAGTAACCACTTGTAGCTGCAAGCAAAATGTTAATTTGCATTTAATGAATTAAAGCAATAGTAATATTCAAATCAGTTGTAAAATCTGTCAATGTTCCATGTTAACTAGAAACGAAATAGAATCCATTTCCTAAATATATTGATATCATTAGTTATATTATGGATACCACAGTCATTGTGTAAAAAATATTCTTGACGCTTCTTGTCTACATCTATTGACAGTGTATGAATTACAAGGGGTATGAGAAAAAAGTCGTCTTCGATAATACTAGATGTTATTGTAATCAAAGGATAATTCCTACTTATTCCATTTGTAATAAGCGGCGAAAATCTGTCTCCAACATTGGGGAGGACGGGTAAGATATTTCCCATATTTTTAGAGCGATGTTGAAAATATTTATGAAGTTGAAAAACAATACTGCGGAGGTTCACGGGAGGGAGTTGTCTTCAACATTGAGAGGCGGAAAGATTTGAGTCTTCTCCCGCCCAAAAAACACATTTCAAATCGAATTATTCGGTGGGACAGTATTTCAGTTCCAAGTTTGGAGGAGACATGTCCGCCCTCATCCCCCGTGACATTTGCGCCAGTGCTTGCAATGCACACACTGCCAACAGATGTAGACACGAAGCATAAGAACATTTTTACACAACGCCTACGGTAACCATAATATAAATCGTGATATCAATATATTTCGTTGCTAGTTAATATGGAACATTGAAAGATTTTACAACATGATCTGAATATTTCTACTGTTATAATTCGTTACAAACGTAAGTAAATTCATATTTTACTTGTGGTTACAAGTGGCTATTTTATTGGTTGAAGCAAAAGAAGAGATAAGTCAATTCCAGCGGGAATCAAAGCCGGGACCTTTTACACGTGAGTCACAGATACTACTGATCCTACCACGCTTTCACTTAATGAACTTGCGCATTGTACGATATGTCCTGCGACTCGAAAACTTTAAGACGCTTCTTTCCCTTCAATTAGGCTAATGCGATCTCCCAGTTTTTAATATGAATACCTTAAATGTGCACTTTTCACCTTACAACAATTGGCCACGAAGTTTATTTAACAAAGTCTGCTTTCTCCTTGTGAGCTTTGAAACGCAACAAAATGAGTTGATTTTGTTTTTACAAGCACTTCAAAAGGGAACTTTATATTTAAGGAATTGTATCCATATATTAAAAAAAACTCCCCGGACATTCAGATTAGAGGTTGAGTGCGTTGACCACTGAACCACGATTACTATGCGTTGATTTTTCTTTAGTTTGGGGTCGCGGTGGCTCAGTGGTAGAGCGTTCCCTTCTTCTTCATGGGGTCCCGGGATCAATGACTGCTCCCACCAAGTGAACTTTGTGGTGGATAATCAGCGTGTTCGTGCGTTTCGTCGGTGTTCTCCCGTTTCCTCCCAATTTCCTCATTCCACAATTTCATTCGTTTCTCATCACCACCGTATCTTTAGCCCAACCTGCATAATCGTGGGACATAAAACTCAAAGAATTCATTTCACTGTAGAGTTTTACGTCCCTTTCAGCAGCGAGGCTATATGAGAGAGAACCTACTCATCGTGGAATCCGAACCACATGATCTCGCGCCAGGAATGGAATACCGACGGATTCTGTAAAAAGTAGTGACTGTTTTCATTAATACATGTATCATATAAAATGCCTCACTCTTCAAGTCTGATACTAAAATATTATTGTTACTACTACTACTACTACTACTACTATTATTATTATTATTATTATTATTATTATTATTATTATTATTATTATTATGTTAGATTTTACTTCAGATGCAAACTATAATTGCAGTATTTTAGAAGGAATATTATTTAATTGTTAATGCTCATGAGAATTTTTGTTTTCTATATTGGTGGATCTGTTCTCCCCGCCCTGGGAAAGCAGTAATTACATAAATTTCTCTTCCACTGTACAAATAAAGCACTGATTAGCATATAACACTGAAAAAGGATTAAATTTTAAACCCGAAAGTAAAATTTTCCATATTTTTTGTCTGTAAAACAGATGATTGTTTAGCTTTAGTGAATAAACATTAAAAATAAAAAGAAACAGTAATGAAACGAATTAATTTCTTTCCTTTCTACGTTTCGATTCAATTTCTACGACCCAAGACAAATAGCTGTCATTTTTAAAGACATCAGAAACATACGAAATAAACATGTATCGAAACTTCTGCTGAGCTAATACTCACAGAACAATATATTAATATTTTGATTTTGTATTATTCCTAGAGCCGTTTACAATGTCCCTACAATGTTGTCTGCTAACGTGCAAAAATTGCCTGAAGAAAAATGAAAGAGAATACTAAACAGTTGTGCACTGCTCACTTTAAGTCCATCAATATATATCAAAAAGAGGAGTGGATCCCTGTTGTTAGCAAATAAATACTACTTTGTGAGCTGTTCGAGCAACCAACTGTTCGCTGCACATACTTATAGAAATAGAAGCTACTGTTAGAAACAGAAGAGATCTAATTGCTTCAGCAAAGTAAAAATATGTTTTGTAGCTATTAAATCTAGACTATGAGAAATTACGACCACCGCGAGATTCGTACACGGAGTCCATGACTTCGTTAGTAGTCCATGACTTCACTGTCTGACCAGGGACTATTTGCTTGCTTTTGTTTGGTATATCAATACGTTTTGGTCAACACTTTGGAACGTGAACATTGAAGTGAAAAAAATATTATGGTAGGGTTGACAGTTTGAACTGTCCACTACTGCAACCCTAGTTGGGCATTACAACATTACGCAAACTCTATTTTATATAAACTATTATTATACATTCCATTTTTATAAACTTACTCTTATGATAGCACTGCCAATTTCCTAATTAAATTCAATGTATAGATAATAGTTTACTTGAGTTGATTTTGAGTTTAGCGTCCTTTACGGCAGCGAGGCTATATGAGACGGAAAAATGAAATGAAATTTTTGAGTTTTACGTCCCACGATTATGCCGGTTAGGCTAAAGGAGACGGGGATTAATGACTACCGAGGTCGACAATAAACTAAATTTAAGTATTCCGATAAAAACAGTCCACCTTTCATGGTGTCTGCATGTTGTGTGTTTATATATATGGTGTTGATATAATGATAATAATAAAAATAAGTTGGAGTGGTAGTACTATCATTGAAAATAGAATAATGGTATTGTCTATGTGGGATATTCAATCTACACATTGGCTCGTTTTGGTTCGACTCGATCTGAAGCTCGACCCAAATTCGAGTCGAGATGGAGATTTATCACTGCTTCTGATGAATATAACTGAGTTCAAAAGTATAAGTTCATTTCCGTATGGAAATCACAACGAAAAAACGAGGGTGTGAATACATAGGTATGAAATATTGTATCATTAAGTGTTTCAATATATCTTACTTTTTCCTACACTTAATACCATTTTAACATGTATTATTATATTTACCAGAAGGAAAAACGTATCCCAAATACTACGCTTGGCCGGGAGGTTCCAACCAGCAACTTTAGTTTACTGTTTTCCGAAGATACTCAAAATTAGACATCTATTTGTTCGCATCAAAACAGCCATAATCGTATCGTTCAATCTGTTTGGAATATGGTATATGCATTTATATCTGTAAACTCAGTTTAACTGTCTATTCATTATACAGCTATTCGTATTATTCATATTTCTCTGTTAAAACTGTTTTTAATGTTATTATTATATTTCTCACACCATTTTAAGATTTCTTTCGCGAGTTGTTGACCAATTCCATCCCAATAATAGGCGTGTCGTGCATGTAACCAATTTCATGTCAGATACGTACTTTCACCTATTAATTCATTCGTACAGCTCAGAGGATTGGTAAATATTTATAGGTCTACAACAATAATTCTTTATGGCAGTTGGAATTCTATTCTGTAACTCGAACTAGCAGGCGAGTATATATCCCGACCTCTAGAAGGAAGGCGATGGACTCGACACATCACGCCTGTACTTTACGATCTCTTGGTTCTCCTCATGTGTCTACTGTGGCGGAATATACGAGATTAGTAAACGAAGCCCTGTTAGAGCCATCAAGGACGTCCAGATACTTAAGTTAAGCTTTTTCTTTCTCTAGTAGTAAGCAGACAGCTTTGCAAGAGCTTGGTCATGCTGGGTTACGTGGCCGTGTTGCTGACATGAATTAAAAGCTCACAGACGAATACAACATTTACCGTCTCGCCTTTGGTCGTGCTAATGTGCTACTGGGAAAACGTAGGTTTTTCAGATGAACCCATATTGACAACATCAAATGAGGGTCGCTATTGTGTGTTTCGTTCGAGATGCACACCTTATGATCCTGGATATGTGACTACTTGCAATCGCAGTGACCATGTATCTATTTCTGTTAGGGTTGGGTTTCTAGTCGCAGTGCATGACAGCTACACAGAATTGGAGGACATCTGGACAGTGATCAGTACTTAGTATTATCTGAAATATCATCGTACCATCAGTACGAGTACTTCACCCCGAATGTGTAACTCAGTTCCAGCAAGACCAATTGCCAATACATACTTCTCGTGATATTCAGAAATAGTTCGCAGGACAGCCTGATATTGCTTCAAATGAATAGATTATGCGAGCAGAGGTGAAGCGTCCTCGAAGCGACAGTTGACCTGAGTCAAATAGACCAAAAACTCGCGATGACATGTCAGACCTTGTTTGAGAGACAGAACTGGAGGTAGGGGAAAGATATATTTTTGTCACAAATAGAATAGTTTCCATGCCGAGAAGAATGAAGAGTGTAATAAATTCAGAAAGATCTTGGCCACAATATTAATATATCCACCTTAACCCGCCAAAACAGCCCCTTTCAGGGCTACATACAAATTTCTGTAAATATTTATAGCAGTAAACCACACCTTGTATCCGTCTTTTGTGCAATACTACTAACATAAAATTAGCTGCTGCCTCTGATCTAACATGAAAACATAAACCCAATATGAAGAAACACGACTTTGAATTTCTCGATGACAATGATACTTATATATGTTGCAACTGTTGCACTAAACTCGGAATATTGCGAAACACTTATATACACACACACACAAAGCGGGACGCTGAAAGATGCATATAGAAAAGCATATCAGAGAATTAAACTGAAACTCTATGTAAAGACTCTCCGTTGTAAAGAATTTAAGTCTCTTCACGTGATCTTATTGGGTATCGGGAAAATTTGTTCGTCTGGAACCACTATCCGACTTTCGATTGTCTGTTTATACACCTTTTTATCCCTATAAGAATATATTTCAAGAACGTAAATAATATGCTGTTGTGAGAGTATTATGAAGTACACTCTATATAACAGGAGCAAATAAATATACTTCACAATATATTCTTTACTATTACAATATTTCCTTAATTTATATTTAACATTCTCATGTATAATACAGGAGTACTGTAACCACGTATCTCAGTTGTTACATTTTATGTTACAAATGTTATATATGCCAATTGTTATATATATATATATATATATATATATGTATATATATATATATATATATATATATATATATATATATATATATATATATATATATATATATATATCTTGTTGAGGGATTGAAGTTAGATAAATTTTATTTTCAAAATTTTTAAGAATTGGATCGAATAAACAAAATGAATGTGCAAGAACTAAATGACAAAACTCAAAGATAAGTAATTGCATTATTAGGATAAGGAAATAAATTACAAAATTATGTTGTCTATGGTTTGGTTGTGTCAGATGTAAGTACACATGTATTAATGTGCAATGTGGTGATTACGAAGAAAAACACATAAATAATGCTGTGTCACAAATTCTGAAAGAATAAGTTGTAATGTTTATGTTTGTCAATTGTCAACATCAACATAAAATTTTAGGATGTGACAAAATTGTCAGATTACGGAGATAGACGTCTGGAGATTTTGTCTATTTGATGATCATTGCAGAAATGTTAATTTTGGCAATGAGACAGCAATCACGTGGAGAAATGTGAAGCAAGGTCGTAGTCTGGAGAGTAACTAGATTGACATAAATACTCTAGGAAATTGAGATCATGATGATTCGAAGATCATCATCATTCAGAGGACATTCGGCGAATCGACGGAGAGAAGTCTCAGACTGTTAGTCGAAGAAGAGACTCGCAATTCAATCTTTTGTTATTGAATATTTCGACGAGATTTACTTTAAGTTCATTCATTAGCTATGGTCAACTAGTTCGTAATAGAAGTACTATAGCCGTTCTACAGTGAAACATTGTAGCAATATTTTTATCGTAGAAGTTGGAGTTTACTCTTTTGCACCTTGAGCTTCATTAGAGACTACATCGACAGCTACCCAGAAGGTATATGTTTGTTATTTGTTTTACATCATCAAATAGAGAAATCAATCAGACTCATTAAGTTGTGATCTGGAAATGTTTGGGCATCCTACACATAACACAGTACACTATCACTCCACGGTTGATGATTGAAAATACAATGAATCTAAACCTTACTCGTCTTGTGTTTACTTTTTGAAATTAGTAATAGAATTTCCCTGACATTATAGAAAATGTTAGGTGAACGACCTTCCTGTTATTTTGAGCTGCGTACATGCTTTTAAAGGCACGACACGAGGGGTTGACATGGTGGAGGCGTTTCTTGGTTCGATTCCCGGACAGTTCATAGCTGTATATTGTTAAATTACTCACCATTGGTATGGTGAAAACGACCCTTGGTTTGATTCCCGGAAGAATTAGAAGTGTAAGATAAGTTGTGATGGATATAGAAATCTATTAGTGATATTTTATTTTATTTTATTAGACGAGGTTAAGGTTAATTAGTATTGTGTGCTGTTAGTTATATAGAGAAATAAGACATTAATAGTTATAGTTTTGTACGGAAAATAGATATAATAAATGAATACAGGAATTATTAAGACTCGTGCACAAAAAGCTAATAAAGGAATACCATTAGAAATATATAATTTATTTGAGGTTAAAACTCCGGAGAGAAGGAAACGAGAAACCCATAATACAAAACATAGAGACCCCGAAAGTAGTATTTCAAGAAGGTCTAGTTAGCAATTTTCCCTTGAGTCCTGTGCTACACTCATTTACGGAAGACTTTTCGTCTATTTTACAACTAGATACAGACAGAAAACTTGTTTTAATAAAAGAGTATAATCTGTAGAAGTTAATAATACCAATAATAAAGAAAAAGAATCAGAGGTTGAAAATAAGACAGAAATGGCTTCGAACGTGACGGTGTACGCGGACATTAATAAAATACCGAAGTTCCATTTTCGATCAGACAGTGACATCATCGGATTTTTCGACGAATTCGATGATGCATGGCATATGGCAAGCGTGAGTGAAGAGAAAAGAAAATAGCTATTGCCTAGTGTATTTCGTGGAGACATTGACATAAGTTATTCCTTAAGCGAAAAAATTTAGCAAAGATTACCTATAAACAGTTACAGGGACAAATAATTACCGAATTTACAAAGACAAATGTCACTTTGGACATTGAAGAGAAATTTAGAGAACGTTTGCATCAAGAGGACGAACCTATAATTAATTACGTGCATGACATGCTTGTAATGTGCGAACGATTAGGTTCCAAAATTTCGGATGCGAAAAAGATAGGTATTATTGTTGGTGGTCTCCAACCATATTATATGGAGAAGGTCGGCACGAATGCTTATTCTACAATAGATAAGTTTGTAGAGGACTTACAGAGAGAAGAAAAGAACAAATGTAAAATAGATAAGAGATTAGAAAGAGAGACAGGTAAAATTACTATAAAAGACTTAGTAAAGAAAATCAAGGAACAGGCGGATAGTGAGGATAGCGATTCAGACGAAAGTAAATTGATTCTTAGAAGAGAAATGCGAGGCAAGTTACATACAAACATAAAACTTGAACCACCGAGCTTGACTCAGTTAGCGCAATTAGAAAATAAAATCGAGGAACTACAGTTGACATTATCCCCAAAAGTTAAGGACGATGAAAAACAACCGAGTAAAAATAATGGAGATAGGAGTCAACGATATGAAATAAGCAGAGGTTTTCGAAATCGTGGTACAAACCAATATCGCGGAAATAACAATAGTAATTGGAACAATCAAAATAGAACTCAAAATGGAAATAGATGGAATAATTATAGAGGAAATGGTAATTATCGGGATACTTAATGCGGAAATAGAGCTAATAATTGGAGAAACAATCGGGGCAGGCAGAATAACAGTTGATATAACTGTAATTTTTCTCGACAGATGTGTTGTCATAATTTAGGACAGGGTGAACAACAACCACGCTACGTACAGGTTGTTCCAACTCAGGTAAATTGGACAACATTTTACCAACCTATCGGCAATCAAAATATAAATTAAATATTTCTGTAAATGGGAGAGGCACATTTACAGGGTATAAAAACGGGAAAATTAGAGAAGTAATAGCCTCAATTAGTCAACAGAAAAACATGGTTTATTTAATAGTAGATATTGAAAATAGAGAAGTGAAAGTGTTAATAGATAGCGGTTCGCAAATTTCGATAATGGACGAGAAATTGATTCCACCTACAGTAAGAGTAATACCACAAGAAACTAAAATTAAGGGAGTCACTCGAAATGTGTTGGTTATTAATAAGATGGTAATAGTAAAGTTTAGAGTGTCAAATCAGACTTTTCACTTACCATTTCGGGTAATTAAGAATTTCCCTATCAAATTTTGATCCGGAATGATTTTTTGAGAGCGCAGAATTGCAAAATTGATTATGAAAATAATAAATTATTGGTTCAGAGATTTGGTAAACCTCAGGTACGAAAGGAAACTACTGCTGACACAGTTTCCGTTTCGGACAATGTAGCGATTGGTGTGAAATTTTGCATGAAACCAAAATGGATGTTAGCTCACAAAGTAAAATTAAGCGAAAGGAGCCGAACCGTTGTTGAAGTAAATTTTGTAAATTCGTGGAATGGAAACGAATATTTATTAGAGTCCGATCGGGATTTAGAGAAACAGTTTAATATTTTTATACCACGAGTTTTGTTATCTAAAGAAAATAACAAATTAGAAATTGTTAACCCAGCCAATAAACCAGTTATGTTGATACTCAATTTAAGACTAGGATATGCTGAGGAGTGCAAAATTGAGCAGGAATTGCGAGAAGAAGGGTTATCACCGGAAGAAATTGACAAATTATTAGAAGCACGACAGAATTTAGATAGAGCTCGAATAAAGTGTGGAAGTCAAACTAAACCTGAAATTAGGAAAAGTATTGAAAATTTATGCTATGATTTTGCTGATGTTTTTGCGTGGAAAGAAGATGATTTAGGGATAGTTAAAAATGTTGAATATCATATTGAGCTGGAGACTAGAGCTCCCTTCAGACTCCAACAATATCCCATACCAATAGCGTTACGTGATAAAGTTAAGGAACAAATTAACATATTGCTAAAACAAAATATCATAGAGGAGTCGAACAGTTCATACAATTCGCCCATATTATTTGTTAAAGAGCCATTGGGAGCTATAAGGGCAGTTTTGGACTGTCGTTTGTTGAACCGGCATGTTAGGTACCACAGCATTGGATTACCGCCAGTACACCAGATATTAACGTGTATGGGGGGAAATAAATTTTACTCAACCTTAGACATTAAGGCGGCATATCATATGGTGCCTATTACAAAGGAGACACGTGACTGCATTGCCTTTAATATCCCAGGCGTTGGTGCGTATAGATACAAAGTACTCCCTATGGGATACTCGCAATCGCCCGCAGTTTATACGAAAATAATGGCATTGACGTTAGCGAACATTAGTACAGAGTCTGTATCATACTATATGGATGATATCCTTGTTTACACGAACGAACAGGAGAAAATGGTCTAGGTGTTGAAGTCAATTTTCCAGGGACTAAGACATTACGGACTAAAACTGTCAGTAGAAAAAATGTAAGTTTCTAGAAGAAAAGGTTATAGCATTAGGACATGTAGTAAGTGACGCTGGATATGGAGTTAGCCGAAGATCATTCAAGCAGTTAAAGTTTTTAAACCACCGAAGTCACCCAAAGAATTAAAGTCATTTCTTGGGTTGACGAATTATGTCCGAAAGTTTAGCAAAAATTATGCAGAACATCCTGCAGTGCTTTCTCCACTTTTGAAGAAAGGCTACAAATTTGTATGGAAAGATGAACACCAGGAGGGTTTCTTAAAATTAAAACAAGCGTTGCTGGAGGCACCACTTTTAGCACATTTCCGTGAAGAACTGGAGACATGGGTGTAAACAGATGCTTCAATGAGTTCAATTGGAGCTGTGTTAATGCAAAAACAAAAAGGTGGTGAGTGGACCTCTGTTGCGTATTATAGCAGAGTGTTTAGGCAACAAGAAAAACAAAAACATATAGTAGAGTTGGAAATTCTGGCGGTGGTGGACTCATTTAGAGCGTTTAATTACTCCCTGTTTAATAAAGAATTTGAACTTTGCACCGATTGTCGATGTTTGAAACCTTTGCAAACGACACCAAAATTATCTCCTAAATTACTAAGGTTAAGTCTGGAATTGGCCTAATATAATTACACGCCAATCCATTGCCCGGGGGAAAAGAACCCGAGTGATGTATTGTCGCGTATTACAACAATTAAGCCGACAGAAGATGACATAGAAATAGATGCATTACCGATTAATGTGGATGATCTTCAGGTGAATTTGACGTTTGATGACAACATAAACGTGGGAGATTTACAACAAAAGGATGTATTTTTCGGCCCAATAATGAAAGCAATTGAAGATCCGAATGGGACCGATGTAAAAGCGGAAAAGCAGTCTAGACGGTATACGATAAAGGATGGGAAACTTTATCAACACAGAAAATGGCATGTAGAATGAAATTATTGTTATGTATACCGTTTTCACTTTGGGAACAAATTTTTAG
Source organism: Thermobia domestica (assembly GCF_964235325.1). NCBI lineage: Eukaryota > Metazoa > Arthropoda > Insecta > Zygentoma > Lepismatidae > Thermobia > Thermobia domestica. The sequence goes on from NC_137457.1 coordinate 70,414,245, forward strand.
GAATATCCACTGCTCCGTGTATGGCAGCGGTCATTTTTCGTATGGCAAATATTACAAGAGAGCTTTGCGTACTATTTATTTTCCCAATATGAAAAAGTTTTTATGACAAAGTAAAGGAGTGTATTAGCTGTCAAGTCCAGAAGAGGAAATCTGGAAGGACGCAATTTCATGCGCAGACCTACCCTAATTATGCAACATTTCTGTTTGTAACTCTCGATGAAATTGGTCCATTTAAAAGATCGAAGAATAATCGAAATAAATATGTTTTAGTGTTTGTAGACAATGCGACACGGTATGTTATAGGAAGTGCTGTTCCGGCGCTTAGGGCAGAGATTATTGCACATGTAATATTTGAAGAAATAATTACGAAACTCGGGATTCCCGAATTTCTTAATATTGGTAGATTGAGCAGTCACCAAGGCAAAATCATGGAAGAAATGCCTGAGAGATTCGTAATGAATCTTCATTTTACAAATACCGATGCCCAATATACCGTGGGAATTGCGGAACAAGCGATAGGAACCATCCAGCAAATGATGAAACATTATTATAACAAAGAGTTCACGAATTGGGATGAGGTACCCAATATAATTTTTACGATAAATACTCAGATACATGACGGAACGTGTTATTCACCGTATTATTTGTTAACTGGAAAGGAACCCAGGACATTTTTGAAAGAAGATCTGGAAATACCATGTGAACATGTGGACAATGAGACGAGAATGCAAACCATCAGAGAGGCAAGGAAGTTGGCTTATAGGAACCTACAAAAGAAGTTCAAGGCACAGAAGGAACAGATCGAGAAGAAGTATGACCAACCGAGTTTCGAGATCGGTCAGCAAATCTTGATTAAAGAAATGCTACGAGATGGTATTCCGGGATGTTTTGGTGGGAGATATAACATCAGGGGCTCTATATTAGAGAAAATTAATAATAACTCATATAGAGTTAAGTATGAGACAGCGAAAGGCGAAAAGAAGAGGAGGAAGAAGAAGAAGATTACGATTCGGATAGTGATGAGTAAGAATGGAAGTAGGATATGGAGAAGAATGGGATTTTGATTTTTTCAGAAAGAAAATTAGTGAAAAAAACTGTGCCCAACGCGTGTTTATGGGTGACCGGTCCGTAAGGCGGCTGGAGGAAATTCAGATATTTTAGTATTCTGAACCTATAGACATGTATTGGTCAGAGGAATTAGCGATTTTTTTTAATTAGAGAATATAAACCATTAGAGACATTTATATTTTAGACAATTTGACATTGAGTATTCCTCAGGTGTAGCTAGATAAATAAATAAGTAATTAAATAAATAAATACATAAATAAATAACTAAATTAATTGAATAAATTAATAAATAAGAATAACAATAGTAATTCGATAATTTTAATTAATTTCAGAGTTCATTGGGAATTTGATTGAGTATAGAAACAAAAAAATATATAATATGATGAGCAGATTAATGTACAAAATAAACATGTAAATCTAATGGGGAATTGGTCTGAGAAGATACTAAATCTTTCAAGGCACATGCAAGAGCTTCATAACCTTACAGAAAATTTGCTAAAACTAAAAGTTGAAACTGCTGTTCCACAACTTGTTGTTACGACAGAATACATAACATATATAATTTTTGAAATAATGGTCGTATTAATATTAAAGATAGTAGCATTAATAGGGTTGTACTGTCGACTTTACATAGCGATTAGAAATTACAAATTGCAAAAAGAAGATGCATAAGACATAATAACAATAATAACAATAATAATAATAATACATAATAATAATAATAATAATAATAATAATAATAATAATAATAATAATAATAAATATAATAATAATAATAATAATAAGATAAGAAACACCTGAGGAAATACATTAATTAAAGTAATTCTAAAAAAGAATGGAAAAAATAAAAACAAATAAAATCCCGTACTTACCTATCAGCTAGAATGAAGTTGAATAAGGGGGTTTCGAATCTAGAGACACAAGGCGAGAAGCGTAGCCGGTAAGGAATAAAACGGACGCGGAGTGACGATCGATGGTTAGAAGTTAAGAATAGTTAAAAGAACATAGTTAAGTATAGTAATAATAGATAATAGACAAATATGACTCTAATAGACAAAGTAGTAACTCGATAACAATAAACAGAAAATAGGAAAACTGGGAAATAGAACATCAAAAAGAGGAAAGTGAGTTTAAAAGATCTATGATTTGTAATTTTAAATACATAGTGGTAAGCAAAAGGAAATAGATACTGTAAAATAGTAATAATAAAGACTGAATAGGATAAATTCAGCCATGAAATATTTTTATAAATATAAATGAATATTGTGTATACACGAGAAAATAGGTTAAGTGATTTTTAAACTAGCTGGTAATATTGTATCTCAGTATAGTAATATTATATATGTATAGAAAGAGAAAATAAATAATAATAAATGTAAGTAGGAAAATAGAAGAATAGAATACATTAATACGTTATTTTAGATTAATATGTTAAATTGTTTAAGTTTAATAGGAAGATAATAACAGAGGATGTTAGGATGCTTTAAAAAGCTTGGATGCACGTTAGGCTATAGTGACCTTGATATTGAGAGGAAATCCTCCGAAATTCCGAAGTCATACGGACGAGAACGAGAAGGCACGAAGTTATGTCAGGTAGTCGCGAGCCATCAAGATGGCTGAAGGCTGGGGGACGCGCATCTCCTCGCTGCGTGCGAGAGAGAGGAAGCTAACAGTAGGATTGAAAGCACGAAAAGCATGCGTTAGATGAGAGAATTAAAGTTAAATAATTGGTTATCTGGAATTATACGGAATAATTAATAATAGTTAAGTTAGTGTACTAGATACCTAAATACGAATTTAAAATAAAAGCTTTTGTACTAATACAGCAACAACAATATAGCGTAGAATGCAAGTTTAAAAAAAACGACGGAAATTAAAGATGTACTTCAAGATACAATTTTAGTAAGATGAGAAGCTACATATAATAGGATAACGACAAGATAAACATTGTATCAAAAACGCTTAAGTATGCGTAAGGAAATACAATGAAAAGTTAGAACAAGAGAAAAATGCCTATTGTACAATAAACGGGATTGTAATTTTACGTTCTGCTGAATGATAGACAGAAATAAGGGAATAATATTTTAAGTATCTATAATTAGTTGACTATATCATCAAGTCATTAAAGTTTTCGTCCGCTTATTACAGATTATTGGGAATAATGGACAGTAGCACGTTATGCTTTTACATTGCGATTGTCGTACTTGCTATATTAGTAATTGTAATTAGTATGGTTACAGCCTATATTATAGTAAAAATAAGGAATTTAGATAGTAAAAACTGTAAGATGGTTAGTACAAAAAGCGAGACTAATTCTGAAATTGGATATGAAAGACCTATTATTGATCCACCTAGTAAACATTAACTCTCTGTTTATGGAAGAGTGAACAAGAGTAGTCGAAAACACACACACATGTTAACACACGAAGATGTAAAAACACACTCTATTCTTGAAAACATTAATCACAGTAAATCAGATCACAACTCGCAGAGAATGATTATTTCACAAAATACTGATGTAAATAATAGCAAGCAGCATAATGAACACCAAGAAGATATCACTAAACGTATTGAGAATGCAGCAGATTCCACGAGTACGGCCGAACACAATAATTTTTGTTGTTCACAAACTGAGAACGACGTAAAATTACAATCGATGGACATGAACTCAAAATTCAATAAAATTTATGTGATACCCTGTGAGTTATCGATAATATGACCGCGAAATTAATAGAAAACTGCAAATAATCGCGCAAGTGGAATGATGTCGCAACGACTAAAGACGCACAATGCGGACGGAAATAACTCTTGACTTCGTTCAAGGCCAAAGTGTAAAATTCAAACTCAACAAGTTTACAGAACAACGACAGTGTTGCAAAGGACATAATAATGAATTATCATGATTTTATAAGTGGTTATGGTGATATAAAAATTTGGTGACGGTAAAAACAGATAAAATAATTAAGTGTTGGTGAAGGAATGTGTTATATAAATAGTGAAATATTATTTTAAGTGTGTAGAATTATAACTAATAATCGATGCAGTATATCTTTATAATATGAATAAGTGAAGTAAAAACTATGATGACTCTATAAAAATGTGTTAGTTGGAGACAATGCATGGAAGGAACAGAAGGAAATTTCCATGTGTGACTCTGTCTATACATATATATAACTATGAAAGAGCAATGTGTAAAATACTGTGCAAGCATTTAAGAGCTTGTAATATGTAAAACAGCCAACAGATGGCAGGAGAACGTTTGTTTGAATAATGTATATTTTCAATGACGCAAATTAATGCGCGAAATTGTAAATATTTAATCTATGATTTTATATGTTGATTTTATTTTGTTAATATTTTGTTTTTATTTACAACAAAGGAATAAGGTTATAATATATTTGTATCTTTGTATTTGTGTATGTTAGTATTTTCCAATCCCAGGTATCGATTGGATCTGACGCGAAGCACCTTTGAGTTTCAAAGGGGGCCGTGTTGAAGGATTGAAGTTAGATAAATTTTATTTTCAAAATTTTTAAGAATTGGATCGAATAAAGATAAAATGAATGTGCAAGAACTAAATGACAAAACTCAAAGTTAAGTAATTGCAGAATTAGGTTAAGGAAATTAGTTAAGGAAATAAATTAAACAATAAATTAGGTTAAGGAAATAAATTGAATGTTCTCTATGTTTTGGTTGTGTCAGATGTAAGTACACATGTATTAATGTGCAATGTTGTGATTACGAAGAAAATCACATAAATAATGCTGTGTCACAAATTCTGAAAGAATAAGTTGTAATGTTTAGGTTTGTCAATTGTCAACACCAACATAAAATTTTAGGATGTGACAAAATTGTCAGATTACGGAGATAGACGTCTGGAGATTTTGTCTATTTGATGATCATTGCAGAAACGTTAATTTCGGCAATGAGATAGCAAACACGTGGAGAAATGTGAAGCAAAGTGGCAGACTGGAGAATAACTAGATTGACATAAATACTCTAGGAAATTGAGATCATGATGATTCGAAGATCATCATCATTCAGAGGACATTCGGCGATTCGACGGAGAGAAGTTTCAGACTGTTAGTCGACGAAGAGACTCGCAATTCAATCTTTTGTTATTGAATATTTCGACGGGATTTACTTTAAGTTCATTCATGAGCTATGGTCAACTAGTTCGTTATACAAGTACTATAGCCGTTCTACAGTGGAACATCGTAGCAACAATTTTTATCGTATAAGTTGGAGTTTACTCTGCTGCACCTTGAGCTTCATTAGAGACTACATCGACAGCTACCCAGAAGGTATGTGTTTCTTATTTGTTTTACACCATCAAATAGAGAAATCAATCAGACTCATTAAGTTGTGATCTGGAAATGTTTGGACATCCTACACATAACACAGTACACTATCACACCACGATTGATGATTGAAAATACAATGAATCTAAACCTTACTCGTCTTGTGTTTACTTTTTGAAATTAGTAATAGAATTTCCCTGACATTATAGAAAATGTTAGGAGGACGACCTTTCTGTCATTTTGAGCTACGTACATGTTTTTAAAGGCTCGACAAGGGGGGTTGACAACTGATGAAGTTTAATGTAATTATTTTATATAATTTTTCGTACGTTACGGAAAAAATAATTTGATAAAAAACGAATGAAGCAATTGGAAACCGAACTCTTGACAATACGATTTGGAATCCAACAGCTTACTACTAAGCTCATACATGCACTTTTGATAATCTTCTTCTAGCGATGTATAGCGGACTTACAAGGCAATGAAATTCTTATTCACTGCAACCGCTGGTTTTGTTCAATTTTGATTTTCTTCACTACGTAGGCGAGAAATATATCCTATGTCTTAACATTCATCAGTCATTTGCATACGGAAAGGATATTTTACATATCTAAATTATATTTCATATTTATTATTTATTATTTCTTATTCGTATTAAGCATATACTGAGATTAATGTTTCGAAATGATGCATCATTGAGTACCATATTTCAATCAATATTGCTTTTTATCTACACTTCATAACAAGTATTATTATATTTAAAAGTAAAAATACACAACTGCAAATCTTTTCCCGATTGCAAATGTTGGTTTGTAGGTTCCAACCTGGTTCCCTTTCTTCCGAAGATACCCGATGTTGGGCTTAGAATTTTTTTTCCTGAAAACAACAATAAAGAGTGCTGCCATTCTTTATGGAACAGCATTTACTTTGTAAATTTATTTCTTTAATCCCCAGTTACGTGAAGGACAGTAAAGAGAGAGTTATTCATTCCGGGGCGACTTTAATTTCAACCCATGCTCTCAAGGGAGTGTACTTGGCCCCATGGTTTTTTTCCTATATATGGATGATATTTGCTCGAACTTATCACTTAATCCTAGTGTCCTTCTGCTTTTCGCTGAAGACCGTAAATTATACAGAGAATCTCTCCATGTCTCCATGAATCAATTGTGTTACAGGAGAACATGGATTACCTTTTAGGCTGGTGTAAAATCTTGCACTTGAAAATGAACAGTTAGGAATTGTAATAAGAGTTACTTTGTAAAACAATTTCTGTTCCATCCACATAACGTATAATTGATTTCGCTTTTACAATTTTTCCAGTCACAGGGATCGTGATGTCATCTTTGATTCGAAAGTCACATTCCCTAAAAACAACATCCCAATCTACAAGAATTCCATGGGCATGTTGGGGCTTTTTTTTAACGATTTACTGAACTAAGCACTTTCATCATAATCAACTTTCCTAAAACTATAATAGCAGCCAAGGTCGAAATTCGAACAATGCTCTTGCATATAGACCATAGCACCAAATACACATCTCGTCAAACTTGTCTCAAATCTCAATTTTTTTTATTTATGTACTCTACTTTCGTGCTCTTGCACGTCGAATATTATCTAAGGATCAACCTTTGCGCCATCCTAATACCCAGACTCCGAGAATTCGCAAAAATATCTCTGATCTGAAATTTCATCGTAAAATAGTTAACGGAAACTTCAGAACGGAAACATTACTTCAGGAACTAACTTTACATGTCCCTTCCCACATAAGCCGGAATACCTACCTTTTCCAACTTGCCCACTCTATTTTGGCAATTATACAGAGATTTAGTTTTACAGACTACCGAACTGTTATAATCATTTACTAACTAATGTGGATTTTTTCGAACTACCCGGTATCAGGAACAGCAATTAAGTGATTTCTGAAGAAATAATATTACTCTTGCATCGTTTTTTGACACTTTTTTGTTTTGATGTTATTTTAGTTGTCTTTTTTCTTTTGTCAATATTTTGCTGTGTAAAATGGCGAAGTTATGCTCTTCCTGGGAATTTGTTCAATTAATAGATTTAGTCCTGGAAACATTATTCTAAGTATAGATTGATTATGATATATTCATGGAAATAAACGTGTTAATGACACCTAAAATTTCACAGAACTTACTATAAATATTTCTGTTGAAAATATAGTCATTATCCTACCGTCGTATACCGTCTGTACCGTCTATACCGTCTGTATCGTCGTAAAATAAGTGTGAAACAAGATAAATGATAAGCCCCAAATTTTAAATAGGAGAATTTATATTATTTTATAAATTATATTATTTTAAGATATAACGCATGGATTATTTTTTGCAGATGGAATCATTTAACCTAGCAATTTCAAAAATATAACAAATCAATTCAAGTTTAGGTTAGAAGCTAAACGTTCATACGTGTTTGACAAAATGACGATCAAAGTAATTCTGATAAGGTAGTGTTAAATCAAGCTACTGAAAATGTTAAGATAGTTCGTTCCATAAGAAACAAATGGAACATTATATATGAAACTTTACAAATATCTTTAAAAGGTATCGTAGATTTAAAAGCAATATCCTTATTATGTGTATATAACAATATGGATGCCATATTTTATTTCTAGGTGGCGTAAGAAATGGAAGTATTTAAAACAGTTGCTGTGTTCCTCAGCATTGTCTACTTGACGATATGTGCTCCTTATATTGATGGTAAGTGCGTTTTTACAATCCTGTCAATTTTTACAATCATCATATATAGCGTTCATAATCTAAGGAACAAGTCTTCGGTAGACACAAAATAAATTTATTTAATATCAATATATATTTTAAATCAAACTTGCTGCTGCAACTACGAATACAGACTTTAATTGCTGTATTCGTAGCTGATACTTTTCAAATTTTAAGTAATTTCAAATATATGTAACTAACATGAACACTAACCTGAAAACGAACATCAATTTACTGAAAGCTGTAATTAGTGAAAACAAAATAAATTATATCTATTTGTTTCACTTTTTTTGTTTTGCGTAACATAAAAGCACTTACTTGTGTATGATTGTCCAAATAATGTTTAATGTTACAAAGCAAGTTAAATTTGAATATGGATTTTTAATTTTGAGTTACTTCATGAAAAGCCCTGACGAATTCTCTTACAGGAACAGGACTGCAAGTGAAGTAATTGTAATAATTACCTTACAAGGTTTAGAGAATTTTTTTTTAGAAAATAATTTGAGAACTTCAGTTAGGAAATGAATGATTATAATGATATTATGGATTTATAGTGATATTCTATATTTGTAACTTAAATATTACTTTAGAAAATAGTCGATTCTACTGACGTCATACAGGCTGTGGTTAAAGATTTTGTTCCCTTCCGTAAGAGATCTTCTTAAAGTTCCCCCCGTGGTTTGATGACGAACTAAAGTGCTTACTTCGCAACGAAAAAGTGCATTGAAGCTATGGAAGTATTTTCGCAGTGAATATACTTACAAGAACTTTACAGATATTACAAGACACAGTAAATATCTTATGAAAAGAAAATACGAGCAGTACACTGAGCCCATTACAATTGATACAAGTAATATTCGCAAGCGTTTCTAGACAGTGATAAACAAATAGTTCTCGTATACCGACTGAACTGACCTACAAAAATGCATGTGCAAATGAAAAAGGTCTAAGATTTTTAATGAATATTTTGCTAGTAGCTTTGCTTCGTCCCATCCCACTTCTCCTTCTTTCCCTCTCCCTCTTCACCCTGTTTATTCTTAATCTTAGTCTTGTACCAATACCATTTTGACGTAGACCCAGCAGCGCGTCGTAGGGCCGAAATAAATTTACGCTTGCTTCCTAGGCAGCGTTCCCAATTCACTTTCTCAAAATCTTTCGAATTTATTAAATCGCTGTTTTGTAGAAAGTGTCTTTCCAACTGTTGGAATAGAGCTAATATCACTTTATTCATAATTTAGTAAGAATATAAATGGTGTTTTCTCATATCGACCTATTTCTTTATTATCATCTCTCTCACTCGTTTGTGAAAAGATAATCAAAAACAGGATATTTCAATTTGTTGCTCCATTTATAAACTTTTCACAACACGGCTTGTTGCCAGGAAAATCTTGTGTTACTAATTTAACTGTTCTTCTCTACGATGCTGTGGACAGAATCTCAGTAAATTCTCAACTCGACATTTTGTATTTGGACCTAGCTAAGTCTTTCAATTCCTTTCCACACTATCTTCTTGTATAACAACTTAATTCTAGATTCAATTTGCATGGCAAATTACTTAGTCTTCTTTAAACCTAGCTCCGTAATAGGACACAACGAGTTACAGTTTCAGGTTACTTTTCTGATTTTATTCCCGTAACTTTTGGAGTTCCTCAAAGCAGTGCCCTGGGACCATTTCTTCTCCTATTATACATGTATTACCTGCCTTCTTTGTTCACAAAAAGCTCCACCAATATTCTTTTATTCGTTGATAACTGCAAACCCAACAGACAAGTTCAATCCGAGTACGACGCGATAACTCTTCAACATGATGCTTCCATTCTTCTCAACTTGTGTAACTCTTGGAAACTTAGTTTAAACATTAAAAAAATGTGCTTCTCTTACGATTTGTCTAAAAAGGAACCTATAAAACACATTTTCAAAATTGGTCATAAGATCATAAGCTCCGTCTCCTCTTTCAAAGATCTTGGTGTTATCATTGACAGTAAGCTTATTTTTGAGGATCATATAAGCACAATATCTTGTACTGATATGAGAATACTGGAACTCCTTTATCGCTTCACCGACAAAAAATTCCTAATTCCTTAACCTTGTTTTATAAGTCATATTTTGCTCCCACTATTGACTACTGTTCTCCTATCTAGTCTATGGCCTGCCTTACTAATTAAAAAATTAAATTCCGTAATTAATTTCTTTTAAGCCATTTCATCCTACGGAGTTCCTCACCTACGAACACTTCCAAAAAATTACGTTTTAAAATCCCTCAATATCAAACATCCCCTAGTGAGAAACAAAATTTCTGATCTAATATTTTTGCAAAAAAAGTAAAAATGGTCACATATCATGTGAACAGTAGTTAAGTCAGATAAATTTTCGCGTTCCCGCTAGAACAGCACGGTCTAGTAATCTCTTTTACAATCGAGCGGCGAGAGTTAATATTGTCCAAAGGTCGCTTCTAAACCGAGTTGTCAGCGCCAATAACCAGTTACCAGAAACTGTAGACGTTCTTTAAGTGAGTATACTTTCATATCATCTATTAATTAACTATTTTTATAATGTCGCTGTTGTGTTGTACCACCTTCACCTCAAATCGTAAATAAATTGTTATAAAATGTTTAAAATATTTCAGTGTAAAATGGCCTAGCGCTGTACCTGAAACCTCTTGTAAATAAATAAATAAATAAAATAAGTAAATATTAACAATATATCTTATTCATTTCATAGATTAACGTGCGAAACGAGGGAAAATGTTAGTTAGTTATGAATGGAAAAAGTAATTTTAGTTAATATAGAGGCCATTAAAGTATTCATGGTTTAGTATGAAACATGAAACAAAATTGAGTGATTATAATGTTTTGCATATTTCTCTCACTTTGGTACTGATCTGCAAAGGAGGTTCATTTGATATGTGTATAATTGTAGCTCATGACATCGAAGGATATTATTCTTCTCATTCGAATATAAATGATGCTACTTACCACTGAGAACGTCTATGAATTTCATTGCATGTTTATATCAATAATATGTTCCCCTATTGTTTTCCATATCTCTCATGCTTCTACCTTGCTCTTGAATATGATCTATTACGAATTTCCTTAGCTTTTTGAACCTATAATATTCTCTTTTGTAAAACTTCAATAAAACTACTTATAAGGAAAATTTTACATTAATGTTTTCCTTTACATCTCTCGTTCATGCATTATATAACAAATGTTGAAACATCCCGGTTTTATATATTCTAATGGTAGGAATTTCGTGCCCATTCATATAACTTGTACATTGAACGCTGTTTGTTAGGATGTTTACTTTAATATGTGCCTATATCAGATATCTATGGGGTTTGATATCTATTTGCACTGTTAATTTTCTTACCGATTTTTTGTAAATGTTAATAATCCTTCAAAGCATTACTCCATTCTTTTCTCTTTTCCCACTTTACAGCCAGTTTCTTATATTCATGCGCATTTGCATTATATAGTATGATATGTTTCGTACTTTCAAATCCACTTATGTAAACCAAAATTTTTGTGTATTTTTCCTCGGATGATGCTAATGTTCAATATCGTATTAATAATAGAGAAAGTCGAAAAAATGTATTTTATACGTGGGATATGACGACTCTTTCTGATGAATGATACTATCATTTTTATGTTCACTAGTAAAATAACAAAAGTAGAAGTCAATAAAGTCGTTTATTACTCTATATTGGGATTACATTAGTATTATGGTGTAAACATAGTTATAAAATAATATTGAGAAAGGGGAGGAAAGAGTTCCTATATTACTAGTATTATGCGAAAAGAGACTGGTGTAGTATTCTCCGTGGTATAAAATAATATTGAGGAAAGGGAGGAACGACTAGATATTGTGTAGAGACCGTATGGATATTATATTTACAATTTGTTTTACAATTTTAATAATAATAATTCTCATTGGGTATTGAGAGAGCTATTGGGTGTATTACTGTATATATAGTGCCTATATTACTAGTATGGTGCGAACAGAGTTATAAAATAATAATGGAAAACTGAGGAATGACTAAATAGTGTTTAGAGGTCGTCTGAATATTATATGTATTTTTTGTGCTCCCATTCTTGTAAACATTTCATGGTCCTTGACCACTAATGCTATTTGTGAAGCATCCTGTGACCGTACATATAAATGTTATTATTTGGGAGCGCAACTGTAGTGATATTATTATTATTATTATTCACAATTAAAATTTCTGTGAAAAGAACCAATATTTACGGTTAACGTTGTACTATGTTTATGATTATGAATCCTGTAATATTTTTTTTTCGTGAGTGATGCATGCCTACCTGACATTGTTGTAATTGGCACATGACTGCCTTGCAAAGGCGCTGAAAATGGAAGGGTTTAAATTAGGTACAATTTAGGTGATAATAGCACTGAAGCAATTAAACAAATTGACAATAGTTATTGCTTTTCTGTATGGAATTAGCGAAAAAGCGAACACTGTTATTAAAACAGGTGTAGTGAAGGTTAAAATTGTTATACGAACTTTTCCAGGGTAAACTCTCAATGTCTTTTTTTTTTCTACCTGGCATTTTCTCTTTTCATGTAAAACGAAAACTCTAATCTCAATACTTTTGTTTAACATGACGTTTGAAATAGAAATAAAGCTAGATGATTACTTGTTTGTCACATACAATTGTCTGTTTTGTGGTCGTTTGACGACAATGATTGGAGATGACACCGAACCATTTGTATTTCCAAGTGGAGGGTTGTAAAGACCCTTTCCTCCTAATCCCGCCACACGAATCCAAATCGAGAGTCTCAATAAAGAAAAAAAGAAAAAGGTTTTTAATTCAAGAATCGATTTAAACTCGAGCAGCAGACCCGAAAGAAGGGTCTTGGCAGAACAGACACATAAACTCAAGTCGCTGCGTTAGGTTGTACGCATTAATTCCTTGTGAATACGTTAATGCAATGCACAAAATAAATCAGAATACAATAAATAATAATAAATAATGAGAAAACCTAAATTCATTCAAATTTTTCAATAACAAACTTTATTACAACAAAGATGGTTGTGTATATACACTAATTCGTTAGATTAATACATATACACAAGGCAACAATAACAACAAATGAGAATATAAAAAGTAATATATATTTAACTCGCGAAATAATTCGTAAATGATTTCCAAATCACACAATAATTTGATTTGATTCAAAAGATTGATTGTTAATTAAATAGCATTATCTAATAGCAATTTCGGTACTTCAATATGCATTGAATCTAAATTCATTCGAATATAACAACAGAAGTAATTTTTCTCTGATTGAAACATTTTATCAATTCAAATATTTCAATCAGAGAAAAATTCTTCCTTTAATATCAAGTGAAATTTTCAATGTTGACTCAAAACCTATAGTACCATTACTTTTGCCACCGACTGTACATCAATCGTTAATTGATGACATCGACAACTCTCAGAGTTAATCATAAGAATTGCCTTCCAATCAAATCCAAAATATATAATACAACACTCGTTACTAAAAATTATACCTAGTCCTATTATTTTTGGACGTGACTGTGAAACTTGAAGAAATGTACTGTGAAAATTGAAGAAATATACTAGATTTCCAAATTATGAAAATTACTGATTCCACTATTACTAATCTTTTAAGACAATCAAAAATTTGCACAATGAACCTTCAAATTTAAATGCTCTTCGAAAAGTTTTACTCTTTACTGCACGATGTAGAATATCAATGGAAACCATTCATCAGAAATAAATTTATTATGCACGAATTAACGAGTCTTACTAAAGGTTCAAAATTTATAAATATATCCACAAGGAATAATCCATAACTTCTTATTATTCTTCAAACTAGTTCGTATCAGTACTCCCGGATTATCACTCCACCAATTTCAAAATAATAAGGAAACAATAACAACTAAAGAGAATATAAAAGTAATATATATTTAACTCGCGAAATAATTCGTAAATCATTTCCAAATCACACAATAATTTGATTTGATTCAAAAGATTGATTGTTAATTCAATAGCATTATCTAGTAGCAATTTCGGTACCTCAATATGCATTGAATCTAAATTCATTCGAATATAACAACAGAAGTAAAAAGTAATTTCCCGAAGTAATTAAGAAAATTTAATAATATAATATTTCTGAAGCTAATGAGTATTAACAACATTTTATCAATTCAAATATTTCAATCAGAGAAAAATTCTTCCTTTAATATCAAGTGAAATTTTCAATTTTGACTCAAAACCTATGGTACCATTACTTTTGCCACCGACTGTACATCAATCGTTAATTGGTGACATCGACAACTCTCAGAGTTAATCATAAGAATTGAATTCCAATCAAATCCAAAATATATAATACAACACTCGTTACTAAAAATTATACCTAGTCCTATTATTTTTGGACGGGACTGTGAAACTTGAAGAAATGTACTGGATTCCCAAATGATGAAAATTACTGATTCCACTATTAGTAATCTTTTAAGACAATCAAACATTTGCACAATGAACCTTCAAATTTAAATGTTTTTCGAAAAGTTTTACTCTTTGCTGCACGATGTAGAATATCAATGGAAACCATTCATCAGAAATAAATTTATTATGGACGAATTAACGAGTCTTACTAAAGGTTCAAAATTTATAAACATATCCACAAGGAATAATCGCGAACTTCTTATTATTCTTCAAACTAGTTCGTATCAGTACTCCCGGATTATCATTCCACCAATTTCAAAATAATATTCTGGGGAGGATTTGTATAGAACATGAAACTTAACCCTACTATGGCAATTTAAATAATATGCAATTAACTTCCTAGTCAAAGCGGAAACCACTCTATTCCCAACCAGACAGGATTTGTTTACAATGTGACAAATCTACTACTAAAATTGAAATTTCACTCACCCAAATTTTTCTTCTTCTTGTTACCTTGTTTCTCGGTCTTACAATATTGGAATTGGCTTCGTTGACTGACCATTGAGACGTCACATGAAGAGAAAAAACATATTGGTCAAACGGCATTTATTAAGTAGAACCTTTTAAAAGATTCTCGCCAAAAATTTAAACTGAATTAGTTTTGGCATGCGATCGAGTACTTGCATTAGCAGTTGAGCTCAATAAGAAAAAAAAGCTTCCTGCATAAAAACCAAAGCAAGTAACTATCGTTTCTCAGTTTTTTTGTTCATTTCACAGATTTATTGTCCCACAAAAAAATGCAGAATTCATCCTTTGGGGCAAAAATGCTCCACAAACTAACCAGATATAACTAAGGTTATCGTAATCAAATAGATTACACTGGTTACTAAGACAAATTCGAAACACAAAAGCGGGCACAAAGTTGACCTCCTTTGGTCCCCCGCACAACTCCTGCCTCGGCTCCTATTCTCCTGAAATCTTTCTGTTAAAAAAATGAAAAGAAGCTTAACAAAATAGCTTGCCACTGGGAAACTGCAATTAATTTCATAGCACAAATCACTATTTTCAACACTTTTCTTTCCTTGTGCCGTTATGCCCAATATATTTATAGGCTCCGTTCGACATCACTGTTAAAGACAGACACAGACATCGATACCAAGCAACTCAAGCTACACGTTTCGTTCCATTTCCAACACCGTCCTGCAATACCAACTAAGAGAATATGCGGGCACAAGGCAGCCGCATAACACCAAACCTCTATCTATCACGTGACGCGCAAGCAGACATGAATGATTTCCATTTTTGTTCTTAGATTCGCGCACTCCTACTCTTTCTTTTCTATTTTTTTTAAAAAAAAGTTATTAACTGAAAAATACAAAGATTAAATATGTGTGCAAGTAAGAGCTAACATGTTTTAAATAACACTATTACATAATGTTAATATCTATTCCCTTTTTATTTCTTATTTTTTGACAATCTCTTGGTTCTCATACGTCGACATCATGGGACGAGTCAATCCTGTCGCAAAGCCGGGGGGTGTCCTCAAGGCGACTCGTTACAGGGTTTGAAACAACAAGTAACACTGCCTCTCTTTGTTTTTTCTTTCTTTTTAAGGTGCATGTCCTCATGTCATGTAGTTTAGATTTTAAACTATTTCCAGCGGCTAAGCCATTATGAAGATCCGATTAGTTGCTGACGACCAAATTAGAATGTATTCATCTCCCGATATTCTATTGTAGCATGGGTTTGTTTTAATAAATGAATGAGTAAGAAACCTATGGTTAGTAACCTCCATTATCTGAACTTGTAAAAGTGATGCGTTGGATCCCTACTCCTTACGGCCTATGGAGGTCGAAATATTTGAATAGCGTGTGACACGCTCGCTTTCTACCTAACTACTCCGTTTTCCTCCGGAAAGTGGTTGACTGAAAATATGTTGGAATAAATTAATTATCAAATTTAACAATGCTGGATGAAAAGTATAAATTTTGGACTTGAAGAAATTAATATAATGGTATTCTTGTAGCGTTTCTGATACACGTTTGATTCTTGCGATTTAGAGTTATCGGTGTTTTATTACTTAGTTAGAAGTAGAATAACCCAAATCCAATTACGTGAGTGAATATATATCTATTACTGATTGAAATCTTTTGGTTTTGTATTTTACAGTGTTATAGTTGGCATAATTACGTAATTTCACTTAATGAGAAACTCTTGTTTTAAGACGAATGAACGAATGATGGAAAGGGTGGGAGAGGATTTAGTTGAGGATCCCTGAAGCACCAGTATATTACCAAATTATTATTATCATTATTAGTATTATCATTATCATTATTATAGCCCTTAGATTTTCCGGCTAACGTATAATTTTCATGAACTCCTGGTGTCAAAAAATTTAAGAAAATCAGAAGAGACGATGCTGTCTACCACAAAGGCCAATTATGGTTCCTGACGCAATAACTGTTTTTGCTATAACACGACAATTACTTCTTGAAAATGATTACACTTATAATTTAAACCACGGATATACTTCAAAGATATTAATTTTCTTATTCTTATTGTCATTCTAATAATAATAATAATAATAACCATTATTATTGTTATTATTATTATTATTATTATTATTATTATTATTATTATTATTATTATTATTATTATTATTATTATTATTATTATTATTATTATTATTATTATTAGATCTAGGCAGAGGCCGCAAGAAAATAAAAAGCTACACGCCCAGAGATTGAAACATACATTTATTACTCAGAACGGTGTGGTAATCATTTAGAATTTTTACTTACATTACCGCTGTTGCTGGGTTGGAAATTAGTTTATCATAATCACACAGACACACATTCAAAAACACTAACACACTCTCATTTTTTATTTGCTATTTTAATTATTTAAAGAATCAGAGCACTATTTCACGAACTATCTAGATAACACTTTACCGAAAGCGCGTTGCGTGAATGCTTTACTCTTCGCTCTTTGTAGGCATAGATGTACGACCGAAAAGGATTTTCAGCGATTGCATGTCAAGAATAGAATTAAACATAAGGTTAAAATGCATGCAAGCTGCTCGCTAGAGATGATGAAATATCCATCTGCTCACTGAATAACACCATCAAACGATTTGAGAGGCTATAAAAATAGATGAAAGGGAGAAAGGAAGAACCTGTGACAGGATGACGTTTTACTTGTATCCTTGTATATCCATGTACAAAGAAAGAATGAATACATTGGTTTTTCTCACGCAAAGAATTATGGGAATTCTCAGAGTGAGAAGAACTTTAACACGTGTTTGGTTGAAAGAAAATTAATGTGGACTACAAAGTGGAGAAAGATAAGATAAACTATTATTTCTTCTTAACTCGGGTATAAATATATGAAGATAGAATTTAATAATATCATAATTTTCCTAACAAGTTCTTAAGTACATGGATGAGCATTCATTGTGCCTTTCATTTTTCTCCTTTTTCTGTAGTGATATGGTATACCATAGAATGGGATAGAAAGGTAGTACACAGATAGAGGTTGAAATGTAAGATATATATAACAGATCGCGCCTCTCAGTTTTGGCACCTGGAAGTTTCACCGAAACAGGGCTATCATCATTCAAATCTTCTTTGTTTTATTATTTTTTTCATCATTCATTTGTTTTTCCATTTGGACAAGAGTAGTCAGGGACGAGGGATATAGTGTTCTTATTTCCATTTATACATTAATAATAAAATGTGTAAATGTTAGATTTTCGTATCAAGTTACATTTTCATTAAATGTTACACTTGTAAATTTGATAACTACTTCTGAAAGATTTCTCAAATCCCTTTCTCAGTACTCCTCCCGACCGCACACTTTCTTCGCGCCATGCTTCCAACCGCTATCGTTCTTCGTTACTACTCGATTCAGGAGCATAGTACTCTATTCCAGGGTATGCTCCTACATAATTTTTATTTTCATGTATGTTAAACAAATGTGGGAAATCTTCCTCTTTTTAAATTACCTTAAGTCTTCATGAGTTTTGACAGATTAAAATCGAGAAATAAGTACGAGACACGAAAAATTATTTTATTTGCAATAGTGATAATAAAATCGTTTGCCCCGAATTAATTGTTTTGGAATAATATGCTTGGGCTCAATGAGAGATCTCAAACGGATGTTGTCAAAGCAGCAACCGTTATGTACCACTGCGCATGTTGTACTAAATATGGGTCTATCTAATACAATATGTGTAATAATCTCATCAATGTTCCGTTTTAAAAAAAAACGAGCAGTTACCATTTTCTCAACGGATGCATTGAAAAGCTCATCACTGTCTTTGTTTATGCATGCTCTACATAAATGCCTAAAGCATACTAGGGACACGTCATGGTCTCCACGATCATTTTCCGGTTTGCGCATGGTCTCCATATCATAGACAATACAAAGAAACCTCTTTATATGAGTTTGTTTCAGTTTCGTCACGTAACATGTTTGACCTTCTTATACATGTTCGCGACATGTATTGCAAAATTTATTTCGCACATGTATGAGCCGATAACCGGCTTCTTAAATTATACATTGCATTACAGTTGGTGCAAACAGTAACAAATTCATCCACAGTCTTGTAAGTGTTATTGCCCTTTAAGTGTTTTTTGAAACAATCACTCCTGGTAAATTATATGTTGCATGCATTATATGTACTCTCTTCAGATTAATATTTACTTTATGAAAATGTCATGTTGATGAACACATTAGCTCAGTCCTGTATGGACGCTTAAGTCAACTAGAACCCGTTAAGCAACTCATAAAATAACTTTTATTTCTTAATAATAAATTAATTATTCTTATTGGTCTAAAATAGCCAATGTTACTCTTTCGTCGTAATAAATAAAAATAGGTTTTCATTAATTTGATGCTACTCGTTAAAAATGTTTCTTTGGTAACGTACTCTAATCTTGTCTTCGGAATCTCGATCATAAATTATAATTTGATACTTTGGTGTGATATATCTCTCAAATAAATCTGCATCATTAAACTAGCAACCATTTTTCAATTTAACGGTAACTCCTGCACGTTTACAGAGGGCATTAGCTTTATGTTTTAATGTGCGCTGGCTTGGATTCGTTAACTGACATAAATTTTGTTGGAATTCGATATGATTAGCTATACCGCAGGCGATACTCTTGGGGAAAGAAAGATTGGCCATATTGCTTCCCGAAAGTTCTTCTTAATGTTCAACCAAAATACGTTCATGTGTAAATATTTGTAAAGTGACGAATTATTACTTCTACTTTTTCCAGCACCAAACATAGAATGTATTAGTTGAAATTGAAAGAGGACTGGATTACCGAACAGAAATTCTTCATTACTATTTAAAACTCTTGAAATAGAATCTAATATGGTTTGTGCAGAAATATCTTTGCGTAGTCTTCATGGAACATTCAACAAATTCATTATGTCATGCATCAACAATTACATTATTCAATGCGAAGTTCGTCAAGGTTTATATATAGGTCAGTTAATTTCTGATTTCATACTATGCCTTTAGCCTTACTGCAATTTCATGTTCCACAAAGTTAAACGTAGTGAAACTTTGCATTCATTTACAACTTCCAAGTTACCTTCCCCTGAATTTGAACAGCTATTTAGTGCTACGTTGCGCAATAGGAACACAACGTAATATTCCAGTATTTTGTGAAAAGATGTTCGGTAGTTATCCTCCCGTAACTTCGAGTATTTTGTGAAAATTGCACAGTAGAATCGACTTCATCATTCACAACATTCAGAGGATATTGTTCACTTGCACGTAGTTCAATACCCAAGGCAGTAGGGGATACATGTAGGTTCTGCAGATACTTTCCCCCTTCCACCCCCTAACTGTTAAAAAAAATATGAAGCCACCACTGACTATTGTACTTTAACACAGACGGATAACCCAAAGTGAGATTGAATATGCTTTTATGACATTTAAAATCATAAAAACTTATAACTAACTTACATCTAAAACTTATAACTAAAACTACAACTACTCCCCTTCTATCCCATAATGACCCCAAGCTAATGTATTTACACCATCTCTTAATATATATCTTTTATCATCTGAAGAATCTAATCCTAGCTTATGAACGGTTATACTATATATATCGTGCTTATAACTCCTAATGAGGTTTATGTCTTTATATGTTTTTAAATTTTTAAATAAACTTTCTTTATAATCATTAAACTGCAACTCTTTTGATATTATAGCTTTAGTCACTCCTTTAGCTTTTTTCTCTTCTTTATTTTCTACTCTATAAGCATACATCTTTGATCTCAATCCAATAAACTCTGTCATTGGGTGATATCAATAAAACGGAGAAGTTACTCATTACGCCCAATTTTGAAGTAGTTACTCGCATTGGTATCAATAAAAAGAGAACTGAGCACTAGTCGTCTCGGCTGACCTCGGAGAAGCCCCGCCCTTTTGAAGTAACCACACCTCTATTCTCGAGCCGAGTAACTACTACGCGTTTGATATCAATAAAAATCAAAGACTCCTCCGTGATGCTAGTAACTTCTCCAAATTTGTGGAGCAAGCTAAATAGGTGACTCCGTGCGAAATATGGCAGAGTATATGATTGTTTTACTACGTAGAAAAATTTATAAACTGCATAGAAATGTTGGAAATGGAGATTTCAAAAAGCATTATAAGTTTATGAAAGAAAATGTAGTGATTAGCACAACATTTTTTAAGGAGAATCAACCGAAAACGTAATGATGAAAAGATGCAGGTTTTCTTCAAGGCCGCCGATCCTGTGCCCCCCCCCCCCAAAGCTCATGTGGGCCCCCTATTGTATTTATGAATATACAATATTTGGCATAATTAGAGTGCAATTTGTCTTAAAATCCCGATATATATACCTTCTGCATCTGAATGCTCTCTCCCCCCAAATTTACAGAGAAATCGGTGCCCTTGGTTTTCTTGCGTTACGTGAGTGATCCGGGATTCCAGGTCGGAATGTCAGGGGATTCTGGTGTGGCTCAAAGTACTGTCTATGACTACCTGAAAATGGATTGTTTTCGGAAGTGTGCGTAATATACAAACAGCAAAGGCAGAGTGGCAAGAACAATATACATTTCCGGGTGCTATCGGAGCACTTGACTATATACAAGTGGCATTAAAGAAACCTAGTATTTTGGAGAGTAATACGTTAATAGGAAGAGCTATTTCGTAGCTAAGCGTACATGCCTTTGGCATAGGAAACCCGCGTTCGATTCCCGGCAGGAGCTCATGTGGTTTGGATTCCACGTTAATCAGTGGGTTCTGTCTCATATGGGCACGCTACTGAAAAGGACGTTAAACTAATAATCAACTCAACTCAACGTTGATAGAAAGGGTGTATACATGAGAATGTATTTTGTTTATGTCAAGGCGAAAGGGGACACGTATGGTGTGGAAAATGCAATCAGATGGACGTGATTTATGTCGTGGGTGGCTGGACTTTTTTAAAAAGAAAACAAAGGAGCCAAGTGTCTGATTTCGTTCTTAAAGCCAAACAATCTACAAAGACCTTGGACAACACGTGATATGCGCTTGTCGTGTTAATCTTGATATTGCTGGATTCCAATCAACATCCATCAGCTCAAATAGGTTCATTCCCATGGTTTCAGCATTACTTTCTTCTTTCCTTTTTTTATTTTTTCTTCTTTTTTATTTTTGTTTTATTCTCGCTCGAATATTAAAGATTCTCTTTTGCATTTGTGTCTCAGTCGTAGATGTATTTGATATTTTGTTGCATTTCACTGTAATTACCTTCAAAGTTTCGGCTTTCCTTCGTTTACTTTCTGGTAGCTGTGACTTTTGAAAGTACCACTGGAAACTCTTTTAAAATATCCACAAATGCACTTTGGTTGAAGCTATCGTTGCTACTTGCCCGTTTCATGGCTTTTAAGATACTACGCCATAGGTTAAAAACAACGAAATGACTGCGCGATGAATGGGAGAAATAAGTAATCACTTCTTTTATTGATACGACTCAGTGCTACGTGCAGAGGAAGCGCGAGTAAACGTTCATAAATCTGGAGCAGACTAGACCTGAGTAGTGGCTAGTTTTATTGATACGAAATTGAGGGAGGAGATTACTCCAGGCGTAGTTACTCCGATTCTCGAGCAGGACTTCTCAGGAGTAGTTACTTATTTTTATTGATATCACCCATTATCTTACCTTTATTCTCATCTTTCATCTTACCTATTACTTTTTTGTTTATTAGTGGCAGTCCATATATGTTATTTTCCCCGTATTCACTCGTATCAAACTGGTCAACTATTTCGGCTATATCTTTATAAAAGTCATCAGTTTCAATCTCATATATAAAGCTATCAGTATCCGTATAACATAAATCTATATTGTTTCCATATTTCGGCTTCATAGTGTTATAGTGAAAATCATACATTAATAGTTTTGATAGTTCTAATCCACTCATACCAATATATATTGGCTTATTAAATGTTAAACGCTCTTTTTCATATGTATAGCACATAAATTCTCTGTAAATATTGTTCTGTAATCAAAATTTGGTTTTGCAATTAATTTTTCTACTCTTTCAGGATCACATTCTAATTGTATGGGCTGCCTCTTTCTAATATTTTCCATTGATTTTCCGAATACCGAGATATTCATGAGCTTATAAAAATCTTCTTCAAACTTGTTTTTAGCTTGGGTTCTCATATTTGTATTTAAATCAATGTATTTCTTTAACCAGTCTGATTGTTTGAATTCTAATACTCTATGCACTTTCTTTAATCTCATTCCAAGTGACATATATAGTTTTAAGTTCCTATAGTGAATTGCATATCTTTCCTTATTATAAAGTGTTGTTAGTAGTTTTGATTGTTTAGATTCTGGTGGACACATGTTTTCTGGAGCTAATGGTAAATCAGAATGTTTGTTGTGTAAATACCTCAGATATTCTAAATCTAAGTCTTTATAAGGCATGTATTGACTCATTGCTCATCCATATAAGTTATTTGCGTCTAGATATGCTAGGTATGTTGGACACTCATCTTTATTATAATCTCGCATATATTTGTTATTTGCTTTTACATATCGTTTACTACATTGTGAGATTCCTCCTCGTATTCCTTTTTCTAGTATTAGTATTTTATCATAATCAGTTAACATTTCTAAGTTTATTTTAGTCATCTTTAACATTGCATCCCACGATAAGCCTGGTGCTGTATAATACCATGCAGGATCTAATCCATATGCCTTTAAACACACATCTCTAAAGTTTTCAAATATATCTGTTAATTGAAGGAATCTGTTTTGTTATAATGTTCAGTTAAGTCCCTCACTAACTTCAGATCGAATTCTTTACAAATTCGTACATGAAGCTTATGACGTTCAGGACTCATTTTTTCTCCTGTTAATCTGTTTGTAAATTTGTCTATAGATAATGGAACAGATTCTTCTAATTTTTCAAATGAATCAACATGATCAAATGGATAATCACCTTTAGTATTAACTAGATCAAGCTTATCAATCGGGAAAAACTTTAATGCTTCTCGAAATTGTTCCGGTTTTAAATTACTAGTTAACTCTGCTAAACTCTTTCACATAAATCTAAATGAATCAACAAATCTTAAATTTATTCCATCTTTTTCTGGTCCTGCTTTTATATATTTCTCATATGTTATGTACCTTTCTTCATTATTTGCAATCAGTTTAATTTTCTGTGTATCATAAGCTAACTCCTTAATAAACAAATGCGTATCATAACCAGTTAAATTGTGAAGAAATACAGTAACAAAGTTGGGATTTTTATAATTTAAATTGCAATAACTATTAGCTGCACCTCTAAACTTTCCAGTTAAATGACCATGATCTCTTACTTTTGCTTTATTTTTATTTATCTTATACAAACACTTTTTTAAGTCTTGCTTCCATTCTTTTATTTTTTACCTCATATCATCTCTATCCTTATAGAACTGTATTTTCCCCTTTAATATATTTATTTTTTTTATCAACGGCTGGTGGTAAGTCATTCAAGTTTTTCTCACATATATGACAAGTATCCGAACTGTTATAAGTTTCTATTTCCTCCTCACTAAGCGTGGTCACTTCAACTACCCTGTTATATATTTCCTTAATTTTTATTGCTTCCTTTTGTAACATTTCAATAAATACTTTTGCAGCATCTGGACCTATATAACTAACAGGGGCTTTATAGTTCCCATTTGAATATTTGACATAGTAACAAAAACTCATTGGTTCATGCTTTTGATATTTTATTTTTTTACTACAATTATGCTCTATTTTTAACTTAAATAAGATGCATTCAAGTCGGCAATTATCACAAATGGAACTCTTAATGATCGATTATAGTTTTGAAACTGTATTTGATTTTCGTATGGTTTTGGAAGTTCTATTCTAACAGCCTCATGCTCTTTACAATATAGCATATGGTTTTGCAACTGCTTCTCATTTCGAAAGTGCCTCGTTAAACATCTGTCGCAGAAGAATAATTTTTCCTCATGTTTTGTCACTTGACTTCTTATTAATCGTGATACGTCTTTTATCCAACAAAAATGATTATTATTTTGATCATTTTTTTATATATAATAAATTAACATGTTTTTCTTGCTTTGTTTTTGTGATTTGAAGTGGATATATATTATAGTTTTTGTCATAGCTGTAAACATTGATGGAAATATTACTTCTTCTTTCAAATTTTGGAATATCTTTTAATTGTACAGGAAATTCAATGTTATCGCAATACTTCTTTTGCAACTCATTAACAAACTGTTTATAATGTGAAGGTCTTTGATACTGAGAACATCTGTCTATATGTTTTAAATAGCTTGGAATAGAATACAAGAAACATTTATTGTCCTTATTTTTAATATTAATCACTGCTTTCTTATCTTTAATTGGTTTAGGAAGTTCAATATAGGAAGAAGCTCTAAAGGGTACATACTTTTTTAATCTGATTTGTAATATCTAATTTGATGCAATGTCCATCTTGATCCTCTACCTTCAAACTCTTCCTTTTTTCTACGAAGTTTTTGTTTTGCATAAGATATATATTCATTTAAGTCAGTTGATTCTAATATTCTCTCGTTTGATGTTTTGAAATTTCGCTCTTGTATTTCTTTATCTTTAATATAGTCACAAATGAAAACAAGGTTAACTTTAACAGGGTGAAATTTTAATTCTTCTTTGATTTTGTTAATAGCAACTCTTCCACTTGTATCTAAAAATTTTATTGGGTCTTTATATCCTCCTGTGTTTTCAACTTTAATGGTTTGTAAACGCTTCTTTAATGCTGTTTCTTCTAATTCTACTTTTATAGGTATACGTGTTGGTTTCGGTTCTTCAATTATTTCTTGTTGAAGTGGGAATATATCTCTAATCTGTCTTCTGTTTTGTTCATCATCATATTGTTTAAGAAGGTTTATTAGTTCTGCTTTTCTTAATCGGGAATATATTTTGATTCCCTTTTCTTTACATTGTCGTCTTAACTCTATTACAGTAAATTTACTATAATTACTCATCTTATTTACTATATAGAAAATCTTACTATACTCAATTTTTATTTTCGTCGGATTATTCCAAATCATTTTTGTACTATTTTTACTTCCATATACCCTAATACAACACTTAACATTGTACACTCCTGCCATTGTCTACATATTACGCGTTGTATTAGAACACGACTTTGATGAGAATAACCCATCAAAGTCACATATACACATATTAAAATTAAATCATTTTTGTAAACTTACTCATCATCATCATCATCATCATCATAATCATCACTACCATATTTATATTCATCATCACTACTCAAATCAGATGTTTTTGCTGCATTATTAATAATTCTTTTTCCTTTAACAGTATTTGCTTCTCTAGTAGTGCTGCTAAGAGTTTAAGATCATGATGAATTAGTTTAAGTCTATCATGTAATAAATCAAAATCTTTCTCCATATTTATTATATAGAAAACCAACAAAAATGAGAAATTTAAAAAATCTAAGAATAAAAACGAACATGACTAGTGCTAAGGAAATATTATCTTACAAACCTATATTTGATTGTGTATGTAAACATTTAGATATTGGTGGTTATAATGATGAAGACAAAATAAATTTTAGCGTATCCATAGGTATGTTAGATCATTTGTTCAAGAAAGCCACTAAAGAAAAGAACTCATTTCTTATACAAAACATTCTCTATGCAAACGTTATGAACTTGTCTGATGAGATATTAGATTCACTGACTGATGAGCAATGGCTATCTATAGGTTATGATGATTATGAGGAGGAATATAACTATAATCACATTACAGAAGATTTCGTACGCAAATATCAGGAGAAAGTTAATTTGAGCGAAATATGTTCATGGAAAAAGTTATCAGAAGAGTTTATAAGAGAATTAGCTGATAAAGTTGATTGGGAGATTATTTCAGGAAGCCAAGACTTATCAGAAGACTTTATAAGAGAATTTGCAGATAGAGTTGATTGGAAAGAAGTATCGTATAATCAAAACCTATCTGAAGAATTTATTAATGAGTTTATAGATAAAGTTCATTTTGATGCTATATCTTATGGAAACAAACTCTCTGAAGCCTTTATACGAGAACATGCAGATAAAGTTTGTTTGGGGCGCTTATCTGGAACTCAACAAATATCAGAAAACCTTATAAGAGATTACGCTGACAAAGTAGATTGGGAAATAATTTCATTGTTTCAAAATTTAACAGAAAGATTTATTGCAGAGTTCAAAGACAAAGTTCATTGGCATAACATTTCAATTTATCAACACCTCTCTGTATAGTTTATATATTTATTTAGACATTACGTAGATTGGAGAGTTATAATAAGAAAATACCGTAATAATCCTGATTTAGGTGGTATATTGAATTTAGCATTCGATATTAAAACAGATGATTTCTTTAATGTTTAACTAATTAATTTTTATGATTATTATATCATAAAGGTTGTAGCCTTAATTTTTAGATATTAACCTTAATTACCTTTTATGACTATTATATCATATAAGTCGTAACCTTAATTATTAGACATTAACCTTAATTATCAGATATTAACCTTAATTATCAGATAATAACCGATCATATAAACAATCAATTTCTTTAATCAATTCTTCTTCTGATAGTGATGTCCAAAACTCATCACCCTTACCTTTACGAATATCTAGTTCTTGTTGCATTAGATTGAATAGCTTAATACTGTTAGGATCTCTAAACTTTTCATATATTATTACATGATTAGGATATTTTTCCTCTGCTTCATTAAGAGGCTTATATAGACTTCTCTTTTGGCATCTGATAGCATAATAAGGGAAAGGAACATTAGGTTTGTTCTTCTTATATATGATTAGACAATTATCTTTTGAAACATCATCTGTATATGGTGCTGCGATTGTTTTAAGACGATTTATTTCCTTTTCTTGTTTCTCATTGTTTATACGTAATTCATTCATTTGTTGTTCTATTTCTTGTACCTTCGTTTGTAGTTGTTCTTTATCGTCAAGATATTGTTCGACATCTTGTGCGAAGTAGTTTTCAATAATATCATAACACTTACCATAAAACTCTTTAGACAACCAGTGAGCTATAGCAATAAATATTTTTTATAGACGTATGTTCCTGAGACAATTGATGTTGTTTCTTTACCTCATCCTTTTACTTGGTATGTAGAGCAACTCTTATGATTATAGGGGTTGTTTTTTTGTTATAGTATTCTATTAGTTCTTTTGATTCTTTATTTTTCAGCCAATTATCAAATCTTTTCCCACCATCTTGACACAGTTTAGTAGCATTGAAGTATCCTGTACTCTTATCTATAATCAATTTAAAATCACCAAAAAAGGCCATACCAATAATCATCTTTAATCTGTTCATAGCAAATATCATTTAAACTAAGAGAATTATCCATAGTACTCATATTTATTATATAGAAAATGTTGATTTTTTTAACCAGAGCATATCTGCTCCAGCTAATTTTATCATAATAATCAAGTAGTTTCTTACTTCTTAAGAACAAGCGCGTATTTCTTCTTCAGTGCTTTTTTGTTGTGTTGCTAATTTTTGATAATTTCCACAGCCGGAATTCTGGCCCTGGAAATATATACTATGAGTTCTTATTAATTTTTATAATTAAAGGAAGCTAATTTTTCCTGCTCGTAACATATCTCATTCAAACTAGTCTTTTATGGAATAATAACCATGAAAAACAACATTTATATTTACACTACAACATTACTTTTATCTATCCAGCTATTATGTGAATCATCAAATCCTAACCATTTAATATATACATTATCACCTTTCTTTCTCAACACCTTTTCCACCAAGTGTTCATCTTTATGTTTCGTCTTTAATAGTTCTGGTTCGTAAAATCTTGTACATCCTCTTCTTCTAAATCTTTAATTCTATATGTAGGTGGATTAGATGGAATAACTTCACTAATAACAAATACTTATGTTGACCAATTAGGTGTATATCCTTTCTCAAATAACCCTTTCGACTTACTTATACGAACATGATCACCTAATTTGTATTTGGGTTTAACACGCCTATATTCTTTCTTATACATTTTCTCCAATATTGTTCGCTCATTCTTCTTATTAACGTGTACAGGCTTTAAACCAATTGTTCTATGTACTCTATTATTGTACACACTAACCTATGTTGGTAATATCTCTATCCATTTATAATTTCCTTGTGTTGTAAACTTCTTCCACATGTTCTGTTTAAGTGTCCTATTAAATCTCTCAACAACAGAAGCTTTCTTACCACTATAGGTTGGGTAACGATTAATCTTCTTTTCCTCCATTAACTTCTTAAATTCTTTATTGTGAAACTCTTGATCAGTTTGTAAGTTACAAGGTTTTCTCATTCTTAATGTGGATTCGAATGCTTCTGTAACATTTTTCCCTCTCTTATCTTTAACAGGAACAGCAAACGCATATTTCGAAAACACATCTATAATCGTTAGCAGATACTTATAACCTTTATGTAATTTGGAAACACCTTTTAATACTCCACTATTTATTTCAACAAGATCAGCTTGCCAATGATCATCGATACCCTTTATAACCACACTTAATCTGTCAAAGTTTTTTCTAGATGGTTTGTGAATTTCTTCTATAATGTCTTCTCTAATACCTTTACCTTCATATAGTCAATCATTCTTTTTAACGAATTGAGTTTTAGTAACACCATATACAGAACAAATACCTTTCCTTAAATATCTTCTATGCTTTGTTTGTTCAATTCTAAAGGTATCTTTCTCCGTATCTGTTAATTTCTTACATTTAACAGAATACATCATCATTATTTATTGTATAGAAAATCAAAAAAAATAAAATTTATCACTACCTAATACTATACTTTTAACTTTATCATCATCATCACTTGATTCGTTTTCATCTTCTGTTTCTATATACATAATAATCAATAATAATTTACCTTCTTTCAATTCAGAATCTTTGGATGTTCTAATTGTTAACTGATCATGTATATTAAAGTGTAATGGAAAACTTTCAACTAGTGTCTCATTTAAAAATAAGTCTATAAGATGTTTATTAAGACTCGATTATATATGCATTAACCTACCTCTATAAAGAAATTTGTAGGCAGCAGCTAAATTATATACAAAAAAGGCTGGTTTCCCAAGATCATCTTCTGCCAATCGACATGGTAATTCAACAATTTTTTCTCGTGTAAGTAAATTAAACTCTTCTTTCACTGATTCAAGCTGTTTTAATGTTACAACATCTTGTTTATCGATAGCATTAGGTACATTAACCAATCTTTTATTCTTAAAATCAACCCAGGATGTAAAATCTTCTGGAGATTGTTCTTTTATACTTTTAATGTTACCAAAAATATCCATATTTATTATATAGCAACCGTCCTTAGGAAAGCTCTCTTTCTATGTACATTACAACAAACAATAATTGACCTTCTTCCATAGCTGAATTTTTTTTGGTTTAATCCTTATTATATCATTCTTCTTAAAACCAAAAGGTATATTTTCAATCAAAGTATCACCTAAATATATGTCTAAAAAGTATTTATCCAAACTTAATTCCATGTGCATTATTTTCCCAATTTAGAGAAATGTGTAACCATTAGAAAGATTGAATATTTTAAAGATTGGTTCCTTAAAATTCTTAGTTCTCAATCGACATAAAAAGGGTATAGTTTCTTTCTGCATAATCAATTTAGTAGTATCCATCCTAACCTTTTGAAAATCTTCTTTCTTGACGTATGTGTCTTGTAACGTTTCTAATGCATCTTCAAATCGTTTTCTATCGTTCTCTAATTGAGCTTCAATTGACCTAAGTTGACTTACGCTAACAACATCATTTAAATTGTCCAACAATTTTAATTTTTCTTCACTAATATCAACATTATATTTTCTATCTTTCACATTACCAAATATATCCATACTCATTTATTATACAGAAAATGCCCAATCTAATTTTTCAAAACATTTCTTCAACATCTCTATTTGTTTAGATGAGTGTTTAAAATCAATATCAACATGAATATCGTGCTTTTTCAACACATGGTACAATACACATTTTAAGTTAATAAACAATACTCTTTTCGGATACAGTTGTTTAAAGGTTTCGTATAAGTTTTCGAAGTCGTTTATAAGTGTTTCTTCCATATGTCGTAAGTTTAACGGTTTTTGATCGGTAAGGTGATAGTGTATTAAATAAATATCATCATAATATTTTGTGTATTTATTTTTCTTTAATACTTCTAAAACATCTTTTGTTGATATTAAATGTTATGGTATATCTCTAAATTCATCATTTAACACTTTGAACACCTCTTCCGGAATAATTCTGTCCTGTAAAGCTTGCAAACGAGATAGCTTTAACTTAAATCTTTTTATAGTATCATACCATGGTTTTCTCACACAAGCAGCTCTCATTCCTTCATTAGTGCTGTAAACAAAACCATTCGCTACAAAACAATCATCACAAATGTATGTAAACCTACCTTTTGTTAATGACTTACTACCACAATTACTGCATTTTAATGGTGCGGTGCTATAATTTGATAACATATCCTTTAAGGTAATTATTGGATATAACTTCACCAACTCTTCTTAGGTATTAACATTTTCCATAAGTGAGCAACTGTATATGCGTTGCTTTTATCTTTTAGGTCTATCTTACTAACATCTCGAAAATACCAATTAAAATTAAATCTATCGTAGCAATTATTATTGGTAATGTTTAGTACTGATAATAATTTTTGTCTTTGCGTATTGCTTTTGTTCTTGTCTTCATTTCGAAAGAGAAGAATATCCGAACAAATGCCACCAAAATTACTCATATTTTGAATGTAAACGCCATTTGCAATTAGTAAAGAATAAAAATTGAACGCTCCGAAGTAGCTGCAAAAAGTAAAAGGAAAAACATGGAAGTCGACCATACTCATGGTTATTAAAAATACAATTTCTACATGCCTTACACCTCCCGACCACGTTTCTACGTTAGCAAGTAAGAGGCTTGTGTTTAGGTTAGGCTCGTCAATACGTTTTGCAAAGGGGCCCGGTTTAGCTCTGACGCACAACAGGTGCGAGAAGGGAGAAAAACACTTTTTCTCTCTCCCTCTGTGTGTCTACTTATCTATCTATTTGTATATATATAACGCTATTTGTGAATGCCATAACCACCCTAATTTTCAGCGGATTGAGATGAAACTTGGCACAAACATTAATTGTTGAAATATCTTGATGAGTTCGTTAACCAGAATAATCAGATGAAAATGTTCAAAATGGTGGCCCTTCAAACTCTTAAAAAGTTCCAAGGGAACCAAATTTCGCCCATAAATAGGTATTCAGAAAGTTTGATTAAATTTTCCTCTTTTACTGAAATATTTGTGTGCAGAAACTTATTGAAATATTGGACCCGATTAATCGCCTAAAGAAGGTTCACGCCCTTTCGCTACAGTAAGTTTTTTTTTGCAGGAGGGGGTTATCTTCCTATTGGAACAAGATGATTGTTATTGATGATATGAAATTACACATTGAAAGTGAAGTAACTTGTGTAACGTGTTATTTGAAAGAATAATATAATAAATGTTCATTCCTCTAACACAGAGAACTCATGTATTTCGAGTTCGGGAGCCTGAATGGCGAGGAGTGTTATTTGATTTGCTTTTTAGTAACACATTGCATTGCAAATAAAGGTAGGCAACATTAGTGGTAAGACAATAATAATAATAATAATAATAATAATAATAATAATAATAATAATAATAATAATAATAGGTGTTGTTTGTGGCAAGGCAATATCTTCCTCAGTTCTTCAAACGTAATGATTGTAACGTCATATCTCCCTTACAAACAAAATATTAGCAATTTATATCGAGAGAACGGGAAACTGTAGAGCGATGGGACCAACGTTGGACAGTATGCACTCATAGTACTCAGAAAAGTAAGCGATTTCAATGCAATATGAATGAAGAGTCATTGTCATGGGTACTCATGGGACCACGGCAGAGCCCTCTTTAGGCAAAATGTCGATAGCTTATATCGAGAAAACAGGAGGTGATACTGGGATGGGACCAACGTTGGACACCGTGGACCCATAAGGCCCATCGAAAAAATTAGGGACGCGGGCGCCAGCCCGCCTTACTTATTTCCACTAAATTGTCTCCAGATCAACGAATAAATTAACTACGGCATGCACTTTGGTGGAAATACCATTGCAATAAGATTATTGGTTCGTTCGAAACATGTTCACGTAATGATATTTCCACCAAAGTGCATGCCGTAGTTAATTTATTCGTTGATCTGGAGACAATTTAGTGCCCATTAATAAATTAAATAACATACAATGGAATAAAATTACTGAAATGATATCGTTTTATACAGTAATTTCGCCGTGCAAGTTCAATAGTATAATAATAATAATTATAATAATAATAATAATAATAATAATAATAATAATAATAATAGTAATAATAATAATAAAACATTTTCATCGGTCGTGCGCGGAAAGTGAGAATTAAATCAATCACATGTCAAGTCAATGTAAGGAGAAAAGCCTAAACTGAATAAGACATTGAAGCGGGTCACAAGCTGGGAATAAGAATAGTGCATGGTGTTAATAAAGGACGACACCGACAGAGAAATCCAGAAACAATAGTTAAACGAAGAAAAAAAAAGAGTAGAAATTGTTGAAGTGGAAACAAAATACAAATACGAATAGGGATGAGCAGGAGTCGAGCCAAAATTCGACTCGACTCGAGTTCAATCCGAGTCGAGTCAAAGGTATTTTTCTTGTAGTACTTAAAATTATACTGTAGTTCTTAAAATTAAGGCTGAGACCTGCACGGTCGAATTCTTGAGCCCAAGCAGAAGACCAACTCGGGTAGTGATATCAACCGGCTCGGCTCGTATCAACTGAGCGAAGTTGTTGTATTACAATACATCTGCTTCCGCCCCTGTCAAGTCTGGTCGATCTCGTTGACGCGACATATTTGCTTTTTTATACCCCTTTCTTCGTTTACTGAACAAAACAGTAACAATTCTGAAATATACTACTGCGCATGACTCGTAGATAAATATTTCTGATGCCAATAGTTTCCGTTTTGTCCAAGGAATGTTCTTTTTCTTATTCCCAGCATGACCCTTTTATTACATTATATGAAGAGCATGTAGGTCTAAATACCTCATGTATTACATATAATGTAGGTTTTAGTCTTGCAGCAGAGAAGAAACATGTGATCATAGTATACAACCCACAGAAGTGATAGCTGGCAAGACAGTGGTCGTAATCCCTAACGACACAGGGAGAGAGTGGTGCCCTTCCCGCTGGTCTAGTCGCTAGCACGTGCGCCTTTGGTGTATGGAGTTCCGGGTTCGATTCCCGGCGGGAGAGCATCTATGATTTTTAACTGTTCTCGATGTTTCTGTGTTCGTGTCTCTGTCGTTATAAGTTATTAGAAAAAGCAAGTTAAACGAGTGAAGCAAGTAAAATTAGCAATAAGTAAGTTACCGAAACATGTTCAGTGAGTCAGTTAAAAAAGAAGTGGACAAAGCACTGGCTTTTCGCGCCGTCCATGCGAGTTCGAATTAATCTCGGCTTGATTTTTTATCCATTTGAGAGCAAATATTGCTTCTTTACGCTACAGGTAGTCCACGCTTTTCGTATTTTTCGCTGTCGGTCACAGTTAAAGTAACTGACTATTATTCTTTCTACGAATGATGGATCTTCTCTTTGGCTTCATGTCAAACACGCACACGTAATGAAAAGACGCTGTCGATAATAATAATAATAATAATAATAATATGAAATATTAGTAGCTAACTCGTGTGTCTATTTCGACAACATAATTTTATATTATTATGTGGAAATAAGTAAGGGTGGCTGGCGTCCCCCCCCCCTATTTTTTTTGATGCGCTTTATGGGTCCACGGTGTCCAAAGTTGGTCCCATCCCAGTATCACCTCTCGATATAAGTTATTGACACTTTGCCTAAATAGGGCTCTGCCGTGGCCCCATGACTACCCATGACAATGACTCTTCGTTCCTTTTGCATTGAAATCGCTTACTTTTCTGAGTACTATGAGTGCATACTGTCCAGCGTTGCTCCCATCGCTCTACAGCTTCTCGTTCTCTCGATATAAATTGCTAATATTTTGTTTGTAAGGGAGATATGGCGTTACAATCATTACGTTTGAAGAAGAATTCATTAAGATTTTACCTTGCCACAAACAACACCTATTATTATTATTATTATTATTATTATTATTATTATTATTATTATTATTATTATTATTATTATTATTATTATTTTACTTACCACTAATGTTGCCTACCTTTATTTGCAATGCAATGTGTTACTAAAAAGCAAATCAAATAACACTCCTCGCCATTCAGGCTCCCGAACTCGAAATACATGAGTTCTCTGTGTTAGAGGAATGAACATTTATTATATTATTCTTTCAAATAACACGTTACACAAGTTACTTCACTTTCAATGTGTAATTTCATATCATCACTAACAATCATCTTGTTCCGATAGGAAAATAACCCCCTCCTGCAAAAAAAAAAAAAACCTGACCGTAGCGAAAGGGCGTGAACCTTCTTTAGGCGATTAATCGGGTCCAATATTTCAATAAGTTTTTGCACACAAATATTTCAGTAAAAGAGGAAAATTTATTCAAACTTTCTGAATACCTATTTATGGGCGAAATTTGGTTCCCTTGGAACTTTTTAAGAGTTTGAAGGGCCACCATTTTGAATATTTTCATCTGATTATTCTGGTTAACGAACTCATCAAGATATTTCAACAATTAATGTTTGTGCCAAGTTTCATCTCAATCCGCTGAAAATTAGGGCGGTTATGGCATTCACAAATAGCGTTATATATATACAAATAGATAGATAAGTAGACACACAGAGGGAGAGAGAAAAAGTGTTTTTCTCCCTTCTCGCACCTGTTGTGCGTCAGAGCTAAACCGGGCCCCTTTGCAAAACGTATTGACCAACCTAACCTAAACACAAACCTCTTACTTGCTAACGTAGAAACGTGGTCGGGAGGTGTAAAGCATGTAGAAATTGTATTTTTAATAACCATGAGTATGGTCCACTTCCATGTTTTTCTTTTTACTTTTTGCAGCTACATCGGAGAGTTCAATTTTTATTCTTCACTAATTGCAAATGGCGTTTACATTCAAAATATGAGTAATTTTGGTGGCATTTGTTCGGATTTTCTTCTCTTTGGAAATGAAGAAAAGAATAAAAGCAATACGCAAAGACAAAAAGTATTATCAGTACTAAACATTACCAATAATAATTGCTACGAAAAACTAAATACGACCTCTTTTACCATCTCTCATGAGTTGTATGTATTATTAACAAAAATTTTTTAAATGTCCTAGCTTAAGAATCGAACTTGCGTCCTTCGCATTTGTAAGCCAGCACCTTAACCACTACACCAAGATCATGGTATGGTGATCGTTTAGTTTTCGGCGTATTTGTTGTATTTGTGTTTTATGTTCCCACTTCGACAATTTTTACTCTTTTTTTGTAAGTTTAACAGCTGTTTCTGGCTTTCTCTTTCGGTGTCGTCCTTTATTTACACAATGCACTATTCGTATTCACAGCTTGTGCCCCTCTGCAATGTCTTGATGAGATTAAGCTTTTCTTTTTGCCCCTTAGTAAACATTTGATTGATTTAATTCTCATACTCTCCACGGATGGAGCGCAGGAATGCCAGACTCGAAAAATAGGTGTACATTTACTTTCCTGACAGATCATACATAAGACGGCTTCAATAGATCCTAGTCTAATAGAAACACCTAAAAAGATAACTTTTGATAGTTCTCCAAGTAGTAGTGATACGCCTATAACGGGAGAAATAAAACAAATGAGAAAACAAATTAAAGATAAAGTTGAAGGAGTAGAGCCTTTAACAACAGACCAATCATTGGGTAAGATTGCAACGAAATATTATAGTAAAAGAAATGATAGTGTGTTTGGAATAAGAACTGTTGAAGAAGATGGAAAAATAATAAATAAGATAGGAAATTCTGAAGTTAAAGTGAATGGTGATGATTTAAAAATTAATGGTAAAACTTATAAAGGAACAGAAGGTCTATGGGAATTGTTAACGATGAATACTAATAAAACCATTGAAGATTTTGACGATGACGATTTTAAACAGTACTAGGAAATAATAATAGAATCAGATGCTGCCTTCCAAAAATATAATCGAGATAAAAGAAAAGTAGCATCGCATAGAGGTTCTAAGTACATTAATATTATCAAGCCTATTTGGGATAAATATATTACACGATCTTTACCTCCAACTCCTAAAAGGACTAGTGAAGGAATTAAACAATATACAGAGATACCTAAAGAATATATATGGATGGATGATGTGAGAAAACTGATTGATCGGCTAATAGTTATAGATGGAGAAGAAAAGGCTGGTAATAATAACTTTTATAATGAGAAAGTAGGTATAGTGAGTATGATTAATAATAAGCTTTCACAATTTATTCCTAATGATCCAAAAGGTATAGGTTATTTGATAAAGATCTTAAATACATTACCACCACGATTCTGGAATGATGAGAAGCTTACAGTTGCTAGCTAAAAGTTCTGTTGAAGGAAGAGAGGCTAATGTGTATATATGTATGTTGATGTGAGGAGAAGGAAAGAGAATCGGATTGGACGGTCCTGTGCTGGTTCTGGAATCGCTCAAATGAATCAGTGACAGATCACCTATTCCAGTAAATGCTACATTTGTTATATTCCTTCTCATTGAATTTTTTTAAAACTAATTATTAACGGATTTTTACGATTCAAGTGTCGAATGAAATCTTATAAACTGGAGATTAAGATGCAGTAAATATATTTTGTTTAGGATTTCATTGTAATATTTTAGACGTAAGTTGTTATGATTTTAAATGTCATAAAACAGTAGTTTATTTATCTTTACTTCCAATTTGAATAAGGCATCATCCTTACCCTTCATTTCAAAAATGCTTTTATATAATCAATCTACTTCTTATTATTAATATGATTGATAAAGATGTGATGGTTCTTAAAACTGAAATAGTAGTCTAAATTCTTATAGGGTAATGCATTATTCCACAGCTCGTGTACTTTATTAAGATGATATTTTGCTCTCTCATCAAGTTGAACTTTTCCATTCTTATAGTCGATGTAAAATTCTAAAAACATTAGTTTGATATAATTCAGTTCGTTTTGTAAGTCTATAAATTATTTTTCAGATAATTGTTCAGGATTTACAACATTATAAGCAAACGTACCCATTTTTTCTGTTTCATCATCTTGTTTGCTCATTTAATTCCGACATACTTTACACTCATCTCGTCTTGTATTTCCATTTCGAGCAAATTCTTGATATTGTTTTAATTCTCCACAAATTACACACTTTTTCATGATTTATTAAATATAAAATATCCAAAGTATTTAGCTCATTTTTGTTTGATTTTAAATGTCATAAAAGCATATTCAATCTCACTTTGGGTTATCCCTCTGTGTTAAAGTACAATAGTCAGTGGTGGCTTCATAATTTTTTTTGTACATTTAGGGGGTGGAAGGGGAAAAGTGTCTGCAGAACCTACATGTATCCCCTACTCAAGGCCCACTTAAGTTTGTATTCCATATTCATTGAAATTAACAAGAATAGCGGAATTTTCATTCATATGCGCACCATCTGTATCTAAATATAATTTTTAATAATAATTTTATGAATAAAATCTTGTTCTTCTTATTTAAGTGTATTTTCCAAGGGATGCATTTCTTCCTGGAGCACAGTTACACTATTCTGACCAACAGATGACACTACATTATTAATCCAAATAAATCGCGTACCATAATTACAAAAATCGCCTACCTTTGCTACATTTATTCTATCAGTTTGTCCGTGCTGAAAATAATTACAATGTCTCAATTTATCATGGACCCACTGGTACATAATTGTTCACGAAATTATCCGTGCGTGAACAAATCAACGATATCCGTTCTTGAGATGCAATATTGTGATATAAGTGGCTATTCATTTTGATAGAAATTAAGAAAAGAACATAACAAGATGTCATAGCTTTCGGTTGACTGCAGTCCCTGGCACTGTTTATCCATTAGACTCCATTAAGTCTCCAGCACGCGTTCCTTGGTATCCAGGCCTTCAATTACCGCAGGCAAATCAACTCGTCCAATTCGTTGAATTGATTCACGATCGATCCACCGAGGATATGCAAATGTGATAATAGAAGTTAATTATTAAAAGTATATTAAAAACAAAATAAATTACCAACCCAAAATATGAGCAACAATGTTAATATTTTCAGAAAACACACCTTATTTAATCCACTACATTACGCACAACTCATTCACCAAAATTATGTTCTAAGGTGCTACAATTGCTAATTTCTTGTATGAGAGAAAAAATCAGATATTGTGTGGAATGACGAAAAAGAAAAATTCTGATATAATTAAACGTTTTTTACGTTAACAAATAGATTTTAACAATTAAATAAAATAAACTAGTAAAAATGGAAACTGATATTTAACAAAAAATGATAAATAAATAATAAATAAACGTATTTGTCAACAAAAGTTTTTACTCACCGAACTAAAATAACATACAGAAAATATGAAATGGTACTTTCGAAATATATATAAGATTCAAAAGCAACAAACATATAAAACACATCTGTAATTGTATGACAAGTACAATTTTTTTTTCATACTTGACGAAATTGTAAAGAATTAGAATGTACGATTTTCATGTAATGAAACGAATCAATTCTAGGCTCACATCATAGCTGATCTAAAGACTTTCATATAAAGAAACGAAAGCACATAGGTACTAGGAAATGAATTTTTAAAGTATCAATTATGTTACATTGAAAACAGAAATATATGTGATTCATTCTTATATGAAGTAGTAAGATCAATTTTTAAAAACAAAACTTTGTAACTGGAGTCCTTAACTTTGATCTGAATGTATGGGTAAATTTTATAAAATACGATATTAAAAATTACAAAATATGAAAAATTCATTAATATATATTCATTCTTTAAAATATGTTATCAAATATATAAAATATAATATAAGATAAACATACTTTCTTCTTGCAAGTTAATCTGTTAACTCTGGTTAACAACTGGAAAAATCGATGATATGTTGCCCTTAGTTCCTTAATAAAATCAGTCTCTAGATGTTAAAAATCTTAAAGTGATCAGCAACTGCAACAATATAATACTAACATAACGATGGGTTCTATTTAATACACCGTGTGTAGTCAAATAAATTTTACAAAGAAAAAGTAATGTCCTACAATTAACGAATGGACTTCGTCAGCATTGATATTAATGTGCTCATGTTTTTATATGATCAATACAAAAAGAGCTGTAACCTGCAGAAATTTCATAAAGCAGCATTCCGTCTGTTCATAGTGGTGTGTACGGTTCGGTGTTGTTGTTGGTTGCGTGCAATGAGACACTACCTCCGCCAGACTGTGTACGTAAAAGCTACAGTTAGCTGCAGCGCACGACTGGGGTTGTTTTAAAAATTGGCTTTAAACATTTTACAATTTAATGTTTAAGCTATAGCAGCGCAATGCTGCTTGTTTCTGTGGTGTGTTCTTTAAAACAGTTCTGTGTAGTGCGGTTTAAAATTTAGTATATATAATATTTTATAAGGACTTGTGAATAAAAGTGTTATTTTGTGCTCACAAATAAACCTGAATATGGTCAAAGATCTTTAATTTAAGTCTACTCATACATTTACTGCAACTATTGTATGTATGAAATATATATTTTAGTATAATAGTGCACTTCAATACATACTCATTATTAATTTCAACTAAAATATTATTTACATGTTGTTATCTGCATCGTGTTCATCATTTCCTGTAATTAACATTCAGAGTCATAAAGTTTTCAAAGGAGGTCGACCCCATATTGGTTTTGCATTTCATCTTCTTCTCTAATTGACTTTATAGTGGTCTAACTTTTGCCTAATATCTTTCAGGTCTAACCCCAAAGGCCTTTCTTAACTCTCTATATGTGATAGTTTAGCATTTACATTGAAATATGTAATGTGACACACCTGCTAAAATAAATTGTTCACGAAATTAGCGACTAACTGTAAATGTCTATAGCCTTCGGTAGATCAATTTGAATGGTATACTTTATTTTTCCCTATAACGAATTCTTTAGTTTTTAAAAGCAATTGAAATTATATTCATTTCATATATAGAGAACACTACTATTCTACTCATCGGGGATACATTTAGATACATATCATGTCGACACTACTGAAGAGAAAACATGTGTATGAAATGTTTCCTGAATTCGTCAACGATTGCAAATCTAGACATGTAAAAGTATCGGTCATGCTATCTTCCAGAGGAAAGTATCTGTGTTATTCCACCTTTGGAGTTTCATCTAATCAAAAAACAGCAAAAATGACATGAAGTGCTGGAAATAAATAGAACACGAAACGGAATAGAAATTCCGCATGCTGGGCGGAATGGGAAACAATCTTTTTGAAGGTATAATGTTGAGAAATAGAACGCGAGCACAACGCTGTCTCTGAGCTGAGAGGGCTGGCTATAAGCTTTGTTTCCGAAATAATCGTAATGCCGTAGTATGTTCCATATGAGGCATTCGAGATAAGTATCAACTTACTGAACTCCGTCGTGAATATTTCACGAAAACTACATATGAATTGGTATTAGACCAGAACATTGAACTGATGCAAGATAGTTTATTTTTCTAAGAACTGCTACATCGGAGGATATACTGAAATCTTTCGATCGCATATAGATTCTACGGATAATGAAAACATTTTTACTATTATATTATATGATTATATCCACATGTTGTGGTAAGAAAACCTCTTGTATTAGGTTTGGTAGATTTCACAGACGTGGGGAGTATTCGTGGGATTGTAAAATATATCGTATGGGCCCGAAACAGCTTTTCATTCCTGTTGTTTAGTACGTGGAGCAAGGAAGATTAATATTCTGCCATTATAGTTCATGTATGAAAGAAAAAACTGTTGACAAATGCTAACAAATCGATTCTAAAGGTGCTTGAGGGAAACGTTCTGCATACCAGAGTTTCACCAGGCTTTTGAAAACTGTTATAATATCGCCAGATATATGCAATTTAGGGTTTCGTATTTATGGTTTCTGAAAATCGGAATTTGTCTAGTCTATTCCGGAACTATGTGCGTAAGTTTCTTCAAATAAAAGCAGGAAGATTCAGGTTATTCTTCTTGGTGCAATGCTGAAGAAGACAAAAAAAAAAACCCTTGAAAATTATTATGCTCACGAAGGCATAAGACAAAATAATGGAAACATAAAACGAACCCCGTACTTAGATAATGCGTGAAGTATAGCCTCAATTCACTTTATGGAAAATTTGTACAATTTACAAATATGACACAGTGTGATTGTTGATGGTGGGTTGATGGTGGAGAATTTCATCGGTATCTTATAACACCCAGATTTGAGGTTCATAGTGTTATTCCAGTTGCTGACAAACGTCTTATTCTCGCATAGAAATAATTTAGAACTGAGGATGTACCTCGTTATACTTCGTTATACTAATTTTTCGTTATACTTGCTGGTTTATTATCTCATGGGCCCGGCTACAATTATGAATTGGTTGTAACTGTAGGACCGAACAATGTTACGTACTATGACACTGAAAGCATCATGCTTAAGCAAAAATGATAAGTAACCTCCGTTAAAGCTTGGAAACTATTTGAGTGACCTCACGGATGAAACAGAAGAAGGGACGGTGTTCACAAATTTTATAGGGTCAGCGAGCAAAAAAAAAAAAAAAATAATAATATGAGAAATGACTCTGCGGAATTTCGATATATTAACAAAAGTAATTTTAATACATTGATGTCATAATTTCTCAAAAAATAAACTTTGTCATCTTCTGTGCATTGGCGTTTGGAAAAGTTGGTGCAACAAATAAAGAAAAATTACAAAGAGTATGGTGTAGAGACCGGGGTTTAGGATGTTTTCGTGCCAAAGAAATTGAGAACCAACAAGAGGTAAATAAAAAAACGAAAACCTTCTTTTGACACACATTGTGACGGAACTATACCAAACAAAAAAATCCGTGGCGGACACAAGTGTTTGACAGTTAATGACGCCTGCTTTGAAACCAATACAGAGTATGAGAATTAAATATCATATCTGTAATTTCGTGTGGAGAAGAAACAAATTTGTGAACGAAAGCTTTAAAAGCAACTCAAGTTATTAATATAAACTTTGTCGAAAGTTATTCACTTATATCATCATGAAACTAGTACGACAAACGTTTTGGATCCAAGAAATATAACATGAAACTTTGCAAGCAAAGGCAAAGAAACCTAACGTAACCAGACTAAGGACAAATCTTTTACCTGATAGTGATCGTGCTTCAGTGGTCAAGGCGCTTGACCAGTAATCTGGAGGTTCTTAGTTCGAATCAACGTCGGGCATTTTTTACTTTAGGATTTTAGATGGCGATTGATCGTCGATGAGGTACGTGTTATTATATTCAGATACTTGAATAGTCGGACGTTTCAATACTTGAACTATCAAATCTTCAGGAATAATAATAATAATAAACTACTAATAATTATTAATATCTCGTACAAGATTAAAATGTAGGTCCTAATTATCGCTCAGGTC
This sequence comes from Thermobia domestica, assembly GCF_964235325.1. Lineage (NCBI taxonomy): Eukaryota > Metazoa > Arthropoda > Insecta > Zygentoma > Lepismatidae > Thermobia > Thermobia domestica. The sequence goes on from NC_137457.1 coordinate 70,457,978, forward strand.
TTTCTTTTAGAAAGAATATTGCGGTTTTGTTTAAAGTTGAGAACGAGGTGAGGAATTTTTCATCTCGATTTTAAAAAGGAAAAATAACATGAGAATTAACATTTTCCATTCCAGACGGGACAAGGTTAACTCAAATTATCGCCTCACTTTGGAGATGAGAATCGAGACCAGACGAAAGGTATCGTTAACATTTCTCGTCTTGTCTCGAGTCTAGAAATAGTGGATGTCGATTCTTTAAGTAAAACTTGCTTTATAGAGTGAATCTTATAGGCTATTTTGTTACTTTGCATTCCAGGGTTCATTTAATTACGGTCTATGTAGGTATTTTTGTAGCAAAGCACATATAAATACTTCTCCATATCCTTAAAATTAGTTTATTATATCCCTTACTGTTGCGTGATTATGAGTTATTTTCTGAGTTTTATAACAGTTATTTTAAGTAAAACATACAGTAAAATACTTTTTACATGAAACTTTAGTCGAACGCTTTATTTCACAATTTTGGTAGTCACAGGCATTTGCCTTGACGGTACGGAACCCCTTCCAGGAAATCTCTACTTGTAAGCAAGCTTTGCCAAACGTTAGAACTTTTAATACCATTATTATTATTATTATTATTATTATTATTATTATTATTATTATTATTATTATTATTATTATTATTATTACTGAAATGTTGTGAAATTAGTGGTGCATCCTGGTCCACCCAGCTCCTGCCTAGTATGTATTGTAATGGACAAACACCGTGTGTGTAGGTTTTCTCCGGGTTCCGTTTCCTCCCACTTTCTTGATTCAAATACTCTTTAATTGTTATAATCAACGTCTTCTCTAGTTTAGCCGTTTTAACCAATAGTTGAGAGCAAATTTTCTTATGTCTCTCGTGAGTTTAGTATTACTAATTTGTACGTGAAATTTGTCTGGAAACTTTCCGTTTAATATTTAGTTATTAGAGGGGACAAATGCAGACGGTATATCCTGATAGTCCCTGACAATTTTCTTCAATCTTCACTATTTTGTAGCATCTCCCCAACACTATAGGGGACTTTTCAGATTTTAATACAAAGTGTCATCATACGGAATTTGTTTTCTATTTTATAATTATTATTATTATTATTATTATTATTATTATTATTATTATTATTATTATCGAATATATGAGACCTCAGTATTACGTCCTAAAACAATGCATATGAGCACATTGAAGTTAAGAAAGTGAAAAAAAAATCTGAACCATCTGTATGGATGAATGGCCTAACAAGAAATACTTTGAAAGAAAAAAGGGACAAAAGAGGATGTCAGCTCCTGGACAATATGAAAATTGAACCGTCTTATGCCTTAAGATAAGGTAAGTAGGATGTGTCTTTATTGGGATACATGGTTACGCCTTTTCTTTGTGTAAAATACTGCTATCGACCATCGAAGCAACAAAAATTAATGCGTATATTTTATTAAATTCATAATTGACTTTGGGTAATGAACCTAGCAGTTGGCAACTATGATCACATTCTCCCAGTATATGACATCTCTTCGACGCCACAAACTAACTTTCCTTGTGCATGTGTATGTGTGCAGAGCAACAGTTCTTTGTCTTGAAGACATTGGAACTTCCGGTTGTATAGCTTCGAGAACGTTCCAGAAACTACTAGATCATTTCGTACTTCCGGTGATTTCCTAAAGTTAGTGGTGATTGGACAACTTTTCAAGTATTGACCAATCAGAAACCGTGTTACGTCCCAAGTATGCTCTACTCACATGCTTTGTGCAATCAAGAAGTGCGCCAAGTAATCGTGACCAAAGTCTTGAGAGGTGCAGCACGTATCCCGATTCAGGAAGATATTTTTGTTAGTGAAATTGAAAAGTTAAAGAAACATCGATACTTAGTTAGTGAGTACAAGTAAATTTAATATTTGCGAGTGATATCTAAAAGTAATAGTCGAAATATTAAGTGAAAAGAACCCGAAAACAAGAAACTTCGCCGAATTTGAACTTCGCACACAAAAAGGGACAACGAGGTCAGCACATCGTCTCTAGGGATACAGTACTGTAAGTAATGAAATTGATGTGATAGGAGCAATCATCGAGTGATTTTTGCGAGCATTATTCCAAACCTGCCCGACTCAGGAATCTGTTAACAGAACAACGCGAGAGTGATCGTAGTTTTTGAATTGTGTTTTACACGCCAAATACATCGTCTTCCATTAACAGCGAACGTTGAATTAAAAAAAAGAGAAAAAAAGAAAATAATAATGAATGTAAGCTTATGAATAATAGGCCACCACCGAACAAAATCGCATGCGTATAATTATCTTCTGTGAATAATTTCATTTTTACCGACGTTGTTTAGCTAGATAGGGAATTTCTTAAAGAAAAATTGTCATTTAAAGTTGATGTCGTGGTGTATTTGATACCAATGATGAGAATGTTGTCTTGTGATATTCATGTTTAATGCTTATTGTCCATTTCAGCTCATGTGTACATTAATATCAAAACTTCCCATGTAGAAACCTGTGCATGTAAAATCATCAACTTTGCTTTTTGTTAAATATGAACAGTTAATAACTAAGTCCCAGCGTTTCAATCTTGTTGTTTGCCTTATATTTTTCTGTTGTTGTCTTTAGTTTTAAACATTGACGCGAGAATAGGTCGCGGAACGTACCCAGTCTCAATTATGCTCCTGTAGTGAACTATCCCTCGCGACAAACTCTTCATACAGACGAGAAAAGTAAAATCAACATTTTTGCTAATCTTTATCTTTTTGGATAGTTCGGACGCGACCAAATACGTTGTCACCAACCTTTCTACTTGAGTCGTTCCCAAGCTCAAGCAGAGGTTGGCAAAGCATGTATATACTTCCAGGTAAGGGAGATGATTGGGAAAATTTCTAATTCAAAATTAATGTGGGCAAGAGATGTAAATTCGCTTGCGTGACCTCCTTCATCAAAGCGATAAAAGTATTTAATTGGTGCCGAAACCCGGGACAGATTTACAATACGGTGACCTTGTTTATTTTTATTTTGCACTGGTATTAATAAGTAAAACAAGAGGTAACATCCGCGACAAATTTTGTGCATTACTCCACTGTGTTTTATCTTTAATAATTGTTGTTGATTGTGTGTTTTGTCATGTTTATGTTCATTTAGAGAAATTATTAGTCAACCATAGAGTGAATTTTTAGCTTGAATTGGAGAAATTATTAGCTTTCTTTAATTATTGATCATTGAATTTTGTACAAAATGTCAGAGTCCGATGAATTAAAGAATATGCTTACAGCTTTATTCGAAAAGCAGTCTGCGCAGCTCAATGACACAATCGCGAGTTTAAAAGAGAATGTTGAAAGTTTAAAAGAAGAGCAGGTAGAAAGCGTTGCTAGTTTGAAGGAGGATATTGTTAGTTTAAAGCAAGAACAGGCAGAAAACGTTGCTAATTTGAAGGAAAATTTAGAAAGTAAATTAGAACAAGTTGGTAAGGATGTTTTGCAAACTAATAATGCCATCGTTCAAATCACTACGCGTATTCAGGCCATGGAGGAGAAAATAGAAGAATATAAAAATGAGTGTAGATCAAATTATGAGTCGTGCAGGCACAGGTTGACAGTTGTAGGGCCGAGATAGTACAAGATCGCGTAAGTAACCAAGAGAAGTTTCAGGAAGCAAAAGATAGGCAGGTATTATTAGAGCTCAATACAAACGGGTATCATGCTCAGGTAGAGGAGCGCATTTCCGAATTTCGAGCAACCATTGACACCCACGGTACATTCGTGCGGGAAGCGATGTTTGGTTTAAAAGAACAGCGCTGTGAAATAAATGAAATACGGGATGACAAGCTAGAAATTAAGAAAGTAGCTACCGAAAATAAAGAGGAAATCACGCACGTCGCCGCAAGGGTAGATAAACTAGAGTCGCACACCATCCAGTCCATTCAACAAGTCATAGAGCAAGTACAGAATATCCCCACGCGAACAGTTGTAAAAGCAGAAGTGAATCGAGAAGTGAATAATCGCGTTTTGAAGTTAGAGCAAGAGTTGAATAACTTACGGAGTAATCAGTTTAGTCGCGGACCTGACCCTTCCTCGCGAGAGACTGACGAAAATAGCGAGTATGATAGCGGTAGTGAAGGTTACGAATCCGATCACTTGAACAGTAAGGGGAAGAATAATACATTTTTCGCGAAAACTAGTAAACCTCGACGCCGTATTACAATCCAAGAAATACGAGACCTACCGACATATAGTGGAATGCCAGATAAGTAAACTGCGCGTTCATACTTACGTGATTTACAACATAAGTTGGACCTGTTGAATGTACACGAAGACGCAGTGTTGCCGGTACTACCAAGTTTACTGCAGAACCCATGTTTGGAGTGGTTCCGAACACGTCAACATTTGTTTACCACTTTCAAAGAATTTGACCCAAGAGTGCACGGTTCAGTGTTAGAATTTGCGACCACTCAATATCGCGCATTAAGTGATTTGAATCCCGAAAGCACTCCGGCGAAGATATTAGCTAGTATTGTACCTACGTTGCCATACAAATATCGGGAAATGTTTGCGTTTTATCCATGCACAGATTTTGCACAATTTATTGCTAGTGTCAAACGTCTTGAATCTTTACGATTGCCAAACGATAAAGGTTATAAGCGCGAAGGTAACAGTTATGAGAACCGTAATAAACCGTACCAGGCGGTTCGGGTACAGTATAGCAGACCGACTAGGGAGAGGCCTAATAACACTAATAACAATTCACGGAACGGTAGAAATTCCGAACAAAGCAATTTTAGGAGAAATGAGCGACAGAACGGGCGCGAACAGCAATTCACGAATGATGCGCGTGGGAGGAATGAACGATCAAATCACGACACTAGGCCACAACGCAATAATAATAATTCTCGTGACTTTGGGAATCGCTTCAATTGGAGAAGGGGAAACAACAGCAATAATAGAAATAATAGACTTAGCTTCAATTTCCAGCCAAATAATGAACGGCAGAATTGGCGAGAGCGCACGCCCGAGCGAGATGGTGGGCACCCGTCCGATCATAGTCAGCAGGGAAACTAAGATCCGATGGGCACGAAAGGGTCGCGTAGATCGAAGACGGTTCGTTTATAAATTCCCCGAATATTCTCCGTGTTAGGAATTATACATTCGCAAATGACGATATCTTAGATAGTGACGGTCGAAGTGATGTAGAGGAAGATAATGATGAAAGAGAACTTGTCACCGCTTACGATTGGAATTATTCTGCGTACATAGAAACAACAGTTAATGACATTCCAGTCAAAACCCTCCTCGATACAGGTGCTGACGCCTCTTTGATCCCGTACGAATTTTGAAAAGAAATAAGCAAAGACATTTCTGCACCCAGGTTGCAATCAGCTGACGACGTTCTTCTGGTCGATTATAGCGGTCGTTTTAAAAGAAAGTGCAAGGATAAAACTATAGTACCAGTTCAGATTGACATATTAACGTTTTCACTCGAGTTGTATGTCGTGCAAGATTTAAACGAACGTTTTATTTTGGGTGTCAACGGGCTTTCACAATTACAGAGTATCGTTGATTTTAGTCAGGGAACGTTTTCATTGGAACACGAAAACATTAGAATCGTTGTATCGTTACTCCCCCTTCCGGTGCAATCCACATCGGATGATAGTGATGAGGAAACAAATTACAGCAGCAATATTAAAGAGCATCAGCATATCAACCGTGTAGGAGTTAATGAAGGAGAAACCTTCCAAAAGCAGGTGGCCACAGATGAGCAGATCGTTAATGCAGTTCAGAGGGCAGATGGGTTAACTCAGTCCCAGAGAAATCAGTTTTTCGACTTGTTATTTAAATATAAAGAAATATTCACTAATTACCCCGGGAAGTGTAAGGGATTCGTATATAAGGCGGAAATCAACACTACGGATGCATTAGTAAGGAAACAATATCCCATCCCTTATAAGGCCATTCCATTTGTTAGGAAAGAACTTCAAAAATTACTCCAGTTGCAAATCATAAAACCAAGCCAAAGCGTACACAGTAACCCACTTTTAGTAGTACCCAAAAAGAATAATCAATTCCGTCTTTGTATCGATTTACGCATGGTAAAAGAGCATTCCGTATTACGACAGGTTAGGCCAGAGCGCATTGAAGATTTGCTCGCGAAGTTGCAAGGAAAGAAATTTACCACGGTTATTGATTTACAACAAAGTTATCTGCAAACTGAACTCCATCCAGATTCTCAACCATATTTTGCTTTTAATTTCGAAGGTTTATGTTATCAATATCAGCGAGTGGCGTTTGGATATCGAAATGGATAATCCGCTTTAAACGCGATGATGGAACATGTCTTGGGGCCCGAGTTGCATAGTAAAATCATTCGATATGTAGATGACAATTTGGTAATGACCAATAGTTTCGAAGAACATTTTCAATTATTAGCTGAAGTGTTGCATAAATTAAAAGAACACGGAATCACTTTAAATATAGATAAATGTTTGTTTTGCGCCAATGAAGTCTCGTATTTAGGATATGTAGTTAGCAAGGACGGTATACGAAAAGATGAACGTAGTATAACAGCCGTACGAGACTTACCAAAACCAACCAATATTCAAACTTTACGGTCAGTGTTAGGGTTATTCTCTTGGCCTAGGTCACTTGTTCCCAACTTTGCTATGAAAGCCGCTCCTTTATATGATTTGTTGAAACAGAAAAAGAAATGGCAGTGGAGTGAACAATGCGAAATGGCATTTAATCAAATCAAGCAGGATATTTGTAACAACATCATGTTAGCTCATCCAGATTTCACAAAAGATTTTTACGTACAATCTGATGGTGCACAATCCGGAATAGGAAGTGTCCTCTGGCAAAAACACGACGACGAAAAACGTATTATACAATGCATAAGTAGAACGTTAACCCCTACCGAACAGAAATATTCAACCACAGAAGCTGAGTGTCTTGGGGTCATTTTCGCAATTAGAAAATGGAAATCAATGTTATTGGGTAACCACGTGATTATTGTCACAGATCATCGTGCGTTGTCGTATTTAGATCGCGTTAAAACTTGGAATAATCGTTTACTCAGATGGGCCGTCGAATTACAAGAATTAAGTTACGAAGTACAATACATACCAGGTTCTGAAAACACCATAAGCGACACATTGAGTAGGCTCTTCCCCACCCACGAACACCGCCTACTGAAAGTTCATACCTTCCAAGTGTTACAGGAAGAAGTTATGAACATAACACCTGAAAGGTTAGCTGCACTCCAGCGTGAATGTTCCGATTACGCTAACGTTATTGCTGTTTTAGAGGGTACAGTAGACGGGACACAATATAAGAATGGTAGATCGTGGAAAATGTTTTACAAATTAGATAATCATATTTTATTAGTTCGAGATTTTCACCAGCCAGATCAATGGAAAATTTGCGTCCCTCCAGCACTTACACAAAATATTTTAGTAGCGTACCATACCGACATTCATCACCCAGGCGTTGAAAGGACCTTTTCTATAATATCCAAAGCATTTCATTGGAAAGGATTGCGAACAGCTGTCAAAAACTTCATTCGAGATTGTATTACCTGCCAACGTATGAAACCAGACCAACATCCACCTGCTAAGTTGATGAATACAATACCAGTAAATGCAACTCGTGACGCAATTAGCATAGATTTTCTAGGAAGTTATCCTACTGGCCAAACTCAGAAAAGATTCGCTTTAGTAATAATGGATCTTTACACTCGGTATTGTACTGCGTTTGCATTGCGTACATCAACAGCGAAGGCTGTAGTAAGATGTCTGGAAGAATTTTACTTCCCCATGTTAGGATTAGTGCGAGTAAATTATCACTGACAATGCAGCTGTGTTTCATTCTAAACCGTTTCTAAAGGCTATGAAAAAGTATAATGTAGTTGTTCGTCATACTACCCCATACCATCCCATGGCATCGTTAGTGGAAAATGTTAATAAGAACCTAGGGCAAACCCTCAGAACTTTGTGTTCGTCATGTCATAAAGAGTGGGCTGAATATCTGACCCAAGCAGTATTGTTGTATAATTATTCTATTTCCCAAAGTCTTGGTGTTTCCCCTGCCAGTTTGCATTTAAACATCAATTCATCACGACGCATATTCACACATTTTGGTATAAACGTACAGGAGGCGATTACGACTGAAGATTCGATTAATTGGAGCAATAAACTTGTTATGGCCGATTTACGTAGAAAACGGAAGATTGCCGCACGTAATGAAAAATGGAATCAAACCCAACAGGGAAAGAGACTCGTCGTTGAGGGAGATCTAGTGTTTGTTAGGCAACGAAATGTGAGCAGTCTTGTTAAGAAGGAAATAGCAAAGTTCTTTGAAATATTTCGAGGGCCGTATGTTTGTACTTCAGTCACTAGTAACGATCGTGCTGTTGAATTATGGGACCCATACAACGGTCAGAGTATTGGTTTCCACTCCATGGACAGAGTAAGAATTTGGAACCCCACCCCAAAAACCTATAATACTTGGATTCTTATGGCCAGAAAACATTTACCTGAAGAACAAGTAGCTAAACTCAAAGATGTCCCTTACCATCCATCAACGCATGAAAAGCTATTACCATTGTTGTACCCAGAAGTAAATATTGTTAATCAGCCTGATGAAACCAATGAAGATAATTCGGAAACATTGTTAAAACAAACTTGTGTTAAATTGCAACACTGTGACCGCTTAGAATACTTTTTGCATAAGTTGGGTGATTTGTATATCACACATTATTGCAAAGACTCCACCGAATGGTCCGACGAATGTATTAAAGCCATTATGACTAATTTTTCCAGTGGATTGCAATTGCTTCATTGAAAAAAAAGAAAAAAAGAAAGAGAGAGCTAGGAACCTTACCAATCCGCATGTTTAGGGATTTCTCTTACAGCTTACCAAAGAAGACCATCCGTCCATCCAACCACATTTCTCACTATCACAACAGGTACGTGAGATAATAAACATGTTTAATTAAATTTTATTTCAGGATTAATTCAGGTTAAGGATGACCAGGAGAAGGAAAGGATCCAGGAAGGATGATTAAGGGAAAAGAAAGGTAAAGATAAATTGAAATTAGTTCGCGAATGTGCTTTGATTCAAAATTTTATAACCGCAACCCATTTTCAACCATTACTATTTTTGTGTGGACACTACCACAGTCACGGAATTTCAATGGTTTGTTTGTGTATTTGTGTTTGTTTCAGGATAAAGGAGAGGACATCTGAATAAAGTTACGCCTACATCATTTTTGTGTTGTTTTATTATCATAATATTAAGAAACGTGAATTTTGAAACCTGTCAACCCTATTTGAAGCTCTTAATAGGAATTTTAGAGATTGGTTAGGTACCCTTAGAGATTTTGATAGGATCTTTAGAGAACATACATTACGAGTGTAAATACATGCATACTTAAAATTATTGGCAAATATTTCTCTTGTTTAGTTTGTTGGTGGAAACATGTAAAGACCATTGTATGTTAGAATGTCTTGAAAAAAAATGTGTGTTCCTTGTTAATGATTCTTTTCCATTTAACGTCTTTGTTATTGAACATACGTAAGAGCACAGTGAATCCATGTAATTAGACTGGATATATATATATTGGAATGTCCAAAATTCTGAAATATTATTAAACGTGAAAAAAAAGTAAGAGAAAATAAGGTTGAAAATAATGAATCTAGTTACAAATTTTATTAATCTGTATAGGTATTATGTAAAATTAATAAGTATTCATCATCACATTAATAGAGTTTGAAATTTAGTATAATCTAAAAGTGATCACGTTACCAGTTAAGAGGAATGAAGAGGTTAAAATGTAATTTAACCCTTAGAGGCGTCACTATTATTCTCTTTCAAAATTAAAGTGACGAAATCGGGATGGCGTCCGATTGGGCCTCAGCTAGTGTGTGATTTGGCAGATATACACACACACTTCAAAATTCACTTTCGGCTTGCGACGTTTAATATATATATACATTTAAAAAGAAAAGACATATAATTGACGCTTAAAATTTTATATTTTATTAGATATTTAATTTTAATTGACTCAAGGAAAACAATAAATTGTAATTGTTTGGATTTTAACTGATTCATTCTTCTTTTCTTCGGTTTGCATCGTATTCATAAAATAAGATAATATATTATTTCTATCTACGTATAAAATGTGACTAGGTCATCATGTCATTTGGAAAGTACTGTTATATTATTTTGTGGGTACGATGGACCCAATGATAACCGGCACAATTTGGTATCGATATGTAAAGTGTTTGTTTTAATCAGGTAGCGATTACCTAGGATAAAATTGGCTCATAAAAAAAATGATAAATATCGTTTTAAAATAAATTTATTCTCGGAAATGAAAAATGTGAATAATAATTGTTTAAAGTAGAATCAAGTAAACCATGGATATGACATTCTAATTTTTAAATGATGTTTGTTGGATGTAACGATTAATTCAGAACTGAAAATTTTCCAATTTCAGTTCTTTTCGATCTTTCTTGTATGAGAAGAGACTGTTGGTTCTTAATTGAACATTGTATAATTTTCAATCCACTGATTATCATGGTCAGACTCGTGGTGTAACCATTTCATTATTCATTTCTTATCACTCAAAAAAATGGAAAAACTAAGCATGACACGTTTGTGCTGGAAGCTGATTAGCGTTCTCTTATGCATTTGTAATTCTATCAGTCTACTGGAAAATTGTCATTTCAGGTTGTGGATAATTGTGGTGTTAGATTGGTGGACTATTTACTCGATTATGACTTTAATCTCAAATGTGACAGTAACCCCGGACTTGATAAGTGCACTTTGCCAGTAAGGCCGCACATTTCTTCGTATTGCCTGGCGTTTTTTAAGAAAATACTTTGTAAACCTACTAATTTTGTAGGTATGAGCGAGCCGAAATTAATTAATAATTAATAAGTGGTTAATGGTATTGAGATGCAGGACTGTAGTATCGAACTTCTTCCCCCCCCCAGGGAATCCTTATTGTCCTTTTCATATGTTTATTTTCTTGAAACACCTTCTTTAGGTCTAGATACTGACAGTCCAATTGGGGTTGGCACAATTTACCCGATTATGACATAGCTGTAATGCTTGAAGCATTCAGGTGGGTGGGATTAGGATTTAGTGCAGAAGCGATTTATTCAAATCGTCGGGAAGATTGGCGATCCGGCACACTTCGAGCTGTAGAAAAGAAATAGTAAGTCAGCGCTCATTGATCTTCGGGATCAAATCATTAACCTATATTTTTGTTTAATTAATGACTTACGATCTGTTTTGTCAACCAATGACACACAGGGTAGCGCTATGTAAGGCTTAACCGCCGTTTAGCTCATACTTGTACACATGTATTCGAATGTTTGATAGTTTATTAGTTAAGTTACGCAAAGCAAGCGTATGTATCAATGGTTCAATTATCCGATGCACAAAGATAATATGTAGGGAGATTAAAACGCCATATACTGCACACGTAAAGTACCATTAAAATCAAACTTCATAAGTTTTATGAATATATTTGCTTTACATATTTAGTGAACAAGTATAAAATATGAAGTTAATCATATACCATTTTATGTTTACTTGTTAGGTTTTTATGTAATGTTTCATAAATTTCGTAGCTATAATCCAAGAGTCATTGTATATCGAAACGTATATACATACTACAGTAGATTTTGTTTAGCTTCAATATAGTTTATACTAGTTTTTCAATATATCAATCTAAGTTATATTATGTGTAACTTAGTCACAATGACACATAAGATAGTTTAATCAATTAGATTAATATTTTTGATAAAACATTCACTCATTTAGTAATGAATAGTCGAGTTATTTAGGGAATTTGTATTGATACACGTTCTTCATATTTTTATTTTAGTTTATGATAATTAAAGTAGAAAACATAAGTAACACATGCATCATATAGACGAAAATTTTGTTCATTTTAGTAGCTAATAACTTCGTAAAATATTTTAATAATTTTATAAAACATATTACCGTAGCTTAAGTAATTTGTGTCATATTATGTGTTGCTTCATATTTTTAAACTCTTAGATAAATGTGGTGTTTATTAGCGAATATACTGAAAAAAATATATGTAAGTAAATCACTGAAGAAGGCTAGTTAGTAATGCCCGAAATATAGTTCAGTTCAATAATTATGCAGACACCATTGAATTATATATTCTTTTTCTTGTCGAGTTTTTACATTTGTACTTTACTATTTTTACTAGTTATCGATTTAAAAAAAAATGGAAGGTAACGGAGACCTTTAGATACATTTTCAAACTTTTGGCGTTAACTTTAAAGCAAATTTGTCTGAACGCAAAAATACCTTTTTGAAAAAAAAAAGAATAGAGAAACCAATAATTATTTTTCGTTAACATAGTCAACAATCGTTTGTTTTGAGGAAAATAAAATAAGCATATACTTTACGTCAATGTGGGATATTAAGAAGTGTGAATGGTGATTGTACTGAATATGAGAGGTCAATAGTTGTGAGAGAATAACTATAAGTAACAAATCATATGAGGCATAAGGCAAATGCATAACAATGTTTATAAATGGGTTTCAGGAATATTGAGTATATATATATATATATATATATATATATATATATATATATATATATATATATATGTGTACCCCGTTGACAAGGTATGTCCGGGATAGAGGTGTTACAAGGCGTTTAATGAAAATAGGCTATGCTCCGAAAGCAGTAGCAAGGCTATACTCTTATAGTAGTAGCGACGAAATGTTTTTATGAAAATGTTGTTTGCCAAGGTTGACGTTGTGCCCTTGATGTAATTAAATGTGAATGCGATAAGAATATATTAATAGAAGAAGCGTTAGAACTAATATTTTTCAAATACCCATTGAAAAAAAAAGAAATACGAATAGTTATGTAGCCTTAATGTATGCCGTCAGATTGTTACAGAATGGTTAAGCATTGTTAAGAACGAATTTTTGTTTTAAAATCCTCTCAAATGTTGAACCACATGATAGAGAATATGAGAATAAGATCTATTGCGAATGATAATTTTAGGATTGTTGAGTTTTGTTCAAACGAATTGACAAGTAAATGTTTTTAAAGTTTAATGTTGTTAAGTTGTAATGATGAAGACCACTACCCTGATAATATTTTTCATTTTGCATTGTATTAATTTTTTTGGGAAATGTTTGAAAAAGATATCCATACATTTTATGAAAAAAAAAGGTTTTTCCAAGATCTGTTCATAGTTATTAAGTACTGAAATTGTTACATTGTAAAGTAATGCACAAATTCGATTCCGTCGTTGATTTTATCTTAATTTTTTGAATTCCAAGTTCGTCTCCGATACGTTTCTGGTTAAAAAAAAAGAAAGAAAGAAAAATCGTTTTGTCACTTATAATTTCATTAGGTCGAAAGAATATTTTTTTATATAATTCTAAATCTTTACCCAAATGGGATTTGTATACTTGTTAAGTGATATTTTTGTAATGTTGTAGCAAAGATATCTTGTTGCTAGTGAATAATCATAAAACATGAACACACGGTGAGAAACCATAGTCAAGAGTACTAAGTGAAAATTAATAAATGACAAAATATTATATACTTTAATGAAAAGACATTAAAAGACAGAAAACATTTCGTAATTATATAAAAGTGGCCGAAAAAAAAGGTGGCCGAACATACAGGAGTAAAAACCTATTACTCAAAATAATAGCAAGGCGTATAAAATAGTACACAATGGCGTTACTAGTGCTTCGTAAATAATGCTCCACCAATAGTGCTCCCTCAACAGTGCCAAAAGGAAATAGTTTCTCTAAATTATACTGCTAATTTTTCACATTTATCCCAAGTTGCTCCTATATAGTGTTATAGTGGCGTGTTTGTCCCCACAAGGAAACATTGTGTTCACCGTTACCATGAAACACTGGAATCAAACTATATACAGGGTGCATCGAAATCAAGGACCAAATATGAGCAGTCCAGGGTTCTTTGTCAATTTTGCAAATGCAATATTGCCAATTCTCTGTGGGCGCCATTTGCTATCGACCATCGAAGCAAGAAAAATTAATGCGTATATTTTATTAAATTCATAATTGACTTTGGGTAATGAACAAAGCAGTTGGCAGCTATGATCACATTCTCCCAGTACATGACATCTCTTCGACGCCACAAACTAACTTTCCTTGTGCATGTGTATGTGTGCAGAGCAACAGTTCTTTGTCTTGAAGACATTGGAACTTCCGGTTGTATAGCTTCGAGAACGTTCCAGAAACTACTAGATCATTTCGTACTTCCGGTGATTTCCTAAAGTTAGTGGTGATTGGACAACTTTTCAAGTATTGACCAAGTATTGTTACGTCCCAATTATGCTCTATTCACATGCTTTGTGCAATCAAGAAGTGCGCCAAGTAATCGGGACCGAAGACTTGAGAGGTGCAGCACGTATCCCGATTCAGGAAGATATTTTTGTTAGTGAAATTGAAAAGTTAATGAAACATCGATACTTAGTTAGTGAGTACAAGTAAATTTAATATTTGCGAGTGATATCTAAAAGTAATAGTCGAAATATTAAGTGAAAAGAACCCGAAAACAAGAAACTTCCCGAATTTGAACTTCGCACACCAAAAGGGACAACGAAGTCAGCACATCGTCTCTAGGGATACAGTACTGTAAGTAATGAAATTGATGTGATAGGAGCAACCATCGAGTGATTTTTGCGAGCATTATTCCAAACCTGCCCGACTCAGGAATCTGTTAACAGAACAACGCGAGAGTGATCGTAGTTTTTGAATTGTGTTTTACACGCCAAATACCTCGCCTTCCATTAACAGCGAACGTTGAATTAAAAAAAAAGAGATAGAAAGAAAATAATAATGAATGTAAGCTTATGAATAATAGGCCACCACCGAACAAAATCGCATGCGTATAATTATCTTCTGTGAATAATTTCATTTTTACCGACGTAGTTTAGCTAGATAGGGAATTTCTTAAAGAAAAAATGTCATTTAAAGTTGATGTTGTGGTGTATTTGATACCAATGATGAGAATGTTGTCTTGTGATATTCATGTTTAATGCTTATTGTCCATTTCAGCTCATGTGTACATTAATATCAAAACTTCCCATGTAGAAACCAGTGCATGTAAAATCATCAACTTTGCTTTTTGTTAAATATGAACAGTTAATAACTAAGTCCCAGCGTTTCAATCTTGATGTTTGCCTTATATTTTTCTGTTGTTGTCTTTAGTTTTAAATATTGACGCGAGAATAGGTCGCGGAATGTACCCAGTCTCAATTATGCTCGTGTAGTGAACTATCCCTCGCGACAAACTCTTCATACAGACGAGAAAAGTAAAATCAACATTTTTGCTAATCTTTATCTTTTTGGATAGTTCGGACGCGACCAAATACGTTGTCACCAACCTTTCTACTTGAGTCGTTCCCAAGCTCAAGCAGAGGTTGGCAAAGCATGTATATACTTCCAGGTAAGGGAGATGATTGGGAAAATTTCTAATTCAAAATTAATGTGGGCAAGAGATGTAAATAAGCTTGCGTGACCTCCTTCATCAAAGCGATAGTAATACATTGGAATATATATATGCGTTACATTAATATTAGTTATTAATGTAACGCATAATGTAACTTAATATTTAAAAATTTTGGTTGGACGTGTTAGAAACGGCGAACAAATCTATTACTATTATTTCTAGTAAGATAGGAAGAACTTAGAAACAATTCTACAATGAGACAATAACGTTTGAGACAGATTTGTTAGTCTTACTAGGCCCTTAGGATTATCCTTTTGAATTAATAATTTGTTCGCTGTTCCTGTTGTATTAATAATGTAACGCTAAATTTCACAGAGTAGGAATCGAGATTTTAGACTGTGACGTCATGTTAGTGTTTCACTTGTGAAGGAAGTCTTTTCAATTCTAACTTGTAAGAACGAGGTAAATTGAATATTTTTCATGCTGTAACACATCAGAAATATCAACATTGTAAATTATATTTTTTTCTGGATTTTCTCGGAAGGAATCGAACCGCGGAACCATCACTGAAGAAACGAATGCTCAAGCCATTAACCTAACACTGCTTTTTTAACTAAGAATCAAGAAGGTCTTTGTAGCAAATTGCAAACGTGTACGATTCCAATATTTTGTTAACGATGAAACACTGATTATGGTCTTGGTAAAAAAAAAACTATAGTCCAGAGAATTCAAGTTTCAATTTAAAAAACGACCGAAAGTATCTGCCTAACTTATCTCTATTATATTCCGTTATTCTCATTTTACAATTATTTCCAGAAACCTTTTACGACAAGGACGCGAACACAGATATATCGAGGACTTTAATATTTCAAACGCTCTCCCACCAGGAATCGAAACACAATGACTGTAAAGTTGTAGTTTCTCTACGATTTATTACACGCATAACATAAAAAATTAACATGAACATTCAACATGGGTTTTCTACTTATCGTATTTGTCCAATACGAGAAAATTTTGCTTTAGCTTTGGTATGTACCTTTGCTAGAAATTTTACTGTGCATATTAAAAACGTGATTCTAGCTGAACAAGAATAATATTATTATTGTGATCAATTGTTTTACAACTACTATAGGAAAACAGATACCGTATAAGATAATAGCCACTGTCAATCGTAATACTTCAGAGTTGACACATAAACACAATATTTTGTATGAGAGTCACTTTATTCTCTTGACGAGATTAGTATATATTTTTAGAAAGTGATTCATAGAAATAATAGGTTTAAATTACTCATATTGTAAGGACACTCTTGAAAACTTTAACTATCTTCGACCAAGGAAAATGGTTATATCTAGATAAAGCTTTTCTGTTACAGTCGAAGGTACATGTACTACCAAAATGACTGCCTTAATTCACATACATTCAACACATGAGATACCTAAAATGCTAAATACTTTTAATTCTGTTAAGGCTTGAAATGTCTATCGCATTTGACCTAGGCTCTTCATATAAACGAGGAGCATGTAGACATTTTTAAAAATCAATTCTAGTAAACAGAAATAAAAGTGGAACTAAAACTTCAAGTTAGGTGGTTTTTTGTTTAGGAAATCACTTCTGCTCTCACTCAGAACATTTAATAAAAATACACTACGACGCTCATCACAGATAGGAGTAAGGAAAATTGTGCATATTACTTTCGTCTTGTAATGAGTACCTGGCACAATTCACATATCCACTTCCTTGGTAGTGTTCCTTGAAACACTACTGGCTATACATGTTTTAAATCTCTTGAATTCCAAAGAATACATTTCTTCATAGTGTAGAAGTTTCCAGTCGTTAGTCTAACGATCTTCGATCTAAGGCCTAACCAGGCCCTCAAGATACATCCTTCGTTGTATTTTCGCATTCTGTATTCGAGCTGTATAAGGAAAAGAGTTTATATCATCTTTATTACACATTGAAAAAATAATTTATATTGGCCATACATTTTAATTAAGTTAATAAAGTGTCTTATTCTGGACAAATATAACAAGATATTTCCCTGGCTGTTTTAGCTATGTACTTGGGTGATCTTGCTGGTTGATTATGTCTTGTTATTGCATGCATTGCGAATTTCTTTCCAAATAACATTTCAGATGAAGAGATATTCGAACAATCTGTAAATAGGCAGGTTTTCATCTGTTCCATGCATGGATCAGAAAACATTTTTTGTATAGAATGATGACGCATTTCAATAATTTCAGTACGTTCAAGAAAGGGATTGCAATTCGTACGAATAAGGTTTAGAATCTTATATTATCCCAGTATTTATCACTTACACTTCTAGTAGTTTTAATGGCAGAATTTGATCTCGATTTTTGCGTACCAGGCGCCCGACGAAATCCAATTTTTAAGCCCATGCGCCCGGCGCCCACCTTGGGATCATGTGGTATTGCGTCATAAAGTCACGTGGTGTTAGGCCACGTCTCGTTGGGTCACATTGTTTCGTGCTCCACTTTTATGGACTAGGTCCTTAAGTGTTAGATTTCATTTCCTTTTATGACATAAAATTTGAGATTGTTATTCCCTTTCATGGAGTACAGATGTATGTATAGACCATTTCGTGGTAGTTGATTTTAACTTTTGCGCCCCTGGTATGTGACGCCCACCGAAATTTTGCGTTCCGCATGCTATGGCTTACATGGTTTTACGCTCTGCTTTTATGGGATTGTCCCAATGAAGGATTCATTTTGTTTCCTTCACGGCAGAAATTGTTTTCACGTACTTTGATGGAGAAGAAGGTGTATGAATAGACCACTTTAATTTCTTTTCGTTCCCTTAGATGAGTAAGAATGATTGATTTTGGCGGTTATTGATGTTTCCTATGATGGAGCCCTATTACGTTATATGTTTATTTGGAGACGTACTTCACATCATTCCCTTAAATTTGATGTAGTAGAATATGAAATTCGTGATCCATTTCGTTCTTTAAAATATACCTCAGGGATTAGCATAAATACCTTAAACGTGTATTGTTCACCTTAATCAATTTTAAGTTAATATAGGACCGCGTGATTTATATCGTTCTACTTGAATAATGTTGATTAGTATGTTATAGACATTGCAATCGTCCAGACACGGTCCCGAATTCGAACGTCCCATCAGAGGCTAAGGAAGACGATTATGAGAAATGGTGGAATGACAAAGTGAGAGAAAACTTCATAAACTTACTTGCTTGCAGATTGAAACAAGCTACCTCTCGCATCACAGACAACTGCTCTAACACTGAACGACGTACCTCATTGAAAAGATTTAGTTTTTCTGTGCGACTAGTTTTTACAATAGGTTTATGTTTCATATAGAAAAGGAACTTTCTTTAGGTTTGCGTTAAAATGTTATACAATTTAATTTTGTTTCCTGTACGACTTTGATTTTCATGGAAACATTGCTCGCTCACAATGCAGTGCTAAGCATTAGCACTTAAACGTATAAACATAACATTATTGTTTAGTTTTGCTGTATTTAAAGATGAAGCAGACCTTTAGGAATGCTCGATTTTTGGTACGAGTTTATTTGTGTTCATATTGTTACTGAGAGTCTTAGGGGCATTACAACAGTGAATCGGAAACAATGAGCGCCCGATTTTTTAGTGCTGCTAACACTAAATTATATTTTATCAGAATTAGTCGATTCATTTAGTCGGAGCAGTTTGGAGACGAAAAGTTATTTTTTTAGGAACCGACTTTGTTTTGTACACAAGGTTTTTGTTAAAATTATTCTTAAGCTATTTTGTTTCCTACACAAGCCTTTTTTGCATTTCTGGAAAAAAATGTTGATTACTACACAACAGTTTTTTTTCTGAAACAGAATTTTGTTTGTACACAAAACTTTCTTTTACAAAATCTCAAGAAGAATTATGTTTGTACATGAAACTTTTTTAAATTTTTCTGACAAATTTCTGTAACGGATACCATCACATTCCATCAGTTCTCATCTCTCCATTGTATCAATATTATTCTGTATGCATTCTTTAAAAGTAGATACCTAGCTGAACGTCCAGAAAGGTTTGTAAATCCTAAGAAAATCGCCTTCGATTTTGATAGTTCAAATATTTCTTATGACTGTGTTGTGTCATTTTTATTTATGGTGCCAGTTAATGGTTTGTTTTGAACAGTTCGTGAATGTCGAATATGTACGTTTTGTGAAGTGTGTTACATATATCCCATAGAAAGTTTATCGCTCTCCTGATGCATACGGTGAGCCATTAACAACTAATATTTTTCCTATTATTATTGTTCACACTGCACTTTCAAATGTGCCTTACTAGAGATGGAAAATCCCACCATGCACCCCATACGTCGTTTCATATTATGTACAAGGCGGAGAGATAGAATTAGAAGAAAATAATTCGGGTCAATAATTACGCAAAATATTTCCCTACATCTCAAGTAGCTTGTATATGGTTGTGGGAAATATCGATAGTCTATAATTCGGTTCTTAGTATTTTTCATTTATACTCTGGTAGGTGCCCCCTACTGTAATTATAACAAAGAGGAAAATTATAGAGCAGTAAAATGATTGTTACACTTCGAAATGTAACAACACTGGGCAATTTGTAAATTTGTACGCTATTTATTCTTATGTAATGTTGACATTTATACTAAGTACTTATTATATGTTTCATTCTTAGAGGGAAGACCTTGCCATTGTTTGGGTTAACCGCTCTAGCAACTAGACCTATGAATGAAAGATGGGCTGTTACTCATTGACACCATCATCTAGTACTTGACTTTAACGTCTTCCATTCAGAACTATTCAGAACTTCACATACAAATGGATGGGTGACAGAACACGACAATTCTGCACGTTCTATTGGCGCCTGGTCACTTCCTGAATATGTAATGACAGCGTTATTTATTTCTGGTTAAGATAACTTTCATTTGAATTGGATCCGTAGTGGTACGTGCTGAGCTGGAGGGTGAGGGCTCCGAGAAAAATTGTTTTTGCTCTTTCTCTCTGATCTGTGGCAAGATCTTTACCTTGAAATGACAACAATGTACCAAGAAAATGGCGTCCTGGTAAATATTCTTTCCTCACAAGTTATTTTTGATCTATAAGGAGAATGTATATTTTCCCCAAGGCTTAATAACAGTTAGTTGAGGAAATTTGCAATGATACCCGATCTTTATTCCACTACAAGGTTTATTAATATCATGAACTGTATCGTATAGAAATATTCTTCCTTAAATTCCAGTTGGACACGAGAGTGGAGTGTGGTGTCATAAATTTGAAGCTCATTAGAATCATGTGTTACTATTACTGTTAGAATCTTCTTATTGCTTCCTAAGAGAATACTAATAAATTTGTTATCAGTATATGAGTGCGTAGGAGAATTTGCGTTTGCATTAATTCCAATATGTGCATTGGCAGTCAGTGAGTGTGGGTTGCTGTCCCGTTTCGGAGAGGGCAGCGGAGAAGACAGCGACTCTTTCCTCTCCTCGGAGATACACTCCGTAACTTTCTTAGTATTGTGAACGTCGGCGGCGACACCCTTAGAATCCTGGTACGTAGTCAAATTAGAAGTATGTGATTCGTTGGAAGAAGAGATAGTCCAACTCCATTCCAACTTTCTAGGAAACATTGTTTTGATAACTCTCATCACTCAAGCTCTCAGTTTACCATGGCAGCTCAAATTCTCATGATTTTACATTAAGTCACAAATGTGAGATTAAGCTGACCCAGTCTATTACTTTGTTTCTGGTTCCGCTCTTTTGGTAATTCAAATTATTATTCTTGAGGATAATAAAAGAGTTAGCAAACATAATGAGGTCTCGGACAATCGCCAGTAAGTGTAAAAGAATAAGATTAGCACCAACTATAATTTGTTAAGAGAAACATCTTTAGGGAACTGCAGCAAACTCCATGTAACGTCATGTATTGTTATCAATAAAGTTTCAAAATAACAAGGAACTCCTGAAACTGAATAACTCTTATTATGGCTGCAACCTCTTTGATTCGCTCCCAACCAATCGCAAATTTTGGTGTTAAGTACTGTTTAGGAACGTAACCTAAGGCCAGCTGACTGTACTATGACCCATGACTAGTAATTCTGGCGACCAAGTAATCCTATTGGTATTTTGGCAGTACAGAGATTTCCACCCAGTCAGTCAGTACTTACATCCGGATTTTCTGTAAGTGTTCCGATAAATCATTATCGAAGGTTCTGTTACAATGTAATCTGAAGAGAGACATTTGAAGCTTAAGTTAACAATAACGTCCGATCCAATTTCTGTTATTGTAGACCGTAAGTTCTATCCCTACTAGACATGGGGAGAAATTTCAGTTTAAACTATCATTATTTTTTTCCTGTGCTGGTGCTGACTAAAAGTCGACACTACTCATACTCCTACGTTCTAACTCTGCGCTTTGTTCATGAGTAAACAATGAATCATCGAAATTATTTTCTCCTGCATCAGTGCGGGAACCTACACTACAAAATAAAGAATAAATATAACTTGCAAAGGATATATATTTTCTTCATATCGGCAATTTTCATTTCCTTTGTAGCTGGAGATTAGCTATTATTATTGTTAAAACTAGTAATAACTACTATATAGACGGCGTATTGCTGCTACTTGTATTGCCCACTAGACTTATTTAGGTGGGAAGAGAGGACTGAACGAACTTTTCGTTTTTTGTTTACTCTAAGCATATAAAAGAAGTACCATAATCTGCCTAATCTGTATTAACTGCCTAGTCTGTTCAACTATTCCATTACCCTTACTTTGAATGAAGAAGGCGACCTATTTTCTTTGCATTATCTGTTATGTCCTATCTAGAGGTATGTGATTCGATGAGAACGCTGGCATAAAAAGGTTCAATACGTATATTAGCGAAGACTGTCTCATCACTACCATCTTTGTTGAAAGAATAGAAATCGGATTACCGCAATTTCGTTTGATATTTATCCCTTAAAACTTATGTTTCAAAGGAACCTCCTCGTTTATGTGAAGACATACGTACCATAACTTCATCACATAGTTCTAATTGAGTTGAAAAATTTCCTGGATCTGCTAAATATATTTCTTTTATACGTGCTTGGTGCGATGAAACACCAGATAGAATGCCTGGTCTGAATTCTATCTCAATAGTAAATTCCAGACCTAACTGGCCTGAAACTATTAATTCTGCTATTCCTAACTCATCCCTTTAAATTAAACTCATTTACTAAAACTCCATTCCAGGTGGCGTTTGTACAATGTGTGAGTTAACAAATAAAGGTTTATTTATTGGCGTAGGTCTTCCACTTTGTTCAGCAATTTTTATTTCAGGATATGACAGTCTGTACAGGACTAGGCGAGGACTGTGGAATCGTTTCACAGCTAATCACTGGAATAGTTTGGATTTGGGAGATTGAGGTGGCTGCTTTGAGATACCTTCTTTATTCCATGTATCGATAACTCTTGGCGCAGAATTTTCTTTCCAGCGACCACATTCAAGGAAAATACCCCTTAATCTTGACATTTAAGATTGTAGAGATTAGCCTACTTATCCAACATATAACGATGTTTTCCAGTCTTTGCTTCAGTGAATGACTTCCTCATCAAACTTAAATGATTGCTTTATTTTCTTTGCAAAACTCATATTTTAAGATTTGTTTTTCTTCAGCTTCTGATCTATCTATGGCAGTGTGGAATCAAAACGTCTTCTTATGATAAAAGTTCATACTGAAAGACCTGCCTCCCTAGGTAGTATTAGGGCAAGAATGACAAATATGAGTGCTACTTTTATTTTGTTCTTTCGTGATTCTGTTGCATTTGAACACTTTAAACTTCAATTTATCAATCCCTTGTTTATTTCTTAAACAAAAGTTTATGGTTTACTTGCTGCATATGAATGGATTACAGACCACAATATGAATGAAAGTCTAGATCTCGACGGCAGTCCCCATGCAGCTTGGTTTGTTCTGTAACCCAAGAATTAGAATCATGCCAGCTGAAAGTTTTGTTACGCTCTACATAAGAGCAAAAGTATCCAGCATCTTCATTCTACGAAACTATCACAGAAAAAGTAAAAACTTAAAAAGAGGAAATGTGCTTAATAGTTTTATAAGTACATAATCAACATTGTAGAACATAACTTAATGCGACACTACTTTAATCATAAATGAGAGTTAATAAGTTGGTCACTTGCTTGGAAGGACCTACATGGCAAGGATTGAAGGCTAATCAATTTACATATTAAATTTATATATTACTACTTTCAATATTATCTATTGAAAAGGAGACTTCAATTTAACTTCTTCGCCGGCACGTGCTTGAAGACATAGAAAAAAAATCACTTACAATTTAGAACGATGTGTTTTTAAGTTATAAGAAATAAATAACTCACCCAGAGGAACATCCACCTTAAACTGTTACAATAAACTTGGACTTGAGTTAGATTCACCTGATAGTAATTTCGCATTCCACCTTAAATTCTTACATGAAACGTGTGTTATGATCCTGTGCTTTGTGTGTTTGTTAACAGACGTGCGATATCAATCACACAGAACTTTCCGTTTAAAAACGGTTGTTCATATATATTTTCCTACAGGGTTTTTACCGATTTCTAACGCATGCTCTTTCCACTAGCCATAAAGTTTTGAGAAATGGAAACCTGCATTTAAGCCTAGGTGGTATACTTCAAAACATTTAAAAGTATTAGAAAAAAGAGGTAAATACAATTCTAGATTCCAAGAATATAACATCGTACCTCATATAGTACAGCGACCTCTGTGTAGTAGTCCTCTAGAAGGATAGTTCTCTCCGTTTTTGCGTAGACCAGTATCCCTTTACACAAGATTTATGACCGGATACATTTTATTTATCCCCTTCAAGGATTAGTTTTCTACCTGAACTAAGGTTACTAGCATTTCTGATTAGAATAGTGGGTACAATCAAGTGTTGTTTAATCCTCGTAACATTGAGAAGACTGTGTTTCTCTGTAGCAACAGATTTTTTATTTGTAGTGCTACTTTCTGAAATACAACCGAACGAGCTCTGTTTAAGAAAATGACGGATGGAGTTTTTGCGGACCTAAAATATAAAAAATAACATTGGCAACTTAAACCATATAATATATGCAGCATCTTGCATGTTCTTTCATGAAAAAAAAATATCCTAACCGGACTAAGCAAGGCGTACTATAAAATTAACTATAAAAATGCATCTACGATTTATAACGAGCTAACGTGTAATAGACACGCTTGCATCCTGGCACGGAATCAGAGTAGACCTAATTCAAATCTAAGCCAGATCTAACTACCCTATCTTATTAGAGTATGGCACGTAAGAGACAATGAAGTGTATTACCAGTGTGCATTAGGCTAGCTCGTGATGGTATCTAGAGGTGGAGAACTCAGTTCGTTTGCTACCCTCAGGGCTATACGAGAATTTGTCTTAACCAAATATGTTGCAACTTCGGTTCGAATCCCGAACACAACAATCTATTGTGATCTTTGCCTCAAGCTTCATATGACCTTACAGCAGCAATGCAACTTAGGGCAGTTCGAATAGTAAGTGAAATGAATCGTCGAGTCAAACAATTTCGAGGATTCAGTCATATATTTAAGGGAATATTTACACCTACTCCTCTCTCAGTGTAAAAGCATTGAATTTAGTTCAAAGTCTCCACGCTGCGTGGTGAAACTACACGATTATAAA
This sequence comes from Thermobia domestica, assembly GCF_964235325.1. Lineage (NCBI taxonomy): Eukaryota > Metazoa > Arthropoda > Insecta > Zygentoma > Lepismatidae > Thermobia > Thermobia domestica. The sequence goes on from NC_137457.1 coordinate 70,483,142, forward strand.
AACTGCGCTAGCGAATTACCACTGGTTAAGTACTACCGATCTTATTACATTGATGGATGCTCTCTTTCGCAAATACCAAAGTGTGAATATGTACGTTTCAAAATGATTTCTGACTTGTGCTAAAACATTGTCACAGAAAATAAGATTGTACCTTTTTTACAGGCGTCTTAATAGATCTGGCCATGATGGCCTATTTGTAATTTGGTATTCGTATAGAAGTAAGTATCCCAGTTTATCTTTCGACTACTGAAATTTGGATGGAATATTGTTTGGACATTGGACCTGATCTTCTACATTCTGTAACTTTTTGAGAACATAGGAGAAGTAGTTAATAAAAATAAGATTGAGTAACCCATTACAAGATTATAATATCCTTAGTGATTAACACTATTTTCCTTGCGTAGATAATACCATGAAGTTTTCAGTGAAAACAAGTTTAGATTCAAGAATGTTTGCATTGCCTTAAAATTACCATATATTATAAATTGCTATTACGTACACTTAAAAGAACTTCCTGTCATTTCATGATATTATGTTTTGCAATAACACCTTCAGCGGAAGATTGTAAAATTTTAAAGACGGAAGAGTGTTCGTCTGATCCTAATAAATGCAGCCAACTGTATTTTATAGGTTTCAAACCAGAAATAGAAAGTGCTACCACAGTAAAGCTCCTCCTTCTCACTTAATTTTACATATAAATGCTTTTTTAATGTGTGATGAATTATTGGGCTCTTTTCGGAAGCATATATATACACGAGTGGTAACTATTTAATAGTTATTCATCTCGCCTAGGTTTTGGTACTAAATACTTAATTTGGTAGAGTCTATAATATTAATACAACAAAAGTACTCTAATTTATTTTTCCATTTGCTGGGAGATTCGTGATTGGAAACCATTATACACTAAGTATACACTGATCGCATATATATATATATATATATATATATATATATATATATATATATATATATATATATATATATATAACTGACAGCTTTACTAACTCTCTTAATACGTATTCGTCTTCAACACATACTTAAATTATACATTTTCAAAGAAATTATATGATACTATTATTTATTTCACCAAAAATGTAAGACTTGTCTTACAGTATACTTATTCCGTTAGATGATAATGATTTTACCGGACATCGCTTTTCATGTGTTGTTTTCATTTTTTGAACTGGATCTGTGGAGCACAGCAGAACTGTGTTGCCTGGCTTTCCTAGAATTATACATTTGAAATAGGGTGCTTAAATTCGTTTGTATAAAAATGTTTTCCTTTCTCTACAAGGCTCAAAATGAAATGCTTCTATGGTGTTGTAAAAATAGCTAAGAATGCAAAATTTTACATTTCCCACAGATGTTTGCTTATTTGATTTCGATTTTTTGGATTTTAATTACTTTCTTTACATTTTCAAATTCTGCTCTGTGAAATCTTTTAGTCCATTCTCTCATTCCTTTGACAAGACTACAATTTTAATATTCAACAAATCACACACTTCACTAGATGCGCTTTTGTGGAAAATGTAAAAGAAAGGAGCATTAGTCATCCACACATTCAGCACTAAGTAGACGAGAATCGTGTCCTGTTGTAGTGTAATTCATTGTGATTTAATAGCTGATTCAAGAAATCCAATATTAATATTTAACATTTCAATGTCCTTTAGTTCCCTACTCATTATTTCCTTATCTTATAACATGATGGTCTTTTCTTTTCGCTATCTTCCGGATGAAGAAAACTGAAAAAAGTATTTCTATTGTACTAAAACTAATCTTAGTTCCATCTACTTTAGGGCCGTATGCATTATAAGGCTATATAATTTTGTGATTTTTCTGATTGAAATTTTGTTGCAAAATGTATGTTTTATTTCAAATCTATTTTTAACTGAATAACATTTGTAGTGTTAGTGTTAAAGGAATTTATTTAAAATAGTGACGTTTCTTGAGAGATGGGATCTGATCCCAATGCTTGAGTACGTGAGCTTCAATTCTTATCGTCGAAATGGTTCGCGATTGAGAGAAAAGTCATTCTGCGAGAGAAATTTTAAATTTAGTAGAGTCTTCGACAGTAGGTTACCAAACATCGAAATTTTGGATTGGCAATTGTCTAATGAAATAAATCTGTAATGAATAGATGAAGAATAGTTGATGAATGATGAAGCGGAAGTTTGAACACGAAACTTTGTATCACAGACGTAAGCAGAGACGTTTTAAGGATGGCTTTCCGGGCTCTATCCCAATGAAACTTTATTCAACATTTTAAACTAAATAAATATCTTGTAGAATTTTCACTTTTAAAACAATAACTTTACAAAAGCCACCAAAAAATGGTAAATACGGCACTGATCACCAGAAACACTTATGTTAAGACTAAGTTTGTAAAATTGATGGAAATTTATTCAGTGTATTTTCCTATCAAAGTTCAAACCATGGGATTATAATTAACACTGCAGTGCTCGCGCGGATTACTATTGTAGTCCAGTGGGTTTCAGTTTTCTGGTATCTGAGGGTTGGTAACACTTGTGACTTTGAGCAGTCGTCTACCTTCCTCCCCCATTTCTAGAACACCATTAGTCGATTTATAGCACCAAGGTCAACGCACTGATGTTATACGGATAGTTATTTTCGCATGGACTACTATTGTTTGTTTTCTGGCTAAGGTTTTAACTGTTCTCGTTTTGTATGTATTATTTCACATTATTCGCTCAAATATATGCGATATATATGTTAGTTTAAAATATCAGAGCAAGAAAAGATACGAAAGTGTCTAACAGAAACTGAAAGTGACGACGAAAGTGTTTTGAGTATAGAACACTAAGATGAAATAGAGGACGATGTTGTCGAGTACCGGTACTGACTCTGAAGAAAGTGGTAGTGACATTTGGAAGAAATAGAAGATGAAGAAAGGAACAGTATTATCCAGGAAGACAGGTTTTACGGAAAATTTTACATTGGAAAGGGCAGAATTACCAGATGGTATATTGACCCAGTGCATCAAAGAAATACGCAAACACAGCGTCATAACATCATATCTACACTGCATAGTTATTACTCCATAAAACAAACTAAATTTGGAGTTGACATATTAGACAAATTGTGTCGCCAGTGTGATACAACCAGGAATTCGCAAAGATGGCCACTCACTCTCTTCTTCCACGTGTTAAACGTTGCTGAAGTAAACGCTCTCATTGTTTTCAAAGCAAATAACAATGATGCTATGATCAACCTTAGAGACTTCCTGCAATCTGTGGCTATGGAACTTATCGAACCTTTTTGTGGAAGATGAAGAAACAAGAGTACCCGAAAAAAATGTTTTAGGTGCAGTAAGTGGATCTGTTCTGACTACAAGCACACTCTTTGCACTGACTCTTATGACTGAAACACCCAAAATTTTGCCTACTTTTGACCTTGTTTTCAAGTGTAAAAGTTAAACTTGCAAATAATTTAACAACTTTTTTTAAAATTTTTTTAACAGTTTTTTACACTTTAAATGCAAATTTCCTCTTTTATTTCGATTTTTAATCAAATAGCAAGAAAATAAACGAACATTTACAAAAATATAGTAAACTGCATACGCATTCTAAAATTTTGGCTTCTAATCCTTTTTGTGCATTAAAAAAACAAAATGTTTGCACTGAAATGTGTTCTTTATTGCTTGTGAAAACCCTCAAAAATAATGTACAGAATACCAATTGAATAACCGCTAAGATATATATATTTATCAAATGGACTACAATTGTAATCCGCGCGAGCACTCATGTTTCAACAATTTCATGCGAGTACTGTAGTGTTAAATAAGAAGTCAGGATAGGGTATGTTCTTTATAATTTTATACAATTATAGACTAGTGGCGGAGTTCTAAGCATTTCTGAGCAAGTGCCAAGAGGGTGAAAAATACCCTCCCCCTTGGATAAATTTCGCCACTATATTAGTAGTGTTCCTCACAATTCTAAGAATTATAAAAAAAACTAGTTGTTCAATATACAAGTGCAAAAGCAGTCTCATGAGGATGTTAAGCTTTCAGCACAATTGTTTATTTACATACATCGGCAGACTGTTTGTAATGATCATATATCTACCCCCTTTACAACACTGGAACTAGTTATACTTCGATTTATTTGTAGGAGTCTAGGCTTTCAGTTACAGAATGAACGGGAAATGTCTGCGTATAATGGAAAAATAACTTAGGGAAATATAAGAAAAATAATCTTAAATGTCTCTTCTAGCGATTCATTTAGTTATTGCTAGGCAGCAATTTCAAATAGATGAGTAATAAATGAATTTATGTGTCCTCTCTTATGTCCAACTTAAACTGAAAATTTTACATTGATCCACCAAATTGCACCGGATGAAATATGCTTTTTGCAATTTACATAGGGTTCGTAATATTCGATTTTAATGGAAGTACAAGTATGGTTTCTTGCCAATGTTCCCACCGTCAGTGAAGCACTGGAAAAAGTATACTTCGCTCGATTTGTAAGAGTGTAGGCTTTCAGTTTACATAACATAGAATACAAAAATTATTGAGAGACATTTTAGAAAATTTACCCTTAAAAACCCATCTCGCCAGTTTTTCTAGTTGAATAATAAAATGTATTTATATGTCCTATTTTATGCTGAACTTAAACTGAAAATTTCATCTTGATCCATCAGACTGCAGCGTAGGAAATCATATACATTAGTATTCACAAGAATAATAATAATTGATTTTAATGAAACTAAAAGTATGGCTTTGTGTAAGAGTTCCTTTTTATTCATTTTTATCGAAATCAAACTGTACTAGGTGATTTTCTCATTTGTCATATCTAACAGATTACCTGTACCAAGAAATCCTCTAGGATGGTTTAGCGGTTTGTTGATACGTAGTATAATACAAACATTTCAAGCAAATAATTTTACTCTTGTGTGTTACAATAAATTCTTTTGAAAAATAGTTGTTTTATGGTGTTCTACAATGAATAGAATTACCAAACATGCTCGCTGGTATGAGAAGTTATCAGAAAAATATCCAAGTTGTTGCACAGTGCATGTATTAGTTTTGTATATGCATACAGATAATCACTCTTTGGTATAGTGCATAATATGTAGTTTCCTAATTCACGTAATACTTAACAATTTGTTATATTTTTGTGTTCTTGTTTGTGTGTAAGTTGATAATAGAAGCACATTCGCGTCACCATGCAGTGTCGCCGTCTTGCCCAGTTTTATTGACCTGAAAACTTTTATGGATTTATTTTTGATTAAACTTATGATCTTCACGTCAGTCTTGTTTTATGAGTACTGCGTTACACAGCTGCCTGGGTTATTGGAAACAGCAATCTAGTTTCTTGTGGCAATTGTCGCATATCTGACTGGCTTCTCTTTGTTGGCGATTCTACTTCAGAATAACTGAGAACACATGGATCTCATCAAATATGCTCCTTTTATAGTCACCATCGACAATCGTCAGTTCATTCTTATCTGTCCAAGGCAAAATTGCTACATTCAAAGAGCCAAAACTTACCTCATTTTATTATTTGTTTATAACTATCCCTGCAACTGCATATAATAGTTTCCCAAGTCTTCGCAAAATATTTTAAGTATACTATAGTTGATGTCAAAATAGATGCTCCTAGGTTTTTGTCACAAGGAATTTAGAATTAAAGGCTCTTATGAACCGTAATGACCACTAATCCTCATATTCATAAATATTTAAATTAGAAACAACAATATATGTTTGTGTTTTCAAAAGCGGTGATGATCTCCAGAATTCTGATCAGTCTTGAAAGATCGAGCAGTTCAGTTAAAAGGGTAATTGAAAGCTGCAAGAGGATATGAGTTAAATCAGGAATTTACCATTCCTGTTACGGGCGGCCACAAAATAACTCACGCCTACTGATGTTAATTAACCCTTTCACAGAGGAAGTCGACTTTTGTCGGCAGAACCAAATTTCCTTAACATGCGTATGTCGACTATAGTCGACGTGTTAAAATTTGATTGTCCGTATCTTGGCTTTGTCGAGAGTAGTCGCCAAAGTTGTACCGTTCATTTTTGTTTGTGTTCGATAAACAATAGAAATCACACAGAAAACCTTTGGCGACCACAATCGACAAAACCAAGATACAGACAAATTTTAACACGTCGACTATAATCGATATTCGCAGGTTAGGGAAATTTTTTTCCGTCGCCTTCCACAGTGAAAGGGTTAAGAACAGCTCACAGTAATAGTAAAGCTGCTTTAATAAAGTAAACACTTACTCAAATACCTGCACGGAGTTTGCATTCAACGAATTTGTCTTAAGATATTTCTGTGAAATGAACAATTTCCACGCGACAATCTGGGACAAGTAAAGGTACTTCAATCCGAATTTCTTCCTTCCATGAAATTTTCCTTCTTCCTCTGCTATTCCGATTACGGCACCTATTTCTCTTACACGATCTTGCGTTTCTTTATTTACTACGATCTTCTCTTCTTCTTCTTCTATGACATTAATAAATTCGGCAATCTCTTGTAATAAATCTTGTGTACACTTGTTTTCCATTTTTACCACCAGATGTATATACGAAATGCAAAAAATATATAGTTTCCAATAGATATAAATAAATAGTAAATAGAGAATGTATAAGTATTATTTAAAATGGATTATAAATAAATGTGTTTTAAAATAATATACGAATAAATAAAAAAGGGCTATCTATAAGTAATTAACAACGGAATAATACTATCAGTAAGGATAAGGAAAGGATTATACACGTATCTTTATTTGTATTCAACCTAAAATAAAAAAAGAAATGGATATCGTTACCCATAACCATATTCCAAATAATTATGAACAATATATATACACATAGATTTCAATTCGTTATACGGAAAAAGCACAATTTCAAGGAAAAAATAGCATAACTTTTAAGTAGTTAAAATTGCTGTTTGCAACTTTCTTTTTCGTATTCCATGCGAGTGAAACAAATGTATGTGCACAGCTTGCTTCAAGTGTGTTGTCTAATGTATAAATGTTCTGTACGTTAATTTTATACTTATTCTTTCAGAGTTTCAGCGACCACTAAAAATATGTATTTGACACTAATATCGTCCGTTTTACAACGTAAGGAGTATATATGTGGGACGTTAAACTGAAATATCTCTCTCTCTCTCTCTCTCTCTTTCTATCTCTATCTATCTGTCTATCTCTTACGAGGGTACGATGTCTGAATGATTACGAAAGTTATCACTTAGCTCAGTATGATATTTGTATTCCGTAGCAAATACGGAAACTCAATTTAAAGGCCGCCCAGTCCCTTAGATGATGTGTTATTGAGTTCAGAGTATCATCATTAAACACAGGGCCCCTTAAGCTACGAATTTGACATTAATATCGTTCATTTTAAATTATTTTAACGTGTCTTGATACTACCCTGGAGACCCCAACTTCAACTCCCCTAGATGGTGTATTAACGAGTTCAGAGTATCATCATTGAACACGGTGGCCCCGAAAACTATCAATTTCACACTCATATCGATCATTTTAAATTATTATTAAATAACTCGATACCAATCCTGGAGACACCCAACTCGAACCCCTTATATCATGTATTAATGAGTTCAGTGTATCATCATTGAACACAGCGGCCCTGCATGAGTGTTGTGGTTTGACCTCTCTCTCTCTCTCTCTCTCGTTTAATGGGTGTCGTTTGCTCGGTGAAAGAGCGTTCACTTCTGGTGCATGGGGTCACAGGTTAAAAATCCTATTCTCACCAAGCGAATTTTGTGGTGGACTAACATCGTGTATGTGCAAGGTCCCAGGTTCAAAATCCTGTTCCAACCAAACGAGCTTTGTGATGGACAAACACCGTGTACTTGGATTTCCTCCCACTTTCTCCGTTCCAACATTTCATTCATTTCTCATCATCACCGTCTCCATTAGCCTAGCCGACATAAGTGTGGGACGTAAAAGTTAAAGATTTTTCATTAACATAATCGTCATAAGCGTTGGAGGTAAAACTCTAAGATTTCATTTTATTGTTTATCTCGTTACTCATGTTTTTTATTCTATCTCCATTCACTTAGGGGGACACGGTGGCTCAGTACTTGGGGATCCTTGATTCGATCTTAGCTCGGGGGCCGCGTTTCTGATCATTTTTAGATACCTTTTCATCAGGGGTCTCGGTGGCTCAGTGGTAAAAGCGTTTACTTCTGGTGCATGCGGTCAAAGGTTTAATATCCTGTTCTCACAAAGTGAACTTTGTGGTGGACAAACACCGTGTAAGTGGATTTCCTCTGGGTTCTCCCGTTTCCTACCACTTTCTTCATTTCAACATTTCATTAATTTCTCATCACCACCGTCTCCGCTAGCCTAGCCAGCATAACTGTGGAACGTAAAACTTAGATTTCCCATTAGTCTAATCGCCATATGCGTGGGACGTAAAACTCAAAGATTTCATTTCATTTTTTCTCTCGTTCGATCTTAGCTCGTGGGGGCCTCGTTTCTCATCATATTTTGATAGCTTTTCATTAGGGGTGTCGGTGGCTCAGTGGTAGAGCGTTCACCTATGGTGCACGGGTTCCGGGTTGAACTCCCCAAAACGCTTTGTCTTTGTCTAATACCATCACCATATTTAATACCTTTTTGGGTCCCTTGTCTGATCCCCAGATCACAGATAGAGAGACAGACAGATATACAATTTATTTAAAACTATCATATGATATTATCAATGATAACTTCGATTCGTCTTGTTCTGAGACCATGGCCAATTTTTCATACTTTTCGGCAGGGGGCCTCAGTGACTCAGTGGTAGAGCTTTCACCTATAGTTCATGGGGGTTCCAGGTTTAAAGTCCTGTTTCCACCAAGTGAACTTTGTTGTGGACAAACACCATGTGCGGGATTTCCTCGGAATTCTCCCGTTTCCTTCCACTTTCTTCGTTCCAACATTTCATTCATTTCTCAACATCACCGTCTTCGTTAAAATAGCAGGCATAGCTGTGTAACGTAAAACTCAAAGATTTCCAAACGTGGAACGTAAAACTCTAAGATTTCCCATTAGCCTAGCTGGCATAACCATGGGACGTAAAACTCAAATATTTCCATTAGCCTAGCTGGCTTTATCGTGGGACGTAACACTCAAAGACTTCCGATAAGCCTAGCTGACATATCTATGGGACGTAAAACTCAAAGGTTTCTTTTCATTGTTCGCGCCTTTAATGTTTGCTGGCACCGAGCACATACTACAGACAGATAAACAGACAGGTAGACATGATATTATCAAAATTAAAACACATAATATACCTCTTCATTTTATAACATTATTTAATGAACGTTCACTATCTGCTTTATACAAGCCTCCAGATATTTCTTACGTCAGCTGTAATCTACTTGTAATAAGAGTTAGAAAACATTTAAGAATTTCATCATATCATTTTCTCAGAATTCAACGTGCAACGAGCAGAAGAATCATGAAGTTCAATTTCACTTATATGTATGTGTTTTTTAACATTAGAATTTCATCTCATTATCAAATACGGAAATGGAAAATAAATACACTGTCTGGAGTGTATTTATATTTAAGTGAAGATATAACATACTGTTTTATTCTTTCGTGGATGATTAAAGACCGTAATATTTTCAATAATAGATTTTTTACTTACATATTTTAATAAAAACGTCTGATGATAACACTTATTCACAGTTCTAGACATTCAACGGATCAACCACACACAAACACACACTATTACAAGTATGAAGTGAAAAACAATGAAGACTAATTACAGTTTCTCTCGGTTAACTCTAACTTACAACTATTCTTTTTCCATGTCTACACACACACACACACATACCTGATTACATTTGACAAACATATCATATCACGTTCACACTCGTCTTTAATAATCGGGGTCGCATACTAGTCATCGAAAGCATATCTCGTCACGGTTTCAATACAGACATAAGATAATACCTTTCACATCAGACTTCAGAAAGTCATGTTTCATTTTGTTTATACAGGCATCTCTATGAGAATGTGCCCTTGTTTTGTACGAGTATACAGATTTTTATCCAGCGTTGTGAAAACATTATCAAATGAGATGAGATGCTTCCGTTATTAGATTATGTTCAATCAATAGAATCCAATGGCTGTTAAAACAATCATATTCATCTTAGCAACCTACGGAACGTTCTCAGAGCTAAACGTTTTCGACATGTGATCCTAACACTTAGCAATATGATTTTGTATGGGAATGTGTTTCGCTATGAGAGCCATATATACTTTCTCATCCCACGTTTAAAAAATCATGAAATATAATATTTACCTTAGCAACTAAGACTATTTTATACAATCTGCTTAGATTTTCATCCTACGTTGTGGAAACATTATCAAACGATATGAGATGCTTCCGTTATTAGATTATGTTCAATCAATGGAATCCAATGGCTGTTAAAACAATCATATTCATCTTGGCAAACCCAGGGAACTTCCCAGGGCTAAACTTTTCCCACATGTGATCCTAACACTTGGCAACACAATTTTGTATGGGTATGTGTTTCGCTATGAGAGCCATGTATAATTTCTCATCCCACGTTTTTAAAAAATAAAATATGAAATATAATAGTTACGTTAGCAACCAAGACCAATTTCACATAATCTGCTGAGAAGCTTCCATCATTTGAATATCACGTCTTCAGTTCATAACCTACAAGCATTTCGTGGGAATAGGATCAAGGGACTAAATTGCTTATTCTCTTCGCCTTTCCAGTAGGGAGTGGCGGGGGTTCAAATAACAATCCAATACAGGACGAGAAGACAAAAAGACATGTTTCATCTTGATTGTATAACCGGTAGTAGTCCCAGAATATACTTCTTTGATCTAGCATAGCAACATACTAGTTTGGCCGGTTTAGGGCCCTTTGATAAGGGTTTTAGGGCCAAAATTTTCCCACGGGGATGAACGCCGGGATCTCTACTGCCGTACATACAGGAATTGTTCGCTTGGGACTTAGCAGAATGTTTCCTGGAAAGAGGCTACTCGTCTACATTCACAGATAGTCCCTTTCTTTTAATTCTCGTTTAGACTTGCCCAACTTCTTACATGTTCTTAGAAACTTACATGTTCTTTAAACATTGATATGACATGGCTTGGATTTTGCTTTCTAGCAGGATTAGTTCTTGATCTTTTAAGTTGGGGTTGATTTTATATGTATTTATTATTAAAAGATGTAACTCGTGTTGTGTGACGCTTTTTAATTCATCTTTATGCTTTCCTTTGTTTTCAAATTGTGAAAAAACTAAGCAATAAAATTTGCCTCTTTGCTTTAGAAATATGCTACCCACTACTCCAAGTTAGATCATCTAATAGTGCAAGAACGTAGTACAAAGTTATATTTTTGGTGTTTGTTCTAATCTGAGTCTCACCGTTTGTAAGTGAGACTTCTTGCAACTTTTTCGTTATTTCGAAACAAATAAGGCCGATAACAGAGAATAACTACCTAGTCTTGAATGAAAGTTGGTTTTAGTTACGAAAATTGAACTACTGGTGGGAGAAGAAAAGCAAAAGAAAAGCAATACTTTACTTTCTATTCTGGAACCTTAACATATTAATACCATATTATTTATGTTTGTGTTCACGCATATTTTCAACATAAAAATATATAGTTTGACTTTGCATATAAGTATACTTTCCCGTGATTCAAAAATACTGTGCAAAATTATCCCATAACTAATGGAAGAGAATATCGAAGAACAGCAATTGAAGGACAAGTTCGGATTCAGGAGGAAAAACGGTAATAAAGGAAACAATACTGAGTAAGAATTAAAATGATTAGTTAAAGCATTTGTAGATATAAGAAAAGAGTTTGAAAACCTAGATTTTAATATCGTGTTCAGAGCGTTGAATGATCTAAAGATTAATTACATAGACAAAATAATAATATATCAACTATATAGTAATGAGACAGCTGATATACGAAGATATCAAAAGGAAGCATGCATAAGTAAAGAACTAACGCATGGATGTTGACTTTCATCTTACCTGCTCAACGTCTATGTAGAAGAGGCTCTGAAAAAATCCTTTAATAAAAACGAGAAAGTCGTAAAAGTGCTTGTAAATGGTCAAGAGGTAATCAGAATAAAGTTTCGTTGCTGACATAGCACGGATACTCGAGAAGAAAAAGGAGTTGAAGGAAGCACTTGCGTACCTGAACAGTCACAAAAAATGCAAAATGAAGATAAATAAGAAGTAAACCAAAATGATAAAGAGGACAAGAGCAGTAGAGAAAGAGACAAATTTAAGGCTTAAGGAATATAATTGAAAACCCTATGAATTTTCCCTTTTTAAGTAATCTATTATTCTTGGACGGAAGAAGTGAAAGATCAAAAATAATGCATGCTAAACATTATGTAATACGAGAAGATAACTGCTAAAATCAAGAAATTTGTCGTCAGGTGTTCGAAAACGATTTTTTAAGACGATGGTATGGAGCGCGGGAACGGATCAGAGACGTCGAAAGTAAGAAAAGCTGAAATATATAAGCTGTAGGCATTTTAAAGGAACTATTAGCGCTGAATGTTGCGCATCTCATGGTCCGAAAGGTAAAAATATGAATAAGTACTAAAGGGCGCTAACTAAAGACCTATAACTAAAGGGCGCTATAATGAAGGTGATATAAAAAGGAAGATACCGCAATTTTCGGAATCTCATTCGGCACTATGATTGGATCACCGTATGGATGGAGGGAAAGGCAGAAGGAAAGCCAGGACGATCAAGACCAGTGATAGAATATATCTAGATGGGGTTACCAAAAGAAACCGTATCAAAGAATTAAAGAGTTCCTCCAAGGGAGAGAAAAGTTTTAAAAATTTTCATTTACCCACAGTCCTATTGTTGAGGTGAGGATGGAGAAGATTTTATTTTAAGGTTATAAAAGATGAAATACTTGACATTCTCCAGATATTGCAAAACCTGGACTAAGATCACAAAACTGTTTCTAAAACAACAAATGAATGAAACTCAAAGCGCTTTATTTCGGGACAAATTTTCAGCTTTGGAAGCGGCGTAAAGGGAAAGAACTCAGGTGTTACTTAACATATGTATTATTGAGTATATTAGTTAAAAATTGAATCGTATAGAAATAGTTTATTCAATGTACATGGACCGATGTTTTATCTTTCGATACTGTTAACGTTCTACTACTGAAGTCTGGAGCATTTTCATCTTTATGCATTTCTCTGAAATATATCCACATGGAATAGTGGACATGTTTCATTATGAAGTTTAAATATGTTAATTAACTTTTTAGCTTACATGCATATTATTAAAGTTACTCATACTTACTGTTCATATATTACATGTAGTTTGCTTCAACAATGTTATATTACTATTTTCCGTATTTACATAGTACATGTCGGTTTAACTTTTGTGTTTTTATAAGGACATAGAAAATGAATACGTACCTGGATAGAACTTGAAGCTTTTCTATTATTTTTTTTTCATTTTTGTGGCGAAAGAATGGAATATTCAATTATCACATTATAAGACCGCTGCGTACCAGCTTTGAGGCTTATTTGCACGGCATAACTAATTTTTAACACTAATGTAACATTGCGGTTTTTCAAGGGGCAGAGTCGACATGATATACAAGTGTAATGCAAAACTTTGTTCTTTTACCGTACCCATATTATGATTATAAACATTAAGTGAAACACATGGATTGTAAATATCTTCTAAGATTACGAAACATGTTTCCGCATTCGCGCTCGGAACCTGATTTTATATTAATTCTTAAAATATGTTGACTACTAGCTTAAAACTAAATTTATACTGCCCAGAAATGAAATATTCAAATAGTGATTTGGAACTTGAAATATTGATTCCAGTATATTGATTTCATTGTCAACACTACTGTACCAAGAAATCAGAGAATGGCCAGAAATCTACACACTTTGACCTGCTTCTTCTTATGATTCACAGTTATGAGTGATTGTGATAATATCATTGTTTGGCATTTATGTGTGTCAACAGTGACCTTTATTACAGGAGCCTAGTATGTTTAATACATAATGTTAAAATTTTATTGTTTGGAAAATGCTACTACCATGTTCTGTTTTGAAGATATAATCATAGTTTATTAGATTCTACTTTAATAGTACAATATGTCCAAAATAAAGGAACTTACTTCACGAAAGTTAATATTACAATTTAATTGATGCAATCAACATTTTTAAGAAAAAACCCATAGCTCATCTTGTTATCGTACTTATTTTGTTATTAATGCATTGAAATATTATATATTTGATAACTTCCATGTAAGAAACAGCTGTACTAAGTGCACAATTTTCACAATTTCAGGTCGTCGACTAAGAGGAAAGTCAGGTAAGAATTGCTTAAGTACACTTTCTCTTTCATGGATATAATAACTGCACCGTAAGAATATACGACGACAAGTAACGCGATATTCCCTTCGACTTATAATCGTGTACTTTCAGGTAATAAAGATAACTAACGAAAAAAGCAAAAAAACCTTCTTCATGCTTCTCAAGTTCGAATGGTTACATAATTTGTTATTCTAGATTAAAATGCAAGGTTCATAGTTTTAATATATTGTTTTGATACATGTCATTCTTCTTTTATAATTTATTACGCCTTATCGTTCGGATATGGTTATATCTTTAACTTCGTAGAGAAAATATAAAATATTATCATATTTCATTAAATATATATAAGTAAAATATTCAGTATTGTATATATAATTTTTATATACAGTAAGACAAATAGTGTCTTCAAAATTTATAAAAGGAATAAATCTAAAACATATTTTTACATAACAGCGGTGGCGCAGCTATTCCTGTAATCTCGCAAGGCATCTCAAGATTTTCACAAAATTATCGCTATCGTCTTACAAACTAAAAATTTACATATACATTAATCCAGATACGATCACACAAAGTGAGTGTTTGTTTCACCCTCGAAAATCACAGAGATAAAAATGATTAAAATTCTGAACTGTACTTCTATGAACTACAATGATTAAATTTTCTAATTTGAAATGTTAATGAAAGCTAAATGTGTTTATACTGATAAAATTTTTCTTTACATTTACTAACTGAAGAATGTTTTTTTGTGCTAAGCATGTTGTTCGACCCGACATTAATACTACTAACAACAAAACAAATAATAAGAAAAGTGAGCAATAATTTCAATTTATTATATATATATATATATATTACAATAAGAGTATACAGAGAGATAGAGAGAGAGAGATAGTTCTACATATTTATATAGTATCATTTTTCACTCAGAGCTGTTTGTATAATTAAAGACAGGAGAGCTTATAAAGTAGATAGAGCTTTTGGAGTAAAGAACCATACTATTTAATAGATAACTTCTAGGTCTTCATCGTTTTACGTGTTTCATACTAGGTGTTATGATCTACCTGTATAACACAGCCCATTGGATTTCACTTTGGAATATTTACTTATGAGTCACATATAAAGCTTTTATATAATTGACTCGTATATCTTGCATTATAAATTAATGTTTTCCTAGCTACAAAATAAATTATTTAACTCTGATTGAATAAACCTCAATCGCACTATAACCTGAAGTTTAAATAGTAGAAGTATTTTAATAGAAGTTTGACAATGTAAGGCAAAGGAGTTAGATAACTTTTCAAATCAAGCAGTCGCCGATTTTGAGGAATGGGTAGATCGCCCAACTTTTAAGGAGAAAACTCACCAAATGTGCACTTTTTCAAAAAAAAGTTGAAAGTTTGTAAACAGGCAGGAGAAAACGCATGAGTTGTGTTTGCGCATTTTAACTATCATTCGTATATTCCATGTAGGTATTATATGTGCATCTAAACACTACTTAAATAAACGAATTGATAGAAACATCGCATATGTTGAATTCAACTTTCAAAAATCTGCCATGGATATAGAGACACGAGATAATCTAATTGTTGTAAACGATTCTAGGAATATTCTTCTTCTGTTGCAATAGACTGTTTGTAACAAATCTCAAAATCAAATCATACTTGACACTTGGCACAAGAAATATACAGGATGGATCCCATAGCATTGGAGCTATGGAGTTTCGAAGCTTATTTTTTTGTTTTTGTCATCCCATAACTCCGAAAGGAAGCATATGTACACCCAGGCTTTTCTATACTTTTGCCTTCTTTGATGTCAGAAATAATCTCCGGAACGTCTTCAGTGTTGGTTTGAAACACCCGTCATATATATGAGTTTTGCTGTTCTATCGTCGGGCTCCTTGCTTGGATGTATATACCTCATGCTCACTCGCATAAGCGTAACAAGATAAGGGAGAGTGAGTAACAAATGGTGCTAGTTAAACCAACTATTAACTACCATAGGACGCTACTTGATCAGCGAGCGTTGCTAGGTGTAACCAAGGCTCTGCGAATTCCTGAAATCGTTAAGAAGGTTAACACTATGTAAGGAATGCTAACTGCTGTCACTGTCTGCAACAAAATCCTAATAAAAACAAATAGTGTCTTAAAAATTTGTAAAAGGAAGAAAATTAAATCTAGGACATTTTTTCACATAACAGCGCTTATGCGGTGATTCCTCTAATCTGGCAAGGCATCAGAGGGTTTTCACAAATTAACGCTATCGTCTTACAGACTAACATTTAAATATACATTAATCCAGATACGATCACACAAAGTGAGTATTTGGTTCACTTCCGAAAATGACAGAAATAAAAATGATTAAAATTCTGAACTGCACTTCAATGAACTACAATGATTAAATTTTCTAATTTGAAATGTTAATGAAAGCTAAAAGTGTTTATACTGAAAAAAATTTCCTTTAAATTTACTACCTTAAGAAGAGTTATCTTTTTTTTTTTTTGAGCTAAGCATATTGTTGGACCCGATATTAATACTACTAACAACAAAACAATAATAAGAAAGGTGAGTAATTTCAATTTATTTTACATGTATTACCCGATAATACAAACGTGGAGCGACAGGCAATAATAATACTTCGCAATCAAAGGAGATACTTTAGAAAAACTAAGTTGAAAAGATATAAATAAATATTAAAGGTGTACATCCACGGTATCTTAATTTAAATGAATTTACTTATGAAGCACGCCTTACTTTCAAATTTTAATTACGGAGAATAAATAATATATAATAATAGGCAAAGAAAATATAATTATTCCCTCACGAGCACCTTTCATTGAACCCAAGTGCTATGGTGTTATGATAATTTATGTGTATTAGTCAAATTTCTTTCCCGCTTTTATTTTAAAGCTCCTAACAATATCCGAGTTGAATATGGAAAGGAGATGAGCTTGGAGGCCGAAATGTAAAAGTGAGCAATCACAATTGGACAAAATCAATTAACAAAGTACCACATCTAATTATTTTTTTCTTTAACATTTTTAACAACAGTTTACTATAAGAAATTATTTAAACTAATGCTTAGATAATTCCGCCAATATATGGTCTGGTAGGCGGAATTCTACCTAATATTAGCGTCTTCCGTGTCATGAAATACTCGATCATTTAAAACCAAATAACCTTCCTCAATTAGCAGATAACAAAGCTAGAAAAAGGAAGAAGTATATTGATAAATTCCAAGGATAATTCAGTGTTTTTGCAAACGAACCGTGCTAAAATGAAATTCTATGTCTTATCTTTGAACTATGAAGACATGCACTAACAAAATTGTATAAAATATCGAACCATATATTAGGCCAGTTATATCTATCCGTTCTTGTATTCAATGTTTCAGTTTTCCTTCTAAACCCCTAAAATTGTTATGTTCAACACTTAGATTGTTTGCATTAGAGTGAAATAATAACCATGTAACTACTTGATTCTCTTTTGTGTATATGCTATTAGTCAGTCTACAGTCTATATTTATACAGAATCTTCCATTTGAGTGAGTATTACTTCAATTTGTTCAGACAATATTGCACATTGAATACGATGAAATTATCACCCCTGAAGATGCTTTGTGTGTACTGCGTATTGTATATGACCCAGGATAAATGTTTAAAGAGTAAATACACAACACCTATTAGGTGATGGAAAGAAATTGACCACAATTTAGAGTGCTTAATATTTACTAATGTAGTAGCTGATTCTTGTTATGAGCCTCAATTAACATAATTATTTTCAATGAGTTTTTTTCGTTTAAACATAAAATGTTTATCCATAAGCGAAATGGGTCTATCCTTCGTAGCAAGTAAATTATTGATATGTATCAATGTGTTTTGAAGAATCAAGACCATAATACAAGTTGATATACTACAAATTTCATACTGCTTTCTCATGCATAACATCATTGAATATTTAACCCTTTGGGGATCCTATGGTACAATTTGTACCATATGCACTTTTCATGGTACATTGCGTTATTTCTCTTCTATTTGAGCTTTTTCGTCCGTTTTTTTTTTGTTTTTCAAGTCCAGAGACATTGTAGAAGACAGTACATATGGTTTTAGACCGTCCTGCGTCCAGACATAGGAGGTGATGACGTCATAAGTCAAAAATTTCTTTTCTCATTTTCTAAGCCTATGTTCAATATTTTTTGGCGGGCTTATTTCTGAACGTAGAAGATTGAAATTTTGCACAAACATTCAGTCCACCGATTAGTATTTACCAGAAATTTTTTTCCGATTTCTGCGTAAAAACAGGGGGGTCCAGAGGGGCAAAGTGGTAAAAAATGGGAATTTTACCCCAAAAATCTCGTTTTTCGTCAGTTTCCCGCCTTAAATACATTGTAGGACCACGCGAGTCATACCCTCTGAAAGGCCGTTCTATTCTGAAGAGAACGACGGTCGAATTATTATTCTAGGGTAATTAGGGCCTTCTCAGTGAATGTTTATCCAAATATACTTCTGTATAGGGTAAAAGTGGGGCAAAGTAAGGAAATTTTTTCTAGTGGGCCTATTTTTTCAAGTAGAAGATTGGAATTTTGCACAAATATTCATCTACCGATTAGTATTTACCAGAAGTTTTTTTTCCGATTTCTGCGTAAAAACAAGGGGTCCAGAGGGGAAAACGTTGAAAAAAGGGATTTTTAGACCAAAAATCCTTTCTTGGGAATTTTCCCCTTTTACGTACATGATAGAGACACGTGAGTCATACCGTCTGAAAGGCACTTCTGTTCTGAAGAGAATGATGGGCAAAACATGACCCTAGGGTAATTAGGTATGTCTCAGAAAATTTTTTCCCTGAGATCATGGTGTTTTCCGGTCGTTTTGGGCATGGTGGGAATTCCTGATAAAATTTCTCCCGCCCTTACTATTCAAGATAGAAACTTGAAATTTGGTACACACATTTAGTTTACCAAGTACTATTCATCAGATTTTTGGAGGGCTCTACGTTCACACAAGGGGGGGCAGGGGGGCACAAAGTTCGACAAAAAAAATGTCTATCAAAAGTTTCCCTTTGACATCAATTTTCCCTCTCTTGGTATATGGTATGGGCACGGATATATGTGATACCATTTGAAAGCCTGCTCTATTCTAAAGAGAATGAGGTATGAACCATGGTCCTAGGATAAATAGTGACGATGCAGTAGCTGCTTGACTGAAAGTCTAAAAAATAGCCCAAAATGCCAGGATTCGGAAAGGGTTAATTAAAAGAAAAGATAATATTGATGAGGAGATAAAATTATAGATAAAATTATATTTCAAAAATCTATTAAATTTTGTTAAATTAAAGAGAAAAAGATGTAACAGAATTAAAATACAAGAAATTACAAAATATAAAATTAAAGAAAGACATTCATAACATTTTTCAAAATTATGATTAGATTGTAATCTTGTCCAAGTTATTGTTTTTGTTTTATGTAAGTTGTAAACACAGACAAGTGGATTTGTAATGTTATGATGACGAAGGACAACAAATAAGCAAGTTGCAGAGTAAGAACTATTGTAAGAGTCATTGTTAAATTTATTTGTTAACATCAACCAATTTTGGGATGTGACAAAACTGTCAGATTACGGAGAAAGACGTCTGGAGATTTTTTCTATTTGATGATCATTGCAGAAACGTGAATTTCGGTAATGAGATAAGCAAACATGTGGAATGACGTGAATCAAGGTAACAGTTAAGAAATCTATATATTCCATATAAATACTCTACCAAGGATGGGACTAGATAATTCATTCGAAGGAGATCATGAATTCATAGTGATTCATTCAGAGAGGATTAGAAAAGTCAGCGGACAACGATAGTATAAGCAAAGAGTCACTAGTCATGGTGGACTATTATACATTATAACTTCTCCCATCGTTTAAAGTTCTAAAATGTTGGTAGGTACATCGTTCCAAGTTGTTGGAGTTTGTTAAGCTGCACCTTGTTTCCAGAGGACAACCAACTACATTAATTCGAGAGGTACGTGTTTGCTATCTGATCATAATTATCAAATAGAGAAAATATTGCGAGTTGTGATCTGATAAGGTTTTCCATATTCTATATACACAATACACAGAACACATTAATGACAAAACACTTTACTGAAAACACAAATAGAAACAGAGTTCCGAAATAAGACAAAAGCGGCATCTAACGTGACGGTTTATACGGATGTCAATAAATTACCGATATTAGAACTCCGGAAAGAAGGAGGAAAGATAGAACTGTAATACAACGTGTAGGAAGTCCGAAGATAGTGTTTCAAGAAGGACCGGCGAGATATTTCCCTCAAGTCCGGTGCAACAATCGTTCACGTAAGATTTTCCATCGATTTTACAACTAGATGAAGAATTATTAAAAAGGCAGGAAAATTGTTCTAGTAAAGTAGCAGAATCTGTAGGATCTTATAATAGTAATGAGAAAATAGAAACAAAGTTCCGAAATAAGACAGAAATGGCATCTAACGTGACGGTTTATGCGGATATCAATAAATTACCGAAATTTAATTAAAATCGGCTTATGACATAATCGGATTTTTTGATGAATTTGATAACGCATGTCAAATTGCTAGCGTAACAGAAGAGGAAAAAAAAGAGCTATTGCCAAGCGTTTCTCGTGGAACAATGGCTTAAGTTGTTTCTTAAACGAAAGAATCTAGCGGAAATTACGTATAAAGACTTACAGGAACAGATAGCTAATGAATTTACCAATACGAATATAACAGTAGATGTTGAAGAGAAGTTAAGGGGAAGATTACATCACGAAGACGAACCTATTATCAATTACATTTATGACACCATGTAATGTGTGAACGGTTAAATTCCAAGATGACGGATAAAAAGAAAATAGCTATTATTGTTGGTTGATTCCAACGATATTCCATGGAGAAAGTGGGTACCAATGCCTTTTCCATGATAGATAAGTTTGTAGAAGACTTGCAAATAATTGAAAAGAATAAATTTAATTTGGATAAGAGAATAAAGAGAGAAAGGAGGAAAGTTACTATAAAAGATCTAGTTAAGAAAATCAAGGAACAGGCAGATAGTGAAGATAGGGATTCGGATGAGAGTAGAGTAATTCTTAGAAAGGAATTGCGTAGTAAATCGGAAACAAAGATGAAACAGGAACAACCGAGCTTGACCCAATTAACGCAATTGGAAAAGAGACTAGAGGAACTTCAATTAGCATTGTCAGCTAAGGTTAATTACAATGAAAAACAATCAAACAAAATGGTGATAGGAATCAACGGTTCGAAAACAATAGAGGTTTTCGAAATCGCGGAAGAAACCAGTACCGAATTGGAATAACCAAAATAGGAATCAGGATTGAAGTAGATTGAATAATTATCCAGGAAATGGCAATTATCGAAATAATTACCGTGGTAATAGAGGTAATGACTGGAGAAATAATCGGGGTAGACATAATAATTACTGGCAAAACAGTAATTCATCTACAAATATGTGTTGTCACGGTTCGGCACAATAAAATGAACAACAACCCCGATATATTCAGGTTGTTCCTAACCAAGTAAATGGAAGAACGTTCAATTCGAAACCAGAATTAAAACTAAATACTACTATAAATGGGAGAGGCACATTTACAGGAAATAGGAACAGTAAAGTTAGAGAAGTAATAGCCTCAATTAGTCAATATAACAGCATGAGTTATTTGCCAATAGATATATAAAATAGAGAAGTCAGAGCATTGATAGATAGAAGTCTCAAATTTCAATTTTAGATGAGAAACTAATTCCACCTGCTGCAAAAGTAACGAAACAAACGAAAATTAAGGGAGTTACTCAAAATGTGTCAGTAATTAATAAAATAGCAATAGTGAAATTTAGAGTCGCTAATCAAACTTTTCATTTACCATTTCGGGTAATCAAGAACTTCCCGTGTCAACTTTTGATTGGGAATGATTTCTTGAAAGCTCAAAATTGTAAAATTGACTACGGAAATAATAAATTATTGATTCAGAGATTTGGCAAACATCAATTAAGAAGAGAAACTAATGCAGAAACGGTTTCAGTTTCATATAATACTGGAGTTGGTGTAAAAGTTTGTATGAAACCGAAATGGATTTTAAATCAGAAAGTGAAATTATATCCAAGGAGCCGAATGGTAGTTGAAGTTAATTGAATAAATTCTTGAAATGGAAACGAATATTTATTAGAGTCCAACAAAGAATTAGAGAAGCAATTTAATATATTAACACCACGAGTTCTGTTGTCTAAAAAATAATAAATTAGAAATTGTAAATCCGGCTTGTAAACCAGTAACTTTGATACGTAATTTAAGAATTAGAAAGGCAGAGGTGTGCAAGAGTGAACAAGAATTGCGAGATGAATGGTTATCTCATGAACATATCGATAAAGTGTTAGAGGCTAGACAAAATTTTGATAGATCACACATTAACTGTAGAAGTCAGACCATACCTGTAATTAAGAAGACGATAGAAAAATTGTGCCATGGCTATGCTGATATTTTGCATGGAAAGGGAATGAATTGGGAAGAGTTAAACATTTCGAACACCACATTAAGCTTGAAACAAAATTTCCCTTCAGGCATCAGCAATAACCTATACCAATAGCTTTGAAGGATAAGGTTAAGGAGCTGATTAATATCTTGTTAGACCAAAACATCATAGAGGAATCAAATAGTTTGTATAATTTGCCCATGTTATTTGTGAAAAAGCCATCAGGAGCGATAAGAGCTTGTTTGGACGGTCGCTGGCTCAACCGCCATGTGAGGTTCCATAGCATCGCATTACCACCCATACACCAGACATTAACATGTATAGGGGGCACAAATAATACTCAATTTTGGACGTAAAAGCGGCATATCTTCAAGTTCCCATCACGGAGGAGTCAGGTGACTGCACTGCATTTAACATCCCAGGTGTTGGAGCCTATGCCTATAAAGTTTTATTTATGGGGTACGTGCAATCACCGGCAGTGTACATGGAAATTATTTCGATGACGTTAGCAAATGTTAGTCCAGAGGCAGTATCGTATTACATGGACGATATATTTGTATACACGAACGAACTGTAGAAAATAGTGGAGGTGCTGAAGTCAATTTTCCGGAGATTAAGAAATTACGAGTTGAAACTGTCAGAAGAAAAATGTAAGTTCGTAGAAGAAAAGGTATTGGCGTTAGGACACGTTGTGAGCGATGCCAGATGCGAGATTAGCTCTAAAATTGTTCAAGCGATCAAAGTTTTCAAGCCACCGAAGTCTCCGAAGGAATTGGAACCATTTGTTGGGTTGACGAATTACGAAAAAAGTTTCGTAAAAACTATGCTGAAATTGCTGCTGTATTTTCACCGTTGTTGAAGAAAGGTCACGTTTGTGTGAAAAGAAGAACATCAGGAAGGTTTTGTGAAGCTGAAAGAGGCGTTGCTTGAGGCACTACTTTTGGGCTATTTCGTGAAGAGTTGAAGACACGGGTGTACATAGATATTTCAATGAACCCAATTGGAGAGGTATTAACGCAAAAAGGGAGAACTGGAGATTGGACCTCTGTAGCATATTACAGCAGAGTTTTGAGGCAACAGGAAAAGCAGAAACACATCGTTGAATTGGAAATCCTTTTGGTAGTGGACTCGTTTCAAGCATTTAGCTACTACTTATTTAATAAAAGGTTCGAACTTTGGGCGGACAGCCGTTGTCTGAAGTATTTGCAAACCACACCAAAATTATTTCCAAAGCTGTTGCGTTTAGGTATTGAACTAGCCCAATATAATTACACGCCAATCCATGGTCCGGGAGAAAAGAACCCGAGTGATCTATTGTCGCATAATATGACAATTAAACCAACTGAGGATGACATAGAAGTAGATGCATTGCCAGTTAACCAGAAGATCTTCAAGTGTTTTTGACATTTTATGAGAGCATAAATGTGGGGGAACAACAGCGGAAAGATGCATTTTTTGGCCCGATTATGAAACCGGTTGAAGATCCGGATAGAACCGACATGAGAGATGGAAAAAACAATCTGGATGGTATACGATAAAGGATGGTAAATTTTATCTAATCCAGAAGATGGCATGTGGTATGAAGTTAATATTATGTATCCCGCTTTCTCTTAGGGAAAAAGTGTTCAAGAATATTCACTGTTCCGTATACGGCGGAGGTTACTTTTCATATGGCAAATGTTGTAAGAGAGCATTAAGAACTGTTCATTTCCCCAATATGAAAGAGTTTTTTTTTATGAAAAAGTAAAGGAATGCATTAGCTATCAATTCAGAAGAAGTCAAGAAGGACTCAGTTTCATGCGCAGACCTATCCTAATTATGCAGCATTTCAATTCGTAACCCTTGACGAAATTGGACCATTTTAGGATCGATATATTATAGGAATAAATAATTGTTGGTGTTTGTAGACAATGCAATACGATACAGAACATTACAAGATCTTCCGGCAATCGCCGCAGAAATTATCGTACAAGTCATATTTGAAGAGATAATTACAAAACATAGGGTTCCCGAATTTCTTAATGTCGACAGATTGTCCAGCCACCGGAGTAAAATAATGGAGGAGATGGCTGAGAGATTCGGAATGAATCTTCATTTTGCTAATAGTGATGCACATTATTCCGTTGGGGCATAGGAAGGAGCAATTGGAACCATCCAACAGATGATGAAGCATTACATTAATAAAGAGTTTACGAATTGGGATGAGGTTCTACCCAGTATAATTTTTACGATGAATACTCAGATAGATGATGGAAAGAGTATTCACTGTATAATCTGTTGACTGGAATGGAACCTAGGACATTTTTCGAACAAGAATTGGATATACCGTGTGAAAATGTGGATAATGAGACTAGGATACAAACCGTTAGAGAAGCACGAAAGTTGGCATATCGGAATTTACAAAAGAAGATTTAATCACAGAAAAAACAGATCGAGAAAAAGTGTGACCAACCAAGTTTTGAGATCGGTCAGGAAATTCTGATCAAAGATATGCCACGAGCTGGTATTCCAGGCTATTTTTGCGGAAGATACAATATAAGAGGCACTATACTAGAGAAAGTTAATAATAACTCATATAGAGTTAAATACGAAACATCGAAAGGTGAGAAAAAAGTAGATACAGTAGATATTAGGCGAATTAAACCATTTATAAGTTCAAAGAAAGACAAGGAAGGTGAAGAAGAGGAAGACTGTGATTCAGATAATGATGATTAACAAAATAAATTAGGATATGGAAAAGAATGGAATTTTGGATTTTTTTAGGTAGGAAATATTAATATAAAATAAAAATAATCTGTGCACAATGCGTGTTTATGGGTGACCAGTCAGAAAGGCGGCTGGTACTCAACCAAAGCCTCATCAATATCTGACTAAATGCAGATATTTTAACATTCTGAACCGATAAATATGTATTGGTCACAGAAATTAGTGTATATTTTAAATTAGGGTATATGAATAATTAGAAAAAAATTATATTTTTAAAGAATTTCGCAAAGAATAGTCTTCAGGTGTAGCTAGTTAAAGAAATAAATAAACAGTTAAATAAACTCTAAAAATAAAAATAAATAATTACATTGAATAAATAAATAGTTGCTAATATAAATAAGCAGGAATAAAAATAGTATCTCGATAATTCTAATTAATTTCAGTGTTCATTCGGAAGTCGAATGAGTAAAAATAATACATTGTCCAGAATTATTTGGAACGGGATTTCATTTATGTTGGTGAAAGCAGAAGATATAGACCACCACCAACAGGTAACGTTGCGAGAAATTGTATTAGCATTGGTGCAGGGTGCGTTTGCTGTGCTCGCATCTAATGTAGTGTTTATGACCATACGTATGCATTTGAATTTTCGTCAAGCTGTACCAATACATGAAGTTTGTTCTGAGACATATGAAATTTTAAACGAATATGCTCTAAAAGAAAAGAATTTCGGTCTAATTTTATAAATTCCATTCCTTGTATTTTGTTTGTCAAAATGGTAGTGCTATATGAAAACAAAGAAACAGAAATAAGCCTTCTATTTTAGGTTTTCTTTTTGGACTTTCATCGTTAAGACGTTCAACGAATAATTTTGTACATACACAGCAACTGACATCTTCGATTAACAAATTAACTCAACATGAGAAAGTTTTAACCACGTAAGTCACAAATTTAAAAGAATCATTGAACTCTGAAATAACAGTAGGTCATGGAATTATAATAAAAATTCAACAAGTGTTACAAGGTGTTAAAAATATATTACAGGAAATGTATTGTTACCTACATCAGGCCCAACGACAGATTTTGGCAAATTTATTTTCATACTTGGTGCAGGAAAGAGTAAATAAAATTATGAGCGATATACTGAGCAATCAATTGTCGTATCATATTTTAACGAATGAAGATGTAAAGAGATTTGTAAACATGCACGATATTTTGAAACACTCTATATAGAGATCAGATGTAGGGATGTTTTATAGAATGTCGACTATCTATTTAATGCGGTATAATTATGAGGATGATAATCTCGATTTGCTGTTACAGACACCTGTAATTTGTGATAATAGTATTTAAGTAATGTACAAAGTTATGTCTATGGGTTATTTGAATCAAAATTTTCGAATATTTTATAAATTACCGAAGGTAGTGTATTTAGCTAATGGAAAATACCACACACTAGACAGATCTTTAAATTTAAGAGCTTTTTGTATTTGTGTATAGTTATTACACTCGATGACGATGCTAAATGCTTGAATAATATAGTATTTAACAAGCCATTAGCGAATTGTCAACAAAGTTCAGAGAAATATTTAGGCGGAGTTTTATTTGAATATACACACGCTGGAGTAATATATTCATCATTGAAAGAAGGATATTTAACTAAATTAGAAAATCATCAGGGAATAACATCAACTAAATTAGAATATGGTAATAACAGACCCTATTTTGTAAATTACAAGGATTTTGATCGTATAATTATTGGTGAGTTGGCAATACTACCAAATCATTAATGTAAATTTAATAAAAAATAAGATAAACAGGTAAATTTAATAGGCAATTGGTCGGAGAAACAATTAAATTTTTCATTACGCACACAAGAGCTTCATACACAAACCGATCTTTTTTTAATTAAAAGACTAGATTAATGTGCCTTAATTTGTTGCTACAACTGAGTATATTACGTATGTAATAATTTGAATAATGATTGTGTTAATACTAACGATAATAGCATTAACAGTGTTGTAAAGCAATAAGGACTATATAAAGCAATTAGGAACTATAAAATTCAAAAAGAAAATGCATAAGACGTAACAGAATAATAATAATAATAATAATAATAATAATAATAACATAAAATGCACCTGAATAAATAAATTACTTGATATATTGCTGAAAAGTCTGTCTTAACCTTTGTTTAATATTTCGTGTATATATACGTAGATCTGTTTGTAATGTTATATATTTCAAGATTTAAGACTAAGTTAGGTAGAGATAATAGTATTTCAGGTATTCTTTTTTCAATGTCCTAATGGTGCGGGATGTAATCTTTCTAATGCCATGTTATGGCAAGCTCAATAACTGTACCTGTGTCATTAGAATTTACTTTGTGTCTTTACATGTTAGATTCAAACCCACTGTGCCACTACATCGCATTATTACAGTTTGATAGAAATAGATATTAACTCAATTTCTTAAGTGCTTAAAGTCTCTAGTTCATGCTATAATTATTGATAAAACAAACATGTTTTGCCGTTCAATTAGGTATCAATTTCAAATGTGTAGTCAAGATGTTATTTGTTATTTTAGTTCTGGTAGATTAATTATTTGTAATCTATTTTAAAGTTTAACTTCGTTCTCAATATTATATACATGTTGCCCTTATATCCTAGAAAGCTAATAAATGACCAATAACCATGTGCACTTACACATTTTTTTCATAATTGAAATAAATTGTTAAACAATCAGTTTTATGTTGTTTCCAACAAATTTTGTTTGCCACACATACATCCTTTTAATACAAAGAGATTCGTGTATAAAGCGGTCACAAATAATTCGTTATAGCTTATGCTTGTCCGAAGATAACTATCGACTGAAAGTAAATGAGTACATGAACGAAATTGGATAGTGTCTTGATTTCTACAGCACAATATAACACTCCGCCGTGAATTTTCGTCTTCACATTTAGATGGTACTATTGGCATATTAATACCATATGCAATACAATTTTGTGGATATTCGCCAGCAATATCAACATAAACATATATATTTTGACTTTACATATAATTTTGATTTCCCGTGCATCGGAAATACTGTGCAAAATTATCACAGAACGAGTGGAAGGAAAATCGAAGAACGGCTATCAGACGACGAGTTTGGAATAAGGAGGAAAACGGAATTAGGGGAAGCAAAACCGAGTCTACGGTTCATCATTGAACAGTACACCAGAATAAATAAACCATTTGTGGATATAGAGAAATCTTTTGACAAGGTAGATTGAAATATCATGTTCAAAGTGTTGAAAAAACTGGAGTTGGATTACAGAGACAGAAGAATGATATAACAGCTTTAAAATAACTAGGCAGATGGTATAGGAAGAGATCAAATGGAAGCGGGATACATAATGGAGTAAAGCAAAGATGAGCATGTTCACCTCTCCTTTTCAACATCTCCATTGAAGAATTTATGAATAAAATGGATAGGATCGAGAAAGGCGTAAAGGTAAATGGCCATGTTTATTGTTGACAGTCAGGTTTATTGTTGACATAGCACTGATAGCTGAGAAGAGAAACGTTTCTTGCAGGAAACACTTGCAAACTAGAACAATGTAGTGGAAAACACTGGAAAGGAAGATAAATAGGAAGAAAACATATATGAAAATGTGGACAGGAACAATACAGAGAGGGGCTATAAAAAGAGTAAATCTAAAGCGTTCTCCTATTTAATAAGTCAAGTATTCTCGGATGGATGTATTCAATAAAACACAGGATAAAGAATAGTGCAAGCTAAATAAGTATGGAAGAAAGAGCCGCTGACATCAAGAAATGTGTCGCTGGAAATGATTCGTCAAGCCAATGGTGTGGACGAAGGGACTTACGTGTCAGACTGGTAGACAATGAGATAAGGTGAATTATCCAAGCTGGAAAAAATTCAAATGTGGTTGGGGTGCAGAATCATGCCCATATAATAGGCCAAAAGGAAATATGTACGAAGAAGCACTAAAGGAAACTAACGAAGGTTGAGAGATCACGAAGGTGGTAGAAAAGGAAGGAAGAGCGTGTTTAGGAAGCTTATTTGGTAATCCGTTTGGACAACCGTGCTGAGAGAGGGAAGGGCAGAAGACAACCTGGAATAATAAAACCAAGAATAGAATATCTAAATGCAGTTACGAACAAAGATCTTATCAAAGTATAAAACAACTCACCCACGAGAGAGAAAAGTTTCAAAATTTCCCTTTGTGCACCAACATATGACTGAAGTGAAAAAATATTTTAGTGTACTGCCTTAAAAATAAGATATTTGACTTTCTCCAAATATTGCTGAATTTGGGCAAGACCTACAAATTTGTTGGCAAGACAAGGAACACCTAAAATTGAAAATACTTAATTTTGAGATACTATTTGCATTACTGAAAGAACTAAATAGACAAGACTGAAGTATAACTTAAAATGTTTTTATCTATGATATTAGTTAACAATTGAACCATATTGAAGTAGTTTCTTCTAGGTAGACGAACCAATGTTTCACCTCTCAATATATTCAACTTTATACTACTGAAGTGAGAAGCTTTGTCAGCTTAATGCATTTATCTGATATATATCAGCATTAAGTTGGTGAAACATTTCATTATTAAATTTAAATGTAACAATTGTTTTCTTTATCCTACATACATATTCTTAATCATACTCATAATTTCTAATCATATTTTGCATTTACGGACAAATATAAAATAATGCAAGACTTCTCAAAATGCTTAGTGTAATATCATACTATTATATTCATATTCAATCCTGGAAAGATAACTGAAAACCTTTATATGTCATACGGTGTTACGAAAAGTCTGTTATCATATCTTACTCTTATTAGGCATACAAGCATTACGTGAAAAATATGGATTCTAAATATGTTCTAAGATAAACACGATCTTCACATTTACGTTGGAAAGCGGATTTTATCTCATGGTTTAAAATGTGTTGAGTATGCGTTTAACACTTATAGCACGGAGCGTTGAATCATTACCTATTGCACGTTTCCCGTACAGCATGCGGTGATAGTACTTTTGTCCCTATAACGTATGTTTTACATTTTAAATGGATTATAACGGACGTACTCGACATTCGTCACTACTACATTGAAGAGAAGTCTTCCATTAGCCATACAGCCAACATGTCACCACTAGGAATCCAGTGTTCCTTCTTCCTAATTGAGCTCGACGTTTATATTTTGGTAATATGGCTTCCACACACATCCATGATTATGTGGATGCTGAGAATATTGTAGGTGTGCTTGGTGAACTATCAGCATTTGACGTAAGTCACATTGATTTAGAAGGAGATGAAGATCAAGACTTTCTGTTACGATGGAGTTGCGGAGAAAGCAACAGTAGTTCTGGGTTGGGTGATGTTAATCCTTGTTGCTGGATGATCCATGTGCAAGTTCTTCACATAGGAATGTACAAGAAAGTGACAGAAGGTGGTCCACTCGTGATGTCCAACCGTATTTTCCAGTTTGCGAAGAAACGGTAGTGTTTATCGTTGGTCTTTATCCTTCATGTACTCCGTTAGATTGTTTTTCTAATTTACGTTTTGAGCAGATATGTTCAAACATGTGGAATTTGAATGAAATCTTTATGCTCCTTATAAACTTACGGTATTATTTTTTGGGGTTATTCTACTGAATGTATTAGCACGTTTCGCTTACAAAAGAAAGCACTAAGGGTTGTGTTTGGATTGTCACCAAAATCTTCTTGCAAGCCTATCTTTCGAGGACAAAAAATATTACCATTACCTTGTGCGTATCTATATAAAATTATCTTGTTTACCGTAAGTAACAAACACTTATTTATTGAAAACAGTAACGTCCATAAATACAATACTCGATTCGTTAATAATTTGCATGTTATCCCCCAAAATTTCTCGTTTTTTCAAAAAAGTGTATATATTAACTGTACAAAAATTTTCAATAAGTTACCTGACTTTCTAAAACTAAACAAATCATATTCTATGTTTAAATCGGATCTTCACGAGTTCTTAGTAGATAAATGTTACTACTCGGTAAATGAGTTTTTTGAAGATAATGTATAAATGTTTTTTTTTCCTTTGTAAATTATATTATGATTGTATAAGCTTATAAAAGTCATAGTTATGTATGTATTATTTTATCTAAGTTTTTTTCTATACCATATATGTAATTATTTTGTAATTTTGACAACTGTATGCGTGCTCGAGAATACTCTCATTTGTATGCAAAACAGGCAAATGAATAAATAAATAAATAAATAAATAAATGGAATTGCTGCATCGTGAAGGAAAATTTAAACCATGTTCTGTATGGCACAAGTAGGTTACAGTAAAAAAACTAATTCTAATTAGGACATTTTTATACTAGTGAGAAGAGAATGTATTATATGTGCCAAATATTATGATATAATTACTAACAATACGTTTCAGCACATTTGGAATTTTTTTTGGCAATAAGATGATACTAGTACGGTTTCAGTCATAAAATACCATCTTTGTAAAACTATTTATAGTTTAGAGAAGGTAGAGATCCATCGTTTCAAAGACTAGTACAGACATTTTCATGGGTAGAGAGAACTAAGATAGCACATGGGGCTAAAACAGCAGAAAAACCTCCCCAGTCATAACATTAAACTTAAGGCCCGTCCTGCGGGCTAAAATACAAACAACGTACGGCGTTCGGGCATAGTGCCATAAATGTTATTACTAAATTTGTAATGCTCAGGAAAGAAATATTTATAAAGTGATTTTGTAGTTGACAAATCGATTGCAATACATTAATCTCCTTGGCAACACTTAGTGCAGGAGAAAGCAGAGAATGGCCAAAAGCTTTGACAATACTTCTTCGTATTGATTTGTTTGACTCTCATGAAGAAATATACAGTTAAGAGTGATTGTGATAGTATCATAGTTTGGCATTTATAGTCTCAACAGTGACATTTATTACTGGAGTCTAGTATGTTTAATTCATAATATTAACATTTTATTGTTTCGAAAATGCTGCTACCATGTTCTGTATTGCAGATATGATGGTGATTTATCAGATTGTACTATAATATTATTATATGCTCAAAATAAAGGTACTCCCTTCACGATACTTAATAATACAATTATATGGATACAATCATCCTTTTTTTAGAAAGAACCCCGTACCTCATCTTGTTACAGTACTTATTTTGTTATAATATATTGAGAAATTGTGTATTTGATAATTTTCATTTAAGACAAAGTGGTACTATACGTACAATTCTTATGATTTCAGGGTATGGACGAAGAGATTTTTCAGGTAAGAATTGTTTAAGTACACTTATTCTTTTTTCATAAACCTATCCTAGCTACGCCACTAGGATTTGCGATTTTTTCTATTGATAACCGTGAACGTTCAGCTATTAAAGATAACTGACGAACGAAACAAACAAACAAAAAAAACTTCTTCGTACCATTCAAATTCGAATATTATTTTACATTTTAGGTTAAAATTCAAGGTTCACCCCTTTAAGACTATTCTGGTATATGAAGTTCATATTATAGATTTCCTAATGTCTTGTGATTCGGATTTGTTTATATAATGAACTTCGTGGGGGAAATTGTGTAAATTATGATATTTCACATCGAATATAATGTGTAGCCTATCTATATAGGATCGTTTTGTACTCAGAGTTATGTGTATAATTAATGACGGGATACCTTAGATGCTGGCGTGAGAGGTAAATATATTGATTTATATTGAGAGGTAAAACATTGGTTCGTCTACCTAGAAGAAACTACTTCAATATGGTTCAATTTTTAACTAATATCATGGATAAAATACATTTTAAGTTATACTTCAGTTCTTGTCCATTTGGTTCTTTCAGTAATGCAAATAGTATCTCGAAATTAAGTATTTTCAATTTTAGGTGTTCCTTGTCTTGCCAACAAATTTGCAGGTCTTGTCCAGGTTCAGCAATATATGGAGAAATTCAAATATCTCATTGTTTACGACAGTACAGTAAAATATTTTTTCTCATTTCAGTCATATGTTGGTGTTCAAATGGAAATTTTAAAACTTTCCTCTCTCGTGGGAGAGTTGTTTCATACTTTGATATGATCTTTGTTCGTAACTGCATTTGGATATTCTATTCTTGGTTTTATTATTCTCGGTTTTCTTCTGCCCTTCTCTGTTGATAGAGGGAAATGAGAGAAATGTGTACCATAGGTACTTCGACGAACAGAATATGTGTCAGTTACGATTAGTAACGTAATCTTATATATGTGTATAAGAAATGAAATGAAGTGAAATGCATGGGCACCAGAAAGGATGATTCGATAATAGGTATGATATTACAGCTCATATGAGAGTACAAGACATAACTCGTATAATTACTTTAAATATTTTCATATATGAGATAAAAACTCATTTCTAACCATTTCAATTTTTTATCTTTTACTGATCATATTCCCTCTGTCAACACGGTTGTCCAAACGGATTACCAAATAACCTTCCCAAACGCGCTGTTCCTTCTTTCTCTATCACCTTCATGATCTCTCATCGTTCGTTAGTTTCCTTCAGTACTTCTTCGTACATTTTTCCTTTCGGCCTATTATATGGGCATGATTCTGCAAGCCAACCACATTTGAATTTTTCCCAGCTTGGATCTCAGCGTCTACCAGTCTGACATGTAAGTTCAGTTTTATTAGAAAGAGGAAAAGAAAGAGTGAGGAAAAGGAAGTAGAGGAAAGGAGGAAAAAAGAAAGGAAAAGGACACTACATGTAAAGGATTACTGCATAATTATAGAAATATGGTAAGGGAACTTGAATAATTATTAAGAGGTGATTTATGTTCGAAGGTTATTACTTGAGGATCAATTCTAATAAATCTCGAAGAGACAATTGATCCCTCATACTACTCCAACCTGGATCCAGCCAACTGCACTAGTGGGAATTGTAATAACCCAGCCCAGGTGAAAAAATTTAATTCAATGGTTTGTCTATTATTTTGAAATGTTAAATAACCTATATCCAGTATGTAAATATGTATAATGGAGATCGAATACATATCAGCCACGAAAAAAGTTAAATTAATGTATTTATTTCCCACAAATAAAAATTTTGAGATTTTTGAAAAGACTGTAGTTATTCAAGCTCATCGTGTTATTTTGGCTTCCCTCCCAGAGAGGGTTTCAAATATTTCAAAATTAATTATCTTTCATGTCCTCCGTCAGATACTAATACATATAACATTCTATTACACACTTATTATAAACACTTTCATAGTAAACCAATATTAAATACTACCACTTAAAACTAAATTGATCATTCATTCACACACACACTGACATATATACATAACACCGTATCGTCATGGATGAAAAAAGTTTAAAGAAATCATCTAAGTACATTTATTATATCTATTCAAGATTTTAACACAGAATTTTATAGACATGCAACATACATATAATTAAATCAATAAATACACGAGGTTGAACAATAGCAATCCAAGGATATGTAAGTACATATATTTATAGACGTAATAACAGACAGATTGAAAAGGAAGAAAAATTATATTTTTATTAAAGTTTTCTTATATATAAGTCCTTGAAGAAGTATAGTATACAATATGAGGAGTGAAAGATAAAAAAATTGAAATGGTTAGAAATGAGTTTTTATCTCACATATTAAAACATTTAAGGTAATTGTACGAGTTCTGTCTTGTACTTTCATACGAGCTATATCATACCTATTATCAAATCATCCTTTCTGGTGTCCATGCATTTCACTTCATTTCATTTCTTATACACACATTTCATTTCTTATACACTAATCGTAACTGACACATATTTTGTTCGTCGAAGTACCTATAGAATACATTTCTCCCATTTCTGCGATCATGAGAGAGGTTTTGTCACTGACATAAAGGTGACGGTTTCTTATTCTGTCATTTACTTACTATCCCATTCACTGACTATTTTTCAGTTAATATAGTACATAAATGTTGTTGAACTGGCAGGTATACACATTTGTCGTAAGATTCACAATATATATATATATATATATATATGAACGAGAATTTTT
The DNA here is from genome assembly GCF_964235325.1 of Thermobia domestica. Classification (NCBI taxonomy): domain Eukaryota; kingdom Metazoa; phylum Arthropoda; class Insecta; order Zygentoma; family Lepismatidae; genus Thermobia; species Thermobia domestica. The sequence continues at coordinate 70,518,757 of NC_137457.1, forward strand.
AATTTCAGAAGGATTTTTTGCTTTTGTACCGTGAGCACGATTACTGAGGTGGAAACACTGATCAAGTTTGAGGATTCGGATGGGAGGGATTGAATTGAAGTGTAGTTTTACAGAAGAATTTCGGTTTACTAACTTGAGGGTAGATTTAAGGATACATTAGGGTTAGGACGACCTGCCTTAATCCCATGCTACATGCAGTTAGTGTATTACAGACGATGTTAGTCGTTACATATGATACTTAAAAATATTACAAATATTGAAGAGAATATATAACAGGCGGCGGTATCTTCTAACATTTACATTTTATAATCGTTGGATATTTCGGGACTATAACAGCCAAGAACCATTCGGGGCAGGTACCAAGACTCTTTACACATATTTGTTTATTCAATTCACCATTACACATTTCACTTTAATATAATATTTATATTCCATACATATTTATATCTAAATATATATATACTCAATAATAATTTAAACTTTCAAATAAATAACTCCGACAAAATTAATTTTTAGGTTCTAACACTTTACATAAGATAATCCAAATATATGATGAAACGTATGATAAAACTAGTATTCTCAAGCATTTAATTTAAACTCGCAGACATTTAATTCGCATATCGGGCATGAAAACACAGAATATGTACAAATATATGATTCTAAAAGGAGAACACTACATTTGGGTCCAAAAGAACTAAAACATTGACATTTATGGTTACCAAGAGAAAAAAAAACAGTACAGATGGCTGACTGAAAATTCGTGGGAATTCCGTATGAATAATGAAAAAAGTAAAATTTTATTGTGTACTGAACCAATGTTCACTTTCACAGTGGCTCGAAATATGATAGAGAAACGTTTCCTCAATACTCTACATCAACAAAGACATCCATGAATCTTGTCTCGTCACATCTCATTTGGTAGTTTAGATTCAAATGATATATACTGAAGGGTGTATGTTTGTCATGTTCAAAGCTGGAGGGTGGGAAGGTTAAAGAATAAAAAATCTTGAAGATGATTATAGAGGGCTGATAAAGAATTCAAAGAAAGAAACGAAAAGTTGCCAGCCGAAGGAATCAGCGAGGACACTAAAACTATAAAGATTAGTGGTCGAATTTATCATAAATGATCCACAGCCAAATATATTTCCATATGCCGAAAAAAGTTGGCCTACTAAGTTGTGTGGCCCAAGTGTGTCTCTGAGTGCCCAAGAAGGAGTCCCTGCTTTTTAGGCAACCAGCTCACAAGAATGGTGGATCCCAGTGGAATGATAGACTATTAACTGTTTATGAGGCCAATTTACTCATATACGTCCGGTCCAACACGAAGGTTGGTATTGTCTTTAATTTATAATTTCTAAATAAAGAATAATTATCCGACACCTTAGAAACAGAGAACACCTCTAAGTATGGAAACTAGAATAGGGTCGATAAAATAGAAAACACTCTTACTAAAATTGACCAAATTTGAAAAAATGAAGTAAATAAATTTTGTACTAGTATGTATTTGCCAAATCTCACTAGTAGCTCCCACATCCGTAATTGCGCCAAACTTGTGCTAGTTAATTTCAATCGCAACCTACTTTAAAACTAACGAAACTGAAAATATTTGGAGAGGGTGGATCGACAACTTAGTATAGGATAACGAGGTTCCAGTGTAACAAATTTTCTATAATATTCGATCCTATCCATTTCGTCATTTCTTCTAGCAGTAGTGAACTTAGCCTATTCAGGTGACGTGGAAAAATTCAAAGCTTCAGAGCACTATCGCAAATATAAACGGAAGGCATATTTTTAATTGTGTTAATTCTGCAAACGGTTATTCTCCTGTATGATTATATATTAAAATAAAAAACTATTATAGGACGCCAATCATTACTTGAGAATTAGTATGAATTGATATCAGATTCTTTCAAACAAACCATAGTATATTTCTCTTTACATGTTCGATTTTTTTTGTATGCAGCGAAAATTCAATAACCATAATTGCATGCGGTTATATTTCGGAAAATGTTAAGAGTGCGATCGTTCACTGAAAGGAACAGAAAGAGAGAACAGTTCGGAATGACAAAAAAAGGCACATAGACAAACATCGAGTTAATGTAAAAAGCGAAGTTTACTATTGATTATTTAATTACTGGACTATACAAATGACTGTTCTTTTCAGGAAAGTTAATTTACAAAGTTGATTATCTAGATTTGTATTCATATGGACCAGAACGAATATATACTCATCACTAATTGGAAAAGGAGGGTCATTTTCATTTTGACCAGTTCGTTAAGTATCGGAGTAACAAAAACCTAGCAACGAATAGTTGTCAACTCGCCATGAAATGCCAGTGGTATTACAAAAACACACTTTGGAGTTTTAAACACGTATTGCACTCTGTTATCGGAGCCATAAGGAAGATATTATGTAGTAACGGTATGGAATTACTGATGAATTTTCTTTATGAATCAATGTACTTATAAGGAACGGAACAAAAGAGGTGAAGAATCGATAAGCAGCAATACACTGTCTATAAACAAATAAATCACATTTTCATTCCCACATCGCTATAGTCAAATTACTAAAATTACATGCACACATACATGCTACATTCCAGAAAACCTAAAAAAAAAACAATATTAGTACATATCCCTAGTCATGTTAATCCATATAATTACACTACTGAAATATACGTGAATCAAACTAATCACCAAACTCCACCATCTAAAAAAGGCTCTATAAAGTGAGAAAAAGGAAACGGAATAATCAGATCGCGATGGCCCTTCTATCAACTAAATTATGGTTTCCAATTAATATTAATGAAACCGAAAAATATGTCCCTTTCCTGATGGGCAAGGAACCCGTATGAATTTTGAGTTAGCCAATTATCGTTGAAATCTGTGATCAATTCAGAAGAAAGTGAGAGTCCTTGTTCTAACTTACATGGATATTGAGAAATATAATTTAACTGTAAATAAACCTATAACTACCGCCATGTTACTAATTTTAAAAAATCATATTTACTACATACAAAAACAGAAGCTATATAAGGACAGACCTATCGTAAAATTAGAAGAAAATTTTGAGGATAACGGGAGTTTTCAAGAGAAAACACTTATCTTCAAACTGTATTGGAAAGATCACAAACGGGAATGAATCCTTTCCATCACTAATAAAATTTATGAACATGGCGTCGCTTTGATTGAAGTCCATATCTCACTATTTGTTGACTGTTTTCACTGCAGAATTTTACTGTTGAACACTCCCTTCTGCATCTAAGGACCTAATTTGAGTAATTGGGCCCGCGGTAGCTCAGTGGTAGAGCGTTCACCTCTGGTGCTTGGTGTCTCCGGTTCGATGCCAGCCCCCGCCAAGTGAACTTTGTGGTGGAAAAACACGGCGTGCGTGGGTTTTCTCGGAGTTCCCCCGTTTCCTCCCACTTTTTCATTCCACTATTTCCATTCATTACTCATCATCACCGTCTCTTTTAGCCTAACCAGCATAACGTAAGACTCAAAGATTTCATTTCATTTCATTTTCTATTTGACTAACTTATATATCGTTATCTGACTTCTCGTGCTTTCTACAGAGGAAACTAAAATATCCTGATACGATAGCGTGATAGGATAGGGTAGGGGTAACGTGCTGGACTTGTGAGTCATATAGTTAATAACATATGTTCAAATTCTTTCCAAGTCAAAGTTTTTTTTGAAAATAACTTTGATTAACCGACGAGTGACTTCTAATACTAAATGAGCAATCCTTAAGAAGGTGGAAACAAATTCCTGTATCACGATAGAGACGAATTACGATTTTTGATTTCGAAAGGACAAGGGAATTCGAAACACGTTATTGATCTGCAATATATACCTTTCGTGTTATCGTTTTCAGAAAGAAACACTATATCATTTGTTAGATAAACTTTGGGAAGAACATTCGTTGATGTACTGGTCTTGTGGTAGACTTCAAAATATAAAATGACTGTTATATTCCCCGTCAGGTAGTATTAATGTTTCGTATAAAATAATGGCTGCAAACATATATCTACATGAAACAAAATTGAGACTGGTGTTCGGCTCAGATAAATCTACGGTGATGCCTAAATAATTTCATTTCTACTCGTTTAATTTTATATTTTTCACTGTTCTGGGTATGTTTAAATTAACTTCCTCTTGGCGCGCCGTGTGTTGACACTTAGTTAGAATAAAAGTCTATTTAAGTAATAAATCAAGGTGTATAATCAAGACTGTTACATACTGAATGAGGAAAATAGTTGTAGGAGGTAAATAACCGAATAGGAATCTGTTGGAATGTATATATATAGCTTATCATTGAGGTTTTATTATATTGCGCTATTTAGCCATCACCGTAGATATATCTGTGCCGAACACTAGTCTCAATATAGTTTTAATATAGTACCCATCCCAAAAATTGTCATTGTTTGCACAGTACACTTTTGGGTTGAGGGGGAGTTGAGTAAATAACAATGTTTTGGCATTCAGGATATGAGTGCAATCTGGTTTGGATCTTGGCACCTTAGGTGAAGAGATAGTTTACTATAATGCTTGGAATAATCAGTTCGATGTTTCATAGCTATTTGCATTATCCTTCCTTATTATGTATGCTACAGTTTGTCATCACGTAGATTAAAAGATAAGCATCCCACTCTCAGTTCTAAGAGCATTTCTCTCTCGCCCTCTCTTTCTCCTTCAATCTCCATATACATATATATACAGAGAGCGTGAAAAGCGGAGGAACTTTCGAACTGAGGTTGGCTTTCGTCTCAGAGGATGACGATGTTCAAAACCGCATAGAATTTTGTGACATTTCTGACATGATGGTCTTTGCAAAAACAATATTTATCAAAAGGTCCTATTCTAAGTACTTACATGATTGGAATTGGAAAAAAATTCTATTTCCGATCACCGGCCTTCGATACACACTCCCGATTAGATTCCTCGTTTCACTTCTCTAATAGGTGTCATTGGAATTAATAACTCGATTGTTGGGTATCCCTAACGGACATCGATAATGAGAATGAAAAGAAATATTGGACTGAAGAAAGTAGAATTAAACAATGCCCCTAGAAAACTTACATACACTACATTAGTACAGCAATGCCAACTGGACGAAGGCTGGAAAAGACCGTGAGACACGAGGGTAAATGCTGAGCTGGCTACGACATATAGAAGCATAAAGATAGCGCTTAAACTTCAAGGAACAAAGTAAACAATTGACTTCACAAAACTTCATTGCTTATAATAATAATTAAATAATGGCATTAAAAGTTGTCTTAAAGTTAGGCAAAACTTACAGGAGAGTTAGAATTTCGGGGAGGTAGATCACTACCTCCAAGACGCACCTCTGCCACTATCCAAATTTTAAACGAAAGTATTACACCAAACGTGAATGTACAACGTAGTCTACTCTAGATTCTAATGAAAATGACGTTAACACTCAAATTTTAAACTAATGCATTGCAGCAAAGTTTAATGTAAAAATATTCTACTGTACGTCTTAAGGAAAATAACGATTATAAAATTTACTGAATATCACTAAACAGAAAGGCATATATTACACTAACTTTTAGGATATGAAGTTTAATGTAAAAATATTCTATTGTACGTCTTAAGGAAAATAACTTTTATAAAGATTACTGAATATCACTGAACAGAAAGACATATATTACACTAACTTTTAATATATGCAGAGGCAATTATAAAAGCTTTGCTACAAAAATACCCATACAAACTGTAATGCGATGAGCTCAGAAATACGAAGTAACAACATAGTTTATAAGATTCAATCTACAGAGTATTGTTACTCAAAGAATGGACATATACCATTTTGAAAGTCCAGACTAGACAAGAAATGTGTACGATTTTTTTCGGCTCTTCTCAATTGTGATCTCCAAAGTGAGACGATAGTGTGAATTAGCCTAGTTTCGTCTCAAAATTGAAATGTCAACCCTTGTCTCATTTCCTTTGCTTTGTTGTAGAACGTTCTTGTGGGTAACGTTAAACAAAACCTGAATATTCTTGCCAAATTTCACTTTACTGCTTGTAATGGAATGACCGGATAAGAAACTACAACCTTTTAATCTTCTACGAGATAGTGATTATTATTCCTAAAGATTTGATACTTCAAATATTGAAACGTCTCATTATTCCAATATATAAAGATAATAAACGTGTGTCAGGGCCAACTAATCGCCCCTAAAATTCCGAAATTAAGAAGAAAATATTTGTCGGACCTGGATCCGATCAGAGGATCTTAAGATTGTTGGTCAAGCTCCTTGACCACTACACCGCGTTCACTACGCTGTAAATGGTTCGTCATTAGTGTGTTACGTTAGGTTTCGTTACCTCCATTTAAAAAGGATCTATGTAATTATTCTTAGTTTCAATACGTATTTCAATTTTTATTATTATTATAAAAGTCAATGACATTTGATCTACTTTATATTAACATCTTGAGCTGTTCTTAAGCCTCTGATTCTCAACTTTGTTTCTTCTTCACACTAAACTATAGATATGATAGATTTAATTCTCATACTTCGCATTTTGGTTTCAAATTAGTTGTCATTAGCTGATCAAGAATTAGTCCGTCGTGATATATTTACTCTCCTGACAGAGAGTACTGTAAACATCCTTCAATGTATGAACCTGGTTCATTCAAAAGATTAGATAAATTCGAAATTTGAAGTACTTACTGTAAAACATATCCCATCGAAAAGAGAAAACCTGCAAAATCTTAGTCAATTGCCTTTAAGGATAGTTTATTATAACGTACGATTACAATTGAGGTAATGAAATTTTTGTTTGGAGGGCCCAATATTTTGAACGTACTGTGTACTGTAGATTTTTCAATATATCATTTTTTGGACCATGTAGTAAATTCATTTGTTCTTTACTTAAATCAAAATCTATGACGAAACTTCGTAATCATTTAGTAGGAATTATATTTCGAGGAATAATATCTTTATTTATACATTATTTTAATGAAATCCCTAAATATGTTGATATCAAATAGATGAGTATTGAAATTATACACTTTCATGCTACATAAAAGGATAGGCCAGGAAATAGACAGAAATTTTTGAAATGATCCACCAAATTGATGATTGTCAGAATAATCAATAATTCGCCGCGTCCCTCTGATGTGCAAATATCCTCCCAAAATCCGGGTGCACATTGCTTTTACTGTTTTTCATTCGTTTTATATTTTCAGCCACCAAAACTCTTTGTTTTGAATGGAACTATTTCCGGCTCTCTCGTATTAAGTCGTGTTTCTTTTCACTTTTCAACTTGGGAAAATCATCGAATAAAAACATGTTAGTTTGCTCCAAGGATATTTTAGTTTCCTCAGTAGTAAGCACAAAAAATCAGATAACGATATATAACTTAGTCAAATAGAAAATGAAATGAAATGAAATCTTTGAGTTTTACGTTATGACTGTTAGGCTAAAGGAGACGGTGATGATGAGTAATGAATGAAAATGGTGGAATGAAGAAAGTGGGAGGAAATGGGAGAACTCTGAGAAAACCCACGCACGCCGTGTTTGTCCACAAGAAAGTGCACTTGGCGGGGGCTGGGATCGAACAAGAAACACCAAGCACCAGATATACCAAGCACCAGATATGGACTTCAATCAAAGCGACGTCATGTTCATAAATGTTATTAGTGATGGAAAGGATTCATTCCCGTTTGTGATCTTTTCAATACAGTTTGAAGGTAAGTGTTTTCTCTTGAAAACTCCCGTTATCCTCAAAACTTTCTTGCTACTTTACGATAAGCCTGTCCTTATATAGCTTCTGTTTTTGTATGTAGTAAATATATTTTTTTTAAATTATTAACATGGCGCTAGGCGTAGGTTTATTTACGGTTAAATTACATTTCACAATATCCATGTACATTTGGACAGGGTCACGGTTCTGATGGGATATCCCTCCTTTTTGTAAGGTTTGAAAGTTTTATCAATTTGTTCTATACGAATTTCCCGATCACGAATTTTTTTTCTTAGACTCGCCGTATTTCATTCAAAATAAAGGTGCTTTTACTTTGTTTCTAAAGATCTCTATTTTTTATAATTTATGGAAAAGTATGATATAATGCCCTTAATTGCGTATTCCTATTTTCTCGATCAATTTGAGTATTAACAAGCAAGTGTTTTGAAGGAAAAGCCAATGCTTTTTCTTTAGGGAAACTAGAATAAGTAGAGCTTTAGATGATGGATTGGAATTGTGGCTTCCTAACCCTGTGGTCCGGATTCGATTCTCATTACTCATCATATACTTTAAAATCTTATATTATAAATGCCCAGTCGGATGCTGCTTAATAGAAGATAATCTCCAATAAGGCAATTCAGTGATGATATAATCCTGAAATTAACTGAAGAAAAATGAGTCGAGGAAACGATTGACAGTGGTAATTGTTGCAAGGATTATTATGCGTTAATTTCGGATTTGGCAATATCCGCTAATTTCGTGAATTTTGAAATTGTTGCTTATTGACCTTGTATTCTGCACTTTTCTCTTTGTGTCTGAGTGCTTAAATTTTCAGAAATTTAATTACACAACTCAGGAGTCATGAGTTACATTTACAACCTAGTGGGAAATACGCTTAGTACAGATAAGTTCTCCAACTCTTTTGAGTGTTATCGAATTTTTCATTTTTAATATTTACGAATAAATTACTGATTGCCGGTAGATAGCGTTTTCAAAATACAGTTAACCAATAATGAAATTTCTTCTTTTGTATCAAGTAGTATTACGTATCAATCAGTGGCGGTGCATCCTAAGAGCTCAGGCTCGGTTGGACCCCCAAAAGTATCATTAAGGCTGAATTTTCTTCCCAAATGATCCATTCATACTTTTAATTAATTTGCAGGTAGGATTACAGTTAATATTTTATTAAAACTCAGCGAAAATGTTTATGTTTACATTAAAATGGTTATATTCTACATATATCGTACAAACTATCCGTGTATTATTTGATACACAGATACGTATATTAATTTGAAATAAGTAAGCTTGTTTATATAATAGCTAATTTTAGTCAATGAGAAAATTAACTAAATCCACAAGATGATATTTACTCACTGGCGACTCTGGTGAATATGTGTAATTTTACGTGTGCATCATACAAACAATAAGTACTATGAGTACAAGGATCCAAAGGCTCGTTTTTGTCACTTCTTTAGTCAGTATTTCGAACACCCATGCACTGAAACTCTCTTTCCAATTTGTTTTTTTTAACATGTGGGGGAAAACTTTGTGCTGCTGTTGTAGCTACTAGAAGCTGCGTTAGTTGGATTGCCAATGTCTTGGATATTATAACTCAAAAATTTGTTTGGCTCACCGTAGATGTACATGCTATTAAATAAAGAATGATTGCAATCTTTATTGCTGTTTTAAACCACCAATTCTAAAAGTCCAACTTCGCGTATCTTCCCAAAAATGTAAACCCGGTTCGAACCTCCAAGCCAACTTTCTCAATCGGGAAAAGTTGTGCGCAAGTATTTTAAATATAATAAGACTTGTTGGTAAGTGTAGAAAAAAATAACATATATTGAAGTGCATAATGATACAATATTTCAAATCCATATATGAATGTCAGCACATGCTTGTTGGTTATTTAACTTTCGAACATAAAAGAACATATAATTTTGTAATGAAAACTTTTCCAATGAAAGTAAAAACAGAGAACATAATTCTGGCATCAATAGTAAAGCTAAAAAAGAAAGGAAAAAGGAAACCAAAAAATTTCTTAACGGATAAAATGGCATTGTTTGGAACTTCAGTTAGCTATATATCGCTAAATGAACCTTGTTCTTAGTTGTGCTGTTAGCTCAGTGGTAAACATAGCGACTTAAATCATAATGCCGTGAGATATTTTTGTACGAAATTCTATTTTCCTCTATGTTTGAAAATTGTTTTAAATTACAATTAAATCAGTAACATAGATAAAAATTACAATAAAATAAATCAGTAGCATAGATATCCGTATAATCATTACAAGAAATAAGTAATTATTATGATTATAATGTAATATCTGAAATGTGGAAGTGTAGACACAATGTCTGTATATGATACAAGAATATTAAACACAAGTTGAGAAAATTGTGTAATAGCAACAAATAAGTTGTGTAGTGTACTTATTTGAAGATATTTGCCATACAGAGGTTAATTCTCAATATTCTCGTTACAAGTTATTTACGTTCTTGAAATGTAAAGAGAATATACGGTTATAAACAGAAAATATTCAAACTCGAGTCTTGGTTCCAGACACAAAACTCAGGAACCCCAAAACCATGTAAAGAGAAAATCTACAAACACGAAGTCTTGATTTATACTTTCGGAAGACTGCAGAATACGATTTCTTTCCAAAGGATTTCACTTCAATACTGACCAATTCATTTATATAGGGTCTCTTTCTTTCCGTCTGCGCGCGTATTGTATGTGTGTATGATGTATCATAAATCTAGCATGCCTGGAGTAATTTTAAACAAACATCCTACATATACTATTTAGTCTAAAAGGATACTGTTATGATAAGCTATTGACAATTGGAGACGGAATAAACGCTCAGGTGAGTGAGATTAATGTCAAATCAATAGTTTGGCTTTGTCAAACTATTACAATAGCAATGGCATTTAATGCCAAGCTATTAATGACCGAATATGTTACCTGGATTTTGAAATTACAGGGGCAGTGTCCAAGGCGTTTGACACACAGCTCTAAATATTTTAACGGATGTGTAAGTTATATTACCTCGAAACGAAGGAATCTCTGGAACAACTTTTATGAAAAGTGGAGACATGTTACTTTCAAAATAAGAAAAAATACTATTGTGTATGTCAGATATCCGAATTGATGGATGTCGGGAGGAGAAACATATAAAAATAATGTAAAACGATTCATCGTAGAGTGTTATCCATAGTAGTCTGGGTCCTTGAGATGAATAGTGATGCACTCAATTGCGGTTATATCCAATTTCATCCCCTACTTAATAGGATGAGGAGTTGTGAGATATGACCAATAAAATGTGATAAATTGTTGAAATATTTGTGAAATTGATAGAAATCTTTTGTAATAACTTTGAAATGTAGGTTTTTGCCAATTCTAGATGGGTTTTTGATCGCATCAATTATTTATCTTAAGAAAAAATTACTATTTCAACTAGTGTATGTATCAAGTCAATCTTCAGAATCTTGAAACAAATGTGTAGATGTATGTTTTGTCTTTTGTATGGAATACGAAATGATAAAATAAGAGATGGATTGGGTCGGTGAGTCAAATGGGTCAAAAGTTGTTAGTAGGTCAACAATACGTGACCTATTGCAAAAAAACATTCACCGTCACTCACACTGACCCACCGACCCACTCTGCTCAGAGGTCTGTTTTTGATAATCTAAATATGACCAGAGATGAAGTGGGTCATTTGGTCAGTGGGCCAATATTCTTTAATGGGTCAGTGGGACGTGGGTTGGTAGCAAGTGACCCACCATCCACCGTGACTCATTCTTACCCACCGACCCACCATGATTCACTCTGAGAAACTGACCCAGTCTTCTCATTGCATTGTACACAACTTCTTAACACTGCACAGTGGGCCAGATTCAGAATCTGACTGGAAAAAAAGTAGTTTTGGCAACTACGTCTAATCTACATTCGAACAGCACAGTTGTGTTAAGTAATAAATAAGGTTTCTTGCTGCGTATCAGTAAACACGGATAACAGCATATAGTGGCGGCAGCAGCACTTCAAAATTGATAGTTCATTATCTGTTTTATAGCGCGCTGAATTGGGGTAATATGAACGTAAGGTTTGCGGTTTAATTGCGCATGTGAAAAGGCAGCGAACGATCGCAAAATTAGCTATGAGTAAAGGTATGTATAAGTACTTGCTGTTTGACTAAAGTTTTGATTGATTGGTTTACGTTGCTGTTTTGTAGAAGCATTTCTAGAGAGTCGAAGTATTCACGTATTGAAGAACTGCTATTGGAAATTGAAATTGAGATTTAAAAATGTACGTTCATGTCTGTATTGAGAACTTTCGTCATGATGTAGTTTGATATATGTATTTCAGAATACAGTTGTGATCTACTGCCCGTTCTTGCCCGATTTTTATATTTATCGTCTTTTCAAAGTTAAGTGTAGCGAGCCGGATACGCTCTTCGTGACGTGAAGAACCTGTACGAGGTATTGCGTTCTAAACCATCACTTTATAATTATGATACGAACAGTTATGGAATGTAAATTCTTTCTGTGGATGTTCTTCGCAGTGTGAGAGTGACTTTAAGTACCTTCAAAGTGATTTCGAGAAGCGTTGGAAGCTGTGTAATAGAATGACTGATAAATTTTTATCAAAATAAAATGATTTGTTGGAAAGGACATATTAAGTTCTCTGATAAAGTATTTACTGTTTTCAAAACGATCTCTTGAAGCCAAGAGCATAGGCCTTTGACAAGCAAATTAGGCAGACCTAGTAAACTCTTCGAAGATCCGGAAACAAAGTCGAAGAAAAAACTTGTACAACCACTCGTTACAAAGCATTCTGAGTAAGAGGTGGTGTTGGCTAGCCAATGTTGATTAAGAGCTGCTGGAAAAAGAGATGCCGCGGTTGTATTAGAAGAAATCACTCAAACGACACCTAAGGGAGCAACGAAAATCAAAAAGGCTTATCATTCGCCAAAATTCTCTCAAACACTTATTCTCCGGATGAAGTCGTGGCACTTATTATAGATAACAACTTAACAAAAAGACAGTATGCACATTTGAGACTAGGTGCAAAGGCAAAACATTGTGACATATATCCGTCTTATAAAGTGGTGTGGGAAGCAAAATTAAAGCGTTATCCCAGAGAAAAGAATATTATAGTAACTGACACGTCAGCCGAAGATAATTTACAAGCAATAGTAAATCAGACAATTGAGCGCATCGTGATTTTACATGAAGATTATATTAAACAGTGCATCAAAGATGGAGACACAATGAAATTAGTCTGTGAGTGGGGTTGCGATGGAAGCAGTTGTCATAATATATATAAGCAGAAAGTTCAAACAGAAGATAAATTGAACTAGTGGTTCAGATATTTTTGCTATCCTTCGTTCCCTTACAGTTGTATTCAACATCAGATAGGGAGGTTGACAAAGCAATTTTGTAGCAAAATCCCAAACCATCGTCTCAATAGATTTTGTCGACCCATTAAATTATTGTACCAGAAAAGAGAACTGAACTGTCGAGAAAAGAGGTATGTTCAACGGAAACGCAAATACGTAATTTAAAGCCTACTAATGTACAAATTCAGGAGAAGGAAGTAAATGATATCCCTAAACTTGTGTTCACAATGGTGAATGGGAAGATGTGACACTCTGTTACAAAAACTTCCTCCTCAAACGTACTCCTTGAAGGCACTTAAAGTCACTCTCACACTGCGAAGAACATCCACAGAAAGAATTTACATTCCATAACTGTTCGTATCATAATTATAAAGTGATAGTTTAGAACGCAATACCTCATACAGGTTCTTCACGTCACGAAGAGCGTATCCGGCTCGCTACACCTAACTTTAAAAAGACGATAATTATAAAAATCGGGCAAGAACGGGCAGTAGATCACAACTGTATTCCGAAATACATATATCAAACTACATCATGACGAAAGATCTCAATACAGACATGAACGTACATTTTTAAATCTCAATTTCAATTTCCAATAGCAGTTCTTCAATACGTGAATACTTCGACTCTCTAGAAATGCTTCTACAGAACAGCAACGTAAACCAATCAAACAAACCTTTAGTCAAACAGCAAGTACATATACATACCATAACTCATAGCTTATTTTGCGATCGTTCGTTGCCTTTTCACATGCGCAATTAAACCGCAAACCTTACGTTCATACCACCCCAATTCAGCGCGCTATAAAACAGATAATGAACTATCAATTTTGAAGTGCTGCTGCAGCCACTATATGCTGTTATCCATGTTTACTGATACGCAGCAAGAAACCTTATTTATTACTTAACACAACTGTGCTGTTCGAATGTAGATTAGACGTAGTTGCCAAAACTACTTTTTTTCCAGTCAGATTCTGATTCTGGCCCACTGTGCACTGGTGAGTTTGTCTACGCTTTACTTTCAAGACCTCCATTTTTCTTCTTTTTTCATATGGTTTTAATGACAAAAGACGGTTTTAAGACAATGCTCTTTTGGATTTTGATATTTACAATAGTAACAATAGGAATAGTTCTTACTACTTGGCTTTGAGATCTAGAGTAGCCTGTGAGTTTTACGGGAGCTAACTACTCGTAGAAATTTACTTTATTACAAGTATAACCTCTTTAGTCATTATCGGGTCAGAGTTAAAGACGATTTGTTTTAGTGGGTCGGAGTAGGTCACAATGGTTCAGAGTCTTTATAATAGTTGGTAGTGGTTCAGTGGGTAACGGTGGGTCAATGGGTTACACTTGGTGGTGAGTTAATGTGAGACAGGGTGAGTCGTTGGTACTGCGTCGTGGTTCACGATGTGTCGTGGGTCAGTTTCTTGTGGGTCTAGTTTTCGTTCATCTACGCCATGTCTGGTTAACCTTTCACAGCCAGCTACAAAAGTAATTCTGCCCCTAAGCGTTCTAACTCCTTTACATGGGGTCCAGGTCGTTTGCGGATTTGAGAACGCCTAGACAGATGCAACCCAACTTACACGTAACTCTTCTCGTGACTGACAGCAGTTGGTAGTACTAAGTCAAGCCTGTATGGAAGTAAAATTGTAAGTGGATGACGCACGAAACATTTCTCCATTATGTGATCAAACTCTCTGGTTCCGAGCGTGTTGTCCAATGAACATTATATTTTAATCTCAATATTGATGTGTATGTAATGTATTTTTTCATTATATACTGTATAATCAAAGAAATAAAAACACTGATCACATATGAATTAGAAAATGCTTCAAAGTAGCTAAAATATCAAATCTAGAATAAACTGCTGGAAATAACTTTGTAAATGATTGCCTATATTCAGAGACCTTCTCCATTTCTCTTCATTCCAACATCTTTTTTTTTTTTTTTTTGCTTATCACACTAAGTATACATTGGAATTGAAATTGAAACAAAAAAATCAAAAGCATTCAGCCTAGCTGGGACTCGAACACGGGTCCTCCAAATAGAATTGAATGGGTTAACCTCTCACCCACCACGCCATTTAAACTTCTATTCAAATTAATACCTAGTTAAAATCGTTTCGTGGAAAAATATAAACAAGATACTCAAATATAACAAAAACAAACAAATATAAACAAAATATATGTAAGAAAATTTAATCAACTTGTGTGAGTATCTTAATGACTTTTTCGAGATTTCCTTGATTAAGTTAAAAACAAGTTTTATGTGGACCTTCCCATAACTTGTGGGGCCAGGTCCTTTCGAAGGGGGCCCATTTTGAGACAAAATTTTCTTACTCCATATAGGATATGAACATGAAATTAGAATTGAAACATCAAATAGGAACGCTACATTAAATAAAGAAAACAGCACACAAAAGGGAAATAGAACAAAAATGAATCTCCACCCATTTTAGTAAAAGATGTCTACTATTAGAGGCTCTAGAAATAATATTTGTTCG
Source organism: Thermobia domestica (assembly GCF_964235325.1). Lineage (NCBI taxonomy): Eukaryota > Metazoa > Arthropoda > Insecta > Zygentoma > Lepismatidae > Thermobia > Thermobia domestica. Next base: position 70,534,367 of record NC_137457.1, read on the forward strand.
TATGGCTTTAAGATTTATGAATATTGTCCTCTTAATAATTTCATGTGTGGAATGGGCCCAGGGAGTAACTAACGGAACCGCAGACCTTGGCGTACGGGGGTCCCACAGACTCCTACAGGCCCATAAAAATTAGGAAAAAGTTGGAAAGACGACAGAAATTTCCAAAGGAGGAAATACGACAGAAATAAATTCACATTCTTCTAATGGCATAAACACGTGTAGAAATTGACACTGCTATGTTTACGTTCCATAATTACTAGTTTATTTTCATATGTTCACATGAGTAAATTGAGGCGACAGTATCATGAAGCTGCTTATCATGAGGCTTCTTTATCCTTATAGAAAAACTATCCCTAGTATTTCTGTGCACGCTTTCGTGTAGTGTTTGGAATACGTCAAAAAACATCAGGCGCAAGTGGCGAACAATACTCCGGTTGCGGCGATATACGAAAAATAAATTGTGAAAGCAGGAAACTCCCATTCCAGCTACTTGCGTTCTAATTCCGTCGTAGCAATTATTATTTTTTCTGAATGGGAAACTAATGTTTATGTAATTGGTGTTGTATTTATGTCATGTATTATTATTATTATTATTATTATTATTACTACTACTATTATTGTTATTATTATTATTATTACCACAGAAGGAAAGAAAAAGTAATATAGTCGAACGTACTCATAGAAACAGAAAAGATATAGAGTATGTCAGATGTTTCTTAGGTTTATACATGAACGCAATAATATTATTACGTTTGTGGATTTAACGAGAGACTTATCACTTTATGACAACAAGAAATGGAAGATAAAGATTTGTTACCTGATAGCAGTAATGCACTTTGTTTTGCCTTTCCTTTAAGGTACAAAGGTGAGGTGATATCTTAAAAAGGATCATTTCTGTGAGTAGATGTGTAAGTTAGATCAAAATTTGCTATTTGAGCACAGCTACGAACAGTTCTTTGGAACTAATCTTTGGTCCATACTACAGCAGTAATGACGTGTTTACCTCTTATGTGTTCATCAATTCTTGTCCAAACACGTTACTGGACAGACGGCTATAAATGAAGTTGATACGCATGATGTAATTTTTGCTGTTGACATTTCACCTGTGTTTCAATTCTTAGATCAGAGAAATTGAATATTTTTCATGTTACATCGGAAATATCAGTTTTGTAGATTGTAAAAATTTACTGAATTACTACACCCAGAATCGTCCCCACATTAGGAAACTAACGCTTAAATTACTACTCTAAGACATCACTGTTCTGGGAGAAGGAAGAAATGGAGTTGTAGTGAATTCAGTAATTACACACTTTTGCTACCCTAATAATACTCAAACTTTCTGATTTCAGCCATGATAAAATATTAAAGTATTAGGCAGAAAGAATGATCCAGAAAGGTAAATTTTTAGTAACAACTCATATGTATGGATGCGCTGCTATATGCTCTCGCCTCGGGCCCTGATTTATCATGGCACGGCATTGGGCAGATATTTAAATTGATTGGAATCTGGTGTTTCAGGGCACTGGAATATTTTTATAAGTTAATTTGTTTACGGAACCTTCCTCAGTACCTTGTTTCCTATTTTTACGCGTTTTACTCACTTTTACAGTTTTCCATTAACTCATTAAGAAGGAGGACAAAACCACAGAAACATGGAGGAGAGTAAAAATCAAAAACTCTATTCGCGCGTTCTTCCCTTGCCTGAAGTAAAAGAATAAAATATGGAGAATACGCAACTTTTGGTCTTCCAACGTGTACGTGTTGTCAAATCTGTAAACCAAACCAAACAAAGAGTAATACTACTACACAAAACGCTCAACAAGTTAGCTTATTCATAACATAACTATTGCATGATACGAATAACTCCAGTATATAAACAAATAATTCGTCTTAAATCACCGAAATAAGTGATGTTTTTTTCTGACAAACTGATACTTTAAATGTTGTTAATAGGCAAAGTTCATTGATCTCAGAACTTACTCACTTACTCTCTTATAATCTTTAGGGTAATTCCCGTAGGTATTGAAAGGTGATAATACAGGTGATAATTGATCTATCTAGGTTTGGTGTAGCATGCACGTAAACAAATAAAAAGCCACAGGATGATATTTCCCTCCACCAAGTCCCCTTGAATGGCATATGCTGTTCAGTCAACAAAAAGACGTGAAATCCAATTCAGAAAATTATTAAAATCTAAAATATGTAGCTATGTCTCAACTTCCCAATAATAATAATAATAATAATAATAGTAATAATAATAATAAAAAGAATATCATAATTACAATATCAGTTACGTAAACAAAACCTTCAATTAAGAAAAAATAATACATTTCACACCGGGATTCGAAACCGGATGACTGTAATGACCTCAGACAAAGATAAGAAAGTAAACTTGTAGTTATATTAGATAATCATAACACACACTATTTCTTTTCGAGACGAGACTACCTGAGACTACTTTCACGTCACATTTCAAGACGAGAATGCCCCAAATCTGGTCTCGTGAGCAACACTAGTAAGTATATCCAACATACTACCAGGTTGTGGCTGTTCAGATACACCGTAAACGTGCGTAAGGACATAGTGAACATGGAACTTTCACAGAGCGTCATAAGGGCTTGTTTGCTGTGCGAGCTCAAATTGCTGCTCCGCGGGGCGGAAGATATGACAGACAGTGAGGTTGTCGTGACTACGCGGAGAATGCACCGGTAGGACGGTTTAAGGACGGTGACGAAATAGTCGAAGACGCCGGAATACAAACAGATGTTCAAAATAAAGATCTTCAGGCAAGAATTGAGGCGAAGGCAGACAGGTGAGGAACTGGTACTACAATTCAGTGTGAGTGGAGAAACCATTCGGCACCACCACCATCAACTTGGGAAGCACTGCAAGTTGGGTTGATGGGTCCTACATGATTTGACTTGGGGCCAGGAAGCAACGCGAGCAGACCCCTGTGATTTTTGGTGTCTCGTCTGAGGAAGGAGAAATTTCTGGACAGGATGATGACATGTGATGAGAAGTGGGTCCTGTACGAAGCTCCACGGCGCCGTCATCGTTGGTTAGCATCCAGTGAACCGTTTGAAAAACAGCCCAAGCCAGCACTACACCAGAATAAGATTCTCCTGTGCATTTTGTGAACTGCTCGCGGCATCGTCGATCGGGAACTGCTACCAGCTGGCCAGAGCATCCATGCAATTGTGTACTGTCACTCTCTGGATCCAGCACTACCGAATCGCAGAGGGGTCCTTTTGTTACAAGGCAACGCTAAGCCACACGTGGTTAAGATGACCCATTACAGCATTCTACACCTTGGATGGGAAACACTATTGGTTCCGCCATACTCCACGGACAGTGTACCGTACGATTATCACCTGTTCCATTCCTTGGACAATCACCTTAGAGAACGCCAGTTCAAATCGCTAGTAGAGGTTCAATATGCACTTGATACCTTATTCGCTTCACGTCCCACCAAATTCGACTGCGATGACATCCATAGCCTTCCAGAAAGTTGGCAGAAGGTCGTTGATGCTGACGGAGACTATTTTTGATATTCCAGGTACGTCTTAGGTTACATATCAATGTTAGAAAGTGTGGGTGAAAAGGCGGCGGAACTTTCTTAGTCACTCTTAAAGAAATAATAAAATAATAATAATAATAATAATAATAATAATAATAATAATAATAATAATAATAATAATAATAATAATAATAATAATAATAATGTGTCCTGCCCAAAGGTAGATATTTGACCCGAAGGTCCCTGGGTATTGATTCCAGCTCGTAACAAGTAAGTTTTCTGGTGGGCAAACACCGTGTGCATATACCTTCTCGGTGTTCTCCCATTTCCTCCCACTTTCTTCATTCAACTACTTCAATTATTTATCATCATCACTGTATCTTTTAGCGGTGGTGCATAACGTGGGAGTTAACTAGATATTTCCTTTCAATTTCACTTAATGTGACATTTAACTTGACATAAAAACGCAGAAAGAAAAACGTCAGTCCTAATATTAATTACAATTACAATGCCAATTAATTAATATAGGGTTAAATTAAAATTTTATTACTATTTTAGCTGCAATTAGTCACAATTATCATTCGTTCACCAACTTCGAATTGAATTCTACAACAGAACTCCGTATAGTATTTCAAAACAAGTGAAGGATGTGACGATCCGATACGAGCTGACCGATTGACCCGACACGACCCGTAACCCAAACCGTTTGAGAGAACTATCAGAGGGGTACAATTTACAGTACAATTTATTTTGTATGGTTTAGCATACTTTAAGGCTACCGTATTTTTTGAAAACAGAAAAACGGGACATATTACAAATTAGTAGTAAATATTGCGTTTTGTATTAATAATATCTTTCGAATTTTACTACAGCATCGCACTAATTACACAACGTAAAATAATGTATTAATATAGTCCATACTTAATCAACAGTGCTAAACATTATTTTAGAAGCTAGAAGCTGTTATACAATATAAACGCAATCACTGAACATACTATATTTATGCAAAAATTATATTTTGAATAGTATTACACATACCACCTCACATGCTCTACATGTCTATAAAGAAAAAAAATCCAGATTTATGAAGTTGTTTCCAAATTTGAATGTACTGATTTATTTTTGTAAACCTAAAATGCGAACTAAAAGAAAGCAATTTCCATATTTTTTTCCTGAAGCAGAAAAAAAGTGTTTTGGAGGCTGGCCTAGAACGTCACAAGAATTCCTTGCCACCTCGGGGTATACATTCTTACTATTGGTGATAATATTGCCAGTTAGGAAGATTTAAACTAGGGATGGCCAGACGGATCCGGATCCGAAATTTCGGATCTTGGATCCGGGTCCGGAATTTCGGATCTTGGATCCGGATCCGGATATCCGGTTCCTGGATCCACCCCCGAAATTTCGAAGTTCAGATTCGGACTCCTGTTTTGAATATTTTAGGTCTTAGATTGAGACCCAGAACTAAAATATCCATATGTATAAAATTTACTAGGTGAATTTTAATATAACTCAGTGGGAAGAATATTCAATTTAAATGACAAAAGATTACATCAAAATCTCATTTTTACATTTTTCGGGGTTAGACCATTGTTGAGCAAACCCCATCATTTAGTCTTTAGTATATCTTTAAACGTACTACAAGTATGCCACTTTCATCTCAAGCCAGTAGTTGTATAGATCTGCCTTTTGTTATATATTAATCGAGTTAGGATTAAAATTCGATTGTTTGTGAGACCTATGATAAAAATATTTTCAGAATGAGTTATAACGTTGAAAATCTGCATAGTAATGCTGCATATTTTCTTTGTGCCACATTGGAATTTAATCTAGTCTATCTTAATACAGTCGGCTCTTATGATTAATTCAATGGTCTGAACTCCTGCAGCATTACGCTAAAATCATGGATGACTTTGAATTTTCGTCATCATTTCTATTTTTTTTATTACGAGCAAAATAAATATCATAAGCGGTATTTTACACAATACATATAGACGCAGATCAGTCAGTTGATTGCTTAAAGTTTATAGCAAAGCTGTTACATTTCTAAGACACTGGCGGCCTTAGGACAAAATCCATGGCTTTCCCATAAAATCTTAAATGTCTCTATATAAAAAGGGCAAAGTCCCGAGTGAGTGAGTGACAGATCACAGTACAGGCCAAATCGCTTAAGCTACAAACTTGAAATTTAGACAGTTTTTAGGCTTTGTGACGTAGGATACCACAAAGGAAGGACTTTGGGAAATTCGATGAGGAAGGGGGGAAATGGGATGGAAAGTATTGATGATACTTGACGTTAGATCCTTCAAATTTGGTATTTATGTTTCTCATTGAAAATAATTTGATACTTGTTTAAGTGCTTTTTGATATTTAAATTAGAAGGGGCAGGGAAGATATAGAAAGTAAAACAGCGGGTGGTAATGAAATTTGACTGGTGGTAATGAGACTTGAAATTTGGTATTTGAATTTCTCATTGAAAGTAATTTGACATGTGTCTAAGTGTTTTTTGACGTTTTAGTAAAAAGGAAAAGAAAAGAGATGGAAAGGAAAGAAGGTGGGGATTGTAATTATTATAGTAACATGTCGACATCTAGGAACCTCTGATGGTTAGGAGCATAGCATTTGTTATTTGTACTTTACATTTGAAATAATTAGGTATGTACTTAAGCGTTTTTTGATGTATGTCTTAGAGGGGAAGAAAAGGGGCGGGGAGAAAATACTTTTATATCTCGGAATCCTGGAATGTTAGAGAAATGAAACTTGTTATTTGAACAAAAATTTCTTTATGAAATGAAATCCTTGAGTTTTACGTCCCACGTTTATGCCGGTTAGGCTAAAGGAGACGGTGATTATGAAAAATAAATGAAATGAAGAAAGTGGGAGGAAACGGGAAAACCCCGAGAAAACCCACGAGCATGGTGTTTGTCCGCCACAAAGTCCACACGGCTCGAGCTGGGATCGAACCAGGGACCCCAAACACCCGAGGTGAACGCTCTACCACTGAGCCACCGCAGCCCCTTAAAAATTCGTTATGTTTGCAGGCGTATGATGTGCGAGGCCGTAGACTGAGCAAATGTGTGGGCTGGGGAGCAAGCCCCCATGTACTCGCACTGAAATTCGGTATGTCTCGGGATACCGGAATGTTGTTACATACAATTTGATATTTGAACTGAGATTCGGTATGGTTGTAGGTTTACGAGGTACGAGGTCATAGGCCGATCAAATGAGATATCAGAGTGTCTAAGGGCAAATCCCCAGACATTTCTTTTTAAATTGATTAAGATTAGAGGCTTTTGTGGTGCGAGGCCCTAGTAACGGCGGTCTAGTGGCGAAGCCCCCAACTAGCCGAGGTCTATTAAGTATATAAATGTATTTGCGTGATGACTGGAAATTACATGTATGCCTGAGGACAAAATTGCATAAGTAGCCACGAGAAATGACAATCCTTTAAGATAAAAAATTTAAAAAGCTACCAAAATGTACTCTTGAATGAGTTGTATATTATGTTTGCGCAGGGGCAAATCCAGAACGGACTCCTGGAGCGGGCGGATGGATTCTTAGGGGGCGGTTGGGGATGCTAGCAGTGAAAAATTAGTTAGATGATCTGAAATAACCACAAATTACTACTAACGTACACTAATAATGGTGGCGCTGGGTAGGGGCGAACGACTTTTCGCCCTCCTCCTGCATCCGCCTATGTGTTTACATGAGTGATATAGCTCCTTATACAACCTATGCAGAGTTAATAGTAGTGGATCGCTAATTACAAAGCTACGTGTTACTGTTTGAGGCTCTATATGGTATTTTGTATACACATACAGTACATTAATACATTGATTTTGATACATTAATTGCCATTTAGAACTTCATCTCTACTAGAAACGTATTTTTAAAGAAAGAAAAAAAGTCCATCAAGAGCAAGAAAAGGAAGTTGCCCCTTAATTTAATTTGATCTATATTTTATGGGCTGTTCCATTAGCAATGGCCTAGCCCATCATGACTAGGAAATGGCCTCATTCAGTGACCAAAATAACTCAGAAAGAATTAGAAAAGTAAGCAGCCTGAGTCTAATGAAGAAGCTTGGGCTTGACACTAACGTTTCATCCCAGCATTTGACTAGTGTTACAGAAAACAAAGGACGAACTTCAATCAGGACGACCGCTTTAAAAAAGATTTACTACCGGTCAAGTATTTCCACTAGAATCGAATCTGACAATGAGATTGCTCTCACATAAGTCGACAGTTTTACTCAATCAAATTTGGAGTAATTGTGACTTATTAAGACACGAAAACCAAATATCAACACAATGAAGAGAACGCAAGGCTGTCACACGATCAGATACCAAAAGTGTCTTAAAATCTTATTTTAAGCATAGGAATGAAAGACAATTTGTCAATAATTTCGAATTTTTTTCTGATTCGGAACACCCGAATTTTCTGACACGGAGTTTCGAACCCGAAATTTCGGATCCGGATTTTCGGATCCGGACCCAATATTCGGTTTCTCGAATCCGGATCCAAGATCCGCTTTTTCGGATCCGGATCCAAGATCCGTTTTTTTCAATCCGGATCTAAGATTCGAAATTTCGGATCCGGATCCAAGATTCGTTTTTTCGGATCCGGATCCAAGATCCGTTTTTTCGTATATGGATCCAAGATTCGCTTTTTCGGATCCGGATCCAAGATCCGTTTTTTTCGGATCCGTTTCCAAGATCCGAAATTTCGGATCCGGATCCAAAATCCGTTTTTTCGGATCCAAATACCGGATATCCGTACCCAAGTGGATCCGAATATCCGGATCCAAAAATATCCGGATCTGACCATCCCTAATCTAAACATTGCATGTTGTATCCGGGGAAGAAGCGATGGAATAATAATAAAGATTAGAATGAAATTGTTCCTATAGTATAGTCGGAATCGAAAGCAAAAGGGATAAGTTGATTTTATTATCTTTTCAGAACTTTTGATATGTAATTAATAAAAAACATGACAAGAAGGAAAATTTCTGCACATCGGGACAAATTTTGAGAAACCGGGACTTACGGTAGTCTTTTTTGCATGCGGGGTGTCACTACGGAGACCCTACGTAGCAGAGTTGAAACAAAACCTCGTAAAAAGGTTGCCAACTCAGGAAAACAAAATTACCGGCAAACCCTCAAATTTCTCTGTACAAATGAGAAGCTGAAGTCTTTATTGATCGTTATTGTATTTACCAGCAATTGCCACTTCTTTAAAATTAACGAAACAGATTAATAATACTGGATATTAATCTTTACGTAACAATTGTTGATTCATGAAATGAAATTTGCTCTACAAACTTACACTTCAAACAAACGAAATTGCTTTAAAAAGTCATTTTCTACACCCAATAAATGTATAAAATTCTTTTATCAAAATTTTAAGAAAATCTAACAAGCAACGGACGCGATATCGAGACTCGAATTGCGCAATAAGAGTTACATATACTGAAAGAGCATCAGGTAGTTAGTAAGTTACCAAATTATTAGCTGCAGTCCGCCAGTAGGGAAAAAGTTATGGGACTGTAAATTTCAGAGCCGGACGTACGGAAACCACACAAAACTTAGCATTTGACTTGTTCCTCTTTGTATTGACAAGAGATAATGAACTCTAACGTATTCCTATCACAGAACATAATGTTCGACATAAGAAAATCTGTATTAGAAGAATTGTCTGTGTTGCCATCCATAGAAATTACAGTGTTGAACGAATAAGAATACCTCAAAAAGCTTCCAAGCAAATAGTACATGATGGGGACTTGCGTTGCACAATACGAGCTATAAAGTATGTTCTGAAAGACCATCAATCATGAAGTGACCACGCTACAGTCCGCCAGTAGGGCAAAATTAAGGGGCTGCAAAATGAACATGAGAGACTATGGCAAACAGAAGGAATAACCTGTTTGTGTGTGCAAGAGCAAATGGTATTTGTTTGGGAAGGGGAGATAGCTATGTAAATGACAGTGTTAAGCCACACAATTGATATGAAGAGCAGAAAGTATCGAGTGATTCAAACAAAAACAGTTAGTACAATATGCACATCGGACGATAGCCAGCGGCGCGCAGTGATAACACATTTCTGTGGTAAGGGAGTCAAAACAGTACTGAATTGGTGTCTGGAATGCTTTCAGATATAAAGGTATCCCGCTTTATAGAAAGCAAAGCGAATCTTGTTGCGGAACAGGGGAGAGCAGAATTGGTACAGCGTGAACGACTGGAAAAGCAGGAAACTGTCACGGTGCACTTCTGTTTAAATAATATTCTGTAATGTTAATACAAGTATATTATAACTACTTTGATTTTTACAAACTAAATAACGTATTACATAAAACGTAATTCCGTGCGAACCACGAAAACATGATTTCATAAAACACCGTTGTGTTCAGTCTTTCATTCGCTGCAAACCAAGCTTTTCGCGGTATTCTTATTCGGGCAACACTGTAATTTCTATGGATGGAAACACTGACAATTCTTCTATTTGGTCTAGGAATTAATTCGTGCGGCTGGACAAGAGATGGCGCAACGAACGGAGCGTCCCACAATTCCGTGTATCCACACATGTGTTGCAAACCCCTGTCATCGCGTATCGTTCGTAGTATAGGGCAGTGGATTAAAGCGTCAATAACACCAGTTTGTAGTTAAGTGAACATGGCGCAATTTGTGCCTGATAAAGTGTTTTTGCGGGGTGTCCTGCTGCATTACTTTAACATGCAGAAAAGTGCGACTAAAGTCATCGTATTTTGGTGGAAGTGTATGGTGACCATGCTCTAGCTGAGCGAACGTGTCAGAAGTGGTTTGCACGGTTTAGAAGTGGTGATTTCGGCTTGGCAGACCAAGAGCGAGCTGGACAGCCAAAAAAATTTCAAGACGAAGAATTGACAGCATTGCTCGAGCAGGATTCGTGTCAAACGCAGGAACAACTTGCAGCAGCATTAGGCGTTGAGCAAACAACAGTCTCCAAACGCTTGAAAGCCATGGGAATGATTCAAAAGATGTCACATTGGGTTCCACATGAATTGAAAGACAGAGACGTTGAAAGACGAAAAACCATTTGCGAATTGCTGCTTCAACGACAGAGCAGAAAGGGGTTTCTGCATCGAATTATTACGGGTGATGAGAAGTGGATCCATTACGAGAACCCTAAACGAAAAAAGGCCTGGGTGAATCCAGGTGAACCAGGTCCATCACAACCAAAACGAGATATTCACTGTGCAAAGGTTATGCTGTGCATATGGTGGGATATGAAAGGTGTGGTGTACTATGAGCTGCTGCAACCGGGTGAAACTATGAATGGAGAACGTTATCGACGACAATTAATGCGTTTGAAGCAAGCTCTGGCCAGAACACGACCAGAATGGGAGAACAGACATGATAAACTTATTGTTCAACATGATAACGCTCGGCCACATGTCGCAAAACCGGTCAAAACCTATTTAGAAAATGTCGGATGGGAAGTTTTACCCCACCCGCCGTATTTACCAGACGTTGCTCCTTCGGACTACTACTTGTTCGATTGCATGAACAACGATTTGATTGGACAGCGGTTTACTTCTTCAGAAGATATCGAAACATTGGTCTCTGACTGGATCGCTTCCAAGGATGAGGACTTCTTTCGCCACGGAATCCGTACATTGCCTGACAGATGGTCGAAAGTGGTGGCTAGCGATGGACAATATTTTTCTTAAGGTATTTATGTATTTTGTGTTTGTACTACAGCTTCAATGTGTGCGTACCAAGAGCACGAATTAATTCCTAGACCAAATAATACAGATTTTCTCATGTCAAACATCATGTTCTGTGATGGGAATACGTTAGAGTTCATTATCTCTTGTCAATACAAAGAGGAAGAAGCCAAATGCTAAGTTTTGTGTAGTTTTCGTACGCCAGGCTCTGAACTTTACAGTCCCACAACTTTTTCCCTACTGGCGGACTGCAGCTAATAATTTGGTAACTTACTAACTACCTGATGCTCTTTCAGTAAATGTAACTCTTATTGCGCAATTCGAGTCTCGATATCGCGCCTCTTGCTTGTAAGTGTTATAAAAATTCTTATGTTAAATAAATAAAAAACTGCCATAGATTAAAAAATATCGATAATACATAATACAACGGAAATTTGCGTTTGTAAAGGCACTGTTGAAAAATTTCGATGTTGAATGTTATATTCTGGATTGCAAATTCCAAAATACCGGTCTGAAGGGGGCTAATAAGAAGTTTGTACCGGTCACCGGCCTTATTCAAAATCACAGCAATATTCCCGGCCAGGCCGGTGAAATAGAGGCCAGTTAGCGACCCTACTCGTAAATCAGAATGCTGAATGCACCAAAATACTTCACCATGCATTCTATAGTTTCTGCAAAATGAGTTTAATGAAGATGTTCAAATAAATCAAGATATTGTGTTATAATTTTCCCTTTAACAGTATACTTTGTGAATTTGTTATATCTTTTAGTTATCAATTTCCTGTACGAGATGAGAATAACGGTTTCTGCGCAAGTTAAAAAGAAAAAAAATGCATTTTTCTATTAAGGATTCAGCTCACGTAAGAAATAATGAATAAGTGTAATAATAAGAGCCGAGGAGTGATAAACTAATTCAGCAATAATGATTGTAAGTATAAATTTAAATATAAAAACAAAAACAAAAAACATTTAATTCTATCATCGTTAAGATAAGATCAATGTAGTGAATCACACGATAGTGTGAACACACCAATCGACACAATAGTGTGTACAAAGTCTTGTTAGAAAAATACTCCATAGTATGTGACACATTTTTTTAGTCTTTCTACCATTTAGACAGTCCCCCACATTGTTTTCGTTCTGGCGGCACCCCTAATTGTGTACAAACGAAAATTCGCCCGCACCTTTCTGTACAAACGTTGTGCAAACGACTACGACTATTTGTGATTGAATTGGACATGGTGGAGGGCTACTATTTAAACAGCCCCCAATTTTTTCGTTCTGGCGGTTCATTTTATTGTGTAGGAACGAAAATGTTGCCTGCACATTTCTGTACAAACGATGTACAAACGACTACGATGGTTTGTGGTCGAATTTGACACTTTGTGGGCTACCATTTGGATAACCCCCGCTTTGTTTTCGTTTTGGCGGCGCTCCTAATTGCGTAAAACGAAAATTTCGCCGGCACATTTCTGTACAAACGATGTATAAACGAGTCCATTTCCGATTGAGTCGTGAAAGGTGAGGGGACTGTCTAAATGGACGTGAAAAGCAGTACTGCAAAAATACATGTAATTCATATTGGGCACGATAGGAGGTTATGTTCATGTTAGATTTTCCAGGGCGGGGGAATTGAATAAACGATGGCTGAATATAGCACTGTAAAAATTCTAGTAATTAAGATTGTCCACGCACTGGAAATGCCCTAGAGGAAATTTCCGAGCTCTAGTCCCAAAAGCCACATCTATAATTATCACTGACTGCCATTTCAATAATTGGTTTTATGGTCTTATGTCCGTGTTACCATCCTTTCCTTTCCCCTCCAGCTGGATACTTGATACTTTTTGTATTCCAAATTTTTGTGCTAGTTTTGTGCCGAAACCTTGAGTTTTGTACTCTCATCGGTTTCGAGTTAGTTAACTATTTAAGTTTAGGATTCCCTTTCTGCATCGAGGTGAGACGTAGACTCCAAGATTACGATGAAATCCAAACACAGTAATCGTCCAAATTTTGTAAGCTCTATAGTGATCAACGTTGAAATCGGTATGACCCATTTCTACCACTTCCAGTTGGCGAATCACCTCCACTAAGGAACTCCCTCGAGAGGAGCTCCTTAAATTAAAAAGAAATCGCATTCGTCCAACGTTATCGTGTGAAGTAACGGTCGCTCGTATGTACGTACTAATATCGATAACTTCCACTACGCGATCCCAATTAATACATCATATACCCCCGCCACACACACTCACTAGCATATATACACACAAAAGTATACGTGGTAGATTCCACACGCTTACGCCGGAAACTAGAAACACACTAACAGACAGACAGACAGAGAGAGAGGGAGAAAGGAGAGAGAGAGAGAGAGAGAGAGAGAGAGAGAGAATCTTGTTGTAACTTTATACTGAATATTACTCACAAAATCAGTTTAAAAAAAGGAAAAAAAGGTTGTGAATGAAACTTTCAAAGATTGATACCACAGCTGCGTGTAACACATGAAATTGTTCCATAATGATTGATTCGTCATATGATGTATATGGGTTTCACATTGAAACTTACATGAAATTTATTTCTCAAATTTTTTAAAATAGAAGTCGGTGGGCATTATGGGAACAGTGGTAGAGAATTCACCTAGAATATGCTTATGTTGTGTGGGACAACAAGGTCGGCAACATACAGTAAGTATAAGAGAGGAGACAGTGACGAACCTTGGAGAACGCCAGATTGTAGGAAGATCGGATGAGAAAGTGTTACGTTAATAGAGATATATGCTAGCCTCCCTAATAAGAAGGAATGTATGAACCTGATATATGAAGATGGTAGTAGATAGTTATGGACTTTGTAAAGTAAACCAGGATGCCAAACTTTGTCGAAAGCTTTCTCTAGATCAAAGGCTACCAGACAAGAAGGAAAACCTGTGTTGTATTGATTATAAATAGCCGTGGATAGTCTTAATAGTTGATCCATGGTACTAAAATGAGGTCGAAAACCGGCTTGGTGAATAGGAAGTAGGTTATGAGTTGCAAGGTGAGCGTGCATGCGGCGGACTAGAATTCGTTCCAAAATTTTACAGAGGCAACTGGTGAGGTGAATAGAGCGATAAGACTGGACGTCAGACGGAGGTTTTTTAGGTTTCGGAAACAGAAGAAGTTTTGAGTATTTCCACTCGATTGGAAAAATTCCAGTTCGGAGGATGAAAGTATATATGGTGCTGAGAAACAGAAGAAAAGAAGGTGAAGCTTGCCTGATGAGAACATACGTAACAGAATCAAATCCTGGGGCAGTGTTGCGTTTACGGAATAATGTTTGGAATATCGCCTGGTTGAATCGGAGTGGTAAGTTGATTATTGGGTTCCAAAGAATGGTTGATAGATGGGCGCAGAAAAGCAGAAGATGGATCTGTAAGTCGATTTATTGACTTTTGTAGGCGTTGCGGTGTATGCCAACCTGAGAGAGGTGTAAAAATATCTTGAAAGAAAGAAGCAAACGTATTAGTTTTATCCATATCAGTGGTGACTGCCTGATTATTTTGAACAATGGGGTATGGTGTGCGGGAAACTGTCCCTGTGAGTTGATGGAATTTGCGCCAATATTTACTAGGGTGTGATTCACTTGCAAGTGTGTTACAAGTTTGAATCCAATGGCGCTTCTTATATGCAACAATATAGTTATGTGTAATCCGAAGATATTGGCGATGAAGCCGAAGCGCTTCAAGATTTTCTGTAGTGAGATACTCGCGATGTGCTCTACGAGAAGCGGATATGAAAGGTAAATACTGAGGAGGCAATTTTGGTTTATGCAATTGTATTTCTGTTGTAGGAATAGAACGTTGTGCTGCTTCTTGAATAGATTCAGTAAGATTAGCAATTGTGTGATCAAGATCGTATTGTGTTGTAGGCATGAGCAATTTATTAACAGCAGTGTCCAGATCGGAGCGATATTGTTCCCAATTAGCGCGTTTGTAGCAGAATACCTTCTTAGGAGGTAGTTGAGATTGAGAGCGAGGAGAGCAGTGAAGTGTAAATTTGATAGGCACATGATCACTACCAATTGAATCAAGCACATTGATATGAATACTCTGTGAGAGAGATGTAGATGTGATGATAACATCAGGAGTAGTATTGCTGACAGGGCGTGTAGGCTTCGGTAGAACATGGTCTGTTTCAGTTTGCAGAAAGTCGAGAAAGTTATTTTTGTCACGCTGTGACCGGCTATGAAAGTTTAGATCTGCCATAATAATATAGTGCCTAAAGCTAGAATCGATATATCGAAAGAAGTCGTAGTTGAGTGCTTTACCTGGACGAAAATATATGGTAACAAAGGTGACAGTGCGGCCTCGAAAATAAATAGTCGTGACATTATGCTCAGGTAGGTGCAGTGTGAGCGTTAATGGAACCGTGACTTCCCGATAAGGAAGGTGTTGGCTAACACCTATAGCTGTTCCTCCATAGACTCGTGGACCAGATGGAGCATCATGTCAGAGTAAGTGATATTTTGAAAAGTAACAGTTGAGATGTGGTGCGAGGTACGTTTCGTTAAGTGCAAAGGCTGCAATTTGTTCTTCTTCAAGAAGCTGTGTAAAGAGTACGTGGTGTGTTAAAACTGATCGAATGTTAAGGAAAGGTAAACTATAAGCCGTATACAAGTGTTTGTAGCAGTACCCATGTTAAACGTAGATTTCTATTGGTTGAATTTGAAAGTGAACTGTAGGTCCGGAATAGGTAGCATGAAGTTGTAAGTTAAACAGTAATTTGGCTGCGTATATGATCTGGTTCAGGATGTGGTTGCGATCAAAAGGATGAATATTTTGTAAAGAAATAGTAAGGAATCGTAATAGGTCTTCAACGGTTATTGGATGACGTAACGAATTTGCTGGCGGAGTTGGTGTGTCAACGGAACGTATCGGTACAACAAGCTCTGGCTTAGCGGGGTCGGGTTTAGGCTTAGCTTTACACTTGTAGCTCTAAGTAGGATGTCTTTCAGAACATCGGTCACAGTGTGGTGGTTCTTTAAGATTTGGACAGGTTTTTGTAGAATGTTCAAGTGAACAATAGCCACATTTGATGGTATTTGGACACTCAGATGTTGGATGAGAATTGTATTGTTGACATTTCTCGCATCTAACAGGTAGAGGTGCCGGTGTGCGAGATGGTTCAACTTTGTAGCGACGCCGGTATAGGTATGCACCGTTGAGTAGAAGTTGGTCGATCAACTGTTGTTGATCAGTAAGAACACGGACTAAGTACGTTGGACCCTGGTTGTTCTTAATACGTATACAACGTTTGACAGGTAGTCCTTCTTGATGCAATTCAGAGTAAATTTCATCATCGGTGAAGTCAGGTTCTACGCCACGAATGACAACAGATAGCATTGGAGGACGCCGTGGTGGAGGTGGTGTTTTCCGTCCGCTCGAACTTAAAGTGGATATCTTTGCTTTTTCTACAAAAATTTCGTAAGTGGCTTTGTTCCGGACGTGTGTGGCGAAGTTTGGATTGGTCGATTTGAGAATGTTGCTTCGACGTGTCTTGATTATTTCTCGTATTTCTGGACGAGGAACGTACTTTACTAGTTGTTGAAATACAGCACGTACTGAGTCGTATTTTGTATCATAATCGCTTAACAAGAAGTTATAAATTGTTTCTTGGTGTGACATTGATTGATGTTCAGAAGAAATGGATGCCCAATCCATATTAGTGATGACACTTTTATCAGCAATAGGATCTGCGATGGGAGTAAGTCGTTGTTTCTTAGGGTCTAATGTTTGCTCACCATCGGAAAGAGATCTCGAACGAATTCGTTGTACATTGGTTACACATGATGCATAACTTGTAGGAACAGTTGTGGTAGATTGTACTAGACGGTTAGTACCAGTAACAATTCGCGGTTGCGTTTTTTGCCGACCATGTGGGTCAATATTTAACGGAGACGTGTGAACAAGATTCGATTGTCCGCAAGCAGTGCCTGAGTCCGCCATAAGGATGAGGAGTACTAGGGCCGAAGCCCAAACGAATATGAAAGAAGATGAAAAGATTATTAGATGAAATTCAAAAAACAAGGAACCCTTCGAAAGTGACAACTTTCGTCAATCCTCTAAGTGTAGTATTTGTGTTTTGCTCACAGGTACGTGTTGCAATACCTGGTACTCGCTGACACAATAACAGACACAAGAGAGGCTAGGTTTCTTGGTAAGGTATGATAGCTACATTTTTTTTTTTTTGTTAAGGTTACAGGGTTAGGGGATTGGTACTTTAAACTTTATTCATCTATTTTCATTTCAAAAGGTATGCTGGTAGAGTGTCTCCTAACCCTAGCCATTAGAGGGTTACGCCCTCTCTTTGGCACAGAATTGACGACACTGGTGGGTTTTTAGCATATAAGATGGTCTAAGTGCAGTTTTATAAACGAATAGTGCTGAAAGTAACAATAAACAAAACAATAAGTGAGTGAATAAATTTAAATGTGCAGATAAGTAAACAAAATAAATATATAATTATAGAATTGGTGCAGGTAGAAAAACAGAATGGAACTTTGGCATGAAAGCAGTGCGTTGAATTGTTATGAAATAAACATGATAGTATAAAATGAAATGCAGTGCGTACACGCCACAATCACAAACATCGTGTTAGATACACGAATGCATGTTAGTTCTTCTGTCTCGGGGCGACTCGAGACTGATGGAAACACGGGGAAAGCCCAAAGTTAGTAGTGAATTGAGACAGTGCTAAAATGGAAACAAATGATGAAGATGATCTGGTAGAAGATATATATGAAATATGTCGTGGTCTTCAGCTGTAGGATGTATAGATTTTAGGTATAGCGTGAGGAGAACGTTTAACGGTGTATGCAGATATTTATGCGGTGCATCGGTTTCAGCATCAGCTTGTAAAGTATCTAGGAGTAATGGGTGGGAGACCGGTAGGCGAGAGAGTATATGTTTCAAACGGAGGTCTGCAAGATGTTGAATAAGGTGAGGAAAGTTGATGTGTTCGTATGTCATGAAGTTCGGGTATGGTAATTTTATGCGGTACGCAAGTCTAATAGCATGGCGTTCTAGTATCGATAATCGGTCGTAAAACTTTGTTGGAGCATTGCACCAAGCAATATGGCCAAATGTTAAAATGGGCCTGAGGAACATTTTGTATGTGTTGATTAAGAGAGGTGCGTTTAAACCCCAAGAAGTTCCTGTTAGACGCCGTAGGAGATTGAGCCGCAGAGTGGCCTTTTGTGTTATTTTCTCTAAGTGAGCTTTCCAATTTAATTTAGAGTCGAAAACAACCCCGAGATATGTAGCTGTAGGTGTTGGTCGAAGTGGATGGCCTTGTAGAGATATATTAAGGTTGTGAGGGTTTCGTTGAACCTTGGAGCGGCGGTTAGGAGGTAGAAATACCAGTGCTTGTGTTTTGGCGGCATTTAAAGTTAGTCGCCAAGTGGTGCACCATTGCATAAAATTATTTAGAGTTGATTGCAAGGTTATGTTGATCTGTTGCATGGTCTTGCCCAGAGCTAAGAATGCCGTATCATCTGCATATTGAAATAAGTACACATTCTGTGTAGGTGGTGGTATATCGGAGGCGTACAGTATATAGAGAAGTGGGCTGAGTGCAGAACCCTGTGGAACTCCGGAGTATGGAAAAATAGGACGGGAGATGGCAGATCCTATGTAAACATATCCGATTCTATTAGTTAAGAAGGTATATATAAAACGTAAGTAACTGATCGGAAGGTTAAGTTTCTGCAACTTTCGTATGAGCCCATAGTGCCAAACTTTGTCAAATGCTTTTTCCAGATCCATTAAGACGAGACATGATGGGAGACCTTTGTTATATTGATTGGTGATAATTGTCGAAAGACGAAGTAACTGGTCATTAATAGAAAATGACGGTCGAAAGCCTGCTTGATGTGTAGGTAATAAGTTATGTTCTTGGATATATATATGAAGCCTTTGTACCAGGACTTTTTCGAACAGTTTACTAAAGACTGATGTGAGCTGGATAGGGCGATAAGACGTTACATCATGTGCCGGTTTATGAGGTTTGAGAAACATGCAGATTTTGGATACTTTCCAATCGACAGGATAAAAGCCGGTACGGAGAATAAAGTTGAATACTGCAACAAGTAACGTAAGCAAAGAAAGCGGAGCCTCTTTCAGTAGTCGGTAGGAAATATGATCAATGCCTGGTGCAGTATTGCGTTTCTTATGGAGAGCACGTTGAAGTTCGTGAGTAGTGATTGGTGATGTAAGAGGGGCTTCCTCATCGATTGTGTGTAAAAGTGACGGCTGTAGAGCAGGAATAGTAGCCAAGTCTATACGGTTACGTGAATGAGGAGATACTTCAGGTGTAAAAACTGTCTGCAATTGCGTTGCAAAAGCGTTGGCCTTATCTAGGTCAGTAAACAGAGAAGCACTATTGTCCAAAAGTGGATACGAAATTTTAGTATTTCTGCCTGTGAGTCTATGGAAAGATTTCCAATACCGGCTTGGAGATGCTTCATCGTTTAATTTATTACAGGCGCTGATCCAGCTTCGACGTTTATATGCTATGAGATAATTAGTTACTGTGCGATGCCATTGCCGGTGATGGCGAAGACATTCCTCGTTTCCGGTTTGTTTGTATTCTCGGAAATGCTGGCGTGATTTTTGTACTAAAGACAGATATTGAGGAGGCAATTTAGGTTTAGAAGGATAAAATTTCTCCTCAGGGATGGTTTGTTGAGCACTGGTATGTACGATGTTTGTAATTTGGTTGACTGTGCAATACATTTCGTCTTCAGTAGTTGGTGGATGAAGGGTTGAGACCTGGGTATGTATGAACTGTCTAAATTTAGGCCAGTCGGCTTTATCATAACGGGGAATAAAGTGAGGTTGTAACTGCTTTACAGAGGACCGACCCTTGTTAATGGACAGTTTAATCGGACAATGATCACTTCCGATCGTATCGAGAATCTGCAATTCACAGTCATTTACAAACGATAAAGAAGTTATTACCACATCTGGAGTTGTTTGACTGGCTGGTCGAGTGGGACCAGGAAGGTTGTGAATATAAAGTTGTAGAGTGGTTGAAATAAATTCCGTAAATCGTTCTCTTTCCCTGGCACTTCTGCTATGAATGTTTACGTCGGCCATGATAATTATGTTTTTAAAATTACGGGCTATATAATCGAAAAAAGAAAATGGTATTGGATGCCCAGGGCGGATATATATAGTGGCTACATTTACTGTGAGAGAAGGATAGTATATAGAGTAGAAGAGATGTTCAGGTAGCTGTGTAAATGCCGGAGGATTATATTGCCGATAAGGAAGTTTTGGAGAAAAGCCAATCAGTACTCCTCCTTGAGCGCGCGCATGTGCATCATGGTAATCGCATCGATGAATTTGATACCCTAAAAGTCGCGCAGTAAAGGTTGGTTTTAAAGCTGTTTCATTGAGAGCTACAATATCAACTCTCTCTTCTAGCAGTAGAGGCTCTAGAAGTACTTTGTGTTGATGAAAAGATCGAATGTTTACAAAGAGTAAAGTCAAGCCATTATGTATACTGCCATGTTGGTTTCAAACTGCTGTTTCTAGAGGTGCGATGTGGAAGTGGACAAAATTGCCTGAATATGTAGCTGTAAAGTTTAAGTTAAACAAAGATTTAGCTGTTGAAATGGCAACCCGAAGAATGTGCTCGCGTTGGAATGGAAAAACATTTTGGAGTACTATGGTGATGTAACGAAGGAGATCTTCGACAGTGAGAGGCTGAGCGAGAGACTGAGTAGGTGGTGTGGATTTGTCAAAGCTTTGTACCGGTACTGTGAGTTCTGGACGTTCAGGTTGAGCTTGTGGTTTACCCTTACAACGATAACTGTAAGTTGGATGATTTTCGTTACACGCAGAGCAAGTTGGTGGTTGCTGCTGATTTTTACAAGACTTGGTTTCATGAGGTCCACTACAGTACCCGCATTTAGATGTGTTTGGACATTGGTGTGTAAAGTGAGAATTATAGGTTTGACATTTCTCACACCGGATTGGTAGAGGCCCTGTTGTCTTGGAAGGTTCAACACGATGGAGTTTCTTATAGATAGGAGCTCCATGTGATAATAGATAATCTAACGAAGTTTGATTTTGAGATAGAACGCGCACCATGTATGTGGGGCCATTGTTATTTTTAATGCGAATGCACTTGTTAACGTCGATTCCCTCTTGTTTGAGTTCCTCAAGAACCTCGTCATCGCTTATTTCGGGTATCACTCCTCTGATAACGACAGAAAACATGGGTGGTTTTCGAGGAGGTGGTGGTTGTTTGATTTTCCTATCAGTTTGTTTTGTTAATTTCGCAGTTTTGCCAAAGATCTCATAAGATGCCTTATTTCGGAGTGTTGTACCGAAATTCGGGTCCTTAGAACGAATGATAAATCCATTCCGAGTTTTAACAATAGTTTCCATGCTGGCTCGTGGTAAGTACTTGATGATTTGTAGAAACACCATCTTAGGATGGGTGTATTTTGTGTCGAAATCAGTAAGTAGAAATGAAAAGATTGGTTCTTTGGTGTTGTACAGATTAGAAGAAGAAGCGGTAGCAGTGTCCATTGCAGAGTCCAAGTTGGTAGTCAGAACAGGAGACCGAGATCTATCGCGAGGCCGTTTACTGGAGTGTGCCGAGTCACCAGAATCAGTACGATCTCTGGGTCTAGTTATTCGTAAACTGGTTTGACTACCCCATGAGAGGTGCCTGGTACGACCGGAGCGAGACACATTGTCACGGTCTACTGTAGCAGAGCCAGGAGCCGGTGGCCCCACATACGGGGGTAGGTTCTTGTGCATTGGTCCAAGGACCAGCACTATCTGTCCGTGTGATTTAACTACAGCGAGAAGTGAAGTGAAGTGAAGCGAAGCGAAAAGAAGAACGACGAATGATAATGATGAAATCCCAAAAATACAAGCGACCCTCCGAAAGTGTCAACTTTCGTCAATCCCCTAAATAGCGTATGTCTGTGGTGCTCACAAGTGCGTATGCTACACCTGATCCTCGCTAACAGATTAACAGCTATAAGAGAGGCTAGGTTCTGCTCAAAGGTAAAGATGTGTAATGATGATAGCTACACGTACCGCGATAACTCATATAGCAACAAATATTTAATAATACTATGGATATTTATAAGTATATAGGCATGTAAATACTCAAAGTCAAAGTATTTTAACACCAGCATGTCAGCAAAATACAAATTAAGTGTTTAAGTTATTTTTATTCACATTCAGTTACAAACTGCAAGATTTGTAACGTAAAAGTACAAGCATGTTGATATATTTAAGTATCGCCATCTTTTGCCAACAATTGAACCAACATTTTCTTCTCCTAAATTGAATAAAGAAATATGTTATAGCTTTGTGCAAAAACTGTACGTGATAGGTACAGTCTTCATTTTCGGAAAGAGCGTATCAAAATTATTAAGAAACAGCTATTACCTTCCAGACAACCAAACCCATGCTGACCAGTGTTTTTAAATTAATAGGCGAAAGATCTTATCATTGTAAGAATATATACTTGATGCCAAATTTAAAAATTTTAGTTAGTGTGAAAGAAGTTCATGTTCCTAATTTAATACTAGCTTAGTATCTACTTATATCGTGATGGTATACAAATGTGTCATTGATTTTCCCTTAAGAGATTTCCTAAGTTTAAATTTAGATGAAAATGACTGAGATTATCAAATGCTAAAAACAAGATGAATAATTAAATTTTATATATTTGAGCACTTCAGTATTTGTGCATATCAGGTGTTTTCATAAACAGATCATAGACATTAGACTTAATAAGCTATTAACACAATATACTTAGCATAAAAACTAAACAGTGTCTTATATATATATATATATATATATATATATAATATACGTATAGGAAATATTATATACATACAAGTCTATATAATATATGACATAAAAGTATACAGTGAATATATAATAAACAATTACAATATGAAACAGTTTTATCTTTGCATTCAAAATCCATTCAAAATCTCGATAAACTGATAGTGAAATAAGTGAGTGACTTGTAGTGTTCCGGAATATCTATCTTGAACTTTGAGCCCTATGGATTCATTTACTTTCAAATTCTCCCTTCCCTCTACTCTGTACGAAATATTTCCGTTTGTGACGTTATTTCTTTTTCAGACCAATATTGAACACTTTCTTTTATAACAAATATTGAATGTACCTCCAAGAAAGTTCTATCAGCTCCTTTTGGCGTCACTACATTGATGCCAAATTAGTTAATCAATTGAAGTCAGCAGTTCCAGTCAATTGACTTAATGCATTCGACATTGCATCAGCTGTACGAGCTGATCTGGAACCTCCGACTCTAATATTGCACCTAACAAGAACAATTATTTCTCTCTATTTGAGACAAGCTGAGTAAGATACTGTTTTCAACAGGAGATACTGTAGTTGGAATTCCGCTGTACATAGCACAGTAACATACAAAACGAAGTGTGGAATGCTTCATTTTATAATTACCTTCCTCACTTCAAGCTCTATTTTTTTTTATTTTTTTTTTACGGAGAAGGACCCAGAGGCGGTTGATATTTACGAAAACACTCCTGCAAGTTCTGAAACCACACGCAAAGTTCCCTTTTACTAGCGGGTAACCTCATATCCACACCAAGGATTGCGCAACAAACAAGCCAGTATTGCTTCACGGTTCCTGGAATTACACGTCACAAACCATTTCGATGTCGTTCCAACAACACGCTTAGTAGACGCGAACACTCAGCAAATAGATCTAGCTAGGCTTGGTGCCGCACTTGATCGGAAGGCATCTCCATAAACGACAATAATAAATTGAAATTAACGTTATTATATTTTATCATTTTGATAAGAGATTGCTAAAATTAAAAGAAAATGATTATCATATCGGTCCCCTCAGTCTCTCTTGGTCTGGAGATATACTTTCCATTGTCCTGTATTCATTTTCCATAATATTACAGCAAAGGGTCTTCTAATTATGTTTTGATCCTAAATTCCGTGCTTCTTCAACTTATGGTGCTGCCAAAAACCCATATAATTGAAAAATGTGATAAAAATATCAACTTATAACGAAACGTAATATTGATTTTCATTTTTAACAGAGCTACCTTACTAATGTCGTTAAATATTAAGTGCTGGAAGAGCAAGCAACAGTGGAAATGAAAGCAGTCGTACGTAAGCCTGTGCCGACGGCTGTCCGATGGTTATTTTGTCTCCTGAACGGGAGTAATTCCCCTGCTTATTCATCTATAAAGAAATAAGGATTTTGGCCACAAGTGCAACTCTGCTTGGCGAACCTACTACATATGACGAGGACAACATTCTTATGTCTTCTCGTTACCCTTTTGGACTTTCTGCCTTAAATCGTATTCACAACGCAAATTACGAGTGACATGCAGCCGATTTACTTGAATCCGGCCTCCATGCATTAGATGCGGACCTCAACATTATGATCTCACATATT
Source organism: Thermobia domestica (assembly GCF_964235325.1). Lineage (NCBI taxonomy): Eukaryota > Metazoa > Arthropoda > Insecta > Zygentoma > Lepismatidae > Thermobia > Thermobia domestica. The sequence continues at coordinate 70,559,049 of NC_137457.1, forward strand.
AAGGCTCGGAACGGTGGCATCCACATACGAAAACTTTTCCTCTGGTCTGGTGTGTGACAACTGCAAGACACGTTATTTGATTGATCTGGAGAATGTGTTGCTATGCCATGAGTTCTGTAGTGCCTGTCCATCCACCTGTCTCCTGAAACGAACCCAAACCTTGTCGTTTGGGTTCAATCTTCCTCTCAAGTTTCAAACTCTGATATTCATTATAAATCTCACGTCTAAACAGAAGTTATATTAAGGTGTTTGTAAAATTCTGATTTGAAACTATTATTGTATTTGTAATTGGATTATATTAATAATAATTGCTTTGTACTATAGCATAAGTCATTACTTATGGTTGAGAATTTTTAGTTTTTCACGAACGTTATAGTCATTTTCAAATAAGATTTATCTTCATAATTTTCCCGGGTGTTTCACTTGAATTGTCGATCATTTCCATGACTATTTATTTGATAGACCTTTTGAATATTACAATGGTTTTCTACTGATTGTGGGCATTTATTAAAAAACAGAGTTATGCGTGATTGCTTCTAGGATTGAAAAGTAATTGATTAGTCGTTTGAGAGATTCTCAATGTTCACAGATTTTTAATAATACATGATCTGAGCCAGGACTTTAACAGATAAGTTGAAATTTACGGATAACATGTCTTTTGCTGGGAATTACAGCATTTTACGTTTGAATTTCAATTTTTATGTTCGTATGTGTATATATGATCATTTAACGAACAACTACATATTCACCACCACATAAAAATTGCCTTTTTATGCCTAATGTCTTATTGACTTATATATACATACATACATATATATATATATATATATATATATATATATATATATATATATATATATAGAGAGAGAGAGAGAGAGAGAGAGAGAGAGAGAGAGAATCAAATGTCTGGACACGGTGGAATAAATCGAGAACTTAACTTCGGATCGAGAAATCAAAAAAAACACGTGTTTAGTAATATTAAAAAATCCATCTGATGAAACCCACCCCTGGGGGTTGGAGTGGGGTTATTTTTGAAATTTCTAATGGAAACCCCAATTTTTGATTGCAGATTTGGATTCTACGGCCCAAACTAATGTAAAGTTTCATCAACACTTTTCCGTCGATGCATAACATAGCGCAGTAATCGGGGAAAATAAATGGCCCCTAAATACTCCCATTTCGTTCATGAGCTTGGTAGTATTTCCGACCTTTGTTCTCGTTCAGTGTCACTGGTTCACTTCTCTGTTCCTTCTCGTCACTGGATAGAAGCACACTACACACAGACAGAAGATACAGAGAAAGGCACACCTTCTTCATTCGGGCTTCGGGCAGTATCAGTGTTGCAAACCAGAAAATTCAAAAGCGGCGAGTAGAGGACAAAAAATAAAACAATTAAAAGTAAAAGGAAAATTGAAGAAAAGTATAGCATATTGAAGTATCTGCTTATTGCACTATGGTGTTTTTTGACTTCTGTGTCTAAGATGAAAATGTATTGATATAACTGTTTTATAATCGCTAAAATATGACATTCGTTAGGGTCGATTGTACCATTCTCTGATAAAGATAAATTATCGGAATGATCCAACCTTGTCGCGGTAGTAGATCTCATCTTACACAAAATAACACATGACCACTGCGACCAGTGTTATCTTATCTGACGATCAAAATATATCAGGATAGTGTAGAATTGGCCCTATAACGTGCAAATGTTCGAATGGTGTGAAATTATCAAAAATAGCCTGTAACTGTCAAGCTAATTTACTTTTGAAATAACGGGTGAACCAAAAGTTTGGCCACGGTAGAGTAACTGAAGAAATACACTTGTGATGATAAAAGCGCAAAAAAACGTATTTAATATGTTTCAAGAAGCTGTTCGATGATATCAAACGCAACACTCCGCCCCCCACCTTCTGAAAAGGAATGGGGAGGCATTGATTTTTCAAATAGGAACTCCAATCTTTTATTGAAGATTTGGAGACTGCATCCCAAATAATGTAAGGTATAATCAAAACTTTTTCCTCGATGTGTGATATCATGCTATAATCGGGGAAATTAAATGCTCCTCTCCTCGTTTATGAGCTTGATATTAACTCCGACCGTCTGTATAAGGTGCAGTATTTTGAGAAATACGCGTCGGATCAACAAAGTTATTGAATGGTACCAAACACGATACCGCACCCTACCGCTAGGTGGGGTTAGCTGAAAGATTTGAAATGGAAGCTTTTATTTCTTATTGCAGAGTCGGATTCTGCGCACAAACCTGTATAAGATTTAGTCGAAACATCGTTGTCGCTGTGTGGCGTGGCGCTGTAATGGCGAAATCAGGAGAACTTCCTATATGAACTTTAATTAGCTTCAATGCTGTAGAGTGATGAAAGAAGTATACATGTGATAAAAAAAAACAAAAGAAAATGTGTGACTATTGGGTCCCATTATCGTTCCTTTTCCGCAGTGGGACGAGAGAGACGGGACCTACAGTTGAAAGTGAGATTCGAACCTCTATTAGGTTTTGGAACCGAGACGTTCCCCATGAACAATTGCCGACGAAGTTTGTCCGACCGTCGTCGATTATTGGGTGCTAGCAACGAAAAAGGTGTGCAAGTGCTGGTTCAAAGGCGGCTGCCTATTTGTCGGCTTGGCAGCGAACACCGTGACGGCCCCGCCGCTTTTCAGGAACGGCAGCTACGAGACAGACGGTTGTCTTGGCCCAGCAGTGGCACGACGTCGTTCCCCGAAGGGACGGCATCATGATTTTCGCCATCATTTCGCGTGATTTGTGCGAATAGTCGGAATGTGACTCACGAGACTGTTCGCAGTCTAGCATAGTTTTAGATGGGTGAAATTATTATTGAATTCTTTCTTTACTTCTTCTTCTCATTATTATTATTATTATTATTATTATTATTATTATTATTATTATTATTATTATTATTATTATTATTATTATTATTATTATTATTTTATAGTATATTATAATATTATCTGCTAGTAGTTGTAGTAGTAGTAGTAGTAGCAGTAGTAGTAGTAATAGGAATTGTAGTAGTGATAGTAGTAGTAGTCTGTAAAGGGTAGTAGTCTGTAGTAGTAAGTTTTATTTTTATTTTTAATCCTTTCATCCTTTAATTTTTAAATGTCTATAATGTGCAGTGGCGTATTTAGGGGGTGGCTTCCGGGCTTAACCCCCCCCCCCCGAAATCTTATTTAGTATTGGAAAGTAAATGAAATATCTTGCAGAATTTTCACATTTCCAGGCAAAGTCCCCCCGAAAGTTAGCAAAGCCCCTCCCGAAACAAAATCGTAAATACGACATTATTAATGTGTCATCAATAAATTGATCACATCGGACCCTAGACAAGATTAGATTCTGTCGTTCCAATATAATTTCAAACCTAAAGGAGTTACCACTAAAGAGCATTATGTGAACAGAGTGCACATTTCAATACATATGTACAGTACCACCTTAATTTCGTGGCATGGATGGGGCTACGGTGGCTCAGTGGTAGAGCGTTCACCTCTGGTTGGGGACCTGGGTTCCAAACCTGCTCCCGTCAAATGAAGTTTGTGGTGCACAAACACCGTGTGCGTGGGTTTTCTCGGGGATCTCCCGTTTCCTCCCACTTTCTTAATTCCACCATTTCATTCATCTCTCTCCTAATCAACGTCTCCTTTAGCCTAACCGCCTAAATCGAGGGACCTAAAGTGAAATAAATATACTAGAACTTTTGGTTAACAAACCACTTCAGAAAATATAACATGATCCTCTTTAAGATTTTTTTATTATTAGGATCACGTAGTGGAACTTGTAATATCGTAATGTTAGTAGGTACGTACACTCATGTCCAAAATTATTGTCGCATGTCTATAAGTATGTTGTTGTAAGAATATAATTTGATAATGAATTTGCCCGGTATTTCTTATAATGTTAGTGTGTGTATAATTGGCAAGGACATATATGTGGCAAATTCCATGTCAATAGAGCAGTAAACGAGAAAATTAAAAAGAAAATTAAACTTTCTTGTCCATTTAGCAACATTTTGTTTTACTCATTCTAATCTTCGTATTTGTAATTATTTTCCCTTGAAATTTACCACAAATATGTATTTTCCGATTATACACATAGCATCAGTATTAAAAGTACCATGCATAATTATCAAATTATATTTTTACAAGAGGACAGTTATACATATGCGACAATCATTTTGGACATGATTGTACATATATACGTCCGTTACTTCGAAAGATAAGATTTGGAAGGATGCGAATTTTCTATTTTTTTTTTTTTTTTTGCAATAAGTATATAGTGTGATTTTCTCGAGAGAGTTCATTATTAGAGGCGAGTCGGCAAACAAAATTGTAGAAATGAGTAATTTCGGGTTTTAACGTTGATCAATATAAAACAGAAACGGTAATGGAAAGCGAAAAGCTGTTCTCGGCAAATTATTACACGTTTCAAGGAAATCTCTCATCTTATTCTTAACATTTTAGTAGAACTGGAAATGGTAGAAATTAGCCATTTCCCGTTTTAGCATTCACTACTATAGAGCAAAAACGATAATAGATAACGAGATGTTTTCGGCAATCAATTAAACTTTTCAAGAAATCCTTCATCTTCACTCTTAACAAGCTAGTAAAACTGAAAGTAATAGATTTGAGCCATTTCCGATTTCAACGTTGATCACTATAGAGAGAAAACTGTAATAGATAGTAAGTAGCAGTTCCCATGGATCTATATAGCGTTTCAAAGACAACCTTCATCTTCACCCTAACATTCTAGTTAAACCGGAAGTGGTAAAAAGTGAATCACTTCCGGTTTTAACGTTGATTACCATAGAGCGAAAACGAAAATAGATAGTAAGAAGCAGTTTTCGGCAATCGATAAAGCGTTCCAGGAGTAACTTTCATCTTCCTGCTTAACACCCTAGTGAAAAGGAAGTGTAGAAATCACCTATAACTTCCGGTTTCAATTTAATTTACCTAAACTATAAGACATAGGGAGAAACAGTTTTATGGAATCAATTTAACGTTGTAGGAACAGGTAAGTTATTATCTCTCTTAAACACCAAACTAGAAGTAGCAAAACCCAACTACTTCCGGTTTTAGTGTTGATCGCAATAGATTAGAAAAGATAATAGATAAGGAGAAGCGGTTTGCTACAATCATTTAGTACCCCAAAAATATGTTCAATCTCAACTCTAACCTTTATACCAAAAGCAGAAGTGGCAGATATCAATCATTTCCGATTATAAATTGGGAATTGTAGATTGGAGAGCTAGAAGTGATTTTATATAATTCATTAAGTACCTCAAGAATATATTCCATCTCGACAATAATCTCACGATTAATACCAGAAGTGAAAGAAATATGATACAAATTCCGGTATCCGTATTAATTCAGAACATATTATGTCATCCTCTTTACGGTGTTTACTAAAGTTTATTTTTAAATTAAATACTGGCCGAATCTTTTCTAAATTTTGTGAGCTACTAGTCCATTTCCTAAGGAATAAGTACTGGTATATTCTGTGGTCAAACTCGGCCAAGAACAGGGTGGGCACGAGTTGCATTTCATACCTTATTTCTCGGTAACCACTTAATTAACTAGAAGACTTTTCTTTATAACTATTGGCCGAATCGGAACAAAATTCGGTGATGAGCAGCCCTCAACCTAATTAAGATAGCTGCATTTGTTGGGCGAGCTTGGCCAAGTTTTGGGCTTGATTTGCGTGTGGTAATTTATTTCTCGGTAATTTCTTGTCAGATCCAATGGAAAGGATTTACTATTACAGAAAATCGCTCGTCGCTATTATGGATTTTGCTCTATAATGTTCAACGTAACACAGCAAATGGCTTATTTCTACGACTTTCGGTTGGTAACAAAAGGAGATGAAAGGTATTCTTGGAATGCTTAATCAATTGCCGAAAACCGTTTTTGTTTTATAGTGGTCAACGTTAGAACTTGGAAATGGTTGATTTCTACCATTTCCGGTTTATGGATCACTTCAATTAACTAGCTCCTCCTAAATAATTACTCTACCCATAGTTTGCAAAAATAAATAAATAATAGTCGCAGCAGCTATCGTGGTCTTTGACCGTTTTGCAATTTTAGTTGCATCATTGTATTCTCAAACCATCAGTAATAGTAACAAAAATTGAAATATCGCTCTGCAATATGAAAAAATGTCCCGATGATTTTTGTTTGAGTGGCGTTTTCTTATAATTGTAGGCCGCTGATTACGAATATAACATTAATTTCCCCCATCACGTCACGTTTCCCTGGAAATCGGGAAGTATTATTATATCAACACGTACAAAATACATTATAATACAGAATACATAATATATATTTTTCATGTACATACAATGGTTTCAGAATGGGAACAGTAACTAAACACACACAGATCCAATCAAATTCCAAAATTTACTCCAATATGTACACTTAATCATACAAAACCTACTACTTCGAAACAATTTCTTCGTTTGGTCAATTTTCGTGGAGTTACAACGGCTGTGTTCTCCCTTTTCAGCAGCAAACGATAGTTGGCCATCATATTAATGGTCCAACCACCTTCATACACTTTTCAATATCCTGTAAGTCCTGGTAAAAGCGTTCTACGTGTTCTTCACTATAAACATATTGTGTGGGAAATTTTCGAAATGTGCATATAAAATTGCAGTTAGACACTCATATTACACCTAAGATTTCTAATATTTTGCAGCAACTTTTCTACAATAAGTTCGTAATCACAGAGTCTTGTATTACCAACGAAGTTCTTCACAATTGCAGAAGCTTTGTCATGTTTTATTCTCCATTTGAGTCGTGGGATTCTGAAAACGTGGATATTTGATAAATTTTCTCATCTGTGGACCAATAAATATACAGCTGTGAGTTTTTCGAAGCTCATAGTACTAAATGCCTTGCATATGTACTGCGAACACTTAAAACCTTATAAAGAGTACGGGTTGTGTGATGATGCCTAACTTTATATGTAGGGGAGGGAGTAAATATTTGGAACGTTCAATTCTTCACTCCAGGTGACAGAGCAATTCGGGATGACCATCCTTTCCTAACCTAATATTCATCCTTTGCACGACTGTCGCTTTCGCAGAGATAACAAGGATATTTAGTGTATCCTGATTGACGTCAAAGCAGAAGGCCTATAACTTTAAAATTACCGCACGAGAGCCATTGGTGTTGTTTGTAATTCACTGAATGTAGCAAACACCTAACATTTTCATATGTCTCTTTCATATGAGTAGAATATGCAACAGGAATAGACCCAACGATATTGCCGTTGTTTAATAGGAAACCTTTCAACTTGATTTCGATGAATCGATATAATGTCTCCGATCAGAAGCATTGTAAGTCACACCAACCTATTTTATAAGTCCTGGCATGTCAAAAACAAATAGCCTCATTTTTTCTTTGCCTATACCAAGAGAAAATTGTCCGGGATGAAAGTCAAGACATCGTAGGACTTACAAACAGCAAAATTAATGTCAATCTTCTAGCAATTACTAGAATATATTCATGTTTTCTACTAGTTTTTCCCAAGGACATAAGTAGTTTTTCCACTAAACCTTGATTTCTGAGTATGTTGAATTCTCAAAAAACTGACGTGATAGAAATAAAATGATTACATATTTGAAATCAGTGTAAAAGTCCATTTCAGAAAACATCAGAATGCATGCAGATCAGTGAAATAATAACAATAATATTAATTATCTATACAGTATATAAGACAGTATAAGTTAGTTACCCATTATCGACTAAGCCATAATACTGTAATTAGCAAGAATACTTTTTTGACGAAAGCAACGGATAAGAAAGGATTTTTGGAAATATGTATCATGAGGGACGGAAATAGCTTTTTTAAAGGACAGTGCATCTTGCTAAACCCTGAAGTAAGGAAGATGAAACTAGGCATATAAACTAACCATCAAAAATAACTAAACATGTTTCTCACAGTTTCTGAAAATTCCGCACCTAAACAAGGAAGGACTAATTCGTATAACAATATTTTTTCAAGTGTATTTTATTTCATTTATTTTTAGAAAATAATAAATGTAAGACTCCTTTGTATTGGACACGGGCAATTTCAAAATTAAACTCAATTAAAAACAAACCATTACATGTACAGCTTTTCCGAAAATTCTGTCCTAAGAGGAGGATGTAGGATAGTGTCTACCTATTAAACTTTCTGCATTTGCTTACGTTTGAGGTGTGAAATTTGGCTTTGACTTCTTAACTAAAAATAATTGAACGTATGTTTCCGGAAATTCCACTCTTTTAAAGTTGGAGAAGAGAGAGGATTTCTGTAATATTAAAATGTACCACTATTTATTCAGAAAAAGTCATGAAATGTGTAATTTGTTTAAATTCGAAATGTGAAACTTGGTATATAAACTTTGAACTAAAAAGAATGGAATACGCATTTCAGATTTTTCGACATTCTCATTTTAAGCAGGAGGAAGGAGGAATTAATTTAATTATTTCTCAACATTTAAATCGGCGTTCGCTTTCTCATCATCATAGAATGTTCGAGGAGAATTCCTGAACATATTTAGAACTATTCTAGCACATGGTATCATCATATCACTTTCACTGAAATGTGTAGTAGCTTGTTAGATAAAAGTAAAGCAAGTTCCTAATTATATATTCATAACACGTAGCAAGCTGCTTTACTTTTCTGCATGTTAAAATCAAACTTGACATTGATGAATAGGTTTGAATTACATATTCCATGATGTTGTACATAATAATTGTTTTTACGGGCGGTCTTTTTTATAGTATGACAGTTTGAAGAATGGATACACCTTTTTTCCGGTGAAAAAGAAATGTTAATTGGACAAGCAGAATACAGAAAAAACCTTTCGGAAATAAAATATGCAGATCACACACGTAGAACAAGGTAATATATTGTTGAATTCATTAATATGCAGCACATGTAACGCGGCAGCTGCTGCTGGAGAGTATTCTGGAATTTTGATCGTCGGAATGAGTGAAAGAAAGCAGTGGAAACTTCGAGATCCTTTTTCCAAGCTTATTATTGTTGGAATAGGGGAAGAACACTCTCGAAACTTCTGGAAAGATTTAAGGGCATAAAAATAACGATTTATTTGCATGATTCGTACAACGTATAAGAGATAAGAAACGCAAATATACTGTTGGAAGAAGAAAATTGATACATAGAAGGCACCGGAAGAAAAAATCATTAGTAGGGACTAACTTTGTAGTTTTCTTGTATTATACTTGTTCATTTTTTATATGGGAAAGGGACATATTGTAATTGTCTGGAGTATAAGGGGACGGAACTGTTTGGTTTTAATCGGGAATTGATTGCGGATTTTCGGCATTGAAAATGATATGACTCGGTGTACTTTTATGGAATTATAACGTGACTAAGATATAGTATAATGTAATATGGAGGGTACAGGGAATCAACATTTTTTCATTGCACCGGGACTCGAATTAGTATTCTCCAACGTGGAGAACCGTACGCTAAATATTTTGCTTGCAGTGCGAACTTGTTGCTTATATGTAGCTATGAATTGTGTAAGACATAGCAGGTATATATATTATATTGTACAGAAAGTTAGCAGAATGCGCCCCGGGAATCGAACCAGAGCTCTTCCACGTGAAAAGCCGCACGACAAACATTTTGTTTAGCAGATGTTGTTACTTATATGTAGCTATGAATTGTGTATGACATAACCGGTATATATAAATTATATTGTACAGAAAGTCAACAGAATCCGCATCGGGAATTGAACCAGGACTCTTTCACGTGAAAAGCCGTACGACAAACATTTTGCTTAGCAGATGTTGTTACTTATATGTAGCTATGAATTGTGTATGACATAACCGGTATAAATAAATTATATTGTACAGAAAGTTAGCAGAATGCGCCCCGGGAATTGAACCAGAACTCTTCCACGTGAAAAGCCGTACGACAAAAATTTTACTTAGCAGATGTTGTTATTTATATGTAGCTATGAATTGTGTAAGACATAACAGGTATATATAATTATATTGTACAGAAAGTTAGCCGAATGCGCCCCCGGGAATCGAACCAGGGCTGTTCTACGTGAAAAGCCGTACGACAATCATTTTGCTTAGCAGAAGTTGTTACTTATATGTAGCTATGAATTGTGTAAGACGTATAACTGGTATTTAGAAAGTATATGGTAAGAATTATTATTATTATTATTGTAAACTGTTGTGTTTTGTTTCATAAACGCTAGTGTAACAAAGAGGTTATATGGCGACAGAACGTTTAACGTTACCGCAGATGGAACTTAGGGTTTTTTATGTTGAAAGCTAAGGCAATAAAAAGAGACCCGAGATTGTTTGAACATATTACCCAGGATGAAATGTAGTAGTGAAGTTAAAAGGGAAACTTTATACTTAAATTTTGTAATTGGAAATCGTAATACAACAAATAATTATTTTTAATTTTTTTATTGTTTTAAATGAAGGAAATAAAAATCTTAATAGAAACACGGGAGAACAAACCTTACTTTCCTGAATTGTTTGTTGTTGAAATATAGCGGAGGTTTTTTAGTGAAAAGGAGTTATAGATTGGTCTTAAAATATGGATTTACTGACACCGTTGAATCTTAGTGGTATGAAATATCGAAAATATTGGATAATGTGTGATATGAATATTGAATACTGAAATATTGACATAAAAGTTATTATAAGTTTTTACATCCAACGAATATACTGGCTAGACTAAATGAGACGGTGATGATGAGTAATGAATGAATATGGTGGAATGAAGAAAGTGGGAAGAAGCTGGAGAACCTCGACAAAAAACCACGCACATAGTGTTTGTGCACCAAAAAGCTAACTTGAAACAAGCTGGGATCGAACCAAGGACCCCATGCACCAGAGGTGAACACTGTATTGCGTACCCACCATAGCTTTTTCTATGTATTATATTTGGATGAATAAAAGTACGCATGTATAAGTTGGTGGAACGAGAATGTAGGTGGAAACGGGAGAACTTCACACACAATGTTTAAACTAGAAAATACACTTTGATTGACGGAAAGCATTTGTTTTAGAAGTGACTTATTTTTATGATTAGCGCTATTTAATGTTTATGAACGAGGAAAGAAACTGTAGCAGTTATTGGAGAATTATACTTTTGAAACTCTTTATACAAAATTAGGTGTTTATATAACTTCATACATACTAGTAAAGAAGATATAGTTAATAACACGTAATGTACGTTAGGGACAATTTTGACATTATTTAAACAGTGTAGGTAACGACTCTTAAGCAATACAAGAGACGGACAATTATTTGACAGCGCAGATTAGTTATATATGCAGATGGAAACAATTGCTTTAAACAAGAGATAGCACTTTGAACGTATAGTTTGGTTAAAATTGCTTTACTTTAGAACTCATAACATAAAGTACAAGGTAACCAACACCATTGGCGATAACTATTAGCAGGACTGTGAGCGATGGGAATTAGCGTGTTGGAGAGACAGATACATTTTGCATACATAATAATAATGAGTATGAATATTTGACTTTGGCATCTAGAAGATTATGCAATCAACATTTTATAAATGTTTTGACGGTTGCATATAATATTTACAGACAGTCTGATACGATTTTGTATTTTATTTGAAGTGTGATTAATGTTTGTTTGAATTAAAACGGGTATTTTATTTATAGGTCTTATTTGTAAGTTAGAAAAACAGGAACATATTTTTGTAATGGTGTTATAGTTGCTAGAAGCGAAATAATTTAATACCTTCTATTACAGGTAGTAGCTAACATGTTTTTTTTTTTTTTTTTTTTACAGTTGAAATAGATATCTGACAATTTAAACTTTAATAAAAACTAGTCTGAATTTCGACAATTTTAAACTTTATTATAATTGTTACAAATGCATAAGAAAATAGTATTTTAATGTTTTAGTTGTCTGCATATACAGTGCAGGTATATTTGTGAGTGAATACATGACATATAGTTATAAAATATCAGAAGTGATGTACTCCCGAAATTAAATCTCCCTAAACCTTAAAGAGATTATATTGTGCAGTTTTCACTTATTGAGTTAAATTTGATAATTTAAGACGAACTTCTTCTTATTAATATGATAACGTGAAATACTTATTCCATTTTATATAGTAAAAGGACAAGATTGTACTTTTGTGAATAATTACCTTGGACTTGAAAATCAAACACAACCCTTTTGTTAGACAACCACTAGAAATCCTACGTATAGTGAATTGACACACACTGCAGACGCTTTACTTTTATTGATCCTCGTAATAAACATTGTATGGTAACCTCTTGAAACTTGTAGACCCACAGTGAGGTATACTCGGATATGGGGAGAGCACTATGATTCAGTGGTAGAACGACATTTTGATGGTCGTGATTTAAAAACGACCAAGTGAACTTTGTGGTGGACAACACCTTTTTTCTCCTGGTATTTTCATTTCTAACAGCTTTCATTTATTGGCTTAATTGGTTTATTCCTTAACCTAAAGGACGTTCTTTAGAGTAAGGAAGCTATCATGTTTCATAATATATAGTATAACAGGTACGTTTGTCGTTATATATTAAAACCTCAACTTCCTCGATAGAATTTTACAACGACAAAAGATCTTGAATTGAATAATAATACGATTTCTATGCCTTGGCGGGCTAAGATCGAACCATGGATTCAACATGCGCCAGAGGTGAAGGATTTGAAGGCATATCTACATGCCAGAATAAGTGTTTTCGCTTTGCTCTCAAGCCAGAAAAGAAGGAACTCGTATCCACGAAGTGATATTTCTCGAGTTGCTACTCGCCAAATTTCACAAGTTTCGTGGATACGAGTTTCTGCTTTTTTTCTGGCTTGAGAGCAAAGAGAAAACATTTTGTTCTGGCGTGAGTCTTATATACTTATTTACTCGAGGCATTTTACAAGTAGGCAACGTTGAATGATTAATGATTGTAAAAATGTTGAATATGAAGAAAGTGGTAGGAAATGGAGAACCCCGAGAATATCGACAGGGTGTTGTCCATCACAAATTGTCACGGTCTTGGGATTGAACTAGAGATCCTCGTGCCAGATGGGTGCACTCTACCAATGGATCAAACTGTTTCCATTTAAAGAAGTATTCCGTACAGTGATAATTATGAATGTTGTCTAATATTTTTCTTGTGGGTTTTCGTGCTCATGTTGTTAAATAAAACATTTTTTCTACTAACATTACAATGGACAAATGATGAAAGCGAATATGTATAAGAAATAATAAAATATTAAATGGTTGTATAAAATAATCTCTAATATTAAAAGTTAAATAAAATTGAATTACTCGCACACAACTCGTATTCAAATCAATACATAAACTTTTCATCCACACCTGTATCGCCCTCCTATAATGCAACTAGATAGTTCGTTCGTTTATTATAGTTTAAGTTGAATGCTTGTTCCGATAAAATTTCAAAAAAGTATTAACAGTCCAGATAAAGAAACATTTCGTCTTTTGAAAGTTCATGTATCGTTAATTTTAATACCAACAGATGTTTCGTGAAGTTGTTGTTGTCCACCAGCACCACTACCCGTGGAATTTTTGTCCATCACAATTGCACATGTTCGGAGATTAAACCATGTAATACCATTTTGCAAAACACTACCTGGTTCACTTTTCCAGTTTTAGCTACTGGCATAAGCATACAAACTCACCATCTGAGAAAAATAATCGTTATATTTGGTGGTCAATCTCAACTATGGATAGTCTCAGCTTGAAAACAGAGGCTGTTTTCCTTAATTCTTTTGCACGGTGGGAGTTTTCAAGTTTATTACACCTCAGTATGTTCTTATTTTCTTCATTATGTTTAACGTTTTACATTAAATTTTAAAAAGGTTCCAGCGAAAGCATTTATTCTAACAAAAGCCTACCCAGGTTCGATTCCCGGCGGGAGCTCATGTGGTTCGGATTCCACGTTAATCAGTAGGTCCACGTCTCATATAGCTTCGCTGGTAAAAGAGACGTTAAAGTCAAATCAAGTCAAGTCCAACAAGAGTCTTATACAAAAATCTAATGGTCTTATAATTTTAAATGCATGTGTATAAAGCTGTAAAATTAAAACTGTAATCCGTGCACCATAGGTAGATGGTCCTCTTAAACATTAGTCCAAAAAGAACAAAATAAAATTCATGTAACGTTTGTATCACATAGTATACTAAGAATCTCAAACAATCATTAATACTACTGTGGAATTATAAAATAATCTTCATCGCCTTCAAATCCTTCACCTCTGGCGCATGATGAATCCATGGTTCGATCTTAGCCCGCCAAGGCATAGAAATCGTATTATTATTCAATTCAAAATCTTTTGTCGTTGTAAACATGAAACATAATATTATGAAACATGATAGCTTCCTTACTCTAAAGAACGTCCTTTAGGTTAAGGAATAAACCAATTAAGCCAATAAATGAAAGCTGTTAGAAATGAAAATACCAGGAGAAAAAAAGTGTTGTCCACCACAAAGTTCACTTGGTCGTTTTTAAATCACGACTATCAAAATGTCGTTCTACCACAGAGTCATAGTGCTCTCCCCATATCCGAGTATACCTCACTGTGGGTCTACAAGTTTCAGGAGGTTACCATACAATGTTTATTATCAGGATCAATAAAAGTAAAGCGTCTGCAGTGTGTGTCAATTCATTATACGTAGGATTTCTAGTGGTTGTCTAACAAAAGGGTTGTGTTTGATTTTCAAGTCCAAGGTAATTATTCACAAAAGTACAATCTTGTCCTTTTACTATATAAAATGGAATAAGTATTTCACGTTATCTCTTAAAAAGAAGAAGTATTTTCCTGTATATTTCTATGCATTTCATAGACATTTTATCCTTTACCTCAAAGTATTGAGCTCTCTAAACCTTATTCTTTTAAAAAGCATATACCAAGTAAGGGTGTGCACATCCTGAAATTTGTTGAAGGGTGGATCCAGCCCTAACAGTCACTGCGTTTAAGCATTATTGAAGTAGCATTATTCTACTTGCAATAAAACAAGATGTAATTTTACAATATTTTCATCTATATTCTCAACAAAATAGTACACTAACTTCTTTTTATAAGAAAGGAGCACAAGGGTACTATAACATCAACTTTTCTACAATATATCACGCATTTATCTCCTACTGCAACCATAATTTTCTTTAAAAAGTTTTGAAAAGAAAAGTTTTAAAGTCTTCATATCATAAAGTAAACACAAGGTATCAAGCTCAGTGACTCTTGTTCAATGGACAACAGTTCATCATTCAGTTACGTTGGTAATGTCTGTAAAAATAAAATAAAATTAAGTATTAAATACTTTCAGTTTCCTACCATATTCTTCGAAACCAATTATTTTTCTTCTAATGCATTGCTTCTTAAACACTAGTTTCTTCATATAGCATAGAAAACAACTAAGATTATTTTTCTAATATCTATTTATTTTTTCTTTAAAACAATACATTACTCTCACTGACAATTCAGTTGCCAGTACTTCAGTATTTTAGCTCTAACTATTATTTACATGTGGTAGGTAGTCTTATAATACAGTTCTCTTGCAGTTACGATAACATAAAAGATATGATATATACTATGAAAATTAATCTTCTATAACAGTTCGTATACCCAGCAACTGCATTAACGTTGTCCCTATTGTGGTTCAAAACCCATTTCTCTGTTAATATACTGTTCTTTATAACCTTGTTGTTATATAAAACATAAAATTAAAAATAATCCAAACAGTAGTTAAAAACCTAATACGAAATAAATCTCAACACCGCTTTAAAATATAATTTACTCATTTACTAATCAATCAAAAGTTTCAGGTACAGTTAAAATAAATCTTCGTGTGAGCATTAGAGATTCAATTCGTTGTGCAAATATTCGTTTTCGTATTGCTGTCTTACACACAGGCCACTTCTCATCTGCGTCAAAGAAAATCTACAGTTCTCAATAGATATCCTTTCTCGTTACAAGCATTAATAATGGTTCGAATTCCACTTTAAACAACAGCCCCCCTAAATCATTCGTAGAACCAGTAAACAGTAACTAAAAATCCAGATATATTAAGTTCAGTATTTCAATCCAATACAACTGCAGTGGGTAAAAAGCAAAACCACAGTTCGTCTTCAATTATCAAATTTAACTCAATAAGTGATAACTGCACAATATAATCTCTTTAAGGTTTAGGAAGATCTATTTTCGGGAGTACATCACTTCTGATATGTTATAACTATATGTCATGTATTCACTCACAAATATATCTGCACTGTATATGCAGACAACTAAAACATTAAAATACTATTTTCTTATGCATTTGTAACAATTATAATAAAGTTTAAAATTGTCGAAATTCAGACTAGTTTTTATTAAAGTTTAAATTGTAAGATATCTATTTCAACTGTAAAAAAAACATGTTAGCTACTACCTGTAATAGAAGGTATTAAATTATTTCGCTTCTAGCAACTATAACACCATTACAAAAATATGTTCTTGTTTTTCTAACTTACAAATAAGACCTATAAATAAAATACCCGTTTTAATTCAAACAAACATTAATCACACTTCAAATAAAATACAAAATCGTATCAGACTGTCTGTAAATATTATATGCAACCGTCAAAACATTTATAAAATGTTGATTGCATAATTTTCTAGGTGCCAAAGTCAAATATTCATACTCATTATTATTATGTATGCAAAATGTATCTGTCTCTCCAACACGCTAATTCCCATCGCTCACAGTCCTGCTAATAGTTATCGCCAATGGTTTTGGTTACCTTGTACTTAATGTTATGAGTTTTAAAGTAAAGCAATTTTAACCAGTTATGTCATACACAATTACCGGTTATGTCATACACAATTCATAGCTACATATATGTAACAACATCTGCTAAACAAAATGTTTGTCGTACGGCTTTTCACGTGGAAGAGCTCTGGTTCGATTCCCGGGGCGCATTCTGCTAACTTTCTGTACAATATAATATATATACCTGCTATGTCTTACAAAATTCATAGCTACATATAAGTACAAGTTCGCACTGCAAGCAAAATATTTAGCGTACGGTTCTCCACGTGGGAGAATACTAATTCGAGTCCCGGTGCAATGAAAAAATGTTGATTCCCTGTACCCTCCATATTACATTATACTATATCTTAGTCACGTTATAATTCCATAAAAATACACCGAGTCATATCATTTTCAATGCCGGAAAATCCGCAATCAATTCCCGATTAAAACCAAACAGTTCCGTCCCCTTATACTCCAGACAATTACAATATGTCCCTTTCCCATATAAAAAATGAACAAGTATAATACAAGAAAACTACAAAGTTAGTCCCTACTAATGATTTTTTCTTCCGGTGCCTTCTATGTATCAATTTTCTTCTTCCAACAGTATATTTGCGTTTCTTATCTCTTATACGTTGTACGAATCATGCAAATAAATCGTTATTTTTATGCCCTTAAATCTTTCCAGAAGTTTCGAGAGTGTTCTTCCCCTATTCCAACAATAATAAGCTTGGAAAAAAGATCTCGAAGTTTCCACTGCTTTCTTTCACTCATTCCGACGATCAAAATTCCAGAATATTCTTCAACAGCAGCTGCCGCGTTACATGTGCTGCATATTAATGAATCCAACAATATATTACCTTGTTCTACGTGTGTGATCTGCATATTTTATTTCCGAAAGGTTTTTTCTGTATTCTGCTTGTCCAATTAACATTTCTTTTTCACCGGAAAAAAGGTGTATCCATTCTTCAAACTGTCATACTATAAAAAAGACCGCCCGTAAAAACAATTATTATGTACAACATCTTCACGGAATATGTAATTCAAAGCTATTCATCAAAGTCAAGTTTGATTTTAACATGCAGAAAAGTAAAGCAGCTTGCTACGTGTTATGAATATATAATTAGGAACTTGCTTTACTTTTATCTAACAAGCTACTATGCGTATCCTAAGAGGAGGAGTGGTCAACGTCTAAAATATTTGCTAAAAGTACAGTATCTTACAAATCTCTCATGTATGAATATGAAATTTAATATAGAAACCAAATAGACACGTACCCCAGCGTTCTAAGAAATTCCACTTCCATGATATTTCATGAACAATGATTGAGAAGTTTAGAACATAGTTACCACTTGGCTGAAGCCATTTTTTTTAACCATGTCATTTTCTCTAAAATTCGTATCCTAAGAGGGTGAAGGAGTTAATATATACGGCAAAAATTAAATATCTTCCAAGCGAAGGTGATAAAACTAGGTGGATAAACTTTTTACTTCACGATGTCACCATATGGAAATGCCCCAGCGTTTTCGAAAATTCTGCTTCCAAAAGAGGTTACAGGGTGGCAAAGTGTTTGGAACGTCTGAAATAAATTTTTAAACATATTGAGCACGAGGGATATTTTATCAACTCACTTTGAAAAAGAGAATCGTGAAAGCAGAAAAAAATTAGATTTCTTGCAAAGAATAAATACTGCATCGTATGAAACACATGTTTGAACATATTCGAACTAGGGGTTTTATTTCACTTTTGTTCAAATAAATTACGTAGCGTTGAAAGGGTGATCAACTATAACTTTCAAATATTTCCCATAAACCTCTTTTACCCGTACGAACAACGGGCCTGCATATAATAACAGTAAAAAATAATAGCCATATTCTCACAAATTTATATTTATTTCCAACAAGACTCCTGCATAGCATTCTAGCGCAGTGGAATATTATATTTTACCTGTTTTGTCCTTAAGGAAACCACAGTTCTTACACAATAGTTATTTCGTGTTTAAATGATATTTAATTAATAGTTTGTTACAACATTCTAATATTTGTAATTTTAAATTTAATACTGTCAGAGGCTCGCACACCTAGATTAGGAGCCACTGCTCCAGGGACTACCTAGAAACTTTGAATTTACACCTACATAGGATTTGTGACGTGGGGTACCACTAAGAAT
The DNA here is from genome assembly GCF_964235325.1 of Thermobia domestica. Taxonomy (NCBI): domain Eukaryota; kingdom Metazoa; phylum Arthropoda; class Insecta; order Zygentoma; family Lepismatidae; genus Thermobia; species Thermobia domestica. The sequence goes on from NC_137457.1 coordinate 70,578,027, forward strand.
TTTTTTTGAAAATTCACGAAAAGAGGATGAATTGGGGTGAGAGTTATTTTAATAAGATACCCCTATCTCCAAAACGTATAGGACTGGGAACTTAAAATTTAGTGTTTGCATTTCCAATTTAGAATAATTTAACACGTGTTTCAGCATTTCTTTTATCTCTTACTAATAAAGGAGAAGGAAAAGATGAGAATAGGAATTATTACTCATATAATAGAATATCGGTATCTCAGAATCTCTGAAAGATACAAACATGAAATTTGGCTTTAGGACTTCTTATTTAAAACAAAATCTCTTAAAGACAGTAAAATATATTCCACCCAACATTTTTCAATTAAAGTTGAAACCAGAAGTTGTAGTAGATATCTACCACTTAGTTTTATAGACTAGTGATTAGAGTGGAGATGGAATATATTCTAGGGACGCTTAATCGAATACAAAAACCGTGCCTATCTATTGCCGTTTGTCATATCCAGGCTTGCTCAAGAAAACTTTGCCACTCACCTCTCTTTGAAAAAGCATGTAGACTTACCTACAGTTAAAATTAAATCAAATAAATGTGAATTTTGTTTGGTCGATTAAGAAGTTTTTTTAGAGCCACAGCATTATAATTTCCTATTGCGGTTGCAAGAATATCATCTTTCATAGCAGGGTGAGTGGTCAATATTTCTCGAACAAGACTGTACAACGATGAACGTTAAAACCGGAATTCGTTGATTACTAATAATTACGTTTGATTACAGGGTAAAAGAAGAGATGATACCTATTTTAAGAACGCTAACTCCTTTTTTTTAAAAAAAAACTCTTCTCGCTGTCGCTTATAGGTCATGTTGTATGTATTATACTGGATTACCAGATTGTCTATCGGTCACGAAAGGGATTTTAAAAGTCCAAAATCAGAAAACAGTCACGGAAGTCAAGAAAAAATCACGAAATTTTGTTTTGGGGTCACGATTCATTTTATCTGTACAAATATAAGTACATACTGGAAACTGTTGTTCTATAAAACGTCAAAATTCACCACCAAAATCGTCTATGGTTTCAGATGCTACCAAATAACACGTAAAGCACGCTTCTTTCTCTTGCCCAAGTCGCACTCAAATTCGCTTTTGAGAATGTTACTAACATTATTGGTTTGTTAAAGAAAAGGTCATGAAATTTCATTTTGGAATTTTAGTAGATACCCTGTCATTTCTGATTTTATTAGAGTGTTATGGATGGACAATATGTATTCTTGAGATGCTCAGTCGATTGTCGAAAACAGCTTCTCCCTATCTATTACAGCTTTTGCACCACAGTAATGGAAAGTAAACCGAAAATTGTTGATTTTGACCGCTTCTAGTTTTATCAAAGTGTCAAGGATAGAAATGAAAGGTGTTCTTGGAATCTTTTAGTAGATTTCTCAAAACTGCTTCACGCTATATATTACCGTTTTCCCCGTTCAATGTTAAAGCGGGAACTAGTTTATTTCTGCCACTTTCTATTTCAATACAGTATTAAAGATGGAGTTAAAAGGTATTCTTGGGATGCTAAATCGACTGCCGGAAACCGTTTCTTGCTATCTAATACCTTTTTTTTTAACAGGATCAACGATAAAAGCAAAAATGGTTGATTTCTTCCACTCCTGGTTTATGATCCACAACCTCCTGGTTTATGGTCCTCTACTAACGAACTCTTTCGAGATAATTACTTTAGCTATCAATTGCAAAAAACAGAAGTCAAATTAAGTTTCGTTAAAGAGTTTCGTGCGGAGTAACGGATGGGATGGGCCAAAGTATTATCTGTACAATATTATTATAAATCTTACTCTGGGATCCCGTAAAGTTCAAGACATGAAACGTGGTATTTGAACTGAAATTGGTATGCTTCCAGATATATATAAAGTGCAAGGCCATAGGCCGAACAAACACAGTGGCCTGGGAGCAAAGCCCCCATGTATTTCAACTGAAATTCAGTATACTTGCTGGTATTTGAGGTGCGAGGCCGTAAGCCGAGCAAACACTGATTATTGCAGGCTTCAGATATAAAGCGTTATACCGAAAAAAATTGAGGGTCTGAGGGCAAAGCCTTCAATGAAACGAAGGCTCGTATTGAATAAACTCTGATGAAGACAATAAGGAGGCTCACACAATATTTTTTTAATTAATAATGAAATAGGAAGTGATAGTAGATTTATACCACTTCCGGTGTTAATAGAGGGATTGGATTGATGACACAATTATATTTTTGTGATGCTTAATTGATTTGCAGAAATTGCGTCTTTCCATCTACTTCCGTATAGAGGTTGATATCTACCAGTTCCAGTTTTATTAGAGGGTAAAGGATGAAGATGAAGTGTATTTTTAGTCGATTCTACAAAACCGGGTTACAGTTTCTGCTCTGCAGTGATTAACATTAAAACCGGAAAGGGTTGATGTCTACCACTTTCGGTTTTAGTATAGGGTTAAGGATGGAGATGAGAACGGATGGTTAATCGATAATGGAAAACAGCGTTTTGTTATCTATTACAGTTTTTAATCCATAGCAATCAACGTTAAAAACAGGAAATAGTTAATCGCTACCACTTCCTGTTTTAGTTGTAGGTTAAGAACAGAGATAATATGCACTCCTAGGACGTTTAATCGATTTTCAGGAATAGCTTCTAGCTTTCTGCTAACGTCTTTTGCTCTACAGTGATCAATCTTAAACCGGAATTCGTTGATTCCTGCCACTTCCAGTTCAAGACTCACCTTCAATAATTTTAAAACATTTTTCCTACATAATTATGTAACACTTGGTTTAATTCCAACTAAACTTGATACATATATGTCTTACAATCTGGAAAGAAATACTCCGGAGGGTAAGGAACCCCTAGTATCCCAAGGAGTGGGGATGGGATAGCTGACATTTTAAAAATAACTGTAATGATCGATATTCGTGTTGAATCCATAGTTTGCGGGTCAGTTGCTGATATGGATAATGACTGTTTCCATGCCGTTCAAGTTCATCCCTCAAGAATCGGAAAGAGTGACATTTTAAAAGTAATCGAAAATGACAGATATTAAAGGCGAATCCATAGTTCTCGTTAGTGCTAAGACAAATAGTGGTACATTTGATACAATTGAAAAAGAAGTTAGAATGCAACTTTTGAATTTAATTAATGTAAACTTATGCATTAAGAAAATATAGACTACTTGCCATCCAAAGTTGTAGGTGCGACTGTAGAGTTTTTTTATTATTATTTTTAAAGTATACTTTTAAATAGCACCACGACATGGGAGGGAGAGAGAGTGAGAGATTTCTGGCCTTTTCAACATATTCTTAAACGGTTATAAAGGTTTTGTTAAGATTTTCCTAAAATTTTAATATATGTTTGTTTCTTATATTCCAAGTACACACAACTTGGAAGATGTAAATACAACTTAATTTGGAAGAGACTCGAAAATGTTGACGCCATTTCCGTTGTTCCACTAGCCTGCACGCGCAACTTTCGTCCACGGAGTCACACGTTCGATTCCCACTGGGAGTTTCTTACAAACTTTGGACGATTACTGTGTTTGAACTTCATCATAATCAGTGAGTCTACGTCTCATATAACCTCGAAACAGAAAGGGAATCCTAAACTTACATAACTAACTCCAAACCGATGAGAGTACAAAACTCAAAGTTTCAGCAGAAAACTAGCACAAAAATTTGGAATAGAAAAAGTATCAAGTATTCAGTTGGAGGGGGAGGGAAAGGATGGAAACACGGACATGAGACCATATAACACATTATTGAAATTGCAATCAGTGATGATTATAGAGGTGGCTCTTGGGCCTAGAGCTTCGACATTCCCTCTTCGGCATTTCCCGAGCGTGCTCAATCTAAGTTAACAGAATTTTCACAGTACTATATTCACCCATCGTTTATTCAATCCCCCCGTACTGGAAAATCTGAAATGAACATTGTCTCCTATCGTGCTCAATATGAATTACATGTATTTTTGCAGTACTGTTTTTCACCTCTAGTGTAATGAAATTCTTACACGAGAAAATCTGTAATCAACACTCCAAGGTGGGGTCCGGGGGTCTTGACTCTCCCCTTGAGACCAGAAATGAAACATTAAGGAAGGATAAAACAAAATGAAATGACAAAAAGATGGATGAGCGTTAAAAGTTAAGAAGAAAACTACAGGAAGCTTTTGCTTATTCTTTCCTATGGGGAGATTTGTATTACTTGCAATATGGTGGCGAGGTAAGGGAGTTATTCTGGGAGAGTCAGGAAATTTAAAATTTCAAGAAAAGTTATGGGATTCTCAGAATTCCTCCTACTAGTCAGGGAGATTTCAAGCTTTAGAAAGCATAAGTGCCGTTGTGTAACAGCGTGGACATGTTTAATCATAACTTTTCGTCATCGCATCCTTGCAGTATCAAACATGCTATTTCATGGACAATTTTCTGTTGCTCCTTTAACCTGTCAGCAGTTGACGGAATAATTAAAACAAATAAATATATTGAAAAAAGTTCTTTTAGCATTTGATTCAAGAGAGAAAGGAACGCATATATTGTAAAACTAGTTGAATATAAACATGCTTCGCACAGGGGCTGTATTTGGAAGTCAACGCCTGTTGGAGTACCACCATTGATTTCAGCGACCACAAAAATTATGGATTTGATACTAATATCGTTCATTTTGGGCTATTTTTTTTACATGTCTCAACATCCATCCCCCGCTGACTCCCGGCCCGCATACTTGAAAGTCATCGCTAATGGAAGTGTCACCATTGATTTCAGTGACCGTGAAAACTATGGATTTGACACTAATATCGGTCATTTTGGATTACTTTTAAATATCTTGGTATCTCAGCCCCCCCCCTCCGGTGAACATGGACCGGAGCCGAATAGCGTGAATTTGGAAGTTAATGCGACTGGAGTTTCACCATTGATTTCAGCGACCACGAAAATATGACTTCAGCACTAATACCTGAAGTGGCAGAGCGTTGCCTTTCGCATTTGGGAGGTTGTGGCTTCGAATTCCGCTGCCTACAATTCTGACTGAGGTTTTCCATGGTTTCCTTCAGTCCTACCAGGCAAATGCCGGGATGGCACCTACTAAACAGGCCCTGGCCGATACCTTCCCAAATCCTTTCTATTGCTAATGTTGTTGGATATTCAATGTAAAATGGCTTCTGAGCTGTATCCGGTGATTGCTAAATAAATAAATAAATATCGGTCATTTTCTACTACTTTTACATGTCCCGGTAAACGCCCTCTGAGCCCCTCTGGTTCGAATTACTACAAAAACGTTTATGTCTGGTCTGGAGCCTGGACCAAGGTGTTCCTGACTAAAATTTGGTAACTCTCGGTCAATTTGGCTGGTTCCCAAGCCGGTTCCGGTAAACGCACCCTGATACCCCACTGTTTCGAAATTAAAAAAAAAAACGCTTCGTCTTGATCTGGGGCCTGGGCCAAGGTACCCCTGACCAAAATTTGGTAACTCTCGGTCCACTCGTCTTCTCCCCAGGCCGCACACAGACAGACAGACAGACAAACACACAAACAAAGTCTTTATTTTATTTATATTACAAGATATTTTACAAGACAGTATTCAGTATGTACTTTTTATTATAATTGATTTCATAATGAAAAGAAAATTGTTATATTTGAATAAACAGAAGAAGGACGTAAATATTACAAAATCTTTTTCAATACATTTTTTTATTATTTTGCTCGAAATTTCTTCATAGTTTGTTATTAAAATACTTGCCAACATACCCTCATTTTATTGTCCTAACAAACCAATATATGTTGATAGTAAAGTAGTTTAGATTAATCGAGCTCCTGGGCCTTCAGAATTTCATGTCACTTCCCCTCTCCCGTTAAGAAATTCTTGCTAAAGGAACCATTATATGTTCCAGTAAAATAGTTTAGAGTGATCGAGCCCCTTTTGTGATGACCACAGTATTTCATGTCACGGACCCCCTGCAACACTGTCAGGAGCTACGTCCTTGATTAATATGCATGTACAAGTACATCTTTATTTTCGTATTTTTTCAATAGTTAACCAATTTAAAACCGTATTATAATTCAAATTACTTATCATATTTCTATCGTAAACAAGAATATGTAGTTAACTTTTTAAATACTTCGCTCCGCAGGAACCCGTTCAGCGCGTGCAACAAGCAAAAGCAACATGTTCGGCGTGTCACAAATGTCAAAGGACAAAAAAGATAAGCAAAAGCAGCACAGCAGTGCCTTATCGCAGTCCGAGCTGACAACATAGTTTCGGTCGTCACTTACGCCAATGGACCTACAAGCGGTGTACAAGAGTTATACAGTTACCATATACGTTGTGCCACAGTAGCGCTACAGGCGGAATGTGCACGAACTACAAATGTATATGTTTCTTACAAGTATCAACCCGCACCCTCTTTGCATTCTACACATCCATTTTCCTCCCACTTTTTGACCAGAAGTACCAGCTTTCCGAGTTCAGAACCATAACCTGTTTGTGAAAAAATTACGTTTTTAGTTCTTCGAATGACTGTGCGCGCGAAGAAAAAGGGTGATGATCGGGCAACCGTATACGGCAGTCACAAACACCTGGTTGCAATTTTAAATGTAAAATACAAATATAGAGCCTTGACATTGCCGTGGGGATGTATATATATATACAGAGTGAGCATAGAAAGAGTACCTCATTTTAAAGTGCCATATAATTAACATTTAATTGAATATTTACATGAATTTTTGTACATAGCTCAGTAAATTCAAATTATTTTCCCATCTATCTTTTCAGAATCCTAGTTCTGACCAGGGCTGCTAGAGGGCAGTAACATAAAAAATGGCGTTCAACCCACAGCAACGAAGCTGGTGCGTTCTAGAATTTGCAAAAGCAAGCAGTTTTGTGAGAGTGCAGTGTGACAATTTAATGCTGATTCAATCACACACAAACACACACAAATCCATTGTGAAGCCCGTTTATTGAGACGTTTATTCAAGGATAGAACGTTTATTAGGACGGGGTGCGTTTGTGATCAAAGAAAAGGACATTCAAGGCGACGTCCATTCTCCGAGGAAACTGTGGAGAGCGTAAGAGCAGACTTCGTACATAGCCCACAGAGGTCTACACGTAAAGCTAGCAGAGATTTGCAGATGCCACAAACAACAGTAAGTGTATGCATTTCCACTTCCAACAACTCTGAACGATCTCCAAGAACGTATCAGTGATGCTGTCAACTCCATCATACCGGATATGCTTCACAAAGTGTGGTTGGTGCTAGATTACCGCCTCGATATTTCCCGCGTTACAGGTGGCGCGCAAATCGAGTATTTGTGATTTCAATTATTGGTACAAAAAATTTTGATTTTAGGTATCACTGTTCAAAATTTCAGCAAAATATTCCTTCACATATTAAATTTACACTAATTTGAAACCTGGGACTGTGCTCACCCTCTATATATATATACGGGTGAGCACAGTCCCAGGTTGCTACGTGCTATATATAATTGTGTTGTGATACGTGCGAACCATACACACTTTCTGCATTCCTCTGAGTCTCGGCTGCCAGGGTTATCTGAATGAGTACGAATCAAACAGACCTATTGTTTATTGTATGATTTTTTGGGTTCGTGTGGGGAATTACAAGAGACAAAGCACTAGCGATTGTCAGGATTGGACCGCCAAGATAATCTGAATTGCACATCCCGCTGCAATGCGCTCTATCGAGTCATGTGGCGGTAATCTGTAGTCACGCCAACTTACGTGAACAAAACATACATTACTCGTACTTTTCCACTAAGTACACCAGAATCATGATACTTTGGTTCTGGATCTGACCCAGACGAATTCTGCTTGAATAAAGCGTATTTCAAACTTTTACAGTCAATAATATATATAACAAAATACCTCTCTCTCTCTCTCTCGGTAGGCATGTACAGATGGCGCTAACAAGGAAGAGGGTCATAATCAAAATACTGCTTCACTTGTTCACCACTACGTCTGAAAATCTTTGTAAGTAGTGATATTCTCTGATCGCCCTATAATTATGTTGCTACATATGTTTTTTTAAGGAGCTTATATTTTTTCTGTTTATGTTACAGAGTGTGACTGCCGACACGACATTTCTGGTAAGTACTTATAGTCACTTACTCGCTTTTCTTGTTTAGCAGTAAAACTGTGATTGGTTTTTACTTCTATAGTCTCATACAGAGTTCCAACGAAAATCATCCACTGCATCGTTTTTTGATGTGGACGGGCTATAAAGCTAGTCGTCAAATTTGGGATATTCTAGCACATTCTGAAACGTGTATTTGATACAGTTAATGAAATTTGTACCCACTCATCAATATCTCTAGTTTTGTTTCTATCCACTTTTTGAATACAGAGTGGCAAAGTGTAGCGTTCGTATGCCACTATAGGCAAAATTTTCTATTCGCTATCTTGCTTTCTTTATCTGGAGGGATTTTACAACTTTGCGTGTTTTCAAGCTGTTCCTTGCCTTATGTCCATGTAAATCGAGGGTATAATACTCGAACTTGACACTACTAAGGACTCTTTTAAGTGCCTACATAGGACGAACGGAAAATATGAAATTAAAATCGCACACAAATATGGTACCTATATTTTCTAAAAAAAGTGCATAAAAGACTACTTAAAAAGTGACTTTAAACATTTTTCGATACTCTCATTTATCGATGTTTAGTGGCTTACACCGTTTTGGTTCTTTGCCTGTTATCTTCATTTCCATCTAGGTCATATTATTGACAAGACCTAAGATGTCAGAATATTCGTTGCCTTATTTCACGGTTGTCTGCACCGGTATTCTTTTTTTTAAATCCTTAATCTTATGGACACTTCCTTCTACGCCGTGTTTTCTATCGTTTCTCGACGGGAATATTTTCTTGATTTTTTTCCATTCGCTCAGCCACGTTACTGTCAGTCGGTGACTTGAGCATTTAAAACCGGCGAAGTATCATCATTGCGAATGATTTCTCTTTTGGGTATATTTATCTCATAATTTTGAAGAAGGAAAGGGAAGGGGAAAAGGACGTGAAACGAAAACAAGGGATTGATCAAAAAATAAAAGATAAAACGAACAAACAAAAAGAATAACTAAACTTAATATTTGCTAACTCTACTCTTATTTCTAGTCTTCTAAGATTTTTTTATTGACTTTGAGTTTTTTGCGTGTGTGTTGTTTTGTATGTGATATGTTTTGTGTTTTGGTGGTTACCATCTGTCCTTCTTTCTTCTTTTCTTGAGGTTTTCACTCTGTATGTTTGGTTTCTCTGCTTTCTGCCTGCATTTCTCTCCTGTGTGTTTTATTTCATGTCTTCCCTGTTTAAACTGGCTTTTCACCTGTATATATTTCCTCTTGTCACTATTCTACATCAACACTACACTACACTCACTACAGACATTGACACTGACTGCTTCTGATGAAATACTACTATCAGCAACCAATACTTACACTACAAAACACAAACACTACACTTACTTTTATCTAAATTTTCACATTTTCAAAGTTTTAATTTGCTTATCCTTCTATATATGCGTTTTCTGTTACTTTTGCTTTGATGCTTTAGTGTTCTATGTTGCCTATAATTGTCAGTTTTCACCCATTTGTGCTGGCTTGAGGGCCAGGGCCCACTCAGAGCACTTAGTGCAGGAACTGGTCCCTTTTATCCTTCGGCCGGCACGGCCGGTATGGGCCGTCCTATTGGAGAGAGTTGCTCTATGTTTTCTTTCTGAAACACTATCTTCGCTTCCCCTCCACTCGTGCACTCACGCAAAATTCACTCTTCCACCATAGTTCCTTTCCAAACTGAGAGGTTGGAGGTGCAGCATGCATTCTGGTTCTCTGCGAAAGCGCGGTAATACAGTGCTTAGTTTCCAGGATTTTTTTTTCTCCGGTCCGAGGACTTTTTCACATATTCTTCCACTTGCATTCGTCCTTCCATTCTTCTTCTGTAAGTTTTCGTCTTAGTTCGGAGTATTGGTTTGTCAAAATTTTCAATTTTTTGCAGTCTTCCTATACTTCTACTATTTCATTCAGCGGTTTTTCTCTTATTTTAGTTCTTAGTTCTAAAATTTCTTCTAATAATGGGCACCATATGACATGGTGCTCAGAAGTTCCTTCTTCTCCGCATTCACACATTGGGCAGGGCTTTAACTTGATTCTGTGGAGGTTTTGTTCGTATGGCCCATGGCCTGATAGGTAATGAACCAATCCATATATTGGTTTTAAATGTTTTACTTTTAGTCTGTCGACGATGCTAGAAAAGATTTTATGTAATCGTTGCGCTCCACTCTATTCCTGCCATTCTTTAACTCATACTTGTAATATGTTGTAATTATTTTTTTTTCATCTTTTAGATCCCTGTAAAAATTTTTATAAGTGAAGTTAATTTTCCTTTTCTCTTCTTTTTTAAGTCAGTAATTAGTTGCCCTTTCCAATAATACATGATTCATTGGTTGGATACCAAGGATTATGCAGAGTGCGCTATTTGAAGTAGTGTTAAAAGATCCAGACATTCTGATTAATAGGTTTCTTTGTGGTCTATTGATTTGGTTTTTGTAGGTCTTATTTCTTAATAGTGTATCAATCCGAACGCTGGATGCGACCGCCATGGTACCTGACAAAATAGTTTCTTGGTATAGCCTTAGTATTTTTAATGGAGCTTGGATCTGTTTCTTGCAATAGTGGTCAATTTGTTCTCTACACTGTTTCTCCTTTTTACTATATATTTCAAATGTTCATCAAATTTTAGTCTATCGTCTAGCATTATGCCAAGGTATTTTATGCTTTGCACTCGTTCTCCTCCTACTCCATTTAATTTTATGGTCGGATTTCTTTGTAGTTTAGTGCCGAAAATAAGATATTTGGTTTTCTTTGATGATATCCTTAGTTTACTCTCCATACTCCATTCTTCAAGTGTTTCTATTATCTTTTAACTTTTTCTTCTAATTCCCTTCGGCTGTTTCGTGATGTTAATACGACGTCATCGGCGAATGCCACTATTTCTTCGACTTCTGATTTTTGTTTATTTCTTCCAAGCATGGTAGTAATTCTATGTCCCATAAAAGGGGTCCTAATATTGATCCTTCCGGTCATCCTTTCTCTGTTTTAATTACTATGTCGCCCTCTTCATTGGGTATTATTGTTTTCCTGTTTTCTAGATAGTTTCTTATCAGATTCAGTAAGTATTCAGGCATTTCAATTTTATTTTTTTTTTTACATTTTCAATCGAGGATGGAAACCATAAATTTTCAAATACTCCTTCTATGTCAATGAAGAGCCTTAATACATATTTCTTTTCGTATATCTTTTTTTCGACATCATCTAGAAGAATATTTATGGCATCTTCTGTTGATTGTCCTATTCTGAATCCAAATTGTAGTTTGTCTTCAGTTACGTTTCTGTATTTTTGGATTCTGTTAAATATAACTGTTTAATATAATCGCTTGAAAATGTATTATTACTTAATCTTTATAAATTAATTAGCTATTTTCAAGGTTTTCGTTGTACGCATGAATATTACGGCTTGCATTTTCTTGGCCTTCATCCTGTCTCGTTAGTGTTCAAATTCAACAGTTATTACTAATTTATGGTTAACCTCTACTAATATCCTTACCATAAAGTCTGTGAATAGTACAACCTTACCTATTTTTATTAACAGCATTTTATTAACAGCGTTCATACACACCTTCTATGTATAGCATATGACATAAGTGATTACGACATCATTATTCAGGGTATAGGATTTTAACTAACAAATCGGGGCGGTTTTATCTTATTCGGTTCGTTTTTCTTCGATCATTATTTTATCTGCATCTTACAGTACACACCCTTTGCGATCTATCGTTGTAACTCCGTGGTGACAGGTCTTGTCTTTCTTCTTCCGAGCACAAAGAGCTTCAGTATATGGTAGGTCAGTCGTAGCTGTATTATGGACACCTATACTTCATCCCGCATGACATTCATCACTTCGATAGCTCGGTTTCGTTACTGTCCAATTTAACATTTCCTATTTCGACGAAAAAATGTAATATCTCATATATTTTTCGTCTGAAATGTAAAAAAAAAGCAAATAGATTTTTTAACATTTGATAGAACACCATGGAGTTCGAATCTATTAAAAATGATATAGTCAATTTGTATTTTTAAGCTAGGAATTAAGGGGTTGAGAAACTATTATTTAGGCGCCAACACGAAAGAGCCTAGAGACGCAGAACTTCTAAATGCAGGATTGTTCCGGATGATAATCGCTGTCTGTCCTCCAGAGTGTTCATGAGCTGCAACATACTGGAGCTTCCATGGTTTTCGTCCATTCTCCTGGACCATATAAGAACATTTATTTACATTTTTCTGTGTCACGCTCTTTCCATGATCTGGAATGTCATAACCTTCGGTCTATGTTTTTACTATTTTTCTCAGTATGTCTTTTTCTTACTGTCTGTTTCACTATGTTTTCCTGAAACAAACGTTTCACATTTTGCGCATACAATTGTTATTTTGACAAGTTTCTTCAATTGAATGTTTTTTCATTTGACTTCTTTGCAACAAAGAACACATCTTCCTCTTTCTGTTTTTGTTTGTTTCACTTCCATAACACATTTCGTCACTTTGTGTCGAAAAACATTCAATTGCTGTGGAAACGTGATTCTGGTGAACAATTGGATCCTTAGCTCTGTCCTTCACATTTTCCTTGATAAGTTCTTTGCCAAGTTGTTGGAGGAAACTATACCGTTCGTTAGAACTTATTTATGCCACTCTGGATTATTCAACACGTAAATAATATATGAATTGATACAATTGATATCCAACAACGAGAAAACACAGATAATGGTTATCTTTGGATGTTCCCTTTGATGGTATACTTCCCGGCCATTTGGTCAATGGAGTCGACTCGGCATTTGGTCGCGTTAAAAGTAATAACCGGCCTTATTGTTATTACTTCCTTCGCACTTTGTATCTGCATGCTGCGTTGTGAGCATGTATAGTACTTTCTTTGATTTTTCCCGATCAATATACGGCATAAGTGTACGACCAGAAGCAGGATCCGTAAATGCAAATATGTTAGAATGTAATTCTCTGCCTTTAGGGTACTTCAGTTCTTCTGAAATGTGCTTCCTATTGCACTGCAACGTTCCAAATACAGTAAGATTATAGTCTGTACAATTCTTCGGTAAGCTCTACATATGTATAATACCTGTCAGATGTCACACTGCGTCCTGTATTTTCAATAGGGGCAACAAGTCGTTTCACTGTATCTTTAGGGCCCCTTGATTGGAAGATCGATCTTTCTTCTTTGCCGGCATAAACTTCCATATTGAGGATATAAGTTTGTTCAGAGTCTGCTAACATTCCTATTAATTTTTCTGTGCTTTTTGTGCTTATCTTTTATGAACACTTTGAACAGGCATCTCCCCCTGAAAGACGAAAGTTTCATCGACATCAGTGTTTTGGCCAGCTTTGTAGTGCTTGTAAACGTTTCATTTGTAAGCAGGAATATTTCACGTATGCAGGAAATTTGTCTGTAGCTCTTCTTTCAAACCTTGTACTTTTATCATCAAAGCTGAGAACACTAGAAAGTGAAGTGAATCGATTTTGACTCATATTTGTTATATATGATGACCTACCATGTTCTTTTTACCATAAATCATGATAGTTTTAATTGTTCTCGTTCTTTACCAACCAAAGCTAGCATCTCAGTCTCATTGGTTTCAGTAATATTTCTTCTTTGCGCCTCTTCATTAGTGTGTTTAACACTTAGTGACAAAATGTCTTTCGAAAAAATTTAGAAAATACTCTTTATACTGCTTACCTTTGCAGATGGCCGCAAGCCTGATTTTTACGTTGCGTTCTGCGTATCAGCCAGTCGGCCCCTTTAACTATATATGCTATGCCCGATGAAGGGGAACTACCCTCTTCATCGTCATTGCAGCCGTCACTATTGTTCACTTCTTCGAATTCTTGATCATAATTTGCATTGTGTATGTTTGCGTTTATCTGTTGATGGAAAATGTGTGCTGTTTACTCATAGTTTCCACCGAAGGATCGCTATTCTCAACTGTTTTTCACAAATACGTGGTACTAGAGTGAGGAAGTAGGGTGGGGTCACTTGGGGCAGTTTTTTTCATACTGCGCATGCGCAAACCCTGGCCGCTGATTGGCTGGTGCAGGTCAGGTGACCCCGCCACGCCCCCTGACGCTGATTGGCTGGCCACACCCCCGGCCACGCCCCTTGACGCTGATTGGTCGGTGCCGGCCACGCCCTTAGCCACGCCCCCTGACGCTGATTGGTCACGCTCTTTTACGACCTCCTATCTACCGCGCTGACTGGCTGGCAGCGGACCCCGCCCCGTTCACGCCGATTGGCTGGCAGCGGACACCCACCGATTGGCTGGCACCGGACCCCGCCCCGTTCACGCCGATTGGCTGGCGTCGGACCTCGCCCCCTTGACGCCGATTGGCTGTCCACGCGCACGGTCTGCGCAGATCGGTCGACGCCGGATCACCGCACCTGCCACATGCCACATAAGATTCGTTCCCTTTTATTAGCACTCTTTTTAAACATAGCAGAGAATAATGGGAGTGTATTCGCCCTCCATTTTGAGACCAATTTTTGACCTACTGCGCATATGCGCAAAACTGTTCCGATTTCGCCGTTAAAAAAAATAACAACACACACAGCAGACCGCAGACTGTTCCAGTTCAGGAGCAGATTACGGCTATGCGCAGAAACATAAAATAAGACATAACACCCCCGTTCTCTTTTACGAGCACTTTATAGCAACATAATAGAGCAGAGAATAAAAAAAATAACAACCACACACACACACTTGATTGCTTATGCGCAGTAAAATTAAATTTCCAATTAAATACACATTGCACTCATGCGCAGAAAAATTACACTAGACTACAGCCTGTTCCAGTCGCAGTGCTGGTTCCGGTTCAATGGAGCAGACCACGTGCAACAAGCAGGTCATAAAAGACTATGACCTATTTTTCATCCCTAAATAACATAGTATACACCCACACTTGGAAATAACACGCATGCGCAGAAACATTTATATTTCCGATTCGACCATGCTGGTAAAGAATACCACACTTATTTCTACCAGGGTCTTATAGTTTATGTGGGATACGTCGTTTGTATGACCCTTAAAACCTAATAACTCAAAAACGAAGCAACATATTGAGGTGGTGTTTCCACATTTAGTAATTGGTCATCAGGTACTACAAGTTCCAAAATAATGACCATCGAAGTCAAAGGTCAACATACTTAAAACCTAATCACTCGAAAACAACCCCCACATATTGAGATGGTGTTTCCACGTTTAGTAATTGGTCATCAGGTACTACAAGTTCCAAAATAATGACCATCGAAGTCAAAGGTCAACACACTTAAAACCTAATCACTCGAAAACAGGCCCACATATTGAGCTGGTGTTTCCACGTTTAGTAATTGGTCATCAGGTACTACAAGTTCCAAAATAATGACCATCGAAGTCAAAGGTCAACATACTTAAAACCTAATAACACGAAAACGGAGCTACATATTGAGATGGTGTTTCCAAATCTAGTGACTGGTCATCAACTACTACAAGTTCCAAAATAATGACTATCGGGGTCAAAGGTCAACCTACTTAAAACCTAATAACTCGGAAACTGAGCCACATATTGAGTTAGTGTTTCCACATTTAGTAGTTGGTCACCAGGTACTACAAGTTCCAAAATAATGACCATCGAGGTCAAAGGTCAACATACTTAAAACCTAATCACTCGAAAACGGACCCACACATTGAGATGGTGTTTCCAAGTCTGGTAATTGATCATCAGGTACTACAAGATCCAAAACATTGACCATCGAGGTCAAAGGTCAACCTACTTAAAACCTAATAACTCGGAAACTGAGCCACATATTGAAGTCATGTTTCCACATTTAGTAGTTGGTCACCAGGTACTACAAGTTCCAAAATAATGACCATCGAGGTCAAAGGTCAACATACTTAAAACCTAATCACTCGAAAACGGATCCACATATTGAGATGGTGTTTCCAAATCTAGTAATAGGTCATCAGGTACTACAAGATCCAAAACATTGACCGTCGAGGTCAAAGGTCAACCTACTTAAAACCTAATAACTCGGAAACTGAGCCACATATTGAGATGCTGTTTCAAAATCTAGTAATTGGTCATCAGGTACTACATGTTCCAAAATAATGACCATCGAGGTCAAAGGTCAACATACTTAAAACCTAATCACCTGAAAAGTGAACCATATATTGAGGTCGTGTTTCCACATTTAGTAGTTGGTTATCAGGTACTACAAGTTCCAAAACATTGACCATCGAGGTCAAAGGTCAACATACTTAAAACCTAATCACTCGAAAACGGACCCACACATTGAGATGGTGTTTCCAAGTCTGGTAATTGGTCATCAGGTACTACAAGATCCAAAACATTGACCATCGAGGTCAAAGGTCAACCTACTTAAAACCTAATAACTCGGAAACTGAGCCATATATTGAGGTCGTGTTTCCACATTTAGTAGTTGGTCATCAGGTACTACATGCTCCAAAATAATGACCATCGAGGTCAAAGGTTAACATACTTAAAACCTAATAACTCGACAACTGAGACACATATTGAGATGGTGTTTCCAAATCTAGTGACTGGTTATCAACTACCACAAGTTCCAAAATAATGACCATCGAGGTCAAAGGTCAACATACTTAAAACCTAATCACTCGAAAACGGATCCACATATTGAGATGGTGTTTCCAAATCTAGTAATAGGTCATCAGATACTACAAGCTCCAAAATAATGACCATCGAGGTCAAAGGTCAACATACTTAAAACCTAATAACACGATAACGGGGCCACATATTGAGGTGCTGTTTCCAAGTCTAGTAATAGGTCATCAGATACTACAAGTTCCAAAATAATGACCATCGAGGTCAAAGGTCAACATACTTAAAACCTAATCACTCGAAAACGGATCTACATATTGAGGTCGTGTTTCCACATTTAGTAGTTGGTCACCAGGTACTACAAGTTCCAAAATAATGACCATCGAGGTCAAAGGTCAACATACTTAAAACCTAATCACTCGAAAACGGACCCACATATTGAGATGGTGTTTCCAAATCTACTAATAGGTCTTCAGGTACTACAAGTTCTAAAATAATGACCATCGAGGTCAAACTCGAATACGAAGCCACATATTGAGATGGTGTTGCCACATTTAGTAATTGGTCATCAACTACTACAAGTTCCAAAATAATGACCATCGTGGTCAAAAGGTTAAAGTACTTAAAACCTAATCACTCGAAAACGGAGGCACATATTGAAGTGCGGTTTCCAAATCTAGTAATAGGTCATCAACTAGTACATGTTAAAAAACGTACTGACTTTCGAGGTCAAAGGTCAAATATTTAATCCTTAATAACTCGTAAACGTAGTCAGCAAGAGGTTTCTGTGACCTATTCATTTTTTTGTTCCAAGCAGAAAAAGTGAAGAATGAATAAATTTTAGTGACTTATTTGCTATTGTACTAAAGAGAAAAAATCAAAACAACGCCATTTTTAACTAGCTCAGAATTTCTGTACATTTTGGGTTATTCAAAATAATTTGGATGGACTAACGAAAAAGAAAGCAGAGATATGCCATTTTAGCTAGCTGAGAATTTAAAGAAACACAGGGGACCTACTCAATTTTCTATCAACGAGAAATGCCATATTTCAACTACCTCAGAATTTATGTCTTCTTGTACTAATTAAATAAACGAAGGAATATTGTACCAATGAGAAATGCCATTTTTTCTAGACCAAGTTCTAATATTTAAACAAACGAAGGGGTGAATTTGAGTGGCCTATTCAATTTTGCATCAATGAGAAATAACGTCCTATTTTAAATAAACAAACAAACGGATAAATTTAACCGGCTCAGAAGTGTACTATTTAAACAAACGAAGGTCTTTTGAGCGAGATTTCCAATTTTGTAGCAAGAAGGACTATTTTCTAACTAACTCAAATTTGGATGGAGTGTTTAGTTTTGTTCGAACCAGAAAAATTTGATTGGATTATTTCCTTATGTACCAACTGGGAAAAGTGAAGGAATAAATTTGGGTAGAATATTTAGTTTTGTACCTAGCAAAATAAGAAAAAGAAGTGAAGAACGAATAAAATTTGGATGGACTATTTTCTTATGTACCAACAAACGAAATGGAGCACCAGCGACAAAAAAGAAACCGAAGGAGGAATAAATTTGGATGACCTAATCAGTTTGTAATAAGCAGAATCAGCATTCTATACTTTTTTCTGCCATTCATTGGGAGTTGTCCTATTTCCTTTTGTACCAACGAGAACCATTTTTAACAGACATAGAATTTGTACCAAACAGAAAAGAGGAGCTACATGATTAAACAAAGCAATCAATTTTTAACTGGCTCAGAATTTATGTGCCTTTTGTAACGAAGAAACAAATTTGAAGGAGGTTCATTTTAACTAATCCTGCTGCGAGTAGATCAATTAGTTCATAGTAAAAAAATAAAACAATATGGCATTATTGCGACTTTCATTTTCGAATACATACGAATTAGGCCACTATGGCAAAAAATTCTACTCTCTCCTTATGCTTTAGAAACCCGCTAGTAGGGCGTCGATTCAGTAATGCATATTGGAGTATACCTTTTATACAACAAACAAGTCTACGGTCTTCGGCATGCATTTTAGACCAAGGGCAGCAAGACACTATATTAAATAACACTTCTGCCGGATAGAAATTCGATTCTCTCGATCTTCTGCTTTACTTGGAAATTATCCACATCTTAGAATTTATCAGGTTACATTTAGTAAAAGAAAACGAACAGATAATTTTGAGACAGTTCCATATGGGTAAATACAGGATTAGTAGAGATAAGGAGAGAGTGAAAAAAATGGAAAATTAAATTTTAAATCATGATTATTATTATTATTATTTTAGAGGTCAAAAGGAAGAATAAATGAATTTGAGTGGCATATGTACGGAATTTAGTTTTGTAAAGGGCAAAAAAAATTTGAATGGAATATTTTATTTTGTACCAGCTGGGAATTTAGTGTTGTACCATTGTATCAATTTAAGTATTTTGTACTATTTAGTACCACCGAGAAGGTGTAGAATATTTAGTTTTGTTGCTTCTTTATTTTGTATTAACGACTAAAACCTTTAACACATACTTGGTTGTGTGCATCACAATGGCCGAAGTTTTTCATTTCCCTGTGGTACAACGTAATGGTCGCCCCGCTTATTCTAGGTCTACAGTTACATATTTTCGGTTGGATAATGGAATAAAGCCGTGTTTTGTTGAGCACAATGCCCACTATAACGATGTGGTAGACAATTATTTGATGGATAGATATTTGTTTAATAGTCGCTATAACAAATGGTATATGATAGAATTTGTTAAGCATTTATTGCAGGTAGATATTAAGATAGACTTTTTTGTCGTTGGTTACTCTTTTCCAATCAGCTACCTTTTTTGCCATGAAAACTAAGGGTAATAGTTATACTGTGATAGCTTTCTTTCGCTATGGGGGAACGCAGGACACTTTGGATGAGTTATTAAAGTTTTGGAATCATGTGTGCGAGTTCAGGCCAAGTATCCAGATTGCAGATTTACTTGGTTGCTTTACACGATGTGGTAAAACAGGCCTTTTTGCGGTATCTCCTGATACCTATCTGTTGGACCTCGCGGTATTTGGAAACTTGGTGAAAAAGAATAACAAATGTTTTTTCTCACAATAAAGCTATACATACAGAATAATCCATTATGGCAAAAAAATACTACTTTCTCCTTATGCTTAGTTGGAGTAGACTTCGATAACAAGAACGATACATTGTGTAAGAATTTCCAAATAATAGCGGTATTGCACTGTACTTATAATAGTCTGTAATAGTGCAGTTTATTGTAGTCTACCAGCAATAATGATCTCTAAGAGAGTTATTAGGTAAAGATAACCATTACACAGCCATTCTGCGAACACATTTATACGATCCAATTTCTCAGATTTAAACAAAGAAAGACCATATTCTGCCACTCAAACAAACGAAGGAATAAGCTCAGAATTTCTATACCTTTTTGTGTTATTCAAGTAAACGAAGGAATAAACATATTCACTTTTATACCACCTTTTAGTTTTGTACCAACCACGAAAAAGGGAAGAAGGGCCATTATAACAAGCTCACTATTTTTATACCATTTTGTATTACGGGTGGTCTATTTCATTTTGTAACGAGCAGAAGAAAAGTGATGATGATACATTTTATAACTTTGTGATGCTACATTTTGTATTATTTTTGTGTCATCCAGAGAACGATTTAAATTGCCTCTCCCGTCACTATATGGGTATTGACGTGTGTTTAGCGAATTAGGTTTACAAAATACTAACGGCGACGCTAAAGTCCAAAGTTTCCCGGTCACTAACTAAATTGCGTCATAATTCAATTATAACTTAATCTATAGCAATTAGCGTACTAAAGAAAACTGATGAAGGTCGACGAATCATAACAGCATGCATGACCATTTTTTGATCACAACAGAAGAAATCATATCAAAGTAGGAATCAACTCATCAAGGAAAACAAAAGTTTCATGTTCCACACCATCTATAAAGAGTGCTGCAGATAATTAAGCAGCGTTACGAATGCGTTACCTAACACTTGTATTGCTAAGGTACTGCCTATTGCTCAACGATTCAATTATCTTTTAAACTTTCTTTCCTCGTCTAAGTCCAAAACGACAAATATATATTTCTGCAGTTATGTATTTTATTATAATGGAATATAAGATTATGGAGTATATTTGGAAATAATAGAACATACATCATGATGTTATATTAACGAATTATTTTGCATTGCCCTGAAACATATTATTAAACACGGCGAATGCATAGAATGCTTTTATTGTAGGTATATAAGTAGATGTGTCACACTTGATTTGTTTTTGCGGAAGAGTAGAAAAATGACTAGCATGGAAATTGCTTATGTTTCACCTAGAGAAAAAGAAATTCAGCGTGAAAACGAGAAACCAATACTGTTAATCCACCCGTCTGACCCTGATTTGCCAGATGAATTACGTGATAAAGTGAGAATCATATATCCAACACAAGAAATAGAAGAAATGTATTATTTTAGACGCTATAATAGATATAATGATGAAATACTTCCGGAAAGTGATGATGACAGTGTTTCATATATTACCTGTTTTGGAGTGGAAGCTAATGAGTGCGAGTGTACTAGTGAAAATATTAGTCATGCATGTGTTATACAATTATTTAATGAGTATACACCAAATTCGGTATTATTATGTGAGGCATGTTCTAAACATAATGAGAATGAAAAAGATCACAACTGTTTGTTGCAGTATGATTACGAATTATTGCAAAAGGTGTGGACGCTCTTAATTAAACGTGAAATGAGAGAGAAAATCTATAAACTTTATATAAAGAAGCATTTTAAAGGTTGTAATATTAAGAAAACTTATACTTTGGAGAAAAAATTTAATCTGGTATATGAATACATTACAGAGTGTGATTATTATATCAACAAAATAGTAGAAATGTTTTTAGAGAAAGATAAACAATTATTTAATTCTGTAAATGAACACTGAGCCCACTGTAGCATATGCATTTGATTGTGTAAAAATAGAAGAACTTGAACTGTTAAATGGATCAATCTGTAGTATTGTAATATTACAAACATTGGACTCCGGCAACTGAATTGTCGGTGAGAGTCAATTTAAATTGTTCTCTGGATGACACAAACATATACACAGGTATAAAATTCTGAGCTGTTTTCTTCTGATTGTTACAAAAATGAAATAGAATAATACAAAATGGTATAAAAATAGTGAGCTTGTTATAATGGCCCTTCTTCCCTTTTTCGTGGTTGGTACAAAACTAAAAGGTGGTATAAAAGTGAATATGTTTATTCCTTCGTTTACTTGAATAACACAAAAAGGTATAGAAATTCTGAGCTTATTCTTTCGTTTGTTTGAGTGGCAGAATATGGTCTTTCTTTGTTTAAATCTGAGAAATTGGATCGTATAAATGTGTTCGCAGAATGGCTGTGTAATGGTTATCTTTACCTAATAACTCTCTTAGAGATCATTATTGCTGGTAGACTACAATAAACTGCACTATTACAGACTATTATAAGTACAGTGCAATACCGCTATTATTTGGAAATTCTTACACAATGTATCGTTCTTGTTATCGAAGTCTACTCCAACTAAGCATAAGGAGAAAGTAGTATTTTTTTTGCCATAATGGATTATTCTGTATGTATAGCTTTATTGTGAGAAAAAACATTTGTTATTCTTTTTCACCAAGTTTCCAAATACCGCGAGGTCCAACAGATAGGTATCAGGAGATACCGCAAAAAGGCCTGTTTTACCACATCGTGTAAAGCAACCAAGTAAATCTGCAATCTGGATACTTGGCCTGAACTCGCACACATGATTCCAAAACTTTAATAACTCATCCAAAGTGTCCTGCGTTCCCCCATAGCGAAAGAAAGCTATCACAGTATAACTATTACCCTTAGTTTTCATGGCAAAAAAGGTAGCTGATTGGAAAAGAGTAACCAACGACAAAAAAGTCTATCTTAATATCTACCTGCAATAAATGCTTAACAAATTCTATCATATACCATTTGTTATAGCGACTATTAAACAAATATCTATCCATCAAATAATTGTCTACCACATCGTTATAGTGGGCATTGTGCTCAACAAAACACGGCTTTATTCCATTATCCAACCGAAAATATGTAACTGTAGACCTAGAATAAGCGGGGCGACCATTACGTTGTACCACAGGGAAATGAAAAACTTCGGCCATTGTGATGCACACAACCAAATATGTGTTAAAGGTTTTAGTCGTTAATACAAAATAAAGAAGCAACAAAACTAAATATTCTACACCTTCTCGGTTGTACTAAATAGTGCAAAATACTTAAATTGATACAATGGTACAACACTAAATTCCCAGCTGGTACAAAATAAAATATTCCATTCAAATTTTTTTTGCCCTTTACAAAACTAAATTCCGTACATATGCCACTCAAATTCATTTATTCTTCCTTTTGACCTCTAAAATAATAATAATAATAATCATGATTTAAAATTTAATTTTCCATTTTTTTCACTCTCTCCTTATCTCTACTAATCCTGTATTTACCCATATGGAACTGTCTCAAAATTATCTGTTCGTTTTCTTTTACTAAATGTAACCTGATAAATTCTAAGATGTGGATAATTTCCAAGTAAAGCAGAAGATCGAGAGAATCGAATTTCTATCCGGCAGAAGTGTTATTTAATATAGTGTCTTGCTGCCCTTGGTCTAAAATGCATGCCGAAGACCGTAGAATTGTTTGTTGTATAAAAGGTATACTCCAATCTGGATTACTGAATCGACGCCCTACTAGCGGGTTTCTAAAGCATAAGGAGAGAGTAGAATTTTTTGCCATAGTGGCCTAATTCGTATGTATTCGAAAATGAAAGTCGCAATAATGCCATATTGTTTTATTTTTTTACTATGTACTAATTGATCTACTCGCAGCAGGATTAGTTAAAATGAACCTCCTTCAAATTTGTTTCTTCGTTACAAAAGGCACATAAATTCTGAGCCAGTTAAAAATTGATTGCTTTGTTTAATCGTGTAGCTTCTCTTTTCTGTTTGGTACAAATTCTATGTCTGTTAAAAATGGTTCTCGTTGGTACAAAAGGAAATAGGACAACCCCCAATGAATGGCAGAAAAAAGTATAGAATGCTGATTCTGCTTATTACAAACTGATTAGGTCACCCAAATTTATTCCTCCTTCGGTTTCTTTTTTGTCGCTGGTGCTCCATTTTGTTTGTTGGTACATAAGAAAATAGTCCATCCAAATTTTATTCGTTCTTCACTTCTTTTTCTTATTTTGCTAGGTACAAAACTAAATATTCTACCAAAATTTATTCCTTCACTTTTCCAGTTGGTACATAAGGAAATAATCCAATCAAATTTTTCTGGTTCGAACAAAACTAAACACTCCATCCAAATTTGAGTTAGTTAGAAAATAGTCCTTCTTGCTACAAAATTGGAAATCTCGCTCAAAAGACCTTCGTTTGTTTAAATAGTACACTTCTGAGCCGGTTAAATTTATCCGTTTGTTTGTTTATTTAAAATAGGACGTTATTTCTCATTGATGCAAAATTGAATAGGCCACTCAAATTCACCCCTACGTTTGTTTAAATATTAGAATATGGTCTAGAAAAAATGGCATTTCTCATTGGTACAATATTCCTTCGTTTATTTAATTAGTACAAGAAGACATAAATTCTGAGGTAGTTGAAATATGGCATTTCTCGTTGATAGAAAATTGAGTAGGTCCCCTTTGTTTCTTTAAATTCTCAGCTAGCTAAAATGGCATATCTCTGCTTTCTTTTTCGTTAGTCCATCCAAATTATTTTGAATAACCCAAAATGTACAGAAATTCTGAGCTAGTTAAAAATGGCGTTGTTTTGATTTTTTCTCGTTAGTACAATAGCAAATAAGTCACTAAAATTTATTCATTCTTTACTTTTTCTGCTTGGAACAAAAAAATGAATAGGTCACAGAAACCTCTTGCTGACTACGTTTACGAGTTATTAAGGGTTAAATATTTGACCTTTGACCTCGAAAGTCAGTACGTTTTTTAACATGTACTAGTTGATGACCTATTACTAGATTTGGAAACCGCACTTCAATATGTGCCTCCGTTTTCGAGTGATTAGGTTTTAAGTACTTTAACCTTTTGACCACGATGGTCATTATTTTGGAACTTGTAGTAGTTGACGACCAATTACTAAATGTGGCAACACCATCTCAATATGTGGCTTCGTATTCGAGTTTGACCTCGATGGTCATTATTTTAGAACTTGTAGTACCTGATGACCTATTAGTAGATTTGGAAACACCATCTCAATATACGGATCCGTTTTCGAGTGATTAGGTTTTAAGTATGTTGACCTTTGACCTCGATGGTCATTATTTTGGAACTTGTGGTAGTTGATGACCAGTCACTAGATTTGGAAACACCATCTCAATATGTGTCTCAGTTGTCGAGTGATTAGGTTTTAAGTATGTTAACCTTTGACCTCGATGGTCATTATTTTGGAGCATGTAGTACCTGATGACCAACTACTAAATGTGGAAACACGACCTCAATATATGGCTCAGTTTCCGAGTTATTAGGTTTTAAGTAGGTTGACCTTTGACCTCGATGGTCAATGTTTTGGATCTTGTAGTACCTGATGACCAATTACCAGACTTGGAAACACCATCTCAATGTGTGGGTCCGTTTTCGAGTGATTAGGTTTTAAGTATGTTGACCTTTGACCTCGATGGTCAATGTTTTGGAACTTGTAGTACCTGATGACCAACTACTAAATGTGGAAACACGACCTCAATATATGGTTCAGTTTTCGAGTGATTAGGTTTTAAGTATGTTGACCTTTGACCTCGATGGTCGTTATTTTGGAACATGTAGTACCTGATGACCAATTACTAGATTTGGAAACAGCATCTCAATATGTGGCTCAGTTTCCGACTTATTAGGTTTTATGTTGGTTGACCTTTGACCTCGATGGTCAATGTTTTGGATCTTGTAGTACCTGATGACCTATTACTAGATTTGGAAACACCATCTCAATATGTGGATCCGTTTTCGAGTGATTAGGTTTTAAGTATGTTGACCTTTGACCTCGATGGTCATTATTTTGGAACTTGTAGTACCTGGTGACCAACTACTAAATGTGGAAACATGACCTCAATATGTGGCTCAGTTTCCGAGTTATTAGGTTTTAAGTAGGTTGACCTTTGACCTCGATGGTCAATGTTTTGGATCTTGTAGTACCTGATGACCAATTACCAGACTTGGAAACACCATCTCAATGTGTGGGTCCGTTTTCGAGTGATTAGGTTTTAAGTATGTTGACCTTTGACCTCGATGGTCAATGTTTTGGAACTTGTAGTACCTGATGACCAACTACTAAATGTGGAAACACGACCTCAATATATGGTTCAGATTTCGAGTGATTAGGTTTTAAGTATGTTGACCTTTGACCTCGATGGTCGTTATTTTGGAACATGTAGTACCTGATGACCAATTACTAGATTTGGAAACAGCATCTCAATATGTGGCTCAGTTTCCGACTTATTAGGTTTTATGTAGGTTGACCTTTGACCTCGATGGTCAATGTTTTGGATCTTGTAGTACCTGATGACCTATTACTAGATTTGGAAACACCATCTCAATATGTGGATCCGTTTTCGAGTGATTAGGTTTTAAGTATGTTGACCTTTGACCTCGATGGTCATTATTTTGGAACTTGTAGTACCTGGTGACCAACTACTAAATGTGGAAACATGACCTCAATATGTGGCTCAGTTTCCGAGTTATTAGGTTTTAAGTAGGTTGACCTTTGACCTCGATGGTCAATGTTTTGGATCTTGTAGTACCTGATGATCAATTACCAGACTTGGAAACACCATCTCAATGTGTGGGTCCGTTTTCGAGTGATTAGGTTTTAAGTATGTTGACCTTTGACCTCGATGGTCATTATTTTGGAACTTGTAGTACCTGGTGACCAACTACTAAATGTGGAAACACTAACTCAATATGTGGCTCAGTTTCCGAGTTATTAGGTTTTAAGTAGGTTGACCTTTGACCCCGATAGTCATTATTTTGGAACTTGTAGTAGTTGATGACCAGTCACTAGATTTGGAAACACCATCTCAATATGTAGCTCCGTTTTCGTGTTATTAGGTTTTAAGTATGTTGACCTTTGACTTCGATGGTCATTATTTTGGAACTTGTAGTACCTGATTACCAATTACTAAACGAGGAAACACCAGCTCAATATGTGGGCCTGTTTTCGAGTGATTAGGTTTTAAGTATGTTGACCTTTGACTTCGATGGTCATTATTTTGGAACTTGTAGTACCTGATGACCAATTACTAAATGTGGAAACACCACCTCAATATGTTGCTTCGTTTTTGAGTTATTAGGTTTTAAGGATCATACAAACGACGTATCCCACATAAACTATAAGACCCTGGTAGAAATAAGTGTGGTATTCTTTACCAGCATGGTCGAATCGGAAATATAAATGTTTCTGCGCATGCGTGTTATTTCCAAGTGTGGGTGTATACTATGTTATTTAGGGATGAAAAATAGGTCATAGTCTTTTATGACCTGCTTGTTGCACGTGGTCTGCTCTATTGAACCGGAACCAGCACTGCGACTGGAACAGGCTGTAGTCTAGTGTAATTTTTCTGCGCATGAGTGCAATGTGTATTTAATTGGAAATTTAATTTTACTGCGCATAAGCAATCAAGTGTGTGTGTGTGGTTGTTATTTTTTTTATTCTCTGCTCTATTATGTTGCTATAAAGTGCTCGTAATAAAGAACGGGGGTGTTATGTCTTATTTTATGTTTCTGCGCATAGCCGTAATCTTCTCCTGAACTGGAACAGTCTGCGGTCTGCTGTGTGTGTTGTTATTTTTTTTAACGGCGAAATCGGAACAGTTTTGCGCATATGCGCAGTAGGTCAAAAATTGGTCTCAAAATGGAGGGCGAATACACTCCCATTATTCTCTGCTATGTTTAAAAAGAGTGCTAATAAAAGGGAACGAATCTTATGTGGCATGTGGCAGGTGCGGTGATCCGGCGTCGACCGATCTGCGCAGACCGTGCGCGTGGACAGCCAATCGGCGTCAAGGGGGCGAGGTCCGACGCCAGCCAATCGGCGTGAACGGGGCGGGGTCCGGTGCCAGCCAATCGGTGGGTGTCCGCTGCCAGCCAATCGGCGTGAACGGGGCGGGGTCCGCTGCCAGCCAGTCAGCGCGGTAGATAGGAGGTCGTAAAAGAGCGTGACCAATCAGCGTCAGGAGGCGTGGCTAAGGGCGTGGCCTGCACCGACCAATCAGCGTCAAGGGGCGTGGCCGGGGGTGTGGCCAGCCAATCAGCGTCAGGGGGCGTGGCGGGGTCACGTGACCTGCGCCAGCCAATCAGCGTCCAGGGTTTGCGCATGCGCAGTAGGAAAAAAAACTGCCCCAAGTGACCCCACCCTACTGAGGAGTTTACTGCGGAGGCGTGTTTTCAAATCTGCGATTGGCACGACAAAGTGAATGACACTTTGTATCAGCTGTGCCCGCAAAAACGCCAGCGTTAACTTCTTGTACATTATGATGACACGTTGCTCCAAGGGTGGGTATTTTATGTCCAGCACGAAAACTTTTTTAAAAGAATAGGTTAATTTTCAGAAATTGAAAACACTAAAAAGCACAAGGTACTATTTATATTATATTTACACAAAACCTGAGTTATGCTGGGATTCTAATGAAATATCCATAAAAGCTGTTACTTTGGGAAAGGATGGACGTTTTTAACCTCCCTTGGTGCAGGTATAGTTGAAACCTATATCAAAAGGATAGTCATAAGAAACTACTGAAGCTAGGAAATCCAAATGTGGAATGAATGTTGTTCAATAGGTGACAAAAAGATGCGGAATGTTCAAAAGCACAACATCTCGAATTCAAAATGTCGCACTACGTATCGAACGCATGTCCAGCTCAAACTAGTGGCGTTGCAGAAGCGAAATGTGGTATTTACGTTTATGGTTAACAACAAATATTCACAAAATAACAAAGAGTATCATCTTATGCAATACGGCAGTGAGTGAAAAATAAGTTTGAATACAAATATGCTATTTCTTGGAATATTGTGACAAACCAGCAAAGTTTACGCTGCTTGATCCACTGAAATGATTTATACGTGGTTTGGCTCTGTTCGCTAATCTTGTAAACGTATGTTTTGTTTATATTTTATATTGTTTGAAATATAGTGACTAAACCAACGAATGGCATACAAATGTAACTATGACGAATACCTTACTATAGAGCACCCAACCTGGCCGGTGCAGCAAATCCTTTATGTATTAACTACGTAAAATAGTAAAATAGTAAAATGCCCGAAGGTACTCAACTTTTGTTTAGTAGTACGAATAGGAAGTCAAAGTTGTACGTTCATCGCATACATCGCATCAGATTATAAATAATTTCGAGAGAACCGTGATTAACGTTCATTAGCAGGAAAATGTATGTATATTGTTACGGAATAAAATAATAGTTTAAGTGAATCGAAATTCAATTGTTCTTTAGTCTACATATTGTTTCAAAATACATAAAGGAGGAAAATAGAGATTTAGATTTGTATTGGTATGAATGACATAGGTTTTAAGGTGCCATCTTGAATTCAAGTTGGAAATTGATTACATTTTGATCTGCCGCCATTTTGCACATGTTTGTCGTACAAAGTCGAGATTTGCTCCATCTTCTTTCATTTAACAATTTTCAAACGATGAACTACTTAATCCCTCTTGTCATTTGAAACTTTTTGTGGGATACCTCTTGGGACCCTGTTTCGATTTAACTTAAATCCTTGTACTTTGAAAATAATACCACATTTTCTTTCCTGTTTTCACATTTGTCTCACCGTTTCTCAATTATAGGGGTGACCATGGACTTTTCAATGAAGTTGTTTACATTTTCACCCTTCGCCATTTTGCACAGGGTTGTTGTAGAATCAGGACTTACTACATTTCTCTCGTTTTATAACAACTTTCAAACGATGTGCTACTTAATATCCTTTGCCATTTTAAATCTTTGATCTGGACCCCGTCTGGAACCCTTCGCGGACCCTGGATCAAACTTTTTCTTTATTGGAACATGTGTCCTTGAATGTGATGTAAGACGTGTTCGCCGAGCTTTCCATTCACCTAACCGTTTCCGAACAAATGACCAGGTTCCAACTGTTCTGACAGTTTTGTAGCTTTTACATTAGAACATATTTTGTAACTCACTACACTCTGGTGTAGTAATTATTGTATGGGAAGCTTTTGCCAATGCACGTACTATAATTTTCTCAGAGGAACAAACAACATATCTATAATGATTCAAAAACCTACCACCTGCAGAATATAGTTACGCATACCTTTCATTACTAACGAATTTCTAAAATGGAAGATAAGTGCATTGGATCTAAGCCCCAAAAATGAGATTTCCTTCATCATTCTTAGAAACGGTCATTTGAAATCAATTAGGTCTCTAAGATGCTGCATTATCAGTCTTACAACAAATAGTATTCTTTCAAGACCACACAATACACATCGTGCCCATAATTACAGTACTCGTCGGATATTTTATAGCCTTCCTTCTACCAAATACGTACATTAACCTAAAGGTTCTAGCAGGTAAATCCTTATAAACTATGTGAACAATTCTGCCCGCTTTAACGCTAATTTTCTTTCCTCTACCCTAACTTCGACTTCTTTATCTTTTAGATGAAATTCATCAACCAGTCATCAGACTTAAAAGAATTGAACATCAGCACTAAAAGAATTGAATATCAATGATATTGAAGCTATGAATTTTCGAACATCTTTCTTAAAGAATTTGCCTCTTATCTAATCCCTGCCAATGTTATAAATCTCAATTATTTCGTCGACAATCCTATTGTACAACCTAATAATATCGAAATTCGTATTCTAGTTACTGCAGCGGACGTACTCCACTCAGGAGCTATACCAGCGTTTGGTATTAAAACCGAAATCAAGTTGCTGCTAACATCAGTCACACAGGTCTATTCTTCGGTCAATGTTCAGAAATTTCTGGTGCAAACCTTAGAGTAATATAAATTGATGTTGAAGAGTGTCTCACTCACTTTCATTAACTGAATAATGAAAATAGTACAAGAGCGTTCATTGGATGGCTGAAAGTAAAGAATGGTCTTAAAATACAATAACATCCAGTAGGATATTTTAACGAACTTATAAATACGTCAAGCTCAAGTCAGCAATTAACAGTATTGTTCTATTCCTCATATATCACCTTTAAAATGACTCAGAATATTCCTTATATTCTCCTTACGCTATCTGTTATTTTCATCCATTATGTATTTTAACTCAAACTCCCCGGAGCCCTCCAGAATATATTAATATTTTTTAAAAAAAATAACTATAAACTGGAGATAATAACATAACTTTTTTCAACTTTTGATCTCTCTACTTCAATCAAAAATATATCATTTAACTTACTTGGAACAGTAACTGTTCTACTAATCTTTCCTATGTCATTGTGGCTCCTTTTAGGACGAAGAAACATCAAATGACATAAGATAAATCTAACTCTCATTAAAGAATGCGAAACCATTCTTGGACCTACTAGTCACATAGGAAGAGCTTTGTTATTTATTTTCTTATTTTGTTTCATTCTATTTAATAACTTTATAAGTCTTTCCCCCATGTATTTATTAGTTCAAGTCATATAATCTTCACACTAAAATTAACATTCCTCCTATGATTAAGCTTCATAATGTACGGCTGATTTAAAATTGATCATACTCAACACATATACGCCTCTCTTATCTTTCATAGCATGTATTGAAATAATTAGTAATATTATCCATCTGGGAACTATAGTTGTATATTAGAGTTGCAGGACAGCTCTTTCTAACAATCTTAGGTATCACAGAACCATACTTTCAATATTAATAATTCAGCAAATTACTCTACAAATAATAGAATCCGGTCTTGCAATAACTTAATGCTACGTAGTTCCAGTCCTAGTTGGATTATGTTCAAGAGAAAATACATATCTCAGCAACACAAAACCATTAATACCACCCAGTTGATAAAGACTTTTACTGAGCCCCTAGGAGCCTTAATTACAACTTCAGGTCTTACTAAATTTCTTCAACAATATTGCCCTTTTCTATTTTTTCTTTGTATCCTATTCATGTTAATAATTATAATTCAGTGATGTCGAGATATAACTAAAAAATGTGCTTATCAAGAACTTCATACTATTTAAGTAACATTAGGTTCTCGATGAAGTATAATTTTATTAATTATTTCCGAAGTATTTTTCTCTTTATTTCATTCTTCTAAGAAGGGAACATATTATACTGATAGCAGCATTTCGCGCTCAAAGAGTGCGCAATCGATAGAGGACTGAGGAAAGGGACAAATACAAATTTATACGTGCGGACGCCCAAAAAAACAGGAGATGCAGAGGAAAGAAGGAGGAATAATAATGTGCAGATAGCAAATTTGACACAGATATTGAGATAGAAATACCTGCAGAAGAGCAAAGTCATCACAAGGAGACTTTCACAACAGTATCGTAAGCAAACATTGTACCCACATACCTGCTCAATAACGTCAGATGTAGCGCAGTGTTGCCAACTGAGCACAAAATAATCTTTTGTGCAAAGGTACGGGGTACGAATGGAAACATATATAAAATCTAATTATAATGGGTAATATACCTATGAATTCCGGATGGACAGTGTTGCTAACTTGTGAAGATGGCCCTGTATGAAGTCCAAAGGTTAACATTGCAGATGTGGAATAGAACATACAGTATACGAGTTTAACTAGTGGAAACCAAAATATGAGATCACTAATAAAAATAGAAGCACTGAAGTACTAAACGAAAGGACGAAGCACAGTGTCGAAGCAGTGTTGCCAAAGTGGAAAATCAGAAAAACAGCCAAACACAGCATAAACGCCCTAATGATGACCTGGGATGATGCTCTGGATGACCTATCTCCAATCATACTTGTAGTGGGCGTGGTTAATGTTCCACTTCTCACACATGATGAGGGCTGAATCGTCGCCCTGTCCACTTCCGGATTATAGATCACGATTTTGTACTTAGTTTTGTGTCAGGAATGCCTCATTAATTTGTATAAGTACTTTTTTGACACCCTGTATATATATATATATATATATATATATATATATATATATATATATATATATATATATATAGTATTCTGCATCCCACAATCGTTGGAAACTGCGTTTCAGCCAATTGAAACGTCCTGATGTGGGGGGGTGACGAAGGTGCTATTTAAGCAAACGTTCCCAAGCGTGCGGTCCACGGGAATCCCAAACACGTATACATAAACAAGAAAAATCAACCGGGTACGCCACTGGGAAAACATTCGTGTATGTATAGTTATCATTGAGGAGTACGTCGCTGGCAATCAAGTTGTAACAAACCTACCTATGTGTTAGGACACTTCCGAGGAGCGTATAAAGGGCTAGTTGACAGACATTGCTACTGTTATTCCATGGTGTTTTTTATTGTTTTATGGCAAAGAAAGGGGCAGTATAGTACGCATGTGATGTTTGCGAGAAAGAACGTGTGTTCCAAGTGCTGTGTATGTGTGTGTGTGTGTTTTCTAGTGTGCATTGAATGCGCGTCTTTGCTATCATTAAGACACCAATTCGGAGTTTACTCTATTTACAAGACACGCAGGTACGTTTCATAGGTGCAAAGTAACACAATGGACCCAGGGCGTGTTGTTGCTCTTGTAAACTTGAATTCGGTATCAACGAAACTACGCCAACTCCCGCTGATGTGATTATTTTTCGACAAATTAGACAGCAACTGACGAGGAATGCGATCGATGTGGAAGAAATCAGACACTCGACGTCCTTGACTCGGAATCATAGTGACGTGAACGTTATCGATAGTGAGATTGAAGAGGCAGAAACAAGTTTCCAATCACAGAAGAAACCCTGAACACCACCACAATCACCGACACGTAATAGTTCCGATTATCTGCAAAAACCTCCAAAGAGAAAAGATATAGAAATAACAACTGAATATCTAAAGAATGCGGACCAGACAGTGAAAACACTACAAGATGCAATTAGCACCACGTCACAAGGAAATTGACGGGACTTCCAACAGATTAAAATTCACATCGGTTCAGAGCAAATTTAGATGCCTGCGTTACGCACACCAACTTTCTAGATTTGAGAACAGTCGGAAAGGAATATCCATCAGACGTATCAACAGGGAAGTCTGGAAATTATTCAAGACCGAGCTAGCAACGGAATCGTTCATAACCGTACTCTTCGCGTGTGGGGATTGCAAGTAAAACAGCAACTGAAGGCTGAACGGATGTATAGTGGTCATATTGTCACCTATAATTTCGCAGCTTCACGGACATGGTTAGAAAAGGTTAAGCGAAAATATAATATAGGTATTTGAACAGCTACCCATCCAGTTGGAAGAAGTTACCACCTGGATGAGAATAAGATATAGGAAAGTGCAGATCACTTTATTTCTGATACAAGAACCGTAATCGCATCAAGATACACTCCTAAGCAGATATTTAATGCTGACCAAAGTCGCTTCGAAAAGGAGCTGCAATCCCACCGGACTCTGGCTGTGAAAGGCGCTAAACGAATAAATATTGAGTTGAGGTCTCTTGCCGCTACTACACATTGTTATATGATCATGCTAGTGATTTCCATTTTTCGTAGTCTTTTCTCCTCTCTATGTGCTCGTGGCGGAACCCGCTGGTCGCTATCTTAGAACTAAAGCTGTTTATCTCCCAAACATTAGATCGTTCACCGGAACTACTGCTAACATGAAAAAAGGCTATCTCCAAACCGTCATGGCACAAGCGTTTAGGCCTTCAATCCGAAATAAAAGAAAAAAAAACTTCTACCAACCTGTTTTCATGGTTGTGGACAGATGGAGTAGAAATCAGGATGTGACGCTTGTTCAGGGCACAGTTCCTGACGGCGCCGACATTGAGCGATGATTAATTCCCGAGAAATGCACTGGACTCATACAGCCCCTTGATGTTGGTTTCTCTCGCTCGTACAAAAACCTCGTCAACTTAATTACGGAGAGTGTTTTGCCTACTGGCGAGTACGACATTAAGGGAAGAGATAGTTTATTACGTGTTCAATCCTTTGCTTGTTACCAGTTTTTTGCCGACAGGTTTCGAGACATGATCAAGTTTGCCTTTTTCCGATGTGGTTATACTGATGAATGCCAGCGTACTTTCTGACACCAATTTCATACTGCTTCAATGCCACGCTATCAGACGAATGCCAGGAAGTAACATGTACCAACCAATGTGAGCTTCGTCAGGTGTGCACATTGAACGAAGTGTTTCTGCTTATCTGACACCCTCATTACAAAAACTACATGCCAACTGTTCCCAATAAAAGAATGTACCACAAGCAAACTGCGTGTGCTACATTTTACGCCATTTCTTGTGATTATATCAGGGATACCCTCCTGGTGTACAAATGTAGTTTCTGTCAGTTTATTACTATTTTCACTCGACCCTCTCCTCATAAAGCCCAACGTCTTGATGACAACTTTATAACCAGCAACAATGACATAATGGCTACCAATAAGGTGTAGGGTGCTTAATATTGCGGGAACTACACAAGTGAGCCCGCCAAGAGCGTGCATCATTTCAGCGTTTGTGCTGTGTTTACCTGCTTTTATGATGTTCCATTTTGGCAAAACTGCTTCGACACTGTGCTTCGTCCGTAATTTTCGTACTTCAGTGCTTCTATTTTCATCAGTGGTCTCATATTTTGGTTTCCACTAGTTAAACTCGTGTACTATATGTACCCTTCTACGCCTGCGGTGTTATACCTTTGGACTTCATGCAGCGCTATCTTCACAAGTTGTCAATACTGTCCATCCAGAATTCACAGGTATATTACTTATTATAATTAGATTTTATATATATTATCACTTGTGCCCCGTGCCCTTGCACAAATTTTATTTTGTGCTCAGTTGGCAACACTACATTACCTCTGACGTTATTGAGCAGGTATGTGGGTACAATGTTTGCTTACGATACTCTTGTGAAAGTCTCCTTTTGAAGACTTTACTCCTTTTGCAGGTATTTGTATGTGAATGTCTATTTTACATTGCTATCTGCACATTATTATTGCTCTTTCTTTCCTCTGTATCTCCTGTTTTTTGTGTGTCTGCACGTATAAATTTGTGACCGCGAAATGCTACTTCCCTTTGTGACCCTTCTTTCCTAGTATTCTTGCACCAACCGTAGAAATTGGGTCATTTTGGCCTACTACAGGAATTGTGCCGTTCAATCCAAGGCATGTACCTCTTCTCAATACTGCTATTCTTACTAACTCTGTAACATGTTTTCACCACATGCTAATAGAAGCAATTCACACTCAGGCAACAGAAGGTCTTCTCCTTACTATTCTCTTAGGATTATATTTTACAGCACTGCGAGGAAACGAATATTATGAAGCCCAAGCCCCATTTCAGACGAGGTATACGAATCTACATTTTGCATTGCAAAAGGCTTCCACAGACTTTATTAGTTTTTCACATTTTAAGCCATATTCCATATGTTACTACACTTTACTCTAACACATCATTTGCTCTCCTGCTTGATATTGACGCTTCGTATTCTTAGTATGATTACTCCACTACATTTGTAATTCTTGGCTTATTTATTATATAAATTAAAATAAAAAAGATCATTCATATGAAATAGAAAATTATTACAATTTTAACAACTGTTTTATCAACCACTATTGGTGTCTTCATTGTCATTGCTATATGAACCCTACTGTTAAAAGCAATTACCGACCAAAAAAAGTTTACTCTTCGAATGTGGCTTTGATAATAGATCTTCCTTCACCCCGTGATACTCCCTCGTTGCAGTTATTTTCCTTATTTTCGACCACGAAGTCGCCCTTCTTCTTCATATAACATTTACTATCAATAACTCTAAAACACTATCATGATCACTCGTTAGACTAACCTTCCTATTAGTTCTCCTTTAAGGTCTATTCCTAAATGACATTCCTATCATGTACATACTAATCATGACTGGAAAAATAATTAAATATAATATTTGGGCTGCATGCAAAAGGTGTTGTCATCAACTTATCTCAAATAGGAAGATAATAAGTGCAATAAATCCCGGAGTATCTCGGAGGGATCCAAAATAAAATTTTGAAATGCAATGTGGGTCATGTAGCATACCATTTAAAACTATTGCAAAAAGAGAAAAAGTTCGAAAGAGTGTCGGGTCTATATGCTAAACTTGTGCAAAAAATGATGCTACAAGATGGTGAAAAAGAGAGTTGAAAACTCAGTGGCCACACTAATATTCCTAAACAGAAACAGATACGAGAAGAGGTAAACACTTCGCTTCACATCACAAAATTGGAACCACCAAAGTAAAAGTGCTCCGTTGTAGGTTTATCACATGTATAATGTTAAATTCTGCTTTCGGCGGTTTTGCCCTATAGCCTAAAGACAACACGATAATAAATTATGAAATGGATAGTAAAATAAAGAAATGAAACCAATGCTGGAACAGCAATCATTCTGGGGCGAATGTTCTTATGTGGATAAGTGGCTGAAAAAGGTAAAAGCAAACCAAAAATGATCTGTGGATATTGTCAAAGTTTATACCAAACTGTCAATTCTACTGGTAAAGAGAACTCATATTTCCCAGCATTGCTTTCGTCTGTGTAT
This sequence comes from Thermobia domestica, assembly GCF_964235325.1. Lineage (NCBI taxonomy): Eukaryota > Metazoa > Arthropoda > Insecta > Zygentoma > Lepismatidae > Thermobia > Thermobia domestica. The sequence goes on from NC_137457.1 coordinate 70,615,408, forward strand.
TCTTTCATTAATTTAATAATTCATCATCACCTCCACCTTTAGCGTAATAGTGGAACTTCGAATATAATATTTGGAATGTAATACGCTCACAATGGAGCGATTTAGCTTAATGCATTTTACTTTTGCAAAGATAAGACAAAGGCGCTAGGCGTTGCTGCAGGCACAGATGATACAAAGTGTCATTCACCAAAGTCGTTGTGCCAATCGCAGATTCGAAACCACGCCTTGCAATAAATCTACTTCCACGTATTTATGACAAACAGTTCAGAATAGCGATCCTTCGATGGAAACTATGAGTAAACAGCACACATTTTTCTTTCTTTTGGAAGCAAATAATGCATATTTTGTTTCCGATAGTGACATTGAGCGCAAACTGGCAATGAACACAGATGATAGTGACTCTGTATTTGGAGTTGATGAAGTTCTAAGTGAAAGTGAAAATCACTTCAGCGATGTAGACAATGCGAATTATGAACAAGAATTCGAAGAAATGAATAATAGTGAAGGCTGCAATGACGACGAAGAGGGATGTTTTCCTTCATCGGGCATGGCAGATATTGCTAAAAGTGGTAGAGTAGCCGACACCCAGAACGCAACAGAATATTATACACGAAAAATCAGGCTTGCAACCATCTGCAAAGGTAAGCAGTATAACAGAGTCATTATTATAATTTTTTTTCGAAAGACATTTTGTCACTAAGTGTTAAATACACTGACAAACAGGCGCAAAGCAGAAATGTTGCTGAAACGAATGAGACTGAAATGCAAGCTTTGATTGGAATTTTGAAATTGATCTGTGTAAATAACGACAACAAATAGAACTATCATGATTTATGGTCAAAAGAACGTGGTAGGTCATCATATATAACAAGCATGAGCCGAAATCGATTCACTTTACACCTTAGCATTCTCTGATTTGATGATAAAAGTACAAGGGTTAAAAGAAGAGCTACAGACAAATTTCCTGCTATACGTGAAATATTCCTGCAAATGAAACGTTTACCAAGCAGTACACTGAGGTCGATGAAATGCTATCGTCTTTCAGGGGAAAATGCCCGTTCAAGGTGTTCATGAAAGATAAGCCCAAAAAGCACAGGTTATTGGTAGAAATGTTAACAGACTTTGAACGGAGTTATATCCTCAATATCTAAGTTTATGTCGGCAAAGTAGAAGGATCGATCCTCCAATCAAGGGGCCCTAAAGATACAGTGAAACGACTTGTTGCTCCTATTGAAAATACAGGACGCAGTGTGACAGCTCACAGGTATTATATATCTGTAGAGCTTACCGAAGAATTGTAGACTATAATCTTACTGTAGTTGGAACGATGCAGTGCAATAGGAAGCTCATTCCAGAAGAACTGAAGTCCACTAAAGGCAGAGAATTACATTCTAACATATTTTCATTTACGGATCCAGCTTCTGGTAACCCACCAGTCACACTTGTGTCGTACATTGTTCGGGAAAATCCAAAGAAAGTACTATACATGCTCTCGACACAGCATCCAGATAAAAATTGCGATGCAAGTAATAAAAAGATAAGTTCTATATGATATTGTTTTATAACTCGACCAAATGCGGAGTCCATTCCATTGAGCAAGGGCCAGGAAGTATATCATCAAAAGAAACACCCGAAGATGGCCATTATTTGTATTTTTTTAGTGGTTGGATATCATTTGTATCAATTCATATACTATTTACATGTTGAATAATCTAGAGTGCCATAAAACGATCTAACAAACAGTATTGTTTCCCCCAACAACTCGGCAAAGAACTTATCAAAATATGTGCAGGACAGAGCTGAGGATCCAATTGGTCACCAGAATCACGTTTTCACCAATTAAATATTTGGGGACACAATTTTTTTATAAGTGCTACGAAAGTGAATGAATCAAAAACAATAAGAGGAAGATGTGTTCTTTGTTTCAAAGAAGCCACATCGAAAAACATTAAATTGAAGAAACTTCCAAAAACAACAATTGGATTCGCAAAATGTGAAACGTTTGTTTGTAAAAAACATAGTGAGAAAACCAACGTATGTCTCGCTTGTAAATGCAATATTATTGATTCACAGTACCCGACAAATGACTTTGGACACGTAATAAAATAATATTTACTCTGTAGCTTTCACAAATAAAAATAAACTTATGTTTGAACTACAATGTCCTTATTCTTGTAATTAGCAAAATAAGCATGTTTTTGTTTTTTAAAATGTATTGTGAGAATAAGAAATAAAAATGTTAACATACATAATAATTGTTCTGTTCGTGGCCTTTAATTGTCTTAGTACAAAAATGCAGTAGCAAGTTACATTTTCTGGGACATATAATTTTAACCCTTCCTTGGTGCATGTAGGGTTAAGGTGGGCATAAATTTTCAATTAAACTTTTGATTAAATTCTGATCCGCTGTAAATTTGCACAGAGTTGTCACAGAAGGTCGAGACTTGCTTCATCCACTTTCATTTAACAAAAGCTTTGAAACGATGTACTACTCAGCCCTCTGGCCATTTAAAACCTTTTAGTTTGTCCCCAATTGTGACCCTGTTGAGGCCGTGGAACAAGACGATTTAATTTAAATCATTGTACTTTGAAAATGATACCACACTTCCTTTCCTATTTTCACATTAGCCTCATCGTTTCCGATTTAAAAGGGTGGTCATAGACTTTTCAACTAAGTTTTTGCTTACATTTTGACTCGCCGCTATTTTGCATAGTGTTGCCTTAAATAGCCGAGACTTGCTCCATTTTCTTTCCAAAATGTGGTACTTAAATCCCTTGCCATTAGAATATTTTCAGTTGGACAATGTCTGGGACCCTGCCGGGGACCCTGGTTCAAACTCTTTTACTCCAATAATAGCAAAAAATAAGTTACGTTGTGTATTTATTTCAGCTATATGTCTTCTCAGCACTCTTATTACAGCAGGACATTTACGTTCTTGAAATATTATCTGAGGCGTAAAGAAAGAATATCCAAAATGGGAAACGTGGTTCCTCAGAAACAAAGGTTGCAAGAAATTTCTGGAACACATGAGTAACGGGAACAGAGTGCAATTGTGCCTATAAAGGAAGCAATCCACTACGGAAAACCTTTGCATAAGTTTCCAGTTCAATATTTTTATATGCTTTTCTAATCAGGAAGCAGTGGAACCTTGAGTCTCTCTCTCTATATAAATAAATGTATCTATAAACTTGTGTCTGTGTTTAAACAAAATTCTGATATATCTAAGGCAATGCTAAACATATTTCTTACAGTCTGGAAAAGAGTTCTGGCGGAATACATATAATATGCTAGAAAAGAGTAGATATTAATATCGAGTCCATAGTTTCTTGGTCGCTTAGGTAGAACTTTCGATTTCAATTCTGCTTAACCTTCTTACGTCCCTCGGGTCCATTTTGACCCAAAGCGATTTTTCAACTTGATTATCTCGCACACTATGTGAGCTCTGGTCATCATACTTCGTGACTTTTAGCTATTTTACCAAATATGTGTTTTGTAAAAATTTCGAATCAAAACTCCATTCTGTAACTTCAGAGTAGAAAAACATATTCCGGGTACATTTAGACCGATTAGTTCAATGAACATTAAAGTGCCTGAAAAATCATTATTTAATAACTTTCTGATGATGATACCGCCACAAAATAATGCGAAAATTGGTATTATTATTAGTTATTGCACTGTCCGAAAATAATTTAGTTTCGTCCAGTATAAAGTAGAAACAAACAAACTCTTACACGAGAAAGAATACCGCCTTAATGAATGTTACTAGTTGAACCGTTAGGTCATTAGGATGTTGATGCTGCTCGGCTAGGTCACTAGGATGTTGATGAAGTGACCGTTATGTGCTTAATTTATTTGTAAAGTTCCTGTTTTCTTTTTTTTGGCTTTGATTACGTGTATGTACCGTTTGGAAAGTTAGTGTGCTCTTTTTGAGTGTGTATACGCGTATGTACGCGAAGTATACTGGATATTTTTAAAAATAATAATGGAAATTTAAATTTGAATTTTAATTGGTTTGATTTGAATTAAATATGATCATATGTTAGTTAATTAGAATAGTGGTACATATGATGAAACGTTATTCTGTATCACTTACTTCCGTAGCAGTGATTAAATTAATAATAATATTGAATATATTTATATTATTGACATTGGGATGAAGATCCCCGTTCGAAGTTCGTATTATACAAATTGTTTTTGAGGAATAGAAAATTACATTGGGATGAAGACCCCTGTTCGAATTTCGTATTAATAGAAACTTATATTGGGATGAAGATCCCCGTTCGAATCTCGTATTATACAGATGGGTTTGACTAATAGAAACTCACATTGAGATATATAAATTGGAAAAAATGAAATCTTTGAAAATGAAATGATACAGTTCATTAGAAGTTTCTTGTTAACTTTAGTTGAATCGCATGCTAAAGCATACTCGTAAGAACACTGTATGAGTGTAAACTTATAAATTATTCTTTCGTGTTATTTTATTTTATTCTCTCACATGTATAAGATGTTCGAACAATATGTGAGTATATAGAAAGTGGGAGGAAACCATTTTATAAAAGGTATTGAAATATATATAATATAAAAGTGTATTTGCTGGATGCTGGGAATGAACCTGGGATCCTTAGCATCAGAGGTGAACGTTGTATGATGGGAGGGAAATATATATTCATGCGGGACCTTATTTTTATTTTAAATTTTCGTATTGATTACTTGAGCAGTATGATTTTTGACGAATTTGTTGGTAATTATTTATCGGTTTGCTTTATTGGAAGCGTATTGGTAAATATTCGTATACAGAGCGTGGTTTCCGCACGTCTTTTGCTGGTGAACTTAAGAGACAAACTGAATGTTTGCGCGCTTGTGGAAAACCGGTTGGGTAGGAGTGATGATGATGATGTGTGCTAGCAGGGCGGTGTTAAAACTTGAATTCAAATACAAAGGAAGACCGTTAACATGTTTGGTAAACATAACAGAATACCGCCAGGCTAATAGCGGTATCTTTGGTGCCGCGGTAGGTGAACAAAATACATTTTTGGTAAAAAACATAAAAGAAAGATTCCGGACGTGGAAGATAAACATCACAGATTGGAGACAGACTAATAGAAATACCTTTGGTGCTGCGGTAGGTGAACGAAATACATTGTCGGTGAAAACATAAAAGGAAGGTTGTGGGCGTTGAAGATAAACATCACAAATTGGAAACAAACTAATAGAAATAACTTTGGTGTAACGGTAAGTAAACAAAAGACATTGTTGGCGAAAACATAAAAGAAAGATTGGGGGATGCGGTAGAAGAACATTAGAGAATATGAACTTATAATAAAACAAGTTTTATGATAGTTTGTTAGCAATGAATACAAAGAAAGTTTTACATTACGAATGGTAGAACATATGAGGATATTGAACGCGAATGCAAAAGAACATTCACCTCTTGAAGATGATCGTGTTGAAACATGAAGGGGTGTTGAATACGATTGTAATAGAAGATAGTTATATTAATGCAATAATGAATGAATATAAATACAACGGTAGTTTGTGGTATGATTGATTCCGTTATTTTACATGGACGATATGTTGGTGTATGATAGATGTCTTGCTTACATGAAAAATAATAGAAGTTGTAAATAAGAGATTTTATATTAAAAGCATGTAAACTATTTATTTGCAAGTGATTTATCTAAATCTATTCTTTGCACATAGATGACAGATGATTGAATAGTACGCCTTATGAATAACATTAATGAGGGAATACCGTTGTAAAATGGGGAATGATTTTACCAAAGTGAAAGTACCAAATATTGTTCTTTTAAAAGATTATATGAGAACATGTTTTGCTATCCCTATATTTATAAAAATTCTATAGAGAATTGGAAAAGTACATGTGAAAATATTTTAATTGATGTGGTAGGATTCTGTGAAAAAAGTTTAAAGTATCACATGATATGATGTCAACGGTAAAGTTTTCCTTATATATTGGGAATGAAGAGAAGACTGATATAGTATCATCATGGAGTTGATTCAGAGTCAAGTACAGCGAGAAATTGACTTGTGCGAAGAGTTAGATTGGGATTCTTCGTTTGAGTTTGTAGAATCTCCCAGGAAAAAGTTTAAACCTGCGAGAGATTTACCAAAAATATTTATTGACGAGGAAACTCAGTATTTTTCTCCAGCTCCGCCAGTATCCTCAGATATTATTATAGAAGCAGAAATCATTGATTAACGTAAGGATCCAGTATTAATTCCATCATCACCTGTTGGATGTTGACATCTTCATCAGTACTTCCATCATCCCCGTCATTATTAGGAGTAAGAGCATCAAAAAACATTAAACTTCTATCTTTAAAGTGGACACTAGATTCTAAAGAAGAAAGAACACCCTCACCTGATTCATTTAGTGAAGAAGAAGAAGCGGAGGAAGAAATTATTCAATTATCTAGTGAGGAGGAAGAAGAAATTATTCAATTATCTAGTGAGGGGGAAGAAAGAGCACCCTCACCTGACTTATTTAGTGAAGGGGAGGAAGAAGAAATTTTGCGTTTATTTGATGAACTGAACGAGTGTAAACCCGACACACTAGATGCAAGTTTTACACCATCACCACCACCACCACAAACGGTACCCTTAGACTTATCAGTGAAGAAGAACGAAGAAGAAAATTGTAACTGTACATAATTGTTTGTGGATGAAAAGTGTATCAAAAACAGTATTTTAAATGTGAACTCTAATTGTGTGTTATTGTGTGACGGTTGTTTTTTGACTGTCCGCAACAAATGTCTCACCGATGCATTTTTATGGACATTCAATCTTTAGAAACCGAGACATGGTTAATATTCATTAAAGAAAATGTGAGAAAAGAACTTTATACTATATTTCGGAACTCACATAGAATGTATATGAATGCAGGCATATTTGTGGAAGAATATTTTAAATTAATAATAAACCTGAGTTATTTAAATGAATTAGTAGATATTCTACTATCAAAGAATAAGGGATATTAATTTGTAATTTTCAGTGATTCTGTATATATATTTGTCTAACTTTTATGTAATATTATTTTGCTTGTATATAATTTTTTATGTTACCGAAATAAATATATAGAAAAATTTCATTTTTGACTTTTATTTAATATTAAATATTTTTCCTGAATAAAAAAGTAATATATTATTATTAGGTATAAGAATTTGTATTTACAACAACTTTCCATAGGAACTGAATCAACTAAAAATTTTATAGAATAACTGAAGGAAATTATTTTTCACATACACAAATTGTAAATTATTAAAAAATGTTATTTTCACTTACGTTAATTAGTTGGAGAAATTTATTTTTGAAATTAATTTATGCAATACAAAATGATTTTTTACATGTTTGTTTTATTATATGAAAATCTTTTACTGTAAAAATTGTTTTTATCATACACGAATGAAAACTGTAGAAAGTTTTCACATAATGCGATATAAAATGCCGAAAAGTGTTTTCAAAACAAAATACAAAATCGTCAACTAAAATGCAAATGTAACTTTGAAAACTAAAAATGCAATTTGTCAAAAAATGAAAATACAAGATTAAAAACAAAATGCAAGATGTCAAAATGAAAATACAAGTTTAAAAACAAAATGAAAAAAACGCAAATTAAAATGTGAAAAGTTTTCTCACATGCATGCATTATAAAATGCGCAAACAAATTTTATGTACGTGGATCATGATATTCGGATTTTGTTTTATGATATAAAAAATACGAAAACTTTTGCTTCACAAACTTTGAACAATTTTTTTTGTGATTATTTTATTCGTTCGTTTGTTTCACAAACTCTGAACAATCTTTGATTGTGAAATTGCAAAAAAATTCCCAAGGAAAGTCGTAAGAGCAGCTACGGTGTGAAATTGTAAATAATTCGCTTCATTATTTGTGTATCATTTAGTGTTAATTATTTGTGTCAATGTATTAAACTCGTTCTTTAAAATTGGAAAGTCGTAAATTATTTATTGAATCGTTTGCTGTGCGACTTATTTTTACGGATCGTTTGTTGTGCAAACTCGGAAGAGCAATCTTTGATTGTGATTATTTTATTCGTTTGTTTGTTTCACAAATTCTGAACAATCTTTGTGAACTTACAAAAAACAATTCTTATAGAAAGTCGTTGCTTGCTGTGCAACTTATTTTTACAGATCATTTGCTGTGCAAACTCCTTATTTATTTAACCTCTCGTAACAAATTACTCGCACACTTCGTGTGAGCATACTAATGATGTTCCAAAAAACTAATTGTTTATACTCTCTTAAAAAATTAATTGGAACATCTTATTTTGATAAATCCATTTCAGTTTTTTTGTTGGTTAGTATCTTTTATTCCCTCATATGTATAACATATTCGAACAATATGTGAGCATACCAAAGATGTTTCGAAAATATTTTAAAAATTGCGAAAATTTAATTTCCTATGGAAACTCCTAATTTTTTAATAGATCGCTTCCATAAGAAGCTCGTTTATGTATTGTATCGGTTGTTGTGCAAACGCCTAACTTTTAATGGATCGCTTCCATAGGAACTTTAGTTAGATCGTTTTACTACGTAAACTTCATTTAGTTATTTAAGCTCTCGCAATAAATTACTCGAACACTTCGTGTGAGCATACCAAAGATGTTCCGAAAATATTAAAAATTTGTGAAGGTATAAATAATTCATTAGATGAAACTCTTACATTGTAAAATGTAAAAAACAAAAATGTTTTTTTAATTTTACTTAGACTATTTACTACGTAATTCCTAAGAGCAGTTATCCTCCGCGCGTATAAATAATTCATTAGATGAAACTCTTACATTGTAAAAAATGCCATTTTCCAAAATAAAATTGTAAAAAATATTTTTCATACACACATGTTAACGTTCTAATTTCATGAAAAAATTTTAAAGATTTTTTCCTACGTATAAATTATAAGTCCTATTTTGAAACAGTTTACCTTTACACTGTAAGTGTTTTGAAATTTTTCGCGGTAAGTAAAATATATAAGAGAAAACGAATCGATAACAAAATGATGGGTAAGGAAATAAATAAATAAAACATGTAATATAAAATGAGAAAAATGTATTTACAAATTTCAATAAGATATAAAAATTTACTTACAAATACTATTATGATTTTAAAATGTTAATATTCCTTAAAATAATGTTTAATACATTCAATATTTATAGTACTACTATTATATGCACAATTACATGTTGACCAATGTAATGGTGAAAATCTTTTATCACATGATTGCATTAATTTATTCACTTTCGTTGTATTATTATTATTTTGTGATTGATTAACACAAATGCATATTATATTGTAAATCTTTTTGTAAGAATAACTCTGTAATTAACTGAATGTTATCTTTGTTTAACAAAATGTTATATAATGTATATGTAAATGTCCTATCATCAATTTCAGTATCACAATGCACTGTTGCAAATTCTTCATATAAGTCATCAAAAGTTTGTGTGCTTACCATTGTACGCCATGCATTATAGCATAACATAACATAGTCTAAAGTAATACAGTCATGCTCGTCTAAAATACTGCGATTATGAAAACACCCGTAACACAAAAGTTTTCGCGGGGGTTTCCAACGAGCAATACATAATAACACACATTGATCATTTGTAGAAAAAGAAGAACACTGATATTCGCAATAGTCGTACATATTTAGGGAACGACATTCATACTCACAGTATGGATTGTTGATACACATCTTTATCGTGTTCAAGATATGCTTCTCTGAGTCAGAAATATGATAATCATTAAACGTGATTTCTTGATACGTATAATTAAATTTGTTTATAAGATATGGATTAGTGTTTACTTGTATATATTCCACATGAAATTTCAAATATTTTTTAGTATTTGTTCACGTGTTGATTTCTTGATTAGGAAATTCAACACAATAGTATTTAATACTTCGTCACTTTCACTCACACATTTATGTTCAGTTTCTTTCTCACTACGATTCGCACAGCCTTCACAAAGTAGTGGTTCAGAAAGTTAATATTTTTCTAGTATTTGCTTTACACAAATTTCACTTACTTCATTAGGAGTACAATCACACTTTAGTTCATTGAATATCAAACTGTCATTAGAAGATGTATTTTGATTTACTACTACTTCATCTTCAAACGCTATTTCATTTGAATATATTAAACTTCTTCTGTAGACTTGTTCGGGTATTGGTTTTTGTCTGGGAAATATTATACGACATGTATCATCATCTTCTTCAGGAATTTCAGGATCATTTGGATGCTCAAGAATAATTTTCTTTTCTTTTTCAAGTTCAAATCGTTTTTCACGTGGTGAATATATACTTAGACTTTATACATTCACTTTCCGATAAAGAAAGATTGATCTCAATTTCACTTTTCCGTTTCTTATTATGAGATGAAGAAGAACCAGAATTAGTTTTTTGCTTTTTATCTGCGGAAACAGATTGCTTTTGACTGTACATTGTAACAGCGTATCACTCACTTTATCTGATCTAGTACAGCTATACGCATGTGTGCTTTTATATTATATTGTGACATTCGCGAAAACCAAGTACAAGTATACACACGCATCTGACATGCGCGAAAAACCTAGTACGAATATGCGCACGCATAGAATTTACATTGTCATGTGACATGTTTAATTACATCGAGAAAAGAAACAGGTGTGATTTTTTAAACTTTTTTCATTGCAATATTGTATCATTAGAGCATTTATATGTAATAATAGACATGTACGTGATTTGTTAGGGATGAAATTAATATTAACAATTGCATACTTTGTAATTCATTTACTAACATTCAGTGCTTGCTAAACCAATGTTTGAACAACCGATATATTGAAAAATAAATAGTGATATCAGAGAAAACAAGATTGGGTTTTAATCCATGTGCTTACAAACTTAGTAATTCAAATAGTTTATTTCACAACTATGGGAATTTGTTCCTTCAAATGAAGCTCGAAGCTTATGATTTTCTTGCTTGGTGCAAAACTAAAGAAACGAAAATAAATACATTAAAGTGTATCATGCCCACGAAGGCATACCATTAAATTACCATAATATTAGGACAAACCCGTGTCTGAGGTATATTGCTAAAATATTCCTCAATTCACCTTATGGAAAATGGGGACAAAGAACCGATCTTTCACAATCAAAACTCGTTGACACTCCGGAAAGACTTTTGACGTACTTGCAGTCACCGCCCCCACTGGTGATAAACATGATTTTCTTATACATGGACATAAAAAAACTGATAAGTTGGAAAGGAGATGGTAAAGACAATAATAAAGCTTTATATCCTATTGACAATACTGAGACTTTTGCAATATTAGAAGAACAATATATGTATATTTGTGCAAAGGTCATACTAATAATCGTGTTTTAGATAGTAGAAATTCTAAAGTTCTAATATTTTATTATTATTATTATTATTTCATTAGAAGAATATATTATTTCGATTACAGATGGCTTCTACATGTGCAAACGACCTAAGTGAACTATTATTCATGGCAGAACGCTTTGGATATGAGACATCCGAAGTTGTTTATTACACATGGAAAACTATCGTAGAAAAATTTCATAACAATGGGGTGCGTGTACGTATCCTGAGTATGAGTGTTTTTTGCAAGCGCTATTTAGGCATTATGGGGCAGTCCAGGAAATTACTTTGGCAACCTGTGAATCCGCTGCTGATATTTCTGATTTATATCAGTGCGGATTCTTTCGGGAAGTTAGGATAAAAAAACAGGCTTGTGAAAATTTCAACCAGCTGATATTGGCAGGTAAAACTGATGGTTTATTTGCTGATGCCGCTGCTGAGCTATTAGGTAATCCTGTGAACTTACCAGTACCAAAAGTAATGTTTGGTATGAGTGCATCAGAATTTAAAGTTGTGAAAAGTGCATCCCGAACATATGCTTACTTTGGGTTAAAGGGGACAGAAATAAGCATTAAGCGTGTTGATAAGGAAATCGATAACCCGGAAAAATATATCCATTCATTCATTGTTTCAATTTGTAATGACCCATACATTAAAGGATGTTGACAAGAACACCTTTGTAAGAAAAAACTATTGAGAGCACTACCTCAAAGTTAAAACAATATACATAACATGGGCAAAAAAATCGGAATTCAACCCAAATGTTCTTTTTTCTATACTGGAAAATACCCTCAATAGTAATCAGAAAATTCTAATTGAAGCTGCATAGTATGCATCTTCAAAAAAGGGAAGAGGTAACTCTTAAAGATTGGATAACTTCTTAAAAGTAAATTACTTCCTATGGAGAAGAACGTGTACTGCCTCCCAAAGAGTGTAATTCTGGGGATGGCAAGGGTTGATCAAAAATGTAATCAAGTGTATAAATTGAAAAACAACCCAAAACGTTTGTTAAAACAAGCAAAGAAATTAGCTATAAAATTAGGAATAAACACTGCAGATCAAATTTTAATGGATTCGGAATGTAATTCCTCTGAGCTTCTTATGAAAGCGATCTAGTAAAATAAAGAAACAGACCCAACTAGCACCCAAGTACCAAATCATTGTGTATGAAAAAAATCAAATGACATGGAATGACATGTGATTACATGTGACATGTGATATATCCGGGGATTAAGGGTGGTAAGCAAATATATTTGTCGTACGAAGATAATCACTACCAACTGGTAACTAGTGTCCGTAAACTTTTGGGAGCGGAGGGTTTTTGCGATTATTGTTTCCAAAAGTACAAAAAATTCTCCGATTTATTATTATTATTGGTATAAAGTCTTCATTTATTCAGCAATATGAAACTTGTATAAAGTCTTCATTTATTCAGCAATATGAAACTTGTAAGACACACCTACACATTTCTTAAGATTTATAAACACTTATTTGCAATAATGAAACATTTCTCATTAATTTATCTTGGTTTCTACACGGTTTTAATGTGTATTGTGTTAATTAGTTTTTGTTTTGCTACATTTTCAACTCATTCACATAAATATCTGAAGAAATGTTTAGTATGATAGCACTGCACTGGACTGCACTGCACAGTAACGATTTTTCTTAGATATTTACTTGAGTAAGATTTAGTTGTAACGTTCACAGAAAAGAAATCATGGCAAAGCGTACCTTTTCACAGTTTGTACATGTAATATAGCTACAGAAGAGTAACATCTTCATCCATACATCTATTATTTCTTCATATTTTCAATCACGAACACTATCACTATCACTATGGTTTTTATTGCAAATTAAGAATTTTTAAAAATCTTTCTGCAAGAATATTTCTATCAGTTGATTAACAAATGTATCATTATGAATGGATTCATCATATATATGAAAAAACTGTTCTAACTTATTAAAAGTATTGCCGTGCATTTTTTGAAACTCATACCAAATTTCATCCTGTATATCCATGTCTGTAACAACACTTAGTACTTTTGTTTTCAATATATTTTTATCAGCCATCATTTATCAGACATCGTTTTATCCTTTCTCCCGACGAAGTAGTGTGCCCGCAGTGGTTGGAGCTGGAGAGGCGGATCTTGTAAACCCTCCCTCATCTTCTCTCGCTCTCGCCTGACTTTGGTTCTGTCGATGACCGTACTCTGAGCTGACGGATGGGCTATGTCGTGCAGAAGAGCAGAAGCAATCGCTGCGGCAGGCCTGTTAGCAAACCCATATCTGTCTAACACCTGGGCAAACGTGGGGAGTTTGAGGCTGGTACTGGCCGACTGCTTTGTGGATTTCAGGGTATCGAAGGTTACTGATTGGTCAGTTGTCTCAGCACTAGCAGACTCCGTGCAATCGACGCCATCGTTGGAATCCGAATAGTCAGCTTCCGTGTCAAATTGGGAACTTCGACCGGAGTCCTTCTTCCCCTTTTTGAAAGATTTTCTTCTGGCTGGTTCGGACTCCTTCCTACTTATAAGTTTCTGAATGGCCTTGGTGACTTTGACGTCCAGTCTCCCAATGAACATCTGCCTAGCTGTTCTCTGGTCGACAATGAATTCTTGCTCCTGTCTGGGGACCTTCTTCCCTTTCTCGCACTGGCAGAGAGAACATTTCTGACATTTGCAAGCGGCGATGTCGAACAACTTGCTATTTTCATCTAGAAATGAGTCCAGCGATTTCTTGAAAGCGTAACATTTCTTCAGCTTCTGTACTCTCTCCACTTCCTTCTTAATTAGTTCCACGACTCTCTGGTGACTCTCTGTTGGAATCGATGCCTTAGTCCATACCTCCTCTACCTGACAGGCCACTTCGTCTACGATGAAAGACAGAGGGGGTCTTTCTTGCTCAGCTGCTTCTTTTCTTCACGCTTGAATTCCACGTACTTCAGTACATCTAGATTTGCTGGAAGAACTGCATCCCTTAGGCGGGAGCCACTCGCTACAACCGGGCAGTCAACCTGACGTCTTGTTTTCGAAAGATTATAAGTTTTCTCAGTCACTTTTTTACTGTGTAATTCTCCGTTTTCCCTTCTACCTGTCTTAACATAACATAACAGCGACTGTTGCGCGTGGACTCTGTTCATTTCACTTCCTCAGCTAAGTATACGGCAACAATCGCTCTCTGCAACAAAGAAAAAATGTGTATTAGGTTAAATGTTTAAATAAGAGATAAATGAAAAATAGTAAATACACATATTTCGATAATGAATAAGAAACGACAAAAATACTGTGTAACAGTTTTATTTCATTTCACACTTGGAGACAAAAAATAAATTCAAATATCCCATTTTTTCAAATTTTCCTCATTTCCGCCAAATTTTAGTTCGCATGCGCAACCTGAAAATATCAACCAATCAAGGAAATATATCACACGTTGTCGCCAGGACACTCTGCGACTTTTTTTTACCCCAGGCGTTTTGCTTGGTGAAAAAGTTTTTTTCACTTTACCCTATTATACAGCACCCAGCTTGTCGTGGGATGCAATGTTAAAGATGACTAAAATTAAGTTTGAAATGTTAACTGATTATGATAAAATACTAATGTTAGAAAAGGGTATACGAGGAGGAATCTCACAATGCAATAAAAGATATGTAAACTCTAACAACAAACACATGATAAATTATAATAAAGATGAGTGTCCAACATATTTAACAATCTAGATGCAAATAACTTGATGGCTCGGCAATGAATCAATACATGCCTTATAAAGACTTTAAGTGGCTTAAACCTTACATAGAAATAATTAACATTTCAGATGATTCAGAAATAGGTTACATATTAGAAGTAGATTTAGAATATCTGAAGTATTTATACAACAAACATTCTGATTTGCCATTAGCTCCAGAAAACATGTGTCCACCAGAATCTAAACAATCATAACTACTAACAACAATTTACAATACGGAAAAATATGTAATTCACTATTGGAACTTACTGTACAACTATATATGTCACTTGGGATGAAATTAAAGAAAGTGCATAGAGTATTACAATTTAAAAAATCAGACTGATTAAAGAAATACATTGATTTAAATACAAATATGAGAACGCAAGTTAAAAATGAGTTTGAAAAAGATTTTTATAAGCTCATGAATAAGTCAGTTTTCGGAAGGCAATGGAAAATATTAGAAAGAGAGAGCCTATTGAATTAGAATGTGATCCTAAAAGAGTAGTGGGATTAATTGCAAAACCTAAATTTGATTATAGAACAATATTTACTAAGAACTTGTGTGCTATACATATGAAAAAAGAGCGATTGACCTTTAATAAGCCAATATATGTTGGTATGAGTGTTTTAGAATTATCAAAACTATGAATGTATGATTTTCACTATAACACTATGAGGCCGAAATATGGAAATAATATAGATTTATGTTACATGGATACTGATAGCTTTATATATGAGATTGAGACTGGTGTTTTCTATGAAGATTTAAAAGAAATAATTGACCAATTTGATACGAGTGAATATAAGGAAAATAATATATATGGAATACCACTGATAAATAAGAAAGTATTAGGTAAAATGAAACATGAGAATAAGGGTAAGATAATGACAGAGTTTATTGCGTTGAGAACAAAGATGTATTCCTTTAAAGTAGAAAATGAGGAAAAGAAAAAGCTAAAGGAGTAACTAAATGTGTGGTTTCCAAGGAGTTGAGGTTTAATGATTATTAAGAAAGTTTATTTTAAAATGCAAAACCATATAAAGACATAAACATCATTAGATGTTATAAGCTTGATATATATAGTATAACCGTTCATAAGCTGGCATTAAATTTTTCAGACGATAAAATATATATATTACGAGCTGGTGTAAATACATTAGCTTGGGGTCATTATAAGATAGAAGAGGAGTAGTTGTAGTTTCAGTTATAAGTTTTAGATGTAAGTTCTTTATAGTTAAGCACTATAAAGTTCTATACGCAAACAATTCTTTAACCAATTTTCATATACCAAAAGTCTAGTAGCAAAAATATGGTCAAAATTGCGCTAGTCAACTAATGTTAAAAAAGCAAAAAATATTCAAAGAAACTGCTTAGTAATTGCGTTAGTCATCTAGTGGCGATTTGTACTTAGTGATATTATACCCATTTTATTTTAATTTTGAGAATCTATTTTGTATCCAATCATGGAGATTTATATGGGATATGGAACAAAAGGTTTCATTATAATATGCAGGAATTCCACATACAATATATTTATTACTAATATTTCTTTCATTAGTTAAGTCATAACAAGATGTAGTTTCGTTCCTTCTAGTAAAATATGGTGGGAATCCAACACGTATTATATCTTTCAATAAAATAACTTGTGGTGCTGGTATTTTTAAACCTATAGGACTATATGTTGAATCTACAAACTAACATTTTGATAATATAGCTGGTCTTAAAATCAGAAATCGCGTGTCTATATCCTGAAAGAACAGATACATTATTTTTATAAAGTCGTGCTCTAACATTTTATTATGTATTTCAGCCACTCTTTCTTTTGATGAGAGTGAATAATCTTGCTACGGTTTAGAATATTTGAAACCATGTTCAATTTCTTTATTCATATTCTCTGCTCTATAACATCTTTTACAATTATCAGACCTCTTGTTTCCATTTCTAACGAACTCTTGGAATTGTTTAATTCTCCACAAATTATTCATGATTTATTAAATATAAAATATCCAAAATAGTTAGTTCATTTTTGTTTGATTTTAAATGTCATAAAAGCCTATTGAATCTCACTTTAAAATTGTAGTTATCTAAATACTTTACGCTATGTATAGTTAGTTGGACCCTTCTGTAAATGCTTTGTGCTTTCCTACTGTGCTAATAGTCAAAATACTGGGGGAAAATAAAAAGTGCTTATTCGCGCTTCTTATGTAAATGTTTTTGCGCTAGGACAATTTGAGGGGTGTTGTAAAAGGTGCGCTAGAACTGATGAGATGAAAAGAGCGGTAGAACCTCAACTGTACACTACTCGTGGCATTCAATTTCATTGCGATTGTAATTTATTAGCTTGACGAAATCAAATCCTAAAATTCGACATTTTATATTTCCTATTAACCCAGGGTACGAAGAACGCTAAACGTATAGTCTAAAAGTTTATTTTGTTTCTCTTCAATCAACTTAGAGACACCAAAGGTATGGATTCGACAGTAATATCAGACGTTTTTATAATACTTCTCATTTCACTATCCCTCCAAACAGAAGTCGACTAATGGATCGAACTTGGACGTAAATGGCACCAAAAGTATTGTTATTTTCCTTCGTGATCCCTAAACTATAGACTCAAGACGAATATAAGTCGTGTTCGTTCATTGTATATATTACTCCCTTCGACTCTCCTCTGCAGATGTGCTAGAGGATCTTACTACTACTGGAAATTGAACGTAAACCTAAAGGAAATCAGAAATGTTCCCAGTGAACTTCGGGAACCTGAAAACTATGAATTCGATTCTAACACTGGTGATTTTCGGTTACTATTACATAGCACGTTTTCACTAATGGTTTACTAATGTACATTCTATCTCTAATGCCACTCTTCATCTAAGCGACACCGAAATTATGATTTCGAGACCGCTATTGATTTTCATTTTATTTTTTCTTTGATAAAAGCTTCTTCCATCCGTCCTAGGAAGGCCAAAGTTTATTACAACTTCTGGGGCTGAATATAGTCTTAAATTACAATTCACTGATATACAAAATTTTGCTTATTATTATTTCTTGATTACTTTTTATGTTTTTTGACCTCTTTAACACAAATCAGGCACTATTTTTTATGTAGTGTCAATATTTTTAGTGGTATACGGATTTTTTTAACTATACTGGTTTATGCAGACCAAATTGCGTGCATTTATATCGATACTTGCTACGTGGTTGCGCATTTGTTGTAAAAGATAATTTTTCCGAGCGGCAAATAGAGAATATAGATTCTAGAGATTTATAGCAGAATTGTAAACTCATTAAATAGAGTCCAAGCAATAATTAATGTAGTAATGGAATGCAATGGTAGTAATGAAATGGTCTCAAAGTGCTGCTTCTATATTATTCACAGTTATTTTATATTATCGTATAAGTCTATCTGAGCGTATGTGCGCGTAGTTAAATGTAAGAGGGTAAGTTTCAATGTGTATTTAATGTATTTGAGCAACATGACATCGGGTCGGAAGTGCAAGTTACACGCGGATTCCTTTTGTTATGTGTGTGAATAATAAATTGGTCCAAAGCAGGTGAAGCATACGATTGTGCCTATAAAGCTTACTTCGGAATGACAGTTGTTGACATTGACAAGCCATGGGCCCCAAATGTGTCTTGTGGTAATTGCGGGTCGACGTTGGAACATTGCTGGCGTGAGAATACGAAAAGCTTGCCGTTTGCCATTCCGCGAGTATTGAGAGAACCTACCAACCATCATTACAGTTGTTATTTTTGCATGATCGACTTGAGGCACTACAAGAGAGTCAAGAACACACGTCAGCTACAATACCCAAACATACCATCCTCCCTACCAACTGTTCCGCATAGTGAAGAACTTCCTATTCCCTCACCTCCGCCCCAAACGTATTTCAGTGAAGAAGCAGCTCATTCCGACAGTTTAGATAGTTCGTTCGTTTTTGAAGATAGGGAAAAACCTCATTTATTTAACTCGTAAGTGCTATGGACCGTCTCTCAGACAGCTGTGACTTTTCATATCATTATATTTTCCACAGTCTCACTACTACAAGTGGATCTTTTCGTCTACCTTCCTGTCTAGCAAATGGTTAAGTATTCTGAAGTTCGTGTTATAATTGATCCCCTGTGCGCGGCGCTGGAGGGGTCGAGCGGTCTCACAGACGTACTATTGTAGTTACGTGAGTATTTTGCTGATCAGTTGCCTTTCGTTATCTACTGATTATTAGCAGTTTTGTGTCTTACTGTGTGGCATGTCTTGTACCACACATCAATTAATGACCCAGAGACTGGAAAAACTGAAATAATCACATTTTATAACATAAGTAAAGGCGGAGTGGATACTCTAGACAAAAATGTACAGACTACACATCAAGTCGTCGAACAAGACGATAGCCATGACAATTTTCTTTTTGCTGGTGGATGCTGCGTTTGATGTCAATGCGTATGTCTTGCATCAAGTCTACGCTAAGTCCGCAGTGATGACAAGACTTGATTTCATGAAAACGTTGGCAAAAGGACTTGTTAGGCCTCACATAGAACGTAGATTGTTAATCGGACATCTGTCACGAGAGCTGAGTTTTTCAGTCAAGAGCATACTACAGCTTGAAAGTGAGTTTCCCACCATCGCGCATAAGGTTTAAAAGGAAAACATAGTCTTCTGTCAACTGAGTTGTAAGCGGAAAGCACAGATATTCATTAGTGTCAACGGTGTGGGGTACCGAATTTCTTGCAATGCAGAAGAATAAGATATAAGTGCCTATCTGAGGAAAGTGCATGCTGTCAGAAAAGTTAGTTCGGTACTTTCTTTACCGGCAAAACGTATTTTGTTTGCTTTCTCCATCATATAAGAACTAAAAATAAATTTTATTCATTACCTTTCCATTACAAAAAAATGTAAGAGTACAACTATAACAGTACCTTCCTGTAAGTTTAAAAAATATAAAATTCCATGTTTTTTTCCTCCGTTTTTACTGTATTTTATATTCTCAGTGCATATATAAGAACAGTGTATTTTAAATTAGTGTTATTTTGGCTACATAGAAACGGAGAAAAATTTGAATATTTCAACAATTACAATTTTATAATAACAATGAGAGCATTGTTGCAAATTGTGACTATGTTCACTTTCTCATTGTTTTAAAAATATAAAGCTTTTTTTATACCGTGAAATTACTATGTTTTACTTTTTTATAGGCAACTAAGATATATAGGATATCATTTTTAAAAAAATATACAATGAAACTACTATTCAGAAAATGTGAAACAACAATGCGGTCTGACAGACCGTTCCATAGTAATTGCGTGATTATTTTCGTCCATAGTACTTAAGGGTTAACCAAAAAGTACTAGACGATCTGATTATAGATCTACAATTACCGGAAAATAAGTCCTAATTGCTACTCCTTACTGCAAAATATCTAAGTACAGAAGCAGACACCTACGTTTTTCCGTTTACTTTGCTGTGGAGGATTCATTGTGCTACTGTACATATATCAGTGGTCTTTTATAGCAATTGCCTTTCAATATGAAACAAAGGAATGGCGGCTGTTCGTGGACAATTCGAGTACTAGTCTGAAGGCTATTATTTTACAAAACGGAAAACAGTATCTTTCAATTCCTCTTGCATATTCCATCCACATGAAGGAATTTCATTCAAGTGTGAAGCTGATGTTGGAGAAAATTAAATATGAGGAACATCAGTGGGACATGTGTGGGAATTTCAAAATTATTGGTTTTCTTCTTGGGGTGCAAAGTGGTTATACTAAAAATTCCTGCTTTCTATGTCTGTGGTGCAAGTGCTCCAAATTTATGCCTAATATATTTTTTCGCTTGAACGCAAATTTTGCACTAGTGTGGATTGGTGACGTTCATCTGGAATCATACAGTTTACCTGGTGTGTGTCTTCCGTTGATTGTGCTTCCACGTAGTAGTACATAAAGGAACATGAGTAGAAGAAAAGGAAGAAGAAAACTGATAGAAAAGTGTGTGTAGAAACTAAGACATAATATCTTTGTATTAGTGTAAAACATGGTTCATCATATTTTCTTTGAATTTGAATGTTAATCTCGTTCACATACGTTATTTCAATATATTAACTGCGTAATAACATAAGAAAACTTAAGTCAAATATGATATGTATTGAGTTATCTACAAAATTAGTAGCTCTCGCCCTAGTTACGTTTACTAGTGTTCATTTAACCATGCAACTACCATACATTTTTACACACATGTTCTGCCATTCGGGTCGAATGGACCCTAATTTAGAATCGAGAATATGGAGTAATTTTATGAGATTTTCACATTCTTTTGTTATATGAAAAAACAAATACAGCGCAACAAATTAACTTTCAAGAGTTCAAAAGTATTCACAACTGTTCAGAAGTCCAACAGTGTTCACAATCTCACGAAGTATATTGAAAAAATTATATGATTATATTGTACATATTATTTTTATTGGACAAAAAACATAAAAATAATCATCCTGCAAAACTTAGTGTTGTGCAACGCGCTCACAAGTTCAGAATCTCACAGTCTATTTGAGAAATTTTATATGATTTCCAAAATGTTTTAATATGTGAGAAAGAAAAAACCTGATATACGATGTGTTCACAATTTCACAAAGCCGCAATTTTTGGAGACAGATACACTGTGTTATTGGCAAACATTGTTCTTGAACAAATCACACACAGTTCTAGTCTTTCTATCTATGCGTGATGAGCACATATGGCACCGGGCCTTTTTTCTCTAGTTAGGAGAGGGTCGCTTTTTAGGCTCAGCTGTAACCTCACTTACTTTTCTCAATTTCTACCCCCTCTGATAAGGAAAAACCTCCTTTTTCTGTTCTTTGGTGTAGCGTCTCAACCACAAACGTAGAGCCACAAGATAAATGCAATTAGTGCACATGATGTAGAAAAGTGTAAGAGGCAATCGGCGAGTCATACGCTTGAAACTCCAGCACCTCTCCATTTGATCCATTTTGTCGATTCCTCCTTTAGTTTTATTATAGTCGAGTATAACTTCTGGTTAATTATCCGGACGGGAATTGTCCACCGTTGGTTGGTAGTGCATTGACCTCATAAGGGTCACAACTCTTCCCTTTTTTGGACAATAAGATAAAATCATAACATCATCTTGAAATCCAAATAAAATTGAGTTTTCATACCGTCTACTCGCGATCGCAAAAGCCAGAGGCAACTCCGGTTTGTTTTTCGGTACAGATCCAACGTAGGTTATTCGATTCTCTAACAGTTTTCTCACAAGATAGAAACTGGTGGAAAAATATCCGCTGTTATGTTTCTGACACTGTTAGACAACTGTTCAGCTAAATCTAGGACGACCCTTTTACCTGATTTACTTCCCTTGGTTGATTATCTTTCCACCCAGTATAAATTTGCATGTTCCATGCATCACTCGTAGCACTGCCACAAACCTCTTGATTTCATATTTTCCAGGTTTGATGGGGATATATTGACGGAAAGGACAAGGGCCTCTGAATACCATAAGTTGTTCGTCAATGATTAGATTGTACCCCAAAATAAAAGCATCCTGAAGTGTACATACCCAAGAGTTAAATATTTCGCCAATTGATTGCAGTTTATCTGGGGACCGATTTTTGCGTCTTGAGGCTGCGTCGTCAAAACGGACTGGAACCGGTTAAGAGACATTGTACGGTTGAACACAAGGCGACCATCTTCAACAGTTCACAGCTGGGTGACTTATTCATTTTTGGATTTGTATACACCAATTAGAATCAACACTCCAACATATTTCTCAAATTCGTCCCGAGTTATACATTTCCAAACAGCGCCACATAGGATCTCCCCTTCTTTATTCGTCCATTTGCAAATGCTGTCAATCAGAGAATCACGAAAGAAAAGCCTAAAAACAGAAAGTTCATTATCCAAATTTCTTAGTGTATAACGAGTAGGTCCTGATTTTTCATAAATAAAATTTGTTTTTTAGCACGACCTTGACTTAATTTCGGGGGATGCGATTGATATACTTCCACACCATCTTTCGACACATACTCGGGAGATTCTAACATTTGGGCCAGTCTTACACGTTGCTAAAGGGGAACATCATCAAGCGATTCAGGTTCACTTATAATATCCTCTTCTGCTTCCAAATAATCTAATTCACCATCGTCATCTGATGGCACGTACTCACTGTTGGACACATTATTGTCAGAACTCAACTCATGTAAACATGTTTCAATGTCTTCATTGCGTAGGTTCTGTTTTGATGATGTCATTATTACATAGAATACTTTTGCGTGAATTGATGGTACTAGTATGGATTCGAATACACGAACTGCTGAGAGAAGGTACACCGTTTCAAAAGTTTTTTTGTTCGTCGTCCCGTTTAAAGGGTTGTGCCCTTTCTTCGGGTAAGTGTTGTAAGGTAGATCAATGGTCTCTATGGAAAAGTAGGTGGTCTAAGGGTTGTGAGGTTTATTATTTCTTTATTCACCATATTTATACTAAACATACATGAATTGAAATGATTCCAGGAGAAAAAAAATATATATGTGTGTGAATGCTTGTGTCCTCAAAAAATGTGTGAATGGATGGTACTAGTATGGATTCTAAAACACTAACTGCTGAGAGAAGGTACATCTTTTCAAAAAATGTGTAGCTTCAGCAGCACTAAGTAAAACTACTGAAGGAGCATTTAGGAAAAATTCTATTCAATGTATATCTGGTGGCAATCACACTAACTAAATTGAGGTCTGTAAAGTGAGAGCACATGCAATCTATATTTTATGGTAGAAACACAAAATAAGCAAGTATATTCAGCACATACATAATGCTATTTGGCAATGGTTCCATTGGACCCGAATGGTAGACAATGGGACAGTAGATCAAATTTTGCTACCCATGAACACGAGTAAAGTATTTTTTGTTTTTTTATTCAGATTGATAAAAAAGTAAAAGTCACTAAATGAGACAGTCATTGCTTAAACAGTAAGAGAATGAAAATATTGAAAAGTATAATCACGGTCCAATGGACCCGCTTGGTAGTTCTCGGGTTAATTAACACTTAATTAATACTGTATCTACCACATCGTACTCATTGATATAAAGATATGTGAGGACGAGATACGTTTAAGCAAACAAAACATTCAGCGCAAAAATCATCATGAAGAAGGACACGAGTGATCTGGTTCTCTAAGAAAATCATCTCAAAATTAAGTAAACTATTAGCTAAACCGAAAATTAACTTTTTAAAATGTGTACCTGAAGCAGATGTCATGGCGACAGGTTGACATTAAGGTTGACGTGGCGACAGAGAGAAATATTACGAGAAGATATTGAAAATGATAAGAAGGGTCCTGTGCGATAGTGAATGTCCACGAGCGAATTTGGACTTTCGTTTTGCATCATTTTGCAAGAACTTTCGAATAAATTCTACGAGCAAATTATACTACTGAGGCAAGATTACTTTGTAATGTTATGTAACATTTCAGGAATGTTTAGTCTTTAATAATAAATGGCAGCGAATATCATTGGTGTTTATTGTGTATGTGTATTTGTAAAGTATAAGCATGGCAGAAATTGAGAGTGTAACTTTGAAAACTATGCTTGATGCTATTAATGAATCGAGAAATGATATTCAACAACAGATAGAAAGATCCTCTAACAACCTTGCAAGTCAATTAGAAGTATTAGAAAGTAAAATGGATGAGCTCATTCAAACATGGACCGAGTTAGTACTAGTAAGAAATGATATAGACAAAACTAATCGCGCAGGTTCAGATAGCGATAAACGACTTTCCATGCAGTTAGACGATAAGCTTGAGTCATAAAAGAAAGAAAGTAATGAAGTAAATAGTGTTGTAATTACTAGTACTTGTACAGTATATATTAGAGAATATGCGAGCACTCCACGTTCAGTTATTAGTGAAAGATCCTGTTGTTAAATTGTTCTATGAGACACACCTAATCTGTAAATATTCTACAAGCCACAGGTGAAAGCAAATTGTGTGTTGTGTGGAGGGTTGAATGACATTTGCGAGCTGTATGCATACCGTTTAGCGAAAGACAACACTAATGTCTTCGTTTATTGGAATGAAATTGGAGGCAAAAGTAAGACTTCGGTGCGCGTTTGTAGCTTGTTATCGCATGAACTTGAAAGTGCCCTAGCTAGTGTACCGCCTAATGTGTTAGAATGCATCGCCACCCACTAGTTGCTTTTATTTTGTTAATGTAACAGTTTTCAAACTATGCCATTTTGAAAGTATTCTGGACAATTGTGAGTTAGTACTCAGTGAAGTACAAAGTAAGCAGATCAAATAAATAACTTCCTTTGTACTCGTATGCACGATATATGTACATTCAAAAATCGAAAATGGTAATTTTGCGTTAAGTAAGCTTCCCAGCTGTACGAATAATTTTGTCTCTTGGCAAGAAAAAATATTGATTTGTCATTACATTTTCAGTAGCGTAAAGCATGGGTGTAGCAAACTTGACAAAATCGCATTCATTTACAAGCTTACTGTAAAAAAAGTAAGAAAAGTAAACAAAGGTTTCATAAAGCCAGTAAGAAAGTAAACAAATTGTTCCATCTGTTGTATAACTTTCGTGATTTCTCAAAAAAGGTCCTGCGTTCCAATTTTAAGAACAGATTTGAACACGTAATATAATGTAATGGTTGATCCTGGTATACGTAAAAATAGTTCTGCGTAACTCTGAATTGTCTTCCAAAAGTTCTTGTACGAATGATAGTAACTTTAAATCTAGCGATCGCAGTAGATAATTTAGTATTGAGTTAGGTGTTGCATCAAGTGCAGACCACACATTATTTGTAAATTGTAAGAATTGTAAATGTTCTCAGAAAACATCCATCAGGTTTGTGAGTAAACCACACGCACTGGTAAGAATAAAAAGTAAATAAAAATGCGAAAGGAAATGTACGTCTATAATGCTTGCTTATGAGAAATCGTATGTTAATTGTGTCATACGACCGGGAAATCCAAACATGAAGTTGCTTCAAAAACCCAATTTAAAATAAAAAATCAATATATTCTAAATCATATAAATTCGAAAAATGAAAGTGAAATGTGTTAAAAGTTTTCGATAGAAAAGAGTAAATCGTGAACATTGTGGTACTATTCGAAAATAAGTAATTAATTTTCGCTTAAGAATCTGAGTGATAATTCAAAGCTTAATGAGAGATCTAAATCTCGGCGCACTGTTACCAATACAAATGTGAAATTAAAACGTGCAAAATTTAATGGTTCGAAAATGAAAGTTAAGCAGTTCAGTAAATTAAAATAAAATGAAGAGCAAAATTTTATCTAATGTTGCCATTTGCAGTGTTGAAAAACCAAGTGCATATATTAATATGGTGTGTTCTACAAGTAAAGCTATGATTAGAAACCACTTATTCACTTGTGATTACACGTTCATGAAGTTTTGGCAAATGAAGAGGTACAAAATTACTCCTGAGTTAGAGAAACCAAAAGTAGGCGTATATTAAACAGATTACCTTTCGCGGATAATCTATTTAGAATACTTGACACTTGGAATGATTTTTGGAATTGTCGAAATTTAAAATTATTTTTGTACTCATTGCTATTTAAATAAAGTATTTCAAATTGTCATCTTGTTAAATTTCTCTGTGTGTAGTAGTTTAGGTATCAACTCTCCTACTATTCATTTGAATCTAAAACATAATTGTTATGTTTTGAAGGATTTTGGTAGTGTAACAAACGAATGTTGTGACGAAAATGAACGTGTAAATTGGGAAAATAAACTCATAATGGCTGACTATCGTAGGAATGAAAAAAGTTAGAAAAAGAAATGAGCAATATAATGAGATCCAGGAAGGAAAATATAAAATAAAAGAAAACAATATTGTGTTTCTGTTGTGTTTGAGTTCAGTTGTAAACAAGAAAAAAATAGTAAGTTCTTCATGCTCTATAAGGGCCATTTGTTATGCAAGAATAAGATTTCGGATAAAGTATTTGAAATTATAGATCCTTTAACTGGAGAATCTTGTGCTGTACATTCTATTGACCGTATGAGAGTGTGGAGACCCACTAAGAAAATTAAGAAGGCTGATTAGAATTGGCTAAGAAGCATGTTCATCTGAAAATATTCATTCTGAAAAACAAAACAGCAAAAAGGTTGACTCTTTTGAACCTGATACATTGAAAAATGTGAATTTCTCAAATGTGACTAAAGTTAGTTTGTCTATTTTGAACACGAGTGAAAGTAATAAGTCCAATGTTCAGTTGTTTTGGAAAGAGCTATTGAAATGTGACAACAATTTTCCAAATTTTAAATGAAAAATTTGATTGTCGACAACATACACTTATATTGACTTTACATCATTTGTTAGGGGGAGCGGTAGAGCGCGTTCACCTCCGATGCTTTGGGGTCCCTGGTTGCGCCGTGTGGACTTTGTGTTGTGATGGGTTTTCTCGGTGTACTCCCGTTTCCTCCCACTTTCTTCATTCCACCATTTCATTCATTTCTCATGATCACCGTCTCTTTAGCTTAACCGGCGTAAGCGTGGGTCGTATAAACTTAAAAAATCATTTGAGAAATCCAACGTTGAGTAGATGTGGCATGTGAAAAAAGTCACGAACCTAAATTGTACGTTAAAGAATAATGTATGTGAAATAATTGTTCAATAATATTATTACATAAAAAAGAAATATGACCTGAAAACTCCCGTATACGTGAGTGGCCGTATTGTCTCGTTGATGCTATTGCGACAAGTTATTGCAACGGGTAGTGAGATCTTAAACCACCCTCAGTATGAGGTGAGTCGCCTAGCGTTTATGTAGTACTATTAATGTAATTGAAGGTATATTACTTTTACTATAGTGAAGACA
Organism: Thermobia domestica; assembly: GCF_964235325.1. Classification (NCBI taxonomy): domain Eukaryota; kingdom Metazoa; phylum Arthropoda; class Insecta; order Zygentoma; family Lepismatidae; genus Thermobia; species Thermobia domestica. The sequence goes on from NC_137457.1 coordinate 70,643,367, forward strand.
AATTATTGTGTATTAGTGGAATACTGTTCCACGAGTGTTCTGTTATGAATGGTAACTCCCTTCCATTTTGTTTTTAACCTTAGGGTTCATTTTCTATGTTCTTTATATACTCCTACCTCACCAGAAGGTCTTGGTGCCATTCCGAAGGGGTGGAAAGAAACTCTAAATATATGTTGGGGAAGGGAGACTTGTAAACTTAAGTGAATAGGCGCTGAATAGCGTAAAATTTGGCAGATTTATTTTTACCCGGCCTCATTCTTATCGTAATAGTACGAAAGAGTGATAATAAAGATATTTCATATAGTTATTGGAATACGTAACTTTTGTAATTGCGTGTAACAATTTTATTTTATGTAATTGTGTTAGAACAACGTAAGTTCGAGAATGTTTCATTATCTATATAGAATTTTAAGAATAATATGTGTAAAGTAAGTTTACTTATTTTCTTTTGTGGAATAATGGTAATGAATAGTTCTAATTAATGTATGTTTTATCTACTTGTGTCATAAATCCAATAATTGCAATATCATGTATATTTCATGTTACGGTTCCAAGTGGTTGCATTTATTTTTAGAAAATTATTATCATTATATTTTGTTTTCGTAAATTATGTGTTTTGAAATAATAGAATAGATAGAAATTTCAGATTACAGCATTGTTAGAAGGTTTTCATGAAAATTTAATGAAGGAAATTGAAACTTTTTCTGTGTACAAAAAATAAAAATAAAAAATAACTTCCTTGTAAAATAATATATAATACGTTGTGTTGTTTATAGATATATCATAATTTATACTTCTATATAACATTTGTGTTACTAGAAATGGAAAGATCCATTATAGCAATAGTGTATGTAAAATATTAAGATCATATTATGAGATTCATTATATGTTAAAATATAAGATTTGCACTCGTATAGTTCATCTTAATATTATTGCAATAAAGAAAGAAATAAAAGTAAAAAATAAAAACTATAAATGAAGAATGATGACTCTATATATAAAGGCCCCATATATTCTTTATGTGTACATGTAAATGGCCCATGAGTTCATTGTTTTTCTTTGTTAAAATATGACACTTTCATCTGATGAGAAAAATTTCCTAGGCGAAAGATTTTATAAAATTCCAAGTGCACTTGTGTCGTGAATGACATTGAAAAGTGCTTTCAGTTGAAGTGAAATCACAGTACAGGGTTCTTAAACGGTTGCCATTGTTTGATTGTGCACGTACATTCTTTTCGACTGCCAACGTAATTGCTCAAAATTCATGCTTCATATATTACTCTCACAGTCCAGTTATCGCAATGTCTCGTGCGTCGTGGCCAGTGGACTAAAATTATCATCAATTCTCTTTCATATTCTATTTTCATGTACATACAGGTGATTTAACCTGAGTGCTTTTAAGAATGAACTGGCAACATTTATTAATGCACCAATGCAGTTCTTATCCCGAACCTCCAAGTTCGAAAAGTGTTACTCCTTGTTTAGAAGCAGCAACCACAATTATCGCGTTGGGTTTCTTGTGCGATGTGTTAAGGGGCACAAGCTATTAACCAGTGAACGACGTTTTCTTACGGCTAGCCCCAATCAATAAGTCCCATGTTCATATACCTTGTGCGTAAAGTTAAAATCTCGCCTTCCAACATTAGCGCACCCAACAACTTTGGAGACGATGTAATTTTGCTGAAGGGTCGCTTCGAATCTTTAGAATTGTTTGGAGCAAAAACCAGATTACTACGCGGGATTATCCTGGCAACTTTCCCCCCAGTGCTAATTCCTCAAGTGTATTAATGGTGTGAGGAAAGCATTTATAGTGAAATCTTAATTATAATCTTGTATATATATATCAAAGTGATAAACCGCTACAGTATAGTGAAAATGTAAAGTGTGATTTTATTAATGTAAATAATTATACATATGCAGTGTTAACTGTTGTGATCGTTCCTTTTCGTTATTTTTCTAGTTTAGTGTCATTTAATTGAGTGCATTTTCGTTGTTTGTATGAGTGATGCTTGTGTGCGTTATGGTCTGAATGACCATCTGATTATCCACGAGGTTTCCGACATCCGAATCTCTCGGCACCTTATCATTGACACTGACGGGCAATTTTGAACAACCCAACAATCCCTTCTTGGAGATGCCCTTCAGCGTCTTACCCATGTAAGTCCAGATCTACGGAAAATATTCATTGGTAGATCAGTGGTAGAGCGTTCACCTTTGGTGCTTAGGAGCCCGGGTTCGATCCCAGCTTCCGCCACGTAACTTTGTGGTAGACAAACACCGTGTGCTTGGGTTTTCTCGGGGTTCTTCCGTTTCCTCCCACCATCTTCATTCCACGATTTCATTCATCATTCATCATCACCGTCTCCTATATTCTAACCGGCATAACCGTGGGACGTAAATCTCAAAGATTTCATTTCGTTTTTCATTTTTTTCATTGGTATCACAACGGAGGACAGAACCACAAACTTACATAAGGTGCAAATTAAAAAAGGATTAATAAAATTAATATCCGAGAAACTACTACGACACATAATTGATTACTACTGGATTATTTCCAATGGCCATAAGACATCACTATACATCTCTTAGTCTACTGTGTCATAGGACATATATTTTTTGTGTTGGCTTAGTGGTGGTTGGCAGAGAAACTTTTTCTCGCCGCAACTGTGAGCGTACTCGAGCCTTTTCATACCGCTCAAGAGCCAGTTTTACTTCTCCGCGGTGTCACAACTCTTTTCAATGACATAACTAAGGGTGTCAGCCGTAAAGCCTCGCAAGAAGTGCTGAAATTTGTCCTCGTCACTCACACGCGGAGAGACAGGTTGGCACAGCTTCATCATAGCATAGTAATATTGTGAGTATGTTTCGCTCTGTTTCTTCATTCTATTATGAAGGCTAGCATAACTATCTGAGAGTTTCCAAAAGCAGTGCGTAATTTTTGTTCTGCATCATCAAATTTGGCTAGAGCCTGTAGCTCATCACAACATATCTCATAAAAGTCACGTGCAGGGCCATACAAATAACCAGGACGGTACTTTATGCAGTCAGTATTATTCCATTTATATAACTTTGCGGCCAATTTGAATGTTTGGAGAAAGTCCTCCAGGAGCTCTCCCGGTGTTCCGCCATAATCGTCGATTTTCATGCCAGGAACCTTAGGTGACATAGTCGTAGAATTTACCGTAGTCATCTTAAAATTGTTCTTTTTCTTTCATTTTTTAAAAGCATCAACAGATTAGCAATATCTATGAGAGTTTCAGTATAACTTACTTGACTTTATGCACTTTACGAGTTCGTTTCAGTGTTGAACTAGAAGTGTTTTGTCTCCCAAAAGAGTAATAACACTTGTAAATTATCAATTTCAAACTACCATTTTCTTGGGTATAATGCTGAAAATTTTGAGTACTAAATAAAGTATTATTATGATTATTATTAGTATTTTTAATTTTAAGAGATCCCATCACCACTAGTTTAGAATCGTGCATTTAGTGGTTTCACTCTTATACTGTGCTTAACTTATGTTCAACCACCGTACGGTTTTATTTATACGGTTTAGTCTCGTGACTAAGTTGTTCTGAAGTAAGGTGCTTTTTTTTATACTAATTAGTTAAACTTAGGTTCAAGCTTCTATGTCACCCTTTCTTAGTAGCTCGAGTAGGTTATGATCCGGAGGATGGGGGGCGAGAGCTAAGGATTATGGGGGAAGATTCTTTTAAACTTAAATTTTATATTCAGCATTTTTCTAACTATCTTTAGTGCTCGGACACACTGATACGCTAGAGCTGCCGAAGTTTCCTTTCGGCCTCCAAAAGTAGAAGGGAAAATATTGTTTCCAATCCCAGAAATATGTTTTTTTTTGCGGCTTAGCGGCATTGAGTATGGTGAGAATTTTGGCGCCGGTTCATCACACTCAAGCCAGCTACATAGTAATGTGGTTGGCCAAGTTTTTTTAATTTCTTGCTTAATCCTCATCACTGTTACTAGATACCTCTTCTGAAGTTAACCTATCTCGCGGGTAGTACTTTATTAGTCTCTCTATTGTTAAAATCTGAGTGTGGCCGGGATAAGCTACAGTTTCAATTTTACAGGCATTTCTTGGTGAAATGCTTTTAAGGTAATACGGTCCCATAAAGTTTGCCGTCAATTTAGGAGAAACATCCTTCTTTGCCAATTAGTCTCTACACAATACTAAGTCACCAACTTTTAAGTTAAGAGGCTGTCTAGTGCGATCAACTCGTAATTTAATATGTTGCTGTACTTGTGACATGGCCTGCTGAGCTAGCTTACGGATTAACTTTAGTTGTTTCTGATGTTCCTGTATTTTTGTAAATTGGTATTGGTTATCCAACTGAGTGTGGAATCTTGCCCTTTGACCGAAGACAATCTTGTATGGAGAGTATTTTCTAATAGGTGAGGTTGATACGTTATAAGCGTATGCACACAATCGGACATATTACGCCCACTTGGTAGGCTTCTTAGCCCTGTACTTAGTTATAAAATTTTCAATGAGAGTTAAATTGTTCACATAGCCGGTGAGGGTTTGAATGCTGCAGTTCGAACATGTTTAATGTCAAATAAGCCATTTTGTTCGACCATTATTGGTGCTAGGAAATTAGTTCCCTTATCTGTTAATATCTCCTTCGGGGGACAAAAACGCGTGATTAACTCGTCCAAGATAGCCCTAACTACTGTAGGAGCTTTCACGTTTCGCAGCGGTACTAATATTACGAAATGGCTAAGATATTCTACCATAACCAGGATGTAACTGTGGCCTGCACTACTACGTAACGGTCCAAAAATGTCCAAGGTCGAACGGGAGAATAGTTCCTCTTTTACAGGTAAGGGGTGAAGAAAACCTTATTTCTTTTCTTGAGGGATGTTCACCGTTTGACATTTGTCACAAGAGCGGACATATTCCTTAACTATGGCATCCTGAGTCCACCGATTCCGTCCCGACAGGCATTCGAGTAGACTATGGCATCCTGAGCGGATCAAAGTCTGCGAGGACTGGAGCAGATATGAGACAAGACTTCAAAGTATCCCATGCCTTTTTCTCGGTTTCTCCAAAGTCGAATTTGACGTTCTTTTTAGTCAATAAAGTGAGTGGTTTTGCGATCTTAGAGAATCGTCGAACAAAAGCTAGGTAAAATGAACAAAGTCCGATAAAACTACGTATTTCTCTGAATGTAGTGGGGTATGGTACCTTTGATGTATCCTCAATTTTAGCGGGGTCTACACAAACTCCTCATCCACCGACGACGTGACCAAGCACCGAAGCATTTTCATTACCAAAATAGCATTTCTTAGGGTTAGGTTTTAAATTCGCTTCCCGGAGCCGAGATAGAAAAATTCTCGTCCTCTCTAGGGCAAACCAAATCCTCTAAATAACATATTTCCGCATCATGTCACCAAAGATTCTATTCATCATGTTTTAAAAAAGAGCCTAAGTCGTGGTTAGGCCAAACGGTAATCTCAAAAATTCGAGTTTTCCCCGGCTGGAGATGAATGCAGCCTTCTCTACATCGCACGGACGGCTGAGCATCTGATAATACCCATTTTGCAAATCTAACGTATTTATGAATTTGGTACCATTTAAGATAGCTGATACCTCATCTATGCGCGGCACTGGCACGTAATTGGGCCTTAATACTTTATTGAAAGACCTATAATCAAATAAAGATCCTTGGAGAGCCATCTTTTTTACGTACTATCACAATGGGTGCCGAATAGGGGCTCCTGCTTTCCCGGATAATATTACTGTCTAACATTTTCTGGATCTCTTCCGCGATTATCTCTCTCTGTTTTGGTGTCTCTCTATATGGAGGGTGAGAAACAGGGATATCTGTGATGACCTCCAAGGGGCAGATACACTTACCGGTAGCCGCAATGAGACAAGATTTGTCCCAGGCTAAAACATCCCTAAATTCCATCAGTAAGTCCAGTAACTGGTTTCTTTCTGCTTGGTTTATAACTGGACCAATATTTAGAGCTTGAGCTAATTCTTCCTTTGTAGGACATGCTGGGGTTGTCCAGACACTTCCTCATCGTTTGTTTCATCTTTGTTAGTAAGGCGTTTCATCTTTGTTAGTAAGGCAAACTGCACGTCTTTCTCGGTCTCGTCATTTAATACCTCAACCTGGAGAACAAATTTCCCTAAATAGAGGTTTTTAGACAAAGTTCTAGTTCGATCCGAACCATTAGAAATACTCAGATAAATATTTCCATTCTGTATGTAAAAACTGGTCCTCTGGGGATCATGCCAATTCCGAATTCCTTTGGACGGTATGCATTCCCAAATATACACTTTCCCGATTGACGCTGTAATTTCTATGTCATACGAAGCGTTTGACAGCATGCGGACATTTGCTGGAAGGTGCACTTTATAGGTAGTGTCCGCATACAGATCAAAAATTTCTTCATCTATTCCCAAAGGGTTTGGCACAACCTCTTTTTTAGTATGATCTTGACAAAACTCTCTAGGTCAGAGAGAGTTACTGGATCATTTATACTTCCTTGCGTTATCTAAGGTTTTTCAAATGTTTCTGACTCTTCACTATTTAATTTGTCCGTTTCAGACTCATGAGGCGCCTGTGAGGCCAAGGGTGGCTTTACAGGGTGTTGGTTCTTTTTGCTATGTTTTGTTGCATGAAATGCTTTCTTTTTTTGTGTGAATAATCTCTGTACTAGAACTTTCTGTACGACTAGCTACCAAAGTCCCACTAGGGCCTGGTTGAGGGGAAAGGTTGGATAGATTATTTTCCCGTTTCCCTAAGCCAGGCGGGTCGATAGGTTCCAGATCACGAGCACTGGAAGATACCTTGTTTTTCTTAGTTCGTTACGTCTTGACCTTTTACGCCTATTGTCGTTTCCATCCGTTCTATTCTTAGGCTCCTTGGGAAATTTTGTAGTTTCCCTTGAACGCACGAATACTCGAGATGTGATTTCCTTAGGAGGGAGATTTGTTTCTTATTAGCTACATTAGCAACGGGATTTAGGGGATTACCTGTGACCAACTTTGGAGACGGGTCCTTACTCCTTGGTGGGAGGTTCCGTTTCCTATAAGTTTGTTTTTTCTACGAGGAGGGTTAGGGTGGGCTGGTTGTCTAGCGTTATCGTCCTCTGCTAATTGGAAGTAGTTAAGCGATCCTTTTTCTAACTTAACTACAGAAGGTGGATATCGTTCAACATGTGTTAAATCTAAAATATGAATTAATCCTTAACTGTGTCCATTGGTACCTTTTGGGATTGTGAACCATAGGTCTTCCGCATGATTCCCGTCGTTATCTGCTAGCTGCAAGTATTTGGAATGAATTGCTATGACATACTTGTGGAAAGTATCTACCCCTAAAATGATATCATAGGAGCAAAACTATGGGTCAACTATAGCTAAGTCTAGAAACTTTCGCCTGGTTATCTTCAAGTGATCCTTGAAACAACACGCTATTCTCACCACAGAATGTATTCTGTGGGGTGGGCACCTACCCCAGAAAACTTACATAACCATTCAGTCGCTCAGTTCGTGGAAATCTTGGGGGGGTTAGTGGAAATCAGTTAGGGTTTTCGAAGCCAGACAGATTTCTGACCCCGTGTCAATGAGCGCTTGCGTCCAGCGGCTTTCAATTTTTATCTTGACTGTACTGAGCTGGGCTCGCCCATGGCCAAGGCCATAGGGAATTTTGTGAATGTTCCTATAAATTTTATAGCCTGGTTCTTCTACTACTTCGTCTGAGTAACAAGAGCTAACCTCTACAACTCTAACCTGGACGGGCAGTTTCTTTAGGGCTTGACGAGTCCAAGCGGCAATTTTCCCATATTATGTCATAACTAATTCTCTGAATAACAACCCTTGTGCTGTCTGACATTTACTAAGATATTACATGCACTGTCGAGATTATCACAATAATACACTTCAAGCATCAGCTTATTTAGGACTCTGGTAACAAACTCATTCTAAGCTCACTCATTAGTTCAGTTTCATTAATACAACCTCGTAAGAATTTCAAATCCTTCATCAGCTTATAAATAAACGCTAAAGTACTTTCATTATTTCCTTATCTCAACGTCATTATCTAATCTTCCGGTGTACTCAATACTAGGAAATACCTTTTTAAGTTTTGCCTTTAACTCGTTATAGGTTAAGGGTGGAAGGTATGCTATGTCTACTGAATAGAATGAGAAAGCTTCCCCTTTTAAACAATAAGGGAGATAATTCACTACCTGTGTTCGACCATTCGTATATGCTATCCACTGATTCATCTTCTTGTAGGAAAATTTCCACGCACTCATGTCTATTACCAGAGAAGGAGGGAATTTCAACATTTGGATAGATATTAAATGCTTGTGGTTTAGCACTAATAGTAGAATTTTGATTGTCGCCCTCGGGAGGAGGGGTGCTAACTTGGCCTGTTTCAACTGTATCTGTAAATTTGGGTTTCTCAAAACTATATGGAAAAGATAGCTCGGTAGCCGGACTAGTTTTAATTTCTAGCTCAGATTATAAATGTATGCAAGGCATATCCTCAGGATCTAATTTTAAAAAGAACGAAAAATTTGATTTTTTCTTGTCAAAGTTCTTATCTATATTTGATGTATGTGGAAAATGCTCATCTTTCATGTCTAAGGACCTGTCTAAAGAAGCTGAGATATTGAAATGTTCTGCAACTGACCTATAGTCGGTATCAGTTGCGCTTCTACTTTCTAACCTTGAGGTTTGTTCTGGACTAAATTCTGATGTATAAGATCTACCTTGTTCGCTAAGTACTGATTTCTCTGTTTTTTTCTCCTTCGCTAAACTCTGATTTCTCCACCGGAGTTGTGGGCGAAACTATACCACTAGGTGGCAAAGAAACACTATTTGTAAGTGATTTAACTTGTCCCCTTGTTGGTATTTTTTCATTTCCTTGATCGCAGGTGATTCACTAGTTTCATTATAGGAACTAAGTTTAGAACTAGCACTAGCTGAAGTTTGTAATGCAATATTATTAACACTGTTAGTTTGTTTGTTAGATTCACTTTGGGTTGGAGGGGTTGAAGGACCGTCTGTATTTTCTGCCTCATCTAAACAAAGTTCTGACGCACCAATTTTCGCGTAATCAAAAATTCTACGAATATTCTCGTTTACTCTCGGACAAGCAATCAGTGTTTTCTTTTTCTTTTTCCTCAATTTGCTTCTGTTGGTCGGAGTAAACTGAGAGAAAACCATCTTCACTTTTCTTCTCGTCGTCTAACATCCTCTCAACTTGTGCAGGAGCGACGAGGTCATTTCTCTGATCGGTGTCCCCTGTGGGAGGGACTTGGCTCACTGCTCGGGGAGTAAAAACCGTAGTATGGTCCCAATGGTCATATCGGAGTTCTAAGATGGTTTTCTCTCATCCTCCAGGGATGACGCACGATTAGGCTCCGGGCTGTATTTTTGAAATTGGGCTATTTCTTCGTTTTGCAACTGCTGCAGTTCGTATCCCAACCAATCATCTTTCAAAGATTCAACCCCATTTGAATCTGCACTATTAATATCTCCGTTTGACCACCTAACTGCAGTAACTACATTAAGTATGTTATCCATACTTTCCAAATATTTTACTTTCTCTTCGAGGGTAAGGCTATTTTCAAACATAACTTCTGAATAGCTGTTGTCCGAATAACTGAGATCACGATCCGTCTCAATCCTGATCATTTTAGAAAACTTATATTTTGTATGAACACTAACATCCTTCTTTTGCAAGAGTTCGGTCTGTATTTCCATATCAAAATTCCCAACTACACTTTTCTCAGGTAATAAATCTTCAAAGGGGGCTGAGGTGTCACCTTGAAAAAGAATACCCAATTTCTTTTCATCCTTACCCTGGCGATGTACAACTGTGACCTGTATTTTCTTGCTCCGTAGTTTTTTTGTTAAAGGTCGAATTAAGGTTCCTACTGCAGGAGACAATTCTGTTTGTAATCTGTAGAATGCCTAATCTGGTCTATTAACGCTTCATCGTTAGGTTGTGTCAGAGAGAGCAATTCATTTTCATTGTTCTCGTCGGGACTCTGAATTTTCGTTTCCTTTGGTTTGGTTCCAATATTCGCATAAATTGGTTCTTTATTCATTAAAGTCTGGGGTTCGAGACCAACATTTTCGTAAATTGGTTCTTCAGTCGCTAAGGTCCGTGGTTCGGGACCCGTGTTAGTGTAAATAGGCTCTTTACTCGTTGAGATTCGTGATTCAGTATTTAAGTTGGCATATGTAGTTCAAGGGCCGATCTCGGCATAAACTGTTTAATCACTACAACCAGCATAAAAAGATTGGAAGGTCGGTCTTCGCATTTTTAACGACGTTTTAGGATCTGGCGGGTCGTATTTAATAGGAAAATATAACGCTACCGGGCTATCTGGTTCCTTTGAGACAGCACTATCTTTATTTCCTGAACTTAACAATAAGTTACTTACTCTATTTTCCTTATCAGTTAACTTATTATCATTTAAGGGTTTTTGGTTCGAAGGAACACCAGGTATTACACCTGATGTTGATTCTATCTAAATTGTTACTTGGGAGCAATTCTGGCCTGCAGTTATTAGTTCTGCGATTTCTAGTTCGTCTTTTAAACTTAATTAATTCACTAGAATTTTCGGATCTACCCCCGATGGGGTTTCGTCAATATCTGAATTAACATATATTGTCCTAGGGGCTGGTGTTGGTTTATCACTCGGACCAGCACTTTGTATTTCTGTATCATTTCTAGTCGGGATAGGACTGGTCGCGGCAAGCGGCGTTAAGTCGTAGCCACTTGCCGGAGCGTCAGGAATTTGTGGGCTAGAGGTCGTTGGTTCTAGATGTTTGGGCTGACTCCACGTATCCAAATATCTCGGTAATGGGTTCTTTTTCCAACGGCCAAATTGAGGAGGAGAATGGCACTTACTTTCACTTTATTACATCCAATACAATAATAATTAATCCACCCATCCAAAATATAACGGTGCTTGCCCGCGGATGTCTTAGGGGAATGGGATTGCCCTAAATCTAAGAGTTTCTCTTTTATTTTTCGTGCGAAGCTCATTTTTGATGAATAAACTCTGGTTTCCTAGTCAGTGGCCTCATAAACCAAGGCAGTGTGTAATCAACTTATTTCCTCCGATATAGTAAGAATTTAATCACTGACAGCTACTTCCCTCGGAAATGCTAAATCAATTTAATATATTAAAAGACATATTATTATTTCAATCTCTTTTTTTTATAAATTTCCTCTAAACTTGAATACTCAACTTCCCTTTGTTTATAAATTTGTTTTAATTTTTAGAACGGGAAACAGGAAAGTGACCAGATAGTCATTTATTTTAAAGAAAATGCTTATTTATTCAGTTATGATGATTTTGCTTTTTACTTCTTTTCTTTAACTTTCTTTAATGCACACAGGGGGATTACGAAACAATCCAACCATTGGAACATGTACCTGCATTTTGGTTTTTGGTTTATAGCATTTGCATAATTAGGAGTTTTAGGTAAGAATCCTCAGGCAGCCGATGGACGTACTCCCCTAGCTCCCAAGGGTGTGTGATTTCCAAGCTTGCATAGGTAACGTTTTTAAACACTTATCGCCGGACAAAACGTGACGAACTTTCATCCCTTGTAATGGGCGGTTCTGTTGTCCAGGGATAACCTGCCTGTGATTCTCGCCAAAAGTAAACGTTTGGGATTTCAAGCACTCATCTCCGGACAAAACGTAACAAACTTTCATCCCTTGTAACGGGCGGTTCTGTTGTCCGTAGATATCTGTTGTTTATCCGGCCGGATAAATTGACTGCGATTCCCCCAAGCCAGCAAAGCCTAAGCAGGTTTAGGGTTTTGCAAGTACATGAGACATAAAGCTGAATTATATCTTAACACTCACGTCCCGATTTACAATTTCATCATTACACAAAAAAACTCGGCAGATTCGTGAGTCTTGCTTTGCGGAACCTAGCAACTATTCCGCTGACTTATAACAACATAAAGCGAGAGAAATTGGGAATAGAAAAGTTTCGTCGCCACTTCACTCCTTATGAAACGCACTACTTAGAGCAGAAGAATTATACTTGTATATCAGGGTCATAAGTTGAACACCACCTAGGCAAAGTACGCCACTGAACTTTAATGACATTACATAGTACAGACACATCACATGACTAGTCAAAAGAAAAACTTCGCGTCTTTTATTCACTTTTTTTGCTTCACTTTCCATTTTTATATATAAAAAGAAATCTTCGATAAAATTCACTCGCGATTTGCCCTAAAGCACAACTAAGATTTCTTTTTTACCACCAAAGTGAGCTAGCACCAGGGACTTGTTCCAAGCATTCAAGAACACAGTTCGTTACCCGGCGAACACCGAACACCATAAAATTGTTATGTGTTTTTTTATTATGGTTGTGTTTTGTGTGCACTTTCTTTCGTGAAATCGTATTTGAGATCACTTCTGTACTCTCCACCCAGTATGTCAACATTGGTACTGAGTCTAACTCGCTTTAAGCCTCGGAAGCGGGACGTCTTAGGCTTTACTGGTTCGAAGATGATGAAAAAGTGCACTAAAAGTTTCCATAATTGGGGGAGACTTATATCTCAGAGGTAGAACTCGTACTGGAAATCGAAACCCAGGTAACTCATGAAGACTATGGACTTTATCCAGATACGAAGGGATAACATAACTAAATTAAAGAGAACAACACTTCCATCATTAAGTTTATTTATAAAAAGAATGAAAAAATGAAAATACAAAGACTTTTACATTTCGGAAATATGGGAATACAAGCTTAAAGTTTTACCACATGACATGTATGGGCACAACCCCTGCATTACGAAACGGGGTGCTAGAAGGTTACCACGCTAAGCCGCGAATTATTGAAAATAGTAATTTTGATGATTTGTACTTGCAACTTGCATTGGGGAAAGGGGGAGCGGTAAACTCCGAATTGGAAACTTGGTCTCATTTTCAAGTCGCAACTTAATCTCAATTTCTAACAAGTCTCGAAATGCTCGTCCCATATAAAGAGAAATTAGAAAAAATCACATACCTGATCTTATAACGAGCGCCCGGAGCAAAGTTCCAAGTGCACTAAAGGGAAGCCGGGGAAGAACAGTCTGAGCTCAGTTAGGGGCCTCGCTTATAAAGCGACTTCGTCCCACGAATTTTCTGCTAGTTTTGACGTAGCTCGATAGCTAGCGTCTCGAATCTTTGTAACGACCCTTTCCCTCTAGTCACGCCACACGAATCCAAATCGAGAGTCTCTGCTAGAAAAAAAATTCAACAATCGATTTAAACTCGAGTAGCAAACCTGAAAGAAGAGTCTTGGCCGAACAGACCCACAAACCCAAAGCAGCTTTATCAGACTAGACGGAGTGAAGTTCCTTGTGAATATGTTAATGACAAATACCAATAAATAGGATATGCAAATAATCATAAATAATTGAACAACCAGATTTCAAATTTTTCAATAACAATATTTATTTCAAAGCGTTGGTTGTGCATATATACTAATACGTTAGATTAATATAAATGCACAAATCAGCAATAACAACAATAATAATAATAATAAAAAAAATTGTATATAGATATTAATAATTCGCGTAGTAATATGTAAGCAATCCAATTCAAAAGTTATAATAATTTAATTCAAATATAGTAACTGTTAATGTAATCGTAATAACCAACAACAATCTCAACATTTTAATTCAAATCCAAATTCGCTTGAATATAAAATAAAGTCTGAAGGTAATTTCTCGAATATTAACAAAATATTTAATAAATAATAAATCTGAAGTTAATCAGTCTCGAATATCAACTTTCAATGTTGTAAGCAAATTTCAATGTTTACTAGCAAATATTCACTTCATTAACTTTTGTCACCGACTGTACAAAACTGAGAATCCAACTCAATAATTCAATGATTCTTCAATCAATTCGGTTAAAGTAATATCACAATTATTCTTTTAAAATTCTTTAGAATAAACTACCTATTCGAAATTATAATACTCTTTACTACAGTTGTACCTAGTCCTATTTTATTGACTGTGACTGTACCGACTCAAATAATTTTTGATAATAACGTAATATATGTTAATTCCACAAATTCTAATCTTAAATATGCACCAAATATCGCACAATCAACCTTCAGTATTCAATTCTTATCAAAAACCCAATTATTTACTCTTAATGGCTCGATATAGAATCTCAATGGAAATCATTCATTAAGAATGAATGCAACATGAACGTATTAACGATTCAAAATCACGCTGTAAGGTTATAAACATATCCACAAGGAAATAATCTCGGTTCTCTTAATATTCTTCGTAATTATTCGGATCTATACTCCCAGATTATCATTCCACTAATTTCTAAATTGCAATCTGGGGAGGATTTAACTAGATTAAGAAACAGATCCCTATAGTGGCAATTGGACATAAATGATAATAGCGTCCTAACCAAAGCGGAAACGACCTTAACCACAACCAATCTGCAATTGTTCACAAAGTGACCCATATACTACTTAAATCAAAAATTCACTCACCCAAATTTTCTTTCTTCTTATTACCTCATCATGTGGTGTCACGGTAACGGGATTGGCTTCGTTGTCTGACTGAGATGTAACTTGAAGCGAATAAATATATTGGTCAAACGGCACTTTGTCTGGAACCTCTTTTTAAATCTCTCTCGCCAAATTCAAACTAAACTTAGTTTCAGCGTGCAAACAGTTACTTGCATAAACAGTTGAGCTTAATAAGAGTAAAGCTTCCAGCATTAAAAAAAATATTCAGAGCAAGTAACTATAGTTTCTCAGTTCTTTTTCTTTCTTTTCACAAATTAACGTCCCACAAAAATGTGCAGAGTTCGTCCTTTGGGGCAAAAATGCTCCACAAAGTAACCAGACAACTAAGGTTATAGTAATCAAAAGATTACCCTGGCTATTTGAATAAACTCGTAACATATAAGCCTAAACGGGCACAAGTTGACCTCCTTTTGGTCCCCCGTTCAATTCCTGCCTCGGCTCCAATACTTCTATTATCTTTCGGCTTAAAACAAGAAAGAAAAATAACAGAAATACTAGCTTCTGAGAAACTGTGATTATACTCATATCACTAAGCACTTTTTTCCTCACTTTTCACTCTTTTTGCCGTAATGCCCAATACATTCATTGCCCCAGTCTAACTTCACAGCTAAACTCTGACACAAACAACGACACCATGCAAAAAACTTGTACACGTTTCGTTCCACAACCGTCACCACTCATGCAATCGTGAATTAATAATCCATGCTGGCAGACAAACTACAGCTACGAAACCACGTTCCATCCTGTCCGAAGAAACTACGAATTTACGATCCGTCTCGGTTGGTGAATCACGAAAGAGTATGCGGGCTGAAGGCAACCACATACCACGTAGCTACGAACCCTCACGTGACGCGCTAGCAAATGTGAATGATTTCCATATTGACTCTAGTTTTCGCGCACTCCTACACTTTCCTTCTTTTTTTTTAAACTAACAGACAAAGATACAAGGAAATAAATATAACAGTTAA
This sequence comes from Thermobia domestica, assembly GCF_964235325.1. NCBI lineage: Eukaryota > Metazoa > Arthropoda > Insecta > Zygentoma > Lepismatidae > Thermobia > Thermobia domestica. The sequence continues at coordinate 70,658,894 of NC_137457.1, forward strand.
ATTTAGCTTGATTATTTAACAGTATAACATATTGTATTTATATTTCTTTCTTTTTTTTCTTTTACTCTCCCTTGCTTCTCGTTAGTCGTCATCATCTTGGGACGAGTCCATTGAGTAGCGAGCCGGGGGGTGTCCTCAAGGCGACTCGTTACACCTTGACGAGCTTAGAGAAGATTTTCACGTGCATGCACAATAGTGGCCAAAACTTCTAGTTTTCAATGATTTTACCCATCACGCCGAGGCGGAAGTATCTACTTTACATGTATTAATACATCTTTATTTCACGTTCAGCTCCCAATACATAAAGTTTTTTATGTACTTATTGCTTGCGTGATGTTTAATAAATTAACAGCAGCTACCCAGCACTGTGATTTGGGCAAATACAGGCCAGGGTCATGCCACTATTACAATCGTGTGGTTTGGCGTCAATGATACATCAGATTGCTAATACAATAAATGCCTCGCTTGACTCCGCTCCCCCTTTCTCTCTTTCTCTTCTACACACACAAATGGAAAAGCGCTGGTATCTCACCCCATAATTTGAGTAGGGCTTAGGTATTAGACTTAACTGTGTAACAATATATATTGTCAACCCCCCTAGTCATGCCTTTAATAGCATGAACGTAGCTCAAAATGACAGGAAGGTCGTCCTCCTAACATTTTCTATAATGTCAGGGAAATTCTATTGCTAATTTCAAAAGTAAACACAAGACGAGTAAGGTTTAGATTCATTGTATTTTCAATCATCAAACATGGTGTGATAGTGTATTGTGTTATGTGTAGGATGTACAAACATTTCCAGATCACAACTCAATGAGTCTGATTAAATTCTCTATTTGATGATATAAAACAAATAGCAAACACATACCTTCTGGTTAGCTGTTAATGTAGTCTCTAACGAAGCTTAAGGTGCAGCAGAGTAACCATCAACTTCTGGCGATAAAACGTTGCTAAAATATTTCCCTGAAGAATGGTTATAGTACTTGTATTATGAACTAGTTGGCCATAGCTCATGAATGAACTTAAATTACATCTCGTCGAAATATTAAATAACAAAAGACTGAATTGCGAGTCTCCTTGCAGACTAAGAGTCTAAGACCGCTCGTCGTCTAAACTCTAAATGTCAATGTTCGACTGACCTCCTTCGAATGATCTTCTACGAATTATCATCTTCGAATGATCATGATCTCAATTTCCTAGAGAATTTATGTCAATCCAGTAACTCTCCAGACTGCCACCTTGCTTCACATTTCTCCACGTGTTTGCTATCTCATTGCCGAAATGTACATTTCTGCAATGATCGTCAAATAGACAAAATCTCCAGACGTCTATCTCCGTAATCTGACAATTTTGTTACATAATTTTATGTTGATGTTGACAATTAACAAAAATAAAGATTACAACTTATTCTTTCAGCATTTCTGACACTGCATTATTTCTGTGTTTTTTTCGTAATCACAACATTGCACATTAATACATGTGTATTTACATCTGACACAACCAAAACATAGGCAACATAATTTTCTAATTTATTTCCTTAACCTAATTCTGCAATTACTTAACTTTGAGTTTTGTCTTTTAGTTCTTACACACTCATTTTATCTTTATTTGATCTAATTATAAAAGTTTTCGAAAATAAAATTTATCTAACTCCAATCCCTCAAATATATATATATATATATATATATATATATATATATATATATATATATATATAAATTGCCTTATTAAAGCGTAAAAAATTTAAGGATAAATAGCTGATGTCAAACCAAAAGTCCATAGTGTCGGACAAAAAGGGTGCCGCAAGTGTGGGAAAGTGAACGTGAAATATCTATATCTTCACTGTCCTAAGCGATGGAGCAAAGGCGGTATAGTCAAATCAAATACATCGGATGTGCTCTATCCAAAATTGCTTATGCTGCAATCGTAAAAAACGTGCGCAAGGGATTCCCCAAAGGAAGTGGGGAATCCTCGTCAATTCTCTTAAAAAGAGAAATCTACATTATGTGATTCAAAGACTATAAAAGGAGCAAACAATAATTCGTTGCCAGCAACAGGATACTGTGCTGCTTTTATTTACTTCGAATGGACAGCCTTTCTAATTTATGGTAACTAAAGAATGTTTTTACCACTTACTGATGTTACAGTTCTGAAACCGCAAATAGCTAATTACCAAATTCACACGCGCCATGTTGAATTTGTTGAAGAGATCAAGTTGCCGAAAATAAACGACTGTTTGCTCTTCGTATATTTTTAGAAACACGGTAATTTAGACCTCCCTTTCTCAAGAGAACACACGACGATTCCCCACTTTTTTGGGGAATCCTTTGTGCACGGGTTTCACGATTGCGGCGTAAGCATTTTTGGATAGAGCCCATTGGATGTGTTTGACTTGACCCTATCGTTTTTGCTCTGTCGTTTAGGACAGTGAAGATATAGATCTCTAAATTTCATTTTCCCACGCTTTCAGAACTCTATATCTCCGAAACTACGAACTTTTGGCCAAAGATAAAGAGGAGTTTTTTCTTGGTTTGACATTTCCAATCTACCCTTATGTTTTGTACGCATTAATATTTTTATTGTTTACAACAATGATCGAATTTGGTTGCGTAACAGTGCGTGGCATAAGAGTATAGAGAGTGTCAATCCAATCTGTTACAATAGCAATAATAGTAATAGTAATGAATATATAAAACGAATCTATGCCATCTCGTTGTTTAGCTGCTGATTTCAGCATTGTGACTTAATTACGGTAACATGTATTCTATAAATCAAATCATAACCCATAAGGAAACAGAGAAACGAATGATTTTACTTAATAATGTCTAAATTAGTCGCATTAAAGTAGATAGTTATTATTACTTTCATTCTAAAATTTCATATATTTGTAAATAATTTCGATTTCATTTTGTTTTATGACGAACTACCATATACATTCACTTCATGATTGGAATTATGATGGGGTCGCGGTGGCAAAGTGATAGAGCGTTCACCAATGGTCCTTGGGGTCCCGGGTTCGATCCCAGCCCCACCAAGCGAAATTCGTGGTGGACAAACACCGTGTACGTGGGTTTTCTCGGGATTGTCCCGTTTCCTCCTACTTTCTTCATTCCACCATTTCATTTATTTCTCGTAATCACCGTCTCCTTTAGCCTAACCAGCATAACTGTTGGACGTAAAACTCAAAGATTCCATTTTTTTAAAATTATGATTTAGGTGTTTCACCCCGAATGCAGATCTAGGTACGTCGGCCACAAAGAATATTCAGGGTTTATGGGAAATTTAATGTAAGGCAGTTTCAACCAATAGGAACAAAAACTGGTTCTGCATATGACTCCGGAGGAATTAATAGCTTGGAGAAATTGAAGTGAACCCAAATGTTGGTTAACATAGAATTGTCGCCTAACATTTTTAACATAGGTATAATTTCATAAATGTGACACTTGGATGTAAAATATTAAAAATAATGTGCCTTATGAATTATATGTTAGGTATGGAAAGGAACTTGGAGTGAAATGTTGTCCTTTAGTTAAATAGGCTACTAAAAATCTGTGAAAACTTAATATTTAATTGTGCTATTGATAATTGCACAGTAATACATCATGTAAACGATAGCTTAAATTAGATATTGCTCAATATATGTCAAAATAATTTAAAAACAAATTTATTCAATTTCTATTCTTTAGAATTTTTTACCTTTAATGTACTTTATCATTCTATGTGATATTAAAAAGATGCATTATAGAAGTACATATTAAAGTTTAGTAAAAATGTAATTAGCCATGTGTTAAGGAAACAGGCTGTGCACTGATTCAATTATTATTTTTATAACTAGTTGAATTGTCATGGAAAATTACAATATGGAGCAGCGAGTGTTGATTGTTGAAACTCACTACTAAAGAAAGATGAAAATTTCGCACAAGCAGATCCAAATCTCTGTATTATTTATGTACACAACTATACACGGGAACAAAGCCTCTGTTTGACCAAGAAATTTGAAAACTACCGGTTCAACAGAAGACAGCAAGACGCCTGGACGCCCACGAAGTGCACATAGTAATGCAGATGTTGTTGTAACTGATTCTGTTATTGTGAATTTGAGAAAATCATATCGCTATCGTGCTCAAATTATGTGCAAATGCTCAGCAACAATCGTGTAATATCCATGTCCAACTAGTCTCACCAATTCAAGTTCAAACCGAGAGTTTTTTTTTTTTTTAATAATAAAAACTGCGATTTGGACTCACTAATATAAAAACTGGCAGAATGGGCTTGTTAGCAGCACTCCTATCAAAAGCAACACAACGAGAGAAATAGCGACCGTTTGTTCCAATATTTATTTATGTAAACAAAATGCAACCAGTTAAACAAATTAAACACAATGTTTCGATTTTGAGATAACAATTTTATTGAATAACAATAATGTGGTTGTGTATGTCCGCTAGAACGTTAGAATAACGTATATACACAAATGCAAATTAATAACAATATAAATAAATAAAGAAAATATAGAATTTAGTCTGAAGAAATCTGAAAATACATGAGTATTAATATTTTTCTTAAGCGTCGAAACAAAGTTATTAAGCATATTTCAGACCAAGGCCAGAAATAATAAATTGTTATGCTTCAAACAAATCTTACTTCGAAGAGAATTTTTCAATAAAAATCAAATTTATTCTGAATAAAATCTGAATCTCAATTTACAACTCCAAGTTACTAAATCTAAATCTCTGAATTTTAATTTAAAAAATATCTCCAATATGAAAAAATATTCTTAAAATTCAAAATTCGGTTAATTTCAAAATTCGGTAAAGTCTAAATCCGATTAATTTCGACAAAATTCTAGTCAATTTTCGAAATTATTTAGAAGTTCTCCTAAATACTGCTATCAATCGAAATTCTGTTTTCTCTAATCAGACCTAGAGGAATTCTCAATTTAATTTCAAAATTAATTTTGTTATTATTACCAATAAGTTTTAAGAACAGGAACTGGACTGAAAAAATAAATTTATAAAGCAATTTCGTATCGAACGCAATATTTCCAAAGTATTCAAACTCTAAAGAAACATACACATTCATAAAGAAATACTAGATTTTCGAAGACAGGAATGAAAAAAAAAATTACGTCCAATCCCGAATCAACCGATCGGCACAAATTATTGGAGGAGAAATAAACTGACTCAACTATTCGTTTAATTAATAAGGATATAAACTCACCTCGTTGCAGACTAATTGTTTTTCCTTGGTCCTGTAGTCCTATTTGAAATATCTGACTTTCTTTGTCCTGGACTTCATTTAACAAGTTATTGGTTTGGTGCCATTTGAATTTTCTTTCTAAACTTGGTTAAACTTGTTACTCCAGTAAATGAATGGAACAGAAAAAAGAAGCCAATACACACATGGAAAAATACCACTGCTCGCTGGAAAAATACCACCCATTCCAGCAAGAATGCCATTCATAAAAACCTAACATTTCTCACAAAAGTACTATTTTTCGGCAATTTCTTGATAAAAATGAGCCCTTTAGATCGCGAAAATAATCACGGCAATGACTAAGGAATAAAACTTAAACAAGATAATCACCAATCTTGAAAATAACACTGCATAATCGCAGGTTTCTAATACCTTAACTATGGGCATTTTTTGACCTCCTCGGCCCGGGCCTTTTCTCAATCTTAGAGAATCCACTATTTTTCCTATTATTTCACTCGGAATCACTATACATTAATACATTCCGATAATATCTTTCATGTCGATTCATTTTCTGATGATGTTTGCATAAATTCACACCGGCACGAAACTTCAAACTCTCCTAGAGCAGACTTGTTTAACATTGCATACAACTGTCACTACACATAATTCCAATAATCACGATATTGTCTCTTCAAATGACCGTCCATCTTAAGTAGGGTATCATCTATAGTTAAGTTTAGAAGTACTTAGATTTAATGTATTACTTTTCAATTTTCAGAGATTGTTGACGGTAAGTTTAATTCTTATTTGATAAATTAGAAATCTTTGTAGTACGTGATTTATTTAATATAATTATGATCATTGATGAAAATGTAACTATATTTGTGTTATGAAATCTACCCTATCTAAATTAGTAGCCAATATGTAGTGTAATTACGATATCATACTTTTACGAAAATCTCAATTTTGACTATGTCCCAGAATTCAAGAATAAATATTTTGTAAACAGAATCGTGGATTTATCTCTCGTATGAAGATATTCCAGAAACGTTAAACCTAGATGTGTCTAGAACGAAAGCAAAATTAATTTAGCAAAATTTAGGCCGCCTATAGGATAATCAAATTAGCTAACGTAAACTTTATAAATATTCGAATTCATCTGGAAGGAACTAATATGTCTGCAATGTGTTTACATCTATCTATCTATCTATCTATCTATCTATCTATCTATCTATCTATCTATCTATCTATCTATCTATCTATCTATCTATCTATCTATCTATCTATAGCTGTTTGAGGTCTATTTTGGTCCATATAATAGATATTGTTTTTCTTTTCAGATATTCGAAATTAAGCTGTAATTTTGAGTCTATAGTAACATTCTACTTGTGATTAAAAGTAATAAGTAATAAAACAATATAATACTTTTGATATACTCTCTTTGCTAGAACATTTTGCTTCATGAAATATTTACAGAGTTTGTGTATTTTCTGTACAATGGCTCTTATTTGAAAGGGAGTGAGATTTGATTCCACCATTTTACATTAAAATAGTTATAAAAAGGTTTATCTACTATATTATCGATTCACAAATAAAGAATTTTGCATTTTTTGAGCAATAAAGTCTCTTTGAATCAGCAAAACCCACCAAAACCCACCACTTCTTTCTGTGAAGTCAAAAAAAAAAAAAGAAGAACAATTTTTTTTTTGTTTTGGGTCAAATCCGGTTTAGAATAATAATATATTACAAGATGTATTGCCATAGAGAATTTCGTTAATTTATTATGTTAAAAAGCTATATCTATACCATATCTATCGTTTTAGAAGGTTTATTAGGGTCCTCATTTCCAGATAATTTTCGAAAAATATTTAATAATTTATGTGTTTTTGTTCGAATTTAAGTAAAATATTTTCAATTTACGCTAACCGTTCATAGAAGTGTTATTGCAAAGTAACATAGTAAATAAATGAAAAAATAGAGAGTTAAAACGCAATTAATTTTTTTGGTCATGAGGTCTGATGGGAACTTTTTCTAGTTATTTCATAGTATTACAACTCATTAAATTTCATACTTAAGAACTTAACCAAAGCAAATCGTACTACAACCATATGAAGGTTGTCTCCGCTTAAACATTTCTTAAATATCATAGTTGGAACATTGATGTTTGTCATGGCTACCAACATTATGGCTAACATTTCGACATAAAGAGACGATAGACAAACCACACGCTTCCTGTTGTAATCTTTTCGTCGGAGGAGCAGGGGGGAGGGGAGTATTTGTCGCCGTACTGAGAAAAGGGGGAGTATTAGTTTCTTTACGAGCTGGCCAAACTACCGCGTACCATTCATATCTCGGTTGAATGGTTTTTTGACAGTTTAATATGCAATGACAGAGAAAGTGGTTTAGTGCTGTGGTGATGTGCGTGTATTAGTAAACTTGAACCACTTCCGGTTTTGGTAGTGCTGCGGGTTGCGAATATATGCTTTACTGATACACTGAATCTATTGCAGAACACCATATACAGTTATCTATTACCACTGTTGTTGTATGACTATAAATTTTGAAACCGGAAATGATGATTTGAACCATTTCCAATTTGAGTAGAGTATTAACGAAGAAGTTAAGACGTATTCTTTGGACAATAAATCGATCCAGAAAACTGCATCTGGATATCTCCTATTTCTCTCTCTCTCTCTCTCTCTCTGTGGAAATTAGTATTGAAATCGGAAGCAATAGTAACTTGGAACCACTTCTGGTTTGGTATAGTTATTGTATGTTGCCCGTTTTCGTTCTATGGTGATAAACGTTGAAATATGGAGTGATTAATTTGAACCAGTTGAATGGAGAGTTAATGGAGATCGATATCTCTTGTTGTTCTTGCTTTGATTCCTGTCGACAGTCGGTCAGACGGAGAAAGTCGTTCTTTAAGTCAACGCTTATACTCAAGAAACAAATGTGATGATGAAAATCTTTATGTGAAATAAAAAAGCGTCAGTATCTCGAAGTGTGTGGAAATGAATTTTGAAATTACATAGTAGAAACACTTTTAACTTCCGAGGTTGGATTAAAGTTTAACGTCTCATTTTAGCAATTAGGTTATATAAAACGTGGATCCATAGCTTATTGTGATATTCATACCACATGAGCTCTCACCATAAATCGAACCAGGATGTTCCGTGTATTATTGTTATTATTATTATTATTATTATTATTATTATTATTATTATTATTATTATTATTATTATTATTATTATTATTATTATTATTATTATTATTATTACCAGAACGTTATATTTGAACTAGAGAAAGATATAGAAAGATATAGAGATTAATACTTGAGCCTTCTACATTTTGTTTCCTAGATCGATCCAGGCGTGGCTGCTGTTACATGGTACTGCCCACGAGAAGAGATTTAGGAGAGTCTTGAGTCGAAGTGGTGTCCTTAAAATGTTTTCCGTTTCGAAAAATGTACCTTTGTCTATTGGAAGACCTTTTTCTCGTCTAATATGTAATCAAGAAAACCGTGTATCTCTCGTCTCTTGGACAACACTACTCCTATATCTTACATGATTGTGCAACCACTTATTTTTAACCACAGACATGCTTTTAACGTGTTTGTGTAAATGATAAATATATGCTCTCGAGCGCAAATTTGTTTCAAATATTAATATTCAAGATAAAACTGAACAAGAAAGTACAGTTTACGTTTTTGGAAGATGAGTGCAGCAATTGCATGCTATAATATTGAGTATACGGCAAAGAGTTTCAATTTCTTAACATGGATAAGCCCATTTATTTTTGTGGCTCTTCTACCTTCTCACATTGTTTTCAAGTTGTTGCAGTCCACTTCACAATCACAAGAAGTATACTTCCATAATACTGTAGTTACAAACAGTGACGACGCATGTTTGCTCTTTATTTACATATTTCTTTTTTTCTAGGGTGAGGGGTCAGTAAAACAAAGAAGTTTGAGGGTGTTAGTTACTTTTCTAAATAAAAAAGGATATTCTATACTTCTAGACCTACATTACAATACATGTCTGGGAAACCAGCCGTGGGACAGGTGTAACTACGAGGAGCACTCACACTTCTTAACCCCTCTGGTGTTGTTAATGCTTACGAATATCTCCATTTAAAAGTGTTTATCTCCGGTGAGTGATGGAAGAGTGAGAAGAAAGGGGAGAAGCTGACAGAAACGTTTTACAAAAATACACAAGTATGAGCATGATGATGGTGTATACAATAGTATTCAAATTATTTGCAGGAGGACAGGGAGGATGCTGTTTAATATATTCGGAATTTGTTTCAATCAATACCATAAATTTATATCTTATTTTATTACTAGTATGCCAAAAGATTGTTGGGCTGGTTTCCAGTCCTTAAATACGATGAAGCACACGTAACAATACATTTTATGCCTTGCAGTATATGATATATCTCATTCAACTACTGTATAATAAGGTCGAAGTAAAGCTTTTGTTTAGAAGCAACTTACGTTGAACAGTAATTCTTCAATATAATGCCTTCAGTGCACGAGGAAATCAATTCTATTTCTAGTTATTTTGGACATATTTCGTCTATAAGATCTCTAATAATAATAATAATAATAATAATAATAATAATAATAATAATAATAATAATAATAATAATAATAATAAAGCACTTAACAGCAGAAAATAATTATTTATCTTTATGTAATTAAAAAATAAGTCTGTGCTGTCCCAAAAAATTAATACCTATAATATAATTTTTTTATAATATAAATGCAAGAAATATATAAAAAAAATAAAGATAAATGAAGAAGACAAGAAGAAAATAGAAACTTACGAAAGAACTTTTCGGGGAAAAAAGAAAACTTTCACAGATAATAATTCATTACATCAGCTACTTCTGAGCTGGGTAGAGCGAAAATACTATATCTAAGGAAAAATGCACCTGTCACATATATTATTCATAGTAGCTCGTTTCGGTCCGAAATCGGACTTCGAACTGACACGTTTGAGAAGAGAGAGAGTTATCTTGAAGTGCCATCTGAAGTTCGAAAATTCGGTTGGTACTTACACTAATTTTCCGAAAGCATAAGTTCGCATGGGATATCGAAACTGGGTATCCTATGCCAAACTCGCATATAAGCATATTCAACTCTCAAAATTAACCTATTGTTATGGTAGGTATACTTTGGATATAGTATAATAAACTATGGCTTGCTTTTAGTTTCCTTTGATTTTCTTTACCAACAGCAGAGAGTAGTCATCGTATTAAGGTATAACTGTTGGAATTAATATACATATACTCGTCCCGGTTTCAGATTAAAAAGGCAGAAGTAGGATAAAAATAGAAGACTGTCCCGACAAAATCGAGACATTTGGTAGCCCTGAGGTTGGATTCTAGTTTAAACTGCGTTATGTCAACTTCTTATGTGGCTTCAGTAGCGAAAATAGACGTTAGGCCTGAATATTGAAAAGTTCGGCAACTATGAGCAATCTCATACCAAGAGATGTGACCGTATTATCAACCGGGCAGTCGGATTTACCAAGGACCGCTCCAAAACTCTAACGGAGTAAGCGAAAGATATCTATTATTATTATTATTATTATTATTATTATTATTATTATTATTATTATTATTATTATTATTATTATTATTATTATTATTATTATTATTATTCACTTATAATGATCATAAATATAGAAAAAGGAAAAACTTTTATTTTGTCTAGCCAAACTGAAAAAAAGCACTTTTACTTTAGCAGTTTGTAAAACATCTCACTTCTCAACATTCTTGTAATCATTAGAATCATACATTTTTGTTTCTTGAAATATTTATCTCTTTATGAAGAAAATGCATTATATTTACTGTGAGCTAGCTAGAAAGCCTCGAAGAAGGTGGAAAGAAAAGAATAAATTGTAATATTTAAGTTTTACGTCCCTCGATTATGATCAGTAATGAATGAAATGGTGGGATATCACAAAGCTCACTTGACGCTACCTGGACTCGAACCAAGAACCGCTTGCACCATAAGTGAACGCTCTACCACTGAGCCACCGCATTCGTGGAAGTTAGAAAGGTCACCAATAGTTTAAATATGCAAAATAATAATTATAATATGTAGACCCTATAGCTATTTGTGTGTGTAATGGCTAGGTGTGTATACAGGTTAAATTCATCCTTTCTGGAGAGAATTATTACCTCATTCACTGCTTATAATGGCTGACAACATTAAAATAAATTATCAAAAAAGGAAAAATGTTTAAATTAAGGAATGTGGGAAACGTTCTTACAGTCAACTATAAGAAAAGATTCGTAATTTTAACCATAATATACTTACGGATAATTAAAAAGGAATAATAACATTCGCAACGAAGTGGCTCATATAATGCCCTCTAGCCAAGTCGTTAGCGTGCGTGCGCATGGTTCTGGATTCGATTCTTGATTATATCCTCAGATTTTTCGGTTCAACCCTAGCAACGTGAAACAATTGGATATGAATAGACAGAGTGTTTCAAAACAACATCGACAACGTTTGGGAGGTGATTCCTGACCCCAAGATAAGCCAAAAAATATAGACCGACCTGGGTGGACAAATGCTTTCTTTCGGAGTTATAGGCTGTCGAAAACATGAAAATTGAACTTTGAAGGTCCATAGCTCCAATACTATGGGACTTACCGTAGTCGAGTAAAGACTTCACTTAGGAACTAATATGTACCCTATCCAAATATCCATACTTCAGAATCCAGCGAAAGTTCCGCAACAATTTTTATATAGGTAGATGGTGAGTACTTCAATTCATACGCCCATAACCAAACTCCCTTTGCAAAAATTGCTACGTGAGTACCTAGGATTCTAAAACACGTATTTTTGGATAGTGTACATATTAGTTCCTAAGTGAAGTCTTGACCCGACTACGGTAGGTCAAATAGTTTTGGAGCTATGAACCTTTAAAGTTCAATTTTTCATGTTTTCGGCAGCTTATAATTCCGACAGGAAGCATTTGTGCACCCAGTTTTGTCTATACTTTATGTCTTATCTTGGTATCAGGAATCATCTCCGAAATGTTGTCGGTGTTGTCTTGAAACGCCCTGTATATTGCTTCCACAAATCTATGTCAATATGGAGGGCCGCGGTGACTCAGTGGTAGAGCGTTCACCTCTGGTGTTTGGGGTCCCGGGCTCAAACCCTGCTCCCATCAAGTGAACTTTGTGGTGGACAAACACGGTGTGCGTGGGTTTTCTCGGGGTTCTCCCGTTTCTTCCCACTTTCTTCATTCCACCATTTCATTCATATCTCATAATCACCCTCTCCTTTAGCCTAACCGGCATAACCGTGGGACGTAAAACTTACAGGTTTCATTTCATTTCATTTCATGGATGTATATTTCATTTTCAACTGTTCATTGCTTTAGTAAATCGCGAAATTTCAAGGCATTAATTGGTCCAATATTATCATTCAAAAATACATTATTATTCACATTTCATTTTTGTTCAATTTTTCTTGTTTTACTTATTATTTACAGTCTTTTTGTAGGACCTGTTACGTATACTAAAAATATTAATTGGGTGTATAGCAGAATACCTCCACAACGAAGCCTTAGGTACTGATTAACAGCATACGTGGTATCGCTTATTATAATTCTTAATCTATCCCTTTGTCTCCGTGCTTATTCCCTCTTTGTGACTTTTTTAAAAGAAGATTGTCGTCCTGGCATTGGCCCGAAGAGAAAAAGTTTTTCTCATTGATACAAAATCAACTATGAGTGAATGAAAATAGATATACTATCTAGCATGACATACCAGTCATTACTACACTACTGTTCCATATCTAATGTACTGTAAATACAAATCCCTACTTGTATTTACAAATCCCTTGTAAATACAAAGGAGGTACTCCACAATTGTTTAAATAAAGAAGGATGAACAATAATATACAAAAATATCAATATTACCTCCTCGCTCGCCTAGTGGTTATCGAACTCGCCTTTGATGAGCTTGGTTGTGGGTTCGATTTCCTGTGCCTGAACGTTGAACGCATTACGGTGATTTGAATTTGACGGTAGAGCCATCTTAAGCTTTAGGTTCACATCATAGGGTATCTGCACTGAAGGGAGACGCTCTTTTTTCAATAATAAACTAAACTTTCTCTTAGTCTTTACTAAGGCTTTAGACAGTAAAGTTGCGCTCTCATTTCGTAACCTGGCAGAAGATAGTTTCATTTCATCCCCTGAACCTGTTTGAACACCTAGAGTATTTCATGCATTATCTTACCACTATCCGTCGCAGGCTATTAAATTCAGTTTTAACAATGGTCACGCGTCACTGAGCATGTATTTATAATTAAATTTGTAAATATATTTCTGTAGCTATATTTGATTTACTGTGGGCCTATAAGTCTACATGCATTGTGTTGTGTGCTTATCACGATACGCTGTGATAAGTATTTTTTAAAAAAGAAAATTGATTTATACTGTGTGCATAAATTATTCATATAAATCTACATCTATGAATTACCAGCTAATAGAAGGATGCAATTTACAATTAAATAATATAGGCGATAGCTATTGGGACTGAATTCTAGGTTTCTGCCTCGATGGTAACTCGTAACTGACTACAAAAAACTTTTGAACATTACAACAAACCCAATTACTTAAATAGAAATAGTTTTATCGTATAAAAATAAATAAAAAAATAAATAAATACGTATGTACTTCTCCACACTACATGTTATACACCTAATATTAAACTAAATTAAAATGCAATGTTATTCCATATCGTTTGCTTCTTTTTGTCATTTTCATATAATAATTGACACTTGATCTTTGACAGAAAAAAAAACTTTATACTATTTTATTATGTGAATAAAGATAGAGTTTAGCTCAAAATATTGCTAGGAGCTAGATGAAAGTGCAAAGCTAAGTTAACTAATTCAGGTTTAACATCCCTCTTAATTCTGAAGCCGTATGCAACACGAAAGCATAACTTAACATAGGATTCTAGCTATATACTATGTGCTTTGATTGAGAATGGAGTTAAGAAGAATCACTATCTTTTTCTTTTTAGTTTAACGTCCCACGTTTATGCACCGAAGACAAAGGAGACGGTGATCATAAGATCAATAATGATGATGGAAATAGGAGGAAACAGGATACCTCGAGAAAACCCACTCGCATGGTATTTGTTCACTACAAGGCCCACTTGCCTGAGTGTGAGCTAGGACCAAACCAGAGATCGCTCTACCAGTGAACCACCAGGGTCCTGAGAATCATTTCTGTTTGGGGTTTTCCTGAGTATAAGAAGAACCATAGTCTGATCCCATTCTCATATATGAGCTCCCTCGTGTCTACATGGTTAACATACACGTCTTCGATGCTTGAGAACTGGGTTAGATTCCCAGAGGGAGTTCATGTAGTCGGATCCCACGTTAAGCTGTAGGATAGGGTTGCCATATATATGTGAAGTTGGTCCCCCGACTGTCAAATTTTGATTCGAAACCGTAGCCAATCGTTTGTTTTTTGTTTGTTATTGATTGTTATGAAGAAAAATTCGTTCGTTCCGAAAAAGGTACGGACATATTCACTTCATTAGTGTAGGAACTATAAGTAAAAAACCCTTTGGGCCTAGCGTGAACTTGCCCCCCACTTTGAGCACTAACAAAGAGATTAGTGGCGTTCGTTAGTGTATCGTTAGTGCTTCTAGAAAATACTAATAGTTTTGTCAGTGCTTCACTATTAGTGTAGATATAGCCAATTGTAAGTCACAAAACTCCCGTAAGAAATGCTTGGGGAATTTTTCATTGCGTTAAATTACCGCCAAATTTAAAAGCACTAATGATCTCTTTTAGGGCAATCTTTAGTGCATCGTTAGTGCTTCTTAGTGCACCAACCCTAACGTTAGTGCGTCATTAGTGTAGGAACTATAAGTAAAAAATCCCTTTGTGCATATCGTGAACTCCCCCCCCCAACTTTGAGTACGAATGAAAAGATTAGTACCATTCGTTAGTGTATCGTTAGTGCTTCTAGAAAATACTAATAGTTTCGTTAGTGCCCAGTATTAGTGTTGATATGGCCAATTATAAGTTACGAAACTCCCATAAGAAATGCATGAGTATTTTTCATTGCGTTAAATTCCCGTACGTAATAGTAGCCATTACACATATATATGATTATTAGTGCTTTTAAATTTGGGGGAAGAATTTTACAAAATGAAAAATGCTACGTGTCTAAATTTAGCCCCGCACGCATCTGAAATACTCCAAAAAAAACATTTCATATGGTTAGTGCTTCGTTAGTGCCCATTAGTGAATATCGTTTGGCAGACTAAATTGAATTTTTTCTAATTGTACAATTAATCTCCTACAAAGGTGATATATCTAGACGTCAAAAGTTTGTGCATCGTTATTTAAATTTATCGAATTTTACAATAATTATCCATCAAAAGGTAGGATAATCGCTGAAAGTTTGTGCTTTTTAGTGCTTCAAAAAATACTAAGCAATGATGATAGTGCTATCATAGTTTAAGAGTTATCAGTGAATAACTCGGGCGGAACTCAATTAAGATATATCAAATTTTACACTAATCGTGTAAAAATTGAAAAACCTGAAGTTAGTCCCGTTTGAGTTATTTGTTAAAACTCCTAAACTGGGACGGCACTGAATTAAGTGATAAGTGTTTCATGGAGCACTAACAGTGAACTAATCTTCGGTGGTTATCTTACCTTTGTGGGAAAATTAGTGTGAAGTTCAATAAATTTAAATTCAATCCTATCCAGATTATTCATGAAAGCACTAACGACAATGCTTAGTGCTTTATAGAGCTCTAGCAATGCAGTAAACGCTTGTGTTTGTCCCACTTTTGTGGGACAATTAGTGTAAAATTGTTTAAGTTTAAAAATCTAAAGTTAGACAGGGTTGAGTTATTCATTAATAAGTATTAAAATATGATAGCACTAACGTTAGTACCGGTACTTATTTTTTTTAAGATTTAAGGATACACTAACCTTTAGCGTTTGTCCTACCTTTGTGAGAAAATTATTGTTAATACGATAATTTTTCGTCCGAGTTATTCATTAATAATTCCCAAACTACGATTTCACTAACGTTAGAGCTAAGGTAGCATTAACGTTAGAGCTAAGATAGCATTAGCATTAGAGCTTTTTGGAGTATTAACGCTGTACTAACCTTTGACGTTTATTAAACCTTTGTGAGACAATTATTTTAAACTTCGATAAATTTAAATTTAGCCCAATTGTGTTATTCACTTATAACTCTTAATTTATAACAGCACTCAGTGTTTTATAGAGCTCTATTAATGCGCTAACCACTGGTGTTAGTCTCACTTTTGTGGCACAATTACTAAAAAAATATTTAAAAGTAGAAAAATCTAAAGTTTGCCCCGCCCGAGTTATTCATTAATAACTTCTAAAGTATGATAGTACTAACGTTAGAGTTAAGTGCATTAATGTGCAATAACAAAGCACTAAATATGTAAATAGTTTTCGTAGCACTTGAGAAGCATGCGGGGCTTAATTTTTCACATGGCATTTTTTCGTTTTGTAAAATTCCCCATATTTAAAAGCACTAATAAAAACATATAGAGTAATAGTTACAGTATAATGTAGTGTTAGTAGCTCTTATTGCAGAACTCCTAACATTAGTGCCTCAACAGTACGGACGGTAGAAAATAAAACTTAGGGGAAGCTAATTATACGCTAGCCAATAAAAGCATTCACGATGAGAAGCATTAATGTTCGGTCTTGGTGCACTAGGAAGCAATAATGAAACACTAACGATACCACTAGAAGAGACTGCTTTGAATTTCGTGAGAATTTGGCCTAATGAAAAATTCTCCATATTTTTATTATGGGAGCTTCGTGACTTATATTTGGCTATATCAACACTAATAGTGAAGCACTAACGAAACTATTAGTATTTTCTAGAAGCACTAACGCTTCAATAACGAATGGCACTAATCTTTTCGTTAGTGCTCGAAGTCGGGGGGGGGGGGACAAGTTCATGCTAGGCACAAAGTTTTTTTACTTGTAGTTCCTAAATTAATGAAGCACTAACGTTAGGGCTGGTGCGCTAAGAGGCAGGAACGATACACTAACGATTGCATCAGGAGATGTCATTAGTGCTTTCGAATTTGGTGGGAATTTAACATAAAGAAAACTTCCTCATGCATATCTAGTGGGAGTTTCGTGACATATTATTGACTATATCTACACTAATAGTGAAACACTAAATAAACTGTTAGTATTTTCTAGAAGCACTAACGATACACTAACAAATGGTATTAATCACTTTGTTAGTGTTTAAGTGGGGGACCAAGTTCATGCTAGACCTAAAGAGTTTTTACTTGTAGTTCCTACATTAATGAAGCACTAACGTTAGGGTTGGTGCAATAAGAAGCACTAACGATGCACTAACGATTGCACTAAAATATATCATTAGTGCTTTTGAATTTGGTGGTAATTTAACGCAATGAAAAATTCCCCATACATTTCTTACGGGAGTTTCGTGACTTACAATTGGCTATATCTACACTAATAGTGAAACACTGAGGAAACTGTTAGTATTTCCTAGAAGCACTAACGATACACTAACGAACGCCACTAATCTTTTTGTTAGTGCTCAAAGTGGGGGCCAAGTTCACGCTGGCCCAAAGGGTTTTCTACTTGTAGCTCCTACACTAATGAAGCACTAATGTTAGTGTGGGTGCACTAAGAAGCACTAGTGATACACTAACGATTGCACTATAACAGACCGTTAGTGCTTTTGAATTTGGCGGTAATTTAATGCAGTGAAAAATTTCCCATGCATTTCTTATATGAGTTTCGTAATTTATAATTGGCTATATCTACATTAATAGTGAAGCAGTAACGAAACAATTAGTATTTTCTAGAAACACTAACGATAGACTAACGAACTACACTAACGAACTACAATAATGATACACTAACGAACGGCACTATTTCTTTCCTTATTGCTTGAAGTAGGGGGGGGGCAGCGTGTACCATTGTTTTGGCTCTAGAGCCTACATTAATGAAGCAGTAACTTTAGGGGTTAGTACATTAGGAAGCACTAGCGATGCACTAACGAATGGCACTAGCTATTTCTTCAGTGCTTAAAATGGGGCGCAGCGTGAACTTGCCCCCCCCCCAAAAGTTTTTTACTTGTAGCTCCTACACTAATGAAGCACTAACGTTAGGAGTTAGCGCACTAAGAAGCACTAACTATGCACTAACGATTTACACTAATTTTATCGTTAGTGCGTCAAGTGGGGGGCCAAGTTCACGCACCTAAATAACACACTAATTAGAATTTTATTGTGGTTAACTAAGAAGAAATCTTGTCTTCTGTGATAACTCATAAGATTCATATTTCACGCCAATATGTAGAACTCCGTATTATATAGTTTCCTACGGGGTGTTAGGCTAGACCCTGGATGCAACTTTCCATTGCATAACGATTGATAGCAAGATGGATACCAAAAGTTTGTTACACAATCTGAAAAATGGAAACTATGAGAAAACAGTTTGTTAGATTTCTCTGATAAATTTAAATCTCCTTTCGTACGTTTATTAAGCATATTCAACAGTCTCGCAAATGTGTGCATAATTCTGAAGTTTCGGATGGGGATTCGGATGCACTAGCTCCCGTTTTTAGTGTTAGCCTCTGTTACGGAAGCACAAATATACAGCGTCTTCCTTCAAAATTTTAAAATATTACCTTAAAAAAAAAAAGTTTCCAAAGGTAAAGTATCAATCGAAAAATCTAATGGAACCGGGCAAAATAGTATGCCTGGGTTAAGAAGCTCATATCTAATTTTTTTCTTTTTCAAAATAAACTTTGTAAACTTAAAAATTGATATAGGAGAAACATGATTATTGAGATGAATGTGATACTGAAATATACATTTATTATTAAACTCTTCATTATGGCCTTAGCCAGTGGAGGCCGGTGGATTGTGGTTTCGGGTGTTGCAGCACGAACGATAAGAGACAGAAGATATAAAGTTAACTCATTGACTAATCAGCATAACTTTAGACGCAAATGCTATGTGACATGTTAAATTAAATAAAATTATGTTTTTAAAAAGTAAAGAATGCAGAACAGTTTAACCGATTAATCACCTTAATTAATTAGTAAGTTCATTATCCTCTCTTTGATTGGAGCAAATCTGTCTAATACATGCTGGTTGAACTCTGGTATTCTTATTGTCAGGTCTTTTTCGATGGAGAGCATAACCAATGGTGATAACAATTCTTGAGACATTCAATTCCTTGAAAGTGTCAATTCTTTCTCATGTGTGGTTTGCTGACGCCATAGGTACAGTTAATATTAATTTGAGAAGCTTTGCAGATTCACTAAATATTTTTTCTAGATTATTGCGAACGATTCATTCTAGCAAACTCAGTCCCTGACAGCGATCCGAATTCCTCTTCAGCGTTGACTGAAGATAGTTCGTAGCAGAGATTAGTGTTATAAAAAAATGTACATTGAACACACTTTATTCACAGTTTATCCAGGAAAATTTAAAATAAATTGAGGAAATGTATCTGGTGCAAACAACACTACCGCCATAAGATATCCTGTAAATTTAATCTGGATTTTTTTTCGAACACTCTCCTGAATTGCCCTTCGCTTGTTTGTCTAAGCCCTAATTGCAATTTTTTTCTCAGTTGAAAGCTGGTCAATGTTTTTGTAAGTTATTTACAGAAGTCATGGTATACAATTCATTCACAATTTGTAGGTTATGTACAGAATTAAAACACACACAATAAAATTAAACCTAATAATTAAAAACCAAACCAGCTTGATACAAAAGAGGTACTGGTATACGAATTCCGAATGTCACATATTCATACATCAACACACACACATGTGCATAAAAGAAAAACTACATTCCAAATCATCCGTCTTGGTTGATACGCAATGCACGATGAACACAATATACTTCCACATGAGGCGAAACAATGCTTACCAATGTGATATGTTCTGGAAAGGAAACCTCGAAACGCGCCAGATGAAGGATCACCATGTAACAGAAACCAAAAATCAAAGAACATCAAAACAAACAGCACTGCCAGTTCTACACCCAGAAATGTTAACTGGGAGGGGTACAAACTATTTGAGGGAGGTCCAATACGTCTACATAATATGGCATCTGTCTTATACTGCACCCGAAAATACGATAAGTAATTCTTACTGTCACCTATAAGTTTAGAAAAAATGATAGAACGATTATTTTTATAAGAAAAGAAGAGTTCATGATGAGGCGTAAAATAAAATATTTAGCCTACATCAATCGTTTCTCTGTCAAACAAGTATAGTTCGTTGAGAAAAAATGAAATGAAATCGTTAAGTTTTACGTCCCACGGTTATGTCGGTTAGGCTAAAGGAGACGGTGATGATGAGTAATGAATGAAATGGTGGAATGAAGAAAGTGGGAGGAAACGGGAGAACCCCGAGAAAACCCACGCACACGGTGTTTGTCCACCACAAAGTTCACTTGGCGGGGGCAGGGATCGAACCCGGGACCCCAAGCACCAGAGGTGAACGCTCTACCACAGAGCCACCGCGGCCCCAGTTCGTTGAGAAAGTCTACAAATGTTAGTCAAGTTTCGAAAGTTTTGGGAGGTCCGGACCCGGTGGACCCCCTCGTGGCTACGCCCCTGAGCATTGCTAACTAGTCCCAAATTCAATGTGGCGTTCCCCATTATACAGTTTTATGTGGAAATTATCAAGAGTATAAAATATACTTATTTTATAAAAGAAATATGTTTATACTAAAATACTATCCACAGAGGGGCGGGAGCGATTATACATACTGACTTATTGATACTTGATTCACAAATTACTGGAGAAGAAGCCTTCATTATCATCACAAGCTAAGAATTAACTTGTAAATGCAAGTCTACTTTCCTTTGTTTTCTCCTCTACTAGATATTTTATTTCTTATTTTGTAATTCTGCAATCACTTTTTTGCAATTGCCATTATATTGATTTGCTTCAGTATGGTCCCTAATTTAAAATTATGAATGCATAAAAACAAATTCCATTTGTTAATTGCTAGTGAAGTAGAATTCAGAAAGCTCATTTAGCGCGTAAAAACTTCTCATTCCCTGGAAACCGTGCTGTGTTGCAGAAGCACTGCAACGACCAGACCCTTTAACTTCTGAGATAGGGGAAAGGAGACTTAACATTTGCTCCAATTGCCGCGCTGAAGGAATCTGGTCGTTGTATGCTCGCTGCAACACAATATAAATTAGAGACTCTGTGACGGATTATATTTTCGCTTTTTCGGAACGGACAGTTACAGAAGTAAAAAATATGTTATTACTTATTAAAACACATTATTACTATATTTATTATTACTTATTAAATATAGTATTAAAAAGTATTTTTTCCGTTCTTTACTATTGTTGATAATAATATTTTTTTCTTGAAATACTTTGGTCGTTGCGCAACGCTGCAACACTAACATTAGCCGCCACTGGCCTTAGCAAGATGACAGTACATAGTATGATTAATGAGATTTATACCCCAAAATTATTAACATGACATTTAACATGTTTCTTTGTAATATTGTGTATCTCATATAAAATATATGAATCAATAGACTATATCGACCTAAATAAAATCACATGTCAATGATAAGTTCTCATTCGTAGTTTCCAAGGTAAACGAAAAGAGGATTTACGACTCTAGAAATTGTGTCGTTTATTTCCAATAATAACTGATTTTTATTTTCTGACACAAATTGTTATTGAGTTACGTATTACATGCGTAGTTAAATGAACTCTTAACTATGAAATTATAGATCTATTTATTAATGTTTCTTTTACAAACAGTGACACAGACACAACCTTACAAGTCAACTGTGTCACGTGTTGTTATTTTTTGTTATAATTGTTTGTTCTTCAGTATCCAGTTCCTGACAAGAATATTGTCTTTCCATAGTTTCTGATATTCTTCCGCGTTTGTTGATTTAAGCCAATCTGAGCCAATGGCAGCCATTTTTTTATTTCTGAGAAGGCCAAAGAACTGTCTTCTAATGCCAAGAGATAGCTGAATAACATCCTCAGTCAATAGGCGCGGTTGATCCGAGTGATTCCTGATGGTAATTCATGTAGTTCGGATCTCACGTTAAGCGGTAGGTCCACGTCTCATATAGTCTTGCTGCTGAAAGGGTAGCTTAATTCAAATGAAAACAATAATTTACAATGTTATGTAAATACGGTTCGAATAATCAGTATATTGAGAAGATTTACAACCCAAACAGGGGCATTCGCAGCGAGTGGTTCCTGGAGTTCTGATTCCTCCGAAATCCACACTTTTCCAAAATATAGTCTAAATTTAAACGCATAAAATTATTTCAGTGACTTCATAAGTTTTAATGTAATTTATAGTCATATTGAATTTGGACCCTTTCTGAAATAAGTTTATGCGTACATCCCTGTATTAAATGGTTTAAGATAAGTTCACATTTATTTACTATATATATAATTATAATATTCAAATATGCACTGTACATTTCGTAATCCTACATGTTATTACAAACTGTGTATATATAACTGTGGATTTGCAAACCCTAGAAAGAGTACTGTAAAGATAATTTCGGGATTAAGTAGACCATTACCAAGCGTAACCACTTTACGATGAATCATAAGTAAATATGTTAAACGTAAGGTAGGAGATGCAACGATTAGAAGTCGAAATTTGACGGGAAACGAAATGTAAAGATTCATTGTAAATGAGTTTGAAGACGACATTAATAATACATTGGGTTGGAAATCACACAGCTGATACATAATTCGTTCAAAATGGATGATCGTGCTTAAAAAAAATCCAGACGTCTAGCAATCCTATAGAGAAGGGGATATACGTTTGTAAGCTAATTTTCAATTTTCTCTGTCATTATCAATATAAAGTAGAAATTCCTTATACGTAATAAATGAAAAGTATATGTCCACTTGCGCCACACTTTTACGCATTTGTGCAATATGTTGGAAAGATACTTAGAAGGTCTCTCTCTCTCTTGTATCTCTGAATTATCTCGTAAGACAGGTAACTAAGGAGATATAATGATCATAAGTTTTATCTGGAGGTCTACCTCTCATTTAATTTCTTTAGAAGATTGTTTACTTTGTAACGATATTACATACAAAGGGAGATTTTTTCTTTTAAGAAAGAAAATAGACAACTATAAAAGAGTATTTCTCGAGTTAAATAAAAAGCAATGAATCCAGCATTTCATACATATGAAGCTTGAAACAAACTGCATATGTTTTAACTATTTTCACAGCTACCTACACCAAAACAACATTTTAAAAAATAACTTAATTTAGTCTCACCTATGTAGATTTAATTCTCTGATTGAAAAAGATCTATCAGTTATTGAAACCTGAATATGTAGAACTTGCCTATAAGTTCTTCTATAAATAAAGCCATTTACTAATGAAAGCATATTTTTAAGCCATTTTTATAATATGCATGTAATCTATATTGAAGTTTACATTATTAAATCACTTACTTACTTGATCCATAGCAAATAAAAATTAATATTTGCTACTAATAATAGAATTGCGTCTTAAAATTTTTACGATCCGAATCCATGGAAAACTTTTTTATTTAATGTTTAGTGTAAGATATTTTGCAGATTGCATAAGTATTAAGAGAAATTATATTGTATTTTCAAATATGAAGTAAACAGTATTTCGGAAATCCATAATTCTACGAGGTCACTTCAATTATATTGGAGGTAGGGCGCGTTCTTATTTTATTACTTATTTATAAGAAATATACAGAAACTACTGAAGAGATTTCAAAAATCCTTTTCCTATCCTAGAATTTCAAAACTATAATTCCGGTGATGATACGCTATATTTTATCCCGGATAATGTGCCCTCTTGCTCTGGAGCCGTCATTTCTTCCTGCATTATATATATAAGAAATTTTGAGAATCTACTGAAATGATTTCAACAATTCTTTCGCAGTCTGTGAATATATGCTATATAATATTCCCAAAAAAATAGACCTTCGATCCTGGGCACGTCATTTCTTGATTCATTTCATATAGAAACTATATAGAAACTACTTAACCGATTTCAAAAATTCTTTCAGCGATGATACAGAAGCGCACCATAGGTATAGAGTATATTTATTAAAACTTCCTTTCACGACGTGTAATTCAACGCAACTGTATCTCATAGATAAAAAAGTGTCAATATTTTATTTGACCAAAATTTATAGCAGAGCATTATGTATCACAGTGAATCACAGTAGGTCCTTGATCAGAGTGTGCCACCCAAGAAAGTGACTTTATATTCACTCTACTGAAAACTAAATTTCAGATTCCTTTTCAGTGCTTTCGAATCTATAAGATCTGCTTCGCTACAGTTTCAATGTAATTCCCCAGAAATAACTATCTAGTTACGCTACTGAAAAATATATTTCATATTCTAGAACTATATTCATCTATATTGATCAGATTTGAAACTATAAGACCTGTTCGGTTCCATCCTTGCCCCAAATGGTTTGTAGACAGGGGTATTTCCCAAACAATGAAAACTATCATAATTAATCATTTCACCTCCTGAAAAAGGGCCTTTCTAATTATGGCACTGAAAAATAAAGTTTGGATTCGTAATCAGCGCCTTTGCATCTATAAGATCAAGAATGTTTCAATCTCTCCAACCTTATAGTGCACAAAAAGCTCTAAAGAAATGTTACTTCTGGTAAATTTCTTTGACCCCTCCACAAAAAGGAATTTCTAGACATAGCACAGAAAAACAACGTTTATACTATTAATATGGACACTTAAAAATGGAATATATAAATCGGTTCTCAGTTGCCGGAAAATTGTTTTATCCAAGTTATGATTTATCCTAATTTTTCGCTTCCTCTCCCTGAAAAGTAAATTTTAGTGACCCCAATAAAAATATAGATCATAATCGTGATTAACACTTTCAAAAGTATAGTATCTGTCTGGTTTCATCCACCCCAATAGACGGTGATCTCTAAAACACCAGTAATTACAATAATTTATTACTTTGTCCCTTTGAAAAGTGTTTTCTATTACGCCACTGAAAAAGTAATGTCATATTTTTAATTAATGCCTCTGAATATATAAAATCGGATTACTTTAATTCTCCTCAAAAGTCATTTATAAACAGGGGAACTCTAAAACCCTTTTTGTTGTCGTAAATGTACACTTCGATCCCTACAAGTAATTTTCTGACTCTACTGAAAAATTAAGTTAATATTTGTAATCAGAACGCACTGGAAAATGAAACATAAGTTGTATATCCGTTGCTGGAAATGTTCGTGACTACAACTTTCAAAACTATAATATCCGCGCAGTTGTGAAACTTACTGGAACTTCAAAACTTTTGTTAATATAAGTATGTGACGTGGAGTCGATAACACCAAAAATTCAGTTAATTAATTTTATATTAAAGTAAATTAAAAAAAGTAATTTCGATATTTTCACTGTTTGATCATGAAAATAGCCTTAAAGTTCAAAATTGAAGAAAGTACCTTTCTCTATTGCATAAAACAAATTTATCTTAAGTTGGTACGTGATATTAAGGAACATTTCAGTAATTATCTGAAAACTGTATTAAATTAGAATGATCCCCAGTACCACCCCCACATTGACCACGCTTGTATCGCACAACGCCTAATGTGGGAAAAATTGGATGAAGATTTGACTTTTAGAACGCATAATGGCCACTTATGCGTCCTAGATATAATTCCGACATATCAACGAAAGTTTCACTAGTGGAAGTTTTTTTAAAAAAAAAACAAAGTAGGTGAAGAATAGGTGAAAAGGAAATGGGAACTACGCATGGGGCCCAGAAGAGCCGATGGACGCAGTTGCGACCCTTATTAGCCTATATTGGCCACCTACAGACGAGGCAACACCGAACGGAATGTGTTTCTCGTTTGTTAAGATTTGCCTGCTGGGATATTTACGCCAATCGTATTTTAAAAAAGGAAATTGGTCTAGTAAAAACCAAAGAGAAAATTATGGAAGTTTTCTAAAAATTCATAATTATGTTGAAGATTGTACCTAAATAAGTTGTACAAAAAGTAAATATACAACGATAGTTAACAGAAGACGTTGTAGTCAGTTCATACGCTCTTGAGTCGAAACTCTTCGGATCGGTATTAATACTACCAGTGTGTTTTATTTCATAGCCGTTCTAGCAAGAATCGTCATTCTTTTTCTTCACATGTTCTTGCATTAGCTACTCGATCTGCTACGCTGCTGCACTAATAATAATATGATATTCTTTTGTCTTCTGTTTTAGCAAGTTTTGGTGGTAGAACGGACAAGGTGTTCGCCTACAAATTAGAAGCGCACACAAGGTGAGGCTCGAGTCCTTGAAATGTACGAAATGGAAATAAAAATAGTTTGGAAGTTGTTTAATGAGTTCAGTAAAACAAAGTATAGAAGTGAGAATCTGAAACTATTCCTTTTTTTCTTGCTAAACAGCCGGTTATTCTTTTTAGTACAAAATGGTGCCTGTACCTAGTTGTAGAATAGATGTATACCTCTGGTGGACAAAGTGTGTACGCTGGTAGTCTCACTTTGGACAGTTTCGATCAGTGTCTAACGATAAGGGATCTGATGTGGGCACCGCACGTTGGACGTCATGAGGAAATCGCCAAATATACATGGGGTCCATCCACATCGGGTATTGATGTTGGCCCACGTTGCATTTTCCTACATTTCTCACATTGGTTCACGCACATGTGCTACTACGGATAATTTCACGGTTTTCTCTGCTTGAAAAAGAAAATGTCTCCAAGGGGCGAAATTGCAGGTGGCATTCAGCGTAGTGATGGAGAAATATCGGGAAGATATTTTTCGGAAACATTCCCTGGGAAGATTCCTCAAAATGGGATTACTTCAGGAATTTATGTACGAACATAAAGAAAATTGCATTATATTACTATATTGTGATTTCAAAGGTAAATTCGTTCTTTAATCATAGTATATTTTGTGTCTCCAGAGGATTCTTTAAAATGTATATTATAAACGGTATACGCTCTTGAGTCGAAACTCTTCGGATCGGTATTAATACTACCAGTGTGTTTTATTTCATAGCCGTTCTAGCAAGAATCGTCATTCTTTTTCTTCACATGTTCTTGCATTAGCTACTCGATCTGCTACGCTGCTGCACTAATAATAATATGATATTCTTTTGTCTTCTGTTTTAGCAAGTTTTGGTGGTAGAACGGACAAGGTGTTCGCCTACAAATTAGAAGCGCACACAAGGTGAGGCTCGAGTCCTTGAAATGTACGAAATGGAAATAAAAATAGTTTGGAAGTTGTTTAATGAGTTCAGTAAAACAAAGTATAGAAGTGAGAATCTGAAACTATTCCTTTTTTTCTTGCTAAACAGCCGGTTATTCTTTTTAGTACAAAATGGTGCCTGTACCTAGTTGTAGAATAGATGTATACCTCTGGTGGACAAAGTGTGTACGCTGGTAGTCTCACTTTGGACAGTTTCGATCAGTGTCTAACGATAAGGGATCTGATGTGGGCACCGCACGTTGGACGTCATGAGGAAATCGCCAAATATACATGGGGTCCATCCACATCGGGTATTGATGTTGGCCCACGTTGCATTTTCCTACATTTCTCACATTGGTTCACGCACATGTGCTACTACGGATAATTTCACGGTTTTCTCTGCTTGAAAAAGAAAATGTCTCCAAGGGGCGAAATTGCAGGTGGCATTCAGCGTAGTGATGGAGAAATATCGGGAAGATATTTTTCGGAAACATTCCCTGGGAAGATTCCTCAAAATGGGATTACTTCAGGAATTTATGTACGAACATAAAGAAAATTGCATTATATTACTATATTGTGATTTCAAAGGTAAATTCGTTCTTTAATCATAGTATATTTTGTGTCTCCAGAGGATTCTTTAAAATGTATATTATAAACGGTATTAAGTTATTTTATTATATTTAGAGAGTATGGATAAATGTAAATTATATTTATTTACAATAAATTTTATGCGACTAAATTTGTTGAGAAAGCATCTTTAATAGAGAAAGTCCACATACTTTTGCACCGCTTAACAGTTTAAATTCATGGGTAATTGGTTTCTCTAAACTTCACTCTAATACACTGAGAAAAATGATTGGGTTGAAACGTGAGCACGCGTTGTCGTTAGAAAGGTTTAAACCAAATTGGGTTGTTTGGGAACGATGGGTAGTCACTTGCAATTCAACTCCATTAATCTTTGCGTCAACAAAAGATTATATGTCACTGTAGAGCATTTTTAACCAACACTTGGGTCATACCTGGTTAATGAAAAGTGTCATGATGCGTGAAACATCTAGTCTAAAGGAAGCTTATATACGTGGACAATTTGGTACTACAAGAATTAAAAAGCATGTTTGCTATTTACTGTCTATTCAGTAGAAATTGTAGAGAGTTATATCTTGATAGATCACGATTACAATAGCAACGTTATCTTCGACACAAGCGGAAGGCTACACAGTAGAAAAATAGCGCCAAGAGAAAAAAAATCATTGCATCGGAGCCACAATGCATGAATAGGTATGCTGTAATCTTTTTACTTATCTGCTATTCTTATGTCGTAATATATAAGAATAACACATGGCGCAACTATTACGCTTCTAACTCTTGCCAGACTATTCACAAATTTAAAAAACGATTATTTAGGTCATAGAACGTTATTTGTCGCATCGCACAAATGCCAAATATACTACTACGAGCTTTGAAATAACTATCTACTGGCAGTGAGAAATGAGAATATTCTATTTCTTGTATATATTTGGAAGGCGATATCCTTGATGTTGAATAAAATTCCAAATTGCAAGCTAAATTGATGATTATTTTGTATTGGGTTATCTGTGTAACCAATTGATGGCCACATGTTGTGTTAAATCCCGTAATAGATGTTAATGTGAACTTTACTTTCTAACCCATTATTTCATCATGTTTTAACTCTACAGTGTTCAGTTTTACCTCACTCTTGTCTGATTTGTACTCCCTCCCTTCTCCAAGTGACACCACAATGTGGTCATTCTTTACCCCACAAGTGTTACATTTCTTACACCTGTCCACGTTTAACTACACGTTTGGTAAAACGCATTATCGGGTTAATAGAATTTACACTTTGTTGGGTTATATAGTACACCCAGTTGGGCTAAACGTATTAACCGGTTATGCGATTTTATACCAATTGTGTCGTTGGGTTGGACTCTTATATTTAACTACACATTGGGTTGAATTTATTTCAACCCAATTTAACAAAACATTTTGTACTTTATTTGAGTCGGAGCAGTTTTAGCCACGGGAGTGGGTTAAAATATGCACCAAAATACCCTCAGTGTACTGATATTATAAAAATATTGAAATTTTAAATGTTATAAACAAATTAGGTTAGATAACTGCCAGAAAATATATGTCTCCCCATTTTATCAACATTTTCACAAACTTATTTATGTCCACACAATTTGCAAGATACAGACTTATCTTTAAAATTTTGCACGATCATTGCCACACACGTCCTTTCTTCCTACCTATTTCTCGAAACTTCATGTGTTAATTCACAAGTTAGAGAAGTTCTAGTATCTATTCAGAAATTCGAGTCAGATACAGCAGATAGTAAGAAGTCTATTACTAACGGTAGTCCGGGATGTATAATGGTACTCCATGTATATTTCTACATAATTTCTACATTGGTTAAAGACTAGTTTTTTTTTTCATAGTTGGTAAATTAGTACTTTGCAACTTTCTGGTGCAAACGGAAATGGAACTTAAAAGGTAGAGTTATTTATTACTTATACAAATGAATTTCAACGAATTTTATTTTTTAATCTAAAAACGATTCAAAATAACCTACAAGAAAATGATAAATGAAAATAAAGTAATTAGTTATGTAGTTCTACTACTTTGGAAACGAAAGTAAAGAAATGGAAATAAATTCCTTACCAGGAATTTATATGCCAGGAAAAATTCTGGGAATATTACCTTTTTGTGTTCCTTCCCACCGACAATATTCACACTGGCCATCACTAATCTAGTCTTACTCTTCGTGTTTCCGTAAAATAAGTTGATCTTGAGTGGATGCCTGATATTAAGAAACTTTGTAATCCATATAGTATATACTGACTAACTATATTATAAGACTAAAAGAGTAAACACGGAATAACTATATACAGTACAGGCAAATATAATTATTTAGAATACTGTACTGCATATTTACTTTTCTACTGAATGCCAATGGATTTATGTAGTTTAAAATAATCCTATTTTTAAATAACTTACAAAACTTTTTGCACAGTTTCATACTCATGAGAAAACAAAAAAATTAGGGCTTCATGAAGAAAGTATATCATATCGGCACTGGCATAGGATAAGGTTTCCAACAAGGAGAGAATTTCGGAAATTGATTCTGTAGGTTCTGAAATTTTTATATATATATATAATGAACCAAAGAAAACTCGCCGAGAGCCCTACGGCTTATGTTCCGGGATAAAATATATATTATTACTGCCATTAAATAAATTTCCCAACGGCGATGCATTCTTAAAAATAGTTCATAAGATTCCGAACATTTCTCCCTACACATAAACAAACAAACATTGGCTGCTCCATTGTCAGACGGACAATATTACAGAAATAAAATTTAGTATATCATCACTAGATAAGCCTTAAAAACGAAATAATTTTTGAAATTGATGCAGTTGGTTCTGTAACTTCCTTATATATATATATATATATATATATATATATATATATATATATATAAAATGAAATCAAATGCAGTGTATCATCACTACAATAAATATGCTTTCCAATAGTGAATGACAATCTCTCATAAGTTGTGAATTAAAAAATGACGTACCAGGACCCAAGGAGCCATTTTCCAGGATAACCTGTAGCGTATCATCACTGGCATAAAACAAGCTTTCTATCCTGCAAATAACTTTTGAACTCAGTTCGGGTAGTTTCTGAATATTTTATATGTAAAACTAATCAAATAATGACACGTTCATCGCCCAAGGGTCCATTTTCCTAGATAGAATTTAGCGTATTAAAACCGACACCAGATACGCTTTCAAAAAACGTATGAATTTTTGAAACTGGTTCAGTAATTTCTATTAATTATCTTTGAGAAACATTAATTTCCACAACGCGGAAAACTCATTTTCCTTTGTAAAATATAGAGTATCGTTATTGGCATTAGATACGTTTTTCAACACTGAAAGAATTTTGGAAATCCGTTCAGTAGTTTCTTAAAATTTCTTATATATTTTGAAACAAAAAATGATACCCCTAAACATAAAGGTCCATTTTCCATAATAAATTGTAGTGTACCATCACTGGCATTAGATACGTTTCCTAAAACCGAAAAAAAATTTGAAATCAGTTCAGTAGTTTCTGGTGATTTTTCATACGTTACGAATAAAAAAAATGACGTCCCCAAAATCCAAGGACCCATTATCATCACTGGCATACGACAAGCTTTCTACCGGGGAAACAATTTTAGTAGATAGTCAACCTAACTACGAGCGCAATTTGGCCCCTTTTTTGTGACTAGATTATTTAGACATAAAAATTAATGAAGCTCTACTATGCGCAAAAGTGAAGAACAAGTATCTATTTTATATTTAATAAATGAAGAAGTGCATTAATTGTAACGAACTAAAACAATACCAAGAGTTTTCTAGAAATGGTAACACAAGACGTAATGAGTGCAAAGCATGTCGTAATAAAAAGAAAAGAAAAAATATAACAAGTTGAAGAAGTAGATGATGATTTTGAGTTTAGAGCATTTGAAACATATATTTTCACGAAGGAAGAACTGAATTTATTACAGAAATACCCAAATATTCCTAAGAAGAAACCAGATGGTGTATCTCTGTTTGGTGGAAGACCGTTAAGGATGGCTTAAGATTAAAATGTATAAAGGAGTTTGAAATCGAAACAGCTCCAGAATCTCTTCCACAACATTTTAGAGATCGGTTTTCTTTTCCTCAGTATAGACATTTGATTAAGCGAGTGATAAGTCTTATCAAAGTTGTTCCTAATAAAGGTTTTACAGTTACTGACAATGAGATTTTTATTAATGATACAGTGTTCGGGATAAAATATATTGTAGATGATAAGAGCATTTTCTTTCAAAAGTTCTTGCTTTTACTACGGGCCCAATTTTGACCCTTTTTTCGAACCAGATCTTTTACAAAGTTACACAGCGCAAAGTATTTCCATAACTATAATTCTAAAGTGAGATTGAGTAAGGTGCTTTGAGCAGAGGACTTTATGATGTTATAACCATAAAGTTTAAATGATTAGAAAATACATTTACAATTTAAACAATCCTCATTACCGCATAAAGACTTGGAGTTATTAATTATAATTCTATAAGAAATTCGATTATATTCATTCTGGTATATATGTAATTTTCCGTTTTTAATATTTCTTTTAAGATGTTCATAATGCTTTTCGAATCTAGATGGTAGTTTTAATACAGCTTTTTCTTATTCTTTAGGTGATAAAACAGCATAAATTTCTCCATTAATAATTACATAATCAAAAACATCTTGTAGCCCTTCTAAATGAGTACCTTTAAGTATAGTATATTTAAAGTTCGGTTTATTTTTTCTACATTCTATACTTTTTTTGGCATTTGGATGTCTTGGGTTTATTTTAAATTCTTTTTGACACATTAAACATGTTAAGGGTGATAATGTTTCGTACAGACATTCACGACAAAGAGAATCTTTTACTATATATCTAAACTGAGCTTTATATTTTTCTTTCTTGCATTTCTTACAAATTTTAGTTTTACTATTTTCTTTATGTGTTTTAGTATTATTATGCTTTTATATCTAGTAAGTATTTGTTACATGGTTCACAAAGTGTCTTATTCATGTTTGTAAAATATATTAATTTTATATTTTAAATTCATTTTATTATATTATTCCTATGAACACTTTATAGATATATCCATAAAGTTATATTTATATCTAAACCTAAATCTAAAACTTATACCTAACTTACATATACAACTCTTCTAACTTATAATGCCCCCATGGTAGAGTATTTACTCCATCCTTTAAAACACATCTCTTATCATCCACACAACTTAAGCTAACTTATTTACTTCTATACTGTACAAATCATGCTTATAACTTCTAATTAAATTCATCTATTTATAATATTCTCTTTGGTTAATCAAACAGTCCTTATATTCGTTAAATGTAAGTTCTTTATACACAACACTCTTCTTAACACATTTAGCTTTCTTACAACACTTTTCTTTATCGAACTTACCTTTGAAGTTTTTATCTGTTAAATCTATTTGAGGTGCTTTTATACTGTACATCTTACTTCTTAAACCCACAAACTCTTCTATGATTGTACCTTTAATCTCATCCTTCATCTTACCAAGTATTTTCTTATTAACCTGTGGTATCTTATATTTGTTATCTTTAGGGTAATCACTCGTGTCGAAGTAATCAATATAATTTTTCATGTCCTCGTACACATCTTCTGTTTCAATATGGTATATATAGCTATCAGTATCTGTATAACATACTTCTATTTTGTCTTGATATTTTTGTTTCATCACATTATAATGGAAATCGTACATTAAATATATTGACAAATCTAGAATTGACATACCAACATAAATCGGTTTGTTAAATTGACTTTAACCTTGTTCATGTGAACTGCTACTAAATTTTCCGTAAAAAATGTAATACTCTTATAATTTGGTTTTGCTACAAGCTTCTCGTATTTTTTCTCATCACTTACAAGTTTAATATTAACTCTCTTTCTAATATTTTCCATAGTCTTTCCTAATACTGAATTATTCATGAGCTTATAAAAGTCTTTTTCAAAATCATTTGTTGCTGTCGTTCTCATTTGTGTGTTTAAATCAATGTATTTATTTAGCCAATCTGATTGTTTGAACTCTATTACTCGATGTATCTTGTTAAGTTTTAATCCTAGTGAAAGACATTGTTTTAGATTTCGATAGTGAATTACATATTTTTCTTTGTCATATAGGGTTGTTAATAGCTTCGATTGTTTTAACCAGGCGGACATATATTTTGAGGAGCTAAAAGGTAGTCTTTGTGATAGTCATGTAATTCATTAGGATATTCAAGATCAACTTCTAATATATAACCAGTATCAGAATAATCAGTTATACTTGTAAAATCTATTTCTCCTATCTCATCTTCACTTAACCATCTAAATCCCTTATACGGTAAATATTGACTCATCGCCCACCCATAAAATTTATTGGCATCTAGATACATTAAGTAAGAATCTTCTTTATTCTTATTATAACCTTCCATATACTTATTGTTTGTTTTACATATCTTTTTGAGCATTGACTAATCCCACCTCTTATACCTTTCTCTACCATTAATACCATATCATAATCCCACAACAATTCTAATTTTATATTTGTCATCTTTAACATTGCATCCCAAGCTAAACTTGGTGCTGTCATATACCAAGTAGGATCAAGATCATAAGCTTTAAGACATGTTCCTCTAAAGTTCTCAAACGAATCTGCTAACAATAATACATCTGTTTTCAAACATAAATCATGGTATTGTCCGAGATTATTAATGTTAAACGTTTCCCATACTTTCTTTGCATGTTCATAATCTTCATCACTTACATGTGTGTTCATAAGCTTGTTGAAAAATGCTTCTTTTAGCGGTAATTTTTTTCTCTAAACCTATCCCAATTGTTAACATAATCATATGGGTAAACACCTTTTCTTATTACAAGTTGAAACTGTTCTTGATTAGGATAAAAGTGTTGGGTATGTATCATTTGCTCAGGTTTCAAGTTCGATGACAATTTGTCTAAACTAGCAGCCATAAATCTAAATGAATCTACAAATTTCAATTTAATAGCTCCAACCTTGAATGATATGTATCTTTCTTCATTATTGGGTATTAGATCTATTTCTACTTTATTACATCCAAGCTCTTTTATAAACAAGTGTGAGTCATATCCTGTCAAGTTATGTATGATCAGTGGTACAAACTTTGGTACTTTAACTTTTAAATTGCAGTTATTACATAGTGGTGCTACAAATTCCCCTGTTATATGATCATGATGCTTAACTTTATGATTTTCTTTAGTATACTCCTGCTTACAGTAATAACAACATTTAGATTCATTGAACTCTTTTCTCTGACTTTTTGTTAATGGTAATTCGTTATTTTGTTTGCATATGTCCGATATGTGTTTGACTTCTTTTGTTAACAGTTTTATAAATTTATTAGCAGCGTTCTCACCTCTATACAAAACAGGATTAGTTTTACTTCCATCGCTCTTTACTACATAATAACAAAATCCAGATGGTTTATGTTGTTGATATTTTTTCGTATATGGCTCGTTATCTGGATAACATTCTTCACAACCCATAACTTTATGTAACAAACACTCAAAATCAGCATAAATCACAAATGGCATTTTCATTGTGTATTGGTAATTTTTAAATTCAACACATTTACCTTCTTCAGCCTTTATTATTTTTACTGGTTCATTTAACGAACAATTTTGCTCATGTTTATTCAAAGCGTCTTGTGAGTAAAAGCATAACAAACATCTATCACATAAATATTTTCGAGCTCTTCATTTAGTTATCTGTGTACATACTAGCCTGCTTAAAACCTTAACCCAACAATAATGTGTTTTAACTTGGTCTTCATTTTGTTCTTTTATATATAATAAATTGACATGATTTTCTTGCTTGTTTTGTGTGTGATGTAGTAAATAGATTGAATAGTCTTTATCATATGCATAAACATTTATAGAAATATTAAGTAATTTTTCAGCTCTTGGAATATCGCATAGTTTTACAGGAAAATGAATATTTTTTAATTTTTCTTCTAAGTATTTAACAGCTTGCTTGTACTTGGAAGGTCGTTGTGGATCTTTATTAACTGGGTATAGTGCAGAACAAATTGAATATAAGAAACATTTTTCATCTTCATTCTTTACATTTATGACTGCTTGTTTATGTTTAATTTTATCAGGTACATCTATGTATGTTAATCCTCTATATGTTGTATATTTGACGATTGCTAGTTGTAAAAACTTAATGTTTATAAGAGCCCAACCAGAACCTCTAGCTTGGAACTCATCCATTCTTGTTCTTAATCTTTGTTTCATTTTAGTTATTTCTTGTTTTAAATTACTTGATTGATATATTTCTTGGTTTTCAGTGTTAAAATAGAAGTTTTGAGTTTCTTTACCTTTCTTATATGTACAACTTATATAAAGATTAGCTTTTAAAGAACTATGTTTAAATAAGCTAATTTGTAATCTGTTTAATATAGCTTTAGATGTTGCAGTAATATATTGTTCAAGTGGATCTTGTGGTTTGTAATCTGTTGTAAATTCCCATGTTTCTAATCTTGATTTCATTGTCGTTTCTTTGAGTTTTACATCAATTGGTACTGATTCAACTTTGATTTTTGGTTCTTCAATTATTTCTTGTTTAAATGGGAATATATTTCTAATCTGTTTATCATCATATTGTTTAAGAAGGTTTATTAGTTCATGTTTTCTTAATCGGGAATATCTTCTGAATCCCCTCTCTTAACATTGTCGCCTTAACTCTATTACAGTAAATCTACTATAATTACTCATCTTATTTACTATATAGAAAATCTTACAATATCTCAATTTTTATCTTCGCCGGATTATTCCTAATCATTTTTGTACTATTTTTACTTCCATATATCCTAATACAACACTTAAGATTGTACACTCCTGCCATTGACTACATATTACGCGCTGTATTACAACACGACTTTCATGGGAATAACCCATCAAAGTTACATATATACACATATTAAAATTAAATCATTTTTGTAAACTTATTCATCATCGTCATAATCATCACTACCATATTTATATTCATCATCACTACTCAAATCAGATGTTTTTGTTGCATTATTAATAATTCTTTTTCCTTTAACAATATTTGTTTCTCTAATAGTGCTGCTAAGATTTTAAGATCATGATGAATTAGTTTAAGTCTATCATGTAATAAATCAAATTGTTTCTTCATATTTCTTATATAGAAAACCAACAAAAATGAGATAAATTTAAAAAATCTAAGAATAAAAACGAACAGGTGAATATGACTAGTGCTAAGGAAATATCTTACAAACCTATATTTGATTGTGTATGTAAACATTTAGATATTGGTGGTTATAATGATGAAGACAATTTTAGCGTGTCCATAGGTATGTTAGATCATTTGTTCAAGAAAGCCAATAAAGAAAAGAACTCATTTCTTATACAAAACATTCTCTATACAAACGTTATGAACTTGTCTGATGAGATATTAGATTCACTGAAAGATGAACAATGGTTATCTATAGGATATGATGATTATGAGGAGGAATATAACTATGATCACATTACAGAATACTTCATACGTAAATATCTTTAGAAAGTTAATTTGAGTGAAATATGTTCATGGAAAAAAATTATCGGAAGAGTTTATAAGAGAATTAGCTGATAAAGTTGATTGGGAGATTATTTCGGAAAACCAAGACTTATCAGAAGACTTTATAAGAGAATTTGCAGATAGAGTTCAATGGAGAGAAGTATCGTATAATCAAAACCTATCTGAAGAATGTATTAATTTGTTTATAGACAAAGTTGATTTTGATGCTATATCTTATGGAAGCAAACTCTCCGAAGTCTTTATACGAGAACATGCAGATAAAGTTTCTTGGTGGCGCTTATCTGGAACTCATCAATTATCAGAAAATCTTATAAGAGATTACGCTGACAAAGTAGATTGGGAAATGATTTCAATGTCTAAAAATTTAACATAAGGATTTATTGCAGAGTTCAAAGACAGAGTTCATTGGCATAACATTTCAATTTATCAAAACCTCTCTGTAGAGTTTATATATTTATTTAGACATTATGTAGATTGGAGTGTTATAATAAGAAAATACCGTAATAATTCTGATTTAGGTAGTTTATTTATTTATTTATTTATTTATGACTTCTTTTACGTGGCGAAGTTAAGGCTCTGCAGCCTTCTCCGAGCACTTAACCACGTGCATACATTAGATATATTTAAAAAAATACCAATATATAGAAAATATTAACAATTACAAAAGAAGAGTACTGAACCACATAAAAAAGCGAATATACTACTTAAGTAAAAAAATGATTAAGCACTTCAAAAACAAAAATTGAAAACTAATGTACAATAGAGGAAACAAAAATAACATGGAGAAAACTAAAATTGCGTATTGCAGCATTCGATGATACAACAGATGGTTTGTTTAATGTTTAACTAATTACCTTTTATGACTATTATATCATAAAAGTCGTAACCTTAATTATTATATATTAACCTTAATTATCTTTTATGACTATTATATCATGAAAGTTGTAACTTTATTTATCTAATATTAACCTTAATTATCAGATATTAATCTTAATTATCAGATAATACCCGATCATATAAACAATCGATTTCTTTAACTAATTCTTCTTTTGATAGGGGTGTCCAAAACTCATTACCCTTACCTTTAGGAATATCTAGTTCTTGCTGTATTAGGTTGAATAGCTTAATACTGTTAGGATCTCTAAACTTTTCGTATATTTTTACATGATTTTGATATTTTTCTTCTGATTCATTAAGAGGCTTATTTAGGCTTCTTTTCTGACAGCGAATAGCATAATAAGGGAAAGGATCGTTAGGTTTGTTTTTCTTGTATATGATTAGACAATTATCTTTTGAATTATCGTTTGTATATGGTGCTGCGATTGTTTTAAGGTGATTTATTTTTCTTGTTTTTCATTGTTTATATGTAATTCATTCATTTGTTGTTCTATTTCTTGTAGTCTTGTTTGAAGTTGATCGTTGTTAGTAAGATATAGCTGTTGAAAGTCATTAACGAAGTAATTGATAATGATTTGATTGCATTTAAGATAAAACTCTAGAGATAACCATCGTGATATATCTAGAATCAATTCTTTACAAACATATGTTCCTCTTAATTCATTTCATATTTCTTCTTTACCACCTGCTACTTTTTTAATAATTTCCACAGTCGGAATTCCGACCCTGGAAATATATGTTATGAGTTCTTTCGATTCTTTATTTTCTAACCAATGTTTAAATTCTTTTCCACCATCTTGACACAGTTTAGTAGCATTGAAGTATCCTGTACTCTTATCTATAATCAATTTAAAATCACCAAAAATACCATACCAATAATTATCTTTAATCTGTCCATAACAAATATCATTTAAACTATACGAATTATCCATAGTACTCATATTTATTATATAAAAATGTTGATTTAATCATTTTCGGAGTTTTTACCCACACAAATAAATTCTCATTCACCATCTCATCATATCAAGTATTAACTCTTTCGAAATCGTTACACCCTTACATAATCATGTAACAGAGAGAGGAACGATTCGTCGCCTCTTATCTCATTCAAACTAATATTTTATGGAATAATAACCATAAAAGACAACATTTATAATTACACTACATTACTTTTATCTATCCAACTATTATGTGAATCATCAAATCCTAGTCATTTAACGTATACTTTGTCACTTTCTTTCTTAACACCTTTTCCACCAAGTATTCATATTTATGTTTCGTCTTTAATAGTTCTGGTTCGTAAAATCTACCTTATACATCCTCTTCTTCTAAATCTTTAATTCTATATGTTGGCGGATTAGATGGAATAACTTCGCTAGTAACAAATACTTCTGTTGACCAATTAGGTGTATATCTTTTCTCAAATAAC
Organism: Thermobia domestica; assembly: GCF_964235325.1. Taxonomy (NCBI): domain Eukaryota; kingdom Metazoa; phylum Arthropoda; class Insecta; order Zygentoma; family Lepismatidae; genus Thermobia; species Thermobia domestica. The sequence goes on from NC_137457.1 coordinate 70,698,919, forward strand.
CCTTTCGATTTACTTATACGAACACGATCACCTAACTTGTATTTGGGTTTAACACGCTTATATTCTTTCTTATACACTTTCTCCAATGTTGCCCACTCATTCTTCTTATTAACTTCTATAGGCTTTAAACAATTGTTCTATGTACTCTATTATTATACTCACTAACCAATGTTGGTAATATCTCTATCCATTTATAATTTCCTTGTGTTGTGAACCTTTTCCACATGTTTTGTTTAAGTGTTCTATTAAATTTCTCAACAACAGAAGCTTTCTTACCACTATAGGTTGAGTAATGATTAATCTTATTTTCCCCCATCAACTTCTTAAATTCTTTATTGTAAAACTCTACCTTGATCAGTTTGTAAGTTACTATGTTTTATCATTCCTAATATGGATTCGAATAATTCTGTAACATTTTTACCACTATTATCTTTAACAGGAACAGCAAACGCATATTTCGAAAACCCATCTATAATCGTTAGCAGATACGTATAGCCTTTATTTAATTTGGAAACACATTTTAATACTCCACTATTCATTTCTACAAGTTCAGCTTGCCAAAGATCATCAATACCTTTTATAACCACACTTATACTGTAAAAGTTTTTTCTAGATGGTTTGTGAATTTCTTCTATAATGTCTTCTCTAACACCTTTACCATCATATAATCAATCATTCTTTTTAACGAATTGAGTTTTAGTAACACCACATGCAGAACACATACCTTTCTTAAGATATCTTCCATTCTTTGTTTGTTCTATCCTAATGGTATCTTTCTCCGTATCTGTCAATTTCTTACATTTAACACAATACATCATCATTATTTATTGTATAGAAAATCAACAAAAAAATTAAAATTTATCACTACCTAATACTATACTTTTAACATTATCATCATCATCACTTGATTCGTTTTCATCTTCGTCTTCTATTTATATATGCATAATAATCAGTAATAATTTGCCTTTTTCCAATTCAGAATCTTTATTTGGTCTAATTGTTAACCGATCATGTATATTAAAGTGTAATGGAAAACTCAACTAAAGCGTCATTTAAAAATAGGTCTATAAGATGTTTATTAAAACTTTATTCTACATGCATTAACCTACCTCTATAAAGAAATTTGTAGGCAGCAGCTAAATTATATACAAAAAAGGCTGGTTTCCCAAGATCATCATCTGCCAATCGACATGATAATTCAACAATTTCTTTTCGTGTAAGTAAATTAAAGTCTTCTTTCACTGATTCAAGCTGTTCTAATGTTACAACATCTTGTTTATCAATAGCATTAGATACATTAACCAAACTTTTATTCTTAAAATCAACCCAGGATGTAAAAACTTCTCTAGATTCTTCTTTTATACTTTTAATGTTACCAAAAATATCCATATTTATTATATAGCAAACGTCCTTAAGAAAGTTCTCTTTCTATGTACATTACAACAAACAATAACTGACCTTCTTCCATAGCTGAATTTTTATTTGGTTTAATTGTAATTATATCATTCTTGTTAAAGTTAAAAGGTACATTTTCGATCAAAGTATCACCTAAATATATCTCTAGAAAGTATTTATCCAAACTCAATTCTATGTGCATTATTTTTCCATTATAGAAAAAATTGTAACCATTAGAAAGATTGAATATTCTAAAGATTGGGTTTTTAACATTCTTAGTTCTCAATCGATATAATAGAGGTATAGTTTCTTTCTGCACAATCAATTTATTAGTATCCATCCTAAGCTTTTGAAAATCTTCTTTCTTTATGTATGTGTCTTGTAACGTTTCTAATGCATCTTCAAATCGTTTTCTATCGTTCTCTAATTGAGCTTCTACTGATCTAAGTTGACTTACGCTAACAACATAATTTAAATTCTCCAACAATTTTAATTTTTCTTCACTAATATCAATGTCACCTTTTCTATCTTTAACATTACCAAGTATATCCATACTCATTTATTATACAGAAAATGCCCATCCTAATTTTTCAAAATATTTCTATAACATCTCTATTTGTTTAGGTGAGGGTTTAAAATCGATATCAACATGAACATCGTGTTTTTTCAACAGATAGTGCAATACACATTTTAAGTTAATAAACAATACTCTTTTTGGATACAGATCTTTAAAGGTTTCGTATAAGTTTTCGAAGTCGCTTATAAATGTTTCTTCCATATGTCGTAAGTTTAATGGTTTTTGATCGGTAAGGTGATAATGTATTAAATAGACATCATCATAATATTTTGTGTATTTGTTTTTCTTTAGTACTTCTAGAACATCTTTTGTTGATATTAAATCTTTTGATATATCTCTAAATTCATTATTTAACACCTTGAACACATCTTCGGGAATAATTCTATCCTGTAAAGCTTGCAAACGAGATAGCTGTAACTTAAATCTTTTTGTAGTATCATACCATGGTTTTCTCACAAAAGCAGCTCTCATTCCTTCATTAGTACTGTAAACAAAACCATTCGCTACAGAAGAATCATCACAAATGTATGTACTCCTACCTTTTGTTAATGACTCACTGCCACAATTACTGCATTTTAATGGTCTAGAACTATAATTTGACATGTCCTTTAAGGTAATTATTGGATACTACTTTGCCAACTCTTCTTCCGTATACAAAAATTTAGGTATTAATATTTTCCATAAACCAGTAACATTATATACGTTGTTTTTATCTTTTAAGTCTATCTTACTAACATCCCGAAAATACCAATTAAATTTATATTTAACTAGTGTATCTAGTTCATCCTCATGCTTCTCAAAATAATCTAAAAATCTATTGTGTATAGCTTCCATATTTATCTTAGAACAAAACTTTTATGAATATAAACCATAAAAGTACTTGAACTTAATAATATGTAATCATTTTAATCATATACATAATATCACTAAAAGAATACCCTAGATTTTGAAGATTTATAACCTTAACACAAAGATGACCACATATAACTGAATTAAAGTCTTGTATTCGTTCGTCATTGTAAAATAAGTTTTTGGTACCAACATATTGTACTAACTGCTTAGGAGGAACACCACCATAAGAATCGAACACTTATTTTATGTTGTTATCTTTCCAATAGTATATCCAATGAGAACCAATGTTTTCTGATTTATCGAGGATAACTACCACACTCATTTATATAGGGTTTTTGTGGAAGTTCATCACTCATAAATACACCTCTAAATCGTTTTATCTTTATTTCTTTAACCAACCTCTCTATATCGAAGTTGGTCAATGGTTTTAGTTTTTTTGACTTCTTTGGTTTACCTGCTCCCTGCTTTTCTTCCATAGCCATATTGTGCCTTTTTTGTTCTTCAAGTTCTTGTATATTCTTCTTAGCATTAAGTACAATTTTAGTAATCGCTGCTGCACCGCGTGCTAATGAACCAACTGCTCCTAAAACTGCCAGAATGGCCGGAATTGTAAAAATAAAGCCACCCATAAGGTCTTTCTTAATCTTTTTCACTTGCGTAGTAGTTAAAGTTAAATCCATTCCTTTACCTTCTTTAATTTTCTTAGTTTTATCACCAAGATGCTTCTTTGTTAATACATGATCAATATTTAAATCCTTTAGTTAGTTGTAAGGAACACTAAACATACAACCTTTAATAGAACACATCTTCCTATTTATTTAAGAGAAAATCTTAGTTTGTAAAAGTACAGTTTTTAGCTCCACCAAAATCGATTAAGGAATCATTCTCATCTGTTATCCTTATCTCAAAATTATCAACCTTGTCTTTAGATATAGGGAAAAATAATGGATAAGTAAGCTCATAAATAATACTATGTTTAAACTCAGCATCTGTTTTAAATGATGCTAAAATTTCTGTTTCTCTATGTGTGTATTCAGTATCTTTAACAAACATACCATCAGCTATATTACAGTGAACATTAATTGTATCAAACGGGTGAAACTTTGGCAACTTACTTCCAATATGTGTTTTGTTTTTTCTAAAACTTCAAAAACATTTAACCCGAGGACAGTACCTATACCACCAATTGTAACATCATTACTATCAGTTTCTATTTTAACTCTATTTCTTAAATGATCTTCTGTGATACGCCTATAACAGGAGAAATAAAACAAATGAGAAAACAAATGAAAGACAAAGTGGAAGGAGTAAAGCCCTTAAAAACAGCAGTCATTTGGTAAGATTGCAACAAAATATTATAGTAAAAGAAATAATAGTGTATTTGGAATAAGAACTCTAGAAGAAGATGGAAAAATAATAAATAAAATAAGAAATTCTGAAGTTAAAGTGGGTGGTGATGATTTGATAATTAATGGTAAAACTTATAAAGGAACAAAAGGTCTATGGAAATTGTTAACTATGAATACTAATAAAACTATTTAAGATTATGATGATGACGATTTTGAGCAGTACAAGGAAATAATAATAAAATCAGATGCTGCCTTCCAAAAATATAATCGAGATAAAAAAGTAGCATCTAATAGACGTTCTAAGTACATTAATATTATCAAGCCTATTTGGGATAATTATATTAAACCATCTTTACCTCCAACTCCTAAAAGGACTGGTGAAGGAATTAAACAATATAAAGAGATACCTAAAAAATATATATGGATGGATGATGTGAGAAAGTTAATTGATCGGTTAATAGTTATAGATGGAGAAGAAAAGGCTGGTAATAAAAACTTTTATAATGAGAAAGTAGGTATAGTGAATATGATTAATAACAAGCTTTCACAATTTCTTCCTAATGATCCAAAAGGTATAGGTTATTTGATTAAGATCTTAAATACATTACCACCACGATTCTGGAAAAATGAGAAGCTTGGAAAAGGATTAGTAAATGATTTGATTAATAAACTCCCATTTGAATTACATATTCCAGGATTTTCGTATTGCGAACCGGGAACTAAGCTACAAGAATCATTAGAAAGAGGTGATAAAGGTATTAACCCATTAGAAGAAACTTGTAAAGAACACGGTATATACTACAGAGACAAGAAAGATACAGAGTCAAGACATATTGCAGATAAGGAACTAGAAACTAAAGCATGGAAAGGAGCATTTAGTAGTGATGCGTCAATTGGTGAACGATTAGCTGCTTTTGGAGTTGGTACTGCTATGAATGCTAAGGTTAAGTTAGGATGGGGATTATAAGTTTTTAAATGTTATTATGTATGATTCTTTTATGGGTATATCCCATAAAAGCGTTGTTTCAAGATTTTCTTTATAATAAGTGGATAGTGTTGAGAGTTACGAGTTACAGAGTTTTAAAGCTAACACAAGAACTTTTAATAATTTGAATGAAGCTAACAAAGATATTGAGTTTGATTTCGATGTGGGGGATGGGTTCATACATCCACACAAAGCAGATTGTCATATGACTTTTGAAGTTGTTGGTGCATCAGTTGGAGGAACATTTGGTGCAAATGATACTATAAAACTTGTAGATAACTTCTTACCATTCTTCTTTTCTCAAATTGAGGTTAGAAAGCATGGAGTGGTTATAGATTAGATTGAACTACCTGGAATAACAGCTACAGCTATTGGAACATTAAAGATTTCCAAACCAGAAGTTGAATATCTAAAACAAGCAGGATTTGAAACAGATGATAAACTTGGTCTAAGAAAGAACCTTACTGTTTTGTACCCATTAAGATTAATTCCAGGCTTCTTTAAGTGATTATAAAGAGGTTATGTGGAAAGGTGGATTCAGAATAACATTTACAAAAGCTACTAACAATAACGATGTCTTATACAAATGGGCTGGAACAGAAGCAGGTTGCAACAGCTCCTCATGATGGAAAAATAACAATAAAAAGTATGGAGATAAGAATGCCTATTGTTGAATACGAATCTAATTATGAAAACAAGTTAAAGTTGAATATTCTTAAAGAACCTAAAATCATGTTTTCATTCCATACTTGTCAATGTGTTCAGAAGACTGTTGTAGGCTCTTTCTTGGAGTTTGATGTAACTACTCAATTTAATTCTAGACAATTTGATATGCCTGATTTTGTAGTTGTAATGTTCCAAACTGATAGAAGTGGCAAACAAACAGCAGATGTAAGTAAGTTCTATCATTGTAAGGTAAAGAATATCTATCTTAAGAATGGGAGGAATTAGGTATTTCCAAAAGAATCAAGAAACTTAGATATTGCTAACCGGGATTATTTTAAGATGTATGAAGATTATACTGCATTTAAGAGAATAACATGTGGCAATACCGAAATGTACTATGATCCTAAAGAATTTATAGATAACAGAGCAATGTATGTGATTTATTGTAGTAAGAGGAAGAATGTATTGGTAAATGAGAGAACAAACATAAAGATTGTAGTAGACTTTGCAGAAGCTGTAGCTGCTAATACTATATGTTATGCGATTTTAATTGGACAAAAGAACTTTCCATATGATCCTAAGAATGAGAAAGTAGTAGAAGAGTTTTAGATAGTTAAATGTATTTTTGTGTTGTTTATGAGAGTTTTCCATAAACGAAATTAGCAAAAAATGATTAAAATATTTGGTGAAGATAAAAATTGAAGAGTGTTCATTGATTTTCTGTATAATAAATACGATGGCGAGTCACATTGAACTTTTACATAAACTTGGAAGTCTTGAACAAAAACAAGTTATTGGATTAAGAGAATTAGAATTAGGTACAGAATATAAGATTGTGAAAATGGAAAAGATTAAAACTGAGTTTGAAAAGAGCATTTTAGTTGAGTGTGAGAAGTTTAAGGTCTTTCTTGCACCTAGATTTACAAAACACTTAACAGACAAAATTGATTGATGAAATCGTTAAAGATGGAATAAAAATCAAATACACTGGTTTAAACGATAATTATCCAACTGTTTAGTTCTGTATGTAAATTTCAAATGAGAAGCGGTTTTATGAATTTCAAATGAGAAGTAGTTTTATGAATTTCTCATAAAACGAACATTTTCCTTATAACAAATAAGCTATGGCTACTTATTTGAATAAGAAAAATGATGTTAAAGCATTGAGATTCCTTCGCATAGATGAGTTAGAAAAAAGTAAACCGTACGAGATAACATTATGGAAATTGATTCAAACACAACGTTATGGTCAAAGAGTTTTAATACATTTAGATGACAAATATAAGACGTTATTACCACAATGATATAATGACGAAACTGAGCAAGTATTTAAAGATTTGAAAAAGTATAAGCTGTTTGTTAAGTATGAGGGTTTGAAAGATTTAGATAATGGTTATAAAATACATCAGTTTTACTTTAGAAATGAATCCAAAAAATAACAAAAATAAAACTTGTAATTTTAAGTATGTTTTAAGTGTACAAGTGTTTTTATGATTTCATTATCAATAACCGAACTTTTAATTATAAGTATGTTTTAAGTGTATAAGTGTTTTTATAGTATCAAGACTATAAAAACTAAGACCATTGGATATACAGAACACAATGTCATTTGAATTTTAAAGATATATGTATAAATAAGAGATTTATTTGAGTTTTTGCAATTACATCTTTAGAGTTATGCAACCTACAAAACATTCGATAGATAGTAAATTTATTTCTCTATTGATTGCCGTTTGAAATTTGAAAATCGGTTAATATTTAAGGAAGTTATAACAAATTCAAAATTTTGGGAATTTTTTACGGGTTTATTCTTGAGTTTTCGGGAAAATGTTATTCTTTAAAAAAGTCTTAGAAATAAATTTGGATTACGATATAATTTTTTATTTTTTCGATTTAATAAATTTTGTAGAGATATTGAACAAAGGAGAAATATCCTGTGGGTTACGCAACCATTTATGCATTTTATAATATTGGTATTATGATTAGTATTCATTTGCCGTTTGAATTTTTGAAATCGGTTAATTAGGGATCGAGCTATTGAATTTTAACGTTATTTGGGGGTGAGGTTGCAGTGTTGCCAACTCACTTTTAACAATTATCATATTTATTAGTAATGGGGTGAATTCATCCCTATATGTTTTAAGCGGTATCTTGAAAAATAAAAATCCTGGAACGTTCCGAAAAAAATATTGAGTGGGAAACACTGACATTTTTTTTGTCTTGCAACTTAGGATTTAGTTCTGATATTCTGGTATCGTTGAGTGTTGATGGGAAGGAGAGAGAAAGAAACTCGAGAGATATTTCGAAACGGATTCAATGACGTCATGTATTGCGTTGTCTCCCTGATGGAGACTACGTCATTAATATACAGCGCCCTCTCTCGACTGCTAGTTAAAAGTTGTGTTGAAGGAAGAGGCTGATTTATATATATGTTGACGTGAGGAGAAGGAAAGAGAATCGGATTGGACGGTCCTGTGCTGGTACTGGAATCATTCAAATGAATCAGTGACACATCACCTATTCCAGTAAATGCTATTTTATTATACATTCCTTCTCATCGGCTTTTTAAAGTTAATTTTTGACGGATTTTAATGATTTAAGTGTCAAATGAAAGCTTGGAAACTGGAGATTAAATGCGGTAAATATATTTTGTGTAGGATTCATTGTAATATTTTAGATGTAAGTTTTTATGATTTTAAATGTCACAAAAACCTATTCAATCTCACTTTGCGCTATCCTTCTGTGTTAAAGTGTAATGGTTAGTGGTGGATTCGTAATTTTTTGGTAGTTAGGGGTTGGAGGGGAAAATGCGCTCGTAGTAAAAGCAAGAACTATTGAAAGAAAATGCTCTTATCACCTACAATATATTTTATCCCGAACACTGTATCATTAATAAAAATCTCATTGTCAGTAACTGTATAACCTTTATTAGGAACAACTTTGGTAAGACTTATCACTCGCTTATTCAAATGTCTATACTGAGGAAAAGAAAACCGATCTCTAAAATGTTGTGGAAGAGATTCTGGAGCTGTTTCGATTTCAAACTCCTTTATACATTTTAATCTTAAGCCATCCTTAACGGTCTTCCACCAAAACAGAGATACACCATCTGGTTTCTTGTTAGGAATATTTGGGTATTTCTGTAATAAATTCAGTTCTTTCTTCGTGAAAATATATGTTTCAAATGCTCTAAACTCAAAATCATCATATACTTCTTCAACTTAACTATTGTTATATTTCTTTCTTTTCTTTTTATTACGACATGTTTTGCATTCATTACGTCTTGTGTTACCATTTCTAGACAACTCTTGGTATTGTTTTAATTCGTAACAATTAATGCACTTCTTCATTTATTAAATATAAAATAGATACTTGTTCTTCACTTTTGCGCATAGTAGAGCTTCATTAATTTTTATGTCTAAATAATCTAGTCACAAAAAAGGGTCCAAATTGCGCTCGTAGTTAGGTTGACTATCTACTAATTTTTGAAATCGATTCAGTAGGTTTTGAATATTTCATATATAACATGGAACAGAAATGACGCGCCCAGTGCCCAAGGGTATATTTTTAGTGATAAAATGTAGAATTTTATCACTGACACTAAATATGCTTTCCAACAACGAAAGCATGTTTTAAACTGGCTCAGGAGTTTCCGGGAATTTCTGCTAAATATATTTTAAAAACACAGTAACGCCCCGAGCTTTCAGAGACCTGTTTTCTGGATAAAATATAGGTTATCGTCACTGGCGTTAGATAGCTTTTCTAACACCGAAAAGTTTTGAAATTCGTTCAGTAAATTCCGACAATCTCTTGTGTGTTGTGAATCCAAAAATGACTCCCCCAAAACCTAAGAGCTCATTTTTCATGATAAATTCTAACGTATAATAAGTAGTATTAGACAGGGTTTCCAACGTTTAAAGATGTTTAGAAATCAACTTAATACTTTCTCTATATTTCTTATATAGAAAGAATCAAAAATGACACGTCTAAGGGACAATTTACTGGTATAAAATGTAGCGTAGCAACTCCGGCACTCGATGTGCTTTCTAACATACAAAAAAGAGACATGTTCATTAATTTCAGAAAATCTCTGTTAAAAATTCATAAGCAAAAACTAACGCAACTGAGGCCCGGGGGCTCATTGTTCTGGACATATCACATGTTCCGAGACTGAAAAAAGTTGAAATAAGTTCACTAGTTTCTGACATTTTTTTCTATATTTTATATCAAGAAGTCACGGCTCCAGAACCCAAGGCCAATTTTCCAGCATTCACTCTAGCGCATCATAACGTCCCGTCCTGTTTTCTGAAGGTTGAAAGAGTGGTAGTTGTTTTTATTTTTTTGCTTTTTATTTTATAAAGCTCTCCTCATGGATCTATATTCATTTATTTTCAATCTTATACTTACTTTCCTTCGATAGAAGAAATAAAATCAGAATCTAGTTTTGTGGATATAATATAAACTGTCATCAATGGCATTGCATACGTTTTCCAACACCGAAAGAGTTTCTAAAAATCCATTTAGTATTGTCTGACGATATCATATATATTGTGAGTCAAGACAATATGCTCCCAGCCCCAAATAGCTCATTTTACAGGATAAATTATATCACATCATCATTGGCACTTGATCAGATTTCCAATACTGAAAAATGTTTTACGTCTGTTCACAAGTTTCTGACAATTTCTTGTGAATCAAAAGATGGTGCCGTCAACTCTCAACGGCATATTTTACAGGATAAATTGTAACGTATCAGCACTGATATTAGACAAGATCTCCAGCGGAGAAAGAATTCATGAAATCGATTGAGTAGTATTTCTTATATATAACGAATAAAAATGATGTGCCCGACGCCATCATCTCATTTTCCGCGCCTTGTCTGTCATTAATACGTTTTCCAATAGGGAAAGAATTTTCGAAATCGGCTCACTTGTTCCTCATAATTTCTCATATATGTTAAATGTTAAACTAATAATTTTCAAACTGAAAAAATAAAAATTGAAAAGTGATCAAAAATGTTAAGCAATAGGTTTGAAATTAAAAGCAAACACATACGAAGCAAGGATTTAAAATGATCAGGGAAACATACTATCAACTCAGATCAAAACATCAAATTGCATTAAGAATAATGCTTCCTCTAATAATCTTAGAGAGTGGTTTTAATGTTCAAATCTACATATAAATCTATTTTAATAATTACGTATTATGTCTTAAACGTTTCGCACCAATTTTCTTCGACTGTAACTCTTCCAAGTGCTCAAAGAGTAAAATTGTAGGTACATCTGCAGGTTATGTAAGGCTTAAAGAACGAATTGTGAGATTCTATGTACCGATATAAAAGTCAGATTTCATGAACGTTAACTTTCCACCAACGGTCTTAAAATAAGATTTATGACTCAAGTAAAAAGGGTTAGAATTATCATTTCTATCAATGGATTTCAATCATTTCCTGTCACGTTTCAAGTTGTAAAATTTTCAATCAATAACCTTTAACAAGACATGTGTCTAAGTGTGAACATCCTTAAATTTGAATTTAGAATTTTTTAATAATGAAAGGGCACAAGTTAAATTATCCAAATTTGAAAAGTTCTTTACACCTGTCCTATGGCCTAACAAACTTAAAGGTTCAATGTCGACCTCGGAAATTTTCTCAATTGACTTGGCAAACATGATCCAATTTCTGCTTTTTATTCATATTTCTGGAAGATAGTTTTTAGTTTTGTCCTTCCATCTGCGTGTTGATCTCTCTAATGACGTTTCTGTATTGGATTTTCAGCCACATACTTGTAACTGTTCCTATTTACTTCCAGTCTTAATTCATGACCTGTCCCTTGCCTCCTAGACTTGGTCATCCTAACAATGGGAAACAATATAAATTATGTAGTTACTCGTTATAATGTTTCTGCTATTCTTCATTCCCGTTCCCCTTGGGTCCTAATATTCGTCAAATAACTTTTTCTCAAACACTTTAAGTATGTGTTCTTTCCTTAAAGTAAGCGTCCATGTTTATCAACCTTGCAACACAACAGGCATGATTATCGTTTTATATGCTTTAAGTTTCAAATACCTCGGCACAAATCGCCACAATAAAAGTTTTTGAAATAAATAAAAACACAAATTCTCTGCTTTAATAAGATGTTTAAGTCATTTCATGAATATTATTTTGGTCTCTTAATACAGTTCTTGATAAAGGACAACTAACTTAATCAATAATTTCATAATATCAATAATTTCATTTAACTTTATCAATAGTATTATTTGATACTTTGACTCATTCATAATTTGCCGTATTACGATCAATACGAGCTTTCATGCATTTATTTTTCTCTGCGTTTACTTCAATTTTCACTGCAACTTCCCTTGCATTTCCTGTTATTGGTCTTCTTTTAAATCTTATCAGATTTACGTGATCTGCATGCCATAACGTCGTAAATAACATTTAGCTCTAATTCCCAGTTGCTATGTTTGATTTTCCTTATACCACAAAGGAAACGAAGTTTAATATTATTAGCCCATATTCTTTCAGGCAATTATCCATGCAAGGACACGTGAACAAGACTTTTTGTACATGGTCTTCATTTTAGGCCTCATCTAATTAATCTTAGTTAATGAAATTGTAATATCTGGTATTCCAAATTTTACAAGAAATTGCAAGAAATTCGGTGCATTCCCTTTTAAAAGAGACGTAAGCCTTTCTAACACGAGAAAAGAATTGATGTGCAAGTGCATTATATTCTCATTTCCCTTCGAGTGTTAGATGAATGGTAAATATCTTGCTGATATTTGATGGATTTCGTCTAAATCAGCACTGATAATCGCATTTCACCAGCTGCGTGTGGGACCAATCTTGCTAATATAATGTTTGAGAGTATATTGTATGACGTTGTCAGGAGACAAATGCAACAATACTTATTACAATCCGTTTTGTTGTCTTTCTTGTGAAATCTAATAATGATTGCTTCTTACCATTCCTATCGTGATTCCTCCTAATTCCAGATAAAGAGAAAAAATCTGGATCCTCCTAATTCCAGATTTTGCGTATCTTGTTCCACAATTTTCACCTCCAGTTAAAATTATCTCAGTCGAAATTTCGTCTACAGCCTGAGATTTGTGATTTTTTATAATTGTATTATAGTAATTTGTATTATCTGTCAGGAAAGTAAATGTACACCTATTTTTCGAGTCTGGCATTCCTGCGCTCCATCCGTGGAGAGTATGAGAATTAAATCAATCAAATGTTTACTGAGGGACAAAAAGAAAAGTTTAATCTCAATAAGACATTGCACAAGGCACAAACTGTGAATACGAATAGAGCATAGTGTAAATAAAGGACGACACCGAAAGAGAAAGCCAGAAACAGCTATTAAACTTGAAAAAAGAGTAAAAATTGTCGAAGTGGGAACATAAAACATAAACATACCAAAGACGCCGACAACTAAACGTTTACCATGCCATGATCTTGGTGTAGTGGTTAAGGTGCTGGCTTACAAATGCAAAGGTCGCCAGTTCGAATCTTCGGCGAGGACCTTCTTAAAAATTATTTGTTACTAATACGTGCAGTTCATGAGAGACGCTAAATGAGGTCGTATTTAGTTTTTCGTAGCAATTATTATTGGTAATGTTTAGTACTGATAATACTTTTTGTCTTTGCGTATTGCTTTTATTCTTTTCTTCATTTCAAAAGAGAAGAATATCCGAACAAATGCCACCAAAATTCCTCATATTTTGAATGTAAACACCATTTGCAATTAGTAAAGAATAAAAATTGAACGTTCCGATGTAGCTGCAAAAAGTAAAAAGAAAAACATGGAAGTGGACCATACTCATGGTTATTAAAAATACAATTTCTACATGCCTTACACCTCCCGACCACGTTTCTACGCTAGCAAGTAAGAGGTTTCTGTTTAGGTTAGGCTAGTCAATAGTTTTGCAAAGTGGCCCGGTTTAGCTCTGACGCACCACAGGTGCGAAAAGGGAGCAAAACACTTTTTCTCTCTCCCTCTGTGTGTCTATTTATCTATCTATCTGTAACGCTACTTGTGAATGCCATAACCACCCTAATTTTCAGCGGATTGAGACGAAACTTGACACAAACATTAATTGTTCAAATATCTTGATGAGTTCGTTAACCAGAATAATCAGACAAAAATGTTCAAAATGGCGGCCCTTCAAACTCTTAAAAACTTCCAAGGGAACCAAATTTCGCCCATAAATAAGTATTCCGAAAGTTTGAATAACTTTTCCGCTTTTACTGAAATATTTGTGTGCAGAGACTTATTGAAATATTGGACCTGATTAATCGCATAAAGAAGGTTCACGCCCTTTTGCTACGGTCAGGATTTTTATTTTTTGCAGGAGGGGGTTATTTTCGTATCGGAACAAGATGATTGTTAGTGATGATATGAAATTACACATTGAAAGTGAAGTAACTTGTGAAACGTGTTATTTGAAAGAATAATATAATAAATGTACTTTCCTCTAACACAGAGAACTGTAAATCATGTATTTCGAGTTCTGGGGCGAGGAGTGTTATTTGATTTGCTTTTTAGTAACACATTGCATTGCAAATAAAGGTAGGCAATATTAGTGGTAAGTAAAACAACAACAACAACAACAATATTAATAATAATAATAATAATAATAATAATAATAATAATAATAATAATAATAATAATAATAATAATAATAATAATAATAATAATAATAATAGTTGTTCTTGTTTGTGGCAAGGCAATATCTTCCTCAATTCGTCCTCAAACGTAATGATTGTAACGCCATATCTCCCTTACAAACAAGATATTAGCAATTTATATCGAGAGAACGGGAAATTGTAGAGTGATGGGAGCAACGTTGGATAGTAAGCACTCATAGTACTCAGAAAAATAAGCGATTTCAATGCAAAATGAACGAAGAGTCATTGTCATGGATAGTCATGTAGCCACGGCAGAGCCGTCTTTACGCAAAATTTCAATAACTTATATCGAGAGAACAGGAGGTGATAGTGAGATGGCATTAACGTTGGACACCGTGGACCCATAAGGCGCATCGAAAAAATTGGGGGGGGGGCGCCAGCCAGCCTTACTTATTTCCACATAATAATATAAAATTATATTGTCGAAATACACACACGAGTTAGCTAGCAATATTTCATATTATTATTATTATTATTATTATTATTATTATTATTATTATTATTATTATTATTGACAGTGTCTTTTCATTACGTGTGCATGTTTGACATGAAGCCAAAGAGAATATCCATCATTCGTAGAAAGAATAAGAATAGTCAGTTACTTTAACTGTGAACGATGCCGAAAAATACGAAAAGAGTGACTGCCTGTAGCGAAAATAAACAATACTTTCTCTCAAATGGATAAAAATCAAGCCAAGATAGATTCGAACTCACATGGTCGGCGCGAACAGCCAGTTCATTGCCCACTTTTTCTTTAACTGACTCACCGAACGTGTTTTAGTAACTTACTTATTGCTAATTTTATTTCCTTCACTCGTTTACCTTGCTTTTTCTAATAACTTATAACGACGGGGACACGAACACAGAAACATCGACGACAGTTAAAAATCATAGATATTCTCCCGCCGGGAATCGAACCCGGGACACCATACACCAAAGGCGCACGTGCTAGCCATTACACCAGCAGGGAGGGCACTGCTCACTACCTGTGTCGTTAGGGATTACGACCACTGTATTGCCAGCTATCACTTCTGTGGGTTGTATACTACGATCACATGTTTCTTCTTTGCTGGAAGAGTTAAACCTACATTCTATGTAATACATGAGGTATTTAGACCTACATGCTCTTCATATAATGTAATAAAAGGGTCATGCTGGGAATAAGAAAAAGAACATTCCTTGGACAAAACGGAAACTATTGGCATCAGAAATATTTACCTACGAGACATGCGCAGTAGTATATTTCGGAATAGTTACTGTTTAGTTCAGTAAACGAAGAAAGGGGTATAAAAAAGCAAATATTTCGCGTCAACGAGACCGACCAGAGTTGAGAGGCGAAAGCAGATGTGTAGTAATGCAACAACTTGGTTAATTTGATATTTGGTTCTTTTTTCTGTAGTATATCGTATCACAACTTTACGGGAGAGCAAAGAAAGACTTACTGACGCTGTCATATAGTAAGCTTTAGTAACACGATCATATAGACACAAATGGATGTAACTGTGAGTACTACAACTTGGATTTAACGAAAGCCGTTTAGATATTCAGTGGTTTGCAGGGTTGTATAAGACACAAAAAGATAAGACACAATACAATTCTTCATACCTCAGCTTCCAGTAACTGGATACATGCAATTTCTGGTTAGATACTGAAACTGCTGTTGGATTTTAATACATGATGTATTGCAGGATACAAAATGTTTTGCATTACTTGTTTGTTTGTAGACAGCTACTAGCTTAGTGTTCTGAAAGGTTGTGTATAAACTAGAGATAGCCAATTCCGGAATTATTACTTTCCGGACTTCCGAAGGTAAAACCGGACAAATTCCGGAATTCGGAAAATTCCGATTTTGGAATAATTCCGGAATTCGGAAAAATCCGGAATTTAGACATTTCTGATTTCGTTAACATTCCGGAATTCGGAAAAATCCGGATTTTTTTTCGAAATCCGGAGTTTTTCTCAATTCCGGACTTTTCTAAATTCCGGATTCTTCCCGAGTTCCGGAATTCTTCTCAATTGGGAAGTTTAACTGAATTCCATATTTTCCCGAAATCCGTAAAGTGAAAGTTCCGCTTCCAAAAAATGAATTTATTTTGGTTAATATGAAATGTGGCGGAAATAAATCTTTGACCAGGTAATGGCCACTGCTTTGAAAGAAATAGAGAGTATGAGAATTCAAACTGTCATATTTTTAGTTTCGTGTGGAGAAAAAACAAACTTGTGAACCAACGGTTTCAGAAAAACTCAAGTTATTAATGAAAGCTTTGCCGACATCATAAAAGAAATACGAAAGACATTTCGAATTAAAAGAAATATAACACACAAGTTTGCAAGCTGAGACAAAGAAACCTAACGTAACCAGACTAAAGACGAATCGTTTACCGCGTAGCGATCAAGGTCAAGCTGTTTTCGAGGTCGAGTTTCGAGTTGAGTCGAGTTTGATAATGGCTCGCTCGCTCGCTCAGCTCGTTTTAGCTCGTTTTGAAATAATGGCCTGATTAGACTGGAAAGCGAAAGCCATGAGAAATGTAAGCAGTAATGTGGAATACTTTTAGTGTAGCTCACCACAGGGGTGCGTCTCGTCTCGTAATTTTAGTGCATCTCGTGGTTCAATTTCAGTGTATCTCGTCTCGTAATTTTAGTGCATCTCGTGGGGCAATTTCAGTGTATCTCGTCTCGTCTAGATAACGAGAAGACAAGAGTTTTTTATTATTATTACGAGACAACTTCAAATGTCGTAATCACCAATATAAGTATATACTGTAGTTCTTAAAATCAAGGCTGAGACCTGCACGGTCGAATTCTTGAGCCCAAGCAGAAGACCAACTCGGGTAGTGATATCAACCGGCTTGGCTCGTATCAACTGAGCGAACAGCTCGAGTCGGCTCGTTTGGAATGAGCCGATGCCCTGAGCCGGCTCAGTTGGAACGAGCCATCGACTCAGCTCAATTGAGCCGATGGCTCGAGCTTTCTCGGTTGGGATGGGTCCCCTACTCGGCTCATGTGAACCGGTTCAAGCCAGCTAAGTTGAAACTAGTCCATCGGCACGTTTCGATTCAGCTCAACTAAGCCGATGGCTCAAATCGGCTCGGTTGGGTGACCTATTGCCTCGGCTCACTTCTCGGTTCGGTTCGATAGTGAATGAGCTGTAAGCCGAGCCGCTCGAGCCGTTGAGAAGCCTAAACCCGGTCCCAGATGTTTTGAATATGTTTGGCTGAAGCCTATAACTTTTAACAATTTTTGGCTCGAGCCCAAATACTTGCCCCTTCGGAACTCAAACCCAGAACGTGACCAATGTCCTTCCCTTCTGAAGACTTCTCGACGACCGAGATCGACAGTCAATTAGCTTTTAATATTCAGATACAAACCGCATATCTTTTAAAGATTATACCACGGCGTTGATATAATAATAATAATAATAATAATAATAATAATAATAATAATAATAATAATAATAATAATAATAATAATAATAATAATTTTAAACTTGCCTGAAATAACTGTAATAAATATAACTGAATATCACGCAACAGTAAGGCATATAATAAACTATTTTTTAGGATATGCAGAGGTAAATATAAAAGCATTGCTACAAAATACCTACACAGAGCATAATTCAATGAGCTCTGAAATATAATGTAACGAAATAGCCTATGAGATTCAGTCTACAGAGCAATTGTTACTTAAAGAATGGACATACACTATTTCGAGAATCGAGACATGAGGGGAAATGTTTACGATACTTTTCGTCTCGTCTCGATTCTCATCTCCAAAGAAAGACGAAAATTTTGAGTTAGCCTTGACCCGTCTCGAATGTAAAATGTTGATTCTCATGTTATTTTATTTGTTTTAGAAACGAGATGAGAAACTCCTCTTCTCGTGAGCAACATTAATCCAAACCGAAATATTCTTTCCAAATGTCACGTTTCTGCTTGTAATGGTATGACCTGAGCGATAATTAGCTACTAGCTTTTAATCTTCTACGAGATAATAATAATTATTATTAGTTTATAATTGTTACTATTATTATTCCTGAAGATTTGATAGTTCAAGTATTGAAACATCCGAGTATTCAAATATCTGAATATAATAAAACGTATGTTATCGCCGATCAATCGCCATCAAAAATCCTAAAGTAAAAAAAATTACAATATACATTCGTAGAAGCACATTGACCACTGAACCGCGATCGCTACGCGGCAAAAGATTCGGTTTTAGTCTGGTTACGTTAGGTTTCTTTGTCTCCGCTTGCAAACTTGTATGTTATATTTCTTCGATTCAAAATGTCTTTCATATTTCTTTTATGAAGTCGGAAAAGTTTACATTAATAACTTGAGTTGTTCTTAAACCGCTGGTTCACAAGTTTGTTTTCTCTCCACACGAAACTACAAATATATCAGATTGAACTCTCATACACCCCATTTCTTTCAAAGCAGTCGCAATTACCTGGTAAAAGACTTATTTCCGCCACGATTCATATTAACCAAAATAAATTCATTTTTTGGAAGCGGATTTTTCACTTTACGGATTTCGGAAAATTATGGAATTCAGTAATTTCTAAATTCCGGATTTTTCCGAATTCCGGAATTATTCCAAAATCGGAATTTTCCGAATTCCGGAATTTGTCCGGTTTTACTTTCGGGAGTCCGAAAAGTAATAATTCCGGAATTGGCTATCTCTAGTTTATACACAACCTTTCAGAACACTAAGCTAGTAGCTGTCTACAAACAAACAAGTAATGCAAAGCATTTTTATCCTGCAATACGTCATGTATTAAAATCCAACAGCAGTTTCAGTATCTATCCAGAAATTGCATGTATCTAGTTACTGGAAGCTGAGGTATGAAGAATTGTATTGTGTCTTATCTTTTTGTGTATCATACAACCCTGCAAATCACTGAATATCTAAACGGCTTTCGTTAAATCCAAGTTGTAGTACTCACAGTTACATCCATTTGTGTCTATATGATCGTGTTACTAAAGCTTACTACATGACAGCGTTAGTAAGTCTTTCTTTGCTCCTCCGTAAAGTTGTGATACGATCTACTACAGAATAAAGAACGAAATATCAATTTAACCAAGTTGTTGTATTACTACACATCTGCTTTCGCCTCTGTCAACTCTGGTCGGTCTCGTTGACGCGAAATATTTGCTTTTTTATACCCCTTTCTTCGTTTACTGAACTAAACAGTAACTATTCTGAAATATGCTACTGCGCATGCCTCGTAGGTAAATATTTCTGATGCCAATAGTTTCCGTTTTGTCCAAGGAATGTTCTTTTTCTTATTCCCAGCATGACCCTTTTATTACATTATATGAAGAGCATGTAGGTCTAAATACCTCATGTATTACATAGAATGTAGGTTTAACTCTTCCAGCAAAGAAGAAACATGTGATCATAGTATACAACCCACAGAAGTGATAGCTGGCAATACAGTGGTTGTAATCCCAAACGACACACAGGGTGATCCGTGCCCTCCCCGCTGGTCTAGTGCCTAGCACGTGCGCCTTTGGTGTATGGTGTCCCGGGTTCGATTCCCGGCGGGAGAGCATCTATGATTTTTAACTGTACTCGATGTTTCTGTGTTCGTGTCCCTGTCGTTATAAGTTATTAGAAAAAGCAAGTTCAACGAGTGAAGCAAGTAAAATTAGCAATAAGTAAGTTACTAAAACACGTTCGGTGAGTCAGTTAAAATAAAAGGTGGACAATGAAATGGCTTTTCGCGCCGTGCATGCAAGTTCGAATCTATCTCTGCTTATTTTTTTATTCATTTGAGAGAAAGTATTGTTTATTTTCGCTACAGGTAGACACTCTTTTTGTATTTTTCGGCATCGTTCACAGTCAAAGTAACTGACTATTCTTATTCTTTCTACAAATGATGGATCTTCTCTTTGGCTTCATGTCTAACATGCACACGTAATGAAAAGACACTGTCAAAATAATATTATTATTATTATTATTATTAATAATAATAATAATAATAATAATAATATGAAATATCACTAGCTAACTCGTGTGTGTATTTCGACAATATAATTTTATATTATTATGTGGAAATAAGTAAGGCTGGCTGCCCCCCCCCTAATTTTTTCGATGCGCCTTATGGGTCCACGGTGTCCAACGTTAATGCCATCTCACTATCACCTCCTGTTCTCTCGATATATGTTATTGACATTTTGCGTAAAGACGGCTCTGCCGTGGCTACATGACTATCCATGACAATGACTCTTCGTTCATTTTGCATTGAAATCGCTTATTTTTCTGAGTACTATGAGTGCTTACTATCCAACGTTGCTCCCATCACTCTACAATTTCCCGTTCTCTCGATATAAATTGCTAATATTTTGTTTGTAAGGGAGATATGGCGTTACAATCATTACGTTTGAAGAAGAATTGAGGAAGATATTGCCTTGCCACAAACAACAACTTTATTATTATTATTATTATTATTGTTTTTGTTGTTGTTGTTTTACTTACCACTAATATTGCCTACCTTTATTTGCAATGCAATGTGTTACTAAAAAGCAAATCAAATAACACTCCTCGCCCCAGAACTCGAAATACATGATTTACAGTTCTCTGTGTTAGAGGAAAGCACATTTATTATATTATTCTTTCAAATAACACGTTTCACAAGTTACTTCACTTTCAATGTGTAATTTCATATCATCACTAACAATCATCTTGTTCCGATACGAAAATAACCCCCTCCTGCAAAAAAAAAAAAAAAAATCCTGACCGTAGCAAAAGGGCGTGAACCTTCTTTATGCGATTAATCGGGTCCAATATTTCAATAAGTCTCTGCACACAAGTTTTTAAGAGTTTGAAGGGCCGCCATTTTGAACATTTTTGTCTGATTATTCTGGTTAACGAACTCATCAAGATATTTGAACAATTAATGTTTGTGCCAAGTTTCGTCTCAATCCGCTGAAAATTAGGGTGGTTATGGCATTCACAAGTAGCGTTACAGATAGATAGGTAAATAGACACACAGAGGGAGAGAGAAAAAGTGTTTTGCTCCCCTTTCGCACCTGTGGTGCGTCAGAGCTAACCGGGCCCCTTTGCAAAACTATTGACCAGCCTAACCTAAACAGAAACCTCTTACTTGCTAACGTAGAAACGTGGTCGGGAGGTGTAAGGCATGTAGAAATTGTATTTTTAATAACCACGAGTATGGTCCACTTCCATGTTTTTCTTTTTACTTTTTGCAGCTACATCGGATCGTTCAATTTTTATTCTTTACTAATTGCAAATGGTGTTTACATTCAAAATATGAGGAATTTTGGTGGCATTTGTTCGGATATTCTTCTCTTTTGAAATGAAGAAAAGAATAAAAGCAATACGCAAAGACAAAAAGTATTATCAGTACTAAACATTACCAATAATAATTGCTACGAAAAACTAAATACGACCTCTTTTAGCATCTCTCATGAACTGCATGTATTATTAACAAAAAATTTTTAAAAAAGTTCTCACCGAAGATTCGAACTGGTGACCTTTGCATTTGTAAGCCAGCACCTTAACCACTACACCAAGGTCATGGCATGGTCAACGCTTAGTTGTCGGTGTCTTTGTTATGTTTGTGTTTTATGTTCCCACTTCGACAATTTTTACTCTTTTTTTCTAAGTTTAACAGCTGTTTCTGGCTTCCTCTTTCGGTGTCGTCCTTTATTTACACTATGCACTATTCGTATTCACAGCTTGTGCCCTCTGCAATGTCTTATTGAGATTAAACTTTTCTTTTTGTCCCTCAGTAAACATTTGATTGATTTAATTCTCATACTCTCCACGGATGGAGCGCAGGAATGCCAGACTCGAAAAATAGGTGTGCATTTACTTTCCTGACAGATAATACTTCCGTTCTGCTATGCTTTGGAACATATGGTTTTGATGTGTGCATTTCCATTTCTTCAGGAACATTAGATTTATCTCCATGTTAAGATGATCTTTTCATATATTCAAGATGCTCTCTGTTTCAGTGAGAACTGTTCCATCGTTTCTCTTTAATATACAAGCATTGATACTCTTTCTTAAATTCGTTGACACCATTATGCATGTCCCGAGTTTTATTATTTTTACTGTTACATTCAAATTCATTAATTTTACAATTGAAAAAATCGCCTTTCATTATTCTGAACTTCTTTGCAAATATCTTCCTGATGTAAGCGAAATTTTGTGTAGTTGTATCGTACGCATTTTGTACACAAAGCACTTTCACTTGTTTTTTCCTCTTAACTACTTCTGTGCATTCCTGGTGAAACCATGATTGTTCCTACTTATTTCCGAGAGCCTCAATTTTTCGTTTGTTGATATTTTAATGCTATCCTAATTTCAACTCAAGTATCCGCAACTGTAGTCCATTCCAAACATTTCAGAATCGAGAATGTATTCAACACTTCAAACTGGTATTCCACTCTTGCCTGGGACTCCTCTAATTATTTTTAAATTCAAATGTACATTCTCAGATGTTGAATATTCCCTTTATTCAACGATAATCTCACTCTGATAGTCGGTGCTACCATATAGTGGATAGTGTTACAGCCACTGGATAACTGAACATCAATTATGCTATGTTATATCATACTAATATACTAGTATACTTCTCTTTACTAAAAATTTGATCAATTAGATAACGCATTTTTACATCTGTTACACCTGGTGTTCTCTGGTGTATTTATGAACGCCAGTATGTGCTCTTCAGAATAAGGATTTTTGATGTTGGAAAGTTCAGCAGCCTAAATCCGTTGTCATATACTTCCTTGTGTAGCCCTTCATTTCCGATAACCTTTTTAAAATATCTTCTCGTCCTGGTTTTGCTTTGAAATCCGCTAATAGAATGCCCATATTGCATCGCGATAGTCGGTCAAATACCCGTTTTTCTTGTTCGATGTTGTAATTTTTGATGTTGTAATTTATGTCATCAGTTTCTTGTGTTAGGTTATATACATATAAGACAATAATATCATACTACTAACCCTTAAGAGCAACAAAATACATTCTATTATTAACATATTCAACCCGTTTAATAGCTGATATGCCTTTATGCACAAAGAACCTTGTTCATAGTTGCTGATTTTTATTTCATTTTCATAAAAGAGCGAAGATTTCTGGACCTTACTGTTCCCTTTCATTTCCCTTTAACTCCCTCTGCTCCTACTACACTCATCATATATCTGTCTGACCCATTCATTACTGATTTTAACCACGTGCACTTAAAGGACGTTTTAAATTCCATTTTTCAATTCTCATGTTTATTTTAGTTTCCTGATGTTGTGCTTAGTTATCGGTTCTTCTCCGAGGCTTTTGTGCATGTTTCTGAACCAGCACATTTTTCTATAGAGCGGGGCTTAGCGGTACTCTGCAACAGGAATAATACTTTGCGATTCAGAAATATTGGCTGCAGAATTTTAAGTTTTTCTTGAACACGACCCGACTGCTCATTGTGCACAATTGCATTGTTATTCTCACCAGCAGGTACCAGATCTGTATGCACAGTGTCGTGAGAATTCTTCCAAACACACAGGAAGATATTGTTGCAGTGCTGGTTTTGGCTATTTTGAAAATGGTTCATGGGGATTTAAAGAACGGTACCATGGAGCTTTGTACAAGCGCCGCTTCTCATCACGTGTCAACTCCCTATCCAGAAATGGCTCCTTCCTCAGATGAGACACCAAAGAAACACGGGTGCCTCTGGCCTGGAATCAAATCACATGGAACCCATCGAACCAACATGTAATGTTTCATAAGTTGATGGATGTTCTGCCGAACGGTTTCCCTATTCGCTCTGAGTGTTGCTGATTGTGGTTCTTCAGTTTGGACATGAGTTTTTGTATCGCCACGTGGTGCGTCTTCGAGTATTTCTTCATAGCTTTAAGCTTGTTAACTTTCGAGTCGCGACGCGGTCAAAAGCACTGCAGGAAAATTATTTTTGATCGTGTATCCATTCTGTTTCTCCGACAGACTTCTCCGTCTAGCTAATCTTCCCCCTCACCTTCCCGAAAATTCCTGCTCAATCACTCCGTAATCCGTATTTTAGTCTAACTACTAGTGATTATTTATAGATTCTGTGGTGCTTTCCACCGCGCTCGACTAACCGTGTAATGTTTTCTCTCAGTATTTCGCTCTGCACTTGACCTTTGCTTTCGAGATGTTTTAAGCTTTATAAACATAAACATTATTTTAAGCGATGGAAGAGAGGTCGACAGAGTTAACAAACTGATACCAAGTGTTCAAATAAACAAAATTAGAAATGAACAGTTTAAAACAACGGAGGAAAATATTAGGAATGGACTATTTTGATAAACCAGCCGAGATGATCTCGTTCAAGCTTTTTGAGGAAGGTCATAACAAATATATATATATAAATGAGTGAACATGAAAGGTGAAGTGAGGAGTCTGCGAGCGAATCTGAAGATCTTAAACCCAGAAATGACCAGCGATTCCCCGAATGTAGTCAAAGGAGGAGAGAACGAAATAAGCAATGAAGAAGTGTAGAACAGTGTAAATTTGAAGATAATTTAAAATAATTCAATGAAGTGCTGTATAGAAAAAGTTTTAAAATAGCAGGACCGTAAAATAATTCAATCTAAATTTGATTTGATTCTATTTAGCGCCCTTTTCAGCACCAAGGCTGTGTAGGCTGTGGACCTACTGCTTAACGTGAGATACGGACCACATGAGCTCCCACCGGGAATCGAACCCGGAAATCCCACGCCAAAGGCGTGTACGCTAACCGCTTAGCTACGAGTGAGCTCTAATTGAATGTAAAATGCGCTGTGAAGCTTGGT
Source organism: Thermobia domestica (assembly GCF_964235325.1). Lineage (NCBI taxonomy): Eukaryota > Metazoa > Arthropoda > Insecta > Zygentoma > Lepismatidae > Thermobia > Thermobia domestica. The sequence continues at coordinate 70,724,222 of NC_137457.1, forward strand.
TTTAGTGTTATGTTTATATAGTATATTTTTTACTAATTTACTATTGCATTTCTAATTTTAGACAAACCAGAGTTGACAAAAACAAAAGATCGTCGTCAGATTTAGAATTTCAATAAAACCAGTGCGTAGTTATCTATCTGAAGAAATATGTAACAAAAAACATTTTATTCCAAATGAGAAATAAAAAAAACAGTATATGCCTAATTGTAGGTTCCTCTAATAGTTATTATTGTAAAACTTATTATAATATAAAAATGTTCTTCCCTCTTAATCACAAAATATACAAAATTACGTTTCTAATACAAGAAAAATGTTTAAAACGATATTTGCAATACATTATGTCCTTTTGACTCCACGCGACTACTCGCGTTACTTTTTCAGCGCGACTTCTCGAGAGTTAAACCACCGCTGCATTCTCCACATAGTCACCCTCACTAATGGCCTAACATAATTTCCTCCTCGCTGTAGCGGTGTTTGACAAGTTTGAACTCGTACAGCATACATGCTCTTATGACGCTTTGTTTAGGTCCCATGTTCACTCTATCCTTACGCAAATGTTTCGTCCTCCACTGCCACAACCAGGTAGTATGTTGAATATACCGACACCAACATTTGATCTTCGCCTCATTTCGATTCATATGCAACTCACGCTGTGAGGGTGAATTGAAATGAGGCCTCCACAAAAAGCGACAGAACTTTCTTTCTTTTATAATTAGATCACAAAATAGTAAAAATCGAACTGCGGCCGTTCTAAATTCGATTTTTCTAATCAAAGAAACAGTATTTACCATCCCAATATGCAATGGTACATATTCAATTGCAAGAGAACATTTAGAAAAAACATCCATATTTCCAAAAGTATGGGATATACCGTAGTCGGGTCAGGACTTCACTTATTAACTAATATGTGCACTACCCAAAAATATCTGTTTCAGAATCCTAAGATACTCATGCAGCACGTTTTGCAGTGGAAGTTTGCCTAGGGGCATATAACTTGAAGTACTCGCAAACTACCTCTATAAAAATTGTCGCGGAATTACTGCAAGATTCTGAATAATGAATATATGAATAGGGCTCATACTAATTACTAATTCCTGAGTGAAGTCTCGACTCCACTACGGTAGGTACCATAGTATTGGAACTATGGATCTTTAAAATTCTTTTTTTTCATATTTTCGGCACCCTATGACTGACAAAGGAAGCACTTATGCACCCAGGTTGGTCTATACTTGTTGTCTTGTCTTGGTGTCAGGAATTACCTCCCAAACCTTGTTAGTTTTGTTTTGCAACCCTTATATATATATATATATATATATATATATATATATATATATATATATATATATATATATATATATACTAATTTAAAATGTGAAATTTTAAATGAGAAATTTCCTTGCTACATGACACTTAGGACGCATAACTTGGAGACTCGTCAAACATCGTGTCTCTCTACTCTCCAACCCTGCTCATATCTTTTTCCTTTAGTGCTGCAAGTGCTCTTTCATGCTGTTATTATCTGAAATGCTAATTATTTGCACTTGTAGAATAGTTATATAGAAAATAATTAAACACCTTCTCTACTGAAATAAAAATTGCAATGAAAGTAATCATAAAATCTCGTAAGTCTCGCCCCTTCTCATCTTCATCATAACGGACTGAAATTAGTGTAACGTATTTGTCAATGCCACTAACCATATTAGTGCTCCCAAAAACCTGTGGATTAAACGGTAATATCGCTTTTTTTATAATTTTTATTTCATCTCTTTCCGACTAACACTTTCTTTCCATCATGCCGATAATGTAATAAAGGCCAATGAAAGTCTGTGCTTCATTTATGTACGGAAAGTAACTGAATTTAAATAACGGTCTGTGAGAGTCTGGCCGTTAAGAATCTGTACATTCCTTTTTATTTGTTAAGGAAAATGAGAATCTTTCCCCTTAAAATAGACATTTTCAAATTTTTTGAAACATAAATTACCTTATAACTAATGTGTATGTACACCTTGTCTCATAAAGGTTGAGCACATTCTTTATTGATGTTTCGAAGCAAAAATTTTCTAAGTCTAACTTCGGGTATCTTCGGAAAAAAGTAAACCAGGATAGAACCTCGAAGCCAACATTTGCAATCGGAAAAAAATTGCAGATGTGTTTTTTTTCTTTTAGATGTAATAAGACTTGTCACCAAGTGCATAAAAAAGCAAGATTGATTGAAATACTTAATGATACAATATTTCGAAACTTTGTATTAATGTCAGCACATGCTTGTTTGTCAGTTTGCTCTCCATACTTAATGGAACACTTAGATACTTAAACTAATCTTTCCATATGTAAAAGAATGGTGAAAGTTAAGACATAGAACATAATTCTCGCCTGAGTAGTAAAATAAAACCCAAAGTAGAACAAACAACAGCGTTTGCAGTGGATATGAATGTCATAATTATTTTAAATAATGCTATATATCGCTAGAAGTGTTTTCCGAAGGGCGCTTGCGTTACCTCAGTGGTAAGCCGTTGGATTTCAAATCGTAAGTTTGTGAGTAAGTGTCATCTGGGTCAACGCTTTTTTTATGAAATTCTATTTTCCGCAATGCATGAAAAAATATATAAAATAGTTACATTAAAATGCAACAGTTGTATATATAACATATAATCATTGGAGAACACGATGATTATTATGATTAAAATATAACAGGTGTTCACAGTACGCTGCTATTCTATATGAATGTTAAATACAAATTAAGAAAATAATATAATCGCAATAAATAAATTATGTATTATATTTATTTGCAGTTATTTGTCATATAGAGCTTACTTCTCAACATTCGTATTACAGCATGTCATTGATGTTCCTGAAAAATTATCTGGGGCATAAAAAGAGGGTATAAACAGAGAATCCAAAGTTGGAACGCGCGCAAGAAGTTCATCTACTCCAAAGGTCACCTGAGCAGATTGGAATTGTCCTTATGGAGCATGCCACAGCAGAAGGTCTTTACATAGATTTTCGATTCAATACCTGATACATGCTTTTGCAATATAGAAGTGGTAATGAATTTCGTCGCTCTCTCTCACTTTTGTATGTGATGTAAGTGTATGTGTGTGTTTCAACATAATTCTGATATGTCTAGAGCAAGGTTAACCATATTTTTTACAATCTGGAAAAGAGTACTATCGGGATAGGTATCAAAAATGCTAGAAAAGGATCGATATTAGTATCAAGTCCATATTTTCGGGGTCGCTTAGGTAAACAGATCTATCTTCAATTCAAGTCAAATTAATCTCCCATTAACACCCAGGGTGGTTACGTAGCGACATAAAAATATCGAAATTAAGCGACATTAGAGTCGAGTCGTAAGTTTTCAGTGCCACTAACAGTGCCGCATTTCCCGTTATTCCAACTAGGCACATTTGAGGAGCGCAGTTTAAAATTTTATTTTTTTTTCGTATGAAAATGTTAAAAAATCGAGGGCAAATATACTATTTCATGAGCAATCCCCTTTTACTATTGTAATATAGGCCTATTTAATGATGGCGTAAAAAATCTAAAAATAATTCAAAACATGTTTCTCATTTATTTTGTGTTAGGCAGTTGTAGCTGGAGCATCTAGTGAGTGGTATTTAACTGTAATAAATTCACTAACTAAGCATATTCGAATTAAATTGTATTTGTAAGTTAGGAGTCAAGGGCCGGAGAAATATGTAGTTATTGGAGGCGCCGAGAGCAAAAGTACGTACGGATGTTGAGCTTCTAAATGCAGCACTGGTCGCTAAATTAATTGGTAAAAATTGTAATGCCATTTAAGACCAAATTTATTCCTAGTATCCGTTTGCTTTCCTAGGAGGAAGAAAAGGGGTTTGCATCAAAATTATAAAAAAAGACCGACATTAGTGTCGAATCTTTAATTTGTGGGGATCGCTTAGATAAAGAATGGCAATAAAGATGCCATGTAAGTTAAGAACCCATAAGCACGTTGATGGAGTGTGTGAAATTGAAATTGATATGTAGAAGTAATTGAAATTGACCAATGTTAGTATCCAATCCATATCTTTCGTGCTCTCCAAGTTCATTGGGAGCAGTTCTGATTGCCTTTAAGTTCCACTTCCAGTAGAAGTAAGATCCCCAGCACACCTAATAAGGATAGTCGAAGGGAGTAACATATATACAATGATTCAAAACGACCGATATTAGTGTACAGTGCATAGTTTCGTCATCACCGAGATAAATAGCAACGCTCCTGAACAAACATGTCAGCTGGATTTTGAATTTACAGGGGCAGTATCGAAAGCATTGCTCGCACAATTCTAAGTATTTTCATTTTTCTGTATAAATGAATATTCCAGCGTATTTCTGGAATGTCTGGGACAACCTTTACCAAACTTGAGGGACATATTACTTTCAGTCTAAGACGAAAAAATTGTAGGAGTATGAAGTTATGAAAGTTCGGAGGTGTGGCATGTAAAAATAGTGTAAAAGACTGATCTTAGTGTTTTATCCATAATTGTCTCGGTCGTTGAGATGGATAGTGATGGTCCCAATGGACTTTACATCCAAATTCATCCCTATCTTCACAGGATGAAGTCCTGAGAGAGCTAAAATAAAATCTCAAAAATTACGTAAATATTTGTCGAATTTATAGTTTTCGGGGCGAGAAAGCGTTTTTAATAATTTTGGAAGCTAATTTGTACCCACTTCAAGGTGGGCGTTTTAATCATATCAATTTCCTACCTTTAGAAGAAATTACCATTTCAACTAGGATATTAAGCCAACATTCGCAGTCGATCAAAAAATTGTGTGGATGTATGTTTCGTCTTTTAACTGAAATAAGACATGTTAAAATGAAAGATGGAGTGGGTCAGTGGGTCGGTTGGTAAATGGGTGAAAGGTGTCAAGATTTGTGAATGGGTGCGTGGATTGTGGCTGAAAAGGACGTGACCTACTGCGAAATACCACTCACTGTGTCTCTCACTGACCTCACCCTATTCGTCCAATGATATTTCATCCAAAGAACATTTCTTGCAGCGACATTTGGTCCATGGGACAATTCGTCTAAATGACATTTCGTCCAAAAGACAATTGGTTCAAAGGACATTTCGTCCAAAGGAGAATTGGTCTTCGCCCAAAAGGCAATTGGTCCAAAGGACATATTGTGCAAAGACAATTGGTCCAAATAACATTTCATCCAAAAGACAATTGTTCCAAAGGACATTTGGTCTGGTAACGCTTGGGAAACGCTACGGTGTTTGTTTCTATTAGAAGAGTAAAAGTGCATATAACATTATGAAAAAGTAGTTTCTTATTTCTAAAGGAAATTTGAAATAGAGATTTATTCCGCAATTTTCATTTCGATAGAAGAAATATATGCTGAGATATTCAGAAGAATGTAAACGCCTGAAAACAAAATGGCCGAACAACGGGAATGAGGGAAAGGTTGTAGTGTGAAGTATGCTGGTGTAATAACTGCTAACATGACATCTAAAATTATAATGTTCTGAATGGAATAGTTCTAAAATAAGTACCGGTAACTAAAATTAATGGATTTTAATTTGAGTAAGTTAAATATTAGGTATTCAAACCCTAGTGTTAGAAAAGTGAAAAATAATGTGCCAAGTATCTTTGAAAAAATACTGAGAATAGAGAAATACACATAAGTGAAATATATTCTTAGTGTCCTAAGACAATACTCTTAAACAGTCACATTCTTGGCTTCAACGTTGTGAAAAGTGATTGACAAATATAATATGAAGTTGGAACATTTCGTGTAGAATATACGTATGTTTTCAGGTTAACCTCAGGCCTGGTTTCTATTCGTAGACTATTGATAGTGTGTAACTTCAGCAGACGTATCTATATAATGAGTTGTATGACAAACCAAAATTGTTAACTTTTCTTGTATTTTTATTTCAGTGTTACTTTTTATGCAAATACAGTATATACTTTGGCTTTATATTAATTTTCTCTGTACAGTACAGTACATTTCAGATATTCATTGCAAAGTCTCAAACCAAATACAAGATTCACATGACCATGTGGAGGCGGCAATATTGTCCTCAAATGGAGAGGGAGTTTGCCGGACTTTCAAAGAGTTGTTTATCATTTCCGGAGGAGGTGAATTACTTAACCAACGAAGCTGCAACTGTGTTTCTGCGAAGCTAAAACCTATTAATGAACTTTTGTAAAATTATTAATGAAAGCAAAGAAAGGTGGCCATTTAGTTTGCAGACGTTTACGTTTTTCTGAATATCTCTTCATATATTTGTTCTAACGAAATGAAAATTGTGGAATAAATCTCTATTTCAAAATTTCTTTTAGCAATAAAAAGCTACTGGCAAGTAACACTTCTTTTCTGTCTTGAAAAGAAAATAACTGTTTAGCAGACCGAGTCGTTGAGTGGCGGAAGGTGTGGACCGAAATAAATGAAATTGTATGTAGATATTTGATACGTAAAATAAGGCCTTTCGTGTTTCACAAGTGTCTCCATTTAATTTCTTCAAATTTGGGAGATCAACAACAAGCACAAACAGTATAGTGTATTCTATATCATTTCAAGATAGAGGCACTTGAGAAGCACGAAGGGCCTTATTTTACATATTGTCTCTAAAATATCCACTACTAAAGGGTCCACATAGGGTCCACTACTTCCTGTGCTATTACGGTAATATTTACCATTTTTCGGAGGAGGCCACGGCTACAACACTGTTTTTCCGCAACAAAGTAAAACAGGTTTAGTTTATTGTTTTGCTAATTGTCCCTATACAAAGTTTCGTTGCAATTCTCCATACTCTTTAAGAACTTCTGACGTATAATTATTTGCACATTTGACATTTTGCAATCAACGGTTATAAGGTCCGTGATATACGCAACCGCTCTTTCTCAGGAAAATACGAAACCCAATTACCTCAATTTACGTCTACAATATCTATGAACAGTTGTATTCATTTCTGTGCACTTCTTCTTATCTTTTAGGCCTTAAGTTTCAAAATTTTGGGTGGGGGACGTTTCCCTTAAAACCGTTTTTCCGCATAAAATAAACCCGTATTCGTTTTTTTGCGTATTGTCCCTACACAAGTGTAGTTCCAATTCTTCATGTCCTTTAAGCACTTCTGGCATACTGTTTTTAGCACTCTTGATGTTTCACGATCAAAGTTTTGTAGAGGCCTGTGTCCCGCCCAAACCTATTTCTTTTTTTCCAGGAAAATACGAAACATGTATTCCCTCAGTTTACGTCTGCAATATTTGTGCACAATTTCGTTCACTTCGGTCCACTTCTTCTTGCCTTTCGGGCGTCAACTTTCAAAATTTTGAGTGGGGGCTTTTGCAATCCTAAAACCATTTTTCCGCAGAAGAAAACATGTATTCGTTTATTTTATGCGTAGTATCTACCTTCCAAATTTTATCAAAATTTGAGTGTTACACTTGGGAAGTGTTACGTGTGAGTCAAAATGTTATATGCATCACTTTTACTCTTCTAATAGAAACAAATCTCGGACCAAATGTTTTTTGGACGAAATGTGTTTTGAACTAAATATCGCTGGACAAAATGTCCCTTGGACCAAATGTCTTTTGGACAAAATGTCCTTTGGACCAATTGATTTTGGACGAAATGTCCTTTAGACCAATTGTGTCTTAGACGAAATGTCCTTTAAACCAATTAATTTTGGAGGAAATGTCCCTGATACAAATGGGTTTGGAATAATGCCTCTGGACGAAATGACATCCAACCACCCACCGACCCATTCTGCTCAGTGCATTGTAAACAACATCTTCTGAAAACTGGTGAACTTGTCTACGTTTTACTTTCAAAATCTCCATTCTTGTCCTTTTTTCGTTTGTTTCTGATGAAAAAAGTTCAGCCACTTTTGGATTTTGATATTTTGATATTTTGATATTGATGAGTGGCATTAGCAATATGATTTCGATTTTGAGACACAGCTTGTAAGCTTTTAGAGGATCTAACTGCTGGAAAAATGTTGAATCACCTGTAATATATGAATTATTATATATACAGTTGAAAGTAACTATGTCTGAGTGATCATCACGGTCAAATTGCAAAGCCAAATGAAATTACGTTTGGTATATAATCAGGCCCAAATCTCAACTTGGAAGTTATCATATCCGTATCACTTTCATTATAATACATATCCTTAGGGGTGTGAGGGTTCGAATTTTTGCGAAAAATTGAGTATCTCACATGCCGTTCAAGTTAGCTGAAATTCAGTATATGACTTTATTAAAAGAAACAGAAATTGACCTGACATTTTAAGAAAAAATTATGAGCGGAAAGGGGCATTTTGTATATATTGGAAATTGGTAGTCTGTTGATTTATAAAAGTAATCGAAAACGATTGATATTAGTTGAGAAACATAATGCGGAATGAAAACTACAGTCCTTTGCATATTATATACCCACAGCTTTCTATTATAATAATTGGTGAAGCTGGTGTATAATATATGGAGCGTTCAGAGCATAAGGCAATCAAGCTATAAAGCTGTGTGAAAATGGACATAAAATTTGTATTCCAAGCTTAATTACATGAGCATTTTAAATTAATACAGCATGCTTAATTATATGGAAAAGAGTTTTCTTTTTTTACGTTGGTTTGCTTTATCTTAAATTGAGACTTTCAAATTTCATCTTGTTTTCAACTGAGCCAACAAAGAAATAATTATATACGATAAATTTACATTCATCTTAATTTGGAAGATGAGAAACTCTTTGCTACTGTATATCGTAAAGGTCAGATCTAACGGTATTGTAACAGATCGGTGCTTGAGCGATTTACAGTAGGAATTCAAACTCCGATAAGTGATAATTTCACAGTCTTGTTTTATTTCAATTGTAACTTCTTTACTCAAAGGAGAGAAGGACGTGGATCCTGGGTCGGAGTTGATGACGATGAGTTTTGGTGGGTCGGAGTTGGTCAGAATGGTTCAGAGTGGTTCATAGTTGGTGATGGGTCAATTCTGTATTCTACTATTAATTTCATAATTCACAAACACCCTGTCCTTTAGCTTAAAGACAAAATTGTGGAATTTAATGTTAGTGATGTAATAAACCCCTAGCGGAGCACTTTTTGTTTTACCTTGGTGCATTATACATTTGCAATGGTAATACAAGCGTTTACCCCTTCTGGGTAGTATCACAGTTTCACATTTCTAGAGGTGGTCACGGAGTTTTCAACGAAGGATTTATTACCATCTTGAATGCTCTCTATTTTGCACAAGTTAGCATAAAGATTCGAGACTCATACCATTTTTTTTTAATTTTAGCAATACTTTTTAATGGCATACTACTTGATTCCCCTTGCCATTTTCAAATATTGAGTTGCACCCATCCTGAGACCCTCCGGTGAACCTTGGGGCAAATATTTTTCCTCGACACGGGGTACCTTTAAAATTATAAAATACGTGTTTTCTAGTTTTGATTTGTGTTTCATCGTTTCAGACTTTTAGTAGTGCCAACGGGCTTCATGGATACCATTCTTCCTTATTCAGTCAGTTTTCAGAGACAAGCCCCCATGCCGTAAGCGTCAGTGGACCACCGATGCGCAACTGGCGATCTTTCGCCAAAGGTTTGTGATCCCGCAGCTACGATGCGTGCTGGCCCCAATTCCGTTTCGAAAATTATACTACCAGCGCTAGAGACACGACGAAACGCCAACGAACCACAAAATTCCTCCCCAAAATATGTTAAATCGACTATACGCCTGATTTGTTTATATTCAGGTGTGTGTAAAAATCACTAGGAAAAAAAAGCAAATATACCGAGATGGGTGCGAACCTTCAACCTTAAGTTTAATTGCGGCATATTCTTCTGACTTCGCCACGGAAACGAGGAAGAAAATCTCTTATAGAAGGATAAATTATTGAGGTCCTAATTTAGCCAATCAAACAAATCCCGCTATCTCGAGTTCTGTGAGATGGTACTTTGAACCGTTTCGAGATTTATTGCTTTCTGGTGGGGTACTATCTATGTGCAAAATTTGAGAAAATCACCGACGAGCACCTTCAGACCCACTCCTCTTTAGTGCAATGTTGACCAGAGATGGTGTGGGTCAATGAAACCTTGATCCACAACATACTGACCCACCACATATTGTGACCCACGACCCACCGTGACCCAGAATGACTAAAGACCCAACGTTACCCTTTCACCCACCATGGCCCACTGTGACCCACCACCAAATATAAACAACTTTGAACCATTTTGAGCAAATCCGAGGCACTAACATAACTTTGATCCATGATCCACGCCATCCTTTATACTAACTAAAGAAGTTAAATTTGTAATAAACATTTTTTTCCAGTAGTTAGCTCCTCTAAAAACTCACAGCCTGCATCTCAGAAGCCAAGTCGTGAGTCCTATTGCCATTGTTACAATTGGAAATATCAAAATCCAAAAGAGCCAGAACTTCTTCATTACAACAAAATGAAAAAAAGAAAATGGAGGTCTTGAAAGTAAAACGTAGACATACTTGCCAGTGTTCAGAAAATGGTATCTAGAAGTCACTGAGCAGAATGGATCGGTGGGTCAATGGGTCAGTGTGAGTCTCGGTGAGTGGTGTTTCGCAGTGTGTCACGCCGTGTTGATGTACGATCCACTGACCCCACTCGCAAATCTTGACCCATTTGACCCACCGACCCACCCAATCTTTGATTTTAACATGTAGTAACTCACTTAAAAGACGAAACATATATCTACATAATTTTTTCTCGATTGCGAAGGCTAGCTTGATACATATACTAGTTGAGATGGTAATTTTTCTCTTAAGATGAGAAATTGATATTTTTAAAAAGCCCATCTTGAAGTGGATACTAACTAGGTTCCAAAGTTATTAGAAACGCTTTCGCGACCCCAGAAAACTATTACATCGACAAATATTTAAGTAAGTTTTTACATTTTATTAATCATACCTCCAAGCCCCTCATCCTGTGAAGAGGGTGATGAATTTAGATATTACGCCATTGAGTAAATCAGTACTCATCTCAACGACCCAGAAAACAATGGATACCACTCTGCAATCAGTCGTTTTACACTACTTTAACACGTAACTCCTCCCAACTTCAATCTCTAGAGGTATCTGACTTCCAATAAATACACTGCAAATAAATACACTGCATAATGTATTTGTTGTGATGATATTATTTTCTTAATTTGTATTTAACATTCTCATATATATAATACCGACCTACTGTGAACATCTACATATTTCAGATGTTATATTTTAAACAAAATAATCACTAGGTTCTCTAATGATTATATGTTATATATACAACTGATGTATTTTAATGTAACTATTTTATATAATTTTTCATGCATTGCGGAAAATAGAATTTCATAAAAAAAGCGTTGACCCAGATGATAATCGAACTTACAAACTAACGATTTGAAATCCAACGACGTACCACTGAGCTATCACAAACGCTCTTCGGAAAAGACTTAAAGCGATATATAGCTGTATTTAACACAATTATGACATTCATATCCACTACAAACGCTGTTGTTGTTCTACTTTGTTTTTTTAGTACTCAGGCGAGAATTATGTTTTATGTCTTAACTTTCATCATTCTTTTACACATGGAAAGATTCGTTTACGTATCTAAGTGTTCCATTAAGTATGGGGAGCAAAATGACAATCAAGCAAGTGCTGACATTAATACAAAGTTTCGAAATATTGTATCATTAAGTATTTCAAACAATGTTGCTTATTTATACACTTGGTAACAAGTCTTATTATATTTAAAAGAAGAAAAACACATCTGCAAACTTTTTTCCGATTGCAAATGTTGGCTTCGACGTTCTGCCCTGGTTTACTCTTTTCCGAAGATACCCGAAGTTAGACTTAGAAAATTTATGCCTCGAAACAGCAATAAAGAATGCGCTCAACCGTTTTGAGACAAGGTGTACATATTTTGGAATAAATATATGAATAACTCACTGCTCTTAGTAAAATCCGTTTCAAAAAGTTAATACATATATTTCGCCAGCATTCACGCATGTACCAAAAATTATTACAATTGTTCTAGCTGCGTAAAAGGAGTGAAAGTAACCGTCAAACGATCTTATACAATATACACACACCCATATCTATCTATCTATCTATCTATCTGTCTATCTATCTATCTATCTATCTATCTATCTATCTATCTATCTATATATATATATATATATATATATATATATATATATATATCCGGCTATAGTTTTTGCAACCGGCATAAGCTGTAGAGATGCTGCACCCACTAGATCTTGCACTGTGTATGCACATGTTATTGTAAATAAGTGTTTATTGAATTTTGGTTAAAACGGTTCTCGACTTTTCTTCACAGAGTTTGTGTAAAACGCCTTAAATCCATTTCGAAATCAATGAGGATCCTTTTAAGTTTTCCGATAATCGCAGGTCCACTTTATAAATGTGTTCATTCATGACTCAAACTTGCTTCTTTCTGTATAATAGCGTTTATACTGAATGGGTGTCGCATCCCTTCGTCAAACAGTTGATTCACGGCTACCAACTATTGCGCTAGTCTTTCATTTGCTTTGTGAGCTGCACTTACGTATAACTATCTGTGATTATAGAAGGACATACTGATGTTTAAAGGGTTGTCTTACGTGATTCGAAGGGTTCATCTTATTAAGAAATATACTGTTTGCTTTGGAAATATACCACACTTTTTCCTGGTTTCACTTTCCCGGCCTATTGATAAATATGGGAGCTATTGTGATTGTCCTGCACATCCGTCCGTCTAACGGTCTGTCTATCTGTCTGTCACTCCATTAAATCTTTTGAAGTCGGATCAACAAACGGACTTTACATTTAACTGCAGGTTTTGTTGTAAACTACACATCGGGTATTTTCCAACCGGAAATGTGATCAGAAGTGGCGTAACAATCAAAGTGAAGTCAGAAATAGACACTGCCATAACTTTTCACTGGTAAGTCGGATCAACAAACTGACATTAACATTAAATTCATTTCCCTGAGTAGACAAAATACCGGATGTTTTCGGACCGGTAGTGCCCTAAAAGTAACTTCATGTTTATAACCGGAAGTCGGTTCAAGAAACGAAGTTCTCTATTAAGCTTAGGTTCTATAATACACTAGATATTCCAGCAGTTTCAAGAAGGAATCATTTCAATAACGTTTGACTCGTACTTTGGATCAGCAAAAGAAATTTACCATTAAATTCAGGTCCCCCAGTACACTAGATATCAGATATTTTCTAACCGGTAGTCTGTCCACAAGTGACCTGAGAGTCACTCCTTTTTTTTTTTTAGAAACGTAAGTCCGATTAACAGATTGACTTCACCATTAACTTCAGGTCTACATGCGGGGCATGCGGGCCATAAGGACTACATGCGGGGCATCTTTCAACCGGAAGTGAGATAAAAGTCAGGTCATTTGGAAAAATAATATTCGCCTAAATTTTATGCTTAGCCACAAAATTTGACTAGTTTGTTTCTATTTCTTTATTTTTCTAACCGTGTTGAAAGTAGATTAAAATAAATGGCTAGGTTTTTCTTTTAGGTACAGTAGAACCCCGTGTATCCGGATTAGCTTGGACCAAATGCAGTCGGGATAATCAAAACTCCGGATAATACTGGTAATATTAGTAATAAGCAAAACAGAACCTTAAAGTAAGAGGTCTACTTTTATTACGATAACTTTTCACGTCACTTCTTAACAAAGAATTGATTAACTATCTTCTCTTCCAAACATATGTAGTATTTGAATGCAGCATGGTTACGCAAACACTTTAATAATACTACTGGAGTGGTATCTGACTGATGCTCCAAGTACGCCAAAAATTATTGTCTACGTGAACATTAATTTTTTTAAAAATAATATTTTCAAATCTGATCCGAATTCTCTGGATAAATGTGGCTGTACTGTTACTATTTCATTATCATTTGCTTACTTTCACATCAATCATTGTTATAACTCTAATATGAGAATTTTGACATACTATATTGCTGTTTACAGTGACGCAAGTTTGTAATTCAAGCCAAGGTTGTATTGCATGGCTTCGAAGAAAATAAGAATTCAATTGTTAATTCAGATTGAGGATGCACCGAGAAGAAAGTGTGTAAATTCTGAGAGCTTCAATCTACAAAACAGGAATTACGGACAGTGGAGTACCCTAAGAATGTTTCATGGCTAATGGTGAAAGTCGGTATAAAACACTTAAAAGAGTGGATCACAAACTAGACAAGCCAGCGGCTTGACGGGCCGAACTTATAAGATACTCAGATGCCCTAAACCTTCGAAGTTTACAAAGTTTTTATTTTATTATTTACTTAACACACGTCTGATAATGCTTCTGCATTTAGTTCTTCAATTCTAGGCTTTTCCTTAAATAATATTTTCGGGACAAAAAAAAACATTTGTTGTAGTGGACAGGTGATTTTTATTTCATACAGAGGAAAATAACCAATCCTTTTGTGCGATCTATTATACTTCAAAAGTTGCACAGAAATAGCTCTAACCTCAGTATTCATGTGAAGGTGCAAAACATGTGCAACGCTATGCTACAAAATAAGTTGAGGAACGTAAAATGTAAAAGAATAGAATTTCAATTACTTTAGCCCTATTAGCGGGGTGCCAAATAAATTTCTTAAAATATCAAAATCAATGAAAGGAAAGAGTTCAAAGTATAGCGGTTAAGCAGTTAAGTTGGTTGGTTAGTGCACCTATAATAATAATCATTATGTAAGTGAATCAGCAAGAAAAAGTAGGAGTAATGTGGTGAGTATCGTTAGGAATGATAAAAAACCATAGGTTGATATATTAATAACTGCATACAAACTGCAATTGAAATTCGTATTGAAAGGGTGGTGCAGAAAATATAATCGTTATTTTTCATATATACTTCGCAGGAAACAAATTTAATAGCTAAACTTCGAAATTTTAGCAAAACAAAATGAATTTGTTGCCAACTATAGAGCGTTCTATCTGTGTGTGTCAATGAAATCTTAATTTGAGACACAGATTAAATGTCTCAGTGTTAATATTTCTTCTCCTGATCTTTGTCTGAAATTTCTGCTACTTTTTTTAGTTACTTACGTAATTTTATTCCCTTACTGAAGGGTTCTGCACTATCTGTAGATATCAAACAAACCTATTTAGCATATGCGTTCCCTTACGCATTAACTAAACAAGAGCGACAACAAGAGGGACTCCTTTAGGTGGATTTCCATCTAAGAAAATGTGAGAAACTTCAGCTGAGAAAGTAGATATAATCTCAGGCCTCTTTACGATACGACTGTATAGACATGAGACGATTTTAATGCATAGTCCTTGGGAAATTTAAATTCATTTGAGATAAATATTAACCCAAAATATATTGAAAATCGAGTTAAAAGCAAATGGAATTATTTATTGGTAAGTAGTAACAAACAGATAATTGTTTCTATGAATGAAAATAAGATCTTAGCCTCATCAGGAAATGAATCATGACCACCAGCCTACACGTCTACACTGGGAGGACAACTGGAAGATAAATTCTTCGCTAATAGCGTAATCCCCTCAGGTACTTAACAACAGCTTCAAAAATATTTATTGTATGTGTCGCCTTTGTGAGATCTTTTGGTATTTTGTTGTTTTTAAGAAAATTAATAAGGTTTTCTGCTGTTGTTATAATTTTAAATAAACACTATTAATTTCACAAAAGAGCTTCGTCTTTCTATAACCTTCCGGGTAAAAATCCTTATTGAGATTGCTTTTCGGTGGCAATTTTTGAAACTGTGAAATGTTGTAGATATAGTGATCCTGAGAAAAAGTCTCAATGATAACAGCAATCCATCACTGACCGTTTGACCACAACAGAGCCACTTTTTCGAACACAGCACATGGTAATGACATTCTGGATTTCGGTGGGATTACGTGGACCGTGATATGTTATAGATAGTGTAATGTTGAATAAATGATGTTATGGTACAACCACAATAACCGTTTGGCCACTATAAGGCTACTTTTTGAAAGCAGAAAAAGATAATGATATTCTGGATTTAGTTGAAAATGATTGAAATCGTGATACTATGTAGACATTGTGATCTAAGTAAAGTTTTAATGGGAGCAACCAGCTATTCCGAACTGTTTGGTCAGTACAGGGCCACCGTTCTGAAAACAGTAAAAGGAAATGGTATTCTGAATTTCGGTGGAAATCATTGAGCATGTATTGTGATCTTGAGAGAAAGTCCCACTGCAAGGCCACTGTTTTGAAAACACCACAAAATAATATTGGATTTCGGAGAAGTCGTGATCCTGAGGAAAAATATTACTTTGTGGGTACCAGGCAACAGTAGGTAAGTTTATAAACCATTTTTTCGCATTCGAGAGGTTTATCCCGGGCAGGTCATCCTGTCTGCTGCTTTATAGGACTTTCCTTTGTCTATCAAGATATACATCGGCATGTTATCAATGCTTACATTGTGTTAGCCGTTACTTTCTTCATGAATATTCCGGATTTTTGGATAAGATGACAGGATGTAGACTTTTTCAGATTTTCATATAATTCCAACAAAATCCAAGAACATTGTTACTTTCTGCTGTTTTTACAACGTGACCATGTATTGGCCAAACGGACATAAATGTGTGATTATGCCCATTAGGACTTTTTCTGTGGATCACAATAGCTAAAGCATATTAGGTTTCAATCTTTTTCACCGTATATTTTCAGCTCTTGAGAAATTTGTACTTATAGTAGCCTAACGGGCAATACTGAGTGGTTTTACCGATTGAGACTTTTTCTTAGATCACAGTATCAACAATATATCACTATTTCAAACAATTTCACTGAAACCAAGATTACCGTTATCTTCTTCTCTTTTCAAAGAGTGGCCAAACGGTCAATGGTGGGTGGTTTTGTCAATTGAGACTTTTTCTCTGGATCACAATATTTACAACTTATCACGGTTTCAGTCATTTTAACCGAAATTCAGAATATAATTTTCTCGGACTGTTTTTTTAAAGTCTCTGTAGCGGCAAAACAGTTAGTGATTGGTGGTTGGGTCGATTAAGATTTCTTCTCTTTATCACTATATTTATAATGTGTCACGGTTGCAAGTAATTCCACCGAAATCCAGAAAAGTGTTACCCTAGTTACTGAGTTGGTTGACCCACCGTTGAGACTTAAGTGGGATTTACTCAATACGGTGACTGATGGTCCACGCGGAAAGACGTTGGACTACCAACTACTCACCAACCTTCACGCAACGTTACTGGAATTGGCTGTTTCTTCTCAACCAAGATATACGTTATTACATCGTTGGCTAAATGTCGGGGAACAGCTCTACGAATAGCACCTTTCCCACCACACGGCCACTTTGTTTTTCCTTTGGCTAATGGTCGCTACCTACATCAGATATGACGCTGGTAAAGTGCGTAAATACTATGCGCAGTTCTTTACACCGTCTTGTTGTGTTCCAATTACGAAAACAAAAGAGGAGTTCGTGTTGTGTGTATTGAATCATTTTCCTAAATAGTGTTATAGTGAGTTTTTTTAAAAAAAGATTTACAACGCACAACAACTTTCAAATATCCAACACTTCTAAAGTAAGTGATTGTGGTCTACGTTCCCTTTTCGCTGGCCTAGTGGTAGCATGTGTGCCTTTGGTGTAATGTTTCCCAAATTGTTTTCCGGGTGGGAGATCCTTTGGAATTGTAACTATCCTAGATAATTTTGTGTTCCAGCCCTTGTCCTTTTAAGCAACTCAAAAATGGAGCAAAACAAGTAAAATGAAGTAAAAACCTAGCAATAAGCAGTTAAAAGAAGTCTTAAGCATGGCTTCTCGCCACCCTAGTAGCAAAATCGGGTGGCAAAACGCTGGAAAATGGTGTCGATGTGACATACAGACGGTGGTCCAACGTTAGGTTTGGCCGCTTTGGCATCCATTTAGCACCAAACCACAAATATCCCAGAAATTTTCCGACCAAACGAATATTGGACGAATATTATTCAACAAATTTCCGACCATATTCCAACCTTGGCCCAACCAAACGCCAACGATATTGAAAATATTGGACCTTCGTTCACCTATCCAAATCTTATTAGTCTCGCTACTTGAGCCCATCCAAACCCCGACGTTGAATGGTGGTGCACCATGTAAATGCTGATGTTTACCTAATCAAGACAGAGTCTTTAAATATTTGGTTATTTTTTGTTGTACTTCGACTGGACAGAAAAAGAAAAAAAGTGGAAACAGCACTGTACGAAACGCCAATCCTAGTTGCCCGGTTTGCTAGCAGGTATACTTCCAACGTTTTTACTACTTATTACTAGTTTTTTACTTAAATTTACTTGTTTCTCCACTAACCTAGAACCCAGAAATATCAAGGATAGTTAAAATTACAAAGGGTCTCCCACCGGGAATCGAGACCGGGGCTCCTTACACCAAAGACACCCATGCCAGCCACTAGAACACCAGGTAACTCAGCCACAATCAAACACTTTAAAATGTTAGATATTTGACCGTTTCTGTGTTTTGTAAATTTTCTTTTTAAAAGAAGCTTACTATACACTATGTGTAGGAAAATGATTCAACACAAACATCAATAACTTCTCCTTTGTTTTCGTAATGCGAACACAACATGACGCCGGTGAAGAACTGCGTATGACTAGTGACGCATTGTACCAGTATCAAATATGATGGAGTTAGCGACCTTCAGCCAACGATAAAACAAAGCAGCCGTGTGGTGGGAAAAGCGCATTTTGTACAGCGGTCCCCAACATTTAGCCAACGCTAAAGTACCGTATTTCCTGGTTGAAATAAATGAATTCTAGTATCACTGAGGTCGAGAGAATAGATGGTTGACCAACCACACATTAAACTATTGTCGAGCCAACGTATAGGAAGAACCGTTTTGGCCAAATCCCACTCAATACAAAACGGTGGCCAACCAACTTTGCTACTAGGGTAACCGAGCAACTTTAATTTTTGTCTCGTACACTACTGGTTTCACTTTTTCTTTTCCTACACGGTAGTACAACTAAAAATTGGTGAATATTTAAAGACAGCAGCTCTGAAAGAAACATAATATCATATAAAAAGTAAAATGTGTCAAATCGAATGCTTACCACCCTATCCCTACCTGTGGCGAGGACACGTTTGCGCACGTCAGGAAATTTTGATAGATTTGGTCAGGTAAAATCAGCATTTTGCTGGTGTACCAGCATTCAACATCGAGGCTTGGCTCGGCTAACCTTGGTATTTTGTTGCTTGCCCAGCATTGATAATGTCGTTGGGAGATGGTTGGGGAATCGTTGGGTAAACAAAAGAACAACCTTTGGTTGGGTAATGGTTTGACTGGGAAGTGGTTGTCAGAGTGGCCAATCCTGACATTGGGCTACCGTTTGTAAGTAACATCACCACGATTTTCCCAACATTGTGTCAACCGACTTTGCCATTTTGATACCTTCTGCTGATTTCACAAAAAGTAAAACTGTAGTGGCAAAAGATTCAGTGATTGGTGCTTGTGCCGAATGAGCCTTGTTTTCAGGATTACAATATGTGCAGCAAATCACGGTTTCAAGCAATTTCACCCAAATCCAATTTCCAAAGCGATTGTGTGGGGTCTTTTGCGAATAAGAAACTTGGTTAGTACCACATGTTGAACCACACTCAAAGGATGAGAACTCGATCAATTTTGAAGATTACTAGTATAGACACGTTAAAAAATCGGAATCTTATCTTGTAATATTACCAATTACAAGTGTGTCATCTTCAGCATTACTATTTTCGATTGAAATTCACCATTGTTTGGAAAACTCTTTCTTACTGAAAAGAAAAAACTTTCTGCACTTCTGATTAAGTGTATAGTTTAATGAAAATGAACAAATTTGGAAGAAGGTAGGGATTAAAATATACATCAGAAACCAGAAAGCATTTTTCTTCATTTTACTTGACCTATTCAAAACACATTGAGTAGTAATTCTATTGTCTGAAATTACTGATAACTGATAACTTGGAACGACTTCAGCAAAAGAAAATGGACGTCAGATATGGAACATGGAATATTAGGAGTCTTTATAGGGCAGGCGAGTTAAAATCCGTAACGAGAGAGTTAGAGAAATACAGGATGGACCTAGTAGGAGGTCGGGAAGTTTGGTGGAAAGGAAATGGATCTGTGAATTCCGGAAATTTTAGTTTCTTTTACGGAGAAGGAAATAAAAATCACCAGTTAGGAACAGGGGTTTTTGTTCATAAACGCATATTACCAGCAATTAAACAGATTGAATTTGTTACTGACAGACTTTCCTTTATTATTCTTAAGGGACGGTGGTGTGATGTTATTGTTTTAGATGTACATGCCCCAACTGAAGCTAAGGATGACGATAAAAAAGACAGTTTTTACGAAGAAGTGGAACGGATATTTGACCAACTCCCGCGATACCATATGAAAATTCTATTAGGGGATTTCAATGCGAAGGTAGGACGAGAGGATATTATCAAACCAATTATAGGGTACGAAAGTCTGCATGAGGAAAGCAATAACAAAAGTGTTTAGACTCGTGAACTTTGCAACACCCGAAAACCTAATCGTGAAGAGTACATAATTCCCACATCGCGATATTCATAAATACGCTTGGACATCACCAGACGGGTAAACACATAATCAAATTGATCACGTTTTAGAAGATAGAAGAGGCAATCTAGCATAATACATGTCCGGTCGTTTAGAGGGGCTGATTGTGACACTGACCACTACCTGGTAGCAGCGATAAGACGAGAGAGGTTATCGTTGAAGAAAGAATATATTCATTGTCCGAAAACGGAGAGATTCAATTTAAAAATTCAATTTAACGATAAGTGGAATACTTTGAGTTTTGTTTGCAATAGGGCACACTATTCGCATCTCGTCTCGGTAAGGAAAGGATAATTGATATTTATAGCGAGCCTCAAGTGTGCTGATCACATTACTGTAATTCTGTCCATCAAGTCTGATCTGCACCGTCGAAATTTTGAGCCCATGCAGAAGTGCAACCGGGGTTGTGATGTCAACCGGCTCCGCTTAACAACTTTTGGCTTGAGCTCGAATGCTTGCTTCTTCGGGATTAAAACCCAGAACTTCGCGAGTGATGTCCTTGCATTCTGAAGACTCCTCGACCACCGAGATCTGCAGTCAACTAGTTTTTAGTATTCAGATCATTCATAGTTATGCAATAGCTGTATAATTATACAAATCATAAGAATTTATATGGAACGAGATTGAATGTTAGATTCATGAATGAATTTTGATGATCTTTAATTAACTTTCATTATTATTATTATTATTATTATTATTACTAATATTATTATCATTATTATTAGTAGTAGTTGTTGTTGCTGTAGTACGTATTCTTTCTTTCGGCAGGTCCTTGGACTAATGTTTTTTTTTAAATTTTAAATTGGGGCTTGGAAATGTTTGTTTCATTTCTCCCGATCTTGAGCTCCCTCTTTTAACTCCCAATATTTTCTTATATCTTTCAAATCATTGATCGGCTCTGTTCTTCTTCCTATTGCTCGCTTCTCTTCCATCTTACCTTCTATGGCGGGGTGAAACAGACAATTTATTCGCAGACAATGTGTCCAATCCAATTTGCCTTTCTACGAAGGATGGTGGTCAGAAGTGTCCTACTCTCTTATCCGTTTTAAAACATATACGTTTATTGTTCTCTAGTAGTTATGTTTGCAAAATGTAAATAAAGATGCCGCTCTAACTGTACATTATGTATTTTTAATGTCTTTAGTATGTTTAACAAGTTAGAGAAATCGTCTGAAGTTCATTTTCTCATGTGAAACTGTCATGATTTCTAAACGTTTTTTTCCTGCAAAATGTGAATCACATTTTGTGACCATTGAGGGTTATTGTGTCAACGTAAGTGCATGGTCCACGCAGTATGATGTTTCCCAATGGTGCCCAGGACACATGCAATATTTCCCCAACCAGGACCCCACCTGGTTTCCTACTTATGTAATGCTCCCTATTGCCCTATGTAAAGAAGGGAACCGGTCAAAACCCCCACAGCAAAAACCCCCACACTCAAGAAATGTCAAAACGCCCACACAAACGGTCATAACCCCCACACAAATGGACAAATCTCCCAAACGCACGAACGGTCAAAATCCCCACAGCCAAAACCCCCACACTCAAGAAATGTCAAAACGCCCACACGATCGGTCATAACCCCCACACAAATGGACAAATCTCCCACATGCAGAAATAGTCACAACTGCCACACAAATTGACAAAACCCCCATTCTCATGTATTGCCCTTGTACTTTTTAATAACATTTTTTATTCCACTTAAACTGATGTTGCCAATATTCTTCTTGGGCGTCATAAAGAGCCGCAACAAAGACGTGAAATGACGATCATTTCAGAGTGTGGGGGATTTGTCCGATTTTGTGGGAGTTTTGTCCATTTATGTGGGGATTATGACCATTGCTATGTGTGGCTGTTTTGTCCATTTGTGTGGGGGTTATGACCGATTGTGTGGGTGTTTTGACATTTCTTGAGTGTGGGGGTTTTGGCTGTAAGGGTTTTGACCGTTCGTGCGTTTGGGAGATTTGTCCATTTGTGTGGGGGTTATGACCGATCGTGTGGGCGTTTTGACAATTCTTGAGTGTGGGGGTTTTGGCTGTGGGGGTTTTGACCGTTCGTGCGTTTGGGAGATTTGTCCATTTGTGTGGGGGTTACGACCGTTTGTGTGGGTGTTTTGACATTTCTTGAGTGTGGGGGTTTTGGCTGTGGGGGTTTTGACCTAGACCCGTAAAGAAACGTTCCTGCTTATGTAATGGTCCCTATAGCCCAATGTAATAAATTGTTCTTTCTTATGTAATGATTACTATAGCCCCTGTAATGAATGGTCCCTATATTCCTTGTAAAGAACGGCCTCCAATGAATTTCTTATAGCCGCTGTAAAGAATGGACTCCAAAGAATTTTCTATAGCCATACATTGCTTAGGACTGTTCCAATGGTTCCCTTGCATACGTAATGGTTCCTATACCTCCTGTATTGCTCAGGGCTCCATCCGTTGGTTCCCTTGAACATATAATAGTAATGGGTCCATGAACCTTTGATTGTGAAAAGAGGGTCTCTTTTAAGGTATTGACATTGGAGCTGGAGTGCAGGAGAAACATAATCCATGATATGGAAGGAAGGAAGGAATGGGGTTCGAGTATTTATTTATTCATTTATTTTATTCTTTTTTATTTTTAAAAAGTTTCGTTTACTGTGTAAACTCCGAACAATCTATAATTGCGATCCAATTTGGTTTTTATTCTTTGCTCATTAAAAAGCTCATTAGAAGAAAGTTATCATGAACGTACTAAATGGCGTGATTATGTGATGAAGTTGTTGGTAATAATCTGAAAGATATCGTGTAGGGAGTACGTATACTGATAAATATTCAGAGTGTGGTCTTCATATGTACTTCTTGGCCGTAGTCTGGATACTAACACAGGTTTTCGCGCGCTTTCCTAACCTGGAAAAACGGACGTGAAAGCCGTTGATGTAGGGTATTGACCTTATTACTATGTGACATCAGAGAAAGTTGCTGACGCATTAACTTTGGCGCCACGGCGAGTAGATATCAGATAATACCGACAGTATGATAGTAAATAACTTTGGCACCATACTTCGTATTAGAGGATACTGACGAAGAATAAAATTATATTTAACATTCAATAATATGAACAATGCAGTTGTAAATAACTTTGGTATAATGATGAATATGCATTAGAAAATAAACAAAATAACGTCACAGAATAGAAAAAGAAATTTGGTATTACGAACGGTAAACATTAGAGAATAATGATCTGGAATATTAAAGATATGTTTATATTGTAAAGAAATTATTTGTACTTGAACAACATGAATTTTGGACATAGATTTCCTGTTTTGAAACTATTTATTTCCAAATGATTGACATCTGAATGGTGAGGTGAATAACACTATTGATGAAATATTATTCTTGCAAATGTGAATGACCAGAACATCACGCTACGATGTTGTTTTAAGAGATCAGGTGACTTATTATTTCTTAATTGTCTCTTTCACATGGAAACTCGTTGTTAAATTCGAGTTCGAAGATGTTAAAAGCTCGTTGTTAAATTATGATAGCATAATTTCTTTTAATGTATATTTACGAAATTTGGGAAAGTGAAGGTTGGTTGTTTTGGAAAATATTTGAAATGTAGTAATAGTGAACAGTTTGAAAAATTCGATTTAAAGTATCACGTGGTATGACGTTGTTGATAAAATTTTCTTTATATATGGGGTTTGAAAGGAAGATGAGCATAGAATTGCCATCGACTCATTTAACACTCAAGTACAACAAGAAATTGAGATTTTTAACGACCTAAAGTGGGTTTCTTGATTTGAGAGTATTGAAACTCCAAAGAAGAAGTTTAAGTCTTAATGGGATTCTCCTCAATCACCGAATATTACTATAGAAGAGGAAATCATCGATCTAAGGGATGAACCAGTTTTAATTCCCACATCTCCAGTGGGATCACCATCATTATTGCCAGCACCAGTCTCTGCACATAATTTACCATCTCCTGGCAGAGTTTCATCAAATGGATTTTTAGTATCTCCACATAATGGATCAACCCTTGACGTTATCTCATCTAATGGATCTTTAGTAGCAGCCTGTTCACATAATGGAGCATCCCCTGACGAAGTGTCATCAAATGCACCTTTACTAGCAGCCTCTTTACATAATGGAGCATCGTAAGGTCCAAGAGCATTAGCAACACCAGCAGTAAAACTTTCATCAATGAAACGGACTTTAGTAGAAGAAACTGCAGCATCTCGAGGCCTATACAGTGAGCGGAAGAAGTAGCAAGACCACCATTATCTCCAGATTTATTCAGTGAGGGGAAGAAGAAGAAATTCTTCACTTATATGATGAACTCGAAGGATGCAACAAAATATCACCAGAAACAATTATTTCTCCACTGGATTTTTCAACTGCACCTTCACCTACAGCAAGGGTTTCTCCATTGCATTTGCGTGTGCAATCTAAATGGTGCAAGTGTAGCAGTGAGTTTATAGAAGAAAAGTGTATTAAGAAAAGCATTGTTAAATGAAAACCGAAGGATGTTTTACTCTGTCTCGCATGGAACCTAAACCATTTCAAACAAATTAAACATAGGTGCTTTTTTGTAAATAAGTAGACTTTGGAGACAAAAGCCTGGTGTATTAAGTCTATGAAAAATGTAAGAGAAAATGTGTTTAATGCATATGTTAAATTGCATTTTAATAGTAAAACGAATGAACACTTGTTTGATAGAGAGTAGGAAGAATAATTAAGGAATCCTGAATAGGTCGTGGATTTAGTTGATATCCTATTAGCAAAGGATAAAACATATTGATGTGCAATTTTTCGATTTCATGTCTAGCTTATCGTTTGTTTGTGTACTTGTATTACTGTTTGTTATATACAAATAAATATATAAAAAAATTGTTTTTCATTTTTATTTAACAATAAAATCTTTTCCTGAATAAAATAGTAACACTGTTATTTTACAATTTTAATTGTTTCGCTTCTTATGGTAGCTCATAAGTACACATACAGTGTGTTTATTTTATTTGTTCGTTTGATCTCTTTTTTATCCTATTTTCTTATAGAATGTCGTTGTTAAAATAGATTACGAGAATATTATAATTGTTGTACAAACTCTGCTTTTGTACTCTATCATTTGGAAATTCGTTTTTACTATTACTACTACTTTGTATTATTTAAAAGTTTGATGAGTCTTGAAAATTTTTAATTATTATTTGACTAATCACATTACAACCAGCTGACAGCAAAGTTCCTCCAGAACTAAATGAGTAAATGAAATTAGGGAAAAATGATTCCTTACACAACATTCAATTGACAAGATCTTTCAGAACTGAATGAATAAAATTAAGAAATAATTGAATGATTTGTTAAAAAATATTGTATTAATGACACTACTTACAGTTTTGTTGCACGAAATCATTCTTCATACAACTTTTTCAAGTTTGATACCGTAAATTATATTCTTATATAAGAATTTTTTTTAAAAATAAAACCATATAAGGAAAGAATAATATTTAAACAAGAAATATATATAGTAATAAAAACTTTATTTACAAATTTCAACAGCATATTGTTTAGTACATTCAATATTTATAATATTACATGTACAATTACATACTGGCCAGTTTAATGCCAAAAGTCTTTTACTTCGTTTTTTCGTTAACTTGCATACATTGGTTTACAAAATAGTTTTTATTTTCTATTATTATTTACAACTTTTAAAATGCATATTATATTGTAAATCCTTTTGTAAGAATAACTCAGTAATTAACTGAATATTTTCTCTGCTTAACAATATGTTATATAATTCGTTTGTAAATGTCAAATCATCAATTTCAATATCACAAGGCACTCTTCAAAACTCTTCATATAAGTCATCAAAAGTTTGGACATTAGACAAAACACACCACGCGTCATAGCATAGCATATAATAGTCTAAAGTAATGCATTCATGTTAATCTAAATTACTGCTATATGCAAAGCAACCATAACACAAAAGTTTACGCCCTGGTTTCCATCCTGCAATGCATAGTTCATCTATATAAATATATTGTTCATCTATAGAAAAAGAACTGCACTCATAATCGCAATTGTTATATGTATTTAGTGGATCACGCTGAAGATCACACTGCAGAATGTTGAAACAAATTTTTATTCTGTTGAAGATACGTTTCTCTTAAATCACAAATATGATAATCATTAAATGTAATTTCTTGATATGTAGACCCTATAGTTAAATTTGTTTACAAGGTATAGTGTGATGTTTAAGTCAATCTATTTTATATGCGTTTTCAGATATTGTTTTAATATTTGATCACGCGTTGATTTTCTAATTAGGGAATTCCACACATAGGTATTTATTTCTTCTTCACTTTCAGTTACAGATTTATGCGCAGTTTCCTTCTCACTACGAATGGAACATCCTACAGAAAGTAGTGGTTCAGAAAGTTTATAATATTATAAAAATTGTTTTACAGAAATTTCACTTACTTCGTTAGAACTACATTCACACTTTAGTTCATTAAATATTAAAATGTCATTAGAAATTGTAGTTTGGACTTCTACCTCCTCTTCAGATGGTATTTCAAATGGATATCAGAAATTTCGTCTTTTGATATTCACAACATCTTCCACCAGTTCTTGTGTTGGATATATTATTTTACATATCTCATCTTCTCCAAGAATATCATGATGATTTGGATGAACAAGAATTTCTTTTCTTTTTTAAGATGAAAACCTTTTTCACGTGGTGAAATATACTTGGAGTCTGCAAATTTACTTTCGTATAAGGTAACATTAGTTTTTATTTCATCTTTCCCTTGCTTATTATGAGATGATGATGATGATGATGATGATGTTTACCTTTCGCATTCGATAGAACACCTGGCTTTTGATTGTACAACTTAACAGTGCTCACTTAATAGCACTACCACAACCACACCCACATCTTGAAATGAAATGAAATCTTGAAGTTTTACGTCCCACTCTTATGCCGGTTAGGCTAAAGGAGACGGTGATGATGAGAAATGAGTGAAATGGTGGAATAAAGAAAGTGGGAGGAAACGGGAGAACCCCGAGAAAACCCACGAGTACGGTGTTTGTCCACCACAAACTCCACATGGCGCGAGCTGGGATCGAACCAGAGACCCCAAGCACCGGAGGTCTAGCACTGACCCACCGCGTCCCCACCCACATCTTGATTTGTAGTCAGAAAACGTGCGCAGAAGATTGCGCGTTAAGTTATTTAAATCAGCACGGACGTAACTTGTTTTTCATTGATTAGAATAACTTAAGAAACATATTAACCTTATGAGGATTTTATGTAGGGAAATAGGCATTTGTCCTGTATTGACGTAATAAACTACTACTTACAGATCATAAATATTGTCTTAGAGGCAAAACAGTAAGAATACACAAACGTAGGAAAACATTTCAGTACTTTACTCAGATATATACATGTAAGTAGACTGGTAGTTGTTTTATACAGTGAAGCTTTTACTTATTTGCAGACATTGTAATGTTTTAATATACACGTAATCCACTCGTGAGCTGCACAGAGCACTAAAGACTAGATATAAAATACACATAATAAAAAAATTGGAGAATTTAAACTACAAAGAAAATTAGAGAACTAATTAAAGGTTTTGAAAATTGAGATAGCCTTTTCCACATCTATGTGAATTCCTTGCTGAAGCATGAAGCAGGAGGTATTAGGTTTTTCTCGCATTATGTCAAACTAAAAGAGACGAAAAAATAATAATACATTGAAGAGTATCTTAATCAGAGAGGCATATAGCTAAATGAAAAGCATGACCATAGCCAAGCTATTCCTCAATACGCTCTAAGGCACATGGAAACAAAAGACTCCACTTACATTAGGACCCTACTTGGTTGAACTAAACTACGAAGTAAAAGACGGGTGGGAAATAGACAATTTTATAGGATTGGGGACGAAAAATTGTAGCCACTGGATGAGAGATATTGGGACGGATAAAGTGGAGTATGTATACAAAATCAGGGGTATTACTCTGGACAATAGAACACGAAAATAAATATATTGTGAACATTTTTATGACTTACTCCGCGGAAAAATTGAAAAAAAAGGAGTTAAACATCCGATGGAAGACAGTACGTAAGACTGAGTTTACCATTGTTTCACGACCTGAGACAAATACACAATGAATTTAATAACAAAAGACAATCAGTTGTAACAACTACATGATATCATTAGGTAAGAAAATTCAATATAGATGATGAGGTCGTAGCTAAAGCAATAGTTGCACCTAGCATCATCACGCTTTCTTTAAGTTTCTAAGATAATGATTAACATTTTAATTTCAAATAGTCGATACAAAATTCTGAGAATATATATATTATGTGAACTGTTCAAACGCATATTACGTGAGCCCTTTACATTAAAGGCTAAACAAAGAAAATATTGAAACCAGAGGTCTTCTTCTTGTGTGACCTCAATTGAAATGAAAAATGTGAGAATCAAACTCAAAGACATTCTTCAGAACAATAGAAAACATGTTTATTAGTAATTTTAGAGCACACAATATAAATTCGCACAAGGTGGAAAAAGTAATGTGTACTACTACTAGGAATCAGGAATCAGTAATTACATTAATCTTAATATTTTTTGACAACAGAGTACCATCCCACCGAACAAAGATGTATACTAGTATTAGTACATCTCAAAGAGCAATATTCTTGGAATGGCATTGAATAAACAATGTTATAAACAAATATATATAAACAAGGCATAACAAACGACCACTGACGCAGATGTAAAATCTAAGAGCAGTACGACTGCACTATTGATAATGTGAAAAAAAAATCAGCAATACATGGTACGAAAGTACCAAAATCTCATGCACTAGCAAAACAGTCTGAACTGAGAAAGCTAACTACAAATTAATTAAGGGTATCAAAATTCTGATGAGTAAACGAAACTGATATAAAGATTGTAAGATGGTCACTAAAATACTGAGAATAGTGTTAACAAGATAATAATAATCTCGTTCCCTGATTTTCATTACTTACATATTTGAAGACAATATTATTAATACAATATATTAACCACCTCCTTGATATATATATATATATATATATATATATATATATATATATATATATGTATATGTATATATATATATATATATATATATATATATATATATATATATATATATATATATACAAACAATTATTTATGGTGCACTAGTACATTGATTGTCACTCAATCATTGTCTTAGGGAGACTCTATCGCCTATATGTACAATATTTACACATCCTCCTCCTCTTTCTTATTAACGGGATGATTTACCTTCTCTAGGCACAAACAAAATTATATTTGACATTATGGGGAGAACATGGCTACCGAATTTTCTAAGGAACTAGGTATCTCTAATAGGAAAGAAAAATTTTGCAGCATTCTACCGAAGTTTATTAACGGGTTGAAATACTTAAATTGTATACTTGTCTACTAGTTTAGCAGAAATAAATTATTAATAAATAAATAAATAAATAAGTTTCTTTTTATACAAATTATATGTCCAACTTTGGAACTAATTATGGTAGAAAGATCAACTTTTTTTGTGTTATTCCTTGAGAAGACACGACGTTAATAGTTTTAATCACAACCATGTCTGATACGCCAATTAAGAATAGTATTTTAATATAAGTGTTCAAGTCACCCTGTCAAAGTTTGACGTGGGTAAATCACGCTCCACTCTAAGTTTGGCCGCGGAAAGGGCGGGGGTTGGTGAAATGGAGGGGGAAGGGTGGATGTCTGAATGAAACAGATTCTCGACAGGTTCCTGAGATTACCTGTCAGCTGCCAAATACTGTTAGCTTTATAGAGTTTGTCTCCCTCAATGGTTTCATACAAAGAGACTGGATGATGTGGTGTGAAGTATCCTCTTTTCCCCGTTACCTCTGGAAGTTCATCAAGATGCATTCTAGAGTGCGCGGAAACAACCGTATATATCAGAAAACTCTTTTATTTTGGGAATTTTTTCCCCTTCCGGACAAATATTATAGTATACAGTAGTGGCGAAAGGAACGGGGGCAGAAGGGTGCCCCAACAGGATTCCGACAATGTAAAGTCCTGGCCCCCATATACAGGTGTCCGTAAAAAAATGACCCCTGAGTTTTTTTATAGTGTCTTGGGAATATATTTCAAATTTGAGGTGTTTTCCTGGTAGCCGTCATTTTCCAATATGGCCGCCGCCCTACATAAATCTCTCTCTCTCTCTCTCTCTCTGTATATATATATATATATATATATATATATATAAAAAGAGAGAGATCGTGAACCAAGGCACTTACAAAGATTATTTTGGTGTCAAAGTATACTGAGGTTAATAAGAGTTGAGTTAGGTTTTTGCGAGGGACGCATTGTTAAGCATGTTTTCCAACGCACGAAGAGAAGTTCTGAATGGGAGCAGCTATGTGTATGTTTAGCCAATGGAGCCATTTGTATCTTCGTGGCTTTGCACTCTAACTCCAAATAATAATAATAATAATAATAATAATAATAATAATAATAATAATAATAATAATAATAATAATAATAATAAAATAATAATAAAATAATAATAATAATAAAATAATAATAATAATAATAATAATAATAATAATAATAATAATAATAATAATAATAATAATAATAATAAAATAATAATAATAATAATAATAAACCTTTTGCTTCCTGAAAATAATCAGATGGTAAAGTTATGGTCGATATATTTTTGGAATTCGAAAGCATTTTAGAATGCTTGTCTATCATCTGGCTATCAGAAATAATTGCCCCGCACTTTCTCTATATATCTGCAATTTTCTTATAGGGTAGAAACACCTCCTCGGAAGAGAGAAAGAAACAAAGGAAGAAAAAGTGGCCGAACTTGCTCTTGAACGTGAGGAGAGGATGTTTATATTCGCATTGACATCTGCTGTGAAAACGGTCTGTGTACATAGCAGAAAGAGATTTGAGAAGACCCTTCTCCTGGGACGAAAACAGAAGAAAAGGGTGGGCGCGGATGCCTTACCCTCGTCAAACTTCTTGACAGGTGGACTTTAATACTTATATTAAAATACTATTTTTTAATTGGAGTATCAGATATGGTTGTGATTAAAACTATTAGAGTCGTTTCTTCTCAAGGAATAAAACAAGAAAAAGTTGATCTTTCTACCATAATTGGTTCCAAAGTTAGACATATTATAATTTGTATAAAAAGAAACTAATTTATTTATTTTTTAATAATTTATTTCTGCTAAACTAGTACACAAATATACAATTTAAGTATTTCAACCCGTTAATAAACTTCGGTAGAATGCTGCAAAATTTTTCTTTCCTATTAGAGATACCTAGTTCCTTAGAAAATGAGAAAATTCGGTAGCCATGTTCTCCCCATAAGGTCCAATATAAACTTTTTTGTGCCGAGAAAAGGTAGATCATCTCGTTAAGAGCTTTCCAGTATTTTACAGTGTACACAATTTATTTTAGGCAGCTATAACCGCAAGAATCACCTGTAATCAGTTGGAGTAAAAATATTAATAAAAATAGTCACTTCTTCGAAAATGTACCCACCCCTCGTATTCAGAAGACGAAATGCTTATTATTATTATTAATCCACTGTACAGCATTGCCCACTAAACGTTTAAACAGTTATACGATGCAAAACCCTAGAAGCATTTAAACATGGCTCTATCAATCCCACACACCCACACACAAACACACACTTTATACTTTTAAGCGCTTTGAGTTTTACTTATAAATAATATTTTCAAGTAAAAACCTTTTAAAGTACTTTTTCAAGAATATCTTCATGAATTCTTTAATAAAATCGTCCTTATTATTCGCCTGTTCATAAATATCGAGAAACTGTTGTAGTTTCGTAAATATCTTACCATGCGTCTTTTGATATTCTCGTAAAATTCCATCTTCAACATTAATATTTGTGACCAAGCCTATTACATTTTTTAAAGTATCCTTATGGATGATCATATATTCAAGCTTGATAGTTTGCTTATATCCGTTTGAGCAAGCATTGCACGGTAACAAGGTGTTCTTAGGATGTCACAAATGGAACGTTTTTATTAAACATTGAATATATAAACATTTTCAATGGCATTGACAAATGAACACTGCGTGATCAGACATTTTATATTCACCAGTACGTGGAAAAAGGCAAAAGGAGTAGAAACAGGTTTTTTTTAAAAAAATAAATTCCGTTTTAACGCTAAATTACTTCTTTTACTTAATTTTCATTTTTATTTACATATATATACACGAAAACGAAGACGAAGAAGAAGGAATCACTGAGTAAAACTACGAATTGAATTATTTTATTCAGTGATTTGAAAACGATGAGTAGGACTAGTATATGACTATATTACACACACTTTCTTCCTTTTGAAAAGGTATTTATATACGTTTGTCGTGACCTCATTATAATATTGACCAAGTTCTGCGGCGCTTTTATATGAAGCGCCCAATTAAAAACAGGTTTTTCCTCCAAACAATAGATTTCTTACTTTTATGGCAGGTTTTAAAATGTAATCCGATGTTTGTTTGTGAATTTACTTTTTCTAAAATCTGCTCCCATTAAACTTTAAAGAAATGCAATTCAAGTCCTTGATGATTTGTATTACAGCAATATGAGAACGTTATACCAGTTTGCCAAACCTCATAGGATAGATATAATTCAAGATTTAGTTTTGTTTTTCTTTCTAAGGTGGCACTAGGGGAGAGGTGGGTAATGGCGATCATCTAAGAAAAATAGGTAATTACTTAGTTTCATTTGCAAAATATATTGAAACAAATTTGTAAATATATACTAAAATCTTTCTACAGTAAGTGTTTAAAATAAAAAAAGAATCATTCTTTCAGTTCAGGAACACGATGGGAAAAAACTCAAATGCTACTTTGGTCGCCATTCCCATCACATGTTGGCAATGGCGATCACAGTACAAGCTTAATAAACAAACATAGTTCCATAGGCAGTTCGCTTTTTTAATTTTTGCTAAACTGCGCCTTCGAAAGATTGAGAAAAGTCAACTTAATGTTTCATTGACGTCTCTTCAAAGATATAATCACGTAGTGAGTCAACAGCAGTATAGTCAGCTTGCACCCTCAATCCACAAAGGTTACACCGATACCAAATTTTCAGTGTCAGAATCAAGTAGGCGTATTACCTATTTTAGGTCTAGCCTCTATTATATTTCTTGGCTGGAGAAGTATTCCAAAAGTTTGTTCGGATAGCAACCACCTCGATGGTAAAACGATCACGTCTATCATCATTCCTAATATTGCGCCATTTTGAAAATTGAGCTGGTTATACTGTAAAACATAGTTTATTTAAAATATAACTATGCGTCATGCATTCGACATAAATATAACTTTTTATGAATTTTAGTAACTTCAAGATCTTATAACTTAAAATTGTATCTATCGTGAGCCTAAATATGCAGATGCTTATAAGAAAATAAACAAAAACGAATTTCAGGATCACGCGAGAGGGCAAAGTGGGCTGATCGCCATTCCCAACTGATCGTCATTCCCTTCCTCTCAAGTACTAGAAATATAATTGGTAACATTGTATCCTTTTTTAAAAAATGACTAAGGGAAACTGAAAAGTGTTAGGAACTATTTCTAAAAAAATAAACAGAACTAAATTACAAGAGTTTTTTTTCAATTACTGATGAGTTTCCCAATTGTGAAGAAAATAGAATTATATTTTGTTGATTTTCATCTAATCTCTCTCATAACAACACAATAACTAACACTATGGGTTCCGGAAGTTCATTGTGGCGTTCACAGAAGATTTACAATGACTTCTATCCTTACCCAAGTGAATTCAGTTGCTGCTATGTATTCCTACTTCTGCAAGGTTAGTCTTAATATTGTTATCCGTGATCTTCCTAATGGTCATCCAAGAGTTTGAAAAGCGTTTGGACTTTCTACCATTGTGAATACATGATCGGAACGACTGAGTTTCCTAGTTTGAACGACCAACACTGTTTGATGTGTGATATCAGTTTATCATTATAAAAATTTCAGTCATTCTCCCTGCATTTGTCTTATTTGTCTATATTCATGTTTCTAAGTAAACTGCTAAAATTTCACAATCATATAGAAACAGGTATGATTATCATTTTACATATTTAAAGCTTCAAATATTTGAAAATTTACTTCATTATATTCCGAATCGTCATGCTTTTAGTTCACATTTAATTTGTCGTGACCAATTTTAACTTTTCCTAATAGTATTTTTTTTTTTTACTTTCAGCATAGCTAACTCGTTTTAGTAATCGTTTTTCTAGATTTGAATATTACACATTTTAAGAAATATGATAATAGTAATGCTTATTAGTATATATTAGTCGAAGTTTATGGTTCTACCGTATACGGCGATACTGATCATAGGTTCACACCAAATAGCCTTTGCTAAAACTATTCGTCAGGTCCAAATCAATTACAGTTTATAAATTTCCAATATTATCTCACCTTTATTAATAACTTATTTCACCATTATATCAGCATAACAAATATATGCTTAAATGGAACGAATGAAAATTAAATCCGGATAGGGGTATTTTCTGAAAGACAGAAATGTGCACTTTCTCATCTTCTTTTATCTTGCTTGTTAGTGCCTATACTTCAAATTTACACATTGTGACTGATCTTGTATTTTTGGTATTTCTAGGTACGTATTTCAGCTTTAGTAAGTTTGTTAATCAGTATTAGCAGTTGTTTCTTGTTATTTCTGCTTTATTTCTGTTTCAATTTTGAATTCATGTGGTATTTCTTCTAATTTATTCTAATCACTGTAACATAATTTTAGTTTCACAAAGTATGTATGGAAATGAATTTGAAGATTTCACGAGCATAGTACCTCAGTGCTAGAGCGCTTATCTTTGCTATTGGGATCGGTAATTGTATTCTCTTCTTATTTTATTCGGGGATTTGTAATCTATAGAAAAGAAGTTTTGTTCTCTAGTTAGAATTGTGAAAAGCTTTTAAGTTTAGTTAGATTATAGTGTAATACTAAATAAATGAGATGATCATTGAGTTTTTTTTGTCTCGTTTTTATGTAAAGAACTGTTACAGTTGAATGAATTACTTCTACCGATCACAGCTCATTGGTAACTCATTAGCTTATTGGTAGAGCGATTACCTTTGCTATCAGATATGCTAGTCCATCTCTTTAAGTTTATAACAACAAAGTGGCTTCTTTAGGTTGAATTCACAAAACATGTAGGGTGGTTGCGCCTTAGGTCGACCTACCTATAGTAGTCGACCTCTGAGAACAAATTGTGCTGTAACATCGCTTGAATTCATCGCTTTCTGTCAGCGCTACGTTTTTGAAAGCACCCGTCCTTTGTTTACTTAGCACAACTTCCTCAGAGACGAGGGATGAATAGGTTGGCGGTAAATATTACGTGTGTGAGTACATTGGCTGAATTTCAGTTTTCAGGAAAAAATATATTTTTTCAAGATCTTCAGATGTAGGCAAAATGCGCTTACATAGTTTTGTTTTTGTGTTTTCATGCTTTATCGATGTTTTTGTTTAATTTGATATTAAATAACCAATAAATACAAGCAATTTCGGTGAAGACCAATCCTTCCCTACCGCGGGAGGCGGGGTTTCGACTACTGTATCCGTAAAATTTGTAATTTTTTATAGTCGACCTACTAGGTCGAATAATGTGGTTTTTCAAAATTCTTAGTAGGGGGACTATTTTTATACATAAGTAGAATTGTGTATAAGACTACCATTGAGCGCTATTGTAGCTATATACACATTTAAGACATAGTGAACGACTTAGGGTGGTCGCCCTTAGAATATGATGTGGTCGACTACTGTATCTGTTAGAACATGTATTTAAGTACCTTATTTCCTTTAGTTTTAATTCTTTTAATTGATGTATTTCCTTACAACAAGAAGGGTGAAACCCTATAAACTGGTGAAAGCGATTTCGACGCAGCTGTTGGAACTGATGTGTGTTTATTTCCAGCAGCGGTTTAGAACGTATTAGACCGAACATTTATTGACATCAAGTGGAGAAAGAAATTGTCAACTAAAAGATAGTAGCTTTATTCTTTCAACAACCACCAATTTAATTTCTACTTTCGGAAACATTTCACACAGCAAGAAGAAGAGAAGCAACTTGTCAAGTAAAATCCTGCGCTTGCAGTAAGGCACCAAGCAATTAGTTCAACTTTGAATTTCCCTGGGTTGAAATGATGGAGAACCAAATTCAGATTTTGTACAGACTATAGAAAGGTACCAAACAATTAGTTCAACCTTGAGTTTCTCTGATGGCAAAATTCTTGAAAACGAAAGCGATTCTAAAAAAAATCTACCGCCATTTCAGCAACATTTGTGGGTTTCCTGTGAAGGTGGGTTCTAACAGGAAGAGTCGTACAAAAGCTGCCCAGAAAGTGCCATCTGCAGTTTCTTCTGATGAGATGCGTAAATACTATTAATACAATGATAAGGAGAATGCTAAGAAGATGGAAGAAGAAAACAAAGCCAAAATAAAAGAAGAACAAGAGGAAAAGTCTCTCTGAAATTAAAAAAAAAAACTATCCAAAGACGACCGAAGAAGATATTGGCGAGAAAGAAGAAACTTGAAAAGAAGCAACGTGGTGAACTTAATTTTCTACGTGAACTGGATGAAGAAATGTGGTTCATGAAGACATGAATTCTCCAGGATATTCTTCATGTCAAGAAGAAAAAAACTCAGTGCAAGAAGTCTCAGCCTCAAGCGAACAGTGCTTGAAATGCGGGAAATTGTTTACTAGTTCTAAATTTACTAATCTGAAATTAGTGCTTTGCAATAAATGTAACGGAAAAGTGCATTTAGTTTGTATCCCAAAGGTCCGTAAAGCACTTTTTTCCTAATTTGAACATTCAATGTGCAAGTGAATATCAACAATTTGAATCCCAGAAGTGCTTTTATGAAGACATTGATAATAGTGATATAGGTTACCTGGCAGAGGCTTTAAAGGTAAAAATAAGAGTAAAAATGTTCTTCAATTTACTTACGTACTAGTAACAGCTGTTTTCACCTGAATATCATTAAATGAGGAGTTTATTTTCTAAAGGCAATGTTTTCACTTCAGAGTAATTTACATTGAATGTGTACTGCTACAGCTTTCGTAAAAGCTGCTAAATGAGTCCGTTGATTTATTTATTTATTTATTTAACAATCACCAGATACAGCTCAGAAGCCTTTTTACACTGGATATCCAACAGCCACAATAACAATGGAAAGGATTTGGGAAGGTATCGACCAGGGCCTGTTTAGTAGGTATCCTCCCGGCATTTGCTTGGTAGGACTGAGGGAAACCCTGGAAAACCTCAGTCAGGATGGTCGGCAGCGGGATTCGAACCCACGACCTCCAAAATGCGAAGCCAACGCTCTACCACTTGAGCTACTTCGCTCGGTTCAATTTTGTTGAAAAGTGGAAATACGAGTATTCCCTCTTGATACTAAGCTAATCGAATATCATTGCGCTCAGTAGCACACAAAATTTCGGTTTTCCATATCGAGTAAACATTTCCGTATGATTATGTCACATAATGCATATATTTATTTTTGTATCTTGTAATTAATAGCGGTAGACCCAAAATAGATGTTTGGCCGACTACTGAATTTCACCGGTCGATTACTGTAGTTTTCGTTACTTTTCTGATTTTTTTCATTTTTGTACAATACAAGAAAAAAACAAAGTGAACATAAACATTATTTCAGGTTCTTTGAAGTTTAATTTACATCTCCAGCATACATTTGTTACTTTTAGATGAACCGAAAAGCGTACAGGAGTAACATTTTACAGCAGTGATCAAAATCGGTCGACTACTGGCGCAATCACCCTATATGTCAGAGGCATGTTACCACATTGGCAGAGCGCTTGCCTTGGTTCCTTCTCTCTTTGAGTTCATAAAAGAAGATTTGAAAGTATGATAGTTCAGTCGTAGAGTGATCAATTTTTCCAATATAAAACTATAATTCTCTTCTCTTTTTATTTAATTTGCGGATTCCAAATCAAGAAAAAAATTATCGTCTTGTTTAAAAGTTTTATACGTCTCGTTTTATTTAATTTGTTCAGTGGAACAATGTTCACCTTTTCTATTCAAAACATCTAATTCTATTGTCTTCTCTTTGTTTTCGTGGATTCCTCATCAGAAAAAACCGCAGTTTTTTTTAACACAGCAAGAGTTTTAAAAGTGGCTCCTTTGATTTGTAAAAAAAGCTTTTCTTCTTAGTTCGGTTATTGTGCAAAAGGACATAAAATGAGTTAATTGTCTTCCTTTCTTTGAGTTCACAATGTATTTATGAAAATAAATTAAAAAGATTAAGACCATAATAGTTCTGCGATACCTCACATTCGCTGTGATTCTATTTTCTTGTCTTGTTATGGAATTAGAAATATATGCCTTCACTCTATCTCAAGCAACAAGTATCATTTACGCCAGATATGCATGCGATATCCATTTAGTTCTACAGGTCACTAATCTTAGTATACGTATTACTTGTAAATAATTAAAAAAAAAAGAATTGCAACTAACTTTCAGTGCTTTGTCATCATAAGAGCAATACTAAAAAGGAATTGGTGACGACAAAAGATTTTTAACTGAATAATAACATGATATCCTTGCTTTCAGTCGAGATAAATTTCCTCATGATCCTAGATATTTGAAGTATCCGTTTTGTTGGAGTACTACGTTCCGACTAACCTCAATGTCTTTAGTTTTTTTTACTTCTAAACATATAAACATATATGCAAGCGTTAATTAAGATATATCCATCTCTTTCTATAGATCTATCATCTAATATCATATTACATTATCAGCTTACGTCATTTCCCTGTTATAAGCTTTCAGCTTTAGGACTTGATTACTGTCGTTGATTTTCTCTAGAGTGTCTCCAGAACAAAACACTATAAGTATGACTTCTCCTTGTTTCAGGCCATAATCAAACTGAAAGTTCCTGAACAAGAATGTATTACTCGAACCTTACTTTGAGGATCATTTAAACATATCCTAGTTAGTCCCACTTTTCCGTTGTTCCAAATTCCGTAAAAGACTTATACATTGCTACTCCCATACTCGAGTCGCAAGTCTTTCTAAAGTCAATAAATAAATAATTGATGATCAGGTATATTGCACTACTGCTTCTTTCCGAGTATTTGTTTCCTGAGTTTAGTTTTAAAATCATTGTCACAAATCTTTGTACCATTGAGAAACAAATTCTCTCATTACATTCTACGTTGGGTTACTTAGTTGCAAATTGCAATATAAGCTTGTTATTATAATTCAAATAAGCTTCTTCTTATTATTGTTCTCTTTCGTTTACGGTCAAAGAAATGGCTTTTGTTCGTGTGATTTGTGAAGACATCACTTAAAGTTTCTCACAGTATACTCAGGAGAAGTGACGAGATTTAGATTCTTTTCAATCCTGTGTGATTTTTTTTAACTTTTGTGTCCCACGCAGGAGAGTCACTCATCATTTTCTGTGTCAATTAAGAAAGGAGTCCTCTGCATTCCTAAGTAAAAGAGAGCAAGCTGATTTAGTGATCATACATGTAAATTACGCCCTTTGTTTCTATCTAACGTTGGACGCAGAATATCTCCGAGAAAAATTTGTCGTTTAGGTATCTTCTGCTTTAAATATATAATCGAATTAAAGATGGCATCATCAATGAATTTATTTTAACTAAACTTAACGCATTGCCGTTGGTATTTTTTTACAATAAATAATAATGGTAATGTATTGTGTTAAATGTAAGAAATCAACAGATACGAACAAAGATACCATTAGAATTGAACAAACAAAGAATGGAAGACACCTAAAGAAAGGTATGTGTAGTATATGTGGAATTAATAAACTCAATTCGTTAAAAAGAATTATTGACTATATGATGGTAAAGGTGTTACAGAAGACATTATAGAAGAAATTTACAAAGCATCTAGAAAAAACTTTGACAGACTACGTGTGGTTATAAAAGGTATCAATAATCTTTGGCAAGCTGATCTTGTAGAAATGGATAGTGGAGTATTA
This sequence comes from Thermobia domestica, assembly GCF_964235325.1. Taxonomy (NCBI): domain Eukaryota; kingdom Metazoa; phylum Arthropoda; class Insecta; order Zygentoma; family Lepismatidae; genus Thermobia; species Thermobia domestica. The sequence goes on from NC_137457.1 coordinate 70,764,848, forward strand.
AAAGGTGTTCCAAATTAAATAAAGGCTAATAATATCTGCTAACGATTATAGATGTGTTTTCGAAATATGCGTTTGCTGTTCCTGTTAAAGATAAGAGCGGAAAGAATGTTACAGAAGCATTTGAATCCGTATTAAGATCGAGAAAATCTAGTAACTTACAAACTGATCAAGACAATAAAGAATTTAAGAAGTTGATGGAGGAAAATAAGATTAATCATTACTCAACCTATAGTGGTAAGAAAGCTTCTGTTATTGAGAGATTTAATAGAACACTTAAAAAAAAAGATGTGGAAGAAATTTACAACACAAGGAAATTACAAATGGATAGAGATATTACCAACACTACTTAGTGAATATAATAATCGTGTGCAGAGAACAATTGGTTTAGAGCCTATAGAAGTTAACAAGAAAAATGAGCGAATAATATTGGAGAAAGTGTATAAGAAAGAATATAAACGTGTTAAACCCAAATACAAATTAGGTGATCATTTTCGTATAAGTAAATCGAAAGGATTATTTGAGAAAGGATATGCACGTAATTGGTCAACAGAAGTATTTGTTATTAGCGAAGTTATTCCATCTAATCCACCTACGTATAGAATTAAAGATTTAGAAGAAGAAGATGTGCAAGATAGATTTTACGAACCAGAACTATTAAAGACGAAACTTAAAGATGAATACTTGGTAGAAAAGGTTTTGAGAAAGAAAGGTGACAAAGTATACGTTAAATGGTTAGGACTTGATGATTCACATAATAGCTGGATAGATAAAAGTAATGTTGTAATGTAAATATAAATGTGTATTTTATGGAATAATAGCCATACAAGGTTAGTTTGAATGAGATAAGGGTAACGAAACGTTACTCTTCCAACAACAAACAACAAAATGACCTAAGCCGTCCAAAACGGACTGTTTGAAATCATCGAAGTTATGTGCAAGTGGTGGTAAGAGGTTTGATCACTGGTTAGAAAATAAATATTCAAAAGAGTTATTAGGTTACTACAACAAACTTCGAAGTCCCCAGAATTCCGGCCACTTCAAAAAATTCATTGTTTACAGTAAAACTAGCTGGTAACGAAATAAAGTTAAAAATAACGATTTTCTATATAATAAATATGCGTACTATGGATAGTTATCTTAGGTTTAACGATATTTTCTACGAACAGATTAAAGACAATTATTGGTATGGTGTTTTTGGTGATTTTAAATTGATTATAGATAAGAGTACAGGATACTTCAACGCTACTAAGTTGTGTCAAGATGGTGGTAAGAGATTCGATCACTGGTTAGAAAATAAACAATCAAAAGGACTAATAAAGTATTATGATAAAAAATTCAACTCCCGGACTTACGGCAGTTGCTCTTCCACATATTTAGTAAAAGGAGGAGACAAAGAAGCAACCTCAATCATCTCAGGAACGTATGTATACAATAAGATATTTCTCTCTATTGCCATTTGGATATCACAAGACTTCTATGACAAATGCTATGATATTATTGAAGACTATTTCGTTTCTAGTTTTAAAAAGATTCAAGAAGATCAAAAAGAGTTGCAAACGAGAGTAGAAAAAATAGTACAAACAATGGAAAAATTGAGAATTCAAAACGAGGGCTTAAAAGAAATTGCAGCACCATATACACACGATAATTCAAAAGATAATTGCCTAATCATATACAAGAAGAACAAACTTAATGATCCTTTCCCTTATTATGCTATCAGATGTCAAAAGAGAAGCATATATAAGCCTCTTAATGAAGCAGAAGAAAAATATCCGAATCATGAGATTAAATACGAAAAGTTTAGATATCCTAACGGTATTAAGTTATTTAACCTAATGTAGCAAGAACTAGATATCCGTAAAGGTAACGGTAATGAGTTTTGGACATCCCTATCAGAATAAGATTTGGTTAAACAAATTAATGGTTTATATCATCGGTTAATAACTAATCCTATGTAAAACTTATTTCATAGAGATCAAAGATTTTCTATATAATAAAAATGGAAAAACCTTTTGATTTATTACATGATAGACTTAAGCTAATTCATCATGATCTTAAACTCTTAGCAACACTACTAGAGAAGCAAGCTCTGTTAATAGAGAAGCAAATAATGTTAAAGGAAAAAGAATTATTAATAAAACAACAAAAAACACCTGATTTGGATAGTGATAAATACGAATATGATAGTGATGATTATGATGATTAGTAAGTTTACAAAAACGATTCAGTTTTAAAATTTGTATATGTAACTTTGATGGGTTATTCCCATAAAAGCTCTATAGTAACACATCAAGGAACATATGTAAGCAATGGCAGGCGCGTGCAGATATTTAAATGGTTTGTTAGAAAAAATGAATGAAAATGATTAAAAGACTTTTCGTGAAAGATAAAAATTGAAGAGTGATCGTCGATTTTCTATATAATAAATAAGATGAGTAATTATAATAGATTTACTGTAGTAGAGTTAAGGCGACAATGTAAAGAAAAGGGAATCAAAAGATATTCCGGATTAAGGAAACATGAACTAATAAACCATCTTAAACAACATGACGATGAACAAAGCAGAAGACGGATTAGAAATATATTCCCATTTAAACAAGAGATATTTGAAGAACCAAAACCAACACGTATAGCAATTAAGATTAGAAAAAGCAGCATTAAAGAAGCGTTTACAAACTATTAAACTTGAAAATATAGGAGGATATAATGACCCAATAAAATTTTTAAATACAAGTGGAAAAGTTGCTATTAACAAAATCAAAGAAGAAATAAAATTTCATCCTGTTAATGTTAACCTTGTTTGCATTTGTGACTATATTAAAGATAAAGAAATACAAGAATGCAATTTCAAAACATCAAACGAGAAAATATTAGAATCAACTGACTTAAATCAATATATATCTCATGCAAAATAAAAACTTGGAAAATAAAAAATGGAAGAATTTGAAGGTAGAGGATCAGGTTGGACATTGTACCAAATTAAATACTTACAAATCAGATTAAACAAATATGTACCATTAAGAGCTTCTTCCTATATTGAACTTCATAACCAATTAAAATATGAAAGCAGTGATTAATATTAAAAATAAAGACAATAAATGTTTCTTATACGCTATTGCGAGTTACTTAAAACCTATAGACAGATGTTCTCAGTATCAAAGACCTTCGCATTATAAACTGCTTGTTAATAAGTTGCAAAAGAAGTATTGTGATAACATTGAATTTTCACTACAATCAAAAAATATTCCAAAATTTGAAAAAAGAAATAACATTTCTATCAAAGTTAACAGCTATGACAAGAGCTATAATGTATATCCACTTGTCATGTATTCGGAAAATATTCGAAAGAGACAACCTATACAATTAGAATGTGATCCTGAAAGAGTAGAAAAATTAATTGAAAAACCAAATTTTGATCAGAGAACAATATTTACAGAGAACGTGTGTGCTATACATATGAAAAAAGAGCGATTGACATTTAATAAGCCAATATATGTTGGTATGAGCGTATTAGAACTGTCAAAACTATTAATGTATGATATTCGCTATAACACCATGAAGCTGAAATACGGAGATAATACAGATTTATGTTACATGGATACTGATAGCTTTATATATGAGATTGAGACAGATGATTTCTATAAAGATTTGAAAGAAATTGATGGGACAATTTGATACGAGCGAATATAATAAAATAATATATATGGAATACCACCGATAAATAAGAAAGTAATAAGTGAGATGAAAGATGAGAATAAGGGTAAGATAATGATAGAGATTATTGGGTTGGGATCAAAGATGTATGCCTTTAAAGTAGAAAATGAGGAAAAGGAAAAAGCTAAAGGAGTAACTTAACGTGTGGTTACCAAGGAGTTGAGATTTAGTGATTATAAAAAAAGTTTATTTAAAAATGCAGAAACATATAAAGACATAAACCTCATTAGAAGTTATAAGCATGATATATATAGTATAACCATTCATAAGCTAGCATTAGATTCTTCAAATGATAAAAGATACATATTACGAGATGGTGTAAATACATTAGCTTGGGGTCATTATAAGATAGAAGAAGAGTAGTTGTAGTTTTAGTTATAAGTTTTAGATGTAAGTTCTTTATAGTTAAGTGCTATAAAGTTGTAATTAATTTGATTCCTCATGGAAATCCTTTTGTAACTAGATTTAGTGATTTTTTGTAATTTTGTAACTAGATTTAGTGATTTTTTGTAAATTTGTTACTAGATTTAGTGATTTTTTGTAGTTTTGTAACTAGATTTAGTGATTTTTGTACTTTTTTAACTAGATTTAGTGATTTTTTGTAATTTTGTAACTAGATTTAGTGAGTTTTCTAATTTTGTATCTAGATTTAGTGATCTTTTGTAGTTTTAGATGTAGGTTTTTTATGATTTTAAATGTCATAAAAGCCTATTCAATTTCACTTTAGAATTGTAGTTATGGATACTTTTTAGTTGGACATCTTATGTAAAATGCTTTGTGCTTTCCTGTTTGCTGGTCAAAAATATTGAGAGGGAGAAACTTTTTCTGCAGAACATACATATGTACACTACTGATAGAAATCACACAGTGTGTGTTCGTGTTAAAGTAAGAACCACAAACTATCCCACTTAAGACAACTTTCATTATAGAGCCTTGTCTTATATGGATTTAGCAATTATGATCTCCCTCTTTCTTCTTCCAGTGAAACGGGGCCGTCATTTGCCAACATCTCCTATTCAATTTCGCATATTCTCATTACAATAGAGTTTAATACAAAATTCTAATAATTAGACAAGATGTTTACAAGGAAAGAAGAAGTGACTGTGTGGAACACTACTTATTTATATCTGCCATTAACTATTGGAGTTGATCAAATTTAACTTATAGATAGTTCCAAACGATTTAGTATAGAAATGCATCGAAACTTCTCTATCCCTTTTGAAATCGTCATTCAATTTCAATGTAGAAAACTAGTTAAAAAGAGAAATTGTGAAAAGAGACGAAGTCAATGCGAACAGGATTCAAAAGAATGATTAACATGTCCGATACATGCTATGTGAAGAGTGATGTTGCATGCCGATCAAAGTTGAAATTTACATGCTATAGTGAAACTCAACTCGGAGGTTCAGTCTCACCATACCTGGTATACGTTTGAGACTCCTTCTTTTTCAACAGAAAGGTTGAACACAATCATCCTGTTTGGCGTCCGAAGGAGTTCTGGAAACCGTAACATCACAAGTTCGTGTTTCCACTCATTATTTAGTATCTGTCACCTGCTTTGTCCCTGGTGAAAGAGAGGGGAAAGAGGTAGGAGGAGGGATTTCAAAGCAGAAACTAGGAATTGGGGTTGGAGTAGGGAAACCGCAAAAAATCGCGGTGTTAAATGGGGCTAGAAGTGCTCCAAGCAAGCCACACCAGCGCCACGTTTACACCTGGCTTTTAAATGGAAAACCTAGCCAGTGTTATTAGCTACAGAAATGCTTCGACAAAGGTGTTTTTATATTGCGATTATTTTTTTCCCATGTCTCTTTTCTTGCCTTGGTAACCATTCTCTTACACAGTTATGAAAATTTTTATTGTAATTATTTATACATAATTTTCTCAGCTTCAGCTAGCTTAAGGCTTACTTTAACAAGGCTAACATGAACAATAAAATTCTTTCCGTAAACAATCATTTTGTCTTACTCCGTTTATATCAAAGCTTCCACATCCCTTCCCAAGGAGCGCAGAGTTCACAATCCATGAATCGAAAGCCGGAATTTTGGAATATATATATATATATCTATGTGTGTGTGTATATGTCGTTATATAACATTTATTTTTCAAGTATATATAAGAAAAAACAAAGCATAGTATAACCAACTGTAGAACTTTAGTCTTCTCTTCGAAGTATATCTTGATCACAATTGCTCAGCCTTATTCTTTGCCTACCATTGAAGAACTTTTAATTCTGAGCTTATGTACGAATTCTGTCGAGATGTGATCTAGGAGTTATATATACCCTGATGGAGCATATGGGTATATATAACTCCTAGAGTTATATATATAGTGACCAAATTGACATGTTCTGATTATGAAAGTAGGACATATTTTAAGTTGGTATAAATTTCAACTTCCCGGCTGTTGAATTTGGAAGAGCGACTGTTACTTTTGAACAATTTGGACACCTCTATGTTTCAAAATATATATTGTTCCTCTCAGATTAAATGCACTTTTTCTGCTATTTGGATGAATGTATTTAATCACGTGTTACAGTTTATCAGTATATTTTATTAACAATTTGAATATGCAACTTGTATATATAGAATATAAACATAAAGTGTGGCCAATTTCTTCTTTACAGAGGCCGTTACAAGTAAGTTGAGTGTTTCATTTTATTAAATAATAGTATTTTCAATTACTGTTATGAGACGTTATATCCACTACTATGTGGCATACCAAACATTTTAGAAACAAAACAATTGTTCCAGATATAGCAATAAGGCTTTGTTAAGACATTAATGCCATGGCGAACCAAATATTAATTTAAGAGTCACTAAGCTTTTGTAATTTCAGAAAGGTTACCACACATCAGATGTTAATTCTCATATCAAAGGTGTTTTCTAGTCGACTACTATCGTTTTGAGTTTGAGAGCAATTGTTGTATTTTACATTCTCCACATTGGCTATCTACCTACAGGAACCCAAATTTATATAGCGAAAAGGAACATTGACATGCATAAGACGTTTGGACACAATGTGCGTTTGTACAGGCTCCAAATTCAAGAAAATTGGAAAATAAAGTGGTACTGCTAGGTTGACGTTTATATATAAAGATGAGAGAATACAAATGTCAATAAATAAGAAAACGTTTCTGTTCCAGTCGTTTGTACTACGTTTGTCTGGGTTTGTACTGTAAAAATTTTGATTTGAATTCCTCTCATTTTCTAAAGAAAATACAAATAATATGCTCCTGCTAAGTTCAAGTGAACATAACAGGACCACTAATAACTTTCCTCAAATATGAAAATATTACTGTACAAAGCGTTTGTACTGCATTTATACCAGATTGTATCGTAAGAATTTTTATTTTTTTTCGACATAAAATTGAGGAAAATCAAAAAATAATGTGTTCTTGGAAAGTTGCGTTAACTTGCCAGAAGCAGAACACAAACTTTGACAAATCTATATTTTATGTGCGAACCGTTTATTATGCGTTTGTACCTGACTGTACCGTAAACTTTTCTTTTGTATCGGTTTAACATTCAAGAAAGTTAAGAAATAAATTGGTTCTGCTAGGTTCACGTGAAAATAGAAGTATAAGTATACAAATTTCTACAATTCTAAAGATTTTTCCTGCAAGTCGTATTGCTTTTGTACCGGATTGTATTGGAAACATTTCCTTTCGTTTTAGCTTCAAATTCAAGAAGATCGAAAATGAAATTGTTTACCGCTATGTTCACGTGAAAGAATCAAGACTATGGACTAATCCCTCTAATGAACAAAATGCGTATTTCAATAATACTTACACAAAAATTCAGTAAACACAGTACTAAAGCCAAAATGTATTTACACTTAAAATTATCATCCCCTTTTGTATCTACTATTTAAGATAGAGGGTTTTATTTAAAATATAAAAAATATCGGCAAAAGCTTCGCAAAATAGAGTTATAGATAACAAATAAAGGCAACAAATACACATGTATAAGTTTTCAGTTTCATTAATTGTTTCGCTGGATTTTTGCTATTTATGAAAATTTGATACTCATTTTAGCAAAGCTTAAAATACATCATATTTTCAGTTAGTATTTTGAGACCAACATTTAAAATGCAATAGGATTATACATAAAACTTACTCATAATTTTGCCTCTGAACAGAACCATTACTTACCAATTACACACAGATTTTGACGTAAGAATTTATGTCATGTTTATAAAGAGTTTAGTCATAATCTTAAATAAAAATTCTACCTCTTCTTCCTTACCTCTCCAACGTTTAAATGAAAATAAAATCTTTCTGATTCATTATATTCAACTCAAACGTTACTTCTGAATCTAAATAAAATATGAAGAAAAACGAGTAGAATGTCTTACACCTGAATTACCTAACAACTTGTATACAATTTATTAGAAAATAAATGATAACAGATTATGTTTTTTAAGTAATATTATTTTAGCGTGTTAAGAAATTAATAGTTTCTATTTGCAGTGTTCGCTTGGAAGTAATAAATACAAAATATTTGCTTTTAAACCAAAATAAGCTAAGGAATTTAATGTTTAATTTATGTGTTGTTTTAAATCTCACAAATATTTTCTGAAATTAAAAGTTGACAACCAACATTTGAGTTTAACGTAATGACCGCAATTTAAAAGAAATTCGAGTTCCAAAATAAATAATTTTTCTTTTCTATAAGAAGCAGGACACATACATTAAAATTATAATGAAGACGTAGGATTTTTATTTTATGCTATGATTAGACTTTTTTTTATAAATGACAAATATAACATAAATGCTTATGTTGTCTTATTATATTGTGCGTGAATTTGGGTTTTCTGAATTCCTTTCTGAAGGAATGATATTTTTTATAGTTGTTATATTCAATTTTCCTTATTAATAAATATACAAAAAGTAACAATTGACGTACCTGAAAAAGACATTTAGATGGAAATTTATATTTTTTTTACTTATTGTGTATGTCTTTCATCTCATTTTATGGTTGTTATTTAAACTAAATATGACTCCCAATATAAACATTTTAAAGAGCACATAAAGGAAGATGCCTTATTTTTAGAACGTGAATAAATTTGTGTTTTTTTTCTGTGTTGACTGATTTGTGTACAATTATATATGAATACACATTTTCTTCAAATTTGAAGAAATTTCTAAATAGCCCTGCTATGTTCACGCAAACTTAACAGAACGCTTAGTTTCATTTTCGTGAATTTGAAATCGGTACAAACGAAACTTTATACGATAGAGCCCGGTATAATACAAACAATAGAGTACAAACGATTCATAGAGAAAAAAATTACAAATTACTGGAATCGGGACATGCCAATTTTTAGTAATTTTATTTGTATTTATTTTTAAGTGATATAAAAGAAATTTATTTTCTAATTTCCATAATTCGAAGAGAAACGGGAGAAATAAGAATAACTAACTTCGTATATAATGAGTGAAATTAATTTTGATCGGGTTCAATTCTGCAGCGAAAAAAATTATAATTTTATACCTTTATGACCTGTCACAGAGAGATATAATGTTAAATTTGCATAATTTAGTAATATTAAATATTGAGATAAATTTGTTTTACATAGTCATATTTCTCTATTTTTTAACCTCACAAACTTTAGGTTTAATTAAGAAATTTTGTGATTATTTATATTTCTCTTATGATGGCAAAGAATATTTATGTAGGAATATAATTAGACACAAGTTAACTTTAATGCACCTGCTCTGAAGATAACAAATAAAACAGAAAAAATTGATTCTTTTTTCTGTGCGAAACGAAGTCATTTTTCTGAAAAGGAAAAATAAATAAGGTACTAATTATTTTCTTTCGAATAAAGATTTTTTGTATTAAATAAATGCAAATTTCCTAAATGTTAAATTCTTAAGAAATCGACATATATATTTTATTTATTTTTAATTACGTTATGTTTTTATGATTTCCATAGAGGTATGGATGACTTAGAAATAAGATGTTCTATTGAGGGGCTTTTATTTCTGATTTTATGAAAGTCTACTTTGTGTAATCGTATTTTGTTGGTTTTTGTGGAAATAACATTTTACATTTTACTTGTACATCTATTGAACATTGAAGAAAAATGCACTTTTGTGCTTTGTATACGTGGCTTCCTTTACGCTGATAAGGACCACTATCTACAGTTTCTGGAAGTCGAAATAGGACCTGTTAAAATTTACTTTTTCGCGACTTTGTGCTGTCCTAGTTCTGAAACTACGCGCTTTTCACCATAGGTCCATATAAACATTTAGTCTGAGTAATTTGCACATTGGCGATTTATTTGAAATTTGACGCCAAACAAGATTTGTGCGAGAAATTTTAACCCTGATGCATGCCCACACACACTAGTAGAGCGATGACATTATACATGTGTTATAATGTGGTTCGAAAAACTCAAATAGTGAGAATTTATTTGTAATAGGGCGCAAAATTTTCAACTTGATCAAACAAATAAATCTGCAAAATTTGAGGAAAATTCGTTAATATCTTTTACCGCCCCAAGAGAGCCAAAGTTTAAAAAAAATGGGAACAAATGGGGATATTTTTTTTTTTGAATGATCGGAGATAATACACTCAAATTGCAACAGTATGCTACTGTTGCTACTTGATTTAATAATTATATCTGCATTTTTTGAATAAAATTCATTTATATGTTTTACCGCTGCAAGGGAGCCAAAGTTAAAAACCGAGGGAAAAATTATTTCTTGGAAGGACGAAAAAATACACTCAAGTTGAAATAGTATGCAAAAATTGCTATTTGGTTTAGGTCATAAATCTGCAAAATTGATGATTATATCTGCAAAATATATGTTTATTAATATCACCGCAAGAGGGCTGATGTTTCAAAAATTGGGAAAATTCGTATGAAGTGAATATGGTTATAAATATTAAAATGTGACAATCAAAACCTGAAAGAGCTCATGTTGTTTGCTATGAGTAATAACACATAACATATTTAGCACAATTGTTAATAAGTTTTACTGACAAAAGAGGGCAAAACCTTTAGAAAGATTTCAAATTAATTAACCATAATCCATTCTACTGTTCTAAGGTACGACCTGCTAGTGTAAGAATATGTTCAAAAATTGAAAGAAAGATCATGAAAATAACTTGAAAATGTAGATCACATCTAACTTTAATTTTGTGTATTATATGACATTTCTCATCTACAATTGCAGTATTTTCCAATTTAGCGTCGAGTAGATTAATTTCTTAATTTAACTCACTTTGGTTGGATCAACTTACGCAATTATATTGTAACAATGCATTTATCGTGAATTTATCAATGCAATAGTATAAGGATTAATTGTAAAACCATAAAATGAAGAAGCAAAATTGTAGGCAATAATATACAACGTTAAAATTTTACTCAATTAGTATTGACAACTTACCGTAATTTTCAGTTTTATGTATGTAAACTTTTCTGTGTTTTGTTATCGAATAACGGTAAATATACTCTAGATGCCAAAGTTGTTCTGATGTAAACTTTCCTATTAACAGGACCGGAAACTCTTCCGATACCGGTACAAGTTTCACACACCTTTCCACAGCCTGTGTGTGGCAAGGGAAGTGATAACATTCCAAAATAATTTTTGGAGTAAACCGTACCAATGGCCATAAAATACTCCAAATTCAAATGGGCTCTGTTACTTTCCCGCTTATCCAGTTTATCAAGTCAACGTAATCTCTGGCGACAAAGTTGATATTTGGAATTGTGAAGTCACAAATGGTTCACGTAAGCTTCGTGCTTTTTCAATCCGTTTCACTGCAAGCTTTCTAATATAAGCTCTATCAACATCAAGCATGGCTACAAGGTTTTCAGGATTAGCGAAAAAACAATTTCGTGAGATAACTGGATCTACTACCGTCTGGCAGGTAGCGAAAATTCCTTATTATATTTGTCTCATTTGTGCCTGATAGATGTGTGCCACTGCTGAATACACCTTCATTATACACTCAGCCACTGCGATTAACTGGGAAGGAGGCTTGTGTGTTCCTATATATGATCCTAAAATCATATTTGCAGTAGTATGCCACCTTCTATAGGAGACTACCAAAGGATATGTCTTGGAATGATCAACTGAGCAAATTACAGCTTTAATGGCATGAGATATTTCCAGGATATGCTCAAACCTAAAGATGAAACAACTGGAAAATCACAATCAATTACGTTAAATCGGGGAAGAGGTAATGTTTCGCAAGTTTCCGGCACTTTTCCATTGTTCCACAATATGTACGTGAACCCGTTATTTTCTGTCGAGAAAGTGGAATGGGTGACGAAATGGTAGTTCATTAAAGTGCAGAAAACAGGGAAGCCACTGCAATGGCTTGTTTAATTTTTGTCGAAAAATCCGAATGATGGATTCAGACCGATATTAACTCTGATTCTATCACATCCCACTGCTGTATGTTGATCTGGTATCCCTCGGGTTTCATTAACAGAGCAAACATATCTTAACTGATGGAAACAGCGTTTCCACAAGAAGGAGTCATGTGTTCGAAATAACGGGTTCCTAGGTCAGGTATCATTGAAATGTGCTCCACGATTAGTTCTTTACGATATCATTTTGCTCGTTCCTTCGCCTGAGAGGTTGTCTTATTCTTGCGTCCGTCTAAGTACAAGGCGATATGATCATATGGAATACCGCTGTTCTCAGCTTCCTTTGAATCTTAGTTCTTCTTTTTAACTTCTGTCTTCTTATTTTACTCTTGTTTATTACCTGATAAGTGTCATGTTCAGTTACGGCCTCAGCGTACTGAGCAACTGCAGATGCTATTGGTGCCGACGTTCTGTCTGAAATACCATTTCGGTGGCCCATCATTTGTGTTACAGGAAAATTACTCCGCATCTGTGAAACTGTCACCTGGTTCCTACTTGTATTCGTCAAAAAAATCTTCAGAGTCGGGCTTTACTTCTAATACTTATTCAAAGTCCTGAAGATCATTACTGATAATGCTGAGTTGGAGTTGTCTGTTATAGATGCATTATTGTGATTTAAATTGCAATATTTTCTTTTAGTTTTCTTCTGCAGGACTATGATAGCGGGAATATCAACACCAGTAATAGAAGCAAGTTTCAGTGATGTCTGACCTTCAAGATAGGCACGTTTTCTTTCAGGAACCTTCCTGGACTTCTTACAGCTGCATTTGGTCAAATCTGCACATTTACAGGCAGCCATGTAAAATAAACTTCTTTTTGCTTTATGCAAGAAAACTTTAATTTTACTTTGAAAGTTTGGTTTACCTTCATTTTGCATGTAACTTTTCATTTATCTATATTACTGGTGGTAAGACACAAGCATTTTTATAATTCAAGGTTCATAGACTGTTGGAATTGAAGCTTTTATGCACGTTCTCAATTTTGCTGCTACATTTTCAGCTATTTGAGGAAACTTGGGTTTCTGGTTTCCCGAGTCAGGTGAAAAATTGAATCTTTCGTGGAACAAAACAACGCAGGACGTCTTCATAGGTTGGTAGAAGAAATAGTCCCTGTTCCTTAGGAGTTCCAAATTACGGATATGTAAAAGTGGTGCGTGTAAAAGTTTACACGGCCTATCATATGGGCTCCATGCCATTTGTAATGTAGCAAAAACTAAAGCCAATTACAAGAAAATGATAAACTAACGTACGTGATGTCTGTGCACTTGTCAGAACACTGCCACTTTGTGATAAAACTATTAGCTTTACGTTTACTAGTACTGTAAATAGCAAGCACTCTCCTACCAAAGTGTGAACAGTCTATGCTTGATTTTGTGTTCTTTCTTGTACGTAATTGTTGGAGAACATAGACTAGTACATACAGTTAATCGTCGAAGTAATATGTAAAAAGGTGTGATAAATAGCATTATGAGTTCACAGTTTATTCCATTTTAAAGACATTTGTGACTTAGTTGCAAAGGTTTTCAGCCGCATTAGAAATTTTGAAGTACAAGGCACTTTTTATTTCATTAAGAAATGATTAATCAACCATTGCATTTCCAAAGTATGGAAATTTTATACTTATTGTTTATTTTTATTTTTATTTTCACCCCATTTCGACGGCAAATGGTATTAATTATTTTTATCGAAATTTTCAATTTTTTTATGCACAACTCACAAAATGTGTGGGTTGTTGGTATTTGAATTCAGCTTTTTATATGTTAAGAAATATTATTTTATAACCATTTCCCCGACGTTTTTGAAACTTGGCCCTCTTTCGGCTGTAAAATATTAATTAATTTTGTTCAAATTTTGCAGATTTATTACTTAAACCAACTAGCAACTTTTGCATGCTGTTTCAACTTGAATGTATTATTTCTATCTTCCAAACGATAATTTTATGCTAACTTTTCCCTCATTTTTGGAAACTTTGTCCCTTTTTGCGGTGGTAAAAGTACTAACGAATTTTGCTCAAATTTTGAAGGTTTATTAGTTTGGTCAAGTTGCAATTATTCCGGGCTGTCGCGATTCAATTCCCACTTTTTTTCAAACGAGACTAATTTGTAATCCTGCGAATCTATGTAAGTCATATGGTAATTCACAGCTCGTAACTCTGCACCGTAGTTGTATTATGGGTCCGAACATTAAGCAAGGTGCAAAGGTCCAAAATCCATTAAAGCTCTTCAGAAATCAGAGAGACAATATAGTAGAACTACTTGCCTCAAGGAAATGACTGCATGGTTTGGAAGGGAAGAAATGAAGATGGTGTGCAATCAAGAGAAGACGCGAAGTATGACGAATTTCATATGTATGGCTAACATTCTCGCAGCTAGCGGATTCGTAGTTTTTCAGGAGGCGGATACCTTTGTTAAGAATGAGAAAAAACTAGGGAACACCTTGTCAAACCAATCACAGCGTAGAACGTACCACCACCAGAGGCAGATTGTGCCCACTCTGAACAGCAACTGTGATGCTCACCTTTATTTGTTAAGAGCAGGGAGTATTACTGCTTGCTTTCAGTCAAATAATACTATAATTACAAGGATATACTGTGCCTTACTGATGCGTGCGTTGTAGGATTATTTGAAATCCCAGAGCATGACATGCTGACAAAAGATGTCCGCGTCCTGAAAAACCACTAATCGAATGTTGCCCAAAGACATGCACGACTCTTGGTATGAATTTTGTCAAAGTTCGAATTTTCTTGTGACTGAACACCATCTTAATTCCACCTCTTAAAAACCATAAAATCATTACCTAGGGACAAGGACTTCTGATATTTGCCAAGCTGCTTTCTGAGGTGCAGTAGATGACTTTGAATCGCTACACCTTTCTTCTCGTTCTTCCCTACGACACAGAAAATATGGAGAGTTGCGAGCTGTATATCAGCACATGAGCTACATAATAGTTCAGAATTCCACACGAAAAATTTTTAAAGCTCTGTGATACTCGGAAATGCATCAGGGTAAAACTTTCTCGCGCAACTCTTGTTAGCCGGCAAATTTCAAACAACTGAGAAATGTGCAAATTACTCAGAAACTATTGATTCTCGAACCCCGGTGCACCTAAGTGAAAAATGTTCCAAAGTACTTGTAGAATAGCTGCTTGTAAGGAATCCATCAAATTCAGCATCCTATGCAGTCACCCTATCTATCTATCTATCTATCTATCTATCTATCTATCTATCTATCTATCTATCTATCTATCTATCTATCTATCTATCTATCTGTCTGTCTGTCTGTCTGTCTGCCTGCATATGTATATGTGTGTCTATCTATCTATCGATATATATATTTACATCAGCTAATGATTATGACACCAAACACTATTCGAAGCTTTCTTGCACCCACTGGAAAACATAAAGTATATTAATATTTATTTGCATATATTATTATTGTAGCCTGTTTCCATAATACCCACCGACTTCGATTTTACAAAATTTCGAAATGAGTTTTAAATTTCACTTTTTAATTTGTGGTCAATTTGATGGTATTTTGTTATATTACCATTAAGAAACCCATATACATCATATTACAAATCAATCATTATGGAACAATGATTACACGCAGCAGTGGTACCAATCTTTGAAAGTTCATTTACAACTTCTTTTCCTTTTCTTTTTTAACTGATTTTGTGAGTAATGGTGCATTCAGTATAAATGTACAAGATTTTTTCCTCTCTTTCTCTCTCTTTGTCTGTCTGTCTATCTGTATGTGTGTCTTTCTAGTTTCCGGCGTAAGCGTGTGGATACTACCAAGTATAGGCCTACTTTGTTTGTACATATGCTAGTGTGAGTGTGTTTGGGGGGTGTATAAAGTATTAATTGGGATCGCGTAGTGGAACTTATAGATATTAGTACGTAAATACGAGCTGCCGTTACATCACACGATAACTTTGCACAAATGCGTTTTTTATTTAGGGAGTTTCTCTCGAGGGAGTTCCTTAATGGAGGTGATTCGCCAACTGGAAGTGTTAGAAATGGGTCATTTCCGATTTTAACGTTGATGACTATAGAGTTTACAAAAATTGGACGATTACTGTGTTTGAATTTGATCATAATCTTTGAGTCTACGTCTCATATATCCTCGATGCAGAAAGGGAATCTTTACTTAAATAATAAACTAACTCGAAACCGATGAGAATACAAAACTCAAGGTTTGGGCAGAAAATAAGCACAAAAATTTGGAATAGAAAAAGTATCAAGTATCCATTTGGAGGGGGAAGGAAAGGATGGGAACACGGACATAAGACCATGAAACATATTATTGAAATGGCAGTCAGTGATGATTATGGAGGTGGCTGTTGGGTCTAGAGCTTCGAAATTCCCTCTTCGGTATTTCCCGAGAGTGCACAATCTGAGTTGCTAGAATTTTCACAGTACTATATTCAGCCATCGTTCCTTAAATTCCCCCGCCCTGGAAAATCTGAAATGAACATTGCCTCCTATCGTGCTCAATATTAATTACATGTATTTTTGCAGTACTGCATTTCACGTCCATTTAGACAGCCCCCTTCTTTCAATCGGAAATGGTCTCATTTGAACATCGTTTGTACAGAAATGTGTCGGCGAAAGTTTCGTTTGTACACAATTAGGGGCGCCGCCAGAACGACAACTAAGCGGGGAGCTGTGCAAATGGTAGCCCCCCACCATGTCAAATTCAATCACAAATTGTCACAATCATTTGTACATCGTTTGTACAGAAATGTGCAGGAAAAATGTTCGTTTGTACACAATTAGGGGCGCAGCCAGAACGAAAACAAAGTGGGGGCTGTGTAAATGATAGCCACGCACCAACATGTCCAATTCAATCACAAATTGTCGCAGTCGCTTGTACATCGTTTGTACAGAAATGTGAAGGCGAAAGTTTCGTTTGTACGCAGTTAGAGGCCCCGTCAGAACGTAAACTAACCGGGGGATGTATAAGTGGTAGCCCTTCACCATTACCAATTCAAACACAAATTGTCGTAATCGTTTTACATCGTTTGTACAGAAATGTAGAGGCAAAAGTTTCGTTTGTAAACAATTATGGGACCGACAGAACAAAAAAAAAGTGGGGGCTAACTAATTGGTAGCCCCACCATGACCAACTCGATCACAAATTATGGTAATCGTTTGTACACCGTTTGTACAGAAATGTGAAGGCGAATTTTCGTTTCTACACAATTAGGGGCGCCGTCAGAACGAGAATAATGTGGGAGACTGTCTAAATGATAGAAACATTAAGAAAATGTGTCACATACTATGGAGTATTTTTTTTAACAAGACTTTTTACACACTATTGTGTCGATTGGTATGTTCACACTATCGTGTGATTCACTACTTTGATCTTATTATAACGATTATAGATTTAAATGTTTTTTTTATGTATATTCATATTTATACTTACAATCATTAATGCTGAGTTAGTATATCACTCCTTGGCTCTTATTATTAAACTTATTCATTATTTCTTACGTGAGCTGAATGCTTATGAGAAAATGCATTTTTGTATTTCTAACTTGCGCAGAAACCGTTATTATCATCTCGTACAGGAAACTCATAAGTGGAAGATATAACAAATTCACAAAGTAGATTGTTAAAGGGAAAATTATAACACAATATCTTGATTTATTTGAACATCTTCATGCAACTCATTTTGCATAAACTATAGAATGCGTGGTGAAGTATTTTGGTGCATTCAGAATTCTGATTTGCGAGTAGGGTTGCTAATTGGCCGGTATTTCACCGGCCTGGCCGGGAATATTGCTGTTAGTTTGATTAAAGCTGGTGACAGGTACAAACTTCTCATTAGCCCCCTTCTGACCGATATTTTGGAATCTGCAATCCATAATATAACATTGAACAACAAAATGTTTCAACAGTGCCTTTATAAACACAAATTTCCGTTGTATTATGCATTATCGATATTTTCAATCTATGTCAGTTTTGTATTTATTTAATATAAGAAATTTGATAACAGTTAGATTTTATTGTAAAAAAAAATACAATAATGAAAGTAGAAAGTGACTTTTTAAAGCAATTTCCTTTGTTTGAAGTGTAAGTTTATAGAGTAAATTTCATTTTATGAAACAAAAATTGTTATGTAAATATTAATATGCAGTATTATTAATCTGCTTCGTTAGTTTTAAAAAAGTGGCAATTGCTGGTAAATACAATAACGATCAACACAGTCTTTAGTTTCTCATTTGTACAGAGAACTTTGAGGGTGTGCCAATAACTTTTTCCCTGAGTTCCCAACCTATTTACGAGGTATTATTTCAACTCTGCTACGTAGTGGCTCCGTATTGACACTCCGCATGCAAATAAGTATGTAAGGCTACCATACGTCCCGGTTTCTTAACATTTGTCCCGGTTTGCAGAAATTTTCTTTCTTTTTTGTTTATTTTATTAATTACATATCAAAATTTGTGAAATATAATTAAATCGACTTATTCCTTTTGCTTTCAATTCTGACAATACTATAGGAAGAATTTTATTCTAATTTTTATTATTATTCCAATTGCTGTTTCCCCTGATATAGCATGCAATGTTTAAATCCTCCTAACTCTCAATCTTATCACCAAAAGTAAGAATGTATACCCCGAGGTGGCAACAATTTTTTGTGACATTGCAGACCAGCCCCGAAAACACTTTTGTTTCTTCTTCAGAAGAGCAATTATGCAAATTGTTTTCTTTTAGTTCGCATTTCAGGTTAACAAAAATAAATCAGTCCATTGAAATTTGGAAACAACTACATAAACCTGGATTATTTTCTTTATAGACATGTAGAGCATGTGAGGTGGTATGTGTAATAATATTGAAAATATAATGTTTGCCTAAATATTGTATGTTCACTGATTGCGCTTATATTGTACAACAGCTCCTGGCTTCTATAATAATTTTTAGCACTGTTGATTAAGTGTGGACTATATTAATACATTATTTTAAGTTGTGTAATAAGTGCGATGGTGTAGTAAAATTCGAAAGATAATATTAATACAAAATGCAATATTTGCTAGTAATTTGTAAGATGTTTCGTTTGTTCTGTTTTCAAAAAATATGGTAGCCTCAAAATATGCTAAACCATACAACATAAATTGTACTGTAAATTGTATCCCTCTGATAATGCTCTCAAACGGGTCGGGTTACGGGTCGGGTCGGGTCACTCGGGTCAGGTCGGTTTGCGTCGTCACATTCTTCACTCATTTTGAAATACTATTGTAGAATTCAATTAGAAGTTGGAGAATGAATTATAATTGTGACTAGTTATAGCTGAAACAATAATGAATTTTTTAACCCTATTTAACTAACTAATTGGCATGCTAATTGTAATTAATATTACGACGGACTTTTTTCTTTCTGCGTTTTTATGTATGTCAAGTTAAATGTCACGTTAAGTGAAATTGAAAGGAAATATCTAGTTAACGTTCCACGTTATGCAACAACGCTAAGAGAGACAGTGATGATGGGAAATAATTAAAGTGGTTGAAAGTGGGAGGAAATGGGAGAACACCGAGAAAACCCATGTACACGGTGTTTGCCCACCAAGAAACCTACTTGGTACGAGCTGGAATCAATACCCATGGACCTCCGGGTCAATATCTGCCTTTGGGCAGAACACATTATTATTATTATTATTATTATAATTATTATTATTATTATTATTATTATTATTATTATTATTATTATTATTATTATTATTATTATTATTATTATTACTATTACTACTTTGAGAGTGACCAAGAAAGTTCCGCCGCATTTTCACCAACACCTTCGAACCACCTAAGACGTACCTGGAATATCAAAAACCTGCCAAAGTTCTGGAAGGCTATCTGTTGCATCGCAGTCCAACTTGGTGGGACGTCAAGCGAAGAAGGTATCAAGTGCATATTGAACCTCTACTAGCGATTTGAACTGGCGTTCTCTAAGGTGATGGTCCAAGGAATGGAACAGGTGATAATCGGACGGTACAATGTCCGTGGAGTATGGCGGAACCAATAGTGTTTCCCATCCAAAGCGTAGAATGGTGTCCTGGGTAATCATAGCCACGTGGGGCTTAGCGTTGCCTTGTAACAGGAGGACCCCTTTGCGACTCAAAATTCTGGATCCAGAGAGTGACAGTACACAGTAGCATTGATGCTCTGGCCATCTGGTAGCAGTTCCCTATGGACAATGCCGCGAGCAGTCCACAAAATGCACAGGAGAACCTTATTCTGGTGTAGTGCTGGCTTGGGCTGTTTTTGAACCGGTTCATGGGATGCTAACCAACGGTCCGTCCCACCACTCATCACATGTCAACCCTCTCTCCAGGAATTGCTTCTTCCTCAGACAAGACACCAAAAAACACAGGTGTCTTCTCGCATTGCTTTCTGGCCCCAAGTCAAATCATGTAGGACCCATCAACCCAACTTGCAGTGCTTCACAAGTTGATGGTGGTGGTACCAAATGTTTTCTCCACTCACACTGAATGTAGTACAAGTTCCTCACATGTCTGTCTTCGCCTCAATTGTTGCCTGAAGATCTCTATGTTGAACATCTGTTTTTCTTCCGCCACGTGGCGCGTCTTCGAGTGATTCGTCACCGTCTTACCGGTGCATTCTCCGCGTAATCAGGACTCCCTCACCAAAGGCCTGTAATACTTTCCGCCCCGCGGAGCACCAATTTGAACTCGCACAGCACACAAGCCCTGATGTTCTGTGAAAGTCTCATGTTCACTCTGTCCTTACGCACGTTCACGGTGTATCTGAATAGCCACAACGGTAATATGTTGGATATACTTACTAGTGTTGCTCACGAGACCAGGTTTGGGGCATTCTCGTCTTGAAAATAAGTCGTGAAGGTAGTCTCGTCTCGCAAAGTACATATGTTTCTATTAAAAGAGCTCTGACTCGTACCTCTTCATGAAATTTCTGTCTCGTCTCGTCTCGTCCAACAACTGACCTTCGCCTTACCTCAATTCGCATTCAACTCACGGTGTGAGTGCCAATTGAACACAGACCTCCACAAAAAGAGACAGAACTGTGTTGGTCACGTTCAGATTATTATTATTATTATTATTATTATTATTATTATTATTATTATTATTATTATTATTATTATTATTATTATTATTATTATTATTATTATTATTATTATTATTATTGTTATTATTATTATTATTATTATTATTATTATTATTATTATTATTATTCTTTCTGCGGTAGTGCTTTGACTTTCTCGGAACTAAATTACTCCCTGATTTTATATAACGTTGCAAATATCTTCTAGATAAATTAATCAAGAAAAAAATAAAAGGTAATTCCCTACAGAATGATATTTCAGTGCAATTAGTTACTTATGATTCTATCAGGCAGCAACGCTATCTATCTGGAATGTTAACGTGATGACATTTTTTTTCTTACACAGCAAAAAATATTAAAAGAAGTTCTTTATACATTCGTTAGTAGAAAATCATTTTGTCTTCAGAACTACAAGTTATATTTAGACCTTCGAATTTGTTTGCATAAATTTTAGCATTGGAAATTTAGATGTGGAGGAAACTAGAGAAGGTTACCAGGGTAGAGAGGAAAACGAAATAGGAAATACTGAAAAATGCAAGAGACGAGAGCAATATTGGACGATATAAGGAAGCGAAAAAGTGGAAGGATACAAGTTTCGATCTTGCTAAGGAATTGCATTCTGAGAAATGTAGTAAAGTGGGTGATATGAGAAGAGAGAGAGTGTGTAAGAAGGTTAAAATTGATAGATTTTATTAAGGAGGGTGGTACACTATGTTGGGTTGCGAGGAAGATATTAGCGAAGAAATCGCAAAAATAGAAGCTTCTTACCTAGTTCACGGAAACTGGCCTGTCATTAATGGCAGACCACTGAGGAGGAGGAGGAGCAGGAGGATAATTATACAACAAATAAAAATGCCGAAACAATGGTTAATGCATACGAATTGACCAGCGGTTTTTTTTTTTTTTTTTTTTGGTGGCAGCTTTGTAGGGTTCTAGTTCCCTTCGACTGGTTACATTGTAAGGTCAGGTCTCTCGGGTCGGTTTTCGGGTTAGGTCACCTCGGCTCGGGTCACTTCAGTCGGGTCACTCGGGTCAACTCGGGTCAGCTCGGGACGAGTTGTCGGGGCAGGTCAATCGGGGCAGATCGGGTCCGCTTGTCGAGTCGAGTCAATCGGGTCGGATGGTCGGGTCGGGTCAATCGGTTCGAATCAGTATCGTATCAGTCAATTCGGTTCACGGGTTAGGTCGGGTCGACCTTCAACCCATATAATTTCCACGAAAATTACAATGTAACATATTTTCCAATAAAACATATTTTGAATGATGTGTACACCATGTCGCCATTTTTGTATTAGGTAATTTCTAGAGGGATTTTATAGGAATTTGATGCAGTGTAGATTCTTGTGTGTGTGTCTGTGTGATACTTTACAGGATACAAGATGCCGAGAATGTCAAGAAATCAACCGGACAATTTTGGTTATGTGTGTGTGGGGAGCTGACATTTAAATCGCAACGTCTATGTTTTACTCCACTTGTGAGTAAGTGTTATTAGTTATATTTTGGATGCTAAGTAGGAGACCAAGATAAGAATTTCGCTCCTCACTACATTTGTTGAACTTGCGTGAAACGTCTGACTGGGTGGGGACGAAACATTGGAACGTTTTTATTGAACGAAACATGAACTTCGTAGTACAGATGATCTGGAGGGAAACAAAAGATTTTTCCGACTGCTACTTTTGTATCACACAAATAAAACAAATAACCAGTAAATATAACCACACAGTACAGTATCCTAATTTGCCATAAGCGATTAGGCCAGTTCCACATAGTGCAGAATTACCTGTACCAGCACCTGCTGCTCATCTTACAGTAAATGAGGGTTACGTACTTGAGGCAACTACTGAAGTTCCAAATGAAGAAGATGACCCTATTTATGTAGGAAGCACTTCTACATTGGATCCACATCTGATAACTCAGAGTGAACTAAATGATCTCGTACGGGATTTAAAACTTTCCAAGATACAGACAGAACTACTTGCTTCTAGACTTAAAGGCTGGAATCTGCTCCATCGTGAAACTAAAGTGTGTATTCTTCGAAACCGTCATATAGAGTTTCAAAACTATTATTCTCAAGAAAATGATTTACTGTATTGTAATAATGTCTGTGCTGTGATGGATACAATTGGACATGCACGTATAAGTACAGATTGGAGATTGTTTATTGACTCTTCCAAAACTAGTTTTAAGCCTGTGCTTTAGTACAATAGCAACAAATTTCTTCAGTGCCTTTGGCTTATGCAACTAATATGAAGGAAACCTATGAAAACATCGAAATAGTGTTTGCTGTGATTTAAAAGTCATTTCTTTATTAATGGGTTTGGAGCTTGGTTATACGAAATATTGTTGTTTCCTCTGCGAATGGGGCAGCAGGAACAAAGGCGAATATTACATCAAGAAGGAATGAACAACGCATGTATTAACTCCTGTACAGAAAAAAATTGATTTTTCCTGACTGGTGACCCCTGATTAGATAATTCTACCTCCTCTTAACATAAAGTTGGGGCTCTTCAAAAAACTTTGTTAACGCAATGTACAAAAGTAAAGCAGGATTTTGTTACTTCAGGGAAAAATTTCCTCGGGTTAGTGTCGCTAGGGATTTTTGTAGACCCCCAAATAAGATGTTTGATTCGTGATCAAAATTTGAGGATCTCTTAACTCTGGTTCAGAAAGCAGCTTGGTCTTCATTTAAATGTTTAACAGAGATTTTTTTAAGAAACAAGAAAGCCCCAAATTACCGTGAAATTGTGAGTGATTTCCTGCAATTATTTAAAGAAATGGGCTGCAACATGTCCCTTAAAGTTCATTTTCTATACTCCCACCTGTATTTCTTTCCTGAAAACCGTGGTGCTGTTAGTGATGAGTATGGGGCACGTTTTCATCAGGACATTTCCTCCATGGAGAACAGATACCAGTGAGAGTGGAGTTCAAAGTACTAGCTGATTACTGTTGGACACTCAAAAGTATGTTCCAGAAGCCAAACACAGGAGAAAGTCGACAACTAGAACATATTAGTTGAGGTAAGTAAGTGTTCAATTTTTAAGAAGATACCACTCACTTCTTTTGTATTATTTATTAAGTAGATATAAAAATGGTAACACGCTGTACACATCATTGAAAATCCAATAAGATACAAACCGTGCTTATATTGTAATTTTCGTGGAAGTTATATGTGATTTTATCTTCACTAATGAATATGGTGAAATGAACAGTACGCATTGCATATTTTTTATATAAATATGTTTATTTCCCTAGAAAGAATAATGCTATTCTTATGAAAGTTAGAGGGCTTACTAAGTATAAATCAAGCTAACATACAATATAATTTGTGCATTTATATTCCTAAGGTACCCGAGCTAGAGGTATGAAAATTATAGAAAAACAGTAAACTTGAGGGGAAAATTTCCCAAAAATCCCCCTGTCACGGGAATCCTGAGGATGATGGAGAAAACCTGATTGCAGATTCGAATTCTACGTGAAAAATTCTATCAGAATCAGGTATTTTCTTCTGTGTGCCAGAGAAAAAGATTTTTTTGTCATCTAGTGTAATAGGTATCATTTTCAATCTCAGGAAGCGTTATTAAAACCGGTTAACGTTGATCGGTAAACAGCCCAAACTGTAAGACACAGCTATAGCCCCACCCTTTTCTTACTTTCTATCTTAAGTATCAAAAACCTTAAAACACGATACACTGGTTTAACATTTGAAATGAGAAGTCTAAATAACAACTTTCATATCTCTAACTTTGAGCAATTACGAGATATATACATAATTTCAATAATTACAATCCCCATCCCTTTTCTTCAATTCTAGGTCAAATATTAAAAATACTCACATCCGTATATTATTTAGTACAAACGAAAATTTTACCTGCACATTTTTGCACAAACGATGTATAAACGATCGCGACAATTTGAGGTTCAATCGAACATGGTGTGGCTAACACTTAGACAGCTAGTCTTTCTTTTCTTTCTGTTAACACACCTGATATCATAGAAACAAAACTTTTGCTTGCACATTACTGTACAAACGATGTACGAAAAATTGAGATAATTTTCTTTTGAATCGGACGGGGGGGAGGTGCTACCAATTAGGCAGCCTATACTTTGTTATCGTTTCGGCGCGCCGCTAATTTTGAACAAACGAAAATTTCGCCTGCAATATTTTGTAGAAAGACGTACAAACAAGTGGGACAGTTTGCAGTTGAATTCGACATGGTGGGAGGGCTATCAATTAGACAGCCCATAGTTTGTTATCGTTTTGGAGGTGCCCCATTTCTGTGCATACGAACATTTCAGCTGCACATTTATGTACAAAGTCGTACAAACAAGTGCGACAGTTTGTGGTTGATTTGAACATGGTTGGGGTCTACTACTTAGACAGCTCCCACTTTGTTTACGTTCTGGCGGCGCCCCTAATTGTGTACAAACGAAAACTTCGACTGCACATTTTTGTACAAACGATGTACAAACGATTAAGATAATTTGTGATTGAATTGGACATGGTGGGAGCAACCACTTAGAGAGGCCCCACTTTTTTCGTTCTGGCGGCGCCCCTAATTATATACAAACGAAACTTTCACCTGCAAATTGTTGTAGAAACGATCTATAAACGATTGCGACAATTTCATTGAACTGGACATGGTGGAGGGGCTACCATTCAGACAGCTTTCACTTTGTTTTCGTTCTGGCAACCTAATTGTGTAAGAACGAAAATTTCGCCTGCACATTATTGTACAAACGATGTACAAACGATTGCGACAATTTGTGATTGAATTGGACATGGTGGGTGGCTACCACTTAGACAGCCCCCACTTTGTTTTCGTTCTGGCGGCGCCAATGATTGTGCACATACAAAATTTCGCCTGCACATTTCTGTAATAACTATGTACAAACGATTGTGACAATCTACGATTGAATTGTACATGGTGAGGACTACCACTTATACTGCCCCCACTTTGTTTTCGTTCTGGCGGCGCCCCTAATTGTATACAAACTAAAATTTCGCCTCTACATTTTTGTACAAACGATGTAGAAACGATTGCGTGAATTTGTGATTGAATTGGACATGTTGAAGGGCCTATTATTCAGACAGATCCCACTTTTTCTCGTTCTGATGGCGCCCCTAATTGTGTATAAACGAAAATTTCGCCTGTACATTTTTGTACAAACGATGTACAAACGATTGCGACAATTTGTGATTGAATTGGATATGGTGAGGGGCTATTATTTAGATATCCCCCGCTTTGTTTTCGTTCCGGCAGCGCCCCTAATTGTGTACAAACGACAATTTCGCCTGCAAATTTATGTATAAATGATATACAAACGATTGCGATGATTTGTTATTTAACTGGACATGGTAGGGGGCTACCATTTAGACAGTCCGTCACATTGTTTTTGTTGTGGCGGCGCCCCTAATTGTGTACAAACGAAAATTTCGCCTGCACATTTCTGTACAAACGATTGAGACCATTTCCAATTAAGTCTGAAAAGGTGGGGTGGCTGTCTAAAGGGACGTCTGCTTTTCAACTCTAGTGCAATGATATTCTTCCACAAGAAAATATGTAATCAACAGTGTCAGTAGCTAGGTCCTCGTCTAAGGTACATTTGCAAGTACAGCTTTAATTTCTCATCTTTTTCAACAGTTAACCAATTTAAAACCATATTATAATTCATAGTACTTATCATATTTCTATCGTAAACAAGAATATGTAGTCAACTTCTTAAATACTTCGCTCCGCAGGAACTCGTTCAGCGCGTGCAACAAGCAAATACAACATTTTTTTTTCATCTCACATATAGCAAAAGGAGAAAAAAAAGCAATAGCAGCACAGCAGTGCCTTATTGCAGTCAGAGCTGACAACATAGTTTCGGTCGTCACCTACCGAATAGACCTACTAGCGGTGTACAAGAGTTATACAGTTACAATATACGTTGTGCCACAGTAGCGCTACAAGCGGAATGTGCACGAACTACAAATGAACATGTTTCTTACAAGTATCAGTCACTGTTGCAACCTCTTTACATTCTACATATCTTTTTTTCTCCCACTTTTTGACCTTGATAAGCAGAAGTACCAGGCTTTCCGAATTCACAACCATAAACTGTTTGTGTACAGAGTACGCTTTTAGATCCTCGAATGACTGTGAGCGCGAAGAACACGGGTGATGTTGGGGCTACCGTATACGGCAGGCAGAAACAGCCGGTTGCAATTTTAAATGTAAAAAAAATATAGAGCCTTGACAATGCCGTGATATATATATATATATATATATATATATATATATATGCAAATTCCATCTTATAATAACTTACAGTTACTAAGTCAAACACCATCTACATAACATTGCTCAAGAGTATATAAGGGAACTACATGCAACACGTCTTTTTTTTCTTACTACGTTAAACTAAAACAGGTATTCTCGTTGAATTAATATAACACGACACTACATTAACTATTGTCGCAGAACACAGGGGATCATAATAGGGAAAATTAGGGGTGATTAACTTCCTATATGTATTTTATTACCTGTTTCCGAGGCTCTCTCCCTAAAATAAGTTATGCAAGGTCTACTCTCTGTATCTGTCTACAAAACTTTTTTTAAATTATTCTGCTTAACACTGGTCCCCGAGGCCCTTCTGCTAAGGGTTTTTCGTGCTAGCCTGTCTTTGGTGGAATGGTAATTGGGTCTTGTCTTCTAAAAGGAGAAGAATTGCGCAACCTTTGGGAACTATTTTTGTTATCCTTCCTGTTGTTTTGTACTTCCTAGAAACACTCTTGCACCACTTAACTTATTGGAACACAACGAAAAATTACCACTGCACTACTATAAGGCAATGCATATCTCGGAAAACAGGAAATTAGTTGATATCGCCCAACCTAAGACAACTCATTTAGTAAAAAACAGTCGAAGGGAATGCACTACCAATGTTAATTATCAAAACCAACGCGACTAAGATCTTGGTGTAATGTTTATCTTACTAGAGATGTACTTGAACCTGAACCCACAAAGTGGGGTGATTTATATATTTCCTACAAGCCTAGATCAACTTAAGATCACACCCGATTACCAAGGAAAGTCTGTCAGTAACAAATTCAACCCGTTTAATTGCTGGTAATATACGTTTATGAACGAAAAACCCTGTTCCTAACTGGGGATTTTTATTTCCTTCTCCGTAAAAGAACCTAAACTTTCCGGAATTCACAGATCCATTTTCTTTCCACCTAACTTCCTGAACTACTACTACGTCCATCCTGTATTTTTCTAACTCACTAGTTACAGATTTTAACGCGCCTGCCCTATAAAGACTCCTAATATTCCACGTTCCAAATCTCATGTCCATTTTCTTTTGTTGAGGTCGTGCCAAGTTATCAGTCCTTGCCCGAGGCTTTTGTGAATATTTCTGAACAAGTGTTTTTTTTTTCAGGATGAGGCTGTTAGCCCTACCCAAACCCCCAAGCTGGAGGACTACTCCTTGTCCGCTGTCCGCGACTGCTTATTCAGTATATTCGCAGCTAACCTCTATATCTAGAGGCCTTCTCCTCGATCCGCAACCTGAGGACGCGCCATGCCGTGGTGACAGGAACCCACCTTACACGGTCTCTCATTATACTTACAAAACAAATGTTAGTTAACACTTTCGTAACGTTCATTTTTTATTTTCTTTAAAGTGCATTAATATTGAGAAGATTAAATATGTGCACTATCAAATAGAATAATAGTTTTTAGAGTTGAATAATTCAGCACCTTTTATAGACGGAGGTCAACATGGAACTTTGAAAACTTTTCTCTTCCTTGATGAGTTTTTTTTTTTATTTTGATATGATTTCTTCGTCTGGTTTTCCTTCTGCCTTATCCTCTATCAACACTTTGATCCAGAATGACCAAGTATGTTGTTTCTTCTTTTTCTTTAGTGCGTTTTCATCCCTTAGCAACGGTAATTGCTATGGAGTCTGTTTTACAGAATTAATTTATAATTGAATTTATGACGTTACTCTCTTCTACTTGAACATTTTTTTCTGTAACCAATTGCAGCTTATGCGGGTTAAATCTTACGTTCAAATATTTAGTTAGTGGCCGATAAACGTGGACTTTAGTGTCCCTGTTAGCATTAGGACAACCGATAAGTAAGACTTAATTCGCTAAAAGCACGTTCATTAACCATATAACTAAGCCTTAGTAAGTCACGCGAGAGGCAATTTTAAAATTTATTTAGCAATGCAACTTGATTAGCATTTCAGTCTACAACCCTAGAGTTTTACCACACACGAACTATCACACCAATTTATGACACTATTTAAAAGGGATATTTTTCTGTTGGTCAAATAATTAGAATTTAAAATGTTGTACCTTAACGTAATGGCCCTTCTCCGTCGAATGGTATACTAAAAGTGCACAAATATAGTAATATGGCTCTTCTTGTACAAAATGTGATTTACAAATTTCTATCACAAAATTTGGTCTGCATAACTTTATAATGGTCCTTACTCTGTGAGACAAAAAATATGTAAGTTTGTACAAAATCTAGCACCACAACTCATTTTTCCCCTTCGTGTATGGATCAACCGAAAAAGTGTAAAATACGGAGTTAGTTAATATGGTCATTTTTCTGATTCAAACTAAAAATAGGCTACTAAAATTTATTCCTTCATTTATTTCAATACTCCAATATGTTACAAAATTACGAGCTAGTTAAAATGGACCTTCTTCGCTTTTTTCTGGTTGGTAGAAAATTAAATAGCATACTCAAATGTATTCCTTTTTATTTGAGTAGTACAAAAATCTATAATGGTCCTTCACTATTCCCCTTGGTGCAAAAGGAAATAGTGGGCCCAAATGTTATCCTTTCTTCACTTTTTGCTGTACTACATCGTAATTCATTTATTCGTTAACTCAATGGCAGAAAAAGTACAGAAAATCTATGCTAGTTAAAATGGCATTTTTCATTGGTATAAAGGGTAGACCACCTTAATTTATTCGTTGGTTTAATATAATAGTGTAAAATGTACCTAAATCCTGTGCTAGTTACCAACGGCTCTTCCTCGCTATCTCTGGTTATTACAAATTTATTCTTTCGTTTATTTGAGTAGTACAAAAAGGTACAGAATTTCTGAGCTAGTTAAAATGGTCCTCTCTTGGTTTCCCCGGTTAGTACACATTTATTTCTTTGTTTATTCAAATAGTACCAAGTGGTGAAGAAAATCTGAACTAGTTAAAATGGACGATCATTTCTCTCTTTAATCCAAAAGTAAATAGGCCACTCAAATTGTTGGCTTCGTTTACTTAAATAATACGAAATTATACAAAATTCTCAGCTAGTTAAAGTTATCAATTTTCGTTCCTTTCTCAGGTTGGTATAAAAACTAGAACACCCAAATTTGTTGTTTTGTTTATTGCAGTAGTACAAAAGGTACATAAATTATGAGTTTTTGAATGGCCATTCTTCGCTTTTTCTGGCTAGTGCAAATTTATCCATTTGTTTATTTAAATAGCACAAAATTGTATAAAATACTCACCTAGTGAAAATGGTCCATCTTTGTTTTTTTCTGGTTGGTAAAAAAGTACAACTCCCAAAAAAATATTTCATTTATTCGAGTAAAACAGAAAGTACATAAATTCTGAGCTAGTTAAATGTCCTTTTTCGCTTTCTCTAGTTAGCACAAATGTATTCCTTTGTTTACTTAAAATACAAAATGGTATAAAATACTCAGCTAGTTTTAATAATCAATCTTGCTGAGTATTTTATACCATTTTGTATAATTATGTATACCATTTTATACCATTTGGTACTTAAAATGGTACGTCTTTGACTCTTCTTAGGCTAGTACAAAACTAAACAGTCAACTCAAATTTATTTCTCCGTTTATTGAATAGCACAAGATTATATAAAATTCGCAGCTAGTTAAAATTGACCTTATTCGCCTTATTAAGTTAGTATGGAACTAAATATCCCACTAAAAATTTTTGCTCATTTGAGGAATACAAAAGCTATAAATGTCCTTTACTTTTTCGAGTTGGTTCGAACTGAAAATAATAGACCCACATTTTTTCATTCTTCAGTTTTTCTCCTTTGTGACAAAACTAAATACCCAGTTCAAATTTGTTTCCTCGTTTGCTTGAATAGTATAAAAGTACAGAAATTCTGAGCTATTTAAAATGTTCCTTTTTCGCTTTTGATTACTACTAATTTATTCTTTTTTTATTTAAACTATACAAAATGGTATAAAATACTCAAGTTAAAAGCTTTCCTTCTTCGGTTTTTCGGATTAGTATTGATATATTCCTTTGTTTATTTGAGCAATACAAAATGTTATAAATTTCCGAGTTCAGATGGTTCTTTTTCTTACCCCTTTTAAAATTAGTACAAAACTAAATATTCTTCTCAAATTTATTAATTCGTTTATTTGTATAGCCCAAAAAGTAAACTAAATCTGAGGTGATTAAAATGGATCTTTATTTCTTCTAGTTGACACAAAAAATAGGTCATTGAAATTTATCCCTTCGTTTTTTAAATAGTATAATAGTTATGAAATACTCGGCTAATTAAAAATGGTAATTCTTTTTTTTCAGGTTGGTAAAAAAAGTTGAACAACCGAATTTATACTTTGGTTTATTTAGTAGTACAAATGGTACAAAAAATCTGAGCTAGTTAAAATGTAGCTCTTGCCCTTTTTCTGTTTACAACAAATGTGAACCTTAGTTTATTCAAATAGTATTGAATAGGTCACTAAAATTTATCCAATCGTCTTTTTAAATAATAAAAGACGATATAAAATTCTCAGCTAGTTAAATGGCATATATTTGCTTTTTCCTGTTTGGTACACAAGTAAATAAGATTTCCAAATTTATTCATTCTTCACTTTCTTGTGCTTGGTAGGTCACACAAATTTATCCATTGCTCCGCTTAGAAGTTATTAAGTCTTAAAAATCTGACCTTTAACGTCGATGGTCACTACTTGTGAGAAATGAAGTACTAACGTTAGATGGTCTATTACAAAATGGCGAATCATCACCTCAACAAGTTTCTCCGTTTACGTGTTTTTTGAGTTTAAATATTGACCTTTGACCTCGATGGTGAGTACTTTTAGGACATGTAGCAGTCGATGAACTCTTACTAAATTTGGTAACAGCAACTCAATATTTTGCGCCGTTTATGAGCTATTCGAGGTTAAGTATTTGAACTTTGACCTCGACGGTGATGTTTTTGGATCATGTAGTACTTCATGACTTATTACTAAATGTGAAAACACCACCTCAATATGTTTCTTCGATTACAAGTGATTCGGTTTAATATTTGACCTTTGACATCGATTGTCAATACTTTTTGGACATGTATCACT
The DNA here is from genome assembly GCF_964235325.1 of Thermobia domestica. Taxonomy (NCBI): domain Eukaryota; kingdom Metazoa; phylum Arthropoda; class Insecta; order Zygentoma; family Lepismatidae; genus Thermobia; species Thermobia domestica. Next base: position 70,797,362 of record NC_137457.1, read on the forward strand.
TGATGACCTATTACTACACGTGGAAACGGGACCTTAATATGTGGCTTCGTTAACGAGTTATATGAGATACATATTTGACCTTTGCTCTCTATGGTCAGTACTTTTGGCACATGTAGTAGTAGATGACCTGTTACTACTTGTAGATGCACCACCTCAATATGTTTACGAGTAGTATACCTGAATATTACTTATAATTTTAGTAGTTTTAAGATTCATTCTAATTCAAATATCTCACCCCCTATCAATAGGACTAATGCTTATTGTCAACACCATTACTACCTGCTTAATTATTTCAACTATAAGAGAATCTCCTTGATTTTCTTATATTCTCTTCTTAGTCTTTCTAGGTGGTATATTAGTTTTATTCATTTATGTTACAAGACTAGCATCAAATGAAATATTTACTCTAACGCCTAGTCTTTTCTTATTAATTTTCCTAGTCCCTCTCCTTTTAATCCTTATAATAATTATCGATCCCTTTATACTTCCAAACATAACTTCACTATCAGACCCACATCACTATACAACTAATTATCAAGAAATCCCCGGTATAAAATTTTATATATCATCAATCTTAATAAATACTATTATATTAGCAACATATTTATTTATCACATTAATTGCAGTAGTAAAAATTACTTCATTATATCAAGGCCCCCTCCGGCCCTCTAAGTCATATGTCAACACCAATTCGCTTACATCACCCCCTTTTTAAAATTGCTAATAACGCCTTGGTAGATCTCCCTGCTCCTATTAACATCTCATATTGATGAAACTTTGGCTCTCTTCTCGGCTTATGTTTAATTATTCAAATTGCTACGGGCCTATTTCTGGCAATACATTATGTATCAACTATTGAATTAGCCTTCAATAGAGTAATTCACATCTGTCGAGATGTAAATTTTGGGTGGCTTTTACGTACTTTGCACGCCAATGGGGCATCCTTTTTCTTCATTTGTCTTTATCTACACGTCGGTCGAGGAATATATTATGGTTCTTATCTCTATCTTCACACTTGAAGAGTAGGGGTAGTTATTCTACTGCTAGTGATAGCAACTGCTTTTGTGGGCTATGTCCTGCCTTGAGGTCAAATATCTTTCTGAGGTGCAACAGTTATTACAAACCTACTATCAGCTATCCCCTATCTAGGAACAATAATAGTACAATGAATTTGGGGGGGATTTGCCGTAGATAATGCTACTTTAAACCGATTCTTTGCCTTTCATTTCCTCTTACCTTTCATTGTAGCTGCCATATCAATGGTACACCTCCTATTCCTCCATCAAACAGGATCCAACAACCCCCTAGGTCTTAATAGAAACCAAGATAAAATTCCCTTTCATCCTTATTTCTCAACTAAGGACACTATTGGATTTCTAACAATAATAACAGCCCTAATATTACTTACCCTTTGAAATCCTTATATATTAGGAGATCCTGAAAATTTCACTCCAGCAAACCCATTAGTCACACCAGTACATATTCAACCAGAATGATACTTCCTATTTGCCTATGCCATTCTTCGTTCCATTCCTAACAAACTTGGGGGAGTTATTGCCTTAGTAATGTCAATCCTCATTTTAATAATTATGCCATTTTTTCATACTAGAAAAATACGAAGCTTACAATTCTACCCCATTAATCAAATTATATTCTGAATCATAGTTAGCACAGTAATCCTTTTAACTTGAATCGGAGCTCGGCCAGTCGAAGATCCTTACATCCTAACAGGTCAAATTCTCACAGTTATCTACTTCGCCTACTTCTTATTTGTACCATGTCTCTCCTCCCTATGAGATCTCCTTTTAAATAAAACTTAGTTGTTTGGCTGAGAATTAGCATATGTTTTGAAAACATACAACAGAGCAAAGCTCTAAGAACTTATTTTCAATTTAATACACTTAAATTAAAAGAGAAATAAAAAGGAGCTTTATGCCTCCTAAAAACAAAAGATAATTAAGAGATAATGGTAAAAAACTCTTTCAAGCAAGATATATTAATTTATCATACCTTAATCGTGGTAATGTTCCTCGCACCCAAATAAACCCAAAAGAAATAAATACTACCCTACAAAAAAATAAAACAGAAAAAATATCATGACCTAAAAACAAAATACTAAATAAAGCTCTTATAAACAAAATACTAGCATATTCAGCCATAAAAATAAGAGCAAATCCCCCTGCTCTATTAAATCCAGAAACAAGCTCTGACTCGCCTTCTGCGAAATCAAAAGGAGTGCGATTAGTCTCAGCTAAACAAGAAGCAAATCAAACTAATGCTAAAGGAAACGCGATTAATAAAAACCACAGCTTTTCCTGATAATAACCAAAATTCAACAATCTATATCTCTCAGCTAAAAATACAAATATAATAAAATCAAAGCCAAACTAACCTCATAAGAAATTGTTTGGCCACTGCTCGAAGACCTCCTAACAAAGAATATGAAGAATTAGAACATCAACCAGCAATTATTACAGTATACACACCCATGCTTGTACAACATAAAAAAAATAATAAACCTAAAGAAAAGGTTAGTATAACACTCAAATAAGGAATTCTTAATCATACTAACAAAGGTAAGAATAAACTAAAAACAGGAGCTAAATAATAAGGATAATAATTAGATATAGTAGGAAAAACCTGCTCCTTAGTAAATAACTTAATTGCATCCGCAAAAGGCTGAGGCAAACCACAAATGCCTACCTTATTAGGTCCCCGACGAATCTGAATATATCCTAAAACCTTTCGTTCCAATAAAGTTAAAAATGCAACTCCAATTAAAACACAAATAATCAAAATTAAATAAGAAACCACACCTATAATATAATCATAATACATTATTACCTGGACTCGATCATCCATTATTAGATCCTAAATCTAATGCACTTATCTGCCAAAGTAATTGCTCATTTATTTTTATTCCCTAATAATAAATATTATTAGTACTTGGTCCTTTCGTACTAAAGTACTATTGGCAATAAAGGATAGAAACCGATCTGGCTCATGCCGATCTGAACTCAGATAATGTAAGATTCCAAAGGTCGAACAGACCTATACACTAGCTTCTGCACCTAGATAAAATCTTAATCCAACATCGAGGTCGCAATCTCTCTTGTCGATATGATCTCTCAAAAAAAAAATTACGCTGTTATCCCTGAGGTAACTTAGTCTATCAATCATCAATAAAGGATCATAAAATATACCTATAAGTAATTATACAAAAAAGAGTTTATTTTATCTTCTCGTCGCCCCAACGCAACAATTAAATAGCAAATTTATTTATCACACACTACAAAAATTACTACTTAAATATAAAGATCTACAGGGTCTTATCGTCCTCTTAAATTATTTAAGCCTTTTCACTCAAAAGTAAAATTCAACATTACGAATAAAGACAGTCTTCCACTCGTCCAACCTTTCATACAAGCCCACAATTAAAGGACTAATGATTATGCTACCTTCGCACGGTCAAGATACCGCGGCCGTTTAAAACCTCACTGGGCAGGTCAGACCTTCTATTTTAACAAAAGGACATGTTTTTGATAAACAGGCGGAGGAAATCTTTGCCGAATTCCTTTAATCATTCTCCCCAATATACTAATAACACCATTATAAATTACCTTAACTAATTTAAAGTAAAAGTACAGTAACAAATTAAACGCAATAAAATATGATAAACAACTCAAATAAGTTATAACAAAATTACAAATGATGGCTACTTCTAAGCCCACATCTTTCATTCAATATAAACTACATTATAAATAATAAAAGTAAAGAGCAAATCCCCCTTACTATTACTCGCAGCAGAACTACAAAAACCAAATCCTCAACAAGCCTAGCTGCGGCTGAATTAAATCCAATTCCTGCACAACCAGATATAATGGAAACTGAAAGGCATTTCACCACTAAAATAAAATTAATAAATAGTATGCTACCTATAATATCATAATATCTTAGCTACCTATAATATCTTAGCTACCTATAATATCTTTCCATTTCGGGAAATAATTATATAATAATATTATTTAGTGTCCCCTGATACAAAAGGTACAACATTTCATGTTTTCTTTCCCTCAAACAAAATTTCTCTTATTTAAACATTCCCTTACGGTACTAATTAACTATAACATCAACTAATTAATTCTATACCCCCTAAAATAACATCAATTAAAGTTGATTCACCTAGTCTCATTATAAAAATTATATACATATAAGTCAATTCTTTAATCAAAATAATCTGAATCGCACAGAAACCTCCTCGATGTAAACGAATAGCTCAACTAACAAGCTCTATTTTGTATTAATTCAACTTAGGCACACCTTTCGGTACACCCACTATGTTACGACTTAACTCACCTAAACAAGTGAGAGCGACGGGCGATGTGTACATATCCTAGAGCCCCACTCATAATAGCAATATAACTAATATTACATTCAAATCCACCTTCATTTAAATGATTTCATAATAAAATCCGTATAAACATTCTATTGTAATCCATCTCATCTTACTGATAAGCTGCACCTTGACCTGAAGTCCTCCTCAATAAAGATAATGAAGGTTTCTAACCTCTCCCTAATACCTTCAACTACGGCGGTATACAAACTGCCAACAACAGTAAGTAAAATATATCGTGGATTGTCGATTACGGGACAGATTCCTCTGAACAGTCTAAAATACCGTCAAATCCTTTGAGTTTCAAGATCCGTTTACGAGTTATTTGGGTTTAAATATTTGAACTTTAATCTAAGTGGTCAGTACCTTTTGGACGTATGGTAGTTGATGAGTGCTTGTGTAATTTTTGCCATACTACGTAGGGGTTCATGTAATTCAACGAATAGACTCTTGCTATTGGTACATATTCTCTGCTTTATTAAATAGAAGTTTTTATCATTGTTGTGTTAAATAGTGATTAAAATTAAGATATACACTTTTATCAGCTCTGCTATCTTAAAAATGCATTTAGCCTTTCTTGTGTAATCTCTACTGTGTTACATAGAGGTTGAAAATAGGTTGACTGTCTAAAGTAATCTCTGGTGTGTTAAAATAAGGGTCGTAAAAGGGAACGAGTACACCCCTATTATTCTCTTTTATCTTAGTAGTCCTTGCTATGTTATATAGAACTGCTGTTAAAATATGCGTTCGTAGTCTCTGTGCTCATTGTCTTACGTAATATTCGATACGTTAAAATAGGGGTTGAGAATTATGTCAAAATCGTTTATTACCTTTGCTACATATTTGTAGTCTTATGTTAGATAGGGGTTGGAAAATGTGTTCATAGTCTTTTGTTAGGTCTGCTATGTTATCTAGCGGTTGAAAAAGAGAACGAATGCACGCCCCACTGGTATACTCAAAAAGGGGTTGGTAAAAGAGAACAAGTACATACCCCTACATGGAGTACATCTGGAAAACTGCACCAAGTACCCCCACCCTACTTAAGTAACAGTTATATTAATTGGTAATTGATAATGATTGTGATCAGCACCGACGTTAACAATTAGAAAATAAATTTAATACCTCTGTCATTCAAGTATTGATTTACCTTTTTATAAATCTTCCGGCTTCATAAGCAACTATAAACTTAAAGAAAAACTACACACCCTGCATTATGAACATAAAGCTTGGTAATTGAGAGTTTGTTTTGCTTTGTTTTTTGTGTGCATGTATTTTTTAGATGAGATAGATGAAATTACTGTCTTGGACCAAACCTTATCATTTGGTGTTACTGTTCCTCAAACAACACTAGGGAACGATATAGTAGGGATATTAGGGAAAGATACAAGAAGAAACAGTAAAATTGCGATAAAGTCACTGGGCCAGAATTTGTGAATCTGTACAACAGAAGTGTGTACAAGATCTGTACAACAAGACAGATTAGCTTATGTCCTATTACAAAATTCATTTCTAATCTAAAGAGTGGTAGCTACGTGTCATTTTCCAGTTTGTTAATATTGCAGTGTGTAATCCATGGTTAGAATACAAGAGGAACTCCTTCGCTTGCCAGATTCAAGAAAACCAATCATCGATATTCTTCACTTCAGTATGTTTTGGTCGAAGCTTTAATGCTTTTTCAGTTGCCACCAAGAAAAATAGAAAGACCTAGTTCGACGAAGGGCAAGAATAAACTAATTCAAAGAATTCAGCAGAAAAAGACACCAACACTACCAGTGGATAATGTGAGATACGTTTGCGTCTTTCAATGTACTATACTACAAAAACTCAAAAACCGTCTTTGCAGTTGAGTGAAAAGATGGAAAAAGAGATCTAGGGTTGTATGCAGTAATTGCTATGTATTTTTACGTTTGACAAAAGCAGCAACTGTTTCCAACGATTTTATAAAAAAAAACAGGTTCGAAATAACTTTTACAAGAGGTGATCTGGAGCCTCTGGAGTGATCTGGAGTTTCTACCATATATAACAACTATAGATGCAACTTTTCAATATGTGACCACATTCTAGTTGTCTATAAATAGTTTTCCACTCAAGAGCCACGCAAAGAGATGAAATCGATTCTGCTCAAAATACGTGCACATTCTGTATTGCAAAACACATATGTTATATTATGAAACATCGATATGATGAAACAATTTTTTGAATAAAGTGTACTAATGTAAGCCAAAACTACAGAAATACGTTCGTTTATCTAAAAATACACAACCTAAAAGAATCTAAGAATCAACCAAAAAATGCAATGATAAGTTTTTCTTAGAAATAATAGACATTTGTGTACCGTAAGTGGCTACCCTCACAAATAAGAGGGTATGGTTTTTTAGGCAAAATGTAAAATTTTCAGTATATTTTTTCCACATTATGTTAATATGTCTAACAAACACTCCAGAAACAAAAAAGAAAAAAATTGGACCCCGGAAACAGATTTTGCAGTGAAATAGTTAAGAATAATTACATTATTTTGCCGAGGCATAATAAAAGTATTTTCTTGTCCTGTTATTAAACACTGACTGCTCATCTTCATTTTTGAGAATTGACCATGGTCCAAATAATGTTTGCCTTATGGTCACCACAAGACAACGAAGCCCACGCATGGTGGCTCAGTGGTAGGGCACTCATCACTGGTACATAGGGTCCCTGTTCGGTCCAGCTTGGTCGAAGTAACATTGTGGTGTACAAACACTTTGCGCCTGGCTTTCCTCGCGATTCTCCCGTTTCCTCCCACTTTATTTAATTAATTTATCATCACCATCTCCTTTAGCCTAGCCGGCATAACAGTGTTACATAAAACGCAAAGATTTCATTCTCATTTCAAGACCACGAAACGATATTCAAATAATCTGTATCTAGGAACATCAATATTGAATATTCCAAGTTTTTTGAATCATATCTCTTTGAGGGTAAAATGCGTGAGCCATATATGGCTTACAGAGTGTAGACGTAAATTTGTTTCTCTGAACAGATCTTATTCAAAAAAAAAACTTGGAATATTGAATATTAAAGTCTCTAGGTAAGTATTATTTGAATATGCTAGATTCTAAAATGCGAAGTAGCACAACTGAATAATATCCGAAACAAGTTGCATTTTCACTTTTTCGGCAAGTTAACTTTTTCACACATTTTCCGTGGATATGGATTTTTAATTGGAGAAGCAAGGACAGACAATATAAACATAAACTTGACCCAAAACATAGTATTGAAAAATTTTAAAAAATATATTGCTTTTCTTAGGGCCTCAGAAAAGTAGCAAAGAGCCAATGTGTCAGCCATTTATGGCTCACTCTGCCCCTTGCAGTTTTATTGTTAGCCATATACACTGAAATGGTTGTGTTACTGAATATTACAGTGTTACTAGCCTATACTGACGGTTTATACACATCCGTTTTTACAAGTTATCATGTGAGTTAATAAAGAGCACCATAGGTAGATGTGTCTTAGTCTCACTCGTGATGGCGTTTCATTTTACCTTTTTTTCCTGAAGGAAATTAACAAACGACGCATGTGCTGTAAAAGCAGGAATATGATACAAGAGTGAATTGTTTTCTTTTCTTCTCTAAACAAACTCCTAGGAAGATGCTCAACAGCGGCATTTTTAATTTTCTTATTTCAAATAATTTATTGCTTTCCAATTTGGTGTTTCATTGAAATAGCATATTACTAATGGAAACTACTGCTATCATGTCTACATTAATTATTAGATCCCAGCCCTAGCCAAGTGAACTTTGTGGTGGATAAACACCGTGTGCGTGGGTTTTCTAGGAGTTCTCCCGTTTCCTCCCACTTTCTGCATTCCACCATTTCATTCATTACTCATCATCTCCTTTAGCCTAACCGGCATAAACGTTAGGCGTGAGTTGCGTGGGATGTAAAACTCAAAGATTTCATTTCATTAATTATTGGTTTCGCTTTGAGTATTTTTCTATTAAGTACGGAAAAAACTGGGATGCTTGCATTAGAGAAAATAAGGTTCTTATGTTACCTCTGTTTTTACAACAGTTTAAAGTATTGACGGACACGAAAGGAAATGTATGGCATGTGTGGCATTCTTGCGATCTAACCACGGAGAATATGACATATCAATCGAATGGGTAATGAAATGTAAGGAGAAAAGTTTAATCTGAATAAGACAATAAAGAGGAGCAGTACTGTGTATACCACTAGTGTATTGTGTAAATAAAGAACGACACCGAAAGTAACATTCAGAAGCAGGTTCAAACGAAGAAAAGAAGTTAATATTGTAGAAAAGGGACCATAAAATACAAACGTGAATATGTATGACACCAACAAAACTACTCCTACTACGATATTAGTGTAGTGGTTAAGAATTCAAATCATAAATCCAAAGAAATTCAGTTCGAATCCAATGCAATGAATATTTATTTGATAATAATGCATTAGGTCGGCTCGGAAAATCGAAGTCTTATAGTTGTCTTTGCGGTAGTGTAGAAAAGTTGTAAAGTCCCATTATCAAAAGCTGTACAAAATCTTATAGCTTTGAATTGATATCTTCTGTCACTTCAATACGATCAAAAGTAGCATAATCGAGCTAAAGTATCTTAAAATACCAAAATCAATAAATAATCAAAAATTCAGTTGATCAGTTTGCAGTAGTGCGTAAAAGTTACTGTTTATTTACAACATAAAAGTTACTATTTATACAATATAAAAGTTACTATTTATCTTGTGGGGCTTCAACACCCCCAAATTTTGAAAATTGAAGGCACATTTTACGTAAAAAAAATTCCCGTTATACATACATCATTTTAATGCGAACATAAACTGTTTATTTCACTTTCAAACATTCAGATTACAAAGGAATTATTGCTTTTGTATGTGGCGCATGGTCAAAGAAACTTCTTTCCGAATTTCAAACAAAAATATCAGAAAAGCAATTTTATTTTTGTATCTGCGCCTGGTCGGCACGCTCTTGTGTATTCTTGGCTTGCTTGTGTCATTAGAATTCGTTTCTGCAAGTCGTATACTGTTCATACATGTTTAATTGCTAATGCAGTGTCCTTTCAGTACCGCGCACCTTTACACGTGCAACGCCAGCCGTGTATGTTGCATTTGTTTTGTCGTATTGTTTTCCAAGCAAATTGTGTTTTAGTTTTGCGTATCTCATCGTCACTTTTATATAAAGAATAACATTTACAATATTAGAAATAGTAGATTCATCACAGTCAAAGTTTTCACGTCAGAAAATGTTGGCATGTCCTATTCTTCGTGCACCAAAGGATTCTGTACGCTTGCTGCCAAAGTATAAAAAGTAGTAAGATATTGCTCTCACGAGAGATGTTGTATTTGTTACGAAACTGATGTAAATTAAGAACCATATTTTTAAGTTATTGCAGAAAGTGCTGCCTTTAAGATTGAAAGTTAATACATCGATGGATCGAATCCTTCAGTTTGACATAAGCTTGTCTGTGGTATGATATACACATATAATAGAAGTTACCGTTCAATTATGAAAATTATAAACATGTTGAAAGAAGCAGGACTACTCGGGAAAATATTGAGAACCAAAAGACACAAAGCAAAAAGACTGTTTGACATATTCGCTTCTAAATGTATGGTTTTTTCAGAGTGTATCTGCCCGAAAAAAGTAAAGTACCTGTAAACGAACTGGAGTTCCTCACTGACCAAATAACTGAAAAAAGTTTTCATTGGAAGTGTTGATGTTCGAGAAACAAAACGGCTCAATCCGAAAGGAAGAGTAGACTATACCTTTGGCAAAACAGGTGACTTCTGCTTCTTATTCAAGCTATTTAGTACAGCATTAAGACGAAGCTGAAACAGAAGATGTGTTAGAAGTGGAGACGGAGGAACACCAGCAGGACACCAACGAGGACGCGCCTTACTTATTTGCAAGCAAATCTCTTCAGCATTCTTTATTAAGTTCACAAATACGTTTAAAACTGAATGATAAAGCTCTTATCAGTCAAAGATGTAGTGTGTTCTATAGAGCCACGGCTACTAATACATTTTCATGTTATGCAAGTTTTGGGTTTAATATAATATTTATACGCACACCGCGTCACAGAAAGATATAAAATACGGAAGAAAAATCGAGAATTAAGAAACAGATAGTCTCTAAATCAAATGAAAATGTTCCCATTCTATCGGGCCTATATCTTGATCGACGCCATGAGAAAACTTTAACAACTGAACCACTCGAAAAAAATCAGTTACAGAAAAAAGGTATTGTCTGATAAAGCCAAAAAGTTAGTTGGCGAAACTGTAGCACGTCTTGAATTTTAATGACAATATATAGTTTTGCTCAGCAAATAATTAGTTTATATTTAATCAGAAAAATTAGAATAGCATTACAGTATTGTATCGGAGCCTGGGGAAATGTTACACCTCAAATCGTATACTGTTCTAAAATGGGATATGCTACGTCTTACAAGGGAGACATTGGACTCAATTTGAAAGAGTGTGAAAAGCTTCGCCTTCTTCCCTTTAATAATATTGAATGCAATTTGATACACATTGATCCTGCCATCCTAAGCTCTGATCAGAAATACTTACTAGACATTGGCAGCATCATTAATTCATTCGTTTGTTCCTCAGATCTAGCTAAGCGTGAACCGGGAATGTTGAATTTGTCCCGTTGTGGCTAAAAACTGCCAATCGCATACTGATATTGTATGTGACTACAACAGATCAATCAAATGAGTTGCTGACTTTGGCTGTATTCATTGTAAGAGTCTATGCAGCCTCATGGTTCCGTATTAAGATCCAACAGTCCATCAAGGACGGTGCTAGACACGTTTGGAATTGTATCACCTCATCTTGGTACTTGCCTAAGAAGTATCGTGACATAATCGACCCACCAATTTCTCGCAACGCTTACTTTGCAGCTCCAGAAAACTTGCTTTTGGACTTTTAACTGATGAAAGATGCCATAGCTCGGCAGATCGGCGGATTATCAAAGAAAGCGAAACGCTCAAAGATGGAAACTTTGCCCGCAGATTCGTTATTCATGCTGTAAACTTTGAAACTATATACCATGTAAATCTTATTGACTGGCAAACTTGTTATATGACATCGCCTCCAGTTCTCAGATATATAAAAAAAACATGAACTTCTGAAGATGATAAACGACGCTGTACCAATCGACGTCTGGAACTTTATTATATTTCCTTCACACACGAAACCAGTTGAGAGGATTGTGAAACTAATCAATGAAGTCTGTGGAAAAACAGTTGAAGCACAGAACAAGGATGAACATATTGGTACAATACTTGAATACAGATAACGAATGTAAAAGTTTTAGTCCAAAAAAGATTACAAAAAAAGTTTATGTACTTGATATATTGAGTATAGTTTCTACTCTCATTAAAATGAGATAAGTGCAACGTGTATTTATTCAGAAATTCGGTTTCAATTTCGTTATTTGGTGTCTTTGAGGAGGCATAAGCTACTAACCTATAGTTATAAGTTACTGTACAGTTGTTCTTCTTTAAAAATAACTTTTAAGCAATACCGAAAATCGATCAGGAAAATCTCTTATCACTAATTTATTTATTTTAAGAATTTCTATTCCTACTTTCGAAATTTCGCCCTATAGAGTGGACAGAAGATATCAATTCAGAGCTTACGTTTCTGCACAGTTCTTAATGGTGGGAGTTTACAAGTTTTCCGCACTACCGCAAAACGATCTAAAAGACTTCTATTTTTTCGAGCCTCCGTATAATGCATTCCTTACAAGGGAGGTTGTAAAATAGAGTGTATTACCCGTTTAATGCGTTAAGTAAAAATAAGGTAAAGATTTTAGTGAAGTGATTTGAGAAGTGAAAGAATGAAAATAAGCTAACAGATGTATCTAATCTGGGATATGTGTCGAAAAGTACGTATTACAGAAACGAGTATGTCAGAAATGTCTTAAAATTTCTGTACACATCAGCTGAGACGGGAACCACCCTCAGCTAGAAAGTTTCTCTACCTTAAGAGAATATCAATGCAGACAGATAAAGAAAGAGGGAGAAAAAGAGAGGGAAAGAGACATGCTCCCCGAACGCAGAGTAAGATACATCGCTTCAAATCAACGAGATGATAAATAGACGGTTAAATAATAATAATGTCTAATAGAAACTACTAAGAAACATCAAACTGATTAGTGCAAGTATAATACAAAACCACCTGGTCATCTAATTTGTTCCAAGATCCGAACCACTTTCCACTTCTATCTCGAATGCCAAACGTTGTGATTCACCTAACTATGCCCCTCTATAAAATATATTGTGAACACAATCACAAGTTTTGAGATGACGGTCACTATTGTGACCATAATATCAAGCTATATAAATACACTCTAAAAGATTCAGTTATTTCTTCCAGCAACTAGTTTTTTCCTATATTATATACAGTCAGAATCATTAGGAAAAAGGAAGTTGGAAACATAAGAAATTATAGCTTATTCCAAGAACAGAATACTTTCACTGTATGCTTGCTATTTATACAAGCGGCAAGACACCAAATACAAGCCCAAAAACATGCAAAATATCAGGATATTTCTCTATTTGAAGCAAAAAAGTTATTAGTATCTGAAAGCATGACTTAGAGAAACAATCACGAGAGAAATATGCAGAAATTCCATTCACGTTAAATTATATAAGATATGAGTGAACGCAAAGAAAAGAAAAATAGTAATAAGCTTCATGCAAAGACGGTGAAAGTACAATGTGTCCATGAAGTCTTGCAGGAAAGCAAAACTCCAAAACATCGAAATCGTTACGTTTAAGTGTATACATTTTTGGGGTTGGAAGAAGAGAAGTTTAACATTTTGTTGTGGCCACAATGGTTGAAGCTGATCACAACGCTCGATGACGTTTGCACTGGTAATGATATGACTTAAGATGGTGTACAATAAAGAAAAGACATAATGTGTTTTGTGGTTTGCTTAATTAAAATCTTGCGTTTCAGTGATGAGAAAGTTCCAAACAACGTACGGGAAAACACCTCCAGCAGAAACAAGTGTGAAGAGGTGGTACGAGAAGTTCAAAGAAACGGGAAGTGTGTCAGATTTACCACGTAGTGGAAGGCTACGAAAGATGACGATGTGATTCACACGTTGCAGGACAGCGTAGACATGAGTCGAATGAAGTCGCTTAAACGTAGGTTATTGGAACTGGGAAAACCGAAGTCAACGTTACAAAATATCGTACGCAATAATTTGAAGGTCTGGCCCTATAAGTTAGAGTTTGTGCATGAGGTGATAGAGGAATACTGTGACATGTGAATGGAATCTTGTGAGTCAATGTTTACGTGCTTACAAGAAGATGGTGACCTTCTATCTTCATTTCTAATTTCAGATGAAGATACATTTCATGGGTAGGAAAAAGTGAACAGGCACAACTGCTGAAATAGGCGGGTGGGGTTGAAAATCCACGTGAATGCGAAAAGCTCAAGAGGGGTAGTCCCAAAGCCAATGTGTGGTGTGCTGTTTCAATGGATCGTATTGTCGACTGGTTTTTCTTCGAGGAAGAGACGGTAAATGGTAACATGCTGAACATGCTACAGACATGCTTTTGACATAACATACTAGGTTAGGTATCCTTAATGAGATCCACATGCAACAGGATGGTGCACCGCCACACTATGCCCTTAAGAATAGATGGATTGGCCGAAGAGGACCCACACTTTGGCCTGCAAGATCACCAATTTGCGGCTTGTGATTACTGGCTGTAGAGACACGTGAAGACCAAGGCGTATTCGCAGAAGCCAGCTAACCTGCACGATCTCAACTGATGTGATTTTGAATATTCCGAAATAGCACCGCCAACACATAATTCTTGGACTCCCAAAAAGACTGCAAGAGAGATTGTACGTGAATGGTGCACAATTGGAGGATTGGCGATGAACGTTAATTAGCTGAAACAAAGCTTTGAACCTTTCTGTAAATACACCATAAGTTATTTCTTAATACATTACGTAGTTTGCAAGTTATATATCTTTACTTTCAGGCAGAACTCTTTGTGGATAGTATGGAAAGTGAAACAAAATGAGAAAATAAGAAACGAGGGAAAGGAAAGAGCGAAATACATAGGAATAAACAGAGACCCGAGAAGCACCGACACATTGTAAACCACACTGACGCACTGATCCATTCTTACTCACCGACGCATTATGACACACGGACGCATTCTGTTCAGTGCATTTTAGACAGCTTCTTCGGAACACTGAAGAATTTGTCTACGTTTTAAAATCAAGGTCTCTTTTTCTACTCTTTTTCCAGTTGTTTCTGTTGAATAAAGAAGTAAAGAAAATTTTGAATATTGATATTTGCAAATTTAACAATAAAAATAGGACTTGTTGCTAGGATTTTGAGACACAGCCTGAGAGATATTAGAGGAGCTAACAACTGGAAAAATTTTTTGAATCAACTGTAATATATGAAGTAATATATAAAATTGTAATGTAACTATGTGGGAGCCATCATCACGGCCAAATTGCAAAGTTAAATGAAAAGATTTTTCGCATATATTTCGGCACCGATCCCAACTGGGAAGTTAACATACGGATATCGTTTTCATTATAATATATATCCTAAGCGCTGCGGGCCCGAATTCTTTTTCGAAAAATTGAGTATCTCACAATCGTTTCAACTCAGGAAAATGAAATTCAGTAAACTATATATTATTTCTTTATTGAAAAGAAACTGAACATGTTCTAGCATTTTTAAAATTCTATTAAAGGAGCCATTATCTACATATTGGAAATTCGTAAGGGTGAATTTGTAAAATAGGCCTATACGATCTACATTAGTGGGGAAAGAAATTGAGAAACATAACCTACAGTGTTTCTCATTTTTGTTTAATGCTTTCTATTAAACTAATTAATATTCCTTGTGCTTATTATATGAAGCGTTCAGAGCATCAGGCAATGAGGTCATGAAGTGACTAAAAGTGACATAAAATGTATATTATAAGCTTGTTACATAGGGATTTTAAAGCGCATTTTAAGTGATTCCGTACTTTCTTGACCGGTGCTTACCAGCTTCAACATGGGTATGTAGAAACCAGTGTTCTCTGCAGGTCACGATTGTCTTGGTGTAGATCTCACAAAGTGAGGTGTATTCGAACGTGGTCGAGAAACTGATGGACGGTCCCGGAAGTGTAGCCATTTCTGGGATCACCGTGGGCTACTGGATAATATTTTTGTGTAAATGTTTGGGTTTGTCCTCATCTCCTGATTCTGCTGCGTACTTTTCTATGTCTCATATTACCCATGAAACCAGTCTTGTTATCCAATAGGATCCTCACAAGAAGTAATTAGAACCTCAGAAGCACGGATTGCTTACTTGTGGGCACGCATATCTCAAGTGATCGACGGGCCCATAGGGGTATTGTGAGTATGGGGAGAAAGTGGACAAAATAAACACTTCTAAAAGAAACACTTCCTGCTATCTGCTAGTGTTTACCTTGTAAGCGATGAACGTTAGTAGTAGAAAAATAGGACTTCTGTGCCACTGACCCTCTACCCACTTTCTCAGTCCCGCCTGAAGCAGACAACGAATTTCCCAGTGCCGTCTGACACACTATGCCGGGGGACACAGGGGGGATACGAGAAACTGATACATCTGTTATAGGGGTGTATTCGATCCCTTTTATGAGGGGGTGCATTCATTCCCTTTTATGGACACTTTTTAAGGGGGTGTACTCGTTCTCTTTTATGACCACTTTTTCCACCCTTAGCACAAAATGAGCACATTATCCAACACCTATGTAACATAGCAAAGATTCGTTCCCTTTTATGAGCATAGTTTCCAACCACTATTTTAACATAGCAGAACTTACATAAGACTACGAATCATAGCACGGGTGTATTCATTCCCTTTTATGAGCATTTTTGAACCCCTATTTTTAATTATAAACATAGCGGACATGTAACATAGCAAAGGGGGTGTATTCGTTTTGGTCTATTTTTCCACACCTATTTGAACATAGTCCATTTTAGGGGTGTATTTGTTCCCTTTTGTGAGCAATTTTTAGGGGGTGGACTCGTTCTATTTGATGAGTACGTTTTAAGGGTTGGACTCCTTCCCTTTTACGATCACTTTTTCAACCCCATAGCAGAGACTACGAAAACATAGCAGAACATAGCAGGGATGTATTCCTTTCCTTTCATAAGCATTTTAGGGGTGTATTCGTTCACTTTTTCAATCCCTATTTGAACATAAGAGATAATACATAAGACTAGGTAACATAGCAGTGGTGTACCCGTTCTCTTTTATGAGCATTTTTAGGGGTGGACTCGTTCTCTATTATGAGCATATTTTCCAACCCCTATTCGAACTAAGCAGAGAATACATAAAACTACGAACACATAATTATGTAACATAGCAAAAATTACTCCAACCCTTATTTTAACATAGCTGAACTAATGAAAGAGAATGACTTATTTTCCAACCCTTATTTTAACATAGCAGAAACTACATGAGAATAAGAAACATAGCAGGGGTGTATTTATTCCCTTTTATGAGCATTTTTTCAATCCTATAAACATAGCAGACATGTAACATAGCAAAGGAGGTGTATTCGTTTTGGCCTATTTTTCCACCCTATTTAAAAATAGTCAATTTTAGGGGTGTATCCATCCTCTATTTTAATATAACGATGATAGCATCGTTTCCAACCCCCATTCAAACTTAGCAGAGAATACATAAGACTACGAACACAGCAAAACTTGTTCTCTTTTTAACTCTTATTTTCCAAGCCGTCTACCAAAGACACATAACAAAGGGGGTGTACTCGTTCAAACTTAGCATAACAGAGAGTGAACACTCTATCCAACCTATTAGCTACCCTCAACCCTCGTCTTTTCTCATCCAGGGCTTGGGATCGGCAACATGTTTAAAGTGTGCAGCAGATCACTCCAACCCCTACTTGAACATAGCAAATAATTCGTTCCACGCTTATTTAAACATAGCAAAAGGGGTTTAAGCGGCAATGGCGGAGTTAAAAGTTTTTTGGCATTGACCTTTGCCTTCGATGGTCAGTATACCCCTAGCTGTATCAATGAGCGAAGAATTGTCGATTATTTAAAATTTTGGCAAAAAATGGTCCACCCCTGTCGTTAAATTTGGCAATGTTAAATTTGGCGACGTCAAAATCCAGAAGTGATATTGTCTTATGTTGGGACCCAGTGTTCCGAATCAGCCCAACAGATAGCAGTATAATACAGACAGAAAATAATGGTTGATAGTTTTGCTAATAGATGGCATTGCTTGATTACTCTGCCGGCAGACAGGAGAAAAGAGTGATTATTAATTCTGCTAAATATTTTTTATTTAGAGATTTTTTGTCTTTCCAGTTGTGACGCAATTAGTAAAGGCAGCAATCTAAAGAACAGAGATTTGGCTGATAATGTAGGTTCAAATCCTGTTCGGAGGCGTAATAATTTATTACTTTGGCCGGGTTATAAAGGATTACATCTCCATAGATTTTTGAATAAAAAAACTCTATCTCTCAATTGGGAGATGAAGAGCTCCAACGCCGTGCCATGGCAGGGGGTTTCAGTGCTATAGCTGCAACCTGGCCCCCAGGCAATCATCTCCCAGTTATGACAGATAGCGCTTATCCGTGAGGAGTTTTGCAAAAAATTACAATAATTAATTATTATTATAAGTTATTAGGAAAAAAGACATTTATTACAGTATTGCTAGAAAATCCATTTACAAAAAATAAGGGACAGAGAGAGCGGCTTTGATTCAGTAGAAATGCCACAAACATTGCTTTCAATATAGCGTAAACGTTATTACAGGAGATCTACAGTGAATGATTGTTGATCGTATTAAAACAGTGAGCATTAAAAATAATAGCTTATTAGAAAAAACACTATTTGGTATTCTATAATTCGGAGAGTTCAAATTAAGATAAAACAGCAAACATTAATGATAAAATATGGATTCAAAGCAACAATGTGGTATGTGTAACAATTGGGTTACAAAGAAACATTATGGCAAACATATGAATCGATTTAATTCATTATCATCATCAAGTAATATTGTGAAAAGACAAAAAAACTAATCAGGGGTAAAGACTGCATTCGAGCGTACCATTAGAACTTATATTTTACCAGATGAAAATAGTGAAAACTATTTATGTGACACACCAACAGTAGTAGAAAATGGATCGATCTGGCTCAGTTTTAATCAACTCACAAGCCCCTGGGAAAATGACCACCATGCACCGTGAGCCCACGGCCTTTTACGACCTCCATTTTAGGGGTGAATTTGTTCCCTTTTATGACCACTTTTAAGGGGGTGACCTCGTTCTCTTTTACGACCTCCATTTTAGAGGGTGAACTCATTCCCTTTTATGAGCATATTTTCCAACCCCTATGAACAAACAGCAGAACATCAGACTACGTAACATAACGAACATACATAAGAGCAAATGGAACTCGTTCTCTTTTATGAGCACATTTTAAGGGGTGACCTCGTTCTCTTTTACGACCTCCATTTTAGAGGGTGTACTCGTTCCCTTTTATGAGCACTTTTTCAACCCTTATTTTAACATAGGAGATAACACATAAGATTACGAACACATAGAAGAGAAGATAACACATAACACTACGTAACACACAGCAGAACAGATAACACATAAGAGTACGTAACATAACAAGGGTGTATTTATTCTCTTTTATGAACATATTTTTCAACCCCTATTTTAACATAGGAGATAACACATACGATTACGAACACATAGAAGAGAAGATAACACATAACACTACGTAACACACAGCACAACAGATAATACATAAGAGTACGTAACATAACAACGGTGTATTCATTCCCTTTTATGAGCATATTTTTCAACCCCTATTTTAACATAGGAGATAACACATAAGATTACGAACACATAGAAGAGAAGATAACACATAACACTATTTTAACATAGCAGATAACATATAAGATTACGAACACATAATATAGCAAGGGTGTACTCGTTCCCTTTTATGAGCATATTTTCCAACCCCTATTCTGAACATAGTAGATAACACATAGAAGAGCAGATAACACATAGCACTATTTTAACATAGTAGGTAACATAAGATTACGAACACATATAAGAGCAGAAGACTACATAACATAGCAGGCCTCCATTTTAGGGGTGAACTCGTTCTCTTTTATGAGCATATTTTTCAACCCCTATTTTAACATAACAGAAATGACATAAGAATACTTAACTCATTCCAACCCTTATTTTAACATAACGAGCAAAGATTACAATCGAACACCCACGGTCTACAGATAATCATTTTAGAGGGTGTATTCATTCATTCTCTTTGATGACCATTTTTTCCACCCCTAATGAAATTACATAGGAGAGCAGATAATACATAAGATTCGTTCTCTTTTACAACCTCCATTTTAGAGGGTGAACTCGTTCCCTTTTATGATTACTTTTTCAACCCCTATTTGACCATTTTAACATAGCAGAAATGACATAAGCATGTCCTCAAACTACTGACCATCGTGAACAAAGGTCAAACTCGGAAACGAAACAACATATCGAGGTGCTGTTTCCACATTTAGCAATTGGTCATCAAAAAAGTACTGACCATCAAGGTCAAAGGTCAAAACTCGAAAACGGAGCCACATTGAGTAATAGGTCATCAGGTACCACAAGTTCCAAAATAATGATCATCGAGGTCAAAGGTCAACATACTTAAAACCTAATGACTCGAAAACTGAGCAAAATATTGAGGTGCTGTTTCCACATTTAGTAATCGGTCACCAAAGACCACATGTCTCAAAAGTGTCAACCACCGAGGTCAAACTCGAAAACGGAGCCAAATATTGAGGTGGTGTTTCCACATTTAGTAATAGTTCATCAATCACTGCAAGTTCCAAAATAATGACCATCGAGAGCTTGTAAACGGAGCAACGGATAAATTTTGTACAAAGCAGAAAAAGTGAAGGATTAATAAATTTGAGTGGCCTATTGAATTTTGTACCAACGAGAAATGCCATTTTAACTAGCTGAGAATTATATGTCTTCTTGTACTAATTAAATAAACGAAGGAATATTGTACCAATGAAAAATGCCATTTTTTCTAGACCATGTTCTAATATTTAAACAAACGAAGGGGTGAATTTGAGTGACCTATTCAATTTTGCACCAATGAGAAATAACGGCGTATTTTAAATCATTTTGTACTATTTAAATAAACAAACAATCGGATAAATTTAACCGGCTCAGAAGTGTACTATTTAAACAAACGAAGGTCTCTTGAGTGAGTGAGATTTCCAATTTTGTAGCAAGAAGGACTATTTTCTAACTCAGATACTCAAATTTGGATGGAGTGTTTAGTTTTGTACGAACCAGAAAATTTAGATTGGATTATTTCCTTAGGTACCAACTGGAAAAAGTGAAGGGCCATTATTCAAATAAACGAAGGAATAGAGTATTTAGTTTCTTACAGGGCAAAAGGGAGTGAAGAATTAATAAAATTTGAACGGAATGTTTTCTTTTGTACCAACTGGAATGTTCTATTTTTGTATCAATCAGAAAAAAAAAACGAAGAAGAGCCATTTTAACAAGTTCATAATTTCTGTAACGAAAGAATAATTTCGATGTTCTACTTTTTATACCAACGAGAAAAAATGAACTAGCTGAATATTTAAATATACGAAAGAATAAATTTAAGTGACCTATTCAATTTTGTACTACTCAAATAAACAATGGAGTATTTAGTTTTGCACCATTTTGGAGTATTCAGATAATCAAAGGAATTATAACTTGTGTCAACTCTAAAATTAATTAAACGAAGTAATGCATTTGAAAAACCGAAGTTGAGTATTTTATACCATTTTGTATTATTTCAACAAACAAAGGATCATTTTATATCATTTTAAACTAGTCTAATAAACGAAGGCATAAATATGATTGAGCTATTTAATTTTGTATCAACCAAATGATTTTCACGAAAGAACAAAATTGTACTAATCAGAAAAAGCGAAGAAGACCCATTTTAACTAACTGAGAATTTCTGTACCTTTTTTGTACTATTTAAACAAACGATGGAATAAATTTAAGTGACCTATTCAATTTTGTACCAATGAGAAAAGGCATTTAACTGGCTCAGAATTTGAGTTGTCTATTTAGTTTTGTACCAACCTAAGAAGAAGGGCGAAGAAGGACTATTTTATAATTTTACTACTCAAATAAGCAATGGAGTATTTAGTTTTGTACCACCGAGAAAAACAAAGAAATTGCACCATTTTGGAGTATTCAAATTAACAAAGGACTTATAATTTGTGTGTGTCAACTCTAAAAACGGCCATTTTGTATTATTTCAACAAACAAAAGAAAAAGCAAAAAGGACCATTTTAAACTATTTAAATAAACGAAGGCATAAACATGAGTGAGACCAGAGAAAAACCGAAGAAGGTCCATTTTAACTAACTGAGAATTTCTGTACCTTTTTGTACTATTTAAACAAACGATGGGATAAATTTGAGTGGCCTGTTTTTTGTACTAACCAGAAAAACCGAAGAAGGTACCTTTATACTAGCTCAATGAACGAAAGAACAAATTTGAGTGTTCTACTTTTTATACCAAACAAAGAAGAACCATTTTGTACTAATCAAATAAACGAAAGACCAATTTAACTAGCTCAGAATTTATATACGTTTTGTACCAGCGTGAAATGTCTTTTTAACCAGCTCAGTAGTATTCAAATAAACAAAAAACCGAAGAAGGATCATTTTAACTAGTTCAGAATTTCTGTACTTTTGTGCCATTCAAACAAATGAAAAAAAACCAGCAGGAAAAGAAAAGAATTTGTACTGACCAGGAAAGGCGAAGAAGGATTTAAATAAACGAAGGAATAAATTTGAGTGATCTATTCAATTTTATACCAATCAGAAGAAAAGCAAAGAAGGGCCATTTTAACTAGTTGAGTATTTTTGTGCTACACAAATCAACAAATGAATAAATTTGAGTGACCTATTCAATTTGGTATCAACAAGAAATACCATTTTAAATAACTCAGCATTTTATATCTTTTTGTGCTATTTAAATAAACGAAGAAAGCGAAGGAGATCCAATTTAGCTAACTCAGAATTTTATACCATTTTGTACTAATCAAATAAAGGAAGGAATAAATTTTTGTGACCTATTCAGTTTTTGAAAACAAGCAGGAAAAGGAAAGAATTAACATTTTGTACTAATCAAATAACCATATTAACTAACTCAAAGAAACGAAAGAATAAATTTTGAGTGGCTTAAGCAAAGAAGGTCAATTTGTACCTTTTGTGCTATTAAAACTGAGTGACCTATTCAATTGTGTTTGCAATTAAAAAAAAACGGAGAAGGTCTATTTTATGTACATTTTGTACTACTAAAATAAACAAAGAAATACCATATTCTGCTACTCAAACAAACGACGGAATAAGCTCAGAATTTCTATACCTTTTTGTGTTATTCAAATAAACGAAGGAACAAATTTATGTGACTTATACCAACCATGAAGGTCCATTATTTCATTTTTGTAACAATCAGAAGAAAACAGCTCAGAATTTTATACCTTTGTGGTGCTACATTTTGTATTATTTTTGTGTCATCCAGAGAACAATTTAAATTGACTCTCCCGTCACTAAGAAAGGCTCATAAAATATTGAACGTGAGATTTAACAAACCAGAGTTGAGTCATAATTGTGTAGAACAGACTACATAGCAATTTGCGTAACAGCATACTTGACCATTTTGAATCACAGCAGAAGAAAAGATCATATCAAAGTAAGAAAAGCAGATATTTAAGCAACGTTATGAATGCGTTACCTAACATTTGTATTGCTAAGGTACTGCCTATTGCTCAACGATTCAATTATTTATAGACTTTCCTTCCTCGTCTAAGTCAAAAAAGACAAATATATATTTTTGCATTTATGTGTTTTATTATAATGGAATATAAGTTTATGGAGTTTATTTGGAAATAATAGAACATACATTATGATATTTTATAATGCTTGAAACATAGAATGCTTGTATTGTAGATATATAAAGAGCAGAAAAAATGACTAGCACGGAGATTGTTTATGTTTCACCTAGAGAAAAAGAAATTCAGCGTGAAAACGAGAAACCTATACTGTTAATTCACCCGTCTGACCCCGATTTGCCAGATGAATTATGTGATAAAATGAGAATCATATATCCAACACAAGAAATAGAAGAAGTGTATTATTTTAGACGTTATAATAGATATAATGATGAAATACTCCCGGAAAGTGATGATGACAGTGTTTCAAATATTACCTGTTTTGAACTGGAAGCTAATGAGTGTGACTGTACTAGTGAAACTATTAGTGATACATGTGTTATACAATTATTTAATGAGTATACACCAAATTCAGTATTATTATGTGAAGCATGTTCTAAACATAATGAGAATGAAAAAGATCACAACTGTTTGCTGCAGTATGATTACGAATTATTGCAAAAGGTGTGGACGATCTTAATTAAACGTGAAATGAGAGAAAAAATCTATAAACTTTATATAGAGAAGCATTTTAAAAGTTGTAATATTAAGAACACTTATACTTTGGAGAAAAAAATTAATCTGGTATATGAATACATTACAGAGTGTGATTATTATATCAACAAAATAGTAGAAATGTTTTTAGAGAAAGATAAACAATTATTTAATTCTGTAAATGAACACTGAGCCCACTGTAGCATATGCATTTGATTGTGTAAGAATAGAAGAACTTGAACTGTTAACTGGATCAATTTGTAGTATTGTAGACAACTAACATTGGACTCTGGCAACTGAATTGTCAGGGAGAGTCAATTTAAATTGTTCTCTGGATGACACAAAAATAATACAAAATGTAGCACCACAAAGGTATAAAATTCTGAGCTGTTTTCTTCTGATTGTTACAAAAATGAAATAATGGACCTTCATGGTTGGTATAAGTCACATAAATTTGTTCCTTCGTTTATTTGAATAACACAAAAAGGTATAGAAATTCTGAGCTTATTCCGTCGTTTGTTTGAGTAGCAGAATATGGTATTTCTTTGTTTATTTTAGTAGTACAAAATGTACATAAAATAGACCTTCTCCGTTTTTTTTTTTTAATTGCAAACACAATTGAATAGGTCACTCAGTTTTAATAGCACAAAAGGTACAAATTGACCTTCTTTGCTTAAGCCACTCAAAATTTATTCTTTCGTTTCTTTGAGTTAGTTAATATGGTTATTTGATTAGTACAAAATGTTAATTCTTTCCTTTTCCTGCTTGTTTTCAAAAACTGAATAGGTCACAAAAATTTATTCCTTCCTTTATTTGATTAGTACAAAATGGTATAAAATTCTGAGTTAGCTAAATTGGATCTCCTTCGCTTTCTTCGTTTATTTAAATAGCACAAAAAGATATAAAATGCTGAGTTATTTAAAATGGTATTTCTTGTTGATACCAAATTGAATAGGTCACTCAAATTTATTCATTTGTTGATTTGTGTAGCACAAAAATACTCAACTAGTTAAAATGGCCCTTCTTTGCTTTTCTTCTGATTGGTATAAAATTGAATAGATCACTCAAATTTATTCCTTCGTTTATTTAAATCCTTCTTCGCCTTTCCTGGTCAGTACAAATTCTTTTCTTTTCCTGCTTGGTTTTTTTTCATTTGTTTGAATGGCACAAAAGTACAGAAATTCTGAACTAGTTAAAATGATCCTTCTTCGGTTTTTTGTTTATTTGAATACTACTGAGCTGGTTAAAAAGACATTTCACGCTGGTACAAAACGTATATAAATTCTGAGCTAGTTAAATTGGTCTTTCGTTTATTTGATTAGTACAAAATGGTTCTTCTTTGTTTGGTATAAAAAGTAGAACACTCAAATTTGTTCTTTCGTTCATTGAGCTAGTATAAAGGTACCTTCTTCGGTTTTTCTGGTTAGTACAAAAAACAGGCCACTCAAATTTATCCCATCGTTTGTTTAAATAGTACAAAAAGGTACAGAAATTCTCAGTTAGTTAAAATGGACCTTCTTCGGTTTTTCTCTGGTCTCACTCATGTTTATGCCTTTGTTTATTTAAATAGTTTAAAATGGTCCTTTTTGCTTTTTCTTTTGTTTGTTGAAATAATACAAAATGGCCGTTTTTAGAGTTGACACACACAAATTATAAGTCCTTTGTTAATTTGAATACTCCAAAATGGTGCAATTTCTTTGTTTTTCTCGGTGGTACAAAACTAAATACTCCATTGCTTATTTGAGTAGTAAAATTATAAAATAGTCCTTCTTCGCCCTTCTTCTTAGGTTGGTACAAAACTAAATAGACAACTCAAATTCTGAGCCAGTTAAATGCCTTTTCTCATTGGTACAAAATTGAATAGGTCACTTAAATTTATTCCATCGTTTGTTTAAATAGTACAAAAAAGGTACAGAAATTCTCAGTTAGTTAAAATGGGTCTTCTTCGCTTTTTCTGATTAGTACAATTTTGTTCTTTCGTGAAAATCATTTGGTTGATACAAAATTAAATAGCTCAATCATATTTATGCCTTCGTTTATTAGACTAGTTTAAAATGATATAAAATGATCCTTTGTTTGTTGAAATAATACAAAATGGTATAAAATACTCAACTTCGGTTTTTCAAATGCATTACTTCGTTTAATTAATTTTAGAGTTGACACAAGTTATAATTCCTTTGTTTATTTGAATACTCCAAAATGGTGCAAAACTAAATACTCCATTGTTTATTTGAGTAGTACAAAATTGAATAGGTCACTTAAATTTATTCTTTCGTATATTTAAATATTCAGCTAGTTCATTTTTTCTCGTTGGTATAAAAAGTAGAACATCGAAATTATTCTTTCGTTACAGAAATTATGAACTTGTTAAAATGGCTCTTCTTCGTTTTTTTTCTGATTGATACAAAAATAGAACATTCCAGTTGGTACAAAAGAAAATATTCCGTTCAAATTTTATTAATTCTTCACTCCCTTTTGCCCTGTAATAAACTAAATACTCTATTCCTTCGTTTATTTGAATAATGGCCCTTCACTTTTTCCAGTTGGTACCTAAGGAAATAATCCAATCTAAATTTTCTGGTTCGTACAAAACTAAACACTCCATCCAAATTTGAGTATCTGAGTTAGAAAATAGTCCTTCTTGCTACAAAATTGGAAATCTCACTCACTCAAGAGACCTTCGTTTGTTTAAATAGTACACTTCTGAGCCGGTTAAATTTATCCGATTGTTTGTTTATTTAAATAGTAAAAAATGATTTAAAATACGCCGTTATTTCTCATTGGTGCAAAATTGAATAGGTCACTCAAATTCACCCCTTCGTTTGTTTAAATATTAGAACATGGTCTAGAAAAAATGGCATTTTTCATTGGTACAATATTCCTTCGTTTATTTAATTAGTACAAGAAGACATATAATTCTCAGCTAGTTAAAATGGCATTTCTCGTTGGTACAAAATTCAATAGGCCACTCAAATTTATTAATCCTTCACTTTTTCTGCTTTGTACAAAATTTATCCGTTGCTCCGTTTACAAGCTCTCGATGGTCATTATTTTGGAACTTGCAGTGATTGATGAACTATTACTAAATGTGGAAACACCACCTCAATATTTGGCTCCGTTTTCGAGTTTGACCTCGGTGGTTGACACTTTTGAGACATGTGGTCTTTGGTGACCGATTACTAAATGTGGAAACAGCACCTCAATATTTTGCTCAGTTTTCGAGTCATTAGGTTTTAAGTATGTTGACCTTTGACCTCGATGATCATTATTTTGGAACTTGTAGTAGTTGGTGGTCGATTACTAAATGTGGAAACAGCACCTCAATATTTGGCTCCGTTTTCGAGTTATTAGGTTTTAAGTATGTTGACCTTTGACCTCGATGGTCATTATTTTGGAACTTGCACTGGTTGATGACCAATTACTAAATGTGGAAACACCATCTCAATATGTGGCTCCGTTTCTGAGTTATTAGGTTTTAAGTATTTTGACCTTTGACCTCGATGGTCACTATTTTGCAACTTGCACTAGTTGATGACCTATTACTAGATTTGGAAACAGCACCTCAATACGTTGCTTCGTTTTCGAGTTATTGGGTTTTATGTATTTTGACCTTTGACCTCGATGACCACTATTTTGGAACTTGCACTAGTTGATGACCTATTACTAGATTTGGAAACAGCACCTCAATACGTTGCTTCGTTTTCGAGTTATTGTGTTTTAAGTATTTTGACCTTTGACCTCGATGACCACTATTTTGGAACTTGTGGTACCCGATGACCTATTACTCAATGTGGAAACACCACCTCAATATGTGGATCCATTTTCGAGTAATTAGGTTTTAAGTATGTTGACCTTTGACCTCGATGGCCACTATTTTGGAACTTGTGGTACCTGATGACCTATTACTCAATGTGGCTCCGTTTTCGAGTTTTGACCTTTGACCTTGATGGTCAGTACTTTTTTGATGACCAATTGCTAAATGTGGAAACAGCACCTCGATATGTTGTTTCGTTTTCGAGTTTGACCTTTGTTCACGATGGTCAGTAGTTTGAGGACATGCTTATGTCATTTCTGCTATGTTAAAATGGTCAAATAGGGGTTGAAAAAGTAATCATAAAAGGGAACGAGTTCACCCTCTAAAATGGAGGTTGTAAAAGAGAACGAATCTTATGTATTATCTGCTCTCCTATGTAATTTCATTAGGGGTGGAAAAATGGTCATCAAAGAGAATGAATGAATACACACTCTAAAATGATTATCTGTAGACCGTGGGTGTTCGATTGTAATCTTTGCTCGTTATGTTAAAATAAGGGTTGGAATGAGTTAAGTATTCTTATGTCATTTCTGTTATGTTAAAATAGGGGTTGAAAAATATGCTCATAAAAGAGAACGAGTTCACCCCTAAAATGGAGGCCTGCTATGTTATGTAGTCTTCTGCTCTTATATGTGTTCGTAATCTTATGTTACCTACTATGTTAAAATAGTGCTATGTGTTATCTGCTCTTCTATGTGTTATCTACTATGTTCAGAATAGGGGTTGGAAAATATGCTCATAAAAGGGAACGAGTACACCCTTGCTATGTTATGTGTTCGTAATCTTATATGTTATCTGCTATGTTAAAATAGTGTTATGTGTTATCTTCTCTTCTATGTGTTCGTAATCTTATGTGTTATCTCCTATGTTAAAATAGGGGTTGAAAAATATGCTCATAAAAGGGAATGAATACACCCTTGTTATGTTACGTACTCTTATGTGTTATCTGTTCTGCTGTGTGTTACGTAGTGTTATGTGTTATCTTCTCTTCTATGTGTTCGTAATCTTATGTGTTATCTCCTATGTTAAAATAAGGGTTGAAAAAGTGCTCATAAAAGGGAACGAGTACACCCTCTAAAATGGAGGTCGTAAAAGAGAACGAGGTCACCCCTTAAAATGTGCTCATAAAAGAGAACGAGTTCCATTTGCTCTTATGTATGTTCGTTATGTTACGTAGTCTGATGTTCTGCTGTTTGTTCATAGGGGTTGGAAAATATGCTCATAAAAGGGAATGAGTTCACCCTCTAAAATGGAGGTCGTAAAAGAGAACGAGGTCACCCGCTTAAAAGTGGTCATAAAAGGGAACAAATTCACCCCTAAAATGGAGGTCGTAAAAGGCCGTGGGCTCATGGTGCATGGTGGTCATTTTCCCAGGGGCTTGTGAGTTGATTAAAACTGAGCCAGATCGATCCATTTTCTACTACTACCAACATTTTTAAAGCGTATTAAGCAGCAATGTGAATCAATTATAAAATAAGCTTTGAGTATTGATCATTTAGTTAAAGTCAATTGCAGTTTAACAACAAGATTTATACAACCTTCATCACCAGATGTTATAACAAGTTTCCGAGTTGTATCCGGAACTCAAGTAATCCAACCGATTGATGATATCAGCAAAAACTGGATGAAATATTCCAGGACTTATGTCACTTCAGAAACCAGGCTGACGTATCCAGAAATAGGCTGGAGTCTATGTTCTGAGCCGGAACATAAATTAAAAATTAACGTTGATAAATATATTCCATTGAGAGTATCAAGTTATATAGATTTGCCAGATTGGATTAAAGCTAAAAATGCGTACTTAATATTAAAAATAATGATAATCATTCTTCTGTATGGTGTATATTGACAGCGTTACATCCAATTTCACGACAAAATCAGCCTGATCGTGTGTCTTCCTATGTTCAATATCAAAATGAATTCAAAGGTATATTTGAAGCTATAGAGTTTCCTATTGCATTAAAAGATATATAAGTTTGAGAAACAATATTATGAGCAGACTCAAAAGACTATTTCGGTAAACGTATATGGATATGACAATAATATTTATCCATTACGTGTGAGTGATGTTAGCGAAAAATGTGATTTACATGTTGATCTACTATGCTTGACTCACGAAGATGGTCGAAAACATTATTGTTTAACTCGAGATTTTTCACGTTTAGTTCATAGTCAATTAACGAGATATAAGTGTAAACCATAAATCTGTTGACGATTTTTTCAGTTCTTCAATACACAAATTAAAATAGATAATCATTTGGAGCTTTGTACAAAGCATAAAGTATCACGAATCAAAATGCCTAATTTTGATGAAATACTTAAATATAATAAACTTGTCAACACTTTAAAATTGGATGCAAAATATATAGCAGATTTAGAAAGCATTTTGAAACCAATAATCCTCATATATCGTATAGCCGTCCTATTCAGCACCATTAGCCTTGCACTTTTGCTTACGAAGTGTGCTGGAGTGATAATACACCAACAAAACCTGTATTTTACAGACGAAATAAAGACCATGATCGATCTGCATCCGATGAATTTTTATTTCGCATAGAAAATGAATTATAAAATATTACTGAACGGTTTCACGATAAAAAACAAATAAATGTATTGACATTTGAAGAAGAGAAAATGTATAAGAAAACCACTGAATGCCCTCTATAATGTAAGGAATTTACATATGAAAATTACAAAGTTAAACACCACAGCCACCTGACAGGTAAATAATTGCAACCTACAAGTAAAACGGCAACATAATTTCGTGCCTATATTCTTTCACAATTTATGAGGATATGACAGTCATTTATTTGTAAAATAAATAGGGTGTATGCCTGGAAAGATCAATGTAATACCACAAACTGAAGAACGATATATATCATTTCCAAAATATTTCACTTTTGTCAATCAAACTGGAGAGCTTCGCTTTTTAGATATGTATCAATTTCTGCCGTATAGTCTGGAGGCTCTGTCATCAAAATTGGTCGTAGATCAAATGAAATTTACTACATCTTTCTTTGTGGTTGACAAAATTGATTTAATCACTTGAAAGGGGCTATTTCCTTACGAATATATTACATCACTTAATAAATTTGAAGAAGAGGAATTACCCCGGAGGGAAACGTTTCTTAATAATAATTAATATTAAGTGTAATACTAGAACTGGTGTAAAAGTTATGAAGATTATTCGTACGCTCTAGCAGTATGGTATAGATTTGATTGCAAAACACTGGGTGATTTTCATGACCATTATTTGTTAAGAGGTGTATTACTTACTGGTGATATTTTCAATAATTTTCGAGATGAGTGTATACTAACGTATCAAATCGATCCAGCACACTTGTTCACAACACCTGGATTAGCATGGAAAGCTATGTTAAAATTTACTAATATTGAACTTGAATTGCTTTCAAACATAGATATGTATATGTTTTTAGATTTGAATATTCGTGGGGCAATCACACAGTGTTGAAAAGATATGCAAATAGTATTGAAAATGATTCTTGGATTGCGTATTCTGACGTAAACAATTTGTATGTATTTGCAATTGCGGACTATTTACCATATGGAAGATTTCATTGGGATACATATCCTGAACAATATACTGTTGGAGATATCTTAAGTTGGTGTATAGATAAGGAAGAAGAGTGTTTTCTTGAAGTAGATTTGATATATCCAAAACATTTAAATGAGATACATAGTGATTTTCCGATGGCGCCCGAAAAGAAAAATAAAAGTTAATGTTAACCCTAGATAGAAATTCCCATTATGTGGTTCACTACCGACTTTTGAAATTTTACATTTTACAAGGTCTTATACTTAGAAAAATTCATAAAATTTTATGGTTTAAACAGGGTCAATGGTTAAAATCATATATTGAACATAACACAAAGTTACGAGCACAAGCCAGTACATCCTTTGGTAAAGATTTTTTATAAACTTATGAATAACACACCCTACGGTAAAACAATGGAAAATGTAAGAAATATTGTTGACATTCAATTGGTATCCGATCGACTGAAAGCTCAGAAACTTTTAGCATCACCTCGTTTAACATCTAGAGTTATTTATAATGTTTGGATATTTATAGGATTTGGTAATGTTTAACACGGAGCGTTCGAAAATTAAATTAAACAAACCTATTTTTATTGGTGTTGCAATTTTAGAATTATCGAAACTTGCAATGTATAACTTTCATTATAATGTAATAAAAGCAAAATATGGTGATAACATCAAAATTACGTACACAGATACAGACAGTTTCATTTACCAGATATTTACAGATAATTTATACAATGATATGAAAGAAATGTCTGATTATTTTGATACTTCTATTTATCCGGAAAATCATGCTTTATATAGCACAAAATATAAGCAAATTTTAGGTAAAATGAAAGAAGTAATAGGTGGAATCCCCATTATAGAATATGTTGGGTTACGTGCTAAAGTATTTGGAAATCGCACTAAATATGATAAAGTAATAAAAAATTAATGGTATAAGAAAAAATGTATCACATATGATTTCTACCGAACATTTTAAGGATTGCTTAAACTATAACGAAACTATTAGAAAGAAACAAGCACAGTTTCAATCTAAAGAACATGAAATCTTTACAGTATCTGTTAATAAAATTGCTTTAGATCCTCATGATGACAAGCGGGGTATTCTTAATTGTAACATTCATACATTGCCACGGTCTCATTAACAGTTACCATTGGAATATTGTGATAAGTGTAAAATGTAATTTTTTAAAATTTTTTCCTGAACTTTATAGAGAGGAAATAGTGTCTGAATAAAAAACGTATAAAGGGTCAAAAATCAAATCTTGTTTTTATAAAGGTTATACAAAAATACGCTTTTCAATCGAAACAGCAATCAATGTAAAATATGTAAATAATATTTTAGGAGAAATACATAGAAGTGATGTTTTATCAGGATGAAAGAAAAAATATTGTAAATGAATTACATAAATCTGCTAGAAAACACTATGCTAGAAGTCCTGTTATTAGCAAAGGTATTCATTATTTGTGGCAGGCAGATCTTGTAGAAATGAATAATTGGAAATTTAAAGGTCTAGCAAAAATTAATAAATATTATAAATATTTATTAACTGTCATAGATACATTTAGTAAAAAAGCATGGGCGGTGTCTGAATCAAAAAACTGGTGAACATGTTGCCAAAGATTTGAGTCGATTTTAAAGCAAAATCAGATAAGTCCTAATTATCTTCAGACGGATAGAGGCAAAGAATTCTACAACACATACTTTACTCAATTAATGAAAAAATATAATATTAAACATTATTCTATATATACTGAAATAAAGGCTAGTATTGTCGAACGATTTAAAAAAACATTGCGTAATTTAATGTGGAAACGCTTTACTTTACAAGGTAATTATAAATGGCTCGATATATTACCAGATTTACTAAAACAATATAATCATACTAAACATAGCCCTATCAAAAAGAGACCTGCAGATAAAACCAAAAAACATGAACGGGTTTTATTATTAACCGTGTATTGTAAAAAATTTGCTTTCTTTAAAGGAAAACCAAAATTTAGAATGAATGATTATGTTAGAATAAGTAATGCGAAGAAGCAATTTCAAAGAGGATTTACTCGTAATTGGACGACTGAAATCTTTCAAATAGCTAAAGTATTCCTGACAAATCCACCCACCTATCACTTAAAAGATAGCAAGCAACAACCTATACAGGGACGTTTTTATGAACAGGAATTAATGAAAACCTATTATCCTCATACGTATTTGATTGAAAATGTTTTGCGGAAGAAAAATAATAAAGCCAATGTGAAATGGTTAGATTTTCCAGAAACCGATAATTCTTGGATTGATGTAAAGCATACTCTATTGTAAAAAAAAAAGAAAATTCAAAGCCTTTATAGGTGAATCATGTTGTCACAAGTATTTCTTGTAGATTTTATAATTTCAAAAGGTGAATTTTGTATTTTAAATCCTAACAACACTGTAAATTTTAGTTCCTTAGTTAAATTGCCATCATCATCACGAGGTTTATCAGTATCACAAGTAAAAGTATATTAAATCAAATTTGTTCTTCAACAAACGATGTGTTTTTATGTAAAGGAGAAAATGAAGCAAAATTTTTTAAAATGTTATTTAAAATAAATGTGATATATCTGTAATAGAGAAATAAAACATGGAGTGGAAAATTCCTTTTACATGTATGGTAGCAGGTCCTACAGGCTGTGGAAAATCATATTTTGTTAAATTATTTCTTGAACATTACAGTAAGTTATTTAAAAATATTGTATGGTGTTATGGTGAATGGCAGACGTTGTATGATACTCTTTCAGGCTGCACGTTTAAAGAAGGTTTACCTCAAAATAATTTATTTCAAGCACACGAGGGTCCACATCTTGTAATTATTGATGATTTAATGCGTGAGTGTGACCATCGGATTTTAGATATTTTTACTAAGGGTAGCCATCATAGAAATATAAGTGTAATGTTTATAACACAGAATATTTTTCATCAACAAAAGGGAATGCGGGATATTTCGTTAAATTGTCATTATACTGTTTGTTTTAAAAATCCTAGAGACCAAGCTCAAATTAATTATGTGGCACGACATTTGTATCCAGGTAATACAAAATTTATTCAAGAAGCATATCAAGATGCAACTCGAATTGCACATGGTTATTTACTTTTTGATTTAAAACAAAATACTCCTGATGAGCAGCGAGTTCGAACAAATTTCTTTCCAACAGATTCTTTTAATTACGTTTATGTGCCTGTAAAAAATAATTGCAATATGGATTATATTCTAACAACTATTTGTGCTATAATTGCCGTAAAAATGATTAGTAAGGAAAATACACATTTGTTAAAACTTTAAGTTAAGTCAAAACCGAAAGCACGTAAGGCAATTTTACAAAATTCAGATCCTGATTTAATTCGCTCTATTTGCGAATGTTCCTATAACGTATTACTAGGAAATGTTCCATTAAACAAAACAGAGATAAAACATTTAAAAAAAGGAACTGAGATATTTGGTGAAAAAGGTCCGTCATTAAAACAAAAAAAACGAACAATTATACAAATAGGTGGTTTTCTTACTGCATTGCTTGCATTTATTTTAGGAGGTATATTATCAAGTTTAATTAAGTAATTATGCAAAACGCACAAAAACTTATATTAATCTCACCAGAAAAATTACATCATTATCAAATGATATCTAGTCTTCATGATAAAATGAAAGAAATTTTAAATAATAATAGTTTAAATGCAGAAGAAAAATGGGAACGATATAGAGAGGTCTTACAAAAATATTCAAATATGATTCAAAAACCGGCTGCAGTTACAACAGCTACAACTACTATTGATAAAGATGAGGAGGAAGAAGAGGAGGAGAAGGATGATGAAATAATATCTACTCTCCCTGAAATTTGTAAACGCAAAGCAAGACCTTTATTACGTAAATTGAAACAAAATCCAAATATTCAATGGGACGATAATGGAAATATGAATGTTAATAATAAATTAATTCCAGGTGCAAATATAGTGGATTTGATATCCGATTTTGTTAGATGTCGTAAGAAAAATATTTCAGTTGCCGGTTGGAAACCTTTTGCTACGTTATTAGCAAAAGCCAATATACTCTTAGAGTACATTGGTAATCCTCAACGAATAGATTATATTATAAAACTAACAGAGGAAAAAGAGGATGATGAGAACGAAGAGGATTGTCCTCCACCCCGTAAACGCAAATGGTGTACTTATGAGCAATAATACTAATATTCTATTGTAATCTATTGATATTTTTGAGTATATAGAAAGAAAGATTAATAACCCGTATTTCCGTTATCACAACAATCAAGCAGGAGGTGGTTACAATGTATATAAACCTACAGCATATCAAGAAGGTTATGACATTGGTAGTTTTCTAGAAGGTTTATTCCGCACTGTATTTCGTTTATTAAAACAAGGTGCGAAAACTGTTGGTAAAGAGTTGATACGTACAGGAATTAATGTGACAGGAGATGTACTAGATAATAATAGACCTATTGAAGAGTATTTACAAGATCGGTGGCAAGAAGCTCAAAATAAATTAAATCAGGTTCAGGTAGGATCTGGAAGAAAAAGAAAGAAAGTTCATTTTACATCAACAGGTTGTGGTGTGAAGCGGATAAAAAGATCCAAAGATATTTTTGGTTGATTGATTATGGAGCAAACTCATAGTTTTTATCTCACACTTCCTAACAATAGTCCTATGGAATATTTTCCTGAAAATACTCTTGCTTGTTATACTACTAAATTATATCATCCTATTGTACTGGACAAGTGAATGTGGGGAAAATCTGTTGCTGAAGTACATTATACAAGTTCATTTCAGAATGTTTCCAAATATACTAATAATATTTATTACCGTATCATGAACACAAAAAGCTGGAACATAACTAAAATCTGACCAGGCCACTGTTATCATTTTGATGATATTTTATCACAAATGAATCATAAAAGTGATATATTAAATTTACAATTAAAAGTTAAAACATCAGTAAAACGAATTGAGGTTAATAGAGTAATAAAAGATCAAGAGCAGCATATAGAAGTGCGCGTATCTCCTGAACTAGCCAGAATACTAGGGTTTGATCATATAAAACAGGAAGATATTTCAGTTGTGCATCATGCTCGTTATCCACCTGATTTACAAAAAGCACTACCTACACTTATGTATATTTACAGTGATATTGTAGAACCACAAATGGTAGGTGACTCCATAGTTCTATTGTTACGTATTATAAATACAAATATTACATAGCATGGTATTAATAATGTACATATTTTTGACAACCCTCATTATTTGCCCGTGCAACGTAAACAATTTGACCAAATTGTTATTGATTTAAGAGATAGTACAGATAATCCACTTCCTTTCCAATATGGATGTGTATGTGTAAAATTACATTTTCGCAGACGTAATACGGTATTGTAAATTTTACCACGTGCGAATATTAATAGTAAGAAACAAAAATTCTGTGTGAGTGTATGAAATCAGAATTAGATTTATTTGCTGGTTTACGCACTCAAACTAGTATTATATTTGATAGGCAATAAATTGTTTCCATATAAGCCTTTGGCTTCAATATCCGATAAGTCACCAATAGAATTTGTTTTTTCCCGGTCATGTGGATGATTATCTGGGCTTACCAACCACAATGTTATATATTAAAGGTACAATTTCTAAATTAGATGGTACTAATTTAACTTCTGCCGATAAGAAAATTGGTCCTGTAAATGATTTTTTTCAGTGCAATGTTCAGTGAAGTGCAATTATATTAGAATAATCAACTTATTTCCTACCCTTCACATACATATCTATATCGATCATATATTGAAAAAACTACTAAATTATAATGCTAATGCTAAACCAACGCATCTTCAAACATCAATATGGTTTAAAGATACTGCAGGTTATATGCACAGTATGGCCGATGGTAATTTAGGATTTAAATAACGTTTTCTTCTCAATACTTTAAGTTAGTCGTTTGAATTATTGGGTTACATTTATGCTATATTTAATCACGAGAAATTTTTACTGAATGGTGTACAACTGAATATTAAACTAATTCCAGCTAACCCTACATTTTGTCTAATGGGTGACGCAGATGCTAATGGGGAGGTAGTAATTACAGATGCAACATTGCTTGTGAAAAAGGTTGATGTATCAGCAGCAGTTAAAAAGCCCAAAATAATGTATTACAAAATCCTAAATTTAGAATTAAATATCCTATAACAAAAGTGCAGGTGAAGACAGAAACTCTGCCACAAGGAATTATGGATATGGCCACAAGGATCTGCCACTTTCAGATCGGTTTTCAGGCATAGTGCCTAAACGTATTATTATTGTTTTTTTTTACTAATGCTGCTTTCAATGGTACTCGTCAAACAAATCCATTCCATTTTCAACATTTTATTATATCGTTTTTTACACTGTATGTTGATGGATCGCTTGTACAATCAAAACCATTACAACCTGATTTTGATAATAAGCTATATATACAAGCATATTCTACGTTATTTACAGGTACAGGTATTTATTATGAAATGATATTTCACTTGCCGAATATCCTACTCTACTGGTGATTGGTTTATCTCCCGATTCTAAGGCTAGTGCCGCATTTCATACTAGTCCAAAACGGGAAAGAAGTGTACGTTTAGAGGTTCATTTTAAAGAAGCACTGCCATCTTCTGTAACAGCAATTACTTATGGTGAATTTTCCTCAGGATTAGAAATTGATTTCCAGAGAAAAATATATATTAATTAAAAATGTTAAATGCACTTGAAGTTATGAAGCACTACAACAAAATTTGCCGAAAGATAATTTTATTGGTGTGTATGCTGCAGATGAGCTACCGGTGTTTATTCATATATTTCCGGCCGCCATAGTTATAAACAGTGATTCTAGTGATAAGCCTGGAAAACATTGGGTTGCTGTTTATATATCTAACATGTGTATGGGAAAGTATTTCAATAGCTATGATATACCTCCCTATATACAACATCATATAAGGTTTTTAAAGCGAAATTGTCTGTATTATGCATGGAATAATAGACGTATTCAAGGTGATTTATCTCAATTTTTGGACATTACTGTTTTCTATATTTAGCATGTCGTGCATCTGGTTATTCACTACGCGATTTCTTAAACAAATTCTCACTCACCACTATTGATGCTAATGATATTATGCTTTATTCATTTATGACAATATGATGATGGTCACTGGCGCGAGATTAACCAGACTTGTTAAATGGTGTTATTTTTTAATCTCTGCTAAAAAACTTTTAATTCCGTCACTGCCGGTTACACCCCTTTTGCTGTGTTTAAGTAGGGGTGTAACGAATTATTTGCTATGTTTAAGTAGAGGTTAGAAGAACAAAAAACACGGAAGTTGTCTGCTGCACTCTTTAAACATGTTGCCGGTCCCAAGCCCTGGATGAGAAAGGAGGAGGGTAGGGGGTAGCTAATAGGTTGGATAATGTGTTCTTTCTCTGCTATGCTAGGTTGGAACGAGTACACCCCCTTTGCTATGTGTCTTTGCTAGAGTGGTTGGGAAATAGGGGTTAAAAAGGGAACAAGTTTTGCTGTGTTCGTAGTCTTATATATTCTCTGCTAAGTTTGAATAGGGGTTGGAAACGATGCTATGTTCGTTATGTTAAAATAGGGGATGGATACACCCCTAAAATGGGCTATGTTCAAATAGGGTGGAAAAATAGGCCAAAACGAATACACACCGTTTGCTATGTTACATGTCTGCTATGTTTATATTTAAAAATAAGGGTTGAAAGAAATGCTCATAAAAGGGAATGAATACACCCCTGCTCTGTTTCGTAGTCCTAATAGGGGTTGGGAAATAAGTCATACTCTTTTAACAGTTCTGCTATGTTAAAATAAGGGTTGGAGTAGTTTTTGCTATGTTACATAATTATGTGTTCGTAGTCTTATGTATTTTCTGCTAAGTTCGTATTGGGGTTGTAAAATGTTCTCATAAAAGAGAACGAGTACACCCCTGAAAAGCGCTCATAAAAGGGAACAAATACACCCCTAAAATGGACTATGTTCAAATAGGGGTGGGGAAATAGGCCAAAACGAATACACCCCTTTGCTATGTTACATGCCCGCTTTGTTTATAGGGTTGAAAAATGCTCATAAAAGGAAATGAATACACTCCTGCTATGTTTCGTAGTCTTATGTAATTTTGTACTATGCTAAAATATGAGTTTGAAACTATGCTCATAAAAGGGAACGAGTCTTTGCTATGTTACACAGGTGTTGGATAATGTGCTCAATGTTTGCTAAGAGGTGGGAAAAATGTCCATAAAAGAGAAAGAGAACACCCCCTTTAAAAAGTGCTCATAAAAGGGAATGAATTCACCCCCTCATAAAAGGGAACGAATGCACCCCATCACAGAGGACACAATTTCTCATATCCCTCTTGTGTCCTCCGGCATAGTGTGTCAGGCGGCACTGGGAAATTCATTGCCTGCTTCATGCGGGACTGAGAAAGTGGGTAGAGGGTCAGTGGCGCAGAAGTCCTATTTTTCTACTACTAACCCACACAGCAAGGAATATTTCCTCAATCAAAAGAAAATATTTTCCTTGGTTTTCAAAAGGTTTTCCTTCTCTGAAGATTTCCATGCTGGTTTCCCCAATGTATTCCGAATATTTCCCAAAAATATTTTCCCAAAAATGTTTGTAAAACATTTTAGAAATTACCTGAAGTACATTTTGAGAATGCTTGCCGGAAAGTAAAACCAGGAAAATATTCACAAAATATATTAGAAATATTGTTTTGGATCTAATTTAATATGTTTTCACTGTTGAGAAGGGAAATATTTTCGAAATGATACTAAAAATGTTTTCCATATATGATACGGAAAGCAATCAAACGAAATATATTCCACATATTTAAAAAATGTTTTCTAATTCGTTATTTGTAATATTTTCTATTTTTACGAGAAAACGTATTAAATATATATTTTTAAAAACATTTAGAATATTTTAAAAATAAATTATTTCGTAATATAAGAAATATTTTTCAGAAATGTTTTAAAAAGGTTTACTTAATTTTTACAAAAGTATTTTGGTAATCTTCCCCTATAACTTAAATTAAGTATTTTCGTATAATATTTTAGTATTATTTCCAGAATATTTTATGGAATTTTGAATATAAAACTTTAAAACAGTTAAAAGAAAACATTAAAAATGAATAGAAAATGTTTTCCATTGTGTTTTGGAAGATATTTTGTGTCTTTAGTGAACAACATTTTCTGATATAGGTCTATTATAGAAACATTTTTACATGTTTTCAGAATATACTCTTCCGTTACTGGAGAAAACATATTCCTTGTTATATCTGAGAAGTATCCCAACTATATGCCGGAACTATTTTTTAAAATGTGTTTGGAGAACATTTAATTAACTACGGGAAGCATTGGCGTTAAATAAGCTTTCCGGGCTTAATCCTCGCCCGAAATTGTTTTACTATATTAAAGTAAATGAAATATCCTGCACAATTTTCACATTTTCAGGAATAAAGTTAGCAAAGATTCCCTCCACAAAACAAAATCGTAAATATGCCACTGAACAGGATGTGCATGTTTAGAACGTTAGTAGGAAAATAATGTATGGAAAATTTTCACAAATTGTAATAGAAATATTGTGTTGAATGTAATGTAATATGTTTTCAATGTTGAGAGCAGGGGTAAAAGTGGATCTGAAAAGGTTGGGGGACGGTAGGTAGCGGATGACGTCACGTCGTTCACCCTGCCTATCTTTGCCCATTGTAATTTTTTTTAGGAACTGGGTAGACGCCGTATATATTTTCTCGAGGTGGGGGTGGCGTCCCCCCGTACTTTTACCCCTAGTTGAGAGAGAAAATGTTTTCTAAGTAACACAAAAAATGTTTTACATACATGATAAAGGAAACAGAATAGGCGTATAAACAGAATAAAATGTTTTCCAACATGTCATTTACATTCTTTTCTATTGTTACAAGAAAACATATGAAATATAATTTTTAAAATATTTCGAATATTTTAAAAATAAATTCGTTCGTAAGATAAGAAATATTTTTAAAACTCCTATTAATTTTGTATGGAAATGTGTTTGTTATCTTGTCCTGTAACTTAAATGAAATATTTTCATGTAATATTTTAGAATTATTTACAGAATATTTTATCGAATGTTGAATAAATTCTCTCACGAGAGTATCGTAGTAGCATTATTACCAATCATTATACTAATTATAGCAGCACCAAAGAAATATATTTGTTAAAAATTTGAAATTTATGATATCCAGTGTGTGAGATTGCTAATTAGCATCGCTACATCAACCGTCATTTGTTTATCAAAGGTACCAGCATTCCTTGCGCGCTATGTTGAATTCACAAGTCAAGACAAGAAGGAATATTTAAAAAATAAATAAATAAAATAAAATAAATCTCACTATATTCAGTCATGTTGAAGAAGATATCTTTATATAGAAAAAGGGTTATAGTTAAGGAGCCAGGAATTATTCATTGAATATCTACCTACTTAAAAAGTTGGTAATATACCCAATTTTAATTAGTTAATGAGTGATTTGAAATTAAAGAAGACTTTTCCGAAGTCGGAGGCACACCTCAACTCTGTTAATAGTGAAGAAGAAAGAAAGAAAGACAAGAAAAGTCGGTAAGTATAACGATTACATAAAATAATTTAGTTTTATTGTCTTTATAAGTGATTGAGTGTCTGTATAGTGTACATGAAGCTGCATCAGTTCACGAATAAGCAGGACGCTCATACTTTTAGGGATTATTCATTGAGTATGTACGAACTTACAAAGGGGGTAACAAAGCGACTTTTATTTACTTATCGACTGATACGAAAATAAAAAAAGAACGTACCTGTACTTTATATCTGCATATCTGCATGTGTAGTGCCCTTGTACTTTATCTATGACTATGTGTGTGTGGAGGGGGGGATTTAAGGCATATCGCATGTCTTGTGCACATGGGTACTTCTTATATTGCACTACGTAGAAAATTTATGGTATTTCATGTAGAAATGGTAATAGAACACAAGAAACGCAGATCAGGGTGTTCTCATGTATACTATGTATTATCGAGAAATTTATGTTTACAAATTAATAAAGGTATGGGATGCTAGATTTCTATTTTTCATCTCTATACATAAAATACCGTGAAGGTTTACTTTTGGCTCACCAGTCGAAATAATTGCTGAAAAATAGATTCTTTTAATAATTTTCTTTTTATTGTCGGATTGAGTATAGCCCGCTCCCCCCAATGATTTTTAACGAATCATAGTGATTCTAACGATTCATACTAGTTCATAATGAATCGGAATCGCATGTTATAAAGATTTAAGATGTAAATCTTGCGGTAAGGAAGCTTTAGTATAAGTAGTAGTAGTAGCTTTAGTAGCGGTAGTAGTAATAGTAGCAGTAGTAGTAGTAGTTAGTAGCAATAGTAGTAGTAGTGGTGGTAGTTAGTAGCAATAGTAGTAGGAACGGGTTAGAAGCCCCGCAGGGGTTGGTTTGGTTCTGTTCTCGATATAAGTAGTAGTAGTACTGACTCTTCCAGTTCCGGTGACAAAGAACTGGGGGGAGCGGGCTATACACAAGCCTTATTGTCTCCTAAAGATTTGCGCTAGGCGATTTGAAATACGTCACATGGAATAGATAAAATTCAAAAGGAGCGTCAGAAGTAATTGTCGAAAAAGTATAGTTATTCTTTTATGATTTGCGTATATATATACGTTGCCGGACGTATGACGTAAAAACTACAGTGCAAAAAATATAAATCAGCCTGTACTACGTGTATTGATGTAGAACACAGGTTCCTCTTCCCATTTATCTGTAATAAAGACAGAAATCAACGTGCCCTGCGGGGCTCTAACCCGCCTTCACTTGCTAACGCTCGCTCGGCAATACTATGTGAATTAAATATTTTACTTTGATACAGAAAAGAAACATCTATTAACCTATATGGGGGACCTGTGTTCTAGAAGCTTCCCGCACCAATACTGTCTGAGTCAGAGCATTGCGAAGTTGGAGGTCAGCAGGAGCGAGGGGATGCTTCCAAAGGGAAAATATGCGGGCAAGTCTTTACTTTAGTCAAGGCAGTGACAATGACCAATTGATCTGAACCGGTTTCTGCAGTTACAGTTCCCAAGAAGGAAAGAGAAAACAACGTGCCCTGCGGGACTCTAACCCGCCTTCACTCGCTAATGCTCACCTCTGGTGCTTGGGGTCCCGGGTTCGATCCCAGCCCCCGCCAAGTGAACTTTGTGGTGAACAAACACCGTGTGCGTGGGTTTTCTCGGGGTTCTCCCGTTTCCTCCCACATTCTTCATTTCACCATTACATTCATTTCTCATAATCATCGTCTCCTTTAACCTAACCGACATAATCGTGGGACGTAAAACTAAAAGATTTCATTTCATTTCATTTTTCGCTAATGCTCATTCGGCAATACTATGTACTGACATAATATCACTGCCTTGTTCAAAGTAAAGAGTTTAAAAAGATGCGTACATTACCATTTTTATGACAGGTTATAATGATTCTGCGTGCAGTTTTACTTCTGGTGTGCCACTCGAAAGCAGTGTTTCATTCAAAAGTAATGTTCCGGGGGCATTGCTCGTGCTATTCTAGTTATTATTATAAACGTATTATTTTGGTCTGCTCCGGGGAGCCACTGCCCTCCCAAAGACAAGTCTGGAAGAAGCACTGCTCGAAATACTTAGTGAAATATAATTCTTTCGCTACTTTCCTTCTTGTTGTCTATTTAATGATTTTCGCCAAGCGACGTATAAATTTTTCACTTATAAATTCAAGGCGACCGTCAGAAATAATTGTCGAAAAATTACAATTCTTTTACGATTTGCGTATTTATACTGATTCCTGATGTGTGGATAAGAAGCCCAAAAAATACAAACCAATCTGTGTTACGGGGCTACTAAAAAGCACGAATGCCATCTAACCGAGTCAGGGAGGGTGAAGGCGGGGGGGGCCGAGGGGATGCTTCCGAAGGGAGTAGGCACGTACATTTCTATTTTGGTGACGGGATAATTGCGCGTATATTACCATTTTAATGACGTATTTACGACTTTTTTTTTCACGGGAGAAGGGCTTGGCTAACTTTGTTCTCCAAGATAATTCATTTACTTTAATATAGTAAGTACAATTTCAAGGGGCTTAAGCCCGGAAGCCCCCCTTAAATACACCAGTGGGTTATAATAATTCTTGGGTTCTCTCGAGCAGACGTTTACGCCGAGAACAAAATTTATAGATAAAATATGATGTGAAATATTTTTCGTGAAGGAATGAGAGTGTTAATGTAAGTTATTTCTATCATTGCACAGCTTATTGAAATGGATTTTGAATGCAAATAGGGTAGAAGTAAGCGGCGGGAATTTCCGGTTCATACGTCAGTTGTGAACATCTGCGATGGCCGTAATGTAAACTTTTTTTTTTAAAAAAAAAAAAAAAGAATTGTGTAATAAAGAGAGAAGGATTATAAAGTTTCTACAGTCATGGTATGGTGAAGCGCGTAAAATCAACTGCGCAAAGTGTGGAAAAGATTTATTCAAGA
Organism: Thermobia domestica; assembly: GCF_964235325.1. Lineage (NCBI taxonomy): Eukaryota > Metazoa > Arthropoda > Insecta > Zygentoma > Lepismatidae > Thermobia > Thermobia domestica. Next base: position 70,842,246 of record NC_137457.1, read on the forward strand.
AGAAAAATTCAGAACAGAGGGAATAGCCCTACATACACTATTTTCTGTCGTAAAGGTAAGAAAGAAAGGCGGTGTAACACTCGTGTATTAGCTGTGAAAGGTATTTTTTTTTTTTTTAGGATCGAAATTAAGTGTTTTTGAAGATAAGAATAATTACAAATATTGTAAATGTTTTTGCACCATCCTCGTTTATGCGTGCCCCCCTGCTGTGCTTCTGCCCTGACTCAGATAGCATGCGTGCTTTTTTACTGGCCACCTAACAGAAGTTGTTTCGCTTTTTCTTTTAGAGCTCTTCATTTAGTACATAGGGGGGCGCGGTTGCTCAGTGATAGAGCGTTCACCTCCGGTGCTTGGGGTCCCTGGTTCGATCCCAGCTCGTGCCGTGTGGACTTTCTCGTGGGTTTTCTCGGGGTTCTCCCGTTTCCTCCCACTTTCTTCATTTTTCATTATCACCGTCTCCTTTAGCCTAACCAACATGATCGTGGGATATTAAACTTAAGGATTTCTTTTCGTTTAGTGCATGTTCTGCAAAAAGAAACCGGAAGATGCAAGAAATGCGTCAAAATTTGGTAAAACAGTCTGCTTGAGTATTACCTAATTCTGCCTGCAGGTTTACTATTGGCGTGCCGCTCGAAATAATTGTTGAAAAATTATAATTCTTTCGCTAATTTTCTTATTTTCTCTTAAATGGTTTGCGGCAGGCGACATGTAAATATTTCACCTGGCATATATAAAATTAAAGGGGGCCATCAGACTAGATTTGCCGAAAGATTACAATTATTCTTTTGCGATTTGCGTATATATATATATGTGTGTGTGTGTGTATTGTATTGTGTTCAGGGTTTGCCCAATTGGGCCCAGCCCGGAAAAACCCACCTAGGTTTTTGAGCATTTCGTTGGTATATTATTGGTGCAATTAAGGTGATCAAGTGATTGGAAGTGGTTCTTATTAGATTTTGGACTTTCCTTGGGCGAATTAGTTGCTTTCGCGCTAAGATATACAACATTCAACGTAAGACCCGAGGGCGCGGTGGCTCAGTTGTAGAGCGTTCACCTCCAGTGCTTGGGGTCCCTGGTTCGATCCCAGCTCGCGCCGTGTGGACTTTGTGGTGGCAAATACCGTGCTCGTGGGTTTTCTCGGGGTTCTCCCGTTTCCTCCCACTTTCTTCATTCCACCATTTCACTCATTTCTCATTATCACCATCTCCTTTAGCCTAACCGCATAACCGTGGGACGTTAAACTTAAAGATTCCATTTTTTTCAACGTAAGACCTTTATAAAGTTGTGAATGCACTGAATGCATTAAAAAAGCCGTACCTTAGATTCAGAGTGGAAAGAATCAAAGAAGTTGTCATTTGAAGAGGGATACACTATGTTTAAATTCTTGTTAAAAAAAAAACTTTCTGGCGCCCTTTTTATTTTTTCTTCGCTTTAAATACATACTATTGTGCCATGAATACTTCTCAGAATCATCTTCCTGTAAACTTTATTTCCCAAAAGCATGTACTACAAGCGCTGTTATAACATTCAAAACACTTTGAAAATCCTTATTTTAGCAAAATGCGCAATTTTCCCATCTTCAAGTGACACGTTCCATTTAAGTGTCCGTGGAAGAGAGAGTTGAACATGTATAGAGTATATTTGAAGGGTAAGGGGAAAATAGAAGGAATGTCACAAAATTGTATTTTTGAGAAAACGGTGTTTTAATATTGAAAACCTCGTAAAAAGGCATAGGCTTAATCAAATCTTTTGCCTGTTTTTACATAGATATTTTTACATCTACGGATGCATATATATATATACAGGCAAATAGTACCAAAAGTCACCATCTCATAGGACAAAGTACCCAATAAAGCACACACATGGACATTCCTTGTTTTTTCCCCTTACCTTTCATTTCATCCTTTTACTGAATTGTTCTGTCATGTTGGTAGTTTTCTTGAGCATTTCATGATTCATTCCTATATTCGCGATTTTTTGTATTCTTTGCAATGCAACGTATCAAAATTATTCATTTGTATAAGGCAAAATAATATGTATGGCCTGCTCCGTGGGGAAAGAAATCAAGCAAGGTAGCGGTCATCAAGGCCTTAGTAACCACCTCGGCATTCACCTGGTACGACTGAGGAAAAAAGGATGATCGGGTCCAGATTTGAGATCAGAGCATTCGGAATGAGACGCTAGTTCTTCATCAACTCAAATGCTGCCACATGTTTTCAATTTTTTTTTTTTTAATAGGTTTAATATTTATAAGATGCTATACTTTTTAAAAAAAAATGTGTGACCGCTTCAACATGTTACAACGTCCGTAAGTAAGCTACAGTCTGAGGTATGTCACTTTCAGCTGAAGCTGTTGTCTTCCTTGCCGTTTACATTTTCTTCAGGATGTTACTTTTGTAACACAATATTGTCTTCACAAGCTGCTGTAGGTCCTACACAAACATTTTAAATATTTTTGTAAGTTTAAGATGTAATAATTGATCTTTAATCATTCCCTGCTGTTATTATGTTATTAAACGCTGCCTATTATTTTTATTTTCAGAAACTGTGTAACACAAGAGAAACGTAACTAACGATGAGATCGCGTAGATTATTGGGATTTGGCTTCAACATGTCATACAGAGACGAACAAGAAGATCAGTTAAGAATTCAGCTGCAGTTCCACAGAACTTTAACTGACAATTCGCAGCGTCGAATTTATAGTTAGTTGTGGTAATCAAAAGTGACATTATAAAGAAGCAAATACGTTTTCTGGTTATTCAACAATGTGATATTTCTTGAAAGTTGCAAAAAGTGACATTTCGTGAAAAGATCTATTCCCCATGCGCCGTAGATTTGTAGAACATATTTTCAGCAACATATTTTACATAAATATTGTTGTTGATTTTTTTTTAATTAGTGTCAGTGACATAATTTTCTAGAACAAGTGTTGAAGATTGTTCTTAATGTGATATTTGAGAAGATTGTTCTTAATGTATAGAAACAAATAATACGAGCAGCATGAAGATGCTGCTGAAGAGTATTTAAATAAATAATGCCAGAATAGTGTACATTTATATTTTTATTTAACTACTAACCGATATAAACTTATATAGATGTATATTTATTATAGTGTACAGTGTAAATTATAACTACATAATGTTAGCTTGCTCTCATAATTTTAAGCTGCTTTTATTATTATTATTATTATTATTATTATTATTATTATTATTATTATTATTATTATTATTATTATTAACTCAAAATCTTATTTACACACAGAATGCTTCAGGGTGTTCCACTGCTACTACTGGTATGTGGCCACGCCGTCTATGTACGTTGGGGTGTCTTATGTGATGTTGCGAGGTTCAGACTGCAAATTAGAGCCTTCACAATCATCGCGTGCCAATTTACAAAGCGGCTATATTGGATTTATTATTTTTAAGATAGGAAAAGGATTGCCAACAATTGTTTCTTGAAATGGATGTCTAAACTTCAATCCTTTTCGTATTAAAAAAAAAAAAAATCCAATACAGCCGCTTTCAAAACTGGCAGGCGACGATTGTGAACACACTGATGTGCAGTTTGAATGTCGTAAGTCACATAAGACACCCCAACATATATGCACGGCGTGTCCACATACCAGTAGTACCAGTGAAACACCCAGAAACATTTTGTGTGTAAATAAGAGTTTGAGTTTAAAAAAAAATGCTTAAAATTATGAGAGCAAGTTAACATTACGTAGTTATAATTTACACTGTTTATTATTATTATTATTATTATTATTAGTAGTAGTAGTAGTAGTAGTAGTAGTAGTAGTAGTGGTATTTTATTTTTATTTTGTTTTTAGTTATTTATCTATTTATTTATTTTTTTGATTTGAGTCTGTGGGCCGCAATGGTTCCTCGTCATGAAGACAGAGTGAGGCAAAGACGTCTAAGCAGGTAAAATTGTACAGAAGAATCTTATGTTTTCTTCCAGCTGCTATGTCACAGCCTGGCCGCCTTGTTTTCAACCTACTATTTGTTCCCAGCAAGAAGCCGTTATACCGTATATGCAGAGTGACGCAAAAGTCCGGAGCCCATAGGCCAACACGGTTACTATTGCAGGTATGGAAACACGGTAAGATATGTAAGGACTCTTTTAAATTCCAGCAACACTTTTGTTTTTGTACTAGTGTACCGCTCAATAAAGAAAATGCGTTACCATACATCATGTCGGGCTACACGAATGAAAGAATGTGTGGTTTGAAATTAGCTACACCGAGAAGAATTGAAAGGAGACACAGTGAAGGATAAACATGCAAATGCAACATCCACGCCAGAGGCGTAGCAACCACGGTGTTGAGGGGGGGGGAGCAGATACGAAGGACGCGAAATTGGGTCTTGCACTATATTTTTCATTGTGTCTTTCCGTTCCCTTTGGTCCAAATAATTTCAAACTTTCTTTCTTTCATTCGTTGTTGTCCAACAGTGGCAGCGTTGTACTTTTCGTTACTATTGGGCGGTATACTAATATAAAAACAAAACTTGCTGCATTTTAAAAATTTCCTTCTGTATCTTACCTTGTTTTCGTATCTGCAGTAGTAACCGAATTGGCCTATGGGCTTTGGGTTCTATCATGTACAGAAAATATTCTGTAAATATTTTGTCATGTACAGAAAATATTCCCTAAATATTTTGTCATGCACAGAAACTATTCTTTAAATATTTTCTGTGATGTACAAAAAATATTCACTAAATATATTTTGTCATGTAAAGAAAATATTTTGGCATATGTAGGAAAATATTGTCTGCGTTATTGGTAAATAATTTTAAAATATTCCATGAGAAACATTTTAAAAACCATTCCGTTAACATTGTATAAAACGTTTCAAATACTTTTTCAGTAATGTTTGGAAATCGTACAGAAAACATTTTTAGGAAAACTTTTCTAACGGCGTATAAAATATTTCTACAACGTTTTTGAGTGTATTTAGAGAATATTTTCAGTATTATGTGGAAAATGTTTTCAACAACATATGGAATATATTTCCTTAAGGGAAGTAGGATACATTTTCTGAAGGAAAATGATGGCACGTTTTAGAAACGTTTTGAAAATATTTCATTGCTGTGTGGGAACGTTCAAACAGAATATGACGAATTTTAATAACTACCGTTTTGAACAAAGTGTGAACTGAGAAGAAGCTAACTAATTTGAGACGATGAATCGAATCTAAAAAGTCGTTTATTAGTTTTTCTTACCACTTTTGATCTACGGAACAACAGGCCCAAAGACAAACATCGCAATCACACCATGACTGACGTAGGTTTTTAACAGTTTGTTGGTGGCATTAAAACTTAAACTCCTCCCTAGGTCGACGTGGCAAATATTCTGAACATTCATCAGACACGAACGCACATGATTCAACAATGAAAGACATATTCTCCAATCGTGCCCATTCCAGGCGCTCCTTTGCCATGATTATACCAGTTTCTTCTTTCTTGGTCTGAGTGCTTTTATTCTCTTAGCACAAAGAATTCGAACATTTTCAGGCGTAATGTGTACACCATACTCAGACATTTTTATACTTGAGTCTCTAGAAATTGCGTTTCTGTTTCCAAGAGCCAATCTTTTAGTTTTTATATACCTCTTAGAGATAGCTTTGGATTTCGTCCACAATTCCCAAGCCTATTTTGCTCATCGCAACGGAGATTTTACTTACAGATTTTTGCCCTAGCCCAACTATAATAGCAATTAGTCGTTTTATATATCTTCCTTTGTCTTTAGCTTTTCAAATTATATCGCGATTACAGAACTTCAATGAACAAAATATGAATAAACAAAACACTTCGATATTACTTTAGATTGGCCCATTTGAATTGTTGAACGGTTTTAATGTCGTAACTGCTTATGACTGCAACTACAATATTTCAGATTGTAATTTGTTAGAAACGACAATAGTTGACTAAAACTGAAATTCTACTTTCAGACCTCCCTGCCTCTATTAATGCCATCTGCTGCTCAACGGTGATATCACCACTGCAACTGTACAGTGAAAAAACGAAAGATCCTATATTGGTGGTTTAAACCATTAATTTAGATGTTCTAGAACTCCGAAATTAGGACTGGAACATCAATTTTGCATTTTTCGACTGTGAGTCTAATAATTTGAACATGTCTGTAACTTATTAATAATATATGGAACCGCATTTTGAACAGATAAGAATGCATTTTGAAAGAAAGTAACGAAAGAGTAAATGTACATAACCATATTGAGATTTAAATAATTTATGGAAATGTAGGAAAATATATAAAAAGCAAGAAATAATAATAAACAAAAACATAAAGTGATGTATTTTGAAAGAAAAAAATTTCACCAAGGTAACCTTATAGATTTAGAATTTACAATTTAGCTTTCTACGTTTTCGTCGTCTAAGGACATTTATAACGTCACATTTAAGGGATGATATTTCCACTCGACCAGACTATTCGGGGAAAGTAGAAAGGATTGGGAAAGGGAGGAAGCGGCCTGAGACCAAGGTGAATGTGGTGAACCTAGCATTTGCCTGGTGAATGTGTTTAACCCAGGGACATCTCTTTCTCAATGGCTGACCTGAAAAAAGCGTTTTGCAGTTTCTCGGCTATGTGCCCGAACCTAGAAACGATACCGCGACCGCTCCCGCGTAACCTTATAACTGTTGGTTTGTCCATAGTATTTACATTGCGGATAGCCAAAATTGGTACATTATGGCATCGTAGTCGGTCAATTAGTTCTAATTAAACCAGTGCGTTACGCATAACAAATCCATTCTAGAACATATCCAAGGTCGGGGCAGTAATCCATATATGGTCGCATATATGGTCGAAAGAAGGAACCAAATGAGTAAAGATACATATATGACGAATGAAGTACTCATACATGTATTTTAACATTCCTGATTTTACTTAGCCTCTACTATTTTAAGTTAATCTACGAAAAATGCAAGAAAGCTCTTATTAAGAAGAAATATAAACAAATAGAAAATTATTTTGAAAAGGACGTAATAGACGTGGTATGAACCTGGGTTGCCAACTAAACAAGCCTACACCTTAAAAGCTTATCCAGGGCAGAATTTCCAATTTGTGGTATACTGGGTGCGTTACGTTTCAACGCTACGAGATGTTATTAATTGTGCGCCCACCTCCTTCAAGACAAGGTTTGTAGACTGATTGAGGATTAAAAGAGTGATATCATAAATCTACGAAACAATTCTTGCGTATATATATGTGTTGGCGCAACAGTAATTTTCCTCAAAATATATATTACTTCATTCTTCATTTCAATATAAGGAAAATATTTTTTCTGAATCTTCAAACTGATATTTATTTAGAGTAAATAGAATTCAAACTTCACAAGGATCTTTAGTTAGTTACCGACAATAGCTGACTTAACAAAACTTTTGATAACACCGGATGTAATGCCTGATTTGAGAACACACTTGTTTTAGGTTGAGCAGCTAAGTGGACAGCGCGGGTGAGTGTCGTTATAAACGTTTTGTGTTCTAATCCCAACTTGGATTAAGGGTTATATTTTTCAACGAATTAAGCATTGTAAATGACGTTCGACATTGATAATGGAAGAGATTGATTATCCACCAAAGCAAGAGAAACCAAAAACAGAGACAGAAGGAGGTTTGAGTCGCAGGCTGGTTGTCTTTAAACGATAAAATTCTATTTATTTCTAAGTCTTTCGCTCTTTGCTTTCCTCTTTCCTTCGTTTCTCATTTTGTTTCCCTTTCCATATTTTCTAGGTTTTGCATGATGCTTAGTATTATTTTCCTTTTCTTTGACTTCATTCATAACTCAAAGAAATTACGTGAATGAAATTACTGCATATTTATCTCGTGATTGTTTCTCTAAGTGATGCTCTCAGATACTAACAACTTTTATGCTTCAAATGGAGGAATATCTTAATATGTTATGTTTCCGGGCTTGTATATGATGTCTTGTTAGTTGTCCAACTGTCAGCCATACTGCCTAAAAAAATTCAGGCAGTAAGAAAAGTACATAAATTGCCTTCTTGAAAACACGAAAAGAGAAAAAAGGCCTTTTCCAGTCATCTCCGAAGATTTATCTGTCCCGAATACTATTCTCGTTTTCGTTTATTCAGGATATACTGTTGTGATACGCACACAAAGAACGCATAGATTGAACGCATAGAGTCCCTTTCAGCAGCAAAACTATAAAAGACGGAGACTTACTGATTAATGAATTGGAACCGCATGTGCTCCCGCCTGGAATCGACTCCGGCTCTCACGAAAACGTTAAATCAGCACGTTAAAGCTGAAACACCGTAATCAAGTCATTCTTGTGATAATGATTAGCTTTCTAAACACTACTTCCTTAAGGATTCGAAACCGTAGTGAGCCTGTTTTTGTATCGAGATTCAATAACGAAGAGGGTAAAAAAACTCAGTTTCCTTGCGATTAAACAATATATCTATCAGAGTAGACTAGGACTAGAGACTTTATATAAAAGCACGAAAAATACGACGCCGAATTTTCAGTGAGTTAACTTTTTCAAACCAGGTTGATCTGCAACTGCTTCGTATTGCTCAGGAACATACACACGGAATGTTTTTGCGTGTTTGATAGAGAATAGATAGTTCGAAAGACATGATGAGAAACGTCAAGAGATGCAGAGAGGAAAAGGCGTAAAAAATAGAAAAATCTATTTATCAGTAGTGTACGATGCAGAGCTCTAACGATGTCTCCAAAATCGAACTCATTATTTTCAATTCGCCGCTTTAATTGTTTTAGCTATGCCTATAAAAACATCGATTTACAAAAATCCGTGGCTACGATTATCCGAGGCTAATATCCATCTTCTCATGAGTGATCCTCTGCGAGATTCTCATTAGAAAACTGAAGTAATGTACATATATAAAGCCCACCTGGCAAATACTCTCCTGTCGTGGTGATCCTAGAACAACAGAGATTTCCATTTTAAAACTTCGTACCTACTTCTTATATCTCCACTCCTCTATCTTACCTATAACGACATTTAATTATGAGCTACACAGATTATTTTCAAACGGATATGTACATCCTCTCATAACTGATCCTCTGCGAGATTCTAGTCAATTGATGAAAGTAATATACCTACGAAATGCGCCCCTGGCAAACAATGGCCTGTAGTAGTGACCCTAGACTTACAGACGTCTCCATTTCGAAACTTCGTACCCACTTCTTTTACTTACACTATCTAGCTGTTTTAGCTATACCTATAGCAACACTTAATTATGAGCTACACAAATTATTTTCGGACGGACATATTTATCCTCTCGCTACTGATCCTCTACAAGATTCTCATCAGAAAATGGAGGTAATGTATAAAAATCCAACCTGGAAAATACTCGCCTGTCGCGGTGATCCTTGACATAGAAAGGTCTCCATTTCGTAAATTCGTATCCACTTCTTCCACTACCAATCGCTAGTTTTTCTAGCTTACCTATAGCTAGAGATGCAAAAAAAGCCGGCTTTTCTGAATCGATTATTTTTTCACATAAAAGGCCGACTTTTTTGGAAAAAAGGAGAATTTTGGAATTTTTGGGTTTTTATTATCATGATTTTTCTACCTAAATAGCTTTCTTATAGTATATTCTATAGTTAGATAAGAATTCCATGACCTAAATGCCATATTTCGCTATAAAATGCACCATCAACATGGATGGAGCAAATGTTTTACGAATTAAAACTAACATGAATAATGTAGTATTTGAGGGCAATTTTAGAGGCTATTTACCTTTATTTTAACTTTTGAGTTATCAACATTTTTTTCTTCTCGGGATCATTTCAGTTTGTCATCTTTGTTTCATTTCTGAGAGCTTAGTACTCTAGCTTCCAGTGTAAAAGTTAAACATACGTTTTTCTATATATCCATCAACGCGTACGTTTTTCAATATATCCGTCTAATCGTACTTCCAGATTTCTGTTATACTGTAGCTGTGCAACGATTTTGCAATAATGTTACGGATACAACCTTGAATACTAATTTATACAAATAATAACTAGCGGATTTAGAAACGTACAATGAGACGGGTTTCTCTGATTGTTTCCTTTTCTAAAATGTCCTAATTTTATTTGGGAGGAACTTTAAGTTTATGAGTACAGACATAACTAATACAGTATTTTGTTTCCTTTATATATTTAGCTATAATCTTCCGGATACAACCTTGAAGATGTTTTTATACTAAGAACTAGTGGCGGATTCAGAAAAGTATTTGGGAGGGTTTTTTCCTAAACATTCGTAATTTTTATTTGACGGGAGCTTAACGTTTATGAGTAAAGGAGTAACTAATAGATATTTCGTTTGTTTTAGACATTCTGTAATTTTGGGGAACAGGCTTCAGTCCGAAAGACCGTCCCCCTAACCTTCGCAAAACCATCACTGCTGCTAATTAGTAATAATGACGATTTAAAAACAATAAGAAATGAAGTCAGCCTACTCACAGTACATGCATTGTTTCTACTTCACACATGAAATAAAGAAATGCTTTGTCAGAATGGTCGAATGCTGAGTTGAATCCCGGACTTCCCGATAGAAGCGCAAAAGCTCCACTTAGTTATGTTTGTTGTGCAGTTGTATTTTTCTTAACTTAAATATATACCGTAGTCCTTTTTTTGGTGGTGGTGGAGTGGGGAGAGTTCCATAATGATATGAAGGGTGTGAGCCTAGAACATGATAACTAACAAATTTTCAATTGCTGAGTTATGCAGCACCAGATAGACAACAACGTATACCGCTTCGTTTAATCCTTCATGTATAGTCTTATGTGAAAAACAGCTTTCCGACTTTCAAAATAGGTTGTGCAGCAGAAAATCTCTAATTTCTTAAAATAATAAAATTATGGGTTACCATGTTCTTGCCTCACACCCTTCATATGTTGAATCCCTATTGTTAAAAATACAGAAAACTTGACTGAGCAAACCGTGATGGTGCTTATATAAAACTGTAGAATTTCAAGAATATACAAATCCAAAATCTCTAGATGTGCAGCCTTTAAGTGTATCATATACATCTAAGTATTTTTCTTATGTTTTATTTTAATTTTATTTTGTTTCAAAAACAGGGTATGGAATATTTCGAAGTAAAAATACTACATAGAATTTTGCTAGTTATTTGTGAGTTTTTTAAAAGAAGTATTTACTTTTAGGGTTGGCTGGTTTAAAGGAGCTGTTTCTTTGAATAAACAACTGGTTTAAATCAAAAAAGAAAAAAACGAAAAATGCGAATCGTGTGAAATACATGGTGACGTTTCAGCCATATGAAATCATCTGCATTAGTTTTATTTCCTTTTAATCAAGGTGTCCCATGTTCAATTCTTGGTCGAACCACAACCTTCTTTCATGCCTAAACAAAGCAGCGGTTCGTATATAACTTTAAGCGAAAGTCTTTTCCTTGATAACCTCGGTATTACGTAAGTATGTTAAAGCCTGAACACACGAAACGAAACTAAGTAGTATATTTCTGCTAGCAAAACAATAAACCATGGTTGTTTTATAAACAAGCCAGGGTCCCTTAGATATATTGATTGAAATTGGAAACATTTATCGATTGCCTACGTAGCTTCCAACATTAGCTTGGATTGTACTTTCAATAATATCTACGTACTAAATTGGTAATTTAATACCTCAGTTTTGGCATACTGATTATGATACGTTGACCTATAATTTTACATGCAAAGCAATTACAGGATTTCCCCGTTACTGTTTTACATTTAGAGCAATGACGGGATTTTCCCGAAGGCTAGGGCGGGAATTTCTCAATTTAAGAAATTTACTGACCGGACTTCTTTAAGCTTATGTGACCTCTTCCAGCATAACCCCGTTGTTGCATAATAACACCAAGTCGAAACAAACTTATTTCTGTCAATATGTAATACAAATACATAAAGCAAAATATCTAAACCCAAAAAACCTGGTTTAAACCATAAAAACTTAGTTATACTCCCCCCAAAAAACGGGTTTTTGGCATTTTCAAAAACAGCTATGATTCTTGCCAATCCTGCTTACTTTTGTATATAAGAGGTTAAAAAATCTTATTATATACATTGGTTAATCGTTTGGAATTCATAATGTTATATTGAGAATTAAAACTGTTTGAAATATCTTTTCGAAATTCATGGTTTATTTTCGAGGTTTTATATTATTATCGGCATCAACCACTTATTAAATGACTTTTTGTGTTATGTAGAAGCGAAACAAAATCTGGTTTATCAATTTAAAGCAGAACTTTGAAACAAGCCCAAAATTTCCCAAGCAAAAACGTATTTAAAAAACCGAGTTTTTTTCAAAAAAGCTGTTTTTCCTGAGTTCTTCCATCTCTACCTATAGCAACAATTAATTACGGGGTATACAAATTATTCTTGGACGGAAATGTACTTCCTCTCATTACAGATCGTCTGCGAGATTCTCATCAGAAAATTGAAACAATGTACCTATAAAAAGCCCACCTGATAAATACTCGCATCTCTTGGTGATACTAGACATAGAGAGGTCTACATTTCGTAAATTCGAACCTACTTCTTTCACTTTCTCTCTCTACGTGTTCTGGCTTACCTAGTGATCCAGTGAAATTTTAAGTGATCCCTTGTACAGGATTATGTTTATTTTATTTTGAGCGTCTTCGGTTGGCTTGCCTTTTTTAGGTTACATCTGGAGCATCCCTTGCAATAGTCCAACAGTAGTCGGCCAATATGTTAGAACTCCACTTTCCCTCATCTCTTCCCCATGGCTGCAATATCTTGATGGAAACGCTCACCATGTTCGTCACTTACTGCTCCACAATCTTCGGGAATAAATCTAGATATGAATGAAGAAAGTGGAGTTTCAGAGACATATTGCAACCAAGATTTTCGTAGCACAATAACAACTTTGCTACCAGTTGTTGGTAATTTGTTGCTCGGTGTCTTCCCAAGTACTGTGAATAAATACTCTTCAAGCTTTCCCAAGAAGCTTTCTCCTCACCTTGGAGAATTTCGTCGAACTTGTGATCTTTGAATAGTTGCCTAATCTGTGGTCCTATGAAATCACCCTCTTTAACTTTGGCATCACTTAATCGAGGGAATTGTCCTCTTAGGTACTTATAGGCCTCATCCTCTTGGTTCATGGTCTTAACAAAACTTTTCATAAGACCTAAGTTAATATTTAGAGGGGAAGCAAAATTCGGTTACGATCTACCAGTGGTTCATGCTGCACATTTTTTACTCCCGGTTGAAGAGTTTCTCTGGTACTCCAATCACTTTTGCGGTAATGAGATCCACGATCTCTACTATCCCATTCACATAAAAAGCAACAATACTTTGTATACCCTAACTGCATACCTAGCAACAGTGCTATTACTTTAAGGTCATCACAAATGAGCCACTGAAAATCGTAAAATTAATGACTTGAAGTAAACGTTTCAGGTTTTCATAAGATTGCTTCATATGAACTGCGTAACCTACAGGAATTGAAGGAAGTTCGTTTCCAATATGTAAAAGCAATGCCTTTAAACTCACCTTGGACGGATCTATAAAGAACCTTCACTCCGTAGGTTCATAATTAATTCTAAGTGCCCTCATGAGAACATTTACATCTGTACATGCCACAAGTGTTTCTTCCATAGTAAAAAATGAAGTGAACATCTCCTATTCTGATACACTGAAATATTTACTTTTTCCTGCAATAAATTCCATTCCTTTAAGCGTGACGCTAAAATTTCGGCTTTGCTTTTCGAGAGGTCCAAGTCTCTGATTATATCACTTAGTTCCTCTTGAGTAAGTCTATGTGGTTCACATGGAGGCTCTTCTACAACAAACGTAGGGTCCTTCGAAGTACTTGATTCAGGAGGTTCAACTTCTTGATTATCATCATAAAAAAGACCGTATTCTTTAGGTGGATCAAGAACAGGTAGTCCTTCTCCATGTGGAACAGAGCGCATTGCGGAAGGAATGTTAGGATAGATCAAGGCCCGCTTCTTCTTCGTGGAAATTCCCTTCTTGACAGGAGGAACCATACAAAAATAACAGTCTTTGATGTGGTCGCTTGGATCCCTCCAAATCATGGGCACTGCAAAAGGCATGAAGCGCCCCTGCCCATTACTCCAATTTCTTAGATTGCTGGCACAAGTGTTACACACAATGTGGGGTGACCAAGATTTATCTTGGTCTCCAATTTTACAACCAAAGTAATATTGATAGGCTTTTCTTATTAGTGGTGTTATAGTCTGAATTTGTGAGGAAAATGTCACTTCCCCACAGACGTAGCAAAAGCTATCCGCACTGTTTACACAATTTCGCGGCATTTTTTGTTTATTGAAATCCTCAAAATGTCACTTGAAATAGTTCCGACAACTTTAAAAAAATATACATTCGAAATACCAGTATTTTTGCGTACTTGTATTTGTATTTTTATGTCCTGCACTACACAAACGTCACACCCAAAACGATGATAACTGCACTAAACCTGTCTTTTCTAACAATAGCAGAACACTACTGAGATAAGGAACACTATGAAACTAAGTGTTCATTTAGTTTCTCCAGTGTTGTCGGATCAGTGTAACATTTTACCCCAAACGAAGCGAATATATTTATTTTTAAAGCGTTATAATTAGACATGCCTGTAAAACGAAAAGTAGAGCTAATATTCGAAAACAATTTTCAAATTCGTGATCAGCACCACAAAATCAATAAGAATTAGCTGATTTTGTTCAATTTAAGTTTTCGTTGTTGAACAGTATAATATACCTATAAAAAGCCCACCTGGTAAGTATTCGCCTCTCGTTGTTATCCTAGAGCTACACAGGTCTCCATTTCGTAAATTCGAACCTAGTACTTTGATTTTCTTTTTCTACTTGTCCTAGCTTACCTACAGCAACACATACTTATGAAATAAATTATTTTAGGGTGGACGTGTACACCCAGCGACAAAAGTAATTCCCCGCTTAAGCTCTCTATTTCCATTACTTGGGGTCCAAATAATTTGCAGTTTTGAGAGGCCTAGTGTTGTGCAACCCAACTTACACGTAACATTTCTCGGCATTCACAGCTGGTGGTAGCTTTGTTAAAGGTATTTATGCGGGTAAAATTGTAAAGTAGGTGACTAACGAAACAGTTCTGCAAATTTAAGAACAATCTCTCTGGTTCAGAGTGTGTTGTCCAATGAACATCGCATGTTAATATCAATATTTCTGTGTATGTAATATATTTTTCATTATGTACTGTATAATCAAAGAAATAAAAACACTGATCACATATGATTCAGAAAATGCTTCAAAGTAGTAGAAACAATCAAATCTAGAACAACTGCTGGAAATAAGTTTTAAATGATTGCTTCCATTGAGAGACCTTCTCCAATTATCCTCATTCCAGCAACTTCTTTCTGGAATCTCAGAAGCAGTGGGATCTTTCTTATCTCACTGAGTAAGCATTGCAATTAAATATAGATCAATGCACTAACCTTTCACCCACTGCATCATTTAAACTTCCACCCAAACTAATAGCTAGTTAAATTCGTTTCATGGAAAAATATAATCAATATACTCAAATATAACAAAACAAACAAATATAAATAAAATATAAATAAAAATATAATAAAATATAAGCAACTTGTGTGAGTGTCTTACTCGAGATTTCCTTGTTTAACTCAAAAATAAGTTATGTAAACGTTGCTCAATGGAGAAAGTATCACGAAACGTTCTTCATGTTGAGCGTACGTCATTGGCAGAGCCGTAACGTGTGGGGACAGGGAGCAACTGCCCTCTCTTCCCCAGAGAATCTCCACGCCGTTCGAGGGGGGCTATTTTCAGACAAAATTTTCTTACTCCATATACGATACGAACATGAAATTAGAAATGAAGCATCAAATAGGGTCGCTATATATTACTTTAAAAAAAACACAAAAGGTAAATAGAACAAAAGTATTATTACCAACATTGTCAACATTGTCCCCTTAATAATTTTTCCATGTGTGTAATGGGCCCAGTAAGTATTTAACGGAACCTTTGACTTTGCGTGCGGAAGGGTCCACAGGCTGCGGTGGGCTCATGGATATTAAGAGAAAGTTGGAGAGAGGGGGCCCAATAATACTGGCCGTCAAAATGAAGCCTTTTTCGGTCCCACGAACGAAAATAGGTGATTCGTATCGGCTTCGAGCTCCTGAGTTTGAAACCGTAACTCGTTTTTCTCCAGGACGTACCAGTTTTCAGGGAGGAGGCTGGAGTGTTTCAATATCCGCTTAAAGATGATATTCTCCACCTGTAATAATTTGCACGTTATAATTTAAATATCAATATAAATTATGCAGGTAAAATTGCACAAAAAGTTAAAGTTTAGCACGTACGTGTCATTGGTTTTGCTACTACTCTTGAAAAACGTAGAGTGTCTCGTGTGTCAATTCCTAGAGAGGTCTGCCAACATATTCACACTCCATTTACCACTGTAGGGCCTCTCAATGGTAGCTATTTGCTGATGAAACCTTTCCCCGTGTTCATTAGAGACCTCCCCCAAGCTATACATTTCAGGGAAGAAGTCCAGGTGGCAATGCTGGAAGTGTAACTTTAGGGACATATTACATCCCATGTTACGAAATGTAGTAATTAGCCTGTTCAGAATGTCTTTGTAATCAGATGACTTATGATTCCCTAGTAAGTTACTGCACACTTGTCGAAACGTTGCCCCAATAAACACTTTCCACTTCATTAAGCTTAGGAGAAAATGAAGTATACTTAAAAACGTCTGCGATTTAAGGTCCCGCAAAAGCATCTTCTTTTACCTTTACCTTGGGAATAGTTTTTTTGTTGATGATTAACTGCTTCATCACCCCGGTTCAAAGCCTTGACGAAGGTCTTCATGAGCCCTAATTTGATATGAAGGTGTGGTGATAATATTTTCTCCGGATCCACATACATTTATCATTTTCATCTCTCCTGGTACCAGTTGCTTCCATGGCGGCCATTTTGTGATGGTGTACTGATCTTTGGCTCGAGTATCCCAATGATAAGAAGCAGCAGTGCCTTGTGTAACCTCCTTGTAAACCGGTGAGGATGGCAATTACCTTAAGGCCAGCGCATAAAGACCACTGGAGCTGTTCGTACTTTATTTTGTGCAATTAGTTTCGGATGTTCCCGTATGTACAGCATAAGCAATAAGGAGAAGGGACTGGCTTTTCCTGACAATTGTGTAGTAACACTGCCTTGGTACTTATCGTAGAGAAATCTACGAATATCCTCAAATCTTCAGTGTTGTAGTTCAACTTTAGTTGTCCCATAAACGATGGAATGTCACTGCAATACACCGAATCACCATCCGTTTTAAAATTAGGAAATAGGCTCACCTCTCTTTTCCTATACATCGATATATTAACATCTTGGTTTAGTAGAAGGTTTATGTCTCTGACCAGATAATTGAGCTGCCTTATCACATGTGGTTAATTAATATCAGGCACTGCAGCGTAATTGGGATCTGACTGTGTACTCGAAGATTAAGCAGCAGGTTCTTCATCGGATGAAACACTGCACAGGGTGTATCAGTCTGGTGGTACGGATACAGACTGACAAACATCTTGTTTCACAGGTCTCTTCGCGGAATCCATGTTAGGATACTGTGTTTTATGCTTCATGTTTTTTCAGAAATCTTTTATATTAGCCAGGCAGCAGTAACAGTCTGAAACATGATCACGGGGCTCGCGCCAAACCACGGGTAAGGCGAAAAGCATCACCTTTCATCCATCCTTTGAGAGTACCCCAACACGACTTATAACTTTGTTTCGGAGCCCAAACGCGATCCTGGTCGCCGATTTTACACCCAAAGAGCAGATGGTAGGTTGTCTTCAGGAACGGTGACATTGGCGTAATTTGTCCCTTGAAAATCACTTCCCCACATATGTAGCAGAATGAAGCTATCGAATGGTTGCAAGTTCTCGGCCTGTTCGTTTACCACAAACGTCAATATTTCGCGCAGAAATATTTTTCATCTACGCTATACACAGAAACAGCGTAACACCACCTTCAAAGATCAACTCGAAACTGTAATATTTGTTTCACGCGGCAACGTGGTGTAAGTCTTGGCGCCTTTTAAAAAAACTCTGTCTGTCGTCTAGACAAAAGTAAGCCGACGAATGATCAGAAGTTAATTACGAAATTTTTCTCCGTCAATAACGACTAGCTTTTAGTGTATGCAGTGTGGAACGATAATAAATCTTTGCAAAATGGAACACACAGCTATTATACAAGAAATAGTCTTTTCAGTTACTAAACTGAAAGCAATTAGAAATTATAGGCCTACTTACGTTTGTAAGTGTAAGTGTTTTTTACTTTACTAAATTTCTGCCCTGTGAGTATGAAGAGTTGTCTATAAATGCATTGCAACATTTGATGCCTTTCCCTAAAATTTACTCCAGTGAACAGACCTTTTCTGCTCCTTGAAGTATTATAACCTGAAAGCGAAATCGTTTTAATGTGGAATCAGATCTAAGATTAATGGTGACAAAGCTTATTCCGGATTTCAGTGCACTTATGGAAAAACAGAAAGAATTTCATTCCTCATACTAGTGACAACCACATTTAAGACTATCCTTTATCAAATGAATTTCCTTGGAAAGAAAAAGTAACATAGTTCTGCAATATATATATATATATATATATATATATATATATATATATACAAATGATGTATTTTAATGTATTTTTTATATAATTTTTATGCATTGCGGAAAATATAATTTTTAAAAGAGCATTGACCAAGATGGGAATTGAACTCATAACCTTATGATTTAAAATCCGACAACTTACCAGTGAGCCACCACAAGGACTTCTGCTAACATCCTTTTAGCGATGTATAATGGTTCTCAAGATAATTATGACATTCATATCCATTACAAACGCTGTTTCTGTTCTACTTTGACTTTTATTTTAGTACTCAGGGGATAGTTATATTCTGTGTCTTAACTTTAAGCATTCTTTTACATATGGAAAGATTCGTTTACGTATCTAAATGTTCCATCACGTATGGAGAGCTAAATGACAAACAAGCATGTGCTGACATTAATACAAGATTTCGTAATATTGTATCATTAAGTATTTCAATCAATGTTGCTTTTTTCTACACTTGGTAACAAGTATTATTATATTTAAAAGAAGAAAAACACATCTGCAAACTTTTCCCGATTGCAAAGGCTGGCTTGAAGGTTCGAACCTGGTTTACTTTTTTCCGAAGATACCCGAAGTTGGTCTTAGAAAATTTTTGCCTCAAAACACCAATAAAGAATGCGCTCAACCTTTTTGAGTCAAGGTGTACATTAATTCCATTTCCTGATCAGAATATCGCAGAGTATCAGTAATGTAAAGACGGACATGAACCTCCGAAAATAATTCGTACAGCTCATAATCAATGTTGCAATATATATAGCTAAAAGAACTAAAGAGTGGGAGTGAAAAAAAGTGTGTACGAATTTACAAATTGGAGACGTCTGTAGGTCTAGGATCACGACGACAGCAAGCATTTGAAACAAGGGCATTCTATAGGTACATCACTTTCCTTTTGTGATGAGAATCCCGGAAAAGATTAGTAACAAGAGGATAAATATGTCATTCGGAAAATAATTTGTGTAGCTCATAATTAAGTGTTGCTGTATTTAAACTAAAACAGGTAATGAGCGGAAGTAAAAGAACTAGGTATGAATTTGCTAAATCAAGACCTCTGTAAGTCTAAGGTCACTAAGACAGATGAGTATCTGCCAGGAAAGCTTTTTATAGGTAAATTACTTCCATTTTCTGATGAGAATCACACATAAGATCAGTAATGAGAATATTTGCATGTCCGTCCGAAAATAATTTGTGTAGCTCATAATTAAAGTTGCTATAGGTAAGCTAGGACAACTAGAGAGTGGAGACGAAGAAGTAGAAACGAATGTACGAAATAGAGACATGTGTAGGTCTAAGATCACCATGACAAACGAGTATTTGAAAGTTCGGCTTTTAAGGTACATTACATACCTTTTGTGATAAGAATTTAGCGGAGGACGAGTAATGAGAGGATGAACATATACGTCGGAAAGTAGTTTCTGTACTTCATAGTTAAGTATTGCTATTGGTAAGATATAGAAACTAGGGAGTTTATGTGAAAGAAGTAGGTACGAATTAACGAAATGGATACCTCTGTAGATCTAGGAACACCACGCCAGGCGATTATTTGCAAGGTTTTGGCCTTCTAAGGTACATTTCTTCCTTTCCCTGATGAGTATCACGCAGAGGATCAGTAAAGACAGGATTTACCAGTCCGCCCGAAAATAATTTGTGCCGCTCATATTTAGTGTTGCTATAGGAAAGCTAGAACAAGAAGAGAGTGGGAGTGGAGGAAGTAGGTATGAACTTACAAAATGGTGACCTCTGTTGGTATAGGTTTACGGCGACAAGCGAGTATTTGAATTGTGTTTTTTATTGGTAAATTACTTCCATCCATAGCTATAGAATTTAATAGTGGAAGTGAAAGAAGTGGTTAGTAATTTTCGAAATGGCGAATCTGTAGGTCTAGGATAAACACGACAGTGGAGTATTTGAAATTGTGGACTTTTTATAGGAACATTTCTTCCATTTTCTTATGAGAATCTCGCAGAGGATCATTAATGAGAGGATGAACATGACCGCCGGTAAATAAGTTGTGTATATCATAGTTGTTGCTATATGCTTAGCTTAAACAACTAGATAGTGGAAGTGAAAGAATTGGGTACGAATTTTCCAAATGGAATATGCTATCTGTCTTGGATCACCACGAAAACGAGTATTTGCCTGGTGGTCTCTATATTTGCATTACTTGTATTTTCTGATGATAATCGCGCTTAGGACCAGGAAGGAGAGGATAAACTTGTCCGTCGGAAAGTAATTTATGTAGCTCATAAATAAGTGTTGCTATATGTATAGCTGAAAAATCTAGAGAGTTAAAGTGAAACAAGTATGTATCAATTTAAGAAACGAAGACTTATGTATGTCTAGGAACACTTAGAGGCGAGTAATTGCAAGGCGGTCTTTTTATAGGTACTTTAGTTTCATGATGATATAATCAGTAATGAAAGGATGTAAATTTCCGTCCGAAAATAATGTGTGTAGTTCATAGTTAATCTATCCTTATTTTAATAATAATGCCATTCTTCCACACTAGAAAAATACGAGGTTTACATTCTACCCTAATTGCTGTAAGTGAGCTAGAACAACCAGATAGCGGAAGTGCAAAAAGTAGGTACGAATTTACGAAATGAAAACCTCTTTATATCTAGGCTCAACACGAAACTCGAGGAATTAACAGGTACTATTTTATAAGTACAGTACTTCCGTTTCCTGGTGAGAATATTGCATAGGATCACTAATGAGAGGACGTACATTTCCTTCTGAAAATAATTTGTGTAGCTTGTAGTAAAGAGTTGCTGAAAGTAAGCTAAAACAAGTAGAGAGTGGAAGTCAAAAACGTAGGTACGAATTTACTTAATAGAGACCTCTGTGGAATTACCGCAAGAGCCAAGTATTTGAAAGGTGGGCTTTTTATAAGTATACCTCTTACATTTTTAATGAGAATATCGCTAAGGATAAGTAATGAGAGAGTAAACATGTCCGTCGTAAAGTAGTCTGTGTAGCTCATAAATAAGTGTTGCTATATGAATAGCTAAAACAGATAGAGGATGGAAGGGAAGAAAATGGCCTTCGATCAACACAATAAGTGAATATTTGAAAAGTGAGTTTTTTATACGTACTTTACCTCCATTTTCTGATGAGAATCTCAAAGAGGATCAGTAATGAGAGGATGCACATTCCGTCCGAAAATAATATGTGTAGTTCATAATTAAGTGTTGCTATAGGTTAGGTAGAACAAGTAGAGAGTGGAAGTGAAAGGAGTAGGTAAGAATTTACGAATTGAAGACATCTTTAGGTCTAGGATCAACATGACAAGCGACTATTTACCAGGTGGGCTTTTCACAGGTACAGTACTTTCATCTTCTAGTGATAATATCGCAGAGGATCAGTAATTAGAGGATGTACATTTCCTTCTGAAAATAATTTGTGTAGTTTGTAATTAAGAGTTGCTATACGTAAGCTAGAACAAGTAGAGAGTGGAAGTGAAAACTTAGCTACTAATTCACTTAATAGAGACCCTTGTCGTTCTAGGATCTACTCGATGGGCGAGTATTTGTCAGTTGGGCTTTTTAAAGGATCATTACTTCCAATTCCTAATCAGAATATCGCTGATGATCAGCAATGAGAGGATGTACATGTCTGTCCGAAAATAATTTGTGTAGTTCATAATTAAAAGATCTATATGTTAGCTGGAACAAGTACAGAGTATAATCGAAAGATGCAGTTAGCAATCTACGAAATGGAGACCTCTGTACGTCTAAAATCAACACGACAGGAGACATTAATTCCATATTCTGGAGAAAATCTCGCAGAGGATCACTACTGAGAGGATAAAAATGTCCGTCGGAAAATTATTTGTGTAACTCATAATTAAGTGTTGCCATATGTATAGGTAAAACAACTAGACAGTGGAAGTGAAAGAAGAGGGTAGCAATTTTCGAAACGCAAACCACAGTACAAGTAGGATCACCACGAGAAGCGAGTATTATAGGGAGCTATCTTTAATGCGAGGCTGAGGAATTCAGAGTTGATTGGCAGGTACCCCACCCCGTCGCCAAGAAACGGTCACTCGACGGTCCTGGGCAGGGTTGCCAGTGCGTTGTCAAAAAATTCAGCTAATACTCACTTAATTCAAAGAGTTTATGCAATTATGCATTCCCTATCGACGATTCCTGTATATGTGGACACACGCAAATTAGGCTGTGATAACAATTGCTTCCGTTTTTTCTCCCTCGCTTCTTCGTCGCACTGCACTATGGCCTTCCTTATTACTTCTCTAGCTTCGCTATGTATAGTTTGCCCTTTCTTACGCTGTGAAGCCATTGTCAAATGAATAATAAGCAACAAAACCGCAACAACAACAGCATACAACAAATAACCAACTCACACTCACTCTTCAGAATGACATTCATGTGACAAATTTTTAACCCTCAACACTGACATATAGAAGGAGGGAAGGGAGTATTGCAAGATTCAGTCAGAAAACTTGTTGAAATTTTTCTCCTTTTACCTTAGCCCCCGCTGGTAAACAAACTAGCTCCCTATAATATTTGAAAAGTAAGCTTCTTATCGGTACATTACTTCCATTTCCTGATGAGAATCTCGCAGGGGATCAGTAATGTGTATGTCCGTCCAAAAGTACTTTGTGTAGCTAATAATCAAGTTCTGCCGTATGTATTGCTAAAACAGAGAGTGGAAGTAAAAGATGTGGGTACGAATGTTCGAAATGGATACCACTGCAGGTCTAGGATCATCACGACCGGCAAAAACTTGCCAGATTGGTTTTTCATACCTACATTATTACCATTTTCTGTAGAGAAACTCGCAAGAGAATCAGTAACGAGAGGATGAATATGCCCGTTGAAAAATAATTATGTACTTCATAACTAAGTGTTTCTATTGGTACGCTAGAAAAACTAGAAAGTTTAAGTGAAAGAAGTAGGTACGAATTTTCGAAATAAAGACCTCTGTATGCCATAGATCACCAAGAAAGGCGAGTGGTTTCCAGGTGAAATTTTTATAGACATATTACTTCCATCTTCTGATGAGAATATCGAAGAGCATCAGTAATGAAATGATGGACATGGCCTTCCGAAATATTTCGTGTAGCTCATAATAAATGTTGCAATTTATAAAGCTAAAAGAACTAGAGAGTGGAAGTGAAAGAAGTATGTACACATTTACAAATCAGAGACAACTGTAGGTCTAGAATCACCGGTATAGGCGAGTATTTGCCGCGCGGAATTTTTATAGTTACAATACTTCCATTTTCTGATGGGAATCTCGCAGTGGATCAATAGTGAGAAGATAAAATGTCCGTCTGAAAATAATTTGTGTAGCTCATAATTACGTGTTGTTATATGTTTATTTAAAAAAAAAGCTAGATAATGGAAGTGAAAGAAGTACTATAAATTTTCGAAATGGAGACCTCTGTATATCAAGGATCACCGCGACAGGAAAGTATTTGAAACGAGGGCTTTTTATAGGTACATTACTTCCCTTTGTGATCAGAATATCGCAGAGGATCAGTAACGAGAGGATAAGCATATCATTTGGAAATCAATGTTTGTAGTTCATAATTAACTGTTGCTATAAGTAAGTTAAACAGGTAGAGAGTGGAAGTAAAAGAAGTAGGTACGAATTTACTAAATGAAGACCTCTGTTAGTCTAAGATCACCACGGCAGGCGAGTATCTGCCAGGTGAGCTTTTTATAGGCACATTACTTCGATTTTCTTATGAGCA
The DNA here is from genome assembly GCF_964235325.1 of Thermobia domestica. Lineage (NCBI taxonomy): Eukaryota > Metazoa > Arthropoda > Insecta > Zygentoma > Lepismatidae > Thermobia > Thermobia domestica. The sequence goes on from NC_137457.1 coordinate 70,866,592, forward strand.
TCATGTAGAAGATGAGTAATTAGAGGAAGTGCATATCCATCCGAAAATAATCAGTGTAGCTGTTAATTTGCTGTTGCTATAGATAATCGAGAACAGTTAAATAGTGGAAGTGTAAGAAGAATATAGGCATTTACTAAATGAATGTCTCCGTATATCTAGGATCAACCCGACAGTCTAGTATTTGAAATTGTGACGGCAGAGGTATACATTAAGTTAATTCGCATCTACGTTTTCACTTCCAGTCTCGTTGTTCTAGTTTACTTATAGAAGACTTAATTCTGAGCTACAGAAACCATTTTCAGACGGAAATTTACATCCTCCTATTACTGATATGGTGCGAGACTCTGATCAGAAAATAGAAGTAATGTACCTATAAAAAGCCCGCCTGGGAAATACTTGCGTCTGGTGGTGATCCTAGACATACAGAGGTCTTCGTTTCGTAAATTCGTACCTACTTCTTTCACTTCAACTCTATAGTTGTTTTAGCTATACATATAGGAACACTTATTTATGGGCTACAGAAATGATTAACCGACGTGAATCTATCCTTTCATTACTGATCCTCAGCGAGATTCTTATTAAAAAGGGATGAAAAGTACATATAAAAAGCCCACCTTTCAAATACACGACTTTCGTTGTTTTCCTGGCCCTACAGAGGTCTCTATTTCTAAAATACGTATTCACTTCAATTATATAGTTTTATAGCTATACATACAGCAATACTTAATCATGAGCAACAAAAATTACTTTCCGACAGACATGCTTATTCTCTCATTACTGATAATTTTCGAGATTCTCTGCAGAAGATGGAAATAATGTACCAATAAAAAGCCCACAATTCAAATACTCGCCTGTCGCGGTGAAACTAGACAAACAGAGGTCTCCATTTTGTAAATTTACTCCTACGTCCTTCAATCCCACTCTCTTCTTGTTCTAGCTTACCTATAGCAACACTTAATTATGAGCTGCACAAATTATTTTCCGACGGACATATTTACCCTCTCATTACTGATCATCTGCGTGATTCTCTTTAGATAGATGTAATGTAATCCATCCCTTAGAGGCGTCACTATTTTGTTAGACACACACACTTCAAAATTCTATTTCGGCTTTCGACTTTTGATATATTTCTTCAAAAATAAGATGTTTAATTGACGCTTAAATTTTTTTTTATCACATTCTTAATTGACGTAAAGAGAAAATGAAATTACATTTGTTTTGGGATTTCAGTAAACAGTATTTTTTCTTCTTTTCCTTTGGCTGCACTGCGTTAACAAGATAATAAAAGATGCATTAATATATATATATATATATATATATATATATGTATATATATATATATATATACATATATATATATATTATCTTTTGCAATTAGAAAGTGAAATGTTGTCATTATTTAACTTGTAAATTTCGTTATGGTATCTTGTTAACACCGTGCAGCCAACAATATCCGATACAAGTTGGTATCGGTGAGCAGAAAGTGTTTATTTTGATTAGGTAACATTACCTATAATAAATTCGAGTTATAAAATAAAAAGTACATAAAATATAAACGAGTTATAATTATTATGTAAATTTGATAATTAAATTTATCATCAAATTTGGATTCATTAACATTATTGGTTTGGTTTTGGATAATTTGGATAAATTTTGAAACGAGTCTATCCTTGAAATTGAGAAACGTGAATAATGAGTTTAAATAATATTAATATCGATTTAATCCAATGTTCTCGGGATTGCTGCCAGAGTGAGTGTTGCTGTGCTGAGCTTTCGTTACCATACAGCGGCAACATCTTCAGAGCTATGTGTTGGAGTTGTCTGGTCGTACAATTTATATTGCCTGGTGTCTTTAATCCCAATGAATCTTTTGCAGTTGGTAGTAAACTCCTGATCTTCGGTGGAGGGCAGTGTACAGTCTTGATGTTGAATTTCTTCAACAGTCTTGCTAGTTGGTTGAAGGTTTTTCCCATATATGGAATAACTGCAATATTTTCCTTGACTTCCGTGTCGTCCTCTTTTGTGGTGCAACTTCTGCTACTGTATTTTCTCATGGCTGTCTTGATCTGTTTCGACGAATAACCATTGAATTTGAATACCGTTTCCAGGTGAGACAGTTCTGTGTTTATATTATCTGGATCTGATATTTGATAAGCTCTGTGTATTAGAGAATTTAACACCCCATCTTCTGTGCAGGATGATGAAAACTTGTCGCATCGAGGTACAGATCAGTGTGCGTGGATTTCCTGTAGATTGAATGGCCTAGACTTCCATCCGGTTTCTTGTATACGAGTACGTCCAGGAACGGGAGTCTTCCTTCTGTTTCTGTTTCCATTGTGAACTGGATGTTGCGGTGTATAGAATTCAGATACTGCAGGAATTCGTCGAGTTTCTGTCTGCCATGGGGCCTTATGACGATTGTGTCGTCTACATATCTGTAGAATACTGTAGTTTTGTATGTTGCTGTTTCTAGCGCTTTGTGTTCAAAATACTCCATATAGAAGTTCGCTATTACTGAAGAGAGAGGAGAGCCCGTTGCCACACCATCGCTTTGTTCAAAGAAATTGTCTTGGTCTGCAATAGCCGAACACTGCATACAATACAATCATACGGCCATGTGGGACCAAATTGAAGTACTAAAGAAAAGCAAACAGTTCTGGGACAGGAAAATACATGAATCTCTATTCATCCGTACATACAAGCCATCCATCAACAGATACGAAGGTTATCATGTACCTGACATCTGGATTCAGCTTCTCAGTACGAAAAGAACCATCAGTTAATCAGAGAGCAGTTTCCATCAGCAAAATCAGAGCACGCCGTTGGCCAACAAGAACAACCAATAGAAACACAGCGATTCTTAAAGACAACAATATAAATTGTACGACCAGACAACTCCAACACATAGCTCTGAAGATGTTGCCGCTGTATGGTAACGAAAGCTCAGCACAGCAACACTCACTCTGGCAGCAATCCCGAGAACATTGGATTAATATTAGACGCCAGAAAAGCTTCAAGATCATATTAATATCGATTTGTTTAGGTCCCAAATAAAATATTGCTATAAGCTTACAGTTAATATTAGCTTTGTTCAGGTTGAAATGCTTTTGAAAAAAAAAGGACGTATAGTGGCAGTAAGTAACTGAGGTATGCAAGGCAAAAGGCCAGTGGTAATTTAAGAATTATGATTGGGCAAGAATGGATTAAAAAGGGCTTATAAGCAGTTTCCATGTTGCGGGTTAATGCCGGTGTCAAAGGCTAATAGAAACGCAGCGCCGATGTTGAGTTTCAGGATATTAGCGATAATATTCGCATAGAGGGCGATCATAGCGTATGAGGCCTATAAAGAGGCAAACGCTTGTATTGAGGACTATGATCTATATATATTGCGAAGATGGTGCAAAGGACAATAGAAAGGCCGCATCTGTGTCATTCGAGGTTGATTTTTCCCTCGTTGTTGTTGTTAAGTTCCCAGCCAAGTGTGTCGGAGAAGGCAAGAAGCCTATATTTTTGTGTATTTATGCTATTAAGTGACAATGGTCCATAAGGTTGACATGTATATCCTTCTTATGTTCGATGCTGTGAATGCTTAGAAAATATTTCTAAAGAACGCCCATGCTTTGAGCTTAATTTATCCCTCTTATATTGTGTAAATTGTCTTTTTAAACATAACTGGAATATGAATTATTTTAGCTCAGTTTTACAAGTGCCCGTAACCCAGTTAGTTGCCATTAAACGTCCATCACAAAATTGTTGTCGATAAATTGTTATAGCCAGGTTAAAATAAATAAACTTAAGATGTTACGTTGGGATTTCAGGCAATGTTTTTTAGGATTAAAGTTATGTTATGAAAATATACAAAGATCATTACGTACAAGCAGTCTGAATAACATCACGGTTTAATGAACAAGTAAATAGTATTGTTAGGTTATACTTCACGATTATGACAAATCTTCCCGTATGCGGCAATACTTCTGATGTTGATAAGTGCATTTTGCCAGAAGGCCACACATTTTCGTATTGGCTAACGCTCTTTAAAAGAATACTTTGTAAACCTACTAATTTTGTAATTATGAGTGAGCCTTGAATAATATTAATAGTTTAATGATTAATGAAATTGAGATGCAGGGCTGTAGTATCAAATTTTTCTCCCTTGGGGTATTCTTATTGTCCTCTTCATATGTTTATTTTTTTAAACACCTTCTTTGGTCTAGATACTGACGGCCCTATTGGGGTTGGGAAAATTTACCCGATTGTGTCATAGCTGTAATGCGTGAAGCATTCAGCTGGGTGGAATAAGGTTTTAGTGCAGAAGCGATTTATTCAAATCGTCGGGGAGTTCAGCGACCCCGCACACTTCAGTTATGGTACATCGTAAGTCAGCGCCCAATGGTCTTCGGGACCAACTCATTACCATATTTTGGTTTAATTGACGACTTACAACCTGTGTTGTCAGTCAATGACACGCAGGACGGCGCTCCGTAACGCTTAATCGCCATTTAACTTGTTCATATGTATTAAAATGTTTGAAAGTTTATTAGTTAGGTTATATAGTGCAAATATATAGATATTTTAATAATTTATGTGTAGGAATGTTAAAATAGTATATATACAGATTTTTGCCTAATTTTGAATTTTACTAATTTTATGAATACATTTTGCATATTCAGTGCGAAAATATAATTAGAATTTGAATTTTGTTCATATATTGCATTATATTTACATATTATATTCGAAAGATGCATATTTAAAATAAAGTAGTAGTTTTAATATGGAAACCATATTAAAAAATATTTCGTTTTCATGATTGTTCGCAAAGTCCATCTATTGCTCAACGACTCACACAAAGGATTTTTAGTTTCATTTTGTATTAATTCATACAGGTGAAAGAATTTAGTTCAATTCACTTTATTAGAGTTTTATCCATTTCAATATGAGGACAGCGTTAGTTGGAGCTTTCGCTACATGATTCATTCCAATAAAATGATCAGAATCAACGAATTACTTTGATGTTCAATCGATTGTTTTCATGTTCAAAAGTTTGAAAGGAGAGAAAGTATTGTTTTGAATTAGTACTTGTCAATAAACGCACACAATAATAATAATACATGACGAAATTTAGATTGAACTTGAAAAAAAAAAGAAAAAAATGGATAGAAAATGATTCGTTATGCAATTTGGTAACTGATAGATCCCATTGCTTATAGTATGTTGAGGGAATCACGCATAAATCTATTCGGTACGTTGATATTGATGAGGGTTAGCAAGCTAACAAAATAATCGCGTGTAAAGTATCTTTGAGGTGTTTATGTTTGAGTTTAGTCGAATGGCAATTGAGCATTATGAATGATTTAGGGCTATTCTTGGGATGCCAAAAGGCTGGCGTACAGCGGCACCCTTATATAAATTCGTTGTTGCGTATTTTAACGTGATGTCAAAGGCTATTAAAAAGCGACTCGCGATTTGGAGACAGATATTCTCTATTACTTCTCGAATGTCCAGCTTGGGAATGCTGGATGAGTAGGAAGTACTTCATTATTGATTTTTAATGCTTTTAGAGGTGCATTGTAGATCCCTCGTGTTATGCGATATGTCTGTGCGATTAATGCCCGTAAATGTGTTAAGAGAGTTGCATTGTGTCATTGCCAATAAGATGTTTGTTGAGAATGAAGTTAAGTAATGACTATATCAGCCAATTACCGCGTGTTCGCTAATGATCTAAAAATCCGTGCATTAATGATGATGCCTACATACTTGTTGCAATTGATAAATAAATAAAATAAAAGTTTACGTTAGTTGTGAGTAATGCTGATAATTAAAAAAAATGTGAGTTGACATTTGATTCAAAATTCATTTGAAGCAATCCAATAGAGCTTTTGTTTGTTGTTTGAGCAACATGATTATTGAAACTTGATAGTTTATTTGATTTTAAAATCTTAGCATTTTGATATTTAATAAGTTGGAATACAGCATTTTAAGTTATCAATATGTGATTTATGCTGAAATTATTTTACGAATTGCTATTTTGAAAGTTATTGGGTTCTATTAATATCTTTATGTGAATGAATACGAGTATTATTAAATATGATTATCTTTTGACATTATATTATGTGTTTATGTTTAGTAGTTGAATATTATATTTTTTTGAATAAGAAAATTTAAGTATTTATTAAGTTTGTTGTAAAAAGGTGCATATACACGCATTACATTACACCAGATACACGTGTTAGGAATTTCGATATTACCGCTCACGCCGTCGTCAGGGAACACTACCGAAATCGAAATACAAATTTTTATTATTGTTTAGTAATTAAATATTTTCATGTCAATGTTTATTTGTAAATTCCTTTCGTTTAACAAGATTGAATATTTCATGTGTTTAGTAAAAATGATTAACAGTAAATTGAAAAGCACATAGTCATGGTGAGAAACCGATAATTGAAAAATAAATAAATAAAAGGAACTATAAAATGAAAATAACAAATAAATAAAATAATAATGAACATTTTATTAAAGGTGGCTTATTCAGAACTTGAAATGTAGCTTTATGAACATAATACTTGGCTTTAACAAAGGTGGCTTATCGCCATACAGGGTAAACAAACTCACAGTTACAAAATGAAGTGTAATATATACAGTGCAGTCCAAATTCATCGAATTTTCAAGTGAGTTTCCAACGATCTTCGATTCTTATACAGGGTGTTCCACAATATAGTGATTTTCCAGTGACACGTTAGTATAGACCATTAACCCTTCAACGACCAGGGTTATCTTCACAAACTGGATCAATTTGTTTGGTCACCGTTCGGACCCCAATAGGATGTCACCGATCTAGGGATCATTTTTTGGATTTAAAAAGGATATTGGGATATTAACCAAAGGATATTAACCAACCCTCGTATATTTCCAAATGTTCTAGAAACTCTTCCTTGTCGCTTTGGTATGTCTCTTCGTTTGTGTTAGTGAGCCTCAATCCGATTTCATCACTAAATATGGACATACGTTGCAGAGACAATGACTCGCTTTGTGAATGCTTTCTCGAGTCCGGAAAAACGGGAAAGTTGCAATAACATCTCCCTCTTTTCATCGTTTATCTCTGATTTGTCAATTCAAGGCATCCGCCTCTCTTCAGCCAAAGAGCTTGCATTCAGTATTATTCGTCATAACCGGGGGCCTTCAGCCCCGAAGAACATGTACACAATAGCCCACTGGCCAAAGGCACTTCTTCTGCACCCTCGGGACGGCGAACCTCGTGTCGCCTTCTGGAAAAGCAGTGCTCATTGCTGCCTAAAACTATAAAGTGCGTGTGTCTCTGACTATTTTCTCTAACATACAATGCGTCCCAAAGTGAAGTTAACTGAAAGATTTTTCTAGTTGGTTTATGTTGACGGTTTAATTTCGGAAGGCTATCGGTTTGAAGAGTCGACCCAGTTTGTTTGTTTCATTATTACAAACGTTACAACGAGTGGATTAATGGAATGATATCTCACCTGTGGCATACGTAAGGATTGCATCCTTGAAACCAATTCAGGACACTGATTCCAGGAGTGGCTTATACGGTTGAACTCATTACATCGATGGAACTATTGCTACGGGCTAGCCGAAGAATATCGTGAGTTGTTTTATTCATAAGCCACGCCACCTTAACATCGATAATTAGTAAAAAAATGTTAAACACAGTTACATTTTAAAATCCATGTCCATAGTAAGTCCATGTAATATTTGTGTTTGTTAACTAACATTATACGTTTATTATCTAAGTTTGAGTTCATTATTTGTTGTAAAGTTAATGTTTAACGTTATCATATTCGTAGCTTAACAAATATATTTACGTTGCCTGCATCCACGCCTGCTGTGCTCCCAGCCCCCGCATGGCGAAGCTGTAGGCATGGGCATTGACCATAGTCGTCGTGAGATAGCTGGTAAATAAAAAGGAGAAAAGGTAAGGTATGAGACTAAAAGATTTATCCGAACCACGACGTACACATTGGTCACAATTATCTGCGAGATTCTCATCAGAATATGGAAGTAATGTTCGTATAGAAAGCCCACCTGGCAAATTCTTGACTCGTGATGATCCTAGACCTGCAGCGGTATCCATTTCAAAACTTCGTACCTATTTCGTTTACTTCCACTATTTATTTGTTTTAGCTATACACATGGCAACACTTGCTTATTAGCTACACAAAATATTTTTGGACGGACATGCACATATTCTCATTGCTTATCCTCTGCGAGATTCTCATCAGGAAATGGCATTAATATTCTTACGAAAAGGCCACGTTCAAATACTCGCCCATCGTGGTGATAGTAGAACCACAGAAGTATCTATGAAGTAAAATTCGTACCTATGTCTTTCACTTCCCTTCTCTACTTGTTCTAGCTTACCTATGGCAGCACTTAACTATGAGCTACACAAATTATTTTCACAAGGAAATGTACATCCTCTCATTACTAATCCTGTTCGATATTCTCACAAGCAGATGGAAGTACTGTACCTATAAAAAGCTACCACCTGGGAAATACTCGAGTGTCGTGTTGATGATAAACATACATTGGTCACCATTTCGAAAATTACCACCCACATCTTTCACTTCCAGAAATTTGTTGTATATACACATATATCAATACTTAATTAGGAGCAACACAAATTACTTCCCGACGGACATGTTTATCCACTGGAGATTCTCATCGGAAGATGGAAGTAATATACCAATAGAAAGCCCATATTTCAAACACTCCCCTGTCGCCGTGATCCTAAACCAACAGATGTCACCATTTTGTTAACTTATACCTAACTCTTACACTTCCACTCTCTAGTTGCGCTAGTTTACTTATAGCAACACTTAATTATTAGCTACAGAAACTATTTTCAAACGGAAATTTACATCCTCTCAGTACCGATATGGTGCGAGATTCTCATTAGGAAATTGAAGTACTGTGGTTATAAAAAGCCCGCCTGCAAATCCTTGCCCCTCGTGGTGATCCTAAACATACAGATGTCTTCGTTTCGTAAATTCTTTTACTTCAACTCTCAATTTGTTTTAGCTATACATATAGCAAAACTTATTTATCAGATATACAAGCTTTTCTCCGACGGAAATGTTTATCCTCTCATAACTGATCTTCTGCGTGATGCTTATTAGAGAAGGAAAGTAATGTACTACTATGAGCAAAATGAATGACTCTCTCTATTTTGAATTTTTTTTGAAAATATTTCCGCCTTCTTTATATTTGCGAAGTTTCGGAAGATTTTCCCAGCAAGATTTTAACAGGTTATTAACAAATCCGTTTGTAGTATTTGTGTTAGATATAAGCTTAAAATAAATAAATTAGAAGCAACAAATCTTAAATCGACAGAAATCTCGAGACTTACCAACTCTGCTAAAGTGGGAAATTTTAAAGAACGCGAGGGAATTCTGCAGTTCAACACGAAGTAGCGACATCTATGTCATTTACACGTCTATGACATGTCTATGACATCTATGTCAACGTGGATTAGTTCTACAAACGAAAATTTTAACGAAATATTTCTATTATTTTTATTATATCAGGGAGCTCCAAATATATGAATCTATGCTAAGTATTAACATATAGATAGAGGAAATAGTGGAAATTACCTATGGAAAAAGACGAATTTGTAGCACAGTCGTAATGAAAAATCGTCTTTACTGTAGAACAGGTTCAGTTCACTTAAGAAAACAAACACACATCTCAGTTAGTTAAAGCAACGAGTCTGTATGCTCAACGTAGTGGGTGCAAACCCCATGAAAATGTTGTCATTTTTATGACTATGGTTGTTTTATTAACTTTTTATTTGTGTAACATATGTGTAAAACTCATGACGATACCAAAAAAAGAGAAAATGTTGTTGTCGCAATTGCATTAGTGTCCCTACTTTTTTTGTTTTCGGAGAGTTTCGTAATTATTTCCCCTGTGCTCACTGCTCACTACATGCTCACTGATGCGTAACGAATGTTTTTCAGTAAATGTTATTTCTAATTTGGAGAATTTCATAAAGTTTCCCAATGTTCCTCACTAGATAGTCTTCTATCTACGTGTTTGGATATTTTGATATCAGATTTCCCTATTAAATGTTTAATTTTCCCTATAAATATTTGCCTTAAATTGAAATTGCTTTGAATTTACTACATAAGGAAAATTGCCCGAAGAAGAAGAACTCAAGAAATTGATATTCTACGTAAAAGCAACATTTTGTAGAATGATGATGCTTCTTACCTTCAGCACATAATCTTTACGTTAGTCAGACAGCGAAAATCCCTGTTTTTTCCTCCCCTATAACCCCTCATCTTAAAGCGCTACATGTAATGGTTCATGTCACATAATTTCGGTTCTCCAAAGACATTCATATTTATTATTACTACTATTATTATTATTCCTGAATATGCCACCCTTACATAATGTAGTAATTTTAGACATCTTAGTTTAAAGTGCTTTTTTAGTAATAATTTGAGCAACCACGACACAAAATTTAAAATGTATGAGGGGGTACGATGTTTTATTTCCCCTCTCTTTTCAGCACATGGCAACAGGATTTCTGAGAAGCAGGACAGACAAAATGAATAAGAAATATATTTAGAGCATCCTTTCCTCCTTCGTGAATGGAATATCACGTAGCATTTTTTATTCTACCGAAGACGACCCAAGGCCGTTATCGTTAAGTAACAAAAGAAATACCTTATATATTCGTAGTATTACCTCGTCTTTATTCGAGGCTGCCTTACACAAACAAGTGGGACAAAAAGTATAGGAAAAGTGTCTAAAGATTACAAAGCACCTTATATTTTGTCACAAACAAGGCAGTATATATACAGCATTGCATTCGTTAACAAATGCTTCACCCTTGAGTCGCTTATAAAATTAGGCAGAATAAACTTTTGCCGACCATTGTTCTAGAGGGATTTGTCCAGGATGGTTTGTTGTCGGGCTAATAACGATCAGTATATTTATTTACGTCACCGTTAAAGAAATAGCAAACTTTCTGAAAGGAACTTACTTAGAAATTATCAGTTCTCCCCCTACTTAGCCAGAACCCACTCTGAAAAATTGCATCTGGCGATCTGAGTGAAAGTTCTATGGGACTACTAGAAAACATATATTCTCGTTTCCTCGCTGATGGTAGAATTTGTTCAGCAGTTATTGAAATACGTTCAAAGCATAGGTGTAATATAGCGCCCCCGCAACCCTGTGGCGTGGGAACCGCACAAGCTGCAAGACCAAAATATATACAGAAAGTACGCAGGGGCGGACCAGGCCAAATTTACACACGGGCGAAGTGACTTTTTGGCGCCCCCATGTATTAGCCTATATTTTACATTTTATCATAGTGCTTTTAATATTTTAAACCCACTTTTCAAAAAGATATTCATTACCTAGGAAAACTTCACAAAGAATATGGCCAGCTCTAAGCAATACGAACCGCGCCTCCGCGCTTGGTCTACTGGCTAGCACGCCTGCCTTCTGTGGTACCGGGTCTAATTCCAGGTGGATTACTATTGTACGATAAAAGTGGTTCGGATTCCATTATAATTTTATCCACATCTCCCTTGGCCATTAAGGCATAACCGTGGAACTCTAAACTCAAGCAAACAAACAAGCAATACTTATTTCCCCGCCACTCTTTATTCTACTTGCACTCTCTCCATTTTTCGATTCAGCCCACTTAGTAGTAGTATGAAACTCTATTCTTCCATGGTGAAATGGAACAAGATTATGTAATTGCCGCTACTTTACAAAAATATAAACCAAAAAGTCAGTAGGAAACACATTATAAAATTTACTTTTTGAGGCTCGTTCTGGCGCCCTTCTGACTCTGGCGCCCCGGGCAGCCTTTCGGGTTGCCCGACCCTTGGTCCACCCTTGAAGTACGACGAGACGGCTGCGGACGTGAGGTTAACTTTCATGTTATGCCACTGGTTTGACGTGTTTGAAATGTTCAGTAACTGATCGGTTAGTGAAATAATTTCCACGGTTACTGATATTTAAAGTTTATCTAAGACAAAGCTACCTCACCAAATACATTTGATATCGCGATGTCACAATTTAATTTTTCCTCACATAAAAAAGATAAAACAATAGTAATAAAAACCCTTACTCGTACTGAGCTCGAACTAACAACCTAATTCGTACAGACTAGTTGCTCTGACCAACTGGCGAAAGAAGTCTGTTATATTAAGGGGCATACTTTTCATTATTAAAACTGCTCGAAGTAATACGAACATGGCTTAAGAACAGAGACGGAACTGAATTACCACTCGATTGACCTTGAAGGCAAATCACCAAAGGGTAGCTATAAACGTAAGTTCAGCATGCATTTCTGTGGAGTTCTGTTCAGTATTCTTATCTGCCAAGCATGCTTATTCGTAGGAGTAATATTTTACAAACCTAACCTTTCGATAGAGAACAATGGCAGAGAACCAAAGAGAAGGAATCCTTGTCCTTGTGAACATGGGTTGCCACCATGTGCAATAAAAATGTCGCATCTCGTTGATGTGATGTTTCATCGAAAATAACTCGTTTTCTTTTATATATCCGAAGTTTTTGAGGGTTCCAAAATGAGGAAACGTTATTACAAACAAGGACGCATCTAGGGGTGGGTCCAGGGGGGCCGGACCCTCTGAAATCCCAACTTTTCTCTAAATGTAGCCTAACTTTGGGGATTATCTTTTAAAATTTTATTATAATTTTTCCTAATATTGAAGTCAGACTCCTCCCGAAATAAATTACTGCATACGTGTCTGCTGACAATTTTCAGTATATTCGTTAAATAATAAAGTAAAATAAGTAAATTAGGAGCAAAAAGTTTAAACACGAGCTAACTTTTGTCCAGTGCCAATATTGTTAGAAGTGATATTAATAGCAAAAACTGCTAGTCAATGCTGAACCTTGGAACGTCACCCCGAACAACAAACCTATTAGTGAGAACTACATATGAAACATGTTACCAAAACTTATCCAGCTTTTATCTGGCATGAAATTATTACATACACCAAAATTCACTCTCCTAAAATGTGTATCTAAACATTGCTCTATGTATCTACGAAGCAATGAAATTTTTTTATCGAAATATGCGACCAGGAAACCCTAAGAGGCTGCCATATTATTTAATAAACCCTCTAACCGTGGGTTAACGTGAAGACAAACCTTGGTACATTGGTAAAGTGTTGGCAGAATGATAACTCAATGTTCGTAAGTTCGAATCTATCCACTCATCACAACGTTTTATTCTTATGTGTAATGATGAAATAAGAAAAAAATGTATAACTGTTAAGACAAAACTTCAACCAAGTCTGAAGGGAACAATACTAAAATAGTAACACAATGACGTGTACCAAGAATTATTTGGAAAAAATTACAACTGTCAGCAATTGCAGAAGTAAAAACAAGTTGATAGGTGTAATGCAGTCTAGACTTCTCAATGCATTTACTTGCTGAAAACTTCCGTCTCGTTTTTGGTATACCGTAAGTCATGGTAAAACCTTTCAATTGGGAGTGAAATGACACAAACTAAAACAATTTTAAATGAATAAATGTCTATGTGTAAAAGTAGGTGTCTCTTATCTGTAGTTCTGTTATCCTTTTACTTTGAATTGACAAATAAGAGAAGAAAGTATGTTATTCGAAAAAAATCAAATTTGAGATTTCAACGAATTTACACGTATTAACTTATTGAATCTAACACCGAAAAAGTTATTTTTCGATACATGTTCATCTGTTCGTCCGCCCGTTCGCTACACTTTTCTGTACACTCACCTAGAGGTCATACCGTTAAGTTATCTGCACCAAATTTTAGTTTAAGATTTCCATAATGTTTCCTATAGTTTTTTTTTTAATTTACCTCCTACTCCCAAAACAAGGGTAGTTTCCTGTACGATGAAGATGTAAAAAAGATATTTTCTCATAACTGGCTGTAACGATCATGTTTCTTTCTTGTTTATAAATCAATATTTAATTAGCAATCCTATCTTGTGGTATATGGCATTTATCTGATACAAATCTACAAGGGGTAGTTTATACTAAGGGGTGAGTTTTTCAGTGATTTTCTCAAAATGGACTCAAACGTTTTCGTTCATATTTTATAAATAAATATTTCATTAATAACTTAACAATATGGCATAACTCGTTTGTCCAAAACAAAATGCGAGGGGTAGTTTATTCTTGGTGGAGTGTGTTGTCTGGGCGATTTTCTCAAAAACCACTCAAAAGAGTTTATTAATATTTCAAAAATAAATATTTCTACAATGAACGTACTAAATATTTCGTAGTAATATTTCCGAACATTATGGTAAATCTCGTTTGTCCTGAAAAAAATATGCGAGGGATAGTTTAATCTTGGGGGTGTTTTTCATCCACGGTTTTCTCAAAAATGAGTCAAGCAACTTTGTTGGTACTCACAAATAAATATTTAATTAAAAATCTAATAATATGGAATAACTCGCTTACCTTGAAACAATCCTCAAGAGATAGTTTATTCGGGGAGTTATTTTGACCTTACGATTTTTCCAAAAATTACTCGGACAATTTTATTGATAATTCATAAATAAGTATTTCATTAATAACCCTATATTTTAGTGTAAGTCATTTCTATGAAAAAGAATTACAACGGATAGTTTATTTTGGGGGTCAAGATATTTTCCCCGAAAATTTTCTCGAACGACAGGCGATTTTGTTCAAATTTCCCAAATAAATACTTCATTAATAACCAAAAGTATATCTTAACTCATTGTTCGAAACAGTTCACAAGAGGTAGGTTACTCCTGACGTGTTCTTTTTGTACGACCTTCTCAAAAATGACTAATTTGATTTTTTTCATATTTCATAAACAATGCTTGCATTAATTGGTCTATTATATGTCTAATGAAAATGTGCCCAAAGAGTGAGTTAATTTTGTAGTGAGGATTTTCTTCAATCGAAGTTTTTTATTCGATAATCTGACATTCGATGTATTTGAAAAATACAATAATTTTATTCGTATTATCCAAATACACACTTCAGTAAAAACTGCGGCCTAACACAGTTAAGAAATTGATTAAAAAGTTTAGTGCGGTTGCCTTGTAATTGAATATTTTTTGGTAAACTCCCTAGCTTTTTGTGGTAAACTCAGACTTTTCTTTTTCGAGCGACAAAAGAGAGAAGAAAATAGAGTGATTGTGAAAATAATATATCAAATTCAGATTTCAGCAATATTACATGTTTCATTTCGTATACAAACCTAAAATATGACTTTTCGACACCCGTCCTTCCGTTCCGTCCGTTCGGTACACTTTTCTATGCACTCGCTTAGAGGCCATACCGTTCTACTTATCTACACCAACTACGTTCTACTTATCTACTTATTTTTTCCTACTACCTTAAATAAGTATGCTTTACCAACAGCCAAAAATCGAAAAAAGCTATTTTCTCAAAAAATGGTTTTAACAGTTTTGTTTATTTTTCATTCATCAATATTTAATTAACAACTCTATATTGCAGAATCAGATATTTCTCTTATAAAAATTTACGAGGGGTAGTTTATTCTTGGAAGTGACTTTTTCTCGACGATTTTTTCAGAAAAGACTCTGGCAAATTTTGTACACACTTCATAAATAAATATTTAACCTTACAACATTGTGTAAATCAATTGACCTGAAAAATATATGAGTAGTAGTTTGTTCTTGGAGTTGAATTTATTCCCAGTGAGTTTCTCAAACACGACCAGTTGGCAACCATTTATCTCGACAACGAAGCTAAATTCGAAAACTACAAGAGGATCATTTGTCTTCTTTTGATGTCGCGAATCATCTAACGAAGTTTGTGGACATGTTTCAGGTTCATCCTTTTCGAAAAGTTAACTATTAACTTTAGGCATTGTTTATTTCTTTAAATCTCAAATGTCGTTATTAATTTTAAGGCAGAGTGCTATTTCTGAGAGGATAGATCTTGAAAACAATTTAAAACTTAGAGTTTTCTTTTCGGGACAGTCCAGACAAGACGAGACATTTTACAAGCTATCTCGTGTCCAAAACATTTGTCTCGTCTTATATTGGATGTCACAAACGGCGTCAGGTCTCTTTCTCGAGACATGTCTTATCTTCTGCGCATTCGGTAACACTTGGAAAGGATTATTTTGCTACTCATAGCATTGTTTTTATAATGGTTGCATATTTATGATAATTGCTGTCAACATAAATTACAGTCTTTTCAGTTGAATTAATTTTTATTATTATTATTGAAATTAGAATTAAATGCAATATCTAGTTTAACGTTGCAAGATTATGCACCTACGCTAAGGGAGAATGATGATGAATGAAATGGTGAAATGAAAAACGTGGGAGAAAATGGATAATTCCAAGAAAACCCACACCCATGCACACGGTTTTTGTCCAACTCAAATTCCACTTGGCGCAAAGTGGAATCCAGCCACGGACCCCATGCACCAAAGGTGAATGCTTTATTATTATTATTGTTAATAATAATTATTGTAGCGAGCTTGACGAGTTGAGTTGATTTTGAGTTTAACGCCCCCTTCAACAGCGAGGCTATATGAGACGTGGACCTACCGATTAACGTGTAATCCGAACCACATAAGCTCCCGCTGGAAATCGAACCCGGGTCTCCTACACCAAAGGCGCGTACGCTAACCGCTTACCCACGGAGGAGCTCCGAGCTTAACGAGTCTCAACCGTCCGACTCAACCAACGTTTGTGTGCCTGTTCGTTCGTCTGCTCCATGACAACTTCTCATAAAAGACATTTCATTTTAATGAAACTAGTAAGATCCATCTTTTACCTTTGTTAAGTAAATATTGCTTCGAATTTGATTCAGCAAAATATAAGAGGTTAAAGTAACCAAATGGTGCAAGTTTCCACTCATGTATACAAAACAATTTTGCAATATCAACTACGTGAAGCTTGTCTCATAAAGAAGCCGAAACCCCTACACCGAAGAGCCCTCCGAGATTTGATCCTTGTCCACACGGACTGAAATTGTCGTTTGAAGCCAAGACTTTAATATGAAGCCAATAATTTCTTTAAAATAGACGAAAAATTCGAACGTTATAAGCAGTTTAATATTTTTGCCTTTTCCATAAAGGAGCCTGGCCCCCTATACTGACGAGCCCTCCCTCTCCTCCCGAGATTTGATCATTGTCCACTCGAACTGAAATTGTCATTTGGAACCAACACTTTAATAAAACTAACTCTATGGCCTATGGAACCGGGAGGTTCAATGCCGCGTTCACAAAAGCTCTCTACTGACTTCTATCCTTAGCCAACTACATCCAGTTTCTACTTTGTATTCCAATCTCTGCGAGATACTAACGCTTTAATACGAAGCAAAGTATTTCTTTAAAATACACGAAAAATTCGAAAGTAATAAACGTGTTAATCTTTTTGGCTTTTTTCATAAGTGGGCCTTATTAGCCTACACTGAAGAGCCCCACGAGATTTAATCATTGACCACTTGGACTGAAATTCTCATATGAAACCAAAACCTTAATATGAAGCCAAAAATTATACTTTTACATCAATTTAAACTGACTGAATTCCGTTTCACCCCACTATATATTTAGTCTAGTTAAGTGGGAATTTGTGACAGGTTGACATCTTCAAAAGAATCTTTCACTTTCCCGCCCCCATGAGTCCGTGCTGGATCCGCCACTGGAATCAATAGACACTTTTCCTATTCTTTCTTCACCCTTGATTGTGTAGGGGCTGCCTCGTACAAACAGAGAAGTGGTAATACTACAATCAAGGGACGCTATATATTAGGTATTTCTTTAGTTACCTACTCCTAACCGCACAGAGCCATCTTTGGTAGAATAAAAATGTTACGTGATATTCCAATCATGAAAGGGGAGAGGATGCTGTAAATATATTTCTTATTCATTTTGTCTGCCCTGCTTGTCAGAAATTACTTTCTGTTGGAAGGGTACTGAAATGAGAGGGGCAAAATAAAACGTCGTACCCCACCTACATGGCTGCTCAAACAATTACCAAAGAAAGCATTTTAAACTAAGATATTTAAGATTTAAAGTAAGAAACTAGGATATCCTTACATTATGAAAGGATGACATATTCAGGATTATTATTATTATTATTATTATTATTATTATTATTATTATTATTATTATTATTATTATTATTATTATTATTATTTGAATCTTTTTGTAGCACCGAAATTTTGTGAGACGAACGATGGCATATAGAGGTTTGAGATGGGTGGTCATAGGGGAGGAAAAACCAAGATTTTTCTCTGTCTGACTCTCTAACGTAAAAATTATGTGCTGAAGGTAAGAAGCATCATCATTCTACAATAGGTTGCTTTTACGTAGAATATCAATTACTTCAGTTTTCCTTCTTCGGGCTACTACTTACCTCATGTGTTAAATTCAAAACAATTTCAACGCAAAACAAATACATTGTAAAACTTTTCCGTAATTAAACATCTAGGGAAAATTAAACATTGAATGGGGAAATCTGTTATCAAAATATCCAAATACTTAAATAGAAGACTATCTTGTGAGAAATATTGTGAAACTTTATAAAATTCTCCAAATTAGAATTGACATTTACTGGGAAACATTCGTTATGCGCCAGCGAGCACGTTTACGAAATTGCTTGCAAACAAAATTAGGGACTTTAATGCAAGTGCGAGAAATTAATCGTATTCACGGATAAATTAAATGTCGACTAAAAGCGGGTAATTCGTCTTACTATCCGGTTCAAAATCTCTTATAGTCGCGAATTCTGTCGAGGAATTTGAAGCTTAAAATATAAAAACGATAATAATTCCTGTTTTTCTGTATGGTTGCGAAACATGGTCACTTACTCTGAGAGAAGAACGTAGACAAAAATTATTTGAGAACAAGGTCCCGAGGTAAATATTCGGACCCAAGAGGAACGGCAATGGGGAACGGCGGAAACTTCATAACGAGGAACTACATAAGTTATATAGTTTACCGAAGATTGTTAGAGTCGTCAAGTGTTGGAGGCTTAGGTGGGCAGGTTATGTAGCAATGGAAAAAAGTAGAATGGAAGAATGGAAGAATGGAATAAAGTACAAACGCTCTCAGTCTTGATTGGAAGAAAAATCGGAAGAAGACCATTAGAAAGACCTAGGGGCAGATGGGAGGACAATACAAAGTAGAAACTGGATGCAGTTAGTTAAGAATAGAGGTCAGTGGATAGCTTTTGTGAACGCGGCATTGAACCTCCGGGTTCCATAGGTTATAGAGTTACTTAGTTAGTTAGGTAATGCAAGTGCGACAACGACACATTTTTTTTCTTTTTTTCGTATCGTCATGAGTTTTACACATATGTTACAATTTGATTCTTTCCCACATAAAAAAATATAAAATAACCATAATGATAAAAATGACAACGGCACTTTCATGGGGATCGAACCCACTACGTTTGGCATACAGACTCCTTGCTTTAACTAATAGAGCTGTTTGTTTTCTTACTTGAACTGAGCCTGTTCCAGTAAAGACAATTTTTCATTACGATTGTGCTTCCAATTCCTCCTTTTCCGTAGATAATTTCCACTATTTGCTCTATCTTTACGTTAATACTTGGCATATATTCATATATTTGGAGTTTGTAGGTAATGCACGTAATAATTCATATTAGAAATATTTCGTGAAAAGATTAGTTTGAAGATTTAATCCACATTTCTCTCAATGACATAGATGTCGCTGCTTCGTGTTGACTTGCAGAATTCCCTCGCGTTCTTGAAAGTTTCCCTCTTTACCACAAATCGTAGTTCTCGAGATTTCTGTCGATTTAAAGTTTTTTGCTTCTAATTAATTTATTTTAAGCTAATATCTAACTCAAATATTAAAAACGGGTTTGTTACTCATCTGTCCTGCTGGAGAAACCTTCTGAAATTTCGAACATATAAGGAAAACAGAGAAATTTTGAAAAGAACTTCAAAATAAAGAGACATGACCATCCAAAAATAAAGAGACCATATGCATATAACCGCTACCAGGTTATAGAAGTATTTTTTTTGTGGACGCCCTGTATATTTCGTAAAGACTGTGATTATTATTTTCGATTTATAATTTATTCTGCAACGCACATAAGTTCTTTCTTCGGTGGGAATTGCTTCTTTCCCACGCAATTGGACAAAGAAGTATTTCATCATTTTTTCATATATATATTTAAAACATTGATTTTGCTGAGAACATTTCAGTTAGTGACTAACCATTTCAGTGTTTCTCCCTGACTTATTATATGCACAGTATATATTCTATAGTTATTGGGAACTGAAGTAAGTGCTTTCTTTAATCGCTTATGGAAACATTATAATAGATTAGAGAAATACGGGCTGACCAGATGTTCCAGCAACCAAAGTGGCACCAACTGCGTTGTTCTGCAGTCCGTTATCTGTACTTTCTCACGCCAAAGTTATCGCCGTGTCTAGTGCATTATAGGCAGTTGACCAAAATTGACATAAATTGTTTTCTATATTATGTTTGTATGTGCATACAGGTGAGTTGACGGAGTGATTTTTGAAATGAACTGCCAACACTTTTCAGTTGATCATCGCAACCCGTAGCTTGAGCTTGGATGCTCGAGGAGTTTGACTCCAGGTCTGGAAGCCGTAACCACGCATCTCGCGTCAAGCTTCAAACATAAGTTGTGTTAAGGGGCACAAGCTATTTAGCCGGTGAAGGACGATTTCTTACGGCTAGCCCCAACCAGTGAAATCCCAGGTCCTCAGACCTTGTGCGTTTAAAATGTTATATACGCGCCCTCCAATATCTGTATTCCATTGTGGAGATCTTCTTTTGTGTGTCTGCTGAAGATTCACCTTTACGCTGCAGGATTGTTCAGCGTAACAACTGGATTCATCGTGGGACGATCCAGACAACTTTTCCCCGGTGCTAACCCCCCAAGTGTGTCAATGGTGTGAGAGAAGCATTTGTAGTGATATCTGAATCATAATCATATCTATATAAAGGGCTATATTACCCGAAAAGGGCAAAGCGTGATTTCAGCGACTAAAATTGTTATACATCCTTAGTGTTCAGTGTTGTGTCCATTTCTCTTCGCTTTTTTCTAAATAGTGTTCTAATAAATAAGTATAGTGTTATTTAATCCAGTGTGTTTTCGTTGTTTGTATGAGTGATTTTTGTGTGCGTTATGATCTGGATGACCGTCTGATCGTCCGTGAGGTTTTCGAGACCAGACACCCGAACCTCTCGGCGCCTAATGCTCATATTATTGAGACCGACGAGCGATTTGGAAACAGTTTGTAACCTTTTCTTGGAGAGGTCCTTCATCGTCCTGTCCAGGTAAGTTAAAGTATCAGGAAGATACTTATTGGTAGTACCACGAGCCACGGACAGCGAACAGATTACGCGGAGTGATTACAAATAAATGGCCGCCCGAACTGCGACTTGAACTCAGGACGGTTACATGCACATAATAGTACATATAAAAATACACCTGGCAAATTCTCGCTTCTCTCGTGGTGATCAATTAGTACCCGCTTCTTTCAATTCCACTATCTAGTTGTTTAATCTATACCTATAGTAACACTTAATTATGAGCTACACAAATTATTTTCCAACGGACATGTACATCCTCTCATTACTGACCATCTGCGATAGCAGGAGATGGAAGTACTGTACTATAAAAAGGTCACCTTCAAATACTCGCCTGTCTTTTTGACCCTGAGCATACAGTGCTCTCCATTTCGAAAAATAGGACCCACATCCTTCACTTTTTTTTGAGGTTAGTAATACTTTATTTCTTTATTCACAAATTGAGGGGCATCAATTTGTGCACGAGCATTCTTTGTAATATACCCATCTAGTATCAAGGAGGTTATTACAATCTG
This sequence comes from Thermobia domestica, assembly GCF_964235325.1. Classification (NCBI taxonomy): domain Eukaryota; kingdom Metazoa; phylum Arthropoda; class Insecta; order Zygentoma; family Lepismatidae; genus Thermobia; species Thermobia domestica. The sequence continues at coordinate 70,888,438 of NC_137457.1, forward strand.
CCACTAGAGGATTTCGCCCTCTCCCTTGGCCTCTTTCACTTCCACGCTCTAGTTGTTTTAGCTATACATATGGCAACACTTAATTATGAGTTAGTAAATTGTTTTGCGACGGACATATTAATCCTCTCATTACTGATCCTGCAAGAGATTTTAAGCAAGATATAGAATTAATGTGCCTACCAAAAGTCCACCATGCAAATACTCACCTGTCATGGTGATTTCAGACCTACGGAGATCTCCATTTCGTAAATTCATTGAAAAATCAATTTCGTTCTTCTAGTTTACTTATAGCAACACTGAATTATGAACTAAACAAACTATGCTCGTACGGAAATATACATCCTCTCATTACTGATACGTTTGAGATTCTCATCAGGAAATGGAAGTAATATATCCTATAAAAAGCACACCTGGCAAACTCTCGAATGTCGTGGTGACGGTAGAACTGCACAGGTCTCAATTTCGTAAACTCATACCTACTCCTTAACTTTCAGTCTCTAGGTGTTCTAGCTTATCTACAGCAACATTTAATTATGAGTTAAAAATTATTTTCGGACGGACATATTATCCCCTCATTAATGCTCCTCTTCGAAATTTTCATCAGGATATGGAATTATTGTGTCTACGAAAAGGCCACATTGCAAATACTCGCCCGTTGTGGTGATTTTAGACCTACAGAGGTCTCCATCTTATAAAAATGTACCTAGTTCTTTCCGTTTCACCCTCTAGTAGTTCTTGATTACTTATAGCAACAACTAATTATGGGTTACTCAAACTATTTTCAGACGGAAATTTACATAATCTCATTACTGATATGGTGTGAGATTCTCATCAGGAAATGAAAATAATATATGCAAGACTCCAAAAGTACATTACCACCTGCAACTCTCCGTTTCCTGAAATAGCAGGCAACCCAAAAAATCTCGGCGGTTGCGTTGGTTGCGAATTCGAAAGGCGCTGGATCAAATCTCAATTTTGTAATAAATATATCAGTGTGGCAAACTGTAAAGGAGGGAATAAAACAAATTGTTGAAAATAAGAATAATAATATCGTGACGGAGTTGGATGATATCCTAAGTTACAAAATGATCTTCGTTAAACAGTTTAAACAAGATGAATGGCAAGAAACAGATATAAGAGGAAAGTATTTCTCTCCTCACCACCCAGATAAAGAATCTTATAAAAAAGAAAAAAGTTACATAAAGTTATGTAAGTTTTAATATAAAAGCCGCACTCTATATTGTGAAAGTTGACACCCGAAAGGCTGGAAAAACTGAACCAAAGTCAATGAAATTGTGCACAGATATTGCGGACGTAAAAGGAGTTCCAGGAATTTCGTATTTTCTTAAAAAGACGGTTGGTTGGGGCAGGGACTCCTCCAAACCTTTGATCACGAAATATGAAATCTGCTAGTAACAGTATGTCAGAAGTGTGTAAAAGACATGAAGAATTGCAACGAAACTTTTTGTATGCAAAATACCAAAAAATAAAGGAATACAGGCTTTTTTAATTTTCTGCGGAAAAACGGATTTAGGGGCAAAAGCTCCCACTGAAAATTTTGAAAGTTGATGGACGAAAGGCAAAAGGAAGTGAACTGATGTGAATAAAATTGTGCACAGATATTGTAGACGAAATCGGGGAATCCGAGTTTCGCATTTTCCTTAAAAAACCGTTGAGTGGGGCACCGATCCTTCCAAACCTTTCATCACGAAAAATGAAAAATGCTAGTAACAGTATGCCAGTCAGATGTGTGTAAAAGACATGAAATATTGAAACGAAACCTCTTGTATGGATAATACGCAAAAAATAAAGGAATTCAGGGTTTTTATGTTCTTCGCAAAGACGGTTTAGGGGGCAAAAGTATTCAGCACAAAATTTTGAAATTTGGCGCCGGAAAGGCAAGAAGAAGTGAACCGAAGTGAATGAAATATTGCACAGATATTGTGAAAATAAAATGTGGAAATACTGGTTCCGTCTTTCCAGATAAAAAAAACTGTTAGGTGGGGCAAGGACCCCTCCAATCATATATCGGAATATCAAAAGTGCTAGTAACAGCATATCAGATTTGTGTAAAGGACAATAAGAATTTCAATGAAACTTTCTGTACGGGCAATACGCAAACAATGGAGGAGGATTTTTTCTGTGGAAAAACGGTTTTAAGTGCAAAACTCTCACCCAAATTTCTGAAATTTGACGCTGGAATGGCAATAACAAGTGAACCGAAGTGAATCAAATTGTGCACCGACATTGCAGACATAAAATTAGGTAATATGGGTTTTCTAGTTTCCTGGAAAAATGGGCTGGGTGCGGCACGGACCCTCCCTAACCGTTGCTGAAAAAATATCAAAAGTGATAATAAGAGTATGTCAAGGACATGAAGAAGTTGTAGCGATTTCAAAGACGCTACATTATTTTTATGATATTATATTATATTAATTAAATTTTATTATATTAATTAATATATATAATAATTAATATAAGATATATAATTAATATATATATATATATATATATATATATATATATATAATTTATAATTATATATTGTTATGTGTTACCCGGCGCCTCCACCATAAAACTGTTATGATGTTTTGTTCTGAGATTGGCGTAGCAATTGTGTACACTTTCTTTTGTGAAATCGTATTTGAGATCACTCCTCTTTCTCTAAGTCAGGCGAATTGGTAAGTTCCATCTCAGGAGCACTGGAAGACACCTTGCTTTTCTTAGCTCGTTTACGTCTTGCCTTTCTACGTCTATTGACTTTTATATTCGTTTTGTTCGTAGGTTCCGAGGGAAATTTTGTAGTTTCCCTGGAACACACGAATACGCGAGATGTAAGTTCTTCCGTATGGAGTTTTTGTCTCTTATCAGGTACACTAACCACGGGACTTATATGATTTCCGGTGACCAATTTTGGAGACGGATCCTTACTCCTAAGTGGGAGGTTCCGTTTCCTATAAATTGGTTTGTTTCTATGAGGGGGGATAGAGAAAGCCGTTTGTCTAGCATAATCGTTCTGTATTGGTTGGGAATCGCTAAACGATCCTTTCCCTACTGATGGTGGGTATCGTTCAACATGTCTTAAATCTAAGGTATGAATCACACCTTGACGATACCCATATGTACTTTTTGGGATTGTAAACCATAGGTCTTCAACATGATTCCCGTCTTTATCTGCTAGTTCCAAGTATTTGGAATGAATGGTTTTGACATACTTGTGCAAAAAATCTATCCCCAAAATAACGTCATAGGCGCAAAACTGTGGGTGAACTATAGCTACGTCTAGGAACCTTCGTTTGGTTGTTTTCAAGTGATCCTTGAAACAACAAGCTATTCTCACCACAGGAATGTAATCTGTGGACTGAGCACCTACGCCACGAAGCTTAACATAACCCTTCAGTCTTTCCGTTAGTGGAAATCTTGGGGGTAAGAGGATTTTCGAAGCCAGCGAAATTTCCGAGCCTGTGTCTATAAGAGCTTGCGCCCAGCGGGGTCCTATTTTTATCTTGACTGTACAAAGCTGTGCCTGCCCATGGCCAAAGCCATAGGTATTTTGGTGAGTGTTCCTATACATTTTGTAACCCGGTTCTGTTACTACTTCGTCTGAGTAACAAGAACTAATCTGTACAAATCCAGGTTGGTGTTGTTCTTTAATGCTTGACCAGTCCAAGCGGTCATTTTCCCATATTACGTCATGGCTAATTCTCTGACTAACTAATCTTTGTGCTGTGTGAAATTTTCTAAGATATTGTAGGCACTGTTCGAGATTATCGCAATCATCCACTTCAAGCATCAGCTTATCTAGGATGTCTGGCAACAAACTCATTCTAAGTTTACTCATCAATTCACTTTCATTAACCCAACCTCGTAAAAATTTCAAATCCTTTATTAACTTATAAATGATCGCTAAAGTACTTTCATTGGGTTGTTGTTTTCTGGTATCAACATCGTATTCTAATCTTGCAGTATACTCAATACTAGGGAAAGCTTTCTTAAGTTTTTCCTTCACCTGGTTATAGTCTAAAGGTAACAGGTTTGCTAGGTCTACAAAATAGAAGGAGAGAGCTTCCCCTTTCAGACAGTACGGAAGGTAATTTACTATTTCTAGGGTTGACCATTCGTATATGCTAGCCACTAATTCATACTCTTGTAGGAGAAGTTCCACACACTCATGGCTATTGCCAGAGAAGGAGGGGATTTCAACATTTGGATAGATCTTGAATACTTGTGGTTTAGCACCAATAGTAGAATTTTGATTCTCACCCTCGGGAGGAGGGTTGCTAACTTTGCCTGTTACTACTGTATCCGTAAATTTAGGTTTCTCGAAAATATATGGTATAGATGGCTCGGTATCCGGACTAGTTTTAATTTCTTGCTCAGATTTTAAATTTATACGAGGCTTATTCGCAGGATCTACTTTTTGAAAGGACGAAAAATTTGATTTTTGCTTATCAGAGGTCTTATCGTCACTTGATGAATGTGAGACGGGCTCATTTTTCAGATCTAAGGACCTGTCTAAAGAAGCCGAGGTGTTGAAATTTTCAGAGACGGACCTATAGTCGGTATTAGTTACGCTTCTATTTTCTAACTCGGAGGTTTGTTCTGAACTGAATTCTGATGTATCAGATCTATCTTGTTCGCTAAATACTGATTTTTCTGTCTTTTCCCCTTCGCTAAACTCTAATTTCTCCACTGGGGTCGTGGGTGTAATTACGCTACTAGGTGGCGAAACAAACACTATCTGTAAGGGTTCTAACTTTTCCTCTTGTTGGTACTTTTTCATTTCTTTGGTCGCAGGTGATTCACCAGTTTCACTATAGGAACTAAATTTAGAACTAGCACTAGCTGAAGGTTGTAAACCAATATTCTTAACGCTATCAATTTGTTTGTTAGATTCACTCTGGGTTGGAGAGGTTGAGGGGTCGTTTCTATTTTCTACTTCATCTAAACAAATTATTGACGCACCAAATTCCGCGTAATCAAAGATTTTACCAATGTTTTCGTTTATTCTACTCTCAGACCAGTAATCGTTGTCTTCTTCTTCTTCTCCAATCTGCTTCTGGTGGTCGGAGCAAACTGAGGGAAAAGCATAGTCACTTTTCTTCTCTTCGTCTAACCTCCTCTCATCTTGTGCAGGGGCGACGAGGTCATTTCTCTGGTCAGCGTCCTCTGTGGGAGGGTCTTGGTTCGCTGCTCGGGGAGTAGAAACCGTGGGAGGATCCCAATGGTCATATCGGAGTTCTTCTTCGGAGTTCCATGAAGGTTTTGACTCATCCTCCAGGGATGACGCAGGAGGAGACTCCGGGTTGTCGTTTTGTATTTGCGCTATTTCTTCGTTTCGTAATTTCTGTAGTTCGTATCCTAACCAATCGTTCTTCAACGATTCACCCCATCTGAATGTGCACTACTAATATCTCCGTTTGACCACCTAACTTTACTAACTACACTGAGTATGTTATCTATACTGTCCAAATATTGCAGTTTCTCTTGGAGGGTAAGGCTATCTTCAAACATGACAGGGTTGGTTTGAGTAGCAGTTGTCCGAATAACCTTAAGTTCACGATCTGTGTCAATCCGGATCATTTTAGGAAACTTATATTCGGTCTGGGCGCTAACATCTTTTGAAAATCGTCGGTCTGTATTTCCATATCATAATTTCCAACTACATTTTCCTCAGGTAATAAATCTTCGAAGGTTGCTGAGGGGTCAGCTTGAAATAAAATACCTAATTTCTCTTCGTAGTCACCGTGGCGACGAACAACTGTGACCTGTACTTTCTTGTTCCGTAGTTGTCTAGTTAAAGGTCGAATTAAGTTTCCTACTGCCGGAGACAGTTCTGCTTGTAATGAATGCCTAATCTGGTCTATTAACGCTTCATCGTTAGGTTGGGTCAGAGAGCGCAATTCATTTTCATTATTCTCGTCAGGGCTCTCAATTTTCGTTTCCCTTGGTTCGGTTCCTATATTTGCATAAATTGGCTCTTTATTCGTTGAAGTCTGGGGTTCGAGACCAATATTTTCGTAATTTGGCTCTTTATTCATTGACATTCGTGATTCAGTATCTAAGTTAGCATACATAGTTCTAGGACCGATCTCAGCATACACTGTTTCATCACTACTACCAGCATAAAAAGATTGAAAGTTCGGTCTTTGCATTTCTAACGGCGTGGTAGGATCTGACAGTTCGTATTTTATAGGAAAATATAGCGCTACCGGGCTATCTGGTTTCTTTGATACACCAATATCTTTATTTTCTGAACTTAACACTAAGTTACTTAGTCTATTTTCCTTATCAGCTAACTTATTATTGTCTAGAGGACTTTGGTTTGAGGGGACATCAGGTATCACACCTGCTGTTGTTTCTATCTCAATTGTTGCTTGAGGGCATTCCTGACCTGCAGTTATTAGTGCGGCTATCTCCAATTCATCTTTTAAGTTTACTTCATTCACTAGAGTTTTTGGATCTACCCCCGGTGGGGTTTCGTCAGTATCAGAATTTACATATATCGTCCTAGGAGCTGGCGTTGGTTTTTCACTTGAACCAGCACTTTGTATTTCTATCTCATTTCTAGTCGGGATAGGGCTAGACGCGGCCAGCGGCGTTAGATCGCAGCCACTCGCAGGAGCGTCTGGAGTTTGCGGGCTAGCGGTCGTTGGTTCACGATATCTTGGCTGACTCCACGTATCCAAGTATCTCGGTAATGGATTCTTTTTCCAACGGCCAAATTCAGGAGGAGAATGCCCATGGACTTTTATTTTATTGCATTCCATACAATAATAATTATTCCACCGATCCAAAATATAACGGTGTTTGCCCGTGGGTGTCTTAGGACAATGAGATTGCCCTAAATCTAATAGCTTTTCTTTTATTTTCTGCGCGAAACTCATTTTTGATGAATAAATCTGTTTTTCTTTCAAGTCAGTGGCCTCTTAAACCAGGGCAGTGGGTAATCAACCTATTTCCTCTGATATGGTAAGAATTTAATCACTGATAGCTACTTCCCTCGGAAATGCTACGTCAAATTTTTACGTATTATGCGACTTATTATTATTTCAATATCTTTATTTAGCTTCCTTTGAACTTGAATACTCAACTTCCCTTTCTTTATAAAATTTTGCTTCATTTTTTAGAACGGGAAACGGAAAGTGACTAGACAGCTGTTTCTAACAGATAATGCTTATTTGCTCACTTATGATGATTTTACTTTTTACTTCTATACTTTAACTTGTTTTCTTTTTTTTCGGGATTTCGATCATCCAACCATTGGTTCATGTACCTGCATTTTGATTTTTGGTATTGCATTTGCATAAAGGTGAGTTTTAGGCAGTTATTCCCAGGCAGCCGTCGGGCATGCACCCCTAGTACAGAGGGGCCCTGCTGGACCAAAAGAATAAGATACCTGTGACCCCCAAGCTTTGCATGGGAAAGGATTTTAGACACTTATCGCCGGACAGACTAGTCGAACTTTCATCCTGTAAAACGGGCGGTTCTGCTGTCTAGAGATAAAACTGCCTGTGATCCTTCCCAAATAAGTGGTAAGGGTATTAGCCACTCATCGCCGGACAAACGAGTCGAACTTTCATCCCGTAAAACGGGAGGTTCTGTTGCCCAGAGATAAAACTGACTGTGACTCCACCAAAGTGAGCAGAAGCATAAGCAGATTTAGGGTTTTGCAAGTACATGAGACAAAAGCTGAATTCTGTCTTAACACTCGCGTTCCGATTATTTTCATTTCCATCACTACACAAGAAAACGTCGTGGGGTAAACTGAGTCTTGCTCTGCGGAAATTATACTTGTATATCAGAGTCATAGGCTGAACACCGCCTAGTCCAAGTACGCCACTGAACTGTACTGACTTTACATATTACAGATAGACCACTTGACTAGTCAAAAGAAAACTTCGCGTACACTGTGCACTTTTATCTATTGAAGGCTCTCGATTAAAAAAAATCACTCCCGATTTGCCCTAAAAGTGCAACTGGGATTTGTGGTTCCCCTATAAAGTGAATGAGCACCAGAGATTTGTTTAGAGATTCAAGAACACACAGTTCGTTACCCGGCGAACACCGAACACCATAAAACTGTTATGATGTTTTGTTCTGAGATTGGCGTAGCAATTGTGTACACTTACTTTTGTGAAATCGTATTTGAGATCACTCCTCTACTCTCCACCCAGTATTACAAAGTTGGTTCGGAGTCCAACTCCCTTTTAGCCTCGGTATTGAAAACGTCTTTGGCCTACTGGTTCGAAGATGATGAGAAAGTGCACTATAAGTCTCAAAGTGGTGGGAGACTCGTATTTCAGTGGTAGAGCTGTACTGGAGATCGAAACCCAGGTAACATATGAAGACTGTGAGCTGAATCTAGATAGGTGCTATAGCTTGACTAAATTAAAGAGACCATTCCATTTTACATTTTATTTATAAGAATAAAAAAATAAAAAATGAGAATACAGATGAACTTCACAATTCGGTTACTTGGAATTACAACTTGAAAGTATTACTACATCACGTAAATAGGAGCACAACCCCTCCGTTATTCAATGGATGCTAGAAGGTTTTTATGCTAAGCCGCGATTTATTAAAAATAGTGAAATTGAAACCTCGTATATCGCAACTTGCATTGGCCCGAAGGGAAAAGTGTTAATTCTCGAAGAGGGGATTTGGTCTCGAGTTGAACTAACTTCATAGTTTTAACTAAACATTCTCAAGGTGCTCATCCCGAGTTGGAGGGGGAACTTAGAAAAAATAATCACATGCCTGTTTTTTTACAGAGCGGCCGTATTCAGGGAAGACACACTCTCGTCGGCGGTAGTCTGCAGAATCAACCGGAGCGGCGAACAAGCCTCGTTTATATAGGCGCTTCGTCCCACGCATTTCTGCCAGTTCTGACGTCCCTCGAACTCTACGTCACGAGCCTCGGCGAGATTGGAGAACCTATTCTCGCGCATGCTTAATAGTGGCTAAGACATCCAGTTTCTCTATGATTTTTCCCTATCACGCCGGGGTTGGAATTCCTATTTTACATTTATTTTTACAGTTTTTTATTTCACGCATAGCTCCAAATACATAATAGATTTCATGTATTTATCGCTTGCGTGGTATTACCTAAATATCGCATCCGGGGACCCGGCGCTGTGATCTGAGTAAATCAAAGCCAGGGTCATACCACTATTACATGCGTGAGGGTTGGTGTCAATGAGGCATCAGGTTGCTAATTCAATCTGAACCTCAACTGACTCCGTTCTCCCTTTCTCTCTTTTCCTTACTGCACACACAATTTGAAAAGCGCGGGCGTCTCGCCCCATAATTTGAGTCCGGCTTAGGACTTCGAGGCACAACTGTGTAACGATATATTATATTAATTAAATTCTGTTGTTGTGAAGTAAATTTACTGTTTATAAAGGGCAGAGAAAAAAATTGATTAAAGCTTTTTAAAAAAAAGATTGTACTATGTAGGAAGGAATTCGTTTTGTTTTCTTTCTTTTGCTCTTATTTCTGTAAAAGCTTGAAGTTGTACGCGAGACACCTTTTCTTTTCTTTGAATTACGTAGCACGGGAAGACGGGAAAGTGAGTGACACGCCCCATTCTGCGGCTTCGTTTGCCTCGTCTTAGCTATGCCTCGTCAGTTGGTTTGAAGGTGTGATACACGGAACTAGTAGAAGATTTCGTACATGCAGCAGCTTACGGTTAAAGTCGGTGCATTTGTAATACAATTCTCTTTCCTTGTGAGTGATAAAATCGAAAATACCGTGAATTAATGTAGTGAATGTGGTGTTCTTTTCTTTTTAAAAAAATGTTTGAAGAAGTAACTTAAGGTCAGTTTGCTACAGTTTGATAGGCAAAATTGTTGGGCTATGTAGGCTGTCTCAATTTAATTGAAGTTGTATTAGAACTCCTCTTATACCGCCTTTTTAGTACAATTTAACAAAGTTATCAATTAAAAGTGAGATTAATTTTCAAAATTGCGATTAAAAAGTGAGACAAAAAATTAGATTTTTTAAATAAAAAAAGGTGAGCTTGTAAAGATTAAGTAATCTCTAAATGACTTTCTTCTTACTTCTAAGGTTTTAAAAATTGGAAATAAACTACGTAGTGGAATGATAGAGCTAGTACGTAGAAGAGTGCCTAAACATGTTAGTGGGTGTAAATTTGAATTAAGTAGTTTTCACTAGGAGTAGTGGTTAAAGATGTCAAAACTAATTTAACAAACGGCAAATTTGTAATTGAATAAATTTAACGAGAGGAGTAGGGAAATAAAATACAGTACCAGTTTGATCGAATTGAGGCAGAAAATTACGTTAAATTTAACTTATTAAAGAAAATTATTTAACTGTGAAATTAAAAGCGGTAAGATTATACAGGACGTTTAAAATTAATAAGCACTGAAATAATAAAATTTATTGCTAACTCGTGTTGCACTATAGTAGAAGCAAGAAAAGGTCGTAGACTGTGGAGCCAGCAGATGATTGGAACCTTTGGGGTAAAAAATAATCCTTCCTTTCTGTTTCTAATTTTCCAAATGTGAAGTGTTAAGTACTTAAGAATGTATTTTTCTATTACTTAGAAACAGTAGATATAGTCACTGGGTGTTGAATGCACACGTAAAACAAATTAAATTATACATTGGATATCTTTTGAGCCAAAATTCTTCATATCGATTACATTTAAAGTTAATAAATTTGTAACGAAGAAAGGGTGTTCGCAATTCAAGCCTATAATTCTCTATTGGTCATTAAATGTTTGGTTTTATATTCCAAATTAAATTGATTTAAATACAGTCAATTCCACTCCTGATACTATAGAAAATCGTTGAAAGATCAGTAATTGTTAGCTATTGTTATTGTTTGTCTACATTTAATTGTATCTTGTACCTTAAATCTATTTTTTTTTTGAAGCTAATAAAAACTGTCCCCAAAATCTGTTTAATTGCTATGTTCTTGCATTCACCAAGCAGTTTTTTTAATTATATGAACGAGAGAGAGTGGGGTGTTATAAGATTAACTATTTGCCTTTCATTTTGTTTATTTTTGGGAGGTTTTCAGGTCGGCTGCTGCTATAAATTTTCACTGGTTCAGAGTCACTCGCGATTTCTTTTGTTGTTTTTTTAAATTATTTTTCTCAAGCCATATAGTGATTGCGATATCGAAAAGTGACGCTTCGAATAAACAAAGTCATTTTTTTTTTGTTGTAGTTCTGGTTGACTACTTCTGAGATTTTTTTTAATTGAGATGCTATTTCAATTCCAAACCAACGGTTACATTCGGTTATAAATTGGATCAGTCTACATATTTATTAATGTTTCACTGACGTACTCAATGCTACTAAGTGTAACATAATTTGTGTATGCACAATACGCAAAAAGTAAACGATTACGGGCTTTTCTAAATTCTGCGGGAAAAAGGTTTTAGGGGACCAAAGCTGCTCCAATAAATTTTGAAAGTTGAGCCCAAAAGGCAAAAAGAAGTGAACGGAAGTGAGTGCAAATCTGCACAGATATTTTAAACATAAAATGAGGATAGAGGTTTCATATTTTCCTGGAGAAAATCGTTGTGTGGGGCACGGACCCGTCCAAACCTTTGACCACAAAAAACAAAATGCTAATAACAGTATGTAGAAAGTGTATAAAGGACATGAAGAATTGCAATAAAACTTTTTGTATGGATAATACGCCAGAAATAAAGCAATGCGCGTTCTTTTATGTTCTGCTGAAAAATGTTCTACGGGAAAACGGTTTTAGGGGGCAAAACTCCCACACATTTTTTTTTAAATTGACGCACGAAAGTCCGAAAGAAGTGAACCGAAATGAATAAATTACTACACAGATATTGTGGATGTAAAATGATGGAATACGGTTTCCTATTTTCCTGGAAAGATGGTTTGGTGCTGCATGGATTCCTCCAAACCTGTAATCACGAAATATCAAAAGTGCTACCAACAGTATGTCAGAAGTGTGCAAACAACATGAAGAATTTCACATAACTTTATGTATTAACAAGAAGCAAAAAAATACTTTTTTTCTGCGGAAAGCCACCACCCGAAATTTTGAAAGTTGACGTCCAAGAGGCAACAAGAATTGAGCCGAAGTGAATGAAATTATGCACAGATATTGCAGACGTGAAATGAGGATACGAGTTTCGTACGTTCCTGGAAAAAAATAGTATTGTGGCGCACGGACCGCTCCAACATTTGATCCCGAAAAATCAAAAGTGATAGTAACAGTATGGCAGATGTGTGTAAAGGACATAAATAATTGCAACATAAATTTGTGTATGGACAATACGCAGACAGTAAATGAATACGGGTTTTTCATGTTCTGCGGGAAAACTTTTTTTAGGGGCAAAACCTCCCAAACAAAATTTGGAAGTTGACTCCCGAAAGGCAAAAAGAAGTGAACCGAAGTGAGTGACATTGTGCACATATATTGTAGACATGAATTGAGTGAATACGGGTTTCGTATTTTACTGGAGAAATTGGTTTGGTTGGGTACCGACCCCTATAAACCTTTGATCACAAAAAATGAAAAGTGCTAGTAACAATATGTCAGATGTGTGTAAAAGACATGAAGAATTGCAAGAAAAGTTTTTTTATGGACAAACAATAAAGGAATATGTTTTTTTTTTTTTTTGCGGAAAGACGTTTTCAGGGGCAAAATACCCAAAACCAAAATTCTGAAAGTTGACGCGCGAAAGGTAAAAAGAAGTGAACTTAAGTGAATGAAATTTGGACAGTTATTGTAGACACAAAATTAGGGAATACGGTTTTCGTATTTTCTTGGAAAAAACTGTTAGGTGGGACACGGACCCCTCCAAACCCTTCATCACGAAATATCAAAATATCTAGTAACAGTATATCAGATGTGTGTAACGGACATGAAGAATTGCATCAAACTGCGTGTATGCGCAACACGCAAAAAAATAAACGAATACGTTTTTAATTTTGGTTAAAAACGATTTTGGTTGGCAATAGCCCCCGTCTAATATTTTGGAATTTGACTCCAAAAGACAAGAAGAAGTGGACCTAAGTGAATAAAATGTGTACTAATATTGTAGAGGTAAGATGAGGGAATACGTGTTTCATATTTTCCTGAAAGAAAAGAAACTTGTGAGGTAACCAAGGTATTGAGTTGCGGAATGAGTGGACCGAAGCGAAATCAATTGTGTGGAGATATTGGATATGTAACAGATGACCTTCCGTGTTTCCCAAGTCTTGTGTCTCCATTCGATTTCTTCAAATTTAGCAGATCAAGTAACAGCAAACACAAACAGTATAGTGTATTTTATAGTATTTCAGGAGGCACGTTTAACCCTCGCAATGTTTTTTTTTTTTGGCATAAAGAAAAACACGTGTCGATTTATTTACAGTTTGCTATTAATATGCCAAATTTGAAGCAAAACGGATAGCAACACTTGAGAAACACGAAAGCCCATATTTTACACACAATATCTACACACAATTTGATTTGCTTTGTCCACTTCTTTCTAGAATATTACGGTAATATTTTCTTTTTTTCCGATGGGACCTTTGCCCTAACACTGTTTTTCCGCAAAAATTAAAACATGATTCATATATTGAATTGCAAATATTCCTTTTACGAAGTTTCGTTGCAATTCTCCATATTCTTTAGGAATTTTTGCGATTCCTTATTTGCACTTTTGATATTCCGTAATCAAGAGTTTAGAAGGTCCGTGTCTCACTTTCCTTCCGATTTTTCCAGGAAAATACGAAACCCAATTATCCCATTTTTGTCTACAATATCTGCGCATAATTTCTTTCAATTTTGTGCACTTCTTCTTGCATTTTGGGCCTCAAATTTGAAAATTTGGGGTAGAGGCTTTTGCCCTCTAAGACCCTTCTTCCGCAGAAAATAAAAGATTAACCGTATGTGTCGTTCCAGTTCTTCATGTCCTTGAAGCACTTCTGTTAATAGCAGTTTGGATATTTAACGATCAAATTTCTGGAATTATGTGTGTCCCACCTAAACGATTTTCTTTTTTCAAGAAAATAAGAAAAACGTATACCCTTATCTTACGTCGGTAATATCTGTGCACAACTTCATTCACGTCGGTTCACTTCTTCTTGCCTTCCGGGCCATAACTTTCAAAATTTTGGGTGATAGCTTTTACCCCTTCAAACCGTTTTTTAACACAAAATAAAAAACTCGTGTTCCTTTATTTTTTGGCATGTTGTTGATACACAAAGTTTCGTTGCAATTCTTTGCGTCATTTACACACATTTGTCATATTGTTACTATCACTTTCAATATTTCGTGATTAAAGTTTTGAAGGGGTCCGATCCCCACCTAAACGATTTTTCCAGGAAAATACGAAACACGTGTTCCCTCATTTTCTGTCTGAAATATGTGTGTACAATTTCGTTTACTTCGGTTTTCTTGGTTTTTGTCTTTGGGGCGTCAACTTTCAAAATAAAGGGTGAGGCCTATTGTCCCTTAGAACCATTTTATGTGTAGTATCTACGTTCCAAATTTTTTATCAAATTCGGAGTGTTACACTTCAGAAGTGTTACTTGTTAATAATAATATTTAAAATTTTATGAAATATTAGAGGGAATTAAAGCGAAAAATTGGGATCATTGGAACTTTCGGCTCCTACCAACATTGAAAGAAATGACAGTACAAGTATTTGGATGCAAGATAGACATAAAATTTAAAACTGAGATTTAACTATACTTCTTTCATGATTTTAATGCTAGTTAATGAAGTTCTTAAATGCTAATTAAGTCAGGATTTTGCATCCAAATTAAGTTGCAAGAGAATAATTCTTGTTAGGAAACCGGAATTGGCAATGTGAATTTAAGATTAGCCGATACTTTATATAGCATGGAAAAAGGTGAAGAGTGTAACCTGAATGTGCGGCCAAGTGGGTTGCGAGGCGATATAATAAATTGGATGTCTTCTACTCGGCAGAGTCCAACTCAACGGTTTCATTTTGTTTTAAAACAAAACATTTTTGTCATGAATTACATTTAGAGATACGCACGAGACGAATCGAGACAGGATTTTCCAGACAAAATTCGAGTTGAAGCACGGCACTTCCAATAAAGAAATATATATTTTTCGAGTTGAGACATCACTTATACAGCACATTTTCGAGACGAGACAGCCACAAATCTTGTCTCATGCGCATCCCTAGTTACATTAGCACGCACTACATGAGTGTCAATTTACATTATGATAGAATATACTGTGAGCTTTAATAGAAAAAGTGTAGACACTCGATAATTATTTTACGTTGTAATATTTCAATAGATTCAGTGCTTGATCCTGTCGTGTTTGAAGTTATGAAATATGAATTGGTTTCAACAGGCGCGGATGCAAGGGAATTTTATAGGGTACAGCTCCCCCAAGACGCTCAGGTATACACTGGATGAAGTGGTTTTCAATCCTACTTTGTTTACACGGGGCAAAGCTGGAAACTATGGTTTAGTCAATTCCTTGATCATATCCTGGTTCTGCGGTGTTAATATCTGGTCAGAACTTGCTGTTCTAGAACCCTCAAGTTCATACGCGATAAAATAGTATTTCTGCATTATGCACCTTTTAAAACTATTTTCAATATTTGTATGTATCTTCAGATAAACCCTCCTCGAATAGTTTGATTTATTAAATACTGCATTTATGGCAATGCTTGCATTATCAAATAGTGTATGTAGTTTTATTTAACATAGAATTGTATACGCCAAAACAGTAGAAAACAATCTCATTATTTTAACTTCTTGAGTTGATTTTGAGCTTAACGTACCTTTCAGCAGCGAAGCTATATGTAACGTGGGCCTACTAATTAACGCAGAATCCGAATCAAATGAACTCCCACCGGGGATCGAACCTGGATCGTCCATGCATTAACTTTACTTGAATTTGGACTCGAACGCTCTAAAGCGGATTTAAGACGGTGGACATGCCGTCCCTAGTTTTTCATTGATTGTATTTCTTAGTAATTATTTTAATTTTACTTTTTAAAGGTGTAAGAATTTCGCTTTTTTTTAAAAAAAATCCTTGAATTATACATAGTCAGTGTTGAATACTGGCTTCATTTTTGTACGTGGCAATACTAGCTTCCATGGTCCCCTCACTTCTACCTATAGTCAGAGAAATATTGTTTTCAATAACTGACAAATTACGATTTTTATCAATAAAGACTAACTGTCCTACTAACTCTTGTATCGATTTCCTGCTAAGCAAAGATAAGTGAATCTGAAAAGGTAGGGAACGGTAGGTAGCGGCATGATGTCACGCCGTCCCCCATGCCTATTTAGCCTATTGTAATTTCTTAGGAACTGGGGGACGGCGCCTCCTGCATTCCCAAGCACTTTTACCTCTGCTGCTAAGTATTAATTGCTGTGAGGACTAACGAAAAATATTATGTGTTAATAATAATAATACCACCACCACCACCGCTACTACTACTATATACTACTAATACTACTACTACTACTACTACTACCACTACCACTAATAATAATAATAATAAAGGATCTGAATGATAAAGATATTTTTTTAACTTTCTATTACAATCCCTGTTGGATTTCGTGATTCTGGATATATTGTTTTTATCAGGAATGAAGAGGCTTCAAACAACAATGATTTGTATAAAAATCTTATCAGTTCTTTTACAAAGAATTAAGCAACTGACAACTGACTTTGTGTCTGTTTTTTAACACAATGTTACAAGGCACAGAAGACTGCGGACATTTTTCATTTTCTTTTTTTTTGCTTGATTGTAGCTTCAGTACTAAAATCAAGACTTTCGTTCTGTCCTTGGCACGTGTCGTATCAGCTTGTTGCTGTGCGATCGACTAGGTAGATAGTTAGAAGAATCAAGAAAGAAAGAAAGAAACAAAACGATATGCTTATTTGATGGAGATATGCTTGCTACTTGGCATTAAGTGTTTGAAAACCAACTGTTCTGAATATCCGTTTTGTTGTTTCCCTAATAAGTATAAAGGAAAATGTTAATTCTCGTATTTAGTAGGGGTAAAACTGAGGGGGAACGCGAGGGGAACGTTATATATACAATAACATAGCATATTTCATTCCAAAATTTTATAAAAAAACTATTTATATTATGCAGTTCAAAATTCAGCCAAATGTTTCCTAGTGTTAATATTGCATGTTCACTTTTACTTTTTCTTGCCAAGGTAATATTAGAGCGCGCTAATTAAAAAGTAATTTTCTTCCATTTAAAAACTTTTTAAGATATTGGCCGCACTATGAAACAGTGCAGAACAGCAGATAGGAAGCTAACCAGGTATATTTCTTTCTTCCTCTGTCCTCGCTAGGTCATGGCGTGAGTTTAGGAATGTCCGCGGAGAAAAAGAAACCGATGGAATGCACATTGACAGCACATTAGAGCAAAGACTGTTTTCTTTCTCTTCATAGATCGTAAAGATTTCCTTGATTCTACGATCAAAATTGCCTAATAAATATAGAAATGAGTCAAAATAAAGAACGGTTCGTACGATTCTTTTACTATATATATTTTATTTACATATCTGCGCTTTGAATAACATCGAGAACCCACATCATCCTGGTGATATTGGCCTGGTGGAACAGAAGTAAATCGTGGGTGAAAAATAGTAGTAAAAATTGCTTCTTGATATCACTCATTGATTTTGCATTAGGATCTATGGATTTGATTTTAGTTTGACTTCAGCTTCGCGTACCGTTCAGCAGGAAGGCTATATAAGATATGGACCTACAGCGAGGGAAAACAAACCACACGAGTTGCTACCGAAAATCAAACCCGGGTCTTCCGCGCCAAAGACGGGTATGCTATCTACATAGCCCTGAGGGAGCTCTATGGAGCTCTAGTGATCACTATTGAAACTGGAAGAGTAAAATTGTTTTACTATTACCGGTTTCAGTAGAGAGAGATAGGTGAAGAAGGTATTTTTCTTGAGATGGTCAATCGATTTTCGAAAACTGTTGCTATCTACTACGAATTTATGTTTATGGCGATCAATGGTAAAAACGAAAACCACTTCTGATTTCAATACAGGATTAACAGAAGAAAGAAAGCTTATTCTTGAGACGTTGTTTGAATTCCCGAATACTTCTCGACCTCTCTGAAAGTTTTATTTCTACAAAATTCAATATTGAAACCGGAAAGAGTAGTAAATTTCTACCACTTCCGGTTTTAATTATGAGATAGGGGCATAGGTTATAATTTTCTTGACATTAAATCGATTTCCCAAATCCTTTCGTCCTAGCTATTTCCATCTTTGATTTATGGCCATTAATTATGAAACTGGGTGTAGTCGATTTTTACCATTTACGGTTTAAATATAAGGTTGTTGGAGGAGACGGACACGGAACTTATTTTTGGGGTCCTGAATGGATTACAGAAAACTGCTTCTCGATGTATCTAATCGTCTTTGCTCTATGAAAATCAATATTGAAACTGGAAGTAGTAGTAAATTTCTTCCAGTTCCGGTTTTCATAGAAAGATTGAATCACTTACCTAAACTTGCTTGTCGCTGGCTATTGTAGTTTTTGATTTATGACCCGCATGTAGTCGATCTCTATCACTTCTGATTTATATTGAAGATTGATGGAGGAGATGAAATCAATTCTTATGACGCTAAATTTATTCCGGAAAATAATTTTCAATATCTCTTACCGCTTTTGGTCTGATACCTGTCAACAGGCAGAGCCGTTCTAAACTCCCAATACTTATGCATAACATTATTTGGAAATATAATAAACACAGAAAAAAGAAATATTATTGATTAAATCTATTTTCGTGCAGATTAAGAATATGGGGATTTCAAGAATTCTTTTTGCACCAGATATTATGGTCTGAAGAATAACGGGAACCATGATGGCTCAGTGGTAGAGTGCTCACCTCTGGTGTATGAGGTCTCAGGTTCGATTTCAGCTCGCGCCAAGTAAGCTTTGTGGTGGACAAACGCTATGTGCGTGGGTTTTCTTGTGGTCCTCACGTTTCTCCCACTTTCTTCATTACACCATTTCGTATTCATTCTCATCATCAGAGTCTCATTTAGTGTATCCGGTATAACTGTGGGATGTAAAGTTGATAGATTTCATTTTATTTCTAAATATTAACGCAATGCGTTCTATTCTTGGCTAATAACCAATAATAGCGTGCAAATTGATGATATGCTTGGAAATTGATATGCCATAAAATCGATTATTCATGCAAAAAATGCACCAACAGTTGGAATTGGGGCCTGATTATATACCAAACGTCATTTTATTTGACTTTGCAATTTGACCGTGATGATCACGCAGACATAGTTACTTTCAATTTTTATATAATGACTCATATATTACAGGTAATTCAAATATATGTTTTTCCAGTAGTTAGCTCCTCTAAGAGCTGAGAGGCTGCATCTAAAAATCGAACACTTATTGCTATTGCCACTCTTATAATTGCAAATATCAAAATCCAAAAGTATCTGAACATTTTTCATTAGAAACAAATGAAAAAAAGAAGAAAAATGGAGATCTTGAAAGTAAAACGTAAAAAAGCTCACCAGTGTTCAGAAGATGCTGTCTACAATGCACTGAACAGGTCAGTGTGAGTGGTCGGTGACTGATCGGTGGGTCAGTGTGAGTCACAGTGAGTGGTGTTTTGCAGTAGGTCACGTCCTTTTGACCCACGATTCACTGACTTACTGACAAATCTTGGGCATTTCACCCAATTACTAATCGACCCATTCACCCAGACCATTTTTGATTGTAACTTTTCTTATTTCATTTAAAAGGCGAAACATACAACCACACAATTTTTTCATCGATTCGAAGCTTTGCTTAATATAATAGCTGAAAGCGTTATTTCTTGTCACGGTGAGAAATTGACATCATTAAAAAGCCCATCTTGTAGTGGGTACAAACTACCTTAAAAAATTTTTAAAATCGCTTTCTCAATCCCGAAAACTATGAATTCCATATATATATTTCGATAATTTTTTTAGATTTTATTTTTAGCTCTCTTAGGTCATCTCCTGTAAAGATGGGATAAATTTGGATATAAACTCCATTCGGAGCATTATTATCCACGTCAACGACCGAGAAAATTATGGATAAAACACTAAGATCAGTCGTTTTACATTATTTTTACATGTCACACCCCCCACTTCAATAACTTCATTCTATTACAATATTTTCTTATAAGATTGAAAGTATTATGTCCCCGAAGTTTCCTAAAGGTTGTCCCAGACATTCCGGAGTTAAGCTGGAATATTCATGTATACAGAAACATTAAAATACAGCTGTGCGAGCAAAGAAATCTATGCTGCCCCTGTAAATTCAAAATCCAGCTGACAAGTTCATTCAGAAGTGTTGCTATTTATCTCGGTGAAAACGAAACTATGGACTCTACACTAATATCGGTCGTATTGAATCATTGTGTATTTTACTCACTTCGACTCTTCTTATTAGATGTGCTATAGGGTTCCTATTGGAAGATGAATCCCATTAGATGTCCTACTGGAAGATGAATTTAAAAGTAATCAGAATCGCTCACAATGAACTTGGGGACTCCTAAAGATATGGATTGTACACTAACATTGGTCATTTTCAATTACGTCTACATGTCATGTTTCACACACTCCTTCAGAATGCTAATGGGGGCTTAACTTACATGGCATCTGGAGTTCCACTCTTTCTCTAAGCGATCCTCAAAATTTTGGATTCGAGACTAATTTTGGTCTTTTTTTTATAATTTTGATTCAGCACCTTTCATTCCTCATAGGAGAGGAAACGAATGCTGCCACCGATAAATTTAGTCTTAAATGACTAAATTTGGTCTTAAATGGCAATAACATTTCTACCAATTAATTTCGTGACCAGTGCTGCATTTAGAAGCTCTGTTGCTCTATGCACTTTTGCTCTCGGCGCCCCCAAATACTACATATTTCTCCGCCTCTTGATCCTAACTTAAAAATAAAACAACTCGAATATGCTTAATTGTTGAACTTATTACAGTTAAATACCACTCACTATTTGCTACAGTTAAAACTACGTAACAAGAAAAATAACAAATGGGAAACATGTTCTGAATAATTTTTAGATTTCTTACCCTTTTTATTAAACATATTGGAATAGTAGAAGAGGATTCATTATGAAATAGTATATTTGTTCTTGACTTTTTCATACGAAAAAAATAAAATATTAATTAAATTTTAATCATTGCACTGTTCGAAAATGTTGCCCTCTAAGCCAGATTGTAGTTGGAATAACGGGAAATGCGGCCCAGTTAGCAGCGCTGAAAAATTACGATTCGTCTCCAATATCGGTTGATTTCGATATTTTTATGTCGCTACGTAACCACTCTGGGTACTAATGGGATCTTAATTGGACTTGAATTGAAAGTATTGAAAGTAGAACTATTTCTCTACGCGACCAAGATCTATGAATTCGATAGTAATTTGATATGTATGCCGATATGTATGCCGACAGTACTCTTTTCCATATTGTAAGAAATATGGTTTAAATTGCTCTAACACATACCAGAATTATGTTGAGACACACACACATGCATCCACTTATATATATATATATATATATATATATATATATATATATATATATATATATATATATATATAATATATATATATATATATATATGTGTATATATATATATATATATATATATATATATATATATATATATATATATATTATACAGAGTGAGAGAGAGAGAGAGGGCGACGAACGGCATCACCAATTCAACATTGCAAGAGCACATATCAGATATTGAATTGAAAATCTATGTAAAAACTTTCTGCTGTGGCATCCTTCATAAGGACAATACCAGTCTGCTCACATTACCTTTCGGGCTCGTGAATTTCTTGCGAGCATTCCGACTTTGGATTCTCTGTTTATACCATATTTTTATGCATCGGATAATTTTTCAAGAACATAAATGACATGTTGTAATATGAATTTTTAGAAGTAACCTATATATGACAAATAGCTGCAAATAATTACACTATATAGCTTATTTCTTGCTACGATATTATTTTCTTAATTTGCATTTAACATTCTCGTATATAATATCGATCTACTGTGAACATCTATATCAAATTTTATTTTTTAAACATAATAATTACTATGTTCTTCAATGATTGCTTTATATATATATATATATATATATATATATATATATATATATATATATACAACAGATGTATTTTAATTGTAATTATTTTATATAATTTTTCATTCATTGCGGAAAATAAAATTTCATAAAAAAAAACATTGACCCAGATGGTAATGGAACTAATAACCTTACAATTTGAAATCCAACGGATTGCGACTGAGCTAACGCACTCACTCTTCGGAATGTGCTTCTAACGATCTACTCGGCTCTCTAGATAATTATGACATTCATATCAGAGCCCAGCAAACTCAGGCCCGACCCAGATGAATTTCTATTCTGTGCACGGCTCCACTAGGCTTGGCCCAATGGAAAATGAGAAATGTGTCGTCATAATATTGATGACCTTTTGTCTAGGGATGCGCTCGAGTCAAGCCATGTATCGAATCTCGAGTCGAGATTCGAGTCGAGACACACTTTGTAAAGTTCGAAACGAATCGAGACAAACAGCTCGTAAAAATTTCGACTCGACTCGAATGTCTCGAAAATCTTTCTATAATTTTTAATATTATTTTGAAGAAAATACTCACTCAGAAACACTCGGCACTAGAATTCCGGAAACTGCAGGACTTGGCAAGTGTTCGAGGAGTGTCTTCAGCAGGTGGCGAAACCGTGGGGAAGCAACGTCCAAACGTCAAGGGTTGGGCGCCGCCCACCTCATTACATATGTCGGAAGCCGTAGACTGGGCAGACTGGTAAAACAGCACAGGCAGGGAACTGCGTCGGAACTAACATCAGAGTTTAATGCTGGGCAAAGTACAAGTGTGTCTGAACAAGTGTTGCAAAATTTCCGGAAATTTTGAACCTGTTGGTAAAAAAGAACGTTTTTTTCTATTTCTTTCCGAAAAAGTTGGAAATATTAAAAAAAATAAAAAAAATGTTTGTGTTACTTTAATTTTACTAGTAATGATATCCTTTTTTCAATCGCGTGAAAAATGTAAGTTTAAAAATTTCAATATTGCAAATATTAAAAAATAGCACTCGAAAATAAAACTATTGCAATTATTATCTGTATTAAAATACTAGATTTACGAGATGTTTGTTTGTCCCCACAGAAAAATTTATATGTTTGTCTTCAGTCCTTTTAATTTCAATCAAATTATTTCTTAAAAGAAAGAGTAGTAGGCATATTTCACTAATACTCATGCACTAAAACATATAATTACTATTTTTTAATATTTTCATATAGACACTTATATAAAGTTTATGTACAAAATCCTGTATGTAAACACATGTCTCCAGTGCGACAGATTATCTATTAAATTCAAAATGAAAGTGACTATGTTTCTAACAATAACTCTTGAATCATCAGACCGACCTCGATAAAATTTTCCACATAGATGAGGTTCGGGATGGTTTTTATAATTTCATTTTGAAGGCGCAACTTGAGGGAAGGGGAGAGGGAAAACGACAGATATTAGTGTCTAATCCATAATTTTCGGGGTCGCTGAAATGAACAATAACACTTCAGATGTCGTTTAAATCAAACTTCAGCCCCACAACTTGGAGAAGGGAGGAGATATATAAAAATTATTGAAAATGATTGATATTAGTGTCGAATCGATAGTTTTCGGTGTCGCTAAGATAAACAGTGATACTTCCGGCTGTTTAAATCCAAATTCAGCCCCGCAACTTGGTGGAAGGGGAAGGATATATATATTTATATATGTCGATTTGGTGGTAGGTTACGGTACGGCATACCGGCACCTTTTAGCGGTAGCGGAATATTTCCTTTTCTGTCTTAAAAATGGGTTGACAAGAAACTTTTAAAAATGTCAAATAGTAAATGTATAGGTTTACTAAATTCAGAGCTGCTAATCTTTGTTCTTTCTTGAAGCCAGTTAATAATATTCAGAGATCTTTCCCTCGCTGGTACGTCTTTGCACTTCCCTTTGTTTATTATTTTTTTCGCACGGTAATATAAACCATAAAGGCTCTGAACCGACCGCGGTGAATAAGTGCTAGAGCGTTCACCTCTACTGGGGGCCTCGGGTTCGATCCAAACCCCCGCCAAGGGAATTTTGTGGTGGACAAACGCCGTGTACGTGGGTTTTCTCGGGGCTCTCCCACATTCTTCATTCCACCATTTCATTCATTTCTCTTAATCACCCTCTCCTTTAGCCTAACCGGCATAACCGTGGGACGTAAAACTCAAAGATTTCATTTCATTTTCTAAACTAGTATATACAAAATAGTTTTAATTTTGAAAGCATAATACAATAAAATATTCGAAATTTTCAATTTTACCCAAATTTTCCGTTTTTTCCAAATTCGGGAAAACCGTAAAAAACTGTTTTTTACCCAACATTTCCGTTTTTTCCCTATGCCTTCACAACACTGCACTAGTCTGAACACACAATGCACCGAACACTCCTAACAATGGGCCCTCCGCTGCCGACGACCCATTTTTTGCGAATGTTAACACCACACCTTTGACCACTACGATGAAATGAATACGTGACCATCGCCACTGTACCTTGGCATAGTGGCAGAGCGTTGCATTGTCTGATGAATCCCGATACTTTCTTCATCATGACGATGGGAGTGTGCGAATCCGTCGTATTCGAAGGGAACAGCTCTTCGACACCTGTACTGCGGGACGGAGACAATCTGGCTGCTGCTTAATTATTATCTGGGGAACATTCACGTGAGAATGCATGTGTCTAGTGGAGCTCGAGCAAGGCACCAAGACGGTCAAGATGTATGACACACTGCTAGCAGACTACGCACACCCCTTCATGACGATCATGTTTCCTAACGGTAGTGGCATTTTTCGACAATATAAAGCACCGTTTCCCAAGGCCAGTAGTGTGATGGAGTGGTTCGAGGAACGCAGGAGCGAGTTCCTAGTGATGTGCTTCTCCCCAACTCGCCGGATCTGAACCCAATCGAACACATCTGGGATGTGATTGAACGTGACGTCAGGGTTCATCGCCCCCTCCCCGGAAATTATGGGAATTAGGTGACCTGTGTGTACATATGTGGTGCCAACTCTCTCCAGCGACCCACCATGGATCATTGCATGTATGCCAAGACATGTCGCCGTTGTTATCCGTGCCAAAGTTCGACATGCTGAGAATTTTTCGACATGCCGTATATTTTAACTCGTATATTTTGTCTCGACTTGAATTTGGAGACGTCTCGACTCGAATTCGAGTCGAGTCGAGACAGAGACTGCCGAGTCGAGAGAGAAACATAATTTCGAGTCGAGACACGAGTCGATACAACATTTTCTCGAGACGAGTCGAGATAGGCTTAAATCTCGACTCGACTCGACTCGTGCGCATCCCTACTTTTGTCCTTCCTGAATGGGAAAATCGTGTGAAAGGTTACCCAAGGATTACTTTCTATATTCCTATTCTGTCTGTCTATTTCTTAGCTGTACTTGCTCTATCCAGCCATGTTTATTATACAATAATACAGCTTATGGACGTAAAAGTCTTGTACTACACTCATTGGTGCGTTACGAATAACAGAGAAGATATGTAAAACTGCTACACCGTATATAATAGTAATACTACAACTGCTACTGCAAATACTACTATTACTATTGCGAATACGAATGCTAGTGCTAATTTCACTATTGCTGTCACTCCTAATAATATTACTACTACAACAACAACTGCTACTACTCACTACTATAAAATACGACAGCGAATACCACTACAGCTATTACTTTCAATACGAAAACAAAACAATGAAAATGAAATCTTCGAGTTTTACGTCCCACATTTATTCCCGCTAGGATAAAACAGACGGTCATGATGAGAAAGAAATGAAATGGTGGAAATAATAAAGGGGGAGGAAACGGAGGATATGTAAAACTGCTACACCGTATATAATAGTAATACTACAACTGCTACTGCAAATACTACTATCACTATTGCGAATACGAATGCTAGTGCTAATTTCACTATTGCTGTCACTCCTAATAATATTACTACTACAACAACAACTGCTACTACTCACTACTATAAAATACGACAGCGAATACCACTACAGCTATTACTTTCAATACGAAAACAAAACAATGAAAATGAAATCTTCGAGTTTTACGTCCCACACTTATGCCCGCTAGGATAAAACAGACGGTCATGATGAGAAAGAAATGAAATGGTGGAAATAATAAAGGCGCGAGCTGGAATCGAACCAGGGACCCCATGAACCAGAAGTGAAATCTCAACCACTGAGCCACCGTTCAAGGTACACCTAAGAGACCCTGGCGTCTTGGTGATTTATTTTATCATTATATTTTGTTATATTTGTAGTATCATACTATAAGCAATACAGGAACATGAGAATTGCACTGATCTTATGAACACGTCAGTTCATGGTTTCGGCCTCCTTGGTCTTATGGTAGCGTACCAAATCTACTTAGTAGGTCTAGTACTTGACACCATCATACGTTCTTTAGGTAACTATGGCTCAGGCCGTATGGATGATGACGGGATGAATTGCTGGAAAGAAAACATTGGAAGGAAACGGGACTACCCCAAAAACTCCCAGGTACACGCTGTTTGTCCACTACAAAGCTCACATAGCAAAAGCAGGGATTAATTTGACGACCTCTAGCACCAGATGTGAGTGCTTTTCCTACTGAGCCACCGTTGTCTCTCACGTAGATCAAGCATCGCTTTACATTCTATGCAGACTGGTCTTAATAACTAGCATTTCTCTGTTATTTTTTGTACTTAGAAGGTAAATTCTGTACCACCAGACATGTCAACTCTGACGCAAAATCGTAGGACTTTTGGTGGTAGTAGTAATAATAGAAGTAGTAGTAATAGAAGTAGTATTAAAGTACTTTGCAGTCTTGAATAGAGTCAGTTCACCAAACACACTACGATTAACATAGACTGACAGTAAAACCGTACGGACACGAAAAAGGCAGGGGTAGTGGAGGACATTTAGGGAAAATATGACAACATTACTTTCCAGTCCGTCTCTCAGTGAACGGACCGAGCCAGGCCGACGTGACTCGGCCCGAAAATACATTCGCCCGGTTCGGCACTATAGCATTTGTGTTCCGGCAGGGTTCTGATTCATATCCACTGCAAACGCAGTTTTTGTTCTATTTTGACGTTTATTTTATTACTCAGGCGAGAATTATGTTCTATGTCTTAATTTTAAACATTCCTTCACATATGGAAAATTTCGTTTACGTCTCTAAACTTTTCATTACGTATGGAGAGCTAAATGACAAACAAGCATGTGCTGACATTAATACAAAGTTTCGAAATGTTCTATTATTAAGTATTTAAATCAATGTTGCTTTTTTATACAATTAATAACAAGTCTTATTATATTTAAAAGAAGGAAAACGCATCTGCAAAGTGTATCCCGATTACAAAGGTTGGCTTCGAGTTTCGAAACTGGTTTACTTTTTCCCGAAGACACCCGAAGCTGGACTTAGAAACTTTTTGCCTCAAAGTACCAATAAAGAATGCCCTCTACTTGTGAGGCAACATGTACCTTTCGGGAGTCAACTTTCAAAAGTTTGGGGTGGGTTCTTTCGGTTCATTAAACCGTCTTTCCGCAGAAAAGAAAAAACGTATTCTTTATTTTTGCGTATTGACAATACAAATTTTTCGTTGCAATTGTTTATCTCCTTTACATACATCTGACATATTGTTACTAGCATTTTTGATATTTCATGATCAAAGGTTTGGAGGGGTCCGTTCCCCCTAAACGTTTTCCTCAGGAAAATACGAAACCCGTATGCCCTCAATTTAAACCTACAATATCTGTGCAATATTTGATTCACTTCCGTTCACTTTTTCTCGTCTTTCGGGTGTCAACTTTTAAAATTTTGGATGGGTCTTTTGTCGTCTGAAACCATTTTGCCGCAGAACACAAAAAAACGTATTTTTATATTTTTGTGTCTTGTCCATACAAAAAGTTGTGTTGTAATTCTTCATGTCCTTTACACACATCTGACATATTGGCACTTTTCATATTTCGTGATTAAAGGGTCGGAGGGATGGGCGCCCCACTCTTCCGTTTTGCCCAGGAAAATAGGAAACTTGTATTCCCTCGTTTTATGCCTACAATAACTGTGCACAATGTAATTAACTTCGGCTCACTTCTTGACTTTCGGGCGTCAACTTTCAAAACTTTGGGTGGGTTCTTTTGCCCCTACAACTGCTTCTCCGCAGAAAAATAAATAAAAAAGTGTGCCTTTATTTTTTGCTTTTTATCGATACAGAAAGTTTCTTTGGAATTCTTGGTGGCCTTTACACTCATTTGACATACTGTTAGTAGCACTACTGATATTTCGTGAGCAAAGGTTCGGAAAAGTCCGTGCCACAACTAACCGTTTTTTAAGTAAATACTAAATCCGTACTCGCCCACTTTATATATACAATATTTTTGTAAAATTTCATTCACTTCGGTTCAATTTTTTGTCACTTTTTGGCGTCAAATTACAAAATTTTGGGATGGAGTCTTTTGCACCAAAAAACCGTTTTTAGCAAAAAAAAACGTATTCCCTTGTTTTCAGCGTATTGTGCATACAGAAGTGTCGTTGCAATTGTTCATGTTCTATACACATGTCTGACATACTGTTACTAGCACTTTTGATTTTTCGTTATCAAACGGTTGGAGGGATCGGCGGCTCACCCAACTGTTTTCTCTAGGAAAATACGAAACCCATATCCTCATTTTACGTCTTCAATATCTGTGCACAATTTCATTCACATCGGCTAATTTCTTCTATTCTTTCGGGTGTCAACTTCAAATTTTTGGGTGGGAGATTTTGCCCCTAAAAGAGTTTTCCGCAGAAAATAAGAAACAGGTATTCATTTATTTTTTGGTTATTTTCCATACATAATGTTTCGTTGCAATTAATTATGTCCTTTACACACATCTGACATACTGTTAGTAGAGCTATTAGTAGTTTCGGCGCCCCACTGTAGCGTTCCCATCCGCTATCAGGACAAGAGCCGATGTTAAAAGGACAACATTCATGGATACCAAAGCTCATGCAATGTTGACCAATCAACACTACCCAAGTCCGACCTCAGAGGGATCCACGAAGAAGAACGCAATTCCGAGTCATACGGCAGGTACAGATGGATAATTCAGCATAATCAACAATAAGTAAATGTAAATACCAATTACCAGTCATAAATATATGTAAATATATATATAAATAAATAATAACAACAACAACAATTCAAGTGTATATAATTTATTATAATAATATACAATATTATTTCGGGTAAAAATATGTTGAGCAACAAACAATTCTTTATTCCTTCGACGTCTGTTCGTAATATAGATTCAACGATAATATTCAGTCATTGATCATATTATAGTTCAACTCTTATCGGAATAATAAGCCTATCCAGGAACAATAACAATTTAATCTCAATATGAATTTCGTAAATAATATTTATAATTCCTTTTTCTTTTTATCAATTTCAATTTACTTGACCAGAGTAGAAAGAATAAATTCCTTAAATCGAATTTCAGAATCTTAAATCAAAGTTCTCAGGAGAAAAAAAAAACAATCTAGAAAAACGATCAAGAAAATCCTTTTGGGGGGGGGAAATCTCCAATATCGAAAGATCCGTTAGGTTTATGTTGAAAACAACAATAATAATTAAATTAACAAGTATGTCAAAATCTTTCAGCAAATTTGGAGTGCCGTGCCTCACCGCACCATTCGCCTACAATAGCAAGCAACAGGATAAATCTCAAAAATTGTTCAAAAACTATTTGGCTCAATTTCAATACTAATCGCATTAATATATGCTGAAAATAAAGCAGATTATAAACAATTACTATATGCATCGGGTTTTAGCCCGCTTACCAAAAATACAATGCTGAATTATCAATCGAAATTCACGTAATTATTAACGCGGTCCAAAGAAATAATCTATTAATCGACTATTTTGGAATCAAAAATGACGACCCACAAACATAGAACACAAACAAAGGACAATCAACTATAATATATATATTAATGAACACTCACCTCTTATATTCTTCTTTTTTTTTTTACCTTTCTTTGGTATTTACTACCTCGCTCTCAGTCTGCTTGTCGTCTGTTCTTTATCAAATTACAAGAATAAACGTGCTTAGGCAGTGATCGAAAAAGTAACTCAAAGACCAATGCTTAGGTCTGAAAACCGAAAACGTCCGAATGTAACTAGTTCTATCACTGATTCAGTCGGCTCTCTCTCGGACCACAAAACATCGCGAGTCACTAAAGTAATCAGTGATACTACGAGACAAACCCAGGATAAGGTATAGTGTCTCTTACCAAACGACATTCACCACTACTCTCACCTCAATCTTCAACATTCTCATTCCCCCATTCAGCCAAACTAATTTCCATTCAAAGATCGAAAGTCACGCTCTGTTTCCAGATTCGCTAAAACCACTATGACCAAACCTAGGTCTGGTTTCAACAAATTGAAATGCTCTCCCTCGTTTTCCACATTATCATTCCACCAATCCGTCAGACAATTGAACCCAGAGAGTGGTCATTGCTACGATTGCAGGGAATATTATTATATTGCAAGACTATGCGTTCCAACGTGCAATGGGGAGCAAACCTCTGTTCTCACTCGAAATATCCCACTTTATCATTCCACCAACAAAAGAAAAACCACCTCAGATTCTGGATATTACGAGTATTAATGCATGCATAACATGCTATTTTTAAGGCAACAGCCAAGAACAGATTTATTTTACTCACTAGCACATCTAATCTTCCTGCCGAAAGGAACCCACATAGAAATACACCATTTAACACTCTCGATAAAATACGATAGATTTTGGCGAGGAAAGAAATAGCGACTTATTGACCAAGACTTAGATCAACTATTCAGATTTCTACGTTACTAATTGAATTCATCAAATGCCCCTGCACACCTGAACACGAAACAAACTTGTCTTGACTTAAAAGTATGGAAATATGAACAAATACAAATTTCACTCAATACTTCGAGCACCATTTAGACACTGGATAATCACAGAGCATAATCTAACCTCTTCAATTCTACTCAGACAGCACCAATGCACATGGTCAAACACCAACCTTCCGTTTGCAACTTTTCGTATCACTATTTTTCTTCCTTTCTTTTCAAGAAGAAAGAAAATCACGAAACACAACACAACTTGCACTTTTATTCTTGTATATTGAATCAACTCCTTCCAGATATAACTAATGCAAAAAATAGCAGACACTACAAACTAAGTCAAACGAACAAGACACGCGTCCCATATTCTAACATCGACGATAAATTATCCGCCTGCTAGGAGACTGCAGGAAAACGTCCTCCTTCCTTCCAAATTAATACGTCAGTTCGCAGCCGGAAAGGCTGCGAGCTCCCACGAAGGACAGCGGCGCTACGATCGCGATAAGGCACGTCACCTACCGCGCAAGCGACCTTGAATTGACCAAACAGAAAAGGAATGTATTTCTCTCTCTCTCACTCACCACAATCGTAGATTCACATTATTTTTTTTTAAAAAAAAGAAGCAAACGAGGAAAGGTTACTAATTCTTGTTAGTTTTTACAAATCAGAGAAGAGTTAATCATCGATATTACATAATTATAAACATTTTCTTTCTTCTTTTTTTACATAGTTTTTCCATTATTTCTTCGCCTCCAACTCATAGTAACGGGATCGTTACAGGCTGGCCTTCGTCGAAAAAAGAAAAATTCTCCATCAAGAAATTTTTCGTCTACAGCACTGGATAGCTACGGAATATATAAATATCATAAGTAACGTTCATAACAATATAGACAACAACAAATGCAAAATAAATGATAATAGCAAATGCTAAAACAACAATAAATACTCAATTATTTACATTTTTTGTTCATTATGGCCATAATGAATAAATAAGTATATAACAAACAACAATATTAACAAAAGCTCGACAAATATCACAGTTAATTCAGTCAAAATTTTCTTATATCATAACTACATATACAAACAAATCAACACTATTTTTCAAGACCAGGACAACTAAGTTCTGACAATATTAATCTTAATCTCTCCTACTCCTATAGACCTTCAATTCTGAGACATGCGAACGGCGATATGAGTCTGGCGTGTCATTCTCATCAGAAACTAAGACGGTATTCGGTGTCAAAAATTTCCTAATCACAAATGGACCATACCACTTGTCGCTTAAAGATTTCGCTACCTTATCTCTTAATGATGATTTAACGTGTGCCTTTAAGAGGACACTTTGTCCTATGTCTAAATTAACGGGATTTCTTCTTCTTAACATCAACTTACGCCTTGTTGCCCAACTTTTCTCCATATTCTGAATAGCTTCTTTCCATATCTGAGCAGATGATTTTCCACCAAAATCAGAATCATTGATGCTCCATCGGTTTCCTAACGGTGTATTATATGGACGTCCAAAATATACTTCGATGGGCGACATCTTTAATCCTGAGTGCTCGCTTATATTTAAGGTGAATTGGAGCTCCGGCACAAGAGTTGACCACAGATGTTGCTTCGTCGAGATGTAAGCTCTAAGGGATGCCTTCAGGGTTTTTATAAATCTTTCAGCCGCATTACCACCAGGGTGATAGGGGCTCAGCCGTATGTGCTTGATACCCAAACTAAACAGGAATTTCTTGAAGTGTTCGGAAACAAAAATTGAAGCATTGTCAGTGGACAGGTCCTCCGGAAAACCTAGTCGACTGAATATTTCCATCATCTTGTTAGCAACCACACTGGAACTTATGGTTCTCAAACGCTCCAAAACCACAAATCGGCTGGCGTTATCAACACCTATAAGTATAAATTTAAATCCATTCGAATTTGGTAATGCACCTACTATGTCAAACATCCAGTGAGAATTAACTCTCTTACTGAAATCAGAAATTAAATGTCCCATTTTCTTTTGATTCGATTCCTTAACCTTTTGGCACACATCACACGTACTTACGAAATTTTTGACGTCTTCTTTCAATCCTTCCCAGGTAAATTTCTTCATCAGTTTAGCTAATGTTCTTGACACACCAGCATGACCACCAATCAACGCATCTTCATGATGATATTCAATAAGCACCTTCCTTAAATCTTTCGGGATTACTATCTTATATGGGTTAATCGCCGAATTAGTTCTTTTTAGCAGGATATTCTTATTAAGGTGATACCCTTGAACATCGTCACCGTTCTCAATTCTTCTGATAATATTATCTAATTCTGGATCTTCTCGTTGTAATTTATCGATAGGATCCTTAATTAATGGCAAATTCCAAAGATGCATTATATTCATATTTCTTCTAAATGCAGCTAATCCTACCGGTCCATCCAATATACTGAATTCAAACGGATCGTAGATTCGTGTCAAGAAATCCGCTACTATATTCTCCGCTGACTTTATATGGCGTATCTTAAAATTAAACTGACAAAGCGTTTCGACGAAAGGACCGTACTTTAAGAGCCTTTTACTGTTGTTAAGTATCCAGGACAAGGCTTTATTGTCTGTTAACACGTCAAACTCATTAACCAAGTAGTGTCTATAACGAGATATTGTTTTTACAAGACTTATAAATTCTATCTCATAAATACTGCGGTGTTTATCCGCCTCTGAGAGTTTCTTGCTATAGAAGCACACAGGTTGAAGGTCCCCATTCGCATTCCTTTGGGAAATACATCCGGCAATACTTTTTCCACTGCCGTCGACGTGGACTACAAAACGTTTGCTAAGGTCTGGAGTCTTTAAAACTATGTTATCTATCAAAATATTTTTTTAATTTATCTAGAATTTGTTGATGTTCTTGAGTCCAAACAAATTTAATCTTAGGAGATTTCAAGGCACTAAGCGGAGCCATTAGCTGTTGGAGCTCCGACGCAAACTTAGAATAATAACTAAATACTCCTAGTATTTTCAACAATCCACGCCTATTACGAGGTGGAGGAATATTTCGTATAGCAGATACTCTGCCTGGGTCAATTTCCATCTGGTCTCCTTGAATAATATACCCCAGATAATTGATCTTTTTATAAAACATAAAGCATTTGTCAGGAGATACAGTTATGTTATAATCTTTGAACCTCTGTAACACCTTTTCAACCATTAACATGTGTTCTTCAATTGTATCGCTAGCTACCAGGACGTCGTCAAAATAAATTTTGACACCCTTATCTGTTAGATCACCTAATACCTTTTCCATCGCCTTTGACAAAATGTTGCTCCCAGTTTTTATTCCGACCGGAACTCGGGTGTATTGATAACATCCCTTGGGAGTAACCAAGGTAGTAATCTCACGTGATGATTTATCAAGGTAGATTTGGTTGTAGGCCCGCTTTAAATCAAATTTAGAGTACAGTTTCTTATCCGCAAGGCCTGTCAGACACGCTTCTAAATTCGGGGATGGATATACGTCATTCACAATTAAGCTATTAGCCTTAATGTAATTTCCTACTATTCGATATGTATTGTTCTTATTTTTCACTAGAAAACAACTACTGCCATAGTTAGCATGGTCAACCTCTTCTAAAATCCCCTCCTTAACAAGTTCTTCAATTTGATCATAAAAAATTTTCTCCTTATTTTTAGGAACTGGAAAGGGGGTATCCTTGAAAGGTTTATTCTCCTTTAAATGGAGTCGACCAACGAACCCTTTTACACATCCAACCCTATCGGAAATTACATCAGAATATTTAGTTTTCATTGAGTCGATGAAAGCAACAATCTCTGGGTTATCGAACTTCCACGAGTCTTGCCCTAAATTCTGATTTTTCACCTGTATGTTAGGTTGATTCTTCACCCGTGTGTTATTCTGAGCCATTACCCGTTGATTAGATGAAAGGTCAGGAGGCTGAAACTTCCGATTCCGCTGAATTAATTTATGGAAATTTTCAGACTGTTCTAGGTCAACGTCAGACGCTTCGGAACCACTACTATGGTTTAACACCGCATCCTTACATTCATTGTCGTTCGACGAACAATTCACTCCCGAAGGACTAACATCATCTAGATTTTCCAAGACACTACCATTTTTCGAGGATTCTGTCACATTATCCACCCTTTTTTTCTTTCTTCTACGATTCCTATTTCTTTTGCGAGTACTGTTCTTCTTAACACTCTCAGATTCTGGAATCTCAATTGCCGATGGATCCTCATTCTGAACAAGATCTAAATTGTCTTTTGTAGTATCAGTTTTGCTAGATGACTGACTAACACCATCCTTAAGTTCCGAAACATTCATATTACTAGGTCTTTCATTATTTAAAACTAATTTCGAAGTGTCTCCATCAGCGACAATCCGATGACCAAAGCACATTTCATTCGCACCATTATCATAATCCTGAAAAGATTCTCCCGAATCACGACATCTCACGTCGAACTCAGAATTCACTATTTGTCCCATGGACGAATTATTCCCAAAGGGCATGTCACTCGCACCATCAGATCTTCTATTACAACACGTTCGAGTCGGAAAAGAACCATCTTCCCATGTAGATGTCACCAAAGTTCCGATAGACGGATTCACAAAATCGGACATTGCATTCGCACCACCTAAAGTCTCAACAGATCGACAATTGATAGTATCATTGTTCATTAACGATGTCATCTCTCCCAAGTTCTGATCAAAAGGCAAACGAGGAATGGAATTCCCCCTTTCACCATCTGAACCACTTGCACAAGCAGCTGTTCCAGACGAACAACCAAATCTCGATGACGAAGTCACCAAGTTCACGTAAGATGGATGCTGGTCACAAGAGTTTCCAATCACACCACCAGTCTTGCACGAATTAAACTGCGATGAATCGTTATTCTGCTTCGAAGTCCCAGAAACTAAGTTTCGGTTCGGAGACAAATGACGGTTGGACCTTTCTATAGCACCATGCACACTACTAACTGGTTGAACCCTCGCATAACTATCAACCATGGAAGATAAAGTATTTTCTATATGATGACCCGAATCGGTTTCTGAATCAATCATCGCTCTAAGTTGACCAAGCTGTAAGTTATTCGGAGCACGAATCTCCAAAATTCTAGATTCGGCATCAACTAGATCCAAATCGCACTGAATTCCTTCATCTCGCAAACCATAATCAAAGAAATCTTCGTATATAAAGATCGAAGCCATTTTATCTTGATCCAGAGAATCCCGAGTCTGTATTCTCTGTTGATTTCCATTCTCCCCCTTCAACTGGCCGGCATGAGGACCAGACTTAAACCCTTTAGATTGAAAACCAAAATGCCGAACTGTTTTCTTAAAGTTCAATGCAATTCTTTTCTTGCCACCACGGAGAACTAAGGTATTATTAGAATAATCAACATCCGAATTGGTGGAACGCAAAAACGGAGTTCCCAGCAAACACTTACAAGGTAACTCATCTACCACCTTGAAACTAACTCTTTCAAAGTGTCCTGAAAAATTGACGGTCAACACAATTTCCTTGTTCGTGGAAAAATTCAATCCTGAAGGAGCATTTACTAATTTCTCTTGTGTTGTAGTAATATATTTCTCGAAACCACAAGCACGAACCAAATCTGCACGAACAATGTTGAAGCTGGAACCACCGTCGACGCAAATGTCCGTCAACTGACTATTAATTTTTCCGACAACGAAAGACGCCACAGTATTGTCCATCTCTGAAGGAATAAACGATGAAGTTGTTCTAGGATTCCCTCCAGGCTCAGATAAATTACTTGGACCCCTAGAATTCCGAAAATCCCGAGAGCCACCTATCGATCGACTCAATTTATTTTCGTAAAGGGTTGATCTACATTTATTTTCTAACAAAGTATTATTCACCGAGGTTTCATTCGGACCCAATTTATTATTATGATAGCTCGATACTAGAACACTAGACTTTTTTCTATTATCACTCATTTCTCTATTATAATCTAACTGGTTTCTAAAACTCAACACGTGTTTTTCAGCTATTTCCAATAATTCCAAACGTGATGCAGGCAAATAGTTATTCAACATCCTATACTTTTGATTAGGATTTAAACCACTCATAATTATACTCACTAATTCCGATTCCGGACCATCAAATCCTAATACATTCATAGCTACAATAACAGACCTTACATAATCATTAACTTGTTCAGACAACTTCTGTCTTCTATAAACATACTCTGATACAAAAGAATGCCTACTCACTGGAGTAACGAAATTACTTAGTAAATTCCCTCGTAGATTATACCAACTTACATTGTTGTTCAAGGCAAATAAGATTTCTCTTAATAAAGCACCAGTACATTTAGCTACAAGAACGGTTAATACCATCCCGAGTGAATAACTAGTTTCTAATAATGTTTCTTCAATTTTCAACAATAAATTGAAAACTTGATGACTATTACTCCCATCTGTTAATTTTACATCCTTAAATCTCAACTCAAGAGATTCACTATTTCTTTTGAATGCATATTTTACCATTAAGTTATGTTCGATCCCACCAGAATCTAATCTATTAACTCCAGCATGTACACCAGATTCCGCACTATTTCTAGCTTCATATCTATTTATAGGTTGCAGGAAAGGAGAACTCAAAGGAGCTTTCGGAGTAGAATTCCTTATCTGAGAAACTCTTCGATAATAGTCACGAAGATTAAGGTATCTGTTAGTATTCTGACTTGGAATATTTCCAGCAACGTTATCGTTTAAAGAATCCCGATTTACAAACCCTGTCTGTTCAGATTGCCTTAATGGAGCTTCAAAGGCAACTTGCCTTACATCTCGCTGAGACTCTCCTAAACTAGTTGCATTAACTTGCCTACTAAACCCATAACTAACAGAATGCATACTATCATTATTTCCAATAGTACTCCGATTGACTTCATTTGAAACCCGTCTGGCGTAAAGACTTCCCTGAGTGGGAGGAGTTAATGACATATTGAATTGCCCAAAATCAGAACGTGAATCAGCATCACAACAACCAGTTCTATCTCGTGTTACTAGTTCTGAATACCCGTCGGGTATATTAATACTCACAAACTCAGATCGAGTAGCCATCATAAGCGGCAAATTCACAAAAATTCCTTAAACACGTTTTTTTTTCAGGTAACAAGAGAAATAATACACAAGAAAATATATATAACAGGTTAGCATAAACAAATTAATAACTAAACTAACTACGGATACTACAACAACCAAGGAGAACCAGCATGGAACAACCCTATTTACCAAAACCTAGTCTTGAAAAATATTTGTTTGTTATATTCAATCGACTTGATTACAATCTTAAATTTCGCTTAATATTCAATATTCTCAAATTTATTCAATTTAATCCAAAATATATTACCCTCTGTTATGATTAAACTGTCTCAAGATTATAGTTTTTACTTACAATAAACTTCAAATGTAAATTCATTTACGACTAGAAGCAAAAAAGGTTCGAGAAAAAAAAATGAAACTAAAAAAATGGAACTGACGTATTAACCATTTTGTAGCGTTCCCATCCGCTATCAGGACAAGAGCCGATGTTAAAAGGACAACATTCATGGATACCAAAGCTCATGCAATGTTGACCAATCAACACTACCCAAGTCCGACCTCAGAGGGATCCACGAAGAAGAACGCAATTCCGAGTCATACGGCAGGTACAGATGGATAATTCAGCATAATCAACAATAAGTAAATGTAAATACCAATTACCAGTCATAAATATATGTAAATATATATATAAATAAATAATAACAACAACAACAATTCAAGTGTATATAATTTATTATAATAATATACAATATTATTTCGGGTAAAAATATATTGAGCAACAAACAATTCTTTATTCCTTCGACGTCTGTTCGTAATATAGATTCAACGATAATATTCAGTCATTGATCATATTATAGTTCAACTCTTATCGGAATAATAAGCCTATCCAGGAACAATAACAATTTAATCTCAATATGAATTTCGTAAATAATATTTATAATTCCTTTTTCTTTTATCAATTTCAATTTACTTGACCAGAGTAGAAAGAATAAATTCCTTAAATCGAATTTCAGAATCTTAAATCAAAGTTCTCAGGAGAAAAAAAAAACAATCTAGAAAAACGATCAAGAAAATCCTTTTTGGGGGGGGGGAAATCTCCAATATCGAAAGATCCGTTAGGTTTATGTTGAAAACAACAATAATAATTAAATTAACAAGTATGTCAAAATCTTTCAGCAAATTTGGAGTGCCGTGCCTCACCGCACCATTCGCCTACAATAGCAAGCAACAGGATAAATCTCAAAAATTGTTCAAAAACTATTTGGCTCAATTTCAATACTAATCGCATTAATATATGCTGAAAATAAAGCAGATTATAAACAATTACTATATGCATCGGGTTTTAGCCCGCTTACCAAAAATACAATGCTGAATTATCAATCGAAATTCACGTAATTATTAACGCGGTCCAAAGAAATAATCTATTAATCGACTATTTTGGAATCAAAAATGACGACCCACAAACATAGAACACAAACAAAGGACAATCAACTATAATATATATATTAATGAACACTCACCTCTTATATTCTTCTTTTTTTTTTACCTTTCTTTGGTATTTACTACCTCGCTCTCAGTCTGCTTGTCGTCTGTTCTTTATCAAATTACAAGAATAAACGTGCTTAGGCAGTGATCGAAAAAGTAACTCAAAGACCAATGCTTAGGTCTGAAAACCGAAAACGTCCGAATGTAACTAGTTCTATCACTGATTCAGTCGGCTCTCTCTCGGACCACAAAACATCGCGAGTCACTAAAGTAATCAGTGATACTACGAGACAAACCCAGGATAAGGTATAGTGTCTCTTACCAAACGACATTCACCACTACTCTCACCTCAATCTTCAACATTCTCATTCCCCCATTCAGCCAAACTAATTTCCATTCAAAGATCGAAAGTCACGCTCTGTTTCCAGATTCGCTAAAACCACTATGACCAAACCTAGGTCTGGTTTCAACAAATTGAAATGCTCTCCCTCGTTTTCCACATTATCATTCCACCAATCCGTCAGACAATTGAACCCAGAGAGTGGTCATTGCTACGATTGCAGGGAATATTATTATATTGCAAGACTATGCGTTCCAACGTGCAATGGGGAGCAAACCTCTGTTCTCACTCGAAATATCCCACTTTATCATTCCACCAACAAAAGAAAAACCACCTCAGATTCTGGATATTACGAGTATTAATGCATGCATAACATGCTATTTTTAAGGCAACAGCCAAGAACAGATTTATTTTACTCACTAGCACATCTAATCTTCCTGCCGAAAGGAACCCACATAGAAATACACCATTTAACACTCTCGATAAAATACGATAGATTTTGGCGAGGAAAGAAATAGCGACTTATTGACCAAGACTTAGATCAACTATTCAGATTTCTACGTTACTAATTGAATTCATCAAATGCCCCTGCACACCTGAACACGAAACAAACTTGTCTTGACTTAAAAGTATGGAAATATGAACAAATACAAATTTCACTCAATACTTCGAGCACCATTTAGACACTGGATAATCACAGAGCATAATCTAACCTCTTCAATTCTACTCAGACAGCACCAATGCACATGGTCAAACACCAACCTTCCGTTTGCAACTTTTCGTATCACTATTTTTCTTCCTTTCTTTTCAAGAAGAAAGAAAATCACGAAACACAACACAACTTGCACTTTTATTCTTGTATATTGAATCAACTCCTTCCAGATATAACTAATGCAAAAAATAGCAGACACTACAAACTAAGTCAAACGAACAAGACACGCGTCCCATATTCTAACATCGACGATAAATTATCCGCCTGCTAGGAGACTGCAGGAAAACGTCCTCCTTCCTTCCAAATTAATACGTCAGTTCGCAGCCGGAAAGGCTGCGAGCTCCCACGAAGGACAGCGGCGCTACGATCGCGATAAGGCACGTCACCTACCGCGCAAGCGACCTTGAATTGACCAAACAGAAAAGGAATGTATTTCTCTCTCTCTCACTCACCACAATCGTAGATTCACATTATTTTTTTTTAAAAAAAAGAAGCAAACGAGGAAAGGTTACTAATTCTTGTTAGTTTTTACAAATCAGAGAAGAGTTAATCATCGATATTACATAATTATAAACATTTTCTTTCTTCTTTTTTTACATAGTTTTTCCATTATTTCTTCGCCTCCAACTCATAGTAACGGGATCGTTACACCACCCAACCGTTTCCTTCAGGAAAATGCGAAACTCATATCCTCTTTTCACGTCTGCAATATCTGAGCAGAATTCCATTCACTTTGGCTAATGTCTTCGGGTGTCAACTTTCAAATTTTGGATGGGGTCTTTTGCCCTCTAAAACTGTTTTTCCGCAGAACATTAAAAACTAGTATTCCTTTATTTCTTCCGTATTTTCCATACAAAAGTTATGTTGCAGTTCTTCGTGCCTTTACACACATCTCACACGCTGTTAC
Organism: Thermobia domestica; assembly: GCF_964235325.1. Taxonomy (NCBI): domain Eukaryota; kingdom Metazoa; phylum Arthropoda; class Insecta; order Zygentoma; family Lepismatidae; genus Thermobia; species Thermobia domestica. The sequence continues at coordinate 70,929,965 of NC_137457.1, forward strand.
TAGTACTTTTGATATTTCGTGATCAAATGTTTGAAGGGGTCCGTGCCTCACCCAACCCCTTTTTCCACGAAAATACGAAACCCGTAACCTCGTTTTAAGCCTACAATATCTATGCAATATTTCACTCAATTCGATTCACTTCATCTTACATTTCTCTCGTCAACTTTAAAATTTTGGGGTGGGTTATTTTGTCCCACGAAACTGTCTTTCCGTGGAAAATAGAAAAAAAACGCTTTTCTTTATTTTCTGCGTATTGTCCATACAAAAAGTTTCGTTGAAGTTTTTCATGTCCTTTACACCCATCTCACGTTTGTTACAAGTAATTGTGATATTTCGTGATCAAATGTTTGGAGGGATCCGTGCTCTACCCAACAGTTCTTTAAAGGAAAATAAGAAACCCGTATTCCCTGATTTTATTTATAATATCTGTGCAGAATTTCATTCAGTTCGGCTCACTTGTTCTTACCTTTCGTGCGTCCATTTTAAAAATTTTTCGTGGGGGTTTTGCCCCCTAGAACTGTTTTCTGTAGAACATTAAAAACTCGTATTCCATTATTCTTTGCATCTTTTCCACAGAAAAAGTTTCGCTACAATTCTTCCTGTCCTCTACACGCATCTGACATACTGTTACTGTTTAGATATATCGAGATCAAAGGTTTGGAGGGGTCCGTGCCTTTCGTTTAGAGGGGTTCATCTTTTTTGCACTGCTTAATTAAGATCACTCTGTAACTTTTGATTTCGTTCAAGTTTGTCACGATAATAAAATTGTCATTCTTAACAATTTTTTTTCCTATTTTTCAGTTTGTCACATTTATATATTTGCTACAAAATTGAGGTTTGGTCCAACGCCTTTCAAATTCGCAAACAACCCAACCCCCGAGCTTTTCGTTTTGCCTCCTATTGCAGGGAAACAAGAATTGCAGGTGGTAATGCACCTTTGGAATCGTGTATACCTATACTCGCTTCTCGTGGTGATCTTAGACATACAGGGGTCTCTATTTCGAAAATTCGTACCCTCTTTTTCACTTCCAGTATCTAGTTGTAGCTGTACGTTTATCCACATTTAATTATGAGCTACACATATTATTTTCCGGCAGATATGTTTATACCCTTATTGCTAATCCTTTGCGATATTCTCACCAAAAAAGGAATTAATGTACTTAGGAGAAACCCACCTAGCAAATACTCGCCTGTAGCGGTGTTTCTAGACCTACAGAGGTATTCATTTCGTAAATCTTTCCCTACTTCTTTCTCTTCCACACTCTTATTTTTCTAGCTTACCAATAGCAAAACATTATAGGCAACACAAATTATTTTCCCTCTGGCATGTTCATCTTCTCTGCGAGATTCTCATCAGAAAAGTGAAGTATTGCACACTTAAAACGGCATACTTCAAATACTCGCTTGACGTTGTGATTATAGACCTACAGGCGTCTAAACCTTGTAAATACGTACCAACATATTTCACTTTCTCTCTCTCTAATTGTTCCAGTTTACGTATAGCAAGATTTAATTATGAGCTACGCAAATTATTTTCGGATGATCATGTACATCCTCTCATTACTGATCCTCCGCGTTATTCTCAAGAGAAAATGGAAGTAATGTAGGTATAAAAACCAACGTGGCAATTACTTGACTCTCGTGGTGATCCTAGAAATACAGAAGACTCCAATTTGGAAATTCGTACCAACTTATTTTACTTGGATTCTCTACTTTTTCTAGCTTATCATAACAACACTCAATCAGAGCTATCGGACGGACATGTACATCCCTTCTCCACTGATCCTAATCGATATTCTCATCAGCAAATGAACGTAATATATCTATAAAAAGCCATCTTTGCCAATAATCGACTGCCGTGGTGATCCGAAGCATACAAAGGTCTTCATTTCGTAAATTCATACCAAATGCTTTCACTTCCACTCTCTAGTTTTTTTAGCTTATCAATAGAAAAACATAATTATGGATAACACAAATTATTTTCCGACGGACATGCTCATCCTCTCATTACTGATCCTCTGCGAAATTTATATCAGAAAATGGAAGAAATGTACACATAAAAATCCCTACTAAAAAGTACTCGCCTGTCGTGGTGACTTAGACCTAGAGAGGTCTCCATTTCGAAAACTTATAACCACTTCTTTCAGTTCCACTATCAGTTGTTTTAGCTAAACGTATAAAAACACTAAATTATGAGCTACACAATTTATTATCAGACGGAATATTCATCTTCTCATTACTGATCCTCTGCGAGATTCTCATCAGAAAAATGAAGTATTGCACACTTAAAACGACATACTTCAAATACTCGCTTGACGTTGTGGTTATAGACCTACAGACGTCTAAACCTTGTAAATACGTACCAACATCTTTCACTTCCTCTCTCTCTAGTCTTTCCAGTTTACCTATAGCAAGATTTAGTTATGAGCTACGCAAATTATTTTCAGATGAACATGTACATCCTCTCATTGCTGATCCTCCGCGTTATTCTCAAGAGAAAATGGAAGTAATAAAGGTATAAAAACCAACGTGGCAATTACTTGACTCTCGTGGTGATCCTAGAAATATAGAAGTCTCCATTTTGTAAATTCGTACCAACTTATTTTACTTCCATTCTCTACTTTTTCTAGCTTACCATAAGAACACTGAATTAGAGATATAGAGGTCATTATCGGACGGATATGTTCATCCTCTCTCCACTGATCCTAATCGATATTCTCATCAGCAAATGGACGTAATATATCTATAAAAAGCCATCTTTGCGAATATTCGACTGCCATGGTGAGCCAAAGCATTCAAAGGTCTTCATTTCGTAAATTCATACCTAATGCTTTCACTTCCACTCTCTAGTTTTTCTAGCTTATCAATACCAATACAAATTATTTTCCGACGGACATGTTCATCTACTCATTACTGATCCTCTGAGAAATTTTTATCAGAAAATAAAAGTAATGTACACATAAAAAGCCCTACTAAAAAGTACTCGCCTGTCGTGGTGACCTAGACCTAGAGAGGTCTCCATTTCGAAAACGTATACCCACTTCTTTCAATTCCACTATCAGTTGTTTTAGCTAAACTTATAAAAACACTCAATTATGAGCTACACAATTTATTATCAGACGGAATATTCATCCTCTTATTACTCATCATCTGCGAGAGCCTCGTCAGAAAAAGAAAGTGATTTACCTATATAAAGTCGTCCGGGCAAATACTCGCCTGTCGTTGTGATCCAAGAGCTACAGACGTATCCACTTTGTAAATACGTACCAACTTCTTTCACTTTCAGATGAACATGTACATCGTATCATTACTGATCCTCTGCGTGATTCTCAACAGAAAATGAAAGTAATATACGCTTAAAAACCATCAGGAAATAGAAGTAATATATCTATGGAAAGCCCGCCTGGCAAATACTCGCCTCTCTTGGTGATCCTAGACATAGACAGGTCTCCATTTCGTAAATTCGTACCGTCTTTCTTCACTTCCATAACTAGTTTATTTTTTACCTAAACATATTACAACACTTAATTATGAGCTACGCAAATTATTATCATACGGACATATTAATTCTCTCATTACTCATTCTCAGCGAGTTCCTCATCAGAAAATGAAAATAATGTAGCTATAAAATGCTCACCTTTCAAATACTCCACCTTGTAAATACGCGCCAAATTATTTCACTTCCTCTCTCTAGTTGTACTATTTTACATGTAGGAAGGTTTAGTTATGAGCTACGCAAATTATTTTCGGATGAATGTGTACATCCTCTCATTAGTGATCCTCTGGGTGATTCTCAACAGAAAATGGCAGTAAAACACGTATAAAACCCAACCTGGCAATTACTCGCCCCTCGTGGTCATCCTAGATATATCGAAGTCTCCATTTCGTAAATTCGTACCTACCTTTTTTTACTTCTACTCTCTACTTTTTCTACCGTACCTATAACAACACTTAATTATGAGGTACAAAAGTTATTTTTGGAGGGACATGTGATTATCAGCGAGATTCTCATGAGGAAATGGAAGCAATGTATCTTCAAGTAATGGAAGTGTGATATGTCTATAACAATTTTAACCATATTTCTTACATTCTGGAAAAGAGTACTGTCGGGATACATATCAAAAATTCTAGAAAAGGATCGAATTTAGTATCGAATGCATAGTTCGTGGTCCTTAGGTAAACAGTTCTACTTTTAATTCAAGTTCAATTAAGCTCCCATTAGCACCCAGGGTGGTTACGTAGCGACATAAAAATATCGAAATCAACCGATATTAGAGTCGAAACGTAAGTTTTCAGTGCTGCATTTCGCATTAGTGCTGTATATTTGGAGAGCGCAAAGTTAAACATTTTACTTTTTTTTTTCGTATGAAAAAGTTAGAAAATCGAGAGCAAATATACTATCCCATAAGCAATCCTGTTTTACTATTCTAATATTTTTAATGACAGCGTAAGAAATCTAAAAATAATTCAGAGCACGTTTCCCATTTATTTTTTGTTACGCTGTAGCATCTAGTGAGTGGTATTTAACTGCAATAAATTCACTAATTAAGCATATTCGAAGTAAGTTTTTTTTGTAAGTTTGGGTTCAAGGGGCGGAGAAATATGTAGTTATTGGGGGCGCCAAGAGCAAAAGTTCGTAGGGACACCGAGCTTCTAAATGCAGCACTGTTCGCTAAATTAATTGGTAGAAATTTTAACGCCATTTAAGACCAAATTTACTCCTAGCGGTGGCAGTATCCGTTTGTTGACCTACGAGGAAAGGGGCTGACATCAAAATTATAAAAAAGACCGACATTAGTGTCGAATCCATAATTTTGGGGAACCTATAATAAAGCGTGGAACTTCTCATGCCATGTAAGTTAGGCCTCTATTAACATCTTGAAAAAGTGTGTGAAATTTGTGGCATGTAGAAATAATTGAAAATGATCATTGTTATTATACAATCCATTTCTTTCGTGGTCCCCAAGTTCGTTGGGAGCAGTTCTGATAACCTAAGAGTTCAACTTCCTGTAGGTGTAAGATCCCCCAGCACATCTAATAAAGAGAGTGGAAGGGAGTAGCATATACAATGATTCAGAACGACCGATATTTGTGTAGAGTCCATGGTTTCGTTATCACCGAGGTAAATGGCAACACTTCCGAACGAACATGTCAGCTGCATTTTGAATTTATAAGAGCAGGATAAAAGGCATTGCTCGCACAGGTGTATTTTAATGTTTCTATATAAATGAATATACCATCGTATTTATGGAATTCTGGGACAACCTTTACCAAATTTGGGAGACTTATTACTTTCCATCTAAGAAGAAAATATTGTAGTAGTATGAACTTAATGGAAGTTGGGAGGTCTGACATGTAAAAATAATGTAAAACGATTGCTCTTAGTGTTTTATCCATAATTTTACTCGGTCGTAGAGATGGATAGTGATGCCCCAATGGAGGTTACATCCAATTGCATCCCCATCTTCACAGGATGATGGCCTGGGAGAGCTAAAAATAAAATCTCAAAAAAATACTTAAATATTTGTCGAATTCGTAGTTTTCGGGGTGAGAAAGCGTTTCTAATAACTTTGGAAGATAATTTGTACCCACTTCAAGATGGGCGTTTTAATCATATCAATTTCTCACCTTAAGAAGAAATTACAATTTCAACTGATATTAAGGCAACCTTCGCAATCGATGAAAAAAATATGTGGATGTAAACCCTGAGAAAACCCACGCACACGGTGTTTGCCCAGCACAACGTTCCCTTGGCGGGAGCAGGGTTTGAACCCGGGTCCTCATGCACCAGAGGTGAACGCTCTACCACTGAACCACCGCGGCCCCCTTTATAAGAAGAGCAAAAGTGATTCATATAACATTATGACTCATTAGCTTCTTATTTGTTTATTGCAATTGACAATTTAAACTTGTAATTGTTAGTTGTAATTGTTAATTGCAATTGAAATCAGCAATTAAAACTGAAGATAAGAAAATATGTGTATATTTTGTTGTCCACTTGTTACTGTTTTACACAATTCAAATAAGGTAATTATAAGAAATGCTGGATAACTACCATACCTTTGCCCCCTGGGAAGAAAGCCATGAAACTGAGCATTTTTTAAATATATTATGTTTGTGGTTCTATCCCTCTCGAAAGAACACTATATTCCCATCATGCATACAATAGGGATGGGCACGAGCGAGTTCGAGCGAGTTTTCTATAAAACTCTACTGTACTCGAAGCAATCATCTTTGTGCTCGACTCGAGAACACGGCTCGAAGAATTCGGATCGAATTTCCCGTCGAGACGAGCCAAAACGAGCCAATTCGAACTGAATTATTTGTGTAGTCTCAAGTACTACTCTCTTCAAGTTTCCTACATAGACAATATAATTATCCACGATACTACTACTATACCTAGTAATTTTTATAACACCGTGTATAAACATGGAATATAGGCGGTTTGTATCTGACTATTAAAAATTAGTTGACTGTCGATCTCGGTCGACAAGAAATCTTCAGGAGGCAAGGACATTGATCACGAGGTTCTAGGTTTGAGTTCATGAGGAACAAATATTGAGACTCAAGCCAAACATTGTTAAAAGATATAGGACTCCAGTCACGAGGTTCTAGGTTTGAATTCAAGAGGAGCAAGTATTCAGGCTCGAGCCAAAAATTGTTAAAAGTTACAGGACTCCAGGCAAACATGTTCAAAACTACTCAACCCGAGTTTAGGGTTGTAACCGACGAAAGCTACTCTCTCACAGCTCATTAACTTATCGAGCCGAACAGAGAAGTGAGACGAGCCAACAGCTCAACCAACCGAGAAAGCTCGAGCCAGTGACTCACACCAGCCGAACTGAACCGAACTGATCGCTTACCCCAACCAAGCCGGTTCGAGCCATTGGCTCAGTTGAGCTGACTCGAACCAAGCCTATGGACTCGTTTCAACGGAGCTGGTTCAAGCCATTGGCTCCAAGCGAGCCGAGTCGATGACTCGTCCCTACCGAGTCGGCTCAAGCCATCGGCTCAATTGCGCCAAGTCGATGGGTCATCCCAACCAAGCCAGCTCAAGCTGTTCGCTCAGTTGTACCGAGCCGAGCTGGTTGACATCACTATCCCAGTTGGGCTTCTACTTCGGCTAAAAAAAAATAGACTGTGCAGTTCTCAGCCTTGATGGTAAGAACTACAGTATATACTTATATTGGTGCTCACGCCGTCATTCCGCCACCGCCGTTCCGCCACTAACGAATTTCGAGGTAATTTGCTTCGCATGTTTTGTGCGTGTTTTCTGCCGGTTTGTGAGCCTATTCCTACATTTTGTGCGCCACCGGAACTGGGTCAAAATGGGCCTACAAATATGGTGTAACAAGTCATTGCTGTTCCGCCACTAATGAATTTCGAGGTTGTTTCCTTCACATAGTTTTGTGCCGTTTTGTGCGTCTACTTCCACCTTTGTGCGTCATGGGAAGTGGGTTAAAATCAGCCTCCAAGGTGGGTCAAAAATGAATCACTGTTCTGTCATCAGCGAATTTTGAGGTCGCTTCTTTTCCATCGTTTAGTGCCATTCTTTTTTGCCGTTTTGTGCCCCTATTTCCACGTTTTGTGCGTCACCAGACGTGTGTCTAGATTAGCCTCCAAGGTGTGACAAAAATGACCTACTGTTCCGACACTATCGAATTTCTAGATCTTTTATTTCGCATCGCTTAGTACCATTTTTTAAAAAAAAGTTTTCTGTATTACCCGAGGTGAGTTAAACGAGCCTTTAAAGTGGGAGTTAAATGGCTGACTGCTCCGCCACTATCGAATTTCGAGATCGTTTCTTTCGCGACGATTAGTTTCTGTTTTGTACGTTTTGTGCGTCACCGGAAGTAAGTCAATATGGACCTATGAATATAGCGAAACAAGTTAATGCTGTTCCGCCACCAACGATGAATTCCTTCACTTGGTTTAGTGTGTATTTTTTCCGTTCTTTTCGCCTACTTCCACATTTTGAGCATCACCAGAAATGCGTCAAAACGGCCCATCAAGGCGTGAGGAAAAAGACCCATTGTCCCGCCACTATCCAATTTCGAGGTCGTTTTTTCACATCGTATAGTGCCTGTTTTGTACCGTTTTGTGCTCCTATTTCCACTTTAGTGCGACAACAAAAATGGGTCAAAATGGCCTACAAGTATAGCGGAATAACCTTAATGCTGTTAAGTCACCATCGAATGTCGAGGTCGTTTACTTCACATTTTTTATGTGTGATTTGTGTCGTTTTGTGCATCAGTGGAAGTGGGTCAAATGGTCCTTGAGTGTGGGATGAATATTTCTTTTTCTGCCATATTTGTAGGTCCTCTTTGACTCACTTTCGATGACGCAGAAAACGTGAAAATAAGCGCACAAAACTACACAAAAATGGAAATTTAGGTTAATTACATGGAAATTTTAAGTTTTTACGGTACTCTAAATTATATGGAAAATATTGTAGATTTTTCTTTTACGTTGGTCTACCTTACGTTTATTTTGGTCTTTCAAATGTTATTCTTTTTTCAATTAAAAAGTATCTATAATTCAACAAGAAAATATTTATCAATGATAATTATCTATATTATCGAATTCATTGTAATTTGGTCCATGACAAACACTTTATCATTTCTACTAGCCGTTATGACTGTTCTTTGCACGGATCAGATAAAATATCAATGTAAACACACTGAGCAACGACAGAACAATTAGGAAACATTTCTAAAATTGGATATATTTTGTGTGAATATATATCCAACAACGTACATGTGTTTTCATTGGGAAGGCCGATGGGGGCTGAATTTGAACGTAAACACTATCGGGGTATAACTATTCGTCTGTGCAATCCCGATAAATATGATTTAGACACAAATATTGGTCATTTTCTACTACTTTTACATGTCCCGGTGAACGTCTCCTAAGACACGCTTGGTTCGAATTGTGAAAGAAATCTCCTCTGCCCCGAGCCAATACCGCGAAAACTGTGAATCTGACACTAACATCGGCCATTTTCTAATACTTTTTACTTATACCGATAAAAGCTAATATGATCCTCTGGGTTGAAGCCGATGGGGGCTGCATTTGGAAGTTAATGACTGTGGACGTATCACCATTCTTCTCAGCTATAGCGAAAACTATGGATTTGACACTAACATCGGTCATTTTGGATTACTTTTACGTTTCGGTATCCCTCTCCCCCATCCCCGTTGATCCCCGGCCTGCAGCCGAATAGGGTGAATTTGGAAGTTAATGCGATCGGAGTTTCACCATTGATCTCAGCGACCGCGAAAGCTATGAAATCGACACTAATATCGGACATTTTCTACTACTTTTACATATCCCGGTAAACGCCCCCCTGAGACCACCTGGTAACAATTTTGTCAAAAACGCTTTTCCTTGATGTGGGACCTGGACAAAGGTACCCGTGACCAAACTTTGGTTACTCTCGGGCAACTTGCCTGCTCCCAGCTCGGTCCCGGAAAACGTCCCCCTGATACCCCCTTAGTTCGAAATTTAAAAAAAATCTTCGTCTTGATCTGGGGCCTAGACCAAGCTACCTGTGACCAAATTTTGAAAAGTTTCAGTCCTCTCGTCTGGTCCACAGGCCGCACAAAGAAAGACAGACAGAAAGAAAAAACTCTTTATTTTATTTATATTACAAAGGTCAGTTCCGCCGATATTGTAATATAGCGGTGCTTGAGCGATTGATCGTAGAAATTCAAACTCCGATGAGTGATAATTTCATAGGCTTGTTTTACTACAAATTTAAACTCTTTATTTAGTAGTGAAGAGGACGCGAATCATGAGTCAGAGTTGATGACAATGGGTTTTTGTGGGTCTGTGGGTCACAGTGGGTGAGAGTGGTTCATATTGGGTGGTGGTCCAGAGTGGGTTACGGTGTGTCGTATGTCATAATGGGTGGTGAGTCAATTGGTCGTGGCTAAAGTTTTCATTGCCCCACGCCCTCTCTGAACTACAGTGTTGAAAATTAATCAGTGAAAATCAATTGCAATTGATCAATCAATTGAAAGTAATTGCTGTGGGAATCAATTGCAATTACTTTCCACTGCAATTACTTTCAATCAATTGATTAATTGCATGTGATTCTCCATTATTAATGGCCAACTGCAATTAACAATTAACCATTACTTACAAATTAATGGTTAATTGTTAATTCAATTGAAATTTGCCCAACACTGCTCTAAAATATCTACCGACAATTTTATTTGCTCTGGTCCACTATTTCCTGCGCTATTACGGTAATATTTACTTTTTTTTCGGAAGAGGCCTAGGCCCCAACGCTGTTTTTTCCGCACAAATTAAAACACGTTTCGTTTATTGTTTTGCGAATTGTCCCTATACGAGCTTTCGTTGTAATTCTCCATACTCTTTAAGAACTTCTGACGTATAATTATTTGCACTTTTGACATTTCGTAATCAACGGTTTAAAAGGTCCGTGATATACGCAACCCTTTTTTTTAAGAAAAATACGAAAGCCAATTACCTCAATTTACGTCTACAATATTTGTGCACAGTATCATTCAATTCTTGGCTTTTAGGCCTCAAATTTCAAAGTTTTCGGTGGGAGATTTTGTCCTTAAAACCGCTTTTCCGCAGAAGATAAACTCGCATTCATTTATTTTTTGTGTATTGTCCCTACACAATGTGTCGTTCCAATTCTCACGATCAAAGGTTAGGGGGGGTCTGTGTCCCACCTTAACCTTTTTTTCAGGAAATACGAAACCCGTATTTCCACATTTTATGTCTACCATATCTCTGCACAATTTCATTCACTTTGGTTCATTTCTTCTGACCTTTCGGGCCCCAGTTTCAAACTTTCAGATGGGGGTTTTGTCCCCTAAAACCGTTCTTCCGCAAATAAAAAAACGTATTTATTTATTTTTTACGTATTGTCTTTACTCAAAGTTTCGTTGCAATTCCTCGTGTCCTTTACATACATCTGACATGCTGTGATTAGTACTTTCGATATTTCGTGCTCAAAGGTTAGGGGGGGTCTGTGCCTCACGTAATCATTTTTCCAGGAAAATACGAAACACTTATTCTCTCATTTTACGTCTGCAATATCTGTGCATAATTTCGGTCCACTTCTACTTGCCTTTCGGGCTTTAACTTTAAAAATTTTAAGTAGGAGCTTTTGCCTCCCCCCAAAACCACTTTTCCATAGAAAAAACACGCATTCGTTTATTTTATGTGCAGTATCTAGCTGCCATTTTTTTTTCAAAATTGCAGTGTCATAATGTTATATGCATCACTTTTACTCTTCTAATAGAAAGAAACCCTTTACCCAAAAGGGTTCCCGTACCAAATGTTCTTTGGACGAAATGTGCTTTGAACTTAACATCCTTGGACGAAATGTTCCTTGGATCACTTGTCTTTTTGACGAAATGCCCTTTGGACCAAATGTCTTCTGGACGAAATGTCCTTTGGACCAATTACTTTTTGGGCGAAATGTTCTTTGGAACAATTGTCTTATGTACGAAATATCCTTTGGATCAAATGTCTTTTCGATGAAATGTCCTTTGGATCAATTGTCTTTTGGACGAAATGTCTTTTGGACCAATTGTGTTTTGGACGAAATGTCCTTTGGACCAATTGTCTTTCGGACAAATTGACCTTTGGACAAAATATCCCTGGAACAAATGTGTTTGGACTAAATGTCTCTGGCTGAAATGTCCTTTGGAAGAAATATCTTTGACGAAACGATCCCCAACCACCCACCGACCCATTCTGTTTAGTGCATTGTAGACAACATCTTCTGAACACTGGTGAGCTCTGTCTACGTTTTACTTTCAAGATCTCTACTTTTCTTCTTTTTCCATTTGTTTCTAATGAAAAAAAGTTCAGGCACTTTTGGATTTTGATATTTGCAATTGTAGCAGTGGCAATAGAAATAGGAGATCAATTTTGAGATACGGCTTGTGAGCTTTTAGAGGAGCTACCTGCTGGAAAAAAATTGAACCACCTGTACTATATGAATTATTATACCTAGTATAAAAACTGAAAGTAACTATGTCTGCGAGATCATCACGATTAAATTGCAAATTCAAATGAAACGACATTCGCTATATAATCATGCCCCAATCCCAACTGGGAAGTTATCATACGCGTATCACTTTCATTATCACACATATCCTTAGTGGGGAGTAGGGGTTCGAATTTTTGCGAAAAATTGAGTATCTTACAAGCCGTTCAACTTAGAGAGCCGAAATTCAGTATGTAACTTTTTATTAAAAATAAACAAAACGTGTTCTGGCATTTTAACAATGTATTTTATGAGCGGGAAGGATTTTCTATATGTTGGAAATTGGTAGTAGGTTGATTTGTAAAAATTGTCGAAAACCATTGATGTTAGTTGAGAAAAAAATTGAGGAATGAAAACTACAAACCTTCGCATTTTATACCCCAGCTGTCTATCATAATAATTGCTGAAGCTGTTGCTTAATATATGGATCGTTGAGAGCATAAGGGAATCAAGGCATAACGTTGTGAGAAAAATTGACAAAACATTTGTATTCCAAGCTTAATTTCATGGGCATTTTAGATTAGTGCGGCATGCTTAATTATATAGAAAACTAGATTTTCTTTCTTTTTTTACGTTGGTCTACTTTATCTTGATACTTTCAAATTTCATCCTGTTTTCTACTGAAATGTATATATGAGCGAAGAAAGAAATAATTATATATGATAAATTTAAATTAATCTTAATTAGGAACTTGAGAAAAACTTTACCATTGTATATCGTAAAGGTCAAATCCACCGGTAACAGATAGGTGCTTCAACGATTGACGGTAGAAATTCCAACTCCGATAAGTGATAATTTCACAGTCTTGTTTTATTTCAAGTGTAACCTCTTTAATCAATGGAGAGAAGGAAGTGGATCATGGGTCAGAGTTTTTGACGTTGGTGGGTCGGAGTTGGTCACAATGGTTCAGAGTGGTTCATAGTTGGTGGTGATCCATTCTGTATTCTACCATTAATTTCATAATTCACAATCACAGTGTCCTTTAGCTCTAAGACACAATCGTGGAACGTAGAATTTAATATTAGTGATGTAATAAACCCATAATGGGGCGCTTCTTTTTTCGCTTTGTTCATTATACTTTTGCAATGGTAAGACAAGCGTTTACATCTTCTGAGTAGTTTCATAGTTTCAAATTTCTAGAGGTGGTAACGGAGTTTTCAATGAAGGGTTTATTACCATCTTGAACGCTCGCTATTTTCCACAAGTTAACATAAAGACTCAAGACTCTTAACATTTTTTTAAAAAAAAATAGCAATACTTTTAAATGACATACTACTTGATTCCCTTTGCCATTTTCAAATTTTGAGTTGCACCCCTCCTGAGACCCTCCGGGGAAACTTGGGGCAAATCTTTTTCCTCGACACGGGGTACCTTTGAAATGATAAAATACATGTTTTCCAGTTTTGATATCTATTTCATCGTTTCAGACTTTTATTAGTGCCAACGGGCTTCATGGATACCATGCTTCTTTATTCTCTTAGTGTTCAGATAAAACCCCCCATGCCGTAAGCGTCAGTGGACCACCGATGTGCAACTGGCAACTTTTCGCCAAAGGTTGGTGATCCCGCAGCTACGATCCGTGGTGACCCAACTTCCGTTTTGAAAATTATACCACCAGCGGCAGAGACTCGACGAAACGCCAACGAACCAGAAAATTCCTCCCCCCTAAAAATGTTAAACCGCCCATATGCCTGATTTGTTTATATTCAGGTGAGTGTAGAAAACACTAGGGAAAAAAGCAAGTATCCCGAGGCTCGAACCATCAACCTTAAGTTTACTTGCCGCATATTCTTCTGACTTCGCCAGGGAAACGATGAAGAAAATCTCGCTTGTAGAAGGATAAATTATTGAGGTCTTAAGTTAGCCAATCAAACAAATCCCTTTATCTCGAGTTCTGTGAGATGGTACTCTAAATCGTTTCGAGATTTATTGCTTTCTGGTGAGCTACTATCTATATGCAAAATTTGAGAAAGTCGCCGACGCGCACCTTCGGAGCCTCTTCGTTAGTGCAATGTTGACCAGAGATGGTATGGGTCAATGAAACCTTGATCCACAACATACTGACCCACGACCCATCGTGACCCGCAATGACTCAACACCCTACGTGACCCATTCACCCACTATGACCCAGTCTGACCCACCACCAACTATAAACAACTTTGAACCATTGTGACCAACTTCGACCCACCAAAATACATCGTCATTAAGTTTTATCCATGATCCGCGCCATACTCTCTACTGACCAAAGACGTTATATTTGTAATAAACCATTTTTCACAGTAGTTAGCTCCTCTAAATCTCAGCCTGCATCTCAAAAGGCAAGTAGTAAGTCCTATTGCCATTGTTAAAACTGGAAGTATCAAAATCCAAAAGAGCCTGAACTTCTTTCTTCATTACAACCAAATGAAAAAAGAAAAATGGAGGTCTTGAAAGTAAAACGTAGACAAACTTGCCAGTGTACAGAAAATGCTATCTAGAAGGCACTGAGCATAATGGGTTGGTGGGTGAATGGGTCAGTGTGAGTCACAGTGATGGTGTTTCGCAGTGGGTCACGCCTTGTTGATCTACGATCCACTGATCCACTCACAAATATTGACCCATTAGACTCACCGACCCACTCAATCTCCGATTTTATATTTAGTATATCATTTAAAAGACGAAACATACCTCTACACATTTTTTCGATTGCGAAGGTTAGCTTGATACATATACCAGCTGAATGGTAATTTCTTCTTAAGGTGAGAAATTTATACGATTAAAAAGCCCATCTTGAAGTGGGTATAAACTACATTCCAAAGTTATTAGAAACGCTTTTAGCGACCCCAGAAAACTATTACTTCGACAAATATTTACCTACAGATGCAAAGGCTCGGAAAAAAGGCTTTTTTGGAAGAAAACTCGTTATTTACTGTTTCGCTTATTTGCTTGGGAAATTTTGGGCTTTTTCCAAAATTGTGCTTTATGTTCAAAAAGCAGACTTTGTTTCGCTTCTCTAAAGCACAAAAACTCATTTATTTAGTGGTTGATGTAGGTAATAATATAAAACCTAAAATAAACCATGAATTACGAAAAGTGTTTTTTTTTAATTGTTAACATATTTACATTATTAATTCCAAAGAATTAACCAATTGATGAAATAATTTTTAAACCTCTTATACACAAAAGTAAGTACTTTTCTTTTTTTAAAAAAATATACACAAATAAGTAGCAAAATGTATGTAGGATTTTTATTTCAAAATATCACACACCCTCTTTTTGAAACAAAATAAAATAAAACATGAGAGAAATATATTTATAAGATATTCTTAAAGGCTGCACATCAAGAGCTTGGTTTCTCGTGTTTAGCATAAAACAAGATACGTGCATTGTTAATTTCATTTTCTGATGTACATTTGTTCGGAAATTATAACTTTTTTCGGTTTCGAAATCTAGTATGACAAATTGCAGTTGTTTTAGCTATACATACGGCAACATTTAACGATGAGCTACAGAAATTATTTTCAGACTCACATATTCATCCTCTCATTATTGATCCACTGCGAGATTCTAATCAGCATATAGAAACAAATTACCTTTAAATGCTCGCAAGGCAAATACTCGCCTGTCGTGGTGATCCTAGAACTTCTGAGGTCTCCATTTTGTAAATACGTACATAAATATTTCATTTCCACTCCCAACTTTCATACCTTATATACACCAATAGTTAATTATGAGCTACACGAGTTGCTTTCGGTCGGACATGAACACCTTCTCATTACTAATTCTCTGCGAGATTCTCATCATTAAATGGAAGTAATACACCTACAAAAGCCCACCTTTTAAACCTCCCGTTGGGATCCAAGACCTATAGTTTTCGCCATTTCGAAAATTCGTACCCACTTCCTTCACTTACACTATCTAGTTGTTTTAGCTATATATATGGCAACACTTAATTATGAGTCACAAATTATTTTTGGACAGACATACGCATGATCTCGTTACTATTCCTCAGCGAGATTCTAATCAGAAAAAAGAAGTAAAGTACATCTAAATGTTCGCCTTGCAAATACTCGCATGCCGTGGTGATCCTAAAATTAGTGAGGTATCAGATTAGTAAATACGCACATACTTTCTTCATTTCAACTCAGAAGTTTTTCTATCTTACCTATAGCAACACTTAATTATGAGCTACACGAGTTTTTTTTCATCGAACATGTACATTTTCTAGTTACTAATCCTCAGCGAGATTCTCAGAAATTGGAAGTAATGTATGTATAAAATCCCACCCTTCAAATACTTGCCTTTCGTGGTTGTCGTAGACTTATAGATGTCAACTTTTCGAATATTCGTACAAACCTATATATATATATATAGATATATATAGCAACACTTAATTATGAGCTATACAAATTAATTTTCGACGTAAATGAACATCTTCACATTACTGTGAGTCTGCGAGATCCTCATCAGAAAAGGAAACAATATACCTATAAAAGGCACACCTGGCAAATACTCGTATGTCGTGGCGATGGTAGAACTACAAAGGTCTCCATTTCATAAACTTAGACTTACTTGTTTCACTTCCACTCTCAACTTGTTCTACCTTACGTAAAGCAACAGCAAATTGTAAGGCTCACACACTGTATTCCGACTTACATATTTATTCTCTTGTTACCGATCAACTGTGAGATTCTCAGCAGAAAAAGGGAAGTAATATACCTATATAATCCCAGCTTTAAATACTTGCATCTCGTGATGATCGTAGACTTACTCTGGTCTCCATTTCGTAGATTCGTACGTACTTCTTCCGCTCCACTCTCTAGTTGTTCTAGCTTACCTGTAGTAACCCTTAATTATGAGCTACAAAAATTATTTTAGATCGACATATTGATAATCCCATTACACATCCTCTGCGAAATTTTAATCAGAAAATGAAGGTAATGTACCTATAAAAAGCAAATACTCACCTGTCATGGTGATCCTACACCTACAGACGTCTCCAATTTGTAACAACGTACCTACTTCTTTCACTTCCACTCCCTAGTTGTTTTAGTTATACATATTGCAATATTGATTATGAGCTACACGAATAATTTTTGGTAGGGACATGTCCTTCTTTTCACAATTGATACTCTGCGGTACTCTCATAAGGAAATGGAAGTAATGTACCTATAAAAAGCCCACCTGGCAAATACTTGCCTCTTTTCTTGATCCAAGACCTAAAGAGGTTTCCTCCTCGTAAATTCCTACCTATTTCGTTCACTTCCACTCTCTACTTGTTCTAGCTAACCTTTAGCAACATTAACTACACAAATTATTTTTGGTCGGATATGTACATCTCTTATTGCTGATCCTCTTCGAGATTCTCATCATAAAATGGATTTAATATACCTTCAGAAACCCTCCTTTGAAACACTCGCCTGTCGTTGTAATCCTAGATCTAGTTTACGATACAAAGACCACTGTAGGTCTAGGATCACCACGACAGAGGAGTATTTGCTAGGGGGACTTTTCATACGTACATTACTTTAATTTTCTAATCAGAATATCGCAGAGGATCAGTAATGAGAGGAAGTAAATGTCCGTCCAAAATATTTGTGTAACTAATAATCAAATGTTGCCGTATGTATTGCCAAAATAACTAGGTAGTGGAAGTCAAGAAGTGGATACGTTTTTTCGCTATAGAGAGCACTGTAGGTGTAGGATCAACATGACATAAGAGTATTTCAAAGGAAGGTCTTATTAGGTACATTGCTTCCACTACCTAGTACATTACTTGGGATCATCATCTCGGAGTGAATGAGGAATGGGAGGATGTATATGTCCGTTCCCAAATAATTTGTGTAGCTCATAACTAATTGTTGGTATAAACAAAGTAGAACAAGTCGAGAGTGGAAATGAAGGAAGTTGGTTCCAATTTACGAAATGGAGACTTGTGCAGTTCTAGGATCACCACGACAGGCGAGTATTTGCCAGGTGTTTTTTTTTTATTTACATTACTTTCATTAACTTGCGAGCATCACGCATAACGTCACTAGTGAGAAGATGTACATATTCGTTCGAAAATAATTTGTTTTTCTAATAGTTAATTCTTGCTATAGGTAAGCTAGAACAAATAGAGAGTGGAGGTAAAATAAGAAGGTACGAATCTACAAAATGGAGACCTCTGTATTTCCAGGATCACCACAAGAAGAGAGTATTTGGCCAGGTGGACTTTATATACCTACATTATTTCCATTTTCGGTTGAGAATCACGTTGAATGTCATTAGTGAGATGTACATGTCCGTCTGAGAATAATTTGCGTAGCTCATAATTAAATGTTGCTATATGTAAGAGGGGTAGATTAGAGTGTGGACTTGAAGAAGTAGGTACGAATTTAATGAATGGAGAATTGTATACGTTTAGGATCACCACGAGAGGGGAGTATTTTCCAGGTTTGCTTTTTAAATGTACAATACTTCTATTTTGTATTGAGAGTCACTCAGAGGATCTGTAAAAAGTGGATGTGCATGTCCGTCTTAAAATAATTAGTGTAGCTCATAATTAAATGTCCCTATGAGTAAACTACAAAAGTAGAGAGTGGAAGTAAAGGAAACCGGTATGAATTTACGAAATGAAGACATCTGTATGTCTAGGATCACCACGAAAGGAGAGTGTTCCACAGGTGGACTTTATATACGTACATTTCTTCCATTTTCTATTGAGAATCACGCAGAGGAACAGTAATGAGAGGATGTACATGTCCGTCCGAAAATAATTTGTGTAGCTAATAATCAAGTGTTGTTCTAGGAAAAAAGAACAGCAACAACTAGATAGTGGAATTAAAAGAAGTCGGTACGAATTTTTGAAATGGAGACCACAGTAGATCTAGGATGAACATGAGAGTCAAGAATTTGAAAAGTGGGCTTTCACAGGAACATCATTTCCCTTATGAGATGAGAATCTTGCAGAGGATCAGTAACAAGAGGATAAATATTGCAAACGGAAAATAATCTGTGTAGCTCATAATTAATTGTTGTCATAGGTAAGATTTAACATATACAAGTGGAAGTGAAGAAGTAAGTATGAAGCATAGATGTTCATTTTACTTCGACCTCACTCACCCTCGCCCTCGCAGTAGCAGTTGGCCTTCGCCCTCGTTCACCCTCGCCCTCGCCGTCGAAGCTTGTCCTCGCCTAGCGCACCCTCGCCCTCGCGGCCAAAACTTGTCCTCGCCCTTGCGCACCCTCGCCCTCGCCATCGAAGCTTGTCCTCGCCCTCGCGCACCCTCACCCTCGCCATCGAAGCTTGTCCTCGTCCTCGCGCACTCTCGCCCTCGCTGCCGAAACTTGTTCTCGCCCTCGCGCACCCTCGCCCTTGCCGTCGAAGCTTTTCCTCGCCCTCTCGCACCCTCACCCTCGCCATCGAAGCTTGTCCTCGCCCTCGCGCACCCTCATCCTCGCTGTCGAAGCTTCTCCTCGCCCTCGCGCACCCTCACTCTCGCCATCGAAGCTTGTCCTCGCCCTCGCGCACCCTCGCCCTCATATCATTGAGGGCGAGGGTAATTGAGGGTGAGGAGGCCTCGAGAGGGCCTCCTTTGTGAGGATCAGAGCATCAATTATTCAACCTATTTGTTGAATTATTTCCTTATCATTAGTGGCGGATCCAGGGGGGCGATCGGGGCGATCGCTCCCCCCCAGAAGAGGAAACTTCTTTATTTTATATATACAAATAAAACGCATCCCAGAGTTTGGATCTCCTAAAAGTAGCTCTAAGTAGCAGTATTACAACCCACCACCCCCACCAGAAGTCCGTCCTGGATCCGCCCTTGCTTAACATACGTCCTAAAGAAAGGAAACTAAACATATCATCGTATAACTTACTGTGGAACACCTAAAATGGAACAACTGTTACAATGGAGATCACTCGGTCGATAGTGACGTTTACATCATTTATCAACAGTCTGAAGAGTGTTTCTTCCAGACATGTTTTTTGGGGGGTACTGCCCCCCGAAGCTCTGGGAGCCTCCCCCCGAAGGAGACCAAAATAATAAGTCTACAATATAATAATGAATAGAATAGTACCTGCAGTGCCGCCCGGGATACTAAATGTGCCCCCCCCAGAACATTGTTTCTAAAAGAAACACTGCTTATGAAAGACTTCTTTTTCTGCGAAACGTTATCTCAATTAGTTCCAAAGCGGCTGACTAACATATCGAGCCCTTGTAAGAAGAAATGAATATGAAAGTACACTCGGATAGGTTAATTTTTTAGCCATTTTTCGTGGCAATTAAAACGCAACTCCTGTAGCTTTCTTAACTGCACGGGAAGACAACTAATACGTACTCAGGGAACGGCAAATATTTTATGGCACCATTTTCATTCTATGAACCTTAATACATACAAAAACTTTTTATTTCCAAATGAAACTATATAGCGACATTAATGGGTCATTTCAGAAGAGTGGGGGGTTAACTGTCCCCCTTTGCCCCCCTAATCAACGCCCATGCTATGATGTGTGGCACATTTGTGCGAAATTAATAATAACATGATTAAACTGTTTACCCACAACAAAATCCTGCTCGTTTTGCTGAAGTGGCTTTTCCTAAGTTTTATATATTTTATATATCCTACAGTTTTTTTTCAGGCCTTTTTTTAATTTGTCCAAATTTATATTTCTCCTCTTACCACACAATCGTTCAATACTTGCACTATAATATTTACAATCAGTTTATCATCTTGTAGCGTATTTTATTCCTAATAAAAATCACTGAACAACACAACATACAAACCCTATCTCACTGGCTTGCACGCGAACCATTGATGCATGGGGTCCTGGGGACAATTCCGAGTGAGAGAACATTGAACGACAGTGGATCGAATTCCGCGTTAAACCTATAGGTCCACTTCTCATAGCCTCGCCGACGAAAGAGGACGCTAAACTTCAATCAGTCAACAGTTGCAAATTTCGGCTGCATAAACAACTTATGTCTTGTGGAACTTATTAAATTTATTTTGTTAAAGCAGCTCTTTTAACAAAATTTCAGTATTAACGTGTCAGATATTTCTATTTAAGGACAAGAAAAAACATATTATTTATTTTGTAACTAAATGATAGCTCTACCCAGGTAGATTATAAAAGCAGAAACAATGAAAATCGATACAATAGTGACTGACATTATTTTAACAAATATCGATTCAGATAATAGTTTGGGCTGTCACAAAACTATGAAAAGTTAAAAATTCCGATTAATTGTATCAACTTCATCAATGGTGGACATTGTAGGAGGATGTATGCTATTAATCAGCCCATTTCATGGGCATCCAAACTCACGAGACCAACGCTCGCTAGCTCGGCATTCGCGCTCGACCGTTCTCGGGTTCAATAATTAAGCGCTGCCCCGAGCGCCAATGAAATAAGTCAGCGCGAGTCCAACTGAGGGAAGTGAGCCCGAGCACGATTCCCAAAGGAATAAATGAGCGAGAGCCCAGTCGAAAAAAATGAGCCCGACTCCGAGAGAGTCCAGAGCAAAATGGCCATCTATGAACCAAAGTCATTCCATCAAGTCTTTTTCCATCTGATCTACTGCATTCTGATGGTTCTCTCATTGATTGTGTTTGTTCAGATATCAGCGCTCTTGTCATTTACGGCTGAATGACGTGAGTGACTGTCTGTCTGTCTACCAACACTCCTGAAACATGACAGTGTAGTAGACACTTCTTATCTAAAACGTCTCCAGCACAGGGAGGGCAACAATGAGGCACACTTACTTCTTAATGTAGCGCTATTTCTACCCGGAAACTTTCATGGGAAAAATCAAATATTATTCTTATTTGCATTATTATTTTTTATAATTAAGTACGTACACACGAGAAATTGTCTACTGCAATTAATTGAAAGGAAAAATACGATTAATGTATAACCTTGCTATGACACTAACTTTTCATCTAGGGGACATGGCAGATGATATTTTTAATTTTGCCTCTCTCCAAAAGAGGTCAAACATCTAACTCCAAAACAGTTGCTTTTAAGGAAGCTTGTCCCCCTCCCTCGCGTGCCCTCGTTCTCCTGAAGGAAGTTGTCTCTAGCCATCGTGCACACTCGCTCCCGCAGTAACACTTGGCCCTCACCCTCGTTCACCCTCGCCCTCTTCGTCGAAGCTTTTCCTCGCCCTCGCGCACCCTCACCCCCGCCATCGAAGCTTGTCCTCGCCCTCGCGCAACCTCGCCTTCTTCGTCGAAGCTTTTCCTCGCCCTCGCGCACCCTCACCCTCGCCTTCGAAGCTTGTCCTCGCCCTCGCGCACCCTCGCCCTCGCTGCCGAAACTTATCCTCGCCCTCGCGCACCCTCGCCCTCTTCGTCGAAGATTTTCCTCGCCCTCGCGCACCCTCACCCTCGGAATCGAAGCTTGTCCTCGCCCTCGCGCACCCTCGCCCTCGCTGCCAAAACTTGTCCTCGCCCTCGTGCACCCTCACCCTCGCCATCGGAGCTTGTCCTCGCCCTCGCGCACCCTCGCCCTCGCGGCCAAAACTTATCCTCGCCCTCGCGCTCCCTCGCCCTCGCGTCACTGTGGGCGAGGGAACTTGAGGGTGAGGATGCCCTCGAGAGTGCCACCCTCGCGAGGGTGAACATCTCTGGTATGAAGTTGAAAAACGGAGGTTTATGTTTTTCTAGTATCACCACGAAAAGGGAGTATTTGCGAGGTACTATTTTTACGTACATTACTTACATATCTAGGTGAGAATATTACAAAGGGTCGTTAATGAGAGTATGTATATGTCCTTCCGAAAATAATTTGCGTAGTTCGTAATTAAAGGTTGGAATTCGTAAGTTAGAACACCTAGAGAGTGGATTCGAAGCAGTAAGTACCAATTTACGAAATCGAATTCTCTGTAGATGTAGGATCACCACGACAGGCGACTATTTGCCGGGTAAGCTACTTAAGGGTACATTACTTCTCTTTTCTGAAGAGAATGCCGCACAGTATAAGTGACGAAAGATAAACATGCCAGTCTGAAAATAATCTTTGTAACTCATAATTAAGTGTTGTTATAGGTAAGCTTGAACAAGACAAGAGTGGAAGTTGACTGAAGTGGGTATGAATTTTCGCAATGGAGACCACTGTAGGTTTAAGTGTCAGCACGGCATTCAACTATTTGCCAGGTGGGCTTTTATAGGTATTATCTGTCAGGAAAGTAAATGAACACATATGTTTCGAGTCTGGCGTTCCTGCGCTCCATCCGTGGAGAGTATGAGAATTAAATCAATCAAGTGTTTACTGAGGGGCAAAAAGAAAAGTTTAATCTGAATAAGACACTGCAGAGGCGCACAAGCTGTGATTACGAATAGTGTATACTGTAAATAAAGGACAACACCGAAAGAGAAAGCCAGAAACAGCTTTTAAACTTAGAAAAGAGAGTAAAAATTGTCGAAGTGGGAACAAAAATTACAAATACAACAAATACACCGACAACTAAACGATCACCATGCCATGACCTTGGTGTAGTGGTTAAGGTGCTGGCTTACAAATGTAAAGGGCGCCAGTTCGAATCTTCGGTGAGGACATTTTTAAAAATTTTTGTTAATAATACATGCAGCTCGTGAGAGATGGTAAAAGAGGTCGTATTTAGTTTTTCGTAGCAATTATTATTGGTAATGTTTAGTACTGATAATACTTTTTGTCTTTGCGTATTGCTTTTATTCTTGTCTTAATTTTGAAAGAGAAGAAAATGCGAACAAATGCCACCAAAATTCCTCATATTTTGAATGTAAACGCCATTTGCAATTAGTAAAGAATAAAATTTGAACATTCCGATGTAGCTGCAAAAAGTAAAAAGAAAAACATGGAAGTGGAGTGTTCGAATCCATACTCATGGCTATTAAAAATACAATTTCTACATGCCTTATACCTCCCGACCACGTTTCTACGTTAGCAAGTAAGATTTTTCTCTTAGGTTAGGCAGGTCAATAAGTTTTGCAGAGGGGCCCGGTTTAGCTCTAACGCACCACAGGTGCGAGAAGGGAGCAAAACACTTTTTCTCTCTTCCTCTGTGTGTCTATTTATCTATCTATCTGTTTATATATATAACACTATTTGTGAATGCATTAACCACCCTAATTTTCAGCGGATTGAGACGAAACTTGGCACAAACATTAATTGTTGAAATATCTTGATGAGTTCGTTAACCAGAATAATCAGATGAAAATGTTCAAAATGGTGGCCCTTGAAACTTTTTAAAACTTCCAAGGGAACCAAATTTTGCCCATAAATAGGTATTCAGAAAGTTTGAATAACTTTTCCTTTTTTACTGAAATATTTGTGTGCAGGGACTTATTGAAATATTGGACCCGATTAATCGCCTAAAGCAGGTTAACGCCCTTTCGCTACGGTAGGCTTTTTTTCGCAGGAGGAGGGTTATTTTCCTTTCGGAACAAGATGATTATTAGTGATGATATGGAATTGCACATTGAGAGTGAAATAACTTGTGAAACGTGTTATTTGAGAGGATAATATAATAAATATGCTTTCCTCTAAAACAGAGAGCTGTAAATCATGTATTTTGAGTTCGGGAGCCTGAATAGCGAGGAGTGTTATTTGATTTGCTTTTTAGTAACACATTGCATTGCAAATAATGGTAGGCAACTTTAGTGGTAAGTAAAACAATAATAATAATAATAATAATAAAAATAGGTGTTGTTTGTGGGAAGGCAATATCTTTTTTAGTTCTTCTTTAAACAAATGATTGTAACGCCATATCTCCCTTACAAACAAAATATTAGCAATTTATATCGAGAGAACGGGAAATTGTAGAGTGATGCGAGAAAAGTCCGGCATTTAGAAATTTCTGATTTTGTCAACATTCCGGAATTCGGAAAAACCCTATTTTTTCGAAATCCGGAATTTTTCTCAATTCTGGAATTTTCTAAATTCCGGATTGTTTCCGAGTCCGGAATTCTTCTGAATTCCGGAGTTTAACTGAATTCCATAATTTTCCGAAATCCGAAAAGTGAAAGTTCCGCTTCCGAAAAATGAATTTATTTTGGTTAATATGAATCGTGGCGGGAATAAGTCTTTGACCGGGTAATGGCGACTGCTTTGAAAGAAATGGGGTGTATGAGAATTCAATCTGTCATATTTGTAGTTTCGTGTGGAGAAAAAACAAACTTGTGAACCAGCGGTTTAAGAACAACTCAAGTTATTAATGTAAACTTTTCCGATTTCATAAAAGAAATACGAAAGACATTTTAAATCGAAGAAATATAACATACAAGTTTGCAAGCGGAGACAAAGAAACCTAACGTAACCAGACTAAAAACGAATCTTTTACCGCGTAGCGATCGTGGTTCAGTGGTCATGGTGCTTGTGGGAATGCACATTGTTTTTTTTTTTACTTTAGGATTTTTGATGGCGATTGATCGGCGATAACATACGTTTTATTATATTCTGATATTTGAATACTCGGATCTTTCAATACTTGAACTATCAAATCTTCAGGAATAATACTAGTAATAATAATAAACTAATAATAATTATTATTATCTCGTAGAAGATTAAAAGCTGGGAGCTAATTATCGCTCAGGTCATACCATTACAAGCAGAAACGTGACATTTGGAAAGAATATTTTGGTTTGGTTTAATGTTGCTCACGAGAAGAGGAGTTTTTCATCTCGTTTCTAAAACAAATAAAATAACATGAGAATTAACATTTTACATTCGAGACGGGTCAAGGCTAACTCAAAATTTTCGTCTCTCTTTGGTGATGAGAATCGAGACGAGACGAAAAGTATGGTAAACATTTCCCGTCTTGTCTCGATTCTCGAAATCGTGTATGTCCATTCTTTAAATAACAATTGCTCTGTAGACTGAATCTCATGGGCTATTTCGTTACATTATATTTCAGAGCTCATTGAATTATGCTCTGTGTAGGTATTTTGTAGCAAAAAGTTTTAATATTTTCCTCTGCATATCCTAAAAATTAGTTTATTATATGCCTTACTGTTGCGTGATATTCAGTTATATTTATTACAGTTATTTCCTTAAAACATACAGTAGAATACTTTCTACATGAAACTTCAATGGAACGTTGCAGTTTAAAATGTTGGTAGTTGCAGAGGTGTGTCTTGAAGGTTCGGAACCCTTTCCCCGAAATCTCTACTTTTAAGTAAGATTTGCCAAATTTCAACGGCAAGTTTAAAACTTTTCTTCTTCTTCTTCTTCTTCTTCTTCTTCTTCTTCTTCTTCTTATTATTATTATTATTATTATTATTATTATTATTATTATTATTATTATTATATCAACACCGTGTATAATCTTTAAAAGTTATACGGTTTGTATCTGAATAGTAGAAACTAATTAACTGTCGATCTTGGTCGTCGAGAAGTCTTCAGGAGGGAAGGACAGCGGTCACGCTCTGGGTTTGAGTTCCGAAGGGACAAGTGTTCGGGCTCGAGCCAAAAATTGTTAAAATTATAGGCTTCAGCCAAACATGTTCAAAACAGCTGGGACTGGGTTCAGGCTTCTCAACGGCTCGAGCGGCTCGGCTTACAGCTCATTCACTTCGAACCGAACCGAAAAGTGAGCCGAGCCAACAGCTCACCCAACCGAGCCGATTTGAGCCATCGGCTTAGTTGAGCTGAATCCAAACGTGCCAATGGACTAGTTTCAACTTAGCTGGCTTGAACCGGTTCACATGAGCCGAGTAGAGGACCCATCCCAACGGAGAAAGCTCGAGCCATTGGCTCAATTGAGCTGAGTCGATGGCTCGTTCCAACTGAGCCGGCTCGGGTCATCGGCTCATCCCAACCGAGTCGACTCGAGCTGTTCGCTCAGTTGATACGAGCCGAGCCGGTTGATATCACTACCCGTGTTGGTCTTCGGCTTGGGCTCAAGAATTCGACAGTGTAGGTCTCAGCCTTGATTTTAAGAACTACCGTATATACTTATATTGGTGACTACGACATTTGAGGCTATCTCGTAATAATAATAAAAAAAAAAACCTTGTCTTCTCGTTATCTAGACGAGACGAGATACACTAAAATTGCCCCACGAGATGCACTAAAATTACGAGACGAGACGCACCCCTGTCGTGAGCAACACTAAAAGTATTCCACATTAATGCTTACATTTCTCATGGCTTTCGCTCTCCAGTCTAATCAGGCCATTATTTCAAAACGAGTTAAAACGAGCTGAACGAGCGAGCGAGCCATTATCAAACTCGACTCAACTCGAAACTTGTCCTCGAAAACAGCTTGACCTTGATCGCTACGCGGTAAACGGTTCGTCTTTAGTCTGGTTACGTTAGTTTTCTTTGTCTCCGCTTGCAAACTTGTATGTTATATTTCTTCGATTCAAAATGTCTTTCGTATTTATTTTATGATGTCGTCAAAGTTTACATTAATAACTTGAGTTTCTCTTAAACCGTTGGTTCACAAGTTTGTTTTTTCTCCACACGAAAATACAAATATGACAGATTAAATTGAATTGAATACACCCCATTTCTTTCAAAGCAGTCGCCATTACCTGGTCAAAGACTTATTTCCACCATGATTATATTAACAAAAATAAATTCATTTTTCGGAAGCGGAACTTTAACTTTCCGGATTTCGGAAAATTATGGAATTCAGTTAAACTCCCTAATTCAGAAGAATTCCGGAACTCGGGAAGAATCCGGAATTTAGAAAAATCCGGAATTGAGAAAAACTCCGGATTTCGAAAAAATCCGGATTGTTCCGAATTCCGGAATGTAAACGAAATCAGAAATTTCTAAATGCCCGATTTTTCCGAATTCCGGAATTATTCCAAAATCGGAATTTTCCGAATTCCGAAATTTGTCCGCTTTTACCTTCGGGAGTCCGGAAAGTAATAATTCCGGAATTGGCTATCTCTAGTTTATACACAACCTTTCAGAACACTAAGCTAGTATCTGTCTACAAACAAACAAGTAATGCAAAGCATTTTGTATCCTGCAATACGTCATGTATTAATATCCGACAGCAGTTTCAACATCTAACCAGAAATTGCATGTATCTAGTTACTGGCAGCTGAGGTATGAAGAATTGTATTGTGTTTTATCTTTTTGTGTCTTATACAACCCTGCAAACCACTGAATATCTAAACGGCTTTCGTTAAATCCAAGTTGTAGTACTCACAGTTACATCCATTTGTGTCTATATGATCGTGTTACTAAAGCTTAATATATGACAGTGTATAGTAAGTGTTTCTCTTCTCTCCCGTAAAGTTGTGATACGATCTACTACAGAATAAAGAACCAATTATCAATTTAACCAAGTTGTTGTATTACTACACATTTGCTTCCGCCAGTGTCAACTTTGGTCAATCTCGTTGACGCGACATATTTGCTTTTTTATACCCCTTTCTTCGTTTACTGAACTAAACAGTAACTATTCTGAAATATACTACTGCGCATGCCTCGTAGATAAATATTTATGATGCCAATAGTTTCCCTTTTGTTCAAGGAATGTTCTTTTCCTTATTCCCAACATGACCCTTTTATTTCATTATATGAAGAGCATGTAGGCCTAAATACCTCATGTATTGCATAGAATGTAGGTTTAAGTCTTTCAGCAAAGAAGAAACATGTGACCATAGTATACAACCCACAGAAGTGATAGCTGGCAATACAGTGGTCGTAATCCGTAACGACACAGGGAGTAAGCGGTGTCCTCCCCGCTGGTCTAGTGGCTAGCACGTGCGCCGGATGTATGGTGTATGGTGTCCCGGGTTCGATTCCCGGCGGGAGAGCATCTATGATTTGTAAACTGTCCTCGATGTTTCTGTGTTCGTGTCCCTGTCGTTGTAAGTTATTAGAAAAAGCAAGTTAAACGAGTGAAGCAAGTAAAATTAGCAATAAGTATGTTACTAAAATACCTTCGGTGAGTCAGTTAAAAAAAAGTGGACAAAGCACTGGCTTTTTGCGCCGTCCATGCGAGTTCGAATCTATCTCGGCTTTATCTTTTATCCATTTGAGAGAAAGTATTGTTTGTTTTCGCTACAGGTAGCCATTTTTTTCGTATTTTTCTCCGTCTTTCACAGATAAAGTAACTGACTATTCTTATTTTTTCTATTATACGAATGATGGATTTTCTCTTTGGTTTCATGTCAAACATGCACACGTAATGAAAAGACGCTGTTGATAATAATAGTAATATGAAATATTACTAGCTAACTCGTATGTGTATTTCGACAATATTATTTTATATTATTATGTGGAAGTAACTAAGGCTGTCTGGAGCCCGCCCCCCTATTTTTTTTCGATGCGCCTTATGGGTCCACGGTGTCCAACGTTGGTCCCATCTCACTAACGCCTCCTGTTCTCTCGATATAAGTTATTGACATTTTGCCTAAATAGGGCTCTGCCGTGACTCCATGACTACCCATGACAATGACCCTTCGTTCATTTTGCATTGAAATCGCTTATTTTTCTGAGTACTATGAGTGCATACTGTCCAACGTTGCTCGCATTACTCTACAATTTCCCGTTCTCTCGATATAAATTGCTAATATTTTGTTTGTAAGGTAGATATGGCGTTACAATCATTCGTTTGAAGAAGAATTGGAAAAGATATTGCCTTGCACAAACAACACCTATTATTATTATTATTATTATTATTATTATTATTATTATTATTATTATTATTATTATTGTTGTTGTTGTTGTTGTTTTGCTTACCACTAAAGTTGCCTACCATTATTTGCAATGCAATGTGTTACTAAAAAGCAAATCAAATAACACTCCTCGCTATTCAGGCTCCCGAACTCGAAATACATGATTTACAGTTCTCTGTGTTAGAGGAAAGCACATTTATTATATTATTCTCTCAAATAACACGTTTCACAAGTTATTTCACTCTCAATGTGTAACTCCATATCATCACTAATAATCATCTTGTTCCGAAAGGAAAATAACCCTCCTCCTGCGAAAAAGAAAGCCTACCGTAGCGAAAAGGCGTTAACCTTCTTTAGGCGATTAATCGGGTCCAATATTTCAATAAGTCCCTGCACACAAATATTTCAGTAAAAAAGGAAAAGTTATTCAAACTTTCTGAATATCTATTTATGGGCGAAATTTGGTTCCCTTGTAAGTTTTAAAAAGTTTCAAAGGCCACCATTTTGAACATTTTCATCTGATTATTCTGGTTAACAAACTCATCAAGATATTTCAACAATTAATGTTTGTGCCAAGTTTCGTCTCAATCTGCTGAAAATTAGAGTGGTTAATGTATTCACAAATAGCATTATATATATATATACAGATAGATAGATAAATAGACACACAGAGGAAGAGAGAAAAAGTGTTTTGCTCCCTTCTCGCGTTGTGGTGCGTTGGAGCTAAACCGGGCCCCTTTGCAAAACTTATTGACTAGCCTAACCTAAACAGAAACCTCTTACTTGCTAACGTAGAAACGTGGTCGGGAGGTATAAGGCATGTAGAAATTGCATTTTTAATAACCATGAGTATGGATTCGAAAACTCCACTTCCATGTTTTTCTTTTTACTTTTTGCAGCTACATCGGAATGTTCAAATTTTATTCTTTACTAATTGCAAAAGGCGTTTACATTCAAAATATGAGGAATTTTGGTGGCATTTGTTCGCATTTTCTTTTCTTTCAAAATTAAGACAAGAATAAAAGCAATACGCAAAGACAAAAAGTATTATCAGTACTAAACATTACCAATAATAATTGCTACGAAAAACTAAATACGACCTCTTTTACCATATCTCACGAGCTGCATGTATTATTAACAAAAATTTTTAAAAATGTCCTCACCGAAGATTCGAACTGGCGCCCTTTACATTTGTAAGCCAGCACCTTAACCACTACACCAAGGTCATGGCATGGTGATCGTTTAGTTGTCGGTGTATTTGTTGTATTTGTATTTTTTGTTCCCACTTCGACAATTTTTACTCTCTTTTCTAAGTTTAAAAGCTGTTTCTGGCTTTATCTTTTAGTGTCGTCCTTTATTTACACTATGCACTATTCGTATTCACAGCTTGTGCCCCTCTGCAGTGTCTTATTCAGATTAAACTTTTCTTTTTGCCCCTCAGTAAACATTTGATTGATTTAATTTTCATACTCTCCACGGATGGAAAGCAGGAATGCCAGACTCGAAAAATATGTGTACATTTACTTTCCTGACAGATAATACCTATAAAAAGCCCACCTGGCAAATACTCGAATGCTGTGCTGACACTTGAACCTACAGTGGTCTCCATTGCGAAAATTCATACCCACTTCAGTCAACTTCCACTCTTGTCTTGTTCAAGCTTACCTATAACAACACTTAATTATGAGTTACAAAGATTATTTTCAGACTGACATGTTTATCTTTCGTCACTTATACTGTGTGGCATTCTCTTCAGAAAAGAGAAGTAATGTACCCTTAAGTAGCTTACCCGGCAAATAGTCGCCTGTCGTGGTGATCCTACATCTACAGAGAACTCGATTTCGTAAATTGGTACTTACTGCTTCGAATCCAATCTCTAGGTGTTCTAGCTTACGAATTCCAACCTTTAATTACGAACTACGCAAATTATTTTCGGAAGGACATATACATACTCTCATTAACGACCCTTTGCAATATTCTCACCTAGATATGTAAGTAATGTACGTAAAAATACTACCTCGCAAATACTCCCTTTTCGTGGTGATACTAGAAAAACATAAACCTCCGTTTTTCAACTTCATACTTACTTCTTCACTTCCACTTGTATATGTTAAATCTTACCTATGACAACAATTAATTATGAGCTACACAGATTATTTTCCGTTTGCAATATTTATCCTCTTGTTACTGATCCTCTGCAAGATTCTCATCTCATAAGGGAAGTGATGTACCTGTGAAAACCCACTTTTCAAATTCTTGCCTCTCATGTTGATCCTAAATCTACTGTGGTCTCCATTTCAAAAATTCGTACCGACTTCTTTTAATTCCACTATCTAGTTGTTGCTGTTCTTTTTTTTCTAGAACAACACTTGATTATTAGCTACAGAAATTATTTTCGGACGGACATGTACATCCACTTTTTACAGATCCTCTGAGTGACTCTCAATACAAAATAGAAGTATTGTACCTTTAATAAGCAAACCTGGAAAATACTCCCCTCTCGAGGTGATCCTAAACCTATACAAGTCTCCATTCCTTAAATTCGTACCTACATCTTCAAGTCCACACTCTAATCTATCCCGCTTACCAATAGCATCATTTAATTATGAGCTACGCAAATTATTCTCAGACGGACATATACATCTTCTCACTAATGACATTCTGCGTGATTCTCAACCGAAAATGGAAATAATGTACGTATATAAAGTCCATCTGGCCAAATACTCTCTTCTTGTGGTGATCCTGAAATTACAGAGGTCTCCATTTCGTAGATTCGTACCTTCTTATTTTACCTCCACTCTCTATTTGTTCTAGCTTACCTATAGCAAGAATTAACTATTAGCTGAACAAATGATTTTTGAACGAGCATGTACATCTCACTAGTGACATTATGCGTGATGCTCGCAAGTTAATGAAAGTAATGTAAATAAAAAGAACACCTGGCAAATACTCGCCTGTCGTGGTGATCCTAGAACTGCACAAGTCTCAATTTCGTAAATTGGAACCAACTTCCTTCATTTCCACTCTCGACTTGTTCTACTTTGTTTATACCAACAATTAATTATGAGCTACACAAATTATTTGGGAACGGACATATACATTTTCCCATTACTCATCCACTCTGAGATTATGATCATTAAGTGGAAGTAATGTACCTAATAAGGCCTTCCTTTGAAATACTCTTATGTCATGTTGATCCTACACCTACAGTGCTCTCCATAGCGAAAATTCGTATCCACTTCTTGACTTCCACTACCTAGTTATTTTAGCAATACATACGGTAACATTTGATTATTAGTTACACATTTTTTTTCGGACGGACATTTTCATCCTCTCATTACTGATCCTCTGCAATATTCTGATCAGAAAATTGAAGTAATGTACATATGAAACACATACCTGACAAATACTAGTTTGCCGTGGTGATCCTAGACCTACAGTGGTCTTGGTATCGTAAATTAGTACTTACTTCATTGACTCCATTCTGTAGTTATTCTAGTTTCCCAATTACAACAATTAGTTATGAGCTACACAGATTATTTTCCAACTGACATGTTTATCCTTTCGTTACTGATACTATGCGAGATTCTCATCACAGAAGTGAAGTAATATAGGTATAAAAAGCCTACCTTGCAGGCACCTGCTACAGGGGACATCCTACAAATACACATATAACCTTTTCGTAAATTCGTACTTACTTATTTTCCATCCTCTTAAAACTTGTACTACCTTACTAATAGCAACAGTTAATTATGAACTTCACAAATTATTTTCGGACGGATATGTACATCCTCTTATTACTCATCCTCTGCGAGATTATCATCATAAAATGGATGTTATGTACCTAAAAAAGGAACACATTTCAAATACTCGACTATCGTGGAGATCCTGGACCTATAATGGTCTCCATTCCGAAACTTCGTACCCAATTCATTTACTTCTACTCTATACTTGTTCTAGCTTACCTACAACAACATTCAATTATGAGCTACACAAATTATTTACGGACAGACATGTACATCCTTGCTTTACTGACTCTCTGCGAGATTCTTATCACGAAATGGAAGTAATGTACCTTTAAAAAGCCCTGCTGGTAAATAGTCGCCTGACGTTTTATCCTGGGCGTACAGTGGTCTCGATATCGTAAATTAGTACTTACTTCCTCGACTCCATTATCTGGTTTTTCCAGCTTACCGATAGCAACATTTAATTATGAACTAAGCAAACTATTTTCGTGCGCACATGTGAATCCTCTCATTACTGATCCCTTGCAATATTCTCAACAGGAGATGGAATTAATATTTCTATAAATAGCGAACCTTTCAAATACTCGCCTGTCGTAGTGAACTAGAACAATACAGGTATCCATTTCGTAAATTCATAGCTTTTATTTTACTTCAACTCTCTACTTGTTCTAGCTTACCTATAACAAAACTTAAAATTAGCTTTGTAAATTATTTTCAGACGGACATGTACATTTCTCTCTACTGATCATCCGCGTGATTCTCAACAAAACATGGAAGTAACGTAGGTATAAAAGCCTACCTTGCAAACACTTTCCTGCGGTGGATATCCTAGAAGTAGAGATATAACAGTTTCGTAAATTCGTACTTACTTATTTTACTTCCTCTCACCACTTGTACTACCTTACTAATAGCAACACTTAAATATGAGCTTAACGCACATGTACGTCCTCTTATTACTCATGCTCTGCGAGATTATCATCATATAATGGAAGTAATGTACCTAAAGAGCAATACATTTCAAATACTCGCCTGTCGTGCTGATCATACAACTACAGTGGTCTCCATTCCGAAAATTGTTCTAGCTTACCTATAACAACACTTATTTATGAGCAACACAAATTATTTACGGACGGATATATACATCCTTGCTTTACTGCTCCTCTGCGAGACTCTCATCAGAAAATGGAAGTAATGTACCTTAAAAAAGCCCCCCTGGGAAGTACCGTCCTGATGTGGTGATCCTAGACCAACAGTTATCTCGATATCGTAAATTAGTATTTACTTCTTCAACTCATTTACCTCTTTTCTCCAGCTTTCCATTACCAACATCTAATTATGAACTACGCAAAATTTTTTTTCGGGCGCACATGTGCGTCCTCCTATTATTGATACCTTCAAAATTCTCACCAGGAGATGGAATTAATATATGTATAAAAATTCCATCTCGCAAATACTTGTCTATCGGGGTGATTCTAGAACTACAGACGCCATCATTTCGTAAATTCGTACCTATTTCTTTCAATTCCACTCTCTACTTGTTATAGCTTACCTATAGAAACACTTAGTCCTAAGCTACAAAAAATATTTTCGGACGGGCATGTACAATATACAACGGTACAGCGGTACAATGTACAACTGGATGTACATTGTACATCCTATCATTACTAGTAATCTGCGTGATTCTCAGCTGAAAATCAAAGTAATTTACGTATAAAATGTCCACTTGGCAAATAATCGCCAGCGGGGGTAATCGTAGAACTACAGATGTCCTCATTTCGTAAATTCGTACCTGCTTATTTTACTTCCACTCACTACTTGTTCTAGATTACCTATAGGGACAAATTTTAGTATGAGCTACACTAATTATTATGGGCGGACATGTACATCCTTTTCTACTTATCCTCTCCGAAATTCTCATCAGGAAATGGTCCTGATTTCGTAAATGTTTACTTACTTCATAGACTCCACTCTCTTGTTGCTATTGCTTTCAAATACCAACATTTATTTATGAGGTACGCAAAGTATTTTCAGGCGGACATGTACATCTTCTCATTACTGATCCTTTGCAGTATTCTCACCAAGAGATGTAATTAATATATGTATAAAAATCCCATCTCGGAAATACCTGTCTGTCGGGGTGATTCTAGATCTACGGAAGTCATCATTTCGTAATTCGTACCTATTTCTTTCAATTCCACTTTCAACTTGCTCTAGCTTACCTATAGCGACACTTAACTATGAGCTACGATAATTATTTTCGGACGGACATGTACATCCTCTCATTACTCATCCTTTGCGAGATTATCAAAATAAAATGGAAGTAATGTACCTAAAATGGCGCACTCGTTTGTCGTTGTGATCGTAATCCTACCGTGGTCTCCGTTGCAAAATTTCTACCCACTTCCACACTGTACTAGTTCTAGCTTACCTTTAACAATAAATTATGAACTGCACACAAAACTTTCCGACTGGCATGTTTATCCTCTCTTTTCTGATTCAGAGAAAAGAGTGATAATGTACCCATAAAAACACCACCTTTCATATACCCGCCTCTCCAGTTGATCCTAGGCCTACAGTGTTCCCCTTCTCGAAAATTCGTACCCACTTATATACGTTCATTATATAGATGTTTTAGCTATTTATAAGGCAACACTTGATTACTAGCCACATAAATTATTCTTTTGGACGGACTTCCTCTCATTATAGATAAACTCCGACATTCTAATCAGAAAAGTTCGACATTCTAATCAGAGTGGTGATCCTAGAACTTCTGAGTTCTCCATTTCGTAAATTCGTTGCTATGTGAAAAAGGAAGAAAGATTACTGTCCACCTGTATATACATGGAAAGATAATAATAATTAAATTCGTCCCTTAATGTTTGAACACTCTCTACACGTAAAGTTTTCTTTTTACTCGTGTGAATGCATGTAAGTTCCACCACCAGCATTGTCCGTCACCAGTAATATGAATTTATTTTGTTTGTATCACATGAGTAATATAATAATACATTAAAGTTAATGTCACTGCATCCTGTCTGTAAGAAAGGAAGAAAAAACATTGTCACAAAACACTTCGTACTCTGAATGAAGCAAAACACTGCGCTTCAGTTTATTTCCCTAGTTATGTGAGAGTTTGTGTCTTCCGTAGTCTCTTCATTGCTATGCAGCAATACATGTTACTTGGAGGTTTGTATTCTGTCGTATGTATTTAATTGTCAGTATCACTGAAGTCATTACTTCGATAACCGGTAATAATACTTAATACTCTGCAAACATAGATTCCTCAGGATCATGTTGTTCGGCTGTCCACATGGTCCATTGTTGATATCTGACATCTTAAATAAGGCATTTATAGGAAACTGCTACTGCTGCTGTTGTTCTTCTCTTGATGATTCTGACATGTTGTTATGTAGGCGTGATCATTTAGTGTTTTTATGCATATAGTAATTACATTCATTTACAGATATTAGGACAAGCACAACTGTTGAGTCGGCACCATTCCTGAGAAGTAGTGAAATGAGTTCCTTGTTAATGTTGGACATTGACATACGATTAAAATCTATAGTAGGCGTAGAAGGCTTAGTTGTTTTATATTTATTTAATGTATCATCATAGAGGTGTATCGAAGAACAATTTGGTTTAATGTGGGAATTTGTTTTCGAAAAAACATATTTGACATATTGAATGTTTGACTTTTAAATATTGTTTGGTTTTAATTTAATTTTGAATAGTTTGTATATTATAAATGACAAAACTATTAAAATGATTACTAAGATAGTAATTATAGGGATGACGGAACTACGTTGTAGAGCGTACCTAGAAAGAGAAGAGAAAAAAAGGTTCAGAAAATGTAGTTGTTACTTGGTTATTCTTCTATGAATTATGTTTGACATAATTTTAATAGGAACCAAATATTCCTTCTTTTTAATTAACTAGTTTCTTTGCGGGATGTTTTGCATTCCTATTGCCTATTTAATCTGCTGTGAAATAGACTCTACTTGGAAAATGTATATTCATAGCCTACTCAGCATTCAATAATTTCATATTTTATTTCATTGTTTGTTTCTTTATTCATTTTCAGGCTTGTGAATATGATTATTTATTTAACGTACTATTCTATTCAGGTTGGACATTTTAATAACTAGAGCTACAATGAGAATTAGTAACACAAATCATACTAGTATAAAAATAATTCCAATGCCATAAGTAATATGAGTATCTAAGTGAACCCATATTGGAGTAGTAGGGTTCACTGTGAAATTCGATAGTTGAGAAGAAAGGTTCTGTAATTTATCCAAGTAAAATTGGTTTCCTACATCTCATTGTGAAAATGACAGATTTGTAGGTACCTCTATGTGATCGTATGTAACTTCTACGGTATGTCTAGTATCTAAGATTATTTGATTTACTATCCCTGAATCGAATGCATTGTAAGGAATAAGCTGCATAATTTGAACATTGTGTTGAAAGTCTGAATAATTTTAATAAAGATGTGTTTGGACATTTCTAGAGACAAAATGAACAGTTGTTAATGTTGAAAACTAAATTCTTCGCCATTTTTTCTATGAGGGTGTGTAGATAAATAAATTTGGAGTTCGTTTGAAATGCTCTTACGGCACAAGATTGCGTCATGTTGGTTTACACAAGATCAGTTATACATCTAGAAACTGGTGTAGTTGATATTTCAGGTGTATCACATAGGAAGAGATAGCTTTTGCAAATGCATTTTTCATGAGAAAGAGGATAAAGTGGTTTTTCATTCAAATAGGCTACATTTGTAGTTCTAATTTAATATGTTATTCCTGATGCAGATAACCTTGATTTGAAATCTGGAATAAGGGACGTACATCTGTGGGTAAAATAAGGGATATTTTTAAAAGTACTGTTAGGACTTGCAAATCCAGATTATGGTCTATAATTGTCGTATGAGTAGTTGAATACAAGAAAGCTAGATCCTGTTTGAAAATAGTGTGTTTCAATAGACTATGCTGTCCAATAATTTGCTTTGCATGGTCCGTATCTAGTATGCGAAAAGAAAGAATATTTTGATAAACATCTGCAAAAGTTTGCAGAATTCCCTCATGAAGCTGGAATGTAGTCATGAAAGGCTTTAGACTTTCTTCGCGGGTAAGATAATAACAATATTGTGTGGTCACTGCCAGGTTCAAAGATTCATAAGATCTTTGAATGGCAAGAATGACGTCATGTTGAATTGAAAGAGCTTTATTAAAATTGGTTTTAGATTTCTTAAAGTTCGAATTCAACGATTTTGTCGTGACGTTCAAGGTTATCAACTACTTTATTTAGACGATGTAAATGATAAGTGTTATAGGAAGAAAAGGTCAAGCTTCTTAGTCCTAGTAAAGAAGCAAATAAAATTGTTTCTTTGTTTTAGACTGGTATGTAACAATTATTTTCCGAAATAATAAAATGACGAGGGTTTAAATTTCATATATTTTGTCTAAATTCGGTATCTGTATCTTTAGTTGATTCTAAATATTTGTGGAATTACGTGTGTAATGATCCTCTTTGACCGTTACACTTTCCCAAAAAGATTATTTAATATGATTACTTAATTACCTCTTAACTAAGAGTTATTTCTTCTCCTTTCCCCCCAATTCTCGATCTCTTTGATGGATTCAATATGGATGACAATTGGGCTGGTTTCTCTAACTGAATCATAATATTTTTCTTTGTTAGTCTATGGTCTGCAACGAGATTGATTCTCCTTTTTCGCACGATGGCGCTAGTGTTGAAACCGAAGTGTTTGCATTTTTATTTAGATGGAATATTTTGTTTGTGAATATATTAATTAAATGGTAACCTATATTCAATCTACTTTTATTCTGTTAAATTAAATTCTATATAATAATTTCCGTTTAGTTTTGTTATATGCTGCGCAATTATAGCAGCCAATCAGGATGCATGGAGGATTGTGTGAGCGCGTTTTCTGTTTCCCTCCCCGCACTGCAGCGAAAAATGGCTACGAGGAGGTAGCTTAATGTTTGTCTTCCGAATTGAGAGAAAGAAAATAATAACGACATATTGAACGGGATAATGGAATTACTTGGAATCCGAGTAGTGGTGGAGGAGAGAAGTGTTACGTTATTGTGAAGTGTCAAAGTAGTTCGTAAACTGATGAACTTATCAAACTGTATTCTGCAGCTTGCTCGTCTTGGCGAAGTCTACTGTCTGAGGTTTTCAACTTAATTTCTTGTCCTTCTCCAGCACCTGAAGTAAAGACGAAGATGTTCTCCTGTAATCCCGCCTGTGGGGTCTGATATTCTGTGCGATAACAAAAGAAATTGTCTTCCTCCTTCGGTTTGAATCTGATTCCGTTGCTTATTAATTATCGGTCAATCCTGTCGCTAGGACCTACCACATGGTGTAAGTGAATTCGTAATGTCATTGAATTGAAGATGAAGATGTTCTCCCTGTGACTTTGCCAGTGTAGTCCGTTCTTATATGTAGTGACCTTAGCAATTGTCATCAACTTTGTTCTGTTGCTGTAAAAGCTGAATGAGAATTCTTGCTGCAATCTGTCCTTTATCTACTTCCCCTGGCTTGGTGCTCCTATAGTAATTCTGTACCCTGATTTTGAAGTATTCTGCTGGATCATGTTAAGTGAGGCCTGGAGGGAGTTTGTGAAGATTAATCCGTTGGTCACGTATGCCTCTGCGATTGTGCACTTCAGAGACTGGTTTGTGCGGTGTTAATCCTATCCTATAAATTGGGAATTCTCTGAGTAGCTGCCGGACTGACCTTAGTCATCAATATTCAGGTAACCTCTTTCAGTGTTGAAATTTCTTACGTGACTTTGTTGGAAGAATTAATATTCGTATCCGGAATATTCAATATTATTAATCCAAGTAATTAGAGGGAAATTGATACTGTCTCCATTTATAAGGTTTCTTCATTCACGAATTATCAATATTGTTTATTTCACTTATTTTACATTCTTTTACGATGTCTGGGTTATTGTTTAACACTATGCATTTCTTGTTTAACATGACAGTCTAAAGCAAAAGTGAGCTCTCCATTCAGTAAGTCAATCCACGCACTGGTGGGGTAGTTCGATGTCAATGTAGTTTCTTTCTCGCATTAGAATTTCATTAGTCGAGCAGATGGTTAAATATAACATTTATTTTAGTGCTAGTTTTTGTGTTCGACCCACTAGCGGACACGACACTTCGTATTGTTAACTTTATAGTTGTCATGATTTGGTAGAGTTTGAAAGGTTAGTGACAGCTGGCTCATGTTCGACCCACTGGTGGGCACTCCGTATTGTTTACCATATAACCTTTAGTTTATGATCTGTGATATGAATTTGCCACGCAGTTAAAGATTCATATTAATCCTTCAAATATTCATGTGTGCTGTAAAAGTTAAATTAAGAAGCTACGTCTAAATGTCTAGTTAGACGTCTCGCAGACGATAGGTATTGCTACTGTTATTCACGACGAAAGGTGGTGGTGTTAGGGGTGAAGTTTAGGTTGCTGGCTGGTATAGTACCTCCGGTAAATGTTTCTACTACTGCTATATTATGTCCCCGCCAATTTTTCAATTGTAAGCCGAGTTAGGTGTGGCGCCCTGTTAACACAGTTGGATGCGGAAAGAGAGTGGAAACGTTATGTGCTTTGGTCGAAGAGGATGGTCGACTCAGCCGCAAAACTACTTCGTCTGTAATGAGATGTTCTTGTAAGTAGTAATACACCTCTCTGTATTTTTTCTTTTTTTCCATTTAATTCCAGGTTACTAAAGTTCACTATTTCAAGGTGTCTATTCGAGAAATGTAAACAATCGTCTAATGTATTATTAAGGATAACAACTATTATATTGTTCTTACTGGCTATTCAATTGTGTTGGTGTAAGAAGTTCTCTAAGACTTTGAGAGACTGCGATACGTATGTCCAATATTTTTTTCGAAGCTATTGTAATTCGAGTCTAGCTGAAACCTCATAATTGCTAATGTTATGTGATTTGTTGAAACCGTCTGCTGTTCACTTAAAGAGGTTAAAATAAATATAATACGCATATTATATGGTGTTATTTCTCTAATGTTCATGGATATTTTCATTTCCTCTCTTCCTATAGTAACGATGGCACCATTGGTGTGCAATAACCTGGTAATAGATAGCTTTTCGCTTACTGGCCAATAATATTAAGAAAGTGAGTAGCATCGGCTACCTATATTTTTTTCTTTTCTTTCCTCTTTCTTCCTTTCTGTGCGACGTTAGGTACGAATAAAAGTAGCTCATAGCCAGAACCGCTCGTCTCAAGTTTGGCAACCCAGATGAAAAATAAGTGTCTCGTCTCACGTGCATGAATTCTTTTTGACCATGTCGAACTGTGAATCAAAGTGAAAGCGCAACAGTTGATAGATATATTGGGAGAAATACGTGCTAAGTCCACGCTGCGGTAATGCTTTGCCCAGATTTCCAATCGTGAATTGCGGTTTCTTTTCAAAGGGTTCGTTTCTGCCAGGCCCGTATCCACGGGGGGCAAGGAGGGCGGGACCCTCCTAAATTTTTTGCGATTGGCTTGCAAATGAACTATCGAGAAACTATAATATGGTTGGGTCGGGCCCCCCTAAATTCTACCAGCCCCCTCCCACATTTTTGGGCTGGCTACGGGCCTGGTTTTGCTAGTGTTTCTTGTACTGTCATGATCTTTATTAAAATTAGATTCATATTTGTGGCCCTGCGACAAAAGGAGAAAAAAATTTGTTCGGATAATACTTTAATATATAAAAACGACTAATTACAAATAGTATGAAAAATATTCAAAAAGCTCTTTGAAGATTTTTTTAATAAAATCACTCTAAGATTGTTGAATGTCTATACATAGTAAATTTTCTACTATCCTACATCGCCTAACTAGCTTATCAAAGAAATAGAATAGTCCCAGGAGAAAAAAGGTATACTCTCCAAAGCACATGTCTTCTTGTACTATTTCATGATGATTAAATCCCCAAGAAACCAACGCTCTTAAGATGGCGTATTAGCTGCACCTCTCTTATATATATATATATATATATATATATATATATATATATATATATATATATATATATCCTGTATGTTGCGAGGCACGGCATGACAAGTTTCACTGTTTTCGATAATTTTAATATATGTCTACCTCATCACCTTCGAGTTTCGTGGTTGGATCTAAACAACACCAGAACTGTCTGACTAAATAAAATGATGAAAATCGTCACAAGCCGGAATCTCATCTACGTTCAAAATTTGAGATCTGTTGGATGGTTTTAAAAGTATTATGTCACTAACCTAGTCAGTTTTATTTTTATTTATATTCAATATTGTATATCTTCCCCTTCTCCTCCTCCTCACTGTTGCACCTTCAAAATGAACGGGAAAATACATTATATGCTTCAATCTCATCCCGGTTAAAAATTTTATAGCGATCGGTCTTTAGTTGAGGTGCTATTAAGATTTGTTTACTTTTGTAACTTATTTTCTTCCCGCCGTCAAAATAAAACGACCTTAACAATCCCAGGCCCGAACATAAGCTAAGTGGAAAATTTTATGGAGATAGAATGGGCGGTTCAGGAGATTATGAG
Source organism: Thermobia domestica (assembly GCF_964235325.1). Classification (NCBI taxonomy): domain Eukaryota; kingdom Metazoa; phylum Arthropoda; class Insecta; order Zygentoma; family Lepismatidae; genus Thermobia; species Thermobia domestica. The sequence continues at coordinate 70,972,910 of NC_137457.1, forward strand.
TCACAAACATATTCACTATACCTTGTTTTTTTTAAGTTGTGTTGTTTTCTTTCTGTGCTTGTGCCCTTGCTAAGACAATAGAAATTTTAGCTACTAACTGTGGTAAATGTAAATCTTTTTAATACGATCCACAGATATGTCCCGGGTGTTTTTTTTTCTAAAGTTCGGGAGTACTTCTACACGATATTAATTTGGATTCAATTATTCTGGGATGTACCCAAACCTTGAAAGGAAATATTAAATGTATCATTTCTTTTATGCAGGCTGTGCGATAATAGACTAAACCAAGGTCCTCCGGATTATAAGATGTTTGCTTCTGCCTTGTTGTCAAATTTCTTCAGGTTGATGTACGCCTTTTTGGGTTTTGGTCACACATTATTCCTTATTGCTTTTAATTTCTCCATATCTACTTGTATCGTATATTTGAGTGCGAATGTAAATTCGGAACGTGTCCTAGGGTCGTACTCAAATATTAGAAATCTAAAAGTGTATTGAATGTATATGTGGCAAATATATTTATATGTCGCAAATATAACGTGTGAAAGTCATTTATCCCCCTCAGTATAAGGTTTTTGTACGATGAATTTTCAACAGTCCTGTATTTCTTTATTTATCTGTTCAGTGATTCCATTCAGTATGATTATATGCATCACAAATATTTTGTATTGAGAATGATTGTCGTATTTCTAAGCAAAACGTTGAAAACGTCTTGCTCTATGTACATTGCCTAGGTATAAAACTTCGAATGTTCCAAAACGGAGGATGATTTCTCCGCGTAAGAATTTTTTATATTCTAGGCGTGATATTTGAAGTAACCTAGCCTCTAGGAAGTACTGTAGCTAGTAAGATATATTTATTGCCTCCTTTTTCACTTGGAAACAAACCAGGAGTATATAACACCCAAGCTCAACGCATTTCTCTGGTACGATGATACAATATTTCAGCTTGGTACTTCTCAGATATTTTTTTAGCTTCAGACAGTAGAACTCGCCTTTATTTTATGCGTTAAATATTTTTTTGTGATCTGGCATATAGAATTTCCTAGGACAGTTTTGTTAGACTATCCTAGGGAATGTAAAACCGAAAAGTGATGTAGTTGGATGTTTAAGAAAAGTTGTGAACCACAAATTACCAAGCGACTTAGGGTTCCATAAAATGAGTAAAAGAACAATTTCCGGATGGTTTCCTGAAAAGTATGCCATGTCGAAAAAAAATTGTATCTTGCAAACTCCTGAAAGTTTACATTGTACTCTTCTTTCTAAGACAGTTACGATATTCCTATACTTGTCTTGCATATGTAGTTCCGTTTCTTCATTCGGTAGAGAATCGTTGCAACTAGGTTGTAAAAATTGGACTTGGAGAGAATTAAAAAGGAAAGACTTATAATCCTCGCTTTCTCTGAAGTTGTCGTTCTTCTATACCTTTTCACCTTGAATATTAAGTGTTCGTTGCAGAAACAGTATTGTTGAAGAAAAGAAAAAAAGGGGAGTTTATTCAAAATAAGCATTTATATATGGCATAACTTTAAAGACATTTAATATTTTGCACAATTAGCTCTTGTTGATTGAAAAGTTCCCCGAAATAATGTGTCACCTATGGAGTGAGCGATAATTACGTCAACCCTGGTCTCCTTGTATTATAGCAAGGAAACGCGTGAAGGAAGTTCCAATTTCTGAGTGTATAACAAGATGCAGTGTGAATTATTAATATTTGGTTGAAAGTCTGTGAAGCGATTTAGAAAGATTGGGTTTGTATGTTGGAGGATTATGGAGAATGAGGATCATACCTCATGGAGTATACTTACTATAATATTATGCATCCTTGTGTTTCTTTGGTGGTTAAATCCTTTTGACTTGTAGTCTTCGGTTCTATCTGAAGGATGATCGGGTTGTCACTGGTGGTAAATTTCCTCTTCATTTTAGGCATTATTTTTGTGATATATGCATATTATTTGTTTAAAAAAATATCTGAATTTTAACCTCAAAATTTCAAGGTATTTCCGTAGAAAATATATTTTATTCAACGTCAAACTGTTATATACTGGATACTAGAAGTTAACATGAAATTGACTGAATGAAGTTTTGTGATGAAAGAAAGTGGGAATAAACAGAACAAACAAGACAAAATCCTAAGTATATGCAATTTTGTGGCTAGGGCCTGTAAATTAAAGTTTTATTCTGGCATTCGCCTGGTGGATTGAGCGAGAAAAGCTTGAAAGCCTCAATCAGATTCAGTGTTATCATATTTAGGGAGGGTTATCGGGCTCAGGGCACTCTCGAAATAAATTTGTTAGTATTCGCATTCCAATAATGTTTTCATCGTTCCTAAGGGTTTGAATGACTTTCCATTTTCTGAGGCCCTTTCTTCAGAAATAACACTGTATTTGTCGAAAATTGATTTCAGGTAAGAACTCCGTTAATATTTGTCTATCTTTAGTCCATTCTATTTATCCGTTTCTATTTCATAGTAGTTACTTTCTTTCGTTTCTCCTAACATATTTTCGATCGTTCTTAGTTGTGTTTCAAGTCTTCCGTCGTCAGTAACACCAAAAGTAAGATGCACAACACTAACCTGCACGGCTATCATCATAACGACTTTTTTTATTATAAACAAAGGAATATTTCCATCGTTTATTTAGAAAGAAAGGTAAATGCTTGAATTTTAAAAAAAGATCAAGAGGGGCTAATAAATAGCCCGCAAGGTTTGATAGGCCAAGAGGATGCTTCCATTTTCTCCTACGAATAGAATAAAATGTAATATCCCCTGTTAATTTTTTGTGTGTATCATATCTCATAATATTCACCAGTTTGTAATTCTCGCATTAAATCTAGAATCAGTATATTTCAACGTTAATTTATCTCAGCATTTTCTTTCAGGTAAACCTTGCGCAAACAAATTGAATATTACCATTATTCTAAAATGAAGCCAGTGAAGTTGATAATGCATTACGAATATTTAACGTGTGTTTGCAAAAGCGTTATTTTAGATTGCATTCAGGGTAAGTGCATGCGTCATAAAAATTTCATATATCTTCTTAGTATATCAGTAGATAATCAATAAAAGTATATCTATTTATCAAACCAAGGTGGGCAATTGTCCTCTGCTTCACCGTGTTCTGCATAGCCACACCGAAACAAAATCCTTAAAACGTCACTGGTCAGGGGGTTTGACTGAGGGTTCTGAAAACAGGATTTCCTAATTGCAGGTCGCCCACACCAATCACTCACTTAATAGTTTCTTAGGAGGCTCATTGCTTTTATTCCTTAATACTCCGCATTTTTGTAATTGTATTTATTTATTTTAACGACGAAATGTAAACATACAAAACGATGGAAAGATTTTAAAAAACGTCCATTTTCTTCAGAGGTATTTAATAACTTACATCGTTAGCCTTACCGGGAAATGCAAGACCGAATACCATTTGTTCATGCTTGATGACTGCCACTCACTTCTATTCATGTTCCGTTAATATAAAATATTCCTAAAGTACTAAAATTAAAGCGGTAAAGACACTTCCTTTTACTCGGATAGAATTCAAGTAATAAAATTCTACAAAAATCAGTTGGTTCTGTAATATATTTACCATATCCATTGCCTATATTCTTTACTAACGACTAATTCAGAAAAATAATCTCTACCATAAAATCATTAGCAAAATTTTTACAGCCGCGTAATTTATATTCAATAGCGTACCTTACTTTGTCTCAGAGTCCACGGGGTTCTTCTTTCAGCACAACGCTCCCCCTCCCTCTCCGCCTATCTAGCAGGTGATGATGAAGCTTTCCGCGCTGTACCTGTTAAGTTCTTTCTAATTCAATTACGCCATTTAAATGCTGTCTACGAAAATTGGTAACCCTCAATATAGATACTAATTTTAGAACAACTTCAATGTTTCCATACCCATTGTGCAACATTGTGAAATGCACTACTGTCACCTGACAGAAAAAGAAATCTGATTGGCGAAAAGCTAATATATTATTCTCAATGAATGTGGCAACACTAAGCACGGTACATCATAATCACTTACAAGTTTTGGAAAAATATATATTTTAAAAATAATTTTCATGTTAGTATAAATTAGTTACAGAATATTGAATTATATTGGATACTTCTTTTGCAGGAAAGTGGTTGTTTTCTTTTTTCTGATTTTCGATAAAGTATCATAATACGATATGAAAACCTACGTAGAATTTAAGGTTTTAACAATTCAAGCTCTATTATTTTTAGATTTATATTGTAATATAAACATATAAATGGCATCAATGCAATGTAAAACCAATATTTTACAGCATAAGAAAACTTAAAATTTAGGTAATAATTGGTTTTTGAAACAATATTTGCAAGGGGTCAAGCACAGAAAAATCTTGCAGATAAACAAATTCCTGTAATTTCTATTTCGATAAGTTACCACTAAACGGTTAGAATGATAACAAATAAATCGAAACTGTTAAACTCCACATCCTGAAATAAAGAACCATATATACTGCATGTAGCCTACTGACCAATTTACGCCATACAAATGCTAATAGTAACCAAACTCACAGGACTAATCAAGATGATTTTATGTCTCTTGTTAAGCATACGTCTATTGTCAGTCTTATAGCTTATTCTCACTCCAATGAGTCGTAACTTTGAGTACGTTTATTATAATTGTACTAAATTACTGGTGGCTTGATCATGCTACCAAATGTTTATTCAAAATAAATCTTGTTTGTGAATAGTTAATTGGTATTATCCTGGTCTTATTTTTTTAAAAACAAATCTTAATATACATAACAATTGCACAGATAAACTCTAAAATGTGTCAAGTGCCATTGGTCTCTCGATAATGTTCTCGCTGGTTTGAGAGGTTACGTCAACATCACCTTTATACCATAACGGAGACGTTTCATATTAAGGTCCCATATCCAAGTAACGTATCTTCTCTCATCATCTCGCATATCAATGTAACATATCATGCAATGGCAATTGTCATTCAAACTAAGGGGGTTTGAACAAGGATTTGTAAGAATGCGGTTGCTTAAATCTAGCCTATTTGTCACTAATAAGGGACATTTTGTTTTCTCTCTCTCCCTGTTTTCTTTAATGGCGCAAGTGATAAACAATTTCAGTTGACAAATAAAGTCCTTGACGTAATTTCTCGCACGAGGGTTTATGGTAAGTAAAAATTGATTAAAATGGTTTGTGAAACAATAGACAAATTTCAAATTGTCATATTTCCAAACTCGATTAAGACTTCACGGTTTTGTACCCTTCGTACAGTAGTAGTTATCATGCACAAGGTATAAAATAAAAAAATATGCATGTAAACAAGATAAACATGTCTATAAAATATAACATACAGATTCTTAACGATCTTGTTCTACAATTCTTTTAGTTACTCGTCTTCGCTGACATATGGCTCTATATACTACACGCTATTTTTTCTTTTTCCTCTAGAAATAAAATGACACGACGGCACTAGCTTGCAACATGAATGTTTGAGGACACTTGCTGTTATATTGTCAGTTACCTCACATAAGGTCTATGAATTGGTTTCCGGTAACAAATATTAGTTCGCAGCTTTAATTTTTACTTCCTATGGAATTACTTAACTATTTTACTTTGTTTTCTATTGTCGCTTCGTGCAAATGCATTTTGCTAATCAAAGTTAAACCTAAAATGCAGCTGTAGAAGTTGCAACTCATAATGCTACTACTTCTTTGCTCGGATACCATTTACGTCTTCCTTAACGCAGTCCAGACAATTGACTGTCGAAAACATACTTGAGAAGTAAAGTCTACGATTGGCTGGTAGGGTACACTGTCCAATCCGTAATGGGCATTGATCAGTTTAAAGTAAGTGCAGATGATTTGTTAGTTTTCGGTGCTGTGAGAAAATGCGAAAAAACTTAATTTTCATAATGCTCTGCACAAGGAAGGCACTGTTCTGCACACGCACACAAATAAAAAAATCACTCTCGAAGCCTGCTAATTCCAAAATAGTAGAAGGATAGCAAATCAATGGCACGAACCTTAAGTCACTTTCTCATAACTGTTGAAAATAAAAAAACAATAAATAGAGCTTTTTATCTCTTGTGTAGACGAAATTGTCTAACAATATTAATAATATATCCGTACTCTACTGTGTAACCACAGTAACAACATTACGAAATATAATTTATCTGCCAAGTGATCTAGTAATGTAAAGTATTTAGCCAAGAAAATAGCAAGAGAGGAACTCAGTACTACTGTGAAGTTTCATTTTAGAAGTCGGTGCTTTAAACATACAGTTTTCCATAAGCGTGTATTTAAATGGACCTCTCCTGCCCTCATATTTTATTCAATAGTCAACATGTCAACACTCAAAGGAACGAAACAAAAGAAAAAAGTCACAGTTACTAATATATGCTCCTAATCCATAAATAAAAGTTTCTCAATAACTATAAATATTGATTTTTTTTAAATATTAGTTATAGATCTTTACGATATTTCTGATAGATAATTTATGAATTGACTATTTGCCTAGTTAAAATATAATTTCTAGTAATTCCAAGTCAAAGTAATTTCTAGTTAATATATAATAACTAACTAACGCTATGGCCTGTGGAACCCCGAGGTTCAATGCCGCGTTCAGAAGAGCTCTCTACTGATTTCTATCCTTAGTCAACTGGATCCAATTTCTACTTTGCTTTCGCATTTGTGCAAGATCCATCTTAATATTGTCCTCCCATCTACGCCCTGGTATTCCTAATGGTCGTTTTCTAATTGGGCTTCGAGTCAAGACTTTGGACTACCTTCTTCCATTCCAGCTACATCAGCTGCCCACCTCAGCCTCCTACACTCAATGACCACAACAATGTTCGGTAAACCGTATAAATACGAATTCCCTGCTTTTAGTCAGCATTTAATTTCTTCGTGAATACGATTTTCCCCTGTTAATATGAATCCTAGATATTTGAAAGCATCTAATTTTTTGTATCCCTTTCCTTCCCACACATTGTGCTGTGAAAGTAAACTGACGAAAACATTCCAAGTCCGAAACTTATCTATGTTGAAAGTTCGATTGAGTTCGATCAGGTGGTTCAAGAGTTTTTAGCTTCTATTCATTTTCATATATTTACCCTCCTCTCCTCCCCCTCCCCCGTAGTTCTAACATCAAAGTCAAATAAAAAACTTCCCAGGTTCAAACCTTATCTAAATTGGAAATTTGATCTAGGTTGGTCATTTGCTTCAAGAGTTAATAAGTTTTATTTTTTCTTTAATTCCCCCATCCTCCCCCAATCCCTAAGTTCTAAATTCAAAGTGAATAGCTAAAAACACTCCCAAGCCAGAGCTACTTCTAAATAAAAATGATCGATCGTAGAGTATTTCTAGAGAGTAAAAGCCACAAACATAGTCCCTTTCAATTTGGATCTGAATTTTTTTTGTTTACGACACCGCTATTAAGATATTGGTAGCATAAATTAAATTTCTTCCTATTAGTAAAGTCTCCTTATATTTTAACCCGCATAAAGCTATTATGATATTAAAGATAGGCTACTGCTACAAATCTCTTTAGTGGTGACATTAGGTTCAGTTTTCTTTCTTTCTGTTGTTTTTTGTTTCTCTTTTCAATGAGATATATGAATGCTGCATTCCTAGATTGTTGGTAGTTTACAGAACCCAAGAAAGAGAGAATCGCCTCCCTCAAAATAACGTAGAAAATAATGAATGAGGGACGCCATTGATTTTTGTGAATATGTTGTTCAAAATATTAAAATATCATTAGGTGGACAATATGTTTTTCTCAGGATCTGAAAGTGACGCTAACATTTGCAAAGACACTTAAACTTCTTTCTTCCCCGTCTTTTTACCATTTAGCAAACCTCGATGTCAAAATTTTAAATGAAACTTCATATTTAAAAAGAGTACTTTGAATCGTTCCTTGTTGCGCAATTTTGGGTAACAAACCTCGTTTTCCAAATTGTCCCGAAGTATGCTTGTTATTTATTATAATGTTTCTTAAGAAAGGATAACTTTCTTAGGATAGTTCATTCAATCTCCGTCGCTTTGAACTTTGGAGTGTGTTAATTAAATAAGTGACGAAAAAGAAAGGAAAATCGTGAACTCTGGGAAGGAAATGTTGGAAATTTTCATATTGAGGGTTCAAAAATAACGAAGATGCTGATAAAGAAAGTTTATTTCAGTTTTATTTATCTTGACAATTTTCCCATCACTTTAAGAAACTTAAAATTATATTTGTTGTACCTAATGATATTACAACACATTCAGCAAAAATCAGCGACGTATCGCATCCTAAATATTTTCTACTATTTTTCTTAAACTATCACTTGCAAAAAAAAAAAAAAAAAAAAAAAAGCAAATAAGCAGCGAATGTTGTCCAAAAAGTTTCACGTTTGCACCTACATAGTGTCTACAATCTGCGAAACTTAAAAAAGTATTTAGAACATCTCACCGAAATTTAAAAATAATAATGTTTGGGTATGTATGATGTGATAATTCGGTAAGAGGTGGGGTAGGGTTAGAGACATTTTTTGGTGTGGTTGTATGTTCAAATTAATGATTTTTAGTCAATAACGACTTAATTTGGATCAATGGGCTATTTCACTATCTTACTAAGAAAGGTCTTTTATTATCCGTTAGTGAAACGAATTCCATGAGTGCATCTATTTATTTGTACGTATCAGTTGTTCGTTTGACTTTTAGATTTTTAATTATTTCATTTATATATATTCGAGATTAAAGTTCAATATTGTTATTTTCCTATGATAGACTAAAACATTACTGAGATGAGATTGATGGGTATCAATTTGCGATGCGATGCTATATTTCTTTTGAACATACAGTTTGTGAGAATTGAAGCATATAAGCTCACACAGGAATCGAAACCTGATCTTCTGCGTAAAACCGTAAGTTGGCCACAAAACAATGAGATAATTCTATATTCACTGGTATAATTTTTGAAACAAATGTTTCCTTATTAGCAACTTTTATGACAGTTGAAAACCACTGCAACCAAGTGGTATGTATTGCTGTGTTTATTTGTTTATTTCTTGATTTTGTACAATAATATCCTTTAATTGTACATAAAAGTAGGTATGGAAAATTGTCCGTACAAAATAAGATATGTTTGCAAAAAGTATAAAGTAGAGTCAATAATATGGAGCTGACTCAATATAACATATTTTAGAGATATAAAATGTCTTTCACTTATTGCTAATTTTAGCTAATTGCTAATTTGCTAAGTTTAGCGCTATACCATTTAAAAATTATTTTACCGTTAACGATTGTAGTTTGTGATTTAATACATTTTGAAATCTTATCTGAAGTCGAATGTGGAATGAAGTATAAATATACTATCGAGTATTAAAATATATCTCAAATATCTAGGAATAAACGACCACTTGTAAACGTAGAAAATCGAAAACAAAACGTTTCTACTGTTGAATCATAAACGATTTCCAATGTTTCTTTCAGGCATTACTTCTGCAGTAAATTCTTTGGGATATTAAAGATTCTTGCATTGTTTGCTTAAAGATAATTATTAAAAATTTAAGCACGTGAATGCAGTAAGAACATTATGTTTTTACTTATGTTTTTACTTATGTTTTTGTTATGTTTTACTTATGATTTTTAATATGTCTTTTTTTCAATAACATCTCAGTACATCTTGCATTATATTTATTGTATTACATTATATTATACTATATAATATTTTATTAAGTACATTTTTATGGTGCCTTCATTTCCTATTTTCAGTTGCATCTGATGGTAAGTGCAACGTTTTATTTGACATGTGATATGGCATAACAGTGTGTGATTGCGAACAAATAACTATTTTATTTGAGGAAAATACCGAATATAGCATATAATATAAATCAGACTAAAGATTATTACCACAAATAAATGTTTCATACAGAGTTCTCTTAGATATGTCACTTCCCTTGGTACCTACGTTTATGCGACACACCAAATCCTTACACAGAATAACATAATTCATGTACAGTTCATTATGTGCTGGTGAAGTGTGTGCTCGTATCTGATGTTGATTGACATAATAAATATTTTAATTACTTCTAAATGTTCATTTGATGATAGTTATAGAAATTAAAACCTAGAACCGTTCTTCAATAAACAAACAAAAAAAAACAATTGATTTTCTCAGAATAAGTATTATTTATTTTTATTTATTTGTATCATACTCCAGGCCCCAGCAAGTCTTGCACTCACTTTAAGGAACAATACATTTACATTGGTTATACATATTGAAATACAAAAATAAATTTCTAATACATAATAGATATACATAAACAATAATACAAGTAAGGCAATATCTGTTGAGTTTATCCTTCCATTTATTTGCTACTTTTTTAATGATATTCCTTATGAAATTGGACCTCATATTCTTAGTTTCTGCCATAATAGCTCTGTTATCCGTTTCTTGAATAACGATTTTTGTTTCACTTGTTTTCATTCAGTTGGAATTTCATTGAAGGATTTCATTAGGTAGTTTTTAAGAACTCCTAGTTCTTAACCCCTCCTGTTCTGCATGTTTTTGAAGATTCCGCGTGTATTTGTTTTTTAAGTATTGTCTCATAATTATGAAAATGATTATTTTTATTTACTATTATATTATGATGTATATTATTATCCATAACATTAAACATATAATACATTGCTCATTCTTTAGCTAAATAATCTATTCGTAATACTTTAGAGATGCTTCAGTTATTTATATTTGTGTTTAAGCGTGGCAGATTGTAGGGGGTAGTAATGCTCTATACTTCAAAATTTGTAGTGGATGCAGTGCACATTTGTTCGAACGTCCTAATAATATGTTCATGTAAGTTAGATGAGAGTGTACATAAGCATAGTAGATTTTTTGAGATTCACAATAATATATTTCTAAATCCATTAAGCACCCCTTTATTAGTAAGATTTTTTAACACAAAAATGCTATGTGTGGTCCCCATTCGAGATGCTGATTAATTATTATTCCTAGGCATTTAGTTTCAGTGAACCTTCTTATTTGTTTACCTTGCAAATAAATATTTATATATGGTCTGCATGGATATACGTTTTCTTATGGTAACTCCACCGACACACTTTGGGAGGTGATTCCTTATATGAAATGAAAGAAAAAAATCTGATAAATATAGGACGTAAAACGTCTCCTTTCAGAGTTATGAACCGCCGAAAATTCAAAAAAATCATGTTTCGAAACGCCCTGCCTTTGAAATTATAGGACCTATCCCAAGCGGTTTAAGAAATTAAATAGGAACTAGCATGCGATCTATCTAAATAGCCATGTTTGTCCTCCGTTATCGGCGAAACGAACGCGTCATAAGTACTTACAGGAGTATCCCTATACCTCACTTCCTTTTTACACTTCGTTTCTCCGATAACGGACCACCCTGTATACGTTTTTTCTACCTTTAGTTAAGGTTTATTGGAATTCAACCAATCCTGCTGTAGATTTAGATCCTGCTGTATTATATTTTCTAATATATTTTTTATTTTCCGCTATATATGACACATACATATCGTCAGCGAATAATACTAACGTACCATTTAGTTTGATATTTGCTGCATCATTTATAAATATATAAAAAATAGGAGAGGCCCCAAACAGGAACCTTGTGGTATCCGACGTGTAATTTTCTGTTCTGCACTTGTGAAACTGTTTACCTCAACATATTGCTTTCGTCCATTTAAATAACGTTTCAGCAATTGCAATGCAACTCCTCTAATTCCGTAATTACTAAGTTTGTTAGGCAGAATGTCATGCTTAACTGTATCAAAGGCTTGGCGAAGGTCAATAAACAATCCTGCTGATGCCTGTCCTTTATCTAAAGCCTCTTCTATCTTAACACTAATGTCTGCAAATTAATGATGGCAGCAATGAATTGCGGAAGATAAGTGACAATGACCTGTTGTTGCTAAGGAATCTTTATTGTTCAATCTGCACACACCACTAGTCCATGATTGTTCAGTTGAAGATTCTCCGAGTTACTGTTGAATCTGCAGGACTCTCATTGTCCAAAACTTTGTAATACACACAGAAATTAAAATTGATATTTCTAAGTTCATCTTCATTAAATGTTTCCTTAAAATCGACTTGTATGATGTAAAGAGTTCATTCCAACTGCAGACTGTCGTCCAGAAGAAACGGCTATTTTATGTCATAAATTTAAATTATTTGAAGTATACTCTGGTTCGAAGCGAAAAGATTTTTCAGACAATTAGTATGCGTCTACCACAAAAAGGTTATAAAGGCATTATATATTTTCCTTAGTTTGTATCTATATGTCTGGAAAGAGAGTGACGTTGTAAAAGAAGTGTCCACCCTTGTTCGTTCATAAGAGATTTATTTTTACTTGAAAAATAACACCTTAAACTATTTTTTCGCCATAGTTTCCACCAATGGTTAATAGCACTTGTCATAGCAGGTGAGCAATTTGTTCATTCGTTCCGCACATAAGCATCCCGCCAGTGAAGAAAACTATAACTCTAAAGAGTTTTAAACGTTGTCATCACTTTCAAGGCTCTTATCATCGATCTCCGACTCAGGTGTAAGTACAAATGATAGTTGGACTACGCGAAATCCGAGTTGTACAGCAGGTGGTCAAACTGCTCCCAACCGAACTGTCAGATTAACGTTCGGGTGGAACCAGCTGAATGGTTACAAGCATTATCTTTGACGAACACAACTCTTTTACTAAACACTCCTCTCCTTTCATTTTGTTGGGGCGCGGGGGCCCAGTGGTAGAACGTTCACCTCCGGTGCTTGAGGTCCCTGGTTCGATCCCAACTCGCGCCTTGTAGACTTTGTGGTGGACAAACACCGTGCTCGTGTGTTTTCCGAGGGTTTTCCAGTTTACTCCTTTCTTCACTCCGCCATTTTCATTCATTTCTGATTATCGCAGTCTTCTTTAGCCTAACCGTCATAACCGTGGAATTTAAAACATAAATATTTCACTTCATTTTTTTTCTTTCTATTACGAATAGTAAAAATGTTTCTCACAGTATCGCAGTATCGTTTCTCATTGGTAGTTTCACCGCTGGGTATGAAATCAATCAGCAAAATCCTTTCATGTATAAAATACTGTTCATGTGAGCCTTTTGGTGTCTTATCATTTAAAACTTTTGCTTTGAGCGATATAATGCGTGCGTCTACTCTCTTGATTGTTGCTTCGGTTCCAAGGAGACATAGCGAACACATGTTTTCCTACGATTTGGTTTGAAAGGTCTTCTCGCACCACATTGTAGCCGTAAGTCATGCCAAAGCTCTGCCACTTCGTTTGTCTTTCTGAACATCTTGGAGTACTTTTGGAGGCCAGTGCTAACCCAGTTTCCGATAACCGAAGCAATCGGCAAAAATCTCATGCTAAACCATTATGGAACATTATGGAAACTGATGTTAAAAGATTATCGTTGTGCAACGTGATATTCTCTTCCACTATCCTCACAAAGTCATCAGTCACAACACAGGACAACTACTTCATGGTTAAAAGTGAATATTTGTCAGTTCCTTATTCAGCAGCTTCATGAACGTTCGCAGCACTTACTAATTGCACTATCAGGTTAAGGGGATCTGATACCACTTCGCTTACGTTTCTAACTCTCCATTTGATAACATGTAAAATTTAATATGGCAATTTCTAACAAAGTATTGCAGGTAATGACTTGAACATTTTAATACAAATACACAAGACCCATATAAATCCAGCCACGGTCTCCAATTTACGTTACATGCGTTAGATTAATATTAATATATTCTTCAGTAACTTTGGCAACTATGGTGTGTATAGTATATGGATAGATCTTTTAGAAGGAATTGAGAGCCCTCGGAACCTCTAGCCCTACTAGTCTTCGCGACACGTGGTAGTGATTTATGAGCGCTTCAGGCTAAAAACCAATGTCGCCTCTGATCCTTTCTTTCTAATTTTCTTTCTTTTTCCTTTTTTTCAAAAACTTGTTTTGGGCAACATTGCCCTTTTGTCGGCTGTCTATAGAAATAACAGTCATACTCCCTGGAATTGTTGATTCTCGGTTGGAACAGTCACTTCCTCTCCGTCGTGAACCTCAGTGTTAGATTCGACAAACAAAAATAAACTCGAAGACAGTAAATGTAAAAAGACAACAGCAGCAGTAGTTTGTATTAAAAATTTGGAACGAACAAAAATATTGTATCTAAATAACATATTTGTGTTAAATGTACTTTATCACAATAAGAAGTTCTATATTGTTCTCGTATAAGATGCTATAAATGCTCTACTGTGTAATAAAACTAAAAGTAATGTCTTTGAAAGATGGTATTAGACATGGTAGAAATTGGTTTTGTGGAGCCAATGTAATAATTTCATACATACACTATTTTTATTCAATTTTCAGACATTAGTATATTGGTAATATACAAAGTGTATAGTACATGTAATCAGTGTACAATATTAAGATATTTTATTGATGATTGCTTTTTGGATGAGTTAACTTCAAGCATATAATCATTCTATTCTTTTCTGTATATTAATTCTGTAATTAATATAAATGTGTACACAGAGTATAAATATTGTTTGACAATAGTAAGGTATTTTGTTGGGAAAAAATGCTTTTTGTAGGATCGTTTTAATTTCAGATATATAGTTTCGTTTTCATAAAGTAATTAATATAAATGTACCAACAGTATAAATGTCGTTAGTGTTAGAAATGTAGTGAAATATTTCGTTGATAATTGTTGTAGAATCATTTGAATTTTAACCTTATAGTCATTTAATGGAGTTTCATAGTCTAATGGTTAGAGCTTTCGACTCCTGATCGCCTGGTTCTAGGTTCGATTCCCTGCTAGAATACTCAAATTATTGGCGTCTGCCCATTGTCGTGAGGCAAGCTGGGTAGCCATGTGATTAAAAGACATGACAGTCTATATAATTAACATAAATATATACACAGTACAAATGTTGTTTGACAGTAGTGAGGTATAATTTATAATTCGTTTATAATTTATTTTTGTAAGATGTATACTATTTTTATAATGGTAGAATGTGTGTATACTATTTATAAGATGTTACCTATACATTTCTTTGTATAGACTTTTATAATGTATAATGAATTTTTATAATCAGGAGCGAAAGTTTAAAACCTTAGAATGGGCGAATCTTGCCACAAAAGCAAGATTTACCCGTAGAAAGATTATTATTATTATTATTATTATTATTATTATTATTATTATTATTATTATTATTATTATTATTATTAATAATAATAATAATAATAATAATAATAATTATAATAATAATAATTATAATAATAATAAGGGAAGGAATAAAGACGTACTAAAGGAAGCTAGTAAATGACGACAGATCATGAAGATAATAGGAAAGAGAAGAAAGAACGTGCTTACCTATCTTATTCGACACTCAGGTCGGACACCGTTGGATAGAGGAAAAGGCAGAAGAAAAACCAGGAAGTGGAAGACCGATGATAGAAAAATCTATAAGTTTTACGTCCCACAGTTATGCCTGGTAGGTTAAAGGAGCTAGTGATGTTGAGAAATGAAGGAAATGGTGAGATTCAGGAAGTGGAAGGAAACGGGAGAACCCCGACAAAACCCACACACAAGGTGTTTGTCCTCCACAAAGTTCACTTGGTGCGAGCTGAGATCGAAATAAGAACGCCATGCATTAGAGGTGAACGCTCTACCACTGAGCCACCGCGGCCCGACCAAGGATAGATGCAGTAACGAAGAAGAGACCTTATCAAATTATAAAACAGCTCTCCCAGGGGAGAGAAAAGTTTTAAAATGTCCTTCTTGCCCATCAACCTATGATTGAAGTGAGGAAGATTATTATTATTATTATTATTATTATTATTATTATTATTATTATTATTATTATTATTATTATTATTATTATTATTATTATTATTATTATTATTATCAGTGGCGTATTTACGATTTTGTTTCGGGGGTGTTTGCTAAATTTTGGTGGGCTTTGCCTGAAAATGTGAAAATTCTGCAAGATATTTCATATACTTTACTATAGTAAGTAAAATTTCAGGGGGGGCTGAAGCCCGGAAGCCCCCTAAATACGCCACTGATTATTATTATTATTATTCTATCGAGAATGTACTTCTGGGTTTCTTCCTAAAAAAATACACACACTATTTCCAACTATGGTTATCTTACTTTTTACAAGTTTGTCTAATTCAATATTGGTTTAAATAGTAGTTTTCAAGCTACGAGTTCTATGACTAACTGAATAGTGCACGCCCCTTCTGGCTCACTCGCCACTATTTAACATTAAATTTCAGATGTCTCGATATATTTGCATAAGTTTATTATTTCTAAAAATAAACATTACGTACAAGATCTATTCAAATTGATATCAAGTTTTTCTGGCATGTGTATATTACGCATATCTTTCTTAATTTGCATTACTCACATTACCCCAGAGAACGAACAAATTTTAGAGATCTGGTTTGAACTTCTCTTACAATAGTAAACAAATATACGAAGAACAAATTTACCATTATTGACGATGCGGAGGGGAGGAGATTTTCTGGACTAGGAAGGAATGTGTGCGGGTGCAGAGGAGAGGTCTGCACGGGCCGGAATTTTCAGCCCGGGCCCGGCCCGTGAATTTACAATGTGAGGCCCGACCCCAGTCCGAAATATGTCTTGGTATTTAGGCGCGAGCCCGGACTGAGCTCTGTGATAATCAAATGAGCCCGAAATAAGTCCGAATTACAGAAACTTCATTATTTATTCAAAATTGTATTTTTATTTACGGCAATTCGAGGTTTGATTTTGCAGTTGTGTTTTAAAAGTCCTCCAGAAAGAAAGGTGCAATTTGTATCGTTCTACACAATATTTACAAAGTTAGGCCAGAAAAAGTCCGAGAAATATGGTTGTATATTTAAAAATTCACAGCCCGAACCCAGGGGCGTCATTTAGGGGGCAGGGAGGGGCATTTGCCCCTCTGAGTTTGAGATTTATATATATTTTATCAATAGAATAGTAGTAAGTCAGTGAAAAACGCGAAATTTTATATATATCAATGGGTCTTGCCCCTCGATGCTAAATCTGAAATGTCGCTACTGCCCGAACCCCTCCCGGGCACGAAGTGATGCATGCTTTGTAGGCCCGAGCACGTGCAGACCTGTAGTGCAGAGGCGTTTCAAGTGGTGGGCGACTGCCCACGGACTTGCATCTTTAGGTACCTTGCAAAGACCAACGAGTCTAAAACGATTTGCCACTCACTTTTGTCGATGCAACAATAGAAACAAGTATGAATCTGATTTGACTTACAGAAAAACAATACATAAGGCTTCAAACTAACTTTTCATCTATTCGTATATATTAGATCGCTAGCATACGCGACAGACGGCGAGTTTATTTTAAGATTGCAATAATGAATGTGTATAAGTCTTTATCGTTGAGATGAATTGTTTTCGATAAATTTTATTATAATTAGCAATTTTTAAAAAAGGGGGCAGGAAGGACTCGTAAACCTTACTCGCCTTGCTGTGCAGATGGTAAGGTCAAAATCAATACTGGATAGTGAAAGTGAAAGTGTAAGTGTAAAGGCTAATATGGAACAGAGAAACAAAAGAGAACTTTTTCAGAAGGGAATTGGGAGGGGAGGGGAGGAGAGTACAATACCGTAACACTTGAAATGCGGCTTGATCAGTATACTTCAACAAACTTTTCTTATTAGATTACGCAATTTCTAGTTTCTTACTCCGATTATTCAAAGCGTTCAAATGTTCTCGGAGGGAGTTACCGCCCCTCCCTTTAATCCGTCCGAGGTGTCATTCAGTTTAGCTTTTTGCTACTAATTCAAAATGCTTTCCGAAACAAGTTGTCTTATTGTGACTGCAGGGGGTGGAAGAAACAAACAAACTGTGAAAGGAAGAAAGAAGTGGTTTTGGGCTCTTACAGTCCAGACCATTCTAACCACTGAGAAGTGAGAATCACAACGTGATTTTTCTGGTAAGAGCGTCCTTTTAAAAGCAGCTAACAAGCAAACAGATGGGCAGCCCTCTCCCCTCTGCAGCATACTTTTTATTCTCTGTTGCCAAACTTACTGAAGAATATATTGCAATTAATCTAACGCATGTAACGTAAATTGGAGACCGTGGTTGGATTTATATGTGTCTTGTGTATTTGTATTTAAAATTTCAAGTCATTACCTGCAATACTTTGTTAGAAATTACCATATTAAATTTTACATGTTATCAAATGGAGATTAAGAACCCTAAGCGAAGAGGTATCAGATAACCTTAAATCTGTTCAATCTGACGATGAATTTGGGGCAATGCAGCGTTTCTTGCAGACGAAAAACGGGTAACAGAATGTTGGATGATTCACCTAAACGGAGGTAGAATTAAAAATAATAAAATAAAAAAGAAACACTCAATAACATAGTGCTCTATTAATAAAATTGGTTTGGTCAAATCGTGCCCCTAGCTTCCTGGCCATTTCCATGAGTCACAGAACATAGAATAATAATACGTATATTGTGTGTATCAAAGTGAATATAATTTGCGCTGCAATTTATGTGGCATAAAGCAAAAAATACAGAAGAAAAATGTTTAGAATTCCACAAACTATGCAAATGTATTGTTTTAACAAGCTGTTGGTTGTTGGAAGCTAGTAATGCAAAATATTTTCTCACATTTCCTGTTTCTGGGACGTGATAGGAAGCATACTATAAATGATGCTGAACGTTCCCCGGCAATTTCACCACAAATGACCAAGAAGGTAGTCAAGCAGAGGCAGAGGCGAAAGACGAAGGAAAAAGAGGACTTAAAAATTTTCTGGACTCATCACAGATATGAATTATTACCTATAAAAATACGGGGGCAGCGTTATGGTTGGGCTTTTTTTATTATTTTATAAATGTTTATTGTGACTTGTGTCTTCCTTGGCAGTCTGGCAGTAAATTTTCTCAGTATTAATATAGATGTTTTTCTCTTCCAATTAATTGAAGACCGACGATATCTCATCGTTCGTCTATCCATCTTTTGCACTGTAACAGCTCTGTTACTAATATGGGCTCCCACTGTTTTTCATCAATGTTTGGAATAGAACCCAAGCGAGAAGAATAATCTACATCTGTTTACTAACATAACCCTGTGCTATATCTGCTGTGTATCGCACTTCATCACATCATGTTCATCAACCTTCACTTTTACTTCAGCAAAGATCACAATGTCCTAACTACAAGTGTGTGTAAGAAATAAATAAGTAAATGAATAAACAAATAAAAAATAAATAAATGGATCAATAAAAGTGTCTATCACAATTTTACCTTTCCTATTTTGGCACTTCTTCCTTACACTCAGTATTAAAATATCCCATAACATAAACCAACCCTAATTACTTTCCTCCCTTGTTCTTCTGACAATCATCTTCCCATAGAGGGCGCAACCTTCGAGCGGATAGGTAGCCTCCGGCTAGCAAAAAAAAAAGAGAAAGAAATCAATTATGCAATTTTAAATCATTTTGTAACGAGCAACTTATAGTATTTTTATGGTAACCTTACTCTTCTGACTATAATAAATCTGTTTTAGTGCAAATTGATTTTATTATTTAGGTCAATTCTCATTCCAGACAGTACACGTATATACAAAGGAAAGAATAATCAAATAGGTACTGCTACCGCATTCGAAGTAAGCTTATCTCTGATACTTACAGTCGCCCGATATTTCATTTCATTTGAGGGATCAGATATATCAGGTCAATTTCAAATCCTACAACAGAAAGACTTTCTTGCTTGATTCTAATACGAGTTTATCCAAACCCCTCAGCTTGAAGGAAAAACAAAGAAATCACCGCACCAGCATTCCTAGTACAAAAATATGTAAGACTATGTAAGACATAACACAATAGGTATTGAATGTAGTTCCATATGTTGGAAAAATTCAACCCAACATCGAGTTGGATATGCTACCTACGTGTATTCTTTACGAAGCTTCTTGTTGAGCCTATTAAAGGATCAAGGGGAAACATAACGAGGTAAAAATGTTTTACGAGAATCCCACTAACCCTTAATGCATTTACGCTTAAACGTTTCCAATAAGATTTCCGAGTTGTCTGTTTTACTGAATCGATAAAATACAAATGTTTTGATAACTTTTGCTTGTAGTTTATAGTTCCAGAAAGAAAGAGATGTGTTGTTGAATCTTCTTTGGTAAAGAAGATTTTCTATGTCATTAATTATTATATTCTATGAAATACTTATGAATGTTTTATGTGAACTTAGAACTTTTTTAATATTCAAGTTTTAGTACTATTATTCAATTTTTCTAGTTATTGTGGTTTCTGAGATTTTCATTCCTCTTCATATTCAGGTTTAGAATGAGATATGTAACATACATGTTTTCTGTTTTTTGATTGACACACTAAAATACGTCTCGTACATAGATCCAGTCCAAAAATAAATATTGTTTTGAGTAATAGCAAAGCAAGTCAAGGCAGACGTGAGAACACATAACATTGTAAAGGAGTTCAAGGAAGGACGGAGACGGTAAATAAAAAATATATCTATAGCGCAAATAACGGTCTATGACCACAAAAATTAGGCTCTTAAAACGAGGTCTGAAGGAAAATAGCAATATTTTAGATCGAAAAAAACATACTAAATACTAGAAGTCCAGAGCGAAAATAAATGTAATTCAAGGGATGGCAAGAATTGCGCTATTTGCAACGAAGTGTTCGTCTCTTCTTCTAAAAAATATTTCCAGATTGAAGGGGAATACTATATTTCGTCGTCCACGTAAATGAAAAATGCATAGCATATTTTCCTATGGTTGGAAGTAAGGCTGTCTGCAATGAAGACGAGAATATATGGTATTAATGTTAATAAATTAAAGTATATTTCGCTGTTGTTATTAACTTATTTTTTGCTTACCACGCACATATATACGTATGTATATTGCTAGCATCATTTGTTCTAGATTATTATTACTATAATCCTTTCTATTTAAATATGTCTTGTTGGAGTGACTCATTCAAGTTTAGTATTCCATTGTTATGCTAAATGGTATACTAGAAAACCACAAGGAATAATTATGTGTAACTTTAATCTGAAGAGTTTACATTAAATGCTGAATTACATGTGAATAAATAACTTCTACCTCAATTTATAACCCAATACAGTTATAAGGTGAAGGAGAAATATCACAAAGAACATTAGTACTAATATACATTACATCACATATTTTAAACATTTTATCTGACGTAAGTGGAAAGTAGTCAAGAGTATTGCAGAAATAGCGAGAACCGGTACATAAATGGAGAAGTCATAATTAATAAACGTTAATCTCAATTAATCAACATTATTCTTCATTAATCTACATTAATCATTCAACCACTGTGTGCCCACTAATGGTGGAATATGAAATAATCTAGAGGTATGTTACATATCTCATTCTATGCCTGAATAGGAAGAGGAATGAAAATCTCAGAAACCACAATAACTAGAAAAATGGAATAATAGTACTAAAAGTTGAATAGTGGAAAGTTCTAAGTTCACATAAAACATTCATAAATATTTCATAGAATATAATAATTAATAACATAGAGAATCATCTTTAACAAAGAAGATTCAACAACACATCTCTCTCTTTCTGGAACTATAGACTACAAGCAAAAGTAATCAAAACATTTTTATCTTACAATGAGCCAATCCATTCAGTAAAACAGAGAATTCGGAAATCTTATTGGAAATGTTTAGGCGTAAATGCATTAAGGGCTAGCGGGACACTTGTAAAACAGTTGTCCCTTGTTATGTTTCCCCTTGATCCTTTAATGGGCTTAACGTGAAGCTTCGTAAAAAATATACGTAGGTAGCACATCCAACTCGATGTTGGGTTGAACTTTTTCCCACATATGGAATTACATAGTCTTACATACTTTTGTACTGACTTACTAGAATCAAGCAAAAAATCCTTCATGTTATAGGATCTGAAATTGACCTGATATATGTGATACCTCAAGTGAAAAAAGAAATATCGGCCGACTGTACTTATCAGAGATAAGCTTTCTTGGAATGCGGTAGCAGTACCTATTTGATTATTATTTCCCTTATTTAAACCTGTACTGCCTGGAATGTGAATTGACTGAAATAACAAAATCCATTCGCAGTAAAACAGATTTATTTTAGACAAAAGAGTAAGGTTACCATAAGTATACTATAACTTGTTTGTCACAAAATGATTTAAAATTGCATAATTGATTTTTTGCTAGCCGCAGGCTACCTATCCGCTCGAGGGTTACGCCCTCTATGGGAAGATGATTGTCAGAAGAACGAGGGAGGAAAATAATGAGGTTTGGTCTATGGGATATTTTAATACTGACTGTAAGGAAGAAGTGGTAAAATAGGAAAGGAAAATTTGTGATCGACAGTTTTATTGATCCATTTATTTATTTATTACGCACAATTGTAGGTAGGACATTGTGATCTTTGAGTCACAGTCATGACGTGAAATTGAAGGTTGATGAACATGATGTGGTGAAGTGCGATACATAGCAGATATAGCATAGGGTTATGTTAGTAAATAGATCTAGATTATTCTTCTCGCTTGGGAGCTACTCCAAACATTGATGAAAAACAGTAGGAGCTCATATTAGTATAACTATACAAATCAAATATTAAGAACTATGGCGTTTATCTTAACTTTCATGTATTAGGCCTATTGGCGGATTACTACTTCTTCGATCCCTTTGTCGGGGTGGGTGACACACAGGATTCGTAGTCGTTGCTCGACCTTTCTCCTGTGATGGGAATTTCAATGTTCGTCGACCGACTGGTTTGCGCTTCTTCTGGTCATCGTGGGTCACGTCAGTAGTAACCACTGACACATTATAACATTGTCCACTGTTGGTTGATGACCAAAAATTGTCCAATTACAAATTAGTTTAGATTTCACTTAGGCAACTGGGTTCACTTGCTAATTTTCGTTCTCATGGGAACTGAAGTATAAAAATTCTCTCAGCAACTTTTCGAACAAAGAGTTATTGTTCTACGCACACACACACATATGGAGATAAATTTAATTTTGGCGTCTTTAGGTCGAAACCGATGATAAGACTGGTTTCACTGTTGCCAACTAGTGTCCTTTTCACTAAAATTGCTTGGGAAAACTAATAAAGCAAACGTTTTAATTTTCTTGCTTCGATGAGCGTCCCGCTGTCGATAGCAATAAAACAATAAAAGTTGTCTTTAAAATATCTAAAGAACTGTTCTCTCAATTTACTTAAAATGCAAACTTTTAACGGACGCTGTCTTTAAATTTATCAAATAATTTTCAATACAATCGTCTGGCAATTTGTGAAAAAACATCAAATGTGGCCAATGATCATAATTGAACTTGTATTCAAATTCTCTTATAAACTCCTCTGATAATTTTTGTTCACTTGCAATGTAACGCCAATCTACAATATCCTTTTATTTCTCTTATATAGATTCTGATATGTTTCTCTAGATTTAACTTCGGTCAAATTAACTCTGTTTCCACATTCTATTATAAACTCTTTTGATAATTTTGAACACACGAGATTTCCTTACAAATCACCTATCTCTAAAATCTCATAAAGTCTTCTGATATTTCTTAGTATTTGCTTACATTATCCCAATCAACCTTCTTAATACGCAAATGTCGAGATATATATCTTGCATCAAACCTTCATCTCCATACATTTTATCCAACTCATACAATAGACCTTTTTCAAACAGCTTGTTTGCCATAAATTTGTAGCTTTTGTTTTCTTCACAGAGTTGTTCTGATTTATATTCTATGCATATTATTGTTTCTATCAGGTCATATTTTCTTAAACATTTCAATTCTGATATGCCTAGATATGCCTTTTGATTGTGGACGGTAAAGTTTGCGCACTTTTAAAAAATTATTTCATCTTTTATAGAACTTTACAAATATGAACTTACTCATATTTTAATACAGAAAATTGTAATTGAACATGTCACTTCCTAAACAAAAATTATCTCTTACACTTGTATTCAATCTTGTGTGCTATTATTTAGATCATGATGAAGATGAAGATTTTTAATTAATGCTACAGTGCCCGAGAATTATCCTGGCAGTGACGTAGGCTTCGCTCTTGCTCAAATGCCATCCCACTGGTTAAAGAAGGCGCTTCGTTCAATTCAACGTCCAATCCCAGGAAAGAGAAAATGCGCGAACACAAATACCAACTTAAAAGCACGCTCCGTTCTCTACAACAGGAAAGCGAAAGAAAATGAACCGAAATAGGAGATTCGTTTTTGATAAATATATTGTCATCTTTGTATAACGATAACTGGAGTTCAAGGAGACATAAATGCTACATTTTTTGCTTTTGTATTTATATAACTTTCATAAAGAATATGGTTATTTTATATTTGAATTTTATATTATAAATTTGTGGAAAATAATTTTAAATGATAGCCATTTATGTTTATTCTGTTCTAACAACATTCAGATTTCAACATTATACAAACTTTCGTTCTGTTGAAGATAGACACAAATATGCAGTGGACGAAATGGGAAGGGAAGTCCAAAGTTTATTTTAAAGAAATCCCCATGTCTTTACCTATCACGGTCCTTGAGTTAGAGGATGATATATGAACATGTTTCCTGGTGAAGGAAACAGAGCGTGGGGGTTAGTGAATGTAGCTCTTTACCAATAGTACACAAGAAAAACACACAACCAAATTATAAAACAAAAGCGAAATTAAATGAACTGAAAAGCGCGTGTTTTCTTTGTGTAGGGCTGTACAGTCTGTGGTGACTGGTGAAGTTGTCAAT
Organism: Thermobia domestica; assembly: GCF_964235325.1. Classification (NCBI taxonomy): domain Eukaryota; kingdom Metazoa; phylum Arthropoda; class Insecta; order Zygentoma; family Lepismatidae; genus Thermobia; species Thermobia domestica. Next base: position 70,997,698 of record NC_137457.1, read on the forward strand.
CCTTTGTTTGGTTCTCGTTCTCGAAATTTTGTGTATAAGAATGGGTGATAGTACCTTAAAGAAAGGCAAGCCATTCCATTGTGATGCAGGAGACATTGTTTTTAATGTTTACAACTTTTCTTGCAGCAAACAATAATAAATCTGACAGTATTCATGAAACCTCCCGTCAGTGAGAGATCCGTGTGGCGAATTGTGAAAGAGGAGTAAAGTCTGGACAACCTGTCGTAACACCCTATAAAGCAAGACCAAATACACAGAAAAGACAAACAAATTTAGATACTTTCGATGAAGTAGGCTAGTAGTTCGTAGACAATTCACAATCTCTATGCTGAACGCATTGTCGCCACCTTAAAAAAATATTGTGCGAACTTAAGAAAAGCATTAACTTCAAAGGTTCGTCTGAGTGGGTATTACAACAAATACTGCGCAAGTTAGGATGTAGGTTTAAAAAAATTCTATTGGAAATGGAAAATTGCTTATTGATTGGAAAGATATTGTCGTTTGATGACATAAATATAGGATCTAATCTTATTTTTTCTTTCTTTGTCGTAACAATGCAGACATATATACTAGTATTATTCAAATACATTGTTATCCAAATTCTCTCTAGTTCGCAACCAGCATTATTTTAAACTGTTTTTACGACGTGACTCGCGAAGCATGATTTGTGAATAGCGTAAGTTGGTAGCTTTGCAACTGAGAGCGATGACGTCACTGCCAAAATAGTTCTCGCCAACTGTAGGTATGATGCAGATGATATTTTTGTAAATCAGATGATTATAACAATTTACATGATGATGAAAGAGTTATTTTTTATAATCCTGATTTAATTAATTTTTGCACTGCTATTATGACGCAGGATCATTTATTTAAAATATCCGTTATGGAAAAAAAAGAAAGCCTTAAACAAAATATTATTGAGAAATATATTATGAATTTGTCACATGAAATATTAGATACACTCACAGATTAGCAATGGTCTTATGTGCGTTTTAGTAAAAATGATACAGAAGAATTTATACGTAAATATAACGATAATAATAATTGGGAAGTTTTAACGTACAATAACTTATCAGAAGACTTCATAAGACGGTTTGCAGATAGCGTTAACTGGTTGACTATAAAATACATAGAATAATCAGAAGATTTCAGAAAATTGTATAAAGAGAGTTTGCTAATAAGGCTGATCGGGGGATTAGATCAAACCAAACATTATCAGAAGATTTTATTAGAGACTTTTCTGATAATGTTAATTGGGATGATACATCATGGTTTCAAACTTTATCTGAGAACTTTGTAAGAGATTGTGCTGATAGCAATTTCGTAGGTAGGATAGGAATATCATTGATACAGTGTTTATCAAAAGCTCTTGGTTTAGAAATTAAAGATAAAATTCTTAATTCCGATCTCCTACTGCTATGTAGCCACTATTTAGAAATTCTATTTGATTTAATTTTGTAATCTGATTTTAGCTGGAGCAATGTTCTAGCTAATTTCTTAGACATCGCGTTAACAATGCATCTGATGATGCGAAACCTTCAGAACCTCTTTCGCTTTCTTTATGAAATTCAGTAATTACTTTAATTGATAATGATTCATGTTTTATTAAAACTAACTGTGCAATCCGCTGAAATTTTTCAAGAATAATTTCAGCACTTACAAGGAAATTTAAAAAATCTAAGCTTTGAATTAAATTTCGGTTTAGCACGTGTGGTCTATAATGGAAATCAGTGAGTTTTTTACTTACTGTTTTGTTTCTATTTTCTCCAGAAATGTGAAGTTTCATATATGCTTTTTAAAATTCATACTCAATACACGATTTACTAAAAAAATCACAAGCTTTAGATGTCTGAAATAATTTAAAATATATTCATGTGGTCCATAATAATCCGCAAGTGGTAAACCTTGTAACAATTTTGTCGTAAAGTCGCACAGGCACTTCTTCATATTTTCTTCAAGTCGCCTGTTGCTAGTCAGTTGTTTATACGCATCAGGTACGGCTGTTAGGTCTGGTGTCTGCATATAGATATGAGGAAGTCAAGTAAATAAAATTAAATTTGCAGATAGTTGATAGTAATTTCGGAATATATATGTGTCTTACTGATAAGGAAATCGTAGATTTTCTTCTGAGTGACGACATTGATACACGAAATGAAGTGGAGATTTAAACAGATGCACAAGTATGCAAAGAAGATATTGTATACCTGTTTAGCGATTTTTAAGAAAGTGTCTCGTATTATGTTGAAGAAGAAAGTGAATATTCAGGTTCAACAGATTTATCTGATAATGAGACAGTCAACGATATTATGGATTACGTTTTCTTATCAAAAAATAGCTGTGTGTGGACTTCAAAACCACCCGTTCCTTCTCGGCGCCGTGCATCTAATCTAGTGTCAAGCAAACCAGGACTCACAGAGTACAACGCTCGTGTTTCTCCTGAACGAGATTGTTTCGAGTTATTTATTACGGACAATATTTTGAATACTGTAGTGAAACATACAAATAAAGCTGGTGAAACAGCAACACTTCAATGGGATTTTGGGAATCCTCATCAACCAAACTAATTCAAACCTTTGGAGAACGATGAACTACGTGCCTGTATTGGATTGCTGTTTGCTATGGATGCTCTTCATCAGAGTCAAGTCCGCATTTCAGATTTATATTCTCTACTGATCAGACATATTTTGCCCTCTATTTGTCACCACATCATCTCAAAACTAATTTACAGAGTTTCTATTTGTCTCTTGTTTCGATAACAAGACAGCGTAGAACCAAAGAAAAGAGCCTGATAAACCTTGCATTAATTAGAGATGTAACCGGTATGTTTTCCCTAACTGTAGAGAAGCTTTCTGCTCACACGAAAATGTGACAGTTTACGAGCAGTTTGTATAGTACAGGGGAAATGTCCTTTCAAGGCTTTAATGAAATCAAAGCCTGGAAAATATGGCATAAAGTTGTGGCTTCTAATAGACTCAAAAGTGCATTAAACTTTTAATCTGCAAGTGTACACTAGGAAGAGTGGTGAAACTCATGAAAAAAGACCAGGTCCCGTAGTGGTGCAAGATTTTATACTGGCTTTGCACGGAATAGGTCGAGGGTTACAGTCGACAATTTATTTCCGGATTGTAAACTTGCATTATCTCCTCTGCAACCAAATATAGCCCTCGTTAGCGCAATGGGGATTCAAAAGCTTGATATCCCACAATATTTGCTAAAAAGCGAAGGACGTGAAGAACACTTCTTTATTTCTGTTCAGCGGGCAATTCGCAACGATTTCATATATGACAATGTCAAATAAAAACGTCATCTTACTTTCCACACAGCATCATGATAAAGCAAGAGGAGACGTTTCAGCTGATAAGAAGCCCGAAATTATATTACATTACAAAGGAACGGCAGGCGGTGTTGTTTTGGTAGATAAAATGGTTAGAAGCTATTCTTGCTGTAGATTTGCAAGAAGGAGGCCATTTCGTTTTTAACTATGTTGATATAGCAGCTTTACATACTTTTATATTTTTGTGCCATACACAGCAACGTAACGATAAGGTACCAAATTTGAGAAAAGAATTTATTCTGGTAGTTGCAAAACAACTAGTAGTACCATGGATCAAGACAAGACTTCAAACCACTCCTTGTCACCGGAAACACGTCTTTCTTGCTGCTGCGTGTATTGGAATAGAAGCTCCTTTATCTGCAACTCAGGAAATCTTCATATGTACTGGTAAGAAAAGAGGAAGATGCCAATTCTGCTTTCAGACAAGATAAGGTCATAGAAAGACAGACATTCAGCCAGCACTTGTTTGAAATGGATTTCCAAGGAACATCGACAAGTCACGTCAATTTAGATATTAATCTTGCAGCTGTAAGGTGAGCATTTTCAGTTAAAATATTAATTTCAGAATAATGAGTATTAACAATGAGGGGAACTGATTATGTATTCTAACAATATATAATCTAAGCTGTAATGGAATCAAGCTGCTAATTTCGTAGTATTTCCATTAAAAAAAGTATGATACATATCCCGTTTCCATTTCCTTAGTGTCTAGTGATATCAGAAAAACGTCATTGCAATTTGCGACCAAGGGAATCAATATAATGACAAAAAAGGGTGAAGTCCAAAATGGAATCCATGTGATAAAGAATGTCAAAAAATATGGCGTTAAACGGAATGTTAAATCCAAATAGTTCACAAATAGACCATATTATCGACGTTCTTTTCTAAATTACTACCGCAACTTTTCCGTTATTTCCACTATCTATAGCACCAGCACATACATCTATGTTTTTTTAAAATCAAACTTGACCTACAAAAGACCTTCCCAAAGTATCCTTTTGTTATGTCCATCTTAATACCAATTTTAACTAAATTAGTATGCCCAGTATCTATTCTTACAATCTCGGAAGAATAGAGATCATAGCCAGCAGAATTTTTTTATAATAATTCTAAGAACAACACTACATTCTTTTAAACAAACAACTTTGAGAGACAGAATGCGACATTCATTCTTATGAGATAATTCATAAAATGTTTTATTTTCATTAGGAACATCATGAAACGCGATGTCCGATGCTGGAAATATATTCTGTTTCTATATATGTATACTCTTAATTGTATAAATCTGCTAACAAGATCTATATTGCTTAAAGTTGAATTCTTTTATTACGTATATAGAGCGATGGCCGGATTTCCAGGTATGGCTTTTTCATTACAGTGTTCCAATAACTCCTGTGATTGTTTATTTTCTAACCGATGTTTAAATCTCTTACCACCATCCTGACACAACTTAGTAGCGCTAAAGTATCCTTTCTGCTTTACCTACATTAATTACTTTTTTAAATTTCATTGTCCGGTATTCCGGCTCTTGAAATATATGCCATTAGCTCTCTTCACTCCTAGCCAATGAGCAACTCTCATACGAACGTCTTCACATAACTTAGTAGCCGGAAGCTAATAGGTCTTTCTCGTTCTATTTCTTGGATTGTTAAGATATATTTTATTTAGCTAGCAGAAATTCTGGCTAACTAACAATAGTCTAACCACCAAATTGACAAAAGTTTTAAACACACATTTACCAATCGCACAAATAATCAACTTTTTAAACTAGGTTTTACTCTGATAGTGGTTTCCATAACTCATTACCCTTACCTTTACTAGTATATGGTTCTTGCTGCATTCCAAAAACTTAACACTGTTAGTACCTCTATTTTTTCATATATTATCCCGAGGTTTGGATATTTATCGTATGCATCAGTAAGGGTTTATGTAGATTTCTTTTTTGATATCAGATAGCATAATGGGGAAGAGGATAATTTAGTTTGATTCTTGTATATGATCAGACAGTTATCTTTTGAATTATCATTGATATATTTTGCTACTATTTCCTTTAACTCTACATTTTGATATTTTAATTTATGCATTGATTGTTCGATATCTTTTATTTGTGATTGCAACTTTTCAATGTTTCCTTGACCTTGTTTAAAGCCTCGAGCGACTTTTATAACACTTATCGTAATAATCAATGAAAATTCAAGACGAGGTGGTTAATACTGTAATACTTTCTTTCTTTCACATGTTCCTGTTATAATTGTGCTTGCTCCTGCTTAAAGTATGTATATAGAGATATCCCTATCATCAAAAGAATGCTCATTCGTTTGTAGAATGATATTGTACAAACTCGTTTGATTCTTTAATGTTCAATATAGTGTTTTTCCTGGAATTCCCGGAATCGCTTTTTCATTATAATATTCTATTAGTTAATTAGATTGATTATTTTCTATACGGTGATCAGACCTTTTACCACCATCTTCGCACAAACTAGTGGGACTAAAATATCCTGTCTCCATACCTATGATCTATTTAAAATCACCAAATAAAACATACGAAATACTACCTTTAATCTCCTGGTAGCAAATATCGTTTAAACTGTCAGTGTTAGCCATAATGTCTATATTTATCATGAAGAAAGTAGTTTTATTTTATTTTTATTTGTCTTGCTCCTAGAAGGGGCACCTGACGATGAAAATAGCTACTTTTTCTACGTATGTTGATGTGGTAGGAATCCCGGTCATTGGAGCGGTTAAGGGAAGCCCGGCCATCGCTTTTTTCATTATCATCTCTTTCTTTAGATTGCTAATGAAAAATCTCTTAATGATATCCATCCTCGACTAGATATCCTACCACACAATCCTAGAAAACGTTTGTCAATAATAATCATAAAAAGACAAAACATACTAATCTTAATCTACAACATATCTTCATCTATCAAACTATTCTGTGACTTCAGCGAACACTAGCCATTTAACATATATTTAGTACTTTATTACCTTTCTTACGCGATACTTTTCCAACAAGGTACTCATCTGTGTATTTTGTGCTTAATAATTCTTGCTCATAGAAACTTCCTTGTACATCCAATTCTATTATTATGTATGTTGGTGAATCAGAGGAATTTAACATCTTTAATATCAAATATTCCACCAGTTAGGCGTATACTTTTTCTCAAAAAAACTTTTAGATTTACTTATATGAGCGTAACTATTAATTTTATATTTAGGTTTAACAAGCTTATATTCTTTCCAATATGCTTTCTCTATATTATTTGCTCATTCATTTTATTAACTTCTACGAGCTTTATACCTATGTACCTTATTATTATAATCGCTAACATATTGGTAATATCCCTGTCCATTTATAATTTCCTTGCGTAGTAAACTTTTCACATGTTTTTAAGGACTTCTGTTGAAGCGTTCTATGATTGAAGACATTTATCACTATAAGCTGAGTAATTATTGATGTTATACTTCTCTATAATCTCGTTAAAATCTTTGATATAAAATTAACCAGTTTATAAGTTACTAGATTTTCTAATTTTTTAATAATGATTAAAGCGCCTCTGTAAATTTTTAACACGAACAGCAAATGCATATTTCAAGAATAAATCAATAATCGTTACTAAAACCTTTGTTTAATTAGGAAACACCTTCTAGTACCCTGCTATCAATTTCCACAAGATCACAATGCCAAAGGTGATTTATACCTTGTGTAACAACACAGCCCAGGATATTTTTTCTTGCAAGTTTGTGAATTTCTTGTAGAATGTCTTCTCTAAAATATCCACCTTCTTCTTGTCAATATTTCTATTTACAAATTGAGATTTAGTAACGCCGCATGCAGAACAAACAATTTTCTTTATATAACTTCAATTCCCTTGTTATCTCTATTCTACTGGTATCTTTCTTTTTATCTGTTGACTTCTCACTTAACACAATACATAATAATTATTATACAGAAAAAGTTATGGAAGTACACTTTCTATGCACATAATAACAAATAGAAATTGGCTTTTTTCGAAAGCTGAATTTTTATCAGCTTGAAACGTTATCTCAACCTTTTAATATTTAAAGGAAATATATCTACAAAAATATATTTAGAAAGTATCTATCCAGACTTTCTCTAATGTTATGACTATCCAGACTTAACAATTTCATATGGATTATTTTTTTCCATTATAAGGAAACATATATCCATTCGATGGATAAGAGATTCTAAAGATTAGAGCTTTAACAATTTTAGTTATCAATCTTCATAATAAAGGTATAGTTTCCTTCTACATAATGAACATATTTGCTTATTTGTTTGATGTTTGGAAATTGTTTGTAATAAATTTATCTAACGCTGACTGAAGTTGACGTAATCTTGCATCACCATCATTTGTAATTGCATAATGTAAAAGATTTAATAGTAAACTTCCAATGAGTATGTAACTATCATTTATCCAAATATTTAATTTTGATAATTCTGATCCAATATCTAATTCGTTTTCATTAAGTACGTGTCTTGCTATGACTTTAATACACTTTCAAACTTCCATCCATCATTTCAAGTTGACTACTTATTGGCTCAAGTTGTTCCAAATTTACTACATCTTGGTTATCAATCGCACTAGCTACATTAGCAAGTCTTATGTATTTAGATCATTGCAAGACACACACCATTCGTGTTATTGGATGTAAAAACTTTATCTAGATCACTAAGGTTTTTAGGCTTTTATTTCGTATACAATTCTTTAATAGTTCTAATTGCTCTTTCCTAATATTTATATCTAATGTCTTACTTAACACCATGCGTAACACCTTACATATAATACTTCAGAATACTTAACACAAAGAAGAACAGTGATATGAGCTCCACAAAAATTATTTAAATCACCATTCTCATCTCAAATTGAAGCTTTGATGCTGTTAAATGCATTGCGGTGTATTGGGAAAAGTATATTTTTTTGAGTTCATATATAATTGGTTCTCTAAACTATGCATTTGTTCTAAATGTTGCGATTAAAACTATTTCATTGTGTGTTGTGCCATTGTGTTTTAAAATCATATATTCTACTAAATCACAGTAAATATTTATAGTATCATATTGATGAAACTTTGGAGCCTTATCTCTAACATATTATGTTTAATTAGGTATATTCTTCTCATATTGAAACCTAACACAGTGTTAATGGTATATCTAATTTAATGTCACAAGTTTTGCTTAATATTGTTACTTTATTTTTCTTTCTGTCTTAGGTAAATTGAACTCTATGTAATAAAATACTGACGAAACCCATTCTAATCAATCAATCTATTCTATTCTTCTAATCCTTTTAAATTGCATAGCACAGGAGGGACTGTGATTTCATATGAAAACGTTACCTACTCTCCAGCAATTATACATCTGTAATGAATACTAACTTTTAATTTATTATTTTTTCTGTAAATTTTCGAGTTCAGTATGTTGTGTATAATCTTGCAAGGGTTATTTCTAAATTCTTTCCAAATGGAATGTTAGAACAGATAGTCTATACAAACGGTAAGTGTACAGACATGCTTAGTACAGATGTATACGTTTAAATTAAATACTTTCACTAATTATATAAAAATATAATTTTGATATTAAAGTAACGTTAACAGAACAAACAACAATGAGAAGAGGTGTACTGCTTCCTGATGATATAAAATGTTTAATACTTGGGTCTAGTTTATGCGGAAAGCGGCGTTTATGATTGATAATTTCTTATTAGAACGTGACTGGTTAAAATGTGGAAATCTTTAATCTAAAACTCTCAATCAACTAAAACATCAAAAAATAATACAACTTTTTCGAGATATAGAATGTGGTATTAAAGATACAGTAGCAATTGTAAGAGGAAAATACTATTCCACTAGATGAATGTGAGAATGATTCTGAGGTAGTGTTTGATGATTTCATTTTAGAACTAAACCCTGTAACAGAATATTTTACTATAGGTCGACAAAACTTTTTAAAATATTTCTTCCTATAAAAAAAACTATTCAAAACTACCAAAATAATTCATTAGAGCTAACTTAAAACTTCTTTGTATCTTGAGACAGGACAATGTAAATTTAATGTGTATATATATATGTAGTTAAAAGTGGTCATGCTGTACCCATTTAGATACTAAATGACCATTTTGCATGTACGTGCATAGTTGCAATGGTCATTACACCCCTGAATGGTCATTTCACACCTAGAAAATGGTCATTCTGTACCGCAACAAATATTGTTAATGGTCATTTTATAACAATAATGGTCATGTTGTTCCATTCAGTCGTACCAACCTATTTTTGACAAGTTACTGTTGTATCATTTGATATGCAACCATTCATCAGTTGTTGTATCAATTATATAAAAAAATACACTTGCATTTAGAGTGCTTCTTGCTATGCGCGTTAGGATATCAAAATCGATACTTATTGAAATAGTCTGCACTTATTTCACTTTTCTAATGGTGATTGGCTAGCTACTTTTGTAAAGTTAGTGTCTTTTTTAAGAGTTAGGTACGAATGAAAAAAAATGCAGCCTTTGAAATATACTTTCCATAATACTGAAAATCCTTTGCAAACTCAGATCTTTCATAGAAGTCCACTGGCATACCAATGCTTTCTTGTACCTACAAAAACACCAATTGGGAGGGGGGAGGTCAGTGACTGACCACAAATGCTAAATGTATACCGAAATTAGTGCTTCTCTGTGGTTAATTTTAGTTAACAATATGTTTGATAGACCTCCGAGCTACGCAATTAAGTACTGGATGTGCTATCGGACGACTACGTCCGTCCGTTAGTCTGTTTGTCCGTCCATATGTAAAGATGTATCACAGCAAAATGGCAAGAACTATCGATTAGTGGTTTTCGAATTCTATTGAGCGTTCCAAGAATAGCTTCAGCCTCTTTCAACAACCTCCTACTTAAACCAGAAGTGAAAGATATAGACCACTTCCAGTTCCAATGATAATGTTCATAAATCAAAAACGGTAATAGATAGCGGTAAACAGTTTTCGGAAATCGATTTTGGGTCTCAAATCAACATATCATTTTTAACGGAGCGGGCAGAGTCATCTTTACTTTCACAAACCGGAGTGGCGAATTCACCATTACTTCCGGTTCCAATATTGATGTCCACAGAGCAGAAACGGTAAGAGATATTAAGAAGCTGTTTTAAGGATTCGACTCACGGTCCTAAAAATACTTTTTGTCTCATTGGACATCCTTCTATCTAAACCAGAAATGGTAAATATCGACCAATTCCGGTTTCAACAAGAATTGTCATAAATCAAAAATAGTAAAAACTTGCGACAAAAGGTTTCAAGAATCGATTTACGGTCTTAAGTAAATATAAAATCTTTAACCTTATATCTTTAAAAATTGGAAGTGGTATAAATTCACCACTACTTCCGGTTCCAACATTTGATGTCTTTAAATCGAAACCGGTAAGAAATATCGAGGAGCGGATTTTTGTACTCGGCTCAGCATCTAAACAAATGATTTATTTTAGTCAGTTAAACTTCTATTCATACCGGAAGAGGAAGAAAACCATTTTGATTTTGAACATTTATCTGAGTAAAAACGGTAATAGATAGCAGCATATTGTTTTGATGAATGGACTTAATTTTTATAAAATATAAGCTAGACTAATATCTTTCTCCTAAAACTTGTAGACAAATACTAAATCCGGTTTCAATATTGAAATCCATATTGCAGTAACGGTAAGAAACATTCAGAAATGTTTTTCTTTCTGTTGGATTCATTTCAGCATCCCAATGGTAGATCTGTTTTAGTCTGTTAATCTTCATTCAAACTGGAAGTGCTAGAAATTAACTGTATGCGGTTTCAGTATTTATGGACATAAAACATGTTGCAATGGCGACAGCTGTTTTTGAGGATTGATTAAAATTCCAAAGCAAGGCATAATTTCCATCCCATCTCGCTACTAAAACTGGAAGTGGAAGAAATTTACTTACTTCTATTTTCAGTGTATAAATATGAAGAACATAAACGCTAAGAGACGACAAGAAATTGTTCCGAAAAGAGAGACAATGATATGGGACTAACTGTTCAGGGTCAATAACGTCTCGAGAATAAGTTCCATCTCAGTTATCTTTTTCATCTACTGAAACTAGACTACCAATTCTTTTGGTTTCAATATTAGTTTCTGCATCGTAATAACGGTAAGGAATAGAAAGAATCTATTTTTCATGTAATTGGAATACAGTTGTGTAGCACAAGAGCTATCTCAAATCACAATGCAAGAAACCAGCAGCAGCGATAATTTTAGGGGGAAATTTGCTACCAGCTGTAACGAGTGGCCTTGAGGACACCCCCAGGCTCTGCGACTGGATGGACTCGTCCCATGGTGTCAACGTATGAGAAGCTAGAGATTATTAAGAAATAAGAAATAATAAGGGAATAGATATTAACGTAATGTAATAGTGTTGTTAAAAACATGTTAGCTCTAACTTGCACACATATTTAATCTTTGTATTTTAAAGTTATCAGTTAATAATATTTTAAAATAGTAGGAAAGAAATAATAGGAGTGCGCGAATCTAAGAACTAAAATGGAAATCTTTCATGTCTGCTAGCGCGTCACATGATAGATAGAGGCTTCGTGATATGCGGCTGCCTTGTGCCCGTATACTTTCTCTTAGTTGGTTTTGCAGGACGGATCGTTTACTCATAGTTGAATGTGTAGTGTTGGAAATGGAACAAAACGTGTACCTTGAGTTGCTTGGTGTCGATGTCTGTGTCTGTGCTTAACAGTGATGTCGAACGGGGGCAATGAATATATTGGGCATTACGGCAGAAGGAAAGAAAAGTGTTAAAATTAGTGATTTGTGCGATGAAATCATTTGCAGTTTCTCAGTGGCAAGTTATTCAGTTAAACTTTTTTCATTTTTTTAAAACAGAAAGATTGTAGTAGATTAGGAGCCGAGGTAGGAATTGTGCGGGAGACCGAAGGAGGTCAACTCTATGCCCGCTTATATGTTACGAATTTGTCCTACTAACCAGAGAAATCGTTTGATTACTATAACCTTAGTTATATCTGGTTAGTTTGTGGAGCATTTTTGCCCAAAAGGATGAATTCAGCTTTTTTGTGGGGCAATAAATCTGTGAAAGAAAAGAAAGAAACTTGGAAACGATAGTTACTTGCTTTGTTTTAATGCAGAAAGCTATTATCTTAGTGAGCTCAACTGCTATTGCAAGTACTTGTTCTTATACCAAAACCTTTTCCAGGTTAGATTTTTTGGTGAGAATATTTTATAAGGTTCTATTTAATAAGAGCCGTTTTTGTCCAATATGTTTGTTCGCTTCTTTTAACATCTTAATGGTCAGTCAACGAAGTCATTCCAATATTATAAGACCGAGATTCAAGGTAACAGGAAGAATGAAAAATTGGGTGAGTTAAGTTTCAATTTTAGTAGTAGATGTGTCACTTTGTAAACAAAACCTGTCTGGTTTTTAAAATAGTTGTTTCCGCTTTGACTACGACGTTAATTGCATTTGATATAAATTGCCATAGTAGGGTTGTGTTTCATGTTCTAGATGAATCCTCCCCAGACTATTATTTTGAAATTGGTGGAATGATAATCCAGGAGACAGCTGCGAACTAGTTTGAAGAATAGTAAGAAGTTTGCGATTATTCCTTGTGGATATGTTATATATATCTTGAAGCTTTGGTAAGATTCGTTAATTCGTGCATAATAAATTTATTTCTGATGAATGGTTTCCATTGAAAGTTTTGATCGTGCACTAAAGAGTAAAGTTTTTCGAAGAGCATTTAAAATTGAAGGTTCATTGCGTAAACGTTTAATTGTCATAAAAGATTAGTAATTGTGGAATCAGTAATTTCCGTCATTTTGAAATCTAATTTATTTCTTCAACTTTGTACAGTCACGTCCAAAAATAATAGGACTAGGTGTAATTTTTAATAACGAGTATTATATAGTATAAATTGAATTTGATTGGAATGAAATTCTTATGATTAACTCTAACAGTTGTCGATGTCACCAATTAACGAATGATGTACAGTGGGTGGCAAAATTAATGGTACCATAGGTTTTGAGTCAACGTTGAGAATTTTCGCTTGATATTAAAGGAAGAATTTTTCTCTGAATAGAATATTTGAAATTGAGAAAATATTGTTAATACTCGTTCGCTTCAGATTTATTATAATATTAAAGTTCTCTAATACCTCGGGAGTTTACTTTAACTTCTAATGTTATACTGGAATGAAATTAGAATCAAATCGTATTGAGGTACCTAAATTGCTGTTTTATAATACGATTGAATTAACTATCAATCTTTTGAATCAAGATAAATTAAGTTATTGTTAGATTCGGAAATCAGTTACGAATTAATTCACGGGTTAACTATATATATATTATTTTTTATATTATTTTTTATATTATCATTTGTTGTTATTATTGCCTTGTGTATATATATTAATCTAACGCATTAGTGTATATACACAAGCATCTTTGTTGTAATAAAGTTTGTTATTCAAAATTTGAATTTTGTTTTTTTTTTATTTATTCTTATTAATTGTAACCTGATTTACTTTGTGCATTGCATTAACGTATTCACAAGGAATATTAATCCGTCCAACCTAACGTAGCGACTTTAGTTTATGTGTCTGTTCTGCCAAGAACCTTCTTTCAGGTCTGCTGCTCGAGTTTAAATCGATTCTTGATTTAAAAATCTTTTTATTTTTTTTCTTCCTTAATTGTGACTCTCGATTTGGTTTCGTGAGGTGGGATTAGAAGGAAAGGGTCCTTACAGTAGCTAAGAGAAAGTGCCATCATCTTAAAAAAATCAGTATTAGAAATATATCTAGTTCTTATTATAAAAGTAAAAAGAGAATTAGTTTTTAAATTATATTTGATAATAAATCGTGTATGTCTATTCCCTTAATTTGTTTATGCATCACATATTCAAAAGCTATTGTGATTTAATAGTAATAATTAGAAATAATTGTTATTTTTTGTCTCTTCCGAATTTTGAAATTTCGCAGCTAGTTTTGGTAGAGTCGATTCTCATTTGTGTAGAAGTAGAAGTAGTCTTAGACTTAGCTTGTACTTATGTTAATATTAAGTAACATTTATTATATATTATTTGTATTCTGTTTATGCTTATTGAATTTCAGTACAATGGTCGATCTTAGAGATCATACAGTCATTGATATTCCCGAATCCGAATATTTAACGTTGGATGCCACAGCGCATTTTGATTTTGATAGAACTTTAGAATTTGGATCTGTTAATATGGAATTTACTCCTCCTACGCAGGGTAGTTTATATATATGCGACAAATACCATCGCCTTTTGTTAATTTATCTAATCAATCCACGCAATCTTCGAATGGTACTTTTGGTTTCAGCCGCATGGTTAATGCTACTAGTTTAGATGGTTTTAGAATGGATCACAGAAAGGTATCGTTTGCTGAACCAATGTTAAATGAAAGTAATTCAAGACCTTCCGAGAATAATCCTGTAGGTGATGAGCGATTGAATCATCAATATATAAATTAAGGAAACTTACAGAGGAGTTTCTTATATTAGAAATTCAACTCCTCGAGTGGGTAGTGATAATACGTTTGCTCGGAAATCCAAATTCCGGTCAGAGATTAGAAATACCAAATCCTGTAGACCTAATGTGTTTTTTTCAAACCCAGGTTCTCATGTAGAGTCGAATCGCTCTGACATGTATATTGAGCATAAGGTAATGGTTAAATATACTCATATCCGATCTTTGAGTTATTTGGAAAATAGGTTGCGAGACATTAAGAATGTTAATGGCAAAAACAGTATTCAGGTTTTTGAAATGCTATTCTAGATGGAAGAAATATTAATGGATAGCAGTTATACTTTAGCAATGTTACTTTCTGTATTAATACGTAAATGTGAAGCGGAAGTATTTAAAGTGGTAACTTCAGCATTGAATGAAAATATGAGTTGGGTAAATTTCAAGCAGAGTATTTTAATGAAATTTGTAACTCCCTTCATTCACTAATAGGAGAGCGTGTTTATAGAAAACGAAGAATAACTGAATTTGTTAATGATTACGTGAAATCAATTATAATTTTCATGGCTGTTTTGAACATGAGTATTGAGGAAGAAGACTTGGTCAAAACAATTTTATGCGGAATGAATCCAAGTATTAGATTTAAAATGTTGAATTATTATGTGCCTTCGAATAGGTGGGAATTATTAGATATTTTTGAGAAATTTGTTTCAAGATATAGAGAACAATTAGAATACAACAGATTTGGTGGGATTAACAAAGGCAAACCAAATATGGTATTATCAAATAATAGTTTGTCGACTCGAGATATTAAGATGAAAGATAATAGTGTTAAATCATTTCATAATGTAAAACTGAATTCAATGAATGAAATATCCTGGACTTCGATTTCTTCAGGGTTTCGTTCATCCAAAAATAATCGGTCTGATCAAGCACTGAATAAGAACTGTAACAGAATTCCATCTGAAATGGACGGAGTTGTTGCGACGTTTGTTGTTGTCAAAGTGAACAATATACTAACTATTGTTTGCGTCGATGGGGGGTCAAGTTTCAACCTCGTTACCATTGATATGGTCAGGTGTTGTGGTTCCGAGAAATTCATTTACGAAGTGGAAGAGAAAACTGTTAATGCTCCTTCGGGTTTAAACTTCGTAACCAAAGAAGAGATTGTTCAAACAATCAATCTATCAGGATATTTCCAAACTGTATTCTTCAAGGTAGTTGAACAATTACCTTGTGATTGTTTGCTTGGAATGTCATTTCTTCGCACTACGTCTGCTATATTAGACTATGATAAAAACCTTTTGATTTTGTACAATGGAAAAAAGAGGTTACGACTTCTGTATCCACGAGATGTGTTTAAACGGAATAATGATGGATTTAGATCCAGTGATCGTGGTGGTCACGGAAAGTTTAAGAAGAATAAGTCGTCTTCTGCGTATACGGTCAATAATAACTCTTCAGGCCAGACTTCATTGTTCTTCAGGGCCGATGTATCTTCCATGGGGATCAAGGAAAAAGGTGTTCAGTGTGATTTGGATTTACAGCAGCTAGAAGCTCAGATGTTAACTATCAACGCTCCGAGTTCTTCGCAACTTTTGAAACTGCGAGATTTGATCGAATGCAACTTGTGTAAGGGACATAGTGATGCAGTGGTAGCGTATCTCGAGATGGAAAAAGAGAAACTGGTGACAATTGATAATCAGGAACTGGATATTCTTGAAAAATTAGTGAAGGGTGATTCCATTAACCATCGAAATGATACTTCGGTTGATTTACCCATGATTTTAACCAATCTTGAGCCAGTTGAAAAGACTGATGATCGTCGTAGTTCGGCTAATAGTGCGAGTCCCAACGGTCATTTGGATGGAAATACTTCGTCAGTGTTGGATTACAAACAGGTTCCCACTGTTTGTAATGAATCTTTGGGTCGATCAACTTTGAAGAAAAGGAAGACGAAGAAGAAGAAAAAGAAGAAACATTCCAAAGATATGTTGAATCGAAGTGAAGAAGTTGAGCCAGAGAATGAAGAAGACAAAGGCGCTTCGGTCCATCCATTTTCAAAGCTAATTAAAGAAAAGCAAGTGAAGAGCAGTTCGTCAGAAGCTTCAGATGCTGATGTTGAATTAGCTGAAAATTTTCGTACTCTTTTAAAACGAAATAAGAAGTATGTGATGGAGAACTTACCTCGTCGGACTCTAAAGCTTGATCATTCCGAACAGGTGAAAAACCATGAAAGCATACAGGTTGAAAAACCAAAAAGTGACGACACCTGGAGTTATCGGGATCCGGATGTTGAATCATTTATTGACTCAGTTAAGAACGAATATGCAGATATTATAACTGAACGCGTTGGATGTATAAAAGATTTTGTTGGTAGGCTTTATTTGTCTGACAACAAGCCATTTAAGCAGAATCCTTTTCCAATTCTCAAGAATAAAGAAAACTGTTTGATAATCAAATCAGGGATATGATAAGACAGGGAATATCGGTTGAGGTTGACCACTCGAATTATGCGAGTAGTTGCTTTTTGGTTAAGAACAAAAATAAGACTTTTAGAATCGTGGAAAATTACGTTAAAGCGAATGAAATCATTGTTAACAATCCTTATCCATCTCCCAACATTGAAGAGTGTTTAGCTGGGCTTGCAGACAAGCATTTTCACAGTAAAATTGATCTCAAAAAAGCCTATAGGTGCCTTCCATTTCAACTCAGGCAGAGCATGTACCATCACCATCTCAGAAATTGTTGAAACTTTTTTTGTAGCAACTAGACATGTTTTTAAGAGACCCATATTTTTTTGTTTTGTCGAAAAAAATTTTCCCGCCAAGTAATGGGCCATCAAAGACGAGGAGTACAATTTATGAATTGTAGAAGACATGGAAAATGGTCAATTTCGGAGCCTCACCATTCGGCTATGGAGACAGGTAGAGTTATAATTCTTGTTGTGGTATGTACATAGGGATATAAATAAACTATATTTTATTATAGTTTGGTTTGCGCATGCGTATCTTTTTGTACATAAATTAACAAATGAACGTCAATTTATCTGAAAAGTCGAAATTTGCGAATTTTTTTCGAGCACTTCCGGTTCGAATTTTAAAATTCTGTTTTCACGGTTAGTAAGACCTAGTTACCCGCTTTCCGAAAAAAAAATTGTATCGCTTCTGTGGTGAACCGTTTTGTCGCAAAAAATTCGAGAAATTGTAAAATTTTCAAAAATCGCCATTTTTGGGCGCCATTTTCTCGAAAACACCATTTTCTAAAATTCTGAAATTTTGTCAGATGGTTCAACTTTACCTGAATAATAAACACACCAAATACCATTCTCGACCAATGCTTCATGGATTAACTGCAGTCTTTTAAAGTTAGCGAAGTTTCGCTAATTTTGATGTCACAGTTAGCAACACTGGGAACAATAAAAGTGCAATGATTTGATGATGTTTGTGGTTCATATTCATTAAATGAAGAATAAAAGGTTTTCTTGGCTGGTTTTTTATTATTTTGAACAAAGAGGCGCTCTGAAATAGTAAAATAAGCCTCCCCCTACTCCTCCGTTTTCTTAAACTGAAGTAATCTGAGGTGGAAATTACGATTACGAAACACACAAATTTTAAGTTTACTTGAAATGGCCATCCAATGAATTCTGATGATCTATAAAAGGCCTTAACTATTACCTCAGTATGATTTGGAATGCTCCAGACAAAGTCTCAATTAAGTGCGATGTCATTACAGTGATCGAAAAATGACAAAAAGTTAAAAAAAAATCGAAACGTTTTCTTACGCGTTCCAAAGAAATTTACTGAATTTTTAAACAGAACAATCCCAGCATAAAAATGGGTCACTCGGTTTTTTATAGTATTCGACTAAAGTGTGTTAGTCCGCAACCTGAGAGGGAAGTGTGTGTGTGTGTGTGTGTATTGTGCAAATTTTAAGTTAGCTGCTACTGCGTTGCTACAAATCAAAGGTGCAACCTGTATTGAAGCTGTCATGAGTGACCTATTTCCTTTAGTAGTATGATCCGTAGAAAATGACAGCTGTCTTCTTCAAGAATGTGGTGAATGTCCTGGAGTGGAAGAAATAAGTGTGGTGTCTTTAATTATTGATCCTGATGAAAATGATAGTGGTTACTTATGCCATATGGGAGAATAATGCTCTCGTTAGGGAAAAAAAAAAAAAACTGTGCCACTTTCTGTTTTCGTATCGTACATTGCCGGTTTAATTGTAAGAATTGTAATTCATGACTACATCAAGAAAATCCAAAGAGAATCAATTGGTACCGAAAACCACCGTATAAAATTTCAAGATACAAATTCTATTTTACTTCATGTGGACTTCGTTGAAAACTGGACTGTTATTCTGCAAAGTGAAATTCAGAGTTATTACCGAAATATGAAACAATTGACAGTTTTGTTGTAATAAACGACGATAAAACACACGATTCGGCTCATGAACTCATAGTCATAGACAAGATTCTAAACATACTCGAAGAAAAGCGAAAATATATTTTATAGAAAAAACTTTGAAGGTTGAAAATAGGTGTCTACAATTTCCCAAACCGTGTCAGTGATTTCTGATGGTGCTGCATCCCACTTTTAAAAACCGCTTTCAGATGTTCGAGATGCAGACAGGTCCGATAAAGCAGTGTTTTTGCAGTGAAACCGGCCATGCAAGGGTCTCTGCGACAGTAGTGGGGAAGGGGGGGGGGGCAAAGAATGTGGCAACGCGCCATAGCCTTAGGCTAAAACAGATACACAGTATTAAAACCGCACAAGAAAAAAATGAAATGAAATCTTCAAGTTTTACGTTCCACGGTTATGCCGGTTAGGCTGAAGGAGACTGTGATTATGAGAAATGAATGAAATGGTGGAATGCAGAAAGTGTGAGGAAACGGGGTAACCCCAAGAAAACCCACGAGCACGGTATTTGTCCACCACAAAGCCCATACGGCTCGAGCTGGGATTGAACCAGGTACCCCAAACACCGGAAGTGAACGCTCTACCACTGAGCCACCGCGTCCCCACTAAAACCGCAGGAGAATTCGTGATTATAGTGCAAGTACAAACTCCGGGTATTACTCTCGTTTTGTTACCTGGAACTGAATTCGACGACTTCCGGAAGAAAAAAGGAAAAGTATGGGACCGGTAACTGGTATTCAACGAAGTTATCTTTGGCTTTCAGAAAATTGCGAAGTTTTTATGGCAGTAACGGGTCACCATGAACTAACTTCATACTTCCGCCAAAATCGAACTTTTGCAATTCAAAGTGTAGATTTAAGAAATCTGCAAAAAGGAACTTTTGTTATATACATATATGTATGATAACCAGTGGTGCGTAGCAGAAATATTATGAATAAATCATGAATTACGTGAAGTTGAAGTGCTGTTTATGCTTCCACATGAACCTTCAGCAGGGTACAGGTTTCCAGAAGAGCATAAGAGAAGTGAAAATAAGTGTTTTGTGACTATCGACAATGTGCTACGCAGGGGCGGATCCAGGACGGACTTCTGGCGGGGGGGACTGTAATACTGCTACTTAGAGCTACTTTTAAGAGCTCCAAACTCTGGGATGGGTTTTATTTATATATAAATAAGAAAGTTTCTTCTTCTGGAGGGGGCGGCAATCGTCCCCCTAGATCCACTCCTGGATGAGTTATGAGTGAACCAACATCTATTGGATCATCTGCACGGTTACATGCTATTAGCAAAGAAGACAACAACCAAGCAAATGATTGGCCCATGTTAAAAAAAAAAAAAAAAACAGTGAAATTTTGTTTCCGAGGACCATTTTAAGTAAGTGAACTTGAAATTTGTGTGTTTCGTAATCGTAATTTCCACCTCAGATTACTTCAGTTTAAGAAAACGGAGGAGTAGAGGGAGGCTCATTTTACTATTTCAGAGCCTTTTTAATCAAAATAATAAAAATAAACAGCCAAGAAAACCATTTATTCTTCATTTAATGAATGTGAACCACAAACATCATCAAATCATTGCATTTTCATTGTTCCCAGTGTTGCTAACTGTGACATCAAAATTAGCGAAACTTCGCTAACTTTAAAAGACTGCAGTTAATCCATGAAGCATTGGTCGAGAATGGTGTTTGGTGTGTTTATTATTCAGGTAAAGTTGAACCATCTGACAAAATTTCAGAATTTTAAAAAATGATGTTTTCGAGAAAATGGCGCCCAAAAATGGCGATTTTTGAAAATTTTACAATTTCTCGAATTTTTTGCGACAAAACGGTTGACCACAGAAGCGATACAAAATTTTTTCGGAAAGCGGGTAACTAGGTCTTACTAACCGTGAAAACAGAATTTTAAAATTCGAACCGGAAGTGCTCGAAAAAAATTCGCAAATTTCGACTTTTCAGATAAATTGACGTTCATTTGTTAATTTATGTACAAAAAGGTACGCATGCGCAAACCAAACTATAATAAAATATAGTTTATTTATATCCCTATGTACATACCACAACAAGAATTATAACTCTATCTGTCTCCATAGCCGAATGGTGAGGCTCCGAAATTGACCATTTTCCATGTCTTCTACAATTCATAAATTGTACTCCCCGTCTTTGATGGCCCATTACTTGGCGGGAAAATTTTTTTCGACAAAACAAAAAAATATGGGTCTCTTAAAAACATGTCTAGTTGCTATAAAAAAAGTTTCAAAAATATCTGAGATGGTGATGGTACAATTTTATATTTTTTTGCCTGAGTTGAAATGGAAGGCACCTATAACCAAATATTATTAGATAATAACTCGCGTGACATAACTACTATTGTCACCCCTAAAGGGTTATACCAATATACTACGGTATCTGTTGGTATTAAGACTGGTAGCAACATTCTACCGCGTGCTATGCATAAAATACTAGGTGATCTTGAAAATGAAGGTGTTAAATCTTTCTTTGATGATGTCTTGATATCTTCTGATAATATTGAGAGTCACAAGGGAACTATCCGAAAGGTATTATAACGTTTAAGAAATATAATGTTACGGTTTCGTCGGATAAGTGTATGTTTTTCCATACTAAAATGAATTACTTAGGTTCCGTAATTTCCGGTGACCAGATGAAAATTGATCCGGCCAGAGTAGCTGCGATTAAAAATATACCTCCACCTCGAAATAGGAGAGGCCTTATGAAGATACTTGGTATCTTTAGCTATTATGCTAAGTTTGCATCCGAGATGCAAGAGATCATGGGACCTCTCAGTGAATTGAAGTCCACAAATAGCAAATTTGTCTGGACATCAGAACATCAGAATAATCTAGGTATTTTGAAAAAGATCTTGATGGAGAATGTAGTCCTTAAGACTCCGAATTTAAATAAAAGGTTCACGCTTAACGTTGACGGATCTGGGAAATGTATAGCGGGCTGTCTGTCTCAGGAAAATAGGAAAAGGGAAATGTAACCCTTCGCGTACTATAGTAAGAAATTGTCTGAGGCAGACAAGCACCGTAGTATTTACGAAATAGTGTTCATAAGTCTCGATAAAACCATTGCCAGATTCAGACATTATTTGGTTCGTGAGTTTGATGTCCTGACGGACAATAAGGCATTAACTTGGATCTTGAGTAATTCGAAATGTCTATTAAAGTATGGAATACTCGTCGAGACCCTTGTCAATTTTCCTTTAAAATAAAACATAAGAGGTCAAGCGACAATTTAGTTGCCGATGTTTTGACAAGGGTTTATGACCCGTTTCAATTTAACGTTATGGATGGTCCAATCGGTTTGGCAGCCTTTAATAACAATACGAGATTGGCGTATTCTTGGGCACTTCCATTAGTGAAGGACCCAATAGATCAACTTCAAAAGGAGGATCCAGAATTAATAATTTTGATAGATAAAATTAGTAATGGTGATTCTGTTCAAGGATATATTGTTAATGAAAATATTCTCATGAAGAGAACTAACTCTGCCCTCATTCCCTATAAGATAGTAATACCCAAGGACCTGCGGAGAGTGTCAGTGGAGTACTATAACCAGGATAAGTAGGTTGATGGACACTCCGTTATTTATAAGACTCAGAGAAAGCTTATGAAACGCTTTACGTGGAATAAAATAAAATAGAAGGTAACAGATTTTGTTAGGACCTGTCATAAGTGCCAATTGTCTAAAGAACAGAATCCACGGAAAATGGGTCTTCTTGTGTCGGAGTCTAGCAAAAGAGAAGGTGCACATTGGATGTTTGATATTATAGGAATTTTGCTCAATTCTAAAGAGTATAAGTTTATCTTAATAGGTGTCGATAATGGCAGTCGTTTTGTAGTACTGGAGAAATTGAGAACCTTAACATCGACATCGATAGCCTGTAAGATGACTGAGATTTTCAGTATACTTGGATTCCCAGAAGCAATATCGACTGATAATGCCTCAGTCTTCGTTTCTGATTATTTCAGGAAATTCCTATTTGGGCTTGGAATTAAACATATCAAACTAAGTCCATACCATGCAGGTGGTAACGCTGCGGAGAGATTCATAAAGACCTTGAAATCCTCCATTAGAGCTTATTTTTCAAATAAGCAACATTTATGGGCTACGCTTATTCCAGACCTTCAGTACACTATAAATATTAGCGAGCAGTCTGGGCTAAAGATGTGTCCGATCGAAGATTTTTATGGACGTCCGAGTTATACCCCTATGGAAATGCGATGGAAAATCTGTGAGTCCGATCTCGCTGGCAAATCATCCCAAAATATTTCGCTGAAAGCTTTGGCCAATATGGAAAAAAGCTGGAATAATAAGAAGGAACTCATGATACAGCGTAGAAGAGAGGTGAATTTTAATATCTGAGATAAGGTTTTACTCCGTACACATGTTAAATCATATTTAAAAGATCGTATAGCCAAATCTCTAAGTGATAAATGGCATGGGCCGTATATTGTCAGGAAATTCCTCACACCAAATACAATTCTAGTTTCTGACGAGAGCGATTCTTTGACTTTCTATAGAAGGAGTCACGTATCTGACGTTAAGATTTATCGTGAACCTAGATCAAGAGATAATTAGTTATGTTTTGAAACAAGAAGAGATAAGAAAATTTATGGTAAGAGATAGATAGTTAAATAATTGAATATTGCAAGGAATATATATATATATATATATATATATATATATATATATATATATATATATATATATATATATTGAGATGTGTAATTTCTTTGTTTTGTTGAAACGAACTGTGAAACCGTGGCAACGGATTCAACATAAATTTGCTGTTATGGTAAGATTGATTATAATATATTAATATTAATATTTATCTTAAAAATTTGTAAATAGTATTTATTGAATTACATATGTATATATTTGCTTCGTATATAGTTTAATATGTTTTCTTTTATTGTAGCCATAGTTGTATTCCTTGCCATTTGGTAAAAAATTTTTGCATGTGGTAAATTTTTTTTACGGCGGGTGGATGTAACGATTCGCCTTGAAGCAACTGGATGGACTCGTCCCATGATGTCAACGTATGAGAAGCTAGAGATTATTAAAAAATAAGAAATAATGAGGGAATAGGTATTATCGTAATGTAATAATGTTGTTAAAAACATGTTAGCTCTAACTTGCACACATATTTAATCTTTGTATTTTTCAGGTAATAATATTTAAAAAAGTAGAAAACAAATAGTAGGAGTGCGCGAATCTAAGAACTAAAATGGAAATCTTTCATGTCTGCTAGCGCGTCACGTGATAGATAGAGGCTTCGTGATATGTGGCTGCCTTGTGCCCGTATACTTTCTCTTAGTTGGTGTTGCAGGACGGATCGTTTACTCATAGTTGAATGTGTAGCGTTGGTAATGGAACAAAACGTGTACCTTGATTTGCTTGTTGTCGATGTCTGTGTCTGTGTTTAACAGTGAGGTCGAACGGGGCAATGAATATATTGTTCATTACGACAGAAGCAAGGAAAAGTGTTAAAAATAGTGATTTGTGCGATGAAATCATTTGCAGTTTCTCAGTGGCAAGTTATTCAGTTATTCAGTTAAACTTTTTTTCATTTTTTTAAAACAGAAAGATTGTAGTAGATTAGGAGCCGAGGTAGGAATTGTGCGGGAGACCGAAGGGGGTCAACTCTATGCCCGCTTATATGTTACGAATTTGTCCTACTAACCAGAGAAATCGTTTGATTACTATAACCTTAGTTATATCTGGTTAGTTTGTGGAGCATTTTTGCCCAAAAGGATGAATTCAGCTTTTTTGTGGGGCAATAAATCTGTGAAAGAAAAGAAAGAGACTTGGAAACGATAGTTACTTGCTTTGTTTTAATGCAGAAAGCTATTATCTTAGTGAGCTCAACTGCTATTGCAAGTACTTGTTCTTATGCCAAAACCTTTTCCAGGTTGGATTTTTTGGTGAGAATCTTTTATAAGGTTCTATTTAATAAGAGCCGTTTTTGACCAATATGTTTGTTCGCTTCTTTTGACATCTTAATGGTCAGTCAACGAAGTCATTCCAATATTATAAGACCGAGATACAAGGTAACAGGAAGAATGAAAAATTGGGTGAGTTAAGTTTCAATTTTAGTAGTAGATGTGTCACTTTGTAAACAAATCCTGTCTGGTTGTTAAAATAGTGGTTTCCGCTTTGACTAGGACATTAATTGCATTTGATATAAATTGCCATAGTAGGGTTGTGTTTCATGTTCTAGATGAATCCTCCCCAGACTATTATTCTGAAATTGGTGGAATGATAATCCGGAAGACAGCTGCGAACTAGTTTGAAGAATAGTAAGAAGTTTGCGATTATTCCTTGTGGATATGTTTATATATTTTGAAGTTTGGTAAGATTCGTTAATGCGTGCATAATAACTTATTTTTGATGAATGGTTTCCATTGAAAGTTTTGATCGTGCACTCAAGAGTAAAGTTTTTCGAAGAGCATTTAAAATTGAAGGTGCATTGCGTAAACGTTTAATTGTCATAAAAGATTAGTAATTGTGGAATCAGTAATTTTCGTCATTTGGAAATCTCGTTTATTTCTTCAACTTTGTACAGTCACGTCCAAAAATAATAGGACTAGGTGTAATTTTTAATAACGATTATTATATAGTATAAATTGAATTTGATTGGAATGAAATTCTTATGATTAACTCTGACAGTTGTCGATGTCACCAATTAACGATTGATGTACAGTCGATGGCAAAAGTAATGGTGCCATAGGTTTTGAGTCAACATTGAGAATTTTCCTCTGAATAGAATATTGGAAATTGAGGAAATATTGTTAATACTCATTCGTTTCAGATTTATTATAATATTAAATTTTACAAGTACCTCGGGAATTTTCTTTAACTTCTAATGTTATACTGGAATGAAATTATAATCAAATCGTATTGAGGTACCTAAATTGCTGAAAAGAATATTTGAAATTGAGGAAATATTGTTAATACCCATTCGCTTCAGATTTATTATAATATTAAATTTCTTAAATACCTCGGGAATTTACTTTAACTTCTAATGTTATACTGGAATGAAATTAGAATCAAATCGTATTGAGGTACCGAAATTGCTGTTTTATAATACGATTGAATTAACTATCAATCTTTTGAATCAAGATAAATTAAGTTATTGTTAGATTCGGAAATCAGTTACGAATTAATTCACGGGTTAACTATATATA
The DNA here is from genome assembly GCF_964235325.1 of Thermobia domestica. NCBI lineage: Eukaryota > Metazoa > Arthropoda > Insecta > Zygentoma > Lepismatidae > Thermobia > Thermobia domestica. Next base: position 71,024,185 of record NC_137457.1, read on the forward strand.
TATATTATTTTTTATATTATCATTTGTTGTTATTATTGCCTTGTGTATATATATTAATCTAACGCATTAGTCTACACAACCATCTAGAAGATTACACAACCATCTTTGTTGTAATAAAATTTGTTATTCAAAATTTGAATTTTGTTTTTTTATTTATTCTTATTAATTGTAACCTGATTTACTTTGTGCATTGCATTAACGTATTCACAAGGAATATTAATCCGCCCAACCTAACGTAGCGACTTGAGTTTATGTGTCTGTTCTTCCAAGACCCTTCTTTCAGGTCTGTTGCTCAAGTTTAAATCGATTGTTGAGTTAATTTTTTTTATTTTTTTCTTCCTTAATTGTGACTCTCGATTTGGATTCGTGTGGTGGGATTAGGAGAAAAGGGTCGTTACACAGCAGAAAAAGTAAATTACACTTTTAGACACGAACCACCCCCAAGAAATGTCTTAATAGCAGATCTCGTAATTTGAAATAACATGCGAATCATAGGCAAAAAATCGCGTTGGGGTCAGTCCTATTGGTATGGGAGTGTTAGAGTACGGGACTTTGGCGTGGAGTACCTAAGTTCGGTTTCTGTAATTTGTTAGCGTGGGCGAGGTTTTTCCTGGTTTTCCCTTACTCCCACCAGGCAAATGCCGGGATGGCACATAACATACAGTTCCCAGGCCGCTTCTTTCCCTTCCCATTATTCCATCCCGTTTTCTGGATTGTGTGCTCGCTGAGCGACGTCATCCCTTAAGATGTGGCGGGCTTAAAGCCGTAGCTTCCGGTAGTTCTCACAAAATGTATCAATAAATAAATAACCCGAGTTCGGTTTCCCTGGGAGCTCTTGCGGTTGTGATTACACGTTAATCTTTAGATTCACATCTCATATAGACTTGCTGCTGAAACGATAAACACTAAATCAACGATCCAACTACATACATTGTAGCAAAATATGAAAAGACGCGAAACGCTAGAAAATTTCAGATAAGAGCATTTTTTAAAATGGAGAGATTCAGTTTAATACTTACTTTTTTTCACCGTCCTACAACGTTAGAAGCCTGTAGCCCTGAATATTATTCTTCCTAAATATTATTCGTCCCTCCTAAACTTTATGGATAGTGTTATTACGGATGAGGTCTAAAGTCGGAGAGTCCGAATTTTAGTGAGTACTAGCTCACCAATATTAGTCAGTTGAAGCCCAAGTGAGCCCTAGCCCGATTGAGCACGGGCCCTATCAAGATAAGTGCGCCCCAGACCGAGTGAACATAAGCCCCAATATTAGTGCTCTTGAGCCCGAGGATGCCTATACCACGTATGGCAAGTATGAAACTATAAGTGTCAGACAAAAACTTACCAAACCTACCTGTAATAAGAACTACCAAACTAACTAATAACACAAAATCATCACTAAACGAAAAGAGAATACAAAATTACCATTTCATGTAAATGAGAGTAATGTAAAAAAAATCTTGAAATGTTTCATTTCGCCAGGGGTAGAAAGTACAAATTAAGCCTGAGGCAACTTTAAAAGTAATGTGATGCATATAAAAATAATAATACATTTAAAAAAGACAAACGAACTGGTGCACCCGCATACGAGCAATTGCTTATCAGCGTTTTATCTAGAATTGCAATAGAAACCAACTATTACAATTAGGGTGTGTGAAGATTTGTTTTTTAGACCAATATTAGGACTTTTTTTCAGTATTTGTAATTGAGTAATACTCAAAGGCTTTTACATTCAATACTGAGTTAATTATTTCACATTGCCACACTCCCTGTTATCTAAAAATTTGATGTTTTATTCCTCGGAGATAACTTACTTTCAACTGGTAGGGGTTTAATTAAGATTTTCTGTTAACAACACATTGATAATTTTTTATGTTACATTTTAAAATAATGAACTATATTTTTGCCTTAGGGACTTACAGTTGTTTCCCTGAAATGTCCTAAGCGTTCAAGCAAATGGAACTTGCATCATTCTCTACTATTCAAACCCTAGTGTGAGGAAGAGCCAGGGCTCAGCTTACCCTGGCCACCCCCTAGCTACGGGCCTGCTCAAAGAGAAAAGCGTATAATGTGATTATTTTTCTGGGAATATGGCATGTTGACTTCTTTATTCATATATTGTTATAGGCCTCGGCAAAAGAATAACGTAAGGTTCATATGCGCTATGTGATTTGTTTGAATGTCTAACCGGTAACTTAAACGTCGGTTCTCAAGTTGTGTTCTTTGAAGCAAATGTAAATGCATCGCAAAGAAATTGAAAACTATAACAGCAAATACGTTTTACACGCAATGAGGAACTATAATCATAAAGACACATTTTACATGGATAATTCATAGTTTGCTTATCGATTCCCAAAGTGCTTTCCAGCTTTATATAGCGCAGTTCGTTTATTTGCTTTATTTTTTAAGTTTCCAAATTTTCAGTTTTCCTGTAAGAAGGTTATACAATAAAACTGTCTTCATTTACGATGTGCCTTATTACTTACAAAGTTGGTTCTAGATAACTTATTTGTTAAAGAGAGACTGACTTTCAGACTAAATTTCTATCAGATAAGAAGTTTCATAAAAAATCCCCAACGAAATCTTATACCAGAATCCTCCCAACAGCATCACACTAATAAATCGAATAAATAAGGATGAAGGAACTTCACTGTAGAAATAAACTTTTAGCACAAACTGTTTGTCAGCCACTGGCAGTTTAACACGGACTATTAAAAATGGCCATTCAGTGACAAAAATGGGGCGAAATGGCCATTTTAAAGTAGTTAAATTGTGTACTTACCACCTAACTGAGAATGTCTTGCTTAGTTGAGGCAAACAGGAGGTTTTTTCCTTTTTAATATTTGAATAATTTTAGTATCGATTCAAGGGGCCTTACCAATAATAATCTAGATTATGGACAAGACTATAAAGTTACGTATCTCAAGATAACTGTGCTATATAGTTGGATGAGTGGTATTAGAGCTAAGGTCCATTTCAACAGCGAAGCTATGAGATATGTATGTACAGCTTATTCTATTGTAAAAGAGAGAGAACAAAGCATATTTCTATCCACGAATAAATTTAGTTTATTTACTCAAACTATCCTTCTCTAGGTTGAAATTATTTTCGTTATACCTAGGTAGATTAGTTTGAGAGTGGAGTGTTTCATTTTTTAAAAAATAGTTCTAAAAGAGTTTTTTTAAAAACTTTTAGTGATGTTAGTACTGTTTGAAACAATCTTTTATAGAAACACCTTTAACAGTGGTGTTGATATTACATATCGTTTACAGTTGCATAACTAAAAATTAATCGGTCTCCCCCATAAAAAATCTAATGATCATGTTTCTCTCTCTCTCTCTCTCTCTGTCGCTCTCCCCTATGTAATTGGCAACATGGCCCCTTATACCAATATTTATTATAATATTTTGATAACCTTTGAATTGCATGGCCTTATAAACCCAAAAACGGGCTCTATGAACCGTGTGAGCTCCATACTAGGAACTCATGTGTTATGTCACTAGCATGTCACCAGAAGGCCTTTTATCAAAACGCTAAAAGTGGCATCAATTTGATTCAGTTTCTCAGCACGTTACTCGGAATCATTAATTGCACAAATAGCGTGATTTATCTTTCGAAATTTTGTAGGAGAAAAATAAAAATATAACAACTGAATCAGTCATTGTTAAAAGGGACATATGACAAAATTAACATTTCTAGATAAACGCATAAAGAAAACTCTAAATTGTCGTATGGATTTTTTTGCTAATATTTATAGTTGGAGGTCTATGGGAAGTATTTTTATAAGTACTTATCTCTAAATCAAAAGTATTTGTGCTTATACGATTATAGAAACACATAAAAGTTTTGTGCTTAACCCCTTTTAACAATCACTGCAAATTAATGCGTCTTTGTTCTGCTCTGACCTGTTTTGTATGATTTATTTTTAGACATGACTAAATGTTGACACATCTGAAACTGTTGACATTAGCGTAACTAGAATATCTTCCTCGGGGGAGGGAGGCATGACCCCTTAATTATAAGAATTGAAAGAACTATTCAACAACCGCATGGTATTCCAACAGTACTAAAGGGGTTCAACAGTGTTCTGGGTGTGGCGTGGCCACCCCAGGTCCCATCTAGTTATGACTTGATAGCACAAATAACATTAAGTTATGTAGAACACTTCACCAAATATACCATTACAAAGAAAACAAAATCACCAAGAAGTGAAGCACTTTATTTTTTTTAATATTCATGTTAATTTTCACATAAATCAAACCAGGTTCTGAAATAAAAACAACATACATTTGGGACGACTTTTCAAAGCAGAAATTATTGCAATATAGAGTACACAAATACTCGTATTAAAAATCTTACAAGAAGTCTGGTCTCTACTTTTGTTTGCTTCTTGTCTATTCTTATGAAGTGAACCATTGTTATAAACAAATAATTAAAGAAACAGAAAAAGTTCTTACAAACATATGACAATAGACTTACTTTCATACAGTGGTGGATGCACGAGGGTTACGGACGAGGGGGCCTCCTCAAAGATTATTTTGCTATGTTGTTCTGTATTAACTAGTTAGTAAATAAAAATACGACATATCCTCAGCGATCCAGACTTTGCGACACAATATATGATAATGATACCATGCAAAAGAATATTGAAGGCACAAAAAGTATGTAAAATCTCAACTGCTATATATTTTATAAAGGAATGGGATCACAGTATTCAGCACCATCCCGTTCAATTTGTGGTTTCTGGGACGGATAAGAAATGATAAGAAATGATGTGAGAATTCCATATCCAGATGAATAAATTATTTTGCACCAACTTTGACTTCAATGATAGGAAAATAAAACGAAATTTCAATTTAAAGTCTCATGGTTTGGCCTTTAGGCTAAAAAACACACGACTAATTATTAAAACTGAATGATTATGAAAATTGCTGAAAATGTGAGATGAAACGGAAGAGCCCGGAGAAAACCACGGACACGATGCTGTTTAACAAAACTCAGTTGACCTAGGATCGAACCAGGGAACTCTCTCAGTAGAGGTGAGTACCCTACCACTGAGCCACCTTACTCCATATCAATGATAGGAATATCAATATGAATGAAATTTATAGTATACAGTCAAACAATTCTTACAAAATGATGGTCCATGTATTCCCTTATTTTATGCATCTCTAAATATTTTGAATCTCAAGATTATATTACAGATAGTAAACATGTTACTTTCCCTGATGTGTCCAACAGTTTCCTGTTTTGGCGCGGAGTAGTATTAAGTTCTATCTCCATATAGCATGCCCACGATACGCCCATTCCCTCCAAACTACTATCCTATCTGGATAATAAAAAGTATATAATTGGTTAGAACTAAGAAGGAAATAACAAGAGGATTATCGTATTTGGTCCAGTACTTTCTGTGCATTTTTTTAACATGACGCAAACACAACTATTGCTCTAAGTTAATAAATGTAAAAATTACGTCAATTACAATGTTGGACATGACTTCTTGCCTCCATTATAGGAGCGGTGTGCATGCCCATGCCATTCACATTTCGTTTCTGAAGGATTCTCTTCCTATGTGTACTTCTACCTCCTTCTGCGCAGTTGCCCGGAGCCAATTTTTTTTCTCGTGTTTGTATGTGTACAGTCGCGGCCACCGATAAACGGCCCTTACCTATACCCTAAGTAAGAAAGAGTCACTGCTGCAAGCATAACCACAAGTGACCACAAAAGTCTTTTCGGCAAAAGGACAAGGTTGTCACATTTTTTTCTTGAAAATGTCTGGACACCCTTCTCTTCTAAAGAAAGCCATAGAGAAAGGCGTCGTAGAAACGTATCGATGCGTGAATTGTGTAATAAAAATAATCTAAGAAAAATGTTATATGATCCATTGCCTACAACATAATTCAAATCGGGCGAAAATATCAAAACTCAAAACGAATCATTCTTTTTACTTAAAAAAAAGAAAAGATAAGAAAGACATATACACTATTATATAAAAAAGATTAAAATGACTTACTCATCAATAAGTAAGTCAAGTTATTGTAGACACAAACATGAATTCGTAAGTATGTTACTTTGTCACACAATCAAGGACTAAGAATAGATTGTTTCGACGTAAGTATTATTTGCGACATCCTATCGCACTCTTGATTACACAATTTGGAGTCCCCATGGACAATAACGAATGAATCAGGGATGCTTTGGCCCGGGATTGCGTCACCTATTGAAATTTTGCTTATGCTTATTCAGGGGCCATGTACGCTGGTGTGAATGAGTCAAAGGTACCTTGGCCCGGCTATGACGTCTTTCAATTGGGATTTTTGGGTTAGAGGTTATGATGATTCTTTAAAATTATTAAAAATATGGTCTTGATGATTTATTACGTTATGAATTAGTAGAGGTTTATGAATGTTTTTTTTTTATTTTTCGTCCCCTTTTATGGCATAACATTTGGAAATTGTTATCCCTTTGATGAGATGGACTAGCACTGGTGCAAATGAAATCTTTAGTTTTACGTCCCACGGTTATGCCGGTTAGGCTAAAGGAGACGGTGACCATGAGAAATGAATGAATCGGTGGAATGAAAGTGTGGGAGGAAACGGGAGAACCCTGAGCATAATGTTACCAACCACAAAACTACCTTCGCGTCGATCCAGCCAGGGACCCCATTCCGCAGAGGTGAACGCTCGACCATTCAGCCACCGCGCTCTCTACTGGTGCGAATGAATTAGAGGTATTTGATCCGAGCTAATGTATGAGATAAAGCTTGATTAAACTTCATTTCAAGCAATATCAATGTCTCGATTCGGCTATGGCTTACCAAACGGTTCATCGTCTCAAAAACTTACTCCCAAATATTTCTTCAAGACAATTAAAATTTTAAAATCAGTAAACGGCTATGATTATGCATTATGAAATGAGTTATGACCAAACAGATCATTGCTATTTTTTAAAAAAAAAAAATTATGAAGTTTTCTCGTCATCTGAAATGATAAACTTTTATGACTATAAAATTTAAATAGAGGATAGTTATTGATGAAAAGTTACCTTTACCCAAAATTGGTTAATCCTCTTCTTCTAGCTCGACCTTGAAATCCTTTGATTAATTTTACACTTTGAATTTTAAAATTGCAAATGTAGTCGAAAACGTTCATTTGTTGTAAACCGTTTATTTCTAAGGTGTAATCTAGTTAAGCGATCACTTTCAAACTACTTAATTATTTCTAAAAACGTTTGTATGAAAATTTCGAATTATTTTTAGTTCGAAACTTTAAACTTTCAGTTCGAAAATTTTGGTTTGAAATTTTAGTTCGAAAATTTGATTTGTAAATTTCGTTATAATTTTTTAGTTTGACACATGTTGAAATTTTTAATTCGATAATTTCAGTTTGATTTTTTTCGTTTGAAAAATCTTGATTTCATTTTTTTGTTCGAAAATTTTACTTTCAACTTTCTAGTTCTAAAATATTGGTTTCAATTTCTTTTGGTTCGAAAATTTTGATTTCATGTTTCGAAACTTTTAGTTTACATTTTCTAGTTCGAAAAACTCAGTGTGTAATTGTTTGAATTGAAAATTTTGAAATCGAAACTTTTTATTTCATCTTTTTTGTTCGAAAATTTGGAATTTTCCAAAATTTGTTTCGAAAACGTTTAATTCTTAAATTTCAGTTTGCATTTTTTTCTTTGATTTGAAATTTCGAATTCAAAAAATATTATTTCGTTTTTTCCAAAAATGTTTAGTTTCAACATTCTAGTTCTGAAATTTGGTTTCTACTTTTTTAGTTAGAAAATTTCAAGTTATAAAATTTTCAGTTTGACACAGGTTGACATATTTATTTCGAAAATTTCAGTTCAAATTTTTTGATTTAAAACTTTTGCGTTCTAGATATTTTAGTTTCAAATTTTCACTTGAACTTTTGTAATGGTTCACAATTATTGGACTCAAAATTTAATCGAATAGTTAAAAACCGTTTATTTGTTAATCGAAAAGCTAAAACCGTTTATTAGTTTATCGAATAGTTAAAACCGGATAATGTTTGCCGGTTAACCGTGAAACAATTCCCTCTTTGCACTCACTGAAAAAATTTTGGCTAAAATATTTTGCGATGATGATTTTAACTAAACCGTCAATGTTATTTAAGATATTAATTACACGAACTAACAACAAAACCAAGAAGGTAACCTTAAAGTATCGTGGTTCTCTTTTATCAAAAAGCTTAAGAGGAGTGCATTAAGGTACGCATATCCTCATTATATGTAAATAAAGTGACAGTAAACTCTACTTTGAAGAGCTCACACAACGTCTATGTGGAGCATAAATCCAAAACAGCACAAAAATTTGTTAATATCAGTCATATAAGCCATCATCGAGAATCAAACTCATGACCTTCGGAAAACTAAATCTAGCCTGTGAATGTCTATGACGTAATAAAGAGAATAGATGAGGTTAGAAACTTTCCCAAATTATATCTTTAGCAATTTTAGGTGATCAAATACTAAAATTAGTTCTGGAGACCATGACTTTGGTTCTGCCAAATAAACCCACCAAACATGAATTTTAGTGTTCGTTCATGTACCCATGCCCTATAAAAGCCTATACTCATGACGTCATTATTATTTATCCCCGAACGGAAACGAAAGGAAGTAACTACTTTCAGCTCAGCACTTCCCTCTTTTACCTTCTCTAGGAATGAATGTATTCTTTCAAAGTAAACCATTACACATATATGTTCCTGTTTTGTCATAAGAAATAACTCCTCATTGCTATCTCGTTACATGAGTATGATTAATCGTTATTACAATGAACCAATCAGTTTTAAGCAAAACGTAAATGTGACGTCGCAGAGGAAAACAAGAGGTACTAACTAGGTCCAAAATAACATCATCTCATCCCTTTTCTCCTTCTCAAAGAATGAATATATCTTTTCAAAGTAAACCATTACACACTATTTGACAATTAAACACCGTACTTGTTCAAACAAACAATGCCAAGGTAACTGTGACAACAAATACGTAAGCATAGGTAACACGATATAGCTGACGTTTCCTTTTAAACGTATGATTATAAGTCAATACACAAAGAAGCTTTTTAAATCTTTCCAACAGTTTTATTTAATTCACAAACGAATAAAATATAAATTATTGTTGGTAACCAGGTCCGGGATCGCCCCTCTCCCTCTTTTGTGGGTCTCAAATAAATGTATGCTTTCCTGGACACACTTTTTTAACAATTGAATATCGTGGTTCGAGTCCCAGAAGTCCCGTGAATGAAAACTATACCTTAACCAAAGTTTTCGAGTTAAGTTGATTTTGAGTTTAACGTCCCATTCAGCAGCGATAATAAAACCTACTAATTAACGTGAAATCCGAACCGCGTGAGCTCCTTCCGGAAATCGAGCTGTGGTCTCCCACGTTAAAGGCACATACGCTAACCGGTTAGCAACGGAGGAACTCCAAAGTTTTCAAGTTTCATATTAATACTAATACTAATACTATTACTGGGGTCTACTAATTCATAATGTAATAGATCATCAAAAAAGAAGTCAAACCTTCTTTGAGTAATTTTATGACCATAAAACGGAACGAAAGAAGCCATCATAACTTCCAAGCGAAAAATCCCAGTTCAGTGACGTCATACCAACACATTAGCTCGAACCAAATACCTCTAATTGATTCGCACCAGTAGAGAGCCTGGTGGCTGAATGGTAGAGCGTTCACTTCTGCGGAATGGGGTCCCTGGCTGGATCCCCGCGAAAGTAGTTTTATGGTGGGTAACATTATGCTCAGGGTTCTCCCGTTTCCTCCCACACTTTCATTCCACCGATTCATTCATTTCTCATGGTCACCGTCTCCTTTAGCCTAACCGGCATAACCGTGGGACGTAAAACTAAAGATTTCATTTGCACCAGTGTTAGTCCATCTCATCAAAGGGATAACAATTTCCAAATTTTATGCCATAAAAGGGGACGAAAAATAAAAAAAAAACATTCATAAACCTGTACTAATTCATAACGTAATAAATCATCAAGACCATATTTTTAATAACTTTAAAGAATCATCATAACCTCTAACCCAAAAATCTTAATTCAATGACTTCATAGCCGGGCCAAGGTACCTTTGACTCATTCACATCAGCGCGCATGGCCCCTGAATAAGCATAAGCAAAATTTCAATAGGTGACGCAATCCCGGGCCAAAGTATCCCTGATTCATTCGTTATGGTCCATGGGGACCAAAAATTGTATAATCAAGAGTGCGATAAAGTGTCGCAAATACTACTGACGTATGTCTTATAGGGGAGTAAAAAAGGGCTTAAATAGCTTTCGCTAAGAACAGAGTATATCACGAATCCTTGAAGTTATTTTAATTTAAAACTTCCGTTGCTGAGAAGGGGAAGTAGACATTTTTTATAATATTATACCTATAATTTTAGTTTTATTGAAGAAAAAGTCCCAGGTAATTAAAAACAAACATTACTAGGGATGATTCCACTCCGGGACCAAGTACCTGGAGAAAACCTATATATCATCTGAAAGCTCTTGCCATGAGAAGTACCAAACAGTTTTCAAATGAGAGGCAAACCCTCAAACTGACCCTATATGAAGACCGTTTGTTGGTATTTGTTTCCCTATGTATAATATATTCGACAGAAATAAAAACGAACGTTACGATGCATCACACGTAAGCCCCTGAGCATATCATGTTCCTGTTTAGCTTACTGCTAGAACGTGACTTGGGTAAAGATTTGATAATATCACTTTGCACCCAAATCTACCCATTTCCTCAGTGTTGCCAACGAATTGTAAATACAACGTGGCAGATGGTTTCTGTACCACTCGATGTATATCCATGAAACGTGGCATAAACATCATTCGCCACTACAGAAAATATATGTCGGACATATTTCTCTCCCAAGGACCTCAGTTTGTCAGTGTTGTCAACCAAGTATAAAAATAAGAAACTGTAAAACAGGTTGCGTGCGATGAGAGGTTTATACACCAAGCTTGGCAGAAACATATCACAAACTATAAGAAAAAGCTGTTGACTGTGGCCATCTCCCAACCATTCCCAACCGTTCATTTACACGCAACTTTGTCTCACGTTCTGCCCCAGACAGGAACATACTATGGTCGTAAGGAAATAAATTGCAGGAAACAGAATCGCTTCTGAGGAAGAGAGGGAAGCATAGGACCTCGCTGGTGGATGTTGTGAAAGATGTCAGGTACCGACTCTAAGTCATCCAAGAAACCTCTATTCCATATGTGATTTCGCTTCAAATATCCAATATCTCATTCGAACTCTAACGTACAATGGCGAATATTTGCTGTTTTTCTTGCGGCCTGCTCTATATTACCCCGGATGAATTTAAACCAGTAAACATAGTCCTATAAATCTCACATCCCTCCTTGATGATTTGCAGCAAACCGCATGGAAATCTGACTGCAGCCAGAAATTCTAGAGCCAAATGAAATCCGTGAGTTTTTAAAGAATCACCTTCTATATACGTATATAAGATGCAAAAATATATTGATCAAAAAAGTCTTAGTGGAAAGGGCAATATAAAGCAGGATGGTTTTATCAGATAATAGTTGTACAAATAGTTGACTTCTCCTCCAATCAGACACTTTAGTTAGTTTCCCTTAAGGTAAAGTGTCTGATTGGAGGACTTTGAAGACTAAAGTGTCTGATTGGAGGACAAATTTCTCGTCATGTAAGTCCATAAAATGTTAAAATCCCTCGAAATCTAGAATTCCAATAATTTCAGAAACACAATTCAATATAAAGCAATATAAATTAGACAGTAAACAGTAAAAACGATAGTAGACAGTAAAAGTACGTTCTACACAAATTTTGAACTTCAAACTAATACACTCATTTATCCTCAAAGTTGAGTTTTTAATAAATCCTACGGTCTACTTCAGTTTGAACTTAAAACTAATACGCTCATTTATCAAATCCTATGGTCTACTACAACGAATCTTTCTTTACACCTAACAATTCTATTACATTATACTGTATAAGTAGTAATTACAAAGAATAAATTAGGTGCTCTTTAAATTCTAACAAGGGACATGTTTCGGTTCGAACGCGAGGATCAACATAAAACTTGGTAGACATATACAGGACTAAGTACTGACCACTGTATGGTATGTCATTCCCATGTAAAACTCGTTTTCCTCCGACAGCGCCACCTATCCTTCGAAACACTAGCAGTTAGATTCTTCGTTATAGGTACTGAGTGAAGATTAGTCAGGTGCGTCAGTGTGTGGTAGTAAGCTCGAATTAGTGTTAGGTGTGATAGTCAGTGTGGAAAAAATGGGGCGGACTGCTGGCATTAACTCCCTTCATGAAGTTGAACTTTTAAAAGACAAACTAAGGCGCATATTTAAGAATCAAACATCAGTTGGAGGAGAAGATGAGTCATTTGCTACATTTTGGTGCAATTTAATTATCAATGAGTACGAAAATGAATTGGAAATGATACACACATCGACACTGGACAGAGATGATAAAGAAAATGTCACGGCGCAGAAAGATATCTATGATAGCAGTTCAGAGCGGGGTGAAGACAGCAGTCCAGAGTGGGAACAAGACAGCAGTCCAGAGCGGGGACAAGGCATTAGTCAAAGCGAATACGACGTATCTTCAGCATGAAAACTGAAAAGAATAGATATTTTATCGCAGTTTACGGACGAGGAATTCCGGCGTATATACAAAGCTTATCATGAAGGAGAATACAACTCGTACAGGATCTTTCTGACACGACACAAGAAAATTATTTCTTTGAATAACTGCAAACCTATTTTGGATTATGAACATGCGCTGTCTACGAACACCGCTTCATTTAAAGGGAATGGGGAAATGAAACTCCAAACAATGAAGTGCGAATTCATCAGATTATTTGACGAGGCGCGAGAGCATGTAAAATCAGTGCAGTACTGGTATTTACAGTGCTGGGCTCTCCAAGCGATAAAAGTTGGCTTATCGCATTTCAAAAAGGGAGCCGACTTTTTTGAAAATCTTCCGAAACAAGCAGGCATTATTTCACGAAAGATTACGACCTTTATCAAATAATCTGATTATTTCACATTTCACTGCTTGGAGTTTCATTTCCCGATTCTCGGTTCCCGCTCTGGACTGCTGTCTTCACCCCGCTCTTAACTGCTATCATAGATATCTTTCCGCGCCGTGACATTTTTTTATCATCTCTGTCGAGTGTCGATGTGTGTATCATTTCTAATTCATTTTCGTACTCATTAATAATTAAATTGCACCAAAATGTAGCAAATGATTCATCTTCTGCTCCAACTGATGTTTGATTCTTAAATATGCGCCTTAGTTTGTATTTTAACAGTTCCACTACATGAAGGGAGTTAATGCCAGCAGCCCGCCCCATTTTTTCCACACTGACTATCACACCTAACACTAATTCGAGCTTACTACCACACACTGACGCACCTGACTAATCTTCACTCAGTACCTATAACGAAGAATCTAACTGCTAGTGTTTCGAAGGACAGGTAGCGATGTCGGAGGAATACGAGTTTTACATGAGAATGACATGCCATACAGTGGTCAGTACTTAGTCCTGTATATGTCTACCAAGTTTTATGTTGATCCTCGCGTTCGAACCGAGCATGTCCCTTGTAAGTATAACTTGCTTTTAATGTGTCTATACACTTTTTTCCTTGTACAGCACCACGGCCGATTTAAGAGTGGCTGCAGCCCCCGGGTCCCGAAACTGAGAAGGTCTCCTTGTAATTGGAAACTTTACGCAACATTCTCCATTTATTGTGTTCGGCCTAGTTCTTTGGTCATGCATTGTTACTCTTGAATAAAACGAAAACATGTGCATTCCAAGGCGAGATGCAAAAATAATACCGCACGTTTTTAACTCGCGACGATTGATTCAGAAGTAGTCATTTTAGAAATGAAAGTTGGGGGTAGGTGCCCCTTTCGCTGAGTGCAATAGTAGTCTAAGCAAACCTCGCCACTATTTTTTAGATTCTTATAGATTTTGAATCACAGTGTATCCCTTTAAGTATTAATGGTTGTCTTACTTTTCTAAGAATTCATGAATGTATATCTATTGCGTGTTAATAATGATACCATGATATGAAAAATAAACAGAGCTTTGGGTTGCGTTTTCAATACAGAGTGCATATTTAGTGCTTATTCGTAAAATATCTAGTGAACATTTTGTCCTAGCCAAGAAGACTTTGGGTAGGCTCTTGTCCTACCATTGAAAATTTAGAGCGGGCTTTTGCCCGGGTGGGGATTTGCCGGTGGGTTTTTGTCCGGGTGGCACTTGCTGTATTTTCTCCTCTCCTACTTTTATATTTGATGCCTTTTGTCTTTCTAACGTTTATCCCATATTCTTCGCAAGCCTTTTTCAAGTTTTGTAACATCTTATTAATATTGTTTTCAAATTCTGCAACAAGCGCCATATCATCTGCAAACCGTATACACCTAACCATTCTACCTTCTCACAGAATTATTTCTAAATGCCAGTAACTCATTCCCTATTTGATCTAGAGACGTGAAACGAAAAGTATAATACTCACTATAGATTAAAAGGGAGCAAAAAGTAATGAACTACTGTAAGACAGGGGATAGTTTTATTAGGATTACACAGTGCGGTTTATAATAATGTAATGTTAGAACGTCTGTCCGTCCGTTACTCTGTACGATAACTTTTGAACGAAAGCGAATTTTTGAATGTTTTCTGTTATCGATAGGTAGAGTAAATATATCCGAGGAGTTCGTTAATCGGGTTGATTGAAAAAACAGAAGGGGTTAAACTCAATCATTCCGGAGGCGATTGATTAAGCGTCTCAAGGATACATTTCATCTTCACCCTTACGTCTCTACTGAAACCAGAAGTGGTAGAAATTCACTGGAACATCTGGTTTCAATATTGATCAATATAAGCAGGAATAGGGAGACCATTTCGTTCGAAATTGATTGAGCGCTTTAAAAGCAGGTATTATCTTCCCTTTTAACCCACTATTCAAACCGGAAGTGGCAGAAATGAACCACTTTGTTTTAGCATTCATTGCTATTGTGTAAAAACGGTAATAAATAGAGAGAAGTTATTTTTTTACAATCAACTAAGCATCTCAATAATATATTCCATCTTCACTCCAATCATTCTACTAAAACCGAAAGAGGTACATGTTTTAATTGAAGAAAATATCACGTGATTATCTTTACTATCTTTACCGGTTTTTGTTTCTTTCTTTTTTTTCTTGATCTTAGAAAATATGTGTGCTTCCTGTTCATTGTAGACATATTTTGTCTGTATCAATTAGAATCATAAGTAAGGTATTGTAAAGAGAGTATAGAGATTTAAGAAATATTTTCTCAATTATAATTGAAAGCAGACTTCTAATACTTCCGCTTATAAGTAGAGATATTAGAGTTTAGATGGAATATATTCTTTGGGCACCTAACTGATTACAGAAATACACTTCTCTTGTTATCTACTATGATTTATACTCTATAGCAATATATAGCAATATAAAAATAAGAAACTGTAAAACAGGTTGCGTGCGATGAGAGGTTTATACACCAAGCTTGGCAGAAACATATCACAAACTATAAGAAAAAGCTGTTGACTGTGGCCATCTCCCAACCATTCCCAACCGTTCATTTACACGCAACTTTGTCTCACGTTCTGCCCCAGACAGGAACATACTATGGTCGTAAGGAAATAAATTGCAGGAAACAGAATCGCTTCTGAGGAAGAGAGGGAAGCATAGGACCTCGCTGGTGGATGTTGTGAAAGATGTCAGGTACCGACTCTAAGTCATCCGAGAAACCTCTATTCCGTATGTGATTTCGCTTCAAATATCCAATATCTCATTCGAACTCTAACGTACAATGGCGAATATTTGCTGTTTTTCTTGCGGCCTGCTCTATATTACCCCGGATGAATTTAAACCAGTAAACATAGTCCTATAAATCTCACATCCCTCCTTGATGATTTGCAGGAAACCGCATGGAAATCTGACTGCAGTCAGAAATTCTAGAGCCAAATGAAATCCGTGAGTTTTTAAAGAATCACCTTCTATATACGTATGTAAGATGCAAAAATATATTGATCAAAAAAGTCTTAATGGAAAGGGCAATATAAAGCAGGATGGTTTTATCAGATAATAGTTGTACAAATAGTTGACTTCTCCTCCAATCAGACACTTTAGTTAGTTTCCCTTAAGGTAAAGTGTCTGATTGGAGGACTTTGAGGACTAAAGTGTCTGATTGGAGGACAAATTTCTCGTCATGTAAGGGCCATAAAATTTTAAAATCCCACGAAATCTAGAATTCCAATAATTTCAGAAACACAATTCAATATAAAGCAATATAAATTAGACAGTAAACAGTAAAAACGATAGTAGACAGTAAAAGTACGTTCTACACAAATTTTGAACTTCAAACTAATACACTCATTTATCCTCAAAGTTGAGTTTTTAATAAATCCTACGGTCTACTTCAGTTTGAACTTAAAACTAATACGCTCATTTATCAAATCCTATGGTCTACTACAACGAATCTTTCTTTACACCTAACAATTCTATTACATTATACTGTATAAGTAGTAATTACAAAGAATAAATTAGGTGCTCTTTAAATTCTAACAAGGGACATGTTTCGGTTCGAACGCGAGGATCAACATAAAACTTGGTAGACATATACAGGACTAAGTACTGACCACTGTATGGTATGTCATTCCCATGTAAAACTCGTTTTCCTCAGACAGCGCCACCTATCCTTCGAAACACTAGCAGTTAGATTCTTCGTTATAGGTACTGAGTGTTAGTCAGGTGCGTCAGTGTGTAGTAGTAAGCTCGACCAGCTAGAATAAGGTGCTCTTTAAATTCTAACAAGGGACATGTTTCGGTTCGAACGCGAGGATCAACATAAAACTTGGTAGACATATACAGGACTAAGTACTGACCACTGTATGGTATGTCATTCCCATGTAAAACTCGTTTTCCTCCGACAGCGCCACCTATCCTTCGAAACACTAGCAGTTAGATTCTTCGTTATAGGTACTGAGTGAAGATTAGTCAGGTGCGTCAGTGTGTGGTAGTAAGCTCGAATTAGTGTTAGGTGTGATAGTCAGTGTGGAAAAAATGGGGCGGACTGCTGGCATTAACTCCCTTCATGAAGTTGAACTTTTAAAAGACAAACTAAGGCGCATATTTAAGAATCAAACATCAGTTGGAGGAGAAGATGAGTCATTTGCTACATTTTGGTGCAATTTAATTATCAATGAGTACGAAAATGAATTGGAAATGATACACACATCGACACTGGACAGAGATGATAAAGAAAATGTCACGGCGCAGAAAGATATCTATGATAGCAGTTCAGAGCGGGGTGAAGACAGCAGTCCAGAGTGGGAACAAGACAGCAGTCCAGAGCGGGAACAAGGCATTAGTCAAAGCGAATACGACGTATCTTCAGCATGAAAACTGAAAAGAATAGATATTTTATCGCAGTTTACGAACGAGGAATTCCGGCGTATATACAAAGCTTATCATGAAGGAGAATACAACTTGTACAGGATCTTTCTGACACGACACAAGAAAATTATTTCTTTGAATAACTGCAAACCTATTTTGGATTATGAACATGCGCTGTCTACGAACACCGCTTCATTTAAAGGGAATGGGGAAATGAAACTCCAAACAATGAAGTGCGAATTCATCAGATTATTTGACGAGGCGCGAGAGCATGTAAAATCAGTGCAGTACTGGTATTTACAGTGCTGGGCTCTCCAAGCGATAAAAGTTGGCTTATCGCATTTCAAAAAGGGAGCCGACTTTTTTTGAAAATCTTCCGAAACAAGCAGGCATTATTTCACGAAAGATTACGACCTTTATCAAATAATCTGATTATTTCACATTTCACTGCTTGGAGTTTCATTTCCCGATTCTCGGTTCCCGCTCTGGACTGCTGTCTTCACCCCGCTCTTAACTGCTATCATAGATATCTTTCTGCGCCGTGACATTTTCTTTATCATCTCTGTCGAGTGTCGATGTGTGTATCATTTCTAATTCATTTTCGTACTCATTGATAATTAAATTGCACCAAAATGTAGCAAATGATTCATCTTCTGCTCCAACTGATGTTTGATTCTTAAATACGCGCCTTAGTTTGTATTTTAACAGTTCCACTACATGAAGGGAGTTAATGCCAGCAGCCCGCCCCATTTTTTCCACACTGACTATCACATCTAACACTAATTCGAGCTTACTACCACACACTGACGCACCTGACTAATCTTCACTCAGTACCTATAACGAAGAATCTAACTGCTAGTGTTTCGAAGGACAGGTAGCGATGTCGGAGGAATACGAGTTTTACATGAGAATGACATGCCATACAGTGGTCAGTACTTAGTCCTGTATATGTCTACCAAGTTTTATGTTGATCCTCGCGTTCGAACCGAGCATGTCCCTTGTAAGTATAACTTGCTTTTAATGTGTCTATACACTTTTTTCCTTGTACAGCACCACGGCCGATTTAAGAGTGGCTGCAGCCCCCGGGTCCCGAAACTGAGAAGGTCTCCTTGTAATTGGAAACTTTACGCAACATTCTCCATTTATTGTGTTCGGCCTAGTTCTTTGGTCATGCATTGTTACTCTTGAATAAAACGAAAACATGTGCATTCCAAGGCGAGATGCAAAAATAATACCGCACGTTTTTAACTCGCGACGATTGATTCAGAAGTAGTCATTTTAGAAATGAAAGTTGGGGGTAGGTGCCCCTTTCGCTGAGTGCAATAGTAGTCTAAGCAAACCTCGCCACTATTTTTTAGATTCTTATAGATTTTGAATCACAGTGTATCCCTTTAAGTATTAATGGTTGTCTTACTTTTCTAAGAATTCATGAATGTATATCTATTGCGTGTTAATAATGATACCATGATATGAAAAATAAACAGAGCTTTGGGTTGCGTTTTCAATACAGAGTGCATATTTAGTGCTTATTCGTAAAATATCTAGTGAACATTTTGTCCTAGCCAAGAAGACTTTGGGTAGGCTCTTGTCCTACCATTGAAAATTTAGAGCGGGCTTTTGCCCGGGTGGGGATTTGCCGGTGGGTTTTTGTCCGGGTGGCACTTGCTGTATTTTCTCCTCTCCTACTTTTATATTTGATGCCTTTTGTCTTTCTAACGTTTATCCCATATTCTTCGCAAGCCTTTTTCAAGTTTTGTAACATCTTATTAATATTGTTTTCAAATTCTGCAACAAGCGCCATATCATCTGCAAACCGTATACACCTAACCATTCTACCTTCTCACAGAATTATTTCTAAATGCCAGTAACTCATTCCCTATTTGATCTAGAGACGTGAAACGAAAAGTATAATACTCACTATAGATTAAAAGGGAGCAAAAAGTAATGAACTACTGTAAGACAGGGGATAGTTTTATTAGGATTACACACTGCGGTTTATAATAATGTAATGTTAGAACGTCTGTCCGTCCGTTACTCTGTACGATAACTATTGAACGAAAGCGAATTTTTGAATGTTTTCTGTTATCGATAGGTAGAGTAAATATATCCGAGGAGTTCGTTAATCGGGTTGATTGAAAAAACAGAAGGGGTTAAACTCAATCATTCCGGAGGCGATTGATTAAGCGTCTCAAGGATACATTTCATCTTCACCCTTACGTCTCTACTGAAACCAGAAGTGGTAGAAATTCACTGGAACATCTGGTTTCAATATTGATCAATATAAGCAGGAATAGGGAGACCATTTCGTTCGAAATTGATTGAGCGCTTTAAAAGCAGGTATTATCTTCCCTTTTAACCCACTATTCAAACCGGAAGTGGCAGAAATGAACCACTTTGTTTTAGCATTCATTGCTATTGTGTAAAAACGGTAATAAATAGAGAGAAGTTATTTTTTTACAATCAACTAAGCATTTCAATAATATATTCCATCTTCACTCCAATCATTCTACTAAAACCGAAAGAGGTACATGTTTTAATTGAAGAAAATATCACGTGATTATCTTTACTATCTTTACCGGTTTTTGTTTCTTTCTTTTTTTTCTTGATCTTAGAAAATATGTGTGCTTCCTGTTCATTGTAGACATATTTTGTCTGTATCAATTAGAATCATAAGTAAGGTTTTGTAAAGAGAGTATAGAGATTTAAGAAATATTTTCTCAATTATAATTGAAAGCAGACTTCTAATACTTCCGCTTATAAGTAGAGATATTAGAGTTTAGATGGAATATATTCTTTGGGCACCTAACTGATTACAGAAATACACTTCTCTTGTTATCTACTATGATTTATACTCTATAGCAATATATAGCAATATAAAAATAAGAAACTGTAAAACAGGTTGCGTGCGATGAGAGGTTTATACACCAAGCTTGGCAGAAACATATCACAAACTATAAGAAAAAGCTGTTGACTGTGGCCATCTCCCAACCATTCCCAACCGTTCATTTACACGCAACTTTGTCTCACGTTCTGTCCCAGAGAGGAACATACTATGGTCGTAAGGAAATAAATTGCAGGAAACAGAATCGCTTCTGAGGAAGAGAGGGAAGCATAGGACCTCGCTGGTGGATGTTGTGAAAGATGTCAGGTACCGACTCTAAGTCATCCGAGAAACCTCTATTCCATATGTGATTTCGCTTCAAATATCCAATATCTCATTCGAACTCTAACGTACAATGGCGAATATTTGCTGTTTTTCTTGCGGCCTGCTCTATATTACTCCGGATGAATTTAAACCAGTAAACATAGTCCTATAAATCTCACATCCCTCCTTGATGATTTGCAGGAAACCGCATGGAAATCTGACTGCAGTCAGAAATTCTAGAGCCAAATGAAATCCGTGAGTTTTTAAAGAATCACCTTCTATATACGTATGTAAGATGCAAAAATATATTGATCAAAAAAGTCTTAATGGAAAGGGCAATATAAAGCAGGATGGTTTTATCAGATAATAGTTGTACAAATAGTTGACTTCTCCTCCAATCAGACACTTTAGTTAGTTTCCCTTAAGGTAAAGTGTCTGATTGGAGGACTTTGAGGACTAAAGTGTCTGATTGGAGGACAAATTTCTCGTCATGTAAGGGCCATAAAATTTTAAAATCCCACGAAATCTAGAATTCCAATAATTTCAGAAACACAATTCAATATAAAGCAATATAAATTAGACAGTAAACAGTAAAAACGATAGTAGACAGTAAAAGTACGTTCTACACAAATTTTGAACTTCAAACTAATACACTCATTTATCCTCAAAGTTGAGTTTTTAATAAATCCTACGGTCTACTTCAGTTTGAACTTAAAACTAATACGCTCATTTATCAAATCCTATGGTCTACTACAACGAATCTTTCTTTACACCTAACAATTCTATTACATTATACTGTATAAGTAGTAATTACAAAGAATAAATTAGGTGCTCTTTAAATTCTAACAAGGGACATGTTTCGGTTCGAACGCGAGGATCAACATAAAACTTGGTAGACATATACAGGACTAAGTACTGACCACTGTATGGTATGTCATTCCCATGTAAAACTCGTTTTCCTCAGACAGCGCCACCTATCCTTCGAAACACTAGCAGTTAGATTCTTCGTTATAGGTACTGAGTGTTAGTCAGGTGCGTCAGTGTGTAGTAGTAAGCTCGACCAGCTAGAATAAGGTGCTCTTTAAATTCTAACAAGGGACATGTTTCGGTTCGAACGCGAGGATCAACATAAAACTTGGTAGACATATACAGGACTAAGTACTGACCACTGTATGGTATGTCATTCCCATGTAAAACTCGTTTTCCTCCGACAGCGCCACCTATCCTTCGAAACACTAGCAGTTAGATTCTTCGTTATAGGTACTGAGTGAAGATTAGTCAGGTGCGTCAGTGTGTGGTAGTAAGCTCGAATTAGTGTTAGGTGTGATAGTCAGTGTGGAAAAAATGGGGCGGACTGCTGGCATTAACTCCCTTCATGAAGTTGAACTTTTAAAAGACAAACTAAGGCGCATATTTAAGAATCAAACATCAGTTGGAGGAGAAGATGAGTCATTTGCTACATTTTGGTGCAATTTAATTATCAATGAGTACGAAAATGAATTGGAAATGATACACACATCGACACTGGACAGAGATGATAAAGAAAATGTCACGGCGCAGAAAGATATCTATGATAGCAGTTCAGAGCGGGGTGAAGACAGCAGTCCAGAGTGGGAACAAGACAGCAGTCCAGAGCGGGAACAAGGCATTAGTCAAAGCGAATACGACGTATCTTCAGCATGAAAACTGAAAAGAATAGATATTTTATCGCAGTTTACGGACGAGGAATTCCGGCGTATATACAAAGCTTATCATGAAGGAGAATACAACTTGTACAGGATCTTTCTGACACGACACAAGAAAATTATTTCTTTGAATAACTGCAAACCTATTTTGGATTATGAACATGCGCTGTCTACGAACACCGCTTCATTTAAAGGGAATGGGGAAATGAAACTCCAAACAATGAAGTGCGAATTCATCAGATTATTTGACGAGGCGCGAGAGCATGTAAAATCAGTGCAGTACTGGTATTTACAGTGCTGGGCTCTCCAAGCGATAAAAGTTGGCTTATCGCATTTCAAAAAGGGAGCCGACTTTTTTTGAAAATCTTCCGAAACAAGCAGGCATTATTTCACGAAAGATTACGACCTTTATCAAATAATCTGATTATTTCACATTTCACTGCTTGGAGTTTCATTTCCCGATTCTCGGTTCCCGCTCTGGACTGCTGTCTTCACCCCGCTCTTAACTGCTATCATAGATATCTTTCTGCGCCGTGACATTTTCTTTATCATCTCTGTCGAGTGTCGATGTGTGTATCATTTCTAATTCATTTTCGTACTCATTGATAATTAAATTGCACCAAAATGTAGCAAATGATTCATCTTCTGCTCCAACTGATGTTTGATTCTTAAATATGCGCCTTAGTTTGTATTTTAACAGTTCCACTACATGAAGGGAGTTAATGCCAGCAGCCCGCCCCATTTTTTCCACACTGACTATCACACCTAACACTAATTCGAGCTTACTACCACACACTGACGCACCTGACTAATCTTCACTCAGTACCTATAACGAAGAATCTAACTGCTAGTGTTTCGAAGGACAGGTAGCGATGTCGGAGGAATACGAGTTTTACATGAGAATGACATGCCATACAGTGGTCAGTACTTAGTCCTGTATATGTCTACCAAGTTTTATGTTGATCCTCGCGTTCGAACCGAAACATGTCCCTTGTTAGAATTTAAAGAGCACCTTATTTAACCATTCTACCTTCTCACAGAATTATTTCTAAATGCCAGTAACTCATTCCCTATTTGATCTAGAGACGTGAAACGAAAAGTATAATACTCACTATAGATTAAAAGGGAGCAAAAAGTAATGAACTACTGTAAGACAGGGGATAGTTTTATTAGGATTACACAGTGCGGTTTATAATAATGTAATGTTAGAACGTCTGTCCGTCCGTTACTCTGTACGATAACTATTGAACGAAAGCGAATTTTTGAATGTTTTCTGTTATCGATAGGTAGAGTAAATATATCCGAGGAGTTCGTTAATCGGGTTGATTGAAAAAACAGAAGGGGTTAAACTCAATCATTCCGGAGGCGATTGATTAAGCGTCTCAAGGATACATTTCATCTTCACCCTTACGTCTCTACTGAAACCAGAAGTGGTAGAAATTCACTGGAACATCTGGTTTCAATATTGATCAATATAAGCAGGAATAGGGAGACCATTTCGTTCGAAATTGATTGAGCGCTTTAAAAGCAGGTATTATCTTCCCTTTTAACCCACTATTCAAACCGGAAGTGGCAGAAATGAACCACTTTGTTTTAGCATTCATTGCTATTGTGTAAAAACGGTAATAAATAGAGAGAAGTTATTTTTTTACAATCAACTAAGCATTTCAATAATATATTCCATCTTCACTCCAATCATTCTACTAAAACCGAAAGAGGTACATGTTTTAATTGAAGAAAATATCACGTGATTATCTTTACTATCTTTACCGGTTTTTGTTTCTTTCTTTTTTTCTTGATCTTAGAAAATATGTGTGCTTCCTGTTCATTGTAGACATATTTTGTCTGTATCAATTAGAATCATAAGTAAGGTATTGTAAAGAGAGTATAGAGATTTAAGAAATATTTTCTCAATTATAATTGAAAGCAGACTTCTAATACTTCCGCTTATAAGTAGAGATATTAGAGTTTAGATGGAATATATTCTTTGGGCACCTAACTGATTACAGAAATACACTTCTCTTGTTATCTATTATGATTTATACTCTATAGCAATGAACGTTAAAACCGAAGGTTGTTGATTTTTGTCACTTCCGGTTTGGTTTGAGAGTTAAGAAGGAAGATGGCACCTATTGTTAGAATGCTAAATCGATTTAAAAAAAAATATGATTATATCTTATCGTTTTTATTCTATTTAAATCAATATTAAAGCTCGAAATTTTAGTGGATTTCTATCACTTTAGATTCTAGTAGAATGTCAAGAATGGGTCTGAAAAGTATTCGTGGGACGTTTTATCGATGCTGAGACCACTTTTTGGTATCTGTTGCCATTTTTGCTCTATAGCGATCAACGTTAAAACATAAATTGCTTGATTTCTACAACTTCCGGTGAATGGATCACTTCCATTAACGAAGTCCTCCGAGATAATTAATTTACCCATCGCTTGCAAATGACAGAATTCAAAAATTCGCTTCGTTTCAAGAGATATCGTGAGGACGGACGGTTGGAGGGAGTAACTACGGGCGGACGGACATGATAACATTACAATAATATAAGTCCCACTTACATGATCCAAATAAAACTATTATTGAACAAGACATACGGAAGTTTAATAGTATACCGCTACCGGGACTTATAAGATTGGAAGTTTAGTACTGACGTCCGTCCGTTACTCCGCACGGTAACTCTTGGGCGAAAGCGATTTTTTTCTGCAATTGACAGAAAGAGTAAACATCTCGGAGTTAGTTCATGGAGGAACTCTACTAAAACAGAAGTTTTAAAAATCAACAATTTCCGGTTTTAACATAGATCACTATAGAGCAAAAATGGTAACAGATAGCGAGAAGTGGTTTTCGGCAATCGACTAAGCGTCCCAAAATATCTTTTATGGTGCCCTCCCATCTCGCCTAATCCAATCTCACCTAACGACGTATCAGGCACTGATATCTCGAAGATAAGAATGTCCGCCATTTTAGGCAAGATGAGAGTTCCCATCTTGCCTAATCCCATTTCGCCTAAAATGGTAATAAGATGCAAGGAGTGAATTTCTGCAGTAAAGAGGGAAATCCTGGATGAGCATTTTAACCACCAACACTAAGAAATCATGAATCATATGCACCCAGAAAATAAATACTCTATGTATTAATCTTTCGTACATAAGAAAACCAATAACCTTTTCAATATATTTCAATCAATATTGGAGATCTCTTCTTTATATTCCTTTAAATTCTTACCGCCTATACTCTGCAAATCTCATAAAGAGAACCTGCTACTTTCATATATCAGCAGCACAATTCAGTACAATTATATAGGGTGTTTTAAAACAATACCGACAATGTTTAGGAAATGGTCCCTGATACTAAGATAAGGCAAAAAGTATAGATCAACCAAGGTGCACAAATGCTTTCTTTTGGCGCTATGACCAGCCGAAAAGCTGTCGGAAAAATGCAAAAATAGCCATGATCCCAAGAACAAAAGTCGGATCGAAGTGTGGTAAAACGAAATGTTCATTATTTTTAGTCATAGATTCCATTATTGCACAAATCGATGTGGTGCAGGGGCGGCGCAAGGGTGATCCCCATTGAAACTGAAGAATTCCTGGGGTATTTTATCAGAAGTTGATTGAGAAAAATTGGCTAATATCAAGTACCTTACGTCAATGAACAAAAATCAGGCTACATTGTCCAAGTTAGAACAACACTAAGAAAAGATACCCATGCTTCATTGACATAGTTTGCCTCAGAGCAAAATAAATTTTCCGAAGGGGAAGTGCCCTTGCGATAGACATATTCCGTGAGTTTCTGACTTATTGTTTTTGGAATATACTGAAATATTTATGTTACATGTGAGAGCACAGCTTTCGTAAGTGTATTAATGCGTTGTATTTTGTGACCAATCTGTTACTTTAATCTCTCTCTTATCTTTATTTTTTCTTTTTCTTTCATTTTTTTTTAAATTTCAGAATATATCCTTAGTGTGTTTACATTCCTGAACTAATTCAATATTGAACTTACTATCATACGAAATTCTAACTTCATTATATACAGTATGTTACCTCACTGTCTTTTCCGTCTTACTCTTCTAAGTTCTCCTAGTAGAAGTTTCATTCGTGGAGTCCTTTCACTTTTCATGGCCTAATACGTTTGAGATACCCCAAATTATGTAAAAGTTAGGAATCACTGACAACAGCAGAGAGAAATAGGAGGAAGAGCGTCCATCGCCGGAGTCGACGCCTGCCCTCTGCAGATAAATTGTATTAGGATACAGGTGAAGTAATATAAAGTTACCGTTTTCGTATACAAAAATTTGCTGTCTCCTAGTTTTTTTCTGTCCCTTAGCTTACACCAACAAATTAATTAAAACTGGAGTCGTCATGTTAAGAATCTTTCAGTGAGTTCCTGTATTAATTTCATCCGAATTTAAAATACTTTTCACTGATTATTTTATTGGTTAAGAAATAGTTACTGACTCAATGAATCAATCGATGCAATTTAGCACACTATTGTGGACTACGTACGGTAGGTCTTGTAGAAATTACCTTGAAACATCTATTTAACCGTAAATCCTAATATGAAGAGTGCTCAATATATATCCTCTCATATTAATGTTTAGACCTGATCAAATTATGAAATGAAGTAACCGATGCTATTTTTCGACGCACTATCCTGCCACTACTTTTTTTACCTGGCTATGAACCTCTTCACTCAGTCATTTTAGAATTATTTTCCCCGTTCCTCCTTCAATAAAAAAAGTCTGAACTATTTCTTGTCCATAATACAACTAATAATACTAAGACACACAAATCGAATTTAGTTCATATCTGTAGCATTTCTTACAATCAACCTACAACTGTAGTCTTTCGAAAATT
This sequence comes from Thermobia domestica, assembly GCF_964235325.1. Taxonomy (NCBI): domain Eukaryota; kingdom Metazoa; phylum Arthropoda; class Insecta; order Zygentoma; family Lepismatidae; genus Thermobia; species Thermobia domestica. The sequence goes on from NC_137457.1 coordinate 71,051,347, forward strand.
ATGAGCCCCATAGACGGGATACGGCTGTTTCGGTGTAGGATGTTACGGTGTAGGACGTTTTGGTTCAGGACGTTTTGGTGCACGGATGTCTCGGTGTAAAGACGTTTAGGTGTGAGGCTGGTTCGGTGTAAGATTTCCAATGTTTACACCGAAACGTCCACTCTTCAAAATGAAAATTATTCGTTAGGGAGAAATAAATTCATGAAGTAGAAAATATAAATTAATAAATAAAATAAAAATTAAATGCTGCTGTAATTGACAGGGGTTACTTATTTATAGTGAGTCTCCTATCTTCACTCTATGGCATAACTTCTTATATCCTCAAATGTTATAATTATAAATTGATTGGAAAAACTTTTATGGTAATGATATATAGTAAAAAAGTGTGTGATGCATAAACATTGTGTACACCACACACACCTTATTACGGCAATAACTGTGCACAAATCGCAAAATGCTGCACAATCTTTGAAAGGAAATTTTCAAACACAGGTGGTTTTCCTTCCAAATAACCGCTTTTATATCATGCATACCTAATAAGATTAGCAAATCTAGGAGAAGAAAACTGATTATGAATCAGTGTTTGGATCTTAATTATATTATTACGGAGATGTAAATTCACGTTATAGTTGTAGAGAAGGACAGTGTCAGAAAAATATCTCAAGATTTTTTTAACGGCCTAAAGAACGCAACAAGAGGCTGAATGCTACCAGTTGTTCCTCCATAAATGGTTTATGTTATGAGTTACTCTTTTTTTTCTTAAAATAGGTTCAAAGTTGATGAATTGTGACCACTCCACGAAGCTAATAACAAAATGGACTTTGCATTAGACGCTTGAAGAAAAATCTCTTGGAACCATGATCTCACAAGATTTTGTGAAAATAGAAATGAAATAAAAAATATTTGAGTAGGGTTTTGGGTTCGTTTTCCGTGTGTCACCATTGCTATCATGTGCACCACTGTTAAAGTCTCCTTTCTCTGAATTAACTGGTTTATGATTCGATAAAGACTGATTTCACGATCCTATCTCCCCGCGGTATCCCAGGGCTTTAGGGAAATAGGATCCCCTAAACCGAGATCAAACGAAAATTAATTTTATTTGCACCTGCATCCATGTATCCACATGCTGCAATGCTGAAAAAGAATCTTGCTCTCTAATTTCTAGTTTGTAGGGACGAACTAGACTGATTTTCATTTCCCATGAAAATTGAATAATAATAATAATAATAATAATAATAATAATAATAATAATAATAATAATAATAATAATAATAATAATAATAATACAAGAAATAAAAAAATCTTGAATTTAAAACTTTGATTCAAAGATCATGAAAATCAGTTCAATTCAGTCCATGGCAGATAGAATTAGAAAATTGCCTATATTGTCTTAATAGTTTAACCTAAAAGAACAAAGTGTTACCGTTGAGGTTAGGGATGCAATTTGTTTATGAAAGAAAAAGTTCACGAATTTTAGGTTAAAAAAACAATAAAAGCTTTAATGAATAAAAAACAATAAAAATGTTTAGATAAAAAAATCGAGTATGATTAAAATTAAGGCTGCATTTGGAATATTGTGATAACAAGTGTGAAAAATAAGGCAGAAGGCCTTAGCACCAAAATTAATTTAAGTGAATTACATGTGTTTTCTTTCTTGACCTCCAGCTTGAATGGCTTATTACCAGTAACTTGATATACATGAACAAACTAGTGAGATCGATATACATGAACAGTCATATCTGAAATTTATGATTGATTATCCTTTCATAACGAGCACAATACAAGCTTGTTAATTTACGACCTTACATTTTAAAATACCTATGTACGTAACATTGGATAATAAAATATTAGCGTTGATCAGCTGATACTTTATGACTAAAATTCCTAAAATTATGAATTTAAGATTTGTATAGTGTGATGGAACCTGAATCCAGTTACCTACGATTTAAGTAAAGTAAAATTAATATATATTCCCGAATAAGTTGGAATACATTGAAATAGCAATAAATCGAAATAAGTTGGACTAAGTCATGACTTTGATTTAGAATTTAGTGAGAAATTTGAGAGAAAAGCAGAATGAGCTAAAGAAAATGAGTAAGCCTAAGCCTGACTTCTAATTGTTCGTAGTTATCACTGAGAATTAGAGATAATTACACCTGATATTAAATTTGATATCATCATAAACAACAAGAATACCTCATACATAATACCAATGTGATGAATATAATGATTTTACCATGCATAACACACATATTAGCGAATATAGCAAAATATAAAGACACAAATATACACAGATAAATCATAGATATAAGCATGCATATATACACAGAATACAATTTATACTAGAATATTCATAATAAGTGCAAATACATCTTTTGAAATAAATTTTTAGACAAATTTATCTATTTTCATGGTTTCTCTTATGTTGCAACAGTAACATACGCATGTATTCGTAGGTTGTCGTAATTATTGTGGCCTATTCGCATAGACTTCTGATCGCTCTATTGGCTTGAGGATCAGAATAATTCATTCAATTCGGATTTGCTTAGCCTACTTCATGGTTATTGCCTATATATACTTTTCATGATAGATTCTAACAGCTGTTCCGTTCTTAATAAAGGATTTCGTATCTCTAATAAAAATGACTAATCGTAAGATTATTCGCGCTTTGCTGATTACTAATTAACATTTAAGCTTTCTACGTCGAATACTTTCATTGAAACATGATACAGACTTTTTATAAAGCTCCTATTACCATATTGATTGAAACGAATTTACTCAGTTACCAACTCCTTTGTAAATGACTTTACAGGCATAGTGATTCCATACAATTTAAACAATACACTGATTACACTTTAAAAAATATCAGGGCTTGGTTTTTAATTATCTTACATTAAAAAGAGTGCCTGTCTATGGCTTAAACGTATTTTCACTGCACACAAATTAAAACATTCTAGTTTGAATACTTAATCGTCATATTTTATCAAGAATTGCACAATTCGAGCCACCGAAAAGTCTACATATAGTAGCCTACATAAGTGACAAAAAATATAGGAACTAATATGTCTTGAGTGAGAATGATGCGGTGACTAATATCACATACTACATAAGTAAAATTGGCAAAGTGTCTCTACACTTCAATGTAGGCTGACTTTAAGGTAAAAAAATTCTAATCGTTGATAGCTCAAGTTCGAATTATAATGTCTATTCTCAACGCGATGGAATTATGCTTGAAAGTCTAAACTATTTCCGGACTTTAATTTTGGTACAGAGAACGTTTTGTATTCTTACTTAATGCTGAGAATTTTTCCTTTTTCTACCAATAAATAATTTAGATGGATCCTACCTTTCGTTGTCACCACTGCCTTGACCACACTCGTTGTTGCCACTGCGCTGACCACTTTCGTTGTTGCCACTGCGCTGACCACACATCACAGATGTCCTTACGTCTCCTCTTTCCATGCCTGTGCGACGAATGTCTTGTGTCCTGAGTTCTGTCCTCAGACTCCTAATGAGCATTCCTCCTAAACTGCCAGGGGCGACGCGCTTTGGTCTGTCCATGTCCATCGAAACAAGCACTGTTCCGTTGATTCATCTCTCCGACAATGCACTTTTCTGCACTAAGAATTCCAATTATTACACTGCACCATCACTCTTTGTGTCGTGAGTGTTGTGTCGCACGGACTAATTATATTAAATGTTCTTATGAAGTGTTCATGACAATTTAAACTAATTTCGTATTGTTAGGGCTAGTCTAACGGCTGTTTGAAAGTGTGTAGGCAACATTCAAGTTTGTTTTCACGTCTAGTTAGTACTCGTAGCGTCTTAGCGAAATCAGTTTATTAACGCTTGCTGTGCAAGATTTTTCATAAATGTATGTGTATAAACTATATCACTCACACAAAATGTCTGCAAACGTTTACTTAGCAGCGGAATTTTAAAGTTTTAGTTTGTTGCAGAAAATTTAAGTATAAATGCCTATACTTTAGTGTTGTTGAGTGATCGTCCACCGGGCTACTTGTTAACCTAGCCTCACATACTGTTTCTTAATTGACGTTTGACTTAATGTAGTGTGTGTGTGTGTGTGTGTGTGTGTGTGTGTGTGTGTGTGTGTGTGTGTGTGTATTCCGGGTAAAAGTTTTTGAACGCACTTGTTCCCGGTTTGTTGAGTATGTAGCACTGAATGACTGACTGAAAATTTCGAATTCTCAACTTCTCGATTGTTTAGGACACGCCTCTAACTGGGTTTATGCTCCCCCTAATTTTCTTTCATTGGTCAAATTATTTTGTGTCCTCAATTTTTATTTTCTTGGTCTCCACTTATTTACGGTATTCGAACGTCGTCTCTCCGACGTACGTGCATTCTTCAAATTTCACATGTTATATATAAAATTTTTATAGGGGTTGATATGGCGTCCTTTCGTCTCATGCGTGCTCTTGAACCAAGTTACAGACCTGTGTCAAAATTTTATCTAGGTTCTACGTGGAGACATAGTAACGAGTACGCGCGTTTGACAAATACACAGAGATTATTTTCCAGTTGGATTCAATATGTGCAGACTTTATTAATTTCGGAATTTCACAAAAAGATGCTAAGAGCTGTTTTGCTTTCCTTCCTTGAAGTCACGGAAGGTCCTGTGTATGTGTGGTCTTTTTTCTACGCGTGTGGCTTAGGCAGCGGTATTAAGAGACAATAGAAGGGTCTTTCAAATGTCATCGCCGCAACGGCAGGTATACAGAAGAAAAAAAGAAAACATCTTACTCTCGGATAGTGAAGGAAAATAAAGAATGTCCTTTGCTTCTTTAAACACACAAAAATGAAACTGTGAAAATGATATTCGTTAACGTTGTTCATAATTATATGCGAAATTGAATTAAACAGATTTATTTAAAATTAAATAAAAATGTTGATGATGCAACTGTCATCATTTTATGTTAAATTTTCTGGAGTTGATGCTTTCAAAAGGATATCTTCAAATTTAAAGAGGCTGTGTTGTACTACAAGGCCAAATGTTCAATTGTTTTAATACAAACCAATTAACAGTGGTGATAACAAAACACTATTTGCAGAAATTAAAGGCTGTATTATGTAGCTACGAGTCATATAATTTACTGACTGTGCCACACTTTCTACTGTTTGTGTTCCTGTAAACACTAGAATTTCCAAATTAAACCATATTGTTCAGAGTTATAAATATTTTCTTTTCAATAACATGTGTTGCTTCACATTCGCGACAAATGCATTGGCACTGGCTTCTAACTTCTGGGGCTATATATTTAATCAAACGTCCTGTTAAAATAAGTACAGAAAGGGGTTTCAAATCAGTCCGCACCTTCTCACAGTAGTCCCTGCGAATTATAATTGTTCTTGGCTAACTGCAGAACATTTCAAACCAGAAAACTACTTGTAATTGTAATCATCATATTGGATCCGCCAACTTGAATTTTGTAATTTTAACACCAGGTTCTGAATCACCTGTCCTAAAGCCCCCTTGGCAGTAAGCTGGCAGTATCATTAATTTTATGTTTTAATCATTATTTTCTGTTTATGCTTGGAGACCACCTCTAACGTTCGAAGGGTGGTTTCTACCCTTAAACTCGCATCATTGTCAAAATGAATAAACATACGTGACGATTATTTGTTGATATTATTATTTGTTGGTTTGTATGCAAAGTTTCATTAAAAATCAGTAAATTAAACTTCCGTAAGTCTCCTTGTTAGTGCTGTTCAAATGGAACAAATAAGTTAATTGGCGGACATGAAGTCAGAAAGAAGGAAAAAATACGCCGATGTTACGACGAGACTGAGCAATAACAATGAGACTCAATAACAATGTTAATCAGTTTACACTATTACAGAGTGGCTACACTATGACACTTCATGGTTGTTCATTACAAGCATATGATTAATGCAATAAAATATTAGGGTATACACCGAAACGTCCTTTACAGCCAAGCGTCCTTACACCGAAACATCCGTACACCGGAACATCCTACACCAAAACATCCTACACCGAAACATCCTAGACCCCCATAGACTCTTTTTTCCTTACAAATAATAGCAATAATAATTAACTTATTAAAACCTACCATAACGGTTAACCATCGACAAAATGTAAGCAACCTCTGAGAAATGAAATAAAATATTTCAGTTTAACGATCTACGATTATGCTCTTTAGGCTAAAGGAGACAATGATTAAGGCAAGTGAATGATGAAGGAAGATAGGGTGGTGAAAGAATGTGGAATGAAATTGGAGTATCCCAAGAAAACCCACAGACACGATACGATGGTGTCCATCACAAAGTTACTTCGCTCGTGATCGAACCAGTGACCCCACGTACAAGAGGAAAGCTGTTTACCACTGAGTCACTCTGTCCCAAGCCCTTGAGAGATGCGGGCAACAAGTTAAGAATAACTGACTTAGAGAAACGTACTTACCATTTTCGCACGAAGGAAACTCCACGAATCCCATATTCTGACCGTTTGTCCTTCTCGTATGTTGGTTTATCACACACAATATTTAGTATATCGGTACATCTGTCAGAATCATAGTGCTCTCGCCAAAGTAGGAGCACGGCGGCTTAGTGATAGAGCGCTTACTTCTGGTGCAGGATGAACCTCGTTCGATTATAGACTCTAAAAGTTCGTGGTGGAAACTATCGTACCCGTGAATCTTCTCGGGACTATATGTTTTCACCTATATTCTCATTTCACGAATTATTTCCCAATAATTAGCTTCCATCTGTTATCTGTCTCTATTATTGGATCGAATTTGAGTTTAGCATTCCTTCTGTAGCACAGTTGTATGAGACATGGAGCTACGGATTAACGTAAAAGTCGAACCGCTTGCGCTTCCGCCGGGAATCGGAGCCGGGTCACCTATGCCAAAATCCCGTATGCTCCCACATAGCCATGAGTGATTTCTCTGTCTTTATTAGCCTAGAAGGCATAACATTTAAACGTTATGGATTTCATATAATTCCAGTTCTTCCTCAATTGCAAATTCGATACTGAGACAAAGTAGATCAATCAAATATACTTATATATTTTTTTCGAATTATAACGATGATTTTGTAACTTGGACCACGGTCTATGACTTTTGTTAGTTGAAATATAGTCTTTAATTGTAGTTAGTTTAATCGTATATAATTGTAATCAACATTTAATAAAATATTCCAGGATTTCCTGAATTTTTGGGGTTGACCCTTGCGCCGCCCCTGTACCACATCGAGTAGTGCATTAATGAAAGCTACGACAAAAAATAATAAACATTCCCTTTGCCTCAACTTCGATTCGACATTTTGTTCTCGAGTTATGTTTTTTTTAAAAATTTTTCCGATAGATTTTCGTGTGGTCATAATACCGAAAGAAAGCATTTGTCCACCCAGGTAGATCTATACATTTTGTCTTATCTTGGTGTCAGAAATCTGCTCCCAAACGTTGTCGGTATTGTTTTGAATCACCTGTATGTTTCTATCCAGTTTCTGATAAGCTCCTGTCTGCTAAGCACCTTCCAGTTTTCCCAAAACAAACCAAAACTGAACTACATTCACTACATCGCCTTCCCCCTATGCTTTCTTATTGTATAGTACTTATTAAACATTTATGTATATTGTAGTTGACAGGGATTGAAAATATTGACTGAAATATTTGGTTAAAATGCTAGTAGAGGAATTCCCACTTTAGTGCAGAAATTCCCTCCTTGTATCTTACCGCCATATTAGGCGAGATAGGATTAGGCAAGATGGTAACTCTTATCTCGCCTAAAATGGTTGCCATTCTTATCTTGGAGACATCAGTGACTGATAAATCGTTAGGCGAGATGGGATGAAATCATCTTTTATATCTATCCTTAACACTCCACTAAAACCAGATTTAAAAAGAATCACTACAACCTTCGATTTTAGTTTAAATAACATACAAGAAAAACTATTACAGATAGCGAGAAGCGTTTTTTTTGTAATCGATTAATCGTCCTTAGAATATAGTCTATCTGCACTATAATATCTCTACTAAAGCAATAAGTGGTAGAAATCAACAACTTCCTGTTTCAGTATTTTTTGAGGAACTATTTCGTGATTCTCTTTACCGTCTTTACCAGACCTTTTTTCTCAGTATTTCTATGCAGCAGCATATATCTAGCATACATTTTAGCATACATCTACTTTCGTTTTGTATACCCGTCTTTAAAGGAAAATTAAGCACACTTATTCTTTTCCGCTAAAGACACGTTTTACTGTATTTCAATAATAAGCCTATGGTGTTGCGTAAATCAATTATCATTTAAAAAATTCACAAAGGGTAGTTTACTATTTTGGGTGAGTTTTCTTCGGGCGGTTTCTCGAAAAAGCCGGCTCCTTAAGTCCTTGGTGACTATATGGTAAGCGTACGCGTATTCGGCATCAGAGATCGAGGTTCGATTCCCGGTGGGTGCTAATGCGATTCGGATCCCAGGTTAAAGTCTAGGTCCATGACTCAAAGCTTCGGTCCTGAACGGGACGAAAATACAATATCTATTAACCAACTATCTAGTTGTCCCCACTCATAATCCCTAACAGCTATTGCATAATGATAACATTAACGTGCACTGTAATAATTATTATTAACAAATAATAATAATAATAATAATAATAATAATAATAATAATAATAATAATAATAATAATAATAATAATAACGCTAGACTACAAATGTGATGCACAACACAGTACATATGTAGAAACCAATACATAGTCATTGAGTATGTAATCAGCAAGTTGTTCTAGGGGGTGGAGGAGAAGGCATGACTTTATTTTAGGGGAGCAGATTTTTTTAGATACTAGAAAAAGCAGACCAAACTTTTTTCCAGCTTATGGAACCATTACAGTAATAACACAATAAATACATAGATATTATAGAATGCATACGTAAAAATAATATTTAGTACTGATGCAGCACATTATTGATACTTCCCTCTAACTAATATCAATCCCAAAGTAAGTTTCTAATATCGAACAAAATACACATTTTGTTTCATAAAAAATACACTTTTGACGATATTTTCTGAGATTATTTTATTTATAATCGGAGAGGAAGTTAGGGATGTAAATTCCCCCATTATTGAGCCATGTCAACTCCAAGCGTGAGAGTCTATTGGAAATACTTTAAAAAAAGTATATTCCAACAAAATCAAATTGTTTTATTTTACAAAAGCTCTAATGCACAATTTTGTTTCGAAATCATACAGTGGGACTAGGAGTAGGTTAAATCACTCCTCATTTTTGCCAACTTAAAATCCAAGCATTAAAGACATTGCCTAATTTCTGGAGCAGCAGAGTGGGCAACTGTCCTCCCATTTATGCTACCCGCCTTTTGAGAGTGACTTACTTTAAGTTAAAACTTGCTTACTCCAAATATGATATGAACATGTATGTATAAATGAAACACGAAATAGGTTTACCACATCCAAGAAAGAACTTTCACAGGTATAGACTTTAAGTCACGCAGCAGATATATATACCTAGCTAAAATCAGAAATGAAACGAAAGTGGTGTTCTGAGCACATTTCAGTATAATGTTCACTCTTGTTAACATAGTTGATTGTTGAAGCGATGGATCCTCTCCCTTCATTTTCACTTGGGGGTTCATATATGACTTGGGGGTCTCGGACCTGGATCTGGATCCGAAATTCCGATTTCGGATCTGCGTCCGGATCTCAGATCTATATCCGAAACTCGAATCTTAGATCTTGATTCGTACCCAAACCTACATCTGAAATTGTGATGATAAAATTTAATATCTAAAATTCGTCAAAACTTTTTTCAGATTCACTAATATAGTATGTTTGCAGTTTTATATATATATAATGTGTTTTGTTCTACATTTGCTCTTTACTTTATTTTAACCTTGCAATATTTACATGTTGCACTTTCTGTCGAATTTCCAAGTTTGATTTCTTTCCATTTCAGAGTATAGTGAACTGTCTGAAAACTGATGTAAATGGTAACAAATTTTCCTGTTTAGCTCCTCTTCAAAATTTAATATTAGCTTCACATTGAAAATATTTATTTTATTCTTAGAAATAAATTCTCATATACAAATGAAATATCTTTTATATAAGGCCCTTCCAATCACAGGGGTACTAGACAAAACAAACTCTTTATTAATTGTAGTTTCTGACTCACTAAAATCCAACAAATGTAATAATGAATATGTTTCACTTCGAAGGTACAACAAAAAATATAGACTGGTTGGCGTGGTACAACAGTAGATTTTTAAACATACACACGAGAATTTCAGGAGAGCGATATAGTTGTGTAGTATTATTAGTACAGTGAAACCTCCCTTAACGGCGAGGTTGATATGCATAAAACAAAATGTTTAACACAAGTGTTTAAAACATGTTTTAAACGAGGGCTGTTGTTTTATTCAGTTTGTTTTAAACATTTTAAACAAATTGTTTTAAACGTGTTTTTATTCGATAGTGGTTGGACATGTTTAAAATAACTAAAATATCAAATTGAAGAAGCTAATTTAATTTTCTAACAAACAACCCATCCTCCGCAGGATTTGTGCATGAAGTAAATTACAAGCAGAGTTATATTCTTATTATAACAGCAATTACTGAACGAAATTCTGTATATCAATGTGCGTATAACTAAACCAACAGAAATTCAAGTGTCGTATTTGAACATTTCTTAATTTCCAAGAAAAATTGAGGTTAAACACAATATACACTATTCTAAGATCCAAATTCACAAATTCAAAACTTGAATATTTTTTGGTCACTATCATTTCCATAATAATGAACAGTTCTCACATCATAAGCTAGAAGAAATACTCTGACAAATACATTACAACTCATAGAAAAAAGCAGTGACTAGCCTACAAGGAGCAAATGACATGTTTTAACTAAACAGTTTTCAAGATACATCTCTATCTGCAACATGGATAGCTAACAATGATTGGTGTCTATGGCATAACAACACACTTAACTTTTAGACGCCCGCCAGGGATTTTAACAAAATGATACTCTCACGTTCGGGACTCTGGTGACCCTGCTAATTATCACAGAGTCATGATTTATACACAGTTGGAAAGCTTATAGACCACAGATTCTAATGAGGTAACATTCAAGAAATTCACGCCGTATTTGTAAAAACGAACAGACACAAAAATAATTTTAAAAATATGAAAATATTGACTTTGCGGGGCCCTGGCAACTCTTGCAGTCACCGCAAAATGCTGTGAAAAAAAGCTGCTGAAAATGTGCAAAAAGTGTGCTTTTGCGCTGACAAAATGATGCTAATGTGTAGGCCACATATTTGTGACAATAATATAAGAAATAGTAGCCAGTGCAGCCATTGCCTAACGAATTCGTTTTATGTAGGAAGTATTTTTTTAAAATGCGCAAAAAAATCGATGAATGAGACATTATCTCCCCTCCCCCACGACAGTACCACGTCCATATGCAAATCATTTTTGCTGCACCCATCATGTATACGAACAAAAATTTTGCTTCTAGACCACCTCAGTAAAATATATCTTGCCTTATATGGAACCGTTCTGAAACTAAATGTAAATTAGCCAAATTTGACCCCCTCTTCCTCTATAAACAAAAATACATATACAGGTTACTATCATGTAGGAGACTACTTCATTGTTTTATATACCAATTTTTGTGGATGTACCACAAAGGGGGACGAATGGCCTCCATAATCTGATAAAAAAATATGAAAAAATTAAAAAACGAACTTCAAACTCCCTCTCTCGGCCGTACATAAATACCCCTACATGCATAAAATGTAGGGATGTGCACGAGCGAGTTCGAGGTAGATTTCATTGAAGCTCGACTCGAGTCAAAACCGACATCATTGAGCTCGACTCGAGAACTCGGCAGGAAAAATTTCCTCCAATTCGACTCCAGTTTCGAGTCGAGCTGAGCCAAATCGAACCAAATGCTGTGTGTAGTTTAATGTACTTTCTTCAAGTATCCTACATAGACAATATAATTATTATCAATGATACTTTCTATTACTACAACTTATTATTATTATTATTATTATTATTATTATTATTATTATTATTATTAAACATGAATGATAGGCGGTTTGTATTTGAATACATAAAATTAGTTTACAGCTGACCTCGGAAAAGGTGAAGTCAACGAGGCAAGGACATCGCTCACGAGGTTCTGTAAACTCTTTAGTCGGTAAAGAAACCGTGGATCGTGTCAGAGTTGATGAAGATGTGTTTTGGTATCACAGTGGCACCCAGGCTGACAATGGTGGGTCGGAGTGGGTCATAGTGGGTGGTGAGCCATAGTGGATCACGGTGGGTCATGGATCAGACTGGGTCACGGTGGGTGCTGGGTCAGTGGGTTGTGGGTCAAGTTTTCATTGACGCACGCCATCTCTGGGTTAACTGGTTTGGGTTCAGTTTAAACTTGAAACAGAATGTGCCCGCTTATTTCAGAAAACGAACCGTAATTTGGTTCAGTTTTGTTTGAAAATATACACTATATTGCCACTTTTCAGAACATCCTTATATATTTTGGAAAAGTTCCAAACGAAATGTAATGATTACAGTTTAGGTTAAGGTATTATAAGTCTGCTATTTCACTTTTGAATGGAATTACGATTCCCCACTTTTTTACATATTTTTTGTAGAAAAAAACGTTAATGAACAATAGAAAATTCAACTGTTTTTCGATTCGGATTGGTTTGGGTTAACAGCTTGAAAATGAAATCTTTATGCTTAATGTCCAACGATTATGCCTGTTAAGTTGATGAAGACTATGATTGAAGAAAGTGAATTATGATGGACGAAATGGTGGAATGAGAAAGTCGGAGTGTCCCGAGAAAACCCACGAATACGATGTTGTCCGTCTCAAGCTTACTTGCCTTGGGAACGAACCAGGCACCCCACCCATCAGATAGTTCAGTAGGCGGGGTCTCAGTTTCAATTCCCGGTGGGAGAGCCTTTGAAATATTTAATGTCCTCGCTGTATCTGTGTTCGTATCCGTGTCGTTCAAGGTTACTGGAAATATCTGTAAAACGAGAATAACCGAATATAATAGGATAAAATACGGAGATACTTTCGGTCTTTTGTATAATTTAAACTTGAGTTCTCTGGACTTCTGGGTTTCAGTTCCGGAGGAGCAAGTATCCGGTCTCAAACCAAAAATCGTTAAAAGTTAGACTGGGTCGGTCAAACATGTTCAAACCTGCTCGGCACGGGTTCTCAACGGCTCTAGCGGCTCGGCTCACACCTCATTCACCATCGAACCGAGCCAACAGGTCACCCAACCGAGCCGGTTCGAACGGATGGCTCACCTGAGCCGAGTCGGTGACTCATCTCAACCGAGACGGCTCGAGCTGCTCCTCAGTTGAACTGAACTGAGCCAGTTAACATCACTACCTGGGTTGGGTTTCTGCTTCGGCTCAAATGTTAGATCGTGCAGGTCTCAGCTTTGTGGGTAAGGACTACAGTATACACCGGTGTTTACATTGGTGCTCACATTTGAAACTGTCTCGTTATAAAAATCCATAGTCGTCCTGTTAATCGAGACAAGACGAGATGCGAGCAGTGTCCCATCTTCTGAGCAACACTAAAAATGTTCCATATTACTGCTTACATTTCTTATGACTTTTGCTTTCCAGTCTAATCTGGCCATGATTTCCAAACGAGCTAAAACGAGCTAAACGAACGAGCCGTTTATCAAACTCGACTCGACTCGAAACTCGACCTCAAAACAGTGACCTGGCTCGAAACTCGACTCGTGAAAATTACCTTTGACTCGATTCGAAATTGCTTCGAATTTCGAGTCGAACCGAGCTTTAGCTCGACTCGTGCCCATCCCTAATGAAAATGCATACTAGTGGAAAACTTCAATCCTCAGGAATACTTTGGTACCCAATCATGTTTCTAGCTTAATTAGGGGCTGAGATATTGATGTTTGTTGTAAAAATAAATGTAATTTACGTCAGAAAACTGACACTCCAAAAATTGTCTACCTTTGCACCCTCCCTGCTCCCCCATATAAGAAAGAAGTACAAATAAAAGATATTACCATGTAGTGGCCTACTTCATTGCTTCATTGTACCAATTTTTATGAATCTATCCCCCAAGAGGGGAATGGCTCCCAAAAAACCGTTTAAAAAGAAAAAAAGAACACGATATTTACCCTCCTCCCACCGCCACATGGTACCCCCACATAGACAAGATGCACACCAGTGGAAAGCTGCTCCTTCAGGAATAAATTGGTTCCAAAGACATCTTCTAGCCTTAATTAGGGACTGAGCCATTGAGGTTTAAAGCCCTGATACAGCAGTTGCGTCAATGGGCGCTTAAAGATTAAGAATGCAGACGACTAGTAGAACGTAAAGCAAAGAAACTACATATTCAGTGAACAGAAATTTTGAAATCCCGATTTCTTTCTCCGGAATTGAACATTTGGACGGATCGAGATTAGGGAAGTTCCAGAAATTTGATCTAACGGTTGAATATAGATGGCAAGCAAACCTGTGAGCGTGCAAAAATGGAATATATATATGCGTATTTAGATTATTGTTTTAAACAAAATATACATTTTAAAGTTTTTTTTTTGTTTAAGACAAAGTGCTTTGTTTTAAACGTTAAGAACGTTTTACACAAAAACATGTTTTAAGCATAAAAAAACGTTCTTTTCTTTAAACTTGTTTTTTTCAATCCTGCTTAACGGACTCCTCTCAATAATGGACAGCTCTACAATACGGACATTTTTTTATGTCCCAGCAAAAATACTGTATATGTTCTCCTACGGAACAAAACCCTCCCTTTTACGGACACTCTCACATACGAACGCGGGCAGTCCTTTTTCCCCCCAAACGTTTCGATAACCTCTTCATAACGGGCAGGAATTATTCTCGGTTCTGCGATATATTACAGTAGACAGAAAAGTATTTTCCCTACAAGTGTGTCTATCATGAGTCTAGACTTGGTGAACCATCAAACAGAACAGCTTCAAGCTGAACTTGAAATTATTTTTTTTATCTGCCCACAATAAACCGTTTTCTTCTGGAAATCCTAGAAAACCTTCAATAAGTAATAACACTCATACAGGGTCAGTTGTATGACCAAGAATTCTATGTGAAAGATCTTCCCTTCCCTATTAGTCATTTTTCCTCTGGGCCTTGCATCTTTCCCGACAATTTCATAGGTAACAAAACAAACATTGATTGTTTTACAATAAGATTCTCAACGAGGAATGTTTCCTCTAGTACTTTTTTTAAAGCAACATTTTTTCTTTTACTTATAATACTGGAACAAGTCTGGCTTGGAGTTTTTCCGGCTTCCTTTTAGGTCAATAAACATATACACTTCCAATAACTTATCTTTTCATCGATTCCGTCAACGAATATACCACACTATTGCAAAACACACATACTCACACACACATTTCTACACAGGACACTTGCTAATGAGTTTTGTTACCCTTGTAGAGGAAAAAGTAAGCCTTTTTCGCTAAACAAAGGAGTTTAGAAGGTTAGTTGGTTCCTAACACATCTTTTGAGAAGGTTCTGAGAATGTGAAATAAATGAAAAACTACCCCCCCCCCACACACACACTTTCCCTCCCATGCATCTTTTGCAGTATACAAATATACTAACACATCCCCCAGCAATAATATTATTTAACAGAAATGAATCTCTCCTTCATCCCTTCCAGTAATTCAAATACGTACTAAATACACTATTTTCATATTGAATTTTACGTATTTACGCTCATACATAATGTATTACTGCATACAATTACTGTTGCGAAATATTAAATTTTTGTAACCTCTCAGTAACGGACAAAAGCTCATGTCCCATTGGTGTCCGTTATTCAGAGGTGTGTTTGTTGTATGATTTTATCACCTAACTTATCGCTTGCCCTACTGAGGTCGGGGATTGTTGAAGGAGTAAATAAAAAAGAGATTTCTGTTATTTTTTCTTCACCCTCCAGGTTTCTTTAATCATACATTGCAGCAAGTAATCAAAACATATTCATGCATCGTATCATTGAAGTGTTTCTAATTTTGTATATTAAAGTGTTCAAAACTATTTAACATATTCGCATTTGTTCATGTGATCTCAGGTTCAATTCTCGGTGGGAACATACATGAGAAAATTGAAGGCTAAAACAATTTGAAAATAGTATTTAAAAGACAAGAAATTTATATTAAAACTTTAGTTATGTGTTGGGACTGTAAGGCTGTAGTTAAATTAACCCACACGTTTCATGAAGATTATTATGTCATTATTGTTTATTCCCTACAAGCTAGCAGATCCGTCCTGAGAGGTCACTTTACACTGTAGTAATCAACAGATGAAAACACCATTGGAAAAGGAATGGAAGCAAGGTCTTCAGAGCCTTAGATTAAGGTACTAACCTAGCATTTGCCCAGTATAACTGAGGAACAACCCTGGAAAATCCTCAGTCAGGATGCCTGGTCTCCGAATTCGAACCCGGTATTACCCAATTGCGAAGCTAGAATCCTAACAACTAGTCTAAGCTCGCTCCGTATTATTATTATTTAGCTAATAATTAACGTAATGTTCTAAAACTAGTGTAAATTAAACCCTACTTTCTTTATTGCTGATGTTATAGTTATGAGGCCTACATGAGACATTAGTACCCCATTAAATTGGACTTGCTCAAGAAAGAATACCAGAACTGGAATTCAGGAAGCGGGGGTGAAGAGATTATTGAGGATCAGGAAACTACGTACGATGCAAAAACTAAGTAATTATTACTTCATTACAGATATATTCACTTACATACGTGAATTAATATTTCTCTAATACAGGGCACTCTCACTTTCTATAGTGGCAGAAAAGAGACAAGCTTTTGCAAACGAACATACTAAGCACGTGCCTATAGATGCAATGCCCGTGCAAAGAAACATAGGTAAAACTAAAAAAAAAAGAAGAAAAACAAGGGGCAAATGATAAAATGCCCTTCAACTTAAAAAAAAGCTAAAGTAACTAAACTTAGGAGTTACGAAAGACGCGAGACGAATATTATTGAGAAGATTGCTTTTCCTTAGTGATTAGTTGTGCTGACTATGAAGATGAATTAAAAAAGAAAACAAGTAGTTTCGCAAACCAGTTGAAAAGAAAATATTGGATAAAATTTAATAATAAATAAGGCATTTATGATAATTAAAACAAACTAAACTTTTGGCACCACAGTCCTTTGGTTCCTACCAGCGGGCTTACGTTCAAAGTGGAAATGAGTAGTCAACGCACTGACACCCGAAGTCCCTAATGCCGGCTTTTAAGACTGGAGTCCGCTACCTCTTACTTCAGATAACTCCCCAATTGCCCTCACGATGCTAGGTAAACACCGAAATTGTTTAGTACCTCTCCGGAAATTGAATCCATGAACACGGGCACCGAATGCACGCGCTAACCACTGCGTATATGAAAAGATGACAGCTTTATATCAAATTATTTAACCTGCTGAACGCTTTGGACGGATTACACTGTAACCATTACGACACCAAACAGTTATAGAAGTAAACGAGAACAGTTGAAAACACCTATGCTCGGAGCGGGGTTCGAATCCAAGACATTCACAGCAAACGATCCACAGCTTAATGCCGTAGATCACTTGACTATGGCTGTCGGGTATTCTCGGCTAAGCAGTATCACATTTAAGGTAACTGATTATTTTAAAAGTTGCTCCTAAATACTGACAATCTAAGTCTTATGTATCAAATATTTCCTTCGATAAATATTTGACAGAAAGCTATACTTACCCATATTATCTAGTACGGAAATAAGTTATAATTCTTTAACCCTTTCCGGATCCTGGCTTTTTGGGCTATTTTTTAGACTTTCAATCAAGCAGGTACTGTATCGTCACTCTTTATACTACGATCATGGTTCATACCTCATTCTCTTCAGAATAGAGCTGGCTTTCAAATGGTACCACTTGCATCCTCATATCATATACCAGAAGCGGGGAAAAAATGTCAAAGTGAAAATTTCGGAGGGAATTTTTTTTCTCGAACTTTGGCCTCCCTGCGTGATTGTAGCCATCTAAAAAAATCTGAGAAATAGCGCTTGGTATACTGAATGTGTGTGCCAAATTTCAAGTTTCTATCTTGAATAGTAAGGGCGGGAGAATTTTTATCAAAAATTCCCACAATGCCCCAAATTACCATAAAATACTATGATCTCAGGGAAAATATTCCTGAGACATCCCTAATTACCCTAGGACAATAATCCGCCAATCATTCCCTTCAGAATAGAACTGTCTTTCAGGCGGTACCATTCACATGTCTCCATCATGTATCTAAGGCGGAAAATTCCTTAAAAAAGGGATTTTTGGGGGCTAAATTTCCCTTTTTTCAACTTTTAGCTCCTCTGGACCCACCCTGTTTTAACGCAGAAATCTAAAAAAAAATCTGTTAAATACTACTCGGTGGACTGAATGTTTGTGCATAATTTCAATCTTCTAGGTGCAAAAATAAGCCCGCCAAAAAATTCAGAAAATTCCCCCATGTTACCCTATACAGAACTATATTTTGAAAAAAAAATCACTGAGACGCCCTAATTACCTAGAATAATAATTCGACCGTCATTCTCTTCAGAATGGAACTGCCTTTCAGACGGTATGACTCACGTGCCTTCATCATGTATGTAAGGCGGGAAAATGACGAAAAACGGGATTTTGGGGGTAAAAAATATCCCTTTTTTTACCCCTTTGCCCCTCTGGTTCTCCCCCTGTTTTAGCACTGACATCGGAAAAAAATCTGGTAAATACTACTCGGTGGACTGAATGTTTGCGCATAATTTCAATCTTCTAGGTGCAAAAATAAGCCCGCCAAAAAAATTCAGAAAATTCCCCCATGTTACCCTATACAGAACTATATTTTGAAAAAAAATCCCTGAGACGTCCCTAAGTACCCTAGAATAATAATTCGACCGTCATTCTCTTCAGAATGGAACTGCCTTTCAGACGGTATGATTCGCGTGTCCCCATCATGTATGTGAGGCGGGAAAATGACGAAAAACGGGATTTTGGGGGTAAAAAAATCCCTTTTTTACCCCTTTGTCCCTCTGGTTCCCCCCTGTTTTAGCACTGACATCGAAACAAAAAATCTGGTAAATACTACCCGGTGGACTGAATGTTTGTGCAAAATTTCAATCTTCTACGTAGAAAAATAAGCCCGCCAAAAAATATTGAACATATGCTTAGAAAATGAGAAAAGAAATTTTTGACTTATGACGTCATCACCTCCTATGTCTGGACGCACGACGGTCTGAAACCATACTTAATGTCTTCTACAAGGCCTCTGGACTTGGAAAAAAAAACTGACGAGAAAGCTCAAATAGAAGAGAAATAACGCAATGTACCATGAAAGACGCCTATGGTACAAAATTGTACCATAGGATCCCCAAAGGGTTAATAGCTGCTGATGGTGATAGTCAAGGTTCACCGAAGCATGATCCCCAAACCCAAACTGAGATATTGATGTTACTGGAACGGCTGAAAAGTCATCGTGGGCAGATGAGTTGCCCATTTGTCAGGATGAAGGGCAAAATTAAAATGAAATGAAATCTTCAAGCTTTAAGTCCCGCGGTTATGCCGGTTAGGCTAAAGGAGACGGTGATGATGAGGAATTAATGAAATGGTGGAATGAAGAAAGTGGGAGGAAACGGGAGACCCTGAGAAAACCCACGCACACGTTGTTTGTCCACCACAAAGTTTTCTTATCGGGGTCTGGGATCGAACCAGGGAACCCCAAGCACCAGAGGTAAACGCTCTACCACTGAGCTACTGCGGCCCCAGGATAAAGGGCACTTCTGATGTCAAATGCGGGGCAGTCAGAGGTACTACTTATAATAATTGGATTTATAATTTTCTATGCTGCCGTAAACCCTCTTCAAGAAGATAACTGTTAATCTTAGCTTTGAAAATGTTACATAAGGAGTTGTATTGCTATCTGTAGGTTGCATATAAATCTCTTCATTTTCTAATTATCAGATCTATTTCAACGCTTAACTTTCATATCTCATCTGATTTACGAATATTTAAATCGCGATTATCTCCTTAAGACAGTGTTGGGTAAGTTACTTGTAAAAATATAACGCGTTACAAGTTATTTTACCTTATCTTAAAATGTAACGCATTACTTGCCCCAAAAAAGTAACTGTTATTTTATTCCGAAAGTAACGCGTTACTAACGCGTTACGTTTAGGTTCGAGACTTTGAATATGTCTGAATCTTATTACTTCAATTTTCCGTACTACCGCTATTATTATTATTATTATTATTATTATTATTATTATTATTATTATTATTATTATTATTATTATTATTATTATTATTATTATTATTATTATATTATTATTGCACGTTCTGAATAGCTTTGTGTAAATGCAAGGATAAATTTTTACTTTACAGCAATATGAACATTTTCATATAATGTAACATTGACTAAAATGCCATACTGCATTACTCGTAGGGATGGGCACGAGCGAGTTCGAGCTATTTTTCTTTGAAACTCGATTCGACTAGAAACAGATATCTTTGATCTCCAACAGAGAACTCGACTCGAAAAATGTTGTCCAAGTCGACTCGAATTCGGGTCGAGTTTCGAGTCGAGTCGAGCCAAATCCGGTGTGTAGTTTCCAGTACTCTCTTCAAGTATTTTACATAGGAAATATAATTATTATCAATGATACTACTACTACTACGATTATTATTATTATTATTATTAATATTATTATTAATATTAGTATTAGTATTAATATTAATTATAACAACACTGTGTATAACATTGAAAGGTAGGCGGTTTGTATTAAATACTAAGAAAAAAAAGTAGTTGATTGCCAATCTCGGTAGTCGTGAAGTCTAGGAATGAAGGACATTGTTCACGAGCTTCTGAATTTGGGTTGAAGGTCTAGGTTAAGTATTCGGGTCGAGCCAAACATTGTTAAAAGTTATAGGGCACTCGTCAAATATCTTCAAAACTGCTCGACCCGGGTTTAGAATTGTCAACGACTCACGCAGCTCGGCTCACAGCTCATTCACTATCGACCCGAACCGATAAGTAAGCCAAGCCAACAACTCACTCAATCGACTCGGCTAGAGCCCTCGGCTCGGTTGAGCCGAACCGAGCAGATGGCTCATCCCAACCAAGCCAGCTCGAGCCGATGGTTCACTCAGAGCGAGCCGGCTCAAGACATCGGCTCAGTTGAGCCGAGCCGAACTGAATTTGTTATAAAATACCTCTCGGAATCTCACTATCGAAACGAGACGAGATGCCAGTGTACCAGTGTACCCTCTCGTTGCGACACTAAAAGTATTCCATATTACTGCTTATGTTACATTTCGCTTT
The DNA here is from genome assembly GCF_964235325.1 of Thermobia domestica. NCBI lineage: Eukaryota > Metazoa > Arthropoda > Insecta > Zygentoma > Lepismatidae > Thermobia > Thermobia domestica. The sequence continues at coordinate 71,072,704 of NC_137457.1, forward strand.
CCAGTTTAATCAGGCCATAATTTCAAAACGAGTTAAAACGAGCGAGCTATTTATCAAACTCAACTCGACTCGAAACTTGACGCCAAAAACAGTGAATCAGCACGGAACTCGACTCGAGAATATTACCTTTAACTCGACTCGTAACTAGACTTGAATTCGAGTCGAGTTTTAGCTTGACTCATGCCCATAACTATGCGTCAGAAGAAATGGTTGGTTATTATTATTTTGCTACACTAAGAACAATGTTGTTATGTAAAATTAAAAATACAGAATATAGAGACATGAGAACACATGAACTGGGGGTGAATCAAAACTTGCCAGTAACTCTAAAATCGATACATGCTTTTTAGAGCTCTCAAAACAACGAGATTCTAAGATACGCAAACTGATCTGAAAGAACCAGGGGCGGATTCAGGACGGACTTGTAAGGGGGGGGGGCTGTGGGTTGTAATACTGCTACTTAGAGCTACTTTAGGAGCGCCAAACTCTGGGATGGAAAATGAAATGAAATCTTTGAGTTTTACGTCCCACGGTTATGCCGGTTAGGCTAAAGGAGACGGTGATGATGAGTAATGAATGAAATGGTGGAATGAAGAAAGTGAGAGGAAACGGGAGAACTCCGAGAAAACCCACGCACACGGTGTTTGTCCACCACAAAGTTCACTTGGCGGGGGCTGGGATCGTACCCGGGACCCCAAGCACCAGAGGTGAACGCTCTACCACTGAGCCACCGCGGCCCCTAAACTCTGGGATGGGTTTTATTTATATGTAAAATAAAAAAGTTTCCTCTTCTGGGTGAGAGCAATCTCCCCGATCGCCCCCCCCTGGAAAGAACTCTAACATTACATACCATCAACAAACTATTTTCTAGTAATGGAGTAGCCTGGTCATCAGAACACAGTTTATTCGTATTAACTCGTTACTGTATGTCGTTGATTATGACACCCTAATTGTTGATAAATATTTCCCGCCGGGGCACCACTTCACTTTTAAATCCTGTCCATTAGGGATGCGCGCGAGACAAGATTTGTGGCTGTCTCGTCTCGAAAATGTGTTGTAAATGTGATGTCTCGACTAGAAAAATGTATATTTCTCTATTGGAAGAGCCGTGTCTCGACTCGCATTTTGTCAGGGAAATCCTGTCTCGACTCATCCCTACTGTCCATCATCATCTTCAGCTTTTAAGAAAATTATTCTTTCAAATGTTTCACGTGGTTTATATTGGAAATTTACCTTGCATGTATATGTCGAAACTTACAACATAAGGGTAGATTTTACCCTGTTTTATTCCATACTTAGATTGTAACTCCAAGCAATAGGGTTACATCTGCAAGTCCAAGGAAGGCGCATACCAAATTTCATTTAAATCCCGTAAGTTTTTCGCAGGATACCATGGCACAGATGGATGGACAGATGGAGAAACGGAAAGACGGATAGACAGGCAGATGGAGAAATGGACAACGAAATCTCACACAAATGCCAATCGAGTCGAATGGCAGGGAGGGAGAGGGTAAAACGTTTATTATTTTGTTATGAATTCATTTCAAATCCAAGTATTTGCGATTATTATCACGTCAAAAAATGCGCCGTATTATATCAAAATTTAATATTTTACATTTTGATTTCTTTTAATTAGGGAAAGGGGGTATTTGACCAAGAGTGAGGGTTTTAATTCATTGTTAATTCTAGACATATATTACAAGCAATGAGGACTGTGAAAAAGCCCTGATGGGCTCCCAGACAGAGATTCCCATTCATTGCTGTAGCATGGGGCCCCGAGAAGAGAAGACCCTGAAGACTGAAATCGGGCAACCATATATGTAAACCAGTTTGGGATTCCCTTTGTTATGGTTTCTGGCCAGGGAATGGTGCGAAGTGGATTTTGTGATGGACATTCAATTAATAATGTAGAAGTGATAAGGAATTAAAGTATTTGTGACGTCATTTAACAAGAGCAGCCAATCACAGAACGGAAAGTTAAAGATGAGGTGGATTCGGAAAATCTCGCCTCCGATATCTCTATCGATTGAAAAAAAAATTGCTTTCGTTCAAGTTTTGTCCTGCGTTGAAACGGACGTAATTGCTTAAAAACGGGACTGATGATATATTTCCTTAAGAAGCATAATCTATTTCTGAAAACCGCTTGTCACTATTACGGTTTCCGTTTTATAGCCATTCATGTTGAAACAGGAAATGATCAATTTCTACCTCTTTCGGTTTAAGAAGAAAGCTCTCAGAAGAAAAGGAACCTATTCTTGGGACGCTGATTCGATTTTCAAAAACCACTTCTCGATATCTCTCAACACTTTTGCTTTCCTACCCTTTTGAATCTCCACTGAAACCGGAAGTGGTAGAAATCTACTACCATTTCCTGTTTCAATATTAATTGTGGAAATATCGCACAAATATGCCAAAGTCCTTCATGTAGTGTACACGTGGCAATACTACTTGTTTTATATTTATACTACTACATATTGATTATATTACTACATATTGTATAATGTAAGCATGCTGAATAAAATAAGTGTTCAAATTTTAAATTTACTGAGTTCTCTACGTATACACTATTTTCCTACGTACAGTGCGTATTATTGTTTACTCGTAAAATATCAAATGAGTTTTTGCAGGGGGTAGCGGAGGATTTAGACCCCCTTCTTAATAAAAGAATAAAGTGAAAATTCAACAGCAAGGCTAAGCAACTTAAGACGTTGTATGGGAAAAAATATAGAAAATGTTGCATATTCTGGGACTACAGTGGTGATATATACAACTAAATTTTCGAAGTAAAAGAGAAAGAAGTCAAGTGATGATCTGGAAAATAAAATATTTGATTTTTTAGTTCCTACGGTTATGACGGGTAGGCTAAATGAGACGGTGATGATGAGAACGAGTAAAATGTTGGGATAAAGAAAGAGGCAAAAAATGGGAGAACCCCGAGGACCCACGAACACGGTGTTTGTCCACCACAAAGCTCACTTAGCGCGAGCTGGGATCGAGTAAGAGACCCCAAGCACTTGAGGTAAACGCTCTACCACTGAGCCACAGTGGCTCGAAGTCAAGTAATGCTGATGGTTGTTGCTTTCTGTCGCGTCCCCTGCGAATTTTACACTTGGCAAGAATTATCAGAAGCTCGATTAATATGACAAAATAGTCGTTATACCTATCATTAAATGGAGCCCCGATACGCTTAGGGCCCCCGCACTCGGGGGTTACGGGTTCTTCGCTACGCCTATGGGTTCTTGACATAGTCAGGAAAACTTTTGGTAAGCTTAGTCTTACCTTCGAAATTTAGAATGCGCTTCTGTGCGGCTGGCTTTTGTCCGTGCCCTTATCATTCACCCCTATGTATGCTCGATTATTATAAATTATTCCTAAATGCCAAAATTGTAATAAGAAATACACTGATTCTCCTTCACGTATAATCACCCGTTAACAAAATGCACCCGTTCCCACAGAGTATATTCCTACCCTGATGTTTCTTTTAGAAAAATATCATTTAATATATTCACGCGCACAAAAACACAATAGCAAGGTTTTTGTGACCACGATTGTCTCAATGTTCGCCGCGTTCTTCTTTCAGTATAAAATTCCTGCCTTTCTCTCTTGCTCTTCCTCCTTCTTCTATCGACGCGTCACCTTCCCGCGCGAGCATGTGAAGAGCTTGAGGATTGATTGAGTACTACTTAGGAAAGTTGGCAATCCTGACTGTAGATAGAACAATTCGAATATTTCCATATACATAGAATATTCTTAAACGCACTTAGAGTCACATGACACAAAATAATTTTCTGATTGGCTGAAAGCGATATGGTAGTGAGTATGGCAACACTAAGGACGGAACAAAATGACCACTTGAATTTTTTTAAAAATGTATTTTTTTAAAAATATTTTCGTCTACGTTATAATTGCTTTGCAGAAAAATGAATTATATTAGTTGATAGCCAAAGTATTTACATTTCACAGCGTTAAGATAAGAAGGTACGAATATTATACATATAACAAAAAAAAATGGGGTGTACTGACCATTTTTTATTTTTTAAATTCGTAGTTTATGTAAAATAACTTATATATATTACTATCAAACAAAACACCATTTTTCCTAAAAATCTTTGCAAATAATTCCACCACTTTCAAGAAATTTCATTACAAAATATTGAATAGTTTCTTCGCAAAAAATTTTAAACTGCCTGTTTTCATTTTCTGACTTTGGAGAAAATGTCTATGAGGTATCAGAAACAACATAGACTTTCAGCGCTAAAAAATTCAAACTTTTTACTCACAATTTGATATCATAGTAGATAATCGTTAATAGCATCATTGCAATGCGAGAGCAATATACCATAGCGCAGAAATAGTAAACATTAAATAATAATGAATTTTTGAAACCATATTTGCAAGAGGTCGAGCATGCAAAAATATTGGAGATAAGCAAATTCCTTTAATTTATTTGATAACAGTATATTAATAAACAGTCAGAATGGGAACATAAACAGTTAGAAATTGTTAAATATTACATCCTAAAATAAAGAATAATACATACTGACTGGGTAAGAAATGACCACTTTACGCCATATATATATATATATTGAATTAGTTCAATCTGATTTGTAGTTTGAAAAAATACAATCTTTATAGAATAAGTGTTGGGTGAAAGGGATAATTTCTTAACAATAGATATGACTAGGAACACAAATAATGGTAAATATACACATAAAATTAAAGTTTCTATAAGTGAAATTGAAACATAGGTGTATGATGAATAACGTGGGTGTTACGTTGTGTTATGTTTTATAATACAATTTTGACTTTCTAAAAGTACAATTTAAACGTAAATGAAAACGTACGTGAACGTAAATGAAAGTTGGTGAACGTGGACGTTGTGTTAGTTGTTTTTTACTTTTCTACATAAAACAAATGGATGTTAATTGAGCTACGAACCGTATAAAGTTAAGACAAGCAGTTATTAAAATATTTAAGGCGATTACACAGGCTAATCAAAGTAAATATGAGAAACATAAAGAACCAAATCAGCCTGTTATGGTTGATTTTAAGATTTAGGACAAGATATCTCAAAAGTAGAAGAATAAAAAATATCTAATTCAAGAGTTAGTTTCAGTTGCACATATAAGTGTGAGAGTAGATTCAAGCTTATTAGTCACACCTCCTTTGTATGCTACTCCTATAAGTGAAAGTGATACACCTATCACAGACGAAATAAAATACATCAAAAAGCAAATTAAGTATAAAATAGAGGAAATAGAGTCTTCTGAAACTACTCATTTCGGTACGATTGCCTCAACATATTGTGCAACTAGAGATGATAAAATTTTGGAATAATCTCATTTGATAAAGATGGGAAAATTATGCATATGATAGGGGAATACTTAAATTAAAATTTATGAGATTAGTTAGTCATTAATTATCTGCATTACACAGGATTGTGCTAGGTATATGGACTGTGCTAAATATTATTGGCTAAAGTCAGTCCCGCATTTAATAGAAGAAAATGTGTAACTTAACTAAAGTAATGCGGTAAACAATATTGGTTAGTGACGAGTGTGCAAGAGGCTACATGGGTACACTTGTGAGTTTGGAGTGATTTGAAAATTTGGTTTGCATTTTACTTCTGGCAAAACTGTGAGTACAACACTTCAAAAATTTGTTATACATACATTACACATTTGTATGTAAGACGTACAGCGGGCACTGACATCTAGGCCGAGAAAGGTGTCAAAATATGAGATACACTTTGTATACTGTTTCAGAAATTTTAAGAGATTAAGTAGGCCATAGTATGAGAACACTTCCTGAATTGCGAAAGTCCTAATAACGACAGTGTCTTGAGTTGTTTAATATCGTTTTAAAGCCTATAGAACGCAGATTTCAACTATGTACCATTCATTCCTAATTGACCCACCGCATAGAATGAGAAAAAATGAAATTTGAAAAATTTGGAAGACATTATTTATTTATTATTGTATAATTTTAATTGCTGTATACGTATGTTGTATTACAGATTTTATTGGAGAATGTATACCATTGTATAAGAACATGAATATAATAGTTGTCCTAGTTTGTTCCAACTGGAAAATTGACTAATAGATGTGGAATATGAGCATTAACAACCTAACAAATTTAGGTAGGGAAACATCCTTGAACCGCGATCTTATTGTAATGTACAATTTAGTGTTGACACGTTTTATAAAAAAATACCATAGTAAGAAGTGGTGGAAAGTCTACCACTCTTTGAGAGTGCGTAGGTTCCCTATGGTGAATTTTACAATAATATTTATATGTTGAGGATTGTTCATTAATTGGAACCATCTTCTAGATATAAATTTAAAGGAAACTCTTAAAAATTTTTAAAGATATTTTTAGAATATTTTTCCATAGTGCATTACATTTTTTTATCCAGTACAGTGTTCAGTAGTTTCAATGTGTTACAGCTTACATTACAATATATGCTACACAACTCAACCTATATGCATTATGTTGAAAATAAAAATTAAATGTACTAATATATGTGTATACAACTACGTTTAGTTCTGCTACATGGAACTGTAAATGAACAAAGCAGTATTTAAGAATAATAAATTTAAATTTTCAAACTTGTGAAAATATTTGGAATATTTATAGCATCAATCTGTATACCATAAGCAGCTATAGCATATAAGTGTATCTTCACTTATAATTTCATATTTATCTCAGTCGTCATCTATTTCAACTTCCACAGAATTACACCAACTTTTACCTCTACAATTCGTACAAGCATTTATATATATATTATTCGTTTCCTTCTGCAAAGTGTAGCAGATTATGTTATGATGAATCTAGATTTTCCAACTTTTTATAAATAATTGAGTGATGGTGATTGAGCCATTTTAACTGGTATTATATGAATTTCCATCCACAGCTACATAGGTCCATTTGATTATCCATCCACTGTTGAATCTGGTGATACACTCGTTAAGTAGGGAATTATTATGCATTTGCTGAAGAAGGAAATCTTTCCTTTTCCACCTGAACTGTTGATTCTGTCGTCCGTAGTGAGGACATGTTGTTTAGTGCATCTCCTGAACTTCCACCATAAAGGTAGACCATAGTTTCGTGGCATCACCACAAACTTGTTTGGTGATATAGCTGATTGTAACCTTTGCAAAAGCCATGTTACAAACGCTTGTTTATTGTTTGTTACAAAAAAAAAATTCTTTCTTGACATCAATCCCTATTGAAGGCGTAAAATGTACTTTTGGTCATTCAATCCTGTTGTTCAGTTCCGATGAATTTCTGACTTGTTGATATCTTATCTTCGTAGCTATAGAAGACAACTGGCGCCTTTCCGCACTTCGAGAGAATATTGTATTGATAATCGTGATTTTAGTTACTGAAATGACTTTACTAATTATAAATCAAAATAAAAGTTACTGTGCTTGAAACATGAAGCAACACATTTGTATTATAATCGCGCTATTTATTCCTATTGCATCAGACAGCTAAACATTTTCCTTGTAATCGATGTCTACTTTCGGAAGAAGACCTACTTTCATATCAATGTGTTGCATAAGGACTTTCATTTCAAGTTAAGTGATGAAGCAAGAACCCACCATCAATGACATACTGCACATCTAACTAATTCACGTATAAATATGCAAGTTGAGACTTAACGGAATATCTCGTTCTATCAAATAATGAAGGAGGGTACGTGCACAGCTCGTAACAAAACACATTTTTTAAATCAAGGCCAGAAGTTTGATCAAAAACAATCAGGATTTGGAATAGTAGTTCGGGCTCAATGACGAAAGAGAATGCCGTACAACAACAAAGCCGTAAGTCACAGAGAAATGTGGCTCTGCCAAAATGTTAAAGATGAATCACTAAGGTGCTTCTGATTTCAAGATACTTGGGAAATCAAACGAAGTTCACATTATTGTCCACGAAACTAGAGTCTAAATTTATTTTGAAAATTCAATAGATGCACTAATCAGGCGAAGAAATCAAGTTTAGTCGAAACCCAAAGGACTGCCTCCTTCAGTAAATGCATGCAAAGTTCCTAGTTAACGAGTGTATCCTCAGGTTTAATGGTGAATAGGCTCATGTAGCTCGGAACGGAAATTGCGTAACGTACATGTGACACCAGAGAAAATGACTCGATCACCAGCACTCATTTTATTGAAATATGTGAAATGCAGATGCAGCATTACCCAATGAACTACCCTCAAGTGCGTATGCAGATGGCTAGGAATGATATGTACATATCATCGTACTCACTTTAGAGGTACACGTAGAAGTCTCCTTCTTTCTCACCTCAACCATAGGTTGTTGGGCAAATGGAATTTTTTAAAACTTTGGGAGAGCTCTTTTATATTTCGATAAGGTGTCTTCTTTGTAACTGCACCTAGATATTCTACCCTTGGACATTCTCTCCTTAGTTTTCATTCAGTATTTGCCTCTACCAGCACAGTCATCCAATCAGAGTACCAGATAAGATAGCCAAGAATGCTGTTTTTCTTTTTCCTATTAGTTTCATAAACTATTGTCTTTCATTAGCTTCGTTTTGTATGTTTCCAATCCTTTTCTTTTCGGTCCACGATATGCACTGCTTCCTGGCCAACACCATATTTCAAACGGTTCTAGCTTGGATATTTCAGATTTCTACAATGTACACATTGCTAATCCGTATAGCTTCATGCCCCATACAAGCTGCACGCCCTCGCAAAAAATAGTATAACTAACTTTGAAAAATTAAATCTATTATTGTTAAACATAAATTAGTTCAATGTAGCAGAGCTTAACATAGTTTTGTACTCATTCTACTCGTAGATTTAGTTATTATTTGCAACATAATGCATATATGTTAACCCGGCATCGGAAAATTCTGTATTGTAACGCAATCGGCAAGTTGTGAGGGAATCCTTCACTTTTTATTTATTTCGTTTCTGTGTTCTTAAAACTTTGTCTATCTTACTCATAAGTAAAACTATGGTTTTAATTATTATTATTATTACACTTTCGGTATTTTAGTCCATATTTTGTATTATGAAGCCTTTTTTGGTTGTAACATTGAATTAGTAATACTGTAATTTAGTAACATTATATTATATACCAAAATTTATTAAAACATAAAAATACTTATAGTATATTGCGTAACAACTTGTTCTTGCGTTTGCTATTTAATTTCCTACACAAAGATTCAACATCCTACACGATTCCCATATTTCATGAATATTCACATTCAGACCGGTAGCAAGCCCAAAAATGTAGGGGGCGGTAGAAGTAAGGGACGATTAAACAATATTTTAGTTCATATAATATTCTATATAATAGTTCAACATATAAATGTTCATTTGCTAGTTCTTCGTGAAAATTTTAAAGGGGCCGCCTCCAGGTACAACCCCAGGGATCACCTCAAAACAACATGAGATGTGCGCTATTATATTTTCCTATCTTAGTTTTTCTTTCATCTTTCTATTCAAAGCTGTTTCTGAGTTAAAAGCACTGGACTTTTTATCTGACACAGAATAAATTTTTGCGGCCATTTTGAAAACGGTGGCCAAAAACGAAATTTTTTTCCTGTAAAAGATGTTTCGTTTTTCAAGAATAACTGAATGAGGTATGGCTCATACATGGTCCCGTTAGAAAATTTGAAGTTGTCACCTGCTCCCAGTTCGAGAAGGGCACTGGGTGTCATCAAATCAGAAACGTGTGACGTGCTCTGTCACGTTTTATTATCTCATTTTTTTTTTGGTATTTTCCCAAACGTTTCTGATTTTAAGGACTGGATGATTTATCTGATACAGGACTCAATGTTTTGCGGCCCTTATGTAAGTGGTGGCCAAAATCGAAAATTCTTTCCTACAAAAATTGTTTCGTTTTTCAAGAACTACCGAATGATATATGACGCAATACATGGTCTCATTAAAAATTTGAAGTTGGCCCCTGTTAAGTTTCAATGAGGGCACTATGATAACCACAACAACAACATGTAACTTGCTTGTGACATTTTATTATCTCAATGTTTGCTTCGTATTTTTATACCTTTTCGTTCCTGATTCATAATGGCAGAACGTTTTATCTGACACAGTACCCAATTTCTTGCAGCCACTTTGAGAACGGTGGCAGAAAATCAAAACTTTTCCTACAAAACTTTCGTTTTTCAGGAACTAAAGATTGAGGTATGGCCCAATACATGTTTGCATTTGAAAATTTGTGTTTGGTCCTAGATCCCAACCTTGAGGATCCCAAGGGGACAACCTTGGGGATCACCAAACCAAGATGTGATGTGCCTTTTTATATTTTCCTACCTGTGTTTTTTTAAACCTTTTTCCCAGCCTTTTCTGAGATATAAGCACTGTACGTTTTATCTGATACAGGACCCAATTTCTTGCGGTGATTTTGAAAGCAGTACCCAAAAACCAAAATTTTTTCCCTACAAAAGTTGCCTCATTTTTTCAAGAGCTACCAAACAAGGTATGACACAGTACATGTTTTCCTTGTTTCGTTGCTTTGTTCCCAGCCGTTTCTGATTTATAAGCCTTGGGCGTTTTTTATGATACAGGTCACAATTTTTTAGGCTATTATGAAAACGATTTCCCAAAGCGAAAAATGTTTCCTACAAAGAGTAGAATCGGTTTCAAAGAACTACCACATGAGGTATTATTCCAATAGATTTTACTATTTAAAAATTTGACGCTGGGTCGTGGACGTTTTCTCGATGGTCCCTGGGGGTCACCATAGTAACACCATCTGATGAGCTTTATGACATTTCACTATATCAGATTTGTTTCATCTTTTTATTCTCGGAAGTTTCTGTGTTATAAGCACTGAACGTTTTATCTGATACAGAAGTTATTCTCTTCTGGCCATTTTGAAAACAGTGGCCGTAATGTATTTCGTTTTTCAAGAACTACCGAATTAGATGTTACTAAATACATATTTCCATTTCAAAATTGAAGTTGACGCCTAGTCCAAGTTCAAGGACAGAATTGCTAGGTCATCACAACATCAAATGTGATGTGCCCTGTGACATTTTATTATCTCTATTTTTTTCTTTTCTCCACATTAATTTCTGATTTATATGCAGTTGCTATTTTATCCCACACAGGACCCAATTTTGTCGGCCATTATGAAAATGGTCTCCCAAATCCAAAATTGTTTCCTAGAAAATTTGTTTCGTTATCCGAGAACTACCGAATGAGGCATGATTCAGTTAAGGTTACAATTTGAATTATTTGAAGTTTTCCTCTAGTTTTCCTATCGAAGGGCACTGAGGGTCACCACAACAACACCATGTGATGTGAATTATGACATTTCCCTATCTCAGTTTTAGTTTCATTTTTTTATGTTCAGACGTTTGTGAGTTATAAGCACTGGACATTTTATCTGATACAGGATACCCTTTCTTGCTGCTAGTTTGAAAATGCTGGCCGAAAACGTAAATTTTTTACTACAAAAAATTTACGATACGGAAATTTTATAAGTTTATCAAGAACTACAGAATGATGTATGATTGAATAAATGATTTTGTGGAAATTGAAGTTGATGCCTGGCAATGGCGGTCGCCACAACATCATGTGATGTGCCCTATGACATTTTACTATCTAAGCTTATGTTTCATCTTTTGATTCTCAGACGTTTCTGTGTTATATGCACAGGACCTTTTGTCTGATATAGGACCAATTTTTGCGGCCACTTTGAAAACGGTGCCCCGTAACGATTTTTTCCTACGAAATTGTTTCCTTGTTCAAGAACTACCGAATGAGGTATGATTTAATACATATATTAAATTAGAAAATTATCCCACTTTTTCACGAAAGTTGATACAAACTCAATTTTTTTGCGTCCATTGCTAAAACGCTGGCGCAAATAGAAAATTATTTCCTAAAAATGTTGTTTCGTTTTTCAAAGGCTATCCAATGAGGTATGACTTGTTCCCGTTTGAAAATTTGAAGTTGGTCCCTGGGCTTCTTTTATGAGGGCCCTGGGGGTTACCGAAACAACACCATGTGATGTGTATTATGACATTTTCTTGAGTTTGTGTTTCATCTTTTATTCTCAGTCTTTTCCGAGTTATGAAATCTTGACATTTTTTGATACATGATACATTTTAAAAACGGTGTCTCAAAACGATTTTTTTCCTACAAAAATTGCTTCCTTGTTTAAGAACTACCGAGTGAGGTATGATTCAATACATGTATCCATTTGAAAATTTGATGTTGGCCTTTGAGCTTAATTCATGGAAGGCACTGGAGGTCACAATAACAACATATGGGTGCATTATGACATTTTAATATCTCAGTTGTTTTTTCATGTTTATATTCTCAGCTGTTTCTCAGTTGTAAACTATGGACTTTTTATCTGATACAATACACGTTTTCTTCCGGCCATTTTCAAAGCGGTGGACCAAAAGGATTTTTTCCTACAAAAGTTTCTTTTTTCAAGAGGTGCGCAACGGTGTATAACTCAGGACATGTACACTTTTATATCAAGCTAATATTATGTTAAATATTAAGTTGACCCATGATCCCAGTTCAAAGAAAGCACTCAGGGTCACAACAGCAATAACATGTGGTTTTCATTATGACATTTTCCTCTCTCAGTTTTGTTTCATCTATTTATTCTCAGCCGCTTCGCTTCTCACTTATAAGCACTGAAGGTTTAACCACTTTTTTGCGACCATTTGGAAACGGTGGCTCAAAAGGAGGTTTTTCCTACAAAAATTGTTTTCTTTTCCTAGAACTACCGAATGAGGTATGACTCAATAAATGTTTCCATTTGAAAATTTGAACTTTGCCCCTGTTCACTCTGAGGATTGCCCTGGGGTCGCCATGACAACACCATGTGATACATAATATGATATCAGTTTTTTTTTCACCTTTTTATTCTTATCTGCTTCTCAGTTCAAAGGACTGGAAAACTAGTGGTACAATACCTAATTTCTAGCGGTGATTTTTAGACAGTGGCCCAAAAGGAATGTTTTCCTTTAAAAGGTGTTGGTTTTCTCAAGAACTACCGTATGGGATATAAACCAATAAATGTCTACCTTTAAAAATGATAAGTTGAACCCTAGTCCCAGCTCGAGGAAGGCACTGTGGTTAGCAGAACAACACCGTGTGATCTTCTTTGTGACATTTTTTTATTTCATTTTTTCTTATTTCCAGATGTTTCTGATGTATAAGCACTGGACATTTTATCTAATAGATGATCCAGTTTTTACTGCCATTATGAAAACTATGGTCCAAATCGAAAATAATTTCCTACAATACTTGTTTCATTTTCCAAGAACTAGCACGAGAGGTATGACTGAATACATATTCCAATTTGAAAATTTGAAATTTGCCCCTGGGCACTCTCGAAGGAGGGCTGTTGGGATCAATACACCATGTGATGTGTCCTATGATGTTTTCCTATTTATGTTTCTTCTTTAATCTTTTTATTATTAGCCATTTGTGATTTATAAGAAAATTACTTTTTATCTCACACAAGAAACATTCTTGTCTCCCCGTTTTGAAAACGGTGACCCAAAACGAAAATATTTCCTACAAAATTGATTTCGTTTCTCAATATCTACCAGATAAGGTATGAATCAATACATAGTCCCGTTTGAAAATTGAAGTTCCCTCTGCTCCCTGTTCAAGGAGAGCACTGGAGGTTACAAGAAAAGCACAACATGATGTGCCCTGTTATATTTTTCTCTCAGTTTCTGTTTTACCATTTTATTCCCAGCCGTTTCTGCTTTATAAGCGCTGGACCTTTTATTAGATACAGTGCCCACTTTTTTCGGCCATTATGAAAGCCGTAGCCTAAATCAAAAATAGTTTCTTGCAAAAGTTGTTTCATTTTGCAAGATGTACCGAATCAGGTATGATTAAATAGATGTTCCCATTTGAAAATTTGACGTTCGCTCCTGAGCGTCCTACTGGAAGGTCCTGGTGGTCACCACAAAAATACCATGTGATGTGTCCTATGACATTTTTCTGTTTCAATTTTTTCGTCTTTTTATTTTTAGCCGTTTCTGAGTAATAAACTCTGGACGTTTATCTGATACAATACCCAATTTTTGCGGCCATTTTAAAACAGTTGCCCAAATCGAAATTTTTTCTTGAAAAGTTTCTTATTTTTATCAAGAAATACCGGATGAGGTATGACTCGATACATGTTCACTTTTGAAAATTTGAAATTAGCCGCTGGTTCCAGATGGGTAAATTCCGGGGAAGATATATTTCGGTAATATTCCCTAGGAATATTCCTTGGAAGATTACCAATATGAGATTTTTTCCGGGAATTTATGTGCAATCACTTAGAAAATTAATTGCATTCTATTACTATATTATGATTTCATAGTTAAATTCGCTTTTTATCACAGTATATTATTACAGTTTCTTCAGAGGATTCTTTAAAATGTATATACATAATGGTACTATGTTACTTTATTAATATTGTATCATTGTTAGAGAGTATGCATAAATGTATATTTCCTTACCACACGTTCTACGAAAGTAAAAATATAAAAAAATGGTATAGTAAGTCCACATATTTTTACACAGTTTTTAAACAGTTTAAATTTATAAGTAAGTGAATTTTCTAAACTTCACTCTACCACTTATATTATAAAGATATTAAATTTTTAATGTTATAAAAAATTAAATTGAGTAGCTGCCATAAGATACATGTCTCACCAATTTATCAGCAATAATTTGTACATATTTATGTTCAAATATTTCCAAGATGCTGACTTATCTTTTTAATGCAGCACCAACATTCTGTCACTTGATCCTTCCTCCTATCTATTTCTTGAAATTTTATGCGATAATTCACATGTATGGTAAGTGAGAGTACCTCTTCAGAAATTCGGGTCTCCTCTTCAGACAGGAGACAGACCGATATCTGTTCGTGTTATATTAAGTGTAATTCATCACTATTTGTGCATAATTTGTACATTACTTTACAAACTGGTTCCTTTTATCATGTATAAATTAGTACTTTTATACTTTCTAGTGCAAATGGAAATGGAGCTAACAAAGCATATAATTAGTTATATAAAGTACAGTCAATGAATTTTATTTTTTTTAACCTCCAAATTATTTAAAGCCTAGAAGTAAATCATAATTAATAAATAAAGTAATTAGTCATTCGGTTCTTATAATTTGGAAGATAAAACAAAGAAATGGAAATAAATTCCTTCACGAGAATTTATAAGCCAAAGAAAGAACCGGGAATATTCCCATCTTTTATTTTCCTTCCCACCGGGAATATTCTCTCTGCGAATCACTAGTTATTGTTCAGGGAGGGCGCTTGGCGTTACCATAACAACACCATGTGAAGTGCCTTGTGACATTTCACTATCTCAATTTTGTTCCATCATTTATTCCCAGCCGTTTCTGATTTGTAAGCACTGTACGTTTCATCTCATACAGGATCCACTTTTTTCGGCAATCATGAAAACGGCTGCCCAAATCGAAAATGGTTTCCTACAAAAGTAGCTTCCTTTTAAGAAGAACTATCTCAAGAGGGATGATTCAATACATGTTTCCATGATGATTCAATACATGAAAATTAGACGTTCGCAACTGGGCATGCATCAAGGAGTGCCCTGGGGGTCACCACAACAACACCATGTGATGTGCCTTTTAACATTTTCTTATGTAAGTTTTTTTATCATCTTTTTATTCTCAGCCGTTTCTGAGTTTTAAGCACTATATATTTTATCTGATACAGGACACACTATTTTGGGCCGTCATGAAAACGGCGGCCAAAAACATTTTTTTCTTTACAAAAGATTTTTCGTTTTCCAAGAACTACCGAAAGAGGTGTGACTCAATATATCTTCACATTTGATAATTTAAAGTTGGGCTATGGTCCGAGTTGAGGTAAGGCCCTGTGAATCACAACAACAACACCACGTGATGTGCCTTATGATATTTTCCTATCTCAGTTTTTGTTTCGTCTTCTTATTCTCAGCCGTTTCTCAGTCATAAGCACTGGAAGTTTTATCTAATAATGAATTTAATTTTTTGCGGGCATTTTGAAAAGGGTGGAACAAAAGGAAAGTTTTTCCCCAAAAGAATCGTTTCATTTTCCTAGAACTGCCGAATCAGATATGACATAATAAATAAAATTTCAAGTTTTCCCCTGTTCTCCCTCAATGTATTGCCCTGGGATTGCCATGACAATGCCATGTGACATGCCCTATAATATTTTTATCAGTTTTTGTTTCATCTTTTTATTCTTAGCCGTTTTTCAGTTATATGTTCAGTTATATTGTCTACGTTTAAAAATTTTAACTCGACCCCTGGTCTCAGTTCAACGAGTACACTGGGGGTTACCAGAACAATACCATGTGATGTTTCCTGTGACATTTTATTATCTAAGTTTGTGTTCCGTCTTCTTATTCCCAGCTGTTTCTGATGTATAAGCACTGGACATTATATCCGATAGAAGACACAGTTTTTTACTGCCATTATGAAAACGGTGGCCCAAAACGAAAATTATTTCCTACAAGTTTGTTTTATTTTCTCCTGTTCATACTAGCACATGAGGCATGATTAAATACATATTCCAATCTGAAAATTTGAAGTTTGCCCGTAGGTCTCCTCCAAGGAAGGCCATTGAGATCGACACAACAATACCATGTCATGTGTCCAATGATGTTTTCATATATCTGATTCTTGTTACGTCTTTTCATTTTCAGCTCTTTCTGAGTTATAAGAAAATAACATTTTATCTCACACAACAAATATTCTTGCGCCCTCTTTTTGAAAACGGTGACGCAAAACAAAAAATTTTTCGCATAAAAGTTGTTTCGTTTCTCAACACCTACCGGATGAAATATGACTTAATAAATGTTCCTGTTTGATAATTGAAGTTGACCCCTGCTCCCTGATAAAGGACTGCACTGGAGGTCACCACGACAAAACCATATGAAGTGCCCTGTGCTGTTTTTCTCAGTTTTTGTTTTATCTTTTTTCACAGCGGTTTCTGATTTATACGCGCCAGACGTTTTATCTGATATAGGACCCACTTTTCTCGGCCTGTATGAAAACCATGACCCAAATCGAAAATTGATCTTACAAAAGTATTTCATTTTCCAAGAACTATCGAATGAGGTGCGACTAAATAAGTGTTCCCATTCGAAAATTTAACGTTGGTTTTTGGGCTTCCATCGCGGAAGATCCTGGTAGTCACCAGAAGCATACCATGTGATTTGTCGTATGATATTTTCCTGTTTCAGTAATTTTCATCTTTTTATTTTAGCCGTCTCTGAGTTATCTCTACACTCTCGACTTTTATCTGATACCCACTTTTTGCGGCAATTTTGAAAACGGTGTCGCAAATCAAAAATGTTCTCCTATAAAAGTTGTTTCGTTTCCTAAGAGCTACCGCATGAGGTATGATTCAATTCATTTTCCCATTTGAAAATTTGAAGTTGGCACCTTGCCCTTTCGGTATCCTTGGTTTTGGGGTATTTTCTAGGCTTTCAGTCAAGCAGCTATTGCTTCGCACTATTTATCCTAAGATCCTGGTCGATACCCCATTCTCTTTAGAATGGAGCTTGCTTTCAAATGGTACCACTTGTATGCTCATACCATATACCAGGAGAGGGAAAAGTGATGTCAAAGGTAAAATTTTGGGATGAATTTTTTTTTCAATTTGGGCCCCTCTGGAACGGCCCAATGTGAACGTACAGATCTCAAAAAAAATTGATAAATAGTACTTGGAAGATTAAATATGTGTGCCAAATTTAAAGTTTCTATCTTGAATACTGAGGGCGGGTGAAATTTTTATCAAGAATCCCCACAATGCCCCAAATTACCGCAAAGCACCATGATCTCAGATAAAAAAATTTCCTGAGACATCTCTATTTACCCTAGGAATATAATCCGCCAATCATTCTCTTTAGAATAGAGCTGCCTTTTAGGCGGTACCATTCACATGTCTCCATCACGTATGGAAGACGGGAAAATGCGTAAAAAATGGATTTTTTGGTCTAAATATCCCTTTTTCAACTTTTATCCCCTCTGGACCTCTCTGTTTCAACGCAGAAATCAGAAAAAAATCTGTTAAATACTACTTGGTGGACTTAATGTTTGTGCACAATTTCAATCTTCTAGGTGCAAAAATAAGCCCGCAAAAATAATACCGAAAATGTCCAATATTTCCCTATCCAGAAGTATATTTTGATAAAAATTTCCTGACTGATCCCTAATTACCGTAGGGTCATGTTTCGCCCATCATTCTCTTCATAATAGAACTGGCTGTCAGTCGATATGACTGACGTGTCTCGAAATGGATTTTTTGGTCTAAATAATCCTTTTTTATACTTTTAGCCCCTCTGGACCAACTCTGTTTCAACACAGAGATCTGAAAAAATCTGATAAATACTACTAGGTGGGCTGAATGTTTATAGACAATTTCAATCTTCTAGGTGCAAAAGTAAGCCCGCCAAAAAAAGTAAATACCGACAATGTTCCATATTCCCGTATACAGAAGGATATTTTTTTAAAAAATTCTCTGAGACATCCCTAATTACCCTAGGATCATGGTTTGTACAACATTCTCTTAAGAATAGAACTGCCTTTCAGGCGGTACAACCACATGTCCCCATCTTGTATCTACCCGGAAAATCCCGAAGAAAGTATTTTCTGATAAAAATGTCCCTTTTTTAACTTTTTGCCCGTCTCGATCCCCCCTGTTTTAACGCAGAAATCTGAAAAAATCTGGTAAACACTAGTCGGTGGACTAAATGTTTGTGCAAAATTTCAATCTTCTACGTGCAAAAATGAGCCCACCAAAAATAATCAAAATAGACTTAATAATAGAAAATATATATTTTAGAATTATGACGTCATCACCTCCTATTTCTCGACGCAGGAAGGCCTCTGGACTTGAAAAACCAAAAAAAACGGACGAAAAAGCTCAAAAAGGATAATTATACCATAAAACACCCGTATGGTACAAATTGTACCATCGGATGCTGAAAGGGCTAGGCTCCCTCTAAGGATGGTCTTCGGGATAGGCACAACATATCTTGTCTGTGACGTAGCGTAGTTTTGAATATTGTAGTATATGTTCAATCGTATGAGCTTCTAACCAGGTAATAGAATTTTGCTTAGTGGTCGGAAAGAATTTAAAGCCTGGTAGAACGAATATTGGAACTGTGTTAAAAGTAGGAACGGTACGGCAGATTTTGCAGACAGCCGTTTGGAATTTGAGCCATATTGTCGCTGCAGATCCACATTGAGTTAATCGATGACTAGATCATCTTCATTACCAAATGTGTTACAAGCAGTTGTATCACTAAAGTTGAGACGGTGTTTTTTGGCACGCGTGGGAAGAAGCCCATTGACAACAGTGTACCAAGTCGATTGAACATAGGGAGGGCATAGGTAGGATCTGGGCTAGATACCATAGTTCGGAAAATGTGAAGACATTTAGAAAATACACTCTGGATTGTAAGCCTATTTGACGGGATCTGTGAAGCGGGAGAACATGTTGCAAAGTATTAACTAACTGGTTATAATTTAACTGTATGGTGTCAGCAAAGAGAAGCGTAAATGCTATCCCAAGAATTTTCAGTTGGTCGACCGTTCGTATTTGTGCGATGTAAGAGTTCTGTACAAGTATTAGTATTTTAGTCTTTGCACGATTTACCTGAGACATGTTCACATAGTCTTCAATGCATGTTTCTATAGAATGAATATCCTCTTGGCCACGTAAGAACACCGTCATATCATCCGCATAACTGCAAACTTTTAATCCATTGTTAAAAGAAATATCTTGTGTATGAGAGGCAATGTGGCTGAGTAAAGGACTAAGGGAAATAATGAACAGGGTCATGCTCAGAGGACAGCCTGCGTTTCAATTTTATGGGATCACTCAAAAATCCGGTTATTTTAAGCTTTGTTTGTGCTTCATCATATAGTACACAGATCCATCTTATAAATTTCTCCCCTATGCCAAACTTTTGTAGAAGCGCCCATAAATAGGCATCATTTACTCTATCAAATGCCTGATGGAAATCAAAAGATGGAAATCAAAACCGCATGATTGCTAGATGCATCTTGGCAACTAGTAATTACATCCCGAATCGTTTGAAGAAGATGATAGATTTTCCTATCTCCTACACTTCCCAATTGGTATGGTCCTGCCAAGGATTACAAATAGGGCTGTAGTCTGTTATTCAAGCAGCAGGCAAGAATTTTATAGTCAGAGTTTATTAGTGTGATGGGTAGGTAATCAGTAACCAAAGTTGCAGTATTTACTTTGCGAATAAGTACTGTTACTCCTGGAGATTTATATTTTTGTACAGGAGCATCACTGAAATATTCATTGGCAATGTCTCTAAATGTGTCTCCTATGAAAGGTAAGAAGCGTTGGTACCATTCTGCTGGAACTTTATCTAGTTTTCTTAGAAGGTGTGTTCGTCACAGCAGATTATACCTCTTCTTTTGTAATCGGGATGTCCATCGCTCTAGCTGAATCATAATCGAGCACTGGACAAAGGTTGTAGAAAAGCTGCTGTTGGATATATGCTTCGCCGCTTTCACCAAATAGGGAACTATAGTAGGTGTAAAATGCTGTTTTGATTTCAGAGAAAGAAGAAAATCTGTTCCCTTCATCATCTTGAATGCGTGCTACTAATTTATTCGCACCATGCTTATACTCCTGCAAAACATAATGTAGTGAAGGCTCTTCTTCGAGGTCGAAGACAGACGATTTCGTTCTGATAAGTACACCTTTCCTTCTCTTTTTGTTCATGGTTATGAGTTTTACTTTAAATTTATTAACAGTAATTAGAACCATACGATCAGAAATCGCTGAATGTTGAGCATGACATAAATATCTGTAATAGAAATTATATAGATTACGATTATCTCGACTCTTCTCTAACGAATACCATCTGGAAGAACTAGAAACTCGAGGTTTTAGATATCGATGCAACCATTCGCTAAACGTTCAAAATTGTCGTTGTGTCACCCAATAATGCCATTTAGCTGTAAACGCTTCACAGTAATTGGTGTCAGCGAGAAGAGAAGTGTTCGACTGCCAGCATCCGCTACTACGTTCAATTTCATCATCTTGAATGCGTGCTACTAATTTATTCGCACCATGCTTATACTCCTGCAAAACATAATGTAGTGAAGGCTCTTCTTCGAGATCGAAGACAGACGATTTCGTTCTGATAAGTACACCTTTCCTTCTCTTTCTGTTCATGGTTATGAGTTTTACTTTAAATTTATTAACAGTAATTAGAACCATACGATCAGAAATCGCTGAATGTTGAGCATGACATAAATATCTGTAATAGAAATTATATAGATTACGATTATCTCGACTCTTCTCTAACGAATACCATCTGGAAGAACTAGAAACTCGAGGTTTTAGATATCGATGCAACCATTCGCTAAACGTTCAAAATTGTCGTTGTGTCACCCAATAATGCCATTTAGCTGTAAACGCTTCACAGTAATTGGTGTCAGCGAGAAGAGAAGTGTTCGACTGCCAGCATCCGCTACTACGTTCAATTTTAACATCAGAAATGTTCAAGGATATGGCTTATGGGTGATGATCAGAAAAGATGGTATGAGTAACTTCGACGTCTATAATCTTGTTACCAAGGCTGGAAGACAGATAGATACGATAAATTCTCGAAGTTGAATTATTCCTAACGTAAGTATGCTCACGTTCATATAAACGTTTCAATGGCCAGTTGTCTTGTAAGCGAAACCATTTAACCAGTTCGTTTAGGGTAGGAGAGTAGTTAAAACCAGGAGATCGGTCTTCAGGACGGAGTACGGCGTTGAAATCTCCAGCCAGTAAAACATGCTCATGCTTTGGGGAGAGGGCAGATGGAACATCAAGTACATAAAATTATTTCCGTACTACCCGATGATGTGATTCGGATGGTCAATACAATTTTACGATATCTATGCTTCCTAACGTTCTAGTCAATATTCTGCAGGTTGGGTAAAATTCTCTATGTTTGAAGTTTACTTCACTCTTGACCACTATTGCAGCACCTGTGCCGTTGGTGGTGTAATTATTATATATTGTATAAGCTGCACCACGATTTAGACTTTCTAAGGCAACTTCCTTTAATAGCGCGACATCTACGTGCAACTGAATTAAAAAAATCACGTAACGGAAATTCTCTCATAGGTTGTTAATATTAATAGTGGCTATATTAAAAGACATGATATTGAAGAAAATTATTGTCGAAAAGGTAAAAAGGTAAGGACACCATATTTTGCACAATCTATTGGAATCGATCAGAATCGATATGCTGAATTGAAATATCCTACAAACTTCACTATTGCTGGAAACGGATATGTCATACAATGTTCAATGTTGTCAAGAAAGTAACAAACAGGGAACAGACACGATGTGCAAACTGTATGCAACTAACGTAAAGTTATAGTACTTACTTATTATCGCAGGGACATGTTCAGATAACTGATCGTTTCTCTGAGAGAGGGCTTCACTCAGTTCGTGTCGTTTTGTGCGTTTCCGCTTAGTGTAGTCGGGTGTACTAGGTGCACTTCTTACTGTTTCTCGTGGAGACGGGTATTCCTGCACTTTATCATCTGCTAGAAGACTGAGAGCGGGGAATGATAGCGACGGAGCATTGAGATTTCTTAGGTTTGGTTGAATGGGGGTAGCACTTTTGGTCGGTAATAATGGTACGGGAATCATCTTCTGAACAAGAGGCGAAAGAAGTTACCATATTAGAAGGGGTGCTAATTGGGGAGGAAGTTCAGCGTTGAGGTTGCAGCATTGCCTCCGGTACATCACTTGGTTGTTTGTTGAGAGATAGTCAGTCATCAGCCTCATTATCACATGAAAAGGTTTTGTCACTATCAGCAGCACATTGAAACATAAGGGGTGGAAATTCAATGGTATTGTTGATATCAAATGATACAGGCACTACGGTATTATTCACACTAATTTTGGAAACTCACTTTTCTGACGCTGAAACATTTGGAGACACTGCAGGTAAACTTTCTTCACTTCCTCGCGGCAGAAGAGGTGGGGAAAGGTTTTTAAAATTTCGGAACGAAATTCGGGGTTGATGTCAAATGGGAGGGCTTTGTAACAGATATTGTCCAGCATAACTCAAGGTACCAGGAAAAGCCAGTGGTGTAGGATGGAGCTGACAATCCGAGTGTAGATGTTGGAGCAACTTGCAGCGGAAGCATGTCTTTTGTTGACCAGGATAGGTAACACAATATCGATTGTTCTGAATACTTAAGAACGAAGGAATGACATGTTTCAGTTCCATTTTGATCAGTTTGGTACCAGTTCGAATAGGGTAAACATATTCAACTGAATAAAGTTCGTCATGTATACTATATATCTTACCGTATTTCTCTAAGACATCCCTGACATTATTATGGGCCAACTCCAAGGGAGCTTTACTATTAGAATGCTAATATTTGCCCAAGTTACATTTATGTCATACGAACTTTGTGAATCGTGCAACTTTACATCACCATTTCCATCACGAAGGATTTTCTCACATAACTGTAAAGAGAACAGTTTGACAAAAATACACTTACGATACATATCCATTTCAATACTCAATACCTGATCAACAGTAACGGAGAAGGTGTTCTGCAACCACTCACGAACTACAAGAGACGTAGGTCGATCAGAGACGGACCGAAAACAAACTTTAAAGAATTTACTCGTTTAAGAGTAGACATCTTCAAATGGAGCACTAGAACTAGAACAAAATGTAGTCAACTAGAGCAAAAGATAAACTCACACGTATAAAGTGAATAACTTCACGCATAAGACTGAAAGTGATACAATCGTAGAGAACGCACAGCACACGCCCACACACTCCAGCAACCAAACGAGTTATGAGGTAGTAAGTTGATTGATGTTTGTTCTATTATGCTTAGCATAGCACATAACAAGGCAGATCAAGCCAATACAACAACATGGCAACTTTGCATTCAAGATGGCGACTTCTCCAATGACTTGTTTCTTCATTGAAACTACACCTCATCCTTATTAATATAACAAAGCGAGACTGTCCTACCGTAAGAACAATTTACAATTTTCATCGTTACAAACATTTGAACCGCCATCTTGAATCGAAGATGACAACTTTTAAAACATTTCCTATTTTTCCCCTTACTTACGCTGTAATCTACACACTTGAACGCAATTTCGTGATACATCATATCTACAAGTTGTCTAGAATTAGACCCACCATTATAACATTTCTAGCACTTTTTTACACCGAAGATGACTATTTTTTCATGTTTAAGGACGGATTCCCTAGCTACGCATCAGAATAAAGATCAACTCGAAATTTCGACGTTCTAGCTACAGCCATTACAAATTTTACATTTTCTACATTTGCGTCGCCAAACCAAAACTACTCTAATGCTCTTCTTTGGAACACAAATTATGTTCCTATCTTCACTACCTGACAAAATATGACGTTTCTACGATGTGCGCAACTACTATAAAAACCAACATTTCAAAACAACGAAAAATTTCGACACTTTATTTACATGGAAAATGTCGACTTTTCACGATATCGAAATAATCCCATTACTCACATCACATGACGAACACTGATGCTAATTTTAGTGTTTGTATGTTTTGGGGAAGAATGCAAACAATCAAGTGTGATTGCGACTTTAGAGGTATATAATACCATAGATGCTGACCCCATATTACTATGTGAGCAGTTACTAGAAACTTAAAATTTGAAAACTCAAACAGTTCAGTGGCCTTTAGTGCATTTAATGTTGAAGTGAGTAGACGTGTTTTCGCTCTGCGCAACAAACTCTGACTTGTTTACCTTCAACGGTGCTATTGTGAGTAATCAGTTTTCTTCTGTAAAATTTGAAACAGTTGTTTCTTTGTTCTATTTTTCTCTGTTATTTTTGTGAGTGAACTCGTTGAATGAACCATGTTGTTCCAAAGAGTCAATATGATTTTGGTGGTGTTTCACAGGCACCAACTACCTTGAGTTTGCATCAGTGGCTCAGTGATTCTTTCAAGTTTTCTGTTGATGATGTCTTGAGTTTACAAATGGATGTTTATCATAAATTGTTGTATGTGAAATTTCGTACCGAAGAACTTTGTGGAAACGTTTTGCATGCTTCTGCTACAGTGATACAGATGGCCAACATGCAGTACCAGTTTTGTGGGCTGATGCGCAAATTGTAACAGAAGAATTGCTTTGTACTCTAATGGAACTGGACGATTTTTAAATTTAAAAATTTCTTGAGGACTATGGGATCATGTCTAAAATTTCTGATGAGCTATATTCGGTTGATCATGTTTACCCTATACGTACCGGGCGTAAATTAATACGTATGGACGTGAAAAAACCTATTCCATTCTTTGTTGTCATCCAAGGACAAACGTTTTGTGTCACGTACCGCAACTAGATCAGAACGTGTCTCAGGTGCAATGGGGCTCATATGTACTCTAATTGTCCCCTTCGAGTTCCAAGTGATCCGAACAGGGATGGTCGCTCCTATATTTTGCAATAACAATCCTGCAGAGCGTGTTATGCCTAAATTTGAGTGTTTGTCCATTCCTTCCCGACACTGGTTCAAACCCGCCACTAGTGTATCGTGATCATCTAACGCAATTGTAATTAAAAGAGACGCTTCCTAATTTCCAGCACTACCAAGTACGAATGTTTCCTGCGAGCCGAACAGTGCTAAGACTGTTTCCTCAGAATCATCCGCAAGTGCGTGTTTTAGTTGTTCTACTGAAAAAACACGACGGTTCACAGCCATTACCACTTCCACCTAATGCACCTTTATCTAATTCTGATTCTGATCTCGAAACAGTTCCTGGGGGACAAAATCTCTCTTCTGTGCCGATTTTTACGACAGTTAATCGCAATGAGAGCTGCTTCCCTGGCTCCCAAGAAAAGTGTGGTTCTCCTGAAAGAATGTTTCATGCTCCATCCCCCATCTCAGTCTAGTGAGACGGAGGTCGCTTCTTCTATCATGGAAGTAAGTAGAATTAGTGACGACAATCGAAATCGACGCAAGCGTACGAAGCGTAATGAACAGTGTTGAATTCAGACATTTTCACCCGGGGGGGAATGTGAACTCCTCGGGGGGAAGGGTTCTTTTTCTGTATTTTTGCAAGAAAGCAGCATATTTAACAATTCCATTCACATGCAATCTTACCTAATATTGAGACTAATTGCTGATAAATATTCAATGTGAGATTATAATTTAAAAAAACAATCGTTTAATTTTATCTAAAACATTAAATAAAGACCGGCAAAAATATTTTAGACTAAACTTTAACTGCTATTTACAGTAGCTATTTTTGTTATTATTTCCTATACTCAGTAGTTACTGTTTGTTACCAATGTACAAGTTTTTAAAAAGATTTAAATCAACTCTAATATTTTTTGTCCTAAAACAAACATACATAGGATTATCTTAACAAAAAGTTATCATTCTTTCTCTGATTTCTGATTCTAAATCAAGCATATTAACCTTGGTTTCTACACTGCAATAGTTTAGTTTACGAAATCTTCAGTAGAATTAGTGCCTTGTCGTGGAAAATCAGTGCTTGGGGCGAGAGTATAAGATGACATCCCCGTACATATAAGTGAGGTCGACAGACCAGCCGCGAAAGGTGAGAAAATTTTAAAAAGTAAACCCTGCTTTTCCTTGATTTTGAGCACTTTTTATTACTTTTTTCCTTTCATTTTATAGATGTGAACATGCCCACATGTATACATGTATTTCATTCCTCTCTTTTTTCTTTCCTTCTTTTGTTTTCTTTTTCCCTCCTGAATTTTGCGCCCCTTACTTCGGCGCCCGGGACCGTCGCCCCGCTTGCCCCTTCCCCATGGCACGGCACTGAGGAGGATCTTCGTCACCTTCAATAGCAATCTTTCACTTATATACTACTATTATATTGATAAATTCTATATAAATCTCTAACACAGGAGGGATAACTGTTATTCCCGGATCCCTCTAAATGACGCCCACTGAATCTCGCCCTTTAACTGACTTATTTTTAGTTAATGAAAGGTGTGTTTACTCTAACAATCGTAAAACACATTTAAGTCTGTCACTTCCGATGCGAGAAATGGGATTTAGGCGCTCTATTTCAAATAATGCAAGAACAGTACATTTTCAAGAACTGAAGTCTGCTGACATCAGAGATCATATGGAATGATCGAAAGATCTTCCCTATCTTTCCTTTCCTATCTCAATCTGTGCTAGTGCTACCTACTAATATATAATATAGGGCGAGAGTATAGTACCTACTACAATACAAACCTTTCTTCAACAGTTGACAATTTCATGTTCTGGCAAACTCGGCCATGGCGTTAAGAAATACAGGTTTTATTGACTATTTGGTATTCTATCTTAGATATTACATGTTTAATATTTATATCGAATGGGTCTGAGTCATTTATATATATATTGAGAGATCGGATTTCGTCTGCACGTGCACGGAAAGAAAAGCAAATAATTGGGTGAAGTGATTTCTACATTTTGTGACTGAAATTTTGGGAGTTTCTCCGGGGGGGAATGAATTTTCTTCGGGGGGCAGACTCCCCCCCAGGGCTACCCCCTGAATTCATCCCTGGTAATGAATTGAATGAAAATCTAATTAAAAAGTCTGAAAATGACACGAATGCGTCTATTCTGTCTCCAAATACTGACAATACGTCGTAATACAGTACGTGTGCTATATTTTAATGAATTCAGTTTAAGTATCTTACAATACGTTAATCTCTAGTATATTACGTTAAATTCACATGTATGTCATTTAGATGTTTTAAGCTGTACTTTACTGTTTCTCTTCTCAGAAATTATGCCGTTATATTTACTTTTTCTGCTCATTCTGTTGTGTCGGTGGTTTTAGGTGCTTACGAGTGTGATAATCCTTGAAAGTGATGCGATTAATATTAATAATTTGCAATGTTCCGCCAAGCTGTTTGCTCTTTGTGACTTTTTGCGCATAGAGGGTATTGACGTTCCCCTTTTAAAGGAGGTTGATATTTTTGAACTAAATCTTAGTCCATCCTATGCAGTAGAAAATAACTTTGACAATAGTGGCACAGGTACAGCTATTGCTTACCACCTGTCCATCTGCTCGAATATTACGGGGTAATCCAGGAAACATCAATCTTGTCAATATTTATTCTCCGAGTGGTTCGCAAGCTCGCACCATGCGAAATGCTTTCTTTTCCCAGGACCCAATGTTGAGAGGTTAATTTTGGCTGAGGATTATAGTTACGTTTTAAAGGCTGAAGATCAAACGCCGGGACTTAACTACTGCCATGCCCTTCAAAAGTTAGTCAATGGACTTCATTTACGAGACACCTGGTTCCGTTTGAAGCCACAAGCACGGGATTACACTTTTATATCACACCAGAGTGCATCTCACCCTGATCGCATATATGTATCTCCTGTGTTGATCTCATGCATTAAGCACGTTGAAATTGTCCCCACCTCCTTTTCTGATCACTGAGCCTATATCGTAGCTTTCACCTTTCCTGATTTACGTGTTGAACGAGGTAGGGGTTATTGGCAATTCAATACATCGTTATTGGAAGACGATCAATTTTGTGCTCAGTTTCAGTCCAAATGGCGTTACTGACTTAGGCAACGTAATTACTTTCCCACCGTAGGTGACTCTGTCGGTGGTACTCATCTGAAAAATCCAGAGATCTTATAATCTGCTTTACTTTTATACCAGGTGTTTGCGAGAAGCTCGCTGTGCTGCGGTTTCTGACTTATCTATGTTCCCTCAGGTTAAGTGCTATCAAGCTTTGCTTCTCAATTTAGATCACCTCCATGTAGTAGGTACCAAGATCAGAAGCAGGGTTCCAATAATAGATGCTGATGAAGAGCCATCATTATATCATGTCTTCAAAAAAATCAAACGAAGCCAAAGAAAACGGGTAAATCAAATCACAGATAGATACTCAGAACTCTATAGTATTGCAGACACTACTACAACGTTGGAGGAATTATCTACTTCATTTTCTGGTATTCTTAATGATGCAGCACAGCGATCTCTTGTTCGAGCTTTTAGTATTGAAGATGTACATCACGCTGTTCTCGCAGCTCCGAAAGGAAAATCTCCAGGACTAGATGGCATATCTGCAGAATGGTATTTTTGTTTTTCCCTCTAATTGGTGAAACACTGTCCTGTCTCGTTAATGAATATTTCTGTTATTACCCACAGAGACGCATAGAAGTCCTGGTGTTACAGTATCTATATCTAAGCAAACACACCCTACAAGTATTACTCATTATCGACCCATCACTCTCCTCGACTGTGATTACAAGTTGCTTGCTCATTGTTTGAACAACAGACTATCCCAGTATATTGATATTCTAGCGGGACCATTTCAATATGCAGGAGTCGGAGGAAAAAAATATATCACGTACATCTAACTGTACGAGAAGTTATTGCAAATTTTCAGACTCATACTACTAGTCACGCTTTGCTAACCTTAGACTTTAACCAAGCCTTTGATCCTGTGGTCAGTATTGAACCATATGGGCGTTGGAGACTTATTTGTCCGTTGGATTTGCGTCCTGTATGGTGATGCTCAATCGAAATTAAAAATCAATTGTTTCCTCACTACACCTCTTAAATTCTAACGCAGCGTTAGGCAAGGATGTCCATTAAGCATGACTCTTTTTATGATTTCCATCTGTTCCTTCCTACATAGCATTGCGCAACGTATCCAAGGCCTTGTTATCTGCAATGTTCCTGTTAAGGTGTATAGTTTTGCTGATGACATGCATGTTTTCCTTCGTGATCCCCAGGATTTAGAAGCAGTTGAAGATTGCGTTCACAGGTATTCTGAACAGTCAGGGGCACGTCTTAATTGCTTGAAATCTAAACTTATGCCGCTAGGAAACGGTTCTACGAATGCATATACCAATTGTCCTCAGGTAGTGAAGGTTATGAAAGTACTTGGTATTTATTTTCCCTGCAACTTGGATGAGAGTATAGCAAAAATTTTGAAGATGTTTTTCTGAAGTTCCGATCTGTTTTACATCAACATACATCTCATCACCTGTCCCTGATATCTCGTGTCTACTTTGTGAATACATATGCATTTTCCAAGTTGTAGTACGTCTGTCAAATTTCGCCTATGCCTACATTTTATATTCAGAAGATTAGGAGAATTGGTAATTGGTTTGTGTGGACAGATATGATTTTTCGAGTACGATATCCAACTCCATGTTTACCATTTGGTGCGGGAGAGCTCAACTTGATCCATGTTGCAAGTCAAACGAAAGCTTTATTCTCCTACAGAGAATTCCAAAACATTCAAGGTATTGGAGATCAACTCAGCATGACCGTTCTTTCGTCTCTCGTAGCTACCAATGATGCAGAGTGCTACCTGAGAACTTATCTAAGATTCCTCCCGACTTTTAGTATTTTAAAGATGTAATATGTAATTCTTTCTATCTGTATGCCCATGGCCTTCAAACGTTACCTCAAAGAGTGAAACTTCTATATAACTTGTTTCTTCAAGAACAACCAAGCCAATGTCCAAACATAATTACAAAATTCCATTTGCGCATTGCCAACATATTTGGAGAACAATTTCATCTACTGTTGTATCAACCCCATTCCGCCCTTTATGGTAAAGAACTGTTAATAAGATTATAGATACTAAGACTAAACGACATAACTTTCAAATTACAGATAACGACCTGTGTTTTCTTTGTGGACAAGTTGATACTTTAGAACACCGTCTTACAACATACAACGAATCGACATCAATTTGGAAAACCTATAGGGAAATGGTTCAATATTTGTGTAAAAAAGCATGTATTTCATTACTGTTCAGATCCTTTTGTTTCTGATTTTAAGTTTTTTTCCCAATGAGAAGCAAAACCCTGTGGTACGACTCACTTCTAATACCATTGAATTTATTCTGTCCCCTAGTTCTCTTCAAGCACATCACACCTATAAAGGTTTCCTATGTTTAAGATATGGTAAATTACCACCACTAATTAAGAAAAAGCTTTTCGCATATTACCTAAATTACCTCTTGTATGGGTACGCACTATAATTAAGTATAATTTCTTTTTATTTCTCTACTATATATATTCGGTTTGTAAATACAAACTGTATCAATATATAGTATTATTTTTTTCCGAATTTTTCGCTCATATGTAATTTTAATTATTAACAAAGAACAATATCAATTATTAACAATAATTAACAAAGAAGTGGTCCAGTGAATGCATGTTAGACAACTGCGGGCGAGCCCTGGTTCGATCACATCAATTTTTGATTATAGATTTATTTCTTCAAACTTTTATTTCGTTAACGTATATTGATTGTCAATAAGGTTAAGTCAATTATACAGGCCTTTTATTCCCACCTCGCCCGATAGAGAACTAATGAATCGAAAGGAGTACTTTTCCACGTATCTCATATATTATAACTATATACGCTGCAGACTACACAACTGCCATAAGGTGTTTGTGTGTATGTGGTTAAAATTAAAATATTACGCTTTTTGAGCATTTGTTATTACTATTTCCCAAACTGTTGTTCCGATACTAACATACTTCCAATTTGGAGGCTAGATGTATGGTATATATTCTACTTTCGTTATACGCATGTATCGTAACGAGGATCATAATGAGGATAAAAGGAGAGATTTTGTTCGATCATTTTTCCCATTTTTTGTATCGTTTCCGAGATATCAGCTAATTTTTCGGTTTTAATAACACACGCTGACACTATATATTACAAGTGATGCCCACTGTTTCTTCAAGATCTATATTTCTTTGGGGGAGGAGGCACCGGCGGAGCTTTGAGAGTGCCTCTCGGAGCACACCAAAATTAAAGCTCTCATAGTAAAAAAGGTGGAATTTCTCAGCAGGAGACCTGGGTTCGATCCCCATCAATTTTTTTCCGATTTTTTCATTCTTCGAAAATTTATTTTTATAACACATATTGATAGGTAATAAGCTTGACTCTATTATATAGAGCATTTCATTCGAACTGGTCCCGCCACCTAAACTATTAAATCGAAAGGGGCACTAGTAAGTCGAACTATTAAATCGAAATGGACATATCCTCTACAGACGCGGCCAACGAGACAATCATCAAGAGGTGCCCATTTTTGTGTGGATGTGTGTCTCATCTAAAAATTAATAATTTTATACTCTCCAGTTGTGGTATTGACTTCAAACTTGGTATCCGCCTGTATCTTAACGAGGGACATAAAACGGGAGATATTTTGCAATCAATTCCAGTTTGAAGCAACACTGTTGTCGCGAGAAAAATGTATTGTAGTCTCGTATGGGCACTATATCGTGAAAATGATGCCCAATGTTTCCTTCAGACTCTTTTCTGAGGGACACTGCCTTCTCAGTGTGCCCCTGGCGGAGACCAAAATAATACGTTTATAATACAAAAATAAATAGAATATTATCAGTAGTGCCCCAGGTTAATAATCCCCCCCAGGACATTGCTTCGAAAAGAGACGCGGCTCGTGCTCCTTTTCCAAATCTACATATGTTTGATTTTAAATACTTCAGTATCGTCTCGAAACTTCACCTAAACATACTGTATCATTTCGAGACCATCTCAAAATTTGCCCTATAAATATATCCTTTCCATCTACGTGTTAAATAACAAAAATATTTTGTTCGCGCAATAGGAACAAAAAGTACTTTGCTTATACGAAGCAATAGAGATAAGGAAAAAATACAAGGCCAAATACCGTTTAGCCGGAATAGAACCACCTTCTACTTAGAAAGCACATACGTTAGTTCTGGATTTTGATTGTACGTACGTAGCACACAGAAAATTAACAACAATCCAACTGTCGTTAAAACTTAACTCAGAAGAGCAGCTCTAATAATAGCTATACTTAATTAACATCAACATATAAGAAAAAAATCAACATATTAAAAATATGAAAGAATTATTTAAAAAAATGATAGCTATTACATATTTGCCTAGATTCACACGTACGGGAAGGAAAGGGTCTATAGCAACACCACCTCTAAAAGCCGACTGAAGAGGCGTCGGTCCAGCTCTTGAGGGAAGAGCTTTCTGCGAGCGCGTCGCAAAAAAATCAAAATACGTGTTTAAATCTAACAAACTCATGTAGCGCTGAACATAGATTATCGTACAGGCAATTAGAAAGAGCACTGCATGACGTTCGGCTTATGGAAAAAAACGAAAATCTTGAAATAGCAAGTAATCAACAGAGAATTGATGCGGTGGGCGGCGGCTAATACAACCTAACATCGCCATCAGACTTCTCCAGGTTGAGGACGCACCTACGCACTTCGTATAACGATCGCATTAGGTGGAGGTGAAGTGCGAATAAACACGCACGAGTAGGAATGAGCTGATGCACAACTTTAAACCAGGCCTCTTGCATGTAAGAAGGTGACACAGCATCAAAAATATTGGCCCAGACTTGTGGCCAAATCACCTCCAGGAAATGGTGGAGTATTCTAAGGCGTGTTTGACGATATGTTAACTCCAAAAGGATACGATATAATGTACGGGCATTGTGACGGGAGGGGTCTATGATCATCCAAGCGTAGGTCCAATTACGAGCTAAGGTCATAACACAGGACGGACACTGGGACGCAAATTGTATAAAAGGAGGCTTCAGAGGATATTAATATCTCAGCCAGAAGCAACAAATCCACGAATCCATGTTAGTGTTACTGAGACTCCAAGGAGAAGAGCATTATAGAAGACGCATAAACAATGTTATACATTTAAGGCGAAGGTGAACGAAACTGAAGCCCTCACGTAAACGCGGAAGGTAAAGTGCTGTACGGAGAATGCGGAAAAAGAATCCGCGAAAAATATGCCAAAGAAACAGGGATTAAAACTTACGTGAGAACATTTCCGGCAAGGGATGTACTCTCGCCCGGTACACAATTTGGTTGCCACTTAAACGTTAATAATGTGAATACGATGTAAGAGATGTAGTCTTCGAAAACGCATGGAATATAAGAGCTGACATACTTGTGATATCATTGGGGACCAAATCTCATCATAATTCTGAGTTGGACATGACGTAAAGGGAATTCCTAGGATTGTTGAAGACGTGACCTGCGGGATGCACCTCGGTTATGTTCAGATCGTGAGCATACGCAAAGATATTTTGGCTGCGAAACATAGTGTATCCAGGAGGCGATAACGCAGCCAATCGCCGAAGTAAAGAGTCTAGCACCAATTCAAAGAGCCTGAAACTTAAACTACATCACTGGCGCAAACCTTGTTTTAACTGAATAACGGGGGAAAATAACCATTAATCTGATTGCGAACGTTTGCTGTACAAACATATTGGAGATGACCTGCCGGAAGGCTAACGGGAAAACCCAGGCTTCAAGTGTAAACGCTAAGATCGGAATTTGAGATCGTTAATACGTGCTAAATTTTCCAGGGAAGCAGGTGCAGCCCAAAGTTCACGAACAGCACTATAAAAAATCGTGAAACTGACGATCGTCTTCGCGCGCGATTCTACCGCGCCATTTAATAAAACTACGGATTTGTGGCTTACAATATACGTTCCAGTATGATGCGACAGTCGAATAATATTTTTTTTTCATATTACAAAAATAGACAAACTTGTAGAAAACAACTCTACCACTTCTTCCCGTGACATAACTTCCTTATTAATTTTCCAAAAAGAAGAACCTGAAAAACGGGGCTGAAGGTATGGAAAAAGGCAATTTAAAAGCCACTTCAATGGCTGAATGGTCTGAAAATGCAAGTGAAGAGTTAACAAATGTACCACGGGTGAACTTAAAGGTGCCGTTACGTATCCTCGGTCGATTCTGCTCTTAGTTGTTGACCTACCGAAGGTAAAAGCATGCGGCGAGTTGGATATACTGAGCGCATCAAGTAGCTGAATATCTCGCACAAGCTCCACTAACACATAACATGGTGATGAGGGGGTGAGTGAATCATGGGTGTTAATTACTGCATTAAAATCACCTATCAATATACACTGATTAATGTCGGGCGGAACTAAAGACGGGACGGTATGCTAATAAAAGTGTTCGCTTTCTCGTACCATGAGATAGCCCGAAGGCGCATACAATAGAATTAAAAATATATTTTGAATGTAACAACGTATGGCCCTCCCATCGGGAGATAATACCACTCAATCATACGTAAGACCATTCCTTAACAAAAGAGCTAGCCTGTAGATGATTCACAATTAATTATTGCGTGGTAATTACTAAGAAAATCTAACGACAGAAAACTCAGTTCAAAATACCACATACGTCGTGATGACGGTGTTCAATAAATTGTTTAAGGAGAGCTTTATTAGACGCAGAACTGATGCGATGGATATAAGGCGCTAACACTGTAAATGAATTTACAGCTGACGTATCGGAACAAAAGAAGAAAAAATGAAAAATAATATGCTCAGTATGAAAATTAGAAATCTTTTCTTCGCACACGAGTGAGAATTCTCTATTCACCAGTAGTATCATTGATACCAGTTCTGACGCTCTTTCTCCATCCAACCCCAAACCCGCCACTGACCATAGTACTTAAACAAAGTTACAGAGCGTAAAGTAGATTGAGTATTGTACCTTGTGCACTGGCTTTTATCACATTTAAAATCATAAAAACTT
Source organism: Thermobia domestica (assembly GCF_964235325.1). Classification (NCBI taxonomy): domain Eukaryota; kingdom Metazoa; phylum Arthropoda; class Insecta; order Zygentoma; family Lepismatidae; genus Thermobia; species Thermobia domestica. The sequence goes on from NC_137457.1 coordinate 71,108,322, forward strand.
ACATCTAAAAACTTACAATGGAATCCTACACAAAATATATTTATTGCATCTTAATCTCCAGTTTATAAGCTTTCATTTGACACTTGAATCATGAAAATCCGTTAATAATTAGCTTTAAAAACTCAATAAGAAGGAATACATATAGCTTTATAGAAGGAATACATATATAGGTGATCTGTCACTGATTCATTTTAACGATTCCAGTACTAACATTGGAACATCACAACACGAGATCATAAGAAGTAGGTTAAATAAATATGTTTAAAAAATCAGAGTTTATTTCAGCAAAACTGCCGTCGCAGAAATCCTAGGATCCATCTGAGAGGTCAGCGCTGATGTTGTTGTTGTTGTTTTCCCTCCAGATAGATCCTAGGATTTTTTGTTCAATTTCTATGTGCCTTTCTTCTTTCTTTCCTTCCTTCCTTTGAGGTCTGTAAGCGAACTTGTTGCTTTCCACCCAGCCTCAGTATAGCTACCTATCTGAATACGAGTCACAACATTCACCCACACAACTCACAATCTTATTGCATCCATCCCATCCCATCCCTGGCGCCAGGTTCCCCTTCCTTCCCCCTTCCTTCCCCCATTTTGCTGTCCCAAGTAACAGAGACGCCCAGCCATATCCACACATGAGTCAGAGGTGAGGACACTGTAACCATCTGTGATGAAAGACAGCAGTATAGCTCAGTTTACTTTACAGTTCCTTGAGAAATTACAAATTTATACCCCGGCCGTAGATATAAATTTGCAATTCCATGGCGAGGATTCGAACTTACATTAGCAGCTACGAACCACAAGCTTTATGCAACTGCGCGCTAACCAACTGAGCTACGGATTAACGCTGTATATAGGAGAGAAAATCAGTCCTTATATATGAACAAATACTTCTACAAGCAACGCCATCTATTAGCAAAGTGATAAACTACACGATATACAGCACTATCTACTGACTAACTGAGTAACTTCTTAGAATGTCCACCTAGCTAGCAAAAATAGCTAAAACATCAATGTTCAAAAAAAGAAAATAATGCCAGTGTTGCCAACTCACCCAATATTATAGTGTTTACCCAAAATATTTTTAATAGGGTAGTCTTACGTCCCCATAGTTATAATGTGCTAACTCATCAAATAAAAAAGTTGGCAAAATTCAGAAAAAAAATTATGAGTTGGTATACACTGCGAAAAATAAAATTCATAAATTTGAAAAACAAAAAATACTAACATAATCTTCACAAAAATTTAAGACTTTTTAAAAGAATAACATTTTCCCGAAAACTCAAAAATAAACCCGTAAAAAATTCCCGAAAATTTTGGTTTTTTCTAAAATTCTCTGTAACTTCACCGAATATTAACCGATTTTCAAAATTCCAACGACAATCGATAGAGACTTAAACGTACTATTTTTCTCATGTATAACTGGTTGCCTACCTTTAAGGATGCGATTCTAATTTTTAATAATTTCACTAATTATTGCTACTTTTGAAAAATAAAAAATACTAACATAATCATCACAAAAATATAAGTCTTTCTAAAAGAATAACATTTTCCCGAAAACTCAAAAATAAACCCGTAAAAAAATTCCCGAAATTTCGAGTTTGCTGTAACTTCGTCAAATATTAACCGATTTTCAAAATTCAAAGGACAGTCAATAGACAAATAAATTTCCTATCTATTGAATGTCTTATAAATTGCATAACTCTAAGGATATATTTATAAAAAACTCAAATAAATCCCTTATTTATACATGTATCTTAAAATTCAAATGACATTGTGTTCTGTATATTGAAAGGCCTTAGTTTTTATAGTGTTGATACTATAAAAACACTTATACACTTAAAACATACTTAAAACATACTTAAAATTACAAGTTCGGATACTGATAATGGAATCTTCTGCTAACCTCGTTCTCTATAGGAAACAGTGACTTCTTAAACTCTGTCCACTGATCATAATACAAGCTAAATAGACAGCCGTTAATATCAAAAACTACTTGAACTTCGGTTTGCACATTTTTCACAATTACATTAAAATTATTAGTAAGTATAAATTTCTTTTGAGGATCCATTCTATGCACTCCATTTTTTACTTCTGACGACATATTTTTTTTTCATTTTTTGGATTTACATACAGAACTCAACAGTTGGATAATTATCTTTTAAACCAGTGTATTTAATTTTTATTCCATCTTTAACGATCTCATCAATCATTTTATCTGTTAAGTGTTTTGTAAATCTAGGTGGAAGAAATACCTTAAACTCTTCACATTCAACTAAAATGCTCTTTCCAAACTTTGTTTTAATCTTTTCCATTTTCACAATCTTATATTCTGTATTTAATTCTAATTCTCTTAATCCAATAACCTGTTTTTGTTCAAGACTTCCAAGTTTATTTAAAAGTTCAATATGACTCGCCATCGTATTTATTATATTAAAACTTTTTAAAAATCAGTTTCTAATAGCCTCGAATTTCGTTAAGTATGTCATTGATTCTGTTAACAATATCTCTTACATTTTCATCTGTTAATTCACCATTCATGAGCTTAATTACATTAAGCTCATCTTTAAACAACCGAATTCGATTCACCATATTTTTATAATATTCTTTCTTTGAAGCCATATTAAACCGTGTTGATAGACCAGTGATAACAGCAGAAGCCGAAGCAAATGCAGTTGTAATAATTGAATACACTGTAACAGGAATAAATACATTGATGAACCCTGTTGCAGCTGATAATAGAATTGATAACGTAATAAGAGTAATATAAACACATTTTATTCTCTTAAACTTCCTTTTGTTTTTCATTAATAACTTCTCAAGATTTAATATAGTATCTTCAATTAACACAATTAAATTCTCACGTGGAATGTTATCTGGAATAGTCATTTTACTAAATAAGTTTTTATGATATTATCATAAAAACACTTACAAACTAAACAAATCTAATAAACATATAATTGGTTTATATCTTCTCAATTATTTATTCTTTCTCAACATCATACTCTAAATTTTTCTTACCAATCATAACAACATAGCAAATTGTTTTATCTGGTACATCGCTTTCAAAATTAACAGTCAGTTTCAAATTAGTTCTATCTCTTACAGTTACTGATTTATGCTTGCTTGTGTTAATTACAAACACTGGTCTATTTTCTAAAAATTCCTTAGGATAATAAAACATCTCAGTATTTCCAATTGTAGCTCGCTTATATACCGTATACGTTTCATAAACTTTCAAATACTTATGTTTTGCAAAATCTAAGTTTAAAGATTCTAATGGGAAATATTCATTTCTAGAATTACGAAAATGGATATTCTGAACTTTACAATGATCAAAATAGCTTGAATCTCTTTCTTGATTATCATTCCTATTTGTCTGGAAAAAGGCAATCACGAAATTAGGCATATCAAATTTACTTGAGTTAAATTGTGTGGTTAAATCGAATTCTAAATATTTGCCACTAACTGATTTCTGTAAACATTGATATGTGTTAAATGAAATAGGAATCTTACCTTCTTTTAACGTATTAGATCTTAACCAAGTGGCATAGTTAGGTTCATAATTAACAATAGGCATTCTTAATTCCATATTTGTAATCTTAATTTTACCTGGATGTGGTTGATCATTCTCATATGTTCCATCCTGCTTTTTTGTTTTCCAAATAGCAAATGCATTATCATCAGAACCACTTCTTTTAAATGTATATTTCAAACCTCCTTTCCACATAATATCTTTAAAATCTGAACAAAATTCTAGCAAAAGTCTGAGCAAAAACACTATTTCTTCATCTGTTCTTGCCCACGTAATTCCTTCCCATCCACATTCATCATAGTGATTTGCCTCTGGTTTTGAAATCGTACATGTGTTTACAGCTGTTGAAGTTAAACCAGGATAATCAATAATATCCAATATCTGTCCATGCTTACTAACTTGAATTTGAGAAAACAAATGTGGGAACAAATGTGGGTCTAATATTTTGACCAGTAGTATATTCTCCATCAGCATCTCTACCTCTAATTTCAAAAGTTACATAAATGTCAGCATAATAAGGATGTATAAAGCCATCACCCACGTCAATACCAAATTCAATAGACCTGTTTGACTTATTTAATTTCTCGATTTTTTTTGATTAGGTTTAAAGGATTGTAATTCATATGATTCTATCTTATCCATATTTATTATAAAAATATTTGTAATCGTTTTATGAATTAAGCCCATAAAAACTTAAATATAACTTCTCCAAATATCCTTATTCCTATTCACTTGACTAATAATTTCTGAAAAACTATACCCATCTGTAAACATTTTTAACACTGTAATGCATAAATGTCCACAAATTACCTCGTTATAATGTTGTATACGGCTGCTATTGTACTCTATATTATGACCAAGATATTTTACGAGTGTTTTTGGTGGATTACCTCCAAATGAATCAAACACATACTTTCTATTTCCTTTTTTCCAATAACAAATCCAATGCGTTCCTATATTTTTAGACGTATCAAAATTAACAATACCACACTCATTCTTCCTTGGTTGTTTAGGCAATTCATCACTCATAAATACACCTCTAAAGTTTCTTATCTTCAGTTTTTTTAACAAGTTGTATTAGGTCTAAATTACTTAAAGGTTTAATTTCTTCTTTTTCTTTACTGTTTTGGAGTTTACGTTTTTTAAAAGCTTACCACCATGTTTTTCTTCCATTGCTAAGTTATGTCGCTTTTGTTCCTCTAATTCCATTTTATTCTTTTTTGCATCATCTACAGTCTTAGCAATAGCAGCCGCACCTCCAGCAACCTATTAAAGCTAAAATCGTTGGAATAGTAAATATAAAACCACCATAATGAACTTTATTCCCAATTTAAGTAATTTAGTTTACCCATATTAAGTTGTGCACCAATATATTTTGCAAAGGAATGAATAGTGGCAATGAAACTATCCAACTCAATTGTATCTTTAAGGAGGATCGTCTGCTTAGGAGAAAAGTTTAAATTGTAAATCCGTGAATTGCATATAAGATAGTTTTACTGCAAGAGTATAAAGCAAAGGCATCACACACACACACACACACACACACACACACACATATATATATATATATACATATATATATATATATATATATATATATATATATATATATATATATATATATATATATATATATATATTGACAACCCAGTCACTCTGTGCCTAATTTGGGGATACTGCCACAATATATAAATATATATATATTAAAAAGATCATGCATAATGAACATCCTTGTCTCACTGATCGGTTAACAGCAAAGAATCGAGTATAAAATATCCATTAACCTGCACTTTGGATCTCGATATAGTATATAATGCTTTGCCTTGTTGTATGACTTCCATTCGAAACCAAAAATTTCTCATCACGTAAATAGTAACGATTTACTAAGTTGAAAGCACCTTGAAAATCTATGGATAATATTCCATGTGTTTTTTCTTGTTGTAATCCAAATATGACACTGTTTCTCTTAAATCCATCAGCAAATCAATCATGTTCCGATCATTAAATACAGCTTGCATTAGATGTAATATAGAGGGTATAACCTTCATTAGCCTATTGGTAATCCATTTTGTAATCCACACAAAGCATAGATAATGGACGATTATCTTTAATTTTACGTGAATATCTAGTTTTCGGAATTAGCCTAATGAAGCTTTTGAGAAATTCCGATGACCAAAGTTACCGAAAAGAATTTCATACACCATTTTAGTGAATTCTGCTCCAATGGTGCCAAAAAATTTCTGAAAATTCCACTATTAAACCATCTAACCCTGGCGTCTTGTTTCTTTCAAGATCATTAATCATTATCATCATAGGTATTCTGCCTTTATTGGCAGGTCACTTGCCGCAGCTGAGAAGCTTCCATGCTCCACGTTCCTCCGCTAAAGTTTTCGTCTTCGCGTATGATCTTTCTGTTTTTATATAATCCATTAATTGTAGTCTCCTTCGCCCCCTCCCCCTCTTTCCCGCCACCATACCCTCTAGGACGTCCCCTGTGATATAATCTCTTCTTAGGCAATGTCGCAACCAGTTTTTAATCCTCTTCCTAATAATATCTAAAAGTGTTCTTTTCTCACCCACCATTTCTAACACTCTCTCATTCGTTTTGCGCTCGACCCAAACTAATTCTTTCCATTCTTCTCCACACCCACATTTCGAAGGCTTCCAGCCGATTTTCGTCACCTTTAATAATGCCCAAATTTCCACCCCATAGAGATTCCACACGAAGCATTTTATGAGTCTTTTTCTCAACCCTTTATTCAAGGTCCCACGAAACAGACTTTTCTTCCTCCTAAAGGTTTCTTTCGCCATTCCTATCCTTGCTTTTATGCACGTTCGTACTTTATGCCATTACTAAGAATACTACCCAGGTATCGAAAAGTATTCAATTGTTCTATTTTCTCACCTGCTACTTTTATATTTGACACAGACCCCTTCGTTCCAATCACCATGGCTTTTGGCTTTCTAACATTTATTTTCATCCCATATTTTACAAAGCCCTTTCTCATTTTTTCTAAAATTTTTTTGATTTTCTTTTCAGATTCTGCAAGAAGCGCCATATCGTCTGCTAATCTTATACATCTAATCATTCTACCTCCTACCGAAATGCCATTATCATCATCATGGCTCTTTTTCACTATCTCTTCTGGATAGACACTAAATAGTGTTGGCGAGAGGCAGCATCCTTGTCCAATTCCCCGTCACTTCTTCCCGTATGCTAACACTTACTTGTTGGTTCATGTATAAGTTTCTTATGAGTTTCCATCTTTCCATTCCAACCCCATCTTCGTTACAACTCACAACAACAATTCCCAATTCACACGGACAAAAGTCTTTTCTAGATCAATATATATATAACATACACCTATTTTCCTTTTTCTATAAATCTTTCACCGATCGCCCTTAATAAGCCAATAGAATCTCTTGTGCCCTTGCCTCTTCTGAGCCCGAACTGCTCCTCCTCAACATCTTTATTTGTTCTTCCATATAACCTTCTGTTCAGCATTCGGAGCAGAATTTTAGCTGCACGAGATATGAGACTAATAGTTCTATAATCCTCACATCCCCTTTTGTTCGATTTCTTAGCCATCGGTATCATGATCGTTTTCAGAAAGTCTTTTGGCCATTCTCCTGTGTCATATATTTCATTGCATAGTCGGAACAATTCTTTCCTTCCCTTGTCTTCTATATTTGTAACGAATTTGATTGGTATATTATCTATTCCGGTTGCCTTTCCATTCAATCCTTTATCATTCATTCATTCCATTTCTTTATCATCCTCGCCTACTTCATTTTCTACTTCAACATTTAGACTACACGGTCTATCCCTACTCTTATATAAGTCTGCAACGTATTCTTTCCATCTTTCTATGACCTCATTTCTCTCGCTGACTACCTTCCCATTCTTATTTTCTACTGCAATCATAATACCCCTTTGTTTCCTCCGAAATTCCATAGATTTCACTTCCTTGTACATTTCCTCATATTTCCCAACTCTTTCTAATTCTTCTATGTTCTCGAATTTTCTTTTGTAAAACTCTTCCCTCGTTCTGTCTGTTTCTCTTCATAATTCATTACTTAATTTTCTGTACATCTTTCTGCCCTCTTCTGTATCAACCTGTTTCCACATCTTTCTCTCCCTCATTTTCTGCAGCATGTCCTCTGTAACCCATGTATTTTTAGCAGTTTTGTGTTCGCGGTTAGCTACTTTTCTTCTGCCTAAATTTTCAGTTGAATATATACTTCGGCCAGCACAAGATTATGATCAGAGAAAATATCAGCCCCGGAAAGGGTCTTTGCGTTCTTTAAGCTATTCCGATACCTGTCCTGAATCATAACACAGTCTATCTGATATCTTCCTCCGTATATTGGTGATTTCCATGTGTATCTTCTCTTGTGCTGATTGAACCAAGTGTTCCCAATTACTAGTGAATTCTGTCTACAGAAATTCATCAGTCCCTCTCCCCTTTCATTTCTTTCGCCTAAATCATATTTGCCTACGATACTACCTTCCTGTTTTTCTCCCACAACTATATTGAAATCTCCTATTAGAATTATGTATGCACCCTTCTTCTCCCTATCTATAATTTCTTCTATTGTCTCATAATTTTCCTCTACTTCTTCAATTGCATGCGAAGTCGTCGGGGACATGTCTGTATCACCACTACATCCTTCGTTTTCCTTTAAGTGTTAACATCATAAATCTATCATCAATAAATTCTACTTTCACTACCTTCTCCTTTTAGCGGTTTCCAAGAATTATTCCTACGCCATTATGCCCGCCCTTTTCATTACCTGAGTAAAACATTCTATATCCTTCGCTGTTCAATACCCCATTATCTTCCCATCTAACTTCACAAACGACTACAAAATCTAAATTATGTGACCATCTGCCCGGCCACAAAACTATGTTTTTGGACGAGCAGTGTATTTAACTTTTATTCATGCAACGAAATTATTATTTTGTTCATAGAAACGAACAGCTAGTTTCCTTCTGGTGAGAACTTCAATTCTTTCTGTTTATGCAGGCGTTCTCCGGCCATTCTTATCATTTTTCACGATAGAACAAAGAACTTGTTGTTTTTCAATGCAACTCTTATCGTCTAGACAGTGTGTTTCGTTGCAGCAAACTTATTTTTTTTCTTTCTTTAAAATAGTTGCCAACTTATAGTCTTCGTCACCATGACTGTTCCGCATATACTTTTTTCTTAACAACATTTATTAAGAGTGGGAATATTTTTGGATACGAAGTTGATATGGTGTGGGAATGATATTGGTTTTGTCGTGTTCCCACGCACTCTTATTACGTCATCCTTCCTGCCGTGAGAATAAGTGTTCATATCCTGCAGGAGTCATAGGTGGAATGACTCATACACACAATTACCATCGTTCGCTCCTTTCCACTGAACTGTTTCACGTATAACAGTAGTGCATAAAAATCCTATAACCATGGAAAGAATTTATTTGTTTAGACTGCTACACTTTTTTTAACTACTCTTTTCAAGCTTCTTTCCCACGGGATCAAATCAAATGTTGCCAGTGTTCTCTATTACAACATCGACACATTGGCACTGCGTATGAATGCAAAAAAATATTAACATTTTTTTTATTATTTGATACAGTGCATTGCCAACCCTAAGTGTCGAAAACGGGTTGTTCCTAAGAGTTAGTAGAAGCGGAGAGTTAGCAAAAAGAGTTCGATATATGGAGAAGTAATAGCAAGAAGTCAGAGTATGAACAACTTCGCGGTGCGACGATGTGAAGCAAAAGAACAAACAGATACCTTCGGGATATGTAGCGTCCTTTTGGAGTCAAGATACTTCGTTGACCAGTGTTTTTCCAACATTTCCTCTTTCCCCTTGTCAATATTACAAAGCAAAAGTCTTGACTCAGTGCGAACAGTCAATGTATAGTGCAAGTGATATTTAAACAAGGGCTACGTTTCTAGTGTCTGTATAGAGTGTGCGCATATCTACATTTACCCTGCAGTGTTAAGAGTTTTATTCTCCATTTCGCTTATTCGATTGCCGCAGAGCAATTTCTCCTTTTTGAGCATGTAGCTCTGTCAAGTGAGAATTTTGAGTGTTGTTAATGCATATATATATTTTATTCCGTTCCGTACCCACATACATCCATACTCAATAAATAAGAATTTACCTAAGTAAATATCATCGTCTTCATTCATGTGTGTTTGAATTCCTGCGAGCAGACGACTTGCCAGTTGCGTATATGTATGCGTGTGCATACGCAAAAGTAAGTATAATACAACCTGAGTCTCAAAAGCACCAACGTGGCTCATGCCAAATCACTTGTCATATTTCAACATCATCAATCAGCTCCCAAACAGAGTATGAGCCTGGAGCAGAATTGTTATCAGCTGTTTCTTAGGGAGTTCTTCGGGAGCCAGCACCCAAGGTAGCAATTTTAATGACGGCCGAACTAGCGACACGAGCCGAGACCGTCAGTGATTTTTGCATGGGGACAGTAGTTATATATGAATAAGTACTAATAATATTGGATTAGGAAATTTTATTAATCATATTTTCTTTTTACAGGTTGTCCCAATACAAACAATAATAGTAAAACTTAGTATTTTCGTATTACATAGTGTTCTGTAATATATGTATTTTATTTGAATTTCATTTACATTTATTATTTGCGATTAGTAATTTTATTTTCATTATGGCTCACCAACAGGTTGACATACTTAAGATACTTGAACAACTGCAAGCTGAAAATAGAGAACATTCTAAGAAAAAGGAACAGGCACAGATAGAACATAAAGAACATTTTGCAGAAGTAAGAGAAAAATTAGATAGACAAGAACAGGCACTGAATGAGAATAAGGAAAATCTTGCTAAGCTACAGGCACATATTGATGCAGTTGAAATTAAATGCGATGAGGGAACTACGAAAATAGCTGATAGAATACTAGCGTTAGAGAACAAAGTAGATCAAAATATTGAAAGAGTTCAGAGGGAAATCGAATATAATACAGTTGCTATTTAGCAAAGCAGAGATAACATAGAATTTATAGTCCGCGATGTATACACAACTCCAAAAGTGCATTACCACCTGCAATTCTCGTTTTCCTGCAATAGTTGGCAACCCAAAAAGCTCGGCGGTTGGGTTGGTTCCGAATTCGAAAGGCGTTGGACCAAACCACAATTCTCTTAAAAATATATCAGTGTGGCAAACTGAAAAATAAGGAAATAAACAAATTGTTAAGAATGACAATTTTATTATCGAAACGGAGTTGGATGATATCAAAAGTTACAAAATGATCTTACTTAAGCACCTCAGAAAAGATGAATGGCAAAAGACACATATCAGAAAAAACATTTCTCTCCTTCTCCCCCCCCAAAAAAAAGAATTTTAAAAAAGAAGGAGTTACATAAAGGAAAGCTTTAATATAAAAGCCTCACCCAAACTTTTGAAAACTGACACGCGAAAGGCAAGAATAACTGAACCGAAGTGAATAAAATTGTGCACAGATATTGCAGACGTAAAATGGCTTCATATTTTCCTGAAAAAAACGGTAGGGTGGGGCACGCACCTCCTCCAAACCCTTGATCACGAGATATAAAAAATGCTAGTCACAGTATGTCAGATGTGTATAAAGGACATGAAGAATTGTAACGAAACTTTTTCTATGGACAACTCGCAAAAAATAAAGGAATACGAGTTTTTACTGTTCTGCGGAAAACAGTTTTAGGGGGCAAAAGCCCTCACGAAAAATTTTGAAATTTGACGCCCGAAAGGTAAGAAGAAGTGAACCGAACTGAATGAAATTCTGCACAGATATTATAAACAAAAAATGAGGGAATACGGGTTTCTTATTTTCCTTTAAAAAACGGCGGGGTAGGGCACGGACCTCTCCAAACATTTGATCACGAAATACCAAAAGTGCTAGTAACAATATGTGAGATGTGTGTAAAGAACATGAAAAATTGCAACGAAACTTAGTGTATGGATAATATACAAAAAACATACGGATACTGTTTTTTTTTATTTTCTGCGTAAAAATGGTTTTACGGGAAAAAGCACCCACCCAAAATTTTGAAAGTTGACGAACGAAAAGCAAAGTCAAGTGAATCGAAATGAATGAACTTCTGCACACACATTGTAAACGTAAAATGAGTGAATACGGGTTTCGTATTTTCCTGAAAAAAAACTGTTGGAAAGGGCACGGACCCCTCCAAACTTTTGATCACGAAATATCAAAAAGTACTAGTAACAGTATGTGAGGTGTCTGTAAAGGAAATGAAGAATTGCAACGAAACATTTTGTATGGAAAATAACTATAAAATAAATCAATACGAGATTCTTATTTCCTGCGGAAAAACTGTTTTAGGGGTCAAAAGCTCCCACCCAAAATTTTGAAAGTCGACACCCGAAAGACAAGAAGAAATGAGCCGAAGTGAATGAAATTTGCATAAGTACCGCAGACGTAAAATGAGGATAAGGGCTTCGTATTTTCCTAGAGAAAACAGTTAGGTGGGGCGCCGACCCCTGCAAACGTTTGATAACGAAACACCAAAAATACTATTAATAGTATGTGAGATGTGTGTAAGGAAATGAAGACTTTCAACGAAATTTTTTGTAAATACGAGTTTTTCATTTTTACGGGAAAACGGTTTTATGCGGCAAAAGACCCCACCCCAAAATTTTGAAATTTGGCGCCAAAAGGGAAGAAAAAGTGAACCGAAGTGAATAAAGTTTTGCGCAAATATTGTAGACATAAAATGAGCGTATACGGATTTCGCATTTACCTAAAAAAAAACGGTTAAGTGTGGCATGGACTCCTCCGAATCTTTGATCACGAAATTTCATAAGCGCTAGTAACAGTATGTCAGATGTCTGTAAAGGACATGAAGAATTGCAACGAAACATTGTGTATGGAGAATACGCAAAAAGAAAATGAATACTTGTTTCTCATTTTATGCGGAAAAATTATTTTGCGGGCAAAAGAACCCACCCCAAAATTTTGAAAGTTGACGCTCGAAAGGTAAGAAGAATTGAGCCGTAGTGAACGAAATTGTGCACATATATTGTATGAGGGAGTACGGGTTTCGTATTTTCCTTGAGAAAACGAAAGCGTGGGGCGCCGAACCCTCCAAACCTTTGATAACCAAATATCAAAAGTGCAAGTAACAGTATCTGAGATATGTCTAAAGGACATGAAGAATTGCAACATATCTTTTAGTATGAACAATACGCAAAAAATAAAGGAATACGGGTTTTTTCTTTTTTGCGGAAAGACTGTTTTATGGGGCAAAAGAACCCACCCCAAAATTTTAAATTTGAAGCTGGAAAGGTCAGAACAAGTGAACCGAAGTGAGTGAAATATTGCACAGATATTGAAGGCTTAAAACGAGGGAATACGGGTTTCGTATTTTCCTGGAAAAATGGCTTGGGTGAGGCACGGACTCCTTCAAACATTTTGATCACGAAATACCAAAGTACTAGTAACAGTATTTGAGATGTATGTAAAGGACACGAAGAAATGCAACATAACTTTTTGTATGGACAATACGCAAAAAATAAAGGAATATGAGTTTCTAATGTTCTGCGAAAAAACGGTTTTAGGGGACAAAATATCCTATCCAAAATTTTGAAAGTTGACGCCCGAAAGGTAAAAAGACATTAGCCGAAGTGAATGAAATTCTGCACAGATATTACAGACGTAAAATGAAGATATAAGTTTCGTATTTTCCTGAAGAAAAATGTTGGGTGAGGCGCCGACCCCTCCAAACCTTTGATCACGGAATATCCAATGCGCTAGTATGTCAGATGTGTGTAAAGAACATGAAGAATTGCAACGAAACATTGTGTATGGAAAATAACCAAAAAATAAATGAATACTGGTTTCTTATTTTCAGCAGAAAACTGTTTTAGGGGTCAAAATCTCCCACCCAAAATTTTGAAGTTGACAGCCGAAAGAAAAGAAGAAATGGGCCGAATTGAATGAAATTTGCACAGATATTGCAGACGTAAAATGAGGATACGGGTTTCGTATTTTCCTACTGAAAACAGTCGGGTGGGGCGCCTACCCCTCCAAACGTTTGATAACGAAAAATCAAAAGTGCTACTAACAGTATGTCAGATGTGTGTATAGGACATGAAGAACTGCGCCGAAACTTTTGTATGAATAATGTGCTGAAAACAAAGGAATACGTGTTTTTTTATTTTTGCGGAAAAACGGTTTTATGGGAGAAAAGAACCCATCCCAAAGTTTTGAAATTTGACGCCAAAAAGTAAGAAAATATAAACGGAAGTGAATGAAACTTTGCACAAATATTGTAGACATAAAACGAGGGAATACGAGTTTCGTATTTACCTAAAAAAAAACGGTTAGTTGGGGCCCGGACTCTTCTGAACCTTTGATCACGAAATATCAAGAGTGCTATTAACAGATTGTCAGGTGTGTGTGAAGCCCACCAAGAATTCCAAAGAAACTTTCTGTATGGACAATACGCAAAAAATAAAGGAATACGTTTTTTATTTTCTGCGGAGAAACAGTTGTAGGGGGCAAAAGAGCCCACCCAAAGTTTTGAAAGTTGATGCCCGAAAGACAAGAAGAAATGAGCCGAAGTGAATTAATTTGTGCACAGATATTGTAGACATAAAATGAGGGAATACGAGTTTCGTATTTTCCTGGGGATAACGGAAGCGTGGGGCTCCGACCCCTCCAAACCTTTGATCACGAAGTATGAAAAGTGCTAGTATGTCAGATGTGTGTAAAGGACATGAAGAATTGCACCACAACTTTTTGTATGGACAATACGCAAAAAAGAAAGGAATACGGGTTTTTTATGGTCTGCGGGAAAACGGTTTGAGGCGGCAAGAGACCCACCAAAAATTTTAAAAGTTGACGTCCGAAAGACTGCAAGAAGTGGACCAAATTGAATCAAATATTGCACAGATATTGTAGGTTTAAATTGAGGGCATATGGGTATCGTATTTTCCTGAGAAAACGGTTAGGGGGCAGTTACCCCTCCAAACCTTTGATCACGAAATATAAAAAATGCTGGTAACAGTATGTCATATGTTTGTAAAGACCACGAAGAATTCCAATGAAACTTTTTGTATGGACAAATACGCAAAAAAAAGGAATACATTTTTTATTTTCTGCAGAAACCTTTTTAGGGGGCGAAAGAACCCACACCAAAGGTTTGAAAGTTGACGCCCGAAAGGTAAGAAGAAGTGAACCGAAGTGAACGAAATATTGCACAGATATTGTAGGTTTTAATTGAGGGCATACGGGTTTCGTATTTTCCGGAGAAAAACGGTTAGGGGGCAGAGACCCCTCCAAACCTTTGATCACGAAATATAAAAAATGCTGGTAACAGTATGTCATATGTGTGTAAAGGCCAATTCAAACGAAACTTTTTGTATGGACAAATACACAAACAATAAAGGAATACTTTTTTCTTTTCTGCGGAAAGACGGTTTTATGGGGCAAAAGAACCCACCCCAAACTTTTGAAAGTTGATTCCCGAAAGGTCCATATTGTCTCAAAGGTCGAAGGCATTCTTTATTGCTATTTTGAGGCAAAAATTTTCTAAGTCCAGCTTCGGGTATCTTCGGGGAAAAGTAAACCAGGTTCGAACCTCGGGGCCAATCTTTGCAATCGGGAGAAATTTTGCAGATGTGTTTTTCTTCTTTTAAATATAATAAGACTTGTTAATAATTGTATAAAAAACCAACATTGATTGAAATACTTAATAATACAATATTTCAAAACTTTGTATTAATATCAGCACATGCTTGTTTGTCATTTAGCTCTCCATACGTAATGAAACATTTAGATACGTAAACAAATCTTTCCATATGTGAAAGAATGCAGAAAATTAAGACATAGAACACAATTCTCGCCTGAGTACGAAAATAAAAGTCAAAATAGAACAAAAACAGCGTTTGCAGTGGATATGAATCAGAGCCCTGCAGGGGCTGGGCGTGTCCTGTTCGGCCCGGACACAAATGCTATAGGGCCGAACCGGGTGCATGTATTTCCGGGCCGAGCCACGCCGGCCCGGCTCGGCCCGGACACACAAAGACGGGTTGGAAACTAATGTCATTTTTTTCCTTAAATGTCCTCCACTACCCCTGCCTTTGCCGTGTTCGTACGGTCTTACTGTCAGTCTATGTTAATCGTAGTGTGTTTGGGAAACTGATTCTTTATTCAAGACTGCAAAGTACTTTAATACTACTAATATTACTACTTCTATTATTACTACTACGACCACAGTTAATACTACTATAACTGCTACGATTTCGCGTCAGAGTTGACATGTCTGGTGGTACAGAATTTACCTTCTAAGTTCAGTATTTTATAACAAGACGTTTTAAACAGGGTGAAATATTCCTATTTTCATTTTCCAACCATTTTTGAACATACATCGACTTTTGCGAGGTGAAAAAGGAAGATACGACCGAAGGAAAACAAAATTATTGTAAAAGCATTATCTTCAATATTTTGCATTCCAAAATACGAAATGTTTCTTAAAAAGGCATAACTTTAAAAGAAATATCTTCTAAAATGAAAGAACAAATCAGTGCATTTTAGGCGTGTGCGTAACAGTAATATACAAAATAAATAAATAAATATTACAATACTTTTGAGGGTCTAGATCATTTAGATTCGGTTATCGGTATTCCAAAGGTAAACAAATGAAATGTTTTTTTTTACTTTTGACTGAAAACGTGATTTTGAATTATATATATATATATATATATATATATATATATATATATATATATATATATATATATATATATATATACAGACTGTTCCATAATTCGTGTAATTTACTACAGCACTGGGAATAGATGAAGTTTTCACACCATTAATATAAAATTTGGCACTCTTATTGAGAAATATCTGAATTTTTCGAATTTTTAGGGGAAATAGGAGAAAATTGCTGTTTAGCTCCCCTTTTGTGAGTGTAAACACAGAAGTACATTTTCCTTATGGGAGATTCAATGTTAAATTTTGGAAGCAGTTTTTTTTCGTAAAGATCTTGGGGCAAATGAGTTGTATTTGTTACGAAATGCAAAAACACTCATTCACAAAGCTAGTAAAGCCGTCTCAAACATTAGTTTGGGAAGACCCCCTTTCGGGGGGCAAGGGACGTAAAAGATGGTGGGTGATGTGTTACCAAAATCCCAAAATTTATTTTCGGAGTGTCAGTAAACGTCAGATTAATCACGAATGTCACAGAATCAATGCTCCTTACATGTAAGAGTGATTGATAATGGGGCTACAGCCCCCTTCCAAAAGTAAGAAAATCACCATAAATATCCTTAGTAGGGACATACGAGAAGAAGTTATTTATTGTTAATTAATGTGAATTTTTTTCGTTATTGTAGCAAAAGGGTATGCATTTTTGAAATCTGGAATGATATTTTGGTAACGCACCGCCTTAGGGGGCACAGGGGACGAAGCATTAGATGATGTATCTTTATAAAAATTCAAAATTTTGTTCCGGAAATGCCAGTGAGCGTCAGATTTTCACAAATGTCACAGAATTAATATTCTAATGTTCCTTGCATGTGCCAGTAACTTATGTGGTTCTATAGCCCCTTTTAAAAAATAAAAAATATCCTGGTTATGGTTATGGTTACAGTTATATCCTGGTTATGGTAGAATATCTTAGCCATATCGTAATATTAGTATCTCTGCGAAACATGAAAGCTCCTACAGAGGCTAGAGCCATCTTGGACGAGTTAATCACGCGTTTTGGTCCCCCAAAGGAGATATGAACAGACAAGGGAACTAATTTCTTAGCAGCGATAATGGCCGAACTAAATGACTTATTTGACATTAAAAATGTTCGAACTGCAGCATTCAAACCGTCAACCAACGGGCTATGCGAACAATTTGACTCTGTCATTGCAAATTTTCTAACTAAGTATACGGCTAAGCAGCCTACCAAGTGGGTGGAATTTGTCCAGTAGTGTGCATACGCTTATAATGTATCAACTTCTCCTATTAGAAAATACTCCCCATACGAGATTGGTTTTTGGTCAAAAGGCAAGATTCCCCTCTTAGTTGGACACCAAGTATCATTTTACAAAAAAATACAGGAACATGAAAAACAACTAAAATTAATCCGTAAGCTAGCTCAGCAGGCCATGACACAAGTCCAGCAGCAGACATAATTACGAGTTGACCGCACTAGACAACTTATAAAACTAAAGGCTGGTGACTTAGTTTTATGCAGAGTTTATCTACCAAAGAAGGACGTTTCTCCTAAGTTGACACCAAGGTACACAGGGCCGTATTATTTAAGAAGAATTTCTCCCACAAATGCCTGTAAAATCGAATTAGTGGCTAACCCTAACCACACTCAGATTGTAACCATCAAAAGGTTAAAGAAGTATTTCCCCCGTGACAACTCACGCATTCTGGAAGTTTCTAGCGATAGTAAGGACGACGAATGTGAAGTGTAACGTATAGGTTGACCCTGCGTTCTAGTCGCCGCAATTTAGACGGACTTATGCCATACCAAAAAAGTGGGAAAACTTGGAGTATATTATTTGTTGAGTGTGCTGAATATCTCTTATATCGAATAGACCACTAAAAGGTGGAGTACACATATTTATACATGACCTCTGGCTCACCGGAACACGCACATACATAGCTATAGATAGAGCCTAAAGGTATATATGCATATTGCCATGACTCGAGAACCCCTCCCTCGAGAACCCCTCTTTATTTTGAACTCCACCCCAGCAACAGAGGGATGGGCCACTAGGGTCAGCTCCGGTGACTTTCTCATGCTGTTAGTCTCACTTTATCTCAAATATGAACCCTGGGTTTTCCTAGGTTTTTTTTACAAAACAACGAAAGGATCTCTTAAAAATAGTAAAAATGTGAAATGAAAAGAACTGTATAGTGTACTCTTCGAGAATCAGAAACAAAAAGTTGATTCTCCTTTTAATTCCTGGGATCCATTTCCCTCTGCTCTCGATGCCGCAACAGGCACTAGCAGGCCATATGTGATAGGCACTCGTCGTAGTTCGGCGGCGCTAAGACTGGTCTGAGAATCAAACAAGTCACTTATAGAATTAGGGCCCTACCATACCAAGTATGTTAGACGCGTCACAGGGAAATTACGTCGAGTCGATACCTGCATAATTGCCAAAATATTGGGATGAATATTCTTTTGTTCTTAGTGTGAATGTGGTTGGCCACGACTGAGTTATCCTTCTTCTTCTCCCATAAGATTCCCAATATGCTGACAAACACGGAGAACATATAAGGAAAACAAGTGTTGGCATAACTGAAAAAGAAATTACTACTAGTGATTCCGAACATTTATACATACATGTGTATATCCCTGTATTACCGCGTATACTCAACTCCGGCTTTAAGTATACTTTGCTGCAGGTACAAAGCCCTCATTCACATTAGAGGGATCCATCCGTTGCCGACACCTGATTACTTTATTTCTTCCCTCTAGGAAACCCGATGCTCTCCCTCTTCGTGTCTAGGAATGTATTGACCTGGAACATGAAAGAGATTCAGTATTTTTGCTCACCTACAGACTTACTCCTACCTATGATACACATGTTAATGTTACGTTTCGCTTTACATTTGTCTTTGTTGTCTACCCGTAAATTTAAAAAACAAAGGGGGCTTGATTCTCCCCACCAGACATTTACATAGGCTCCTTTAACTAGGCCCGTTATTTCTTTCCACGTTGTCCTCTCTAATTTTGAGTCTTATCATGGCCATGGCACGAGGTGTCCAAGAAGAGCGACATCTAGCGCTCGGTAATGTCAATTCTGTCGCTTCCGCTTATTTTCTTTTCATTGCTGGGGTCACCTTGGACCCACATCTCTTTGTCCCCTACGAATTATCTTTCCTTGTTACCAATGATTCCCCCCTTGACGGACCTGTCGCGTATGATTTCGATAATTCCTTTCTGGCTGCTCCTTTCTCTTCCACGGCTGACCTCTCCTATGCTAACCAGCTACGCATAGCCATAAACGAAGCATCCACTTACACCGCCTTTAATGTTGGCCATCACCTCTTAGAGGATGTGCTGGGGAGGATAATGACTCATATCCCTTATGGGACGGTCATTTTTACATACGGCAAAGCCGCCACAGAGTTGCTACAGTTCAAAATTCCCAAGCAACTGTTTATGGTCCTAGCAGTAGTGGGCCCCAACCCCTGGGACCATTGGCTTGCGTATCTGGATTTGGAGATTGATTTTACCTGCCCGGTGGTGGCACATCATGGAATCGATCCCAAGCGCTGTAGCCACAGCACGCTACAGCGTATGTACACCTCGTACATTAATTGCAATCTGCCTTCTCCAAGTACCAGTGACTGGGATCCAGATTCAGAGGCCTCCGACGTGTAGCTTACCCAGTCTCGCACCCGGGACTAGATGGGTTTGCACACTAGATGAGAATGACCCCGTTGTCTTGGGACAGGTGTCACTTGGGGGGCACCATTGCAGTCTTCACTGATTATGCAGTCCCGCTACTTGTTAGTGCGCATGCTATACCATTGAGCCAGTGCGTCTTTGCGACCGCTTCTGAGGCGAATCTTACATGAATTTACCGAAGCTACCACTTAACACGGACGAAGTGTCCAGGGATATTGTCCCTGGTGTAAGCCGGCCATGGCCGTGGTCGTCTTTCCCCTCGGGTATTCCCTAGGTAAGTCCAGCCTCCTCCCGCTTCCCCCTTCCTTCACCCTCTCTCCTGCGGCCTTGTTTTTTGTCTTGTTGCTAGAGATGCAAGGGCTCGAAGAAAACGGCTTTTTTGTAAAAAAAAAAAACTCGGTTTTTTCTGCTTCGCTTTTTTGCTGGGGAAATTTTGGGCTTTTTTGAAAATTCTGCTTTAAATTGATAAACCAGATTTTGTTTCGCTTCTCTACAGCACAAAAAGTCATTTAATTAGTGGTTGATGCCGATAATAATATAAAACCTCGAAAATAAACCATGAATTTCGAAAAGATATTTCAAACAGTTTTACTTCTCAACATATTTACATTATGAATTCCAAAGGATTAACGAATGTATATAATAAGATATTTTTTAACCTCCTACATACAAAAGTAAGCAGGGTTGGCAAGAGCCATTGTGGTTTTTGAAAATGCCAAAAACCCGTTTTTTGGGGGGAGTTTAAACTAGGCTTTTTTGGTTTAAACCAAGTTTTTTTGGGTTTAGATATTTTCCTTTATGTATTTATATTACATATTGACAGAAATAAGTTTGTTTCGCCTTGGTGTTATTATGCAACAACGGGGTTATGCTGGAAGAGGTCACATAAGCTTAAAGAAGTCCGGTCAGTAAATTTCTTAAATTGAGAAACTCCCGCCCTAGCCATCGGGAAAATCCCGTCATTACTCTAAATGTAAAACAATAACGGAAAAAATCCTGTTATTGCTTTGCATGTAAGATTTAAGGTCAATGTATCATAATCAGTACGCTAAAACTGAGGTACTAAATTACAAATTTAGTGCGTACATATCATTGAAAGTACAATCCATGATAATGTTAGAAACTACGTAGGCAATCGATAAATTTTGTCAATTTATATCGGTATATTTAAGCAACCTTGGCTTCTTTATAAAACAACAGGCATTCAGGCATGCAGAAATATACAATTTAGTTTCGTTTCGTATGTTCAGGCTTAACATCCTTACGTAAAACCGAGGTTATCAAGGAGAAGTCTTTCGCTTAAAGTGACATACGAACCGCTACTTTGTTTACGCATGAAAGAAGGGTTGTGGTTAGACCTAGAATTGAACATGGGACACCTTGATTAAAAGGTGAAAAGGAAATAAAACTAATGCAGATGGTTTGATGTATAGAAACCTCACCATGAAGTTCACACGATTTGCATTTTTCGTACCTTTTATTTTTTTCGGTTTAAACCAGTTGTTTACTTAAAAAAAGAAGAAAAACAGCTGGTGTAAACCAGCCAACACTAAAAGTAAATACTTCTTTTAAAAAAAATACTCAAATAAGTAGCAAAATTCTATGTAGTATTTTTACTTCAAAATATTCCATACCCTCTTTTTGGAACCAAATGAAATCAAAATAAAATATAAGAAATATACTTAGTTTTATATGATACACGTAAAGGCTGCACACCTAGAGCTTTTGGTTTTGTATATTCTTGAAATTCTACAGTTTTATATAAGCACCATCACGGTTTATTCAGTCTTCAAGTTTTCTGTATTTTTAACAAGAGGGATTGAACATGAAGGGTGTGAGATAAGAACATGGTAACCCATAATTTTACTATTTTAACAAATTAGAAATTTTCTGCTGCACAATCCATTTTGAAAGTCGGAAAGCTGACATTTCACATAAGTCTATACACGAGGGATTAAGCGAAGTGGTATGCGTTGCTGCCTATCTGATGCTGCGTAACTCAGCAATTGAAAATTTGTTAGTTACCATGTTCTAGGCTCACACCCTTCATATCATTATGGAACTCTCCCCACCCGACCAACACACACAAAAAAGGACTACGGAATATATTTAAGTTAAGATAAATACAACTGCACAACAAACATGATTGACTGGAGCTTTTGCGCTTCCATCGAGAAGTCCGGAATTCAACTCAGAATTCGACCATTCTGACAAAACTTTTCTTCATTCCATCTATGAAGTAGAAATAGTGCGTGTACTGTGAGTTGGCTGACTTCATTTCTTATTGTTTTTAAATCGTTATTATTACTAATTACCAGCATTGATTGTTTAGCACTGCACTCGGACGCAGAGACTACGCAGAAGCCCGAGAACTCACCATGCTATATCCCTTCTACAATCAGCTCCAGGCAGCAGACCAATCCTTCTTTAAGGAACGTGTTCGCCTCCTCGTTATTACTATACAATTTGATTGGCGCACAGGGCCGCCAATGCAAACTTCGTCTCCGTTCCAGGACTTGTGGTGCACCACCCCCCAGCTCTTTTTCGGCCACCAGCTTCCACCACGGCGAAGAAACCGGCGAAGAAGAAGATGGGTTCAACGGATGGCGCCTCCACCTCCGGAAAATGACGACCCACCTCCAGTGTTCGACTTTTGGACTCCGCTTCCAATACCCGATGTTCCTCTAGACCCTGTGCAAGATGAATTAGTTCAACAACCTGTGGTCCCCATGGAACCTTATGATCCGCTGGCGGACCTAGTTCTGGACCTCGACCTTCAACCGGAAGACGTGCAGTGGCCCCCAGCGGATCCACGTCTCTTATTTCTGTATCTGGCGGAGCAGCGCGGCTTGGACATCCGTCGTGATCTGGGAATCGGTGAACCAGTGGCGCAGCTCCCCCCAGACTGGGACTTTTGGCGTGCTATCCTACAGAATTTGAGTGAAGTTCCCGAAGACGAACCACAGGAAGATCAACCTCAAGATGAAGATACCTCCGATACGTCCTCCACACAAGACAACCCTCTCCAGGAATCTAACATTGCCCCAGCTCCGCTACGGCATGTTGTTCCCACTAGTGTCTCGTTCCCACAACCCGGCTCATATTGCTGTGCTCAACTTGTACATCATACTCCCCTTCGGGTGTGCAGTGCGCCTTACGGCGAACCCCCTTGTGTTATGCCCCGGTTGTGCGAGCTTTGTGTGCAGCTAACATACTTGAAGAAGTTCCAAAGTGCCTGGTCAAGAACTGTTTCCAAATATTCTGTGTTCCTAAATCAGATAATGATGTTCGTGTGATCTATGACTGCTCTTCTTGGACCTCGGCTTACAAATACTCAAGCCACGTTACTCTCCCGACTATTGACTCAGTGCCACATTTAGTGCAACCAGATGATCACTTAGTAAAAATCGACCTTTCTCAAGGCTTTTATCATTTAGAACTCCATCCGGCTACACGCCGCTATTTTGGTGTCCGTTTGGCTGGGAAATTCTACCGCTTTATGAGATTACCTATGGGCTGGTCACTTAGCCCGCTTTTCATGCAACTGGCTACTATACGTGAACTCAAGAACCATCTTCCCCCTGGGGTAAAGTTCTTGGTTTACGATGACGATATTTTACTCATGGCCCCCCATGATTTATTGTGCAGTGCAGTGCAGCAGCTCCAGCAATTGCCTTGGAAAATTAACGAGAAAAAGTCAGTGCTTCGCCCTACAATGGCGCTCACCTTCCTTGGTGTGGATGTGGATCTTACTACTAACACTATGTCTGTGCAGCGAAAATATTTAGATATTGTGCGTTCTGTGCCCTGGCCAATTATTGGTGCTTCTAAACATGCTCGCCAAGTGCTCGCGGGATACATAACCTGGATTGCTCCAGTTTCCTTCCTCACTAATCCCGTAGCTCATTCTGTGCTCCATCAAGGACCCTCTATGTTTGTCCGGAATGCAGTGAACAGTCCTCGTTCTCGACCGCGTCAAATCTGGTGTGATACTACCTCCAAATGTGAATTATATGTTGATGCCACGCCACGCTCTATTGCCATAGTGGATTCTCAGTGTACCCCTCTCTTTGCGGTAACCATTGATCATGAATACCCCATCTTTGTGATGGAATATCTTGCAGTTGCTATTGCAATACTTCTCTATGCGGAGTACACGCCGCACATATATTGTGACAACTTAGCAGTTGTTTATTACTTTACTAAAAAGATTTGTCGTGTACCATACCTGTATGCCATAGCTCATGTTATGTATAATGATTTTCTTTATAATGTAACCTATGTACACCTTGTCTCAAAAAAGTTGAGCGCATTCTTTATTGGTGTTTTGAGGCAAAAATTTTCAAAGTCCAACTTCGGGTATCTTCGGGAAATAGTAAACCAGGTTCGAACCTCCAAGCCAGCCTTTGTAATCGGGAAAAAGTTTGCAGATGTGTTTTTCTTCTTTAAATATAATAAGACTTGTTATCAAGTGTTGAAAAAAAGCAACATTGATTGAAATACTTAATGACACAATATTTCGAAACTTAGTATTAATGTCACCACATGCTTGTTTGTCATTTAGCTCTCCATACGTAATGGAACATTTAGATATGTAAACGAATCTTTCCATATGTAAAAGAATGCCCAAAGTTAAGACATAGAGCATAATTATCGCCTGAGTACTAAAATAATAGTCAAAGTAGAACAAAAACAGCGTTTCTAGTGGGTATGAATGTCATAATTTTCTTGAGAACCGTTATACATCGCTAAAAGTACCTTAGCAGAAGTCCTTGTGTTAGCTCACTGGTAAGCTGTTGGATTTCAAATCATAAGGTTGTGAGTTCGAATCCCTTCTGGGGAAATGCCTTTTTAAAAAATTATATTTTCCGCAATGCATGAAAAATTATATAAAATAATGACATTAAATACATCAGTTGTATATATATAACATAATCATTGCAGAATGTAGTAATTATTATGTTTAAAATATAACATCTGAAATAGGTAGGTGTCCACAGTAGGTCTGTATTATATATATGAGAATGTTAAATACAAGTTAAGAAACTCGTTCACTAGCAATAAATAAATCATGTAGTGTATTTATTTGCAGCTATTTGTCATATAGAGGGTAATTCTCAACATTCATAATACAGCATGTCATTTATGTTCTTGAAAACTTATTCGATGCATAAACCGAAGGTTTAAACAGAGAATCCAAAGTCGCAACGCTCGCAAGAAATTCATGAACCCCAAAGGTCACGTGAGCAGACTGGAATTGTACTTATGAAGCACGCCACAGTAGAAAGTCTTTACATAGATTTTCAATTCAATTCCTGATATATGCTTTTGCAATATGGAAGTGGTGATGCCTTTAGTCGCTCTCTCTCGCTCGCTCGCTCACTCTCTATTTATACAGAATATAAAAGTGGATGTATGTGTGTGTTTCAACATAATTCTGATATATCTAGCGCAATTATAACTATATTTCTTACAGTCTGGAAAAGAGTACTGTCGGGATACATATCAAAAATGCTAGAAACTGGTCAATATTAGTATCGAATCCATAGCTTCGTGGTCGCTTAGGTGAATAGTTCTACTTTCAATTCAAGTCCAATTAAGTTCCCATCAGCGCCCAGGGCGGTTACGTAGCGACATAAAAATATCGAAATCAACCGATATTAGAATCGAATCGTAAATTTTCAGCGCCGCTAACTGCGGCATTTCCCATTAGTCCACATTAGTCCACATTTCACATTAGTCCCATTGCCTAGAGGGCAATATATTTGCAGAGTGCAAAGTTTAAAACTTGAATAATATTTTAATTTTTTTCCGTATGAAAAAGTTAAAAATCAAGAGCAAATATACTATTTCATGAACAATCCTCTTTTACTGTTCTAATATGTATAATAATAGCGTAAGAAATCTAAAAATAATTCAGAACACGTTTCACATTTGTTATTTTTTGTTACGTAGTTCTAGCTGTAGCATGTAGTGAGTGGTATTTAAATGTAATAAATTCACTAATTAAGCATATTCGAGCGGAGAGGCGCCGAGCTTTTAAATGCAACACTGGTCGCTAAATTAATTGGTAGAAATTTTAATGTCATTTAAGACCAAATTTAGTCCTAACGGTGGCAGTATCCGTTTGCTCTCCTAGGAGAAATGAAAGGGGCTGACATCAAAATTATATATATATATATATATATATATATATATATATATATATATATATATATATATATATATATATATATATATAAAAGACCGACATTAGTGTCGAATCCATAATTTTCGAGGTGGATTAGATAAAGAGTGGCACTCCAGGTGCTTAATGATATAGAAAATTAGTTTTTCTTTCTTTTTTTACGTTGGTCTACTTTTCCTTGATTTGAGACTTTCAAATTTCATCCTATTTTCTACTGAAATGTGTCTGTAAGGCAACAAAGAAATAATTATATATGATAAATTTAAATTCATTTTAATTCGGAAGTTGAGAAACACTTTGCCATTATATATCGTAAAGGTCAGATCCACCAGCATAGTAACAGAGAGGTGCTTGAGCCATTGACGGTAGAAATTCAAACTCCGGTAAGTGATAATTTCACAGTCTTGTTTTATTACAAGTGTAGCCTCTTTAGTCAACGGAGAAGAGGACGTGGATCATGGGTCAGAGTTGATGTCGATGGGTCGGAGTTGGTCGCAATGGTTCAGAGTGGTTCATAGTTGGTGGTGGGTCAGAGTAGATCACGATGGATGATGGGTCAGAGTGGGCCAATGGGTCATTTGGGTGGTGGGTGATACTGGATCATGGTGGGTCGTGAATCAAATTTTCATTGACCCACACCATCTCTGGTTAAAATTGTACTAAAGATAAGAGGCACCGAAGATGCATGTCGGCTATTATGCTCAAATTTTGCACATAGATAGTACCCCACCAGAAAGCAATATATCTGAAACGATTCACGGTATCACCTCCTAGAACTCGAGATGTAGGGGTTTGTCTGATTGGCTAAATTAAGACGTCAATGATTTATCCATCAACAAGCAAGCATTTTATGATCGTTTCCGTAGGGAAATCAGAAGAACACGTGCCTAGTAATCGTAATATTGATAGTTCGCGTCCTCCCCGGGGTATTTGTTTTGCGTTTTTTTTATTTATTTATTTATTTATTTAACGGCAGAGTTAAGGCTATGTTTGCCTTTTCTTACACTCAACCAACTCAAATGTATACAAGACATACTCACCTAAATATAAACAAATCACACATATAGGCATTTTAACATATTTTGGGAGAGTAATTTTGTGGTTCGTTGTCGTTTCATCGCGTCTCTGCCCCTGGTAGTAAAGTTTTCAAAATGGAACTGGGGCCACCGCGGATTGTCGCTGCGGGGCCACCAATTTTTGGCGAGAGGTCAATAGTTGACCATCTGTAGTCCACCGACGCTTACAGCTTAGGGTAATGAACGATGTCTTTGCCTTGTAGACGTCATGACTACCGACGTCGGCAGTCAACTAGCTTTTAGTATTCCTTTACTAACCATCTATCGTTCATGTTTATACACGGTGTTGTAATAATAATAATAATAATAATAATAATAATAATAATTATTATTATTATTATTATTATTATTATTATTATTTGTAGTAATAGTAGTATAATTGATAATAGAATAATTATATTTTCTATGTATTGTCTAGGTTTGGCTCGTTTTAGTTTGACTCGACTCTAATCCGAGTCGAGTCGAGTTTCAAAGAAAAGTCGCTCGTGCTCATCCCTACTAATGAGAGCTTAATCGGAGTTAAGCGAAATCGAAAGTCACACTATTTATCTAAGCGACCCCGAAAACTATGAATTCGACACTAATACCGATCATTTTCTAGCAATCTTTTATATGTATCCCCCTCCCATTCACCATAGGTAACCCGACAGCACTCTTTTTCAGACTATAAGAAATTTGGTTAAAATTACTCTAGGCCAGTCGTTCTCAATCTAATTCCTATCACGATCCCCTTTTATCACATCCTCTTGCCAGCGACCCTTTTATAATTTGTGTTTTATAATAAGCTTGTGTGAGATTTTTAACATATCTATTTCTATAATAGTAGAATCCATTTCTTGTTTATAGTGAACAGTGCCGTGGCATGGAAAATCAGCGCTCGGGGCGAGAGTATACGACGATGTCTCCGTACATATGAGTGAGGTCGACAGACTAGCTGCGAAGCACCACCATGGTTGGCACGAAGCTCAATAAAATTTTCAAAAGTAAACTCTGCCTTTTCTTGATTTTCAGCACATTTTATTACGTTTTTTCTTCTATTTTATACATGTGCACATGCACTTTCCTATAGGGATGCACGCGAGACGCGAGAAGTCTCGTCTCGTCTCGCATTTGCGATACGAGACACGAGACGAGAGTGAAAATTTTTTGCGAGACGAGACGCTAGACGAGACTCGGTTAAGTCTCGCACGAGAAGTCTCGCGAGACTTCTCGCAGTCTCGCAACATTTATGAATTACATTTAATTGTATATTTAGTAATTTTACATTTATTGAGTTTTCTAAGTTGAGCGTTAATGCCTCCAGGAACAAAAAAGTGATTGGGGCAATAGACATTTTATGAGATTTATTATTAATCAAGGTTAATTTTCAGAATTAAAGCCTTCTTTAGTTTCTAAAAAAAGAAAAGCTTTGTAAATTGGAAATTTATTACAGCATCGATTTAGGACTTTATTTTGCGACACAAACATATACACGCGGGCGCGCACGAATACATGAACTTCTATTTTTGGTCTGAAAAGCGAATAAGACTCCCTATTGCTGCGAAATATGATATTTCTGTTGTTTCTGTCTTTTTCACATTACTTTAACTCTTTTTTTTACATTCATTAGCGATTAATGTTGGGGAATGGCGAGGAAATCCCCTCTCGTCAAAGTTTATCCCTGGCCCGGCTCGCAGAAATAACATGATATTTTTACATGGAATAAGTATCTTCTTTCTATATATTTATCAAAAACACCCCCCTCTAGTTCGGAAGTTTAATTCAAATACTGGTTTGGTAGGATGTCCCTATAGGTTTCGTGGGAGATGGTAGGAATGGCCCTATATCTGTCAGTAATTTTATTTTCTAGATCTGGCAGTATAAGTTGAAAGCGAAAGTTGATAAAATGCGATAATCCAACATTGCTACAAGCCCGAACGAACCAAAAGAATTGGGTCGTATTGTGTTGTGAGGAGTTTTTCTGTTGTGTACAAGCGCTTTTGGTGGTATAAAAACATCTTTATACTGGAAAATCACCGTTCAAGGAAACGACCAAAACGTATAAATGTTGATAGTGGCGACGATATTTTAGAAGAGGCAAATATTGCTGGAGACCTCTAAGCTGGAAAACAATGTTGGATCCAGCAACAATTTATGCTGGTTTTGCTGTAAATTATGCTAATTTGACGAAAATTAATGGTCCAGCGAACAAATTCCAGCACAACTTTTCTTTTAATTTGGAGCGGAGGGGACACAAGTTCGGATACCATATTGAACTCTAGGTTCCTTCTCCTTAGGATGTTATGAACATTCATCCCATGGAAAGCAATGGCAAACCACCATTCACCTTGCCAAGGGACTTTTAGGTCAAATACCTGCCTTCGGACAGAATATCACATCATCATTCATTAACAGCCATAGAATAACACATTGCAAAATTTTGACCTATAATATATGCGAGACCATGCAAGAAAGTCTCGCGCGAGACGCGAGATGAGACTCAAAATTTTATGGAGACGCGAGACAAGACGTCACATTTGCGAGACAAGACCTTACGCGAGACGAGACCAACGCTTGAGGTTGCGAGACGAGACGAGACTTTGCATTTCTCGTCTCGTCTTGTCTCGCGTGCATCCCTACTTTCCTAACATGAGTAACACACTTCCTACGAAATTTGTGCCCCCTTTTTTCGGCGCCCGGCATTGACAGTGGATACAGTAACTGTACTATCTATATTCCCAACGACGAAGGTGCTGGTTCAAGATGGATGTTAAACTTCTTCTTTGAAGAGGCCATTAACGTATCTGATCTAAGCCCACAACTTCTTGACCAAATAATAGAATGATCATGCTACAAGTCTTTGCAACTGGTTTTCTGTAACGAAGACTTGGACAAGTTCTGCCTGATGAGGAGAGAAGAATATCCTGGTCTGGTATCTGCTGCTTTAAAAGTAATAATTCCATTTGCTACATCGTACTTGTGCGAAAGTTTTTTTTTCATGGTAAACATTAAAACAAAGACAAGAAATCGCTTATCAGTTAAAAATGGCTTCATAATGTTCGTCACGAAGATTGAACCGGGCATTGCTGCACTAGTGAAATTACACCATGCTTAGGTATCTCATTAGGTTTCAATTTTAATTGTATTTCAATGTGCAGGTTTTGTTCCATGTGTATTTTTCTAGTATTTCTATATACAGTTCTCATTAGTATCATATCATATCATACGTCTTTCATTTAAATTCATTTTTAAACAACTCTGCACCCTTTGACAATGTTCAGTAGACTTATTTTTTATTGTTCTTTATAGTATGTATAAAAAATAAAAGTATGCCTATCAGAACAAAATTCAAAATAATTTCCGGTATTAGATTCTAACTATATTTATCTCTTCCGCTTATCTTCGCGACCTCCTAGAGGCCACGACTCCCAGGTTGAGAAACCCTGCTCTAGGCATACATGAGTTATGTTGGAACATACATACATACACTTTTATATGTATAAATGCAGATAAGAGAGAGTTGAGAGAGAGCGATTAAGGTATTACCGCTCTCAATCTCTTCACTTTACTTTTGCGATTCGTGAGTTTCTTACGTGACAGTTTGGGGCTAGCTAGTTTTTTGTCTTGAACCACGATCCGATTTTCGATATGCTCTACCTAAATGCTGTAATGCGAATATTGAGAAGTTACCTGCGTATGAAAATAGCTGCAAATAAATACATTACATAACTTATTTATTGCTATTACACGATTTTCTTAATTTGTATTTAATATTCACATATAACATACCGACGTTCTGTCAATACCTCAAATGTTATATTTTAAAGATAAGAATTGTTTATGTCGTGAAATGATGTGAATATATATATTCAACTGATATATACAACTGATGAATTGTAATGTAACTATTTTACATAATTTTCATGCATTGAGGAAAGTAGAATATCATAAAAGAATCTCACCTGAACGGGTATCGAACTCACGATTTAAACGCTCGGGTGTGTACCACTGAGCTAACATGACCGCTTTTCGGAAGCTGCTTCTGAAATATAACTGAGCTCATACGTAAATTATTTTTTTCGTATGGAAATCACAATGACGAAACGAGAGTGTGAATATATAGTTTCGAAATATTGTATCATTAACTATTTCAATCAACTTTACTTCTTTTCTACACTTAATACCATTTCAACATGTCTTATTATATTTAACAGAAGGAAAAACACATCTGTACATTTTATCCCGATTGCTAAGGTTGGCTTGGAGGTTCGAACCAGAAGCTTTAGTTTACTGTTTTCAGAAGATACCCGAAGTTGGACTTCGAAAGTGTCGTCTCAATACAGCTATCATCATATCGCTCAATCTGTTTGGTATATGGTATGTGTTTTTATACGTGTAAAGTCAGTATAACAATTCATTCTTTAAACAGCTTTTTGTATGTATTAATACTCCTTTATAAAGACTGTTTTTAATATTATTATTACGGCGCACCATTTTCAGATTTCTTTCGCGAGTCGTTGACCAAGTCGTTCCCCACAATAGGCGTGTCGTTCAATTAACCAACCACGCGTCAGGTACTAGCTTTTACCTATTGCTTCC
Organism: Thermobia domestica; assembly: GCF_964235325.1. Lineage (NCBI taxonomy): Eukaryota > Metazoa > Arthropoda > Insecta > Zygentoma > Lepismatidae > Thermobia > Thermobia domestica. Next base: position 71,140,095 of record NC_137457.1, read on the forward strand.
TGCTCACAGCTCAGAACATTGGAAAATATGGATAGACGTACAGCAGTAATTACTTTATGGGAGTTGGAAGGCTATTCTGCAACTGCAGCTAGCAGGCGAGTAGGTGTCCCGGCCTCTACAGGAAAGCGATGGATTCGGAAATATGGTCCTACACGTCAAACTGGTAATTTACGATCTTCTGGTTGTCCGCATGTGTCAACCGAAGCCAAAGATGCGAGATTAGTAAACGAAGCCCGGCTAGACCCACTAAGGACGTCTAGACAGCTAAGGGAAGCTTCTCTTTCTCCTGGTAGTAAGCATTCAGCTCTGCGAAGGATTCGTCATGCCGGGTTACGTGGCTGTGTTGCTGCCGTGAAGGAAAAACTCTCAGACGACCACATAATTTACCGTCTCGCGTTTGCACAGGCGAATGTGGGTCGCAATTGGGAAAACGTGGTTTTCTCAGATGAATCCATATTCACAACATTAAATGAGGGACGCCGTTTTGTGTATCGCCCGAGAGGCACCCGATATGACCCTGGATGTGTTGCTGCTTGAAATCGCAGTGGCCATGTATCTATTTCATGTTGAGGTTGGATTTTCAGGCGCGGAGCAGAACAGCTTCACAGAATTGAAGGACACCTGGACAGTGCTCAGTACTTAGATATTATGAGTAATGTCATGGTGCCATCTGTACGAGCATTTCAGCCTGATGGTATAATTCAGTTCCAGCAAGACCAGTCGCCAATACATACTTCCCGTGTGGTTTAGGAATGGTTCGCAGGGCAGCCTGAGATTGATTTAATTGACTGGCCGCCTCGTGGAGTAGACCTCAATCTCATGGAAAATATGTGGGCAGAAGTGAAGAGTACTCTAAGGGATAGTTGGCCTGAGGCAGATCCACCAGAACCCAAGATGACCTGTGGCATCTTGTTTCCGAAGCATAGCTGGAGGTAGAGGAAGGAGATAAATTTGTCACCCATTTAATAGATTCCATGCCCAGAAGAATAGGGCGTGTAATAAATTCAGAAGGGTGAATTTTTTTTATTCTAGTGTTTGTTTTAAATTGATAACATAGATGTAATATTTTATGTAAGACTCCTGTAATTGGGATTCTCTTGTTGGAGTCAGCGGATTTAAATAAATAAAATAAGTATTGGACACAATGTCCCCGCCTTAACTCCCGAAAACAGTCCTTTTCAGGGCTACCTAAACGCTTCTGAAAATATTTCTAGAAGTAAACCACTCCTTGAATCCGATTTCTGTGCAATTCTACTAACAATAATAATAAATATAATAATAATAATAATAATAATAATAATAATAATAATAATTCTCTGCAGGCTTTGAACTCAAGACGACCTCATTAACAAGCCCGTACTCTACCAGTGAGCTAACATGAACACGCAAATCCAACCTGAAGAAACACGACTTTCAATTTCCGGTATTCCATTACACTGATGGTCATATACTTTGCAAATGTTGTATTCAACTTGGGATATTCCGCAACACATAAACAAAGCGAAAAAAAAAGAGAGAGAGAAATGAATATACAAAAGCATATTCAACGTATTCGAATGAGACTCTAAGTAACGATATTCCGTTCTAAAGAGAATTTGTGTTTCTTCCCGTGACGTTAAGGGGATCGGGAAAAGTTATGTGTCTTGAAGCAGGATCCGACTTTGGATACTCTGTTTACACACTTTCTATATCCGTAGGAATATACTGTATTTCACGAATGTAAATGACATGCTGTATTGAGAATATTGAGAAGTTACATCTGTATGACAAATAGCTGCAAAAAAATACACTACATAATTTATTTATTGCTATTAAACGATTTTCCTAATTTGCATTTAACATTCTCATATATAATACCGACCTACTGTGAAAATTATCTCAGATTATATATTTTAAACATAATAATTACTACATTCTGCAATGATTATGTTATATATATACAACTGATGTATTTAATGTCATTATTTTATATAATTTTTCATGCATTGCGGAAAATATAATTTTTAAAAAAGGCATTGACCCAGAGAAGATTCGAACTCATAACCTTATGATTTAAGGTCCGACATCTTACCAGTGAGCTAACACAAGGACTTCTGCTAAGGTACTTTTAGCGATGTATAAATATTCTCAAGACAATTATGACATTCATATCCACTACAAACGCTGTTTCTGTTCTACTTTGACTTTTATTTTAGTACTCAGGTGATAATTATATTCTATGTATTAACTTTGAGCATTCTTTTACATATGGAAAGATTCGTTTACGTATCTAAATGTTCCATCACGTATGGAGAGCTAAATGACAAACAAGCATGTGGTGACATTAATACAAAGTTTCGAAATATTGTATCATTAAATATTTCAATCAATGTTGCTTTTTTTCTACACTTGGTAACAAGTCTTATTATATTTAAAAGAAGAAAAACACATCTGCAAACTTTTTCCCGATTGCAAAGGCTGGCTTGGGGAGCTTGGCTGGTTTACTATTTCCCGAAGATACCCGAAGTTGGACTTTGAAAATTTTTGCCTCAAAACACCAATAAAGAATGCGCTCAACCTTTTTGAGACAAGGTGTACCTTCTTTGGAAAATAAAGCTGATAGCTTGTCGCGGGCTGGCGCCCGATTCTTCTCAGCGGGGCGGTCTTTCGGACTGAAGCCTGTCATAAACTCATTTATTCATTATTTTGGCTGTATGCAGCTCAAGCAGTTTAATTCTCTTTTTAATTAAAAGGACTGGCACATACTAGCAGACGACGCTTCTATGTGTGTGTGTTCTCTCACTCAGTGAATGCACGTGGTGGCGTGACCTTGATCAGCACTTCTTTAGCCAACCACAGCTTTGTCCGCTCTTACGTCACTCAACGCGTGAAACCCACGCGAACAGCGAGAGCTGAAGAGATTTAGCGCGAGACAACTTACTTGGCGCCGAACATCCGAAAACACAACAATCTAGTCTACACTGCTGCGAAATTCTTTATGTAGTTATGTTATTTGCATAGTTGAATCCACGTATATTTTGTAAGAAAAGAAGCATCTACAATTATTATTGTCCCATTTACCTTTCCATGATGTAAGACGATGTGAGTATATTATAAACATTAAAATTTTTGAATCTATTTTTGAGTGTTCCCTACGATTGTGCATGTCATCTCCTTACGCCTCGTGACAGTTCGTTTGAGTGCATGGTGCAGAAATTATCCTCACTTATTGTTTGTGGAATTTATTATCTTTTGAAATATATGATGCTGAATCTTCTGCCTTTTTAAAAGAAAAGGTTGTACGTAGAATTTTTGCTTATGTGTAGTTGGCGTTGAAAGGAGCTTTCTTATGATAACTTGTTTCATCGTCAACACTCGAGCAAACGTCCTACTTACGACTATCTAATATAATGTTTGCTCTATCTGGATTGCCATCCCATGGAGTAAACGTTATAAAATGGTGCCGGGATAAATGTGTCGAAGCAGGAACCTTTCTTTTTGTACAAATGTTCAGTTTTTGTGTTTACGAGCACAGGCCTAAGTATTCTTGATGTTCAAAACTTGCTGCGTAATTTTTGCCGCCATCTCAGGGGGTCACCAGGTACATGAAATTCATGTCACTGTATCCTTATTCAGTGCAGTCATCCTTGCATATTGAAGCCTAAATCCTGTCTAAATTAGAGAACTACCTTTTTTAATTATTTGCACTTTTAGATTTTTGTAGAAATTAGTCAATTATTTTTGTTAGTGAGTTCGTTATATTTGCAACATCATGGCTGAGGGTGATCTTAGAACAGTTCTCTTATCGATGCAAAGGGAACTGAGTGCATCAATTAACGAAATTAAAGAAAGCCAAAATGAAGTGAGTGTTAATCAAAAACGTGTGAGTGAAAGTGTTGAGGCGATAAATGTAAATCAACAGAAAATGCAAGACGATATCAATGAATTACGTAGCGAATGTCGTGAAAACATATCCCAATATAAAGATGATTTGTCAGGTGAAATCAACAATGTGAATGTTACCATGAAGAATGAAATCAAAAATTTGAATGAGTGTATTAGTGCAGTGCGGCATGAACTAATAGAACGAATTGAAGCTGTGGAATCAAAGTGTTTTAATACGAGTGAAGACACACGTAGAAGTGTACGTGAATTAGCAGATGAAGTGCACGATGTACGAGGCACAGTTGAAGAAAATACGCGCCAAGTAAACGACCAACGACGTCAATTAAGTGAATGTTACAATAGAGTGGATGATTACGAGAAAAGATTGCTTTTGGTCGAAAGTCTCGACAAGTACCGCGAAAGTAGAATTCAGAAGTGCGTGACTAAACAAAGTGAATACTGTATAGTAGTGCAAGAGTGTATTCACGTGTGCCACGAGCAGAATAAATTTAATCAGCAGTGTTTTGAAACATGTCTTCGCGCTAGTGAATTAAGTGAACAAACCAAGCAAGATGTGGAACGATTATCAGAGCGTGTGCAACGTATAGAATTAGCAAATGAGCACCATGATACTGGAAGTAATATGTCACAAAGAAATACAGGTTCCGTGCACAGTGTGAAGCGTGAGAGAAAATCGAGCAGTGAGTCTCAAACGGCGTCTGGTACAGAGGTGGAAAGTGACGTAATAAGGAGAACTGTGCCAAGAATCAAAACCGAAAGAAAGAGTCTGTATATTAAATGAGCGAGAAACAGCGAAGTGAGTGCAAGGCGTTGTTCATTGCGATTAGCAGATATTAAGCAACTCTCTACATTTTCAGGTGATATGATGAAGGAAAGTGCAAGTGCATTTTTAGAAAATTTTGGTAGAGAAATGGCGTTCGCCGGAGTGCCTCAAAGAGAATATTTGACGATCATGCCATTGATTCTTAAAGACAGTGCACTTAAGTGGTACGATTTACACGGTAAGAATTGTCAAACTTTTAAAGAGTTTGTGATAGAGTTTTAGAATGCAATTGAGAATCCCTTAGTGAAAGCCACGCGTCAGCGTAACTTGCGTTCTATTCCGTTTGACCCAAAACGTTATAGTAGTGTTGCTGATTTTGTGACAGAGCGTTTTAGTCAAATTCAGGCTCTGGAAGAGTATGAAAATCCAACCATCACGTTGTCACATATCATCACTCTCCTGCCCAAGCGGTACCAATTAGCTATGATGGGCTTTATGCCTGATAACATAAATCAGTTCCTTGCGAGTGTGCAGTCCATTGAAGGATTGTCAAGAATTACTAATATGTACGACAATCAGCGTAATAAGCAGAAACAGCAAGGTGGTGCCGGTGTTAGTGTGAATAATGTGAAAGTAGAACACGGTAGTGAAGTGATCAGTGATAATAGTGCGCGTCCGAATTTCAAACAGGGATGGAAAAGAAATTTCATAGACGTGGACGGCGAGGTAATTTTAACAGAAATAATAACAACTCGAACGGTGGTAATCAGTCGCAAAGAAATGGCCGACAAAACACAAGTGCAAATGAAAATCGAAATGAAACGCAAGTTGCAAGGGCAAACGAAAATCAAAGTAGTGTGTCGACTTCCCAAGGTAGTCCGAATCAAAATAATAATTGGTTTCCTACGTTTAATAGAGGTCCTAATGTGAACAGTGGAAATAATCAGGAAAGACAGTTCACTTACCAACAGAGTGGGTTTTATCCGCAGAGTTCTGTGCCTTTAAACTAGTACCGCCCTGCCACTTGGACGCAAGGGGGAGGGATTTCAATAGTGTAAACCGAATTACTTTTCCACATATGTGCAACGAAGAAGATTTACAAGCAGAAGATGATATAAGTAATGATAATGAAGAGGAAGTGATTAAGTGCGAATTAGGTCATAATACAATGAGAGTAAAAATTTTGTTAAATGATCAACCCAAAATTTGTTTATTAGATAGTGGATCAGTATTCTGCTTTATTACGGTACAATATTTTTCGAGAAGTAACAAAGTGTGTAGCAAATGTACATTTGCAGAAAGGAGAGCATATCGTTTTATGTGATTTTCTAGGAAGAAAGAAAAAGAACGTGAAAGGAAAGGTTATTTTAGCGGTACGAATTGAAAATGTGGAAGTGCCAGTTGAGTTTCTTGTGTTACCAGAACTGCACGAAGATGTAATACTCGGTGCAAACTTTCTTGAGAAACTAAACAGTGTCATTGATTTTAAGCGAAGTAACTTGCGTGTTGAATTTCAAGGAATTAGTTGTTAAGTGCCTTTAATACAGAGAAATAGTGAAAATGTCATTGTAGCTAATGTAAGTGAAGTTAAGTGCCAGGTAGCCCCTATTGTTGTGTTGTCTGAGATAAGGACCTTAATGAGTTTTATGCGAGAACGGTGAATTTGTTCCGCAGTGGGTGCGCCGAGCCTTTAGAGAAAAATGAAGCTAGTGACTTAGTGGAGGACTTCCCACCGGATCTATATTTCACTGTAGATGAGATAAGAGATGCAGTTACACGCGCTACGCAGTTTAGTGACAACGAGAAAGAAGAATTATTTCAGTTGTTAATGAAACATAGAAGAGTGTTCGCCCGTTTTCCTGGCTTGTGTAATAAATTTCAGTACCGACTAGAAGTGGATATAAATGAACCCATTGTTGCTCGTCCTTACGATATTCCGCACAAATATAAAGAAGAAGTGCGTGAAGAGATCCGAAAATTGTTAAAGCAACATCGTTAAGAGATCGTGCCACAAGTGCAAGTGTAGCAAAATGTCTCGCTGAGTCATACATGCTTCATCTTGGTTTTTTTATGAACATCTTGGTAGATAATGGACAACAGTTTATTGGCAAGGAATTCGTACAAGCTATGGAAGCGTATAACGTCAAAATACATTATACTACGCCTTACCATGCACAAGGAAATGTCATCGAAAGATTTCATGTTAATTTAGAAAGAATTTTGCGTGTGTTGTGCCGCGATTCTCATTCTTCATGGGCAGAATATATTGTGGAAGCTTGTTTGTTGTTGAATTCTACTATTAGTGCCAGTTTGGGAATAGCGCCCGCAGAATTACATCTTAACATCAAGCCAGACGAATTTACGTTGTCACATTTTGGAATTGTGAAAAACAACGAAACAGTTGATGAGAAAGAAGGTATAGATTGGAATGGAAAATTAATTACGGCTGACTTACGGCGAAAGAAAATCATTCAGCAACGAAACGAAAAGTTGAACGTTCACCAGAAAGCTCGAAGAACTTTGTGTGAGGGTGATTTAGTTTTCTTACGTCAGTATAATATTAGTAGCTTAGTAGACAAGCGTATAGTCAAACTGTGTGAAGTGTACCGTGGACCTTACTTACTGTGGAAACAAGTTGGTGAAAATGTGTTTGAAGTAGTGGATCCGCAAAGTGGCAAATATATTGGATTTCAGAATGTTTCTAGAATGAAGTTGTGGAGGCCAACACCAGCCACTAGGAGGAAGTGGCTAGAAATTCTGAAGAAGCATGTGGATGAATAACGGTTCAGTGACATTTTAGAGAGAGCCGAAAAGGAAGCCAACGGAGATTACATGAACCATGAAGAAGAAGAAAGTAAAGAAGATCAATTGTGTAGTGTAAACCTGGAAGATCAAGAAGTGAGAGTACATTCTAGTTTTGTCGACGAAAATGTTTTTTTAGTATGTACGGCATGGTTATTTAGATGAGCGAAAGTTGTTGAGTTTATTAGAGAAATATTACCATTAGCACTTCGAAGACGTTAATTTGAATTTAGAGATATGTTAGGAGTTATTAGAGTAATATACACATTTATTAGAGTATTCATTTTGTTCTTATTGGAACAACATTGAAGTTTTCCCTTAAAACCTACGACCACGTTTCACCATGAATTTCATGTGCATCGTTTTCTTTTTGTCTTCTATAAAACTGTATGGGGTTTCCTTAGTATAACTTATTTTTGTTAACCACATCTCTGTGTGTCTTCGTGGTCGTATTTACAGTGGGTAGGTTTATATGGTTTTTGTGGGTTGGCTCTTCTTCATTTAGTCGTCAGCCCATCCCTAAGATGGATACAGGTTGGCATCTGTAGACATCTGACTTTGCCTCAATATAATTCTCCATCATTCGAGTTTATATTGGTTTATTTCTATCTTCATTATAGTATTCATGTAACAGTCATCATTAAGATTATATCTATAGGCTTATTATATTATCTATCTATATATATATATATATATTATTCAGCATCATGTCCTATATAGGTATATTTCAATATTAATTTATCGTGTATTAATTACTTATTCGATGAAGTTGCACGAAGGCGTTGAGGATTGAGACGTGCTTGTCGTGGTTGATACTCATGAAGGGATTTGAAAAAAAAAAAGAGAAAGAAAGAAGAAATACTTACATTTTCTTTGTTAACCCATCCCAAGTCAACTTCCTTTTAACCATAATCATATTATTTTAACCTTATTATAGCAATTACATGTAACCTGTAAGGAACATACACATGATATACATACACGAAGAATACAACACAAAAAAGAACACACGCAGGTCTAAACTATAAGAAGAACACACATCCTATTCACTTCCACTTAACATGAATGCAGAAGTAGTAAGTGCAGCACATTTTAAGTTAAAAAAAAGAAAAAAAGAAGGAAGATGCAAATTATACGTTGAATAAATTTATACGCAATAAGTTACAGTATTCCATGCATCTTCATATCGGCGCTGAATTTTGGAAAATAGTCTTGTGTCATAAAAAGGACTATAGCCTGCAGAGACCTTCTAGAACTTCCACCGATGGACCGAGCCCTATCCAATGGGAAGAGGATAGGAGCAGAAGATTTAATCGCCGAATGTTCATTCAAGGGAAGAGAATGAACGAAGAGGATGGCCTATGGACTGGACATTGTTCTGGAATATGGTGTGGATTGTGGATAATAAACAGTTTAGACAGTGTGACGTGTGCAGATAGTGAAAGTATAAACAGTGTATTATAACTGAACAGTGAAGTGTTGTTATTCGAACTGGAAAATATATCTATATTTATTTCAATATTCATTTTTTTATGTTTAATTAGTTACAAAGGTGAAAGTGTTCTAAAAGTTGAAATTAATTCATTGTTTGAAGTGTTTTCTCATTTTATTCATATTATTTGCAATATTTTAGTGAATGTGTTAAATATTCAATGTTCATATGTATTAAGTGAGCTTATCCTTAAATTATCATGACTATAATAAATATATTTCTATACATTTATTGAAATATTACATATTTATTAACTGAATAAACATTTTATATAGTGATTGCAGCAGTAAGTGAAGTGAAGTGTTTGTGTGAACTGTAACTGAACCCATGTGTACGTCAAAACTTTATACAGTGTGTCCCCATCATACGCAGACACAAACTATCAGTGTTGCCAGGGTTCTTAGGATAAACGTATCTCATCAGAACTTTACCTATCAGCCGTTCGGGTGCCATTTGTCATAAACTCATTTATTCATTATTTTGGCTGTATGCAGCTCAAGCAGTTTAATTTTCTTTTTAATTAAAAGGACTGCACATACTAGCAGACGACGCTTCTAGGTGTGTGTGTTCTCTCACTCAGTGGATGCACGTGGGTGGCGTGACCTTGATCAGCACTTCTTCAGCCAACCACAGCTCTGTCCGCTCTTACGTCACTCAACGCGTGAAACCCACGCGAACAGCGAGAGCTGAAGAGATTTAGCGCGAGACAACTTACTTGGCGCCGAACATCCGAAAACACAACAATCTAGTCTACACTGCTGCGAAATTCTTTATGTAGTTATGTTATTTGCATAGTTGAATCCACGTATATTTTGTAAGAAAAGAAGCATCTACAATTATTATTGTCCTATTTACCTTTCCATGATGTAAGATGATGTGAGTATATTATAAACATTAAAATTTTTGAATCTATTTTTGAGTGTTCCCTACGATTGTGCATGTCATCTCCTTACGCCTCGTGACAGTTCGTTTGAGTGCATGGTGCAGAAATTATCCTCACTTATTGTTTGTGGAATTTATTATCTTTTGAAATATATGATGCTGAATCTTCTGCCTTTTTAAAAGAAAAAGTTGTACGTAGAATTTTTGCTTATGTGTAGTTGGCGTTGAAAGGAGCTTTCTTATGATAACTTGTTTCATCGTCAACACTCGAGCAAACGTCCTATTTACGACTATCTAATATAATGTTTGCTCTATCTGGATTGCCATCCTATGGAGTAAACGTTATAAGCCTGTTCCCCAAAATTACGGAATGTCTAAAACAAACGAAATATCTATTAGTTATGCCTTTACTCATAAACTTTAAGGTGCCGTCAAATAAAAATTACGAATGTTTAGAAAAACTAAACATTAGTAAGAAAAAAACCCTCCCAAAATACTATTCTAAATCCGCCACTGATTCTCAGTATAAAATGATCTTCAAGGTTGTATCCGTAAGATTATCGCTAAATATATAAAAGAAACGAAATACAGTATTAGTTATGTCTGTACTCATAAACTTCAAGCTCCTCCCAAATAAAATTAGGAGATTTTAGAAAACGAAACAATCAGAGAAACCCGTCCCAAAGTACGTTTCTGAATCCACTACTGATTATTTGTATAAATGAGTATTCAAGGTTGTATTCGGAAAATTGTTGCTAAATCATTGCACAGCTACAGTATAATAGAATTGTGGAAGTACGGTTTGACGGATATATTGAAAAACGTACGCTTTGACGGATATATAGAAAAACGTAAGTTTAACTTCTGCGTTAGAAGCTAGAGTACTAAGCTCTTAGAAATGAAACAGACGACAAACTGAAATGATATTGAGAAGAAAAAATATCGATAACTCAAAAGTTAAAATAAAGTTAAATAGCCTCTAAAATTGCCCTCAAATACTACATTCTTCATGTTAGCTTTAATTCGTAAAACATGTGCTCCATCCATCTTGATGGTGAATTTTAGAGCGAAATATGGCATTTAGGTCATGGAATTCTTATCTAAGTATAGAATATACTATAAGAAAGCTATTTAGATAGAAAAATCATGAAAATGAAAAAAGCAAAAATTTCAAAAATTCTCGGTTTTTTCCCAAAGAAGCCGGCTTTTTTGTAAAAAAAAAAACATCCATTCAAAAAAGCCGGCTTTTTTCATCTCTAGTTGTTGCTACCTATCCCCTGCGAGAAGCACTCTCATTTCTCTCGCCTTTTTATGAGCTTTCGTCTGCTCTCCCTCTTTGAGCTTTCGTCTGCTCTCCACTCTCACCTGCCTTTGTGTACTCCACCGATGATTTGCCCCTTTTGTTTTTCTTCTCGAGCCCATTTAGTAATTATTATTTTTTCTTTTTTTTTTCTTTTCGGCGTAGTTCAGTAAAAAAAGGAGAAATACCCCTTAGTCTCTGTCATGCTTTTTCTTCTGCTGCTAAGAACACCATTTATATACGTGCAACTTTCCTGCGATCCTTCTGGGCGAGCACAAGTGAACTGTAAAATTGCTAAGAGAGTGAAAAAAAGGCGATGTACTAGCGTACTGCGCATATTGTACATAATGCATTTACAATTATATATGTATCGTCGAATGTAAATAGCTGTGAACTATACTTCGCTACCTTTAGTTAGTAAGATTACGCTACCTTTAGTTATGTTCAACCCATGTCGAATTATGATCACGGAATAACAGTTATGTTCATTAAAGCTGATGATCATTCTAGACTAATGTTTTCAGTTATAAGGACATTAATGATATTTATCAAACTAATTGGAAGTATCATCAAGTATCACTGTCTTTGTTCATTGTGGCACGCTGAACTTAAGTATGACGACCTCTTGATTTCATTGTTAACATTTTAGTTAAATAGTTAGAGACACCACATATTTTAGCACTTCATCAAGGATGATTAATAGTCAAACATGTTAGCTTATCGATTGTTATTAAAACTATTAATGTTCGTATACTTAGTGTTAAGGCTACCATATGTATTTAGTAAGGACATTGGGTGTAGATCGAAGCCCCCATTTTTTATGTCCACCCCGCATTGGGTAATGGGCTAGAACCCGCTTCTAGTTCAATTATTGTACCTAAGACTAGAACTTGATTATATTAATTTTCGATATGTTATGTAAATTAACGGTTACGTAAATAACATCATTGTGGATTATAGTGACTTGGTAGATGTTGTCTTACCACTACACCATTATGCTCGTGTTGTTCAATCATCCCTGTGTAACGGCCTTGATACAAGTTAAAAGCTTAGCTCGGTTTGATTAAAACGCACACAACGCAGATAATACAAAGCAGAGTGGTATTAAATCACGCTATCACTTACACAATAAAAATAAACACTGGAAGAGAATCATTACGTGTACATCATTTCGTAATTGGGTTCTAAAATCGAATAATAGAATCCATCACAAGTTACATGACACACATTAAGGACACTCGAGCTCTGTCAACTCGTTTTTAATACATACGGTATAAATCAACTTAATTCTAGTCAGAATAAAACTTATGATTAAACCAAACAAAAGACTTAAAACCTGTAAGTCATGAGACTTTCAAATTGGATGGCACTCTCCATAAGCGGCCCTGTTTGATAGGTAGGTAACATTACATCACAGCAGCGCACAGCACCGTTGACACACGATAAGTCAAAGCCAGATAATCCGTGCGAGTGATATACGAAATTTAGGATATAAATTTAAAAACTTGACGTTAATTATAATTTTAATCGGAATAAGTTAAATGTCAAATCAAACAGACAAAAGTAGTGCTTTTTCAAACTCAAAATTTAATCGAATATCATTTGTTTAATGAAATTTCTTAAAATGTTTGTGGATAGTTTCTGCAAACTCGCCTCTCATTCAGCGTTAAAACTAGAGCAAATCACATTTTATTAGGTTACGATAGTGAACCCAGCTGCAAGCAGGAAGTCATGATAGTTGCGCGTAACTTCAACATTGAAGAACACACCAACAAACATTTACAACGAGAAAAAATGTAAATAATTAAGGATATGGGAATGAAACTACAATGAAACGAATAATAACAATATTGTTGTCCGACTAATCATCACGATGTGGATACCTCGTAGTCTCTGTTGAGCAATTTGTTCTTAGCAACCTCTGGTTCGATCCCCGATGAATTACTTCTTTTATCCTATATCCGAATTATCGCTCCGCACAAGCTCAAGATTATAACCGGATTGGTTACGTGTAAGTAGGTTAAAATTAAATACCTTCAATAGAAATGTAGTTTACCACATATCATCACTATCTACACTAGGGGTCCCAAGCTCGAGACCCGGAATATTCTTGTCAGAGTCAATATCATTGACAAAATGATCTCAGTTTCCGGTTATTATTGGCATTTGCACAATCGCATCCAACTTTGAAAAGAAAAAAATAAGTCTGAGATCGAAACCCGACGGCCGTACTTTCTGTATGCGTGACACGCTCTAAACTATGGTAAACACCGTTTTTGTTTTCCTTAGGGAAGCACTTACTAAATTCATAGCTATCGAATTAACACAAAGTTGGTACCGTGTACTATAGCTGAAGCCTCGAATTTGACTACTGGCATTTGAAAACACACCTTTCCTACCGAATATTAATCTGCTACCACATATACATCTTTCTATTGTGGTTCTAATTAAATTTAGTGATAATAGTAATCGGTAACTTGTGACATATCAGGTGACACGCGAGCAGTTTTTAATCAAAACTCCCAAAGACGCTCCCGGAATATGAATTTGGACTCATAACACACTAGATCTAACCGTAGACGCGCAGTATATCTGCACGCAATAAATGCTAAAACCAGTAATTCGCAGTTACTCCAGCATACTGAAATTGGACGTTTTTCGTGGTTGACAAGTGGGTAAAAATGGTATTATTAATAATAATAATCACGTTACCTCATTAGGCGGTCAGCGCTTAAGCGCTGTAACTCTTTTCTTCTCATACTACACAATTCACTTGTAGCTCACACAAGAAACAAAAGTGAAAGCACTCACCCTTTTTTCCTGGGGACACGGGAAATTTCCGGTAATTCTCCTACCTTGTTGATTTTCGCTTTTGAATAAGTCCTCCAAGCAGAATGGATCTTTTTATCAACCACCTGAAAGCACAAACCACAAACATAAGCACTTATTAAAATTCAATCGTTCTTATATCTACTAACTGGCTAAGAAGATAATATTAACCACCCTCTAAGAATAAAATAACTTTACATTGCCACATTTTTGAGACTTTCAGAAAATAGGCGTACCACGCCACCGTGACACGTCGAAAGTTAATTATTTCCCAACCCCAAAATTAACGGACAGGTGTTGACTGATGATTAGATAAAATCAAATCTAGGTAAACTCCATCTAAACTGGTAAAATGATTAGTTAAAAGTGGCCCAATACATGGAAATTGCGTACGTGAAGAAATGAATATTCAGCATGAAATATCACTTTCGTTCAAAAAAAAAATGATTAGAGCCTCGCGGCACTACTGTTACACTCGAGTCCCCGGATTCGATCTATATGACTATTTTGTGTGTGAGAATATTTCGTTTTAGAGTTTGTATTCCAGACACCTTCCATCAGAAGCCTGGCAAGGTAAGGACTCTAAACCAACCTGTGCGGCCTACACTGGATATAACTAAGTATTACTTTTTCTCTTTCCTACTATACTACTTAAGGAAGCAAACAGTCATTCTAAGAGTACTCAAGTGCACAAGATAAGACTACCTCCCCTGAGGGTAAGAGTGGACTTTGATCAATTTTAGAGAGTTGCATAAGAGCTCAAATCAAATACACATTATTCATGCAACGTTCAATGCTTGTTATGCCTTATTCTGGGATGTGTCTTATCTTGAACACTATATGCATACTAGTACCCACAAGTTGTGTAACGATGAATTCAAGTAACGAATTTATGCAAGCTTAGGACCTTCTAAGTTAAACTAACTTGGGTTAAACTTGAGTGAAGTTACTTTGGAACTATTTCTCATGTATTGATATTATTAGTAAGACGATGTATACGCAAACCTAATTTTATTATAAATAAATAAATAACAACAATCATAAATTCTAAAACAAACAACGAACATTACAAGTTGTGATTATTGTCGAAATTGGAAATGCTCCGAGGCAACTTTTTAAGACATCAATTATTAAACAAAAGTTATTAAAAATAATTAAGAATAAATCCATGTGAGCTAAAATGTTAATTCAAATTGGACTAATTACAAAAAGCATGAGAAAACAATTTCTTAAAAATAAAAACTCTGTTGTTTTGAAACTAGTAAGCTGTTTGAAACTAGTAAGTCCATTCCATTCCATTTTTAATAAAAGTAATCATAATTAGTATTCTAATCTTAGTAATATACTAAGGTATAAATTAACCCCTCTTATTTGCACGTTTCACTTCCATGCATAGCAACTATAAAAAAAACTGATCACACCCGTTCTTCTAATTAGAAACAAATTACAAATATACTTATCTGACAACTTTGTTGAATATCTCAGGATCCGAATGTTCACGAACTGGCCGAACAACAGTGTCACTGCCTGTATAAACGATACTCTTGGCTGTAGTTCTATCACCCATCTTTGCCCCACATCTCCCCGAAATTGCCGCAAGCGGAGCTGATAATTTTTATCACATGGGTACGTCATGAATACATGGAAACAAGCAGTATAATTAGCATTACCCAACATCTGATTACTACCAACTTTCCTTCTTATACGCTGCCTCTCAAACGTGTACACTGCTGAAATTAAAAACATGACAAAAGCATCCTAGCAATGAGACCATCTCCAGGCATTGCACATTCGGTCAAACACTTTGGATTGTTCACCACACGAATTATCTTCCACTTGACATAGGAGGAATACATTGACAACTATACTCTGCTCCCCCATTATTGTTCTACTCAAGACGAAACGCATCAGATGAAGCAACACTTTTAACATATGGGAAACAATAACTGACTTACCGTCATACGACCTTTAACTTCTTCATTTCCTTCACTGCTCAAACAAAGAAAGCAACGTAATAATAATAATGGTGCCTGGTCAGCGCACCTATACATATTTTGGTCATGATACAAAATTGGTTGTATTGGCATTGTCGACGTCTACAACATCACACATTCAAAAAATGTATATAAAGACTGTTTCATTCCTCCAAGAGATGTGTGGACAGCACATTTGTGATAACTTGACTAACATTTTCAGCTTGCGCCAACTCACCCAGCTTTCAATTAGGACAATTATGATACTAATAACACTCACACGTCATATCACCTACTTGATGTGACGTGTGGTCAGCTCCCTTTACAGCAAAACTCCGAAACAAATCGGCACTAACTTATCATGCCCCCCTGTTTCAAACCTCGACACGTAACATACGTACTATATGTGCAACGCATTAACAACTATACCTATCCTACCTAGAAAAGGTACGATTCCCACATGCTATAAATGCAAGTACTTACTACTGACCAAGGATGTTTTGATAATTTGTTAGTAATAATGTAAGCTAAAAGTCTCTTTGATTTTAGGTTTCAATTCATTGCTATCCCAGTGTGATGCCTAGAGTAAGGCCCCCCAACAGTCCTAGTATCTGGCGATACCAAAGGATCCAGATCACGGCTTGTCGGCCCCATCCAGGGCTGATTCAGAGGGACGATACAGACATGTTTTTTTTTTCGTTTTTGCGACCCATCAATTTTTATTAGTGGAGAACAGTTATCTAAAATCCGAACCTCCATCCGGATACAAAATATCTCTGTGCCACACACAAAAAAAAAAAAAAAACTTATGAACTTCTGCAGTGACAAGGAAATTTCTTCCATCTAGACAGACTCCCCTTTTTTAAACATCAGTTCATTTCTTACAGATGAAAAAACTCTTCTTGTACCAGAACAAACACAAAATTTGGACAAGGGATAATTTTCATAAGCAAAACGAATAAAATTCTTTCCATTCGGTGTTGTGACAAATCATAAGAAGATTATAATAATAAACAAACGGCAAATGTCAAAAGACCATGAAACAATACTCGGAATAACTCAATATCGATGTAATAACCACGATAATAATGTATCAAAACCATTGAAATTTGTTGCCTGATATATAGTTCAAATTCCTATTATTTGGTGAAGAAAAAACACAAGACTCCTTTCAGGCAATTGAGAAGCCTATATGTGAGTATGGTAATCGCATCTCCACATTCTCATTCCACTAAGGTAGAGACCGTAATGTTTTTTGTAACCCTTGTATATTCATATTTTGTCAAAAACAAAGAACAAAACAAGAACGTATTTTATTGAATTATCCACTGCACATTAAAATTATTCATAAATGCCTACAATCTTTGCTCAACAACAGGATATATATATATCCATGTATTTAGTATCTATGTAAAATTATTCCCTGTATAACAGAGATACTTATAATATGTGTTTAAAGTTTACAACAGAAAAGTTAGCCACAGAGGAAGCATATGGTTGAGTTATCAATCAAGGTTATTTGATTTAAAGAAAGAACGGAACATACTTCTTTTAGTGTTTAAAAAAAGTAAAATCCTCTATCACAACCATAGCTTTGTTGTGGTTAACTTTTGTTTTTAAAAATCTAATCTATGAAGACAACAGGAACCACGAACATATTGGAACACGATCCCTGTAACTTTACGTCGTAGATTTCCTTTTAACTACAAATAAATCCCTCTCGACTTCGTTTTGTATTTAGAGAAATAAAATAAAATACAAATACTATTTCTAATACTACTACTACTAATAATAATAATACTAACAATACTAACCTATAGACCCTTCAAACATTCCCCCTAATTACGACGATAATTTATAGCTTTTTCTTGTACAGTCTTTTTCAAAAACATGTACTCTAGTATTGATAATGTAACTGCCTCCCTGATCATTAGAAATTCGTTACTATTATTCCTCTCACTCGAATGCCCCTCTGTTATTACCGTAGGCAATTAGGGCATTGACTAACACACTAACCATAGGGCCAGCTCTTCAACTATTAAGTCTCCTTCTTGCCGGCAGAACCTCTCATAGAAAGTAGATCCATCCTTATTTGTATTCAGTCTGTAGGTGCGCTCAAGTGCGCTAATCAGCTTGTAATGTCTATATATTGTTAGTATAGGTAAATGTCAATGTGTCTAGCGTTATGCATACCACACAGGATGAGAGAACTGAATCAAGGTCGCTTCAGTAAGCAAAATGACTAAATTAAAAAAAATACTTTGATCACTGGTATAGGTCAGAGTTATGCAGCAAGATTGTAATGTATTACACTTATTGCAACCAATGTAGATAGTAATAGCCAATGACGTAAATTATCTTCTTAGATGAAAAATATAATTAATATTATTATCAAATGTTATAAACGAACTCGAAAAACTTAGTAAGCATTGTTTAATATTAGTTGCTCATTATTCAACTTAGTTTAACTTTTGATCAAGATAATAACATCACCAATAAAGGACATGACTAAAATCATAATAGTTAATTCGCAAGGTACAATATCATATTCAAGTTATATTGCATACAAGCTTTAAGCATTTAACATGCGATCGATTCTTGTGTTACAAGAAATGTTTTTACAGGATATGCAACATTGTACTTAACTAATTTTCAAGTTATATTTTTTTCTTATATGCCATAAATATTCAACATTTACCTGATTCTTGCTTTATAAAAAAAGTAGTGTATCGCCTATGCTTGTTAATTATAAATGGTGTATTAAATGACACAACATAATGAATTTTGTTCACTAAATGTAAGGCACACACCCCACAAGTTTAAAAAAATAGAGAAAAAGTGTTGAGTGTACTATTCTATATCGTTATGTGCTTCTCATTTGCGTTATGCTACAGACAAATGGAACTGCTCTTGCAATTTTTTGTACAGATCAGTCCAACTTTAAAGCGCTTCACGCTACTGCTTGGGTGTACTTAATTTTATTTCTTTTTATTTCTTAGCTGAACCATGTTATTAGACTGAGACAATCACATTTAACACGTGCGACTAACTACACAAAGAACATTGCTTACATGTATCCGTAATTCAGTTATGTACTATTCCTCACTCATTATTTGCCAGCAAATTTGATTGTACTTAGCAGATCAGTTTATTCACAAAATCTTATTTTTTTTATGACACTAGCGGTTGCACTCGTAACTGGTTTGAATTCATTCATAATACTAAGGTGAGAAACTGGTATTAGTAAAAAAATGTATTATTTTGATTTCACACGAAACCTCTTTGCAGTTATATGCTAGAAGGATAGCATGATTTTAAGATTTTATTTTACAAATTTCGAATCATAGAGCTCCGTATATACTATCTACCTCTTCTACTGAAAGCAATATTATACATGGTTCTCTAATCTACTGCTTTGTTAATGAAGCCATTTGTAAGCATTTAAACGTACTATAGGCGAAATACATGAAATCTTACAATTCCGCTCTCTTGTAATTCATTCTCCAGATTCTTGGTGATTGTTTAGGTTCCTTACCGCCTTAAGTAAGGCTCGTTTTATATTAACCTTTTAAATTCCTGCAACTTACCTTGGAGAACCTTTTTTGTACTTAGATACCTTTTATTAGGACGATACCTTTTGACATTTTTTATTTTTTTAATGAGGTCGGCGGATAACTGTTACACAGTTAAGCGTCTAAGTCCTAAGCCGGGTTGAGACGGCCGCGCTTTTCTAATTGGGTATGCGGAAGAGAAAGAGAGAAAGGGAGAACGGAGTCAAGCCATGCATTGATTGTATTTGCAGCCTGATGTCTCATTGACGCCAACCCACACGCATGTAATAGTGACATGACCCTGGCTTTGATTTACCCAAATCACAGTGCTGGGTCGCTGCCGTTAATTTATTGAACATCACGCAAGCAACAGGTACATTAAAACAATATGTATTTGGAGCTAAACGTGAAATAAAGAGGTATTAGTAAATGTAAAATATATATTTCTGCCCCGGCGTGATGGAGAAATATCATGGAAAAACTAGAAGTCTTCGCCACTATTGGGCATGCGCCTGAAGAGCTTCACTAAGCTCGTCAAGGCTCGTGACGCAACCTCTCGAGCGTCGTCAGAACTAGCAGAAAATGCGTGGGACGAAGTCGCTTTATAAGCGAGGGCCTAAGCCGAGCTCAGATTGTTCTCTTCCGGCATTCATCCAATGTATTTGGATCTTCGTTCCGGACGCTCGTCATAAAATCAGGTATGTGATTGTTTTTCTAAGTTCCGTTGATAAGGGACGAGCACTTTGAGACTTCTTATAAATTGACATTAAGTTGCGACTTGAAAATGAGACCAAGTTTCCACTTCGGAGTCCCCCGTTTGCCCAATGCAAGTTGCAAGTACAAATCATCAAAATTACTATTTTCAATAAATCGTGGTTTAGCGTGATAACCTTCTAGCACCCAATTTTGTAATGTAGGGGTTGTGTCCATACATGTCATGTGGTAATTCTTTAAGCTTGTATTTTCAAGTTTTTGAATTGTATTTTTTTTGTATTGTCATTTTCTTTATTTATTTTATAAATAAACTTGAAAATGGTCTCTTTAATTTAGTCATGCTATCCCTTCGTATCTGGATTCAGTCCACAGTCTTCATGAGTTACCTAGGTTTCGATTTCAAGTACAAGTTCTACCTCTGAGATACAAGTCTCCCCCACCCATTATTGAGACTTTTAGTGCACTTTCTCATCATCTTCAAACCAGTAAAGCCTAAGACGTCCTGCTACTGAGGCTTAAAGGAAGTTGGACTCAGTACCAACTTTAACATACAGGGTGGGGAGTAGAGAGGTGATCTCAAATACGATTTCACGAAAGAAAGTGTACGCAAAACACAACGACAATCTCATAAACACATAACAAATGCGTACGTCTTCAACTATACGTTTGCTGCATGATGTTATATATGGTTGTACGTTAGTCCAAAAACTACAGGAATTACGAATGTAACCTACATTTTTAAGTACACCAACTGCATCTTTTTTCTCAGCGCACGGACGTTCTTTTGACCATTTTGAAATCAATGGCAGAAAACGATCTTTTTTCTTACAAAAAGTTGTTTCATTTTTCAAGAACTACCGAATGAGGTATTACTCAACACATATTTGCGTTTGAAAATATGAAGTTGGCCCCTAGTTCCAGTTCAAGGAAGGCCCTAGGGATTACAACAACAACGCCATTTTATGTGCCTTGTAACACTTTATTATCTCAGTTTTAGTTTCGTCTGTTTATTCCTAGCCGTTTCTGATTTACAAATACTGAACGTTTTATCTTATACATGACCCACTTTATACGGCAATTTTGAAAACGTTGGCCCAAATCGAAAACTGTTTCGTTATCCAAAAACTAACGAATAAGGTATTACTCAATAATGTTCCCATTTGGGAATTTGACGTTCGCTCTTGTGCTTCCTACCTGGTGGGCCCTGTGTGTCAACAAAACAACACCATGTGATGTGCATTATGATATTTTCTTATCTCAGTTTCTTTTTGATCTTTTTAACCTCAGGAGTTTCTGAGTTATAATAACTGGACGTTTTATATGATACAATAACTACTTTCTTGACTCAATTTTAAAAACGGTTGCCCAAAACGAAAAAGATTTCCTTCAAAAGTTGTTTCGTTTTCAAATATTTACGGAATGAGTTACGATTAAATACATGTTCCCGTTTAAAAATTGAAGATGGCCCCTGGTCCTAGTTGAAGGAAGGCCCTAGGAGTCACCGCAACAATAAGATGGGTGTGTCCTCTGACATTTTCCTATCAGTTTTTGGTTCGACTATTTTGTTCCCAGCCATTTCTGATTTATAAGTGCTGGACTTATTATCAGATACAGGAACCACTTTTTGTGCCCATTTTGAAAAACGTGGCCCAAATGTAAAATTGTTTTCTACAAAAGTTATTACGTTTTGTAAGGCTAATGCATGAGGTATGATTCAATACATGTTCCTATTGAAGTTGGCCACTGAGCCACCCCCAAGGATTACCCTGGGGATCACCACAACAACACTATGTCATGTGCTCTATAACATGGTAAAAAACCTTTATCTCTACAAAAGTTGTTTCATTTTACAAGAACTAACGAATGAAATATGACCCAGTACATATTCACATTTGAAAAATTGGAGTTTGCCTCTGGTCTCAGTTCAAGAACGGGTTCAAGCACTGGGTGTCACCACAGCAACACCATGTGATGGGCCCTGTGCCATTTTATTATATCAGTTTTGATTCGTCATTTTGTTTCTAGCCGTTTCTGGTTTATAAGCCCTGGATCTTTTTTTCTAATGCAGGACCCACTTTTTGCTGCCATTATGAAAACTATGCTCCAATTTGAGAATTGATTCTTACAAAAGTTTTTTTTGTTATCCGCGACATTACATACGACATGCGCCGCATGAGGTATGATTCAATACATATTCCATTTGAAAATTTTACGTTGGCTTTTGGGCTTCTTACCTGCAGGACCCTGTGGGTCACCACAACAACACTATGTGTTGTGCCCTCTCACAATTTCCTATATCAGTTTTTGTTTGATATTTTTTTCTCCGCCGCTTCTGATTTATATGCACAGTACGTTTTATCTGACACAGGACCCACTTTCTTGTGGCCACTTGTGTCCCAAAACGGAATTTTGTCCTACAAAGTTGTTTCAATGTTCAAGAACTACCGAACGAGATATGACTCAATATACTTTCCAATTTGAAATTTTGAAGTTAGTCAATCGTCCCAGGGCAAGGAAAGCCTTGGGGGTCACAAATCAACACCATAATATGTGTCTAGGACATTTTATTATTTCAGTCTTCTTTTGTCTTTTTTCCGGCCGTTTCTGATTTAATAACAATGTACGTTTTATATGATAGGACCCACTTTTTGGCAAGCATTTTGATAATGGTGGTCCAAAACCGTTATCCTACGTAATTGTTTCATTTCCAGCGTCTACAGAATGAGTTATGATTATGTACATATACCCATTCAAAAATTAGACGTTGGCCCCCGGCTTCCATCAAAGAGGGCGCAGGTGGTAACCACAACAATACCATGGGATGTGCTCTATGACATTTTCCTATCTCAGTTTTTACATCATCATTTTAATCTCAGCCGTTTATGAGTTATAAGCGCTGGACGTTTTATCTTATAGAGGACACTTTCTTTTGTCTTTTTATTCAAAGCCATTTTTGATTTATAAGCACTGGACTTATTATGTGATACAGGACCCACTTTTAGCGCCCATTTTGAAAATCGTGGCACAAATCGATTTTTTTCCACAGATGATATTTCCTTTTCTCAGAGCTACCCCATGAGGTATGATTGAATACATGTTCCTATTTGAAAATTTAAAGTAGGCCCCTATGCGGTCATCAAGGAGGGTACTGGGCATCACCACAAAAACACCATGTGATGTGCTCTGTGAAATGTTTCTCTCAGTTTTTCTTTTTTTCTTTTTATTCCAAGTCTTTTCCGATTTACAAGCGCTGTTTGTTTTAGCTGATATAGTACCCACATTTTTGCGGCTATTATACAAACAGTGCCCCAGATCGAGAACTGTTTCCTACAAAATTTGTTTCGATTCCCAAAAACTACCGTTCAGGGTATGTTTCAAGACCTTTTACCATTCGACAATTTGTCATTGGCCCTAGCGCTTCCTGCTTGAGGGCAATGGATGTCATCAAAATGTGATGTGCATTGTGACATTTTCCTATATCTGTTTTTGTTTCGTCTTTTTATTGTGAGGAGTTTCTGAGTTGTCAATAGACATTCTTTGTGATACAGTACCCATTTTCTTGCCTCCATTTTGAACACGGTTGCCCAAGACGGAATTTTTTCCTACAAAAGTTGTTTCGTGTTTCAAGAAATACCGAATGAGGTATGACTCAATACATGTTCTCATTTGAAAATTTGAAGTTGACCTCTGGTAATATTTCAAGCAAGGCCCCCGACGTCACCGCAAGAACATCATGTCATATGTCCTATGCCATTTTCCAATCTCAATTTTTTTCGTCTTTTTGTTCCCAGTTCTCTGCGATTTATAAGCACTTTATATTTTATCTGATACAGGACCCACTTTGTTGCGGCCATATTGAATACTGTGGCAAAAAAGATATTTTTCCTACAAAAGTTGTTTTGCTTTTCAAGAACTACTGAATGAGGTATAACCGTTGCATGTTCACGTTTTAAGATTTGAAGTTTTCCTCTGTTCGAAGTTCAAGGACACCACTGGGGTCACCACAACATAACCATGTGATGTGCACTGTGACATTTTGATGTCTCAGTTTCTCTTTTGTCTTTTTGTTCCTAGACGTTTATTACTTGTAAGGGCTGGGTGTTTTACCTGATACAGTACTTACTTTTCTGCCGACATTTTGCAAACCGTGCCCCAAATCGAAAATTGTTTCCTACAAAAGGATTTTCGTATTCCAAGAATTACTGTAAGAGGGGTATGATTCAATACATGTTCCCATTTTAAAATTTGACGTTGGCCTTTGGGATTCCTCATGGAGGGCCATGGGAGTCACCACAACAACAGCATGTTGATTGCCTTGTGACATTTTACTATCTGAGTTTTGTCTTTCGTTTTTTCTATTCCCAGCTGTTTCTAATTTATAAACACTGTGCGTTATATCTGATACAGGACCCACTTTTCTGATGTCATTTTGAAAACGGTGACCCAAATCGAAAATTCTTTCCTACAAAAGTTGTTCGCTTCCCAACATCTACCGAATGAGGTATGATTCAATGCATGTACCCATTCAATAATTTGACGTTTTCCCTTGGTCTTACTTATGATAGGGCAGTAGGGGTCACCACAACACGTTGTGATGTGCCATATGACAGTTTGCTATGTAAGTTTTCTTACATGTTTTTATTCCCAACCGTTTCTGAGCTATAAGCAGTGGACGTTTTATCTGATACAGGACCCACATTCTTGTGGTCATTTTGAAAACGGTAGCCCAAGGGGATTTTTTTTTTACAAAAGTTGTTTTGTTTTTCAAGAACTATCGAATGAGGCATGATTCAATACATGTTTCCGTTTGAGAATTTGAGGTTGGCCCCTGGGTCCCCTCGAGGGACGTCCATAGGGATCACCACAACAGCACCTTGTGACGTGCCCTACGACATTTACCTACCTCAGTTTTTGTTTCACTATTTTATTCTCAACCGTTTCTGATTTATAAGAACTTGACCTTTTATCTGAAACACCTTATATATATATATATATATATATATATATATATATATATATATATGTATGTATGTATTAGATTGGTAAAATCACATAACTAACAGTGGTCGGTCGTCCCCAAGGCTTATTTAATTTCCTTTTATGTAGACAAAGAACGAACAAATTTTCAGGACAATTAGCCATATTTTCAGGTCGCTCAATTTTGTATTTTTTTTAGGTCTGATGGCATGTAGAAAAAATGCTAGTATTTGTATTCTCAACTTACAAGAATGCTTTCTCCAGTGGAGCGGGAAAATATTTAATATGGTTTTCAACCAATCAGGGAATAAACTGCTTCAGCTTATCATCTTTTGTCAATTCTTTATTATATTTTTGGATGAGTCTTATACATTTTGCAGCTGCATCAATTACCACAGCCACTATCTAACTCTATGGCCTATGGAACCCGGAGGTTCAATGCCGCGTTCACAAAAGCTCTCCACTGACTTCTATCCTTAGCTAACTGCATCCAGTTTCTACTTTTTATTCCAATCTCTGCGAGATCCATCTTAATATTATCCTCCCATCTGCGCCTAGGTCTTCATAATGGTCGTTTCCCGATTGGTCTTCCAGTCAAGACTTTGAAAGCGTTTCTACTTTCTTCCATTCTAGCTACATGACCCGCCCACCTAAGCCTCCTAGACTTGACCACCCTAACAATGTTGGGTAGACCATATAACTTATGTAGTTCCTCGTTATGAAGTTTCCGCCATTCCCCATTACCGTTCCTCTTGGGTCCGAATATTCGTCTCAGGATCTTGTTCTCAAATACTTTCAGTCTATGTTCTTCCCTCAGAGTAAGTGACCATGCTTCGCAGCCATACAGAACAACAGGCATAATTATCGTTTTGTATATTTTAAGCTTCAAATTCTTCGACAGAATTCGCGACGACAAGAGATTTTGAACCGAATAGTAACACGAATTCCCTGCTTTTAGTCGACATTTAATTTCTTCGTGAACATGATTTTCCTCTGTTAATATTGCTCCTAGATATTTGAAACTATCCACTTTATGAAAAGTATTATTTAATATTTTAACGCATCCATAATTTGCTGTATTCCGGTCCCGACGCACTTCCATGTATTTACTTTTCTCTTCATTTACTTCTAAACCCATGTCCCTGCAAGCGTTTAATAAGATCTCTTCATTTGTTTCTATTATTCTCCAATCATCCCCTATTAAATTTACATCATCAGCATATGCCATAACCTGGTGAATACCGTTCAACTGTAGGCCCTGGTTGCTATCTTTGATTTTCCTTATAGCGTATTCCAGAACGAACTTAAATAATAATGGCGACCACACATCTCCTTGTTTCAGGCCATTTTCGACGTGAATGCTCGTGGACAAAAAGTTTCCTACCCGGACTTTACTTTGGGATTCATTTAAACATATCTTAATTAATCTAATTAGCTTTCTCGGTATTCCAAGTTCACCACAGCCACTTCTTTTGATAATTCGCAAAATTCTGAAAAAAAGATTTATCTCGCTAATGTTGTGAATGTGTTTTGCTTTGCCTTTTTACCATTCGGACATCAAATATCGAGAGTGTTCTCTTTGTTACTAGATCCTCCAAGTTAAGTTCTCTAGGTTTCTTTGTTCTCTTATATCATCGTCGAATCTTCGGTAACATTGTCCGCTGCAGGCTTTGGACCATCTTTTCATTTGTTTCTTCTCATTCTCTGCCATCATGAAATGCTAATCCTGATAAATGTTCAGACAAAATGCAGATATGTTTTCCAAATGATGCATACGCCTTACTGGAAATACATTCGTTTATACAACTGTTCAGAACTGACAAAAAGTGAATACCATTCCGAAGTGCTCGGTTGGCAAGAGGAGCTTCATGCAGTAGTACTTCTCCTGTTGCCATCTAGTGATCATATTGAAAGCTACGAACTTATATCTATTAGCACAATGACTGCGTTAAATTACATTGCAGTATTAACACCCATTGTGTAGTATACAGGAACAGAATGCAGAATATACCCATTTCCCACCTTTAATTTTTATAGTGCAGCATATATTTACCCTACATTTACGAATGAACGAGTATATATATAGAGGTGGGCATACGCTATATTTTTGAAAAGTGTCCAGCGTATAGCTTGCAAAATTCAAGCATTTGATCATTCGTAATATTACATGAACTAAAAGTTTTAAAATGGAGCGGTCTTTAAATATTGACCAATAGGATAGATAGATAGATAGATAGATAGATAGGTAGATAGATAGATAGATAGATAGATAGATGGATAGATAGATAGATAGATAGATAGATAGATAGATAGATAGATAGATAGATAGATAGATAGATAGATAGATAGATAGATAGATAGATAGATAGATAGATAGATAGATAGGTAGGTAGGTAGTTATCCGTGAATGAACCTACTAGTTACGCTTCAAGTTTTTAGAATAAAATTTCCAAAATTTCATATATGTACACATCTCATTGCGGTTACTCATTATTTTGGTCGTGTTTATATATTTGATGTTTGAAGTACAAATTTTGGAAATGTGCATAAACTGCACATTAGCGGCGGAGCGAATGAATATGATTTACTACGTAAAAACTTTGACATGTTGTAAATGGTCAGTTTATATGACTGTAGGTTGTATCGTTTAGATGTTTCAATTCGTCGGTTCCCCAGAAAGTACTACCCGACTTCTGCGTTTGGTTGCCATATTTATGTGCAGCTGATATTTGTTTATATGCTATGCGTACATTCTAGTGTCAATTTTGATAAACGTGTTTTTCCTAACACTCTTACATGTATATGTATTCTAGTACATTGTACTAACACTTGTACTAAAAGCAGGTTGCGATAAAAGTACGACAGTTGTTTACTGGGATGTACTCATGAACCTTTACATACCCATTGTTACAATTATTTTTATCATTGTATTGAAATCTATTTATAAATCAAACCCCCTTTCAAGGCTTCCGTAAAAGTAGGAGGAAACCCTGCCTTGGCATGCTACTACGTAGTAGATTGCTGCCGAGACCGGTTTCGTGAGTGAGTAGCTGACGTCACAGCGAAGGCTTCCTCCTCGTGGATCACGAGAGGCCCTTCCTATTGACTGCAAGTCTAGTGAGTGTAATGTAGGGGAAAAGTAGCTGTGCTTAAAAAAGAGAACGGGAACGTGAGAAAGTATTACACATTAATAACTTAACGGTTGCATATTATTTATGTTTGACTTTATGGCTTTGGAAGACTGAAAAGAGAGCAAATGAAGGAGGAAATAATACTTAAATCAGTGTAACAGATATTTGAAATAAAAACTAAGAGTAAGTTGTTACCATCTTTGAGCCTCATAAGCTTTAACTGTAAATGGATGATTCACGGAAAAAGTGGATGAGTTAGTGAAAGGCTCCTCTATGTTAATCCTCTTTTGGTATTTTGTTTTTGTTCTAAAATTTTAGAGGAGTCAGTCACTGACGATATTCACTTTCCTTCTCAAGTCAAGCTTCCATTTAGTCACAAATTTAATGGCAGAAAATGAAGAATTTAAACTAAAGCTAAAAGTTAAATCAGGTTTAAAAACTTGAACATAAACCCGGTTCTATTTCGGAACTATGAAGGAGGATTTCATAATTTAAAAGGGAAAGGATTTGTTAACCATCTTTGGGAAAAAGTAATAAAATTAAGAGCTTTAAGACTTAGTTTGGTTTGAATGCAACAAAAGTATTTGTTCCCAGTTCAAGGCTGGATTAGTTTTGCACTACTTAAAACTTTCCAAGTTATCATTTCCAAATACAAGATTAATTTGTTGAATATATATATTTATTATTGTTGTCATGAGGATTTGGTTACAATAAATTGTTAACTACCTTGGAATTTTTGGGGATTTACAAATTCAGAGCGTAGTTTAGACCCTTACACCACTAATTTGGTACTCATTAAGAGTTAAGTTATTTTTGCATATAAGGTTAATAGAATTGAAGTAGAATATTTATGGAAAGTATTAGTTACTCCATTACATGTAGTGCGAAAGTAAACTTGTATTTCCGTGGATTTGTCCTGCGGTTCCTCCTTAAAAAAAAAAGGTTTTTGAAGGTAGGAGCTAGGGCTGGTCTACCGAGGCGGAGGTTTGCATGTTGCGCGGAATTATGTATGTTGTGGTTAATCGCAACACCATACTGTAAAATCTGTATTTTTAGAAAATAACCTCCCCATCTCTGCAGTGATTGCGGAATCTCCAAAACGTACTTCTTCTTCCTCCATAGGTACAATCAGAAACTTAAAATGCATAATGAAATAGCAGTGATTCGAAGTAATAGCGTTGTAGAAACTTCTAGAACCTATTTGAGGCACTCTTCTCGTGACATTTTCTTTACGGAATAGCGTTTCACCGCATAATAGTGCATCCCTTGGTAAGACTACGTCTAAATCTAGAATCATTCGAAACTCTCAGTGATTAAGGTGACACTCAGTGATGAATCTTCATCCATTACAGCTACTACTCAAACAATGAATAAATGATGAAACATTTTAGAACATTTTAGAGATGAGTTGTGTATATATATTCGAGTAGTTTTCTGTTTCGAATAGTACTCAGTGTACGTCTGACGAGGATCTTGTCTAGAAGATGCAAACGTCACGTGTACATGTGTTTTTATATTAAATAAGTGCAGTCTTGTTCAGCAGTGTGAATCCCGAAATGCACATGGACGCTAAAACTGACGCGGATGTAGACACGATGTAAAATACAAAATATATAAGGTAACAGCATCTTCGAGAAACTCTTACTGGTATATGATTACTATAATTCACTTCTCCTTGGAAGAGCGTTTATATATATATATAAATACTTCTAACAAAAATGTTAAACCAAGGAATTAAAACATTCCTATAAATTTCTTTTTATCAGAGAAACTTAGCAATATAATCTATAAGATAAATAATATTAATAAAGAACAAATAAATATTAGAACAATCATCGTGAAATTCCCAAATTTTAATTACTTCAGAGTACTGCAGGTTTCTTGGCTGTAATGATGTTTCTGAACAAGTCTCTACATGTCATGTATTTCATGTGTTGTGTAACTTTACATTTTACTATGTAATATCTTATTGCATTAAATTACCATTTTGTGATGCGTCCTTTCCCGATTTTCAGCACTTGAGAATGGTAAGTGGAAAGTTATACTTAATAAGCGAGTGCTATGATACTGTGTGATTCTAATCAAGTAACTATTTTTTTTTTCAGTAGAACATTTATCATATTTGCATCAAGGCATACAATTACATATAATAAGTAAAATATATAAATTTGTCTCAAAATTAGTACATGAGAAAAATGTTTATTACTTTAATATCTATCATTTTAACTTTTCATCTATCTGTGTTGAAGCGGCACACCAAATTATCACACAAAATCACATATTTCATGCACATTTCGGGGTGGTAGAGAGGGGGTTCGTATCCAACGTTAAGTAACAACAAATATATATTTTTTTAAATTCCTTCTATGTGGTTGATTTCATAATGGGTATTTAAGTTTGAACTGCGTACTTTAACAAATGAACCACAGAATTGGCTTTCTGTCAATGAATGTTATTCTGTTGAAACTAATATTGACAATTTTAGTTCGACCTAAATGAATTGAATCAAATAAGTGGGAGTGAGCTGTAGTTGCTCAAGAATCTTTAAATTTCCATCCCCACAAACCGTAATCAATACTCGTCTATTTCAAAGTTCACCGATTCATACTATTACAATCTGGACTGTCGTTGTCCTAAGATTTGTAATACGAAACACAATACTTACAATCGATAATTCTGCTTCTATATATATGTCATTAAGTGTGTTAACTTAGAATGTGTTTCTTCTTATACGACCGGGTCATGCACAAAATAAGTACAGGTTTCATGCCAAATATCTCGAACTTACGAATAGCGTATTAAGGTAGACTTCCCAAAATGGCGTAAGAAGGTTTAAATCAAAATAAATTGTTCAATAGTTTTTATGTGTCTGCTAATCAAACTTATAAAGATTTTGTGTGTCTCCTTGGATATATATATAGATAGAACCTGAAATATATGAACAAGCTCCGGGAGGTGATTCGTGACATCAAAGGAAGACAAACGCTGTTGCATATTGTCGAATTCCGTGTCGTGTATACTGTTCACATCTTTTTTTTAGTTGTTATAAATTGTTATGACTAGAATTTCGATCACAAGTTGACAGCAACGTCACATCTTTCACGTTTGCCCTGTGTATTGCTAGTTTTGTACCCTTTGGAAAAATATGAAAACCTCTAATACTTTGAAACGTACTTTAAAAAAATAAACAATATTATGAGGTATTCTATTACGATTCATCATATTTTTTTATTGTTTTAAAATTTTTGTCACATGTACGGATATATTCTCAAATGCTTGTGGATCATTCGTCCCTTGTGATACTCTTCACTTACCCCCGAAACAGTTACAATTTCAGGTAGTAAGATATATTTTAAAATGTCAACTCATGAACGACAATTCGTATGAGCAAAAGACAAAGGTATTGTCCAAAGTTTGTTAAACCGTGTTTGTAGTGTACGTCTTCAATCTTGCTATCAAGTCAGAGTAGTAATACTCCACCAATCTCTGGTTTGAATTTTAATTGCCATATCTGTATCTTGCTGCAAAAAATGCTGTACCTAATTAACTACGGTACAGGTAAAATCCTTAGCCCTATTCTTCTATATGATTTTGGTACAATTGATCCACGATTGTCAAGTACTTTTTACAGCAGTAAAATCGTGCGATCACCAACTAAATGGTAAATAGTATGATTGTAGAGTCTTTGGATTTCTAAGACAATAACATATATCGACCCTTCAGACTCTTTACGATGCTGAACATTTGCTATTTTCTAAAACATAATACCTGTGTGCTTATCGATTTCTTACAGTAAAAGCCCGCGTGCATACGTATACTTCTTTTAATATTTGTGTTAGGCCTAAACAAACTCTACCTTAGACTCCGTGGACAAACTCTACCTTTCATCAAAACATTGTTTTATTACTTTATCCGGCTTAACCTATACATTTATACCGAATTGCTCCTTTAAATCACAAACCATAATCTTCACGAAAACTTACTCAATTCTTAAATTAGCAACCGCCAACTTTACATAAACACACACTATGAAATTCTACCTCAATTATCCAATTATACAAACAATCTACCTCGCAACGCTCTTCAGTTTCTTTTTCAGTATATGCACTAACTTTTAACACTTTCTACCCATATGCTCCCAACATTCCTCCCGGGTATCAACAAAAGAAAAATTAAAACCATAAACTCAAATTGCCGTTTAACCTTAATCAAACATACATTTCTTTCGGTAACTCTTGTTTTCATTGTAGCCTTGTCTATTTGTTCTGATATTGCTCATTTTAATCTCCGTTCAATGTCAGTCACTAGATTCCACCACTTAAGCACTTTTCTTTGCCAATTACTAAGATCCTTCACAACGAATTGAATTACTTCCTGCTTCAAATTCAAAATATCTTCCGCTACCTCCACCTTCTTTATACTTGTAAGACTTTCACTTCTCTCGTATTTCTTCCCACAAGCATTCCTTCTTATGTTTCTGACTTTGCACTTTTGTTGCTCCGTCTCCATATGCGAGCTATACCTGCTCCGTTCCGCACTAATTAAATCTTCTTCCTCCGAATCTGTGAACAGTTTGTAATTGTTAGAGCTCGTAGTTCTTTTCCCAGATTTACTTTCTGTTTTAGATCTATGTTTAGTAAATTTCTTCTTTTTTAATATGTGTTGCTGCATGTCTTTCTTATCCTCCAACTTGCCATTAATATCACTGTGTGAGTTGTCCGATAGTTCTTTCTGAACTTCACTCGAAGATTCATAATGAATTGTTTCCAGCGTTAACGCCTGATATAAGTCTTGCACTTGATTTATGTCCAACGGTGAAGATCTTTCATCATCATTTTGCACCTGTTGTTTAATATCTTGAACATTTACATTAATTTCTTCATCTATGTGTAGTTGGTTTATATCTCCATTTAATTGTTGCAATACACAAGCTTGTGCGAAGTGGTGAAGTCCCGTACATTTAAAGCATCGTTTACCGAAAGCTGGACATTTACTTTTAGCATGAACACGATGACAATTTCTGCATTTAGTAACCTTTGTTTTATTTTTGTTAGATGTATCTGATGTTACTGAATAAGTTGATGCTTGTCTTGTACTTCTCTGTGTACTACTAGTAGAAGGTGATGGTGTGGGACTAGCGTAAGGTGATCTTCTTAGCATTTCATTTCTTCCTCTTATTCCTTTCGATTGCATAAAATTAATCTGATGTTGATTTCCTGAACTACTGTCAATTTGAAAGTAAGATATTTCCAAAAAAATAGAGTTCAATGTTGTTAAGTTCGAATATAAATACCGCCAAATTTAACTTATCATTGTTTGCTTTTAGATGTTAATATTGTGTCGAGTAGCTGCTTACTCACACAAAATTTACTTACAGAATTACTCCCAACAAATTCTTCCATCCGTCATGTCAGCAATTATTGGAATCTTCGGAATTCGTAAATAGCCATGTCTCTTACCGCTCTTATTGGACGCATTACCTATATGACACTTCATTATATAACATTGATTCATTTTAGAAAACTGAAAATTTTGCAGTCTCTTTACCATTTCATTAAAAAAGAGATATTACTCTTACGCTATTTACGAAGTCAATTCCAGTATTAACCTTTCTCTTTTCATTTTATCTACTTTATAGAAAATCTGACTACGATTCGTCACAAATACAGCATAGAAATTTACCTTATCCTCAACTAATATAACTGTAAACACAGAACGTTTACAGTATTGCTGACAAAACAAATATCCATGTGAATAGTAATTGCAAACTGTAGGAAATACTCAAACAAAATTTTATTATTTCCCTGATATTCAGTGATAATTCTAATCATTGCTGTGGTGAGATTGGCGCGATATTTAATATGGACATGTTACTTATCTACTGGAATCATAGTACGAAACTTAACTAAAATATATGCAAACGAACGTGGATTTGGCGGCGCATTATTTACATCTACCTGATGATGTAGATATACTTTACTACGTGGAAATTATGCTAAATTTCTCCTCTCAGGAATGTACTTAGGTCAGAGTGTAATGTTGATTTTGAAGCTACTCCTGACGAATAATTCGTTTTTTCTGAAACTCTTAATGTTTTAGGTCTAGATAGAGCAAAACATTGCGTATCATTCGTGCTTGTATAGGTTAGTTTAAATGTAAATAAAATGTAAAAATCTAAAACGCAGTGAGACACAAGCTGGCCTGTATTCAAGGGGGTCTAAGAAGGCAGGTCCCTCCTAAACTTTGGGTGTTCCCTAAGCGTTTCACGGTAAGCTTGCTAATGAACTATAATATGATGATGAACTATAATATGGTTGTATCCGCCTCCCTCTATTTTGTGCTGGCTACCTCCCTGGATACAACTTAACAACGTCTGAATGTTGTCAAATTTACCCAATGTTCATCAAATTAATACTTCTATTGTGCTCATTTTAGCAGTTAATAGTATTTTGGAGACTGTATTATGTGTACATAGCCAACATTTTGAGTCAATACAGAAAATATTACTAAAACGTTTAACAATTTTAGTAATATCCGTAAAATTATGCGGTTGTACGCATTATGTTTTAGGTTGTTTTAGGTTGCTATATTTATGATTATACCAATAGACGGCGGATGATATCAGATAGACTATGTTATGATTCAGGACAGGTATACGAATAGCTTAAAGAACGCGAAGACTCTTCCCGGGACATTTTCTCTGACCACAATCTTAGTACGAAACTGATATGGCGCTTGTTTCAGAATCTGAAAAAAATCAATAAAATGTTAGAAAAATGAGAAATGGCTTTGAAAAATATGGGGTGAAAATAAATGTTAGAAAGACAATTGTCATAGTGATGGGAACGAAGGGGTATGTGTCCAATATAAAAGCAGAAGGGGAGGAAATAGAACAAGTGAATAATCTTAGATATCTGGGTAGTATTCTTAGTAACATGATGAAGTGCGAACGTGAAATAAAATCAAGGACAGGAATGGCGAAAGAAGGCTTTAGGAGGAAGAAAAGTCTGTTTCGTGGGACCTTGAATAAAGAGTTACGAAAAAGACTTATAAAACGAGGACATTACGTAAAGGTGACAAAAATCGACTGGAAGCCTTCGAAATGTGGATGTGGAGAAGAATAGAAAGAATTAGTTGGGTCGAGTGGAAAACGAATGACAGAGTGTTAGAAATGGTGGATGAGAAAAGAACACTTTTAAATATTATTAGGAAGAGGAAGAGAAACTGGTTGGGACATTACCTAAGAAGAGATTTTATCATGAGGGACGTCCTAGAGGGTATGGTGGCGGGAAAGAGACGGAGGAGGAGAAAGAGACTACAATTAATGAATGATATTAAAACAGAAAGATCATACGCGAAGACGAAGAAGTTAACGGAGGACCGTGGAACATGGAAGCTTCTGAGCTGCGGCAAGTGACCTACCAATAAAGGCAGAATACCTATGATGATGATGATTTACGATTATTTACTAACTTTATTTATATGAAGTCCTGACGGTTATTGATGAGTATAGGGTGCTTTGTGGTAAACCAATTTTTGTGCATTATTTAGTCATGAAACTGAATAAAGTAGTCACTAGTGTGAATATTCGTTGAGGCTGGGGTACAATATTTACTCCGTGTTTTTAGTCAATTCCGCCCTCTGGGTAGCTTAGGTGCTTTGACTATTTGTTATATTTAACAGGCTGATTACAGCTGATTGCTATTATAATGATTGCTACATTAAATGGGGAAAGGATTATATCTCTAGTTCCAAGTTTTAACCTTCTACGTTATGTTGTTATTTCCTCTTCAGTTCACTCAGGCTTTCATGCCTGAATGCGACAGATAAATTACGACATAATTTTTGCGAAATTAAATGGATGATTGTCTCAATTAGCTGAGTTAATCCGGTTAAACGGTATTTAATAATATTGAGAATGATTACCAAGCGTATTCGCTGGAATAATATGGTCCTACATAACTGTGAGGACATGCTTATGAAGGATGTTTGGTCCAAATGTAGCTTGGTAAGCATAGTGTTCTATTTTACATAGTGCAAAATCTACATATTTTCGTGGAGACAACCCGCAACACGTATTACCTTCAGTAAGTCTAGTGGGTTCTCTCCAACTTTTAAACCTGACTCTCCTCTTTTAATGTTGAGGCGATAAGTACTGCTGTGTCAGGCAATCAGATTTTAAAAACAAGATATGATACCTGAACCCACAAGCGCAGATGTCATTTACCCTTTACGTTTAATTTAAAGGTACTTACAGTTTCAGCACCACAACAATTCCAAGTTGATTAGTGTATCATTGCTATCCTCAGGGACATCCGCAGAGGGGGGTCCTGCGCGTCTTGACAGCCCGACTTGCTTGTAAATTTAGTCTAATTTCAGGTGCAATTTTACAAATTTTAATATAGTTTAGCTTCAAATTATATTTGGACCCCCGACAAGCTTAGGACCGCCCCCGAAATAAATTGCTGCGTAGTCTCGGGCTATCCATATTGCTCGCACTTCATCGCTAACAAAGGATATCAACAACTTCACGGTTTAGTTTATATTGAAAAGTTGGACAGAGAAAACGTTTTGTGTATACGTTCTTTTGTAGTTACAGTTTGGTACCTTTGACGTAGTGGTGGTGAGATGTTGGGTGGGTGCTTCGATTCTTCTCATTCTTCTTCTTCTTCTTCTTATTATTATTATTATTATTATTATTATTATTATTATTATTATTAATATTAATATTATTATTATTAATAATAATAATAATAATAATAATAATAATAATAATAATAATAATAATAATAATAATAATATTGATCGTTCTATGACCAAGAATAATAATATTTATCGTTCTAAACAGAAGCATGTCGCGTAAATGTATTTGCAGAGCACAGGAAATTATTGTTTTTAACGAAGTGAAGCGAAAAGTGGAATTTTGCTCCTATCATAAAGAAAGCCTATCACTTGTACTGTGGCTGTAAAGTGGGAGATGTGGACTAGAAGTGAGCACCACAAATATGTTGTAATACTTGTTCTACAAATTTGCGGGACTGGATACACGGAAAAAGGCCATGGGTGCCATTTGAAGTTGCAATGATATACAGAGAACCGACAGATCATACTTCAAACTGCTATTTTTGTATAGTTCTTCCAATTAAAGGTCTATCAAAAGAAGAAAAAAGTGGACTGCTACTTATTCAAATATTCCTTGAAATGTTCAGCACTTGCCACACTCTGAAGAACTAAAGGTTCCACAACTTCCCGTACCTTACTCCAGTGTTTCACCAGATGAAGAGAAAAAGGTGAACAATGTCGACCCACATTGTCAAATTCTGCTGCAGATTCATCGTCTTCCACCGATCCTAACCTCACAAAACCAAAATATCATTATCCATTCACCATATGATACTCAACCTGCATTAAATGACCTGGGGTTGTCAAAAAGTAAAGATGAACTGCTGGCATCCAAAAACAATAAGTGGGGAGCTTACTCTGAAGATCTAAAAGTGTTCGTGTTTTGAACACGTCAGAATCCGTAAACAGTATTTTC
This sequence comes from Thermobia domestica, assembly GCF_964235325.1. Taxonomy (NCBI): domain Eukaryota; kingdom Metazoa; phylum Arthropoda; class Insecta; order Zygentoma; family Lepismatidae; genus Thermobia; species Thermobia domestica. The sequence goes on from NC_137457.1 coordinate 71,177,932, forward strand.
AGTGGAAAGAGACATATTACGTTATAACAATGTAGGCCTAACTGATCTATGAGTAAACTTCGATTCGATTAATGGCGGCTATTCATAGACACATCTAAACATTCTTCAAATATATTCTGCGTAAACTTCCACGAATTGCTGAAACTAAAATCAGGTAAGAACCCTTACTGGCACTCAAATTCACTAACTCTTCAATGGTCCTGAATTACATGGAGTGTTTAGAAAATGAGGAAAAGATTGCATGAAATTCTTTCCGAGAAGTGGTGACGAATGATTTGGGAAACGAGCGGTCTCAGAACTATAAGGAAGTAGAGGTGCACCTAATACCTTCTACCAAGCAATAGGGTGTAATGTATACACGACTCCAAAAGTGCATTAACACCTGCAATTCTCGTTTTTCTGCAATAGCAGGCAACCCAAAAAGCTCGGCGGTTGTGTTGGTTCCGAATTCGAAAGGCGCTGGACCAAACCTCAATTTTGTAATAAATATATCAGTGTGGCAGACTGCAAATGAGGGAATAAAACAAATTGTTAAAAATGACAATAATATTATCATGACGGAGATGGATGACATCAAAAGTTACAAAATGATCTTACTTAAGCAGTTCAAAAAAGATGAATGACAAAAGACACATATCAGAGGAAAACATTTCTCTCCTCACCTCCCAAAAAAAGAATCTCATAAAAAAGAAAAAGTTACATAAAGTTACGGAAGTTTTAATATAAAAGCCCCACTCTATATTGTGAAAGTTGACACCCGAAAGGCAAGAACAACTGAACCAAAGTCAATAAAATTGTGCACAGATATTGTAGACGTAAAAGGAGGGAATACGAGTTTTGTATTTTCCTGGAGAAAACGGTTGGGTGGGGCACGGACCCCTCCAAACCTTTTATCACGAAATATCAAAACTGCTAGTAACAGTATGTCAGAAGTGTATAAAAGACATGAATAATTGCAACGGAACATTTTGTATTGAAAATACGCAAAAACTAAAGGAATACGGCTATTTAAAATTTTCTGCGGAAAAACGAATTGAGGGGCAAAAGCTCCCACCCAAAATTTTGAAACTTGATGTCGGAAAGGCAAGAAGTGAACGGAAGTGAACGAAATTAAGCGCAGATATTGCAAACGTAACATGAGGATACGAGTTTCGTATTTTCCTCGAAAAAACGGTTAGGTGGGGCTCGGAACATGGCACGGAAAATCAAATGTGCTGGTAACAGCATGTTAGATGTGTGTAAAGGACATGAAGAATGTAATCAAACTACGTCTATGGACAATAAGCAAAAAACAAAGGAAAACATTTATTTAAATTTTCTGTGAAAAAAACAGTTTTAAGGGAAAAAAAGCTCAAACCCAAAATTTTGAAACTTCATGCCCGAAAGGCAAAAGGAAGTGAACCGAAGAGAATGAAATTGTGCACAGATATTGTAGATATAAAATGGGGGAATACGGTTTTAGTATTTTTCTGGAAGTAACGGTTCGGTGGGGCACTAACCCCTCCAAACCTTTGATCACGAAATATCAAAAGTGCTAGTAACCGTATCTGAGATGTGTGTAAAGGACATGAAGAATTGCAACGAAACTTTATGTGTGGACAAAAAAATAAATGAATATTGTTTTTTTTTAATTTTCCGCGGAAAAACGGTTTTAGAGGGAAAAATTCCCACACAAAAGTTTGGAAGTTGACGCCCGAAAGGCAGAAGAAAAAATGAAATCTTTCAGTTTTGCGTCTCACGCTTATGCCGGTTAGGCTAAAGGAGACAGACGTTGATGATGAGTAATGAATGAAATGATGGAATGAAGAAAGTGGGAGGAAACGGAGAACCCCTAGAAAACCCACGCACACGGTGTTTGTCCACCACAAAGTTCACTTGGCGGGGGCTGGGATCGGACCCAGGACCCCAAGCACCAGAGGTGAATGCTCTACCACTGAGCCACGGCGGCCCCTGAAAAGCAGAAGTAAACCGAAGTGAATAAAAATTTTCACAGATATTGAATACGTAAAATGAGGATACGAATGTCGTATTTCCCTGGAAAAAACGGCCGCGTGGGGCACGGACCCCTCCAAACATTTGACCACGAAAAATAAAAGTTCTTGTAACAATATGTCAAATGTGTGTATAGGACATGAAGAATTGCAACGAAACTTTGTGTATGAACAATAGGCAAAAAATGAAAGAATACGTTTTCTTAATGTTCTGCAGGAAAACGGTTTTAGGGGGGCAAATGAACCCTCCCCAAAAGTTTGAAATTTGACGCCGAAAAAGCAAGAAGAAGTGAACCGAAGTGAATGAAATTTTTCACACATATTGTGAAAATAAAATGTGGGAATTCTAGTTCCGTATTTCCTGAAAAAACTGTTCGGTGGGGCACGGATCACTCCAAACATTTGCTCAGGAAATATCAAAAGTGCTAGTAACAGTATATCAGATTTGTGTAAAGGACATGAAGAATTCCAATGAAACTTTATGTACGGGCAATACGCAAAAAAAAAAAATGGAGAAGGGTTTTCCTGCGGGAAATCGGTTTTAGGGGCAAAAGCTCTCACACAAAGTTATGAAAGTTGACGCCGGGAAGACAAAAAGAAGTGAACCGAAGTGAATCAAATTGTGCACGGACATTGTAGACATAAAATGAGGGAATATGGGTTTGCTATTTTCCTGGAAAAAAAGGAGTGGGTGCGGCACGGTTTGCTATTTTCTTTTTTGCGGAAAGACTGTTTTAGGGGCAAAAGAACCCAAAATCAAAATTTTGAAAGTTGACGCGCGAAAGGTAAGAAGAAGTGAATTGAAGTGAATGAAATTTGGACAGATATTGTAGACACAAAATTAGGGTATAAGTTTCCTTATTTTCCTGGAAAAAACGGCCAGGTGGAGCATGGATCCCTCCAAACCCTTCATCACGAAATATCAAAATATCTAGTAACAGTATATCAGATGCGTGTAACGAACATGAAGAATTGCATCAAACTGCGTGTATGGGTTGAGTTGAGTTGATTTTAGTTTAGCGTCCCTTTCAGCAGCGAGGCTATATGAGACGTGGACCTACTGATTAACGTGGAATCCGAACCATATGAGCTCCCGCCGGGAATCGAACCCGGGTCTCCCACGCCAAAGGCGCGTACGCTAACCGCTTAGCCACGGAGGAGCTCTGCGATTATGGGCAATACGCAAAAAATAAACGAATACATTTTTCAATTTTGGTTAAAAACGGTTTTGGTTGGCAAAAGCGCCCGTCTACAATTTTGGAATTTGACCCCAAAAGACCAGAAGAAGTGGACCGAAGTGAATGAAATGTCCACTAATACTGTAGAGGTAAGGTGAGGGAATACGTGTTTCGTATTTTCCTGAAAGAAAAAAAAAATGTGAGTGAACCGAGGCGTTGAGTCGCTGGAGACGTGGACCGAAGCGAAAGCAATTGTATGTAGATATTGGATATATAAAATATGGCCTCTCGTGTTTCACAAGTGTCGTGTCTCCATCCGATTTCTTCAAATTTGGCAGATCAAGTAACAGCAAACACAAACAGTATAGCGTATTTTAAAGTATTTCAGGAGGCACCTTTAACCCTTGCAATGTATTTTCAGCATAAAGAAAAACACGTGCCGATTTATTTCCAGTTTGCTATTGGTATGCCAAATTTGAAGCAAAACGGATAGGAACACTTGAGAAACACGAGAGCCCTTATTTTACATATAATGTCTACACACAATTTGACTAGCTTGGGTCCACTCCTTTCTGAGCTACTACGGTAATATTTCCTTTTTTTGGGGGGGGGATGGGACCTAGGCCCCAACACTGTTTTTCCGCAAAAATTAAAACACGTTTCATATACTGTTTTGCAAATAGTCCCTTTACGAAGTTTCGTTCCAATTCTCCATATTCTTTAGGAACTTTTGCGTATGCTTATTTGCACTTTTGATATTCCGTAATCAACGGTTTAGAAGGTCCGTGCCTCACTCAACCCCTTTTCCCAGGAAAATACGAAACCCAATTATCTCGTTTTTTGTCTACAATATCTGTGCACAATTTCATTTAATTCGGTGCACTTCTTCTTGCATTTTGGGCCTCAAATTTCGAAATTTGGGATGGGGGCTTTTGCTCCCTAAAACCGTTTTTCCGCAGAAAATAAAAGAAAAACCGTATTCGTTTATTTTTTGCGTATTGTCCCTACACAATGTGTTGTTCCAATTCGTCATGTCCTTCAAACACTTCTGTTATTAGCAGTTTTAATATTTCATGATCAAAGTTCTGGAGGTGTGGGTGTCCCACCTAAACGGTTTTCTTTTTTTTCTCAGGAAAATGAGAAAAACGTATTCCCTCATTTTATGTCGACAGTATCTGTGCACAATTTCATTCAGTTCGGTTCACTTCCTCTGGCCTTCCGGGCCTTAACTTTCAAAATTTTGGGTGATAGCTTTTGCCGCCTGAAATCGTTTCTCAGCACAAAATTAAAAAAACCGTGTGCCTTTATTTTTTGGTATGTTGTTCATACACAAAGTTTCGTTGCAATTCTTTCTGTCCTTTACACACATTTGTCATATTGCTATTATCACTTTCGGTAATTCGTGATGAAAGTTTTGGAGGGATCCGGTCCCCACCTAACCGTTTTTTCCAGGAAAATACGAAACACGTGTTCCCTCATTTTATATCTGCAATATGTGTGTAAAATTTCGTTTACTTCGGTTTCCTTCGTTTTTGCTTTTGGGGCGTCAACTTTCAAAATAGTGGGTGGGGTCTCTTGGCCCTTAAAACCCTTTTCTCCGCAGAAAATAAGAAACATGTATTCGTTTATTTCATGTATAGTATCTACCTTCCAAATTTTATCAAGATCGGAATGTTACACTTCAGAAGTGTTGCTTGTTAATAATAATATTTCTCTAAAATTTTATGAACAAATAGAGGGAATTAAAGCGAAAAATTGGGATCAATTGGAACTTCGGCTCCTACCAACATTGAAAGAAATGACAGCACAAGTATTTAGATGCAAGGTAGACATAAAATTTAGAACTGAGATTTAACTATATTTCTGTCATGATTTTAATGCAGACTTCGAAGTTCTTAAATGCTAACTAGCAGCGTTCACCCCGCTTCGCTGCGGTCACCCCGGAACGCAATAAACTTTGTTACTTAGATAATTTTTACTTTTTCGCTTTCAAATTGCAGTAGATGTTAACATTATAGCGCCTGTCATTTATGTTAACCCGCCGAGTGACACGGTCATGCGGGTTGCATATAAATACGTTTATTTTTACCTATGATGAACTAATAACAAAGGATTTGTACGTATGGACACCTGAATGGTCAATTATCTCAAGACACTGGTAATTAAAAATTAAAGTGATATGATAAAAACCATCTAGGGTCCAAATCCTAACAACCCCCCAAAAATGAAAGAAATTGGTTCAGCCGTATTAGCGTGATGAGCGGACAAAGGATTTTGTACGTTCTCTTTTATATATATAGATTAAGTCAGGATTTCACATCCAAATTAAGTTGCAACATAATAATTCTTGTTAGAAAACCCGAATCGGCAATGCGAATTTAAGATTAGCCGATACTTTAGATTGCATGGGAAAAAGGTGAAGAGTGTAACCTAAGTGTGCTGCCAAGTGAGTTGCGAGGCGGTATAATAAATTGGATGTCTTGTACTCGGCAGAGTCCACTTTAAACGTTTAATTTTGTTTTAAAACAAAACATTTTTGTCATGAGTTACATTTAGGGATGCGCACGAGACGAATCGAGACAGGATTTTCCTGACAAAATTCGAGTCAAGACATGGCACTTCCAATAGAGAAATATACATTTTTTGAGTCGAGACATCACTTTTACAGCACATATTCGAGACGACACAGCCACAAATCTTGTCTCGTGCGCATCCCTAGTTATATTAGCACACACTACATGAGTGACAATTTATATTATGATAGAATACACTACGAGCTTGAATAGAAAAAGTGTAGACACTCGATAATTATTTTATGAAGTAAGATTTCAATAGATTCAGTGCTTGATCGTGCCGTGTATGAAGTTGTGAAATATGAATTGGTTTCAACAGGCGCGGATCCAAGAGGAATTTTATAGGGGATAGGGATACAGCCCCCCCCCCAAGACGCTCAGGTGTAAACTGGATAGAGTGGGTTTCAATCCTACTTTATTTACACTGTGTAAAGTTGGAAACTATGGTTTAGTCCAGCGTTTCCCAACCTTTTTCAACTTGCGGCACACTTCAGGGTAACTTGAATTCTCGCGGCACACATATTATTATTATTATTATTATTATTATTATTATTATTATTATTATTATTATTATTATTATTTGAAAATATAAAATACTGTAGTATTTTTTTTCTGATTACTGACATCCTTCTCACAGAGAAGAAAGATAGACCACTGTTTTTTTTTCCCGTGGTAAATCATTATGCTTATTTTTCATTTTAATTTAAAAATAGAAAACAATTACAATCAATTTATAGGGCTCAAGTTGTTAAAAATACACTTTTTTTTCGAAAACTGTATCCAACCTTTCATTAAGAAGGAGGATCACTAAATAACGAACGAACAAACGAATCTCTTTTACTTTTAAAACACAAATATAGGTAATTCGTATGCATGTTTACTTTGCCGGAAGGATTGAATAATATTTTAAAATTTCAAGTTACGAAAGAGTCAGCATCAATAAAGAAGCAATAATGGTCATAACAATGATAACAAATACTTTTTTTTTCAAAATTAGAAATGTACAGAAAAATGTTCTACAGAAAAGTAACACAGTATGAAATTTTAGATTCATAGTAGTAATTTGAAATACAAATATACCTTTTTCTGTATGTCTTGCAATTTGATTGCTATAGAATTAATAATTTTGTTCCGATTTCCTCGCGGCACACCAGCGACCCATTCGCGGAACACCACTGTGCCGCGGCACACCGGTTGGGAAACGCTGGTATAGTCCATTTCTTGATCATATTCTGGTTCTGCGGTGTTAATATCTGGTCAGAACTTGCTGTTCTAGATGCCTTAAGTTCATACGCGATAAAATAGTATTTCCGCATTATGCACCTTTTTAAACTATTTTCAATATTTGTATGTATCTTCAGATAAACCTTCCGTGAAAAGTTTTATTTATTGGATACTGTATTTCTGACGATGCTTCCATTATCAAATAGTGTATGTAGTTTTATTTAACATAGAATTGCATACGACAAAACCGTAGAAAACATTCTCCTTGTTTTAACTTTTCTTGAGTTGATTTTGAACTTAACGTCCCTTTCAGCAGCGAAGCTATATAAAACGTGGACCTACTAATTAACGTCGAATCCGAATCACAGAACTCCCACCGGGAATCGAACCTGGGTCTTCCGTGCGTTAACTTTACTTGAATTTGGACTCGAACGCTCTAAAGCGGATTTAAAACGGTGGACTTGCCACCCCTGAGTTTTTCAATGAATGCATTTCTTAGTAAATATTTTAATTTTACTTTTGAAAAGGTGTAAGCATTTTGCTTTAAAAAAATCCTTGAATTATACGTAGTCAGTGTTGAATACAGGTTTCATTTTTGTACGTGGCAATAGTAACTTCCATGGTCCCCTCTCTTCTACCTCTAGACACAGAAATTTTGTTTTTAATAACGCCAAATTACGATTTTTATCAATAAAGAGTTGCTGTCCTACTAACTCGTGTATCGATTTCCTGCTCAGCAAAGATAAAGTGAATCTGAAAAGGTAGGGGAACGGTAGGTAGCGGCGTGACATCACGCCGTCCCCCATGCTTATCTTTGCCCATTATAATTTCTTAGGAACTGGGGGGACGCCGTACACATTTTTTGGAGGTGGGGGACGGCGTCCCCTGCATTCCCAAGCACTTTTACCTCTGCTGCTAAGTATTAATTGCTGTAAGGACTAACGAAAAATATTATGTGGTAATTCTACTACTACTACTACTACTACTACTACTACTACTAATAATAATAATAATAATAATAATAATAATAATAATAATAATAATAATAATAAATGATGTGAATGATAAAGATATTTTCTTAACTTTCTAATACAATCTCTGTGGGCTTTCGCGAATCTGGATATATTGCTTTTATGAGGAATAAAGAGGCTTCAAACAACGACGATTTGTATAAAATTCTTATCAGGTGTCTGACAGCTGACTTTGTGTTTGTTTTCTTTAAACACAATGTTACAATGCACAGAAGCGTGCGGGCATTTTGCTTTCTTTCTTTTTGCCTAAGTGTAGTTTCAGTACTAAAATCAAGACTTTCGTTCTGTCGTTGGCACGTGTCGAAGCAGCTTGTTTGCTGTGCGATGTTTTGCCTTCAAGCGATCGACTAGATCGAAGAGTCAAGAAAGAAAGAAATAAACAAAACGATATGCTTGTTTCATGGAGATATGCTTGCTTCTTGGCATTAGTGTTTGAAAACCAAAACTGTTCTGAGTATCCATTTTGTTATGTCCATGATAAGTATAAAGGGAAATGTTAATTCTCATATATAGTAGGGGTAAAACTGAGGGGGAACGCGAGTGTAACGTTATATATATTAGGGATGGCGGGATCCGGATCTGATCGGATTCGAAGATCAGGATCTGGATCCGGATCTCGGATTTCGGATCTGGATCCGGATCTGGATCCGAAATTCGGATCTGGGTTCGAAATTCGGATCTCAGATCTGGATTCTTATCCAAACCCACATCCCACCCAAATTGTGATAAACTTGAATATCAAAAATTAACCGAAAGAAATTTCACGAGGTCCTGACAGTGAAGAAGAAAACAGAAAATTAAGTAGAATACTAGCAAGTCTATTTGTCTCCTTCAATCTACACTAACGATTAAATGCTTGCCTAGCTAAAAGATAACCTGATTTGATCCGGATGAGAGTTCGAATGTCGAATCTAAGTCCACCCGGTTGCAGGACAGAGATGAAATACATACATATTTATATTTGAAACCGGAATACAAAACACGAATACTTAAAATTCCTCAATACACCTATTTCATTGACAGTTAAGAAAACATAAACAGTTAAGATAAATATTGACTAGTTTTTACGTATATTTATCTTGCTCAGTATGCTCAAATATCAAATGTATAACTTACAATTAGATTTAATAATTATTTAATAAATCACAATATGAGCACCGAGAATAAACTATGAATTTTGGTGCCCCTTATCTAGATTTGAAATTTCGGATTCATACATAGAATCAGGCTGAATGATAAATATTTGAGATCTGGAAACCGAAACAAGTGCCGTACCAAGATCGTAGCCGTTTGTACCTAGCTGGTGCGAGCGGAAGGCACTTGCACTAAGTCCGGGTGTACTTTGGGGAACACGAGAAACTAAAACAGATATATATTCTTTTTCAGGGGCAAGTCGCGCTTTAACATCACTTTTCATGAGTGTTGTGTTTAAATATGAAAACTGTAATGGCGACTTTTTTGAATTAAATGCCATTTTTTAGCAATAAAGTTAGGTACTTTCACAGTGAATAAAAATTACCAAAGCACATTTCGCTGATGGTTCTTATGGAAGCTTTCACACTGAACCGAAGATTTCCTCATGTGGGTATCGGATTGCCACAATTCACCTTTCTGAAAGACGTGGTTTATCAGGAGGTCGGCCAAGATTCTTTTGGACTTAGCGTGTAGACTGCTTCTGGTCTCAATTATTCAAATGTAGTAAGACTAACCGTATATAAAGTTGGTTCGAAATGATTTAAAATGAAGGGTGCGGTGGCTCCGTGGTAGAGCGTTCACCTCCGGTGATTGGGATTCCTGGTTCGATCACAGCACGCGCCGTGTGGACTTTGTGGTGAACAAACATCGTGCTCGTGGGTATTCTCGGGGTTCTCCCGTTTCCTCCCACTTCCTTCATTCCACCATTTCACTCATTTCTCATTATCCCCGTCTCCTTTAGCCTAACCGGCATACCCGCGGGACGTTAAACTTAAAGATTTCATTTCATTTCATGTTTTAATATATCACTAATTGACCTTAAGGTTATAATGGCGATTTAAATATTCGTAAATTAGAAGAGATGTAAAAATTAAGCATTAAAATAAATCCGATAATTCCTAATGAAATCTAATAATAGCAATAAAACTCCTTATGTAACATTTTCAAAGCTAAGATTAACAGTTATGTTCTTGAAGAGGGTTTATGGCAACATAGATTATAAATCCAATTATCATAAGTAGTACCTCTGACAGCCCCGCATTTCACATCACCATCGCCCTTCATCCTGACAATTCCGGACATCCGGGCAATTCACTTACCCACAATGACTTTTCAGCCGTTCCAGTGACATCAATATCTCAGTTTGGGTTTGGGTTCATGCTTCGGTGAACCTTGACTATCACCTTCAGCAGCTATTAGAGAATCAGAACTTATTTCTGTATTAGATAATGTGGGTAACTATAGCTTTTCGTCTATAGAAGACTGAAAGCCTGCCTTCGGTGCCCGTGGTCATGGATTCAATTTCCGGAGAGGCATTCAACAATTTCGATGTTGACCCAGCATCGTGGGGGAGTTATCTTAAGTAAGAGGTAGCGGACTCCAGTCTAGAAAGCCGGCATAAAGACTTCGGGTGTCGATGCGTTGACTACACATCCCCACTTTGAACGTAAGGCCGCTGGTAGGAACCAAAGGACTGTCGTGCCAAGAATTTAGTTTGTTTTAATTATCATAAATGCCTTCTTTATTATTAAATTTTATCCAATGTTTTCTTTTCAACTAGTTTGCGAAACTCGGAGCTAGCTACTTGTTTTCTTTTTAATTCATGTTCATAGTTAGAAGAACTAATCACTAAGGAAAAGCAATCTTTTCAATAAAATTTGTCTCGCGTCTTTCGTAGCTCTAAGTTTAGTTATTTTTAGTTTTCTTTTTAAGTTGAAGGGCGGTTTATCATTTCCCCTCGCTTTCCCTATTTTTTTCTACTTTTACCTATATTTCTTTGCACGGACATTGCACCTATACCCACGTGCTTAGTGTGTTCGTTTACAAAAGCGGGCCATTTTCCTACCACTATAGAAAGTAAGAGTGCACTGTATCAGAGAAATATTAATTGACGTATGTAAGTGAATATATCTGTGACGAAATCATAATTACTCAGTTTTTGCATCGTACATAGTTTCCTCATCCTCATTAATCTCTTTACCCCCGCTTCCTGAATTCCAGTTCTAGTATTCTTTCTTGATAGCGGACTGATGTTTCATGTAGACTTATTAACTATAACATCAGCAATAAATAAAGTACGGTTTAATTTGCACTAATTTTAAAACATTACATTAATTAAATAATAATAATAACAATAATACGGAGCGAGCTCAGGCTACTTGTTATGATTCTTGCTTCGCAATTGGATAATACCGGATTCGAATTCGGAGACCAGCCATCCTGACTGAGGATTTTCCAGGGTTGTTTCTCAGTTATACTGGGCAAATGCTAGGTTAGTACCTTGATCTAAGGCTCTGGAGACCTTCCTTCCATTCCTTTTCCAATGTTTTCATCTGTTGATTACTACAGTGTAAAGTAGCCTCTGAGGATGTATCTGGTAGCTTATAGTGAAAGAAACAATAACGACGTAATATATCTTCACGAAACGTGTGGGTTAATTTAACTACAGCCTTACAGTCCCAATATATAGCTAAAGTTTTAATATCAATTTCCTGACTTTTAAATACTATTTTCATATTGTTTCAGCTTTCAATTTTCTCATGTATGTTCCCACCGACAATTGAACCTGAGATCACATGAACAAATGCGAATATGTTAAATATTTTTGAACACTTTAATATACAAAACACAAAACGCTTCAATGATACGACGCATGGATATGTTTTGGTTACCTCCTGCAATGTATGTTTAAAGAAACATGGAGGGTGAAGAAAAAATAATAGAAATCTCTTTTACATTTACTCCTTCAACAAACGACCGACCTCAGAAGGGCAAGCCATAAGTTGGGTAATAAAGCCATACAACGAACACAACCATGTCGCTCTCCTGAAATTCTCACGCCAACCAGTCTATATTTTTTGTTGTATATACCTTCGAAGTGAAAGATATTCATTATTACATTTGTTGATGGTTGGACTCTAGTGAGTCAGAAACTACTATTAATAAAGAGTTTGTTTTGTCTAGTATTCCTGCGATCAAAAGGGCCTTATCTAAAAGATATTTCATTTGTATCTGAGAAAACGAGAAAGTTTATTTTCTAAGAATAAAATAAATATTATCAATGTGAAGCTAACATTAAGTTTCGAAGAGGAGCTAAACACAAGAATTTGTTACCATTTACATCAGTTTTCAGACAGTTCACTATACTCTGAAATGAGAAGAAATCAAACTTGGAAACATTTTACTAAAGCGACTTCGACAGAAAGTGCAACATGTAAATGTTGCAAGGTTAAAATAAAATAAAGAACAAAGGTAGCACAAACGTGTTACGGAAACATTTAAAAGCACAGCAACCTACTATATCAGTGAATCCGAAAAAAGTTTTAACGAATTTTAGATATTCAATTTTATAAGATCACAATTTCAGATGCAAGTTTGGATATGAATCAAGATCTGAGATTCGAATTTCGGATCCAGATCCGAGATCCGGATCTGAGATTCGGATCCGAGATCCGGATCTAGGTCCGGATCCGACAAGATCCGCATCCGGATCTCACTGGATCCGGGATATCCGGATCCGAAAACTTTTGGCCATCCCTAATATATATAATAACATAGCATATTTCTTTCCAAAATTTTATAAAAACTGTTTATTTTATAGAGTTCAAAATTCGGCCAAATGTTTATTAGTATTAATTTTGCATGTTCACTTTTACTTTTTCTTGCTAAGGTAATATTATAGCGCGCTAATTAAAAATTAATTTTCTTCCATTTAAAAGCTGTTTAAGATATTGGCTGCATTTTGCAACAGTGCAGAACAGCAGATAGGAATCTAACCAGGTAGATTTCTTTCTCTCTCTTCCCTCGCTAGGTCACGTGCGTGAACTTAGGATTGTCCGCGGAGAAAAAGAAACCGATGGAATGCAGATTGACAGCAAATAAGAAAAAAGTCTGTTTTCTTTCTTTTCATAGATCGTAAAGATTTCCTTGATTTTATGTAAACATCTCCGCGAATAATTACCTGTACAGGAATATTGCAGCTAACAACGTACGAAAGTTTCAGAAAACCTGTCTATGTTGTTTTCAAGTGTGGGGAGTCTGTTCATCTTATAAAATCAGTTTCGAAATGTAGAGCGTAGAACAAACTCACTTATTTTTTGCATCAACTGACAAAAGTTTACATACAGATCAAAGAGAACTCTTAGTGCGTTTGCACACGGCAACGATAATATCGGTAGAAGCATCGATAATGTCGGCGGTGAAATCGACTTCAATGTACTCAAATCGTAGCTTACACACGCCACCGATATTATCGGCCGATCCTCCGACACGCAGATGCTGTCGGCCAAGCCCCAGATAATGTCGGCGGTATCGCCGACACCGATTTTGTCGGTGGCAATGTTTTCTTATGATTGGATGCACATGTGGCCGATAATGTTGGCCGGCCAGTGGGTTAGATAAAGAGAGTGAGTGACAAGGCGCTGTATATTTTTGTTTCGTTTCTTGTCTTTGGAATTTTGTTGTTTCCTTTTTTTCTATTATATTTGTATAATAATATTATTATTATCTTGTCCTATAAACAACTTCGGAACAGCTTATTATTTTTTTTAAAGTCTCTGTTTTGGAGTAGCTAATTCCCTTTATTAAATAAGTATAAAATGTGGGAAGTTTGAAGAGTACTCTAAATAGCTATTGCCAAATAGAATATAGAAAATTTAGATAACCAAGTTCTTGATTATTTTTCACTAATTTTTAATTTTTGCTCTTTTTCTCTCTGTCTCTCTCTCTCTCTCACACACACACACATTCTTTGATGGTATATTTTTTAATCTATTAACGCATTTAAATTTCAATACATTCTGGAAATTAATTTAAGCGTAAGTTTCAAATTTTGATACACTGTGAACATAAGCATATGGAAAAAATCCTGATTATTATTACTTCCTTTTATTTTCATTAGAATTGTGTGCAGATCACTTTTCCCGGTTCCACTCAATAAGCAGTGATTGAATACAATATTTTTTGACAAGTCAAAGTAGAGTTATTATTTTGAAACGAAACCAACACAATCAAACACTCTTTCACAAACTCCAAGGACAAGTTACTCACTTGGCATTTTCTTGATTGTGATCTCAACAATAGGGATGTGACTTCATGCTTCACTTGTTACAGATTTTTTCTCTCACTTCCAAAACTATCCCAAATCTCCCATTTTAAAAAATAATGTGTAGAATGGCAATTGAAAACAAAGACCAAAGCTATGTATCCAAGTTTTCCCTCTCCCCTTTGTACCGGGATCGACCCCCTGATAGAGTTCTGCATTTTAGCTACAGTGACTGGATCAAAAGGTTGTGTATTATTGCATTCTTACCTTTCTAGTTTTGCTTAGATTTTTAGAGGTGGCAGGAATTTTTCCATTCGATATTTTAACCGTTATTGAACTTGTGGAATGTAGACTTTGCATATGGGATAAGATAACAGACTCTTTCAAGGACAGGATTGAAAAGCAAAAAGCACGGCGAGAAATTTATGCAAGCCTTGTACAGGATTTTGAGTTCATGGACAAAAAGAAACGAGAAACGACAGGTATGTATGCAACAGCGCAAATCTGTCTTCAACATTAGGGGTGGAGGGGGGATGGGTAAGATCATTCCCATATTATATATATACATATATAGCGATGTTCAAAATATTTCTGTAGCCGAGAAACAATGCTGTAGAGGATCAGAGGAGCAGAATTGTCTTCAACATTGGGAGGCGGGCAGATTTGAGGCTTATTCTGAGTGGACATTAATTTCATCTCACTTTCCTTTCTAGCAATCGGACACAAATAATCAAATTTCTCTCCCAAAAAACACATTTCAAATCGGATTATTGGGAGGACAATCTCCTCAGTTCCAAGATTGGAAGGGACATGTCCCCTTCATCCCCCCGGGATTTGCTCCAGTGTATGTATGGAGGAATGCAAAACAGAATTACTAATTCGAATTTTATCATTTAATCTACTATGACATTAATGTTAACTGCATGGAAAACAAAATTATATATATACATGTGTTTTCATTGGGAAGGCCGATGGGGGATGAATTTGAACGTAAACACTATCGGGGTTGTCACTATACATCTGAGCAATCCCGATAAATATGGATTCGACACAAATATTGGTCATTTTCTACTACTTTTACATGTCCCGGTAAACGCCCCCTGAGACCCCCTTGGTTCGAATTGTGAAAAAATCGCCTCTGGCCTCCAGCCGATACCGCGAAAACTATGAATGTGACACTAAAATCTGCCACTTTCAACTACTTTTAAATATTCCGATAAAAGCCCCTATGATCCTCTGGTTCCAATTTTGAAAAAAACCATGCCTCTGGCCAGCAGCCGATGGGGGCAGTATTTGGAAGTCAACACCTGTGTGAGTATCACCATTCATCTCAGCGACAGTGAAAACTATTGATTTGAGACTAAAATCGGTCATTTTCCATTATTTTTACATGTCTCGCAATTCTCCACCCCGGTGACCCACATACAATGGTGGCTGAATTAGTAAATCATCGCTAATGAAAGTATCACCATTGATCTCAGCGACCGCGAAAACTATGAAATCGACACTAATATCGGTCATTTTCTACTACTTTTACATGTCTGGGTTAACGCCCTCCTGAGACCCCCCTGGTTCGAATTTAGTCAAAAACGCTTCACCTTGGTCTGGGACCTGAAGCAAGGTATCCGTGTCCAAAATTTGGTAACTCTCGGCCAACTTGTCTGGTTCCCAGGCCGGTCCCGGTTGAAAAAAAAAACTCTTCGTCTTGATCTGTGGCCTAGACCAAGCTACCCGCGACCAAATTTTAAAAACTTTCGTCCACTCGTCTGGTCCACGGGCCGCACACAGATAGAGAGACAGACACTCAAGCAAACTCTATTTTATTTATATTAGAAAGGTCAGATCCACCGTTATTGTAATAGAGCGGTGCTTGAGTGATTGATCGTAGAAATTTAAAATCCAATTAGTGATAATTTCATAGCCTTGTTTTATTACAAATTTAAACTCTTTAGTCAGTAGAGAAGAGGGCATGATTCGTGGGTCAGAGTTGATGACAATGAGTTTCGGTGGGTCTTGCGTCACAGTGTGTGACAGTGGTTCATGGTGGGTGGTGGGACAGAGTGTGTCACGGTGGGTCATGGGTCACGATGGGTGGTGGGTCAGTTGGTCGTGGCTAAAGTTTTCATTGCCCCATACTCTCTCTGAACTACAGTGTTGAAAATTAATCAGTGAAAATCAATTGCAATTGATCAATCAATTGAAAGTAATTGCTGTGGAAATCAAAAATTGCAATTGAATTAATTGCTAATTAATTTCAATTGCAATTACTTTCAATCGATTGATTAATTGCAATTGATTCTCCTTTATTAATGGGCAACTGCAATTAACAATTAACCATTACTTACTTCCGTTGTCAATTGCAATTAACAATTAAATTTACAGATTAATTGTTAATTGTCAATTCAATTGAAATTTGCCCAACACTGCCACTCTTCTCTTCACTGTCCCGATCCGGCCCTTCAAACTTTTTTTCCTTCTATCGAAGCCAGTACTGCCTATTTGGGAAAAGTCTCAATGTAGAGTGGTAGTGATAAAAACGATGCATATTCGCCGTTCTGTTGGAAGGGAGGCTGGTGGAATGTGCCGTAAAATTTTACGTTGCCCTCATAGGAAAAAATCTAGATTCGACACTACTAATATATATATATATATATAATTGAGAAACACTATGTTTGTGACTATAAATCTCATGAACCGCCCCACTGATCTTAATCAAATTTGAAACATGGATGTGTTTTACGGCTGGGCTGGTTTTAGGCTATTTACTTTGATGGTACAACTTAGGGGGGGTGTAAAAATAAATAAAATTTAATAATTCCTGAACCACTCGGCCAATCTTGATCAAATTTTCAACATAGATGAGGCTCAGGCCTGGGATTGTGTTATTTAAATTTGACGAAGTAACGTGGGGGCGGAGAAGGAGGAGAGATATATATAAAAATCAATTTATATAAGACTGAAAGCCACTATTTTTGTAACTTAATAACTCTTGAACTATATCTTGAATATCCGACCGATCGCAATCAAATTTTCAAGATGTATGAGGTTTGGATCTGGAAACATTTTTGTAATTTTACTTTAACGGTACATCCTATGGGGGAGGGGGAAACGTATAAATAGAAACTAATAAAACCTAATAACTTTTGAACCACCCAACCGATCTCGATCTAATTTTCAACAAATATGAGGGTCGGGCTTTGGATGTTTTTTTATCATTTCACTTTGACGAGCCAACGTAGGGGAGGGAGAGAGGGCAGATATGTGTAAAAAAAATAAAAATAAAAATGCCTGCCTCTGTGACTTCATCACTCTTGAACCACCCGACCGATCTAAATCAAATTTTCAATATACATGAGTATAGGGGCAGGGATTACTTTAGGCTATTTACTTTGACGAAACAACGTAGGGGAGGGCGAGAGGGAGAGAAATTTAAAAATGATCAAAAATGACCGATATTAATGTTGAATACATAGTTTTCGGGCCCGATGAGACAAACAGTAACACTTCTGATGCTGTTTCAATCCAAGTTCAGCCCTAATAGTTGGGAAGGTGGAGGGTACAATGGAGGAGAGGGGAATAAACGTTTAAAAATGATCGAAACTGAGTAATATTAGTGTCAAATCAATAGTTTGAGGAGTAGCTGAGATTAACAGTGACAATTCTGATTTCGTGTGCCGCAGCACGGGGGAGGGGGAGCTATATATAATAATAATAATCGAAAATAACCAATATTAGTGCCTAATCCATAGTTTTCGTTATCATTCTGATGAACTGTGACACCTTCGATCCGATTTAAATGCAAAATCAGCTCCGCCACTTGCGGGAAGAAGAGAAAGTAATATATAAAATGATCGATAATGGCCACTATCAGTGTCAAATTTATAGTTTTCTGGGTCGCTTAGATGAGCAGTGGTACTTTCGTTGCCATGGCCCGGAACATATGGGAGGAGGAAATATATATATAAATGACCGAAAATGACCATTATTGGTGTCTAATCCATGATTTTTGGGGTCGCCGAGTTGATCAATGATCTTTCCGATGCTGTTTAAATCGATGCCATTAAAAACGAAAACAGCATATTTCACGGGTACTAAACACATGAAATTCGGAGTTGTGCTTTAAAATTTTCATTTTAACTTAGCAAAGCGGGTAATATATGCTAGTAATACTAATAAAGCTCAGGTACTGTCCTTTCTCTATTTCAAAACCACCTATTTTTTAAATCTCTTTGCTATAATATCTATTACTGGAGCTATCAGTATATTTTTGTTTTTCGTCTTTATACAACACGAGGGTTATAAAGGAATGTCTTTTATATGTGGGTTCGGAACTTGAATCTGATAGGTCGTTCCCAACCATACTATCAAGCCTCCAGAAAAACTGGATTACAGGGCAGAGTCTAAAGCAAGAAATTTCTCTCTCTTTTGCTAAAAAAACTTTAGTTCGCATACTAGTCATAGCACATGTTGAGAGGTTTTTCAACGAATCTGTATTAGACGAGACCTGCAAATGACACAATACTGAAAGTTGAGCTTACACCAGGAGTCGAATCTGCTATCATCCTAAAACAAAAAAAATCCTAATGGCTGACTACTTTAATGCTCATAAATCATTCTAATGTAAAAATTTTTGGTGTGCCCGGCCCCCTAGACTCCCCGTGGATACGAGCCTGTGTGACCCCCACCCTCGTACACAATTTTCTGGAAGAAAGCCTCTATTCTTCCTTTTGTCTGTCTAGTTTACTGAAAACATGAAAAGCAAACTAGATCACAGAGCATAGAGTTGGAAATGATGGACATGTTGCATTGCAGACATATTTCGTACCTTTGATGATTTTGGGAGGTTTACTAGGGACAAAATTCACCTCGGAGTTATATCTCCTATGGTGCCCAATATGAGTTGACTTGATTTTGTCGTCCCTTTCAGCAGCGAGGCTATATAAGACGGGACCTACTGATTAATTGAGAAACCCGAACTACATGAGCTCTCACCGGAATCGAACCCGGGTCTCTCACGCCAAAGGCACGTACGCTAACCTTTTAGACACGAGGAAGCTCGGAGCTCATATTAGAAAAGAAGAAAGCACATTATGGGAATTTCAGTGCAGACAACTAAGTACGACGACTGTTAAAAGAATATTTTTCATCTTGAATATATTGTAATAATGGTCAATCTTATTCGATAATGTCATTTTTTAAAAAATAGCATTCTCTTTTCTGTAACTTACTACAGTATACAAGTTAAATTTCACACAATGTGCAAAAGAGGGGAAGGGATTACAACGTACGATGGGCTTCGTTCGCTTCCTATCCGATGGACAAAACCTTTCTTGTAAAATTCAGCGTTTCAAAGAACCTGTGTGGTTGCTGATAGCTACACATAAATTGACAGAATTTTAGTACTGTCTGCCTGAAGCAAAGCCTTAATTTTAGTACTGATGCTGCCTGAGGCAAAAAAGCAAGCACACCGCAGGCGTGGTGGCTTCTGTGCCTCGTAACATTGTGTTTAAAAAACAGACACAAGGCCACTTGTCAGTTCTTGCAACTGATAAGGCCTTTTTTCTTTTATACAAATCATATTGTTGTTTGAAGCCTCTTGATTCCTTTCAAAAACAATATAACCAGATTCATGGGAACCCACAGCAATTGTAATAAAAGTTGAAAAAATATCTGTATCATTCAGATACTTTATTATTATTATTATTATTATTATCACATAATATTTTTCGTTAGTCCTCACACCAATTAATACTTAGCAGCAGGGGTTAAAGTGCGTGGGAACGCGGGGGACCCTATCCCCACCTCCAAAAAACTGTGTACGGCGTCCTCCCACTTCCTAAGCAATTACAATGGGCAAAGATAGGCATGGGGGACGGCGTGACGTCATGCCGCTACCTACCGTACCCCTACCTTTTCAGATGATTCCATCCCATCTAGCCTAATCCCACCTCGCCTAACGATTTATCAGCCACTTATATCTCCAAAATAAGAATGTCTACCATTTTAGGCGAGATGGGAATTTCCATCTTACTTAATCCCATCTCGCCTAAAATGGCGGTAGGATGCAAGGAGGGAATTTCTGTACTGAAGAGGGAATTCCTCTAATAGAATTTTAACCAGATATTTCAATCAATATTGGCAATCTCTGTCAATTACAATATAAATATATAATAAGTACTATACAAGAAGAAAGCATAGGGGGAAGGCGATTTAGTGAATTTAGTTCACTTTTAGTTTATTTTGGGAATACTGGAAATTGATTGGCAAAGAGAAGCTAATCAGAAACAGGATAGAAATATAGAGAGTGTTTCAAAACAACACTTACAACGTTCGAGAGCTCATTCCTGACACCGTGATAAGAAAACCTGGGTGCACAATGCTTCCTTTTGGCGCTATGACCAGCCAAAAACCAGTCGGAAAAATGCCCAAAACAGCCGTAACTCGAGAACAAAATGTCGGATCGAAGTCGGGGGAAAGGAAATGTATATTATTTTTAGCCATGGCTTCCATTAATGCACAACCCGATATGGTACAGAGGCAGCACAAAGGTCACCTCAAATAAATTGAAGAATTATGGGGATATTTTTTTTGAAAGGGGGTTATAGCCCCACACAAGTTACTGGCACATGCAAGGAGCATTAGAATATTAACTCTGTGACATTTGTGAAAAATCTGACGCTCACTGGCATTTCCGGAACAAATTTTTGAATTTTTATAAAGGTACATCATCTAATGCTTCGTCCCCTGTGCCCCCCTAAGGCGGTGCGTTACCAAAATAGCATTCCATATTAGAAAAATGCATACTCTTTTGCTACAATGACGCCAAATTTCACACTAATTAACAAAAACACCTTCTTCTTGTATGTCCCTACTAAGGATATTTCTGGTGATTTTCTTACTTTTGAAAGGGGGCTGTAGCCCCAATATCAGTCACTCTTACATGTAAGGAGCATTGGAGCATTAATTATGTGACATTCGTGATTAATCTGACGTTTACTGGCACTCCGAAAATAAATTTTGGGATTTGGTAACACATCACCCACCAGCTCTTTACGGCCCTTGCCCCCCGAAGGGGGGCGTTCCCAAAATAATGTTTGAGACGGCTTTACTAGCTTTGTGAATGAGTATTTTTGCATTTCGTAACAAATACAACTCATATGCTCCAAAATCTTTACAAATAATTATTGGAGAAAACTGCTTCCATAATTTAACATTGAACCTCCCATAAGGAAAATGAACTTCTGTGTTTACACTTCCAAAAGAGGGGCTAAACATATATATAATTGAAAATCACGTTTTCAGTCAAAAGAAAAAAACATTTCATTTGTTTATCTTTGGAATTACAATATCTAATCTAAATGATCTAGACCCTCAAAAGTATTGTAATATTTATTTTGTATATTACTGTTACGCACACGCCTAAAATGCCATGATTGTTCTTTCATTTTAGTAGATATTTCTTTTAAAGTTATGTTTTTTAAGTAACATTCCGTATTTTGGAATGCAAAATATTGATGATAATGCTTCTACAATAACTTTGTTTTCCTTCTGTCGTATCTTCCTTTCTCACCTCGCAAAAGTCGATTTATGGTCAAAAATGGTTGGAAAATGAAAATAGGGATATTTCACCCTGTTTGACAAGTCTTGTTATAAAATACTGTACTTAGAAGGTAAATTCTGTACCACCAGACATGTCAACTCTGACGCGAAATCGTAGCAGTTATAGTAGTATTAACTGTGGTCGTAGTAGTAATAATAGAAGTAGTAGTAATATTAGTAGTATTACAGTACTTTGCAGTCTTGAATAAAAGTCAGTTTCCCAAACACACTACGATTAACATAGACTGACAGTAAGACCGTACGAACACGGCAAAGGCAGGGGTAGTGGAGGACATTTAAGAGAAAAAATGACAACATTAGTTTCCAATCCGTCCTTGAGTGCCCGGTTCCAACCCGGAAATACGTGCGCCCGGTTCGGCCCTGTAGCATTTGTGTCCGGGCCGAACAGGACACGCCCAGCCGGTACAGGGCAGAGCCCTGCAAACCCAGGCCCGAAGACGGCCCGGCCCGACCCGAATGGATCTGAATTCTGTGCCCGGCTCGACCCGGCCCGAATCTCGAGCCGGGCTCTAACCGGGCTGGGCACAAATCGGGCCGAAACGGGCCGAGCACAAATTGGGCCGAGCCGGGCCGGCCCAACTCGGCCCGACTCGGCCCGAACACTGTGAAAGACGGATCGGAAACTAATGTTGCCAGCCTGTGTTAATCGTAATGTGTATGGCATAGGTGGCGATTAGGGGGAGGCAAAGGTGGGCAATTTCCCCCGCACTTTTTTTAAGTAACCAATTAATGTATATAGTTTCATTTGGAAATGTAACGATTTTGTATGTCTTACTGATTAATAGGAAAAAATGCTCCCATATAATATTTACCGTTGCGTGAATACGTATTGGATGTCTTCCCGTGGAGTAAAGAAAGCTACAGTAATTGCCTTTTAATCGCCACAGAAAATAACCCCAAAAAATAACCTATTGGAGCACAATTTCAGCATACTTTCATTTCTTCTTACAAGGGCTCGATATGTTAGTGAGCCGCTTTGAAGCTAATCGAAAGAACATTATGCAAAAAAGTAGGGCCTATTTCACAAGTTATTCTTTAATTGCACAAAAATTGACAGTTCCTAAAATGTATTTTCTTCTTTCTAAAGTAAAGAATATCGATTAAAAAGAGCCTGATAAGAAACAACTTTTACCTTTTCCATTGTTTTGTAGTGTAATATACGAGTGAAATGTTGTGTTTAAGGATGTACGAGTGTATATACAATAAAATTTAGTAAATTGAACATAATTCTAGGTTTTAAGTTTATTTTGTATAACTGAAGTGTGGATTGTAAGTATTGTTGTGTTTTGATGTGTTCCAAGAAAGTGAAATCTGCACCTAATGGCAACGAACATATTTCAAGAAGTTGCAAAAGCAAATATTTCTTTAAATGTCGTACCATGCTTGTAGTATTCACTGTCTTTCATTTTCTAAGAGTAATAACATACATTTCATATCATGTGTGGAATTAAATATTAAGTTTTTCATTAATCCTCAGTTTCAATATAACTTTTGCAAAACAAGCATCATTATTCATTACTATGATTAATATTATCCTTTCTATTTATTTGTTTTGCAAATTTATTAAATAATCTGATCACACAATTTTCCAGACAGAATTTTAAGATGTTCATGAGCAAGGAATCAAATCTCTTCTTACACTTTCGTTGTTTAAGAGTACAAAGATCTAGTATCTACTTGCGTTGTTCTTCTCAATTTACTTAATAAACTATTATATACGATATACGGTATTTTAGCTGAAAATACAGTATCCTATTAGTTATACAACCTTTCGTCAAACAAAATGTTAGAAACAACCAGGAAAACTAACATTTATATACTAATATTCAGATCATGTCTTGCCCCCTCACTTTTAACGTCAACCGCCGCCACTGGTGTTGGGAAATTAACTCTTTATTCAAAACTGTAAAGTACTGTACTTCTACTACTCTTATTACTACTACTACTGCTACTGCTATTATTATTATTATTATTATTATTATTATTATTATTATTATTATTATTATTATTATTATTATTATTATTATTATTATTATTATTACTTCTACTACTACAACTGCTACATGCGTGAGAGTTGACATGTCTGGTGGAACATACTTTACAATCTAAGTGCAGAAAAAATCGAAGAAATACTAGTTATTATGGCCAGTCTGCGTAGTCTGGCCAGTAGAATGCATTCACATCTGGTGCTAGAGGTCGTCGGATCGATCCCTAATCGTGTTATGTGAGCTTTGTTGTGGACAAAAATCTTGAGCGTGGGAGTTTTCGGATTAGACCGTTTTCGTCCACTGTATTCATTCCACCAATTCATCCATCATCATTCATAGTCTTGAGCCGTAATTGCCTAAAGAACATATGTGAAAGTCAAGTCCTTGACCCACTAATTAGAATTTGTTCCGCTACATTAGACCACGGAGGGCGAAACCATGAACTGGCGTGTTCATAAGATTAGCGCAATTTGTAGTAATGTTCAATTAGCACGGCATATTCCAAATCATATTACATGTTCCTGTATTCTTTATAATTCGATGCTACAATAATAATAACAAAAAACAATGATCAAATAAATCACCCAGACCCCAGGATCGATGAAGTGTTCCTGGAACGGTGCGTAACAAGTAAATAACAGAGCTATATGACGGAATGCGAGGCAGTAAATCAAAACAAAATCAACACATATCATTGTTGAGCAAAAAATACCTAAAAAGTCCCCTGAATGAAAAATGTACAGATATCAGCTAGCAAAAATGCCTCTTAACATCCCATGTAATAGAAGGGATAGTGATATTAAGAAAATGAAAATATAAGGTTTCCTAAGAAACCAATAGTGCAAAATGAACATCGCTTTACTGTATGTCCTAGTACGCATCGAATAGCACGGAAACAGATTAAACAGTTTCAGGCTTTAGAGCATTTCTCCGTTCCTGAGTACTAAAATCTCTTTCAGTAGACGCACTAGAAGCAGGGATGACGAGATACTGAAGCGTTAATTTACACAATTTTGGTAATGTTTGTTCTTGTTGCTTCCACAACTGCAGGATATCTAGTTCTCTTACACATGATGACATGTTGAGGTAGATGTCTACTTCATCATCAAATTCACCAGAGACTGAATGTCTATCTTCCCAATCATTAGTTTATTCTTCTTGGTAGGTGGTTCCAAGTTATGCCAACTAGCCTAAAGGAGACGATGGTGAGAAATAAATGAAATAGTGGAGTAAATAAAGTGGAAGGAAACAGGAGAACGCCGCGAACCCCCACACGGTGTTTGTCCACCACAAAGTTCACTTGGCGAGAGCTCGGATCAAACCAGGGACCCCATACACCAGAGGTGAACGCTCAACCGTTGAGCCACCGTTCCAGGAACACCTAATCGACCCTGGCGATTTGGTGATTTATTTGATCATTATATTTTGTTATATTTTAGCATCATACTATAAACAATACATGAACATGTAACACCATTCGATATTTGCCTTGCTAATTGAACATTACTACAAATTGCACTGATCTTATGAGCACGTCAGTTCATGGTTTTGCCCTCCGTGGTCCAATGGTAGCGTACCAAATTCTACTTACTAGGTCAAGTACTTGACTTTACCATACGTTCTTTAGGTAACTACGGCTCAGGCTGAATGGATGATGATGGGATGAATTGGTGGAAAGAAAACAGTGGCAGGAAGCGGAACCACCCCAGAAACTCCCATGCACACGATGTTTGTCCAAAACAAAGCTCACATAGCATGAGCAGGGATTGATCCGACGACCTCTAGCACCAGATGTGAGTGTTTTTTCTATTGAGCCACTATTCTCCCTCGTAGATCAAGCATCGGTTCACATTATACGCAGACCGGCCATAATAACTAGCATTTCTCAATTTTATTCTGTACTTAGAAGGTAAATTCGGTACCACCAGACATATCAACTCTGACGCGAAGTCGTAGCACTTGTAGTAGTATTAGCACTGGTCGTAGTAGTAATAGTAGAAGTAGTAATAATAGTAGTAGAAGTAGTAATAGTATAGTATTACCAGTACATCACAGTCTTGAATAAAGAGTCAGTTTCCCAAACACATTACGATTAACATAAGCTGACAGTAAGACCGTACAAACACGGCTAAAATAGAGGTAGTGGAGGACATTAAAAAAACAAGTAGGCTGACAACATTAGTTTCCGAACCGTATTTCAGACTATCGGGCGGAGCCGGGCCGGCCCAGCTCGGCCCGGTTCGGCCCGAAATGTGCCCGGCCCGGTTAGGGCCCGGTCCAGTTTGATATTAGTTGAAACGGGTCGGGCCGGGCCGGACCCCGGGCCGAATCGGGCGCGCCCGGCCCGTGCAGTTCACTTGTGCAGGGCTCTGATTCATATCCACTGCAAACGCTGTTTTTGTTCCATTTTGACTTTTATTTTAGTACTCAGACGAGAATTGTGTCCTATGTCTTAATTTTCTGCATTCTTTCACATATGGAAAGATTCGTTTACGTATCTAAATGTTTCATTACGTATGGAGAGCTAAATGACAAACAGGCATGTGCTGATATTAATACAAAGTTTCGAAATATTGAATTATTAAGTATTTCAATCAATGTTGCTTTTTTATACAATTAATAACAAGTCTTATTATATTTAAAAGAAGAAAAACACATCTGCAAAATTTCTCCCGATTGCAAAGGTTGACTTCGAGGTTCGAACCTGGTTTACTTTTTCCCGAAGATACCCGAAGCTGGACTTAAATTTTTTTTTCCTTAAAATAGCAATAAAGAATGCCCTCGATCTTTGAGACAACATGTACCTTTCGGGAGTCAACTTTCAAAAGTTTGGTGTGGATTCTTTTGCCAAAATAAAACTGTTTTTCTGCAGAAAATAAAAAAGCATTCCTTTATTTTTTTGCGTATTTGTCCATACAAAAAGTTTCGTTGGAATTCTTCGTGGCCTTTACACACATATGACATACTATTACCAGCATTTTTTATATTTCGTGATCAAAGGTTTGGAGGGATCCGAGCTCCCTAACCGTTTTTCTCAGATAAATACGAAATCCGTTTGCCCTCAATTTAAACCTACAATATCTGTGCAATATTTGATTCAATTTGGTTCACTTCTTCGCGTCTTTCGGGCGTCAACTTTTAAAATTTTGGATGGGTCTCTTGCCGCCTAAAACCGTTTTCCCGCAGATCATAAAAAACCCGTATTTCTTTATTTTTTGCGTATTGTCCATACAAAAGGTTGTGTTGCAATTCTTCATGTCTTTTACACACATCTGACATACTAGCACTTTTCATATTACGTGATCAAAGGTTTGGAGGGGTCGGCGCCCCACGCTTCCGCTTTCCCCAGGAAAATACGAAACTCGTATTCCCTCATTTTATGTCTACAATATCTGTGCACAATTTAATTCACTTCGCGTCACTTCTTCTTGCCTTTCGGGCATCAACTTTCAAAACTTTTGGGTGGGTTCTTTTGCCCCCTACAACTGTTTCCGTATTCCTTTATTTTTTTGCGTATTGTCCATAGAAAAAGATATGTTGCAATTCTTCATGTCCTTTACACACATCTCAGATACTGTTACTAGTACTTTTGATATTTGGTGATCAAAAGTTTGGAGGGGTTGGCGCACTACGGAACCGTTTTCCCCAGGACAATACGAAACCCGTATCCTCATTTTACGTCTGCAATATCTGTGCACAATTTAATTCACTTCGGCTCACTTCTTCTTGCCTTTCGGGCTTCAACTTTCAAAAGTTTGGGTGGGGCTATAGCCTTTAAAACCGCTTCTCCGCAGATAATAAAAAACGTATTCCCTTATTTTTTGCGTATTGTCCATACAGAAAGTTTTTTTGGAATTCTTGGTGGGCTTCACACACACCTGACAATTTGTTACTAGCAATCTTGATATTTCGTGATCAAAGGTTCAGAAGAGTCCGGGCTCCAACTAACCGGTTTTTTTTAGGTAAATACGAAACTCGTACTCCCTCGTTTTATGTCTACAATATTTGTGCAAAATTTCATTCACTTCCGTTTACTTTTTCTTACTTTTTGGCGTCAAATTTCAAAATTTTGGGATGGGGTCTTGTGCCCCATAAAACCGTTTTTCCGCAAAAATAAAAAACCCGTATTCCTTTGTTTTCAGTGCATTGTCCATACAAAAGTTTCGGTGCAATTCTTCATGTCCTATACACACATTTGACATACTGTTAGTAGCACTTTTGATTTTTCGTTATCAAACGTTTGGAGGGGTCGGCGCTCCACCCGACTGTTTTCTCTAGACAAATACAAAACCCGTAACCTCATTTTCTGTCTGCAATATCTGTGCAAATTTCATTTACTTCGGCTCATTTCTTGTTTTCTTTCGGGTGTCAACTTCAAAATTTTGGGTGAGAGATTTTGACCCCTAAAACAGTTTTCCGCAGAAAATAAGAAACCAGTATTCATTTATTTTTTTGGTTATTTTGCATACACAATGTTTCGTTGCAATTCTTCATGTTCTTTACACACATCTGACATACTGTTACTAGCGCTTTTGATATTTCGTGATCAAAGGTTTGGAGGGGTTGGTGCCTCACCCAACCTTTTTCTTCAGCAAAATACGAAACTCATATCCTCATTTTACGTGTGTAATATCTGTGCAGAATTTCATTTACCTCGGCTAATGTCTTTTTACCTTTCGGGCGTCAACTTTTAAAATTTTGGATGGGGTCTTTTGCCCCCTAAAACCGTTTCTCGCAGAACATTAGAAACTCATATTCCTTTAATTTTTGCGTATTGTCCATACAAAAAGTTATGTTGTAATACTTCGTGTCCTTTACACATATCTCAAATACTGTTACTAGTACTTTTGATATTTCGTGATCAAAATGTTTGAAGGAGTCCGTGCCTCACCCAACCCCTTTTTCCAGGAAAATACGAAACCCGTATTCCCTCGTTTTAGGCCTTCAATATCTGTGCAATATTTCACTCACTTCGGTTCACTTGTTCTGACCTTTCCAGCTTCAAATTTAGAATTTTGGGGTGGGTTGTTTTGCCCCATAAAACAGTCTTTCCGCAGAAAAGAAAAAACCCGTATTCCTTTATTTTTTGCGTATTTTCCATACAAAAAGATATGATGCAATTCTTCATGTCCTTTACACACATCTCAGATACTGTTACTAGTACTTTTGATATTTGGTGATCAAAGGTTTAGAGGGGTTGGCGCACTACGGAACCGTTTTCCCCAGGACAATACGAAACCCGTATCCTCATTTTACGTCTGCAGTGTCTGTGCACAATTTAATTCACTTCGGCTCACTTCTTCTTGCCTTCCGGGCTTCAACTTTCAAAAGTTTGGGTGGAGCTATAGCCTTTAAAACCGTTTTCCCGCAGAACATAAAAAACCCGTATTCCTTTATTTTTTGCGTATTGTCGATACGAAATGTTTCTTTGGAATTCTTCATGTCCTTTACACACATCTGACATACTACTAATAGTACTTTCGATATTTCGTGATCAAAGGTTTGGAGGGGTCGGTACCCCACGCTTCCGTTTTCTCAAGGAAAATACGAAACCCATACTCCCCCATTTTATGCCTACAATATCTGTGCACAATTTCGTTCACTTCGGCTCAATTCTTCTTACCTTTCGGGCATAAACTTTCAAAATTTTGGGGTGGGTTCTTTTGCCCACAAAATAATTTTTCCACATAAAATAAGAAACAAGTATTCATTTTCTTTTTGCGTATTCTCAATACACAATGTTTCGTTGCAATTCCTCATGTCCTTTACAGACATCTGACATACTGTTACTAGCGCTTATGAAATTTCGTGATCAAAGATTCGGAGGAGTCCGTGCCACACTTAACCGTTTTTTTTTTTTAGGTAAATGCGAAACCCGTATACCCTCATTTTATGTCTACAATATCTGCGCAAAATTTTATTCATTTCGGTTCACATTTTCTTCCCTTTCGGTGCCAAATTTCAAAATTTTGGGGTGGGGCCTTTTGCCCCATAAAACCATTTTCCCGCAAAAATGAAAAACCCGTATTTTCAGCACATTTCCCACACAAAATTTTCGTTGAAAGTCTTCATTTCCTTTACACACATCTCACATACTATTAATGTTATTTTTGATTTTTCGTTATCAAACGTTTGGGAGGGTCGGCGCCCCACCTAACTGTTTTCTCTAAGAAAATATAAAACCCTTATCCTCATTTTACGTCTGCAGTACTTGTGCAAATTTCATTCACTTCGGCTCATTTCTTCTTGTCTTTCGGGTGTCAACTTTCAAAATTTTGGGTAGGAGCCTTTGACCCCTAAAACAGTTTTTCCGCAGGAAATAAGAAACTCGTATTGATTTATTTTATGGTTATTTTCCATACAATATGTTTCGTTGCATTTTTTCATTTCCTTTACACACACCTCACTGTTACTAGTACTTTTGATATTTCGTGATCAAAACTTTGGAAGGGTTCGTGCCCTTTCCAACAGTATTTTTCCAGGAAAATACGAAACCCGTATTCACTCATTTTACGTTTACAATATGTGTGTGATAATTAAAAGCAGTATTAGTAACAAAACCAATAATAATACGTTTAGTCACTAGGCCTGAAAACAGATCTGGAAGTGTACTATCCATAATTCCTTGTGGCAGCGTTTCAGTCTTCACTTGCACTTTTGTTATAGGATATTTTACTCTAAATTTAGGATTTTGTAATACTTTATTTTGTGCTATTTTAACGGCCGGTGACACATCAACCTTTTTCACAAGCAATGTTGCATCTGTAATTACAACTTTTCCATCAGCATCTGCGTCGCCCATTAGACAAAATGTAGGTTTAGCTGGAATTAGTTTAATACGCAATTGTACACCATTCAGTAAAAATTTCTCCTGATTGAAAATATCAGCATGAATATAACCCAATAATTCAAATGACTGACTTAAAGCAGTGAGAAGAAAACGTTGTTTAAATCCTACATTAGCATCGGCCACACTGTCCATATGCCCTGCAGTATCTTTAAACCACATTGATGTTTGAAGATGCGTTGTTTTAGCTTCAGCATTATAATTTAGTAGTTTTTCATTATACGATCGATATGGATATGTATGTGAAGAGTAGGAAATAAGTTGATTATTTAAATATAATTGCAATTCACTGAACATTGCATTGAGAAAATCATTTACAGGGCCGATTTTCTTATCGGCAGAAGTTAAATTAGAACCATCTGATTTAGTAATTTTACCTTTAACATATAACATTGTGTGCGGTAAGTCAATATAGTCATCCCCATGACCGGGGACTACAAATTCTATTGGTGCATTATCAGCTATTGAAGCCACAGGTTTATATGGAACTATTTTATTATCTATAATACTGGCTTGAGTGGGTAAACCAGCAAATAAATCTAATTCTGATTTCATACACTCACACTGCATTTTTGTCTTTTTTCTTACTATTAATATTCACACATGGTAAAATTTACAATACCATATTACGTCTACGAAAATGTAATTTTACACATACACTGCCATATTTGAAAGGAAGTGGATTACCTGTACTATCTCTTAAATCAATAATAATTTGATCAAATTGTTTACGTTGCACAGTGACATAATGAGGATTATCAAAAATATGTACATTATTAATACCATGCTCTGTAATATTTGTATTTATAATACGTAACAATGGAGCTACGGTGTCACCCACCATTTGTGGTTCTACAATATCACTGTAAATATACATAAGTGTAGGTAGCGCTTTTTGTAAATCAGGTGGATAACGAGCATGATAAACAAGTGCAATATCTTCCTGCTGTATATGATCAAAACCTAGTATTCGGGCTAGTTCAGGAGATAGGCGTACTTCTATATGCTTCTCTTGATCTTTTATTACTCTATTAACCTCAATTCGTTTCACTGATGCTTTGACTTTTAATTGTAAATTTAATATATCACTTTTATGATTAATTTGAGATAGAATATCATCAACATGATAATAGTGGCCTGGTAAGATTTGAGTTATGTTCCAGTTTTTTGTATTCATGAGACGGTAATAAATATTATTTGTATATTTGGAAACATTCTGAAATGAACTTGTATAATGCACTTCAACAACAGCTGTTTCCCACACTCCTTTCTCCAGTACAATAGGTTGATATAATTTAGTAGTATAACAAGCAAGAGTATTTTGAGGAAAATATTTCATAGAACTATTGCAAAATATTTCACTTTGCTCTATAATTAATCAAAAATATCTTTGGATCTTTTTATCCGTTTCACACCAGCACCACTAAAATGAACTTTCTTTCTTTTTCTTCTTCCAGATCCTTCCAACACTTGATTTAATTTATTTTGAGCTTTATTTTTTAAATTTGTTTTAGCTTCTTGCCATCGATCATGCAAAGACTCTTCAATAGGTCTATTATTATCTAGTACATCTCCTGCTACATTAATTCCTGTACGTATCAATTCTTTACCAACAGTTTTTGCACCTTGTTTTAATAAAGGAAATACAGTACGAAATAAACCTCCTAGAAAACTACCAATGCCATAACCTTCTTGATATGGTGTACCTCTATACACGTTATAATTACCTCCTGCTTGATATATATATAATAATTGAGGTAGGGCTCATTCATCTTTCTTTCTTTCTATATACTTAAAAATATCAATAGATAACAATAGAATATTATTATTATTGCTTATAAGTATACCATTTGCGTTTACGGGGTGGAGGACCATCCTCTTCGTCTTCTTCGTCTTCTGTTAGTTTTCTAATATAATCTATTCGTTGAGGATTACCAATGTACTCTAAGGGTATATTGGCTTTTGCTAATAATGTAGCAAAAGGTTTCCAGCCGGCAACTGAAATATTTTTCTTACGACATCTAACAAAATCGGATATCAAATCCACTATATTTGCACCTGGAATTAATTTATTATTAATATTCACATTTCCATTATCGTCCCATTGAATATTTGGATTTTGTTTCAATTTACGTAATAAAGGTCTCGCTTTACGTTTACAAATTTCAGGGAGAGTAGATATTATTTCATCATCCTCCTCCTCGTCCTCCTGTTCTTCTTCCTCCGTAGTAGTTGTTGCTGTTGTTGTAACTGCTGCCGGTTTTTGAATTATATTTAAATATTTTTGTAAGACGTCTCTATATTTTGTCCATTTTTCTTCTACATTTAACTTTTATTATTTAAAATTTCTTTCATTTCATCATCAAGATTAAATATCCTTTGATAATGATGCAATTTTTCTGGTGTGATTAAAAAAAGTTTTTGTGCGTTTTGCATAATTATTTAATTAAACTAGATAGTATACCTCCAATAATAGGTGCAAGCAAAGCAGTAAGAAAACCACCTTTTTGTATAATTATTCGTTTTTTCTTTTGTTTTAATGACTGACCTTTTTTCACCAAATATCTCAGTTCCTTTTTATATTTTTTTAGCTTATTTATCTCTGTTTTATTTAATGGAACATTTCCCTGTAATACGTTATAGGAACATTCACAAATAGAGCGAATTAAATCAGTATCTGCATTTTGTAAAATTGCCTTACGTGCTTTCGGTTTTGACTTTGCTAAAAGTTTTAACAAATGTGCATTTTCCTTACTAATCATTTTTTACGGCTATTAAAGCACAAATAGTTGTTAGAATATAAACCATATTACAATTATTATTTTTTACAGGTACATAAACATAATTAAAAGAATCTGTTGGAAAGATATTTGTTCGAACTCGCTGCTCATCAGGAGTATTTTGTTTGAAATCAAAAAGTAAATAACCATGTGCAATTCGAGTTGCATCTTTATATGCTTCTTGAATAAATTTTGTATTACCTGGATACAATTGTCGTGCGAGATAATTAATTTGAACTTGGTCTCTAGGATTTTTAAAACAAACAATATAATGACAATTTAACGAAATATCCCGCATTCCTTTTTGTTGATGGAAAATATTCTGTGTTATAAATATTACACTTATATTTCTATGATGGCTACCCTTAGTAAATATATCTACAATCCGATGGTCGCACTCACGCATTAAATCATCTATATTGACAAGATGTGGACCCTCATGTGCATGAAATTCATTATTTTGAGGTAAACCTTCTTTAAACGTACAGTTTGAAATAGTATCATACAACGGTTGCCATTCACCATACAATATTTTTAAATAACTTACTATAATGGTCAAGAAATGTTTTAACAAAATATGATTTTCCACAACCTGTAGGACCTGCTACCATACATGTAAAAGGAATTTTCCATTCCATCTCTATTACAGATATATTGCATTTATTTTAAATAGCGTTTTTAAATATTTTGCTTTCTTTTCTCCTTTACATAAAAAAACAGCGTTTGTGGAAGAACGAATTTGATTTAATATACTTTTTACTAGTGATACTGATAGACCTCGTGATGATGATGATGATTATGATGACAATTTAACTAAGCAACAAAAATTTACAGTGTTGCTAGAATTTAAAATATAAAATTCACTTTTTGAAATTATAAAATCTACAAGAAAAACTTGTGATGACATGCTTCACCTATAAATTCTTGACTTCTCTTTTTTTTACAATATAGTATGTTTTAAATCAATCCAAGAATTTTCACTTTTTGGCAGACCTAACCATTTCACATAGGCCTTATGATTTTTCTTTCGCAACACTTTTTCAATTAAATATGTGTTTGGAAATTTCGTTAATTGTAATTCGTGTCCGTAAAATCTTCCTTCAATAGGTTTATTATTTGAGTCTACTAAGTGATATGTCGGAGGATTAGTGAAGAAAACTTTAGCAATTCGAAAAATTTCTGTACTCCAATTGCGTGTAAAACCTCTATCAAAACCAGGACGCTTAAGTTTACTAATTCTTACATATTCACCTATCTTAAATTTACTTTTTCTTTTTATCACAGAAAACTTTTTGCAATAGATGTTTGTCAATAGATGTTTTTCATTTTCTTTTTTAATAGCGTCGATAGGTTTCATTTTAATAGTGGAATGAATAGTATTATTATATTTATGTAGTAATTCCGGCAGAATGCCAATCCATTTATAATTTCCCTGCAGTGTAAATTTTCTCCACATTAAATTACGTAATGATCTATTAAATCTTTCAATAATACTTGATTTCACATCACTGTACGTGGAATAATGTTTAATTTTATTTTGGTTCATCGCCTTCTGAAACTCTGAGTTATAAAATTCTCGACCCCTGTCAGTTTGTAAAAATTTAGGGCTTTTGTTTGCTTTTCTCAGCACTGTTATAAATGCTTGTGTAATTTCTTTCCCAGTTTTATTTTTCACAGGAATAGCCCAAGCATATTTAGAGAATGTATCTATCACAGTTAATAAATATTTGAAATTTCGATTAATTTTTGCTAGACCTTTCAATTTTCCACTATTCATTTCAACTAAATCAGCTTGCCATAAATCATGAATCCCTTTCGTTATAACAGGTATTCGAGGATAGTTTCGAGTTGCACTTTTATGTAATTCTGCAACTATTTGTTCTCGAACTGATTGTGACATATTTTTTAATACTAATATATCCAAAAAAAATTAAATCGTATTTACAATATACAAATCGTACATTTTACATCTTTATTATTATAATACCCCCAAGGAACAGTGTATATGTTACAATTTAAAATTTTTCTTTTGTCATCATACGGATCTAATGCTAATTTTGTTACCTGATTTGTTGTTAAATTATGGTATTTACTTTTAATTTCAAATTGTGTTTTATGAATCGTTTCGTTTTGAAATAGACATGATTTATAATCGTTAAACGTAATTTGTTCTTTAACTATATTTTTCTTGATCCCTTTACATTTTTTCAATTCTTTATTTTCACCAGTTTTTATAGCATAATTTTTTGCTCGTAACCCAACATATTCAATCATAGGAACTCCACCTAATTCGTCTTTCATTTTACCCAAAACGTGTTTATTTTGTGTGCTATATAAAGAATTATTTTCAGGATAATTTGAGGTGTAAAAATACTCATTCATATATTTTATATCGTTATAAATATTGTTAGTTTTAATTTGGTAAATGAAAGAGTCAGTATCCATATATGCAATTCTAATTTTATCTCCATATCGCGGTTTCATTATTTTATAATGGAAGTTATATATAGCTAATTTTGATAATTCTAAAACTGTCGCTCCTACGTAAATTGGTTTATTAAGGGTTACCGATTTTTTTACCATATGAAATAATGCCAAATTATCAGCCAATTTTACCCAATTTTCAAACTGATTTTGCGCTACTAATTTTTTACACTTTTTTTCATTGTTAATTAATTTTATATCAATTCGTTTTCGTACATTCTCCATTGTCTTTCCGTATACAGAATTATTTAATAACTTATAGAAATCTTTTTCAAGTTCAATTGTAGCATTTGCACGGCGTTGAGTATTTTCTTGAATATAAGATGCAAGCCATTTAGATTGACGAAACCATAATATTTTATGTACTTTTACCAATATTAAACCTTGTTTTAGATAAAATTGTAATACTCTATAATGCAAGATATAATTCGATTTCGATTTAAGTGTCAATAGTAATTTTGAATATTTGCCATTCGGTGGAACTTCATTAGTTGGAGCACATGGAAAGTCAGAATGGTATTCGTGTAAATAATTTGGATACTCTAAATCCACTTCTAGAAAAAATCCCCATTCACTATCCGTGGGCCAATTGATAATTTTATGTTTGTCTTGCCAATTGTCAATTTTATCCTCCCACCGAAAACCACCATATGGTAAATAGTCAATCATTGATAGTCCGTACAGATTGTTCATGTCAATATACAGTAAATAAGATTTTTCTTTTTCCGCATCAAAATCATGTACTTAAGGATTATTAGCTTTGGCATATCTTAACACAGCTTGAGTAATACCTCCGCGAATCGATTTTTCTACAAACATATACATATTGATATCTGATAAAAGTTCAAGTTCAATTTTTGTTCTATATAACATGGCTTGCCATGCCAACCCAGGTGCAGTAAAACAATTAATCGGATCAATACAAAAAGCATTTAAACATGTCTTTCTAAAATTCTCCAACACATCTGCTGTGAGAAGTACATCACATTTTAAATATAGATCGTGGTAGTCCCCTAAATTTTCACATTTAAACACACGCCAAATCAGTTTTGCATATTGATGATCAGTCTCGGAAATTTGTGTTCCATTCAATTTGCTACTAAACGCTTCTCTTCCAGGAAATTCAGTTTCTTTAAATGTATCTAAATTTGTTATGTATTCATAAAAATAAATTCCCTTACGGAGAATTAAAGGAAACTTTTCATCAGAAAAATATTGCTTTGTATAGACAAATTGCTCAGGTTTTAATTTTGACACCAAATTTTCGAGACTATACGGTAGGAATTTAAATAAGTCTACAAAACGTAACTCGATAGGTCTACCATTAAAATTAAAGTGCTTAGAGAATGTTATGTATTTCTCAGTGCTTTCAGCAATTACCGAAATATTTCCAGGGGTGCAACCTAATTCTTTCACAAATAAATGTGCATCATACCCAGACAAATTATGGAAGATGACAGGGATAAAATTACTTTGACGCTTAATTTGTAAATTACAATTGTTGCACACCGTGGCGATAAATTGACCAGTTAAATGGTTATGATGTTTAACTTTTCTATTGTTACTCGTATATTTACTATCGCAAACCGAGCATTCAGTGGATAGGTTCAACTCCTGTAACTGAGAACTATTTAATGGTATTAATGGTTTTTCTTGATCTAATATGTTTATGATTTTTCTTAATTCATTCTCCATAGCAGACATAAACTTCATCGATACATTTTTTCCCCGATAAATAACTAAATCTGATTTCATATAGTTGTTACTCCAACATACAATATAACCAAAACTGCATGGTATATGTTGGTGAATTTGTATTGTATGAGATCCACATTGTTTATTTATAGGTTTTAATAAACTTTCCATATCTGCAATTATTATCACATCATTCTGTAATAACAATTTCAATTTTCGAAATTTTAAAACTTCTCCTTGTTTCGGCATGTTAATTTTGGTTGGAGTGTGTTCTTTACATAATTTGTCATGTTCATCTAATTTTGATTTGTTATAAAAAGATATTAAACATCGTCTACAAATAAATGTTTGATGACTACCTAACTGGTGTCTGACTAAACCATTTAAATTTGTAATTAAACAGTAATGAGAGTTTAAATATAATAAATCAATGTTTACCTACAGCTATGTTTTCGCTTATACGTAACGGGAAAATAGTTTCATTATCATAATTAATGCCATATATATTAATGGAAATTTGTTCCTTAGGAAATACGGAATTATACAAGTGCTCAAATTTGCT
The DNA here is from genome assembly GCF_964235325.1 of Thermobia domestica. Lineage (NCBI taxonomy): Eukaryota > Metazoa > Arthropoda > Insecta > Zygentoma > Lepismatidae > Thermobia > Thermobia domestica. Next base: position 71,216,143 of record NC_137457.1, read on the forward strand.
TATGTGTGCTATTTCGACTGGAAATTTTTCAAATAACGGTAATAAAGTATTACTATATTGTATGTAATTATTCACACGATATGGATTATCTTTTGCGGGATGCAACGCAGCTAGAATACTATACATAAAACTTCTATTATCGTTATTTTGAATATTTAAAACACATTTTGTGGATAAAATCCATTGAGGCAATTTTATATGACTCTTCAATAACGCATTGATATTTTTTATTAGACAATAATGAGAGTTTAAATATAATAAATCAATATGTTTACCTACAGCTGTGTTTTCGCTTATACCTAACGGGAAAATAGTTTCATGATCAAAGTTAATGCCATATATATTAATGGAAATTTGTTCCTTAGGAAATACGGAATTATACATATGTTCAAATTTGCTTATGTGTTCTACTTCGACTGGAAATATTTCAAATAAAGGTAATAAAGTATTACTATATTGTATGTAATTATTCACACGATTTGGATGTTCTTTTACTGGATATAAAGCAGCTAGAATACTATACATAAAACTTTTATTATCGTTATTTTGAATATTTAAAACACATTTTGTGGATAAAATCCATTGAGGCAATTTTACATAAGTTTTCTCTTTATGACTCTTCAATAACGCATTGAGATTTTTTATTAAACAATAATGACTGTTGCAATTTTCTTCACAATACAGTAAATCTATACGTTTTATCTACACATGTTTTTTTCGCTTATACGTAACGGGAAAATAGTTTCATGATCATAGTTAATGCCATATATATTAATGGAAATTTGTTCCTTAGGAAATACGGAATTATACATATGTTCAAATTTGCTTATGTGTTCTACTTCGACGGGAAACTTTATATTGGTTTTTTCAAATAATGGTAATAAAGTATTACTATATTGTATGTAATTATTCACACGATTTGGATGTTCTTTTGCGGGATGCAACGCAGCTAGAATGCAGTACATAAAACATCTATTATCGTTATTTTGAATATTTAAAACACAATTCTTTTTGGATAAAATCCATTGAGGTAATTTTATAAAAGAAGAAGCAGAAAGAGGATCATATTTACTGATTTTAATTTCTAAGTGATGGTTTGGTTCAGAACATAAAGACCACCCTGATTTCTTAATTGCTCTATTTTCTTGTTCAACTAAAATTTTATTAAATAGTTTTTCTATTATAGAATTCACATCTGTACTCGGTAAAATAATTTCGTTACCACTATTTACAAAGAATCGACATGTTTCTAAATCTACTGGTTTTACAAAAGTTGTAGCCAACGAAAAATTTACTTTAAATGCTGAATTATCTTGTTCCTGTTTTAATATATCTAAACAGTCTTTTCTTTTATTCTTTAAAAAACATCCACTATCCTCATTTAAATCAGTATCACATTTTAAAATAATTTTTTTTAAATTATTATTAAATAGAGTATCACAATTGATAATATTTGATTTGACCTTTTTTGTTGCCATTTTTTTTAAAACTAACTCTTCAAAGTTACTATAATAATTTTGAACTGAGTTTTTATAATATAATATTAATAGTATTATTATAAAATGTCTTACTTACAAAAGAAAACAAAACCACACTATTAATAAACCACACTAATAATATAAACGCACACACACAAAAAATATCTGAACTTTACGCTTCACACGGTAAACATGAAGTGATTACAAAAAAACATGTCGGTCCGTCTTTTATACCTGTCTGACAGCATTACGTCATATTGCGCAATAGTATGAGTCATCCTCGGGAATTCCCCTCTTTTTTTATACCTTTGTGATTGATTACATTACGTTCAGGGATTCCTATCGTTAAATGACAAGTTATTGTCTGTTAAAGAGAAAACTAGGTCAATGTTTTTTCAAATCCGGATAAATGACGTAATGAGAATTATCTACATATGGCGGAAGTTATTATGTAACTGATAACAAAACACGGAAGTTTCGCATTCTTTAAATAATCAGCTCTGCTATGTTCAAATATAGGTTAAAACAAGTTCACTCCTTAAAAGAATCTTTGCTATAGGGTTCGAATGTATTATCTGTTATAATGAGAACGAGTACACCCTTCCCCGTAGTCTTATGTCTGCTATGTGTTGTGGGAAAATAAGTCATGTTCTTTTATTAGCTGTGCTATCTGCTATGTTAAAATAGGGGTTGGAAAAGGGAACGAGTTCACCCCCCTAAAAGACCATGGGTTCAAATAGGGTTGCAAAATATACCATACTCTAAATAAGGGTGGAACAAGTCTTATGTATCTGCTGTGTGTTCACCTCTGCTATGTTTCGTAGTCTATGTGATGTTGAAATAGGGGTTGAAAACGAGTTAACCCTAAAAATGGACTATGCTTAAATAAGGGTGGAAAAATAGGCCCACAGATATGTTACATTAAAACGAGTACACCCCTAAAATATGCTCGTAAGAGGTAACGAAGTTCAAATAAGGGTGGAATCCAAAACGAATACACCCCCATTCTCTGCTATGTTCATTATGGTCAAATACGGGTGGAATACACCCCCGTAGTCTTATGTAACTTCTTCTATGTTTTATGTATTCACTGCTATGTTCCAATAGGGTTTGAATATTATCCATTCTCTGCTGTCTTCAATTAAGGTTGAAAAATAAGTCATACTCTTTTACTAGTTCTGCTATGTTCAATTAGGGGTGGAGAAAATGAATACACCCCCTGTGCTATGTCCGCCATGTTTCGTAGTCTCTGTCATGTTGAAATAGGGGTTGGAAAATATGCTCATAAAAGAGAATGAATACACCCCTAAAATGGAGGTGGTTGTGTTTGTTATCTGCTCTGCTGTATGTTCATAGTCTCCATGTATTCTATGCTATGTTAAAATAGGGGTTGGAAAATGTGCTCGTAAAAGAGAACGAATACATCCCTTGTGTGTTACGTATTCTTATCTGTTATCTGTTCTGTTGTGTGTTACGTAGTGTTATGTGTTCGTAGTGTAATTTCTGAAATAAACCATGTTCTTTTATTAGCTGTGCTATGTAATTTCTGCTATGTTAAAATAGGGGTTGAAAAAGGGAACGAGTTCACCCCTTAAAATGTGCTCATAAAAGAGAACGAGTTCACCCCTGAAAGAGTGTTCATAAATGGGAACGAATCTGTTCTGTTGTATGTTCATATTCTGCTGTTTGTTCATAGGGGTAGGAAAATATGCTCATAAAAGGGAATGAGTTCACCCCCTAAAATGTGCTCGTAAAAGAGAACGAATACACCCCCTAAAAAGTGGTCATAAAAGGGAACGAATTCACCCCTAAAATGGAGGTCGTAAAAGACCGTGGGCTCACGGTGCACGGTGGTCATTTTCCCAGTGGCTTGTGAGTTGGCTAATGTTGGCCCAGGTCTGAGCTAGATCGATCCATTTTCTACTACTCAACGGCTATATTGGTAAGGTTGCCACATTACAGAGTTCGTTTAAAATAGTATCTACATGTCTCCAGATGTTTTGTCCGCCTTCGGGTTATTCCATGTTAAAGTAAATAAGCTTAACTCCTCTCGCTGAGTCTGTTGACATTACAAGCTACGTTAAGTCCACTCGCTATCTGTCATATATATATCCCGTCCATTTCTCCAACGTTTATCTAGTTAATATATGCATAAATATCTCATCCAATCGTCGTCTACTAAGAGTATTATATACCATCTTATCCATTGTTTATCAAGTTCAGATTGTCTACCTGTTGTCTACTATTTATACTGTCCGTCTAATTCGTCCGCCCGGAAAGGAACATTATTATTAAACGTCCAAGTCACTTGTTGCTGTGTCGGCCCAGTGAATGCTCGGCTGTACACGTTATTATCTAAGCTGCTACGCCATATTGCGCTGCGTGAAGTGTGTGAACAGGAGTTCGATCATGCTGAAGTGGTGTCTGAAGATCAGGTGTATAATATTTGACTTCGTTAATATTATGACATTAAGTTAGTAGTAAAGTGCGCCCATGGTTGGAGCTGCCGAACGGAGATGTTCAGTAAATATTTTATCCGTTCCTTCGTCGGTTGTGGTCTTCGGCACCTGAACTGAACCGGAAGCGGTAACACTTCTTTCAGCTGGCGATCGCTCAGGCGAGAATCACTCTGTTCTTGTTATTGTGCCGTACATATGATGAGTGATGTGAAATTCTCAAATGTTTATTTAACTTTCTGTGACTAAAATACAAGTGTTCCTCTTAATTGGTGTGACGAAGTGATAAGTAACTGTGTCTAACTCTTACAGTACAATTTATTTCAAGTTATTGGGTTACTGATAGTTCTGTTATGAAAGATGAACAATGGAAATCTGATAATGGTTTATATTGTAAACGAATTTGATATGAGGCTGACAGACAGAATTCTAATTGTATTCTCTTGATTTTTTTTTATGTTCAGAGATTATAGTATACGTACCAAGGCACCTTACGCTGATTGTAATGTTTTGGTTAACTACAACGACAGTAAGAATTGAGGTATTGTTAATAAACCATATTTAGAAATGATTTTTTTTCTTTTCTTCAAAGTGCTTAAGATAAATCAAGGTAAATATAGATGTATACACACATTTAAGTTAAGCTTTATTAAAAGGGATTAATTAACCGGAGCTCATACTCCTTCCTCTAATCTGCATCCGCAGGAGGTAAGTTTCTGGTTCTTCATTCTTTTTTTCTTTTTCCGTTTTTGTTTTATATTTCCGTTGCGCGAAGAATTCTCTTCTCGGTTCCTTTCGGAGTTGGCAGGATGTCGAATCAGGGATCAAGAAGGTGAGTTCAAGGGAAGCAGTCGTTACGTATTGGCAATAGTCAAGCCTTCCCTTGAACTGGGTTATAGATTGTAGTAGTGGTTACAAACTTAACCTTTTTTTGTAGAGGGCAAGCATTAATATGCGTAATTGGGCCAACTTGAAAAAGTTGGTTCTCTTATTTTTGGGCTTCCTTTTTCCATCTATCTTTTACACTTTATGGGCCCCTAAGCCTGTGAGGCCATTAGTTGCACCTCTAGTACCGTTCCATATATGACAAATGAATTAAAGGGACAATATTGATAAATTTCAAAGGCATACGAACAAATATTATTTCTAAGGCCCCTCATAATAAGAATCTTACTGAAATGAACCCATTACTTATTTTTGTTTTATTTACCTTTTGTGCGCGGTTTCGTTTATATGGAATGTAGTGAGCCTGTTTCATGCATCATTTATAATTTCATGTTTGTATCGTATATGGAGTAAGGAAATTTTGTCTTAAAATACGCCCCTTGAACGACGAGGAGCTTCCCCTGGGGGTAGTTGCCCCCTTCCCCCCACAAGTTACGGCTTTGAAGAATGACTGGAAAAACTTCGCTATTCTAGCTTCAATGGTTTCGCTAAAATAGTGAAAAAACGTAATTTTGAACGCTACCACAAATGTGAGTAAAATGTATAAGAATTGTGTTTTCCTTTCTTACTCTATCACTGTGCACTCATTGAAGCAAAGGTGTACTGTATATTCTTGAGTAAAATTTGTTTTTTTTTCTTGTTTGTCACTTTTTCTCATCTCCTAACTTGTACCTGCAACTGTAGACAGTGACAACAATTGTGAAGACTATTGTTGCAGTTAGCGTTAAATTATGCAGTCGTTCTTTCCACTAGTCTTGAAGTGGAAAAAAGAAAGTGAAAAGAAAAGAAAAATGTCCAATATTAAACCCAAAAAATACATTACAGAAAAAAATAGTTATTCTTATCAAATACTTAGGTTAGAACAAATATCTTGTTTCCCGTACTTTTCGGCCCCACCTTGGAGAGCGGTTTCACAGCTTTTCTGAATACGTTAAAATTGGCGCCAACTCTACAATTTACAATGTTGCTCATGAAATACCTAGGTTAGAAATAATATCTCAAGTTTTCCTTTATGTCGGTGCATTCTCCTGCATTCCTATACCATCTCCTTCAGTCACTAAACATAGTGCAAGAGCATACGAATTTCTTTTTGAAAATTGGGAATTAAAGAAATCTCTACACTTACTTCCATGCATGGTGTTTAGGTACACCTTGTGTAAAATTTCGTTCTAAGTTCAATGGTTTCATTAAAACGGTGAAAAAACATAATTTGGCATAACCGCGACCAGAAAAGTGAGCAAAACGTACAAGTGCTTTAACTTGCTTTCTTAGTCAATCATTGTTCACTCATTAAAATAAGAATGTGTATTGTTGAGTAAACTTTGTATAATTTCTTTTTACCACTTTAACTCATCTAACTTGTGCCTGTTAACCAGTATGGATACTGACGATAATTGAGAAGTCTCTTGTTATAGGCTGAGCTAAATTTTGCAGCCGTGCCTTCAATAGTACTGGAGTGGAAAAAACAAAGAGAAAATGCCCAAAGATCGCACAATGAAAACTAAGTTAAAATTGGCCAAATGTTTTTACGCTTTTTCAACCGAATGTCCCTACCGGGAATCGAACCCTTCATCTCTCGCATCAAAGTCGAGAGCGTTAGCGACTACGCCATGCAAGACCACTTACATAGATGTTACATCCTATTATGTATGGGTGCTTCAGAAGCGTTCACCGAGTAGAAGTGAATGTAATATATCGTAAATTTTTGATGTCACGTTTTTGACAAAGGCTAACTACTGTTATGTCTGCTGTTATATGAATGTGTGCGTATTAACACCGTACAGTTACAATATTGTATATTTGAAATATCCTTTGTTATAGCTATTTGAAAAAGTAATCTTTTTTTTAGCAAACTTAATTGTTAATGGGATTGTAGTAATTTCTTTGATGTCTAAATTATTTTTTGTATATTTGAAATATTTGAGAATATAGTTATTTGAAATATATGTGGCATTTTTATGTAAGTTTCCGTCACTCATTTATGTATGATTATGGAAACACTGCCAGATTTTCTATATACGGGGTTTTTCCTTCTTGAGAACATCGTTAGGCGTAATAGAATTTGCTCAAATGGGATTGGCATTTCACCTAAAATGGCGGTCGTGATTTTCTGAGATTGGCAGCTGATAAAGTGTTAGGCGAAATGGATATTAGGCCAAATAACGAGTAAATCGCTTGGAACGTCAGGATGTATTCGTGCTCAATGTTAACTACGTTATTTCTTTCGATCAGCTTTTAGGACTTCTACCAGTACATTCATGTTCAATTCCCTAAGAAACGAAACTAAATCGGTACTCAAAATTAGGTACAAAATGACCGAGCGTTGTTTCTCAAAAGTAAGGGGAATTGCATTTAGAAAGGTAAAGTTGTGAAAAAGAGTACACTTGGTATACGTAGAAATTTTGAGAAATGTAATTGCATTCATACACGCGGATTACTCTTCTCCACTTTACATTTATTTTACTTCTCTCTCTCTCCGCTTTTCTTTAAAAGGTTTGTTGTAAATATTTGGGAAAATATATTAAATATAATAATAATAATAATAATAATAATAATAATAATAATAATAATAATAATAATAATATTATTAATAATAATAATAATAATAATAATAATCTTTATTTTAGTGCCGCGAACAGCTTTTGGCAAAAATACAGCACTTGGTATCAGAGTATGCGAAGGAACAATAATACTACTTAAAAAATAATTAATAAGAAAGAAAACAATAAAAAGAAGGGTAGTAATATAAAACACAATGTAGCTAAAAGTCAGCTAAGCAGAAATAATTTCTTGTCAACGCAGTAAAAGGTATCAAGTTTTCCATCCATCTAAAACAACAAGAAGCTAAGAGCAGCAGCCATAAAATTACGTTTGGCTTAATGTTTCTAAACGTCATTGATTAAAAACTATCAGTCACATCACATAAAACTTTCACATTGTTTGATACAATAAGAAAAAAAAACGAGCTTAAAGAATATGTCAATCTCTTTAAATAGATTTCAATTCAGAGGTACTAAAATCATGGTATTTCTTATGCTATGATTTGGCACTTTAAAACCTATGTTTTGTAAACAATATTCACTGATATAAATGTTATCTAGTATTTTTTGCATGCATACTCTATCGAAATTTTTTTGTCTATTCACAAGGCTTTCTAAACCCCAATAATCAGTCCAATATTCATAACTATGTGAGTAATAGCTCATTTTCATTTTAAAACATAGAAGTCGAATAAAACATTTTTGCACAGATTCAATCTTGTTTGTCAAAGTCTTAGAAATGCTGTTCCAAATCACCGAACCAAATTCTAATTTTGGTCTTACAAGTAATTAATATAGAAATACATACGTTTTATCTCTTTGAAATACAGGCCACTGTTTAAAAATAAAACCTATTATCCTTCTGGCACCTTGTACAATACAATTTATATTGTTAGAAAACTTTAACTGACTGTCAAATGTAATACCTAGGTCTTTAATAATGCTTACTTTCTCAATTTGTACACCATTGACCTCATATTTACTGACATAATATTGAGTTTTATTGGTGTATGACATAAATTTTGTTTTCTTATCATTAATTTTTAGAAAATTATTTCTACACCACGTGTTTACTGCATTTCAGTCTTGTTGCAGTAAATAATTATCGAACTCATTGTTGACTAATCTGAACAACTTCATATTGTCAGCATATAGGAAAATTTTAGAATATTTTATTTTTTTCTGTCAGGTCATTTAAAAATAAGGAAAGTAAGAGAGGGCCCAAGGGCGACCCTTGTGGTATTCCGTTTTTTACATAGCCTACACTAGGATGTACAGGTTTGATTTAAAACTTTGTAAGTTCTGTTTGACAGATAGCTTTCAAACCAGCGAATGTACAAAGGTCACAAACCAATATTTGATAACTTGCTAATGAGATACTTATGACTGACAGAGTCAAAAGGTTTTGATATATCTATGTATATTACATGGACTTGCAATTTATTTTTCAGTGCGTTACAAGTAAAGTCTGTAAAATGAATTAGATTTGTTACAATTGACTTGCCCTTATAAAAACCATGTTGAGACTCATTTAAGATATTTCTTACATTAAAATATATGTGTTTATGGACAATTAGTTCAATTATCTTCGAGAATGCATTGACAAGAGTTATTGGTCTGCAGTTGCTTGCAATCTGTCTATCACCTGATTTATACACCGGAACAACATATACTTGCTTCCACATTGAAGGATATACACCTGCACGTAATGAAACGTTAAATATATTTGCCAAACTAGTTGAAAGTTTAGTTACACGAGATTTTATTACACAATAAGGAATATTATCTGGATCTGGAGTAGTGTACGGTTTCATTAGTTTAATTGCTTCCATTACATCTAAATCAGTAACGGTAGGAATTCCGATTAGACACTATTACTAACGATATTCTCAGGCAATACCTCTTGACCTACTTCTAAGGTCAAAGCCTCATAAAATACACTCTTTAATGCCTCAGCAATTTCGAGAGTGTCTTGAATTAGGATACCATTACAATTTATTTGCTTCGGTACTTGTTTATAGTCATACTTTTTAAAAACGTTCCAAAAATATGAGCTGTTCTTATAAATACTATTTTCTAAACCTGAATAATAAGATTTTCTTGCTTCTATGTATTTGTTTTTTACAAGTTTCCTTAGGTCTGAATATCTCTGATACCATACGTCATCATTTGTTCTTTTGGCTTTAACAAAATATTTAGGCTTTAACAAAATAACAAAATATCATCTGTTATTTTGGCTTTCAATTCCCGCGTTATCCATGGATCCTTATATATTTTTACAACCAATTGACTTCTTAGATTCATGCTCATTAAATACAGAATAAATTAAATCATATAATTGGTCAGTGGTTTCATTGACACTGTTACTGCAATTATTAATTAAGTCAATTTCTCTAATGCCCTTGTAAATACCTGGGAAATTTGCTTGTTTGAAATTATATGTATCGTACTGAGGAACGGGACAATATTTGCCACTATGTATAATTTTCCACTCAAACATGAATGGGGGATGGAAGCGATCGACTTTAGTCATTGGTGGGATGTCAAAATACATAGAACTGTTATTCAAATTTGTTAGCAACAAATCTAATAATAATAATAATAATAATAATAATAATAATAATAATAATAATAATAATAATAATAATAATAATAATAATAATAATAATAATAGAAATACACCTTGAAATTTTAGAGCAGAATTTGGGATGATGACAAGTTTGAGACTACAATATATCCTTTTTTTCACAATGCAACTTTCCTTTAGAAAGAAAGGAAAGAAAGAAATTAGGAGCGTGTAAAATGTTGATTTTATTGGTTACTACATTTATTATCCAGTCTTAAGCATATATTGCAAAATAAAATTAACGTAATGTCTCTTTTCATAAATATAGTTAAATTGTATAAACAAGAACATTTATAAAAGTATATATATTAATCTTAACTGAATGACTAAAACTCAAACGGACCGTCAATCGCCTAATACTCAGGATGTCCTGGGATCGATCAGAGCGGCCAACCATCCTGACAGGAGAGCCGGAGAATGTCATATTATCGACGCCCTGGTTACCACGTTTATTACGCCGACCTAATCCGTATACAGCTAGAAATCTAAAATAAACCAAAGGGGAAAAAGGGAAAGAAAAAGAAAGAAACTAAAATGAACGCATCCACAGAAATTACCGACAAAATTTTCCATATTTATCTTTTCCATATGCTCGATTTTTCACTGCAACGTTTGTATGGTTCTTTCAATTAGGGTAAGACTTATTTACCCTAATCCTTTTCCCCGTTTTTTTAACTTGGGTAGAATGATAAATTCTAAATATTGAAAAGCAGGTTGCTTGCAGTCTGAGGTAAAACTAATCCCAACACTGTTCCCTACTGTCTACAGACTTGCTTCTTAAACCGAATAGTTTAAAAATGTTATTCTCAACCCATCCAAGATTGGGAATACCAACCACAAGTCATACCAAGTACGCTAGTACAACGAAATCGAACAATAAAGACGTACTTTCAAAATATAAGATTAATCAGATTCTTATTTTGAACATTTCTTCGAATTTCAGTAATAATATACGGATGAAAGACGCTTGTATTTAAGCTCAAATAGCCCTTAGTAAATTATTAATGTCAATTAGTTAATCGTGATCGTGCTTTGTTTTTAAAGCGTTTCATAACTGAGAATGCTTATTAGGATAGTTTGCGCCGAATACAGGCTATGCCATTTAAAACAAGAGTACAGTACAGTAAAGTACAATACTGTAAAAATACCCGTTTCTGCACGGGAAGTAGATGTTACATTTTGGACATAAATGAAACCATAACTGCCAGCAATCAACTTAAGGACCCCAGAAACTATGAATTCGACACTAATATTGGTCATTTCCATTTTTTTACATGTCGCCATCCTTCAATTAGGTTTAATAATGGAGATTGAATTTGGGTTTAAACAGCATCAGAAGTGTCACTGTTCATCTCTGCAACCTCATAAGCTACGAATTTGATATTAATATCGGCCTTTTTATGTATCTTCCCCTCCCCCTCCGCTAAGTTTCACCGTCAGATTGAAATAACCATTCCAGGCCGGAAACTCATCCACAATGAAAAATTCATGTTGATCGGTCGTGTGCTTTAACAGGTATTAGTTTCATTTATATATACTTTGCATTCGTATTTTCCAACAATTGTTTCACCGTGAACGAGGACTAAATGTTTATCTTTCCCCGTCCACGTCAACAGGAAAATTAATATAATCTTCAATTAACTTGATTTTTTTGGTTAAGTTCAGATTGGATAGAGAAGAATGTTAAGTAACTTCATTTTCTTTCAAAACGCGGAAGCGTCCTCCAATTCGAAGATTTTGAATTTCCAACTGAGCACTTTTAAGACAATTACACTTGATATAGCTAAGACTCGTGAAGTGTGTGCAACTTGCGGGAAATGATGCAGTACAGTTCTACTTGCTGTTGAAAGAAATCTTTCTCACTTTAACCGAAATGAAAATTTAATTTGTTTCATCTCACAAGTTGTGTTTTATTCTGCCTTGAGTTGCTTATTAAGTACCTTCAGATACTGAAAGAAAACTTGAACAATCTTGGAGAAAATAATCTTGGTATCGTCATAAAATAATTCAGAGAAGCTTTCTGAAAATATATGTGCCTTGATTGCTTCGAAAACTTTCCAGTCCGTTGTAAAAGCCAAGACTTAACCAACGAATATCCACAAAACGATGAGTTCTGAATATGATGATGATAAATCATAATGGCATTAAAATGTTCTGAAATTTAAGGAACATATTTTATTTGACAGGTAGGTTTTCAATATGAATTAAAAATGTGACTGAAAGGAGGAAACCGTTTATCATGTTTCAAAGGACTGACAAATCGTCTGTATTTATTCACCATATGTACCAATACGCACAAGCGTCGGTATATTAATATCGTTTTTTTTTTTAAATACAAAGTTACTACTCGTCTGTATATTCTTTCACCTGTAACTGGATATAAGTTCATTAACACTGCCAGATGTAAATTATTTGTAGTTTCTTCGTCATTGACAGATTGCAGAATTCCCTCTTCTCGGTCACCAATACCAACTATATTGATTTTTGTTTCCCAGTAGTATACAAACCAAACTTCTAGCGCACGTTTCCTCTCCCAGTACTTTGGTAAATATTATTAACACAGAAGTATAGCGCAAATACATTTCTAAAGTGACATTGGGCAGGGTGCTTTGTGCTCAGGCTTTTATGAAATTTAAAATCAGAAAATACTTACAATCTAAAATCTTACATTTAAAACTGCAACTCCTCTATCTTATAATGTCCCCATGGCAGGGTATGTAAGCCATCTTCTTGAACAGTCTCTTATCATCTACACAACTTAAAGCTAACTTATTTACTTCTATACTGAACAAACCGTGCTTATACCTTCTTATCATCAAATTCATCTTCTTATGGTAGTCCCTTAGATTGAACAAACAGTCTTTATAATCGTTAAATGAAAGTTCTTTACTTATAACATTTTTCTTAACTCCTTTTGATTTTTTACAACATCTATCTTTTTCGAGAATTGGTTTAAAGAATTGAACGAAGGATGATATTCATGCGCAAAGCAATGTGGACCTGGTGTTTCGGCCTCTGCTGTGACGGAAAGAAACATCAATACTGCTGGTGAGATTGTTCGTGAGTATCGAAGGACAACATTACATAAACTAGGTAAAGTGTTGGGAATTTCATATGAAAGAGGTTTTTGAATAATGCTCGATCACCTTCATATGTCCCGTGTATGTAAGCGTTGGGCACCACGAATGTTGACTACGGAACAGTCTTTTTGAACTTTTAGTATGTTTTATAATTTGAATTGTTTAAGCGAGAACAACACTTTATAGCTCCATACTATTCTTTTCGTGTAACCTACATGGACATACATTACGTTGTGAGGCGAAGTGGAAGCTTTGTATAAAACACAGTCGATTACTCTCAACCTACCCAAACAAAGTAGATTACGACAATGATGGTACCTAGTGAGCGTAATGTACTTGGTGAGCACGTGGAAATATTTTGCTCTTGGTGCTGGATAGTTGGTTGCTATGTGTGGAAACAACATGGAACATGCCTTTTCCTCCTCCTCTTCTTCTTCTTCTCTTGAAAATTGGTCGTTGCTATGTGAATAGTTCTATGTGGTAGAACCCGAGGTGCCTGTATAAACAAGATGAAATATATAATTTTGGTCTCCGCTCCAATCGTTACCCATGATAAGGCTGAGAAGCTTCGCATAGAAAATAGGTTCCACGTGAAAGTTATTATTTAAGAATTGATGATAATGTTTCAAAGTCACGGAGAAACACTTATGCAGGAGGAGCAGGTTCTTGTTATGACATGTTTTGTCGAAATTATTCATGTGTGTGTGCATATATATTTATATATAGGTACCTAAGTAGTAGGATGACGTCATGAAAAGTAGCGAATGAAAGGATGGTGATGTTGGAAACGGAACGTAGAGCGTACAGGTATGTGCGTTTGTGTAGATCATTCCATTATCAACTGTTGCAAAGGAAGAAACGTCAAATTAAAGATGGGATCGTCAATCAATCTGTTACGTAATCATAATATGCCATCATTGGAAAAATGCGAGATTTAGAATTGTCGTACCATTTCGTATTGTAAACTGTCAGACAATTACAACGATATATGGCAGGAATTCCTGTGTGACATTTGAAGTAGGCGAAAACGTTATTTTACAAGGAATTCTGAAAAATTCGAAGCAGATATGGTGTACTATTAACGCATTTACAAAGTGGAAATGTATTTTTAACATAAAAAGAATTAAGATTATATATCTGGACGTTACATGCAAGATCTTGAAATTACTGAATTGGTAACTTCTTGATAAGTATAGTGGCATTTATAAACAAGAAGAAACATGAATATTTCTCTTCGTCCCCCGGCAGGTCGGCAGGTCGTGATTCTTCTTCTTCTTCTGTCTCCTCTTCATTATCTACTATCATTTTTATTACATCAAAATTTATGTGTTTAGAATATTCATAATTTAATGAAAAGTTTCTTATTTTGCATCCTTGATACTCCTTCTTTGTACTGAGATCAAAAATACATAACGCATAATTCTTGGGTCAGCCGATATTTATTCTGAGATACATGCCTCTTTAACATATTCGAGTAATTAATTTGTTAAATCACCTAAAAGTTACCAGTTGTAATTGTACTTTCAAAAGGTTTTTGTGTTATAAATTACTGAATCAGTATCAAAATACAATACTCTTTCTTGTAGTTGTTCTAAATACTTGTAGAATTTCAATTTCGCTTGTGCTGTTGGGTATGCGGCTAGGACAACGTTTACTGTTGGTATTGAAACAGGAACATCCTCTGTGTATTGAAAATGTACATAAAACATGTCATCACGTACTGGAAATATTTAATGTCCTTCTATATCCTGGGATGGTAATTTGTCATATAATTCCTTGGGATCATTATTAATGGCTACATGACCAATCTTCTCAATTGAGCGTTTTTTTTAATTGAATTTACAATTAACTTAGCTAAACTCCTAAATGCTGGATTATGTTTAATTTTCTTTACATATAGACGTATTCCTTTTTTTCATAAAACTGATGTATGTACTTCTCCTTTTTCTCATTTGTTTCACACCATGATGGTCATCCACTAGTTTCCGTTTCTGCCTTCAGGAAAGTGTTAATGTACTCTGCAAATAAACCTCCATTTTTGTTTCATCATCATATTGAACAACATCGTAAGCCCATATTTAATGAATATCCATTATTTTCTATCCTTTCTCAAATGCTTTTCTTATTTCATCTGCTACTCATGTACCATGTAAATTCGGTCTTCATCATTGTGAGTACAAAGGGGCTGGTTTATTACATCACATCATGTCAGACAAAGTGGAAACAAAAATCTGTCAATTGATTTGAAAGGGAGCACCGGATGGAAGAGAGTTCTTGGATTATTTGAATCTCCAGGCAATTTGATAGAGGGGTGACAAATTGGAAAATCTTAGTTTTAGATACCTAAGAGTACAAGCTATAACATCTTTGAACATATTCTTTCTTCTCTGACTCTGGTGTTTTATAATACAAACGTAATGCATTCACACGTCCTCCATAAAAAGCGTCACGAGGATTCAACGGAGTATTCTTTTTGTACTGTACCAACATACTTCTTCATCTCCTGCCAAGTGTTTTTATTAAATTCACAACCCCATATTTCGTGCACTCCACAGCCAAAATATTTTTATTGTTGAATTTTCTTTGTTGTTTCATATCGAAATTCCATTGTGTCTGTAGCATTGTTATATATGGGATTATATCTCTCATTAGGATAACAAAAATGCAACAATGGGTAAAGCACCCTTCATACTCCCACACGTGTATTATTCTTGTAACGGGGTCTGTCCACTCACCATCTACTTTCTTTGATGCAATTCTTTTTTTAGTACGTGGAGCATTGGTAATTTGAATGTTTCTTGTTCTTCTTCCCAAGCTATCCATTGTACGGCTTCAATTTATTGTACACATTATTTCATCGACACCCGTTCTTTGGTATGTATACCAATAGTATTTAAATTTAAGAAATTTCTTCTATAGACCAAGTTACATGCACTAGCGATTGTAATAAATTCAAGTAAGGGATTTATATTCGTTTCTGATTCAAATGTATTCATAAAGGAAATATTACCTTTGCATAAAACTGCGACATCCTGCATACAATACTTAACGAGTTCTTTCTTTTTAAATGTAGCAGTACGGTATTATACTATTATATAAATTTGAGTCTTTCGTCAGGATTGGGGACTAAATGCACCACTTAATTTACTTAAGGGCATAGGAAGTAAAGTGAACTGAATGAATGAGGGTTACGTTCCATACTTTAAGAGATAGAATTTTCACCCCATTCGTGATCACTCCTGGAGTCCAATTCATTTTCTGAACCATGGTCTTCATAATGAAATGTGCATCGTAGCCATTCTAGTTTTGTGCAATGCACTTTATTGTGTTAATGGTTGGACTTCGTTTTGTAAATGTATTAGAACGTCTTCATCAAATATATATTCACGTTTTCCTCAAGCAATACAATCATTTTTTGATATTGCTATTCTCTTAACAAGGGTAATATGGTTGCTGACTTACCAACACATTAAGTATATGTTCATATATGTTTTCGTTCTCTTCATCTTTTTTCATGTCTGTGTACATTCAATATCATACCATACAATCATAGCTTTCGTCTCCGTGATAATTTTTACATTGGCTTTTTGATTTTCTTCTTTCATTTACTTTCATTTAATTACTGTAATTAGGTGGCACAATAGTATAGCAACTTTTGCAATACGATTCTCCGCATAAGTGCAATCCTTTTTCTTTTATCCCACACATTTTCAAACACTTAGTACAACATTTCACAAGTGAACATAAAAGCTTCATGATTTGATACGGAGCTAACTTATGATATTCATAGCATGACTAACCATAAAATTCTCGATTACAATCATTCTATGTGATACGAAATTCTTTAAAATCACATGGTGGCATCTGATGTCAACAATGACATACAGATGTATAATGTTTCAAATGTGCATGCTTTTTTCATATTTCGTATGACAACTTTCGCAATAATAACTACAGCTAAAAGATGCTGTCAAGCTTTCAATGATGTTTTAATAATTATCTATCAAAAGAAAATTTAAAGATGTTCTCTCCTTATTGCATGCTGGTGCTTCAAACATGACATCACTTCCTATCTAGACAAGTAATCTGTCAGGGCCCGTAAAATTGTTTCAATTGCCGTAAAAGGATTTTTATTTGCACACACGAGGGCTAAACGGATTCTTAGCGTTGTACCCTCCATATTGTTTCTTCTGTACTGACTACAACGTTGTTGTAATATATGAAATCTATTGTTAACATCATTGCGATTATTATTTTCAAATCCCATTTGTACGTTTGTGTTTCGTTCTCCTTGAAATTGGGATAACAATTCATCCATTCTCTTTTCTATTTCGCATAATCAACTTTAATTTATTCGTGTTTAGTATTAATCTCTGCTAATATTTTGATATGTGATGCATATATTTCTCCTTCTTCCCCTTCTTTTCCGCAAATTAGAAATGGATTGTTAAGCCAATTTTCTAGCTGATTTTAGTAAAACTCTTATTCATCTGTATTCTTTTCCTCATTGTAAGCCTCTCCAACTATCTACGAAAACGTAAGATTTAGCAACTCTTCTTCATTTGTCCTTTCATCAACGTCTTCTTCTATCCCTCTTGTAACATTTTTTAAAAATTTTTATCAACACAGACGAATGCTTCCTTTTCCTCTTCTTGTGATATTATTCTATTACCTCCATTTTCGAATTTTTCTAATAGTTCTTCTTCATCTTCAACAGCTTCGTTTATCATTTCTTCTTTTTCTTCTTGTTCTTATTCCGCTATTTGAATTTCATTAAGTGAAGCTCCTCGTCCTTCTCCTTCTTCTTCTTGTTCTTGAGCATGTTCATAATCTCTTCTTATTCTTTTTCCTTCTTCTTCTGCTATTTGAACTTTATTAACTGTATCTCTTTGTTTGGCAATTACATCTGATGTTAATGTTACTTCATCCTTATGTGTTCCTTCCTGCTTCCTATCATCATATTCTTTTCTCGTTCCTCCTCTCATGATGTTCCTCTTCTTCTACTACTCCTATTGCACCAACTAATTCCATTAAAAGGACTTGCTTCTCAATATTTCGTACGTACACTTCTTCTTATTTTTCTACTATGTCGTTAATAAAGTACTGATATCTTTTAATAGTTCTTGTGTATCCTTGTTTTATTCCTCTTATATGTATATAAATAATTCCAAAAAGATATTTTAGTATATGTTAGTATTTAAATAGGATATATAAATATGTAAAACTCGATATATATATAAGTATTTATAAAAGAAATTTTTCTCTATATGTATAAGTATTTTAACAAAATATATAAGTATTTATAAAGGAATGACTATATATAAGGAAAAGGGAAGGAATATACATTTATCTTTGTTTATTTGTATTCAACCTAAAAATTTGTCTCGTTACTTATAAACACGTACCAAATAGTGATCGAAGCAAATGTATGTTCACAGTTTGCTTCAAGTGTGTTGTCTGATAAAGAAACGTCCTCTACATGTTTTTATACTTATTCATTAATTTAAACGACCACCAAAAACATGTATTTGACACTAATAGCGTCCGTTTCTTCACATTCCGCTATCCCTATTTCCTGCGGTAGTCGATGCAATGGATGCATGTGGACTTTCAGTATTGATCTCAGCAACAGTGAATTCAATAGTAATATGAGTCATTTTCTACACTGTAGTACACACAGACTACTCCCATTTCCTCTCGCTTGCTTTAAGCATTTCCTCCTTTAACGAAAGGACATACTTAACAAAGTTACTTGCGAGAGATCGACCTTAATATTTTTGACTTTCCCTCTTAAAACCGTCACTGTATGTGTCCTATTACTGTAAAGGTGAAATTAAACTGAAAGATTTCATCTCTCTCTTACGGGGCACGGTGTCTGGAAGATAAAGTGTGCTTATTTCTCGTGTTTAGAATCGCCCTGATTCGACTTCCAAGAGAGAAAATTTGTGGTGGACACTGCAGAGCTTTATGAGATGTGTTCCGTTACAGTTATTTCCGTTACAGTTATTAATAAAGTAACTCTCGGTTATCTGCTCCTTCATTTCCGATTTGCCGAAGTTAATATTGTTGATGATGTTATTGTTATTGTTATTATCATGAAGACATTGCGTGGTCTCAGCGCAACATTCCGTTGGGCGAACGCTCCTCGGTAACCATTATTGCCAGTGTTCGACCCCGTATTGGGCCGATTAATAAGTTGGTTAACTCTTCTATTGTCATTTATATTGAATTGCATTGGATCATTATTGTTATTCTTATTTCCTGAGTTATACTCGCTAGAGTATCTATGCCCAGCCTGAGTATAACTCAAGAATTCGTCCTGATAACACATACAAACTTGTCTGCTAACTGCCATGGTAATGTTTTGCCTGTCGCGTGAAATGTCTATTTGGTGGAAAATGGGTTTCTTTAAAACGCAATGCTCCTAGTTGAGATGTGACCTCACGATCTGTTTGGTAATGTTGTGCCGCTACTGCTCGAGATTCTTGAGGGAGCAAGTCTTCACAATAATATCCAATATCACAATAATATCCATTCGTCCTGCGAATGATGTTCAGAAACTTTATAATTAAGCTCAATGATCTTCCACGACATTCTAATAAAGACGCATATTTTCACCGATGCCATCACAAAAGATTTTAGTGCATTTTTCAGTACACGCTCTATGTGTTCGTTACAGTCTTCTTGTTCATCTCATCCCTATGGTGGAAAACTTGGAAATTATAAAATTTTCTCTCATTTAGGACAGCTATTTTATACTGTGCTAAGGTCTCTTCTTCATAACTCCATCTAGATATTCTCTTCTTTTTCCTCTTCGCTCTCCTCTTACTGGTTTTCCTTCTGCGTTTCCTTCTATTAATTGGGTAATCCAATCGAGTGGAGTGCAAAACAAGATGGCCAGGCATGCGGTTTCTCCTTTTTCTTATGATCTTCCTGGTTGTCGTTCTTCACTAGCTTTTTTTTTAGAAAATCTTCATTCCACTTCCTTTTGTCCCATGATATGGGCAAAATTCTGCGTCAACACCACATTTCAAATTCTTCCAGCTTGGATATTTCAGCTTTCCTCAATGTTCATGTCTCTGTTCAGTAAAGCGCCATGCTCCATACCAGTCTTAGTAAATAGTTTTCGAATGTCCCACAACACATTTCTAGATATTAGCAGTCCTCGTTACAGCAGATTCTTCTTTAACGGCAATGAAGTCAGCGTATGATCTAATCGTATACCTAATAAATAAATAGAAAGCCCCACCTGCTGCTAGGGGCACTTCTCAACCTTCTGTAAACCTTCAAACTTGGTGAGATGCTACATATCCAAACACTTTGTTGCAGTTTTCTAAATAAAAGGCGAGGCACCCCGTTTTTAATATTATCATCAAAGAATGGGAAGTTGTCAATATACCGGAGCATCAGTTTCGAACCCATGCTGAACAGAGAGGAGAATTATTGGTCGAAAGAGAGGACTATTATATACTAGGGTGGAGCGTTTTGCACTTTTGTTGGAAATTCGATGACGCATAATGCGGAAAGGTGCCATTAGTGGCACTGACCTTACTGATTTTTTAAATTTTTTTACAACCCCTTACCCTGCCCCAACGGACTTAAAGTTTTTAAGCGATGTTTTTAACCGGACTTAAAGTTTGGCAACATGCACAACACCAATGACAGAAAAGGTACTTGTGGTCGTTTTTGGCGTTACCAGATGGCTAATAATAATATTATTTTACTGGAAGAAATTTGTAAAAATGCCAGTAAATAATTTTAAAATCTTTGTGAGTCAAAGTACTGAGTTGTTGAAATGAATGTCCAAATTTTGTTTGGAATGCCAAGTTAACGATGATTATAGGCATAGCAGGATTTGTTTTTTCAACTTTTCGCTTGTCATGTACACCGACAGCAAATGCCATCTAGCGGAAGGCTACACAACATTGCGGTTGCTTACTTTGGCCACGCTCATCAAGCGTCGTCGCAACGTCCTGCGCCGTCCAGCTGATTGTCGCACCTCCCGCTCGCCTCGTTGACTCCAGAACCTACGCCGACATTTCTAGAATATTCTCGCTCGAAGTTCGGTCGTGGCATAAATATTGCGTACTTCGGCCAACTAATTCAACAGGCCAGTTTAATGCAGTTTAAGCTTTAACGGTTTTAGTTCGCTACTGTTTCTGTTAAAACAGAGTTTGTTCATTGTACCTAAAGTTACAGCCTTCTTAGTGCGATACGATTCAGAGACATTTTGTATACTTTGGTTTCCATTTTCAGAAGCAATGGAAAGCAAGAGGAAGAAAAAGCCTCATAACAGCCCAACGCGGGAAAGTGTGAAACAAGGCTTATTTTGAACTTCAAGTGAAATGTGTGAACTGCAGTTACTCACGTACGCTGACGTTATGCGACATTATCATTGGTTACGAAGTGGTGACGAAAGTGTAACTAAATTACCAGTGACTGTCATTTAAACTAGTTGGGCAAAGAGTTGTATATGTTTGGCGTAAAGCAAGCATTCCTGTGGTTTGAGAAAAGAGTTCTTGATATGCTGAAAACATTTTATAATAAGTGTCGTACCAAGGAAAAACATTTCAGTCGACAAGGACAAAAAGCAACATTTCCAGCACACACGAAAGAAAAAAAATCCTTAAGTTTCACGTCCCACGGTTATGCCGGTTAGGCTAAAGGAGACGGTGATGATGAGAGATGAGTGAAATGGTGGAATGAAGAAAGTGGGAGGAAACGGGAGAACCCCGAGAAAACCCACGAGCACGGTGTTTGTCCACCACAAAGTTCACTTGACGGGGGCTGGGATCGAACCCGGGACCCCAAGCACCAGAGGTGAACGCTCTACCACTGAGCCACCGCGCCCCCCAGCACACACGAAAGAGTCTCCTTTCGATATTGTGTCTTGAAAATGTAAAACCGCCGAAGATTGCAACTGTGAGGAGACACGCAAGATTCTATAACGAGAATTCAAGATTTTTTTGGACCAGAGAACATCACGGAAAATAAGCATTAGTAACATTGACTTCCGAACAAGCAAATCTCTGTCAAAGATGTTTTCCCGTAAAGTAAGCAGATTTAAGGGGCAGTCAACCAAGAAAGACTCTGGAAGTGTTGAAGGAAGTACATCCACTGGTTTGATTAGGCATAGGTACATGTCAAAGATACTGGGGCCGTCAGGGGAATTCACCGATGCTGTTGGATCCGGAATTTTTTTGATCTGACTTCGACGCGCGACCAAGAAAGAAACAGCCTAAAGCGCATCTGTCTTCAAAATGCAGCGGAGTCAGCGTTCAGAACTCGAGCTTCAGAGAGGCAGGGTGCTTTGATGGCTTCTGCCGTACTTCAAGATGCTAGACTCATAAGACCACAGGACAAAAGTCTTGTTGACAGATATAAGGTCGAAGGGAAAAAGATAAAATGGGTGAGAAAATCAAGAATCAAAAGGCTCACCTAGGCCGGGCGATTACAAGTATATATTTCGACGGAAGAAATGATGCACCTCTTGTGCAAGAAATAAATAACTGCAAAATACGAAGACGAGATATCACAGAAAAGCATATCACAGTTCTATCGGAGCCCGGTTCAGAATACTTGGGTTATACCACAAGTCAACAATATCAAGAATATTGCCGACTCTACATTGGAACTTATAGAGAAGAACCAGTAAAAATGTCAAGTCTTGAGGCAGTCTGCGGCGATGGTGAAACCACGAACAGAGGATGGGGTAACGGCGTTATAATTCAGATAGAAAGTAAACTACGAAAGGAACTGCAGCATCTCATTTGCCTTCTTCATACCAACAAGTTACCGAATTGGATGGTGGGACGCCCGGACCCAACGCTTTTTCCGGCCCCTTCGGAGAGAAATTAAATGATTGTGAACGTGATTATGATTGTGATTGTGATTTCAGAATTATCTCCTTGAAATTTGTAAGGCTGGTGCTACAGGAATGTGTACTACCGATCTAGCAAACATGAAACAAGAACCAATTTCACATTGAGGATTCCTTACATTGGCCTGTAGGATACTTCGCCACTACATCAGTAATGATTAACCTAGTTCAAGCTTGTGTCTATTTTGCCAGTATATTGTTAAAGTATACGATTTTCAAACGGCGATTTTCAAACGTCTGGTTTTCAAACGGCGAAATCCTTCATTCGAAATGGGCGTCATGCATCTGCTTAGCATAGATAAGCTATCACTTTTATGCCACAAAATCTACAACATATAGTTCATTCTGTTCTACAAACAAACGGATACTACGCTCAACATGAAAATCTGCTGATAGCTATGACAGCAGATGAAAATCACCATATTCGAAAGTTAGGCTGGAGAAGGATAAAAAGGTGCCGCAGCCGGAAGACTCCAAGATCAAGGCGCCGACGTGACTTCATTGTTCCGAAATTAAACTTTACAGCTGAAAATTACTATGATATGATTAATTGGCCTAAATGTCTAACAGAGCTCGCCAATCACACGAAATATAACTGATCATCAGCTTGAAGAAAACATCCCAACTTCAGCTACTCTAACAACAACATTTCCTTGCCATAGTCAAACTGTGGAACGCCCAGTGAAACTGCTGTCCGAGGCAGCGTAGAAAAACTGGGGCCAGAACGCAAGAGATATCTATTTTAGAATCAAACTGAAGTCTAGAACAAAAATTACCCCGCTTCGAAAGCAAGAGGAACTATGTGACCTAAGTTGAAGTGTCAACGTAGGCCTACTGAGTGTGTGGGTGGTTCAACCATCTTTCTGTGGTGAGTTCTGGGTTTTTAGCGTACAGAGCAAAATAAGCGAAGAGTTGATCAAAGAAAATCGTGTTATATCAAGGGTTATGCCTATAATTAACGTTAACTTGTCATTCCAAACAAACTCTGGACTTTAATTCTAACAACTGAGCTAATATGGCTGTACTTTGATTCAAACATTATAAAATTATTTGCTGGCGTTGCTACAAGTTTCTTTTAACAAAATAATTGTATTATAGCCATCAAGTAACTCTAAAAACGACCACAAGTAATGTTCTTGTCATAATTGTTGTGGTGCTGCCAAACCAAACACTTAAAAGCTTTAAGTTCATTGGAGCAGTGTAAGTGCTTGTCCAAAAAATATAAAAATATCAGTAATGTTGGGGCCACTAATATCACCTTTTCTGCACTAGCCGTCATCGAATTTCCAACAAAAGAGTAAAACGCTCCACCCTATTCCATACGGCAGGCGCGACGATTGGATTCGCAATAAACGACGTTGTCATAGTGCCAGGAACCTTATACTGAAGGATCACCAGAAGCAGTAAGAGGAGAACTAGTCCCGATTTCCGGACCCATAGCGCCAGCGGCCGAAGATCTGAATTTGTGAGTACCGAGTCATCCCATTGGCCAATAAAATTGTCATTAGGGCCAGACAGACAGGGAACATTCACTTGGTACTCCCAGTGGTAGTTAAGATTTTGCTTTCACCCCGCGCACATCTAGTACCTTTACATTTTTAATTTTTGGAGTTCTCTCTTCCTGTCCTTCGGAAATTTCTACTTTTTAGTATATTTCCTTAAGTTCTTCTTTTTTTCTATGTAATGATTATATCGTCCTTAATCCCACTAGTTCAATCTTCTACATCTTTCAACTGGGATATGATCATTTTAAGAACTTCATTCGCGACATCGAAATAGAAACTGGGTTACAATTTATCTTTAAACTGTCTAACAGTCTATGTATTTATTTAATCTCTACTTAATATTTGTACACTCTACTGTTACATTGACGAAGGTTCACATCAATATCCTCAAACCGATAATCCGTTTCCGCCTTGAGTTAGTTTATGTAACGGCGAAGTTCTCTTTCTTATTAATTGACATTTATTTCCTCCTTCGCATGATGGAAGCAACCTGCGAAGTAACGACTGATCTCTTCTACTTTTTTTAACTAATAGCGAGAAATCGAATGTTACTTTCTTTTCTCGAAGTTTGAGTTTCCTGACTCAAAATATCGAACGTCTAATTATATTCCATTTTAATGGCATCATTATCAAGACTCATTTTATCTAAATTTCATGAGGACATTTTCGAAATAAAATCATTACTTCCCTTACTTACAGGTCATATTACAATAATGCCTGTTTCATTACCACTGGTATCTTGGGTGGATCATCCCCATTTTTGTGATCCTCGGATCGCTGTAATTCTAAAATGTTGTTATCAGTATTTTCTTCAACTAACTTCTCAGGTACTTCTGCGCGAGATGTGTAATTTAGTCTGAAGTGTAGAATGAGTATTATGTGCGTTTGAAACGAAGTCGATGAAATTGGTGTCACTATCTACGACATGAGAGATGTTAATCTCAACTCGGGATCTTCCGTTCGCTTTTCATTCCCCTTCACATTCGCTGCAAAGCTATACAATTTATCTCCGTGCAAACTTTCTCAGCTATCTGCATAAAAAATGTTGCAACTAGACAATTTCTTACTACATAGAACGCTTAACCGCTCGAAATCAATCACCCATGTACATTGAATTGATCAATTTCTACTTAGCGATGGGAGACTGTATTACGTTTCGTCAAATTTTTCACATAAGTAGATTATTTCGGATGATTATTGTGCAATCCCTTCTACATAGATTAAGTAGTGCAATCTCTTCCACATATTGTAAGTTCGAAACTGCAAATCTTAAAGTAGTTTCCATAAATGAGTAATGTTATTTCATTCATATTTACACAATACCATCAATCGCACTACCATACAACATATATTTAGGTATATTAGATATATTATACACACTTTTATTAAAGAAAAGGCATTGTCTACAATTGCACAAATGTTTTTATTATAACTGTATGGAGAAAAGAAAAATAGAGTGGAAAGGATTACATTTATAAGTGATAAACAACTTTCACTAACACCAAGTTGTAATGCATTACATATTTTACCGAGAACTGACAACTTGCAAAAAAAAATATAATTTATTATAATGCCTTCTGTTATACTACTTCCATATTATTTTTTGACTGTATCTCAGAAATTCTAAACTTACTCAGAGCAATTTTTATTATTGAAGTAAAGTTCACATCAGTTGAGAACAACATATATGATTACCATTATTTTAAGTGATATGACTTGTGTTCCAAATTTACGAGATAATTAAATATATTTGAAGAATCACTAAGTTAAATTTAACCATTACGCAATGAATTTTCAGAATTATTAATAAAATACATAATCAAGTTAGCTAGAACTATATCCTTTATAAGCTACACTATGTGATCAGAAGTATACGGACACCCTAGCAAAGATACCCTTTTCAATATTAGGTGCTGCTATCTACTGTCACCTGCTGCTCATGTTAGGTGAATTGTGCTACCATTTACTGCCAGGTACTGATCATCAGCGAACTCAGTGCCCATTGTGAGAAAGCAGAATAGGGCCCTCAGCGTAACTCACGGACTTCGAACGTGGTCAGGCGATTGCGTGTCAATTGTGTCAGTTGTCTGTACGCAAGATTTCCACACTCCTAAACAACTTTACGTCTACGGTGTCTGATGTGAAGTGGAAACACCAAAGGGAAACGTACAGTACAAAAGCGTACAGGCCGACATTGACTCTTGACTGACAGAGACTGCCGACAGTGAAAGAGTTGCGTAAAGTGTAATAGGCAGACATCTATCCAGACCATCACACAGTAATTGCAAACTGTACCAAGATCCACTCCAAGTATTATAACAGTTAGGTATGAGATGAGAAAACTTGAATTGCATGGTCGAAGGGCTGCTCATAGACCACGCTTCACGCAGGTAAATGTCAAACGACGCCTCAGTTGGTGTAAAGAGCGTAAATATTTGACTACTGAACAGTAAAAAAACGTTGTGTGGAGTGACGAATCACGGTACACAATGTGGATATCCGATGGCAGGGTGTGCGTATAACGAATGCCCAGTGAACGTCATCTGTCAGCGTGTGCATTGCCAGCAGTAAAATTCATATGGTGTGGTTGTGGGTGGGGGCTTGTTGTTTTCAGTGGCACTTTTACAGTGCAACCTACATTGATGTTTTAATCTCCTTCTTGGTTCCCACTGTTGAAGAGCAATTAGGGGATGGCGATTGCATCTTTCAACACGATAGAGCACCTGTTCATACTGCACGGCCTGTGGTGGAGTGGTTACAGAACCTTAACATCCCTGTAATGGCTTCGCCTCCACAGAGTCCTAACTTGAATCCTATAGAACACATTTGGGATGTTTTCGAACGCCGACTTCGTGCCAGACCTGACCGACCTACATCGATACCTGTCCTCAGTTCAGCACTCAGTGAAGAATTGGCTCCATTCCTCAGGAAACCTTCCAGCACCTGATTGAAAGTATGCCTCCGAGAGCGAAATCTCTCATCAAGGCTAAAGGTTGGCCAACAGTATATTGAATTCCAGCAGTACGGGGGTAGGGTGCCACGAACTTGTAAGTCATTTCAGCCAGGGGTCCGGTACTTTTGATCGCATAGTGTATAATAAGGAAGAAAATTCTCCTTTGGTTAGAAAATAAATATGACACTTCAAACAACAAATACTTATTCAGGAAAAAAAAATTTATTTGGGGCTTTAGCGCTCATATTCTTGGTAAAAAAAACATAACATACATTTTTTTCTAACACAGCATACATTTGCATATTTGGACTTAGATCTTTATTATTTCTTTTTAGTTTCAATTTAGGTTCAAATTTAGACACCAGGTAAAAGGCACGGTGGTCTACAGTTACAAATACGTCACTTTCCGTTATAGTTTCAGACTGAATTTCCCTGAATACTTATATATATATAGGTATTCAGGGAATTTCAAGAATTTTCAGGAATAATAACCATCTGAATCGAATAATATACACTAAATGCCTTGAGTAGGACGGATGGTAATCCCATTTGTCAGCGAAAGGCCACTGAATTTATTTGAATGGCATACTTCTGCTTCCACATTTCAATATTAAAAAACACTTGTTTCGTAGATGTCTTAAATGTGTGAGTCCATTTAGAAGGTAAACTTACATTGAACCAGATTTGATTAGATTGATTAACGAATATTTCACCGTAGCTTCCAATGTTACTCATGTTTCCGTACATGCGTTTGAGTACGATTCTATACAACGCGAATTTACAGAATATCGCAAACTTAATCTCCAAGCACCGATATTGGTGGTATGATAACCAGTGGAATTATATAATGTAGTTCGGATAAACAGAAGTAGTAGGAGTGTCACAGAAGCCGCATCGTAAATCGATAAATTAATAAGTACACCTTACTTCTTTCATCTTAAAATATGCATACATATGTCGATTTGGCATTTACATTTACATATATCATCTCGTTACTAACGCTTGATTAAAAAAGTACTCTTAAAATCTGAATTGATATATCCAAATTGCATAAACCCGTCCGGAAACCAACTTCGTTATATCAACAAATGTACACAATAAACTTACCTTTTACCTAAAAACTGAAGTAGCATGTCATGTAATATACAGAGAAATGAAAGAAATAATCATTTGAGATTTCAATAGAAAGAGATCCTTTTACATAATATATTTAATATTCGCAATTACAAAGGTCCAAAAATGCAAGTAATAATTTTTCGCAATAAATATTTTGAACCCACAAGTAAGAAAAATATCTCAATTGATCTTAAAGTGAGCTTACAGTTTAGGAGCTATAAACAGCCAGATTATGAAACCAAGAAGAAACATATATTTTTTCTCCCGATAAGGGAATTAGGTTAAACGCTTGTCAGAAAGTTATTGACCAAAGGAAGAAATACGAAACTATTAAACCGGACAACAGCCTCACAAATGCGGAAGATGGCACTAAATATTGGAAGTCATTAAGTAAGAAAATAGGTCTACTTACCTAACACCTGCAAGGTAATAACTAACACCTACATTAATAGCTAAGTCCAAATTCCTAAATACTTTAGTACTAAACGCTAAAATTTACGAAATCGCTAAGAATAAAGATTTTAAGGGCACATAGGATAGATAGTAAATAACAATAATTTTGTAAAAGTATAAGTTCCCACTATAGTTGGAGTGAGAAATAGAAAATAGATGTTTTAAGGGAGAGAAATAAACGAACGAGAAATGATACCGAGAATGGTATTCAAACTTAACAGAAAATACAAGTGTTGATCTTAAAGTAAAACATATATCTAAATAGCTCAAAAGTTTTGGAATTAAACTGCAAAATTAGGTGCCTCGGTGCAAAGGATGCTAGACCGTGCCCCGGATGAGACTTTTGCAAACAAATGTTTATGAAACTTTCTCCACTCAGAGTCTATGGCACAATTCGCCGAGATTACGGCTGACACGGGAGGTCCTAAGCTTTCGTCAGTTTTGAAATTTCTACAACAGAAATCGTTCGATACTACAACTACAGCAAAAGAAAGAAGCTTAAGACAAAGATATTAAGGGATGTAAGAAAATGAAAACTATTAAGTAGGGTAGTCGAAAATATAAAGAAATAGAAATAAAAATAATTTTTCACTTGTAAATTATTATAGAAAGAAATATTGTTGTCACTATCATTGAAAAGTCGTGATCCTTTGCGTCCCGTTAATTTATGCTATTACTATGATTAGAACGGATAGAATGGAGTCACTTTAGTACCAGACGGATACCGAAAAGCGAAGATATTTATACACTATTGATCACCTTATGCACATTCCTATTTAAACTTGGTCTAGTTTTTAGAAAGCAGGAAAAACTAGAAGATTCACTTGAAGAAAAATTCAACGAGAAAAAACGACTAGAATCCGAATTCGACAAATCATCTGTATTAGCTTTACGATCACAAAAATATTCACTAAATTGTCAACAGCATTGTATATTTTAAATTTAGTGCATCACTGTCGAAATAAAAATGAATTAGATTATTGTGCCTCGGTAGCCACCTCGTCCAGAAAATTCTAATGTGTTTCTGCAATAAAAACACCTAGCCAGTCCTAAAACCACATACCCAGGCACTTTGGAAAAAAACTCGACATTTCTTTTCTATAAACAGTTAATTCATCTACACCCAAACCTAATCATTTGTTTCCTGC
This sequence comes from Thermobia domestica, assembly GCF_964235325.1. Lineage (NCBI taxonomy): Eukaryota > Metazoa > Arthropoda > Insecta > Zygentoma > Lepismatidae > Thermobia > Thermobia domestica. The sequence continues at coordinate 71,246,323 of NC_137457.1, forward strand.
AAACTATTTAATTTTATGAACTTGACTGGAAATATCGATTTTCGATTTATACATGTTTCTCAGTATAAGTGCTTGCAATCTACTTAAACTTCGGACCCTCAATCCAAAGTTTAACCACTTCTTCCTCATACACACTTCCTCTTAGAAACACACATACGGAAAGTTATCTTTGTGACCAATGTAGAAAGGATCCTCATACTTACAGTGTCTTTGCTACGATTCCAATTCATATAATAAGAGGAATCAATCAACTGTTCAATAATAATTATTAAATAAACATTCACCTACTTAGGAGGACTCTCCCTCGAGGCACCAAACCTTATTAAATATAACTAAGCTAATAAGCACTTAGTGCATTTATACATTTAAAACCATAAATTCCACTAGATCTCAGTATTTTTACAGGAAATAAATTCTTATATTTCATTACTAAAAGTTTCTTTTTAACAAGATAATCATAAATCTAGGTCTTGAATAAATAATTGTTCCGCTGACTAACGGAAACGAAGTAGCTAGTTATACATAAGTACACTAACCTTGAATTTGCTTTGTATACTTTTCTCACAATTTAGGGATCTTTGAAACTAGTACACTAACCTTGAATCTACTTTTGTGTACGTTTTTGACTAACTGGGAGAAGTGACAGATACTCCTTGTTGAGTTATAATTGGATACATAATAATCATTTTTTACGGGCGGTTTACAGTTTGAAGAATGGATACACCCTTTCTTCCGCATAGTAGTAATCTTGTAAATGACAAGAACAAATACGATAACAAGAACAAATGCAATACGTATACTCCTGCGGACGAATATGGTATAGAGAAAACCGAACATGACATATAATAAATGTTTTCCGGTGAAAAATTTAATTGGACAAGCAGAATAAAGACAGATCTCTCGGAAATAAAATATGCAGATCACACACGTAGAACAATCTAATATAAAGTTGGATTCATTAATATGCATCACATGTAACGCGGCAGTTGATGTTGGATAATATTCTGAAATTTTGATCCTTGGAACGCTCGAAATCTTTTCTTAAGGTTATTATTGTTGGAATAGGGGAAAGAACACTCTCGAAACTTCTGGAAAGATTCTAAAGTATGAAAATAGCGATTAATTTGCATGATGTGTACACTTTCGTAGAAGAGATAAGAAACGCAAAGATACTGTTGGAAGAAGATTTTTTACTACCTGAAGAGACTGGAAGATTGCTAGGGACTAACTTTGTAGTTTTCTTGTATTATACTTGTTCATTTTTATATGGGAAAGGGACATATTGTAATTGTTGAGAGTATAAGGAGACAGAAGTGTTTGTTTTTACCGGAATTTCCGGCATTGAAAATCATATGAGTCGGTGTACTTTTATGAAATTATAACATGACTAAGATATAGTATAATGTAATATGTAGGGTAGAGGGAATCAACATTATTGATTGCTTCGGAAATCGAACTAAGGTTCTCCCAAGTGGTGAACCATTCGTTAAATTTTATGCTTGCAGTGTGAACTTGTTACTTATATATAGCTATGAATTGTGTAAGACATAACAGGAAGTCAACAGAATCCGCATCGGGAATCGAACCAGGACCCTTTCGCGTAAAAAACGTACGATAAACCATTTGCTTAGCAGGTGTTGTTACCTATATATAACTATGAATTCTGTAGAACATATAACTGGTGTTTAAAAATTACATGTTAGGAAGGAAGTTATACTGGATAGGGAGCCATGACACTGCCGGAACTCGAACCAGGGTTGTCCATGTGGAGAACCGTACGCTTGCTTGCAGTGTAGGCTTTTTTAGTTATAAATGGTTTAAATTGTATTGTGTATGAACGAACTTATATTGGATAGGTAGTTAGCAGAATCCGCACCGCGAATCGAACTATGGCTTTCTCACATGCAATGCGTATATGGTTGAGAACGTTAGTGCTATGTTGAATATCATATTTTTTGTAATTTGATAAGTTTTAATACGATAAGGAACTACTGTATTTGTATTTTTTTCTTTTCCAGGTCATGAAGCAAATAGAAACTCTTACAATTAATAGAAACACTGGAGAATAAAACTTATTGTCGGGAATTGTTTGTTGTTGAAATATAGCGGAGAATTTTTTATCTTAAAGGAGGTATTGATTGGTCTTAAAATATGGATTTACTGAAACCTTTGAATTTTAGTTGTATGAAATATCGAAAATTTGAAGAATGTTGGATATGAATGTTGAATACTGAAATCTCGACACAAAAGTTATTATAAGTCTTACATACAACAAACATACGGTTAAGTTAAAGGAGTCGGTTAAATAAGGTACGCATTTTTAAATTACTGAAAGGAAGAAAGTAGGGAAAACGAGAGAACTCCGAGAAAACCCACGCACAGCATGTTCGTTTACCACAAAGCTTACCTGGCGCGAGCTGGGATTGAATTAAGGACCCCATGCACCAGAGGTGAACGCTGTATTGAGTACCCACCATAGCTTTCTCTATGTATTATATTTTGGATAAAGAAGAGTGTTGAATAAAGTACGGATTTATAATTTGGTAGAACGAGAATGTAGGGGAAAACAGGAGAACTTCGTACATAATGTTTAAACTAAAAATACACTTTGAATGAGGGAAAGCATTTCGTTTCAGAAGTGACTTATTTTTATGGAAAGTACTATTTCCGGTTTACGAAGTTTTGGTAGCAAACAGTTTATAAGAAAAGAAAAACATTGTAGGCAAATAATGTTGCAAGCCTTATATGGTACAGTTAACGGATGAAATTTTGAATTCGGTTTTAGATTTTTATTTATTTGTATACATTACGCTGAATGAAATGGATTGAAAATAATAAGTTGTCTTATATTATTGAAGTTGATTGCTTGACTGAAGGATATTGTTTTTAACACAGAAAACCCAAAATTATTTTCCACCGAGTGTTCAATAAAACTATATGTATAAAAATAGATTAGTAAAGGAAATATATGATGTACGATAGGGACAATTTGACATTATTTAAAGAATGGAGGTAACCAACACCAGTGGTGATAACTAAAAACATCAATGTGAACTATGGGAATTAACGTGTCGGAGAGATTGGCGCGAGCTGGGATTGAACCAAGGACCTCATGCACCAGAGGTAAACGCTGTATTGCGTACCCACCATAGCTCTTTTACGTAATATATTTTGGATAAAGAAGAGTGATGAATAAAGTACGTATTTATAATTTGGTAGAACGAGAATGTAGGCGGAAACGGGAGAATTTCACATACAGAGCTTAACTAGAAATACACTTTGAATGAGGGAAAGCATTTCGTTTCATAAGTGACTTATTTTTATGATCAGCGCTATTTAATGTCTATGAACGAGGAAAGAACCTTACAGTAGTAGTTATTGCAGAATTATACTTTTTGAAACTCTTTATACAAAACTAGATGTTTATATAACTTCATACATACTAGTAAAGAAGATATATATAATAACACGTAATGTACGTTAGGGACAATTTTGACATTATTTAAACAGTATAAGTAACTACACTTTAGGCATTACAAGAGAAGTACAATTATTTGACAGCGCAGATTGTAATAGTAATGGTGTGCTTGGTTTATTAGGATTAGTCTTATATGCAGATAGAAACAATTGCTTTAAATAAGAGATAGCACTTTGAACGTATAGTTTCGTTAAATTGCTTTACTTTAGAACTCATAACATTAAGTACAATGTAACCAACACCATTTGCGATAATTATTAGCAGGACTGTAAGCGATGGGAATTAGCGTGTTGGATAGACAGATACATTTTGCGTACATAATAGTAATGAGTATGAGTATTTGCCTTTGGCACCTAGAAGATTATGCAACCGACAAGTTAAAAATGTTTTCAGGATTGCATATGTTCACAGACAGTCTGATAGGATTTTGTGTATCACTTGAAGAGCGATGAATGTTTGTTTGACGAAAAGGGTATTTTATTGATAGGTCTTGTTTGTAAGTTAGAAAAAAAACAAGAAAATATTATTGTAATGGTTTTATGACCACCAGAAACGAAATAATAGCAAGCATGCCCTTTTTGCAGTTGAAATATACATCTGTCAATTTTAAACTTTATACAAACTATTCTTAATTTCGACAATTTTTAACTTTATTGTAATTGTTATAAATGTATAAGAAAATAGTATTTTAATTATTTAGTTGTCTGCATATACAGTGGAGATATATCTGTAAGTGAATACATGACGTACAGTTATAACACAACAGAAGTGTTGTGCTCAGGAAATTAGATCTTCCTAAACCTTAAAGAGATTGTATTGTGCAGTTTGCACTTATTGAGTTAAATTTGGTAATTTAAGACGAACTGTGGATTCGCTTTTTACCCACTGCAGTTATATTGATTCGAAATATTGAACTTACTATATTTGGATTTTTTAGTTACTATTTTGCTGGTTCTATGAATGATTTGGGATTGCTGTTGTTTATAGTGGAATTTGAACCATTCTAATATTTGTAACGAGAAAGTATATCTATTGGGAAGTGTGGACTTCCTTTTACGCAGATGAGATGTAGCCTGTGTTTAAGACAGCATTAGGAAAACGAATATTTGCACAACGAATTGAATTTCTATTTCTCACAGCAAGCTTCATTTAACTGTACCTGGGACTTTTGATTGATAAGTATATTAGTAAGTTATATTTTAAAGAAGTGTTAAGATTTATTTCGTATTAAGTTATTGACTACTGTTTGGATTATTTTTTAATTTTATGTTTTATAGAACAACAAGGTTATAAAGAACACTATATTAACAGTGATATCGGTTCCGAACCACAAAAGGGATAACTTTAATGCAGTTGCTGTGTATATGAACTGTTATGGGACATTAATCTCTTAGTATATACCATTGCTTTTACATTATTGTAAGTGCAGGAGAACTGCATTGTAAGACTACCTGACACATGCAAATAATAGTTAGAGCTAAAATACTGAATTTCTGGCAACTGAATTGTCAGAGTAATATATTGTTTTTTTAAAGAAATAAATAAACTGATATTAGAAAAAATATTCTTAGTTGTTTGTGTGCTATATGAAGAAACAGGTGTTTAAGAAGCAGTGTATTAAGAGAACAATAATTGTTTTCAAAGAATATGGTAGGAAACTGAAAGTATTTAATACTTCATTTTAGATTTTTTACAAACATTACCAACGTAAGTGAACGATGAACTGATGTCGATTGAAGGGGAATCACTGAGGTTGATACCTTGTGTTTAGTTAATGATATGAAGACTTTAACATTCTTGTTTACACAATTACTTTTAAATGAAAAACAACATATAATATTGTATGGATTGAATTAAGGGCGTACCCTAGCGAGGGATTCATCGCACTCGGACCACATTTAAAACTTTACAACCCAACAAATATTTCAACACATTCTTAAGAGAATTATGGTTGCAGTAAGAGAGAAATGCGTTATATACTCTAGAAAAGTCGATGTTAAAGTACCCTTGTAATCTTTCTCTTATAAAAAGAAGTTAGTGTACTCGTTTGCTGAGATTATAGATGACAATATTGTAAAATTACGTATCGTTTCATTGCAAGTAGAATAATGTTACTTCAATAATGTTTAACGCAGTGACTGTTAGTGTTGGATTCACCCCTTAACTAATTTTAGGATGTACAGACAATTACTTGGTATATGCCTTTAAAAAATAAAGCTTAAAATGCTGAATAATTTGAGGTAAAGGATAAAATGCCTGTGAAATGCATAGAACTATACAGGAAAGTATAGTACTGGTGAAGTACTGGTCTCGCGTTCGATTCCGATGAGAGAACTTTCAAAATAAAAGCATATTTAGGGTTCTGGTTCGATTCTTAGTGAAAGAGCATTAAATATTTCTATTTTGTTCCTTTCTGTCGTGAAACGAAGTGAAATTCTTTTTTTTTCATGCAAAGATTAATTCAACTCATTGGTCGTGAAGTACAGGTCTTGCGTTTGATTCCCGTGTCCTGCTGGTTCGATCCTCGATGAGAAAACATTACACATTTTAAGGCATGAAATTAGTTCGATCCTTTCTGTCGTGAAAACGAAGTGAAATTCTTTTTTTTCATGCAAGGACTAGTTCAACTTTAAAATCATGAAGTACCAAATTCGATCCCAGCTCCCTACCAAAGTAGATTTTTGTGTACAATCTTTATTTCATAAGTTAACGAATCTACAATCAGGGTTAGTTGTCTGCTTCACTTTCACTCCCGAAATAATAATAATAATAATAATAATGTGATGCTGTATTTTTATGGTTGTTATTTATGTTTTAATACCACTTTGGTCCGGGTTTGATTCTCGATGATAGAGAGAAAGAGAGAGAAAGGGAGCATTGAACACTTGAAAGCATTATAGTGCTTCGAAATGAAGAGCTTCGAACAATGTACATATCATATGCTACGCTAAAATCAATACATGAAATTCTTTCCTTTTTCATGCAAGAATTAATTCAACTCTAAATCGTGAAGTACTGGTCTTGCGTTCAATTTCAATGAGAGAGCTTTCAAAATGAAAATATATTTAGTTTTCAGGTTCGATTCTCGATGAGAAAGCATTGAATATTTTAAGACATTAAGTATGCTCTTCGCTATGCAAAATAGCTATTCAGTACATAACGAAAAGACGAAAATCAATCAATCAATTGGAAAGCTTCGAACTTGATATTCAATCAATTGGGAAGCTTCGAACGTGATAACTGAAAGGAGTCTCATCAAGATCCGATAGCCGTCCAAGAGTATGAGCATAGTAATAACGTTCGCTTACGTTCTTCGCAGGAGGGAGTGGAATGGAGGGGTTTGGGGGGTTCAAATCCATAACGAAAAGACAATAATCAATCAATCAATTGGGGAGCTTCGATCATGATAACTAATAAAACTCTCGTCCGTCCAAGAGCATTTAGCTATTCAATACATAACGAAAAGCAAAAATCAATCAATCAATTATGAAGCTTCGATCATGATAACTGATAGGACTCTGATCCGTCCAACAGTATGAGCATCCAAGACTATGAAGGCCAAGAGCATCTAGCTATTCAATACATAATGAAAAGCAAAAATCAATCAATCAATTGGGAAGCTTCGCCATCCAAGAGTATGAGCATAGTAACAACGTTCGCTTACGTTCTTCGCAGGAGGCAGTGGAGGGGTTTGGGGGTTCAAATTCATAACGAAAAGACAAAAATCAATCAATCAATCAATTCGGAAGCTTCGATCATGATAACTAATAGGACTTTGATCCGTCCAACAGTATGAGCATCCAAGACTATGAAGGTCAAGAACATCTAGCTATTCAATACATAACGAAAATCAAAAATCAATCAATCAATTGGGAAGCTTCGATCATGATAACTGATAGGACTATGATCCGTCCAAGAGTATGACCATCCAAGACGATGAAGGCATCCAAGACTATCACCATAGCAACAGACTGTTCTCATAAACAAACATTTTCCCACGAACTTCTGTACTAGCCGTAAAAGGCTATGAACATAACAACTAAAGGCTTGTCGAAATTTGTCTCCCAATTCCAGGAAATTATATCCATTTCTAGGAAAACAAGATCAAATTTCGCTGACTCGACCTTCTATCCGGCCTCTATTCTACTAAGAGTACTGAAACTCCAATAAACGCATATACCGGATACCGATACGTAGTTATTAATTAATTGTTGATTAGATTATCTACTATTTTTGGGGGATGAAAAGTTCTGAAAATATCATAGAATTTTCAACAAAAAATCATGAATCGAAATTTCACTATTAACAAGAAATTCGGTGATCTTTAAAGCAAAAAACAAATGCCATTTTATAACAAACATTTTTAATCAAAGATTACTATTTGTAACTAAAAATAAAGATGACCTCGCGTAACACTATCCGACACGCAGACTTAATGACAACTGATAAACACATAAACTCTTCGGAGCGAGCAATGAAATTCCGAAACAAAATAAAACAAGATATTTTTGCACAGTAATCGGCTTTGTCATATAAAAAGCTGGATGATATTTTATGGTTAATATCGCTGAAGTATGCATATATTTTAATAAAATTTATAGTACCATTGACTGTCAATGCAGATTTAATAACCATATACATGAAAAAACATTTTGACAAATATAGCGACCTTAAGATGAGTGATCGCCCTAGTCTTCCAGCAAAAGTCACAATGAATCACGAGCAACGAATTTCGTTTGCTAGACTCGTACAGAGATACGGGAGAAGAGTAGCTTTGCTTACAGTCTAATGAAAAACCTTCCATTTAAAAACTGAAATTCAAAGAATTACATAATAAACGCACACTTAATCATTTTATACGGAATGCAGTGAATATATACTCAAACGTGAAATCAGGTGTGCAGTAAACTCAGAGATGAAAATAAACAGTAATAAAGAAATATCGTAACACTAGTAACTAAAGACTACACGTACAGAACTCTCACACTCAATAAAATAACCATTATTACATGCACGACTTATGTATGTACATATCCTGAAACTAATTTGAAATTAAAAAAAAACAAATTCGCTCTTTAATTGATTATTTAATTAAGAAATCATTACAGGTGTATTAAGTGACAATCTTCACAAGGATGACAAAATGTTTACGTTAAATTTACGTTGCTGATGTAATTTATAGTAGGAAAACCTGGTTCATTTCCTAGGGAAAGAAGCCTTCAAAATCTAGCTTAGCTAACGCAGGAACATCCTAACAAATTTATTCATGATTCTAACTAACATTCTTACAACGGTTAAACACTTGAAACACCGCCACCATTACTAAGCTATACACTGTGCCGACGTCTTATAATAATTTAGACGCTGTTGGTGCAGGGCATTAAACACACAAATTATTAAGAAACTGTCATTATAATGCAATTTGGGTGAGTGCATTAGAAATACAATAAAAAAACGTGGTGACGATAGTGATTTCAAACTTTTAATGTAATTTTGCACAAATATCACTAAATCCATTAGTACACTAATACGTGGAATGGTTATATTCAAAATCACACTAGGATATAGATAATTGTAACAACTCATACTGGAAATTCTGGTTATATAACCCATCGATGAATTATGGCAAATACTTTTAAATGTTCCCTTGAATCACTCGTAGTAATATCTTTTGCCACACAATAAAAGTTATTTTTGGTAACACTTTTGGAAATATTAAATAAAATGCTTCACAAATCACTGATATAATTACTTAGTCTGTCCAACATAGCCATTTAAATTACAAACTTCATTCCTAGATAATTTCAACACAATAATGGCTCATAAACGTATTCAAATTAGGCACCTATTCAACTCCATTTGGTTGTGCTAGTCACTTTCAAAAAAATAGTATAAATACTTATCCAGGTTATACCAAAATATCACTAAATTATAAAACGTAGATGACAGAGTTCGGAACTTCCTATAATATTGCATTACTTCCGACTATTCACAGAAGCATGTGCTCTCAGTCGTTAAATTCCATTTCCAAATGACCAGAAGGTAGTCAGTTAACTACCTCCAGAAGTAATAGTTCCTATTTTTGCCACCCATTAGAAGTGGCGCTAGTTTTAAATGATGTCTTTTTTATTCTTACAACATGCTACAACATCCCACCCTCTGGAAAAATTGATATAATCAATTTTTTTTATTAAATATTAAGAGATATATTAATGTCAACAACACTAAACTTCCACTCGATCCAAACTTACTAAACTTAATATTAATAATTAAACGAAAAGAAAAAATCCCCCATAATGACATTCATACAACTTTTACGCTAATCACCCTAACCATTCAAATATTGTATACACCATTTAGTATTAAATGCTAATATCTCAAAACATCTCAAACCATGCTATTAATTAATTACAGTTGTTCCAGGTGAATTACATTTCGCTTTCTAGTAACAAATACAGTTATAATTTCCTCCACTCTATTAACAATTACTGTTATATTCTTCTCGGCTAGCTATTACAGTTTTTTTTTCACCGTTAGCAATTACATTTTTTTCCTTCGCCGTTAGCAATTACAGTTTTTATATTTGTCACTACTTAGAATTAGTTTTTATCTCCCTCACTTTAACAATTACGGGCCTGTAATTTTTTATAAAGACAATTTAAGCATTTCTTTTATCTCTGTACGGTTTGGTTAAACTCACATGAGTTTTTGTAATGTCTTTAGGATTATCAAGATTTTCTACGAATATTGTATTGACCGTTAAGATACGTTTTACAAGGAAAGGACCATGCCATACATTTGATAAGCTCTTATTTATCTGACCTGATAAAGATGATTGAATCTGTGACTTAATCAAAACTTTATCACCTACTTGATAATTAGTTTCGGTCCTGTTTCTGTCATATTTCTTTTTCCTTTTCAACCATGCACCTTCCATATTTTTTAATGCTGCTACTCATATATCTGTTCTTTTACTTTTAATATCAGTTTCATCTATTCTCCAACAAATATCCAGGAGATCATTAACATTATAGTTAAAAACTAACTCCATAGGTGTAAACCCATGTTCGGAGTGTACAGAAGAGTTTAATGAAAACTCAATTTCATGTATAAATTCATCCCACAAATGTTGCTTATCAGTTATATATATATATATATTCTAAAAGCCTGCTTAAAGCTTAAAATGTATCGTTCAGCCGCGTTGCTTGCACATTGATAGGGTGAAATACACATATCCTTTATTCCTAAGCTATACAAGAAGTCTTTAAATGCAGATGATCTAAATATACTGGCATTATCGTGTGCTATATTGCCACGAACCCTCTTCGACACATTAATTTGAAAAGTTTATTAACAATAATCTGACTATTCAAATTAATTAACGGTTCCAAAAACACGTATTTTGAACTCGTGTAACTTTATCACGTGATATGCATGATGAATATCTAATTTAGAGAAGTATTTACTACTGGATAACTCACTCATGATATCCTCCATTCTCGGGGTATACTGAGAATTTAGTAACATTTTTTTATTATTTTTTTTGGATAATTAACGATTAATCTCTTACTGCCATGTTTATTCCCGACCAAGAAACAGGAAGAGGCATATGCACTATCACTTTCTCGAATAATATTCTGTTTCAATAGGTTATCCAATATTTTATCCATTTCCTTTTGTGCGATCCTGCTTATTGGATAAGCTTTTTCTCTTACCGGCAGGTCATCTTTTAATATGATCTGATGACAAAAATTAGGCACCTCTCCTACATGTTCTTCAAATATATCTTTAACTTGATTCACTAACTCATCTACATAATGTTGTAACCCATTATCTAACTCTATAACTTCGGGTCAACTAACTTTTGCCTAGTTCTTAACGAATTGCTACCCTTAAGTTTAGCTTCCGTACTGGTATTTAAAATCGAATCAGGGGACAAATGGTCAATTTCGTTTTTCATAGAATGACCCTTCATGTGTTTCTCCTCTCTCAACTATTTGTAACCTTAACCTCTCTTTATGTTTTCCTTTTTCCCTTTATTCATACCCTTTAAATGGTACTTTTCTCCTACATTCTCATTCCTCTTTTCTTCGGATGGAATGAACAACTTATTATGAAAACAATCAATGGGGCCAAAACACATTAACGTATCTTCTTTTCTAATATATGTGTTTCCTTGACTCAATTGATCAAATAAACGAATGGTCCTGTTTTCTTCCAAACCTAATACTAACCTATTACTTCCTAAATTAATAGTAACCTTCATTTGTTTTAACTCATTAACCCCTAATATAAACATTGGGTTTAGATGTTCTGCTAGATAAAATTTTATTCTATATACCCTATTCAGCAATTTGAGGGGCAGAGTAACAGATTCTTTCAACGTGACATTTTTATTATCTACACCCTTACCAATAAACAAATCATCAATCACTTTGAATTTATTATTTAATGTGTTATTCCATTCTCTAAAAGCCCTTTCATTATCTGGCTGATAGTTGAGCATGTGTCTACACACACCCTTAATATTTTTCCTAATACAAAAGCCTCTACGAAGGTAGCAACACTGCCTTTCTTAGTAAACTGTCCATTGCTATATACTCCCTCACTCATGGTTTCATTCACAGTTTTACTTTTTCTATCATTATCTCTAGTATTTCCCCTTTTCTTGCCTATATCTTCCTTTACTCTTGCTTCTTCCTCCAACATTCGCATTCCTCTTATATACTAATTGTAAACTATGCAACTTTCTAGATAAACTCAATGCTCTTTTCAAATTACACTTGCTAGCATAATGTGGTTCTCCACATTCAAAACATAAGACAGCTTTTTTTCAATAATTTCCTTTTAACATTTCCCTCACTTTCAGAAAATTTATTAGTTGCCTTGTAAATACTTACATTCTTTAAATGAGTCACATATGAAAATAAATCCCTTTCAAGTTCCTGTAAAGTATCTGGAACTCGAACCCCGTAAATATCTCTTATGAGTCGTGGATCTGCGCCACTCAATATAATTTCTTTCACATGAACCTCATTTAAGTTACCATGCAGTATTATATAACTATCTTTTATTTTTTCTACAAAGTAAATGGGATCTTGACCTACAGATTGTATCGTTTCAACATAATTACGTGATACAATTCTTCTTCCTAAGGAAGAACTTATATTTTTAAACACTTTGTGAGCAAGCATCAACCAATTATCATATTGTCTCATATATTCTAAAATCTTAGTATGCAACATGCCTTTACTTTTATTTAAGGCAGCTATTACTATTGATTCATATGGATAAACATTACCTTTATTTAAACTCTGTACTTCCAGTAGAAATTTAATTAACAACAAGTCATCGCTTCCGTCACAAGAATTGATTTCTTGACATAAATTACAAAAGGAATTATTAGCAACACCTATCGTAATTTTCTCTAAATTAGTACTAAAAGATCTAAATATATTTCCCACGTTTTGATTATTATTCACAAATTGTTCAGTCAATTTTGGAAGTCTTAAATCCTCAAAGCAGTGTAGTTAATTTCTTTGCGGTAATTCTTTTTATTCGTCAAAGAATTCAGTTGGTTCTCTATCGCAATGTAAAGTATTGAACATCTGATTTTCACATTCATTTAAGTCAAGTCTGTTTACATCAATATCAGGAGTAACTGACCTTGCGCACCTGTCGAGTTGTGGTTCACCTTGTCTCCCTGATAACAAGTTAGGTTCGTTGAAGCAAACAGCGCCTCTAGGCATAATAAATGAATCACCTACCTCGTTAGCCGGCTCATGTCCTTGTGTTTCCGAATAGCTGTCCACTGACCTTCTGAAGATTCCTGCGTCTCCATTCGAAAAATGATTTAATACTAACTGTGGAAGACGTTCTATATGTTCTTCACTATAAGCCATATACACTTAACTAATTATTATTATTAACCACAAACTTTATATTATCACTTTTCTTTTCTTCCACACAATCCAACCAGGTAATCACACCGATTCACACACAGCACACTGTCGTAATAGCTCTCCTCTTCTCCCCACTCCAACAGACATACAAGAAGAACCAATGACCAACATTTACGTATCTTCCAAGGTGCAGCAACCTACAACTGAAAGTTTTATGACTAATATTTTATGCCAACATAGCCACTGATATTACAAATTTCATTCCTAGATAATTTCAACACAATAATAGCTCATAAAGGTATTCAAATTAGGCACCTATTCAACTCCATTTGGTTGTGCTAGTCACTTTCAAGAAAATAGTATAAATACTTATCCAGGTTATACCAAAATATCACTAAATTATAAAACGTAGATGACAGAGTTCGGAACTTCCTATGATATTGCACCATTTCCGACTATTCACAGGAGCATGTGCTCTCAGTCGTTAAATTCCATTTCCAAATGACCAGAAGGTAGTCAGTTAACTACCCCCAGAAATATAGTTCCTATTTTTGCCACCCATTAGAAGTGACGCTAGTTTTAAATGATGTCTTTTTTTTATTCTTACAACATGCTACAACACACAAATTACAACAAACAAATTATATAGGCTACATGGAACTGTTTGAAATCTTTGGTAAATGGGAGGGAAATTATTAAAGGGAAAATCTCTTAAAATTATTCAGAACTAAAACTTGAGAGTTTCAAGAACAATCAGTTATACTATATTTCTCTTCCCTATTTCTTTATCTAATATTTCGTCTTTGAACAAACGTTTATTTTTTCCGTGTTCCTACGTTGAAATATTAATTTTGTTTAATGTGCCAGTCCTATATGCTCCTAGCTATTTAATCGGCTTTAATTTGGTATTTAGTTACCTCGTTTTAGAATATTCTTTCTATTTCTACATACGTATATTTGGTCACTTCCACTCTTAGTTTCCACACATATTTACAAGAAGACAAAATGTTCACCAAGGTTCGACTCAATTGACGAATCGAAATTAAGATTTTCCCATCTGGACGAACGCAATGAAATGAAAACTTGCTAAAACTGGATGAACCTGATTATCTGCCGGATATATTTATCTCATGAGGCTGAGAGGAGAAGTAAATATACATTTTACACTATTGGCAATTGGATCAAGATTCCATTCAATTAACAAAAAAATTCATTCAAGATAAAAATAGAGAGCACATAGAGTGACTTGTTAAGGGAGAATTTCGCAGTTGCTACGTGGTAACAGGGATATTTAACCAAGTAATTCCTTTAACACTTTCCGGATCCGGGGTTTTTGGGTTATTTTTCAGACTTTCAGTCAAGCAGTTACTGCATCGTCACTATTTATCCTAGGATCATTGTTCATACCTCATTCTCTTTAGAATAGAGCTGGCTTTCAAATGGTACCACTTACATGCTCATATCATCTACCAGGAGCGGGAAAAATGATGTCAAAGGGAAAATTTTGGAGGGAAATTTTTTTCTTTGCACTTTGGGCCCCTCTGGAGTGGCCCGGTGTCAACGTAGCCACCTAAAAAATCTGATAAATTGTACTTGGTATATTGAATGTGTGTGCCAAATTTCAAGTTTATATCCTGAATACCAAAGACGGGAGAAATTTTATCAGGAATTCCCACCATGCCCCAAATTACCGTAAAACACCACGATCTCAGGTAAAAAAATTCATGAGACATCCCTAATTACCCTAGGGTCATGTTTTGCCCATCATCCTCTACAGAATAGAACTGCGTTTCAGGCGGTATGACTCACAAGTCTCCATCATGTATCTAAGGCGGGAAAATGAGGAAAAACGGGACTTTTGGTGTAAAAATACCCTTTTTCAACTTTTAGCCCCCTGGACCCCCCTGTTTTATCGCAAGGATCTGAGAAAATCTGGTAAATACTACTCGGTGGGCTGAATGTTTATGCACAATTCCAATTTTCCAGGTGCAAAAGTAAGCCCGCCAAAAAAAATGTACCGACAATGTCCCATGTTCTCGTATACAGAGGGAAATTTTTAAACATTCCCTGAGACATACCTAATTACCCTAGGATCATGTTTCGCCTATCATTCTCTTTAAAATAGAACTGCCTTTCTGGCGATACCATTCTCTGGTCGCTATCATATATTTAAGACAGGAAAATCTCGTGAAAGGGATTTTTTTGGTAAAAATTTTCCTTTTTCAACGTTTAGCCCTTCTGTACCCACCTGTTTTAACGCAGAAATCTGAAAAAAATCTGGTAAATACTACTCAGTGGACTGAATGTTTTTGCACAACTTAAATCTTCTACGTGCAAAAATAAGCCCGCCAAAAATACTTTACATAAACCACCCCAAAAAAAGATTACACGAAAATATATATTTTAGAATTATGACGTCATCACATCCTATGTCTCGATGCAGGAAGGTGTGAAACCATACGCAAAGTCTTCTACAATGCCTCCGGACTTGAAAACCAAAAAAAAAAAAAAAAAAAAAAAACACGGCAAGTTCAAATAGGAGAGTTATAACGCAATGTACAATGAAACAGCCCGTATGGTACAGACTTTACCATGGGATCCCCAAAGGATTAAATGAAAGAAGCCTATACCTGGAAATAATTTGCGGATAAAAGAAAAGACATATTTCCACACCTATCAATTTAAAATTCCTGAAGAATGTTCTTTTTCGTTTATTACAGTATTACTAGTAGTTGATTACACATATATATTAGTAATTGATATTTTAAACATGGATAACTATATATAGATTTATACAAGGATTGTCAAAAACTTGATAAGGAGATAGTCTTTTATTAATAAAAGTATGACGGTAATTCCAGTTACAACCGTTAGGTTATATGTAGGTTGCCACCGGCTTGCCAAACCAGGTGAATGTTCACTTTGCCACTCCGTATTGATCTCGTCTGCCTCTTCAAATTTGTTTTCATGGTCTTCCATTTTAAGCTTACTACCCGGATCCCATTTTGTGTTTCGGAAAACACCTGAAGTGTATACTACCTCAACAGTTTCTACAGGGTCATTTCCCAGGATAAAGGTTCCACGAGGTTTGGGTCTATCCCAGGTGGCGTTTCGTCTGTAGTTGTAAAACCTAATCTTTGTGGTGGGTGGCCTGTGTTTTTTATCTCTCCTGGCATTTACTCGTGCAGCATGAAGCTGAGACCCCACTGGGCTAGAAGAGTTAATGCCGTGGCTTGGAAAAGTGCTTGTAGTGGTATTTTAAGCGTACGTCTAGGAATGGCTGGTTCAAAATGTACTTTCTTGTACCAGCTATCGTACAATAACACCAATACATTAACCCGACAGCTATTAAACCCTGCCGAGTTAGTACACTACTCTGTTATTTTATTCGAATATTGTAACATTTAGTCTATCTAGCATCAACATTCCCCTTTACAGATGTGCTTTCGGGCATGGAGTATTTTCAATAGTTTTAAAAAATTTTTCTTTAAACCTTTGGAGAATCCCACTTTTATACATTGTGATTTGGTGTCAATCTTCACAGTGGAAGTGCTATAACTGATATACTATTTTATTTTTAAAATCCTATGCAGGATTTTACTTCCTTATGTACAGCAACGTTTTGATTGGAACATGATTTAATTTTCATAATGTGATTTTATGAAAAAACGTGGAAATGTCTTAATCGATTACTGATTCGTGTTCACGAATGACATGAAGTTTAAAAGAACCAAATAGTACGTATGAAATCCTGTTCAATCCGTGGACATAGCATTCTGCCATTCGACGAAAGGGATATCCGACTATCTGCAACGAGTATGTAGGAGTTAGGTGGGATTATTAATATCAATATTTTCCATGTTGGTTGTACGAACAATTCCCGAATCGTCGCTACACCACTAGCGTCATTAACATTCATGATTTAGATCGAACTCCCACTGTGATTTGAGCTCCTGATCAAAGTGCTTCGTTGCAGAAATATTAAGGTGTGTAACATATCATTATCTCACATAAATCTAGATAACCCAAGGCTCTCTTTAAAGGGCTGAGTAGAACCTAGGGCTACTGTGTTTCCGGGATGATCTGAAAACTAGGGAGAAAGTATTGATGTCTTAGTGTATTATGGCATGAACATTAACTAGAGGAAGGCTAATATTCAGGTCTATGTGCGTGGAAAGACAACAGAACATATAAAAATGCTATTTTCTAGACTCACTAAAATCTAGAGTTAGTACACGTCCTATAACTAAAACACTTTAGGTCAAACACTGCTGCGGAGAAAGAAGACACCGCTGCAATAAAGTGAGTTTATATTGTACATTGCATAGAAATCAGATGTGAATGAACACGTCTATTAGCTTTTCTAAACTCAAAAGCACGAATAAAATTCAAACAATGAAAAAATTATACGTATTTTAAACCTCAAGAGGAGTTAGGATTACTGCTTCGGCGTTATGATGGCCAAACCATCGGTTCCAAAAAAAGATGCAAAGAACTAGAAAATGTTACCTAAGGTCGTTCTCCTGCAAGACCGTTAAGGAAAATTGTTGAATATAGCACTATTTGTACTTGGCAACATAACACCAAGTCTATTACAGTGAAAATGGGCAAATTATTATTCCTACACTTGGGTCTTGGGTGCCTTTACTTCTGTCTTTAATCGGCATCCGACCACCTACAACTGCAGTGTTTGATTTTATCTCCCAGCGTAGAATCATTAATGGGAATGCCACCCTGTTATACCTAGAAAGGAATTCAAGTCAAGAATTCTTTCCTGAATGGGATTAATACTTTCTTCACTAGAAATCTGTTAGGATGGTTTCCATTTGCTAATATTTTCGGATGTTGAGTTTGAATAAAACTCGTGTCAGACTCTGGCGAGAACAATTTTATTAGCTTTATGATTTTTAACTTACAAGGAAAGCTATCCAACTCCTCGACGAGTATTGCACTGAAACTTACAGAAGTGGAAGGACATATTGAATGATTCCAATATGCATACTCTTACGATTCGCAACGTCGTAGAACCGGAAGTAGAATGATCATTCCGCAATAGCTCCTGAAAGTTATGTACTCACATGCTAGAATGTGATACACTGGAATCTGTTTTCTTACGAAGAAAAATATTCCAAACTCAAGATGATAACAGTCGGTAGTGATTGGGATTTCTAGTAGTCATTGATGCAAACCGGCATCAAGTAGAACACACTACGATACAACGATCGTAAGTTACAAACGAAAACATTTACCCTCTGGAGAAAAGGACAGGCTGAAACCACAACAGAAAATTGTATTTCTATTATTATTATTATTATTATTATTATTATTATTATTATTATTAGTAGTAGTAGTAGTAGTAGTAGTAGTAGTAGTAGTAGCAGTAGTAATATTATTAGTATTTTTAAAATGAGCAGAGTGATGAGTAAAAATGATAATGAGAAGAAGACAAGAAACGGGCTATATTGTTGGCCCTGTTAAGTAACGAAGGACTTCGGCCAGTCTTGAGTGTCCTCTAGTGCTGCTATAAAAATTTTAATATCCACAAACAACCATACCCCAACCGGTATTCGAAGCCAGGACCCTTGAACGTTAGCTTTACTTCTCAGCCAACTCGAACACGAGGTCGGCAAGTAGAAATAATAATAATAATAATAATAATAATAATAATAATAATAATAATAATAATCCTATATCACACTTAACCTAATTCCGATCACGACCCCATATTATCACATCCTCTTCATGGCGACTTCCTTATAATTTCTTGCTTGTAATTGTGTATTTAATATACCTATTGCGGAAGTATCACTACGTGCAAACATTTCTATAATAGTAGAATCTATTTCTCTTATACAGTGGATATAGGAACTTTCCTAAAAGTGAATGGATTAAAACCAAATTTGGTCCGTTCAATCATATTACAAACATCGAATCCGATTTTCATACTATTTCAAAATGGATGCCGTTTGAAAATTTTAAAACTCCATAACTCCCTCAATTTTGGGTCATATGATAACTAATAAATTGCAATTGCTTTCTTCTGGCATTTAAATATGCAGCTCTCATTAGTTTCATATCGTACCTCTTTCATTTAAAATCATTTTAAACCAATTCTGCACCTGTAATAATGTATAGTAGACAATTTTTTTTGTTCCTGAGAGTACGTATACAAATAAGAATTGTCTATCAGAACAAAATTAAAAATAATAATTATTTTAAAATGCTTTCCTGTATTAGATTCTAATCATATTTATCTCTTTCACTTATCTTCGCGACCCTCAGCTTGAGAAACTCTGTCCTATATTATTTCTTCTTCTTGCAGACCTCGTGTTCGTGTGGATTGATGCGCCAAGGCAGCGACTAAAGGATCCTGACCTTGAATCTCGGCTGGGGTATGGTTGTCGTGTGGGTAAAACCTTTATAGCAGTGGATACTCAAGGCGGGCCGAAGTCCTTCGTTACTGAACGGGCCCAACAATACATTTGTTATCTCTTTCTTCTCATTATTAATCTTTTTACTTATCATATTGCTCTACTTTCACTACTACTACTATTACTACTACGACGACTACTACTACTACTACTACTTCTACTACTACTACTACTACTACTACTACTACTACTACTACTACTACTACTAATAATAATAATAATAATAATAATAATAATAGAAAGCCCCTTTTTCGTTGTAGTTTTAGCCTGTCTTTTCTCCAGCGGGTAAACAAGTTCGTTTGGAACTTCCGATCGGTGTATCATATCGTGTTCCATTTGACGTCGATTCACATCAATGACATACTAGAGATCCCAATCACTACTGACTTTGATCATTTTGGGTTTGCAATATTTGTCTTCGTGAGGAACCAGGTTCCAGTGTATCACATTGCTATCTACCGTTTCCCTTGGGTGCTGGCTCCCGAAGAACTCCCTAAGAAAACAGCTGATAACAATTCTGGTCCAGGCTCATACTATGTTTGATAATATAGAAATATGACAAGTGATTTGACATGAGCCACGTTGGTGCTTTTGATACTCAGGTTGTAATATATTTACTTTTGAGTATGCACACGCATACATATACGCAACCGGCAAGCCGTTTGCACGCAAGAATTCACACACATATGAATGAAGACGATAATATTTACTTAGGTAAATTCCTATTTATTGAATATGGATATTGTGGGTACGGAGCGGAATAATAAATATATATGTATATTGGCAACAAACAAAATTCTCACTTTACAGAGCTAAATGTTCAAACAAAAAAAATTCACTGAGGCAATCGAATGAACGAAATGAAGAATAAAACACTTAATCCTGCGTGATGAATGTAGATATGCACACACTATATACGAACACTAGAAACATAGCCCTGGTTTAGATATCACTTGCACTTTAAATTTACTATTAGCACTGAGATAGAACTTTCACTGCGTGATAATGGCAAGGGGAATAGGGAAATACTGGGAAAACACTAATCCATGAAGTATCTTGACTCCAAAAGGAAGATACATATCTAGTCTTCGTTCGGTTTTTAGCTTTACATGCTAGATATTAACGTGGCGACACAATGTTCTTCATATTATTACTTCCCACGATGTCTTGCACTGGCTCTCTCTACGACGAACGTTTGCTAACACCACTTGCGACGAACTATTTTTGCTAACTCTCGCTTCTACGCACGCTCGGGAACAATCCGTGTGCTAGACTTAGGGTTGTCAGTGCATTATGTAGAATAATAAAGAAAATGTTAAGTTTTCTGCATTCATACACAATATCAATAGGTCGATGTTATAATAGAGAACACTGGCAACATTTGATTTGGTCCCGTGGGAAAGAAGCTTGAAAATAATAGTTGAAAAAAGTGTAGTAGTGTAAACTAATAAATTCTTCCCATGGTTATAGGATTTTTATGCACTGCTGTTATACGTAAAACAGTTCAGTGGAAATGAGCGAACGATGGTAATTGTGTGTATGAGTCATTTCACCTACGACTCCTGCAGGACATGAACACTTGTTCTCACGGCAAGAAGGATGACGTAATACGAGTGCGTGAGAATACGACAAACACAATATCATTCACACACAATGTCAACTTCGTATCCAAAAATATTCCTAATCTTAATAAATGTTGTTATGATAAAAGTATATGTGGAACAGTCATGGTAACGAAGACTATAAGTTGGAAACTATTTTAGGGAAAGAAAAAATAAGTTTGCTGCGGCGAAGCACTCTGGCTAGACGATAAGCGTTGCATTGAACAAACAACAAGTTCTTTGTTTTTTCGCGAGAAACGATAAGAACGGCCGAATAACACCTGCATACACAGAAGGAGTTGAAATTGTCATCAAAAGAGAAATAGCTTTTCATACAATGGTAGTCCGAAAACATAGTTTTGTGGCCGGGCAGACGGTCACAACATTCTGACATGTACGACCAGAGTACATAACTTTCAGGGGCTATGGGAGAACAATCATTCTACTTCCGGTTCAACGACATTGCGAATCGTAAGAGTAAGCATATTTCCATGTTTCAATATCTTCTTCCACCTGTGCAAATTTCAATGTGATATTCGCCGAGGACTTGGATATCTTTCCTTGATAGAATTGGAGCAATTGATATTTCGTACACACAGAAAATATTAGAGGCAATAGAAATTAGAGAGCTTGCCATAACGGAAGTTGGGCACTAGTATTTACTTTATTTTGACACAATTTATTGGAGAGTTTCGGATAGGAATACGAATTTTCATTAAATATGAATGCTATTTAGTACTCGAGAGAATTTATTAGAATATAAAACAAAGTTACATTAAGTTCAGTTTATGTCGCTACATACAGATTATGGTAAGAGAGCGTAGTAAATAGAGAATAACTCCTACACTATCACTGAAAATATACGTACATTTCTGACTACAAGCAGAAAGGCTAAAGCACTGTCTATTGTATATTGTAGCTGGCTTCTTGTTACTTCATATAAAATAAGGAAGATTATACTCCAACTCATTTATGTAGATTTGAATTGCAAAAACTAAATCTCGCTACAGAAATTGTTTGAACTAAATAAATAAGGTGCAGGTGCTGGTACAGTATCTTGGCTTAGTCTCCTGTATACTAATTTGGTACAATCAAACCACGATTATATGGCAAATCCTTAAAGTTGTGCAGGATCAGCCTGGCTCAATTATACATCACACGATAAACACAATAGGGTATTTAGATTACGGACAGCATAAAACAAGTGAACCATTGAAAATTTCTATGATGCTCAACCATTTTTATTGGACAAGATCATATATTCGTGATCTAATAATTGTTACGTTACAGATAAACTTTACGGTCAAATGTACACTTCGTTTTTTAATTCATTAAAAAGTATATTTATACAAAATTCGTTCAAAAATGGTAATTAAAATGCTACATATATTAACAACTTTATTTATTATTCAGCCTAATATTGAGCATATATATACGGGGAAAGATAAATAAACTAGTGGAAACTTAAGTGAACTTTGAAGTGAATCGAAATATTGATTAACTCGAGACTAAGTTTTCATTTTATTAACGACATTTGAAATCGGTTCCAGACAATGTGCTGAAGGGAAATTTTCCCTAAAAAATTAAATTCGATACGATTTTAAAATTATTTGATTTTATTTTGCGATTGTGTTAGTGAAGTTATCAAAATGAGTTGTGAATAAATTTTAAAGTTGAGACAGTTCGAACTAAAAACTTTTTTTTTTTGTGATGGGATTACAAACAACATACATCTTACATTTTCCTGGTATAAGATTTAATACATGTAAATTTAAATATTTCTCAATTTAATATTTATTTTAAAGGTAGATATGAAGACATGGTGTGCGCTATTTTATTGGTATATATCTATTCATATATATTTATAAAGTAATATGTAGTTAATTTATATTCAATCTATAACTATCTATCTATCTATTTATATATATATATATATATATATATATATATATATATATATATATATATATATATATCAGAACATTGTTCCCCATTCTCAAGAATTAATCCTCTTCCTTTTTACAGTTACCTAGTTCTAACGTTGATTGTTTACATGCTAGTTTTTCCTATATAGAAGCCTGTCGAGGTGGCTAGCAGTGAATCCCATTGTAATCTGTCTACTTGCTTGGAACTTTCCATTGGAATTGTTGGCGCTAAAAAGATTCAAAGGAATTTTTGTTGTAGCTATTTTTAGCAGGACAAAACATGTAAGAGGGCAGCCTCCACCATCTTTCGTTGCTGTGCGTTCTTGAAGTCCTTAATTATAATATCTCGGTCAGCCAGTTCGCTATACTGGAAGTGAATAGTGTAGTTTAGAAAGAATCCCCTCTAGTGAGTTACTGTATGTAGTCAGATTAGAGATTCTGATGCATTACAGTTGTCCGCTAAAGCAACTGGGCTTTGCCGTGAGCTATTTTAAACATTGATAGGAATTAGGAATTAAGTTTGTTCTTTATAAGTTTGATATACGATTATAAATGAGGCTACCTGGGTCATTTATTGATTGATTAGAATGGAAGTATGTAAGATTACTTTGGGTTCTATGTCGGAGGTGAGTGACGCTCGAATAGACTTAGGATTTGGTTTCGTCCTAGTGGTGGAGGAACTTCTAATTTGAATTCGAATTGGGTTCGATCACTTGTGTAGATATTAGTAGCACATTTACATGTTGTGAATGACTAGATTTTTTCTCACTGCAACTTTCGTGCGGGAAAGTGTAAGAGTCACTGTTTAACCTAATTCCAGATTTCTTCAGTGCGAGGAATTATAGTCAGAACCGTGGAGTGAAGGCTGACAACCTATTACATAGAAGAAGCTATCCTACATTAAAACTAAATAGATTCCTTGTTGTGGACTTAAATTTGGAGTCCTAGATTCAGGGTTAGGCCAGACTGTGTCCTGTGAGTCAAGGTCCATCTTTAAAATGTAAGGGGTACGGGCCAGAATAATTTGATTACTGTAAATCGTATTTCCACTGTCCGTTGTTAATTACAGAGAATTTTAATAATTACTGAATTAGGAAATTTTAGAAGTTGTTCCTTTCTCCGATAGTATTTGCTGAAAGGGAAGCAGGAGTTTTGGATGCATATAGCGACGGAGTGGTGTCCTGAGTTTATAGTCATTATCACACCTCTTAAGTTAGAATATTTTTTTTGTAATAAATAATTAATCTCCATTTTAATTAGTCTATCATTCATTTAAATTTTCTTGATATGAACGAATCCTAGACGTAACGAGCAAGTATTTATTAATGAGTGTACATATATTTATATGTAATAGCAGATGGTTGTTAATACGAAGGTTTCGTAATTTTAAGATTATTTTTATTTGGAAGAAAAATTAATAGTTTAATTCTTGAGTGAAGTGGAGGTTTTGATCTACTTCATTTCAAGCCTGGGCTAAGCCAAATATTGAAATACATATTAAATTATAGTTGGAAAGCTGTGAGCTCAAGAATGTGCGTTGTGAGAGATATAGCAACATTAACTATTGTACGACAAACAACATCATTCATTTCTTTTTATGTTTTCCCGTCCAGAATATTTAGAATTTCTAAGTGAATTCCAATTTTCATGCGATTTATGTGACTATATTTACTGGTTTAAATATATCTGATGCAATATTGGTTACGCCTTAAGAAAAACAGCAAATATTCACCAGTGTACCTTACAATTGGAATGAGCTCCAGTGCGGTTTGGAGATTTGAGTTTTCTTCATTAGACTTAGTTAAGGTCAATAAGAAACAGGAAACTGGGCCATTGTGAAAGGAATGTGCCTCAACATTCTTTGCTACTGTGTGAGTATGATTAGGATGCAGTGCGAATTGTGTACTCTTTGGAGCAACAATAATTTATCGTTGAAAGTTTTTGGAAAACGTAATCTGTTCTTCCTGATTAAATGTATTTACAGACAAATTTTCCTCACGTTCTGATCCCCGTCGCTAGTGAATATATTGGAAGAAACAGGATCCGTTCTGAGTGATACAGGGCCTCGCAGGCACATGTTTTGCAAAATGTCAGTTGTGGATACTTTACATCGCAGAAAAAATCTATAAGTCGTTTGTCGCAAGAAACAGGCAATAGCTAATCAACATGTGATTTAGATGATTAAACTAATTTGCATGATCACTAACATTTAATGTGTATTGTACAATTTCACTTCAAAAATCAATCACCTCATTCCAATTGTAAGGTACTCTGGCGAATACTTGCTGTTTTTCTTGATACGTTTTCGGTATTACCCAGGATGAATTTCAAGAGTAAACATAATCTCATAAATCTCCTTTCCTTCCTTATTAGTTTGCCACAAAGCGCATAAAAATTAGATTTCAGTTGGTAATTCTAGACCCAAATGAAATCCGTGAGTTAAAAAATCACCCTATATATATATGAAATGCCCGTTTACATATATACGAATATTTTAACTAATTGTTCATTTCGAGAAATCCAAGACCTATATTTAATTTGCTCAAAGGTGAACATCAACTCGGCTATACCCCGATCTGTTCACTTTTGTAGAAAAAGATAAATAGTTAGGATTATGACACTTTACTTATTTTTGTGCTTTGAAGCTTGTATATTGGTAAAATTCATTAAAAAGATACATTTCTCACATGTGAAGTCTAGTCCTACTTTTATTCGCCTCTTTCTATTTTCCTTCATCGCCCTTTTTACCCGGCCTGTAAGCAAGAATTGAGAGGAAAATGTTCATACCTTCATGGATTCGTGCAGTATTCTCAGTTCATGGAGATCGAAATTATCAATTTGAAAGTTAATATAAAATGCAGTATACATTCTATGTAGGGGAAGTAGCACTACAATCTACATGATATATTCGAGTACTCTTTCGTTACTCATTCATGGGTAATTTTAATCATGCACTGCGACTTGATTTGACTGACATGTGTTGATAACGCATAGAGGATGGTTAGCTAGAAATTCTTTGCCAAGTGATACATGTCTGATGTATGTTTAATTTTAGATCTCTTCTAAATAGCTATATTCACTAAAATCTAAGAAATTGTTTTTTTTTCACGAAATACTTCCTTCTGTCTAATTCTTAAATATTCTTTTCTCACTGCTATGATCCAATCTGCTCACGTCATTTAACTTGGCACAATTTACACGTCCCGTTTAAAAGTTAAAATGACAAAAACATCCATATTATAGTGTAAGCTATTATACTGTGTGTTAACATCAGAATCAAGATATATATAATATATTCTGTAATATATTCTTGTACGTTTTGATATGAACTGAAGGTAATAGGAATATTTGCAATCTTGAGAATAATGTTCTTTATTTAAAGCAAGGGTTGTTTGTAATCTACGACCGACTAGTGACAGGCGTCGGGAATATTCCTGGGAATATATTACAGAATTTAAGTACTAACACAAAGAACAACGCATTCCGTTATGATATTATGATTTGAATGTAACATTTGTTTTTTCCTCAATGTACATCTATTACTGTTATCTAAAGAGGATTTATTAAAATGCATGTCCTAAACGGTATTGTGATTTTATTATTATTTTATTATTATTTTATTATATTTATTTAGTATTCATAAATGTACTTAAATGTGTTTTATGCGAGTAAATATGTTGGAAAATCTTTTGATACAGAACGTACACATATTTTTATATCCCTAAAGAGTTTATATGAAATTCAATTTTCTAAACTTAACCATACAACTGATATTATAAACATGTTAATTTTTTTTAAATATTATAAACAAATTAGGACGCTTTCAGAAAACATACGTTGTATGTCGAAAAGTTCTAAAGTGTGCCAATGTATTGGATGACATATATACAGAATGATGATTTGTGGTACTCTGTGCTTTCTTATTGTATTCTTACTGTGTCTTGTTAAATCTCTAATTTAAGATGATACGCTATTTCGAAGAATTTACACTGTTTTACTAAAATTCGCCATCAACTCTTGATACGTGAATACACACGTAAAAGGAAACGTACAAATCCTAATTATAACAGGTTCCTAAACACCGGTACTAATGAAATATTTTAAGACACAACGCTAACTTTTTAAGTGTAAACATTACAATTTAAAAGTATATATGTTTATATCTACAGACATTTCTTTAATCAATATATGATTCTTACTCAGAGAGCTACATTCAAGTCAGAGATAGGAGACAGACTGACATCTATTATTAATGGCGATTCGGGGTGTATTGATAGTATTTTATCTCTATCATTACAGAATGTCTACATTACCTGTTTTTTAAAACTCGTTTCTTTTCAACATTTAAAAATTTGTACTCTACTACTTTGCAGTGCAAATGGAAATGGAAAATAAGAAGTTATATAGTGTACAGCCAACGAATTTCATTCTTTCTAATATCTAAATTATCTAGATGCTGGAAATGAATGGTATTAAATGAAAATAAAGTAATTAATAGTATTTTTCTTATAAGTCGGAAATTAAAGTAAATAAAAATTCCCGGGAATTTATATACCAGGGAAAAACTCGGAATATCACAATTTTTTGTTTTCGTTTCCATTGGGAATGTTCCGACTGACCATCACTACTACCGATACTGTTATTCAAATGATCTAAGTGTCAAGCGTTCCTTCGTGACCTAGGGTGCTATAATCAAATGTATGTAAGACATGTAAGATATATAAGACATTTTGGACGTCCATGCTATTGGTTACACTTCACCTAAAATATTCGATACCTCTCTCCCACATTATTTTTTTGCGGTCAGTGATCCTGCCAACTATTAAACGTAATGGAAATAACGGCATATCCTCTTTCCGAGGAAACTCGGATAAAGTGATTAGACCTCCAAGTTTGTAATATTATGTTTCACGTTTAGAGAATTAAACAAATCAACAATTGTTGGCATAATTTGCAATGAACAGTTAGCTTCCTTGAGTAATGTTATTGTGTAGTTCAGCTATAGAGGAACAACTACATAACATATATTTACCGTGTTTCCATCCAGCAAATGTTCCCAAAAAATCGTTCTTGGAAATATACCGATACATCTGAACTTCAAATTTGATTGAAAAACTGCATCTATTTTTGGTTAGTTGATAACAATTCAACTTCTCTCTCCACAACATTGCTATATGATATTTGAATATATAACTTAAAGTAAGAGTTGAAAAGTATTATATCACACTGAAAATAGAAGCCCTGGACTTCTACGCCTAAAATTGTCGCTAAACTTAGAACAAGGAGAGGCTCAATATCCATTTGTACAAAGGTTGCCACCATGGTGCCTTATTATGAATCTTGGAAGGTATTGTGCCCCGGTAATATAGATTGATATTTTTGTTCTTTTGTTTTTATATTAGTTCCCTTTTGTAAATTAGAAACCTTTATTGAAGAACCATATTTCAGGCAATAATGCGAACTTTATTCAAAACATCCTGTTTTTGATATGCAATGTTTTACGAATTAGTTTAATAAATGCAGAAATATATCATTCATTATTGTATGTTACCCTAACTTTTGCATTTATTGTATTTATACGCTTGTACATCTTACGTGAAGACGAACCTATAATGAAGTACATATATTGAATATTAAAATATCTCCCAGATACGCTCTAAATAGTTGGAAAATTTAAAGGTTAAAAATGCAAACCTTTATGTTTCTAAAGTCCTTCCGTAAACGATTTCAAAGGTTTTAAGGTCAATTATGAAATACATTGATATTATTCTTATTGATCTGTTGCATTGGAAACAATTATTAAAACCGTAAGTATTTCAATGTAGTTTATAAATTACTGATTCACTTCTCTATGGTAAAAGCGTTTATGGATATTAATACTTTGACAAAAATGTTAAATACAATTATTGAAAAATTAGCAAAGTTATGTTCAAGTTGAGTATAAACGATAAATAGTGATTGTAAGAAAGAAATAGATATTTTCAGAACGAACATCCAGAATTTCATTAACTCCAATTACTCAAATCTGTTGCCTACTTTTGATTTTAGTGAATTTTGAGAAAAGAAAAGACAATACATATAACGCTTGTATGTGTTACATTACTTCATAACTTCATATTTTACTATATAATACTATAATACATTATGTCATATTTTTTTCTGATGCATCCTTTTCCGATTTTCAGGTTTCGAGAGTAAGTGAAAGTAAGATACTATGATAGTGTGTGAGTTTAACCAATTAACTATTTTGTTTGAGTAAAATGCTTAATGCATTTGTCTCAGTATATAAAATAAATAATAATATATAATATAAAGTATTCAAGAATTGAAATATGTAAACGTGTCTCAATATTATAACCAAGAATGTTTGATATTGAATTTTCTTATTAATCTGACCTCCCTTGGTATCTGTGTTGATACGACACACTTAAGAATCAGACTTAAGAATCACACTTAAGAATAAGCATGGAGTCATATAATTCATGTATATTATTTGCCAGTTATTATGTACTCATGTCTGAAGTTTAATAGTATAACAAATACATTTTAATTCCTTCGAAGTGATGATTTAAAGGTCGCTGTAGAAATTGAAACTTAGTACTGTTCTTTAAAACAATATTCGACACAATTCATTTTCTTTTTAAGATCATTCTACTGCTGAAAAGTTATCTTGACAGCTTTGAAACCACAGATATGCATTGCAGTAGATAAGTAGCAATGATCTGCTGTTGCTCACGAATCTTTATCGTTCTCTCCACAAACGCCACTTATCATGTGGTTGTCTATTTCAAGATTCTCTCTGTCAGAATAATATCATCAGAGCTGTCATTCTATTACAGTTTGTAATATATATTTATATGTTTACCACTATTACTTACATTTATCCTTCATTAAACTATTCACAGAAAGTAACCTGCGCACATAGTTTAGAAAGTGCTCATTCCTATGAAACCTTGTCATCTACTAAAACTTCTGTTTCCATCTAATATCTAAAAGATTGAAACAGAAAGCGCTCCCCAGAAAGGTATAAGAAGAATTATGAAGTATGTCAAACAGCTTTTATGTGTATGTCTCCTTGGTATAGAGGGTGATTGGTGACTACGTGGAAAAACTTCAGCAACTGATTACGGACACATGTACGAATAAAACGTTTTGGAAATAGGTGTGAACAGGTCAATATTTTGGGCGCTGCAGATCGTAGAAAGTGTGCAAATATGAAATTAAGAACTCATATCTCCAACATCTTGAATGACAACGAAAGCGGCAAACTCATCTCAAAGAAATTGAACCTACTCTATCCGAAATGACTACGCTTTAATCGTGACATTATGTGAAATTCCAAAGAAGTGACTAATCCCCGGAAAGTTTCTGTCAAATTGTGGATCCCAATTTGCATGGTTCGACTTCTAGAAGAACAGATAACAACAGGAAATTAGAGGAATTACATTCGGTTTGTGGGGTTGGATAACTGTAATAGCAGGCACGTGTTACGAAATAGTAATACTATGTTCTGATGTAACCAGAAATGAGAGGACTTTTTTTAAATGAATAGAAGTTGAACATTACGTACACAACTGCAACACGCATACAAGGGAGATAGTTCTAACATAGTTCAAATAGGGTTCAACAACTGGGAACTATGAAATGTGAAAGACTACGAAATTAGACAAACATGCACGTTTACGGAACAGGTGAACGAAGTAAATGCAACAAGTAGGTTACTCTTGTCCCGTTGTCACATCCCGGTGTTCGAAAGGAGACGAGAGAGGACAACGGTCTCGTTTCTAGTCAATACTAGCATGATCGCGAAATATTTGGGAGTAATGCGGACATGTCATGGGAAACAATTGAGAAATATATGGGGCTTCCAGGTTCATTGCAGTGCAGACACCATTCCGGTATGGTCCTATTGGTACTGCGGAAAAAACTTTCAACTGCCATGATAGATACACCATAATGTAGCGATGTTATTATGTGTCGTGTACATCCATTAGCCTGTATAACGTCCGAGGAGAAGGAGGATACGGTAACTGCCTAGTCCTTGGATAGTTACCGTTATCACATTCGAGTGGTGTAACAGTTGGAACAAGTCAGAGGGAAAGCAACAGAGGGAACAACAAAAGGAATACATAAAATTAGGACAAGAAGAAAGATGGTACCAACTATTTCTAGTATCTCTATTCTTAGAATGAGTATTATTATTATTATGAACAATCCTTTATTATTACGAACAACAACAACAATAATAATAATACGTACCATAAAAGTAATTATAATAAATGGGCGTGGAAAGTCGAGCCCAATGCACAGCAGAAAGACAGTACAGTGTTTCAGACCTGATGCTTGGAATGCAGAGCATACAGAAAAAGAGACAAAAAGTGGAATGATGTAGACCTAGTACATATTACATGACATAGATGACACCCTGTCATGTAGCGGCAATCAGGACGCATTCGGAAAGTTTGCTGTACTGGTGCGCCTCGTGAGGGAACGTGAGTTGTATGGTGCTGGTAAAATGGCCCTTTCTTCCTACCGAGAACCGACTGATATGTTGTTCGCGTATGGCCAAGGAGACTTGCAAGTTGCAATAATTTACGCGAAGAAGTATCGTCACCGACAGCAACCGAATCACCAAACTTTAGCTGTATGTAATGTTCCCGGTGTTTGCGTCAAACAAGACCGTTTGAGAGTACGGGTGAACTTGCGGGGTATATACGTGCACCATACTTCGAAGAATATGTGCTTCAAGAGATTGCGAATATCCCCAGTGAGGTCGGCCATTATGATATAAGCCAAGCGAGTGTGTTAAGTATTCTGCACGACAACAATTACTATCCCTGTAACCTGCAATGTATACAGACATTATTACCTGTGGATTTCTCACCGCGAGAAACGTTTTGTTTTTGATTATTACGCGGGGTCACCAAATTATTGGATTTCTATCGTGATTCCTCTTCTCAGATGAGGCGACATTTCGTGGGACTGGAATCATCAACCATCACAATTGTCATTTGTGGGATACAGAGAACACCCATGGAATGGTTGAATCGTACCATCATTAACGGTTAGGGCACGGATTCTAGGGGACCATCCACTTGGGCCAGTATTTGTACCACAGTCATATAATGAACAGGTTTATCTGCTGAACATGCCTAATAAACTTGAAGATGTGCTATACCAAGTACGACGAGTCGTGTGGATGACGCATGATGGACATCCAGCCTATCGCTAATATATATATACCATTTCCCCGGCATATGGATTTGTTTCGGAGGTAGTGTTACCTGACTTGGACACTCTCGACGTCTACTTGTGGGTACACGTTAAACGTCTCGTATGTGTCGGGGTCGGTAGTAAACTCCAGACACTTGAACAACGTATTAGTATAACATTTCACGAACTTCGTGTACAAGATGGACGAATGGAGCTGGTTTGGCAAATCGTGATGCGACTAGTTTCTGGATGCGTTGTAGCAATGAGAGGACACTTCCAACAACATGTGTGGAGTTTTCGGACGCAAGGACATCTGGGGCAAGTAATAAGGTATTTACGAATGCACGCCCCAATGCAAATGTTTGTCTTGTATAGTGGTTATTAACACTTCATAGTTTCTAGTTCTTGAACCCTGTTTTCCTCTGTGTTACGACTAACGCCCATGTCCACGTGTTGCTGTTGTTTACACAATGTACTACTTCTGTTCATTTCAAACGACTTCCCGTCTTAGGTGTGGCAACTCAAGAACATTGTCTTCTTAGTAGTTAACTTTGAATGCTGTTACAGTTATTCAATCCCCTATTGACAATGTTATCAATATGACATTTCCGACAACAATGATTGCTAACTTTTCGTCTAGCCATCGAACCGTGCATATTGGGACCCACGTTTCACCGGGGATTCCCCACTTCTTTGCGGACTCCGCTGTGAACGAATGCCACGCTTGCAGCATAGATAGATAAATTTATATGTAGAACGAGTTCGGTTTGTTTTACGTGATTTTTCCCGCTTTCTCTCTCTGATTTAGGGTGATAGGGATATGGGTTTCTCAACTTCATATTTCCACGCTTTCGGCTCACTGTAGAGCCCAAACTATTGATCGGTTCTCATCTGTTTCCAAAGCGATCTACTCGTAGATGTGTCCGTTATCACTTGCTGAAGTTTCTCGACGTAGTTACTGTTCACTCGGTTTCTCTCTCTCTCTTTATATATATATATATATATATATATATATATATATATATATATATATATATATATATATATATATATATATATATATATATATATATATATAAATCAGCTAATGACTATGACATCAGACACAATTCAAAGCTTTCTTCCACCCTCTGGAAAACGTGAAGTATATTAATATTTATTTGTATATATTGTTATTGTAGACTGTTCCCATAATGCCCACCGACTTCGATTTTACAAAATTTGAGAAATAATTTTCACTTTTATTTTGTGGTCAATTTGAATGCATTTTGTTATACTACCAATAAGAAACCCACATACTTCATATTACGAATCAATCATTATGGAAAAATTTCATGTGTTACACGCAGCAGTGGTACCAATCTTTGAAAGTTTCATTTACAACTTTTTTTTCCATTTCGTTTTTTAACTGATTTTGTGAGTAATAGTGCATTCAGTATAAAGGTACAGCAAGAATCTCTCTCTCTCTCTCTCTCTCTCTCTCTCTGTGTGTGTGTGTGTGTGTGTCTGTGTGTGTATTTCTAGTTTCCGGCGTAAGCGTATGTATACTACCAAGTATACTTTCGTGTGTACGTATGCTAATGTGTGTGTATGGCGGGTGTATATGAAGTATTAATTGGGATCGCGTTGTAGAACTTATCGATATTATACGTACATACGAGCGGCCGTTACTTCACAAAATAACTTTGGACGAATGCGAAGTAATAATTTAGGGAGTTCCTCTCGAGGGAGTTCCTTAATGGCGGTGATTCGCCATCTGGAAGTGGTAGAAATGGGACATTTTCGATTTTAGCGTTGATCACTAAAGAGCTTACAAAATTTGGACCATTACTGTGTTTGAATTGCATCATAATCTTTGAGTCTACGTCTCATATAACCTCGATGCAGAAAGGGAATCCTAAACTTAAATACTTACCTAACTCGAAACCGATGAGAGTAAAATACCCAAGGTTTCGGCAGAAAACTTCCACAAAAATTTGGAATAGAAAAAGTATAAAGTATCCAGTTGGAGGGGGAAGGAAAGGATGGGAACACGGACATAAAACCATAAAACACATTATTGAAATGACAGTCAGTGATGATTATAGAGGTGGCTCTTGGGCCTAGAGCTTCGGAATTTCTTCTATGGCATTTAACGACCGTGCACAATCTGAGTTACTAGAATTTTCACAGTACTATATTCAGACATAGTTTGTTCAATTCCCCTGCCCTGGAAAATCTAAAACGAACATTGCCTCCTATCGTGCTCAATACGAATTACATGAATTTTTGCAGTACTGCTTTTCACGTCCATTTAGACAGCTCCCCAACCTATCAAGACCCAATCGAAGATGGTCTCGTTTGTACATCGTCTGTACAGAAATGTGCAGGCGAAATTTTCGTGTGTACACAATTAGGGGCGCCGCCAGAATGAAAACAAACTGTGGGGTGTCCAAATTGTAGCCCCCCAACATGTCCAATTCTATCACAAATCGTCGCAATCGTTTGTACATCGTTTGTACAGAAATGTGCTGGCAAAATTTTCGTTTGTACACAATTAGGGGCGCCGCCAGAACGAAAAAAATTGGGGCTCTCAAAATGGAAGCCCCCACCATATCGAATTCAATCACAAATTGTCGCAACGTTTTGTACATCGTTTGTACAAAAATGTGCAGGAAAAACTTTTCCTTTGAACACAATTAGGGACGCCGCCAGTAAGAAAACAAAGTGGGGGTTGTCTTAGTGGAGCCCACCACCATGTCCAATTCCACCACAAATACACGCAACTGTTTGTACATCGTTTGTACAAAAATGTGCAGGAAAAAATTCTTTTCTACACAATTAGGGGCACCGTCAGAACGAAAACAAAGTGGGGGTCTTCTCTGAGTGGTAGACCCCCACCATATTCAATTCAATCGTAAATTGTTGCAATCGTTTGTACGTCGTTCGTACAGAAACGTGCATGCGAAATTCGCTTTTGTGCACAATTAGGGATGCCACCAGATTGAAAAAAATTGCGGACTGTCTAAGTTGTAGCCCCCACTATAGTCAATTCAATCACAAATTGTCGCAATCGCTTGTACGTCGTTTGTACAGAAATGTGCAGGCGAAATTTTGGTTTGTACAAAATTAATGGCGCCGCCAGCACGAAAACAATGTGGGGGCTGTCTAAGTGGAAGAACCCCAACATGTCCAATTTAATCAAAAATTGCCGCAATCGTTTGTGCATCGTTTGTACAGAAATGCGCAGGCGAATTTTCGTTTGTACACAATTATGGGCGCCACCAAAACGAAAACAATGTGGGGGCTCTCTAAATGATAGAAACGTTAAAAAATGTCACATACTATCGAGTATTTTTCTAACAAGACTTTGTACACATTATTGTGTCGATTGGTATGTTCAAACTATCGTGTGATTCACTAAATTGATCTTATTCTAACGATGATAGAATTAAATGTTTTTTTTTGTTTTTATATTTATATTTATACTTACAATCATTATTGCTGAGTTAGTTTATCACTCCTCGGCTCTTATTATTAAACTTATTCATTATTTCTTACTAGAGCTGAATCGCTATGAGAAAAATGCATTTTTCTTTCTAACTTGCGCAGAAGCCGTTATTCTCATCTCGTACAGAAAACTAATAAGTGGAAGTTATAACAAATTCACAAAGTAGATTGTTAAAGGGAAAATTATAACACAGTGTCGACATATTTGAACATATTCATTAAACTCATTTTGCAGAAACTATAGAATGCATGGTGAAGTATTTTGGTACATTCAGCATTCTGATTTACGAGTAGGGCTGCTAAATGGCCGATATTTCACCAGCCTTGCCGAGAATAATGCTGTGATTTTGATTAAGGCCGGTGACAGGCACTAGCTTCTTATTTGCCCCCTTCTGACCGGTATTTTGGAATCTGCAATCAAGAATATAACATTGAACATCTGTTTCAACAGTGCCTTTACAAACACAAATTTCCGTTGTATTATGCATTATCGATATTTTTTTAATCTATGGCGTTTTTTTTATTTTTTAACATAAGAAATTTGATTACACTTATATTTTATTGTAAAAGAATTTTATACATTTATTGAGAGTAGAAAATGACTTTTCAAAGCAATTTCTTTTGTTTGAAGTGTACGTTTATAGAGTAAATTTCATTTTTGAATCAACAATTCTTACGTAAAGATTAATATCCAGTATTATTCATCTGTTTCGTTAATTTTAAAGAAGTGGCAATTGCTGGTAAATACAATAACGATCAATACAGTCTTCAGTTTCTCATTTCCAAAGATAATTTTGAGGGTTTGCCGGTAATCTTGTTTTTCTGAGTTGGCAACCTCTTTACGAGGTTTTGTTTCAACTTTGCTACGTAGTGGTTCCGTACTGGCACTCAACATGCAAATAAGTATGTGAGGCTACCCTACGTCCCGGTTTCTTAAAATTTGTCCCGGTGGGCAGAAATTTTCCTACCTGTCCGTTTTTTTTTATTAATTACACATGAAAGGTTCTGAAAAGATAATAAAATCGATTTATTCGTTTTGCTTTCGATTCCAACAATACTATAGGAACAATTTCATTCTGATCTTTATTATTATTCCAATCGCTGCTTCCCCGGATATAACATGCAATGTTTAAATCCTCCTAACTGGCAATCTTATCACCAAAAGTAAGAATGTGTACACCGAGGTTGCAACAAATTCTTGTGACGTTGCAGACCAGCCCAGAAAACACGTTTTTTTCTGTTTAAGGAAAACAATTATGCAAATTGCTTTCATGTAGTTCGCATTTTAGGGTAACGAAAATAAATCAGTCCATTGAAATTTGGAAACTACTTCATAAATCTGGATTTTTTCTTTATAGACATGTAGAGCTTGTGAGGTGGTATGTGTAATAACATTGAAAATATTATTTTATGCATAAATATTGTATGTTCACTGGTTACGTTTATATTGTAAGCTTCTATAATAATTGTTAGCACTGTTGATTAAGAATGGACTATATTAATACATTATTTTAAGTTG
The DNA here is from genome assembly GCF_964235325.1 of Thermobia domestica. NCBI lineage: Eukaryota > Metazoa > Arthropoda > Insecta > Zygentoma > Lepismatidae > Thermobia > Thermobia domestica. The sequence continues at coordinate 71,283,881 of NC_137457.1, forward strand.
TGTAATTAGTGCGATGCTGTAGTAAAATTCGAAAGATAATACGAAATGCAATATTTACTACTAATTTGTAAGATGTCCCGTTTCTTCTTTTTTCAAAAAATGTGGTATCCTTAAAGTATGCTAAACTATACAAAATAAATTGTACTGTAAATTGTACCCGTCTGATAGTGCTCTCAAACGGGTCGGTCGGGTAAGTCGGGTTGTCGGGTCGGGTCAATCGGTTCAGCTCGGGTCGGGTCGTCACATTCTTCACTTATTTTGAAATACTATAAGGAGCTTTGTTGTAGAATTCAATTCGAAGTTGGTGAATGAATGATAATAGTGACTAATTGTAGCTGAAATACTAATAAAAATTTAAATTAACCCTATATTACCTAATTGGCTTGGTAATTGTAATTAACATTACGACTGGCTTTTTTCTTTTTGCGTTTTTATGTCAAGTTAATTGTCACATTATTTAAAATTAAAAGGAAATATCTAGTTAACGTCCAACGGTATGCACCAACGCTAAGAGAGACAGTGATGATGAGAAATAATTGAAGTGGTTGAATGAAGGAAGTGGGAGGAAATGGAAGAACACCGAGAAAACCCATGAACACGGTGTTTGTCTACCAGAAAATTTACTTGTTTCGAGCTGGAATCAATACCCATGGACCTTCGGGTCAAACGTCTGCCTTTGTGCAGGGCATATTATTATTATTATTATTATTATTATTATTATTATTATTATTATTATTATTATTATTAGTATTATTATTATTATTATTATTATTATTATTATTACGTTAAGAGTGACCAAGAAAGTTACGTCGCCTTTTCACCAACAGCTTCGAATATTCATAGGTAACCTAAGACGTACCTGGAATATCAAAATTAGTCTCCATTAGCATCCAACGTTCTGCCAACGTTCTGGAAGGCTATGGATTCCATCGCAGTGGAACTTGGTGGGACGTGAAGCGAAGAGGGTATCAAGTGCATATTGAACCTCTACTAGCGATTTGAACAAGCGTTCTCTAAGGTGATTGTCCAAGGAATGGAACAAATGATAATAGGACGGTACAATGTTCCGGGAGTATGGCGGAATCAATAGTGTTTCCCATACAAGGCGTAGAATGGTGTCCTGGATCATCCTATCCACGTGGGGCTTAGTGTTGCCTTGTAACAGGAAGACCCCTTTGCGATTTAGAAGTGCTGGGTCCAGAGAGTGACAGTAAACAGTTGCGTTGATGCTCTGACAAGCTGGTAGCAGTTCCCGATGGACGATGCCTCGAGCAGTCCACAAAATGCACAGGAGAACCTTATTCTGATGTAGTGCTGGCTTCGGGTGTCTTTGAACCGGTTCATGGGATGCTAGCCAACGAAGACGGCGCCTGGGAGCTTCGTACATGACAAACTTCCCATCACATGTCAACACCCTGTCCAGAAATTGTTCCTTCCTCAGATGAAACACCAAAGAAACACAGGTGTCTGCTCGGATCATGTAGGACCAAACAACCAAACTTGCAGTGCTTCCCAAGTTGATGGTGGTTCCGAATGATTTTTCCATTCACACTGAATGTTAGTACCATGTATGTCTTCGCCTCAATTGTTGCCTAAAGATCTTTATTTTGAACTTATGTTTGTCTTCCGGCACGTGGTAAGTCTTCGAGTGTTTCGTCACCGTCCTTAAAGCATCCTACCGGTGCATTCTCCGCGTAGTCACGACACCCTCACTAAAGGCCGGTCATATCTTCCGCCCCGCGGAGCAGCAATATGAACTCGCACAGCAAACAAACCCTTATGACGCTCTGTGGAGGTCCAATGTTCACTCTGTTCTTACGCATGTTCATGGTGTATCTGAACAACCACAACTAGGTAGTATGTTGGATATACTTACTAGTGTTGCTCACGAGACAAGATTTGGGGCATTCTCGTCTTGAAAATGTGTCGTGAAGGTAGTCTCGTCTCGAAATGTACATATGTTTCTACTGAAAGAACTCTGTCTCATCTCGTACCCCTTCATGAAAATTCTGTCTGGTCTAGTCTCGTCCAAAAACTCACCTTCGCCTTATCTCAATTCGCATTCAACTCACGGTGTGAGGCCCAGTGAACACATATCTCCACAAAAAGAGACAGAACTTTGTTGGTCACCTTCAGATTATTATTATTATTATTATTATTATTATTATTATTATTATTATTATTATTATTATTATTATTATTATTATTATTATTATTATTATTGCTGCGGTAGTGATTTGAATTTCTCGACATTAAATTACTCGCTGATAACGTTGGAAATATTTTCTAGATAAATTAATCAAGAAAAAATTAAAAGGTAATTCCCTACAGAACGATATTTCAGTGCATTTAGTTCCTTATGATTCTTCTCAGACAGCAACGCTGTTTTTAAATGAAAAAATCGGAATGTTAACGTGATGAAATTTTGGTTTATTACACAGCAAACAATATTAAAAGAAGTTCTATACACATTCGTTACCAGAAAATCATTTTGACTTCAGAACTTCAAATTTTATATTGACTTTCGAAGTTGATTGCCTAAATTTTAACCTTCGAAATTTGGATGTGGAGGAAAATAGAGAAGGTTAGCCGGGTAGAGAGGAAAATGGATTAGGAAATGCAATATTGCACGTGCGATATTAGGAGGAGCAATATTGCACGATATAAAGAAGCGAAAAAGTGGACGGATCACAAGTTTCGATCTTGCTAAGGAATTGCATTCTGAGAGATGTAGTAAAGGGGGTAATATCAGGACAGAGATAGTGTGTAAGAAGTTTGCAATTGATAGATTGTAATGAGAAGAGTAGTACCTTATTTTGGTTGCGAGGAAGATATTAGCGGGAAATCGCAAAAATTGAAGCTCCTTACCTAGTTCACGGAAACTGGCCTGTCATTAATGGCAGAACACTGAGGAGGAGGAGGAGGACGAAGAAGAGGAGGATAATTATACAACAAATAAAAAAGCCGAAACAATGGTTTATGAATACGAATTGACAAGCATTTTTTTCAGGTGGCAGTTTGTAAGGTTCTAGTTCTCTCAAACTGCTCAGATTGTAAGCTCAGGTCACTCGGGTCGGTTGTCGAGTTAGGTCACCTCGGGTCGAGACACTTCTGGTCGGGTTAGTCGGGTCAACTCAGGCCAGCTCGGGTCGAGTTATTGGGGCGGGTCAATCGGGCCAGATCGGGTCGGGTAGTCGGGTCGAGTCAAAATGGTCGGATGGTTGGGTCGGGTCAATCGGTTCGAATCAGGGTCGAGTCAGTCAATTCGGGTCATGGGTCGGGTCGGGACGGTCTTCAACACATATAATTTCCACGAAAATTATAGTATATCGCGGTTTATACCTCATTGGACTTACATTAAAACATATTTTCAATGATGTGTACACCATGTCGCCATTTTTGTATGAGGGAGTTTCGAGAGGGATTTTGTGGGAATGTGATGGAGTGTAGATTCCTGTGTATATGTGTGTGTGATACCTTACAGGATACAAGATGCCGAGGAAGTGTGTAAATCAACCGGGCAATTTCTGTTATGTATGTGGGGAGCTGACATTTAAATCGCAACGTCTGACTGGGTGGGCAAATGATCAACGTAACATGAACTTCTCAGTACCGATGATCTGGAGGGGTACAAAAGAACATTCTTGAGACTACTTTTGTACGACACAGATAAAAGAAATAACCAGTAAATATAACCACACAGTACAGTACCCTAATTTGCCATCAGCAATTAGACCAGTTCCACACAGTGAAGAATTACCGGTACCAGTACTTCCTCCTCGTCTTACGGTAAATGCGGATTACGTACTTGAGGCAACTACTGAAGTACCAAATTAAGAACATGATCCTACTTACGTAAGAAGCACATCTACATTGGATCCTTATGTGATAACTCAGGGTGAAGTAAATGATATCGTACGGGATTTAAAACTCTCCAAGATACAGACAGAGCTTCTTGCTTCTAGACTTAAAGGCTGGAATCTGCTCCACCCTGACACTAAAGTGTGTACTTTTCGAAACCGTCATACAGAGTTTAAAAACTATTATTATCAAGAAAATGATTTAGTGTATTGTAATAACGTCTGTGCTGTGATGGATACACTTGGACATGCACATATAAGTATAGAGTGGTGATTGTTTATTGACTCTTCCAAAACTAGTTTTAAGCCTGTCCTTTTGTACAATAGCGACAAATATCTTCAGTGCCTTTGGCTTATGCAACTAATATGAAGGAAACCTATGAAAACATCGAAATAGTGTTAGAAAGAATTCAGTATGGGAAATACAAGTGGAACGTTTGCTGTGATTTTCTTTGTTAATGGGTTTGCAGCTTGGTTATACGAAATATTTTTGTTTCCTCTGCGAATGGGGCAGCAGGAACAAAGCGGTATATTACATGAAGAAGGAATGGCAAACGCATGTATTGACTCTGGACAGAAGAATGTTGTTTATTCCTCAGCGGTGAGCCCTGATTAGATAATTCTACCGCGTCTTCACATAAAGTTGGGGCTCTTCAAAAACTTTGTTAAGACAATGGACAAAAGTAATGCAGGATTTTGTTACCTCAATGATACATTTCCTCGGGTTAGTGACGCTAGGGATTTTTGTAGACCTCCAAATAAGATGGTTGATTCGTGAGCAAAAATTTGAGGATCTCTTAACTCTGGTTCAGAAAGCAGCTTAATCATTTAACAGAGATTTTTTTAGGAAAAAAGAAAGCCCGAAATTACCGTGAAATTGTGAGTGATTTCCTGTAATCATTCAAAGAAATGGGCTGCAACATGTCCCATAAAGTTCACTCTCTAGACTCCCACTGGTATTTCTTTCCTAACATCTTGGTGCTGTTAGTGATGATTATGGGGAACGTTTTCATCAGAACATTTCCTCCATGGAGTAGTGAAACCAGTGAGAGTGGAGTTCAAAAATGCTAGCTGATTAATGTTGGACAGCCAAAAGAGAGGTTCCGGAAGCCAAACACAGAAGAAAATCGACAACTAAAACATATTAGTTGAGGTAAGTGTTCATTTATAAAGAAGATACCACTCACTTCTTTTGTATGATTTATTAAGTAGATATAAAATGGTGACACGGTGTATACATCATTGAAAATATGTTTTATTTCAAATCCAATGAGATATAAACCGTAATTTTCGTGGAAGTTATATGTGATTTTATCTGCACTAATGAATATGGTAAAATGAACAGTACACATAGCATACTTTTTATGTAAATATATTTATTTTTCTAAAAAAAAGTTTGGCTATTCTTATGATACTTAGAGGGCTTACTAAGTATAAATCAAGCGAACATACAATATAATTAATGCATTTATTAACCTAAGGTACCCGAGCTGCAGGTATGAAAATTGTAAAAAAAAAAAGGAAACTTTAGGGGAAATTTACCGAAAATCCCTCTGTTACGGAAAAACTGAAGATGATGCAGAAAAACTGATTGCAGATTCGAATTCTACGTGAAAAGTTCTATTATGATCGGGTATTTCCTTCTGTGTGCCAGAGAAAAAATGTAATAGGTACCATTTTCAATCTCAGCAACCGTTATTCAAACCGGTTAATGTTGATCGCTAAACAGCCAAACCTGTAATACATAGTTGTAGCCCGACCCCCTTCTTACTTTCTAGGTTACGTATAAAAAACGTTAAAACACCATACACTGGTTTAACATTTGAAATGAGAATTCGAAATAACAACTTTTATATCTCTAATTTTGAGCAATCCCGAGATATATATACATAATTACAATAATTATAATCCCCATCCCTTTTCTTCAAATCTAGGTTAAATATTAAAAATACTAACATCAATATATTATTTAGTACAAACGAAAGTTTTACCTACACATTTCTGCACAAACGATGTATAAACGATCGCGACAATTTGTGGTTCAATCGAACATGGTAGGGATAGCACTTAGACAGCTCTCCTTTCTTTTCCTTCTGTTAACGCACCTGATAGCGTAGAAAGAAAACTTTCGCCTGCACATTACTGTACAAACGATTGAGATAATATTCTTTTGAATCGGACGTCGGAGAGGTGCTACCAATTAGGCAGTATATACTTTGTTATCGTTTCGGTGGCGGCCCATGTATGTGCAAACGAAAATTTCAGCTGCACATTTATGTACAGAGACGTACAAACAAGTCAGACAGTTTGTGGTTGAATTGAACATGGTGGGAGGGCTACCATTTAGACAGCCCCCACCTTTGTTTTTGTTCTGGCGCGCCTCTAATTGTGTACAAACGAAAATTTCGCCTGCACATTTCTGCACAAACGATGTACAAATGATTACGGTTATATGTGATTTAATTGGACATGGTGGGGGTTAAAATTTAGACAGTTTCCTACTTTTTTTCGTTCTGGCGGCGCCCCTAATTATGTACAAATGAAAATTTTGCTTGCACATTTCTGTACAAACGATTTTGACGATTTGCGATTTAATTGGACATGTTGGGGTGCTACCATTTAGACAGCCCACCATTTTGTTTTTTTTTTCTGGCTGCGCCCTAATTGTGTACAAACGAAAATTTCGCCTGCACATTTCTGTACAAATGATTGAGACCATTTCCGATTGAGTATGAAAAGGTAAGGGGGTGGATGTCTAAATGGACGTCTGGTTTTCACCTCTAGTGTAATGAAATTCTTCCACGAGAAAATCTGTAATCAACACTGTCAGTAGCGGCCTCCTCGGCTAAGATACAGATTCAATTTCAGCTTTATTTTCGCATTTTTTTCAAAAGTTAACCAATTTGAAACCCTAGTATAATTCAAAGTATTTTCATATTTCTATCGTAATCAAGAATATGTAGTCAACTTCTTAAATACCTCGCTCCGCAGGAACACGTTCAGCGCGTGCAAGAAGCAAAAACAACATGTTTGGCATCCCACAAATGGCAAAGGAGAAAAAAGAAAAGCAAAAGCATCAGAGCACGGCCTTATCGCAGTCAGAGCTGGCAACATAGTTTCAGTCGTCACTTACGCAATACACCTACTAGCAGTGTGCATGAGTTATACAATTACAATATACGTTTTGCCACAGTAGCGCTAAAGCCGGAATGTGCACGAACTAAAAATGAATATGCTTCTTACGAGTATCAGTGACTGTTGCACTCTCTTTACACTCTACACATCCTTTTTTCTGCCGCTTTTTGACCTTGACAAGCAGAAGTAGTACCAGGCTTTCCCAGTTCACAACCATAAACTGTTTGTGTACAGAGTACGTTTTCAGTTCTCCGAATGACTCTGCGCGCGAAGAACAAGGGTGATTATCGGGCTACCGTATACGGAAGCTAGAAACACCCGCTTGCAATTTTAAATGTAAAATACAAATCTAGAGCATTGACAATGCCGTGAGGATGTGTATATATATATATATATATATATATATATATATATATGTGTGTGTGTGTGTGTGTGTGTGGTTTTGCTAGTATTGTGCGTCTATACACTACGAAGATTACATTCAATGTGGCGTCCAGGTACATTTGCCGTCCTTGTACTGGACGCCAGATAACAATCCTCAATTTTTTTCTTCCTGTATGTGTTTCCATAACCTTCACAAGGTTTTAGAAGTATTTTTGTGGACGCTCTGTATATTTCGTAAAGACATTGATTATTATTTTCGATTTATACTTTATTCTGCGGCACATATAAGTTCTTTCTTCGGTTGGAATTGCTTCTTTCGCACACAATTGGACAACGACATCTTTCATCGTTTTCTCATATATAAATTTAAAACATTGCTTTTTGGTCAGAATATTGACAGCGACGAACCTTTTCAGTGTTTCTCCCTGACTTATTATTATGCACAGTATATATACTGCAGTTATATGGAACTAAATTATGTACTTTTTATCACTTATGGAAATATTGCAGTAGTTTAGAAAAATACTGGCGGACCAGATGTTAAAGTGACCAAAGTGACGCCAGTCATGTTGGTTTTGCAGCTCGTTATCTGTGCTTTCTCACGCCCAAGTTATCGTGCATCGTAGCCAGTAGACTAATATTAACATAAATTATTTTCCATATTCCGTTTGCATGTGCATACAGGTGATCTAGCTGAGTGGTTTTTGGAACGAACTGCCAACACTCTTCAGTAAACCACTACGGCTCGTACCTTAAGCTTTAGCGCTCAGGGAGTTTGAATCCGTTATTGTATGCAGCCACCACGCATGGTGCATCGGAAATAAAGTATGATTTTGTGTTAAGGGGCATAAACTATTAGCCGGTGAAGGACGTTTCCTTACGGCTAGCCCGCAACTAGTGAAGTCCCAGGTCCGCAGACCTTGTGCGTACATGTTAGTTATATACGTGTCCACCAACATCAGCATCAACCAGCAACTTTCTTTTTTTTAATTTGCTGAAGATTCATCTTTACGCTTCAGAATTGTTTGGCGCAGCAACTCGATTCCTACGTGAGATTGTCCCGACAACTTTTCACCCAGTGCTAATCCCTCAAGTGCGTCAATGGTGTGAGAGAAGCACTTGCAGTGAAATTTGACTTATAATCTTATATATATATAAAGTGCTACAGTGCATTAGAAAGGCAAAGTGTGATTTCAGTGATGAAAATTATTACACATATTCCGTGTTAAGTGTTGTATTCATTTGTCTTCGTTATTTTTTATATAACAGTGTTCTATTAAATAAGTATAGTGTTATTTAATCCAGTGTGTTTTGTAGTTTGACGTTTGTGTGCGTTATGGTCTGGATGACCGTCTGATCGTCCGTGAGGTTTTTGAGAGGAGACACCGAACTTCTCGGCGCCTAAAGCTCGTTTCATCACTGAGACCGACGAGCGATTTGGAAACAAATTATAACCATTCTTGAAGTGGTCTTTCATTGTGCTATCGTAAGTTCAGGTATCAGGAAAATATTTATTGGTAGGACCACGAACCACGAACAGCGACCAGATTACACTGTTGGTTACAAACAAATGTCTGCCCGAACATTGACCTCGAATTGAAATGGTTATACTTATTAGAAAGTGATGCTTTCTATGATTGTTGGTTGGAAAAAATAGTAGATTTTATTTACCGAAAACTTTCATCGACGAATAATAACTTTGATATTTAAAGTTCGTCGGACGTTGAATGGATAGCATATGTTAAACCTATATTCTGCTTTTAGTTCGGCCGTTTACCACCTTCGCGCCCGAGTCACAAAGAATGTTCTTTGTATACTTCCTTTGGAATTGCTGACTATATGGCGTCCGAAGTGTGGCAACAGCGCAAAGTTCCCGAACGCTTGTATCTCCTGCGTTTACCTTCATTCCTTTGTAACGCTTCGGCGATTGGGTGTTGAAGTGACGTTTTAAAAGTCGGGTAGCCGTTTCTACAACTGCCTTGAGTTGCGTTTTATAATCTTTCCTTGAATTGCTATGAACAAAACCTTAAAATTTGTTTTTCGTAAATAGATAATGCTTTGATAATTTCTGATAGAAAATAGGAAACAAGTTTATTATTTCACTGCCCCTGACTCGTGTTTGTTACTTGGTCCCCCAGGATTTTCTCTTATACTTTTGAAGCGATTTTAATATGTTAGATCAGATAGGTGAATCGATATAGGCTTGTCGTTTTGTATTTTTTTTTAAATTTTAGTTTCTGAAAATAAAGTGACGAACTTAAAACCTTCCAAATTTACTAACACTTAGGTTCCTTTCTCTTCCAGTAATTTCTTTGCATCTCAATCAATTTTATCGAAACTTGCACGATAGGTAAATAAATTAAAATCCTTTTGTATCAATGTCGTCCCATTAACTTGACTTTGAAACAGAATTACAATTTTTTAGAAAATTAAAATGTTAATAATTGTCCTGCAGCAACTAATTTTTCTACCGGACTAATTTCGTACGAAAACAAATCTTTCAGATTATATGTAAATCTATACTTGTCATAAATACTAAAATTTGAAATTTAAATGTCAGTCGTGTGTATCACTATTTTGATTCAAAACCGTGAGTAGCATTTTCTATCATAATTGAATGAAATTTTTGGAACATGTCCAGAACTTAGGAATATAACGTAATATGCACAGGTACATAACAGAGATGTGACTAGGCTGGGGCAACGGGGGTAGTGTCCCTGGGATCACTAGTTGAATCCCGAATAAACGAAAATCATAATTATATAATCTACAGCTTAATGTTTTTGGAGGCTCAGTTCAACTTCTGTTCGGTTTCCTGCTGGGCCTAGTTATGCGATTGTGACAATTATCATTCTGTATCTGTTTTTAATCCAAAATGGTAGGCATCATAATGTCATAAATATTCACTATTGTATATCCCGTAACTCGGATAATAATTGTAATATGAAAATCAAATTGCAGAATGTATTCAGATAGATGAAATAACCTATAGTAATATCAATATTGTTCGTCATTTTGATTAAAAATGGTAAACATTATTTTCTGTCATAATTAATAACTGATTAGGATCCAATTGAAATAAACTTTTTTGAACATGTGCAACATTTCATTTTAAGTTTTATAAGTATTGTAGCGCACGAGTCAAGACATGTCTCGAATCTCAACTCAACTCGACTCGAAATCCAGCCGAGATTTGAGTCTAGGCACATTTTGTAAAATTCGAGACGAGTCGAGAGAAATTTATTTCACGACTGGAATCTTGAGTAGAGACTGATCTAAAAATGTCGATTCAACTCGAATGTCTCGAAAATCTTTCCATAATTTCTAATATTTTGAAGAAAATATCTGTATACAATTAATTCTTCGTAAATAAATACAACTATATAGTATCTGAAACGGCTTGAGTTGGATTGAATGAAAAAGTGAACATATATTCGAATTGCGCCATGTATTGTTAATTATCGTGAATTGGAAAAAAAGGAAGCGTGACTGATTAGTACCAAACAAGGCATGGAATATTTGTTGACGTCGAAACCGCACATCTCAAAAACCTGAAAAAAATATTCCCTCATCAACTATTGTTGTCGTGTCCAAGTCAATTGCTTCTTGCCATAACTTGTGAAATTTCCTGCAAGTTAGTCAGAATGCTGAAAATTTACTCCAATCGGAACATTATGATCATCTACCTACTATCGATATACACCCGTTCAGGCGATATCAGCGTCACCTGCCGAGGAATGCCTGCTAATCAGACACACGTACGGTGCATGCAGTATCAGTGAGAGTGCTGGCCGTGTTTTGAATGGGAAACGCGTGCAATCTATCTTAATTTGAATGAGAACAGGTTGAAATGAGACGGAGACTCGGCGCGATAATTTTGGGAAGTGCAGGATTTATCGGGTGTTCGAGGAGTGCTGTGGTGAGTGCCTTCAACGAGTGGCGATACCAAGAGGATACAACTTCCAAACGTCGAGAAGTTTGGCGCCCTACTTCAATGGAGATGTCGGACGTCATAGGTTGGGCAGACTGGTAAAACAGGACAGCCAGCGAACTATGACGAAACTAACATCAGACTTTAATGCTGGGCAAAATACAAGTGTGTCTGAACACGCAAAGCACCGAAAACTCCTAATGATGAGCCTTCGCAGCCGACGACACATCATGTGCAAATGTCAACACCACACATTGGCAACTACGAATAAAACGAACACTCTTAATGATGGGCCTCCGCAGCCGACGACACAACATGTGCAAATGTCAACACCACACATTGGCAACTACGAATAAAACGAACACTCTTAATGATGGGCCTCCGCAGCCGACGACACAACATGTGCAAATGTCAACACCATACATTGTCAACTACGAATGAAATTAACACGTTACAATCGCCACCGGACCTTGGCGCAGTGGCAGAGCATTGCACTGTCTGATGAATCCCGATACCTTTCTCATCATGACGATGGAAGAGTGCGAATTCGTCGTGTTTCAAGGGAACAGCTCCTTGACACCAGTACTGCGGGACGGAGACAAGCCTGGCAGCGGCTTATTTTCGCTCCGGGGAAGAATCATGTGAGAATCCATTTGTCCGGTATAGGGATGCGAACGAGTTGATTCGAGTCTAGATTTAAGCCTGTCTCGACTTGCCTCGAGAAAATGTCTCGACTCGAAAATATTTCTCTCTTGACCCGACATATATTGTTTCTACTCGACTCGAACTCGAGACAAGACGTGTCGAAATTCGAGTCGAGACAAAGTATACGAGTTAAAATATAGTACACATCAGCCACAATTTTGTGTCTACCTACGTAATTTTCAGTATGTCCACCTTTGGCACGGATAAGAACGAAGACGCGCCTTGGCAGGAATGCAGTGATCTTTGGTAGCTGGGTGGAGAGATTTTTCACCACATGTGCACACACATAGTACCAAGATCCCGTAAATTCCGGGGAGGGGGCCAGTGTTCTCTCGCGTCACATTCAATCGCATCCCAGATGTGTTCGATTGAGTTCAAGTTTTAGCGAGTTGGGGGGCCCGCACTTCATCGAATCACTCCATCACACTCCTGGCCTTGCGACATGGTACATTACCTTGTCGAAGAATGTCATTACTCTTGGGAAACATGGTCGTCATGCTCACTTGAAGGTTCCCCAATGCATAATTAAACCGCCACCAGCTTGTCTCGGTCCATCAGTACAGGAGTCAAAGTACTGTTCCCTTGTAACACGATGGATTCGCACTTGGCCATCTTCATGATGAACAAATTATCGGGAATCATCAAACAATGCAACACTCCGACACTGCGTCAAGGTCCAGTGGCGATGGTCACGTGTTCATTTCAGTCGTAGTTGCTGATGTCGTGATCTTAACATTCGCATATGGATGGGTCATCGGCTGTGTTGGCCCATCTTTATGACTGTACGGTGCACTGTGTGTTCAGACACACTTGTATTTTGCCAAGCATTAACGTCTGGATTATAGAAATATTTTCGAGACATTCGGGTCGAGTCGAGATTTTTACGAGACGTCTCAACTCGGCTCGTATATCGACTTCAAAATTCAAGTCGAGTAATACGTTTGTGTCCACTCGTCTCGAATTTTACAAAGTGTGTCTCGACTCGAATCTGCACTCGAATTCGAGTATAGTTGAGTCGAAATTCGAGACATATTTCCACATGTGCTCATCTCTAGTATAGTCGAGCTCGAGCAAGGTAGCATGACGACAGAGGCGTATCACACACTGATTGCAGACTACGTATACCAATTCATGACGACCATGTTTACCAGCGGTAGTGGTATGCACCATGTTGCAAAGCCAGAAGTGTGATGGAGTGGTTCGCAGAATTCAGGGACGAATTCTAAATGATGTTCTGGTCCCAAAACTTGCAGCATCTGAACCCAATTGAAATCATTTAGGAACGTGACGTCAGAGCGCATCGCAACCGGGTATTTACGAGAATTTGGTGTCCTGTTTGTGAACATGCGGTGCCAACTGTCTCCAGCGACCTACCAAGGATCATTGCGCCCATGCCAAGAATCGTGCCAAAGGTGGACATATTGACAATTAAATAGCTAGTCATAATGTTCTGGCTGATTTGTGGGTATATTTTGACTCGTACATTTTGTCTGGACTCGAAATTCGAAACGTCTCGAGACGAGTCGAGAAAGACTTAAATCTCGATCCGACTCGATTGGCGCGCATCCCTTTTTATAAGTATAATCACCATTATTAATGAACTCCAGAACGAAAATTATAATTGGGCAAATATTCAATATTTCATAACCTCCAACTCTGACATTAGTAGTCAATATTAATAATGTAAAATGTATAATAACACAGATAAGAACATTAGTAATATTAATGTTCGCTCGATTAAAGAGAACAGCATACACTACTTCTATAATAGACCAGTGTTAAAAGGATTCAAGAAGTACGTAGACATTCGTACGTTTATTTAATGAAGATTTTATCAAATTGGTGCTGTTGTTTCATTTTTTCTAAAACAAATGTTAGGGCTATTTTTAAAAATATATGAACCAGTACGAGCAATCAAAGACATGCGAAGGAGAAAGGCCACTTGAGACAACGACATACCAGTAGATTTCCTCAAGGTTTTAGGAGACAACGCAATGAAAATGTTGACTTTTCTTATTAACAAGATTTACCTGAGTGGAGAATGGCCAAAGGATTTTCTTGATGTTATAGTGATCGCATTGGCCAAGAAGAACGGAGCAAAAAAGTGCAGTGATCTAAGAACCATTCTTCTCACTTACCACACTAGAAAGATTATTGCACGTAGACTAAACAGGCAGTTGGAAAGTAAGATAGATGAGAAATATGAAGATCAATTTGGTTTCCGGAAAGGAATAGGCACAAGACATTTTACTGGATCGATGAGAATTATATCAGAAAGACTTCCTGATGTAATGGAAGAGCTGTGATTGTGCTTCATTGACTGGCAAGAGATTTGGACGAAACTTTTCAAAATACTTAAACAAATCGGGGTCAACTGGAGAGATCGGCGACTCATTCAAAACCTTACATAGGACAACGAGTGAAGTTGCGCCTGAATAAAGTAGAAACCAATAGTGTGTACATTGCAAGAATAGTCGGAAAAGGAGGTAGTATATCACCGCAATTACTAAACATTTACAGTGAATGGTTAATGAGGGAAGCATTAATGGGAATTGGAGATTTCACCATTCGAGGGCAGATCATTAGCAAGATCAGGTATGGAGAAATTACGGTTATAATAGGTAAAACCGAAGACGGACTACAGGGGATGATTGAGAAAATAGTTTACACTGCAAAACTATTTGGAATGGAAATCAACATCCAGAACTCGAAAGTCATAAGAATATCCCGTTAAAACACTCCCTTACGGATCAGTATACAAGAAAGAGAACTTCAAGAGGTGGATAATTTCAAGTATCTGGGAAATATTTTGAGAATAGGTGCGTACAGCACCACAGAGATCAGGTCAAGAACTGCCATAGCTAAAGAAGCATTCAACAAAAAGTATCACCCTTAACTAGCAGGATCAATATTGGACTCAAGAAAAAGTTGGCCAAGTGCTATATATGGAGCATCGGACTGTATGGCTCAGAGAGTTGGACATTAGGGAAGTGAGAGAAGAAATATTTGAAGAGTTTCGAAATGGGTTGTTGGTGGAAAATGAAGAAGATTAAATGGACATATTTTAAAACGTATAGGAGAGAAGAGGACACTTCCATCAAGCATCCTTCTTAGGAAGGCCAACTGAATTGGGCACATCTAGAGAAAAAATTGTATTCTTTACATTGCCATAAAGGAAAGATAGAAGGAAAATGAATAATAAAAAGAAGAACACAGCTGATCGATGATTTGATAAAAGAGGAAAATATATAGGGAGTTAAAATAGGAAGCTGAAGATCGAGAAACATGGAAGAAACATTTCAGGCCCAAATCTAAAACCGAAAAAAAGTTCGCAGTAGTCCCAGGATCTGCTAACAAGCAGAATACTTAATAATAACAATAATAACTGAAAAGAACGCACGTATAAGTTTTACCTTTTGTCCTATTGCTATATCACATCTGAAAGACCTTTCGGCTGCATTTGATCAACACGCGTAAATAAATAAACCAACTAATATTCAACATAGCCACATGAATAATAAACATTCAATAAATTATCATAGTTTCATTTGATTTCAAATTTAATGTGAAAGTTAGAAAATGATTATTAAACACCGAACTTCTAAAGTTTTATTTCGAATTTATGCAAGTCTTTAAGGTCACATCCAGGTTTAAGGGAACATTGCCCTTTTGATTTTATTCTAAATTTCGTAACTTTTTGCTTTGACTTGAACAACAAAACCTTGTGGAAACCAAAATTCTTAAACCCAATAGAATGACAAGCCAAAATCTCAATTTTTTATTTCTTTTATTCCTTGTTAATAAGAGTTAATGAATAGCAGTAACTACGTCCGTGTTTGCTGTAAACTTAATCATTACGGTTATAGGCAAGTACAAAATTATTATTCTATTTCGTTTAAATTATTAGCAACATAAAAAATAACTTGTCTTCTGGTGTTTTCTTAAATTTGCAGAATTCTTAACAGTTGCTAACAACTTATTTCTAACGCATAATAAACATCTCGCTTTGAATAGTTTTCCATTTATTTTTTCCGTCTAAATAATTCTTGAGATATCCAAGACAAAGAAGGGTTTCTTTCATCATTTCTAAATTACAAGGTCACTAGTGGAGAAATTTCACAAGCAAACACAGTTTAATGCACAAATCCTATCTCGAAGATTCAGAGTAAAATAGCTTACAACATCTACAAAAATTCCGCAGAGGGGCTGAACTAGATCAATTCTTTTCACATCTTGTATTCTAAGAAGTTATGCGGTTAATCCACGCACTGCGGTTACTCTCTGCTTTGTGTTCAGAATATCCCTTTGGCGCTTGGCTGTCTATTTCCATCTCATTTTTTCCTGAAGTTAAAAAAAATCAAAGTTGTATACTAGTATTTATGAGTAAAACGTGGAAGCAATGCCTTACTTATGTTAAAAGTAACTAGTTATTTTCTAAATTCTAATGCTTTGCCAATAAAAATTACTGTGTCACTCCTCTGGAATGACGGAATTTGAAGATAATTAACATTTCACCAATTTTTCGTCATCTAATTGTCTGTCACCTAGTTTTATTGTAGTCTTTGTCACCTAGCTTCCAGTGTAGTGACACTGACAATGTATTTGTATGCACACTTTGAACAAAATCTGTTTGATGGATGGGTGAAATCGATTTCAAGAAAAAGAGCTTATACTCCGTGAAGTTTGTCTCTCATGAGGCGCGAACCCGATAATAGTGAATGTAAAGAATTGCTGCATTTGAAAGACAAAAGCGTCTGTAACCCTTATGAAAGAGAATAAAAAATAACAGAACAGTCAAGCTAACACGATAAATGCAATGCTGTTTCCGATCAAACACATAAATTCTTTGAAAACTAGAATAGCAGTACCTATGAAATCATCACTGAACAAAAGAAATGGGGTGAATTCAACCCCAACTTTGGAGTTTCCGCATATAATGTTGGAACATGTGACTTTTCTAATTGCTTTGGTAAAAAGTTTTAATTTTGATGTAACATAGTCTTTGAGGTTTACCTACCATCTTCATAGCTTCAAGATGATTAATCATGCGCAAGAGAATTTTCCATTTTTATTTTAAATATTCTTTGTAATACAGTGTTGCATTTCACAGACAAGTTCACAGCGTGTTCAGACCTGTTTGTTATAAACCGTGTTCTTATAGTTGTGCATTTTTAAACTTATGTTGAGTGACATTGCTGAAATTAAATGCATTAACATATCATCAACCTGTATCTGTGGTATAAGAGAAGATCGCAAAACTATGTTAAAATACTCTTTCAGTTTTACGTCCCAATTTCAGTTTGTCCTGTAGGTTAAAGGAGACGGATGGTTAATGGAACGAATGATTGCGTAAGAATTAGTGGAATGGCAATATTGGAGAAAAGGCAAGAACCGAGACAAAATCCACAGAGAAGATTCTGTCCTCCTTAAATTCACATAAACTGAGATCCAACTACGAGGGACCCTCGTATGAACACCATATCTCTGAGCCACCATATCCCCAATACGCAGTCATTACTACCACCAACTGTTGCTAACAGATGAGTTCATTGCAAAGCTCTCTCATGACTATATGGTTAACATGGAGACCTGGGTTCGACTTTCGGTGAGTGCCCATGTAGTTCGGATCAGATGTTAAGCTGCAGGTTTACATCTTATGTACGTCCGGTGCTGAAAAGAACTCTCAACTCCAAAGAAACAAATGCCAATCTTAGCCTTATATTTCATACGAAACTATATGAGAGCCCAATATTAAACATAGATGTGAAATCATAATCTTATTAACTCCCACGGAAGACAAGAATACTTATCAGTTAACCATAATGCAGGTCGAGTTAGTATTTCTTAGTATTGGTTTTAGTATTCTTTATCTTTCTTTATCTTTATCTTTATCTTTATCTTTATTCTTAGTATTGGTTTTATCTTCTTAGAAAATTTCATGTATTTTTCAAATGTAATAATAACAATTATAATAAGTTTAATTTCAGATAATGGTAGATTTCCAAACTTGAACATTTTATGCAATTTTATATTTACTTAAAGTACCACATCTATACTCTAACTACTGGTTGTATATTTATACTTTATTTATACATATTTCTGGGTATTACCGATATCTATGTCCTTGAACTCTTCGCTTAGTAGGGATGACGTCCATCGGCGAGCACATTATCGGGGAAAGCAAGGAAATGTCCTGGGGCCTGTATATTAGGTACTATCCCGCTATTTGCCTAGTAGGAATGAGGAAAACCCAGGGAAAACCTCACTTACAGTCAGGATGGCTAGCCTGGAAAACCTTTTGGACCGAGGTCTCTACTATGAATTGAACTCGGGACCGCTCGCCCCAAAATATAAATATTAATTTGACTGCTACCATACGCAGGGCAATGTGCTACTGATTCCAATAGAGGAATAAGATCAAAGGTTCAGCAAACTCAGAATCAATATGTAAAAGCCATTATCCAGTATCTCTTACTATTTTTGCTCTATGGAAATCAACAATTAAACCAGAAGTGTTCATTGATGTTTAACACTTTTGGTGTGTGAGATATGTATCTACAATCAGAAACAATATTAATTATAAGTTGGAGGTATAAGAAATGATAGCTCTAATCTATGCCTAATATTAATCCAATGTTCTCGGGATTGCTGCCAGAGTGAGTGTTGCTGTGCTGAGCTTTCGCTACCATAAAGCGGCAACATCTTCAGAGCTATGAAGATGTTGCCGCTGTATGGTAACGGAAGCTCAGCACAGCAACACTCACTCTGGCAGCAATCCCGAGAACATTGGATTAATAGTAGACGCCAGCAAAGCTTCAAGATCATATGCCTAATATTGATTTGATTGTACAAAGTAACTAATGAAAATAAGTGCTATAGGAGGGAAGTTATAAATAATGTTTAAAAATGCATTACAAAAATGGTTAAAAGAACGAATCGCGTTTAGACTCCAGAGCTGAAAAGAATATAGGTTCAAAAACTTCTGGACAGGGGCGTCATTTAGAGACGAAAGGGGCATTAGCATCCTTCTGAGTTTGAAGAAACCATATATATTTATTCAATCCGATAAGGATTTCGGAGTGCATTTTCAAACTTATCAGATTGATGTGCTATCGCCTCCTGGAGATGATGTTAATATTTTAATGGCTGTGTAGTTCCGATGAAGTATTTTATTTATTTTATTCATTGAATTTACAACTTTATTTGGCTTGTTTTATTTACTTGATAAACCTTAAATTATATTTGCTTTTCATGCAATGTTTATTTATCTTTTTCCTTAAAGACCTGTACAGGTAGCCATATTCTGTTAACTATATACACGATATAGCAGGTGCGCACACGGATGTTTTGTTGGGAGAAGTCCGTTTTTTTCTGTTGTTCCAATACGTTTATATATTACTAAAGCTGTAGTTTTCTTTACCCGAAAAAAAGATAAGTAATTGTTAATTACTGCCACGTATATTCACAGAAAATCTGATAGGGCTAGATTTATTTTTACGAGGAAAAGGAAGAGTACAGATGAGGAGTATAATCAAGTCATTTCTCTGTGACGAATGTGTACAAATGATAGTCGAGTTACGAAGTTTAGGTGAGAATTGAAATGAATTCTTTGAGTTTTGGGATCTGGTCCCGGTGGACACCATGTGGGTGTGCCCCTGGCGTAGGTCTCTTGGCCTATATCCATTGAAAATCCGGTATGTTTGCAAATCCGGCATTTCAAAAATCGGAGGGTTTTTTTTGCCAATCTGTACTTATAAAATTCACTAATATTTGTTTCAAGGAATGCCTTATAATGTTATGCAATTATGCCATGACTGGTCACCCTCATTGAAGCCTATAAGAAAATACCTACAAATTGACGCAGATCTGTGGTGTAATTCCTTATGCCACAATTGAAAGTCCTGTCTGTCATGGTATTGAATCCCACACAAAGCATGTTAGTTATGTATTATCATCCTTTCCTTATCCGTGTATAGTCCGGGTCGCGTACATAAACTCACCGGACATAAGCTTGCCTCTGTTAATGCAAAAGATGACAAAAGCTCCCAGAATATAAGCTCACCACTAATAATAAAAATTACATTATAAGATAATACAATAAAGAGTACAATAATTATAACTAATTACATTATAGGTTAACTAATTTAATTACAAAGGAAAATAAACCTGAATAAAATTAATACGCAACGGAAAAATGGCAAGCGGGAAATATGTCAAAAATGAAAACTAGATTTTCAATATTAATATGAATTAGATTTTGGATGTTAAAATATAAATTGAAAACAGATTTGGTCAAACAAAAGAATTCTATTTTCTTTTAATAAGAGTCTACCGTAACGACTGCTCCTTGGAGATGTAATCAGCGAATGTGACTGCTTCAATTTAATAAAAGTAATTTTGTGTTCATGGCAAAGAAGGAAGGAAATACAGGGTGCCGCACTTAAAACCGGCCAGTAGTAATATTCTCGTATATTGTGTTTTTGGCAACACTTAAATAATATACCTTCCTACCAAGAGATGGCGTGTCGAGGTCGGGTCGACTTACGTAACCTGCAACAGTCACGTGCAGCCGCAGCCAGTGAAACTTGTCGAAACCAGTTGAGAAAAAGGCCTCGTTGTGTTAAGCAGGGTGAGTGTCAGTCAGTGATAATGCCGTATTCGATACCCGAGCGTGTTGTCATTGTTGAAGGGTTCATTCTCACTGGATCTTTTGTAAAAACAAAGAATTTGTTTCGGGAGAAATTTCCAGGACGTTCTGTGCCAGCAAAAAGCACCATTCAGGAATTGATTGAAAAATGGCGGCGTACAGGATCGGTTCAAAATGCTCCCAGGAACAGACGACCATCTGTCTGCACACCTGAATTAAAGATGGAGGTGGAGGAGATAACGACAAGAAGTCCTCGAAAGTCAACCAGGAGATTGAGTCAACAGGTTCATGCGAGAGAGAGAAGTTGCAGACGTGTTTTAAGGGGACTGAAGTTAAAACCGTACCGGATAAGTGTTGTGCAAGAACTGAAGGAGCCTGACCTGCAGAAGAGGGTGCATTTCTGTTCACGGCTGTTGAGCAATGTTGCCAGTGGCTTCTTGGATCCACTATTGCTCATCATGAGTGACGAGGCGTGGTTCCACCTGTCTGGGTACGCTAATTCCCAAAACAACCGGTATTGGTCGACAGAAAATCCACACGCAATCCACCAGGTACCCTTGCATGATGAGATGATTGATGTTTGGTGTGCCATTTCCGCCACACGCGTTATTAGACCCATATTCTTTGAGAGGACAGTGAACAGTGACGTGTATATGGGAATCCTGGAGGAGTTTTATACACACTTGACCGAAGAGAAGCGTCAGTTATGTTACTTTCAGCAGGACGGTGACACATGCCACACATCAGCTGCATCATCGTCCCTTGTGCATGAGATGTTTACACCAGAGAGGACAATCAGCAAAGGCTTGTGGCCTCCTCGGTCACCAGACTTGTCCACGTGTGACTTTTACTTATGGGGACTGTTAAAGTGAACAGTATACGAAACAAATCCACTCACAATTGAAGAACTCAAGACCAGGATCCAGGATGTCACCAATAGCATTACAACACAAGAACTGACAAGGGTATATATGAATCTCCTTAATCGTGCTCACATGTGTGTTGAAGTGGGCGGAGAACACTTTCAGCACCTGCTGTGAAGGCTGCAGTGAAGCTGAGTAGTCATATTCAATACATTACATTTCATTTATGTGTTGTAGTTAATCATATTCAATACATTTCATTTAATTATATGTGTTCACATTACGGGCCGGTTTTACGTGCCGCACCCTGTATTAAAAGTGGAAGAAAAGATACAATTTAAGAATCCGTACCTGAATAACTTTCAAGATGTTCATACTTGTGGTGCCAAATGGTTCGTTAACACTTAGTCGATTTGCGTTCGATTCAGTCGAATTGACGTCACTTTCAACTTAATCGACCGTGAAAACAGGACTTCAACTTAATCGCTTGTTGATTGAAAGCGACTAAACGACTAGCAACTGAATTGAAAGACGTTCTATTTTCTGTGGTCGATTCTATTTCCTTCTGCTATAACACCGCAAATTGTACCCATTACTTTTTGCTTGGACATCTTTAAAATTGCCAGTCGATTTCGAACCGACCAGAGGAGAGCGATTCGACAAGCAGCATTCAATTTGGGTTGAAACAATTGAACACATCCATCGATCTGATTCGGTCTAGTTGCTTCGATTTAGTCGCAAATGCAGCGAGTCGATTTAGTCGTGCGACTAAATCGACCAAGTGTAAACGCCACATAAGCATGTTGCCCTTCGCGGAATATTTCTGTTGTTAACACGTAATCACAATGAGACTTCGAAGGAAATTAAGTCAAATGTTATAACTGAAATTTAAATCTGGCTATGGTGCTGCTTTGAGTGCTAGTGCGCTGGCAGCATCCTATGCGCGAGCAGTTGACTGGAGAATTAACGGAATTCAAGCCCATACCTTCCTATTATGTAGCTTCTTACGTCCATCTTAGGTGTCC
Organism: Thermobia domestica; assembly: GCF_964235325.1. Classification (NCBI taxonomy): domain Eukaryota; kingdom Metazoa; phylum Arthropoda; class Insecta; order Zygentoma; family Lepismatidae; genus Thermobia; species Thermobia domestica. The sequence continues at coordinate 71,306,431 of NC_137457.1, forward strand.
GAGGCAAATTTTAGAATAAGGAATTAGAAGGGAATCGGTTCTGAAAAACTGCTCTGGCACCAATATTGGACATGAAAGCCAAGAATGATTCTAACGTATTTGTTTTAATATCTGATAAGTTTTTTCTTTACATTAAATTATCTCTTTCTTATTCGTCTACCAGTTTGTGACACAATATTATATTTTTCTTTCTGTACATATAGTCAAAGCCGTTCTCTTGAAAATTGATCTCACAGGACTATAACAATAATTTCAACAGTCAGTTTTTAATACTAAAATCATTCCCTAAGGGACATTTCTCTCTTAGCGTTTTCTTTTACTGTCCTCTCGTTTCTTTCCTTTAACAACTACGGATTACTTATAGTTGAGATCGAACCTTGTCCTTCTCAAAGCTACCCGCATTTATCTCAACAATATATGAAAATAGTCCCACCATACTATCTGGTAAAGTTAACGTCACTACTGATTGAAACGCAATTTCTAAATCAAAGTGGTGGTATACATGCCTCCAAAAGTGCATTACCACCTGCAAATCTCCTTTCCCGCAATAGCAGGCAACTCAGGAAGTTCAACGCTTGAGTTGGTTGCAAATTCGAAAGGCGTCACCTCAATTTTGTCACAAATATATCAGTGTGACGTCCATGAAGTTAGCAGGCCACCTATGCCAGACCACAACTTCTACTTCACACATCGTTAGTGCTACGTTAGTGCTCGTTAGTACCGCAAACCCCATCCTTAGTACTACAAAAATAATGTCTCAATTTTACTAGTTACTATTGGTATGTTAACTTCACGCCAGCATTCCAACATATCAAAATCGCACCATAAGTGAAATTTCCGGTTAGAGCAGCGTTAGAGCTCGTTAGTGCTATAAACATTAACGTTAGAGCTTCTATGTATATAGTTTTTAGGATAAAAAGGTCCGTTTTATGAAGCTGGCGTGAACTTAGCAGGCCACCTATGGCAGGCCAGAATTTCGACTTCACACTTCGTTAGTGCTTCGTTAGTGTTCGTTAGTGCCGCACACCTTATCGTTAGTGCTACATAAATAACGTCTCAATTCTTACCAGTTGCTTCTGGTCTGTTAACTTCATGCCAATGAAATTGGCAGGTCACCTATGGCAGGCCACAATTTCATTTCACACATTGCTAGTGCTTCGTTAGTCCTCGTTAGTACTGGAAACCCCATGGTTAGTGCTTCGAAAATAATGCCTCAATTTTAATAGTTACTATTGGTCTGCTAACTTCATGGCAATGAACTTTGCAGGCCACGTACGGCACGTAATAAGTTCGATTTCTCACATTGTTAGTGCTTCGTTAGTGCTCGTTTGTACCGGAAACCCCATCGTTATTGCTTAAAAGACGTTTGAATTTTAAATAATCACTATTGGCGTGCCAACTTCATGCCAATAAACTTGGACGGACACAATTTCGATTTGACACATTGTTAGTGGTTCGTTAGTGATCGTTAGTACCGCAAACCGGGTCGTTAGTGCTAAAAAACATCTCAATTTTTAGGCGTCACTCTTGGCCATCTAATCTCATGTATTCAGGCCAACATATCAAAATCACCCTATAAACGAATTGCAGATTCGAGCAGAATTAGTGCTCTTTAGTGCTATAAACAATTTAGTGCAGATTCGAGCAGAGTTAGTGCTCTTTAGCTTCTTAGTGCTTCTATATATATATACAGTTTCTTGGGCAACCAGATGGGTCCATTTCATGATGCTAACAAGCCACTTATGGCAGACCAAAATTTCAAACATCGTTAGTGCTCCAAAGACAACGGATATATATCCATTTTCTCCACCAGTCGATACGGGGTACAGAACTTAGAGCGGACAAAAATCTAATTTACCCATGCAATTTTGAAGAAGCACTTATTTTCCTGCTAACTCGTGGCAGCAGACCAGGGACGAAATCTGCGAGAGATGACACCCGTCATTAGTGTTTCGTTAGTACTCGTTACTGCCGAGTATTATATCGCTAGCACTCCTCAGAAAATGGCTACATTTTTAAAATAATGGCTACATAATGGTTTAGAAAAGCCAAAAATTTCCTGTAGTATTATCTCAACTGACAACGGACGAAATGTACGATAGAACACAATTTCGATTACACAACCGTTATTAGTGCGCCGTTGGTACTCATTAGTGCCCCTTGTTCCATTCTTGCTGCTCCACAGATAACGGCACATTTTTAAGAAGGCATTATTCGCCTGCTATCTTAATGCCAGCAGGGTAGGGGAAATCTAAAGCAGAACACAATTTTTATAACACCCGTCATTAGTGCTCGTTATTGCGATATATCTAATCGTTAATGCTCCACAGATAACTGCTTCATTTTTAAAAGATCCATTTTACCCTTCTAATTTCATGCCAACATGCCACGCCCGGAACATACAACAGAACATAATTTTGATTTTTTCTATCATTGGTGCTTCGTTAGTACTCGTTAATGCTGTATATCATATCAATAATGCTCTACATATATCAGCTACATTTTTACAAAACCATTATTTGTCTGCTAAGTTCGTTAAAACAGACCATTCACGAAACCTGTAGCTAACAATTTCATTTACAGCCGTCGTTAGTATAGCATACTACATTGTTTCTGTTCCACAGATAAGGACTACGGCTATGTCTTTACTGCTTTGATATGCCGTATACATTATCATTAGAACTGACATATAATGCCTATTTTTTTAAAAAAAATATTGTCCTTCCAACTTCCTGCCAACAGACTTGGTACGACACCTAGTTCAGAAAGAATTCAATTTCATTAATCGTTTGTGGTTCATTGGTGCTCGTTAGTTCCCCGAACTTCAACGTTAGTGCTCGACAGAATACGCCTATATATGTCTAAAAAAACTTCATAACTGGCCTACTATCTTCATGTCAAAGGGGAGGCCAATAATGAAGTTAGTAAGCAAATAATGAATTTGTTAGGCGATATAGGTGTTCTCTGTGGAGCACTAACGATTACATTTGCGCAACTAACGATGTGTGAAGTTGAAATTGTGGTTTGAAGTTTGTGTCGTCCCAGGTCTATTGGCAGGAAGTTAGAAAGCGAATAATGGGTTTTCAAAAATATAGGCATTATCCGTGTGTGAGCATTATTGATAGTGTATGCGGCATATGAAAGCAGTAACGTCCTAGCCGTAGTCGTTATCTGTGGAGCAGTAAAATACAATATGCTGAAATAACAAGCACTAACGACGACTATAAATAAAAGCGTTATTAGCAACAGGTCTTGAGCTTGGTCTGTTGTAGCAAACCAATAATGATTTCTAAAAAAATATAGCTGTTATGTGACTAGTATCTTGTTGCTGGCTCCACTACTTTTGGACGGAGAAAAATAAATAATACTATTCGCTTGTGCTGCGTTAGTGCTGGTTAGTGTCCAAATTTCAACGTTTGTGCTATCAAAATAACAGTTACGAACAATTTAAATTAGAGTTTAAGTTGGCCTCGCCTTTTCCTAATTCAGATAGAATTGACTTTGTAATGCCAAACCTTTGTGCTACATTAGTACCGGTTAGTGTTCAAATTTGAGCGATAGTGTTGTTCTAATAACGCCAGTATAACGAAATTATGTTCCGGCAAAACGGACTCCCTTTTTCCTTAATTGAGGTAGAATTTAATTTTATAATGCGATGTGTGTGTTCTACGTTAGAGGTTGGTCGGGCCTCTAATTGTATTTGTCCGATAGAGGAATTTAAATTTTTACGTTCGTGAACTTGGCCATGGTACTAAGATTAGTGTTTAGTGCACTAAACTTTTAAAAGGATTTAGTAGCATTTGAAAACTACGTCGTTAGTAGGACTTATTGCAAAACTCCCAACATTAGTGCTTCAGTAGTATGGACGCTATAAAATAAAACTTAGGGGACGCTAACTACACGCTAGCTCTTCGCTACAAAACCATTCACGATGAGAAGCTCTACTGTTCGGAGTTGTGCACTAGCAACCACTAACGGTTGGAATAGAAGAGATCATTATTAACTTGGCGGGAATTTGACCAATAGGAAAATTAACAGATTTCTCCTTTGGAAGTTCCGTGACATATAATTGGCTATATCGAAATTATTAGCATTTTTAAGAAGCGCCAACGATGCACTATGAAAAGGCACTAATTTTTTCATTAGTCTTAAACTAGGGATCATAGTGTAATTTACCTCTGTCATTGTTTTGGCTCTAGAAAATTCACTACTGAAGCACTAACGTCATTGGTTAGCACACTAAGAAGCAATAACGATCTTTTAATGAAGGCACTAATTTTTCCTTACTGCTTGAAGTGGAGGCAGCGTGAACTTGGCTCCCCAATTTTTTTACATGTAGCATCTATACAGTATTGCTTTGCGTAGCGCTTTGCGTAGACAGTAGAACAGCGGGGGATCTATTTCAGCTGTTACTTAACGACATCCTTGTCTGTGGGGCCTCACCAGCCCTGGGTAGGGATCTGGGGGAGGAAGATTTATTACCTGGGAAATAGAAGATGAGAGGGTCTTGGAAAGTGGAATGACATCTTTTCCTGTTGAAACATGATCCTACACGATTCGCTAATCGAAATTTTAAAAATTATTATCAAATTAAAATTAAAAATGTTTCAGATTTTTAGAATTTCACTATAAGCCTGATCCCTAGCTGATCCCTAGCTTCTGCAAGTTTTTCCCTTAATTTAATTATGATTTTACTGAAATATTTAATTCAATCCATCAAAATGATGATATTCTTTAAATTTGTTTTCACTAAAATTATTTCCCTCATAATAAATTATTCGAACACTTTTATTTGACTTGTAATATTAAAATTATTTCTAACTGCTAACTACTCGAACTATTCTACTCGTAACTACTCGTAACTAACTATTGGTAACTACTCGAACATTTTGTGAGAACATATTAAGAACTCCTTTTAAGAAAATGTTCCGAAAATATTTAAAAAATTTGATTTCTAATTGGTTGTTTTAGTTCGTTTTCCTACGGCAACTTTTTGAAAATGAGCTACGGCAAAGTAGAAAACTCTTTATGAAAATATTTGAAGAACAGAACAGAAAAAAATTAGAAATAAGATATGTAAAACGGGAAAGGAATGAATATTATTTAATGATATATTTATTTTTGGTAGCTAAGTGAACTCCATTTTTTCTTCCACCTTTGTAGGAACAGATACCCACATCCGCCGCTTAGATTAGCTATCTCTCAACTGTGTCCGCTACAGAATCGAATATACTTCTACCCGCCGTTTAGCTATCTACTCTGCTACAGAATTTTCCTTACGATCTGATTTGCAAGCCAAGTTTTGTTTAACCACACTTCTCACTGCTTGAACCAGGGAAGATGCTTACCTGTCAATCACTTTCTTAAGTTGTGATTGAACGGAAGTTTTCAATTTGTCTTCCCTTTTGCCTATTAATGCTCATAATTTCTTGTTTGCACAGGTAAAATCCCACCTTTCCCCGCTATGATTGACTACCTATATTGCTGCCCTCTCTTTCTTTACCACCGAGTAAACACACATTTCTTATCGCGAATAGATGAATACTTATTTCCTTACTCTTTGACCACTTTTCTGTGTGCCGGTAGGTCATTTCCTCCCGTCCTTCTTTTCCCGTGGCTGGCGAAGAGCATTTGTAGGTTACTTTCACGCGCCTTCCGCCGAGTGCCTGGATTTGTCTTTGCAAACAACAGAAAAAGAGTGGATCTGCCTTTGGATTCCCAATTGGCGCCCAAAAACAGTGTTTCAGACAACATTATCCTTTGTTGAATGGTTTATTGCTTCTTGTGGATTTAGAGAAACAATGTTTGCTGTTTTCTTTGTGGCAAGAATACAACACTTATTGAGATATACGTCGAAATAAATACCATAAATTTCAACAGTATAAAGCTGACATCGGTTTTCATTCCTTCTTTCAAACGTATAACTCATTAAAATTACTTTTTTATGAAAATTGCTGATTGACCCCGCCTTATCGAATTTCCTAGTTCTTTGTAGTTATTAGCTGGGATGTCCTTTGACGAGCCATATGTTACTAAAACTCCGTCAAGCTGTCTTCTGTTTATAGCAATGTGCCCACGAATCCAGACATACTACAAAATAATATTAGATGACTACAAAGTTTAGGCACAACATGGAACAGTCAGAAACGACACATGTCAAGTTTTTACCAAACTTGAGTTAATACCACTACTATGTTTGCTATACGTAGACAAATAGTTTGCGAGGTAAGCGCTCATCTCAAGCCTTTCTTTGTCTCTTTATATTAGTGTTAAAATTTTCGTTTTTAGGTGAAAGTACACATGCCGTCGACATGTGCACATTCTCCTTGAAACGTTGTACTGACGAAAAATGCGATGTTGACTGTCAACTGTTGTAGTTTTAGCAAACATCTCGGAAGTAGTGTGTATGACTGCAGGTATGCAGGAAAACGTTCCAGAACCCCGTAGTTTATCTAAGAGAGAAAAGATTAAAATGGCGAGACTGATAGTTGAAGCGTATACAAATTACAAAGGAAAACTTGTACCGCAAATAATAGCAGGGAGAGACTGTCAGTGTTGCGGCCATTGCTTTCAACGTGTGTGTGCAAGTGACAGGGAAGATGCTCTTTGCCAGTTTCGAAATTTTTGCATTAAACACGACCAAGATGCATTTTTGCAGGGCTTGGTGTCAGGAAAGCAAGTCTAGACTAGACGCCCTCGTCATGGTGAAAATGAAAAACCGAAGGACAATAAGTTTGTGTACAGTGTAAAGACAAGCAGCGGCATAACCACTGTATCTAAGAGAGCATTTATCAGCATTTTAGATTTGCCTTTAGGTAAGCTACGTCGTATTTGTCACCTTGTCGCAGTGGACAATCCCGCAATTGATAAGAGAGGTAAATCTACTCTTTCAAATACAAAGCCAGATGTAATAATAGAAACCATTATGAATCACATTAGTAGTTTCCCTACAAAGCAAGGTCATTACACCAACCAAAATGTGCAGTGTTTAAGTGCAAAGCTTACTTTAAATGAAATTGTTTTTTTTTTGGCTGCCAACGGAACTCCTGTCTTAAATTTGAAATTTTTATAAGTATTATATATTTTAAGATGGCCACTATATTCTTGTATCGCTTTTAAGAGAACATATTAGAAATTACTTTCTATGATAAACTGGTTCCATATGTTGCCATAGGTTTTAAATAATGTGTAAGCAAGTAAGAAAATGGGTGATTTCCAAGTATATTTTTCATGCTTAAGGTCAAATATCTTCGAAAGCAGTACGAATATCAACAATTTCAAACAATCATTGTTGGGTAGTTCAAAACGTTCTAATGCAGAATGTATTAGACAGGTTTCTTTAAAACATGTTTAGATAGTAGATGTTATGTAATGGTAGATATGATGCATATTTTTTGATGTCGTCGATAGTGATAGTGTAATCGCTATAGTAATTTAGAAATTACAAGGAATTTTGCATCAATATACTGGATAGTCTGTTTTACTATACATGAGATATGTCAAAATCTTTAGTTGTGTTACAGTAACAATACATTAACGAAAACGTACATCTTTCTTTAATGAATACTTACTTGAATAGTTCAAAAATTAAAGGAACTATCAAATCTTTAATTCCTTAAAAAAGTACTTAATATTTTAATTGAAACTTGAATTAGAAGGTAAAAGTTCTGTGCTTTACTTAATTTTGTGACGGTGATATAATAGTTCAGCATTTTCATTTTCACCTGCTTCTTCTTAACCATCAGAAGCAGAACACTAGGATTTTCTCTTGTACTACACAATAATTACTGCATCTATAGCCAGTGGAATGATCACAAAAGTTCCTGAAATTTACTTTCTTGTCACTGGTATATTGATGTTAAACTCAAACCGTCTTTAAACTATATAAAATCTAGTTCAAAAGATCTCATGCGGTCCTAAATTTTGCCGAACTCTCCCAAAGAAAAATATAGTTAAGTAGAGAAAGAGAATAAATGACTTTTGATAAAAAATGCAAGGAAGAGTTACATACATAATGATAATAATTGCAGTGAGAATTACATACATATCTGCCATTATATCTGTGAGCAAAGCTAATATAGCGGAACTGCTCATGAATTTCTTCGTTTAACTCTGAAATTGTTTTATGGGACAATATTATCATAACAAACCGTGTACGCAGTTTGAGACGCGAGATACGACATTAATAATAGCTGCACCTAGAATAAGCAATATAGTATGATTAAGTCTATTGTGTGAAAATATCCTGCATTTCAGATCTCAGAAATAATGCAATTATACGCACTTGCACTGGTGTATTTACGATTTTGTTCCGGGGGGCTTTGCCAGGAAATGTGAAAATTGTGCAAGATATTTCATTTACTTTACCATACTAACTAAGATTTTGGGGATAGCTCAAGTCCGGAAGCCCTCTTAAATATGCCAGTGTGCACATGAAACCATGGGAGCCTTAAATAACTATGAAACTGAAATATTTCATACTTCAATTAATAAGGTAGCTAAGTATAGGTGAACTATAACGCCAATTCAAGAGAGAGGATAACAGGGGAAATATAGTTTTCTTATGTAGGTTTTGATATCCTAGACAATAAGCTTCTATTGGGAATCAAGTTCGGAACAACTAACATAAAAGCGAGCATATTAGTTATTATCATTACACTTTACACAATCCTTTTCTATTTAGAGCGAATACATGATTTTGAGATTGAATGAAAATATAAATACTTAGCACTCCTAACATTCATTTCTGTCATCAAGAGAGACATACTCACCTACAGTCTATGTACTTTTGTTAGAGAGAGTAAGGGCAAGTGAGAGTGAGTGCGAGGGAGTTGATTGGCAGTGAGTGGGAGTAAGAGCATCAACAATAATTTGAGTGTGAGGGCGGGTGCGTGTGAGCGTGAGGGAGGTGATTGTGTACCAGAGCGAGTGAGTGTGAAGGAGTCGATTGAGGATGATGGTAAGTTAGTATGAGTTTGATGGAGTTGAATCAGGGTTAAGTTAAGTACACATCATCAAAAAATATTTCCAAAAGATGTGTTTGTGAAGTAGTTATGTTCGGAAAATGATTGAAATACAACCTCTGAGAACAAAGTTCGGTGAATGATCCCGCAAATAAAAAGTAGTTTTAATAATTATAAAACTTACCTTACGTTTCTCCAAAGTATTCTATTTTCGCAACTATTCATCGCTGAGCACGTCTGTACATGTCCTGAAAACTTTTTGAGAAATCTTCTTTCGAGATAGTGCTCAGGAGCCTCGTCACTTTTCATTGGATGTCTGGAATATTGTCAAATATCTTTCTTTTCAACTCACGTTTGACGCATAGGAATCGGAAGAAGTCAGAAGGATTCAGATCTGGCAAGAATGGTGGATGGTCAATTTGCACCACCCCCTTATGGACAATGAATTGTCTGACGATATTGGATCTGTAAAAGTAAGCATTGTCGTGAACCAGAAAATATGAAGATTGTTCTTAGTAATGGGCTCGTACCCTTTGTACATGTTTCATGAAACGTCTCAAACATTCAACCTACGTATCCGGATTCAGTTATTCGCTCAGGTAGAAACTCCTTGTGGATTATGCCATTGCTGTCAAAAAAGGTGATTAGCGTCATTTACACCCATTCCGTGCTTAGCGTTATGCTCCGGATCGTACTTCACACACCAGGATTCATCCTCAGCATCAATACAGTTCGAAGAAATTTGGATTTCCATCCGCCATAGCGATAAAATCTTGTGACTCAAGAACACGCCCATGCTTCTGGTCATCAATCAAGTAATGTGGCACTAGTCGACAACACGTTTTTTTTCCTAAGTCGTTGGTGAGGATAAGTCTCGCAGATTCACGGCTAATGTTCAATTCCTCAGCTATCATTCGCACAGTTAATCTGTGATCATTCGTGATTAATGTCCTCGCCTTTTCAATATTTTGGCCTGTACAAAGCTTGACGACCTTCAGCTACGGGGTTATGAGAAACGCTATCTCCCCCTCTACGAAAACAGCCGAACCACTCGTAAACACACTTCAAGGACACTGCTTGATCTTCATAAACCTGTACCAGAATATTATGGGTTTCTTCCAGTGTTTTGCCAACTTTGAAGCAAAAGTTCAAATTGATTTGTTGATCGTTTATTTTACTGTTATCAGTTTGGAACCGGACACACTAACACTCACTTGGCTTAACGCGTCTCACACAGACCACAGTTGACTCACAACTGAATAAAGGTGGGTCCATAGTGGCGGCGCGTGTTGTTACTCGTGTGCAGCGTTTCGTTGCCAGGTCGAGCGCCGAACTTTATTGTTAGAGATTTTAATATAGAGCCTAGTTGACATAGAGAGAGTAATTTGATCGTAAACCATGAGCTGCTTCAGTGTACGAAATGATGGAGAAGGTAAAAGGGATAAACCTTCTGAGAAAAATTTTTTCCTCCTAGAGTACATTCTCAGTCCTGAAAGAAAAAAATTCACCCCTCTACAATCCTTTTTCAAATGGTCATGTAGATAGAGAAGAGAACAACTTATTTTATGCAACCAAACTAAAATAGTACGTTTATATGACGTACAAAAGAAAATTGTACGTATGCCTTCCCTATCTTTTTGCAGTCGCTAGCACGGGAGATGATCTACTTAAAGAAGTATTTGCCTCTCTATTCGTGTTAAGCATTAAAAGTATTACAAGAAAATAATCACGCACATCCTTGTCTTTTATATTTATGGAATTCCAAAAGAGTGGATAACAATAAATATTTTGTTGCAACTAATAACAACTATATAAATGTTATGTCGTATTTGTATGCGACGTTAATACTGATTAATTCCAAATACAAACTTTTTTTTCTTTTTCTTTACTTACGTATGTACAGAATCTTCTATAGAATCAAAACTATCTAGGGACACAATAATTCATACAACTCTCAAACGTTACTGATTCAAAAATTATGGGGGGGCGTAAATCTCCTCGTAACCTTAATTTTTATGCAATTATTTTGCTTTAATTTCTTTCTCTTTAAAAAAATCAAACCAGATTAGACTTACATCAATAATAAATAAATTTACAACTGGTCACGCCAGGTACTTATATCAAATTACCATTGTGATTAATCCCGCCAAAGCTTTAACATTAATGTCAATTATCAAATATTCTCTTTCTAATAAATAATATAGTACTTCCAGGCAACAAAATGATCTCTTCCTTTGACTGCTGCAAAATTCGTTAATAAGTATCGAGCTGAGATTTTAGTCATAAACGGCAGAGGAATTCAAAAACGGTCTGTACATCTTCGTATTTAACAAACGACGGAAAACTTCTGATCAATAGAAGCACTCTACGAGACAACCAACACAACTGAGAAAAAATATCCCTAACATTAACAAGGGTCACAAGGAAGTACAAAAATTACACTGCTTCTTACCTTCCAATGGTGATCAAATACCTTTCCTTACTAACGGTATCTTGTCGTCCATCTCCTTTGGGCGGAAATCGACCTTCTATTTGACTCTTGGGGCCGCGGTGTCTCAGTGGTAGAGCGTTCACCTCTGGTGCTTGGGGTCCCGGGTTCAAACCCTGCTCCCGCCAAGTGAACTTTGTGGTGGACAAACTCCGTGTGCGTGGGTTTTCTCGGGGTTCTCCCGTTTCCTCCCACTTTATTCATTCCACCATTTCATTCATCTCTCATCACCACCGTCTCCTTTAGCCTAGCCGGCATAACTGTGGGACGTAAAACTCAAAAATTTCATTTCATTTTTTCTATTTGACTCTTATTTAAACCATTCCATTCACCACAAATAACGAAAGGAAAGACAGAAGAAAATATTCTCTCAAAAGAATTAATAACGTAGCCAGATAAGACGAAACAAAGTGGAGTGATCGAGTTTTCATCCATCTTTCTGCAAAACAGCGATCTGGTAATTGGCGAAGTTAACCAAAATCATTCACTTTCAATAGTTTCTTCTTTAGTACCAGAATCGAATATTTGCATTGAGAAATAAAATAAATCCCATGATTTTTAACGACTCCACTTTCCTGCCCCACTTTCCGACATTAACGAGAATGTATCAATTCACTCTTTTTATACTTTCCAAATATATTTGTTACTGATAATTATAAAATGTGGTTTCCTTTAAATAAACTATCCAAAAATCAAACGAAGTATCTAACACACCAACAGAACAAACTCGTGGTCGTGCAGCAAATCCACGTTGACTCATGGTTACACAAGCCTCAATAATACATCCTATCACCGTGGCAATGCCGAGCATAACTCGCCGGCCGGAAATGCGCTTCCCTCGGAGGGAAGAAGAAAAAAGCGTTGCCGTCTGGAAATACTATTAAAATATTTCCACCTTTTTCTTACTATTCTTTTTAATCGTCAAATTTGTTAACTTTACTTCTTTTTTCAAAAAAAAAGAATCTTATTTCAATTTCCTTTTCTCTTTTGATGTTATACAATATAAGTTATTTTTATTTGATTCTGTATTTGCAATAAAAGGTGTCCTGATGATTCTCCCCCAAATCCAGGATTCAGTGGCGGCTTTTGTTACACCTTGAGGGAGGGATCACTCCCCTGATCCCGTCTGGCAACGGATCTGATGCTACTCCCAAATATAAACCCGGAACCTCGTGAACGATGTCCTTGTCTTCTAGATTTCACGACTACTGATGTCGACAACCAACCAGTTTTTAGTATTCTGTTACAAACCGCCTATTTTCATCTTTATACAGGGTGTTATATAATAATAATAATAATAATAAAATAATAATAATATAGCTAATAGTAGTAGTAGTAGTTGTTGTTGTGGTATCATTGCTAATAATTATGTTGTGTATGGAGGATACTTGAAGAGAGTACTTGAAACTACACACAGGATTTGGCCCGATTTGACTCGTTTCGGCTGGACTCGACTCGAAAATCGAACCAAATTCGAGTCGAGTTTTAGGAATTTTTAAGCCGAATTCTCGAGTCGTGCTCAAAGATACCTGTGTCTAGTCTTGTCGAGTTTCGAAGATAATTCGCTCGAACTCTCTCGTGCCCATCCCTAAATGCCACTGGTAGGTGCTTTCGTGGGATCAGACTACAAAGAGGTATCGGAAGGGAAAGAATATTCTTCAAAGTTTATACTTGTACCTTGTAGTAGATAGAAAAAAGAGAAAAGCAGTTGAGAATAATCTAAGAGCATTCACAGAATGAACTTTAAAAAGAAATGTGTTGCTGTCCATGGTTTATTTGCTTTTATTAAAAAATGGTAGTCTATTTGTCTCTTATAAGTAGAGAGAGAGTAATTGCATATGGGAAGCTGGAATATTTAAGAAGCATGTTTCTCGAACCATGAACTTGGATATTAAAACAGTAAGATATTCAATTGAACGATTCGAAGTAGAAGGGGAATATGGATTACATCCAAGACAGAACCTAAGTAGACCGCAAGAGGGCGGAATACGAAAACGTTTCGATTATTATTGAAGCTAACGCTTCAGGTCCGTTCGCTGCTGCAACAAACCTGAAAACAACTTAAGATCTGGAATGAAGTGCAGACACCTGTAACTGTACTCATATTATTTGTTCTGCTTGCAGGTCAAACTAACATATACATGCTGACTGATAGTTCGCAAGGACGCACATCAACATCCCACAAGAAGAATGTAATCGGGAGCAGTGTTGAATTCAGACATTTTCGCCAGGGAAAAATATGAACTCCTGAAGGGAGGGGAGTTTGGGTGAAGTAATTTTTTACATTTTCTGATTGAAATTTTGAGTTTCTCCGGGCGGGGGGCAATTAATTTCCTTCGGTGGAGAGATTTCCCCGGACCATCCCATGAATTAGTTCCTGATCGGGAGTGATAAGAAAGTGCTTAGTTTATACCAAGAAGGGTACCTGTTCAGACGTTCTTCCATATGTTTTACGCAGAAACGCTCAAAACAGAGATGGAGTGTGTCAGTGGGTCGGTGGGTCAGTTGGGTCAAATTTTCTGAGTGGGACATTGAGTCGTGGATCAACAGCATGTGACCTACCGTGACCCACTTCGACCCACTACCCACAATGACCAACTGTGAACCACCAACCACCATGACCCACTGCGACCCACCAGCCATCATGACCCAATGCGACCCACCGACTCAGTCTGACCTACCGACCCTCTCAGCTCATTGTACTGTAGACAGTATCTTCTGAAGACTTGTAAATTTGTCTTCGTATTACATTCAAGATCTTAATTTCCCTTCCTTTTCCATTTGTTTCTGTCTACTTACCTGTGGTGACTATATCTAGCCAAGTGAAAATAGAACTTCAGGCACTTTTGGGTATTGATATTTGTTATTATAATAGCAATAGGGCTTATACCGCTACTTGGTTTTCGAGACCTGTGATGTTTTAGAGGAGCTAACTACTGAAAACAATACATTTTGAATCACTGTAATATATAAATTATTATATAAAAATTGAATGTAACTGTTTGCGCCTGATCATCACGGTCAAACTGCAAAGTCAAATGAAATTTCTTTTGGTATAAGTCTAGCTCGACTCGATAAAGAAATCCCTAGAATCTTATAAGTGCACGATTATCATTGTTTTATATAAATTAAAATAAGTTGTCAGTAAATCGAAATATTTAAATTATGTTTACGATTCATAACCGTTATGATTCATCAATTCTCAAAAGACACGGATTTGGGCGATTGAGATTTATTGTTATGTTATTCTTTATTTTTATTAAAGATTAAAAGGAAAGCGTAAAATACCAGTATCGTTAAGGAAAATTTATACAATACCACCTAATATAGTTACAAAAATTTCGTTTAAAAATACATTGTTTCAAAACAAAAGCATCATGTAAATTTGTTAATTTAATTAATGCGTTAGTAATGATTTCTTATGGAAAATAAAAATGAATTAATCCTTTCCTCTATTTTTCTGATTACTACCTGAATCTATCCAAAAGTGTTTCGAATTCTTGTTACAATGAATGTAAGCATGGAAATTAATAAAGGACAGGAATGCCATCGCCAGAAGTAAGCTCTCTGTGTACCAGTCTTAAAAATGATATGCTATTTTTAAAATAACAGAAATAATGCAAATCTCAGAAATATAACAATAGCTTCAAATTGGCTCTCTATATGTTAGGCATATATTATACCGTAAATAAAGTAACGCAGAAATAGGAACACTTTACTTCATTTGGCGTGTAATACATAAAATTGAAACCTAATAATATAAAATAAAACTGTCTCATGATCTTCCGAATGAAAATTCTCAATCTACAACGATTTTCTTACGGATACCCCTTAGGATTAATCCGTCTTCAGTTTTTACTAATAGTATACAGTATATCTACAATGATGTAAGTTAATAGCATATACTGACATGCCAGAGGCGGCGGGACCATCCGGGCTACCTAGGTTATTGCCAGGTCAATATTTAGGGATGTATCTATTTAAAAATTAGTGATGTATTCAGAATAGAAATAGGAATCATTTAATGAATAACTATTTTCAGTTTTCCGTGAAATGATTTATTGATAAGAACGTGACAATAAAATAATATTCTGCTTTTAGAAATAATGCTTTTGCTTTTCAGTCATCATCCCTACTTTCGAATAGTTGTTCTTTTTTTCTTGATTCAGTTTTACCCACTCAGAAACTGTGTAGCAATGTGTGAAATAAACTGGAGTAAAAATACAGAATCATAAGCTATGTTGTTTGGCTTTCGCTTTGTCACTTCTCTGTTCCTTCCCTTTCCCTGTTGAACTCAGTACCCGAAGGGTGAGTGACCACACATAGACACATAAAGGAACAAGAAAAGAATACTTTGGAAGTAAATTCGTTTGTAAGATCATTTTAAATTATAGTAGTAACATTAGCTTGTAATTTCTACATAATGTAGTTTACGCTTGACATGAAAATTATTTAATTAGTATTGCAATCTTAGAAAAAAATGAAACGCAACCCTTTTGCACTCCATTCGATAAAGTAAAGAAATATATGTAACTAAAAACAATGTGAGCCTGCAAAAAATGTAATCTAGTCGACATAATCTGCCCAAAATTTAAAGATAAAGTAATTATTCGTAGAAATGAGTTATCCCTTACATTGAAGTTTGAAGACGTGAAAATGATCTTGAGAAGATGGAAGTTTGAGTGATTATTTGTGGGAAAGGTTAAGTGAAGTTGAGCTCGAAATGAGATCAACGTGAGATTGAGCGAGCTGAATTAAATGCGAAAGTGTGTGATGTCGAAATATAATGTGAGCATGAGGTTGAGTAAGTGTGATATCGGACTAGTGATATCAACATAATAATGATTGGCCGTGAGATTAAAAAGATATTGTGAGCATGAAGTGAAGTGAAGAGGATGTTTGGTTAACGATATGAGCGTGAGCTGGAGTAAGTGTGATGTCGAAATGATTTAGTTAGTGTGAGGTCGAAATGACATAATAGGCATGAGTTTCAGATGCTTTAGTCCAAAGTGAGCATCTTTGAATACGTCATATTCATGTTCTGGTAGTAAAGTTTTCCGTCTGTTCTAAATTTTGCGTTTAAGTCTTATCGTGTGAAGAAATGATACTTCTATTTTAATACCAAGTAAATAACAACAATGTCGTGTACACCCCATGAACAAGTGTAGACGGGATGGTGTCATATATCTTGATTATTATTTAAACCCGACGTGGTAGTAGATTTATATTTCTTTCGGTTTTACTAGAGAGATTAGAATGCACTTGAATTAAGATCTTATTATTGCCATTCCCGGAATACCTCCTCGAACTCGAACGACAAACTTGATTCCTAGCTTTGGACCCTCTAGAATCAGACCAAATAAGTTGGTGATCCCTCAAGATCCCTATACACAATGTAAATATATGAAGGAGTTCTTGTAGGCCAATCTCTTTGAATATAAAATGAAATTTGTTAGTTTAACGTTATACGACTACACTCTTTCTGCTAAAGGAGAGGCGCGATTAAATATAATGAATGAAAGTAAAATTATGCCAATGTTTTCTATCTCTGAGGATTGAGTCCGTGACACTGTATACCACTGGCGCACACAATAATCACCAGACCAATGATGAGGAGGATAGAAAAATGAAAACGATAGCTGAACATGGTATCAGTTAAATTTGAACTAATCATTAATATTCTTTCTACATATAAGGGAGTGGTAAAACATGATGTGTACTGTACATTCAAACAGGTAAGTAAATTTTAACATTATGAATTAAATTTAAAATAATTTCAGTTCACTGGTGAAAATAAAATACTGATAACGCTTAACAGAAATAGAGAGGCAAATACTGCTTTAAGTAGATCATTTGTTGACCGAATGATATGAGGACTTGTGACATTGACACGTCACACATGGATGCTTTTTCAAAGATTTGCAGAATATAATTTTTGGTGACCCTTGGACACATAGAAAATATATGTATTCTTTGTCTCTCTCCATCTCCTTCAAGATCTTTAGCTTGCTCTTGATAAAATGAATGCATTTTCCGCACGAATAAATACATATTTCAAGAAGCAGATAGTGTCCCTAGCTCCTATGGGCGAATCGAGTACGGACTTTTGGTGGGGCTGTCCGTTGTAATACTGCTACATAGAGCTACTATTAAGAATTCCAAATTCTGGAATCGGTTTTATTTATGTAAAAAGTAAGAGAGATTCATCTCTGGATCCCCCTTGCTAGCAACTGCGAAAAGATTGGGAAGGCATACGCACAATACTCTTTTGTAAGTCATATAAACACATTATTTTAGTTTGGTTGCATAAAATAAGTTGTTCTCTTCTCTATCTACATGACCATTTGAAAAAGGATTCTGGAGGGGTAAAACTTTGTTGTCAGAGGTTGTATTTCAATGATTTACCGAACATAACCACTTCACAAACACATCTTTTGGATTTTTTTGATGATGTGTATTTCACTTAACCCTCATTCAACTCCCTCAAACTCACACTAACTCACCATCATCCACAATCGACTCCATCACTCTCACTCGCTCTCGCACACAATCAACTCCCTGACGCTCACACGCACCCGTTCTCACACTCAAATTATTGTTGATGTTCTTACTCCCACTCACCGCTAATCAACTCCCTCGCACTCACTCTCACTTCCCACACTCTCTCTATCAAAATTGCAGTGAGTGTAGGTGAGTATTTCTCTCTTGATGACAAAAATGAATGTTAGAAGTGCTAAGTATTTATATTTTCATTCAATCTCAAAATCATGTATTCGCTCTAAATAGAAAAGGATTGTGGACAGTGTAATGATAATTACTAATAGGCTCGGTTTTATATTAGTTGTTCCAAAATTGATTCCCAAAAGAAGCTTATTGTCTAGGATATCAAAACCTACATAAGAAAATTATATTTCCCCTGTTATACTTGAGCTACCTCCGAAATCTTAGTTACTATAGTAAAGTAAATGAAATATCGTGCACAATTTTCACATTTCCTGGCCCCCCGGAACAAAATCGTAAATACGCCAGTGCAAGTGCGTATAATAGCATTATTTCTGAAATCTGAAATGCAGGATATTTTCACACAATTGCTTATTCTAGATGCAGCTATTATTAAAGTCGTATCTCGCGTCTCAATCTGCGTACACGCTTTGTTATGATAATATTGTCCCACAAAACAATTTCAGAGTTAAACGAAGAATTTCATGAGCAGTTCCGCTATATAAGCTTCGCTCACAGATATAATGGCAGATATGTATGTAACTCTCACTGCAATTATTATTATGTATGTAACTCTTCCTTGCATTTTCTATCAACCGTCATTTATTCTCTTTCTCTATTTGACTATATTTTTCTTTGGGAAAGTTCGGCAAAATTTAGGACCCGCATGAGATCTCTTGAATTTGTTTTTATATAGTGTAAAGACGGTTTGAGTTTCAGATCAATATACCAGTGACAAGAAAGTAAATTTCAGAAACTTTTGTGATCATTCCACTGGCTATAGATGCAGTAATTATTGTGTAGTACAAAAGAAAGTCCTAGTGTTCTGCTTCTGATGGTTAAGAAGAAGCAGGTGAAAATGAAAATGCTGAACTATTATATCATCGTCACAAAATTAAGTAAAGCACTTTTACCTTCAAATTCCAGTTTCAATTAAGATATTAAAAAATTTTTAAGGAATTAAAGATTTGATAGTTCTTTTAATTTTGAAGTATTCTTTTCTATTATTCAAGTAAGTATTCATTGATTATTTTAGGAGTAAAGAGAACGGTCAATATAATTTCTTACTGATTTGAAAATGTTAAAAGAAAAGGCCTAAGAATCCATTTACGTTTTCGTTAATAGATTTTTACTGTAACTATAGATTGTGACATATCTCATGTATAGTATAACAGACTATCCAGTACATTGCTGCAAAATTCCTTGTAATTTCTAAATTACTCTAGCGATTACACTATCATTATCGACGACATCAAAAAATATACATCATATCTACCATTACATAACATCTACTATCTAAACATGTTTTAAAGATACCTGTCTAATACATTCTTCATTAGAACGTTTTGAAGTACCCAACAATGATTGTTTGAAATTGTTGGTATTCGTACTGCTTTCGAAGATATTTGACCTTAAGCATGAAAAATATACTTGGAAATCACCCATTTTCTTACTTCCTTGCACATTATTTAAATTCGATGGCAACATATGGAACCAGTTTATCATAGAAAGAAATTTCTAATATGTTCTCTTAAAAGCGATACAAGAATATAGTGGCCATCTTAAAATATATAATACTTATAAAAATTTCGAATTTAAGAGAGGTGTTCCGCTGGCAGCCATATTGATGACGGCATATCTGTTTCGCCAAGTGGTATTCCTTGCGACTTTTATTATGATTATTCACTAGTATAGTGGACTTGATACTACAAACTTCAGTATGTTATTCCAAATTATTACATTAAACCACATGTGATCTAACTTTACTGGACTAGTATATGCATAATACCACTGCCCGCTCAAGTATTTTCGGCCAGGGAACACAGAATATATGAGTATGCATCCCGCCCTAAAGCCATTATCATCTTCCTTGTTACCGTAATCGATGTTGTACAACTTGGGGTATTTGCGAAATACTACAATGTATATAAAAATAATATATGTAAATTTTAAGAGGTGGAACAACCCTACAAACAAAAACACGATGATTCTTCTTAGGTCTACAGTTAAAATTATATTTCTCTGTTTGATCAAGATAAAAAATTATTGCTCTCCTTAGATATGTATTTGCTTTAGTTCCTCAAATTTCGAACATTTTTAGGATTCCTGCGTATAATTGGAAAGCATATTCTGAATGTAATTTAATTACTTGGTAAATGAACGAACTAACACTCATTACTATTTAGTGTAAAGGCGAGTCCAGCTCAAAGCTACGGTAGCATACACAGCCATCTACGATTAGGAAATTCTTTTTAGTGATGTGAACTAAGGCTATAACATTCATATATATTCCCAACAAATCCAAAGAACAAGACATAATGACAAAATTAGTACCTGAACTGAAAGATATATTGCTTTTCCCTCCTATAAGGGCTCCAAATGTTCTGTAGTTATGGACAAAGGTGGAGAAAATATTCTCAGTTCACTGTCACTTATAAACGGACGTAAACAAAAACATTTGTAGCCTTCCGCTACAAATAAACCTGATTTGTTCCAATATAATCACGTTCAGGGAGTCGGGGCAATAACACGTGCTTTATTGACTTGAAACTTACGCCACGCTCAGACACGTTACACCCGAGCTGTGCATGCGTAAACACAATACAATAATTATCCAATTAAACTATTATTAGCCACCATATTAGTATTCGAGATATGTAGCTGTCATCATCGGAGATTTTATCTTTAGAGTATTATTCGCTAATTACTGAAATTAATATTTGTAGCAAAGAATTACTTTACAGAAGCCCATAGGAATAGGTTGGCTAAGAAGCAGTGCAAATTTTATAGCAGTGCAAAAAATAATAAAAGCGTGTTTTTATTATTGTCCGTTTAGAGGTGAAAGTGAACAGGAAATAGTATAGTACATACTCCTGTATTCTGAAAAAATTAGCACCGTTTCGGGAAGATACCCAGATTGTAAGATTTTGAAATTTCGCCCTTAATTCAACACTGTTGGAGCCCAAACTGATAACTATACTTTAAAATAGATATATACATATAATATCATGTTATACAACTCTTTTATTTAAAATAAAATGTTGCCTGTTACTTACAATACCTATTTCTGGATATCTTTGTGATATATCATTTTGCAGTAAACACATTCTTTCTGATACTCAACATCCGCATTAGTGTTTCATTTGGTATTCTAACTTTAGGTTAATTTGTAACTCCTCAAAAGTGAACC
This sequence comes from Thermobia domestica, assembly GCF_964235325.1. Classification (NCBI taxonomy): domain Eukaryota; kingdom Metazoa; phylum Arthropoda; class Insecta; order Zygentoma; family Lepismatidae; genus Thermobia; species Thermobia domestica. Next base: position 71,327,792 of record NC_137457.1, read on the forward strand.
TACAGTTTAAAATTAACGAACATTCAGAATTAAACGTGAACCTCAGACCACGCTGACGAAGAACAAGCAAACTTACCAACCAGTAGGGTAAGCGTGAACCTTGATCGTATTTGTGAACTGCTTTCCCTAAGAACAGCTTACTCTCCGTATGAATGCGTATTAACATATAAGAATGGCATATGGCGTACGTGATATATCAAACCAGTTGAATGCTACAATGAAACTATTTTCGCCTAACAGTACATCCAATGTATTGATTTTGAACGAGAAGTCTAGTACAAAGTCTAGTTTTCGATTACCACTAAGTATTCATCAGGAGCTAGTTGGGATTCAAGTATAAACTGTCTAACCTCTTTTACAGGTGCTGAGCGGGAGAATAGTTAAGCCATGTTATTCATAAGGATTATTTGGATGGTTTATAAACCATCACTTCAAATCCTCAGTCAATTCTTCTGACTTCAGAAAGGAAACATGAACAGTATATTGTTTTACAATATAGGAACATGCGGCATCCTCTAGAAATGAAAAACTGATAACAGCGCGGGATTCCATGTGACTTTAAATTGTACATAAATATACTCAAAGTGACGCCAAATGGTAAGCAACGTATAAATGGAATATTCTCGGACGCAGGATGACTTCAAAATGAAAAGACGCCACATGGAATGTATTATGTAAACAGACGAATTTATTATTTTATTGAAAATCTGAGAACGGGACATTATTCTCCATATCTATAAACTATATATATACAGTAATCAAAATATAATGTACTCCGGTACTCAAGGGGATGCCAAATTACTGCAATATGAAAAGACGACAAATGTATAGCGAGCTGTGTATATATATATATATTGTTATGTATTTTGGCAGGGTGGAATTAACAAAACCTATAGCACGGCAGAACTGAACACAATTTTGTTACGTCAATTTGATTGAATTAGTAGTAGTAAGAAATTAGGATAATGTAATTCACTGTTTCTATAAAATTAAGTTATTAGTTTTGAGTATGTGTGTGTTTTGTGTGTAAAGAATATTTTTGCTAGTTTGGGTGCCTCCACCGTACATGCGATTTAACCACACAATATGAATTGATGGATAACGATCCTCATATTAATCTGCTTAAGAACAATTTCATGGCAAATTCATCCTTATATGTGTAATCCACATTTAGCACTAGAAATTCTAGAAATGATTTATCTCTTCGTCTCCTCTTCCTAGCCGACGGGTAGTAAACCTACCTGTACAACCCTTATTAAGCTTGAAACATAACTACCTTCATTAGCTTCTACTCTGAAATTAACAAAAATGTTTAAAATTCTGCTGGAAAAGGTGTACGTAGGGTCAGAATGCGACCATACCCAGTATCACCCAGTACTTTTTTTGCTTGTAACAACTGTGTAAATTTCTGAATAAAGTCAAAGTAAAAAAAAATTTCAGAATAGAAGAAATTTATTACAATTTACTAAAATTGTTATGCATCATAGCTAACAAAGAAATTTGTATTTGGCGTCATAATACTTTTCAATGCGTGATTAAAACTTCAGTTTAGTTATATAAGATTTCTCGTAACGACTGCTACTTGGAGTTGTAACTAGCGAATGTGACTGCTTCACTTTAATAAAAGTAATTTAGTGTTCACGGCAAAGAAGGAAGGAAATATTAAAAGTGGCAGAAAATATAAAATTTAAGAACCCGTACTTGAATAACTTTCAAGATGATATATTATATTCATACTTGTGGTGCCTAAGCATGTTGCCCTTCGCGGAATATTTCTGTTGTTAACACGTAATCACAATGAGACTTCGAAGAAAATTAAGTCAAATGTTATACCTGAAATTTAAATCTTTCTATGGAGCTGCTTTGAGTGCTAGTAAGCTGGCAGCATCCTATGCGCGAGCCGTTGACTGGAGACTTAACGGAATTCAAGCCCATACATTCCTATTATGTAGTTCTTACGTCCAACGTAGGTGTCCGAGGCAAATTTTAGAAAAAGAATTAGAGGGAAATCGGTTCCGAAAAGTTGCTCTGGCACAAATATTGGACATAAAAGTAAAGAATGATTCTTACGTATTTGTTTTAATATCTGAGAAGTCTTTTCTTTACACTAAAATTATCTCTTTCTTATTCGTGTACCAGTTTGTGACACAATATTGTATTTTTCTTTCTGTACATATAGTCAAAGCCCTCCTCTTGAAAAGTGCTCTCACTGGACTATAACAATAATTTCAACAGCCAGCTTTTAATACTAAAATCATTCCCTAAGGGGCATTTTCTCTCTTAGCGTTTACTTTAACTGTCCTCTTATTTCGTTCCTTTACCAATTACGGATTACTTATATTTGGGTCGAACCTTCTCCTTCTCAAAGCTACCCGCATTTATCTCAACAATATATGAAAATAGTCCACATACTTTCTAGAAATTAAACATCACTACTTATTGAAACGCAATTTCTAAATCAAAAGTGGTGGTATACATGACTCCAAAAGTGCATTACCACCGGCAATTCTCCTTTTCCTGCAATAGCAGAAAACCCAGGAAGTTCAACGCTTGAGTTGGTTGCAAATCCGAAAAGCGTCACCTCAATTTTGTCTCAAATATATCAGTGTGACGTCCATGAAGTTAGCAGGCCACCTATGCCAGACCACAACTTCTACTTCACACATCGTTAGTGCTACGTTAGTGCTCGTTAGTACCGCAAACCCCATCCTTAGTACTACAAAAATAATGTCTCAATTTTACTAGTTACTATTGGCCTGCTAGCTTCACGCCAGCAGGCCAACATATCAAAATCACATCATAAGTGAAATTTCCGGTTAGAGCAGCGTTAGTGCTCGTTAGTGCTATAAACATTAACGTTAGAGCTTCTATGTATATAGTTTTTAGGATAAATAGGTATGTTTTATGAATCTGGCATGAACTTAGCAGGCCACCTATGGCAGGCCAGAATTTCGACTTCACACATAGTTAGTGCTTCGCTAGTGCTCGTTAGTGCTGCACACCTTACCGTTAGTGGTACATAAATAACGTCTCAAATTTTACCAGTTACTACTGGTCTGTTAACTTCATGCCAATGAAATTGGCAGGTCACCTATGGCAGGCCACAATTTCGATTTCACACATTGTTAGTGCTTCGTTAGTGGTCATTAGTGCTGGAAACCCCATGGTTAGTGCTTCGAAAATAATGCCTCAATTTTAATAGTTACTATTGGTCTGCTAACTTCATGGCAATGAACTTGGCAGGCCACGTACTGCACGTAATAAGTTCGATTTCTCACATTGTAAGTGGTCTGTTAATGATTGTTGGTACCGCAAACCCGGTCGTTAGTGCTACAAAAACAACATCTCAATTTTTAGGCATCACTCTTGGCCATCTAATTTCATGTATTCAGGCCAACATATCAAATTACCCTGTAAACGAATTGCAGATTCGAGCAGAATTAGTGCTCTTTAGTGCTATAAACAACAACATTAGTGCTTCTATATATATACAGCTTCTTGGGCAACAAGATGGGTCCATTTCATGATGCTAACAAGCCACTTATGGGAGACCAAAATTTCAAACATCGTTAGTGCTCCAAAGACAACGGATATATATCCATTTTCTCCATTAGTCGATACGGCGCACATAACTTAGAGCGGACAAAAATCTCGATTTTACCCATCGCTAGTGCTCCATGAATATCGCCTACAAATTTGAAGAAACAATTATTTTCCTCCTAACTGTTGCCAGTAGACCAGAGACAAAACATACTCCAGACCACAATTTCTATTACTCCCGCTCTATTATGATTAGTGCTTTGCTAATGCTCGTTACTGAAGGACATTGCGTCGCTAATGATCTACAGATAACGGATATATATTTTCAATAAAGCCTTATTGGCCTGATAACATAGTGCCAGCACTCCAGGGACGAAATCTGCGAGAGATGACACCCGTCATTAGTGTTTTGTTAATATTCGTTACTGCCGAGTATTATGTCGCTAGTGCTCCACAGATAATGGCTACATTTTAAAAATAATGGCTACATAATGGTTTAAAAAAGCCCAAAATTTCCTGCAGTATTATGCCAACTGACAACGGACGAAATGTACGATAGAACACAATTTCGATTACCCACCCGTCAGTAGTGCGTCGTTTTTACTCATTAGTGCCCCTTGTTCCATTGTTACTGTTCCACAGATAACGGCACATTTTTAAGAAGGCATTATTCGCCTGCTAACTAAATGCAAGAAGGCTAGAGGAAATCTACAGAAGAACACATTTTTTATTACACCCGTCACTATTGCTCGTTATTGCGATGTATCTAATCGTTAATGCTCCACAGATAACTGCTTCATTTTTAAAAGATCCATTTTACCCTTCTAATTTCATGCCAACATGCCACGCCAGAAACATACAACAGACCATAATTTTGTTTTTTCTATCATTGGTGCTTCGTTAGTACTCGTTAATGCTGTATATCATATCAATAATGCACTACATATATCAGCTACATTTCTACAAAACCATTATTTGTCTGCTAAGTTCGTTAAAACAGACCATTCACAAAACCTGTCGCTAATAATTTCATTTACAGCCGTCGTTAGTATAGCATACTACATTGTTTCTGTTCCACAGATAAGGACTACGGCTATGTCGTTACTGCTTTGATATGCCGTATACATTATCATTAGTACTGACATATAATGCCTATTTTTTTAAAAAAAAATATTGTCCTTCCAACTTCCTGCCAACAGACCTGGTACGACACCTAGTTCAGAAAGAATTCAATTTCATTAATCGTTTGTGGCTCATTGGTGCTCGTTAGTTCCCCGAACTTCAACGTTAGTGCTCGACAGAATACGCCTATATATGTTTAAAAAAAAACTTCATAACTGGCCTACTATCTTCATGTCAAAGGGGAGGCCAATAATGAAGTTAGTAAGCAAATAATAAATTTGTTAGGCGATATAGGTGTTCTCTGTGGAGCACTAACGATTACATTTGCGCAACCAACGATGTGTGAAGTTGAAATTGTGGTTTGAAGTTTGTGTCGTCCCAGGTCTATTGGCAGGAAGTTAGAAAGCGAATAATGGGTTTTCAAAAATATAGGCATTATACGTGTGTGAGCATTATTGATAGTGTATGCGGCATATGAAAGCAGAAACGTCCTAGCCGTAGTCGTTATCTGTGGAGCAGTAAAATGCAATATGCTGAAATAACAAGCACTAACGACGACTATAAATAAAAGCGTTATTAGCAACAGGTCTTGAGCTTGGTCTGTTGAAGCAAACCAATAATGATTTCTAAAAAAATATAGCTGTTATGTGACTAATATCTTGTTGCTGGCTCCACTACTTTTGGACGGAGAAAAATAAATAATACTATTCGCTTGTGCTGCGTTAGTGCTGGTTAGTGTCCAAATTTCAACGTTTGTGCTATCAAAATAACAGTTACGAACAATTTAAATTAGAGTTTAAGTTGGCCCCGCCTTTTCCTAATTCAGATAGAATTGACTTTGTAATGCCAAACATTTGTGCTACATTAGTACCGGTTAGTGTTCAGATTTGAGCGATAGTGTTGTTCTAATAACGCCAGTATAACGAAATTATGTTCCGGCAAAACGGACTCCCTTTTTCCTTAATTGAGGTAGAATTTAATTTTATAATGCGATGTGTTTGTTCTACGTTAGAGGTTGGTCGGGCCTCTAATTGTATTTGTCCGATAGAGGAATTTAAATTTTTACGTTCGTGAACTTGGCCATGGTACTAAGATTAGTGTTTAGTGCACTAAACTTTTAAAAGGATTTACTAGCATTTGAAAACCGTGCTGGCCTAACTTTAGAGACGAGCATTTTTTATTTTGTAAAATTAAGACCAAATTTAAAAGCACTAAAGACCACTATTATTACTACATCGTTAGTAGGACTTATTGCAAAACTCCCAACATTAGTGCTTCAGTAGTATGGACGCTATAAAATAAATCTTAGGGGACGCTAACTACACGCTAGCTCTTCGCTACAAAACCATTCTCGATGAGAAGCTCTACTGTTCGGAGTTGTGCACTAGCAACCACTAACGGTTGGAATAAAAGAGATCATTATTAACTTGGCGGGAATTTGACCAATAGGAAAATTAACAGATTTCTCCTTTGGAAGTTCCGTGACATATAATTGGCTATATCTACAATAATAGCTAATCACTAACGAAATTATTAGCATTTTTAAGAGGCACCAACGATGCACTATGAAAAGGCACTAATTTTTTCATTAGTCTTAAAGTAGGGATCATAGTGTAATTATCATCTGTCATTGTTTTGGCTCTAGAGAATTCACTACTGAAGCACTAACGTCTTTGGTTGGTGCACTAAGAAGCAATAACGATGCTTTGATGAAGGCACTAATTTTTCGTTACCGCTTAAAGTGGAGGCAGCGTGAACTTGGCTCCCCAAAGTTTTTTTTTACATGTAGCATTTACACAGTAGTAATGGGAGCTCTTTGCGTAAATAGTATTTATAGAACAGCAGGGGGTCTATGTCAGCTGTTACTTATCGACATACTTGTCTGTGGGACCTCACCGGCCCTGGGTAGGGACCTGACGGAGGAAGATTTATTACCTGGGAAATATAAGGTGAGAGTGTCATGGAAATTTGAATGACATCTTTTCCTGTTGAAACATGATCCTACACGATTCGCTAATGAAAATTTTAAAAATTATAATCAAATTAAAATTAAAAATTTTTCAGTTTATTAGAATTCAACTATAAGCCTGATCCCTCGCTGATCCTTAGCTCCTACAAGTTTTCCCCCTTAATTTAATAATGATTTTGCTTAAATATTTAATTCGATCCATCAAAATGACGATATTCTTTAAATTTGTTTTCATTAACCCTTATCCAGGCAACCGGGGCCTCCCAGGTCCAGTAGCTTCATTTTCGTAAAGTTTCTCAATAACCACAGATATCTCGAAGAAATAAAATCTTTCGTCGAAGCTAAAATCATGAACATATCGAGTTGGTAAAGTTTTTTTTAAAAATTTGAAAATATTTTCCTGACGTAACCGGGCAACCGGGACCTAGGAGGCCCCGTAAAACATTAGTGAAATTCCTGTGAAATATTAGATCAAATTGTCACATAATTATATATTGAACACGTGACTATTGTAACCTTTAGTCGGTACAATATGTGGCAACAGACATTGAATTTTTAGTGTTCTGAACTTAAAATATATACTGGGCCTCACAGGCCTCGGTTGCCCGTTTACGTTACAAAAATGTCTGGACCGGATTTGCTATTCTGCTTGATCGGCTTACAAAAGCGTGACACGAGGTTTCGCTACTTGAAAAAAATATATACCGGTACATTCTAGACTAGTCTGAACAGTAAGTGACAATAGGCATTGATTTTTTGTATTCTGCACTTGAAATACATACTGGGCCTCACAGGCCCCGGTTGCCCGTTTACGTTACAAAAATGTATTGCCCGGATAAGTGTTAATATTATTTCCCTCATAATAAATTATTAAAACACTCTTATTTGACTTGTAATTTTAAAATTATATATAACTGCTAACTACTCAAACTATTCTACTCGTAACTAACTATTCGTAACTACTCGAACATTTTGTGAGAACATATTAAGAACTTCTTTTAAAAACAAATTCAGAAAATATTTAAAAACTATGATTTTTAATTGATTGTTTTATTTCGTTTTACTACGTAAAGTCTGAAAATGAGCTACGGTAACTTAGAATTTTTTTTATGAAAATATTTAAAGAAGAGAACAAACAAAAATAAAAACAAGATATGTAAAACGGGAAAGGAATGAATATTTATTTATTTATTTTTGGTAGCGAAGTGAACTCCATTTTTCTTCTAGCTTTGTAAGAACAGATACCCACATCCACCGCTTAGCTTAGCTAACTCCCAACTGTGTCCACTACAAAATAGAAGATACTTCTACCCGCCTTTTAGCTATTTACTCTGCTACAGAATTTTCCTTACGATCTGATTTGCAAGCCAAGTTTTGTTTAACCACACATTTCACTGCTTGAACCTTCAATTTTTCTTCCCTTTTGCCTATTAATGCTCATAATTTCTTGTCTGCGCAGGTAAATTCCCACCTTTCCCCGCTATGATTGACTACGTATATTGTTGCCCTCTCTTTCTTTACCACTGAGTGAACACACATTTCTTATTGCCAATGGATGAATACTTATTTCCCCACTCTTCGACCACTTTTCTGTGTGCCGGTAGGTCATTTCCTACCGTCTTTCTTTTCCCGAAGTGGCTGGCGAAGTGCATTTGTAGATTACTTTCAAGCGCCTTCCGCCGATTGCCTGGCTTTGTCTTTGCAAACAACTGAAAAAGAGTGCACCTGCCTTTGGATTCCCAATTGGCGCCCACAAACAGTGTTTGAGACAACATTATCCCTTGTTGAATGGTTTATTGCTTTTTGTGGATTTAGAGAAAAAATGTTTGCTGTTTTCTTTGTGGCAAGAATACAACATATATTGAGATATATGTCGAAATAAAGACCATAAATTTCAACAGTATAAAGCTGATATCGGTTTTCATTCCTTCGGTCAAACGTATAACCCATTAAAATTAATTTTTTTTATGAAAATTGGTGATTGACCCCGCCATAACAAATTTTCTAGTTCTTTGTAGATATTAGCTTGGTGTCACGAAAGCAAGTCAAGACTAGACGCCTTCGTCATGGTGAAAATGAAAAACCGAAGGACAATACGTTAGTGTACAGTGTAAAGACAAGTAGCGGCATAACCACTCTATGTAAAGAGAGCATTTATCAGCATTTTAGATTTGCCTGCAGGTGGGCTACGTCGTATTTGTCACCTTGTCGCAGTGAACAAGCCCGCTAGTGATAAGAGGTAAATCTACTTCTTCAAATGCAAAGCCAGATGTAATAATAGAAGCCATTATGAATCACATAAGTAGTTTCCCTACAAAGCAAGGTCATTACACCAAACAAAGTGTGCAGTGTTTAAGTGCAAAGCTTACTTTAAAATGAATGTATAAATTGTTCCTTGAAAAACATGCTGATATAAAAGTTTCATACAGTTTGAATCGTACTGTCTTTAAGGAGAGATATAAACTGCGTTTTGGTCGTCCTCAAGTGGACACTTGTTCTCTTTCTGAAGAACTCTCTGTAAAGATAAAGAAACAAACGCTCAACGATAATGAAAAATGAGCTGCAAATGCTGAGATGGATGTGCACAAGAGACGTGCCAACAAATTCTACAAGAAAATGCAAGAGGTTACAGATAGTTCAGTGGCAGCCATCACATTTGACTTTATGGAAAACCTGTATTACCCTGAAATACCCGCTTAAGATGTTTTTATCTGCTATAACTAACTGTGAATGTTTTCTGTGTAAATACCGTGGGAACAGACAAAACTACATTTTTTACGTACCACGAAGGACAAGGACGCAACAGACCTAATGAAGTTGTATCTTTTGTGTTAGATTTTATCAATGACAACGTTCCTACCACAGTAAAATATCTTCATGTTTTCTCAGATAGTTGTACAGGTCGAAACACGAATCATACAGTATTAGGTTTCTGTTAGCGTTAGTTAACCTAGGTCGATTTAAGTCAATAAATCAGTATTTCAGCAGCGAGGACACTTATACTTGCAAAATGATCGACTGTTTGCTATGATTAAAAGAGACTTGAAAGGAAATGATCGACTTTATGTACCAAAAGAGTACGCAGAGATAATAATCCGTTCGAACAAAGAGCGAAGTTTTGTTGTCAAAATGACTGATGTCTGTGATATCATAGATTGTAAGTCTTGGTGGCCACCGTTATTCAAGAAAAATACTTTGTCTTTAGAATCAAGTAGGCCTGGTATTCTACGTGATGATAAACAGTCCTTCCAAATTTCACAGTTTTCGCATTTTGTATATTCAGCAAATGCATCCGACACTGTCGTTGCTGGTGCGTTCATCGACAGCTTGGTAAAGCATACATATCGGCTTGGACTTAGACACCCAAAGCATGTTACCCTACCAATACGTTCAGCGTGCCTAGAGAGAAAACTTCCCACCAGTACTTAGAAAATAAACGATATCAAGAAGGTACTTCAATACATACCACACGATTACCTTGAATTTTATGACGAACTTTTCAACTTGCCTGCAAAGTGACCTCCCAATAAGATTGTACAGGGGATTGTATTGTAATGATGTACTGTATGTAAAACAGCACCTGTCAGGGTGAAAAAACACCAAAGTGTTAACACAACACATCGGGAAAAAAATTATTATAGTTCTGATATACTTGAGTCCGCACGTGTTGTAATATTCGGTACTTTACCAACCTCAGACTTTCAAAAATCGGGTGTAGAATAGTTTTTCTGATTTTACTCAAAACTTAGTTTTCCTGACATATGTCATTTCAAAAAAGAAAACGATACGTCTATAAACGGTTATTACTTTGAAGAAATTGATATTTAATGACCACCTACCTCCATAAGTATTCTACGAAACTTTCTGTACAAGTATTGAAAAAGAAAAAAAACTTAAATTGTTTGTTGACCTAAGGACATAAGATTGACCCCTCATTTATTATAGTTGATGAAAAGGCATGAGGAAATCGTATTTTATCTATTTTTTCTTTCTTCAAAATGACTACAGCGGCGGAAGGATGTAAAATATCCGTATGTGATCATACATATGAGAAGTGGGGGAAATGATCTACCGCATCGAATGGGTTGGGGTTTATAACCAAACGAACGAACAAAGCCGTCTTTAATATTCAGCTAGCACGGACAGTATCCTAAAGTTTTCTTTTCTTGTTCTGAATTAAATATGTCGGATATATAGTTTGGGTATTAGCTTGCAGTTATAGAAGTATTGGCAACGAAGACAGTTTCAGCTCTTATGCAGAATTAAGGTATGAAAACTTGAAGTAATTTTATACATAGGAAATATACAATTAGATATGTGCAGAGATTAATTCATTTACAAATTGACATTTCGTTTTCAAACTTTTTTTTTAAGACTTGTTTCATCACGACGAGTTAGTTTTAGTTTAAAGTTCCGTTCAGCAGTGAAGCTATTCTTTGTAGTCCTTAGAAAACTATTACACATCAAAGTTTTTTCAAGGCTTCTACCGGGAATCGAAGAACGTTATGGAATGACTTTTAGTTGTGATATTAATAATAAATGCCATCAGCATTCTGGATTGAAGTTCACTAATTATAATTTTCCTTAGATGCTTCACGCCGCATTATAAGAGGAGTCTACGATTATTGACTGGTCTATGTTATTTATTATATTAGCCTTGTAATCGAAGAAACTTGAATTTGAATTCTATATCCCATTTAGATATTTCCTTGATCCTGGCTCATCGAAAATTTGCTTTTCAATTTTACGGTTATCGAGTAAAATAAACTTTAAAGCCCAAGCCATAGGGTTTATTCAGCACTGAAGCTACATGTGGGAGAGTATAGTGTTGTTTGCCCATTGATGCTGTCTCCGCAACTAAGGCGCGTACGTTAGCCACTCAGCAAGGAACAAGTTCTATTATTACTACTTTTAGCCGCTAGGCTACATGAGACATGGACCTATATTTTATTATATCCGTGAACCACATGAAGTAACATTGGGGAAAACAACCATGCTAAAGCTGTATTTGCTACCCTGAGGAAGCTTAATACTTTATAAATGTTATTATTTTGGACGCATGTAAAATAAATCTTGCGGATGAATTTGAGGTTATTACAGCTTAAATGAACGTAGAAATTGCGTAGAGTCGAAAGAAGGTTAATAATGTATTGGATGTATTAAACTATAGGTCATAGAAAATTTAGTGTGAAAGAAACGAATAGAATCATGACTACTGAAATAGCGTATTGCTGGTGGAATTGGCCGTTAAAGAAATTGGATGGAGTACATGAAGTAAGTTAATTAGTTTCTAAATAGGGATTCTGAGATACATGTTTCAAAGCTATGGCTAGTTGACACATGATCCTCCAACGGTATGGTTAATTGCTGCATTTAGTATATATATACAGTCATATATTATTGAATTAGTAGTGCAGCTTTGCTTGATTAGAGATCCTAAAGGCTATTAGTAATTTAAAACGGAATGCTAACTTGCATTGTAAAGTTTTGGAGATTGGTAGAAGAAATTAAAAGAAATATAAGAAATCCCCTAACTTTGCTTACTGCATCATATTGTTTTCAAATTTAAGTCGCCCCAGAAAAAGCTCACAGCCATAATGATTTGGGGAATTATTCCACTTTTTGCAGTTATAGTTGCTAAGTTGGGGGAGACGGTGTTGGTTTTGCTCACTTTACGAGGCTCCTTTAAAATAGGGAGACCCCCGAAAAAATCTATGGATACGCAGCAGAAACTGTTATGAAAGTAGATTCCCTAGCTTGCCATAGAAGTAAGCACTCTACCACTGATCCCTCCAATTAAAGAAATATAGGATATATTTTGGTGTGAGAATAATAAATGGTGGAAAGATCAGCAGCTAGGCTATATGAAAGGCGAGTTGTACCGAATGGCTATTTAGACTAATCACATTGTATTTTAATTTGTAGATTGCATTTTATTAGGAAATAGTGATGATTACAGGGTTCGTAGACAATATTTTAGATATATATACGTGGAAAGAATTGTAGTATATTTTAGAAAATATGCTTTTAGTGTTCTCCTGAATCTTCCTTTACTGAATTCGACTTGAAAGTAGTATTCCCTGAAACAAATTTGATTTGTACCCGATTGAGTTTCAATATTATTGAAAATGTAATTTAATTTCAGACTTATAAAATTATCTCTGTATTTGTGTAAAATAAGTTGAACGGTATACATAAGTTGTCTTTTTTCGGAGACTTGTTTACAGTAATATTTGAATATTAGCGTATATACATTACCGCGATTTGTTTTTTTTTATATCTATTTCCGTTTGATAATACAAATGAGAAATCATTTATTCGGTCATAACACTGGTCAATACTTTGTAAAGTTGATTACTGGAATACATAAATGAGTTATTTTATTTTTAAAGTAATAATTAACTTAGAAATACAGATAGAAATGGAATTAAGATTTTAGACTTTCTACGCTCCCTTCGATAATTACCTGATTTGAGGAGAGAAAACCGCACTGGGACTTCTATATTTTGACATTTAAAATGCTTAGCGTATTACATTTTTTGACTATACAGGGAAGAAATACATATACTTTGCTGAACAGTATTGAATATATTTAATAGAGAACTGACTGAAATGTTATGTAAACTAGCTAAACACTTTTGTAAGGCTGGGTTGCATACAGCCAAGGATAACATATAGGATACTACCTTATTTGAACTTATTCTTTTGAAATTTACCATTAAAATGAGACGACATATTTCAGTTTAGCATCCCGCGATTATGTGTGTTCGTAAAATACTCACCAATCTTTCTTAAAATGCAAACCAAGTGGAATGGGGGTCCAACCACAATTGATATAAGATTTAAGCTGTTATGTAAATACTTGACCGGACATGAAACTTCAAACATGAACGCTTTAGTAGTGAGACACCATATTGGTGTGGCGGGAGTTTTGTACGCACTATTAAAGAGATAATCCTTCAGTTTACGGTGATCATAAGAAATGAATAGAAATGGATGAAGAAAGTCGAAAGAAACGGTGGAACCTCAAGAAAGTCTAAGATTACGCAGTTTGTTTAACACAATTTATACAAAATCCAATACATTTGTTTCGTCATGAGAATGCTACAAAATTTGCCCAACCAAGAATTCCTAGCACCGGGGTAAACGCCCCACCAGAGAGCCCCACAATTTTTCCATTGATTATATCATGCATTCGAGTTAAATGGACACAATTTTAACTATAAATAGGCTAAAAGGTTTCAATGTTATTAGTGGCGGAACAACAACACGCTGTTAATATTATTGAAAGAATGGGGCCTGTATTAATAGGCAATATGTGTAATGGGAGCGGAAACATTTGTTTCAGTTCAATGTGAACACTATTTTTCGTAATACTGACACATGTGAAACTAAGAAAAAATTGTTTCATTTAGTTGTAGTTCATCCAACTTATATTTGCAGATTCTATTGAGAACAGTATGTAGGTATTAAAAGTGCATAGGATAGAGTGATACACTGTCAAGAATAACTTTCAGGCTTTAGCAATAATAATTATTAAATTTAGGCACCCCTGATAAATACAATTCTCCTTTTCCTGCGCCCCCCTTCTAATTCATTGTAGAATGCTTACTCGACATTTATGGAACCTTACATTAGAAAAATGCTTACCCGGTACGAGTCTACGTTTACGGAAACTTGATATATAATTATCAGAAAGTAAATAGTAAATGTATATTAAATCTGTATGAGTTGAGTTCGCTACATATGTATTTACTCTGTGTTCAAATGTATAACATAAGTAAGCTATGAATTACTGACACGTTCTTTATGTGAAACACATGGTTGTTGGAGCTGCATGTACTCCTATTATTAATACTATTACTACTAGTAGTAGTACTACTACTACTACCACATTACTACCGTTACTACTACTACCACCACTACTGCTACTACTACTACTACTACTACTACTACTACTATTAGAACTATTAGCACTAATAATGCTGCCACTTCTACTTCTGCTACCACTTTTATAACCACTACTACTACTATTATTATTATTAGTGAACTACTATTATTATTACATGTGAACTACTATTATTATTTCTTTGGTCTTTGTGGTGTGATATTAGATTTTTATTTCAACTTTTGTTTTTTTATCTGCACCCATTTATTTATTTTTTTTCGCTTCTTTGTTGATTGGTTTCTATACAGCTCTTCTTTTCGTTGCTTTAACTGTATTGAACGTTTCTCTCTTTATTTCCCTGTTTCTCTTGCATGTATGTCTCTTACTATGATGAAGTAAGTAAAAAACTGAGTAAACTTCCTTTACAAACTATCGTTCACAGATTAGTATCTTCTCTCCTTTCAGTCTCGGCTTTCCATGTAACCTATTTTAACCTGTCCTAACCTAAAGCTACTCCAATTTAATCTGCGTGCTACCCTAACCTTGATGGTATTATTTCTGCCTTCCAATAAAATTTTTCCTAAGTTGCGTCCTCATTCGCTGTAACCGACGAAGTAAAAGATGGGTGGGAAATATACAAATTTATATGTCTGGGGCCAAAAATTATGCATATAAGTTGAAAGAAATTGCACGGGAAATCTTGATTATGTGTGTAAGATTCAGAGTATCACTTTGGATTATAGAACACATGAATACATTAATTTTGAACATTTCTATAAACTGGTTCGTGCAAAAATTGATAGAAAATCAATAAACATTCTAGGTAGGATTACTCGTAAGCGGGAATTTCTCTTCGTTTCGCGTCCTCAAAAAAAGACTCATCAAAAGGTAGCCAAAAAAGACGATTAACTCCTGATACTTTGACCGACTACAGGACATTACCCTTTGGGTACCGTGCCTAATGGTTGGCAAATGTGTCAATGTGTGAGTGCATGAATGTGATGTAAATATTTGTATATATTTGTTAGTATGTAATGAAATGAACATAGAAACTGTAAATAAAATGAATGAACGAGCAAAAATTAAGTAATTGTATGAATGAACATAAAACACGTAACAATTATACAATGTATCATGCTATTCCCGGATATGTTATGTTTTCAATTTCTTTAATTCTTTCACGCCCCTTCGCACTCCAAGAATTACGGTTGCAGATGTTTTTTTAAATAATTTATATTGTAAATAGTATTTATATATAACGTCTATTGTATTTTAGGTCATTTGTATATTTGTATGCTATTGTATATAATTTTTATATATAATATTGCAAATACTTCTTTTCATAATATGTACATTGTATATAGAATAAGTAAAAGATTAAATTACTTTGTTAATTCGAATCAAGTACAAACCTATGTATATAATCAAGTATAGGTCGTTGTATATCAAATAAATATTGTATATATACCATTTATCCAATTTTCAAATTCCTTTTTTTAGGATATATTTTCAATTTTTTAACTTTTATTTTATATATTTTTTAATCATATATACATTTTTTAAAAAATTCAACTGCATTTTATTTTTACATCCTGCACAATTACAAATAAATAAGTTACTTAATAAAAAGTATTTGTATTCTATATATATAAATGAAGAATACATATGCTTCTTATACGTAAAATAGAGTATCAGTTATCGCATTAAGGGCACAATATTTTTTTCTAATTTTTAAATTATATTATCAAATCCATTAAATTATTAACTTATTAAAAAATAACATATATTCTATTACATCATTGTTTACCGTAAGCATGAAGGTTCGAAAACTCTGAATCTTTTATATATCATATATGATGTATCTCTTGTGAAGGAAGAAACCGAACAATGAGGAAGAGAATATTTTGCGCCAAGAATAAATGTGAATAATATAAGTGATTTAACACTACTATATGGTAACGATTTCACGTGTATGATCATACGCAATTAAGTTAATTCTACGAAATTATTTTTGATTAGACAAATTAATAAGTGTTTGATAAAGGGTCAATTAAATTTGATATAATTAAACAATACTATAAGGTAAAAAGGGTACGTGTATCACCATACGCGATTAAATTAATTCTAGGAAATATTTTTTGATTGAATAACCAAATAGCTGTTTGATTAAAGGGGTAATTAAATTTAAAAATTTTTAACAACACTATAAGGTAATTTTATCACAGTACGCGATAAAATTAATTCTAGGAAATCATATTTAATTGAATAAATTAATAGGTGCTTGATTAAATGGGTAATCAAATTTGATAGGTTAATTAGAGTTTGATATCAAAATTTAATGAAATTACATCTTACAATTCTGCCTAATTTACACTATAAATATGCAAATAGGAATTTTAAGCCTTTTAAGGCCTACTTTGTCAACACCGCAGTGCTACAAGCCCGTAATAGAGCGTGATTACTGTTTTATTAAACGTCCGCCATCTTGAAAATGTCAGATTTGTCAAACTATCTATTCCACACTAAAAAGCGCTAACGGCATTGATTGATTCACTAATAGCAGAAATCGTATTTTAATTTGACGGGAATTTGACGCAATGAAAAATTCCCCATGCTTTTCTCATTGTAGTTTTAGAACTTGTAATTGGCTATGTCTACAGTAATAGTGAAGCATTCACGGAATTATAAGTGTTTTCTAGAAGCACTAACGATGCCTTAAAGAAAAGCACTAATTCTTTGTTAGTGCTTAAAGTAGGGATCAAGATCAGGCTGACGCCCAAACTTTTTCATTTGTTACATCGACACTAACGAAGATCTAACGCTAGGGTTTGGTGGACGAAGAAGCACTAATGATGCACTAACGATTACACTCGAAGAGGTCATTAGCGCTTTTCATTTCGCCGGGAATTTCACGCAATGCAGAATTACCCATGCATTTCTTACGGGAGTTTTGTGACATATAATTGCCTATATCTGCATTAATAGTAAAGCATTAACGAAACTGAGTATTTTCTGAAAGCACCAACGATACAGAAACCAATGCCACGATTTGTTTCACTACTAGACAGTGTGGGGAGACAAGCTTGGACTATTGCTTTGGTTCTAGAGCCTACGCTAATGAAACACTAAAGTTAGCGGTTGGTGAAGTAAGAAGCACAAACCATACACTAAGAAATGACACTAATTATTTCGTGTGTCCTCAAAGTGGGGACCAGCGTTAATTTCAAACCCTAGATGTTTTTTGCTTGTAGCATGTACACTAATGAAGCACTAACCGTAGGGTTGGTTCACAAAGAAGCACAAACGATGCAACAATGATTGACACTAATTTTATCGATAATGCGTTAAGTGGAGGCACTTAGTTCACGACCGTGTAATTTCAACAACACTAACGGACTAATTGAGACACGACCAAGTACTAACGTAGGAAAAAGAGTTGGTATTAGCAAATCAATTTGATAACGATAACGATGTTACTACAATAGCACTAACGCTCAAATTTGCGCCCTAAATTGCAATAACGTAGCATAAAGGTGTGGCATTACAAAATCTGTTCTATCTCAAGTAGGAAAAAGAGCGGGGCCAACTTGACGTTAAATAATTTCGCTATACTGGCCTTATTTGAACAGCACAATCGCTCAAATTTGGGCACTCACCAGCACTAACGTAGCACAAACGTTTGTCATTAGGTAGTCAATTCTATCTCAATTAAGAAACAAAGGAGGCCAACTCGTTAGTGCATCGTTAGTGCTTCTTTGTGCACCAACCCGTAGCGTAAGATCTTTCTTTAGTGTCGATGCAACAAATGAAAAAGATCTGGGGGTCGTCGTGATCTTGATCCCTACTTTAAGCACTAACTAAGTAATTAGTGGTTTTCGTTAGTGCATTTTTAGAACTTCTATAAAACGCTGATAGTTCCGTGAATGATTCATTATTATTTTAGACATAGCCCATTACAAGTTCCAAATCTCCCATGAGAAAAGCATGGGGAATTTTTCATTGCGACAAATTCCCGCCAAATTCGGAAACGATTTCTACTATTGTAATCGTTAGTGCATGATTAGTGCTTCTTAGTGAATCAACCACTACTGTTTGTGCTCTCTTAAAATAGACTAGATAGTTTGCGAAATCTAACTTTTTCAAGATGGCGGACGTTTAGTTAAAGTGAAATCACTCTGTATTACGGGCTTCTCCCACTGCGTGTTGCCAACTTAGGCCTTAAATGGGTTGGAATTCCCTATATATTGCATATTTATAATGTAAATTTGGCAACATTGTAAGATATTAATTCATTAAATTTTGATATCAAACTCTAATTAATTTGATATCAAACGTACTAAATTTGATTACCCATTTAATCAAGCACCTATTAATTTATTCAATTAAAGATGATGTCCTAAAATTAATTTAATCGTGGATTTTGATAAACATGACGTTCTTACTTTATATTATTTTTTAATTTTATCTAATTTAATTACTCTTTTTAATCAAAAATTTATTAATTTATTTAATCAAAGTTAATTTCATTGAATTAATTTAATCGCGTATGATCATACACGGTACTTCATTACCTTATAGTAGTATTTAACTACTTACCTTATTCACATTTATTCTTCGCGCCAAATATAAGTTTCCGGATTGCTCGGTTTCCTTCTTCAGCGGAGATACTGTATTTCATATATTATATAGAAAAGATTCCGAATTTCCGAATCTTCATGCTTAGCGGTAAATTATTATGTAATAGAATACCAGTTAGATTTTAATAACATAATTATTTAAGAAATTTCATATTATACTTTAAAAATTAGACAAAATATCGTACCTTTAATGCGATAACTGATACTCTATTTTACGGATAAGAAGCATATCTATACTTCCTTTATCTTACATAGAATACACATACTTTTATTAAGTACCTTATGTGTTTGTAATTGTACAGGATGTAAAAATAAAATGCTGATGTAAGTTTAAAGAAATATTGAAAATCTAAAAAACGTATATATGTTTAAAAAATGTATACATGATAAAAAATTAAAAAAACAAATCTATCATAACAAATAAAACAACTATTTTGAAAATAGGTAAAAGAGAATATATACAAATTTATTTGATATACATCGATCTATACTTGATTATATACAAGAGTTTGATCTTGATTTGAATTAACAAAATAATATAAGCTTTTATTTATTCTATATACAATATACACATTTTGAAAAAACTATTTATAATATATAAAAATTATTTACACCAATATACTAATATACAAATAACTTAAAATACATAATATATAAAATATATAAATACTATTTACAATGTAAATTAATTGAAAAAATACATCTGCAATCGTAGATCTTAGCATGTGAGGGGCCGTGAAAGATTTAAAGAATTTGATAACATAACATATCCGGGAATAAAATGGTAGAGTGTATAATTGTTACGTGTTCCCTTTTTATTCATACCATTATTTACATTTTCGTCATTCATTCATTTTATTCAGAGTTTCTATGTTTATTTCATTACATATTAACAAATATATACAAATATTTACTTCATATTCATTCACTCACACATTGACACATTTTCCAACCATTTAGCCCGATACCCAAAGAGTAAAGTCCTGTAGTCGGTCGTACTGTCAGGATTTAATCGTCGTCTTTTTTTGGCTACTTTTTGATGAGTCTTTGTTTCAGGGCGCGAAACGATGACAAGTCCTCGCTTACGGTAGTCCTACCTGAAATGTTTATTGTTTATCTTTCAATTTTTGCACGAACCAGTTTATAGAAATCCTCAAAAATAATTTCTTCGAGTGTTCTATGATCCAAATTGATAACCCGAGTCTTATAAACATAATCAAGTTCTCCCGTCTCAATTCTTTCCAATCTATGATTATATTTTTTGTTCCCGGACCTGTAAATTTGTCTATTTCCTACCCATATTTTACTTCGTCGGTTAGTTCATACAAGTAGAGCCCTATTGTAAGTGGAGATTTCTCTTCACGGAGTTGTACGAACATGATGCTATCAGTATAACAATACAACACCTTATCACGTTCTACACTTGTCTTCAAATCATACAACTTTAACCGCGCCCATGACGTAACGAACGCCACAAGAACAACGTTTGAGAATTTCCAAGGCTTATTCTTATTCTCCGTTTGATGATACGTAAGAATAAGATGTTTATCTCCGTTGGGCAATATGTTTTGCACCTCGTATTGCGGTGCCCATAGGTAACGCAAAAAATATCCGGTGTGTCAACAATTACAGATTGCGACAACTCGATTTCCCATAAACCGAGTTAAGGAATATTTTAGCAATATACCTCGGACCAGTGTTCGATCCAGTGTTATCCTCCATTAACTCTATGCCTTCATGGGCATAATAATAAGTTGAGTATTTATTTTCGTCTCCTTTAGCTTTGCACCAAGCAGGAAATCCTGATTATTCCTGCTTCATTGGGAGGAAAGGATTTACGTAGTCGCGGAGCAAACTACGCGAATTACGATCCTCTGAGCCGAACAGTTTGAATTCCCACACTTCAAATAGTTGCAGAATTTTATATCCGGCCTTTAACGCTTTATGAAGTTCTGGGGAACAATATGTGCCTGTTATGCCACGCTCGGCGTCGTAATGCGTGCAATCATTGATACTTTCTTCCATACACGTGCGACGTAAACAAAACATAAGTCGACCGTTACACGTATATGGAAGCACCGGAAAATATAGATCTTTTGGTGGAAAGTGGAACATTTTACTAACTCATTGGTATTCCCACAACTGGAAAGTTCCGCCCATTTGTATATTTTTGGTTTACCGGCATCGGTTTACGTGCCATTACCCAAGAATACAATGGTGTTACATCATAATAAGCAAGGAACTAATCGGAGTACATTCGTACAAAGCAATGAAAAACTCGGTCCGACCAACATGAAATCCGTCCTTGGGTACAAGGTGATCAACAAGGTCGTTACATTGAGTTTTAATACTCTTGCAAACTCTTGTCATGCTTCACCTTGTAATCAGAATAGCATTCCCACATTTCAACTAGATTAACACCTCGTTACTTGAGGTAATTAGCTTTTATGATGGTCTTACTTAGCGCTCTTGTAGGGATGTACTATCCTTAGAAATAGAATCCAGATTGACGTGGCACAACGTTTTAAAACAACCCTTACACCCGTGGAAAAACACCCATGAAATTATTGAACATTTTGTTTTACTATCATAACCGTCGACTTTATATTTACCAATACAACTTTCCAATCCATTCCCTGAATGTTCAATTCTATTATCTTTGGTACGTTCCAAATACCGTAACCAATACAAAGCTTTCAGACTTTGCCGGACACGGCGATCGACTCCATAAGGCGTAATAATCGGAATGACTTAGTTAGAATTGGAAGTAAAAATTGCCAAACTTGCAATTGTAGAGGAGTAGATAAAACATTGGATACCATTCGTTTTCTCCTCAATTAAGTTCGAAAACTTAATTAGAGCCTCGGCAAGAATCTTACCGTCATTCCTACAATATTCCATCATCTCGTATTGGAGATCATACTCCTCGCCGCTTAAAGCACGTTCTCGGCGCCAGACGATTAACTGTCCTGGAAATCAAACTTACGGGTAAATTTTTATCTCCACACACAAAGTATGGATCCCGCAACTTTGTGTCTTTCACGAGATTCACGAAATTCACAAAATGTTCTCGTTCTCCCTGTTAATTCTTGGGTAATAACACCGTCTCTACATCAAAGACGATATGCGAAAAAAGTCGACATGCTCAACTTTGGCAGCTTGAACAAATCAAATATGGACACAATTCACATACATGTAGCATGATTTGTAGAAATGTGTGATCAGACTTCCTTTTTCGCATATCGAACATATCACCGCAATCGGGAAAAACTTTCTTTAATTCAAACATTGTCTTACCGCGTGCGATTACGTTTTTATGATTGGCAACACACTCGTGCAAAGGAAACAGTCGTAAACAATCATTACAATCATGTTTTACACTGTCATCATAAACCACATGATATTTCTCTCACACAGGATTCTTATATTTACACTTGTGATATCGTGGTTCATTGTACCCTTGAAGGCAGTACCAACAATAAGCAATTTTGTCCAGAAGGGAGTTATAATTTTGGTGATCAGCTCATAATGCCCTTCTCTGTACAATATTAAGATTTGTTTGTTTTTGCATGAATTTCCGCATATATTATACGCCCGAGTCATTTGTTCTTCTCATAAATGACAGTTTGATATTTGGGGGTTACTTTCTTTTGGAATATTTTGCATCAGCAGTAGTGCAACCATTTTGATGTTCAATGGTAATATCAGCATCATCGCACAAATACTTTGCCTGTTTTAATATTAACTCAGGATGTATCTTTAGTTTATACCATTGTTCATATTTGGAACCACCCTAGCCTTTCCGAGGATGATAGCCTTGGGAAGACAATAGATATATTTCCATCGGAATGATACACTTTTCTAAATGAGAAACATAATCCTCATATTTGGTCGATCCACGAGTTCGACCCCTTCCATTACGTGAATTAGCAATGTGGATCCTAAAATCCATCTTCCTCCTAAAAAGAAAATGTTCATTACCATTTAAGACATTTTGGACTGTACAAAACCATATATCGAGATTCACTAATAATATAATTAAAAATTTCTGTGCTTCAAATTGGCAACTTAATTTTTCAATTTACCGCAGATACTTTTTAACTTTATTGGCAATTCCACCAGTATTTCCCGCGAACAACAATTTACAATGTTCAGTAAAGAAACTGTTGATCACACAAAGGAGAGTACAAGCAGAGACTTCTTCACCGTACAAATTTTTCTGCTATACTGACCGCCGCGCAACTTACCCGCCGTAATATAGACGTAGATATTATAAATGCCGAGAATTCTATCCAATTCCAAGAATTCCACACGAAGTTTCCCGAACAGTGTCGAAGATTTCCGATACTTTCTAAAATAGTAATCCTACAATGTTTATCTAAATTATGATTAAATGTTTATCGAGAAATTCTACACTGGCTCCTGATAACTGTAACTCCGTAAGCTTTTTTCAGTTTACCGAATCGGCAAACCTACTTTCACTTTCTGATAACAGTAAATGACAAAGTCCCGTAATTCTTTCTAGCTTTTTTGCAATTGCAACCCACAATGTAGAAACAGGAACGTCTTCACTGCAGCATTTTTTCTAAAGTGAACCGCTGCGGCTTGCTGTGTGCTATTTATACTTTCGGAAAATGTAACCTCCTACCAAAATGGTATCTCTTTGAAATCTTTGTACCCACTCGGATTATAACTGTCTATTAACGGACATTTTTTATAATGAAAATGCATTAGGAATTAATATGGTGCAAAACCCTTCGTGATTATTTCATACTATATTCCCGAAGTTAGCCGATTGTTTCCGAAAATTTAATTTTCACTGACAGTATTATTTTCATATTTAAAAATGAACATCTGTGATGTGAACATTATAAAAGAATAAAAAGCACAATCATTTCAAATAACATTAGCAATAATAATAACAAAGTAGTAGTAAACAGAAACACAAATTAAGAAAAATAATATAGTAAACAAAACATAACAAAGAGGAAAGACGTTAGCAACAAATAAGAAAGACAAAAGGTAAGAGGAAAGTTTAGAACAGCTTGTGAGCCAAGGCATCAGAACTATAATAGATAAATAATATAGAAAATAGTTGAGATTAAAAGAATATAGTTCATTAATCCAAATAGGAAAATTTTGTAAAGTTAGGAGAAAAAGCATATTTAATTAAGACAAATAGTATAGAAATAGCAGATTAAAAAAATACTTATTTAATGCAATTTTTATTCAACAAAGAATAGAAAAAAGATAACATCCAGACAGTTACATAACTACAAAATATAGTGAAAGCAAAATAGCAATCAACAAAAGCTTAACACAAGAAAAAATTACGGGACTTTTTCATTTACTGTTATCTGTAACTGAAAGTAGGTTTGCCGAATCGGTAAACTGAAAAAAACTTACGGAGTTACAGTTATCAGGATCTAGTGTAGAATTTCTCGATAAACATTTAATCATAATTTAAATAAACATTGTAGGATTACTATTTGAGAAAGTATCGGAAATCTTCGACCCTGTTGGGAAACTTCTTGTGGAATTCTTGGAATTGGATAGAATTCTCGGTATTTATAATATCTACGTCTATATTACGGCGGGTAAGTTGCGCGGCGGTCAGTATAGCAGAAACGTTTGTACGGTCAAGAAGTACCTGCTTGTACTCTCCTTTGTTTGATCAACAGTTTCTTTACTGAACATTGTAAATTGTTGTTCGCGGGAAATACTGGTGGAATTGCAAATAAAATTAAAAAGTATCTTTGGTAAATTGAAAAATTAAGTTGCCAATTTGAAGCACAGAAATTTTAATTATATTATTAGTGATTCTCGATATATGGTTTTATACAGTCGAAAATGTCTTAAATAGTAATGAACATTTTCTTTTTAGGAGGAAGGTGGAGTTTCGGATCCACATTGCTAATCCACGTAATGGAAGGGGTCGAACTCGTGTTTCTCATTTAGAAAAGTGTACCATTCCGATGGAAAATATCTATTGTCTTCCCAAGACTATCATCCTCGGAAAGGCTAGGGTGGATCAAAATATGAACAACGGTATAAACTAAAGAAACATCCTGTGTTAATATTAAAAAAGGCAAAGTATTTGTGCGATGATGCTGATGTTACCATTGAACATCAAAATGGTTGCACTACTGCTGATGCAAAAGGTTCCAAAAGAAACTAACCCCCAAATATCAAATTGTCTTTTATGAGAAGAACAAAATGACTCGGGCGTATAATATATGCGGAAATTCATGGAAAAACAAACAAATCTTAATATTTTACAGAGAAGGGCATTATGAGCTGATCACCAAAATTATAACTCCCTTCTGAACAAAATTGCTTATTGTTGGTACTGCCTTCAAGGGTACAATGAACCACGATATCACAAGTGTAAATATATGAATCCTGTGTGAGAGAAATATCATGTGGTTTATGATGACAGTATAAAACATGATTGTAATGTTTGTTTACGACTGTTTCCTTTGCTCGAGTGTGTTGCCAATCATAAAAACGTAATCGCACGCGGTAAGACAATGTTTGAATTAAAGAAAGTTTTTCCCGATTGCGGTGATATGTTCGATATGCGAAAAAGAAAGTCTTATCACACATTTCTACAAATCATGCTACATGTATGTGAATTGTGTCCATATTTGTTTAGTTCAAGCTGCCAAAGTTGAGCATGTCGACATTTTTCGCATATCGTCTTTGATGTAGAGACGGTGTTATTACCCAAGAATTAACAGGGAGAACGAGAACATTTTGTGAATTTCGTGAATCTCGTGAAAGACACAAAGTTGCGGGATCCATACTTTGTGTGTGGAGATAAAAATTTACCCGTAAGTTTGATTTCCAGGACAGTTAATCGTCTGGCGCCGAGAACGTGCTTTAAGCGGCGAGGAGTATGATCTCCAATACGAGATGATGGAATATTGTAGGAATGACGGTAAGATTCTTGCCGAGGCTCTAATTAAGTTTTCGAACTTAATTGAGGAGAAAACGAATGGTATCCAATGTTTTATCTACTCCTCTACAATTGCAAGTTTGGCAATTTTTACTTCCAATTCTAACTAAGTCATTCCAATTATTACGTCTTATGGAGTCGATCTCCGTGTCCGGCAAAGTCTGAAAGCTTTGTATTGCTTATGGTGTTTGGAACGTACCAAAGTTAATAGAATTGAACATTCAGGGAATGAATTGGAAAGGTGTATTGGTAAATATAAAGTCGACGGTTATGATAGTAAAACAAAATGTTCAATAATTTCATGGGTGTTTTTCCACGGGTGTAAGCGTTGTTTTAAAACGTTGTGCAACGTCAATCTGGATTCTACCTCTAAGGATAGTACATCCCTACAAGAGCGCTAAGTAAGACCATCATAAAAGCTAATTACCTCAAGTAACGAGGTGTTAATCTAGTTGAAATGTGGGAATGCGATTCTGATTACAAGGTGAAGCATGACAAGAGTTTGCAAGAGTTTATTAAAACTCAATGTAACGACCTTGTTGATCATCTTGTACCCAAGGACGGATTTCATGTTGGTCGGACCGAGTTTTTCATTGCTTTGTACGAATGTACTTCGATTAGTTCATTGCCTATTATGATGTAACATCATTGTATTCTTGGGTAATGGCACGTAAACCGCTGCCGGTAAACCGAATATATAAAAATGGGCGGAACTTTCCAGTTGTGGGAGTACCAATGGGTTAGTAAAATGTTCCACTTTCCACCAAAAGATCTATATTTTCCGGTGCTCCCATATACGTGTAACGGCCGACTTATGTTTTGCTTACGTCGCACGTGTATGGACGTTATTATTGTTTGACGTAGATTGTTACTATTGTTTTAATTAAGTTACCTTTGATAGAACCATCTGATAAAGTAGTTCCAAGCCATGTGCGTCATTGTCTGTTAGGTAAATGGTTAATGTAAGTTCGTGGATGGTCCGAGTTTTCAATCAAGACCATTCTTATTGATTATTTTATTTGAGCTACGCTCATACTGTATATTCACCAAGTTCAAGTTTGAAGTAATGTAGTCACAGCTAGTTTAATTCGAAATAATTTTTCCAATATTATACTTGTTACTAAATTTACATGGCACTCCTCACTGTTTGTAGCCCAGCATAAATGCAAAATTGTTTTAAAAGTACATTTTACTTTCAAGTATTATTGATTTGTTTTAAATTGTCCTTCAAATTTATTTTATATTTACTTTCTATTTCTTAATTATAACATATTTTCTATTTATATTGTATTCTATGTGACACGTTTAATATTTACATTTTATGTCTTACCTTTGAAGAGGAGCTTTTGACAATTCAGAGCAGCAGGGATATACACAGGATGCAGGCCTTGGCTATCCAGAGCTTTTGCTCCCAGGAAATCACTACTTTTTTATTTGTATATATATCTAATTTTATAGATTGCGATAGTAGGGGCGGATCCAGGGGAGTGTGTCTGCGGTGATCGCATCCCCCAGAATAGGGAACTTTTTATACTTTTTATTTTAAAAATAAAACATATCCTAAGTATTTTTCATCTTTGTATTATAAACGTAAATTAAAACCTGAAGTAGATATGCCTTACTTTCTTAAGAATGTTAATACTACAGAGGAGCTCTTTTTCATTTTCTATTTTCTCTTTTCTTTCTTTTCTTTTCTTTCTTTCTTTCTTTTTTCTTTTCTTTTTTGCAATCCGCTCTTACCTTGATTTGACTTCGAACGACCGCCCCTCCCAAACAATCATCCTGGATCCGCCCCTGAATGATAGACATTTTAGTAAAATATGCCCTCAATCGCTGAAATAAATTCCTGTCAAGCTTTCGATCGCTGAAATAAATTTCTGTCCACCGCCCTGCAAAACAGTGACGATTTTATTGAGTGATCAGTTAATAATGCCTCTCTGGAGCAACGACACTTCCCCAGAAGTCATATCTCCGATAAATCGGAATGTGATTTGTGCATTATCACTTTTCACTCTCAGTGTTTTGAAACGCACCAAAAAGGAACTATTCTGAAGTATTTACTAGTTCTCCCTATGACCCATTTCAATATGGATAACCTTGGACATACACACATCTGAAATATCACCTTTTATGTCAGTGATCCCGAAAACTATCCAATCGACACAAATATAGGATATTTTCGATTCTTTATTCTTGTCACCCTCCCATTTGGCAACTCGAAGCCAACCAAGGCTTATTTTGGACTTACGCAGCATCCACAGTGTCACTTTTCATCTTTGCATATGAATTCGACACTAATTTCGTTCGTATCTGACTACTTTTACATGTCACCTTCACCTTTTGGTAGAGATTTTTTCAGTATCTCGCCCCCACAACTATGGAGAAACTTCAACCAAGTATAATTATAAATTGTCATCTGAAACACAACAGTACGGCTGATCTTTTTCGCAGAGGAATTCGTTAACTACTGTTTCAATATCAATGTATTGGAGTTTTTTGCTCTGCATGCTGGAGATTGCCAAAGAGCTTAACTTCATTCTGTACTATTGTGCTATGAATATAGTGGTTTAATTCACTGAATACTCGCTTAAATGATGCTCTCGTCACAGGAAATGTGAGATACAGTTATAAAAGAAAAACAAAACGAAATATTTAAGTTTTTCTTCCCACGTTATGACGACTACGCTAATGGAGACAGTGATGGTGAGAAACGAATGAAATCGTTTAATGAAGAAAGTGGGAGGAATCTATTTATTTCATTCTAAGTTGAAATTTCCATCAATCTTGATCTTCATTACTGTTCTAAATCCGGACCAACCAGTATTCTTTACTAGGGTAAAGATTAATTGATCGCCAACAGAAATCTATAACCCTCTGTTTTTATTCCACGTTCCATTATTCCATATACACAATTAAGAGTGCAGCGTAACCTACCAGTTAATAAGTTTTCTTCTTCTTATTATTATTTTTAACACCTCAAAAATATAGGCTCATAATTGAACCACTGATTGGAAAAAGGGAAAAAGTACATAAAAATATTTTTTTCCACTTTTAAGCTTTTCGCACCAATTGCAGTGCTACAATACAAGATTCTTCTTCTTGTCTTAGAGTTTGTCAGTTCTTTTGCTACAATTAATCAGTTATACACGTGTTGATACAAATACAAATACGCCTGGGGAATGTTTTTTAGCGTTTCTGGAAACTTAGGTCTGATGTACTTATTCCCTTTTGCTGGAAATAGTTGCTGCAAATAGTTGCTGCAAGGACGTGATAAATTTTTTCGGTAAACTTCATAGTCTATAGTTCCTTCACAACTTCCATTTCATCTAAGGCTAAGTAGTTACATTTTAGACATTGAGGAAAAAGTGTGAAGTTAATTAAAACCCTTCAAAGTGGAGTTACGAATCTTAAATGGACCCCATTTTGCTGTTGGCCTCGCTCAACGCACTCCCGTCACTGTTCAGGGTGCACGATGGAGTTTCTTCCTTTTAGGAATACTTTCTAAGACAGTACTAGTTTTTTTTACAGCTCTTTCAATTGAAAATGAAAATGAAATCTTTAACTTTTACGTCCCATGGTTATGCCGGTTAGGCTAAAGGAGGCGGTGAAGATGAGAGATGAGTGAAATGGTGGAATGAAGAAAGTGGGAGGAAACGGGAGAACCCCGAGAAAACCCACGAGCACAGTGTTTGTTCACCACCAAGTTCACTTGGCGAGGGCTGGGATCGAAGCCGGGACCCCAAGCACCAGAAGTGAACGCTCTACCACTGAGCCACCGCGCCCCCACTGTTTCAATTGAGTTGTATTTGCTAGAACTGTCGGTTAAAGGAAACAAAAGATTCTATACTCAAACACAAATCATCTCTCTAGAAGCTCTAATGGAAAACAAAACGAATCGTCCTAAACATGTTACATTCTTGAAGAGGAAAACAGCAAAACATTGATTGCACAAACGTATAATGGTATCATTTGCTTGCAAATTTAAAACTTATAGAAGTTGGTGGCTTGTTAGGTGAGGGGTTAGTGAATAGGAGTTTTGTACTAGTGGTCCAGGGTTCGATCCGTTCTTCTTATGTTTTGTTTCTTTAAGCTACACGGAGTTTGTTCATTGCAATTCTTTAAGCTTGAATTAAATCTAATACCAGTTAGTGAATTAAAAGTAGCTAACATTATTTTAAAATACGAGATGTTATTACATGCTTGTCACTAGCTCACAATACTCAACTTTGATATAAACTCTTGCAGCCTTTATTTAACTCATTTCTTGACGTGTTTTGTTACAAAACTCATGAATCGTGGCGAACAAAATTGCTTTACCAGATAATGGTGACTGCTTTGAAACCAAATGACAAGTGTGAGAATTAAACGTATCATATCTGTAGTTTGGTGTGGAGAAGAAACCAAATAGCGAATGAAAGGTTTAAGAACAACCACGTTATTAATATAAACTATGCCAAAGATTATTGACTTATATGATTTAAAAAAATCGAAAGAAAGTTTGAAAGAACTTAGAATTTTGTAACTGCAAGCAAGGAAATCTAATTTAAACATACTAAAACATACCATTTAGCGCATATAGAGCGTGGATCTGTGCTCAAGGCGCTAGCTAGTAATCTGGAGGTTCTCAAGTCGGAACCATGTGTGAATATTTTGTTTAAATTTAGAATTTTTGGTGATCATTAGTCGGCGATGACACACGTTAATTTATCTTAAGGTATTTGAATATTTTGATCTTTCAATATTTGAATGATCAAATCTTCAATAATAATAATAATAATAATAATAATAATAATAATAATAATAATAATAATAATAATAGTAATAATAGTTATTATTATTATTATTATTATTATTATTATTATTATTATTATTATTATTATTATTATTATTATTATTATTATTATTATTAGCAAAGTAATTCAATAACACGTTAATATCTTTAATTATTTCTCGATAACTATTCGATCTTAAGACCTCCTCGAATCTAAGTCGCACTCCGATTTCGCTGGGCTAAATTGAAGAAAAATAGTAGTATATTATGGTTTTACTATTACTAAAGCACTCTTTGATATTGGTCATTTTCGATGATTTTATGTATCCCTCTCCCCTCTCCATGTTGGGGGCACGGTATGACAAAAATTTTCCCAGGCCCGAATGTCATGTACGTT
This sequence comes from Thermobia domestica, assembly GCF_964235325.1. Classification (NCBI taxonomy): domain Eukaryota; kingdom Metazoa; phylum Arthropoda; class Insecta; order Zygentoma; family Lepismatidae; genus Thermobia; species Thermobia domestica. The sequence continues at coordinate 71,359,074 of NC_137457.1, forward strand.
GAAAATTTGATCGAAATCTGTTGGATGGCTCAAGAGTTGTTTGATTGATTTTTATATATTAATCTCCCCTTCTCTTATCCTCTCTACTTTCTACCGTCAATATGAAAATATTAAAACAAAAGTTTCTATGCCCGAACGTCGCGTATGTTGAAAATTAGATGGAGATCGGTTAGGTGGTTCAAGAGTTGTTAAGTTTTATTCATTTTTATAGATATCTCCCCTCCCCTCCTCCTTCCCTACGTTCTACCATCAAAGGGATATGATAAAAACCACCACAGGTCCGAACCTCATCTATGTTGATAATTTGATTAAGATCAGTTCAGTGGTTTAAGCGTGATGAAGTCACCAAGACAGCATTTTTATTTTTATTTTTTACATAGTCCCCCTTCCCCTCCCCTACATTGTGCCGACAAGGCAAAAAATGAAAATATCCAAGGTCCAAACCTTATCTATATTGAATGTTTAATTGATTGGGATCAGTCGGATTGTTCAAGAGTTATTAAGTTTTATTCATTTTCATATATTTACCCTCCCTTCCTCTTCCGCAAGTTCTAATATCAAAATGAAATAACAAAAAGCTTCCCAGGTTCGAATTTCATCTATGTTCAAAATGTGATTGAGAACGATCGGGTAGTTCAAGAGTTATTCATCACCGAACATTGTCACTTTTATTTTTATATTTATAGCTGTTATGTATCTTCCCCCTCCTCTCCATCCTCTACGTTATTCCGTCAAAGTGAAACGGTAAAATCCATCCCTCGCGTTAATCGAGACGGGGACATATAGCCTCATTGCTGACGTCCCCATTAATCCCCCTACTCATACCCTTTAGTGTGTTTAAGTTAGTTTTTTTTTTTTGTCTTCAGTTGCAAATTTCTAAGTTATTTTTCTTTGTTTCAAAATTCTCGCATTTGTTGTATGATAATACAAGTTAATAATCTTTGACTTGTTTTATATTAATAATCTGAGTTGTTCTTAAACGTTTCGTTTCCAATTTTTTTTGTCTCTACACCAAACTACAGATATAACAAATTTAATTCTCATACTTTACATTTGATTTCAAATCGGTCGCCATGAACTGCTTAAAAGCACATTTCCCGTCACGAAACACCCAGCAGAGGGCGTACGATATCGTCAACAGCATTGAGAGGAAACTTCGCCTTGTTACTTGACGTCACATGAAGCACGTTCCGTTCAAACACCTTAGCAAAGCTATCATTTTGCTTCTGGTGTGAAAATGGCTCACTACAAAGCTTCTGTTAAAAGCAGCGTGATTGCTTTAATTGAGCATGCGGGCATGAACTATAGCGAGGCAGGCGAGAGATATGGCGTTAACAGTGCTACAGCACGGAGGTGGTGGAGATGTGAGGAAACAGGAGATGTAAGACGTAAAAGAGGAAGTGGCCGACAAAGAGGTTCCTCTGCCGAAGGAGACCAGAGTGTAATTGCCCAATGCCGTGAGCACCCTTTCATGTCTGCCCGACAGTTACGAGAAGAAACCAATTTCCCAGGCGATGTTACGACTGTCCGTCGTAGACTCAAATCCTTCGGTTTGAGATCATACAGGGCAGCTGTTAAGGAGCGACTAACAGAAGACCACATGGTTGACCTTCTGGCGTTTGCACAATTAAATATTGCACGTGTGTGGGACGAGGTCGTTTTCACAGACGAAAAAATATTTTCCAGTGAAAACTTCGGGACGAAGCGTGTTTACCGCCCCCCTGGAAAAAGGTATGCATCTGAATACGTTTCCCGTTCTGGTCGAATGGGACATGTAACTGTCCACTGTTGGGCATGGATATGCAAGGCTGCAAATTTCGGAGGAATCTACAGGATTCCTGGTCGCCTAAATGCCCACGAGTATGTGGAACATCTGGATGAAACGCTTCCGGAAATAAAAGCTCATGTATGTGACGGCATATTATATTTGCAACAGGACAATAGCTCGATACATAATTCAAATGTGGTTTACACATGGTTGCAGAGGCAACCTGTAATCGAAATAGTTGACTGGGTTCCTCATGGAGCAGATCTGAACCCTATTGAAAATATGTGGGCCTCTGTTGCAAGAACATTGCGGAATACCTGGTCGAACGATCCTCCACGAACATCTAATGATTTTTGGGAGCGTGTTGAAGATGCGTGGTCGATCTGTTGCACCCAACGCTATATCTCTCGCCTGGTGGATTCAATGCCACAGCGTATGGCAGCAGTAATCGAGTCCCAAGGGGACTATACACACTATTAATAAATGCTCGCCCACAACACCATCATCCCTCTCGAGGGCTACCTAATTCGACCCACTTATTAACAAAATTTTATGAAATACATTACGCGACACCAGTGAATGTAAGTGTCTCAGTATGTTCTGCATTAATAAAGAGGCTAACGTGCGAGACTTGGTGGCCGAGTGGTATTATGCTTGCTATGTAAACCAAAACCGCCTGTAACAGTGGTTCGAATCTAGTGAAGAAGACCCCTACTTTTTATCACCAGGGATATTTGCAATACGCCTTCTGCTATGTCCGCCTTCGTACGGTCTATTATACGACACATAATGTGGACCGCCAAAAGTTTTTACTTAGTAAACAATTTTTAAATATATGAACAAATACATATATTAGAGTAACAATGGAATATAGTACTTTCGTCCGACTGACGTCGCTCTGCAAATGTTCATTGTATTACACCGGAAGATGAATTAAATAAAGACTGGGAAATTTGATATAAAAATTGATACATAATAAGTTTAAGACAAAATATGTAATTATAATCTCATATTTGAAACTAATTTGGACTACAATTAATTCTTTACCTGCTTTCATAAATAATCCAAACCAAACTTCGAGGTTTGGAATGCATAAACTAGCTAAGAGAAAAAAGTAACAAGAACAGCAGAGATTCGAACCCACGACCACAAGCGTAAGAATTCTTTTTACTAACCCTTCATCTATCAAACCATGACGTGAACATGACTTTTGTAAGTTATAAATTTGTATCCAAGAAACACGATTAAGCGTATGTGCAACTACTGCTTTGCTCTTTTTCTCTTCAAAAGCGTAACATGTTTAGAACGATTCGTTTCGTTTTCCATTAGAGTTTCGAAAGAGATTATTTGTGTTTGAGTGTAGGATCTTTAGCTTAATTCACACAGCAGTTAAAGAAAAAACTCGTACTGCCTTAGAAAGTATTCCTAAAAGCAGAAGCTGCATGATGCATCCTGAACAGTGACTAACTAACCGCAGTGCGTTGAGGGAGCACAGAGTAAAACGGAGCCCATTGAAAATTCGTAATTCCACTATTTTTCCTCGATGTCTAAAATGAGACTACTTTAGCCTTACATGAAAAAGAAGTTGTGGAGGGGACTTCGAAGTCTACTGAAAAGATTTATCACGTTCTTGCAGCAACAACTTTAAGTTTTCGAACAGTAATGAAGAACAAGATTGATTCAAATTTTAACTCAGAATGAAATCACTAAAAATCTAATCTTATATAACTCTCATTGATAGTAGTGTTCCGTATTTGTTGAGACGCCTGTTCTTTTATAATTTTACCTATGGTGCATTGGGTCCTTGGTTCGATCCCAGCTCACGCCGAATGAACTTTATTATGGACAAACACGGTGTGCAAGTAGTAGTAAATGGATCGATCTGGAACATATGAGGCCAACCTAGGTCACTCACGAGCCCTTGAGAAATTGAGCACCTTACACCGTGAGCCCACGGTCTTTTACTACCTCCATTTTAGGGGTGAATTTATTCCCTTTAATGAGCACTTTTTAGGGGGTGTACTCGTTCTCTTTTATGACCATTTTCAGGGGGTGAACTCGTTCCCTTTTATGACCATATTTTCCAACCCCTATTAACACATAGCATAACAAGGGTAAACTCGTTCTCTTTTATGAGCATTTTTTCAACATAGCAGACAATGAACTCAGCAAAGGGGTACGAACACACAACTATTTAACATAGAAGGGGTGTATTCATTCCCTTTTATGAGCACTTTTTCAACCCCTATTTTAACATAGCAGATAATAGGAATGAACTCGTTCCCTTTTATGAGCACTTTTTCAACCCTTATTTTAACATAACAGAAAGAGCAGACAATGAGCAAAGATTATAATCGAACACCCCACGGTCTACAGATAGTCATTTTAGAGGGTGTATTCATTCATTCCCTTTTATGAGCACTTTTTTCAACCCTTATTTTAACATAGTAGATAACACATAAGACTACGTAACATAGCAGGGATGTACTCGCTCTCTTTTATGAGCACGTTTTAGGGGGTGTACTCGTTCTCTTTTATAATTACTTTTTCAACCCCTATTTGAACATTTTAACAAAGCAGAAATTTATGAACACATTCTCCACCCCTATTTTAACGTAGCACTGATTTCGTTCCCAAACCCTAATTTAATATAGCAGAAATGACATAATCATGTCCCCAAAGTACTGACCATCGTGAACAAAGGTCAAACTCAAAAACGAAACAACATATCGAGGTGCTGTTTCCACATTTAGCAATTGGTCATCAACTACTGACCATCGAGGTCAAAAATCAAAACTCGAAAACAGAGTCACATTTAGTAATTGGTCATCAGGTACTACATGTCCCAAAATTAGTGGCCATCGAGGTCAAAGGTCAAAATACTTAAAACCCAATAACTCGAAAACGGAGCCACACATTGAGGTGGTGTTTCTACATTTAGAGATTGGTCATTAACTGGTGCACGTTCCAAAATAATGACCATCGAGGTCAAAGGTCAAAATACTTAAAACCTAATAACTCAAAAATGGATCCACATTCTGATGTGGTGTTTCCACATTTAGCAAGAGGTCATCAACTACTACAAGTTCCAAAAATAATAACCATTGAGGTCAAAGGTCAAAATACTTAAAACCCAATATCTGGGAAGCGAAGCAACGTATTGAAGTGCTTTTTCCACATTTAGTAATTGGTCATCAACTACATGTCCCAAAATTACTGGCCATCGAGGTCAAAGGTCAAAGTACATAAAACCTAATAACTAAAAAATGGATCCACATATTGAGGTGCTGTTCCACATTTAGCAAGAGGTCATCAACTAGTACAAGTTCCAAAATAATGACCGTCGAGGTCAAAGGTCAAAAACTCGAAAACGAGCCAAATATGAAGGTGCTGTTTCCAAATCTAGTAATTGGTCATCAACTACTACAAGTTTTAAAAATAATGGTCATCGAGGTCAAAGGTCAATGTCGTAAATGAAACCATATATTGAGATAACGTTTCGCCATTTAGTAAATTTGTGTGATCTATTCAATTTTGTACAAAGCAGAAAAAAATGAAGAAGGAAAATATTTGATTGGCTTATGTACTTTTGTATTAATGAGAAAGAAATCGAAGGAACACATTTTTAACTAGCGCAGAATTTCTGTATCTTTTTGGGCTATTCAAATGGATTAACAAGAAGGAAAGCAAAGATATGCCATATTAACTAGCTGAGAATTGTATGTCATCTTGTATTATTTAAACTAAACGAAGGGCTGAATTTGAGAAAGCAAACTTGGACCATTTTACTCAAATTTGGGTGGAGTATTTATCTTTGTATGAAACAGAAAAAATGAAGAAGGTTCAATATTTCTGTACAATTTTGTACTACCCAAATAAACGAAATTTTATTTTTGTACCAATCACAAGGAAATCAAAGAATTGTCATTTTATACCTTTTTGTGTTATTCAAATAATAGAGGGAACAAATTTCAGTGGTTTATTTTATTTTTGTACCAATCAGAAGAAATGCAAAGATATGCCATTTTAAGTATTTAAACAAACGAAAAGAAAAATTTGAATGGCGTATTCAATTTTGTACCAACGAGAAATGCCATTTTGAACTAATCAAATAAACAAAAAAACGAAGAAGGATCATTTTAACTCAGACTTTTATACCATTTTGTATTACTCCAATAAACGAAGGAATACCAACCAGAAGAAAAGAAGTGAAGATTAGGTGGATTATTTTCTTTTGTACCAACTAGAAAAGAGACGAAGAGCCACTTCAACTATCTCATTAGGTAATGTTTAAACAAACGAAAATTGACCATTATGTAACTTTTGAACTACTGAAATGTTCTACTTTTGTATCAATCAGAAAAAAGCGAAAAAAGACCATTTTAACAAGCTGAGAATGTATATACATTTTGTACTTATCAAATATACGAAAGAAATAAATTTAAGTGACTTATTAAATTTTGTACCAATGAGAAATGTGATTTTAACAGGCTTAGATTTTTATATCTTTTTGTAATATTTCTACCAAACAAAAAAAGCTACAAAAATAAACAAGGGAATAAATTTGCAATAACCACTAAAAGCGAAGAAAGACCATTTGAATGTCCTATTGAATTTTATACCAACGAAAAATCTCATTTACAGGCCATGTTTTACTATTTAAACAAAAGCGAACATGGACTCAGAATTTTATATCATTTTGTAATACTCAAATTTGGATGGATTATTTAGTTTTGTACTAAGCAGAAAAAGTAAACAAAGGTATAAATTTGTACTGACCAGAAAAAAAACATTTGTTGGAGGGTCCTATTTCCTTTTGTACCAACGAGAACCATTTTTAACTGGCTTAGAATTTTATACCTTTTTGTAATATTTGTACCAAACAAAAAAGCAAGAAAATACCATTTTAAATAGCTCAGAATTTCTTGCCTATGTTGTACTATTTAAAGAAGCGAAAGGATAAATTAAATTTTTCACTAACGAGAAATGCCAGTTTAACTAACTCAACATTTTATACCATTTTAAAATTTTTAATAAACAAAGGAATATACTTTTACTAACCAGAAAAAAGCAAAAAAATAACTTTTGTACCACTCCAATTAACGAAATAATAAATTTTGGCGTTCTACGTTTTATACCCACGAGAAAAAAATTAACATCCATTTTATTGAAATAAACAAAAGAATAAATTTGTACTAACTAGAAAAAGCGAAAAAGGACCATTTTAACTGACTCAGAAGTTCTATAAAATTTTGTACTATTTACGAAGGGATAACTTTTGAATGAGCATTTTTTATAACATTTTATAATATTCAAATAAACGAAGAAATAAATTCGGATGTAGTATTTAGTTTTTTACCAAGCGAAGGCGAAGATGGTCTATTTTAACTAACTCAGCATTTTATACCTTTTTGTGCTATTCAAATAATCAAGGGAATCAATTTGAGTAGTCTATTTTATTTTTGTACCAAACCGAAATAAGCAAGGAAATACCATTTTAACTAGCTCAGCATGTTATAACTTTTTGTGCTACCCATTTGAGTACTCTACCCAATTTCTTGACCATGTTGTACTTTTTAAACAAACATAGGAATAAATTTGTGTGACCTATTCATTTTTGTAGCAAGTAGAAAAATGAAAGAACTAAAATTTTGTACTAACTCAAACAAACGAAAGAATAAATTTGAGTGGCTTAAGCAAAGAAGATTAATTTATACCTTTTTGTGCTATTAAATTTGAGTGACCTATTGAAAAATGAATAATTTTTTTGCAATTAAATAAGCGGAGAAGGTCTACTTTCTGTACCAACCAGAGAAAAACAAAGGAAGACCATATTCTGCTACCAAAACAAACGAAGGAATAAATTTGTGTGATCTATTCACTTTTATAGCAAGCAGAAAAAAGTCCCTTTTAGTTTTATACCAACCACGAAGGTCCATTATAACAAGCTCGGTATTTTTATCTTTGTGGTGCTACATTTTATATTTTTGTGTCTTCCAGATCAGTTTATTTCTTTCTTTTAAAGAATACAATACACTACTTTTACTGACAATTCAGTTGCCAGAGTCCAATATTTGTAATATTACAATGCTACAAATTGATCAATTTATAAAATAATATAGTTAACTTTAGCCCTAATATGTTCTTCTATTCTTACACAATCAAATGCATATGCTACAGTGTTGAATTGAATAATTGTTTATCTTTCTCTAAAAACAATTCTACTATTTTGTTGATATAATAATCACACTCTGTAATGTATTCATATACCAGATTAAATTTTTTCTCCAAAGTATAAATGTTCTTAACATTACAACCTTTAAAATGCTTATTTAAATAAAGTTTATAGATTTTCTCTCTCATTTCACGTTTAATTAAGATCGTCAACACCTTTTGTAATAATTCGTAATCATACCGCAGCAAACAGATGTGATCTTTTTCATTTTCGTTATGTTCAGAACAGGCTTCACATAATAACACTGAATTTGGTGTGTACTCATTAAATAATTGTATAACACATGTATCACTAATACTTTCACTAGTACAGTCGCATTCATTAGCTTTGGTTTCAAAACAGTTAATATTTGAAACACTGTCATCATCACTTTCAGGGAGTATTTCATCATTATATCTATTATAGCGTCTAAAATAATGCACTTCTTCTATTTCTTGTGTTGGATATATGATTCTCACTTTATCACGTAATTCATCTGGCAAATCGGGGTCAGACGGGTGAATTAACACTATAGGTTTTTCGTTTTCACGCTGAATTTCTTTTTCTCTAAGTGAAACATAAATCATCTCCATGCTAGTCATTTTTTCTGCTCTTCAGCAAAAACAAATCAAATAAATAATTTTACATATCTACAATAAAAACATTCTATGCATTCTCCGTGTTTAATAATATGTTTTCAAGCAATACAAAGAAACAATTTCTTAATATAACATCATGATGAATGTTCTATTATTTTAAATATACTCCAAAAACTTATATTCCAATATAATAAAATACATAAATGCAAAAATATATATTTGAAGTTTCATATAATTTACCTTAGACGAGAAAAAAAGTTTTAAAAATATAATTGAATCGTTGAACAATAGGCAGTAGCTTAGGACACTCACTATACTAGCAATACAACTGTTAGGTAATGCATTCGTTATGTTGCTTAAATATCTGCAGCACTCTTTAGAGATGGTGTGGAACATGAATCTTTAAAAAACTTTTCTTCTCCTTGATGAGCTGATTCTTCTGCTGTGATTCAAAATGACCAAGCATGCTGTTTCTTCTTTTTTCTTTAGTACGTACGTCTTAGTCTCTTAATAACCTCAATTGCTATGAAGTATGTTCTTCTGAATTATGTTATAATTGAATTATGATGGTTTGTTAAATCTCACGTTCAAATATTTTATGAGCCTTACTTAGTGACGTGAGAGTAAATTTAAATTGTTCTCTGGAAGATACAAAAATATAAAATGTAGCACCACAAAGATAAAAATACCGAGCTTGTTATAATGGACCTTCGTGGCTGGTATAAAACTAAAAGGGGCTTTTTTCTGCTTGCAATAAAAGTGAATAGATCACACAAATTTATTCCTTCGTTTGTTTGGGTAGCAGGATATGGTCTATCTTTGTTTTTTTCTGGTTTCTATGGTCTTCTCCGCTTTTTTAATTGCAAACAAAATTTATTCATTCTTCAATAGGTCACTCAAATTTAATAGCACAAAAAGGTATAAATTAACCTTCTTTGCTTAAGCCACTCAAATTTATTCTTTCGTTTGCTTGAGTTAGTACAAAATGTTAGTTCTTTCATTTTTCTACTTGCTACAAAAGTTAACAGGTCACAAAAAATGTATTCCTTTGTTTGTTTAAAAAGTACAACATGGTCAAGAAATTGGGTAGAGTACTCAAATGGGTAGCACAGAAAGTTATAACATGCTGAGCTAGTTAAAATGGTATTTCCGTGCTTTTTTCGGTTTGGTACAAAAATAAAATAGACTACTCAAATTGATTCCCTTGATTATTTGAATAGCACAAAAAGGTATAAAATGCTGAGTTAGTTAAAATAGACCATCTTCGCCTTCGCTTGGTAAAAAACTAAATACTACATCCGAATTTATTTCTTCGTTTATTTGAATATTATAAAATGTTATAAAAATGCTCATTCAAAAGTTATCCCTTCGTAAATAGTACAAAATGGTATAGAACTTCTGAGTCAGTTAAAACGGTCCTTTTTCGCTTTTTCTAGTTAGTACAAATTTATTCTTTTGTTTATTTAAATAAAATGGATGTTAATTTTTTCTCTTGGGTATAAAACGTAGAACGCCTAAATTTATTATTTCGTTAATTGGAGTGGTACAAAAGTTATTGTTTTGTTTTTTTTCTGGTTAGTACAAGTATATTCCTTTGTTTATTAAAAATTTCAAAATGGTATAAAATGCTGAGTTAGTTAAACTGGCATTTCTCGTTAGTGAAAAATTGAATTTATCCCTTCGCTTCTTTAAATAGTACAATATAGGCAAGAAATTCTGAGCTATTTAAAATGGTATTTCCTTGCTTTTTGTTTGGTACAAATATTACAAAAAGGTATAAAATTCTAAGCCAGTTAAAAATGGTTCTCGTTGGTACAAAAGGAAATAGGACACCTCCAATAAATGTTTTTCCTTTTCTGGTCCGTACAAATTTATACCTTTGTTTACTTTTTCTGCTTGGTACAAAACTAAATAATCCATCCACATTTGAGTATTACAAAATGATATAAAATTCTGAGTCCATGTTCGCTTTTGTTTAAATAGTAAAACATGGCCTGTAAATGAGATTTTCGTTGGTATAAAATTCAATAGGACATTCAAATGGTCTTTCTTCGCTTTTAGTGGTTATTACAAATTTATTCCCTTGTTTATTTGTGTAGCTTCTTTTTGTTTGGTACAAATATTAAAAAAAGATATAAAAATCTAAGCCTGTTGAAATCACATTTCTCATTGGTACAAAATTTAATAAGTCACTTAAATTTATTTCTTTCGTATATTTGATAAGTACAAAATGTATATAAATTCTCAGCTTGTTAAAATGGTCTTTTTTCGCTTTTTTCTGATTGATACAAAAGTAGAACATTTCAGTAGTTCAAAAGTTACATAATGGTCAATTTTCGTTTGTTTAAACAGTACCTAATGAGATAGTTGAAGTGGCTCTTCGTCTCTTTTCTAGTTGGTACAAAAGAAAATAATCCACCTAATCTTCACTTCTTTTTTTCTGGTTGGTATTCCTTCGTTTATTGGAGTAGTACAAAATGGTATAAAAGTCTGAGTTAGTTAAAATGATCCTTCTTCGTTTTTTTGTTTATTTGACTAGTACAAAATGGCATTTCTCGTTGGTACAAAATTGAAGAGGTCATTCAAATTTATCTTTTCGTTTTTTAAAATAGTTAAAATGGCATATCTTTGCATTTCTTCTGATTGGTACAAAAATAAAATAGACAACTGAAATTTGTTCCCTCTATTATTTGAATAACACAAAAAGGTATAAAATGACAATTCTTTGATTTCTTTGTGATTGGTACAAAAATAAAATTTCGTTTATTTGGGTAGTACAAAATTGTACAGAAATATTGAACCTTCTTCATTTTTTCTGGTTCATACAAAGATAAATACTCCACCCAAATTTGAGTAAAATGGTCCAAGTTTGCTTTCTCAAATTCAGCCCTTCGTTTAGTTTAAATAATACAAGATGACATACAATTCTCAGCTAGTTAATATGGCATATCTTTGCTTTCCTTCTTGCTAATCCATTTGAATAGCCCAGAAAGATACAGAAATTCTGCGTTAGTTAAAATTGTGTTCCTTTGATTTCTTTCTCATTAATACAAAAGTAAATAAGCCAATCAAATTAATTCCTTCTTCATTTTTTTCTGCTTTGTACAAAATTGAAAAGATCACACAAATTTACTAAATGGCAAATTTACCGTATCTCAATTTGTGGTTTCATTTACGACATTGACCTTTGACCTCGATGAACATTATTTTTGAAACTTTTAGTAGTTTTTGACTAATTACTAGATTTGGAAACAGCACCTTAATATTTGGCTCGTTTTCGAATTTTTGACCTTTGACCTCGATGGTCGTTATTTTGGAACTTGTACTAGTTGATGACCTCTTGCTAAATGTGGAAACAGCACCTCAGTATGTCGATCCATTTAAGAGTTATTTGGTTTTAAGTATTTTGACCTTTGACCTCGATGATCATTATTTTGGAACTTGTAGTATTTGGTTACCAATTACTAAATGTGGAAACAGCACCTCAATATGTGGATCCATTTTCGAGTTACTAGGTTCTAAGTACTTTGTCCTTTGACCTCGATGATCATTATTTTGGAACTTTTAGTATTTGATGACCAATTACTAAATGTGGAAACAGCATCTCAATATGTGGATCCATTTCCGACTTATTGGGTTTTAAGTACTTTGACCTTTGACCTCGATGGCCAGTAATTTTGGGTCATGTAGTAGTGATGACCAATTACTAAATGTGGAAACAGCACTTCAATACGTTGCTTCGTTTCCGAGTAATTGGGTTTTAAGTATTTTGACCTTTGACCTCGATGGTTATTATTTTTTGAAATTGTAGTAGTTGATGACCTCTTGCTAAATGTGGAAACACCACCTCAGTATGTTCATCCATTTTCGAGTTATTAGGTTTTATGTATTTTGACCTTTGACCTCGATGGTCATTATTTTGGAACTTGTAGTAGTTGATGACCAATTACTAAATGTGGAAACACCACTTCGATATTTGGCTCCTTTTTCGAGTTATTAGATTTTAAGTATTTTGACCTTTGACCTCGATGGTCATTATTTTGGAACTTGTACTAGTTGATGACCAATTGCTAAATGTAAAAACACCACCTCAATGTGTGCTCCGTTTTCGAGTTATTGTGTTTTAAGTATTTTAACCTTTGACCTCGATGGCCACTACTTTTGGGACATGTAGTACCTGATGACCAATTACTAAATGTGGCTGTTTTCGAGTTTTGATTTTTGACCTCGATGGTCAGTAGTTGATGACCAATTGCTAAATGTGGTTTCGTTTTTCTGCTCGATATGTTTTTCGTTTTTGAGTTTGACCTTTGTTCACGATGGTCAGTAGTTTGGGGACATACTTATGTCATTTCTGCTATATTAAATTAGGGGTTGGGAACGAAATCAGTGCTATCTTAAAATAGGGGTGGAGAATGTATTCATAAATTTCTGCTTTGTTAAAATGTTCAAATATGGGTTGAAAAAGTAATTATAAAAAAGAACGAGTACACCCCCTAAAAAGTGCTCATAAAAGAGAGCGAGTACACCCCTGCTATGTTACGTAGTCTTATGTGTTATCTACTATGTTAAAATAAGGGTTGAAAAAAGTGCTCATAAAAGGGAATGAATGAATACACCCTCTAAAATGACTATCTGTAGACCGTGGGGTGTTCGATTATAATCTTTGCTCATTGTCTGCTCTTTCTGTTATGTTAAAATAAGGGTTGGAATAAGTACACCCATGCTATGTTATATAGTCTTATAAGGGTTGAAAATAAGCCATAGTCTTCTATTAGTTCTGCTATGTTAGGTATTCTTATGTCATTTCTGTTATGTTAAAATAGGGGTTGAAATGTGCTCATAAAGGGAACGAGTTCACCCCTATTATCTGCTATGTTAAAATAGGGGTTGGAAAATATGCTCATAAAAGGGAATGAATACGCCCCTTCTATGTTAAATAGTGTGTGTTCGTACCCCTTTGCTGAGTTCATTGTCTGCTGTGTTGAAAAAATGCTCATAAAAGAGAACGAGTATACCCTTGTTATGCTATATGTTAAAAGGGGTTGGAAAATATGCTCATAAAAGGGAACGAGTTCACCCCTAAAAAGTGGTCATAAAAGAGAACGAGTACACCCCCTAAAAAGTGCTCATAAAAGGGAATAAATTCACCCCTAAAATGGAGGTCGTAAAAGACCGTGGGCTCACGGTGTAAGGTGCTCAATTTCTCAGGGGCTCGTGAGTTGGCCATGGTTGGCCTCATATGTTCCAGATCGATCCATTTTCTACTACTTGTGCATGAGAGTCCTCGGTTTTCTCCCGTTTCCTCCCATTTTTTCATTAAACAATTTCATTTATTTGTCACCATTCCTCTCTCCATTAGCATAGTCGGCATAATCGTGGGACTTAAAAATTAGAGATTTCATTTTTCTTTTATAACTGTATATCACTTTTTCTGTGACGACAGCAACATATGAGCAAATATTCAGAAAATTAAACCACTAAAACCTAAATTCATTGCACAATAATGCAAATTAAGTTTAGCCATTTGGCAATCTCCTCATGGACTGCAAAAAAAGCCAATACATTGATATTGAAACAGTAGTTAACGAATTCCTCTGCGAAAAAGATCACCCGTACTGTTGTGTTTCAGATGATAATTTATAATTATACATAGTTGGTTGAAATTTCTCCATAGTTGTGGGGGCGAGATACTGAAAAAATCTCTACCAAGAGGTGAAGGTGACATGTAAAAGTAGTCAAATACGAACGAAATTAGTGTCGAATTCATATGCAAAGATGAAAAGTGACACTGTGGATGCTGCGTAAGTCCAAAATAAGCCTTGGTTGGCTTCGAGTTGACAAATGGGAGGGTGACAAGAATAAAGAATCGAAAATATCCTATATTTGTGTCGATTGGATAGTTTTCGGGATCACTGACATAAAAGGTGATATTTCAGATGTGTATATATCCAAGGTTGGCCATATTGAAATGGGGTCATTGGGAGAACCAGTAAATACTTCAGAACAGTTCCTTTTTGGTGCGTTTCAAGACACTGAGAGTGAAAAGTGATAATGTACAAATCACATTCTGAATTATCGGAGATATGACTTCTGGGGTAGTGTCGTTGCTCCAGGGAGGCATTATTAACTGATCACTCCCTAAAATCGTCACTGTTTCGCAGGGCCTCAACAGAAATTTATTTCAGCGATCAAAAGCTTGACAGGAATTTATTTCAGCGATTGAGGGCATATTTTACTAAAATGTCTATCATTGAGGGTGATTGTTTGGGAGGTGCGGTCGTTCGAAGTCAAATCAAGGTAAGAGCGGATTGCGAAAAAAGAAAAGAAAAAAGAAAGAAAGAAAGAAAAGAAAAGAAAGAAAAGAACAAAAAATAGAAAATGAGAAAGAGCTCTTCTGTAGAATTAACTTTCTTAAGAAAGTAAGCCCTATCTACTTTAGGTTTTAATTTACGTTTATAATACAAAGATGAAAAATACTTAGGATATGTTTTACTTTTAAAATAAAAAGTATAAAAAGTTCCCTATTCTGGGGGATGCAATCACCCCAAACACACTCCCCTGGATCCGCCCCTGCTATCACCATCTATAAAATTAGATATATATACAAACAAAAAAGTAGTGATTTCGTGGGGGCAAAAGCTTTGGATTGCCAAGGCTTGCGTCCTGTGTATGTCCCTGCTGCTCTGAATTGTCATAAGCTCGTCTTCAAAGGTAAGACATAAAATTTAAATAATAAACGTGTAACACAGAATACAATATAAATAGAAAATATGTTATAATTAAAAAAATAGAAAATAATTATAAAATAAATTTGAGGGACAATTTAAAACAAATCAATAATACTTGAAAGTAAAATATACTTTTAAAACAATTTTGCATTTATGCAAAGCTACAAACAAGTGAGGAGTGCCACGTAAATTTACTAACAAATATAATATTTAATAATTATTTCGAATTAAACTAGCTGTGACTACATTACTTCAAACCTGAACTTGTGGAATATACAGTATGAGCGTAGCTCAAATCAAATAATCAATAAGAATGGTCTTGATTGGAAGCTCGGACCATCCACTTAAAAGTAACTTAAATTAACCATTCACCTAACAGACAATGACGCACTGGGCTTGGCACTACTTTATCAGATGGTTCTATCAAATGTCACTTAATTAAAATAATAGTAACAAATTTTAAAGTTCATTTTACACATTGTAACTAAGTTACAAGAGGTTTACGTCCGAACTGAACGGCGCATCTACCGAGTCAACTTTTGGAATATCCCCTTAAGGTAGCTTTTAACGCAGCTAAGGGAAACGTATGTGAACGAGTAATAGACTCCTCCGTAGCAGAATGGATAAAGTCATGGTTCGATGACCCCGAAGTTCGTGGTTCGAATCCCGTCGCCGAAACCAGATTTTATAAAATCTTAATTCCTCCGTTCTGAAGATCTATCTCTTCTTTCGTAATCATCTGATGCTCTAAAAAGAGTTCTCTACATTAATTCGACAACTGCCTAATGTGATCCTCGCTGTTCGAAAACTTCCCTTCTTATCTTTCACAAAATCAGAATTTTCGTCATAACACGAATGCTGTCCGATCATTTTTCCCCAATTCTAAATATGTGTATACAAATCATACCTCTCTGTCTCCAAACTTGAATCCCCCCCTCTCTCTCTCAATGTCACCCAGGAAGTCATATGGCTTGAGATCAAACCTTCGACTCTTGAAACGAAATGTTAGCTCTTTAGCAATGTGCTATCGTAACTCTATAGAGGTTTGTTTTTAAAACCAGTGTGTTTTAGACTTTATTCTGGGGGGGGAGGAAGAGATTCTCCGGCGACATAAGATTTTCACTTTTTATTAGTGTATTACTATATATTTGATCAAAAAATACGTATTTATAAAGCTCAAGAGAGGGAAGATTACACCCTCCTGTCCTGCCCAACTGACGCCCCTGAAACATTTGCTTGCACTTACTGAAAAGAAATTCAATGAATCATTGAATAAAACTCGTTTCTGTCTGTAGATATTTTAGAGCTCTTGGCAATTTCCATAGATATCTTCGGGAGCATCTTACTAGCTTGCACTCTTTAAAGAAAGAAACGAATGAAACTAAAGATATTTATGAAGCTCTGGGAAGATTGTGTGATTTTCCTTTAATTTAGGCTCTTAAAAATATTTCAGAACAAACGAATGGAAAAGACTGTTTTAAAGCTTTAACGTTGTAAACTTGATTCCTGTTTCTTTTTCAGCTGAATGGAAAGAGTGTACTACGTCACACACACTGCTTTAGACAAGGAGAGGTGGAGGACGGGGAGGAGTTGGAATAAATACTAGAAGCAACTAATCGATTGATACATATATTGCGGGAATGTATAAGAAAACTGGGCAAGAGTTTGTTAATCATTTGGGCTTAGAATTTTTGTAACAAATTTTATGCCGTGGACTGTACCTTTTGATACTGTAACTGCTGGTTTTACTGACCACGAAACGCTACTGTAATTAATTATGATTCTTTATTTCAGTGTGTGATAAAATAAAAATATTCTAACCTTTTATATATTAGCTATAACCTCTGTTCCTCTCTCTCTCTCTCTCTATCTATCTATCTCTCTCTCTCGCAATGAACTAAAATCTCGATTTTTTTCTTTTATGTGGAATTATTCTAAGAGTATATATTTTAGTTCTCACGATTTTTCAGAAGGAAGGTGTTTGTAACTAATACCAAACAGTAGACCTATATATACTGTATAAGTCAATTCAAATTATACAATATGAAGTGTAGCACGTCTGTTGAACTAAGTCATCGAGCGGGAAGGAAGGTGGGAGAGTAGTTGTGTAGCCGAATTCCATAACTGTGTTGTCTTAAGTGAGATACCGTCACGCAGGGCAAAACACACACAATTCAACGCCTTCTGCTCAGCTGACTAAGCAGAGCAACCAATCAAGTGGGTTGGAAAGAAGTCGAAGATGGTGGTAGTGAATATAATGCATTTTATTAAGGTACCGTAGATTGTTTTATATAGCTAAATATTGCAGAGATCTTCATGCATTAATAGATCCAGAATGATCGTTTGGAAGTGATTAGCTTCCTGGAGGATGAGCGTAACCTGAATGTGATCAGAATTTTAATTTCCAAGAATGGGACGCATTCGAATCCGGGGCCTGATTCCCAGTTCCCATTTTGGACCCGAATTTTTTTTTTTGTAAAAAATTAAATTATATACGTTCTGTAGATTTAAACTAAGTACGCAATTCTGTTTCGAAGGCGTAGCGGTCATGATTCACTTCACACATGGTCACCGCGATATATCAGACGCGATGTCCTGCAAAGTACTTGCACAAAAGGAATGACGATTGCGTTCATTTTGACGACGGCGTTCATTTTCATCTTAATCCATTTAAACCTTGTACTGTACTACTAAGAGAAACTCGGAGGACGAGCGGTTTGAAGATAACCTACAATAATAACGTACAAACCCTATCAGCAGAGATAACTTAAAACCCGCTTGCTGGAAGCTTGCTTTGCAAGTCAACCAAGCTTGCATCGAGTTAGATTGGAAAGCGTGCAAGCATGCTGTAAGCTGGATTTTAGTAACGAAGTTACATGAGCGCAACCTTGCATTCAGTTTTCCATTCAACCTTGACGCAAATATTTTGCGCTGGTGTGATGATATGACGCTCTGTTAACTGTCTAAAACATCTCTTACAACTGCGACAAAAGGCAGATTGTACGAAAGCATGCGTTGAAAGTGCAAGCATAGAAAGTCAAAAGCCAAGCACGTGCCAACTTGCCGAGAGCTTTCTTGCTACTTGGGAAGAAATGAATTGTGAATATAAATCCTGTATGAATATAATATATTGCAGTACTCCTTATCCATATAAATCACTGATCATTGTAAAGGTAAATGCGCAATTTATACAACAAAATACGTTAAGTAATGCAATAACAAAATATCAATATTTTCTATTACACAAACTCAATAGAAATCTTGTTAGACCTAGCAGGAAATGCGCATAAATTTTTACATGAATTAAAATTATACAGACTCAAATATAAGCCGTTATAATGCATAATGAATTTAAAAGAAAGTGAAATCGACTGAACGATTCGCAAAGCATGCAATAAAATGAACGAAAAATGAGAAATGTTCATTACTGCACACAAACTATATTTCCTTTAACATACCCACTGGCAATATTATTTGATAATATAAGATGTTTGGAAAAAATGCTAATTAAGGTTTATTTTTGAACAATTCTCATTTTCAATGAAATTACCAATTGAGAAAAACGTGCGTTTTACTAGTTCTTTTATTTTTATCTCAAATATAATATGGACCTCGGTTTGGACCACTGACTAACACACATAGCCCTTGGTACTCGTGATCCCGCGTTCGATTCCCGATGGCAGTTTAGTTGAACGATAAAAGTGGTTCAGATTTCTGCATAATCCGTAGTTCCATTTGTCCTTTGATATGTATACGTTAAACAAACATATCAAATAGAATAAATAAAAAAAATTTCAAAAACTTTTTTGAGTTCGTCTTTCTTGATTTTGAATTCCATTTATATATCAATTTTTAGGACATTATTTTAAAATATACATTTATAGTTCAAAGAATGAACCGACTTGTCCACCTTCCTAAAGCTGTTCATTCAACGAATGATTCATATTCTTGCTCCTTTGAGACTTATGGCGGCTACCTCAAGGAACTAGGGACAGAAGTATTCACAATTCAAATATGTCTGTATTAAGTATTATTAAGTACCACATATTTTAATTAGACTCCCCTAGACTTGTCGCACAGATTGGATTGGTACACAAATAGACCTTCCTCTCCGCCTCCCATGTGGATCCGCCAGTGCCTTCATGTAAGGAATTCCTGAAAGTTCTATATAATATATCCTATCAAGATTTTCTGACACAAAATTACCCTCGTCTTATATGTTTATATATGAAAGTATGAATACTACATATGAAAATGTCTACCACTAAGCCACAATGGCTCTTCCGATGATTGGTTGAACGAAAAAAGTGGTTGAGTGATGGTTGATGTCACAGTGCCAACGTGGAGCTGTCCATGCCATTGCCCTGCCCTCTCGTAGCCACCGACCTTCTCATGACACATTATGCTCTTCCAAAAATAAAGGTGAAATCAACATTTTTCTTACGTATAATGTCATGTCATCTGTAATCCACTAAACCGAATGAAAAATGTTGCCTCCATACCTGGCCAAGAAGCAGCTACCCCAACATTATTTCTATTATCTTCTTTATTTCTAAGTTCTGTCTTACTTCACTAACATTTTCGCAGTGATTTAATTGAAGGACAGTGCAAAGTAGTACAGCGGCATTTCCGTACAACTGGATAAAAATGCTACATTTAATGAAACAAATTAATTAGCCCAAAAATAGTTATCCAAATGACAGTCAAAATTGAAGAAGAGTCACCCGAATTTCTCACTATCCAAGAGGAGCCACCCGAAATGAGCCTGTCCATTGGGAAAAGCAGTTCCCTGCGCTACATACCAAGTATGGTGAGGCTGAACCTCTGGATTGAGGCTCAGTGTTATATGTAAAGCTTAAATTTGATCGGCGAAGCAGTATCACTCTGCATATAGCATGCGTCAGACAGGCTAATCATTCTTCTTGAAATTTCTTCGAGTCCACTTTGTCTGTTTTTTATAATTTCTCTATTTTACTGGTTTTCCGCAGTTGCGAAATTGAATGATGATTTTAAAGAATAGAAAAGAACGGACTCATTTCTATACTCAGTTGGTTGTAACAGCCTATAGGGTAAATTTGTACACTTTAATGGATATTGACAGATATAAGCAATTTGTGTTTTACGTAGTCACTTAGTCTCTCGTTATAGTCACCACTTTTCAGTATTCTAAAGTACTCTATTATCCTGAATTTTCTCTCCTATTGAACTTAATTAAAGGGAACAGGTCCAAACTCCCACAGTCAAAACTCCCACACTCAAGAAATGTCAAAACGCCCACACAATCGGTCATACGTTTTGGCTGTGGGGGTTTTGACTTAGACCCTTCTTAAAGCTATTGGCGTTAGAATCCAGGTACATACAAAAACTGAGCTATGACTTCGATTCATTTTCTCTTTCAGCATCAATTCATACCAGTGAACGAAAAAGCATAGTAATAGCCGAGGTTGAATACAGCATGTTACCAGTTCACAGCCTCGTCTGAGTGGAAGAAAAGGTAGAGAAAGTTAGAACAAACTCCAAATCCATATAAGGCAAGGTTCTATACTGAAAGATATCTTAGGTGGAATAGTGTGTGATTCTTACCCTCCACGAACTCAAACAATTTTGTTCCCCCCCTGAAATAAAATTGTATCATATACAATTATATTTATTCTCTCCTCATACATATGCTGTAAAAAGTAGCAATTATTGGATATGTTTAGCATTTTAATATACATTTAGCCGGTATCTCAGGTTAATTAAGAAGAAATAATTAATTCCATTCCTTGCTTGTTTTCGCCCTTCTGCTTGAAGATGGTGGAAATTATATTTCTGCAAATATGTTTGGACCATACTTCTTGTGAAGCCGAGATAATCTAATGATGGGTTTGTTTCTGTTTTCCTGTAGATTTGCCAACCATTGTGGAAAGTGGTATTCATACAGAACGCAAAAGCAGGCAACCACCGTTTCCTGATCTACTTGAAATTATGTAACTTTCAATGTTTTCATTCAACCTATCCATTCTTCCCATGAATTTATTATACTTTGAAACAGTATTAGATTGTGGAACTGGTAATTTTTTCTCTTTAGCAATCTAAATCTTTGCAGTACCAACAGACTCCACAGCATTGCATGTAGTTAACAAATGAACTACGCAATTGTCATTCCATTCCACCACCACACATTTGCTAGCTGCGTCGGTTTTTTGATCAAATGCCCCCCACCTTCTTTGTTTTGTTCTTGTGGATCTTTCAGTGGGCAGTTCTCTACTCGTTTCTTCACAACAGTTCCAGTGAAACCAATACCCAATTCGGCTAACTAACTTGCTAATGAAAGTGACGAAAATAGTCTATCTGCGTATATCATGAAATACATATATTTTGGAAGGCAATTTGTCAACTGCATTGCAACACATTCTCCCAAGCCAGTGTCTTTTATTGTATTTACATCTCGTCCAACATATGGCTGAAACGGTACGAGGTATCCGCGAGATTCACACATACACCACACAAATAAGAAATGAATTGTTACACAATAATAATAATAATGATCATAAATAATAATAATAATCTATTTCGACTAAATGGTTAACGTTGTCGCGATTGGTGCAAGACACAAAAATTCAATTCCCGGCCAGAATACAATAATTCAAATCCCATTTAAGCTCTAGGTCTAGCCTCATATACTTCCGTTGAAGGGAAGTGTTGTTTTAGTAAAAATTCATAAAACCATCAGGTATCTCTGTAGAATGTACAATTCTAATAGAAAGGGAATTGAACCTAAGACACAGTGCACCAAATACATGCGTGATACTAACTAGTTCAATGAAGAATTATACATCCAGCATACATTTTCAAAAAAAATATATGCATACGACAAGACCACTGAAAGTACTGAATGCAATTACACGTTATAAAAAAATAAAGAAATCAGGATCTTATACTTCACAACACGCACAACGATTTAATATTTAAAATTCAACAACAAGTTATCAATGCTTTCTAATTTTCTGCATGATGCAACGAACTACTTAAGATTTTAAGTGTTCCGCGACACTCGAGAAATACAACTTCCGCTATTTTTTTTGCGTACATACCCACTACAATGTAAAAGGAAATCAACATGGTGTCCTTCCGTCAAATGTTATTACGCAAGATCTTTTCTAATTTTTAAATTAAATTCAAAGTTAGTTATAGATAATTTACAATCTTCCTTGCCGGCGATATTAAATCGGCACTATAAAAATAAAGCAAAAAGTGGACTTCTACCTACTGGGAAGTACTACACCAGGCACGTAATATAAAACCAATTTCATAAACATAGAATCATTGGGCAATTTCAGATTGGGAGAAATCTACTGCTCTCTTCCAGGTTCTTCTGCCAACATTATAAATTATGGAATAACAAAAATTGCATTACATAACAAAATGTACGTCTTGTAAATTACAAGTTTTATTGCCTGATAAATGCATCCAGATTGTAGTTATTTTCAAATTTAAATTTTGTATGCGCTAGGCAAGAAAAGATAAACCTAAAGAAGTAAATGAGGTATTTTGGAACTAAAGTATACTTGTATATGTGTTTATCGATTACCATCTGTTGTAATATAATGTGACATAGACTGTCATTTTTGTCAGGATGGAATAGCGAGTCATAATCAGTTGTAATCAAGGAGTTTTTCTGTGGTTGGTATTGGTGTTACGATTCTGTAAGAAGGAAGAGAATATTTTATTAGCATGATATAATGAAAAGAAATTAAAAATAAAGAAATACATTAAATATGAATAGTAATATCATAGAAAAATGGAGGTCAATAGGAACAAGAAAAGAGTAGTTACGGTACAAATAAAGATTAATATAATTAATTAATTTATAAAGATGAGACGTAATACTTATCTGTGTAGGAATAGATCAGTTGCTGCGAAACATTGTGAAAAGAAAATAATACACACTAATAATGACTACAAAACATACATATTACATGGAAACTTAAGCAAGCAAAGCTAAGTTATTATTATTCAAGGCCTAATCTAAAGTTAAATGAATTTTACTGAAAAAAGTGCTGTTGAGAACAAAAGTTATACTCTCCTCAGTAATCTTGAGTTGAGTTGAGAATGCATATTTCCGCAAGCTAGTAAATATACAAGGTTTAATTTTGAAATCACAAATAAGATATGTTTGCAACTAGTAATTTTACTTGTGTTTGGTATGTTTTTTATAACTTTCATAGTTTCCGTATGTATGAGAAACGTATTGTAAATATTGAATATTCTGTACAAATCTGTTCCTGATATCAAATGTGTTTTATATCATTTTAATATATTTAATTAGAAAATTGGAAAAATATATATGTAAGGTTTCATTGAATACTCACCTCGCGTTGTTGTCGGTTGTTCCTTTTGCATCAACTCCCAATAATACCATGAATTTTGGAAATTTTCCTCGTTTTTGAAAAATAGAGCGGCGTATGCACTGGGCCACGGATAAACAGTTGTTCGTGGAGAAGATCGAACCCGAAGTACTGTAGGATATCCACAATTTTGACATAGTTGCGCGAAACCTTCAACAATAGCACCTGAAGTTGTGAGTAGTTTGCAGAGACGATGGATCCAGAAAACACGTCACGAAAGTATGTGCGTCTGCACCTTACAAGTAGGACATTAGATTCTGACCCGTGCAGGAGTATTACACAATCTTGACTAAAACTTTGTATAATGTTTATTTCTTTATCTGTTTGTGCACTATTTTGTTATCTCTGTCATTATTATACACCATTAAACTCTTAAATAAATACTACTCCATGTGGTACAATTAATGTTGAATATATTATAACTACCTAACGTATATATAAAAATATAATAATAATTTGGTGTTATAATCCGTTATATCTTTATATATAGTATACTATCCCCTTGTAACAGGAATCAATAAAGATCCTTTGCAAGAACGACAAGTAACCTACAGGAATCAACATAAAACCTTGAATAATCAGCACAAAACTCATTATTAATTGTCGCATTTTAAACTATTTTTCTATCTCTTTCTCTTCTGGTTAATCAACATTTTGAAGGAATTTTAATCTAAGGATTACAAAATATAATTACACATCGACGTTATCCTTACACAAAATTACTCCCGGACGAAGAACTTTTACGGAGTCCTGCACAAGTTATTCTTATGATGACACCTGCAGTCCGTGCGACTTCAAGCTTGTCTACGACTCAGGGCATCTCTTGTTAAGATATCTTCCATCCATTCATAACAATTAACTTCTTGTATGGTTTTTCGTTTAGAAATGATAAAAACATTTAAGAATGAAAAAGTATTTAGCACACTTGGGGTTCATGTAGACCCCACGTTTTTACGTGCTCTCATATGGCGCTGACTGTTAAATATATGAAAAAATATATGTTGGTCAGTACGTAGAACATAAACGAAGATCTGGTAAAGTGGTTTGTAAATTCAATGTTAAACAAGGTAAGAAGTATAAAAATGGACAAATATTTCACCAGCACGGAACTTACAGAAGAGTGGTTTCTTCAGACAATAACAGTTGTCTTACAATAAGAAAATAAAAAAAATCTACATCAGTATGCAAATAATTGAAATCCGCGAGCGAAAAAAATAATACGTCACTCTTCTGATTTGATAAAAAGTTGACCAATGCGAACTATATCTCGAAGAACAGATCGATCCTTTTGTAGTCTTCAGTGCATCAAGATAAGACTGTAGTTTCCAAAAAGAGCAAACCGGATGTCATCATGACATATAATCAGACTAAGTCGGGTCTGCATACACTCGACCGTCTCTGGAGATTCTATATATGGGAAATTTGAAATGTGAAATATTTGCGTATGGTTCCAAGACGATGAGATATTTGCCAATACGATGCTACCATGACTCAAAAGATAAGAATATTCCTAAAGAACCATGGTCGTCAATTTGTAGAAGATGAAATCCAGAGGCATTTTCAAAATCCACAGTCAATACAAAGTAAAGTCGCACATCTCCTATTGCGATTGGTATTTTAAAGACATTGAATGATGGTATGAAACAATCCACGAGAAGAAAAAGAGATGACGATGTACTAATTGCGATAATTCAGTTTTGCTGAACTATCTGAGAAATCTGTGTAATATATTTGCTTGTGCAATGTATGAATTCTGAAGTAAAGTGTGTTATATTACAATGGATGTAAAGAAAAATTAAAGTACACAATTGTGTTATATATATAATGAGACATTTGTGTACTGCGACGTGTTCACGTGAAATTTTCTTTGTAATACATTTTAATTTTTCTTTACATCCATTGCAGTATATATTTATGTATATCTATTTGTGTATGTATATGTGTTTGTGTTTGTATGTTTGTACGTATACAATGTACTTTTTTATCTATATTATATTAACTAAAAGTAAGTAACAATATTTAAATATATAAAGAAATGGAAGCTGGAATGTGCCTTCTAACAATATTATTGATTGACTTAAGTCCTATGTTGGCATTAAGGTATACTATAAAGGGCTGCAATCATAGGATTAACAAACGAACTCTCGTCCGTAACATTATACAACTATTATATCATATAAATGTCTTAACTAATGTTCGCAATAAACTCAGGGACCCTGAAATGTTTGCACAGAACAACATTGATCATTTTCAATACTATATTTTTCATGATACAATTTCGCACTCATCTCTAGAGTGCTAATGGGGGTTGAACCTAAATTGCAGCATGAGTGTGGTAAAATTATCTAAGCGACCCGTAGAATTTTGGATTCGACAATAATATCGATGTTTCTTTAGCCTTTTATGTTAGCCTCTCCCTAGGAAAATTAAGGTTATTACCACCGACGAATTTCGACTTAAATGGAATTGCAACCCTTGTCAATTAACTTAGCGACGCTGAAAACTTACGATTTGACACTAATATTGGTCGACTTAGATATCTTGTAATTCACTATGAACCGTTCGGTATAATGGGAGCTTAATTATAGTTAAACGGAATTGGTGGTGCCAATTATTTCTAAGCGACCCCAGAAACTATAGATTCCTCACTAATATCGATCATTTTTATATATATATCCTTCTAGCATTCGCCACAGCTAACCGTACATATATCTATTCCGGACTGTGAGAAATGTTTAGAAAATTAGTCTACAGATACCAGACTTATGATGGAACACACACGCACACTTTCATACATGCTGATTTATATATATAAATAGAAATAAGTGAAAGAGAGAGAGGGAAAGAGACCAACGCATCACCACTTCCATATACAAAATCATGTCAGGATATAGAATTGAAGCCCTGTGTAAAGAAGTTCAGTTCTGGCTTGCTTTCTAAAGCACAAGTTCAGTCTCTTCACGTGACAATTGGGGCAGTGAATTTATTATGACGGTTTGGGGCTAGAGAGATTTTTGTCTGGAACCACGGTCGACCTTGGACGCTTTGTATGTCTCTTTCAACATTACGTAAAACGTAAATCTGCATATGGCAAATACCTACAGATAAATACACTATAAAAAGAATTACTTGCTATTACAGAATTTTCTTAACTTCTATTTAATATTCACATATAATATACTGTCGTTCTATAAACACTTGCTGCATCTCAGATGATTTATTATCAATATAGTAACTTGTAATGTCCTGAAATGATTATTTGATATACATGCAACTGATGTAATTTAAAGCGATACTTTTACATAACCAATGCAATAACAAAAGGAGAATATGTGAAAAAGTTTCAAGCAAACGGGAACCCAATTAAAGCTCGACGGTTCATATGCGATCTAACGTGGGAACTCTCTTTGAGTTTATTATAAAAAGTCTAACGGATCTCCAAGAGAATGACATTCATATTTTCCCAAATGCTCTTTTAATTCCTCTTTCTTCCTTTATTTTACTACGGATGAGAGAACTTCGTTCGCTATTTTCTTTTTAATTGGAAACGTTCGTTTGAATCGTGAAATGTTGTTTTACTTATAAAATCATAATGACAAACGAGCATGTGATGACATTAATGTAGTTTCGAAATGTTGAAACATTAAGTATTTCAATCAACTTTACTTTTTCTACATTTATTAATAGGTCTTATTATTCTAAAGGAATATCTGCACAACTTATCCCCATTATGAAGGTTGGCTAGGAGATTATAACCTGGCATCTTTGATTTACTTCTTTTGCGAGGACACCTGAAGTTGGATTTTGATATTTTTGTTCAAAATAGCGCTGAACTAATGCGCTGTTATCACTTCGTTTAGCCTTGTTTGGAACAAAGCCATGTTTGGACTTCTGAAGTAGTCCTCAACAAGCATGTACCTTGTGGAGTTCCAACCATGTATCTAGTGTAGTGCACTGTACTCTACGTGTTAATCAATTCTGCTCTTTAACTGGATTCTTGATATTACTGGTGGAGTTTCACTGACGTATAATAAATTGTATTTACTTTGGTACGTCATGGTTTAATTTATATATAAACTTATAGAGAGTATCACCAGTAAACTGTATTTTTACTTGGATGTGCAGTGTCAACAAATGTAAACAAATTTAGCAGAGTCAGTGTTGGAAATTTTAGTTAAACTATTGATAGTGCATAATATTCTGAATCGCATCACCGTGCATCGAATTAATTAGTAATGGTGCTGCTAATTGCTAGTCAAGTAGGTTAGCGCTTCAAATGATAGTTATTTTCCTACGAACAAAAACAAATGTAATATCTTAGTACATATGCATTAATATCATCCAGTGATATTAAAATGGATTATTTGAGAACACATATTCTCCACACTTTTCTTACTTCTTCCTTTTCTAAATCACGGAATTGGAAAATGTAGTAAATTCTGTACACCAGTAGCCTCGCAGGAAATTAATAAGAAACTTCAATGTAAAGTATGTAACGGTATATATCATACTACTTGCGAAGATGTAAAGTATCTTCTCTCAAGCAATCAAACTTAACGTTCTAAGAATTGTGAGAAGGTACGACGACGAAATATGGGTATTGAGAAAGCTATTGACCCATATCCATAGTGTCTTGCCCTAAGTGAGCTGGGGAAATTATTAATATCTATAAAGGAATGATTAAATAATGTTAAAAAATCGAATAAACAAACTGAGGAAGAAAAAGGGAAATCTTTGAATGTATGCCATGAAAAGTTGAATGACAATTGAAAGGTACTGTAATATCTACAATCTTCTATTGAAACAATTTATAATTTAGGATGAAAATGTAAAAATTAAGAAAACAAAATACGAAGCAAAGAACACAGATTATTTGGACCAATATAGTAGACATAATACGTATATAACTCTATTGGTAAGTCCGAAATACCAAATGAAGACTACCTATCCACTGTAAAATATGTAGGATGTGCACTGGATAAACCTTTAAGTCAAATGGTTGATCCAAATCATATATTAAAAATATCAAGATCCACATTCAGCAGGTATATTTACGAAGTTTGTAAGAAGAATAGACAAATATACACTTTTGAAAAAAAGGAAAGGAGAACAGTAATTTGAAACCTTTAGATATTGGGTTTTCCTTTCGTGGTACCATTTATGTCAATCAGAGTCTTTCGGCACAAAGAAAACAATTGTTTAATGGGGCCAATAGGATTAAATGGGAACGAATAATACTTATGGATTCACTAGTCAAGTAGTACAAGAATAAGGATAGGAGCAAATTGGTGATATTATTGTGAATACTGTTAGTACTCTAAATGATGTTAGAGCTTTATTATAAAGATATAAGCATTTTCGATTATTGCATTTCAATTTATTACCCGAATGTAAGAGGTATAAATATGAAGTTACATGAATTTTTTACCATCACTCTTGCTACAAATTATGATTTCATGTTATTAACAGAAACCTGGCTAAATGGGTTTACGACAACGACTTATTTCATTATACCTGTAAAAGTTTTAGGCAACTTAATCCAAATGAATGAGTGACGGGTCTCTAATTGCAGTCTCCAAAAATATAAAGTAGAATAAATTAAGATAAACGTATAGCATAGGCAAACTGTTCGTGTTAATATAGTATTAGCCATGAGTTCATATATTATACTTAGAGTATACTTCCGAACACAATCTAAAATTGACACATACTACATTTTCTAAAAGGTTTCGAGGATGTTCTACATTTTCAATCTAAAACAGTAATAACAGAGTAAGTTCAATGTTAGATTCAAGTTATAATCTCATGAAAGGAGATCACATGTGTGCCGCTCAATGCATTTTTTATCTCTGATCAACATACAACCAGTTAGTTCCAAAAAATAAAATTGAAAGAACTATTTATTTAATAAAATATTACCTATCGACTTGATTACTCTTTAGTTACAAAAGATATACATCAGCCCCCATTATTGTTTGAGTTACTTATTGTTATTAGAATACCATGTTAAGTATAATGCTATTTCAGTGTATAATTATTGTAAAGCTGATTTTTGAAATTAATACAAAGACTTATATAATGCAAATATTTGCCTTCGAAAACCAAAATGATGTTCTATGTTACTTTTATAAAATACTTAATGATTCAATCAAAATTAATGTTCTTAAATAGAAATTATATTATAAACGATCCTATCCATATTGTGAAAGAACAAAGCTTATAAAGGAGAAAAATGTTATAGAAAAAGAAAAGTAATTTCGCTTTACAGTTAGAGAAAAGTTGTTGCATTAAGTAGGAACTTCAAAAGTATTATGATTTGTAAGTACTTTCAAATCATTTGTACATTAAATCGTATAAATAACTTGTATATACAATATAGAATTATATCCAAGAAGATTCCACATCATTTTAGAATTTCATTAATATAAATAAAAGAAACAATGAGTTAAAACACTAAGTGATACACGCAGACCATATAATTCACTCTAATGAGACAACTGCAAATTTCCACCACTTTAAACGTGTATATTTCTCGCGTTTATATTATGAGGTGCTTGGAAAGATTTGTAAAGAATGATTTTAACTTTCTTATTAATATTGTTTACATATTAGGAAAAGAAATAAAAATTAGTATAATGAATCAATAAGAAACTTAAAATCAAGTAAATCCACGGGTTTTGATGAGATATCTTTAGATATATGTGAAGGTTGCGCTGAGTGGTTTGCACATATCTTTGTTACTTATACAACCTTATATCAAAAACTCAAATTTGTCCAGACATTTCCTCAGTACATACCTGATTTTTTAATGATAGTCTTTACGTGGATACTATTTATACGGAAATTAGTAAAGCGTTTGATAAAATACGTCAAGCAATTTTTCTTCAAAAGGTATCAAATATTCTTCTTGTCTTAATGGTCCTATACAATTTGTCTCATATAAACACATAAAAACACTTATTTCTAAAGTAAAATCTGTAACATCTCAAGGCTCTAAATTTAGGGATATTAATATTTGTATTCTTTACAAATGATTTTCCAAGTGTTTTTAAGTTTTCAATGGGTCTTTCGTTTGCATATGGCGTTAACCTATACAAGAAAACAACTAATTAGTCTGACTTTTTAGAGAAACAGAACGATTTCAATAAATATTTATGAATGTTCTTTAAGAAACAAGCTACATTTCAATATTAGTAAATGTTTTGTAATCTAATACTATATTACTGAAAATTTTGAAAATACAATTAAAGCCAATAATCCCCCGGGTCAAAGCGACCCACTAAGGTATTTTGTTCTTGCCTAAGCTTTTATGTTTGCCCCAGAGTCGTTTCTGAAGCAATGTTATAATTATCCAATGGAAGATCATCAAACGAAATGACACTAAATTCAACCCTAGAAAAAATATCTATTTTTCCATCTTAAATCAAAATACAAAGCTAAAAGATAAGGACATAATAAGGGGATAAGGTTAATAATAATACACTATTTACCACAACAGCTTATATAAAAGACATAGGCATACTAATAGATAGTAAACATAGTTTCAAGGCACGTATAGAAAAAATGCGTTAATGAAGGAATTCTGAGGAACTCTGTTATTCTGAGGAATTCAAAAGATCTAACAAAATACACAACTTTAATAGCATTATTTAATGTGTTTATTAGAAGTAAGTTTTAGAATGTTTCTGTAGTATTGAATCCCTTTGCCAACATTATGTCAAGAAAATCGAGAAAGTTTAAACCAAGTTCTTACGACATTTGTATTCGTAGTAAGAACGAATACGCTTCCCATTGAAATATGATTAATGAGTTTAAATATGTTAACTTAATTGCTAGAATGAAAATTGCAGGCCTCGTGTGTTCATAATTGTAAATGGAATATTTGATAACGACGAATGTTTAAAAGAATTGAGATTAATAGCATACAAACTAACTACGGGGCGACTTCACAACAAATGACTTACTCCGTCACTAGCAATATTATTTGTCACAGTACTTTAGTTAAGTTATACATAATCTGCATTACTTTAATCCATAAAGTATACTTATATCTATCTAGTACGACAACTAACTTATATCCAAGAACTACATCTACGACTCTTCTATCTTATAATATCCCCATGATAGGGGAATTATCCAATTTCTTAAACACGTCTCTTATCATCTACACAATTTAAAGCTAACTTATTTACTTTTATACTATATATATCATGTTTATAACTCCAAATATAATTCCTCTTTTTATAGTAGTCCCTTTGATTGGAAAAACGATCTTTAAATGTAAGTTCTTTGTAAACAACTTTTTTTAAACCTTTGGGTTGTTTACAATATTTTTCCTTATCGAACTTACCTTTACCATCTTCAAAGATCCATTGGACGTGCTTTTATAGAACATATCTGAGGTTTCAAGCCTACACGCTCCTCTATAATGGTAATATTAATCACGTTCTTCATCATAGCATGTATTTTGTTATTGGTCTGCGCATTTTAAAACTGTTATCCTGACAGTAATCATTTGTGTTGAAGTAATCAATATAGCTTTTCATGTCCG
Source organism: Thermobia domestica (assembly GCF_964235325.1). Lineage (NCBI taxonomy): Eukaryota > Metazoa > Arthropoda > Insecta > Zygentoma > Lepismatidae > Thermobia > Thermobia domestica. The sequence continues at coordinate 71,391,327 of NC_137457.1, forward strand.
TTCAATTCTTCTTTTTGAATATGGTAAATGTAGCTATCGGTATCTGTATAACATACTTCTAGTTTGTTTTTATATTATGGCTTCATCACATTATAATGGAAGTCACACATTAAATACTTTGATAGGTCTAATATACTCATTCTAACATATATCTGTTTATTAAAAGTCATTGGTTATATTAATTATTATTGCACATAGATTCTGTGTATAAATAGTTCGATATTTAAAATTCGGTTTAGAAATTAGTTTTTCTATTCTTGTTGCGTCGCATTCTAGTTATATAGGCTTGCATTTCTTTCTAGTATTTTGCATTATCTTCCTGAATACTGAATTATTCAGTAGTTTATAAAAGTCTTTCTCAAAATCATTTGTTAGTTCTCATTTGTGTGTTCAAATCTAATTCTTTATCAAATCTTACTGCTCGAACTCTATTACCTTATGTATTATTCTAAGTGATATACATTATTTTAGGTTTCGATAGTGGACCATTTTTTTCATATAAATTTCTTAATAGCTTTGATTGTTTTGAGCCAGGTATACACATATTTTAACGAGCTAATGGATAGTCTTCGTGACAGTCATGTATTTCTTTTGCATACTCAAGATCGACTTCTAATATATAACGAGTATAGGAATTATCAAGTACATTTCAGGAGTTATTTCTCTTCACCATCTAAATCCCATATACGGTAGATATAGATTCATACCCGCAGTGTGAAGATTATTGGCATCTAAGTACATGATGTAAGAATCTTCTTTATTCTCATTATAATATACGATATGCTTATGGTTTGCTTTTACATACCTTCTCGAGCATTGACTAATACCACCTCTTATTCCTTACTCTATCATCCCGACCATACCGTATATATGTCATCTTTAACATTGTATCCCAAGGTAATCCTGGTCCTGTCATATACTATGCTAGATCAAGACCATAAGGTTTAAATCATGTCTCTCTAAAGTTCTGAAACACATCTGCTAATAACAACACATCAGTTTTTACATATAGGACATATTATTTTCCAAGATTATTTACTTTACGTTTTCCATACTTATTTTGCGTGCTTATAAAACCCATCATTTATGTATGTGTTGGTAAGTTTGTTGAAGAATGCTTCTCTGCCAAAACTTATCCTAGTCACTAACATAACAATACGAGTAAATACCTTTTCTTCTTACAAGTTTGAATTGTTCTCCATCAGGGTAGAAGTGTTGTGTGTGTCGTTTGAGTTATTTGAGTCTCTCATAAGTTTTGATGATAATTTGTCTAAACTACATGTCATAATCCTAAATAAATCTATGAATTTTAATTTGATAATTTCAACCTTTTTACTGGATGATAGGATTCATTGTTGTTTATTAGGTGTTAAACTTATTTGGTTTTTTTATTACATTAAAACTCCTTTATACACAAGTGGAAATCATATCCCGATAAGTTATATATAATTACTGGCACAAACTTCGGTACTCTAACTTTTGGATTACAATTGTTACATAATGCATTACAATTACTACAGACTCTCCTGTAATATGATCGAGATGTTTAAGTTTTTGATTCTCAGGAGCATATTCTGCTTTATAGTAAGAGCGGGATTCAGATTCGCTTAACTCCTCTATATGTTTAGTTGTTAACGGTAACTCGTTATTTTGTCTATATATTTTTTATCATTGTTTGGTTTCTTTCTTTAACATTCTTATGAACTCTTTGCTGTATCCTTAGCTCTATACAGTACATCTGCTTTACTAACTCACTTCATCCAATATGGTAACATAACCCAGATAGCTTAGGCTGTTGATATTTTTTATATTTGATTGTTTTCTGGATAGCATTCTTCATGTACCATAACCTTATGCAGTAAACATTGGAAATCAGCATAAATCACAAATGGCATCTTCATCGTATATTGATAGTTCTTTATATTCAGCACATATATCTTCTGATGGTATTTCTATTTGAAAAGCTTCGTGAGTAGAATAATCTCTCTCATGTTTATCTAATACATCTTGTGAGTGACAGTATAACAATCACCTATTACTTAAGAATGTTCGAGCTCTTCATTAGTTATTTGACTACTAACTTATCTACTCAAGTCTTTAATCCAACAATATTTTGTTTTAGTTAATTCTTAAGGCCTAATAGATCCACATGGGTGCTTTTGGTTTTGAATATGATATAGACGTACACCTTATGTATTTCGCTGTACGCTGTATAAACGTTGAACGATATATCGAGTCTTCTTTCAATTTTTGGGATGCCACTTAGTTTTACAGTACACATCAATACCTTTTATTTTTTTCCAAGTCTTTAACAACATGTTTGTACTTTGATAGTTGTTGTGGATGTTCTTCACCAGGGAGAAATGCAGAAGAAATTGGATATAAGGAACACATTCCATGTTAGTCCTTTACTTTAACAACAGCCTTTTCCCTTTTTCATTTCATTTGGTAGTTCTATATATGATGATCCTCTTTACGTATCATATTTATTAAGAGCTAACTCTAAGTACTTTATATTCTTAAGAGCTAATCCACAACCTCTAACTTAGAACTCATCCATTCTTGTTCTTAGTATTTCATTAGCATCTGTTATAAACTCTTCCAGATTGGTTGACCGGAATATCTCTCTGTTATTAGTGTTTAAGTGAATGTTTTGAAATTCTTTACCTTTCTTATATTGACACTATCAAGAATTTAGCTTTTAACGAATTATGTCCCTGTAAGCTGAAGTTCAGTTTATTTATTAAAGCCTTTGGTGTTGAAGTGATATATTGTTCTATAGGATCGTGTTCTTTATAATCTGTTCCGAACCTTTAGGTCTCTAATCTTGATTTAAATGTTGAGCCTTGGAGCTTTACACCGATTGGTACTGAATCAGGTTCCACTTCAATCATTCATCATTCCACTTCAATCAGGTTCCACTTCATCAATTACATTTTCTTCAAAGTGGAATACTCTTAAAACTTTCATTCTTTCTATTCTTTTATGTTTCAGTTGTACAAAAATCTCTTCCCCAAAAGGGAATACCTTCTGTCTTGTTAGGGTTTCTTTGAATGCTTTAGGATCATGTCTTTCTAGTAAGTAAATACGTTAAGCTTTCCTCAGTCGGGATTAACCTCTAAAATCACTTTCTCTGAAGTGCTGCTTAAACTGAATGACAGTGTGTCTATTGTTACTCACCTTATTTCTCAGAACAAGTATTTCTTTCGTCAATTTCATTTTTGTGACGGTTTCTGCTGCTCTCTATCATACCGGCTGTCTGCGACTGCTTTTCCAGTATGAACTCCTTCGTGGCTAAGCGATTAGCGTACTCGCCTTTGGCGTACGAGAGGCGGGTTCGATTCCCTGCAAGAGCTCATGTTGTTCGGATTCCACGTTAATCAGCAGGTCCCGTCTCATGTAGCATCGCTGCTGGAGAGGACGTTAAATTTAAAATCAGCTCAACTCAACTGCTTATTCAGTGTATTCGCAGTTATCTCCTATATCTAGAAGCATTCCTTGTATCTGCAACCTGAGGGATGCTTGCTGACAGGAACCCACTATAATATTGTCATAAAAGTGGTATATATTGTTAGTCAGTTGATGAACCACACACTGTTATTCAGTTGAACTAGCTCTACCAATGCTTGGTTAGCAACATACTTAATCTAGTTTCTAGGTTTTGATATGAAGAGAAGTGTATGTTTTTTTAAATCCATTACCAAACTTCTTTAATCCTTTGTGCTGCATAAATATTTTCATCTTTTTCAAATCACTCTGAACTTCCTCGAAGTGTCTTCGTTGCATCTATCTGGTAATATAATTTTAAGTATTAATATATCATCGAAATGCACTAATATCTTTTAACCATTCCTCGCATGGATAAGATTCCAAGCTGTGATTACATAGAACTTGGATTTATCTTGATCTGCAAGCTTAACAGGTTTCATCTCTTTGTGTTTAGATTTTTCAGTTAAGTAATACGATAACGTGTGTTGAATGGATACTACACCTCTATTTAAGATTTATTTTTTTACAATTTCATTTTTTATATTCTTCTAGTTTTTCGTCCATGTCGTCGTATCTTTCTTCTTCGTTTCTTTGAACTTGAATTCTGATTCTCTAATTAAACTTTCACTTTCCGTTTCATCTTCTCCTTCCATTTCTAAGATGTTACATATTGTCATAAAAGTTCTAAGAGCATCATAAAACTCTATATCATCATAAAGTACATCACTATGTTCAATGATATCACAATATATTCTAGGACCTCTTCTATATAATGGACAGTTAATATTTAAACACAACTACTTTCTCAAACATCTCTAACAAAAGATATTATATCATATACTTTTAACTTTGTAAGATATAATTCCGAAGACAAATAGAACTAGCTATCTCTATCTCATCATAAAATCCACTGATAAGTTTAAATTTAAAATAAGAAGTGAGATTTTGATATCTTACAATCTCAAACGAATAGACAATACCCTAAAACTGGAAATTGATACCTTCTGATAACTCCTGGTCACATGATATGATAAAAAAGGAAATGTTGTTCTTCAAATCTCTAATGAGCTGTTCACTAAATTTACCTTTAACTGCCAAGATAATCAATTAACTTACGTTTAACTGAATTTTCTCTGAAATACATCTACTGTGATCAAAGGTCATCATTGAACTTATATTCAAATTATATTATAAAGTCGTCTGATAATTTTGGTTCACTTGCAATGTACCGCCAATGACGTTGTAATTAAAAGTCTCTTATAAAATATACCGATAATTTTAGTCTAGATGAAACCTCCATCCAATCATCTCCCTTTTTAAAGACTCTCGTGAAGTCTTCTGATAAATTTTGAACAAAAGATTTCTTTACAATACCCTTTATTTCTGGATTCTCTTATATAAAGTTTTCTGATAACTTTTGATATTTGTTTACATTAAAGCAATTCGCCTTCTTAACATGCAAAATAAGTTCTATATTGACTCAAATATTCATCTAAATAAATTTTCATCAACTCATGCAATGAAACTTTTTCAAACAGCTTATTTATAATAAATTTTTACCTTTGGTTTTCTTCACTAAGTTCTGTTTCATATTCTATGCATATTACCTTTTTTATGAGATAATATCTTCTTAAACGTTTCATTGTGATGTATGTTTCATGCTTTTCGAAAAAGCCAGTATAATTTTAAATAAGTATTTCATTTTGTAAAGAGCTTTAGAATATGAAGACTAATATTTATATACAGTAAATCGTAATCGAGTACGTCACTTGCTAAAGCAGTATAATCTCTTATACCTGTATTCAATCGTGCGTATTATTATTTAGATGAAGATGATGATCTTTTAATGAATGTGGAGTATGATACAGATCTTACTTATTGTAACCCAGAAAATTAGGAAAATTTAGATGATGATTAAGAGAGTTAATCCTGATTTGATTATATTTTTAGTTGCTATTCGTATGTTAAATCATTTATTTAACCTTTAACTCACGCGCTGGGGTAAAATACACCCCAAAACATTTCATTTCTATGCTAGCAAAACAAAAACGATTCTATCGCCTCTCTGCTTATAGGTACCTTTCTGGTTACAACTCTTGAATGAATTCACCCAACATTCAGTCACGTTTCGTTAAGCGGTCGTGGTGTATGGATCATCAAACTTCGGCTGGGGTAAATCCATCCCGCGCGTGTGTTTGTGTAACATCATTTTTAGGCAAGTTTTCAACCTATGATTTCTAAAGCCATGCGTTTGATATGTGTATTTAGTTTTATAGGGCAATGTTATTCTGACAATTTTAAAAGAAGTTTGCCGCAAGGGAGAGGACACAAAATGGACAGTGCAAGAGGAAGAGAGAATAAGGAACCTCTTAGATTCTGTTGAGAGTAATGAACAATTGATTCATAACGGTTGTAGTGATGCAGGTAATGATCTACATGAAAGTGGACATGACGAAAAGACTGAAGAAGAGTGCGACAAATGTACTAACTTAGTACTAAGTTATAGCGCGTCTGCTACGCAGGAACTAACACGAGAAAGGGAAAGATAGGACATACGCGTATTCAAGTCTATTCACCTTTCTTAAGGATATGACTATAATATCTTATGCTCCCATGTCCGAAAGAATTGTTCTGGCATGAACAACTCTCAATGACAACAGAATTGATATAGACATAAGAAAAAAAAATGATAAACAAAAAACTGATAATAATTTACATATAGGCGGCACTAATGTCATTGACGCTATTCATAAGCTCTGAGGAAAGCATAGTGTCTCAGCAAAGTGTAAGCGTTAAACACTAACAGTGGTTTATGACATTATAAACGTTGAGGTGATAAATGCTCTTTCCATGTTCAAAAACAACATTGTACTTGAAAAACAATTAGCCAGAAGCTACTGGGTTTGCAGATTAGCAAGGCCCATATTGAATATAGGCTAGCTCTGCATTCCCTGCTCATTCAACTGAAAGAAGGAGTCAAGCATTTTAATTACTCATGAAGATAAACCCGAAAAATAAAAAAGGAGAACTGTGAATGGTGTGAAATATGCCCGCGCCGAAAAGACAATAAAACACAATCTTCATGCTGCAATTACAGCAAGTTGATCTGCAGGAAGTACAGTATTGTGTAGTGTAAAGAGTGTGCTCCGATTAAAACTCTGCTCTTCCACTTTATGCTTGGGGAAAATGACAATAAATATACAATACTGTTAGAATACCATATGGCCTGAAATAGTTGATTTTTTTCTACATGATATTAAAATAGTTTTTCTTTATCCATTTAAGTTGTATTAATATTTGTAAGTAATGAATGTTTAAGGCTATTTATCTCAAAAATGTTTAAAATGAACATTAACATATGAAAAAACTCACAGGATTGTTTAATATATTCATTCTCTTAACACATACAAGCACTAGAAACACTCACCAAGACTTTAAACACTTACATTAAAATATTTTATAGCAATGTATAAAAAGGAAACAAAAACAAGGTAAGAATGTTTGTCTTTCAAAATGGTGATGAAATCAAAAATCCACCGAAACAAATTGTTACATCTTATACAAATGGTCAATTTTACATAATTTTATACTTACATCCCAAATACATACAATAATTTTTGTGTAATGAACATATAACGGTCGATCTGTAAAACAGAACGCGAGTGTGTTTAAGTACTAATATTTAGTGCGTGTGTATGAGGATTAAAAACTATTAAGGAAGATAACGAATGTCATATACAAAACATTATTCAGAAGTATATTATGAAATTTTCAGAATAAACATTAGATATACTAACAGAGGTCTTATATAGTCATTATTGAAAATATTACAGAATGTTTCAAAAGAAAATACATTAGAAAGATCAATTGGAAAGACTTAACATACAATGATTTATCCTCTTAAATCTTTGAAGAATAGTTATACCATAAGGAAGGAAGTTAAAATATCTAAACTTTGCGTTATCTCCAAATATTTCACAGATATACCATATTATATAGGTTCTTTTCATACCTTCTACGTGATATCTACTGTCTATAACAACTGCCCGTACATCTATATCTTCTTTTGAACTCTAACTTTATCTAGAAAAGATTTTACAAAAGTATCCATGTGGTATTTGTATCTTAAATCCAGTTTTAAGTAGATGAGTGTGCCAAGCTTTTATTCTTAAAGTTTCAGAAGAATAGAGATAATAAACACCAGAACGTTTTACCGCAACTCTAGAAACTACGCTATATTCATTTAGACAAACCATTTTGAGAGATATAATGTGATATTCACTTTTATGAGATAATTTATAAAAGATTTCATTTTATTTTTCAACTAAACACATAATAACCAATCATACAAATAGTCAATTTCTTTAACTAGTTATTCTTCTAATAGTGATGTAAAAAAAAACTCATTGCATTTACCTTTACGGATATCTAGTTGTTGTTACTCAACGCTAAAGAGCTTTAGGGTATCTAAACTTTTCGTAAATGATCTAGAGGTTTGTATATTTCTCATATGCTTCATTAAGAGGTTTGTATAAGTTCCTCTTCTGACATCTGATCGCACAATAAAGGAAAAATTCTAGTTTGTTCTTCTTGTATATGATTAAACAATTATCTTTTAAACTGTCATTATTATATGGTGCTGCTACTTCGTTTAAAGTATTGTTTTGAATCCTGAAGTTTTTCATTAGCTCTTCGATTTCTGTTACTCTTGATCCTAATTTTTCAATGTTCTCTTGGCATTGTTTAAAATTTTGAGTTAAAAAAGTCTTCAATAATTTTTAACACTTATCGTAAAAATCAATTGAATCCTAAACGAAATTCTTAATAATAATTACTTTCATACATATGTTCCTGATATTTTAGTGTTTGTTGTGTCTTCTCCTTTTTTCATTATTTATATTGAGAGGTACCTATCATCAGAGGAATCGCATTCTATATTATAATATTCTATAAGCTCTTTGTTTCTCAATCACTTATCAAAAGTTTTACCAGCACTCTGCCTCACTTAGTAGCCCTAAAGTATCCAATACTCTTATCTATGATCAATTTTAGATTACCAAACAAACCGTACTAATAGATATTCGTAACAGATCTCATTTCATTTGTGAGAGTTATCCATAATACTCACATTTTTCATGAACAAAATAGTCTTGTTTCATTTTTATGGGTCAGGGACATTGTTGGTCTTCCAGTTGTTTTTTACAACCATTAAAGTGGTCAATATCATTACAGGAATCGCTTTTATAATGTATATAGATTGGTCCCTATAATCTCGGCTACCACTTTTTTCATCAGTCGGAATTCCGTCTCTGTAAATATATGCCATTAGCTCTTTTGACTTCTAACCAGTGTTTAAATCTCTTACCACCATCTCTTCCTTTTATTAGGTAGGTAGAGCGGTTCCTATCATTACCATTCTTCTTTTAACAATAAACCATTTAACATTCACTTTAATTCATTATTCTGTATTTCTTCTACAATATCTCTGATAATATTTAAATCACATTAAAAAGTCCATATATTTAAATTCGTTTAATTATTTATGTATTAGTGATCATGATTTCTTACGATTAAGTGTCTTATAAGTTTCTTCATAATAAAATAGAACAAAGTATAATCTAAACTCTTTAAATTGATCTAACTGTTGTTCGAGGTTTTTCGTATATCCAACCTTCTTTTTTGTGATGTCAATTATTTGCTATATAAACATAGGCTAATGTATATTTCCCCCTTTAAAAATTCCCATCTCTTTATTTCTATTAGTAAGCATACGCCGACGTATGAATCAGATACTACCTTATTTATTTTGATACAAAATGACTTTATCATATATATTATTTCTATAGATCTTATTTTTTTTCCTTATAATATTCTGTAAGTTCTTTAGACTGTCTACTTTCTAAGGAATGCAAAACTCTTTTCCACCAGCTTTCCACAGTTTAGTAACGTTAAAATATTCTGTCTCCTTACCCATGATCAATTTAAAGTAACCAAATAAAATATAGAAATAGTTATCTTTAATTTGTTCGTAGCAGATCTTGTTTAAACTATTCATAGTACTCGTATTTTTCATGAAGAAAATAGTGTTAATTTAGTTTTAAGAGTTTATGAGTTTTATGAGTTTTAAATTTAGGTGTAACACCTATGTTAAAAGAACAGAACATACTAAACTTAAACTACAACATTATCTCTATCTATCCAAGTAATATTGAATCGTAAAAACCTAACAATTTGACACATGCTTTATTGCATTTCTTGAGCAACACTTTTCAACAAGGTACTCATCTGTATATTTGATTTCCAATACTTCTCGCTCATAGAAATTTCTTTGTACGTCCTCGTTATCCAAATCTTTTATTTTAAATCTTGGTGGATTGGATATAATAAATAATTTAATAACAAATACTTCTGCTGATTCCCTTTCTCAACGAATCCCTTAGATTTATTTATACGAATAGAATCATTAATTTCAAATTTAGGTGTAACACTTATATTTATCCATATATACTTTTGCAAGTATTGTTTTCTTATTATTTTTAATAACTTCTAAGGTCTATGTACAAATTATTCTAAGTAGTTTATTATTATATTCGCTAAAGAATGTCGGTAAATTCTTTGTTCATTTATAATTTTCTTTAGTAGTAAAACTTTTCCACATATTTTGTTTAAAAGATCTTTTGAAGTGCTCTACGATGGAAGTCTTTTTACCGATATAAGTTGAGTAATAATTGACAGTATATTCCTTTATCAACTCTCTAAATTCTATGTTATAAAACTCGTTTTCCTGATCTGTTTGTAAGTTACTAGGTTTTCTAATTTTTTAATAGTGATTCAACGCTTATGTAATATTCAAACCCATCTATCTTTAAAAGGAACAGCTAACCCATATTTCGAGAAAACATCAATAATCGTTAGTAAATACTTATTACATTTGTTTAATTTGGAAACACCTTTTAATACTCCACTATCCATTTCTACAATGTCAGCTTGCCAAAGATCATCAAGACCTTTTATAATAATACCTAGTCTAGTATATTTTTCCTTGCATGTTTCTGAATTTCTTCTATAGTGACTTCTCTAACACCTTTACCTTCTTCTACTCAATCTTTCATTTCAACGAATTGAAATTTAGTAACACCACATACAGAACAAGCATTTTTCTTGATGTATCTTCCATTCTTTGTTCACTCTATTCTAATGGAATCTTTCTATGTATTTGTTGACTTCTTACACTTAACACAATACATCATATTTATTATAAAAAAAAACTTTGTGGAAATTTTCTTTCAACGTACATAATAACAAATTGCAATAGACCTTCTTCGAAAAGTGAATTTTTATCTGCTTGAAGCGTAATTACATCACCCATTTCAAGTTCTAAAGAAAAAGTTTCAACTGGAGAATCGTTGAAAGATATATGTAGAAAATATCTATCCAGACTTAATTCTATATGCATTATTTTTGCATTATGAAGAAGCTTATCGATAGATTAAATATTCAAAATATTAGGTGTTTTTATTTTAGTTGTGAACCGATAAATTAAGTGTATAGTTTCCTTCTTCATAATGAACATATTTGTTACTTTGTTTCATGTTTGCAAATCTTACTCTGACATAACGTATAGCATCAAAATTTTCAACTGCATTACTTTGAAGATTCATTTGTACATATCCCATGTTTATGTGGTCATTTCCTATAAAAATACTGACTATAATTAATTATTTTCTTATATCTAATTAATCTTTTTTAAGTATGCGGCTTCAAACTTCTTTCTATCACTTTCTAATTGAAAATTTAATGGGTACAGTTCCTACAAATTTAATACACGTTCTTGATCAATCGCACTAGCTGCATTAACATGTCTCTTGTTTCTAAAATAAACACATGTTGCATTATTTGAAGCATAAACTTTATCATGATCACCAAAGTATATCATGAAGTTTTATCAACTCTACTATCGTATTTAAATTATTTAACAGTTCTAGTTGCTCTTCACTATTATTAATATTTGGATCCTTCCTTTTAATATTACCAAAGATATTCATATTTATTATGTGTGAAAAATTCAGATTATTTAACAGGAAATAGAACAGTGATACCAGCGATACCAGTGATACCAGGAAATAGAACAGTGATTATAAGGTTATGTTATAATAACTTTCGCTTACTATTTTAACTATACTTCTTTTTTGTCTTGAGTAAATTTAACATAATCGCCTGCTAAAGTATATCAATGCACTTGAATTATAGTAAGTTCTTCTAATTCTTTAAATCTATATTGATAAAGCAGATCTCTAATCTGTTTTACAAAATCTCCCTTTCTACTAAGTGTTAAATTTATTATTTTGTCAGAGTTAGGTATGTATTGTAAAATCCAGCAAGAGCTGTTTTCAAATGAATAATGTAAAGAAATGCTTAGTACACATTAGTAGCCATTTAAATTAAATATTTTCCTTTATTATATAATAAAAAATAAAATGGATACTTTTAATATTAAAGTAATGTTAAGAGAACAAACAATGTAGAGAAAGAGTAATTTTCTATTGCTTCCTGATGATATAAGATGTTTAAAGTTGGGCTTAGAGGGTGTGGGAAAACGATGTTAATGATTGATAATTTCTAGTTGGCACCTGACTGGCTAAATATGGAAATATTTATATATGTATATATATTCCAAAAGTCTAAATGACCTAAATGTCAACAACTGCCAAGATTCTATTAGGTGGTTTCAGTGCGAAGATAAAACGAAATATTTTCAAACTGACTATAGGAAACGAAAGTCTACATAAAGGAAGTAATGAGAACGGTGTTATACTCGCGAACTTTGTAACATCAAAAAACGTTATCGTGAAAAGTACAAAATTTCCCCATCGCGACGATCATAAATATACTTGATCCTAACCTGAGGGAAAAAGCAAAAATAACGATCACGTTTTAATAGGTAGAAGGATAAAATCTAGCATAATTGATGTTTGGTCGTTTAGAGTAGCTGATTTTGACACTTATTACTACATTGTAGTGGCGATAATAAGAGAGAGACTATCGTTGAAATATTCAAAAGGAAATACTCAACATTTAAAGGAAATTTTCAATGTCTGAAAACATTCAGACCTAATTTAAGAAAATCTGAATAGAGTCTTTAAGAGAAGAATACCAATTTTTGAGTCTCGAATAGATTCTCGGTTTTAGAAGAATCGCAGTGCACTAGTGTTGAGGATACTTCAATTGAAATCAGAGAGAGCAAAATAAAAATTAGAACACGCGGAAGTACGTGAAAGCAAACCATGGCTCGACTAGGAATGCATTCAATTAGCAGAGAAGAGAAAGCGGGCTAAATTATGTAGGCTACAAAATTCGAATGTAATAACCACACAATTTCGTAGACAAAAGGCGGGAAACATCCAAACATTTAGAATAAAAACACTATTTTTGAAAGCTAAAACTAAGAAAATTGAGCATAGTATTAAACATAAATACACAACATTTACAAGTTGATCCGGATATAAAATTCGGGACATGTATAAGTTAATCAACGAATTTAACGAAGGCTATCAAACTTGAGCCTATATATTAAATAAAGCTGACGGAAGCTCACTGATGAAGGTTTTAGCTTGAATAGATGGAAAGATTTCTTTTGATGAATTGCTTAACACGCAGCCAAAAACTAATGTTCATGGAGAAAGATCAATACAAACGTCAGAACCATATATCCTAGAACATTACCGAATACAAGTAGAAATCGGTATAAAGAAATTAAAGAAAGACAAATCTCCTGGTGTAGACGAAATTCCAGGTGAGTTAATTTTAGCCATGGGCGAAAAATTGTGAACAAGATATACAAACTCATTCTCCTTATCTGGAACAAGGAATAATTGCCACAAGAACGGAAAGAATCAATCATTGTTCCAATTCACAAGAAATTCAACAAACCGGACTCTAATAATTATCGTGGCCATTCTCTTCTGTTAACGGCCTATAAAACCCTCTAAAAACATTCTATTAGCAAGATTGACCCCATACGCAGTTGAAATATTGGATATTATTAGTACGCATTTACACAAAATAGATCCATTATCGACCAAATATTTACCATCCGCCAAATTTCTCGAAATGCATTGGGAATACAATGCCCCGGTACATCAACTATTTAATGACTTAGAAAGACTTAGAGAGAGGTGGAGTCAAAAATATTATTACAGAATTTGAATTTCGAAGAAACTAATTATATTAATTAAGATATGATTAAATGAATCCGAAAGTAGAGTCCGGGTAGGAAAATTTTTGTTAACGATCTTTCACATCAAGAATGGCGTGAAACAAGGAGATGCGTTGTGCCAATATTATCCAACTTCGTTGTGGAACACGCCATAAGGAAAATCAAAGAAAGCTACCAGGGCCTATAGTTGAATGATGTTCACTAGGTAGTGACGTATCTTGATGAGATAAATTTAATAAGGGATGATAGGAGAAAAATAGAAATGGAAAAGATATGTCTTGCAGAGACATGGATATAGAAGTAAATGCAGAAAAAAGTAATACATGAAACACTGTCGGGATCGTAATGGGGCAAATTATTGATGCGTTAAAATATCGAATAACATTTTGATAAAGTGGATACTTTCAAATATCTGGGAGCAATATTAACAATCGAAACTTAAGAACTACGTATTTTATACGGTTTACCAAACATTGTTAGGATCATTAAGGCTAGGAGGCTCAGGTGGTCAGGCAATATAGCCAGGATCGTAGAAAGTAGGAACGCTTTCAAAATCTTAACTGAAAGACCAACCGGAAAAGGACCATTAGGAAAACCCTGGTGCTTATGGGAGGACAATATCAAAATAGATCTCACAGAAACAGGAATACAAAGAAGAAACTGGATCCAATTGTCTAAGGATAGAAATCAGTGGAGAGCTTTTGTGAAGGCAGCATTGAACCTCCGGGTTCCATAAGACATAGCATTAGTTAGTTATGTCTTTTTAATTTTCTTTAGATAGAAATAAAGATTTTAATACGTAAATGAACTTAAATAACCTTAGGTTAACGTGGAACTTGTGTTACGTTTGTTTGTTCTTTTTCTTTATATAACAAATGGATGTTAATAAAGAAAATAAATATATAAAGTGAAGAGAAGAACTTTGAGATGTAAGGAAATCAAACAGGTTATTCGAAGTAAATATGAGAAATATAAAGAACAAGATGTTCTTTATCGATGCAATTATTGGATTAGGACAATCTATATATCAAACGTAGCATAAGAAAATAAAACTCTAATTCAAGAGTTAATTCCAGTATCACATGAAAGAGCGAGAGTAGATTCAAGCTTATTAGTGACACCTCCTATGCATGGCAGTCCTATAAATGAAAGGAGAATTGGAAGAAATGAAATAGCAAATTGAGAATAAATTTAAAGGAGTAGAGTCTTTAGCAACTACTCATTTTGGTAAGATTGCCTTAAGATATTATACAACTAGAGATGATAAAAGTTTTGGAATACAATCATATGATAAAGATGGGAAAATCACACATATGATAGGAATCACAGAACATAAAATGCATGGTGATGATGTAGTTATTAATAATCGAAATTACACAGGAACAGATGGTTTATGGGAATTACTAACAAAACACAATCCAACAAACCACAGTGATGACGACCTAAAAATATACTCAAATAACCGTCAATTCTAATGTTACGTTTATGACAATGATCAAAATACAAGAAAACATCGATGTAGTAAAAGTGGAAAATAAAAAGAAATTATAAAATATATTTGGGATAAATATATAAAACCAACTTTTGCTTCAACACCAACAAGAAAGGAAACAGTAGAAGGAATCAGGATATACAACGAATTACCAAAATAATACGTCCGGGTGTGAGAATACAATTGATCGAATGATAGTTATCGATGGAGAAGGAAAAACAGGAAATAATAACTTTTATAATGAGAAATTAGGCACTATGGATAAGATTTATTCTAAACTATCACAGTTTATTCCTAAAATTTCAAAACGTATATGTTATTTGATAAAGATTTTGAATTCGTTGCAACCAAAATTTTAGAATACTGAGACATATGGAAAATAATTAATGCATAGAATTTTAAACGTCAAAGAAATACCAGAGCTATACATTCCAGGTTTTTCGTACTGCAGACCTTTCACGAAGCTACAAGAAAGATTTGAAAGAGGAGACTAAACTATTAACCCATTAGATGAAGCTTGAGAAGAACATGTTTTCTACTAGAGAGATAATAAAGGTGCTCGTTCTGGACATATTGAAGACAAAGAATTAAAAAACTACAGCTTGGGAAAGAGTTTATGCTTAAGATAAAAACTTGATAACAGAACGCTTATAGCTTTAGTTACTGCTTTAGCTATGAATACAAAATTATGTTTGGTTTATGTTTATGCGTATGTGTTGAGTTTAGATTTACAAGTATTTTGTTTTTTCCTTTTAAAATATGTATTGTGCTTAATTTTATGGAAATATATTTTTAGTTTTCTAATAAATTTAAGTATGAAGTTGAGTAGTATTACATTTACGATTCCTAACGAGGAACTTAGAGAGTTAAATATTGATAACATTTTAACAAAGAAACAAATCAAACAAAAGGAAGCGAAACTAAGAAAGGGTAACTTATGTCTTTATCTCTTTCTTTACTCCAAGTTAAGAAAACAACAAAGAAATAATAACACAGTTCACTACGAAGGTTTTATATTTTCTATTCCAACCATTTTAGCTTCAGTAGCTTGACTCGATTCACCTACTACTGCGGTTGCTGCTATACGCAAAACAGCAGATGGTGTAAAAAAGAATAAAAAGGAATTAAAAGAACAAAAGAGACATAACTTAATAATGGAAGAGAAACAAGGTGGTGAGCTTCAAAATACGTAAAACTCAAAAAAGTAAAGAAAAATAAGAAATAAAACCTTTAAGTAATTTTGATCTTATACTTCGGGTTAAACAACTTATGATAAGAGGTTTATTTATTAGAGGTGCATATATGAGTGATAAATTGCCTAAACAACTAAAGAAGAATGAATGTGGTATTGTTAATATAGAAACGTCTAAAAATATAGTAACACATTGCATTTATTATTTGGAGAAAGAATAGAAAGTATGCTTTTGATTCATTCGGAGGTAATCCACCAAAACCACTCCTCAGAAGAAGTTTATTCTCAGAAGAAATTTATTCTTACCAACAATTTCAATGTAATCATGCAAAATGACCAACAGAACCGTGACATGGTCTTCGAAATCTATGGCTGATTATTTTCTTTGAATTATGATAAATGGAGTGAGTTCATGAAGTCACTGTTTCCCATAGAAAGCGAAATCAACAGGAGATTCCATTACCAGTATTCAAATTTGTAATCATGTAAACTTATTGTGCATACATACAGAAAATTTAGGAAATAAAATTCTGTAGGAAGTAAATCATATCGGTATGTAGATGCTTCTCATTAATTTCTGTTGAAATATATATATACTTTGTTATACTTGTGAGTAATAGTTTTTGAGATTTTAAGAAATATATCAAAAATTTACTTATTAACCTACCCTCCTATACACTCAGAATAAATTCACTCGTTAAAGCTCGTTTGAATGTATTTAGCACGTTTTTGTCTGAGTTAATACTGAGTTAATGTTCGCTGAGTTGTCTTATAAAATAGGAAAGAAAAATATATTGACTGCTATGCTTCAAGTCACACACACATACAACAGGAATTCATCTAACGTACGTTTTTCCTTTGCTTTGAGGATGAATGAATGAAGTGCTAGTCACGTACGTATACAGGAAGAAAATTAAACTCATACATATGTATAGGCTAATGCAAGCAAGTCATGTATTATTCCTTTCATTTTGATATTGAGGAAGAATTAATGCAAGTGTTTGTAAATGTGCGGAACAGCAAGCTGAATACATATAAGAGTCAAATGAGAAAAGTTGACTGTGTGAGTTTTTTATAGGTGTGTTTGTCTATTCAACACCCATATAGAGTCTAAAACTTCATCTCCTGTACTACATGAAACAAACACTGTAGAAAATGCAATTAACTTTCACAATAAATTATATACTATATTATTCCTCCTGTTCAGTGCCGTATGGGGCATAAAAGTTATCAGTGGCGTGTTGGGTAAAATCTATGCTGTATAACATAACTAAGGTACCGCGCTAAAAACATTGGGTAGTGACGATGCTGAATAACTTATCTAAAGTACTGCCCTAAGTAATATTGACAAGTGGGGGAGTCAGTCAGAGTTATTGGGGACGGAGATTTAATACTAGGATAACTATTTACTAACTAGACAAATGTTCTACCTAAAAAATCAAATTCAGTGCTATATCTAAACTCACTACAATGTTTTAACTAGAGATAGTAGTAGTATAGATTTTGTCTATCTCAATAATAAAATAGATAAACAATTCTACATGTATCTCGTTACTTATCTGTTATTGTGTATGGAAATAAATCCTTTTTTCAAAGTTCATTCTCGGCTAGTGTGGATTTTTTGCCGCGTGCCATCAATAAAACGTATAAAGATCCGAGATCTCGTTCAGTTAACTCCTGCTGCCGGGTCGAGCCCAAAGAGTAGAATAAATAGCGAAAGAGTCACTTTCCAACTGGTTTTGCAAAACAACATTGTTTATTATTCTTACACGTATTGGTAGTTTATGTAATTGAAATAAGATTGGAAATTGCAAACTTATTCGTGAAACGAATTAATTACTGCTGTATCAGTGCACCACAAGCATAAAAGCCTACTGAATATTGCGTAAAAGATCATTGAATCTTCTTACAGACAAACGTTACTAAATGTATCCATTATAATTACTTATCGTGTTTAATAAAACCGAAAGGTTTCTTCGTTTATTTTGAATTACTAAGAACAAGTTATCGATATAAGCTGGACGCACCACGTGGAGATGTGTACAGATCGAATTACAAATGCCTTTGTTTTTTCTTTCTTACCTGTAGTTGTTTCTCAGTCGTGGTGAAGGACTTAGTGTAATATTTCAGCATTTGCTTCCGTGACCTCAGAGTAACTAAGACGAATTTGTGTCTTCTTCATGTTGGCAAACAACCGATGAAGCTTCATTGATGAGTTTGATCATTCTTTCAACACTTTGTGTGTATTAAGGTAAGTCTTCTATGTTCTCATTTGCAAGGGAAAAACTTGTAATACTCGATCGTAAAATTGAATTTCTTATATTATTTGCCAGTGGTGGATCCATTAATTTAAAATTTGACCAATCGATGATTTCTACACATGATGGAGCGCCAAGTCAGATTTTCAAAAGAACAGAAAGTTCTCGAACGACATTTGTCGACACAATGTTGTTCTAGCTTTGAGTATGTTTTTCAACTTTTACGTTTTGACATAATCAGGATCCGAAGTCATTGACAAAAGCAGATTCTGTGGATGGCTAACCCTGCATTTCTTTTGATAATTGGGTCAATAATTCTTCTTGTCACTTCGTACAATCAGCGGGAAGGCGTCATCGACTACCATAAATGGCGTGTTTCTTCCATGATAAATGGTTCGATCTTAATTGAAAATCAAATGAATGTGTAGTACATAATGTAGCAACTTCTCGAAAATGTCAGATGGCTTACTAGTTGACACATAAAGACACAATGTTCTATTTGCTAGGGTCAGCCGCTTTTCTACATTTAGTTTTCCTACATTTCTATCTGGTAAACCTTGAGGACAATCTCCTCAAGATATTACATTGTAAATATCGGCGGGATATTGTAGATGAGTTTCTACACTGCTCTTTCCTTCTACCATTAAATCAGGGACTGGAATTAATGTCAAATTGGAAGTTAGTTGGTGTGAAACATACAAATAACTCTTTGTTTAAAGAATTTCAAAAAAGGGTATAGAACCATTCTTGGGACCACAGTTTATTGTAGTACCATTCTTGCTAATAATAGTGAGATTTGTGAGATTAATGTCCTTTTCTCCAAATAATTTATTATAGATTACTGAATACAATCTCCCAATAATGACTCTGGAGTGACGCTCATCAGATACTCTGATTCAGGCTCTTCAACTAACAGAACATACTCATCCTTTTTCTCAACTCGTCGAACACTTTTTTTAATCTTTTCTATGGTTAAAGTGCGGTCCTGTTCACCGTCAAAATACAAAGCGTTTATTCTTATTTCTGTGAGAGCAGTATCAGTGTTCGCTACAGTGGTTATCCTAAACCTGGTTTTGCCTAAAGTATTCTAATATCGATAACATTTTGCGTATTTTCCTAGATGACTAGACCAATGTCTTTTAGAAAAGAAGAAACTAGAAGGGCCAAGTGTCTAATACATGTATTAGTCCTGCATAGTGTAGCACAAAAAGCAGGTAGTTGCAATCTAGTTTCCCGCAAGGTTTTAACATATTTTGGTTGCTGAAACTCCTCACCAGAATTTGAGTCATTTTTTCAGGCGATTTTCTTCGAATCTCACTTCCTCTGGATCAAAGCTTTGACTTGATTGTTCTTGATTTGTTCTCTTAACTTTGACCACTGAAATATGTGATTCTTCGATCTAGAAGAAAAGGCTCCTGTACCACTGGCACTTTCCTTCGTTTTTTTCAGTTGTCGGAAAGAGGATCGGAAAACATACAAAAGGCTTTTAAAATAAAGTATGTTTTGTAGTCTCTTGAATATCATCATTTCGTTCTGCACAAATGCGGAAACCAGACTTAGGTAGCTTTTTCATGTCACGGACAATATCATAGTACTTCAATATCAATGCAACAATCCGTCTGACACTGAGAATTGCTTCGCCGCTGATAGAGGTGTAACTCAAAATTTATACAAACTTACTGGCAAGAAAAAAGACAAATTCTTTGCTGCAGGCTCCTTCCGGGATCTGGAAATTCTAATCCTTTTCTTGTCGTTCCATAGGCGTTGTCTCAACACATTTTCAAAATTAGATAATTCTGTTTGGTCGAACAACTTTGCTGTCCCAATAATGTTATTCCAAACGCAGGCATTAACATATTTCTGACGCCATAACTTCTGTATAACCGTCATACACTTACAAATAAAGATTCTTAACTAAAACATTATTCTCAATACTACACATAGAGCTTCACACAAAAACATAAATATTTAGTGTTGGAATTCACTGCAGCATTAATAAAATACTTTCGGAAGAACAATCAAATTTGGCTCAGCTTGTTGACTACTTACTTTGTTGATTTTCCTTTCCGTTGGACCAATCGATGCGAAACGACACAAGGGGAGAGTTCGGCGGCAGGCGACCTAATGCAATAAGCAGGAGCATAAGATAATGTTAGCAAATCATTTATACTATTAGTGCTCTTGCAACTTACCATTAAATAGTTTTCTTTATTATTCAAGTATTTTCAAAATGTTATATTAAATTTTATGTATCACCGGAAAATCATTGACTTTTCCGAGTTGTTCACGCAATTTTTATGCTTGTGTAGCACAAAAATGGCGGTAATAAATTTGTTGTATGGATATATTTCCCTTTTCTACTCTCATTTCAATGACATAAACCGTCAAAAAATATAAGAAATATTGTTTTGGAAAATCATTTAGAAATCACTTTTTTGCTGATTTTTCTAATATTTGGACTATACTCGGCAGCAGAATGTGATGCCTGATGGAGCTGGGATTTTGTATACATATTTTGGCAAACTCATAATGCTGATGACATTCGGCCAAAAATCCGCACTATAGTTAACCGGATTTTGAAAACAAAATTTCTATACATCCAAGTGTCTATTCTTGAGTGTATCGATTCTGTGTATTTAATATATAAAACTATACATGTATATGCATATATATGTACGAATCTGTACGCCTATTCAAGTACATATACATATACATACTTCAATATGTTTTGCTGTATTTTTCTTCATTAATTGTTTGTATTTCCATTATTCCCTTTACTCTTCTTGTTTTCGTAACAAGTATTGAAATTTATTTCAGTTATTTTAAATATCTATTGCAAAAGAAGCAATAGGTCAATGTTAAATGAATATATAAATAAATAAGCAAATTAAATTAGTTGGTATAGTTTCTAATCACTTCTTTCCACCATGGTTTGAAATACTTTTAGTGATGGTATAGTAGATCAATGCGATGAAATTAATTTTCATCCACAATTTTTCCTAAACGTCTCACGATCATTTGTATTTACGTAAAAAGACAAGAGTAACCACAGTGAACTAAGCCGAATAATTTCTGCGATCAGACAGTGGGATAAAATTAAAAGCTATGGAGCAATATTGCTTATTTACACAATAACCTTTGTTAACAGAATAATATAACTGGTTTCATTCCGACCAAAAATCCCAAATCAGTTTTCGCTGTGTAGCCATTTAGGAACGGAAACATATGGCTAAGGAAGAGACAAATGATTGACGAAAGTGAGCGCTGAGGAAAGAGTTTGTGTAAAACCTTAACAACGGAAATAAGCTTACACTAACAAAAACCACATACTAGACCAATGTGCTAGATACCCATATACTAGATTACAACCAACAAAACCCATGTGCTAGATAAACTAAGTTGTCTAGCACACAACTCTGTGGTCTGGATTTCAACAAGAGGAATCAGCTCATTTCTAAAAATGGATGCTCAACCAGAGACAACTTCGATGTAGCAAATCCTAGAAGCTTCATAGTATTATTCGTATGATCAATTTTTATTGCAGGAATGCACATACCAGTCTAAAATTTCACCTCTTGTGATTGACACATTTCAAATGGTTGTTATTTGTGATAAATTTTGAGATAAGTAAAAACTAATTTCACATAAACAGTGTACTGTCAGGGGTATTCTATAACAAAAGTCCAAAAATTTTGCCCACCTGAAAGTAGAGTTTCTTCTACTTCTTTTATATAGAATATATAGTATAATCCATGTTTCTATAAGCTGGATGGTGTCATTCTTATAATATATTAGAGATGTATATATATTTTCAAATATTTTGCGTGCCCTCAAGTAGAAGACTACATTAAATCACCAAGTATCTTTATGTTACCTTATTTACTTTTCTACTGATAAGGAAATATATCTGCAATTTGTAAATTGTTTCTAGCAGACTGATTTAAAGGCTAGTGTAAAATATATTGCCATATAAAAATTGAAAAAAAAAAGTAACCCCGATGATACGGGAGGGCAACATTGTCGGTATACAAAGGTGGGTGTCGAGGATGTAGAACAAATCTGTACTCGCATAAGGTGAGTTAAATTCCAAGGAACATGTTATTTAAAAACATATTCTGAATCTGATTTAGTTGAGTAGTTACGCAATAGTAGTAGTTATCAAGTACTTACGCAACTGCTGTTACGCATTTTTATTTTAATATAAATGTAATTAGTTTTTTAAACCTCTTATTATTGTGCATATAGATATGTTACATAAAAATTAAAATGGTTTGTGATTATCTTTTCGATGTCCAGATGTAAAATGACTGTCAGCACAAAAAGTCAAAATTGAATGTATTTTATATTTTTGTATTGTGAAACTGTTTGGTAAATGTTTAAGAAAGAATTTTGTTCTGAGGACGATATATCTATGCAGAATACTATACACATAGGGAAATTAGGCTACTTCATAATTTGGATAAATGTTAAAAGTAGCCGATTCGTTTTCTGGTTGCAAACTATCTTCTATAAATTTACACACATATTTTTAGTATTGCGTAGCATTTGTGAAGAAATGAAAATATTGTGCGATATTTAATATCCTGAATCTAGGAGGAATTTCTCACTGTCTCTATTTCAAGGCTAGTGAGATTTAAAGGAATATATCTGTCATCCTACTTTCTTTGTCGCAGTCCACATGTACGTAAATTTGTACGCAAAATTAAAGCCTTTAGCAAGCAATTAAAACGTTTGTGCTAAATATAGCGTTTGTGATATAAAAGACGCAAGAATTTGGTAAAAATTAGGTAGACTGAAATATTTGGATGATACGAAGTTATTATATATTAAATGATTATGCATTAAGAAATATATATAATTCCACAAATATAATTCGAATTTATTGTGGTAAAATTATCGCATATGCACGAAGCTGTCAACGCAAATGATTGTCTAGTGAATTATTGATATCGTAACATAAACATGAAGTACGTTATCAATATGGTAGTAGAGAATCATATCTTGTTATTTCATATTGTATATTATTTATTTACATATTCTTGATTAGACCTACTGTTCTCACTTTTGTTTGTCAATTATCTCTTTCACGTCTTGAACGTTTCGACACATATGTGGAACATGCACGTCGAAAATAATTTTTACAACGGTTTTCTAGTGCCATGCCGTCCTTCAACATACCCAAAATATCTCAGGCGTACACCAAAATGAAAGCTTAGGACAACGCAAAACAACTTATCGTGCTTTGAAGAGTGTGTGTATAGAAATTTGGCTACTGTTCCCAGAGATGTATCTGGTATAGAACCCCTAACGTTGAAGTTAACCTGAGTATATCTACGACACTATGTCTAATTTGACCTGAGAAACTCTTTAAAGTAGGTAGTTGCTAGGCGCTATATAAAATATGATGTGATAGTCGGCTGCAGCCATTGAAGTCCGGGCGTTAAAAAGGGAATTGTTTCCTTGGCGTCTGTTGGTTTAGTTGCCATGTTCTATATCATTATCTTGAAGTTCAGACATCATCTTAATTTGGCGATGAGTCCCACGTACTACGTACTATAGTATATTATGCTAGAGAAGACTTAGTTGTGGGATGAAGATGATATATTTATCGAACGAAGGTCCCCATAGGAAAATTGAATTTGCTATGATAAATGTTTTAAAGTCATTTTTCCGGAAGCACGTGTCACGTTATGTATGTATCAGACTCCATTGAATTTAGCCTTCGTTTTGCTTCATGTGAAGTGGTTAGTTGATACGTTCCGTAGCGTAATATATGAAATTTCTTCGAACCAAGTTCCCTGAATGTTGCTGTAGCATTTTTGTAAAAGTCCCGTTTTTACGGGCTCACATGACGTGTTTGTGTGTTTTTGAATGTTCATAGAAATATATGGGATTAATCTTGTTTTAGTTGATAATATTTGTTTGCGTTGGTTCGTTTTACTACAGTAGTGGAGTATATGCCGGTTCTTGCACACACCCCAACTAACGAATTAGGCCAAATCTTAAAAAACATCTAGTTTAGTGCCAATTTTTGACTATCATTTCCCCTCCAAGTGTCAGCTTGAGCAACGTTCCCCCTCCCAGTACATTTGGACAATACTATTTAACAATGAATGATAACGCAAAGTGAGATTGAATAGCTTTTATAACATTTAAAATCATGAAAACTTACATCTAAAAAGTTATAACTTATAGTGTTGTCTTTCGTTGAACAGATCGGTCCACAGTTGGCTGAATGATGAGAAGTTTAAATTTAGTATGCTGAACACAGTCAATTGTATATATTGTCTCTAATCTGACTCGCTGTTACGTACATATATTTTCTCGCCAGACACGAATACACATACAATTCAGTTGAGAAGCAAGAGCAGTATGCCCTTTCTTTTTTTCTTTCTTTCTTAGACGTGACTCAGAATCTGGTTTCTCCTATCTTTCTTTTCTCTTTCCTTCACCAGAGCTTCTAGCTAGTAGTCGCCAGATGTCGCTGTACTAATGACGTAATCTATCGTCGCTGGACAACGTCATACATACATATACAAGCACTCTTTTTGTCTTCAGCAGAGGGCGCTACATCGCTGACGTTGTCTAATTATCGCTAGACTACATCACACATGGCGTCATTGAATCCGTAACAAAATATATATTGGTTTCTTTCTTGCTATACAATCCTTTAGAGAGTTCATGTATTCTAGAAACAGGGTTGGAAGCTAATTCTTTTTAACATGTTTTTCCAGAATTGATAAAATTACGAATTAAGCTTGAAAACTATTACCAATGAATTACCACCAAATACGGTAAACATGATACTTTTTTAACACGATAACCAACCCTGTCATCAGTGGCGTATTGGCGGGGTGCTATTTTCAAATCGCTATAACTCCGCTGTTCATTAACCGATTTTCAAAATTCAAACGGCAATCAATAGGGAAAAATTTGCTATCTTTTGGATGTCTCGTACATTGCATAACTCTAAGCATATTATTACAAAAACTCAAATAATTTCTTATTTATATATGGATCTTTAATAATCAAATGGTATTGCGTTTTGTATGTCTAAAGGTCTTAGCTGTATAGCTTTATAACCATTAAACTCTTAAAATCAATTAACTATAATTTAAAACATACTTAAGTTCCAAGTTTGGGTACTGATAATGGAATCTTCTGTTAACCACGCTCTCTATGGGAAACAATGATTTCTTAAACTCTGTCCTCTGATCATAATTCAAGCTGAATAGACAACCGTTAATATCAAAAAATAGTTGGGTCTCAGTTTTCACTTTCTTCACAATTACATTGATATTATTCGTAAGAATGAATTCTTCTGAGGCTCCATTACTAACTACTCCAGTTTTTTTTACTTAAAAATTTTTTAAATCATTTTTGTTACTTCTTAGATTTATTTTTAAAGAACAGCTAGTGTAATTTATAAGTATTAGAAAAATCTTTCATTTCATCATACCTCATAAATAGTTTCTTAGTTTTCATTTCTTTTAAAACTTGATCAGTATCCTCATTATATCTCTGGGGTAATATGGTTTTGTATTTCTCATTTAAATGTAATAATACTCGTTCACCAGTGTATTTTGTTTGTATCAATTTCCATGATGTTATTTCGTATGATTTTCCTTCCTCCAGATCTTGCAATTTAACAAGTTTTAAAATGGTAATATTGTTTTTCTTGTATAATTTTGAAGGCATTTCTCATTTGTTGTACAAAAACATGTTCATTTTTGTAGTGATCTTATCTCGTTATATATATAGTTAATTCTATCAACGATGTCATTTATATGTTCGTCTGTTAATTCTCCATGCATTATTTTAATAACATTATGCTCATCCTTAAATATAGCAATTTGAGTAACCATTTTTTTAATAATACTCTTTCTTCGAAGCTATATTAAATCTTGTAGATAAACCTGTGATAATGGCAGAAGCAGATGCAAATGCTGTTGTAATAATCAAATAGACTGTAACAGGAATAAATATATTTATAAATCCTGTTGAAGCAGAAAGTAGTATCGAAAATCCAATAAGAGTAACATAGAGACATTTTAAACTCTTACATTTTCTCTTATTTTTTGCTAGTAAGTTTTAGAGTGTTAATATAGTATCCTCAATTGACGCAATTAGATTATCTCGTGGAATGTTATCTGGAATATTCATTTTATTAAATACGTTTTTATGATATTTCCATAAAACACGTACAAACTAAACATATAATTGATTTAAATCTTATCGATTATTATTTTTCTTTTTGAACATTATATTCAAGGTTTCTTTTGCCAATCATTACAACATAACAAATCGTTTTCCCTGGCACATCGCTTTCAAAATTAACAGTTAATTTCAAATTGATTCTATCATTTACAGTTACTGATTTATGCTTGCTTGTGTTAATTACGAACATGGGTCTGTTTTCTAAACTCTTTAGGATAATAAAACATCTCAGTGTTTCCAATTGTAACTCTCTTGTATATCGTATACGTTTCGTAAGCTTTGAGATATTTATTCTTTTCAAAATCTAAGTTCAAAGGTTCTAAACGAAAGTACTCATTTCTGGAATTACGAAAATGGATATTCTGTTCTTTACAATGATGAAAAGAACTTTAGTCTCTTTCTTGATTATCATTCCTATCAGTTTGGAAAAGTGCAATCACAAAATTATGCATATCAAATTCACTTGAGTTCAATTGTGTGGTTAGATCGAATTCTAAATATTTGCCTATAACAGATTTTTTTAAACATTGATACGTGTTGAAGGAAATTGGAATCTTACCCTCTTTTAACATGTTAGTTCTTAGCAAGGTAGCATAGTTAGGTTAATAATTAACTATAGGCATTCTCAATTCCATATTTGTAATCTTAACTTTACCTGGATATGGTTGATCATTCACATACGTTCCATTCTGCTTTTTGGTTTTCCAAATAGCAAATGCATTATCATGAGAAACACTTCTTTTAAATGTATATTTCAATTCTCCTCTCCACATATTATCTTTATAATCGGAACAAAATCCCGGTAAAAGTCTTAGTAAAAATACGAATTTTTCATCTGTTCTTCGCGATGTAATTCCTTCCCATCCACACTCATCATAATTATTTGCTTCTGGTTTTGAAATTGTACATGTGTTTACAGCTGTCGAAGTTAATCCAGGATAATCTATAATTTGTCCATGCTTACTAACTTGTATTTGAGAAAACAGATGTGGGAAGAAGTTATTATCAAGTATAATATTTTGCCCAGCAGTATATTCTTCACCTGCATCTCTACCTCTAATTTCGAATGTTAAATAAATATCGGCATAATAAGGATGAATGTACCCATGCCCAATATCTATATCAAACTCAATAGGTCTGTTTGGATTGTCTTTTGATTAGGTTTAAAAGATTGTAATTCATATGACTCTATTTTATCCATATTTATTATGAACAAAAAATATTGTTATCGTTTTATGAGTTCAACCCATAAAACAAACATAAATATAACTTCTTCAGATATCCTTATTTCTATTCACCTGACTAATGATTTTTGAAAGACTATGTCCGTCTAAAAACATTTTTAATACTACAATACATAAATGTCCACAGATTACCTCGTTAAAATGTTGCATACGATTGCTAATGTACTCTATATTATAACCAAGATATTTTCTTCCATTGGAGGATTACATGCGAATGAATCAAACACATACTTTCTATTTCCTTCTTTCCAATAACAAATCCAATGAGTTCCTATATTTTTAGACGTATCAAAGTTAACAATGACACACTCATTCTTTTTTGACTCTCTAGGTAATTCATCACTCATAACTACACCTCTAAAATTTATTAACTTAAGCTGTTTAACAAGATGAATTGGATCCATGTTAATTAAAACTTTGATTTTTTTCTTTACTGCTTACTGTTTTACGCTTTTTCTTTACTGTATGTTAAATGACACAACATAATGAATTTTGTTCACTAAATGTAAGGCACAACCCCACAAGTTTAAAGAAATAGAGAAAAAGGGTTCAGTGTACTGTGCTATATCGTTATGTGTTTCTCATTTGGTTTATGCTATAGACACATGGAACTGCTCTTGCAATTTTGTTGTACGGATCAGTCAAACTTTAAAGCGCTTCACGCTACTGCTTGGGTGTACTTAATTTTATTTCTTTTTATTTCTTAGCTGAATCATGTTATTAGACTGAGACAATCACATTGAACAAGTGTGACTATCTACACAAAGAACATTGGTTACATGTATCTGTAATTCAGTTATGTACTGTTCCTCACTTGCCAGCAAATTTGATTGTACTTAGCAAACCAGTTTAATCACAAATTCTTATTTTTTATGACACTAGCGGTTGCACTCGTAATTGGTTTGAATTCATGCATAATACTAAAGTGAGAAACTGGTATTAGTAAAAAAAACTATTATTTTGATTTCACACGAAACCTCTTTGTAGTTATATGCTAGAAGGATGCCATGATTGTAAGATTTCATTTTACAAATTTCGAATCATAGAGTTTCGTATATACTATCTACCTGTTCTACTGAAAGCAATATTATACATTGTTCTCTAATCTACTGTTTGTTAATGAAACCTTTTGTAAGCATTTAAACGTACTATAGGCGAAAGACATGAAATCTTACAATTCCGCTCTCTTGTAATTCATTCTCCAGATTATCGGTGATACTTTAGGTTCCTTACCGCCTTAAGTAAGGCTCGTTCTATATTAACCTTTTAAATTCCTGCAACTTAGCTTGGATAACCTTTTTTGTACTTAGATACCTTTTATTAGGACGATACCTTTCGACATTTTTTTTTCGTTTTTTATAAATAAGGTCAGCGGATAACTGTCACACAGTTAAACGTCTAAGTCCTAAGCCGGACTCAAATTATGGGTTGAGACGCCCGCGCTTTCCTAATTGTGTGTGCGGAAGAGAAAGAGAGAAAGGGAGAACGGAGTCAAGCAAGGCATTGATTGTATTTGCAAGCTGATGTCTCATTGACGCAAACCCACACGCATGTAATAGTGGCATGACCCTGGCTTTGATTTACCCAAATCGCAGTGCTGGGTCGCTGCCGTTAATTTATTGAACATCACGCAAGCAACAGGTGCATAAAACAATATGTATATGGAGCTATACGTGAAATAAAGAGGTATTAGTAAATGTAAAATAGATATTTCTGCCCCGGGTGATGGGGAAAAATCATGGAAAAACTAGAAGTCTTCGCCACTATTGGGCATGCGCGTGAAGAGCTTCTCTAAGCTCGTCAAGGCTCGTAACGCAAGCTCTCGAGCTACGTCAGAACTAGCAGAAAATGCGTGGGACGAAGTCGTTTTATAAATGAGGCCCTAAGCCGAGCTCAGGTTGTTCTCTTCCGGCATTCATCCAATGTATTTGGATCTTCGTTCAGGACGCTCGTCATAAAATCAGGTATGTGATTGTTTTTCTAAGTTCCCTTGATAAGGGACGAGCACCTTGAGACTTGTTATAAATTGACATTAAGTTGCGACTTGAAAATGTGACCAAGTTTCCACTTCGGAGTTTACCACTCCACCGTTTGCCCAATGCAAGTTGCAAGTACAAATCATCAAAATTACTATTTTCAATAAATCGCGGTTTAGCGTGATAACCTTCTAGCACCCAATTTTGTAATGTAGGGGTTGTGCCCATACATGTCATGTGGTAATACTTTAAGATTGTATTTTCAAGGTTCTGAATTGTAAAATTCTTTGTATTGTCATTTTTTATTTATTTTATAAATAAACTTAATGATGGAAATGGTCTCTTTAATTTAGTCATGCTATCCCTTCGTATCTGGATTCAGTCCACAGTCTTCATGAGTTACCTGGGTTTCGATTTCCAGTACAAGTTCTACCTCTGAGATACAAGTCTCCCCCACCCATTATTGAGACTTTTAGTGCACTTTCTCATCATCTTCGAACCAGTAAAGCCTAAGACGTCCCGCTACTGAGGCTTAAAGGGAGTTTGACTCAGTACCAACTTTAACATACTGGGTGGGGAGTAGAGAGGTGATCTCAAATACGATTTAACGAAAGAAAGTGTACACAAAATGCAACGACAATCTTAAAAACACATAACAAATGCATACGTATTTTTTCAATTATAGGTTTGCTGCAAGATGTTATATATATTTGTATGTTAGTCCAGAAACTACAGGAATTACGAATGTAACCTACATTTTTAAGTACGCCAACTGCATCTTTTTTCTCAGTGCAGGTACTTTCTTTTGACCATTTTGGAATCAATGGCAGAAAACGTTTTCCTTTCCTACAAAAATTTGTTTCATTTTTCAAGAACTACCGATTGAGGTATTACTCAAAACATATTGCATTTGAAAATATGATGTTGGCCCCTAGTTCCAGTTCAAGGAAGGCCCTAGGGATTACCAGAACAACGCCATTTGATGTGCCTTGTAACACTTTATTATCTCAGTTTTAGTTTCGTCTGTTTATTCCTAGCTGTTTCTGATTTACAAATACTGGACGTTTTATCTTATACAGGACTCACTTTATGCGGCCATTTTGAAAACGCTGGCCCAAATCGAAAACTGTTTCCTACGAAAGTTGTTTCGTATTCCAAGAACTAACAAATAAGGTATGTCTCAATAAATGTTCCCATTTGGGAATTTGACGTTCGCTCTTGGGCTTCCTACCTGGTGGGCCCTGGGTGTTAACAAAACAACACCATGTGATTTGCATTATGACATTTTCTTATCTCAGTTTCTCTTCGATCTTTTTATTCTCAGGAGTTTCTGAGTTATAATAACTGGACGAATTATGTGATACAATAACTACTCTCTTGACCTAATTTTAGAAACGGTTGCCCAAAACGAAAAAGATTTCCTAAAAAAGTTGTTTTGTTTTCAAATATCTACGGAACGAGTTATGATTAAATACATTTTCCCGTTTAAAAATTGAAGATGGCCCCTGGTCCCAGTTGAAGGAAGGGCCTGGGAGTCACCGCAACAATAAGATGTGGTGTGTCCTATGACATTTTCCTATCAGTTTTTGGTTCGACATTTTTGTTCCCAGCCATTTCTGATTTATAAGTGCTGGACTTATTATCAGATACAGGAACGACTTTTTGTGCCCATTTTGAAAAACGTGGCCGAAATGTAAAATTGTTTTCTACAAAAGTTGTTTCGTTTTCTAAGAGCTACCGCATGAGGTATGATTCAATACATGTTCCTATAAGAAAATTTGAAGTTGGCCACGGAGCCATCCCCAAGGATTGCCCTCGGCATCACCACAACAACACCATGTGATGTGCTCTATAACATGGCAAAAAACTTTTTTCCCTACAAAAGTTGTTTCATTTTTCAAGAATAACGAATGAAATATGACCCAGTACATGTTCACATTTGAAAATTTAGAGTTTGCTTCTGGTCTCAGTTCAAGGACGGGTTAAAGCACTGGGTTTCACCACAGCAACACCATGTGAGGGGCCCTGTGTCATTCTATTATATCAGTTTTGATTCGTCATTTTGTTTCCAGCCGTTTCTGATTTATTAGCCCTGGACGTTTTATCTGAAGCAGGACCCACTTTTTGCTGCCATTATGAAAACAATTCTCCAATTAGAGAATTGTTTCTTACAAAAGTTTTTTTTAGTTATCCGTGACATTCCATACGACATGCACCGCATGAGGTATGATTCAATACATATTCCATTTGAAAATTTTACGTTGGCTTTGGGGCTTCTTACCTGCAGAACCCTGTGGGTCACCACAACAACACTATGTGATGTGCCCTTTCACAATTTCCTATATCAGTTTTTGTTTGATATTTTCTTCTTCGCCGTTTCTGATTTATATGCACAGTACTTTTATCTGATACAGGATCCACTTTCTTGTGGTCATTTTGAAAACTATCCCAAAACGGAATTTTGTCCTACAAAAGTTGTTTCATTGTTCAAGAACTACCGAAAGAAATATGACTCAATATACTTTCCCATTTGAAACTTTGAAGTTGGTCACTTGTCCCAGGGCAAGGAAAGCCTTGGGGGGCCACAAAACTACACCATAATATATGTCTATGAAATTTTTTATCTCAGTCTTTCTTTCGTCTTTTTTCCGGCCGTTTCTGATTTAATAACAATGTACGTTTTATATGATAGGACCCACTTTTTGGCAAGCATTTTGATAATGGTGGTCCAAAACCGTTATCCTACGTAATTGTTTCATTTCCAGCGTCTACAGAATGAGTTATGATTATGTACATATACCCATTCAAAAATTAGACGTTGGCCCCCGGCTTCCATCAAAGAGGGCGCAGGTGGTAACCACAACAATACCATGGGATGTGCTCTATGACATTTTCCTATCTCAGTTTTTACATCATCTTTTTAATCTCAGCCGTTTATGAGTTATAAGCGCTGGACGTTTTATCTTATAGAGGACACTTTCTTTTGCCTTTTTATTCAAAGCCATTTCTGATTTATAAGCACTGGACTTATTATGTGATACAGTACCCACTTTTAGCGCCCATTTTGAAAATGGTGGCACAAATAGATTTTTTTCTACAGAAGATGTTTCCTTTTCTCAGAGCTACCCCATGAGGTATGATTGAATACATGTTCCTATTTGAAAATTTAAAGTAGGCCCCTATGCGGTCATCAAGGAGGGTACTGGGCATCACCACAAAAACACCATGTGATGTGCTCTGTGAAATGTTTCTCTCAGTTTTTCTTTTTTTCTTTTTATTCCAAGTCTTTTCCGATTTACAAGCGCTGTTTGTTTTAGCTGATATTGTACCCACATTTTTGCGGCTATTGTACAAACAGTGCCCCAGATCGAGAACTGTTTCCTACAAAATTTGTTTCGATTCCCAAAAACTACCGTTCGGGGTATGTTTCAAGACCTTTTACCATTCGACAAATTAACATTGGCCCTAGGGCTTCCTGCTTGAGGGCAATGGGTGTCATCAAAATGTGATGTGCATTGTGACATTTTCCTATATCTGTTTTTGTTTCGTCCTTTTATTGTGAGGAGTTTCTGAGTTGTCAATGGACATTCTTTGTGATACAGTACCCATTTTCTTGCCTCCATTTTGAACACGGTTGCCCAAGACGGAATTTTTTCCTACAAAAGTTGTTTCGTGTTTCAAGAAATACTGAATGAGGTATGGCTCAATACATGTTCTCATTTGAAGATTTGAAGTTGGCCCCTGGGCAACTGGTCCTATTTCAAGAAAAGCCCCCGACGTCACCGCAAGAACATTATGTCATATGTCCAATGCCATTTTCCTGTCTCAGATTTTTTCGTCTTTTTGTTCCCAGTTGTCTGCGATTTATAAGCACATTATATTTTATCTGATACAGGACCCACGTTTTTGCGCTCATCTTGAAAACTGTGGCACAAATCGAAAATTGTCTCCCACAAGAGTTGTTTCGCTTTGTATGAACTACGGCATGAGGTAGGATTCAATACATGTTCCTATTTGAAAATTTGAACTTGGCCCTTGCGTTTCCTCCAAGATTTGCCCTGGGGATCACCACAACAACAAAATGTGATGTCCTCTATGCATTTTCCTATCCCGGTTTTGGTTTCATCTTTTAATTCTCTGCCGTTTATTATTTGTAACCACTGGACCTTATATCTGATACAGGACCCACTTTGTTGCGGCCATATTGAATACTGTAGCAAAAAAGATATTTTTCCTACAAAAGTTGTTTTGCTTTTCAAGAACTACTGAATGAGGTATAACCGTTGCATGTTCACGTTTTGAGATTTTAAGTTTTCTTCTGTTCGAAGTTCAAGGACACCACTGGGGGTCACCACAACATAACCATGTGATGTGCACTGTGACATTTTAATGTCTCAGTTTCTCTTTTGTCTTTTTGTTCCTAGACGTTTATTACTTGTAAGCGCTGGGTGTTTTATCTGATACAGTACTTACTTTTCTGCCGACATTGTGCAAACCGTGCCCCAAATCGAAAATTGTTTCCTACAAAAGTTGTTTCGTATTCCAAGAATTACTTCAAGAGGGGTATGATTCAATACATGTTCCCATTTGAAAAGTTGACGTTGTCCTTTGGGATTCTTCATGGAGAGCCACGGGAGTCACCTCAACAACACCATGTTGATTGCCTTGTGACATTTTACTATCTGAGTTTTGTCTTTCGTTTTTTTTATTCCCAGCTGTTTTTAATTTATAAACACTGTGCGTTATATCTGATACAGGACCCACTTTTCTCCAGTCATTTAGAAAACGGTGGCCCAAATCGAAAATTCTTTCCTACAAAAGTTGTTTCGCTTCCCAACATCTACCGAATGAGGTATGATTCAATACATGTACCCATTCAATAATAATTTTCCCCTGGTCTTACTTAAGATAGGGCACTAGGGGTCACCACAACACGATGTGATGTGCCATATGACAGTTTGCTATGCAAGTTTTCTTACATGTTTTTATTCCCAACCGTTTCTGAGTTATAAGCAGTGGACGTTTTATCTGATACAGGACCCACATTCTTGTGGTCATTTTGAAAACGGTGGCCCAAAGGGATTTTTTTTAGAAAAGTTGTTTTGTTTTTCAAGAACTATCGAATTCAATACATGTTTCCGTTTGAGAATTTGCGGTTGGACCCTGGGTCCCCTCGAGGGACGTCCATAGGGATCACCACAATAGCACCTTGTGACCTGCCGTATGACATTTTCCTATCTCAGTTTTTGTTTCACCATTTTAGTCTCAACCGTTTCTGATTTATAAAAACTTGACCTTTTATCTGAAACACTTTATATATATACATACATATATATATATATATACATATACATGTATATATATATATATATATATATATATATATATATATATATATATATATATATATATATTAGGTAGGTAAAATCACATAACTAACAGTGGTCGGTCGTCCCAAAGGCTTATTTAATTCCCTCTTATGTAGACAAAGAACGAACACATTTTCAGTACAATTAGCCATATTTTCAGGTCGCTCCATTTTGTATTTTTTTTTAGGTCTGATGGCTTGTAGAAAAAATGCCAGTATTTGTATTCTCAATTTACAAGAATGCTTTCTCCAGTGGAGCGGGAAAATATTTAATATGGTTTTCAACCAATCAGGGAATAAACTGCTTCAGCTTATCATCTTTTGTCAATTCTTTATTATATTTTTGGATGAGTCTGATACATTTTGCAGCTACATCAATTACCACAGCCACTTGTTTTGATAATTCGCAAAATTCTGAAAAAAGAATTATCTCGCTAATGTTGTGAGCTTGCTTGAGAACAGACTAAGATTTCTCATTGCCTTTTTACCATTCGGACATCAAATATCGAGAGTGTTGCCTTTGTTACATGATCCTCCAAGTTAAGTTCTCTAGCTTTCTTTGTTCTCTTATATCATCGTCGAATCTTCGGTAACATTGTCCGCTAGAGGCTTTGGACCATCTTTTCATTTGTTTCTTCTCATTCTCTGTCATCATGAAATGATAATCCTTATAAATGTTCAGACAAAATGCAGATATGTCTAGCAAATGATGCATATGCCTTACTGGAAATAATTTTGTTTATACAAGTGTTCAGAACTGACAAAAAGTGAATACCATTCCGAGGTGCTCGGTTGGCAAGTGGAGCTTCATGCACTAGTACTTCTCCTGTTGCCATCTAGTGATCCTATTGAAAGCTACCAACTTATATCTATTAGTACAATGACTGCGTTAAATTACATTGTAGTATTGACACCTATAGTGTACTACACAGGAATAGAATGCAGAATATACCCATTTCCCAACTAATATTTTTATAGTGCAGCATATATTTACCCTACAGTTACGAATGAACGAGTATATATAGAGGTGGGCATACGCTATATTTTTGAAAAGTGTCCAGCGTATACCTTGCAATATTCAAGCATTTGATCATTCGTAATATTGCATGAACTAAAAGTTTTAAAATGGAGCGGCCTTTAAATATTGACCAATAGGACTGAAATTCAGCAGATGACTAGAAGAACAAAATAAGCCATGTGGAGAATTATTTTGAAGAAGGTGATTTTTTGCATTTGATTTTGGACCATACACACACACATACACATATATATATATATGTATATATATGTATATATATATACATACATATATATATATAGATAGATAGATAGATAGATAGATAGATAGATAGATAGATAGGTAGTTATCCCTGAATGAATCTACTAGTTACGCTTCAATTTTTTAGAATAAAATTTCCAATATTTAATATATGTATGTATCTCATTGTGGTTACTCATTTTTTTGGTCGTGTTTACATATTTGATGTTTGAAGTAAAAATTTTGGAAATCGTGCATAAAATGCACATTAGCGGCGGAGCGAATGAATATGATTTACTACGTAAAAACATTGACATGCTGTAAATGGTCAGTATATATGACTGTATGTTGTATCGTTTAGATGTTTCAGAAAATACTACCCGACTTCTGCGTTTTGTTGCCATATTTATGTGCAGCTGATATTGGTTTATAAGCTATGCGTACATTCTACTGTCAATTTTGATAAACGTCTTTTTTCTGACTTTCTTACATGTATATGTATTCTAGTACTTTGTACTAACACTTTTACAAAAAGCATGTTGCGATAAAACTACGACAGTTGTTTACTGGGATGTACTCATGAACCTTTACATACCTATTGTTAAAATTAATTTCTATCATTGTATTCAAATCTATTTATAATTCAAACCCTCTTTCAAGGCTTCCGTAAAAGTAGGAGTACATTGCTGCCGAGACCTGTTTTGCGAGTGAGTAGCTGACGTCACAGCGAAGGCCTCCTCTTCGTGGATCACGAGAGGCCCTTCCTGTTGACTGGAAGTCTGGTGAGTGTAATGTAGGGGAAACTAGCTGTTCTTAATAAAGAGAACGGGAACGTGAGAAAGTATTATACATTAATAAATTTACGGTTGCATATTATTTATGTTTGACTTTATGGCTTTGGAAGACTGAAAAGAGAGCAAATGAAGGAGGAAATAATACTTAAATCGGTGTAACAGATATTTGATTTAAAAACTAAGAGTAAGTTGTTACCATCTTTGAGCCTCATAAGCTTTAACTGTAAATGGATGATTCACGGAAAATGTGGACAAATTAGTGAAAGGTTCCTCTATGTTAATCCTCTTTTGGTATTTTGTTTTTATTCTAAAATTTTAGAGGAGTCAGTCACTGACGCTATTCACTTTCGTTCTCAAGTCAAGCCTCCATTTAGTCACATAAATTTAATGGCAGAAAATGAAGAATTTAAACTAAAGCTAACAGTTAAATCAAGTTAGAAACAAGAACATAAACCCGGTTCTATTTCGGAACTTTGAAGGAGGATTTCATAACTTAAAAGGGGAAGGATTTCTTAACCATCTTTGGGAAAAAAAGTAAGAAAATTAAGAGCTTTAAAACTTAGTTTGATTTGAATGCAACAAAAGTATTCGTTCCCAGTTCAAGGCTGGATTGGTTTTGCACTACTTAAAGCTTTCCAAGTTATCATTTCCATATACAAGATTAACTTGTTGAATATATATATTTATTGTTGTTGTCTTGCGAATTTTGTTACAATAAATTGTTAACTACCTTGGAATTTTTGGGGATTTACAATTTCAGAGCGTAGTTTAGACCCTTACACCACTAACTTGGTATTTATTAAGAGGAAAGTTATTTTTGCATATAAGGTTAAAAGAATTGAAGTAGAATATCTATGGAAAATATTAGTTACTCCATTAGTTAGTCGTGCGAAAGTAAACTTGTATATCCGTGGATTTGTCCTGCTGTTCCTCCTTTAAAAAAAATGTTTTTGAAGGTAGGAGCTAGGGCTGGTGTACCGAGGCGGAGGTTTACATGTTGTGCTGAATTACGTATGTTGTGGTTATTCGCAAGACCATACTGCAAAATCTGTATTTTTAGAAAATAACCTCCGCATCTCTTCAGTGATTGCGGAATCTCCACAACGTGCTTCTTCTTTCTCCATAGGTACAATCAGAAACTTAAAATGCATAATGAAATAGCAGTGATTCCAAGTAATAGCGTTGTAGAAACTTCTAGAACCTATTTGAGGCACTCTTCTCGTCACATTTTCTTTACGGAATAGCGTTTCATCGCATAATAGTGCATCCCTTAGTAAGGCCACGTCTAAATCTAGAATCATTCGAAACTCTCAATGATGAAGGTGACACTCAGTGATGAATCTTCATCCATTACAGCTACTACTCAAACAATGAATAAATGATGAAACATTTTAGAACATTTTAGAGATGAATTGTGTATATGTAGTCGCGTAGGATTCTGTTTCGGGTAGTAACCAGTGTACCTCTGATGAGAATCTTGGCTAGAAGATTGAAACGTCACGTGCAAATGTGTTTTTATATTAAACAAGTGCAGTCTGGTTCAGCAGTGTGTTTATTTCTCGGAAATACAGAATACGAGCACATTAGTGAATCCCAAAATGCACATGGACGCTAAAACTAGCGCGAATGTAGACACGATATAAAATATAAATTGTATAAGGTAACAGCATCTTCGAGAAAATCTTACTGGTATATGATTACTATAATTCACTTCTCCTTGGAAGAGCGTTTATAGATATAAATACTGCTAACAAAAGTGTTAAACCAAGGAACTAAAACATTCGTATAAATTTCTTTTTATCAGAGAAACTTAGCAATATAATCTAGAAGATAAATAATAATAATAAAGAACAAATAAATATTTAGAACAATCATCGTGATACTCCGAAATTTCAATTCCTTCAGATTACTGCAGGTTTCTTTACTGTATTGATGTTTCTGAACAACTCTCTACATGTCATGTATTTCATGTGTTTTGTAACTTTATATTTTACTATGTAATATCTTATTGCATTAAATTATCATTTTGTGATGCGTCCTTTCCGATTTTCAGCACCTTTGAATGGTAAGTGGAAAGTTATACTTGATAAGCGAATGCTATGATAGTGTGTGATTCTAATCAAGTAACTATTTTTTTTCAGTAGAACATTTATCATATTTGTATCAGTAGTATAAAAATGCCAGTTCTTCGCCAGTGACCCTCTAACCACTTTCTCAGTCCCACCTGAAGCAGACAACGAATTTCCCAGTGCCGCCTAACACACTATGCCAGGGGACATATGGGGGATACGAGAAATCGAGCACCTTGAACCGTCCACCCACGGTCTTTTACGACTTCCATTTTAGGGGTGTATTTGTTCCCTTTTATGAGCACCTTTTAGGGGTGTACTCGTTCTCTTTTATGAGCACATTTTAGGGGGGGACTCGTTCTTTTTGTGAGCATATTTTCAACCCCTTAGCAGAAATTACGAACACATAGCAGAGCAGAGAATACATAAGACTACGTACTTTTTCAACCCCTTATTTTAACATAGCAGAGACTACGAACACATAGTGAAGGGGTAAACTCGTTCACTTTTATGATCACTTTTTTCCACCCCTATTTTAACATAACAGAAATAACAGACAATGAGCACATTATAGCAAAGACTATCAACATTAACACTTCGTTCTCTTTTATGAGCACTTTTTTCAACCCCTATCTTTCAACGGCCTATTTAACATAGCACATATTACATAAGACTATGTAACATAGCAGAAATTACGAACACATAACAGAGCATAGAGAATACATAAGATTCATTCCATTTTAGGGGTGAACTCGTTCCCTTTTATGATCACTTTTTCAACCCTTATTTGAACATACCAGACGGTCTTTTACGACCTCCATTTTAGGGGTTTATTTGTTCCCTTTTATGAGCACTTTTTTAGGGGTTGAACTCGTTCTCTTTTATGATCACTTTTCCAAGCCCTATTTTAACACAGCACAGAACACATAGCAGAGCAGATAATACATAAGACTAGCAGGGCTGTTTTCATTCCATTTAATGAGCACTCTTTCAACCCCAACTTTAACATAGCAGAAATTACGAACACACAGCAGAGCAGAGAATACATAAGATACATTCCACCCCTATTTGAACATGAGGATTATTTTATGAGGATTTTTTTCAACATAGCAGACAATGAGCAGTTAACTTATTTTCCCATGTTGGGACTAGCGCTGTTGGTAATTATAAATCAGCCCAACAGATGAGAGTAAAATACAGACAGAAAATAATGGTTGATAGCTTTTGCTAATAGATGCCATTGCCGGCAGATAGGAGAAAAGAATGATTGATTAATAATTCTGCTAAATATCTTTTTATTTAGAGATTATTTTGCCTTTCCAATTGTAGCGCAATTGATAAATGCAGCAATCTAAAGAACAGAGATTCGGTCGATAAGGTGGATTCGAATCCTGTTCGGAGCCGTA
The DNA here is from genome assembly GCF_964235325.1 of Thermobia domestica. NCBI lineage: Eukaryota > Metazoa > Arthropoda > Insecta > Zygentoma > Lepismatidae > Thermobia > Thermobia domestica. The sequence goes on from NC_137457.1 coordinate 71,432,306, forward strand.
ATAATTTATAACTTTGGCTTTGTTATAAAGGAGTACATGTCCATATATTCTTGAATAAAAAACTCTATCTCTGAATTGCGAGATGAAGAGCTCCAATGCCGTGCCATGGCAGGGGGTTTTAGTGCCATAGCCGCAACCTGGCGCCCAGGCAATCATCTCCCAGTTATGAGAGATAGCGTTTCTTCGAGGGGAGTTTTGCAAAAATTTACAATAATTAATTAGGAAAAAAGACATTTTATTATAGTATAGTTACAAAAATAAGGGACAGAGAGAGCGGCTTTGATTCATTAGAAATGCTATAAACAGTGAACGTTAAGAATAATAGCTTATTAGAAAAATCACTACTTGGCGTTCTATAGTTGGAAGTCCCAATTTCATTCATTAGAAATGCAATAAACATTGTTTTCAATATATCGTTGTAAAACAGTGAACGTTAAGAATAATAGCTTATTAGAAACAAAACACTACTTGGCGTTCTATAGTTGGAAGCCCCAATTAAGATTAAAAAAACAGCAAACATTACTTGCTGATCTACAGCGTTAAGAATAATACGTTATTAGAAAAAAACAATATTTGGTATTCTATAGTTGGAAGAGTTAACATTAACGATAAAATATTGATTCAAAGCAACAACAATGTGGTACGTGTAACAATTGGATTACAAAGAAACATTATGGCATACACATAAATCGTATTCATTCATTATCATCATCAAGTAGTGTTGTGAAAAGACAAAAAAAAAATAATCAGGGGGTAAAGACTGCATTCGAGCGTACCCTTAGAACTTATATTTTACCAGATGAAAATACTGAATACTATTTATGTGACACACCAATGTTTTTAAAGCGTATTAAGCCGCAATGTGAATCAATTATAAAAGCAGCTTTGAGTATTGATCATTTAGTTAAAGTCAATTGCAGTTTAACAACAAGATTTATACAACTTTCATCACCAGATGTTATAACAAGTTTTCCTGTTGTATCCGGATATCAAATAATCCAACCGGTTGATGATATCAGCAAAAAACTGGATGAAATATTCCAGGACTTATGTCATTTTCAAGAAGAAATATGTATTCAGAAATCAGGCTGGAGTCTATGTTCTGAGCCGGAACATAAATTAAAAATTGATGTTGATAAATATATTCCATTGAGGCCATTAAGTTATATAGATTTGCCAGATTGGATTAAAGCTAAAAATGCGTACTTATTATAAAAAATAATGATAATCATTGTTTTGTATGGTGAGTATTAGCAGCGTTATATCCAATTTCACGACAAAATCATCATGATCGTGTGTCTTGCTATGTTCAATATCAAAATGAACTCAAAGATATATTTGAAGGTATAGAGTTTCCTATTGCACTAAAAGATATTGATAAGTTTGAGAAACAATATTATAAGCATACTCAAAAAACTATTTCGGTAAACGTATATGGCTATGACAATAATATTTATGCATTACGTGTAAGTGAGGTTAGCGAACAATGTGATTTACATATTGATCTGTTATACTTGATTCACGAAGATGGTCGAAAACATTATTGTTTAATTCGAAATTTTTCACGTTTAATAGTCAATTAACGCGTCATATGCATAAACCATATATCTGTCGACGATGTTTTCAATTCTTCAATACACAAATTAAATTAGATAATCATTTGGAGCTATGTACAAAGCATAAAGTATCACGAGTCGAAATGCCTAATTTTGGTGAAATACTTAAATTTAATAAACTTGTGACCACTTTAAAATTGGATGCAATAATTATAGCAGGTTTTAAAAGCATTTTGAAACCAATTAGCGGTTCTGATAATAATCCTGATATATCGTATAGCAGTCCTATTAAGCATCATGAGCCTTGCAGTTTTGCTTACAAAGTGTGCTGGAGTGATAATACACCAACGAAACCTTTGCTTTACAGACGAAATAAAGACGATGATCGATCTGCATGCGATGAATTTTTGTTTCGCATACAAAATGAATTATACAATATTATTCAACGAATTCAAGATAAAAACAAATGGATGTATTGACATTTGAAGAGGAAGAAATGTATAAGAAAACCACTGAATGTCCTCTATGTTGTAAGCAATTTGCATATGAAAATTACAAATTTAAACACCACAACCACCTGACAGGTAAATATATTAGTCCTTTATGTAATGATTGCAATTTGCAAGTAAAACGGCAACATAATTTCGTCTCTATATTCTTTCATAATTTATCAGAATATGACAGTCATTAATTTGTAAAAAAAAATGGGTGTATGCCTGGAAAGATCAATGTAATACCACAAACTGAAGAACGATATACGAGGGCTATCCAGAAAGTAGATTACGTTTTGGAATAAAAAATCAACAAAGTATAGGAAACAAATTTTATTATATACAGATGAAAGCCACACACAAATACTACTTTTCGACATAGTCACCATTCAAATTAAGGCATTTATCGTAGCGATGTACGAGCTTGGAAATTCCTTCGTCGAAAAATTCGGCCGCCTGCGACTTCAACCACTTCGTTACCTCTTCTTGCAGCTGTTCGTCGTCATCAAAACGCTGCATAGCCAGCCACTTCTTCATTGCTGGGAATAGGTGGAAGTCGCTCGGTGCCAGGTCGGGACTGTACGGCGGATGAGGAAACAACTCCCACTGAAAAGATTCAAGAACTTCACGCGTGACATTTGCCGTGTGGGGCCGGGCGTTGTCGTGAATCAACAAGATCTTAGAGCTCAACATTCCTCTGCGCTTGTTTTGAATTGCTCTTCTGAGGTTTTGCAGAGTTTGGCAATACCTTTGAGCGTTTATTGTAGTGCCTCTTTCCAGGAAGTCCACCAAAATCACACCTTTTCTGTCCCAAAAAACAGTCGCCATCATCTTCCTTGCCGACATTGTTTGCATGCATTTCTTGGGTTTTTGGGGAGAACCTGTGTGCCCCCACTGCATTGATTGCAATTTCGTTTCACAGTTCACGTGTTTCACCCATGTTTCGTCACCAGTAACGATGCGATCGAGTAAAGAGTCACCATCCTTATTGTAGGCGTCCAAAAAGTGCAACGCTGCAGCCATTCGCTGATTTTTGTGGTCCTCTGTCAAGATTTTTGGAATCCATCTTGCACAAAACTTGTGGTAACCAAGCTTTTCGCTGATGATTTCGTGCAACAAACTTCGCGAAATTTGTGGAAAACTCAAAGAAAGTTCCGTTATTGTGAACTTTCGATTTTCACGGACTTTAACATCGACTTTTTCGACAAGTTCGGCAGTCACTTTGCTGGGTCTCCCACTTCGATCTTCGTCGTGAACATTGGTTCGGCCATTTTTAAATCTTATGACCCACTGTCGCACTCCACCTTCAGTGATAATGTTGTCCCCATACACTTGACACAGCTGCCGATAGATTTCTATCGGTTTACAGTTTTTTGCTGTCAGAAACCTTATTACTGCACGCACCTCGCAGCTCGCGGGATTTTCAATTAACGCAGACATTTCAAACCGTCACAGTATCTTAACGGAGCACAGCACGAACCTCTCACTAGCACGGCTAGATGCCGACTGAGCTGTGCAACGCTCTGACCCCAAGATGGCCGCGCTAGCCCCGCCCCTAGCGGACACAGACGAAAACGTAATCTACTTTCTGGATAGCCCTCGTATATCATTTTCAAAATATTTCACTTATGGCAATCAAACTGTAGAGCTTCGCTTTTTAAATATGTATCGATTTCTGCCGTATAGTCTGGAGGCTCTGTCATCAAAATTGGTAGCCGATCAAATGAAATTTACTACATCTTTCTTTGGGGCTGATAAAATTGATTTAATCACTAGTAAGGGGGTATTTCCTTACGAATATATTACATCACTTAATAAATTTGAAGAAGAGGAATTACCCCCGAAAGAAGCGTTTTATAATACTTTAACTGGTGTAATAAGTAATGAAGATTATTCGTACGCTCTCGCAGTATGGTATAGATTTGATTGCAAAACACTAGGTGATTATTATGACCACTTTTATTAAGAGATGTATTACCTACTGCTGATATTTTCAATAATTTAGGAGATGAGTGTATACTAACGTATCAAATCGATCCAGCACACTTGTTCACAACACCTGGATTAGCATGGAAAGCTATGTTAAAATTTACTAATATTGAACTTGAATTGCTTTCAGACATAGATATGTATATGTATTAAGATTTGAATATTCGTGGGGGAATCACACAATGTTTCCAAAGATATGCAAATAGTATTGAAAATGATTCTTGGATTGCGTATTTTGACGTAAATAATTTGTATGGATTTGCAATAGCGGACTATTTACCATATGGAGGATTTATCGCGAAACGTATCCTGAACAATAAACTGTAGGAGATATCTTAAGTTGGTGTATAGATAAGGAAGAAGGGTGTTTTCTTGAAGTAGATTTGATATATCCAAAACATTTACATGAGGTACATAGTGATTTTCCGATGGCGCCCGAAAAGAAAAATAAAAAGTTAATGTTAACCCTAGATAATAAATCCCATTATGTGGTTCACTACCGACTTTTACAATTTTACATTTTACAATTGTACATTAAACTTACAAAAATTCATAAAATTGTATGGTTTAAACAGGCTCAATGGTTAAAATCATATATTGAACATAACACAAAATTACGAGAACAAGCCACTACATCATTTGGTAAAGATTTTTATAAACTTATGAATAACTCACCCTACGGTAAAACAATAAAAAATGTAAGAAATAGGGTTGACATTCAATTGGTATCCGATCGAATGAAAGCTCAGGAACTTTTAGCATCACCTCGTTTAAAATCTAGAGTTATTTATAACGAGGATTTGGTAATGTTTAACATGGAGCGTTCGAAAATTAAATTAAACAAACCTATTTATATTGGTGTTGCAATTTCAGTATTATCGAAACTTGCAATGTATAACTTGCAATGTAAAGCAAAATATGGTGATAACATCAATATTATGTACATAGATACAGACAGTTTCATTTACCAGATATTTAGAGATAATTTATACAATGATATGAAAGAAATGTCTGATTATTTTGATACTTCTAATTATCCGGAAAATCATGCTTTATATAGCACAAAAAATAAACAAGTTTTAAGTAAAATGAATGATGAAGTAAGGGGACTCCCCATTATAGAATATGTTGGGTTACGTGCTAAAGTGTATGCAATTCGCACTAAATCTGATAAAGAAATAAAAAAAATTAAGGGTATAAGAAAAAATGTAACACGTATGATTTCTGTCGAAGATTTTAAAAATTGCTTAAACAATAATCGAACTATTGGAAAGAAACAAGCACAGTTTCAATCTAAAAAGCATGAAATCCTTACAGTATCTGTTAACAAAATTGCTTTAGATCCTCATGATGACAAGCGATGTATTCTTAATTGTAACATTCATACATTGCCATGGGGTCATTATCAGTTAGCATTGAAATATTGTTATGTGTAAAATGTAAAATAATATCTTTTTTTAAAGAATGTTTTTCAATCAAAACAGCATAATGATAATCAATGTAAAATTTGTAAATAATATTTTAGGAGAAATATATAGAAGTGATGTCTTACAAGGATGAAAGAAAAAATATTGTAAATGAATTACATAAATCTGCTAGAAAACACTATGCTAGAATTCCTGTTATTACCAAAGGTATTCACGATTTATGGCAGGCAGATCTTGTAGAAATGAATAGTGGGAAATTAAAAGGTCTAGCAAAAATTAATAAAAGTTATAAATATTTATTAACTGTCAGAGATACATTTAGTAAAAAGCATGGGCGGTGCCTGTGAAACAAAAAATACTGGTGAACATGTTGCCAAAGATTTGAGTCGATTTTAAAGCAAAATCAGATAAGTCCTAATAATCTTCAGACGGATAGAGGCAAACAAATTTTACAACTCATACTTTACTGAATAAATGAAAAAATATAATATTAATCATTATTCTACATATACTGAAATAAAAGCTAGTATTGTCGAAAGATTTAACAAAACATTGCGTAATTTAATGTGGAAACGCTTTACTTTACAAGGTAATTATAAATGGCTCTATATATTACCAAAATTACTAAAACAATATAATCATACTAAACATAGCACTATCAAAATGAGACCTGCAGATGTAACCAAAAAACATGAACAGGTTTTATTATCAACCGTGTATTGTTAAAAATTTGCTTCCTTTAAAGGAAAACCAAAATTTAAAGTGAATGATTATGTTAGAATAAGTAAGGCGAAGAATCAATTTCAAAGATGATTTACTCGTAATTGGACGACTGAAATCTTTCAAATAGCTAAAGTATTCCTGACCGACCTACCACTTAAAAGATAGCCAGCAACAACCTATACAGGCACGTTTTTATGAACAGGAATTAATGAAAACCAAATATCCTCATACGTATTTGATTGAAAAAGTTTTGCGGAAGAAAAATAATAAAGCCTATGTGAAATGGTAGATTTTCCAAAAAGCGAAAATTCTTGGATTGATTTAAAGCATACTCTATTGTAAAACAAGAAAAGTCAAGAATTTATAGGTGAAGCATGTCGTCACAAGTATTTCTTGTAGATTTTATAATTTCAAAAGGTGAATTTTATGTTTTAAATTCTAGCAACACTGTAAATTTTTTTGCTTAGTTAGAATGTCATCATCATCATCACGAGATCCATCAGTATCACAAGTAAAAAGTTTATTAAATCAATTTTGTTTTTCAACAAACGCTGTGTTTTATGTAAAGGAGAAAATAAAGCAAAATATTTAAAAACGTTATTTAAAATAAATGTGATTTATCTGTCACATAGAGTGGAAAATTCCTTTTACATGTATGGTAGCAGGTCCTACAGGCTGTGTAAAATCATATTTTGTTAAAACATTTCTTGACCATTATAGTAAGTGATTTAAAAATATTGTATGGTGTTATGGTGAATGGCAGCCGTTGTATGATACTGTTTCAGGCTGCACGTTTAAAGAAGTTATACCTCAAAATAATGAATTTCAAGCACACGAGGGTCCACATCTTGTAATTATTGATGATTTAATGCGTGAGTGCGACCATCGGATTATAGATATTTTTACACCATAGAAATATAAGTGTAATTTTTATAACACAGAATATTTTTCATCAACAAAAGGGAATGCGGGATATTTCGTTAAATTGTCATTATATTGTTTGTTTTAAAAATCCTAGAGACCAAGCTCAAATAAATTATCTGGCACGACTATTGTATCCAGGTAATATAAAATTTATTCAAGAAGCATATGAAGATGCAACTCGAATTGCACATGGTTATTTACTTTTTGATTTAAAACAAAATACTCATGATAAGCAGCACACGAGGCGAGTACGAACAAATATCTTTCCAACAGATTCTTTTAATTATGTTTATGTGCCTGTAAAAAATAATTGCAATATGGTTTATATTCTAACAACTATTTGTGCTTTAATAGCCGTACAAAAAATGATTAGTAAGGAAAATGCACATTTGTTAAAACTTTTAGCAAAGTCAAAACCGAAAACACGTAAGGCAATTTTATAAAATGCAGATCCTGATTTAATTCGCTCTATTTGTGAATGTTCCTATAACGTATTACAAGGAAATATTCCATTAAATAAAACAGAGATAAATAAGCTGAAAAAATATAAAAAGGAAAAGAGGAATCTGGTGAAAAAAGGTCCGACATTAAAACAAAAGAAAAAACGAATAATTATACAAAAAGGTGGTTTTCTTACTATATTGCTTGCACTTATTTTAGGATGTATTCTATCTAGTTTAATTAAATAATTATGCAAAACGCACAGAAACTTATTTTAATCTCACCAGAAAAATTACATCATTATCAAATGATATTTAATCTTGATGGTGAAATGAAAGAAATTTTCAATAATAAAAGTTTAAATGCAGAAGAAAAATGGGTACGATATAGAGAAGTCTTACAAAAATATTTAAATATAATTCAAAAACCGGCAGCAGTTACAACAGCAACTACTACTACTACTACTACTATTGATAAAGAGGAGGAGGAAGAACAGGAGGAAGAGGATGAAATAATATCTACTCTCCCTGAAATTTGTAAACGCAAAGCAAGACCTTTATTACGTAAATTGAAACAAAATCCAAATATTCAATGGGACGATAATGGAAATATGAATGTTAATAATAAATTAATTCCAGGTGCAAATATAGTGGATTTGATATCCGATTTTGTTAGATGTCGTAAGAAAAATATTTCAGTTGCCGGTTGGAAACCTTTTGCTACGTTATTAGCAAAAGCCAATATACTCTTAGAGTACATTGGTAATCCTCAACGAATAGATTATATTATAAAACTAACAGAGGAAAAAGAGGATGATGAGAACGAAGAGGATTGTCCTCCACCCCGTAAACGCAAATGGTGTACTTATGAGCAATAATACTAATATTCTATTGTAATCTATTGATATTTTTGAGTATATAGAAAGAAAGATGAATGATCCGTACTTTAATTATTACACTAATCAAGCAGGAGGTGGTTATAACGTGCATAAAGGTACAGCATATCAAGAAGGTTATAGCATTGGTAGTTTTCTACAAGGTTTATTTCGTACTGTATTTCGTTTATTAAAACAAGGTGCAAAAACTGTTGGTAAAGAGCTGATACGTACATGAATTAATGTAGCAGGAGATGTACTAGATAATAATAGACCTATTGAAGAGTCTTTACAAGATCGATGGCAAGAAGCTAAAAGAAATTTAAAAAACAAAGCTCAAAATAAATTAAATCAGGTGTTGGTAGGTTGTGGAAGAAAAAGAAAGAAAGTTCATTTTAGTGGTGTGAAGCGGATAAAAAGATCCAAAGATACTTTTGATTGATTGATTATGAAGCAAAGTGATAGTTTTTATCTCACACTTCCTAGCAATAGTTCTGTAAAATATTTTCCTCAAAATACTCTTGCTTGTTACACTACTAAATTATATCATCCTTTTGTACTGGAGAAGGGAGTGTGGGAAACAGCTGTTGTTGAAGTACATTATACAAGTTCATTTCAGAATGTTTCCAAATAAACAAATAATATTTATTACCGTATCATGAATACAAAAAACTGGAACATAACTCAAATCTTACCAGGCCACTATTATCATGTTGATGATATTCTACCTCAAATTAATCATAAAAGTGATATATTAAATTTACAATTAAAAGTTGAGCATCATAAAAAGAATTGAGGTTAATAGAGTAATAAAAGATCAAGAGAAGCATATAGAAGTACGCCTATCTCTTGAACTAGCCAGGATACTAGGGTTTGATCATATACAGCAGGAAGATATTGCAGTTGTTCATCATGCTCGTTATCCACCTGATTTACAAAAAGCGCTTCCTACACTTATGTATATTTACAGTGATATTGTAGAACCGCAAATGGTATTCGATACTATAGCTCCATTGTTACGTATTATAAATACAAATATTACAGAGTATGGTATTAATAATGTACATATTTTTTACAATCCTCATTATGTGTCCGTGCAACGTAAACAATTTGATCAAATTATTATTGATTTAAGAGATAGTACAGGTAATCCTATTCCCTTCCAATATGGCAGTGTATGTGTAAAATTACATTTTTGTAGACGTAATACAGTATTGTAAATCTTACCATGTTTGAATATTAATAGTATGAAAAAAGACAAACATGCAGTGTGAGTGTATGAAATCAGAATTAGATTTATTTGTTGGTTTACCCGCGCAAACTAGTATTATAGGTAATAAAATTGTTTCATATAAGCCTGTGGCTTCAATATCTGATAATGCACCCATAGAATTTGTTGTTCCCGGTCATAGGGATGACTATATGGACTTACCGCACACAATGTTATATATTAAAGGTAAAATTACTAAATCAGATGTTTCTAATTTAACTTCTGTCGATAAGAAAATTGGTCCTGTAAATGGTTTTCTCAATGCAATGTTCAGTGAAGTGCAATTATATTTGAATAATCAACTTATTTCCTACTCTTCACATACATATCCATATCGATTGTATATTGAAAAACTGCTAAATTATAATGCTAATGCTAAATCAACGCATCTTCAAACATCAATGTGGTTTAAAGATACTGCAGGTCATATGGACAGTGTGGCCGATGGTAATTTAGGATTTAAACAACGTTTTCCTCTCACAACTTTAAGTCAGTCATTTGAATTATTGGGTTATATTCATGCTGATATTTTCAATCAGGAGAAATTTTTACTGAATGCGTATTAAACTAATTCCAGCTAAACCTAAATTTTGTCTAATGGGTGATGCAGATGCTGATGGAAAAGTTGTAATTACAGATGCAAGATTGCTTGTGAAAAAGGTTGATGTATCACCAGCAGTTAAAATAACACAAAATAAAGTATTACAAAATCCTAAATTTAGAATAAAATATCCTCTAACAAAAGTGCAGGTGAAGACAGAAACTCTGCCACAAGGAATTATGGATAGTACACTTCCAGATATATTTTCATGCATAGTGCCTAAACGTATTATTATTGTTTTTGTTACTAATGCTGCTTTCAATGGTACCTATCAAACAAATCCGTCCAATTTTCAACATTTTAGTATGTCATTTTTTACCCTGTATGTTGATGGATCGCCTGTCCCATCAACCTGATTTTGATACTGAACTATATATACAAGCATATTCTACGTTATTTACAGGTTCAGGTATTTATTATTCTAATCAAGGTAATGATATTTCACTTGCTGAATATCCTAACGGTTACACTTTACTGGCGTTTGATTTAACTCCTGATTCTAGCGCAAGTGTTCCATTTTATACTAGTCAACAACGGCAAGGAAGTGTACGTTTAGAGGTTCATTTTAAAAAAAAGCACTGCCATCTCCTGTAACAGTAATTATTTATGATGAATTCTCTTCAGAATTAGAAATTGATTTCCAGAGAAAAATATGTATTAATTAAAAATGTTAAATACAATTGAACTTTATGAAGCATTACAACAAAATTTATCTAAAAATCATTTTATTGGTGTATATGCTGCAGATGAGTTACCTCTGTTTATTCATACATTTCCAGCCGCCATAATTATAAATACTGATTCTAGTGATAAGCCTGGTGAACATTGGGTTGCTGTTTATATATCTAATATGTGTGTGGAAGAGTATTTCGATAGCTATAGTATACGTCCCTATATACAACATCATATAAGGTTTTTAAAACGAAATTGTCTGTATTATACATGGAATAATAGACGTATTCAAGGTGGTTTATCTCAATTTTGTGGACATTACTGTTTTTTATATCTAGCATGTCGTGCATATGGTTATTCGCTGCACGATTTCTTATACAAATTCTCACTTACCACTATTGATGCTAATGATATTATTCTTTATTCATTTATGAGAGTATGATGATGGAGTTGTTATTTTCTTAAACTTTGTCATTGCCGGTCCCAAGCCCTGGATGAGAAAGGAGAAGGGTTGGGGGTTGCTACCCCGTAAAAGAAAATAATCTCTGCTATGTTAACATAAGGGTGGAAAAATTAGTCATACTGTTTTATTAGTTCTGCTATGTTTAAATACGAGTGGAACGAATTTTATGTAATTTATGCTATGTTCAATTAGAGGTGGAACGCTCTGCTATGTGTTTTGTGCTATGTTTAAGGGTTGAAAAACGCCTGCTATGTTCGTTATGTTAAAATATGCTCATAAGAGAACGAGCCCACCCTTAAAATGGACTATGTTCAAATAGGGTGGAAAAAATGCTCATAAAAGGGAATGAATTTTATGCTATGTTCGTTATGTTAAAATAGGGGTTGGAGTAGTTTTATGTATTCTCTGCTAAGTTCGAATAGGGGTTAGAAAATATGCTCATAAAAGAGAACTAGTCCACCCCAAAATGCACTATGTTTAAATCTTCGCTATGTTTCGTAGTCTTCTGTTATGGTAAAATAAGGATTGAAAAATGAGTCATACTCTTTTATTAGCTGTGCTATGTTCAAGTAGGGGTGGAATGAATCTTATGTATTCTCTGCTCTGCTGTGTGTTCGTAATTTCTGCTATGTTAAAATAGAGGTTGGAAAAGTGATCATAAAAAGGAATGAAAATAGCCCTGCTAGTCTTATGTATTATCTGCTCTGCTATGTGTTCTGTGCTATGTTAAATAGTAGTTGTTAGCTCTGCTGTGTTAAAATACGGGTTGGAAAAGTGATCATAAAAGAGAACGAGTTCAACCCCTAAAAAAGTGCTCATAAAAGGGAACAAATACACCCCTAAAATGGAAGTCGTAAAAGACCGTCTGCTATGTTCAAATAAGGGTTGAAAAAGTGATAATAAAAAGGAACGAGTTCACTCCTAAAATGGAATGAATCTTATGTATTATCTATGCTCTGTTATGTGTTCGTAATTTCTGCTATGTTACATAGTCTTATGTAATATGTGCTATGTTAAATAGGCCGTTGAAAGATAGGGGTTAAAAGTGCTCATAAAAGAAAATGAATACACCCCTAAAATGGAGGTCGTAAAAGACCGTGGGTGGACGGTTCAAGGTGCTCGATTTCTCGTATCCCCCATATGTCCCCCGGCATAGTGTGTCAGGCGGCACTGGGAAATTCATTGTCTGCTTCAGGCGGGACTGAGAAAGTGGGTAGAGGGCCAGTGGCGCAGAACTGGCATTTTTATACTACTTTCATCAAGGTATACAATTACATATATTAAGTAAAATATATAAATTTGTCTCAAAATTAATACATGAGAAAAATGTTTATTACTTTGTTATCTATCAATTTAACTTTCCATGTATCTGTGTTGAAGCGGCACACCAAATTATCACACAAAATCACATATTTCATGTACATTTCGCGGTGGTAGAGAGGGTGTTCGTATCCAACGTTCAGTAAGAACAAATATTTTTTTAAAAATTCCTTGTATGTGGTTGATTTCATAATGGGTATTTAAGTTTGAACTGCGTACTTTAACAAATGAACCACAGAATTGGTTTTCTGTCAATGAATATTATTCTGTTGAAACTAATATTGACAATTTTAGTACGACCTAAATGAATTGAATCAAATAAGTGGCAGTGAGCTGTAGTTACTCAAGAATCTTTAACTTTACATCCCCACAAACAGTAATCAATACTTGTCTATTTCAAAGTTCCCCGATTCGTACTATTACAATCTGGACTGTCGTTGTCCTAAGATTTGTAATACGAAACACAATACTTACAATTGATAATTCTGCTTGCATATATATATATTTACCGAGCGAAATAGCTCAAGTGGTAGAGCGTTGGCTTCGCATTCGAGAGGTCGTGGGTTCGAATCCCGCTGCCGACCATCCTGACTGAGGTTTTCCAGGGTTTCCCTCAGTCCTATCAGGCAAATGCCGGGATGGTACCTACTAAACAGGCCCTGGCCGATACCTTCCCAAATCCATTCCATTGTTATTATTGTTGTTGGATATCCAGTGTAAAATGGCCTCTGAGCTGTATCTGGCGATTGTTAAATAAATATACCATTAAGTGTGTTAAGTTAGAATGTGTTCCTTCTTATACGACCAGGTCATGCCAAATATCTGGAACTTATGAAAAGCGTATTAAGGTAGACTTCGCAAAATTGCGTAAGAAGATTTAAATAGCTTTTATGTGTCTGCTAATCAAACTTATAAAGATTTTGTGTGTCTTCTTGGATATATATATAGATAGAATCTGAAATATATGAACATGCTCCGGGAGGTGATTCGTGACATCAAAAGAAGACAAACACTGTTGCATGTTGTCGAATTCCGTGTCGTGTATACTGTTCACATCTTTCTTTTTTAGTTGTTTTAAATTGTTACGACTAGAGTTTCGATTCCAAGTTGAGAGCAATGTCACATCTTTCACGTTTGCCCTGTGTATTGCTAGTTTTGTACTCTGGAAAAATATGAAAACCTCTAATACTCTGAAACGTACTTTAAAAAGATAAACAATATTATAACGTATTCTCTTAAGATTCATCATATTTTTTTATTGTTTTAAAATTTTTGTTACATGTACGGATATATTCTCAAATGCTTGTGGATCATTCGTCCCTTGTTACAATTTCAGGTAGTAGGATATATTTTAAAATGGCAACTCATGAACGACAATTCGTATCAGCAAAAGACGAAAGTTTCGTCCAAAGTTTGTTAAACCGTGTTTATAGTGTACGTCTTCAAACTTGCTATTAAGTCAGAGTGATAATACTCCACCCATCTCTGGTTGAATTTTAATTGCGATATCTGTATCTTGCTGCAAAAAATGCTATACCTAATTAACTACGATACAGGTAAAATCCTTAGCCCTATTCTTCTATATGCTTTTGATACAATTGATCCACGATTGTCAAGTACTTTTTACAGCAGTAAAATCGTGCGATCACCAACTAAATGGTAAATAGTATGATTGTAGAGTCTTTTGATTTCTAAGACAATAACATATATCGACCATTCAGACTCTTTACGATGCTGAACATTTGCTATTTTCTAAAACATAATACCTGTGTGCTTATCGATTTCTTACAGTAAAAGCCCGCGTGCATACGTATACTTCTTTTAATATTTGAAAGTAAGATATTTCCAAAAAATAGAGTTCAATGTTGTTAAGTTCGAATATAAATACTGCCAAATTTAACTTATCATTGTTTGCTTTTAGATGTTAATATTGTGTCGAGTAGCTGCTTACTCACACAAAATTTACTTACAGAATTACTCCCAACAAATTCTTCCATCCGTCACGTCAGCAATTATTGGAATCTTCGGAATTCGTAAATAGCCATGTCTCTTACCGCTCTTATTGGACGCATTACCTATATGACCCTTCATTATATAACATTGATTCATTTTAGAAAACTGAAAATTTTGCAGTCTCTTTACCATTTCATTAAAAAAAGAGATATTGCTCTTACGCTATTTACGAAGTCAATTCCAGTATTAACCTTTCTCTTTTCATTTTATCTACTTTATAGAAAAACTGACTACGATTCGTCACAAATACAGCATAGAAATTTACCTTATCCTCAACTAATATAACTGTAAACACAGAACGTTGTGGTAGTATTGCTGACAAAACAAATATCCATGTGAATAGCAATTGCAAACTGTAGGAAATACTCAAACAAAATTTTATTATTTCCCTGATATTCAGTGATAATTCTAATCATTGCTGTGGTGAGATTGGCGCGCTATTTAATAAGGACATGCCACTTATCTACTGGAATCATAGTACGAAACTTAACTAAAATATTTGCAAACGAACATGGATTTAGCGACGCATTATTTACATCTACCTGATGATGTAGATATTCTTTACTACGTAGAAATTATGCTAAATCTATCCTCTCAGGAATGTACTTAGGTCAGAGTGTAATGTTGATTTTGAAGCTACTCCTTAAGAATAATGCGTTTTTTTTCTGAAACTCTTAATGTTTTAGGTCTAGATAGAACAAAACATTGCATATCATTCGTGCTTGTGTAGGTTAGTTTACACGTAAATAAAATGCAAAAATCTAAAACGCAGTCAGATAAAAGCCGGCCCGTATTCAAGGGGGTCTAGGAAGGCAGGTCCCTCCTAAACTTTGGGTGCCCCCTAAGCGTTTCACGGTAAGCTTGCTAATGAAGTATAATATGATGTTGAACTATAATATGGTTGTACCCGCCCCCCTCCTATTTTGTGCTGGCTAAATCCCTGGATACAACTTAACAACACCGTCTGAATGTTGTCGGATTTACCCAATGTTCATCAAATTAATACTTCTATTCTTCTCATTTTAGCAGTTAATAATATTTTGGAGACTGTATTATATGTACATAGCCAACATTTTGAGTCAATACAGAATATATCACTAAAACGTTTAACAATTTTAGTAATATCCGTAAAATGGTGTGGTTGTGCGCATTAGGTTTTCGGTTGTTTTATGTTGCTATATTTATGATTATACCAATAGACGGCGGATGATATCAGATAGACTATGTTATGATTCAGGACAGGTATACGAATAGCTTAAGGAACGAGAAGACTCTTCCCGGGGCTGATATTTTCTCTGATCACAATCTTGTGCTGGCCGAAGTAGATATTCAGCTGAAAAATGTAGGTAGAACAAAAGTAGGTAACAAAGTGTTGAATATTGAAAAGTTGAAAAACGAGAAAATAAATCTTTTCGTTGAAAAATTCGAAGAAAAATGCTCAAACAAGGAAAGGATAGGCGCAGGTAATAACGCACGGTGGGAACATATTAAACGTTACTTACAGCAGGCTGCAGAAGAAGCAGTAGGTTACCGCGAACAAAAAATGCTAAGAAACCATGGATTTCAGAGCAGATGTTGCAAAAAATCAGGGAGAGGAAGATGTGGAAACAGGTTGATACAGAAGAGGACAGAAAGATGTACAGAAAGTTAAAATAATGAATTACGAAGAGAAACAGACAGAGCGAGGGAAGAGTTTTACAAAAGAAGATGCGAGGACATTAAAAAATTAGAAAGAGTTGTGAAATATGAGGTAACGTACAAGGAGGTGAAATCTATGGAATTTCGGAGGAAACAAGGGCGTATTATAATGGCAGTACAAAATAAGATTGGGAAGGTTGTCAGCGAGAGAAATGAGGTTATAGGAAGGTGGAAAGAATACGTTGAAGACTTATATGAGAGTAGGGATAGACCGTGTAGCCTAAATGTTGAAGCAGAAAATGAAGTAGGCGGTGATGGTATAGGATTTAATATTCTTCGGGATGAGTTTGAAAAGGCTGTATCCGAGATTAGAAATGGAAAAGCAACCGGAATAAATAAGATAACCATCGAATTCAATAAAAATATAGGAGACAAGGGAAAGGAAGCATTGTTTCGACTATGCAATGAAATATATGAAACAGGAGAATGGACAAAATACTTTCTGAAAAGGATCATGATACCGATGGCTAAGAAACTGAACCTAAAGAGATGTGAGGATTGTAGAAATATTTGTCTCATATCTCATGCAGCTAAAATTCTACTCTGAATACTGAACAGAAGGTTATCTGAAAGAACAAATAAAGAAGTTTAAGAGGAACAGTTAGGTTACAGAAGACGGAAGAGCACAAGAGATGCAATTGGATTATTAAGGGCGATCGGTTAAAGATTTATAGAAAAAGGGAAAGAGGTGTATGTTATATATATATATTGATCTAGAAAATACTTTTGACCGTGTGAATTGGGAATTGTTTTAGTGAGTTCTAACGAAGATGGGGTTGGAATGGAAAGATAGAAGGCTCATAAGGAACTTATACATGAACCGACAAGTAAGTGTTAGGATAGGGGAAGACCTGACGAAAGAGACTCCAAAGGGGAGTTCGACAAGCATGCTTCCTCTCGCCAATTCTATTTAGTGTCTATCTAGAATAAATAGAGAAACAGAGCCTACATGATGATGACGGCATTTCGGTAGGAGGTAGAATGATTAGATGCATAAGATTTACAGATGATATGCCGCTTGTTTCAGAATCTGAAAAGAAAATTTATAAAATGTTAGAAAAAAGTGAAAGAGCTTTGAAAAATATGGGGTGAAAATAAATGTTAGAACGCCAATTACCATAGTGATGGGAACGAAGGGGTATGTGTCAAATATAAAAGTAGAAGGGGAGAAAATACAACAAGTGAATAGTTTTAGATATCTGGGTAGCATTCTTAGTTATAAGATGAAGTGCGAACGTGAAATAAAAGCAAGGACAGAAATGGCGAAAGAAGCCTTTAGGAGGAAGAAAGTTTGTTTTGTGGTACCTTGAATAAAGAGTTAAGAAAAAGAATCATAAAACGTGGGCATTACGTAAATGTGACAAAAATCGACTGGAAACCTTCGAAATGTGGATGTGGAGAAGAATAGAAAGAATTAGTTGGGTCGAGCGGAAAACGAATGACAGAGTGTTAGAAATAGTGGGTGAGAAAAGAACACGTTTAGATATTATTAGGAAGAGGAAGAGACACTGGTTGGGACATTGCCTAAGAAGAGATTATATCACGGGGGTCGTCCTAGAGTTTATGGTGGCGGGAAAGAGAGGGAGGGGGCGAAGGAGACTACAATTAATGGATTATATAAAAACAGAAAGATCATACGCGAAGACGAAAAATTTAGCGGAGGACCGTGGAGCATGGAAGCTTCTGAGCTGCGGCAAGTGACCTACCAATAAAGGCAGAATACCTATGATGATGATGATTTACGATTATTTACTAACTTTATTTATATGAAGTCCTGACGGTTATTGATGAGTATAGGATGGTTTGGGGTAAACAAATTTTTGTGCATTATTTAGTCATGAAACTGAATAAAGTAGTCACTAGTGTGAATATTCGTTAAGGCTGGGGTACAATATTTACTCCGTGTTTTGCGTCAATTCTGCCCTCTGGGTAGCTTACGTGCTTTGACTATTTGTTATATTTAATAGGCTGATTAGAGCTGATTGCTATTATAATGATTGCCACATTAACTAGAGAAAGAATTATATCTCTGGTTCCAAGTTTTAACCTTCTAGGTTAAGCCTCTTCAGTTCACTCAGGCTTTCATGCCTGAATTCGACAGATAAATTGCGACATAATTTGTGCGAAATTAAGTGGATGATTGTCTCAGTTAGCTGAGTTAATCCGCTCAAACGGTCTTTAATAATATTGAGAATGATTACCAAGCGTATTCGCTGGAATAATATGGTCATACATAACTGTTAGGACATGCTTATGAAGGATGTTTGGTCCAAATGTAGCTTGGTAAGCCTAGTGTTCTATTTTACATACTGCAAAACCTACATATTTTCGTGGAGACGACCCGCAACACGTATTACCTTCAGTAAGTCTAGTGGGTTTTCTCCAACACTTTTAAACCTAACTCTCCTCTTTTAATGTTGGGGCGATAAGTACTTGTGTTTCACGCAATCAGATTTTAAAAACAAGATTTGATACCTCTACCTACAAGCGCAGAAGTCCATTTATCCCTTACGTTTAATTTACAGTTTCAGCACCACAACAATTCCAAGTTGATTAGTGTATCATTGCTATCCTGAGGGACTTCCGCAGAGGTGGGTCCTGCGGGTCTTGACAGCCCGACTTGTTTGTCAATTTAGTCTAATTTCAGGTGCAATTTTACAAATTTTAATATAATTTAGCTTCAAATTGTATTTGGACCCCGACAAGCTTAGGACCGCTTCCGAAATAAATTGCTGCGTAGTCTCGGGCTATCCATATTGCTCGCACTTCATCGCTAACAAAGAAATATCAACCACTTCACGGTTTAGTTTGCATTGAAGAGTATGACAGAGATAACATTTTGTGTAACGCTCTTTTGTAGGTACAGTTTGGTATATTGGACGTAGTGGTGGTGAGATGTTGGGTGGGTGCTTCGATTCTTCTTCTTCTTCTTCTTCTTCTTTTATTATTATTATTATTATTAATAATAATAATAATAATAATAATATTTATCGTTCTATGACCAAGAATAATAATATTTATCGTTCTAAGCAGAAACATGTCACGTAAATGTATTTGCAGTGCAGAGATTATTATTGTTTTTAACGAAGTGAAGCGAAAAGTGGAATTTTGCTCCTATCATAAAGAAAGCCTATCACTTGTACTGTGGCTGTAAAGTGGGAGATGTGGACAAGAAGTGAGCACCACATATATGTTGTAATACTTGTTCTACAAATTTGCGGGACTGGATACACGGAAAAAGACCATGGGTGTCATTTGAAGTTGCAATGATATAGAGAGAACCGACAGATCATACTTCAAACTGCTATTTTTGTAAAGTTTTTCCAATTAAAGGTCTATCAAAAGAAGAAAAAAGTGGACTGCTACTTATTCAAATATTCCTTGAAATGTTCGGCACTGTGCCACACTCTGAAGAGCTAAAAGTTCCACAACTTCCCGTACCTTACTCCAGTGTTTCACCAGATGAAGAGAAAAAGGTCAACAATGTCGACCCACATTGTAAAATTCTGCTGCAGATTCATCGTCTTCCACCGATCGTAACCTCACAAAACCAAAATATCATTATCCATTCACCATATGATACTCAACCTGCATTAAATGACCTGGGGTTGTCAAAAAGTAAAGATGTAATGCTGGCATCCAAAAACAAGAAGTGTGGAGCTTATTCTGAAGATCTAAAAGTGTTCGTGTTTTGAACACGTCAGAATCCCTAAACAGAATTTTCACTGGAAGGTGACATATTACGTTATAAGAATGTAGGCCTAACTGGTCTACGAGTAAACTTCGATTCGATTAATGGCGGCTATTCATAGACGCATGTAAACTTTCTTCAAATATATTCTGCGTAAACTTCCACAAATTGCTGAAACTAAAATCAGGTAAGAACCCTTACTGACACTCAAATTCGCTAACTCCTCAATGATCCTGAATTACATTGAGTGTTTAGAAAATGAGGAGAAGATTGCATGAATTTCTTTCGGAGAAGTGGTAACGAATGTTTTGGGATAAGAGCGCTCTCAGAACTATAAGGAAGTAGAGGTGCACCTAATACCTTCTACCAAGCAATAGGGTGTAATGTACAATTAAAAATACATATTTTGCAATACCACATAAATTTCTTTACAGAAAATTGCTGACCAGTCATTGAAGAACATGGGAAACACTTCTACCAAGCTATATCTATGATAGAGAAACGATATCAGCGCTACTGGAGCAACTCTGCTCTTGTCAATTCTTGTTGGACGGCAATTTTGAATTTTACCACAATCTCAGCTTTTCTCGTACAACGCACACACACACACACACACACACACACACACACTTATTATCATGCCATTTGAAAGCCTGTTTTATTCTGAAGAGAATGACGTATAAGTCATGATACTCAAATAAATAATACTGTTCGGATTCATTTCATTTTATAGTTCTCACTTTTTCTTGTATTAAATTTGGTATTGCCCAGCAGAACTGAGAAATAATTTTCCGTCACAAGTATTGTACGTATTACAATGAACATTGGCACATGTATTACTTATAAACTACAGTAGCTTTAAAGGTATACTGTATTTGGTGCCTTTAGTCTGGGCCGTACCAGGGATACTACATTTGAAAAAAAGGGATTTTTGGACGGGGAATTAACAATTTTACCTTAAATTTCCCTCTTCTTATACATCATGTACACATGCGCATAGTACCATTGCAAACTGGGATTATTCTGAAGCTAATGACATATGAACCAAGATAATCGGATGAATAGAATTGAAGCAATAACTACTTAAGTGAAAGACCAAATAGAAAATTCGAGAATCTAAGTGTCAAAACTACATAACACACATTTCTATCGATTACAGTTAAACTCGAACGAATTCATCATTTTTATTTTTATTTTTGTATTCAGGATCCTCATTTGCATAAGAAAATGTACTTTTCTTTTCCGAAGCATGAAGAAAGTTAAAAGTTGTTGTCCAGTGTAATTATACTAAATAAATTGAATATCCTTTGAATTTTATATTTTTATCCCGTAGGCTTTTTTCAGCGATTTTAAATTTAACTTTGTTTTTTGCAACATTACAGAACTTCATTCACATTTACACTTCTTAATGGTTTGTGTAGTTAATTGAACAAGCACATTATATGGTAAAATGAGTACTTTAAGGATAAACAACCACGGCCTACTCTTGATACATAGGCTTTTGCCATATATTTTGTATTCTAAACGTACTTTGTTATCTGTTTGGATTGAAGCCGATGAACAAACACTGAAATCAACACCAGTAAACAAGGAATGAAAAAGTACTAAATAAAAGAATAACAACGCCGTAACTTAACCTTTTTTGTAGGGGGCAAGCATTAATACGCGTATTTGGACCAACTTGAAAAAGTTTGTTTTCAATTCTTAGGTTTCCTTTTTCGATCTATTTTTTACACTTTATGGGCCACCTAAGCCTGTGGGACCATTAGTTACACCTCTAGTACCATTCCATATATGACAAATGAATTAAAGGGACAATATTGACAAATCTCAAAGACATACGAATATTTTTTTCTAAGGCCCCTCATAATAAGAATCTTACTGAAGTGAACCTATCACACATTTTTGTTTTATTTACCTTTCGTGCGCGGTTTCGTTTATATGTAATGTAGTGTGCCTGTTTCATGCACCATTTATAATTTCATGTTTGTATCGTATATGGAGTAAGAAAAAATCGACGAGGAGATTTCCCTGGGGGCAGTTGCTTCCTTCCCCCCACAAATTACGGCTTTGAAGAATGGCTGGAAAAACTTCGCTATTCTAGCTTCAATGGTTTCGCTAAAATAGTGGAAAAACGTAATTTTGAACGCTACCACAAATGTGAGTAAAATGTATAAGTATTGTGTTTTTCTTTCTTACTCTATCACTGTGCACTCATTGAAGTAATGGTGAATTGTATATAGTTGAGTAAAATTTATGTTTTTTTTTTCTTGTTTGTCACTTTTTCTCATCTTCTAAGTTGTACCTGCAACTGTAGACACTGACGACAATTATGAAGTCTCTTGTTGCAGTTAGCGTTAAATTTTGCAGTCGTTCTTTCCACTAGTCTTGAAGTGAAAAAAAGAAAGTGAAAAGAAAAGAAAAATGTCCAATGTTAAACCCGAAAAATGCATTACAGAACAAAATTAGTTATTCTTATCAAATACTTAGTTTAGAACAAGTATCTTGTTTCCCGCACTTTTCGGCCCCACCTTGGAGAGCAGTTTCACAGCTTTTCTGAATACCTTAAAATTGGCGCCAACTCTACAATTTACAATGTTGCTCAAAAAATACCTAGGTTAGAATTAATATCTCAAGTTTTCCTTTATGTCGGTGCATTCTCCTGCATTCCTATACCATCTTCTCCAGTCACTAAACATTGTGCAAGAGCATACGAATTTCTTTTTGAAAATTGGTAATTAAAGGAATCACTACACGTACTCCCGTGCATGGTGTTTAGGTACACCTTGTGTAAAATTTTGTTCTAAGTTCAATGGTTTCACTAAAACGGTGAAAAAACATAATTTGGCATAACCGCGAGCAGAAATGTGAGCAAAATGTACAAGTGTTTTAACTTGCTTTCTTAGTCTCACATTGCTCACTCATTGAAATAAGAATTTATACTGTGGAGTAAACCTTGTATAATTTCCTTTTACCACTCTAAATCATCTAACTTGTGCCTGTTAGTCATTATGGATACTGACGATAATTGAGAAGTCTCTTGTTATAGTCTGAGCTAAATTTTGCAGTCGTGCCTTCAATAGTACTGGAGTGGAAAAAAAAGAGAAAAATGCCCAAAGATCGCAGAATGCAAACTAAGTTAAAATTGGCGCCAAATATTTTTGCGCTTTTTCCACCGAGTGTTCGTACCGGGAATTGAACCCTTGATCTCTCACATCTGAGTCGAGAGCGTTAGCGACTACGCCATGCAGGACCACTTACATAGATGTTATATCCTATTATTTATGTGTGCTTCAGAAGCGTTCACCGCGTAGAAGTGAATGTAATATATCGTAAATTTTTGATGTCATGTTTTTTGACAAAGGCTAACTACTGTTATGTCTGCTGTTATATGAATGTGTGCATATTTACACCGTACAGTTACAATATTGTATATTTGAAATATCATTTGCTATAGCTATTGGAAAAAGTATTGTTCTTTTTAACAAACTTAATTGTTAATGGGATTGTAGTAATTTCTTTGATGTAGTCTAAATTATTTTTTGTGTATTTGAAATATTTTTGAAAATAGTTATTTGAAATACATGTGGCATTTTTATGTAAGTTTCCGTCACTCATTTATGTATGATTATGGAAACACTGCCAGAGTTTCTATATACGGGGTGTTTCCTTCTTGAGATCATCGTTAGGCGTAATAGAATTTGGTCAAATGGGATTGGCATTTCACCTAAAATGGTGGTCGTGATTTTTTTCTGAGATTGGCAGCTGATAAAGTGTTAGGCGAAATGGAAATTCCGCCAAATGACGAGTAAATCGCTTGGAACATCAGGATGTATTCGTGCTCAATGTTAACTACGTTATTTCTTTCTTTCGATCAGCTTTTAGGACTTCTACCAGTACATTCAAGTTCAATTCCCTAAGAAACGAAACTAAATCCGTACTCAAAATTGGGAACAATATTGACCGAGCGTTGTTTCTCAAAAGTAAGAGGAATTGCATTTAGAAAGAGGAAGTTGAGAAAAAGAGTACACTTGGTATACGTAGAAATTTTGAGAAATGTAATTTCACTCATACTCGCGGATTACTCTTGTCCACTTTACATTTATTTTACTTCTCTCCCTCTCTGCTTTTCTCCTTAGCCTTGGTGCTAATTTTCCACCATTTCGTTCATTATTATTTTTGAAACGTGAAATTATTTCACGTAAAACCACTGCACTTAAGCAGTCCAGTGCTTCAAAACCATCCACTTCGAGTAAGCCTCAAGACATGGACTTCAAGGTAGTAGGAACGCTGAAGTGACGTAGGTCGTCTTTAGCAAACATCAAGACAGAACACCTCACTAATAGTGTCTCCGAATATCCACCTCTTCCACTCAGTAATAAGTTCGAGGTTTTGTCACCAGCACAATCAGATAATGCTAGCACTAATACTGGTACGACAAATCAGCCACCCAGTTTCAAGCCGCCTCCGATTTTCATCTACGGAATTACCAACACCTATACATTTATTAAGACCTTCTCACGAGCATTGAAGGAGCCCCCTCTAGCTCAGCCAACTAAGGAGCGTATTCGGATTCAAGCGGCAAACAATGACGACTACAATTCTATCAAGGCTTACTGCGATCAAACGAAAACTGAGTATGCCACAGGGGTAGCAAAAAATGAAAGGCCTATTAAGGTGGTTGTGCGAAAACTGCCTATTGATACTGACTTAGACGATCTGAAGGATGAATTTAAACGTTCATCAAATGTCTCCCAAAAGCAAGACAGATAACAAGAACATTATGATGCCACTGTTTATGATTGCCCTGGAACGAAGTGCAGCTATTAAAGAGATCTATGCTATCAACAACCTACTTCATTACAAGGTCCAAATCGAACCATATAAGCCTCCCTCGGTGCTACAGTGTTACATATGCCAACGCTTGGGGCATTCACAGGACACCTGCCAAGCGCATCCGCGCTGTCTCAAATGTGGGCAATTTCATTTTACCCAATCCTGCAGTAAATCCGACTCCTCCACATCCGCCACTAGCGCAAATTGTAAGGGAGATCGCCCGGCAAATTACCGTGGATGTTCAGTATTCAAATCCTATTCTGAGGCTCTTAAATTGCCGGCGCAGCAGCCGAGAAAACTTCAAGATAAAGCGGAGAAAACTGTCAACAAACCAGCAGCAGAGACAATTCCCGATCCCACTATTATTAATGTCCAACCTATGGCTACGGACAATGAAGACGCTGAAGCCCCCCCTGCTTCCCACATCCAACCAGCTTCTGCCGAAAAACAGTAGAGCCCCAAAGAAGACCTGGACCTAAAGTCTATTCTTTCATTCCTCAAGGGGTTACATTTCCACAAAATCATAACGCATATTAAACGTGGTGTTACCCGTTTCCGATTCAGCTTCCAAGGCTGCAGCAGTAATAGAAACAATAGCAGAAATGGTTGACGATGGCTGTTTCTAACTCCAACGTCCTACATCATACACTTATCCTTGCTACATGGAATGCAGATGGTCTCGAGGGGCAGAAACAAATGCTAATTAGATTTCTCACACACCATAGAATTGATGTTTGTTTGTACAAGAAACACACTTTACTGCTCGGATCACTACTTGGCGACTACCAATTACATTGTCTATCGGCAGGATAGAGTGGGCAGACAGAAAGGAGGATTACTACTTATAATCAAAAAGGCTTTCCCAGTCAGATTGGTTACAATACCACCCGTACTTACTTTGGAGGCACTTGCTGTTGAGCTAATAACTCCAGGCGTTCCATTAATATTGGTCCCGGGTACAGGTCCCCGGCCACACAACTAGAGCCCACAGACTTCGATGTCATCGCAAACTTAGGGCCAAAGGTCATTTTAGCTGGAGATCTTAATGCTAAACATGGAGAATGGAACTCGATTACTTCAAACAGTGCTGGAGACGATTTACACCAATACCTCCTCACGTCCAACTTCAACATTAGTGCTCCGCCAGACTCAACTCATCATCCAAAGTTCGGCGGACAACCCGATGTGTTTGACGTCGCTTTTTGTAAAGACGTGTCCTTTACTGTCCATCCTTATGTCATCTCAGATTTAGACTCTGACCATGATCCAGTCATTTTTCACGTCTCACACCGCAGCATTGCTCATTGTGCCCCTATTTTTCAGCAAATAGAAACCAATTGGGATATCTTTAAACAAAAACTAAACACTATGATCGACCTCCGAGATCAGCCAGCTACTATCGAGGACATCGACCAAGCGGTTTCTCACATCACATTAGCATTTCGAACAGCAGAGGCAGTGAGCTCCACTACCATAATCTCTCCAACGCACACAGGACAATGTGACAGTCTACATCTGTAGATCTATCTTCATTTAAATCGTTGGACTAGACGCCGATGGCAGCACACACTACATCCAGCATACAAAACATTATGGAATAAACTGCGTGCGAACCTCAAGATGCTCACACAGCGACAAAATCAACAGTACCTGGAAGATACTTTTCGAAATATCACAGCAAATGATCGAAAAATTTGGACAATCTCTAAATCCTTTCAGCGTGCTACAAATGCTTCCAGAGCTAGAGTCCTTCAAGGCCCACAAGGACTGACTCAAGACCCACAGTCGCAAGCGGATATTTTCGCTGACTCCCTGAAAGAACAGTTTCAGCCTAACAGATCACTCTTGATCCCTATCTCAAACAGCACATCCGAACCACACTACATAGCCTAACTACACAAAACCCTATACATGACATCATCTTAGTTACACCTCGAGAAATAGAAAGACATATCAAATGTCTGCCGGCGAAGACAGCATCCGGGCCCGAAAGAATTCAATCTGGTATCCTAAAACATCCAACCAGAAAACTACTGGTCTTCCTAACGTACTTATTTAATGCCATCTTTCACTTATGCTATTTCCCGAAGACCTGGAAGGAAGCTCGTATTATCACCATCCCCAAGCCCGGGAAGAATCCACTTCTCCCGGAAAACTATAGGCCATAAGTCTTCTGTCACACCTAAGTAAACTATTTGAACGTGTGTTTCTCTGGAGGCTGAAACAGCATGTAGCTACTAGAGACCTTCTACCTTTTCATCAGTTCGGGTTTCGTGCACAACATAGCACTACTACACAACTCGTGCGAGTAGTGGATCATTTAACAGTGGCTTTCAACATAAAACAGCACACCCTTGGGGTCTATCAAGATGTCTCAAAAGCCTTTGATAAAGTATGGTTAGCTGGACTTTTATATAAACTATACACGCAAGGTTTTTCAGATCGTTTTCTGCATTTACTGCGTTCCTACCTCATTGGCAGAAAATTCCATGTGTCTGTTGACGGTGTTAAATCCACGTCTAGACCTATTAAAGCATGTGTTCAACAAGGCGCTGTACTTCCACCGCTTTTAAATAATCTGTACACAGCAGATATCCCGACCTTACCCCATTGCTTTGTTGCAACATACGCCGACGATACTGCCTTTTTCACGACCAGTTGCTCACTTGCACAGCGTTACATATACATGCAACGCCAACTCATAGGTTTTCAAGAATGGGCAAGACGTTGGAGAAACAAAATAAATGCAGACAAAAGCTGTGCTGTCATCCACAGTCGGAGACGCATCCGCGTCCATCGAAATCTAACCTATGAGAACACACGCATTCCTCATACTACGCACGCCAAATATTTGGGTGTAACTTTAGATCGTGGTCTAACCTTTGCCGCACACATCGAAGACATAAAACAGAGAGCATTACGAAAAATCTCAGCGTTGTACCCCATCTTGCGCTGTAGCTCCCTTTCTCAAGAGGTCCGAGCTCACATCTTCAAAATGGTAATCCTGTCTACCATCTCTTATGCATGCCCTGCCTGGCATCATGCTTCACATAGTCACGTACAAACTCTCGAAAGTGTGCAAAATCGAGTTGGTCCTATAATCACTGGTCACGACAAATATACACGAAATAGCCAGATCCTGGAAGACTTAGAGCTACCCACTGTCAGAGACGTACTACGGCATCTCCACAATAAGTTCTGACGTACTTTACCCAAACATATAAATCCAGCTATAGCTAATATCAGCACCGAATGCGCACTGCGGAACGTCCATCGAACACCACGCATTTAAAATCTATCCAGGACTGGTAAAGAAGTCATAATCAGCTACTCTGCGACAGTTGCAGATGTAGTCTCCCATACATACATACATAATAGTAACATCCAACAAACCACCAGCACATCTTGATATATTCTTTCTAACATATTACTCATGGAGTCAGGGGCTCTGGCCCGATACTCTATACATAACCACAAAATTATCGTGACCGTGACCGTGACCGTGACCTGCTTTTATTTAAAAGGTTGGTTGTAAATATTTGGGAAAAATATATTCTGAGAAAGTAATCTTTTATTTTCTCATAATAATAATAATAATAATAATAATAATAATAATAATAATAATAATAAATAACACCTTGAAATTTTAGAGCAGAATTTGGGATGATGACAAGTTTGAGACTAAAAAATATCCTTTTTTCACAATACAACTTTCCTTTAGAAAGAAACGAAAGAAAGAAATTAGGATCTTGTAAAATGTTGATTTTATTGGTTACTACATTTATTATCCAGTCTTAAGCATATATTGCAAAATAAAATTAACGTAATGTCTCTTTTCATAAATATAGTTAAATTGTATAAACAAGTACATTTATAAAAGTATATATATTAATCTTAACTGAATGACTAAAACTCAAACGGACCGTCAATCGCCTAATACTCAGGATGTCCTGGGATCGATCAGAGCGGCCAACCATCCTGACAGGAGAGCCGGAGAATGTCATATTATTGACGCCCTGGTTACCACATTTATTATCCCGACCTAATCCGTAGACAGCTAGAAATCTAATATAAACCAAAGGGGAAAAAGAGAAAGAAAAATCAAGAAACTAAAATGAACGCATCCACAGAAATTACCGACAAAATTTTCCATATTCATCTTTTCCATATGCTCGATTTTTCACTGCAACGTTTGTATGGTTCTTTCAATTAGGGCAAGACTTATTTACCCTAATTTTTTTTCCCATTTTTTAACTTGGGTAGAATGATAAATTCTAAATATTGAAAAGCAGGTTGCTTGCAGTCTGAGGTAAAACTAAGCCCAACACTTTTCCCTACTGTCTACAGACTTGCTTCCTAAACCGAATAGTTTAAAACTGTTATTCTCCACCCATCCAAGATTGGGAATACCAACCACAAGTCATACCAAGTATGCTAGCACAATGAAATCGAACAATAAAGACATGTACTTTCAAAATATAATATTAATCAGATTCTTATTTTGAACATTTCTTCGAATTTCAGTAATAATATACAGATGAAAGACGCTTGTATTTAAGCTCAAATAGCCCTTAGTGAATTATTAATGTCAATTAGTTAATTATGATCGTGCTTTGTTTTTAAAGTGTTTCATAACTTAAGGCCACATCAGCAGCCAAATTAATATTATCTTCAATTAACTTGATTTTTTTGGTTAAGTTCAGATTGGATAGAGAAGAATGTTAAGTAACTTCATTTTCTTTCAAAACACGGAAGCGTCCTCAAAGTCGAAGATTTTGAATTTCCAACTGAGCACTTTTAAGACAATCACACTTGATATAGCTAAGACTCGTGAAGTGTGTGCAACTTGCGGGAAATGATGCAGTACAGTTCTACTTGCTGTTGAAAGAAATCTTTCTCACTTTAACCGAAATGAAAATTTAATTTATTTCATGTCACAAGTTGTGTTTTATTCTGCCTTGAGTTGCTTATTAGGTACCTTCAGATGCTGAAAGAAAACTTGAACAATCTAGGAGAAAACAATCTTGGTATCGCCATAAAATAATTCAGAGAAGCTTTCTGAAGATATATGTGCCTTGATTGCTTCGGAAACTTTCAAGCCAAGACTTAACCAACGAATATCCACAAAACGATGAGTTCTGAATATGATGATGATAAATCATCCAAGAAAAGTTTTAACAGCAGTTTTTTAAGGTGTCTTACAATATGAATGTTTTTTTTTTAATTTAACAATGGCATTAAAATGTTCTGAAATTTGAGGAACATATTTTATTTGATTGATAGGTTTTCAATATGATTTAAACAATGTGAATGAAATGAAGAAACCGTTTATCATTGAGTTGAGTTGATTTTGAGTTTAACGTCCCGTTCAGCAGCGAGGCTAGATGAGACGTGGACCTACTGATTAACGTGGAATCCGAACCACATGAGCTCCCGCCGGGAATCGAACCCGGGTCTCCCACGCCATAGGCGCGTACGCTAACCGCTTAGCCACGGAGGAGCTCAAACCGTTCATCATGTTTCAAAGGACTGACAAATCGTCTGCATTTATTCACCATATGTACCAATACGCACAAGCGTCGGTATATTAATATCGTTTTTAAATACAAAGTTGCTAACTCGTCTGTATATTCTTTCACTTGTAACTGGATATAAGTTCGTTAACACTGCCAGATGTAAATTATTCATAGTTTCTTCGTCATTGACAGATTGCAGAATTCCCTCTTCTCGGTCACCAATACTAACTATATTGATTTATGTTTCCCAGAAGTATACAAACCAAACATCTAGCGCACGTTTCTTCCTCCCAGTAGTTTGGTAAATATTATTTAACACAGAAGTATAGCGCAAATACAATTCTAAAGTGAGATTAGGCAGGGTGCTTTGTGCACAGGCTTTTATGACATTTAAAATCAGAAAATACTTACAATCAAAAATCTTACATTTAAAACTGCAACTCCTCTATCTTATAATGTCCCCATGGCAGGGTATGTAATCCATCTTCTAGAACACATCTCTTATCATCTACACAACTTAAAGCTAACTTATTTACTTGTATAGTGAACAAACCGTGCTTATACCTTCTTATAATCAGATTCATCTTCTTATGGTAATCCCTTAGATTGAACAAACAGTCTTTATAATGGTTAAATGAATGTTCTTTACTTATAACATTTTTCTTAACTCCTTTTGATTTTTTAAAACATCTATCTTTTTCGAACTTAATTGAATACATTTTCGACTTTAAACCAACAAATTCTTCTATGATTGTTCCTTTGAGTTCATCATTCATCTTACCAAGTATTTTCTTATTGACCTAAAGCAACTTATACCTGTTATATTTAGGGTAATCAATATAATTTTCATATCCTGGTACATATTTTCTGTTTGAATATGATATATATAGCTTTCGGTATCTGTATAATATACTTCTTATTTGTCTTGGTATTTTGGCTTCATCACATTATAATTTAAGTCATACATTAAATATTTTGATAGATCTAAGGTACACATTCCAAAATACATTGCTTTATTGAAAGTTAGTTTTGTTTTATTCATTATGATAGCACATATACTGTCAGAATAAAAAATTGTATCTTTACAATTTGGTTTAGCAATTAGCTTTTATACTCTTGCTGGATCATATTCTATTTTTATAGGTTTACATCTCTTTCTAATATTTTCCATAGTCTTTCCATAAACTAAGTTGTTCATGAGCTTACAAACGACTTTCTCAAAGTGATTTGTTGCTCTAGTTCTTATCTGTGCGTTTAAATCTATGTAATTCTTAAACTAATCTGATTGTTTAAACTCTATTATTAGATTATTTTTTTAAGTTCTAATCCAAGTGATAAGCATTGTTTTAAGTTTCGATAGTGAATTACATATTTTTCTTTATCTTATAATGTTGTTAATAGCTTTGATTGTTTTGAACCAGGCGGACACGTGTTTCGAGGTGCTAATGAGTAGTCTTTGTGATAGTCATGTAATGCTTTAGGATATTCACGATAACTTCTAAAATGTAACCTTTTTCACTAATATCAGGAACATTTGCAAAATCTATTTCTCTTATTTCGTCTTCACTTAACCATCTAAATCCCTTATACGGTAGATATTGATTCATTACCCACCCATACAAGTTGTTAGCATCTAAGTGCATTAAGTAAGAATCGTCTTTATTTCCATCGTAACCTTCCATATATTTGTTGTTTGCTTTTACATATCATTTACTACATTGTGAAATTCCGCCTCTTTTGCCCTTCTCTATCTTTAAAACCATATTTAATCTGTTAGTAATTCTAGATTTATATTAGGGGCCGCGGTGGCTCAGTGGTAGAGCGTTCACCTCTGGTGCATGGGGTCACGGGTTCAAACCCTGCTCCCGCCAAGTGAACTTTGTGGTGGACAAACACCGTGTGTGTGGGTTTTCTCGGGGTTCTCCCGTTTCCTCCCACTTTCTTCATTCCACCATTTCATTCATTTCTCATAATCACCGTCTCCTTTAGCCTAACCGGCATAACTGTGGGGCGTAAAACTCAAAGATTTCATTTCATTTTCATTTTTTCTAGATTTATATTTTTCGTCTTTATCATTGCATCCCAAGCTAAACCTGGTGCTGCCATTTACCAAGCTGGCTCAAAACCATAAGCTTTAAGACATGTTTATCTAAAGTTCTCAGACACATCTGCTAATAACAACGCATCAGTTTCTAGATATAGGTCATGATACTGCCCGAGATTATTAACTTTAAATGTTTTCCATTATCTCAATCCTCGTCACTTATATGTGTGTTGGTAAGCTTGTTGTGGAATGCTTCCTTTGGTGGCAATTGTCTCTGTCTATACTTATTCCAATCACTAACATAATCGTACGGGTAAACACATTTTCTTATTAAAAGTTTGAATTCCTTTTGTTAGGATAGAACTTGTGAATGAGTCATTTGTTCTCACGTTAGGTTTGATGATAATTTGTCTAAACTACACGCCATAAATCTAAATTAATCTACGAATTTTAATTTGATAGTTCCAACTTTTTTATTAAATGATATGTAATGCTGTTCATTATTAGGTGTTAATTCTATTAGTTCTTTATTACATCCTAATTCTTTTATAAATAAGTGTGGACCACATACTGATAAGTTATGTATAATCACTGGTACAAACTTAGGTACTCTAACTTTTAGATTACAGTTGTTACATAATGAAGCTACAAACTCACCTGTTATATGATCGTGATGTTTAACTTCATAATTTTTGGAGTATATTTTACTTTACATTAAGAGCAGCATTTAGATTTGATGAACTCTTTTAACTGTTTACGTGTTACAGGTAATACGCTATTTTCTCTATATATGTTTGATATTTGTTTGGCTTCTTTCTTTAACATTCTTATGAATTTCTTAGCTGCATCTCTACCTCTATACACAACAGGATCTGTTTTACTTCCATCACTTTTTACAATATACTAACAGAATCCAGATGGCTTATGCTCCTGATATTTTTTGGTATGTGATTCATCTTTTGAATAACATTCTTCGCAACTCATAACTTTATGCAATAGACATTCGAAATCAGCATAAATCACAAATGGCATCTTCATCGTATATTGATAGTTCTGAAGTTCAACGTATGTATCTTCTGGTGGCATTTCTATCTTAAGACGTTCGTGAGAAGAACAATCTTTTTCGTGTTTATCTAATACACTTTGCAAGTAAAAGTATAACAAACATCGATCACACAAATATTTTCGAGCTCTCCATTTAGTTATTTTATTACTAACTAATCTACTTAGGTCTTTAGTCCAACACTAGTGTGTTTTATTTTCTTCTTTTATATATAATAAGTTCCCATTGATGTCTTTTTTGTTTTTAATATGATATAAAACGTACACCTTGTATTTTTCGTCGTATGGAAACATTAAACGATATATAAAATCTTCTTTCAATTTTAGGGTTTTCGCTTTGTTTTACAGGGCAATCAATATCTTTTAATTTTTCTTCTCAGTCTTGAATAACGCTAGTTAACAAAGGTTTTGTTACATAAAAGGAAATACCTGTTCTTAAAGGAACTTTTTGCGCTGAATTCGAATATGCACTCGGTTTTTCTCCATCTCGTACGATTTTCCCGTAACAGAGGGATTTTCGGGAAAATCCTTCAAAAATTTCCTTTTGGTTTATTTTACACCCCAAGATCTTGTCCCCTTGCATATACTAACATAGAAATTATACCTAAGTATACTTTGATTCATATTTAACAAACCCTCCAAGTTTCGTAATAATCGCTTTATTCTTTCTAGAGAAATAAATATGTTTGTATGTATACTGTGTGTACTGTTTATTGCACCTTATAGTAATCCTTTCAGATCTCTTAAGTTGAGGTAAAACGTTTTGCTTTATTACCACAAACACGTATATAAAATATAATACAATATAATTTACAAGTGTGACAATTTACAATAAACAATAATACAAATGTACCAAAAGGTCATGAAAAGACAATCAAAACTATCACAATATATGAAACTTCCATTGGGTTACAAAAACGTACACTACTTCCTTCTTTTGTAAGAAATGTTGCATTCTCTAACAAGACCCCAACAATAGTCCCCCATCATTGAAGGATCCCATCGTCCCTGGTACCTTTTCTCCATTGCCATTATATCTTGGTGGAATCTTTCCTCTTGTTCGTCGCTGAGAGCACCTAGGTTAGCAGGAAAGAAGCTGAGATGGGAGTGAAAAAAGTGGATTTTTAAAGACATCCTACAACCCAACTCTTTGTATTTCTGTATCATGTCCTGTACGATTTCTGTGTAACTCTCAGCTTTGTTATTGCCCAGAAAGTTGCGCACAACACACTTAAATGCTGTCCAGGCAGCTAGCTCAGCACTGTTTAACTTGCTGTCAAAGCTATCATCAAGCATTAATTTCCTAATTTGGGGACCAATAAACACTCCCGCTGAAATCTTAGCATCACTCAGGTTAGGGAACTTATCTCGCAAATACTTGAAATCTTCACCAGATGTGTCCATGGCTTTGACAAAGTTTTTCATAAGTCCTAACTTGATATGAAATGGCGGTAGTAATATCTTATTAGGATCTACCACAGGACCGTATTTGACGTTGCATTCTCCAGGTACGCAATTCACTCTAGGTTTCCATTCCTTCACTTCATAATGTTTGTCATCAACTCGGCTATCCCATAAACATAAAAAACATTGGTACTTCGTGTAACCGCACTGCAGTCATAATAAAATACCAACTACCTTGAAATCACAACATATTTGCCAACAATGGTCCTTGTAATTTATAAGATTTAGCAAAATTGACATGGTGTCATAGGATTCCTTAATCTTCACTGAGTGTGCAAGTGGTATAGAAGGGTTTTTATTTCCATTATGTAAAAGGACAGCTTTAGGGCTGACCTTTGACGCGTCGATAAATAACCTCCATTCTTCTGGAACGTAAGGAATTCCTAGCTCCGCCATCAACCCATTTATATCTGTACATACGCACACATTATCTTGCATTGAGAAATAGCTTGAAAATTGAACATGCCTTTTCCTGTACACTGATATGTTCGTTTCTGCATCCAATAAGTTCCACTGCTGGAGCCTTGATCCCAGAAGTTCCGCCTCTTGTTTTGTCAGGTGCAAATCACGGACTAGGTCATTAAGTTCACATTGCCGGATGAAATGTGGCTCGCGAAAAACAGTCAGGGATGAACGATGGATCCTTGGATGTACATGTTGATGTCGATGGTTCATCAAGGTCATGATCATCATCAGAGCCTTTGGCCATATCTCTTCCCAGTTGGTAGGGGGCTCGGGAAGTGGAAGTTCATCCCCGTGCGGAATAGGTCTAATTGCGGATTTAACGTTGGGATAACTTATTGTGTATTTGCTTTTTTAAGAATGTCCCTTAACTACTGTGAGACAAAAATAACAATCATCCAGATGGTTGGTGGGTTCTCTCCACACCATTGGTACAGCAAATTTCATGAACCTCCGTTTCCCTTTGGCCCATGCAAGTAAAGTGACGTAGCACGACGCACAAATTATGTTGGGTGCCCAAGTTTTGTCCTGATCTCCCACACGACATCCGAAATATATAACCGATGGCGTAATGGATCTACACTGTCCTTTAAGTACAAACTGGCCACACACATAACAAAAACTATTTGGTGAGTTAACACACGAACGCCGTCCTCTTGACGCCATTGTACTGATCACAAACTAAACTTCTGGTCTTAGTTGGGTATAATGCCGTTAAGATCAAACATGAAAGCACTCTTAGCTGCAAAGACAACTTTGAAAGTGAAGTAATGTTAAACCACACGTCAGTATAAAAATGTACAAAACTCCCTCACCAGGTGTCAAGAACACAAGAAAGAAAGAAATGCGCGTGGGGAGGGGGGAAACGATACCGTAGTGGAAAATTAGTTCATTGTTGTCAACAATGAGTCTGTATTCTATTCTTGCACACAGTATACATACAAATATATTTATTTCTCTAGAAAGAACAAAGCGATTTTTACGAAACTTTTAGGGTTTATTAAATATAAATCAAGGTATACTTAGGTATAATTTCTATGTTACTATGTGTAAGGGGACAGGAGCTAGGGAAATAAAATATCTGAAAAAGGGAAATTTTTGAGGGAATTTCCCGAAAATCCCTCTGTTACGGGAAAACTGTACGTGATGGAGAGAATCCGAGTGCATATTGGTATTCAGCGCAAAAAGTTCCTTTAAGATCAGGTGATTTTTCTCATGTAACAAACAAAAAGTTTAAATTTGTTAACTAGTGTAACAAGCTTGTACTTTGGTGGTCGTTGTGAATTCTTTTTCAACAGGATGTATGCACAAGCAATTGAATACAAGATACATTTTCACCTTCATTCTTTACATTGGTAACAGTCTTTTTTCATTTGATTTAATTTAGTAGTTCTATGTATGATGATACTGTATACGGTGTATATTTATTAAGACTAACTCTAAGTAGATATATTTGTAAGAGCTCAGCCAGAACCTCTAGCTTGGAACTAATCCATTCTTGCTCGTAACATTTCTTCAGCATTATTTATGAACTCTTTTAGAATGGTTGATTGGAATTCCTCTTTGTTGCTAGTGTTGAAGTAAAAGTTTTTAATTTCTTTACCTTTCTTATATTTTCAGTTTATCAAAAGATGATCCTTTAGAGAACCATGTTTTTGTAAGCTGATGTCTAGCCTATTTATTAAAGCCCTTGATGTTGAAATGATATATTGTTCTAGGGTGTCATGTTCTTTGTAATCTGTTTTGAATCTTCATGTTTCTAATCTTGATTTAATTGCAGCTTCTTGGAGCTTTACATCAATTGCTACTCATTCAGGTGCCACTCTCGGTTCTTCAAATATCTCTTCTTTAAATATAAACAGTTTCAAACCTCTCTTCCTACCTAATCTCTTAGGGTTTGGTTTTCCAAAGATGTCTTCTTGAAACGGAAATGTTTGCCTAAAGTTTAACTTGTTTTGTTCATATTCATGTTTTTAATACGGTCTATCAGTTCTGCTTTTCTTAATCGGGAATAACTTTTTATTCCCTTTTCTGTACATAAGCTTATCAATTCAACTATTGTATGTCTAATTAAATTATTTATTATTATTCTATCGTTTTTATTCTATAAAAATAATCATTTTCATTACCTAATACAACAGCTAATATTCATGTGACGTAGGAAATCTCGATGTCTATTAACATATTGTATTAAAACATGGCTTTCATGGGAATAACCCATCAAAGTTACTAATGATATAATTAAAACTAATTCATTTTAATTATTGTTTTTTAAAACTCTACCTCATCCTGTTCTTCACTATCATTTGTAGGCTCAAGATCTTTGTCACTATTATTTGTAGGTTCAAGTTCTTTGTCACTATCCCAATTTGATTCTGGTGTATGTCTTTCTAGTACTCCATTCTCTTTTTCTTTTAATAACATTTCTTCTTCTTTTAATAATATTTGTTTTTAAACTAGTGTTGTTATGAGTTTAAGATAATGATGAATAAGCTAAGATTATTCTGTATCAATCAAATTTAACAAAAATGAATAATTATTTTCTTATTATTATAAAAACGAGGTTATGGAAAGGAAAACTATCCCCGAACTTAAAAAATACTATATAGAGAAGGGAATACATGGTTATTCAAAGCTTAGGACAGCAGAAATAAACGAGACCAGAACAACTGCAACAAATGTTGTTGCCACAACTGCTGCAAATTCACAACAACCAAGTAAACAAGATAAAACAATGATGAAAAAAGATGATCTTATAAAAGACATTATTCAAAAATTAAGTCCTGAACATATCGTAAACTACTTTCAAAATCCCCTCTGTAGAAATATTGTTACAGATGCACTTAATACTCGACAACTCAAAGAGTGGAAGCAAGTTTCAGAAATAAAGAACTTATTTGATGACTTTTTACATATCTTTGAAAACAAGATACATTGGTAGCTAGTTACATCAAACCATAAACTATCACTTTCTTTTATTGAACGTTATGAAGAAGAAATCGATTGGGACATATTATCAAAGAGAAAAGACTTGCTTAAACATGAAGACATTATTAATAAGTATGGTGATAAACTTTTGTGGGACAAATTGTGTGAACGAAGGCATTGTTCATGGTGTTATCGTAATTTAAAAACAGAATTCGTACTAAACCAAAAAAACATACAAGACAACATATTGGGAAAACTACACGTATGAATACGATCAACAAATGAGTGACGATTTTCTTAATGAGTTTAAAGAGGAAGTTGATTGGCTCATGTTTACTGAAAATAGCTGGGGAAAGTATTCGCAAAAACTAGCTATTGAGGTTTGTACACAGTTCCAAGCATATTTACATTGGGGCATAGTGTCTTGCAAAACAGATTTGCTCAAACTTACATTCCTAAAAACGTTTAAAGACAAACTCTGTTGGGATATAATTTCTAAAAGTTGTCGCATCTCAGGGATAGAACTAACAGGCTTCTTGAGAGAATTTGATTCTCTTATCGATTGGTACGATACTACACCACTGCTAGGTGAAACACATGTTAGAAAGTATCAAAATAAAGTTTATTGGTCAAATGTTAGTTTACAGAATAAAAGCGAAAAATTCATTCTCGAGTACGAAGGCAAGGCTTAGAATTAAACAGCATAATACGCACTTGTTGGGATAGGAAGTTCTTTGAAAACTTTGTAATGAAAAATTGAGGCAAGATCGATATGTTCAAATTCTTAAGAGTAAATAAGCATCATCACGATTCCCTCAGAAACAAACTAATGCTACTCTTAACAGGTTTGCGTTTAATAGAACTCAGAAGAATGTCCAATATGTAAAGAAACACAAACTGAATTGTGTAAAACAACATGTAAGCATGTGTTCTGTGTTAAGTGTATGCTTACCTGGTTAAGAGATAATAACACTTGTCCTTTGTGTAGAACAGTTGTTATACTTAACAACAACAGCAACAACAACAACAACAATAGTAACAATGAATGTTCTGCAGAAGATCCTGATTTTCATAGTTTGGCTAATTTTGATAGAGCTGTTTATTCTGATAGCACGGTTTATTTTGATTACATTGAAGAAGAAGAAGAAGAATAATAAGAAGAAGAATAGACTTAGGATAGTACATTGGAGCCAGCAACAGTAAAGATTGGTGTTGAGTAACTTGTTTTAGTTTTAAATTTGTTAAGCTTTTATGAAAATAATAATCATAAAAGTTATATCGAAAATTTTTACATAGGATTAGATGTTATCCGATCATATAAACAGTCAATTTCTTTAACCAAATCTTCTTCTGGTAGGGATGTCCAAAACTCATCACCCTTACTTTCACGGATATCTAGTTCTTGTTGCACTAGGTTGAATAACATAATAATGTTAGAATCTCTAAAATATTCGTATATTATCTCATGATCTGGATACTTTTCTTCTGCTTCATTAACAGGTTTGTATAGACTTCTCCTCTGACATCTGATAAAATAATAAGGGAAAGGATCATTAAGTTTGTTCTTGAGGCAATTATCTTTTGAATCATCGGCTCCATATGGTACTGCTCTTTCCTTTAAGCCCTCTTTTCCAATCCTTAATTCTCCCATTGACTCTTCAATTTCTTCTACTCTTGATTGTAATTCTTCAATGTCTTCTCGGTATTTTCTAAAGTCTTGTGTGAAATAGTTTTTATAATATTATAGCACTTGTCATAGAAGTCTTGTGATATCTAAAAAGGAATAGAGAGAAATATCTTTTATTACATATATGTTCCTGAAATTTGATTCTTTATTTCGTTACCACCTAGTTTTACTGTGTAGGATGAGTTTGTGAACTGGCCGGAATCCTGGGAACTTCCACGTTTGCTGAAGTAATCTAAAAACTCTTTTCAATGGTTATTTTCTAACCAGCGATCAATTCTTTTACCGCCTCTTTGGCACAACTTTGTAGCAATTAAAAAAAGTTAGCCTACTCAAAATGAAAATCGTAAAGCCGCCCTTGCTAATAAAGCAGATTCTATTTTATCTATCTGCTTGCCTGAATATCTGTTTCATAGTTATTAATATTTTTAACTTTCCTTAAATACGAGGGCTGATCAACAAAGCCGGAGACTGATTTCTACCGCAGTTTCCTTTGTTGGCGAATGGTGGCACTTTTGATAGTTGAAAGAGTTGTGTTTCATGTATACTCTTACTAGCTGGCAGCATTGTTGTATCTGTAAGTTGAGAGTAATCCGCTGTGTTTTAGTCACTGCTTCGATTTTGCCTCACAAAGTGTTGTATATATGCATACAATAGAGAACAACAGTATGGAACAATAAAGCTCTCACTTGAATCATACAGATTCTGAAACAAGCAAGCTTACTGTGAAAGGCAATTACCTTGAGGTACAGTGTTTCGGTGGTTTAAAGAATTGAACGTAGGATGATATTCATGCGGTAAGAAATGTGGACCTGGTGTTTCGGCCTCTGCTGTGACGGAAAGAAACATCAATACTGCTGGTGAGATTGTTCGTGAGTATCGAAGGACAACATTACATAAACTAGGTGAAGTGTTGGGAATTTCATATGATAGAGGTTTTTGAATAATACACGATCACCTTCATAAGTCCCCTGTTTGCAAGCGTTGGGCACCACGATTGTTGACTACGGAACAATCTTGCTTGAACTTTTAGTATGTTTTATAATTTGAATGGTTCAAGCGAGAACAACACTTTATAGCTCCACACTATTCTTCTCGTGTAACCTACATGGACATACACAGCACGTTGTGAGGTGAAGTGGAAGCTTTGCATAAAACACAGTAGATTACTCTCAACCTACCCAAACAAAGTAGATTACGACAATGATGGTACCTAGTGAGAGTAATGTACTTGGTGAGAACGTGGAAATATTTTGCTCTTGGTGCTGGATAGTTGGTTGGTATGTGTGGAAACAACATGGAACATGCCTCTTCCTCCTCCTCTTGTTCTTCTTCTCGTGGAAATTGGTCATTGCTATGTGAATAGTTCTATGTGGTAGGACCCGAGGTGCCTGAATAAACAAGATGAAATATATAATTTTGGTCTCCGCTCCAATCGTTACCTATGAGGAGGCTGAGAAGTTTCGCATAGAAAATAGGTTCCACGTGAAAGTTATTATTTAAGAATTGATGATAATGTTTCAAAGTAACGGAGAAGCACTTATGCAAGGGGAGCAGGTTCTTGTTATAACATGTTTTGTCGAAAGTATTCATGTGTGTGTTTGTGTGTGTGTGTGTATAGGTACCTAAGTAGTAGGATGACGTCATGAAAAGTAGCGAATGAAAGGATGGTGATGTTGGAAACAGAACGTAGAGCGTACAGGTATGTGCGTTTGTGTAGATCATTCCATTATCAACTGTTGCAAAGGAAGAAACGTCAAATAAAAGATGGGATCGTCAATGAATCTGTTACATAATCATAATATGCCGTCATTGGAACAAAAATGCGAGATTTAGAATTGGCGTACCATTTCGTATTGTAAACTGTGAGATAATTACAACGATATATGGCAGGAATTCCTGTGTGACATTTGAAGTAGGCGAAAACGTTATTTTACCAGGACGCTGTACTGAAAAATTCGAAGTAGATGTGGTGTATTATTAACGCATTTACAAAGTGGAAATGTTTTTTAACATAAAAACTGAATGAAAATAATATATCTGGACGTTACATGCAAGATCTTGAAATTACTGAATTGGTAATTTCATGGTAAGTATGGTGGCATTTATAAACAAGAAGAAACATGAATATTTCTCTTCGTTCCCCTTCATGTATGCACAGACATATATATGCATAGTGTTCTTATTCTGTTTGATCAGCTACTTGAGTAACATGTCTTTGAGTGCTTGTGCTTCAACTATGGATACCAAGAAAGAGTACATTTTCAATGTGAAATATGGACTTAATTCAATGAAAACCTATTTAATTTCTATTGGACAATCTAGTGATAGATTTGAGCAGAGATTCGTGTTGGTAAAGGACTCTTGTTTGGAGTGAAAATAAATCTGCAAGAGTGGAAGAAACTTGTACATTTGACTCAGTTTGTTTAGGACTATTTATTTTCTCATGTGGAAATTACATTTAAAAATCTCTCGGACGAAAAGACGAACAGGTGGTGCTAAAACTAATAGGTGAAAAATTAGTGATGTTAGAGAAGAAATTAACACTTAATGCTCCTCGAAACACTGCGTACTTAACTTTAAGAGATCGGCCTTACTTCTTGGAAACATTAACGTGTATTGATCAGCCAGTGAAAACAGTAAAGCTTACAGCATTGTGCTGTGTGAATATTTTGACTTGTGTACGGATACTGTTCACAATTATGTACAATGTATCTACTGTATTAATACATGTAGAAGACTTGCTGGAATACATGCATGTGTAGATGAACAGAGTATCATTAATGGAATGAACATCAGTTTTCCAAGTGTATCTCTTTCTAATAACAATGATGTGAACATTGATGGCGAAAGATTAAAATTGGAAGCTAAAATATTTTACAAACAGAAACTCTTAGACACAATTATGCCTGAATTATTTGATAGTGTACAAAGACAACCTCCTGAGGGTATCGACGAAGTAGACGGTTCTTCATACAGAAGAAGATTTTTTTCATGTATATTAATCAGTGTAATAATATATTTAAAAACGAAAATATAGTGAAAGTGACGAATTTACATACTTGAAATGATTGTTAAATAAAATAAAAAGTTACTATTTGAATTCATTATTGGGGGGCGCGGTGGCTCAGTGGTAGAGCGTTCACCTCTGGTGCTTGGGGTCCCGGGTTCGATCCCAGCCTCCGCCAAGTGAACTTTGTGGTGGACAAACACCGTGCTCGTGGGTTTTCTCGGGGTTCTCCCGTTTCCTCCCACTTTCTTCATTCCACCATTTCACTCATCTCTCATAATCACCGTCTCCTTTAGCCTAACCGGCATAACCGTGGGACGTAAAACTCAAAGATTTCATTTCATTTCATTTGAATTCATTATTATTATAAAACTCGGTCTTAAGTATGATAGTCCTTGTTTGGTTTGAAGAAAATACTTTAAGATACTAATATTAAATTTAAAACAAAGTTCTATCATAATGATAATAATATTGAATTCAAATACTTGTTTTAATTTACGAAAGAATAATACATTAAATATTTCAATTCATTATTATTGTGTAGATACATGATGACACCATTGAATTAAGAGACAGTTTTGATTCTTTTTTATAAGTAATTTGAAATTCATTAATTCCATAACTTTAAAAATAGGTAAAAATATCTTTTCGGATTTATTTATTTAATTACATGGTTGATCATAAATACATTTATTAGGATATTGCAGAAAATAAACAAAAAAAAAACATTTCTCGTTTACTGTTTGAATGATTCGAACTCGTTGCATTACACATACTTCGATATTGTTGTTGATGACTCCATACAGTTCAAATTAATGTCAATATTGATGATGATGAAACGTTTTTTGTTCGAGCTACAATAAATTGTAGTTTCGTCGAAATTTCTCTGTATGCACTTTGCCACTCTTAATACTACAAATAAATATGACGAAACGATGTATTAGCCATGCGTGACAAATTAGACAGGATTCGTATTACAAAGGAAAATTTTTAGCACATCCACTTGGTCCTGCAAGAATGTATAAAAACCGATGTTTCCAAGTTGTAAGCATGTTACAAACTATGATAATTGTCTCTTCATTCGTATATTTATAAGGTCCCTAATACATTTTATTTCTTCT
Organism: Thermobia domestica; assembly: GCF_964235325.1. NCBI lineage: Eukaryota > Metazoa > Arthropoda > Insecta > Zygentoma > Lepismatidae > Thermobia > Thermobia domestica. The sequence continues at coordinate 71,476,586 of NC_137457.1, forward strand.
TCTTTTGTTTGAAGGATTGTATCCATATGCAAGAGTATGGTATGAGTTTGTCATTCTACATCATTTATATAATTCACATTATAGACTTTTGTTTCGGGCATGTTGATGAAAGTATGATCTTCCGTACTGCATTTTCTTATCATTTGTAATTTTGACTTCGGCAGGTCGTGATTCTTCTTATTCTTCTGTCTCCTCTTCATTATCCACTATCATTTTTATTACATTAAAATTTTTTTGTTTAGAATATTCATAATTTAATGAAAAGCCTCTTATTTTGCATACTTGATACTACTTCTTCGTACTGAGATCAAAAGTACATAACGCATAATTCTTCGGTTCAGCCGATATATATTCTGAGATATATGCCTATTTAACATATTCGAGTAATTAATTTTTAAATCACCTAAAAGTTACCCGTTGTAATTGTACTTTCAAAAGGCTTTTGTGTATAAATTACTGAATGAGTATCAAAATACAATAATGAATGAGTATCAATCTTGCAGTTGTTCTAAACACTTGTAGAATTCCAATTTCGCTTGTGCTGTAGGGTATGCGGCTACGACAACGTTTACTGTTGGTATTGAAATAGGAACTTCCTCTGTGTATTGAAAATATACATAAAACATGTCATCACCTACTGGGAATATTTAATGTCCTTCTATATCATGGGATGATAATTTATCATATAATTCCTTGGAATCATTATTAATGGCTACATGGCCCATCTTCTCAATTGAACATTTTTCCCAAATTGAATTTAATAATAACTTAGCTAAACTCCTAAATGTTGGATTATGTTTAATTTACTTTACATCCAGACGTATTCCATCTTTTTCATAAAACTGATGTATGTACTTCTCCTTTAGCTAATTTGTTTCACACTATGGTCATCTACTAGCTTCCGTTTCTGCCTTGAGGAAAGTGTTTATGTGCTCTGCAAATAAACCGCCATTTTTGTTTCATCATCATATTGAACAACATCGTAAGCCCATATTTAATGAATATCCATTATTTTATATCCTTTCTCAAATGCTTTTTTTTTTTACTTCATCTGCTACTCATGTACCATGTAAATTCGGTCTTCATCATTGTGAGCACAAAGGACCTGGTTTATTACATCACAACATGCCAGACAAAGTGGAAACAAAAATCTGTCATTTGATTTGAAAAGGAGCACAGGATAGAAGAGAGTTTCTCGAGGAAGAATGCCTAATCATTCTACTTCTTCAATTCTTGCATTATTTGAATCTCCAGGCAATTTGATAGTGGGGTGACAAATTAGAAATATCTTAGTTTGAGATACCTAAGAGTACAAGCTATAACATCTTTGAACATATTGTTTCTTCTCTGACTCTGGTGCTTTATAATACAAACGTAATACATTCACACGACCTCCATAAAAAGCGTCACGAGGATTCAACGGAGTATACTTTTTGTACAGATGATTACCAACATACTTCTTCATCTCTTAATTTCCTGCCAAGTGTTTTTTTTTAATTCACAACCCCATATTTCGTGCACTCCACAGCCAAAATATTTTTATTGTTGAATTTTCTTTGTTGTTTCATATCGAAATACCATGGTGTCTGTAGCATTGTTATATATGGGATTATATATCTCATTAGGGTAACAAAAATGCAACAATGGGTAAAGCACCCTTCGTACACCCACACGTGTATTATTCTTGTAACGGGGTGTGTCCACTCACAATCTACTTTCTTTGATGCAATTCTTTTTTTAGTACGTGGAGCATTGGTAATTTGAATGTTTCTTGTTCTTCTTCCCAAGCTATCCATTGTACAGCTTTAATTTATTGTACACATTATTTCATCGACACCCATTCTTTGGTATGTATACCAATAGTATTTAAATTTAAGAAATTTCTTCTATACACCAAGTTACATGCACTAGCGATTGTAATAAATTCAAGTAAGGGATTTATATTCGTTTCTGATTCAAATGTATTCATAAAGGAAATATTACCCTTAGCATAAAACTTCGACATCCTGCATAAAATACTTGATGAGTTCTTTCATTTTAAATGTGGCAGTACGGTATTATACTATTATATAAATTTGAGTCTTTCGTCAGGATTGAGGACTAAATGCACCACTTAATTTACTTAAGGGCATAGGAAGTAAAGTGAACTGAATCAATGAGGGTTACGTTCCATACTTTAAGAGATAGAATTTTCTCCCCATTTATGATCAATTCTGGAGTCCAATTCATTTTCTGAACCATTGTCTTCATGATGAAATGTGCATCGTAGCCATTCTAGTTCTGTGCAATGCACTTTATTGTGTTAATTGTTGGACCTTCGTTTTGTAAATGTATTAGAACGTCTTCATCAAATATATATTCACGTTTTCCTCAAGCGAAACACTCATTTTTTGATATTGTTATTCTCTTAACAAGGGTAATATGGTTGCTGACTTACCAACACATTAAGTATATGTTCATATATGTTTTCGTTCTCTTCATCTTTTTTCATGTCTGTGTACATTCAATATCATACCATACAATCATAGCTTTCGTCTCCGTGATAATTTTTACATTGGCTTTTTGATTTTCTTCTTTCATTTACTTTCATTTAATTACTGTAATTAGGTGGCACAATAGTATAGCAACTTTTGCAATACGATTCTCCGCATAAGTGCGATCCTTTTTCTTTTATCCCACACATTTTCAAACACTTAGTACAACATTTCACAAGTGAACATAAAAGCTTCATGATTTGATACGGAGCTAACTTATGATATTCATAGCATGACTAACCATAAAATTCTCGATTACAATCATTCTATGTGATACGAAATTCTTTAAAATCACATGGTGGCATCTGATGTCAACAATGACATACAGATGTATAATGTTTCAAATGTGCATGCTTTTTTCATATTTCGTATGACAACTTTCGCAATAATAACTACAGCTAAAAGATGCTGTCAAGCTTTCAATGATGTTTTAATAATTATCTATCAAAAGAAAATTTAAAGATGTTCTCTCCTTATTGCATGCTGGTGCTTCAAACATGACATCACTTCCTATCTAGACAACAAGTAATCTGTCAGGGCCCGTAAAATTGTTTCAATTGCCGTAAAAGGATTTTTATTTGCACACACGAGGGCTAAACGGATTCTTAGCGTTGTACCCTCCATATTGTTTCTTCTGTACTGACTACAACGTTGTTGTAATATATGAAATCTATTGTTAACATCATTGCGATTATTATTTTCAAATCCCATTTGTACGTTTGTGTTTCGTTCTCCTTGAAATTGGGATAACAATTCATCCATTCTCTTTTCTATTTCGCATAATCAACTTTAATTTATTCGTGTTTAGTATTAATCTCTGCTAATATTTTGATATGTGATGCATATATTTCTCCTTCTTCCCCTTCTTTTCCGCAAATTAGAAATGGATTGTTAAGCCAATTTTCTAGCTGATTTTAGTAAAACTCTTATTCATCTGTATTCTTTTCCTCATTGTAAGCCTCTCCAACTATCTACGAAAACGTAAGATTTAGCAACTCTTCTTCATTTGTCCTTTCATCAACGTCTTCTTCTATCCCTCTTGTAACATTTTTTAAAAATTTTTATCAACACAGACGAATGCTTCCTTTTCCTCTTCTTGTGATATTATTCTATTACCTCCATTTTCTAATTTTTCTAATAGTTCTTCTTCATCTTCAACAGCTTCGTTATCATTTCTTCTTTTTCTTCTTGTTCTTATTCCGCTATTTGAATTTCATTAAGTGAAGCTCCTCGTCCTCCTCCTTCTTCTTCTTGTTCTTGAGCATGTTCATAATCTCTTCTTATTCTTTTTCCTTCTTCTTCTGCTATTTGAACTTTATTAACTGTATCTCTTTGTTTGGCAATTACATCTGATGTTAATGTTACTTCATCCTTATGTGTTCCTTCCTGCTTCCTATCATCATATTCTTTTCTCGTTCCTCCTCTCATGATGTTCCTCTTCTTCTACTACTCCTATTGCACCAACTAATTCCATTAAAAGGACTTGCTTCTCAATATTTCGTACGCACACTTCTTCTTATTCTTCTACTATGTCGTTAATAAAGTACTGATATCTTTTAATAGTTCTTGTGTATCCTTGTTTTATTCCTCTTATATGTATATAAATAATTCCAAAAAGATATTTTAGTATATGTTAGTATTTAAATAGGATATATAAATATGTAAAACTCGATATATATATAAGTATTTATAAAAGAAATTTTCCTCTATATGTATAAGTATTTTAACAAAATATATAAGTATTTATAAAGGAATGACTATATATAAGGAAAAGGGAAGGAATATACATTTATCTTTGTTTATTTGTATTCAACCTAAAAATTTGTCTCGTTACTTATAAACACGTACCAAATAGTGATCGAAGCAAATGTATGTTCACAGTTTGCTTCAAGTGTGTTGTCTGATAAAGAAACGTCCTCTACATGTTTTTATACTTATTCATTAATTTAAACGACCACCAAAAACATGTATTTGACACTAATAGCGTCCGTTTCTTCACATTCCGCTTTCCCTATTTCCTGCGGTAGTCGATGCAATGGATGCATGTGGACTTTCAGTATTGATCTCAGCAACAGTGAATTCAATACTAATATGAGTCATTTTCTACACTGTAGTACACACAGACTACTCCCATTTCCTCTCGCTTGCTTTAAGCATTTCCTCCTTTAACGAAAGGACATACTTAACAAAGTTACTTGCGAGAGATCGACCTTAATATTTTTGACTTTCCCTCTTAAAACCGTCACTGTATGTGTCCTATTACTGTAAAGGTGAAATTAAACTGAAAGATTTCATCTCTCTCTTACGGGGCACGGTGTCTGGAAGATAAAGTGTGCTTATTTCTCATGTTTAGAATCGCCCTGATTCGACTTCCAAGAGAGAAAATTTTCGGTGGACACTGCAGAGCTTTATGAGATGTGTTCCGTTACAGTTATTTCCGTTACAGTTATTAATAAAGTAACTCTCGGTTCTTCTGCTCCTTCACTTCCAAATTGCGATTTGCCGTGGTTAATATTGTTGTTGATATTATTGTTATTGTTATTATCATGAAGACATTGCGTGGTCTCAGCGCAACATTCCGTTGGGCGAACCATTATAACCATAACGATAACCATTATTGCCAGTGTTCGATCCCGTATTGGGCCGATTATTAAGTTTGTTTACTCTTCTATTGTCATTTATATTGAATTGCATTGGATCATTATTGTTATTCTTATTTCCTGAGTTATACTCGCTAGAGTATCTATGCCCAGCCTGAGTATAACTCAAGAATTCGTCCTGATAACACATACAAACTTGTCTGCTAACTGCCATGGTAATGTTTTGCCTGTCGCGTGAAATGTCTATTTGGTGGAAAATGGGTTTCTTTAAAACGCAATGCTCCTAGTTGAGATGTGACCTCACGATCTGTTTGGTAATGTTGTGCCGCTATTGCTCGAGATTCTTGAGGGAGCAAGTCTTCACAATAATATATTATTGTTCACAATAATATCCAATATCACAATAATATCCATTCGTCCTGCGAAGGATGTTCAGAAACTTTATAATAAAGCTCAATGATCTTCCACGACATTCTAATAAAGACGCATATTTTCACCTATGCCATCACAAAAGATTTTAGTGCACTTTTCATTACACGCTCTATGTGTTCGTTACAGTCTTCTTGTTCATCTCATCCCTATGGTGGAAAACTTGGAAATTATAAAATTTTCTCTCATTTGGGACAGCTGTTTTATACTATGCTAAGATCTCTTCTTCATAGCTCCATCTAGATATTCTCCTGTTTTTCCTCTTCGCTCTCCTCTTACTGGTTTTCCTTCTGCGTTTCCTTCTATCAATTGGGTAATCCAATCGAGTGGAGTGCAAAACAAGATGGCCAGGCATGCGATTTCTTCTTTTTCCTATGATCTTCCTGATTGTCGTTCTTCATTAGCTTTTTTTAGAAAATCTTCATTCCACTTCCTTTTGGCCCATGATATGGGCAACATTCTGCGCCAACACCACATTTCAAATTCTTCCAGCATGCATATTCCAGCTTTCCTCAATTTTCATGTCTCTGTTCAGTAAGGCACCATGCTCCATACCAATCTTAGTAAATAGTTTTCGAATGTCCCACAACACATTTCTAGATATTAGCAGTCCTCGTTACAGCAGATTCTTCTTTAAAGGCAATGAAGTCAGCGTATGTTCTAATCGTATACCTAATAAATAAATACCAAGCCCCACCTGCTGCTAGGGACACTTCTCAACCTTCTCAACCTTTAAACCTTCAAACTTTGTGAGATGCTACATATCCAAACACTTTGTTGCAGTTTTCTAAATAATAGGCGAGGCACCCCGTTTGTAATGTTATCATCAAAGAATGGGAAGTTGTCAATATACCGGAGCATCAGTTTCGAACCCATGCTGAACAGAGACGAGAATTATTGGTCGAAAGAGAGGACTATTATATACTTGGGTGGAGCGTTTTGCACTTTTGTTGGAAATTCGAAGACGCCTAATACGGAAAGGTGTCATTAGTGGCACTGACCTTACTGGTTTTTTTTAAATTTTTTTACAACCCCTTAACCTGCCCCAACGGACTTAAAGTTTTTAAGCGATGTTTTTAAGCGGACTTAAAGTTTGGCAACATGCACAACACCAATGACAGAAAAGGTACTTGTGGTCGTTTTTGGCGTTACCAGATGGTTAATAATACAATTATTTTACTGAAATAAATTTGTAACAATGCCAGTAAATAATTTTGAAATGTTTGTGAGTGAAAGTACAGCCATATTAGCTGAGTTGTTGGAATTAATGTCCAAATTTTGTTTGGAAAGCCAAGTTAACGATGATTATATTCATAGCTCTTGATATAACAGGATTTTTTTCAACTCTTCGCTTGTTATGTACACCGACAACAAATGCCATCTAGCGGAAGGCTACAAAACTTGTGGTTGCTTACTTTGGCCACGCTTATTAAGCGTCATCGCAACGTCCGGCGCCGTCCAGCAGATTGTCGCACCTCCCACTCGCCTCGTTGACTCCAGAACCTACGCCGAAATTTCTAGAATATTCTCGCTCGAAGTTCGGCTGTGGCATAAATATTGCGTACTTCTGCCAACTAACTCAACAGGCCAGTTTAGTGCAGTTTAAGCTTTAACGGTTTTAGTTCGCTACTATTTCTGTTAAAACAGAGTTTCTTCATTGTACCTAAAGTTACAGCCTTCTTAGTGCGATACGATTCAGAGACATTTTGTATACTTTGGTTTCCATTTTCGGAAGCAATGGAAAGCAAGAAGAAGAAAGAGCCTCATAACAGCGCAACGCGGGAAAGTGTGAAACGAGACTTATTTTAAACTTCAAGTGAAATGAGTGAACTGCAGTTACTCACGTACACTGACGTTATGCGACATTATCATTGGTTACGAAGTGGTGACGAAAGTGTAACTAAATTACCAGTGACTGTCAGTTGTAAACTAGTTGGACAAAGAGTTGTATATGTTTGGCGTAAAGCAAGCATTCCTGTGGTTTCAGAAAAGAGAGTTCTTGACACGCTGAAAACATTTTATAATAAGTGTCGTACCAAGGAAAAACATTTCAGTCGACAAGGGCAAGAAGCAACATTTCGAGCACACGCGAAAGAGTGTCTTTTCGATATTGCGTCTTGAAAATGTAAATCCGCCGAAGATTGCAACTGTGAGAAGACACGCAAGATTCCATAACGAGAATTCAAGATTCTTTTGTACCAGTGAACATCACGGAAAATAAGCATTAGTAACATTGACTTCCGAACAAGCAAATCTCTGTCAAAGATGTTTTCCCGTAAAGTAAGCAGATTTAAGGGGCAGTCAACCAAGAAAAACTGTGGAAGTGTTGAAGCAAGTACATCCACTGGTGCGATTAGGCAGTGTTACATGACAAAGATACTGGTGCCGTCAGGGGAATTCAACGATGCTGTTGAATCGGGAAGCACGTTGTGATCTGACTTCGAGACGCGACCAAGAAAGGAACAGCCTAAAGCGCATCTGTCTTCAAAATGCAGCGGAGTCAGCGTTCAGAACTCGAGCTTCAGACAGGCAGCTTGCTTTGATCGCTTCTGCCGTACTTCAAGACGCGAGACTCATAAGACCACAGGATAAAAGTCTTGTTGGTAGATATAAGGTCGTAGGGAAAAAGATAAAATGGGTGAGAAGATCCAGAAACAAAAGGCTCACCTAGGCCGGGCGATTACATGTATATATTTCGACGGAAGAAATGATGAACCTCTTTTGCAAGAAGTAAATAACTGCAAAATACGAAGACGAGATATTACAGAAAAGCTTATCACAGTTCTATCGGAGCCCGGTTCAGAATACTTGGGTCATACCACACCTAAGTCAACAATATCAAGGATATTGCCGACTCTATAATGGAACTTATAGAGAAGAACCAGTAAAAATGTCAAGTCTTGAGGCAGTCTGCGGCGGTGGTGAAGCCACGAACAGAGGATGGGGTAACGGGGTGATAATTCAGATAGAAAGTTCCCTAGGAAAGGAACTGCAGCATTTCATTTGCCTTCTTCATACCAACGAGTTACCGAATTGTATGGTGGGACGCCCGGACCCAACGCTTTTTCCGCCCCCTTCGGAACGAAATTAAAGGATTTTGAACGTTCACCGATTGTCCACTTTACACCCATTCCAGTTGAATGGGTGCCTGAAATGGGAAAACCAAATGTATTAAGCAGCGACCAGAATTATCTCCTTGAAATTTGTAAGGCAGTTGCTACAGGAATGTGTATTACCGATCTAGCAAACATAAAACAAGGACCATTATCACATTGAGGATTGCTTACATTGGCCTGTAGGATACTTAGCCACATCAGTAGTGACTAACCTAGTTAAAGCTTGTGTCTACTTTGCCAGTATATTGTTTAAGTATACGATAACGTCTGGTTTTCAAACGGCGAAATCCTTCATGCGAAATGTTCGTCATGCATCTCCTTAGCATAGATAAGCTATCACTTTTATGCCACAAAATCTACAACATATAGTTCATTCTGTTCTACAAACAAACGGATACTACGCTCCACATGAAAAACTGCTGATAGCGATGTCAGCAGATGAAAATCCCCATATTTGAAAGTTAGGCTGGAGAAGGATAAAAAGGTGCCGCAGCCAGAAGACTCCAAGATCAAGGCGCCCACGTGACTTCATTGTTCCGAAATTAAACTTTACAGCTGAAAATTACTATGATATGATTAATTGGCCTAAATGTCTAACAGAGCTCGCCAATCACACGAAATATAACTGATCATCAGCTTGAAGAAAACATCCCAACTTCAGCTACTCTAACAACAAAATTTCCTTGCCATTGTCAAACTGTGGAACGCCCAGTGAAACCGCTGTCCGAGCCAGCGTAGAAAAAGTGCGGCCAGAACGCAAGAGATATCTACGTTAGAACCAAACTGAAGTCTAGAACAAGAATTACCCCGCTTCGAAAGCAAGAGGAACTACGTGACCTAAGTGGAAGTGTCAACGTAGGCCTACTGGGTGTGTGGGTGGTTCAACCATTTTTCTGTGGTGAGTTCTGGGTTTTTAGCGTACAGAGCAAAATAAGCGAAGAGGTGATCAAAGAAAATCGTGTTATATCAAGGGCTATGCCTATAATCAACGTTAACTTGTCATTCCAAACAAAATCTGGACATTAATTCTAACAACTTACCTAATATGGCTGTACTTTGACTCAAACAATGCAAAATTATTTGCTGGCATTGCTACAAGTTTCTTTTAACAAAATAATTGTATTATAGCCATCAAGTAACTCTAAAATCGAACACAAGTAATTTTCCTGTCATAAGTGTTGTGGTACTGCCAAACCAAACACTTAAAAGCTTTAAGTCCATCGGAGCAGGGTAAGCGCTTGTTCAAAAAATATAAAAAAACAGTAACGTCGTTGCCACTAATAGCACCTTTTCTGCACTAGCCGTCATCGAATTTTCAACAAAAGAGTAAAACGCTCCACACTATTACATACGGCAGGCGCGACGATTGGATTCGCAATACACGACGTTGTCATAGTGCCAGGAACCCCATAGTATACTGAAGGATCACCAGAAGCAGTAAGAGGGGAACTAGTCCCGAATTCCGGACCCATAGCGCCAGCGGCCGAAAATCTGAATTTATTAGTACCGATTCATCCCATTGTCCAATTAAAATTGTCATTAGGGCAAGACAGACAGGGAACATTCTACTTTTTAGTATATTTCCTTAAGTTCTTCTTTTGTTTCTATATAATGATTACATTGTCCTTAATCCCACTAGTTCAATCTTTTACATCGTTCAACTGGGACATGATCATTTTAAGAACTTCATTCGCGGCATCGAAATAGAAACTGGGTTACAATTTATCTTTAAACTGTCTAACAGTCTATGTATTTATTTAATCTCTATTTATTGTTTGTACACTCTACTGTTACATTGACGAAGGTTCACATCAATATCCTCAAACCGATAATCCGTTTCCGCCTTGAGTTAGTTTATGTAACGGCGAAGTTCTCTTTCTTATTAATTGACATTTATTTCCTCCTTCGCATGATGGAAGCAACCTGCGAAGTAACGACTGATCTCTTCTACTTTTTTTAACTAATAGCGAGAAATCGAATGTTACTTTCTTTTCTCGAAGTTTGAGTTTCCTGACTCAAAATATCGAACGTCTAATTATATTCCATTTTAATGGCATCATTATCAAGACTCATTTTATCTAAATTTCATGAGGACATTTTCGAAATAAAATCATTACTTCCCTTACTTACAGGTCATATTACAATAATGCCTGTTTCATTACCACTGGTATCTTGGGTGGATCATCCCCATTTTTGTGATCCTCGGATCGCTGTAATTCTAAAATGTTGTTATCAGTATTTTCTTCAACTAACTTCTCAGGTACTCCTGCGCGAGTTGTGTAATTTAGTCTGAAGTGTAGAATGAGTAATATGTGCGTTTGAAACGAAGTCGATGACATTGGTGTCACTATCTACGACTTGAGAGATATTAATCTCAACTCGGGATCTTCCGTTCGCTTTGCTTTCCCCTTCACATTCGCTGCAAATCCATACAATTTATCTCCGTGCAATCTTTCTCAGCTATCTGCATAAAAAATGTTGCAACTAGACAATTTCTTAATACATAGAACGCTTAACCGCTCGAAATCAATCACCCATGTACATTGAATTGATCAAGTTCTAGTTAGCGATGGGAGCCTGTATTACGTTTAGTCAAATTTTTCACGTAAGTAGATTATTTCGGAATGATTATTTTGCAATCTCTTCTACATAGATTAAGTAGTGCAATCTCTTCCACATATTGTAAGTTCAAAACTGCAAATCTTAAAGTATTTTCCATAAATGAATAATGTTACTTCATTCATATTTACACAATATCACCACTCGCACTACTATACAAAACATATTTAGGTATATTAGATATATTATACACTCTTTTATTAAAGGAAAAGCATTATCTACAATTGCACAATGTTTTTATTATAACTATATGGAGAAAAGAAAAAAATAGAGTGGAAAGGATTGCATTTATAAGTGAAAAACAACTTTCACTAACATCAAGTTGTAATGCATTACATATTTTACCGAGAACTGACAACTTGCAAAAAAATATATAAATTATTATAATGCCTTGTGTTATACTACTTCCATATTATTTTTTGACAGTATCTCAGAAATTTTAAACTTGCTCAGAGCAATTCTTATTTTTGAAGTAAAGTTCACATAAGTTGAGAACAACATATATGATTGGCATTATTTTAAGTAATATGACTTGTGTTCCAAATTTACGAGATAATTAAATATATTTGAAGAATCACTAAGTTAAATTTAACCATAACGCAATGAATTTTCAGAATTATTAATAAAATACATAATCAAGTTAGCTAGAACTATATCCTTTATAAGCTACACTATGTGATTAGAAGTATGCGGACACCGTAGCAAAGATACCCTTTTTAATATTAGGTGCTGCTATCTACTGTCACCTGCTGCTTATATTAGGTGAATTGTGCTACCATCTGCTGCCAGGTACTGATTATCAGCGAACTCAGTGCCCATTGTGAGAAAGCAGAATAGGGCCCTCAGCGTAACTCACGGACTTCGAACGTGGTCAGGCGATTGCGTGTCAATTGTGTCAGTTGTCTGTACGCAAGATTTCCACACTCCTAAACAACTTTACGTCTACTGTGTCTGATGTGAAGTGGAAACACCAAAGGGAAACGTACAGTACAAAAGCGTACAGGCCGACATTGACTCTTGACTGACAGAGACCGCCGACAGTGAAAGAGTTGCGTAAAGTGTAATAGGCAGACATCTATCCAGACCACCACACAGTAATTGCAAACTGTATCAATATCCACTCCAAGTATTATAACAGTTAGGTATGAGATGAGAAAACTTGAATTGCATGGTCGAACTGCTGCTCATAAACCACGCTTCACGCAGGTAAATGTCAAACGACGCCTCAGTTGGTGTAAAGAGCGTAAATATTTGACTACTGAACAGTAAAAAAACGTTGTGTGGAGTGACGAATCACGGTACACAATGTGGATATCCGATGGCAGGGTGAGCGTATAACGAATGCCCAGTGAACTCATCTGTCAGCGTGTGCAGTGCCAGCAGTAAAATTTATATGGTGTGGTTGTGGGTGGGGGCTTGTTGTTTTCAGTGGCACTTTTACAGTGCAACCTACATTGATGTTTTAAACTCCTTCTTGGTTCCCACTGTTGAAGAGCAATTAGGGGATGGCGATTGCATCTTTCAACACGATAGAGCACCTGTTCATACTGCACGGCCTGTGGTGGAGTAGTTACAGAACCTTAACATCCCTGTAATGGCTTGGCCTCCACAGAGTCCTAACTTGAATCCTATAGAACACATTTGGGATGTTTTCGAACACCGACTTCGTGCCAGACCTCACCGACCTACATCGATACTTGTCCTCAGTTCAGCACTCAGTGAAGAATGGGCTCCATTCCTCAAGAAACCTTCCAGCACCTGATTGAAAGTATGCCTCCGAGAGCGAAATCTGTCATCAAGGCTAAGGATTGGCCAACACCATATTGAATTCCAGCAGTACCGGGGTAGGGTGCCACGAACTTGTAAGTCCTTTCAGCCAAGGGTCCGGTACTTTTGATCACATAGTGTATAATAAGGAAGAAAATTCTCCTTTGGTTAGAAAATAAATATGATACTTCAAACAGCAAATACTTATTCAGGAAAAATATTTTTATTTGAGGCTTTAGCGCTCACATTTTTGGTAAAAAAAACATAACATACAATTTTTTCTAACACAGCATACATTTGCATTTTTGGACTTAGATCTTTATTATTTCTTTTTAGTCTCAATTTAGGTTCAAATTTTGACACCAAGTAAAAGGCACGGTGGTCTACAGTTACAAATACGTCAGTTTCTGTTATAGTTTCAGATTGAAATTACCTGAATACTTATATATATAAGTATTTAGGGAATTTCAAGAACTTTCACGAATAATTACCATCTGAATCGAATAATATACACTAAATGCCTTGAGTAGGTCGGAATGTAATCCCATTTGTCAGCGAAAGGCCACTGAATTTATTTGATTTGCGTACTTCTGCTTCCACATTTCAATATTGAAAACCACTTCTATTTCGGAGATTTCTTAAAATGTGTGAGTCCATTTGGAAGGTAAACTTACATTTGAAGCAGATTTGATTAGATTGATTAACAAATATTTCACCGTAGCCTCCAATGTTACTCATGTTTCCGTACATGTGTTTGAGCAAGATACTATACAACGCGATTTTACAGAATATCCTAAACTTAACCTCCAAGCACCGATATTGGTGGTATGATAGGCAGTGGAATTATATAATGTATTTCGGATAAACAGAAGTAGTAGAAGTGTCACAGAAGCCGCATCGTAAATCGATAAATTAATAAGTACACCTTACTTCTTTCATCTTAAAATATGCATACAAATGTTGCTTTGGCATTTACATTTACATATATCATCTTGTTACTAACGGTTGATTAAAAAAATACTCTTAAAATCTGAATTGATATATCCAAATTGCATAAAGCCGTCCGGAAACCAACTTCGTTATATCAACAAATGTACACAATAAAGTTACCTTTTACCTAAAAACTGAAGTAGCAGGTCATTTAATATACAGAGAAAGAAATAATTATTTGAGATTTCAATAGAATGAGATCCTTTTACATAATATATTTAATATTCATAATTAGAAAGGTCCAAAAATGCAAGTAATACTTTTTCGCAATAAATATTGTCAACCCACAAGTAAGAAAAATATCTCAATTGATCTTAAAGTGAACTTACAGTTTAGGAGCTATAAACAGCCAGACTATGAAACCGGGAAGAAACAAATATTTTTTCTCCCGATAAGGGAATTAGGTTAAACGCTTGTAAGAAAGTAATTGACCAAAGGAAGAAATACGAAACTATTAAACCGGACAACAGCCTCACAAATGCGGAAGATGGCACTAAATATTGTAAGTCATTAAGTAAGAAAATAGATCTACTTCCCTGACACCTGCAAGGTAATAACTAACACCTACATTAATAGCTAAGTCCAAATTCCTAAATACTTTAGTACTAAACGCTAAAATTTACGAAATCGCTAAGAATAAAGATTTTAAGGGCACATAGGATAGATAGTAAATAACAATAATTTTGTAAAAGTATAAGTTCCCACTATAGTTGGAGTGAGAAATAGAAAATAGATGTTTTAAGGGAGAGAGATAAACGAACGAGAAATCATACCGAGAATGGTATTCAAACTTAACAGAAAATACAAGTGTTGATTTTAAAGTGAAACATATATCTAAATAGGCCAAAAGTTTTGGAATTAAACTGCAAAATTAGGTTCCTCGGTGTAAAGGATCGTGCGTGCCCCGGATCAGACTTTTGCAAAGAAATATTTATGGAACTTTCGCCACTCAGAGTCTATGGCACAATTCGCCGAGATGACGGCTGACATGGGAGGTCCAATGCCTTTGGCAATTTTGAAATTTCTACAACAGAAATCGTTCGGCACTACAACTACAGCAAAAGAAAGATGTTTAAGACAAAGAAATCAAGGGATGTAAGAGAATGAAAACTATTAAGTAGGTTAGTCGAAAATATAAAGAAATAGAAATAAAAATAATTTTGCACTTTTAAGTTATTATAGAAAGAAATCTTGTTGTCACTATCATTGTAAAGTCGTGATCCTTTGAGTGCCGTTAATTTATGCTATTACTATGATTAGAAACGGATAGAATGGAGCCACTTTAGTACCAGAGGGATACCGAAAAGCAAAGATATTTATACACTATTGATCACCTTATGCACATTCCTATTTAAACTTGATCTAGTTTTTAGAAAGCAGGAAAAACTAGAAGATTCACTTGAAGAAAAATCCAACGAGAAAAAAGGACTAGAATCCGAATTCGGCAAACATCTGTATTACCTTTACGATAACAAAAATATTCACTAAATTGTCAACAGCATTGTATATTTTAAATTTAGTGCATCATTGTCGAAATGAAAATGAATTAGATTGTTTGCCTCGGTAGCCACCTCGTCCAGAAAATTCTAATGTGTTTCTGCAATAGAAACACCTAGCCAGTCCTAAAACCATATACCCAGGCACTTCGGAAAAAAACTCGACATTTTTTTTCTATAAACAGTTAATTCATCTGCACCCAAAACTAATCATTTGTTTCGTGCAAACTATTTAATTTTATGAACTTGACTGGAAATATCGATTTTCGATTTATTCATGTTTCTCAGTATAAGTGCTTGCAATCTACGTAAACCTTCGGAACCTCAATCCAAAGTTTAACCACTTATTCCTCATACACACATCCTCTTAGAAACACACATACGGAAAGTTATCTATGTGACCAAAGTAGAAAGGATCCTCGTACTTACAGTGTCTTTGCTACGACTCCAATTCATACAATAAGAGGAATCAATCAACTCTTCAATATTAATTACTAAATAAACATTCACCTACTTAGGAGGACTCTCCCTCGAGACACAAAACCTTATTAAATATAACTAAGCTAATAAGCACTTAGTGCATTTATACATTTAAAATCATAAATTCCACTAGATCTCAGTATTTTTACAGGAAATAAATTCTTATATTTCATAACAAAAAGTTTCTTTTTAGCAAGATCTAGATCTTGAATAAATAATTGTTCCGCTGACTAACGGAAACGAAGTAGCTAGTTATACATAAGTACAGTAAACTTGAATTTGCTTTGTGTACTTTTCTCACAATTTAGGGATCTTGAAAACTAGTACACTAACATTGAACCTACTTTTGTGTTCCTTTCTGACTAACTGGGAGAAGTGACAGATACTCCTTGTTGAGTTATAATAGGATACATAATAATCGTTTTTCCGGCGGTTGACAGTTTGGAGAATGGATGCACACTTTCTTCCGCATAGTAATAATTTTCTAATAACACAGAAGAAATACAATAAGGTATACACCTGCGGACGAAGATTGCATAGGGAAAACAGAACATGACATATAATAAATGTTTTCTGGTGAAAAAATGTTAATTGGACAAGCAGAATATAGACAGATCTTTCGGAAATAAAATATGCAGATCACATACGTAGAACAATCTAATATAAAGTTGGATTCATTAATATGCATCACGTGGCAGCTGATGTTGGAGAATATTCTGGAATTTTGGTCGTTGGAACGCTCGAGATCTTTTCTTAAGGTTATTATTGTTGGAAAGGGCAAAGAACACTCTCGAAACTTCTGGAAATATTCTAGGATATAAAAATAACGATTATTCGCATAATGTGTACACTTACGTAGAAGAGATAAGAAACGCAAGGATACTGTTGGAAGAAGATATTTTACTACTTGGAGAGACTGGAAGATTGGTAGGGACTAACTTTGTAATTCTCTTGTATTATACTTGTTCATTTTTATAAGGAAAGGGACATATTGTAATTGTTGAGAGTATAAGGGGACGGAAGTGTTTGTTTTTATCGGAATTTCCGGCATTGAAAATCGTATGACTCGGTGTACTTTTATGGAATTATAACATGTCTACGATATAGTATAATGTTATATGTAGGGTAGAAAGAATCAACATTATTGATTGAATTGAATCGAACTAAGACTCTCCTTGGTGGTGAACCATATGTTAAATTTTATGCTTGCAGTGTGAACTTATTACTTATATATAGCTATAAATCGTGTGACATAACAGGAAGTCAACAGAATCCGCATTGGGAATCGAACCAGGATCCTTCCACGTAAAAACCGTACGATAAACCTTTGCAGGTGTTGTTACTTATATGTAGCTAAGAATTCTGTAGGACGTATAATTGGTATTTAGAAATTACATGGAAAGGAGGAAGGTATACCTAATAGGGAGCCATCACACGGCCGGAGCTCGAACCAGGGTGGTCCCACCTGGAGAACCGTACGCTTGCTTGCACTGTAGGCTCTTTTTAGTTATAAATGGTATAAATTGTAATGTGTATGAACGAACTTATATTGGATAGGTAGTTAGCAGAATCCGCACCGCGAATCGAACTATGGCTTTCTCACATACAAAGTGAATAGGTTTGAGAAAGTTAGTGCTACGTTGAATATCATATTTTTTGTAATTTGAAAAGTTGTAATACGATAAGGAACTATTTGTACTTTTTTTCTTTTCCAGGTCATGAAGCAAATAGAAACTGTTATAATTAATATAAACACTGGAGAATAAAACCTGTTGTCGTGAACTGTTTGTTGTTGAAATTAGCGGAGGTTTTTTTTTAACGTAAAGGAGGTATTGATTGGTCTTAAAATATGAATTTACTGAAACTTTTGAATTTTAGTTGTATGAAATATCGAAAATATTGAATAATGTTTGATATGAATGTTGAATACTGAAATCTCGACATAAAAGTTATTATAAGTTTTACATCCAACGAATATACTGGCTACGTTAAAGGAGTCGGTTAAATAAGGTACGCATTTTTAAATTACTGAAAGGAAGAAAGTAGGAAAAGCGAGAGAACTCCGAGAAAACCCACGCACAGCATGTTCGTTTACCACAAAGCTTACTTGGCGCGAGCTGGGATTGAATTAAGGATCCCATGCACCGGAGGTGAATGCTGAATTTCGTACCCACCATAGCTTTCTCTATGTATTATATTTTGGATAAAGAAGAGTGTTGAATAAAGTACGCATTTATAATTTGGTGGAAAGAGAATGTAGGGGAAACGAGAGTACTTCACACACAATGTTTAAACTAAAAGTACACTTTGAATGAGGGAAAGCATTTCGTTTCAGAAGTGACTTATTTTTATGGACAGTACTATTTCCTGTTTACGAAGTTTTGGTAGCAAACAATTTATAAGGAAAGAAAACATTATAGGCAAATAATGTTGCAAGCCTTATATGGTACAGTTAACGGACAAAATTTTGAATTCGGAATTAGATTTTTATTTATTTGTATACATTACGCTGAAGGAAATGGATTGAAAATAATAAGTAGTCTTATATTATTGAAGTTGATTGCTTGACTGAAGGATATTGCTTTTAACACTCAAAACCCATAATTATTTTCCACCGAGTGTTTAATAGCAGCTATATGTATAAAAATAGATTAGTAAAGGAGATATATTATGTACGTTAGGGACAATTTGACATTATTTAAAGAATGTAGGTAACCAACACCAGTGGTGATAACTATTAACATCAATGTGAACTATGGGAATTGACGTGTGGCAGAGACTGGCGCGAGCTGGGATTAAACCAAGGACCCCATGCACGAGAGGTGAACGCTGTATTTCTTACCCACCATAGCCTTCACTATGTATTATATTTTGGATAAAGAAGAGTTATGAATAAAGTACTTATTTATAATTTGGTAGAACGAGAATATAGGCTGAAACGGGAGAACTTCGCACGACAGAGTTTAAACTAGAAATACACTATGAATCAGGGAAAATATTTCGTTTCAGAAGTGACTTATTTTTATGATCAGCGCTATTTGATGTCTATGAACGATTAAAGAATCTTACTGTAGCAGTTATTGCAGAATTATACTTTCTGAAACTCTTTATGCAAAACTAGATGTTTATTTAACTTCATACATACTAGTAAAGAAGATATATACAATAACACGAAATGTACGTTAGGGACACTTTTGGCATTATTTAAACAGTGTAAGTAACGACACTTTAGGCATTATTAAGAAGTACAATTATTTGACAACGCAGATTGTGATACTAATGGTGTGCTTGGTTTATTAGGATTAGTCTTATATGCAGATGGAAACAATTGCTTTAAATAAGAGATAGCACTTTTAACGTATAGTTTCGTTAAATTGCTTTACTTTAGAACTCATAACATTAAGTAAAAGGTAACCAACACCATTTGCAATAATTATTAGCAGAACTGGGAGCGATGGGAATTAGCGTGTTGGAGAGACAGATACATTTTGCGTACATAGTAATAATGAGTATGAGTATTTGGCTATGGCACCTAGAAGTTTATGCAACCAACAAGTTAAAAATGTTTTGAGGATTGCATATATTCACGGACAGGCTGATACGATTTTGTATATTACTTGAAGTGCGATGAATGTTTGTTTGAACTAAAAGGGTATTAATAGGACTTGTTTCTAAGTTTGAAAAAAAAACAAGAAAATATTCTTGTAATGGTGTTATGACCGCCAGAAACGAAATAATAGTTAACGT
This sequence comes from Thermobia domestica, assembly GCF_964235325.1. Classification (NCBI taxonomy): domain Eukaryota; kingdom Metazoa; phylum Arthropoda; class Insecta; order Zygentoma; family Lepismatidae; genus Thermobia; species Thermobia domestica. The sequence continues at coordinate 71,496,364 of NC_137457.1, forward strand.
GTCCTTTTTGCAGTTGAAATAGGTATCTGTCAATTTTAAACTTTAATAAAATCTATTCTGAATTTCAACAATTGTAATTTTATTGTAATTGTTACAAATCCATAAGAATATAGTATTTTAATGATTTCGTTGTCTGCATATACAATAAAGATATATCTGTAAGTATATACATGACATACAGTTATAACATAACAGAAGTGTTGTGCTCAGGAAATTAAATCTTCCTAAAACCTTAAAGAGATTGTATTGTGCAGTTTGCACTTATTGAGTTAAATTTGGTAATTTAAGACGAAGTGTGGATTCGCTTTTTACCCACTGCAGTTGTATTGAAAGGCAATATTGAACTTACTATATTTGGATTTTTTAGTTACTCTTTTGCTGGTTCTATGAGTGATTTGGGAGGGCTGTTGTCTATAGTGGAATTTGAACCATTACTAATGTTAGTAACGAGAAAGTATATCTATTGGGAAGAGTGGGCTTCCTTTTATGAAGATGAGAAGTAGCCCGTGTTTAGAACTGTATTAGGAAAACGAATGTTTGCACAACGAATTGAATTTCTATTGTTCACACCAAGATTCATTTAACTGTACCTGGGACTTTTGATTGATAAGTAAATTATATTTTAGAGAAGTGTTAAGATTTATTTCGTATTAGGTTATTGACTACTGCTTGGATTATTTTTTAATTTTATGTTTTATATAACAAAATTATAAAGAACACTTTATTAACAGTAATATGGCTCCCGAACCACAATAGGGATAACTTTAATGCAGTTGCTGTGTATATAAACTGTTATGGAACATTAATCTCTTAGTATATACTATTGCTTTTATATTATTGTAACTGCAAGAGAACTATATTATAAGAAAACCCAGCACATATAAATAATAGTTAGAGCTAAAATACTGAATTACTGGCCACTGAATTGTCAGTGAGAGTAATATATTGTTTTTTTAGAGAAATAAATAAACTGATATTAGAAAAAATAATCTTAGTTGTTTTTTTATGCTATATGAAGAGACTGGTGTTTAAAAAGCAGTGTGTTAAAAGAAAAATAATAGTTTTCAAAGAATATGGTAGGAAACTGAATTATTTATTACTTTATTTTAGATTTTTTTACAGACACTACCGACGTAAGTGAACGGTGAACTATTGTCGATTGAAGGGGAATCACTGAGGTTGATATCTTGTGTTTAGTTTATATGAAGACTTTAACATTCTTGTTTACACAGTTACTTTTAAATGAAAAACTACACATAATCTTGTATGGATTGAATTAAGGGCGTACCCAAGCGAGGAATTTATCGGACGAGGACTTTTAACCCAACTTTAAAACTTTATAACCCAAAAAATATTTCAATACTTTCTTAAGAGTATTATGGTTGCAGTAGGAGAGAAATATGTTATATACTGTAGAAAAGTGGATGTTACAGTACCCTTGTATTCTTTTTCATTTAAAAAGAAGTTAGTGTACTCTTTTGCTGAGAATATAGATGACAATATTGTAAAATTACGTATCGTTTTATTGCAACTAGATTAATGTTACTTCCATAATGCTTAAACGCAGTGACTGTTAGTGCTGGATTTACCCTTTAACAAGTTTTAGAATGCACTTGGTATATGCTTTTGAAAAAATAAAGCTTGGAGAGCTCAATAATTTGAGGTAAAGGATTAAATGCCTATGCAATGCATAGAAGTATACAGGAAAATACTTTTTATTAGTAAGAGGATAACGTGAAATACTTATTCCATTTTATATAGTAAAAAGACAAGATTGTATATTTGTGAATTTGTGAATTGTGTACCTTGGACTTCAAAATTAAACACAAAACTTTTGTTAGACAACCAGTAGAAATCCTACGTATATCGAATGGAAACACACCGGAGACGCTTTACTTTTATTGATTCTGATAAAAAACATTGTATGGTAACCTCTTGAAACTTGTAGGTATAGTCGAATATGGGGAGAGCTCGGTGACTCAGTGGTAGAACGACATATTGCTGTTCATGATTTAAAACCGACTAAGTTAACTTTGGAGTGGACAACATTTTTTTTTCTCCTGGTACCTCCGTTTCCTACAACATTTATTTGTTGGCTTAATTAGGTTATCCCTTAACCCAAAAGGCCTCCTTCAGAGTAAGGAAGCTATCATGTTTCATAATATATAGTACAACAGGTACGATTATTGTCGTATATATTAAAATCTCAACTTTCTCGATAGAATTTATATCGATAAAAAATTTGAATTGAATAATAATATGATTTCTATTCCTTGGCGGGCTAAGTTTGAACCATGGGCCCATCACGCGCCAAAGGTGAACGATTTGAAGGCGAGGAAGTGTATTTTATAATCCCACACTAGTATCAATAATTGCTTCTGATTCTTAGTGTATTATGTAATACACAGGTTACATGAATTTTTCTTTTTTTCTTTTGAACTAATGTTTAAGAGGACCAGAATGATAGATTTCAAGAACTAATTATGGTCCACGGATTACAGTTTTTTTGTTTTACCGCTTTATACACTTGCATTCAAATATTATAGGGCCATTCGATGGTTGTATAAGACTTTTGTTGAAAAAAATGTTTTCGCTGGAACCTTTTTAAAGTTTAATGTAAAACTTTAAAAATAATGAAGAAAATAAGATCATGCTGAGGTGAAATGAACTTGAAAACTCCCACCGTGCGAAAGAATTAAGGAAAAAAGTCTCTGTTTTCAAAATGAGACTATCTATGGTTGAGATTGACCACCAAATATAACGATTAGTTTTCTCAGATGATGAGTTCGTATGCTTATGCCACTAGCTAAAACTGGAAAAGTGAACTAGATTGTTTTTGTAAAATGGTATTACATGGTTCAATCTCAGAACATTCGCTACTCGCCAGTCGCTACTCGCCAAATTTTGCGAGTTTCGTGGATACGAGTTTCTTCTTTTTTCTGGCTTAAGAGGAAAGCGAAAACACATATTCTGGCATGTGGATACGAGTTGCTTCTCTTTTCTGTCTTGAGAGCAAAGCGAAAACACTTATTCTGGTATGAGTCTTATATTCTCATCTACTTGAGACATTTTACAAGTAGGTAACGCTGAATAGCTAATGATTGTAAAATGTTGAATATGAAGTAAGTGGCAGGAAATGGAGAATCCCGTGAAAATGCACAGCGTGTTGTCCATCACAAATTTTCATTGTCTGGGATTAAACTAAGGGATTTTCGTACCAATGTGTGGACTCTAGTAATCGACCAAACTCTTCCCGTTCAAAAACATGTTGTCTAATATTTTTCTCGTAGGTTCTCGTGGTCATGTTGTTAAATAAACATTTTTCTACTAACATTACAATGGGTAAATGATGAAAGTGAATATGTATAAGAAATAATAAATATGGAATGGTTGTATAAAATAATCGCTAATATTAAAAGTTAAATAAAATTGACTTACTCGCACACAACTCGTGTTCAAAAAAAACAATATGTAAACGTTTTATACACACCTGTATCGCCCTCCTATAATGCAGATAGATAGTTCGTTCGTTTATTATAGTTTAAGTTGAATGCTTGTTTCGATGAGATTTCAAATACGTATTAACAACCCAGATAAAGAAACATTTCGTCTTTTGAAAGGTCATGTATCGCTAATTTTATAACTAAAGATGTTTTGTGAAATTGTTGTCGTACACCACCACTACCCATGGATTTTTTGTCCATCTCAATTGCACATGTTTTGAGATTCAACCGTGTAATATCATTTTACAAACTCTACCTGGTTCCCTTTTCCAGTTTTAGCTACTGGCATAAGCATGCGAACTCATTATCTGAGAAAAATAATCGTTATATTTGGTAGTCAATCTCAACCATAGATAGTCTCATCTTGAAAACAGAGACTGTTTTCCTTAATTCTTTTGTACGGTGGAAGCTTTCAAGTTTATTTCGCCACAGCATGTTCTTATTTTCTTCATTATTTTTAAAGTTTTATATTAAATTTTTAAAAGGTTCCAGCGAAAACATTTATTCCAACAAAAGTCTTATACAACCATCTAATGGCCCTATAATTTTTAATGCAAGTGTATAAAGCTGTAAAATAAAAAAAAACTGCAATCTAGGTAGTTCTTGAAATCTATCTTTCTGGTCCTCTTAAACATTAGTTCAAAAGAACAAAATAAAACTCATGTAACCTGTGTATCACATAGTGTACAATCTGAAGCAATTATTGATACTAGTGTGCGATTATAAAATACTCTTCCTCGCCTTCAAATCGCTCACTTCTAGCGCGTGATGGTTCCATGGTTCGACCTTAGCCCGCCAAGGCATAGAAATCGTATTATTATTCAATTCAAATTTCTTATCGATGTAAAATTCTATCGAGAAAGTTGAGATTTTAATACATACAACAAGAGTCGTACCTGTTGTACAATATATTATGAAACGTGATAGTTTCCTTACTCTGAAGGAGGTACTTTGGGTTAAGGGATAAGCTAATTAAGCCAATAAATAAATGTTGTAGGAAATAGAAGTACCAGGAAAAAAAATGTTGTCCACTCCAAAGTTAACTTGCTCAGTTTTAAATCTTGAACATCAATATGTCGTTCTACCACTGAGTCACCGTGCTCTCCCCATATCCGACTATACCTCACTTTGGGTCTACAAGTTTCAAGATGTTACCATACAATGTTTATTATCAGAATCGATAAAAGTAAAGCGTCTCCAGTGTGTTTCCATTCGATATACGTAGGATTTCTACTGGTTGTCTAATAAAATGGTTGTGTTTAATTTTCAAGTCCGAGGTAACTATTCACAAAAGTACAATCTTGTTCTTCTATTATATAAAATGGAATAAATATTTCACGTTATCATCTTACTAATAAAAAGTATTTTCCTGTATACTTCTATGCATTTCATAGGCATTTAATCCTTTACCTCAAATTATTGAGCTCTCTAAGCTTTATTTTTTCAAAAGGCATATACAAGTAAGGGTCTGTACATCCTAAAATTTGTTAAAGGGTGAATCCAGTCACTGCGCTTAAGCATTATTGAAGTAACATTATTCTAGTTCCAATAAAACTATACGTAATTTTACAATATTGTCATCTATATTCCCAGCAAAAGAGTACACTAACTTCTTTTTATAAGAAAAAGAGTACAAGGGTAGTGTAACATCCACTTTTCTACAGTATATAAAACATTTCTCTCCTACTGCAACCATAATTCTCTTAAGAAAGTATTGAAATATTTTTTGGGTTATAAAGTTTTAAAGCAGGGTTATAAAGTGCGCGCCCGATAAATTCCTCGCTTGCCTACGCCTTTAATTCAATCCATACAAGATTATGTGTTGTTTTTCATTTAAAAGTAACTGTGTAAACAAGAATGTTAAAGTCTTCATATCATAAACTAAACACAAGATATCAACCTCAGTGATTCCCCTTCAATCGACAATAGTTCATCGTTCACTTACGTCGGTAGTGTCTGTAAAAAATCTAAAGTAAGGTAATAAATAATTCAGTTTCCTACCATATTATTCGAAAACAATTATTTTTCTTTTAATACACTGCTTTTTAAACACCAGTTTCTTCATATAACACACAAAAACTAAGATTATTTTTTCTAATATCAGTTTATTTATTTCTTTAAAAAACAATATATTACTCTGACAATTCAGTTGCCAGTAATTCTGTGTTTTAGCTCTAACTATTATTTACATGTGTTAGGTAGTCTTATAATACAGTTCTCTTGCAGTTACAATAGTATAAAAGAAATGCTATATATTAAGAGATTAATGTTCCATAACAGTTTATATACACAGCAACTGCATTAAAGTTATCCCTATTGTGGTTTGGAACCCATATTACCGTTAATATAGTGTTCTTTATAACCTTGCTGTTATATAAAATATAAAATTAAAAAAAATAATCCAAACAGTAGTCAAAAACTTAACACCAAATAAATATCTACACTTCTTTAAAATATAACTTACTAATTTACTTATCAATCAAAAGTCCCAGGTACAGTTAAATGAATCTTGGTGTGAGCAATAGGAATTCAATTCGTTGTGCAAACATTCGTTTTCCTAATGCTGTCTTAAACACAGGCTATTTCTCATCTGCGTAAAAGGAAGTCCACACTTCCAAATAGATATACATTCTCGTTACAAGCATTAGTAATGGTTCAAATTCTACTATAAACAACAGCCCTCCCAAATCACTCATAGAACCAGCAAAAGAGTAACTAAAAGATCCAAATATAGTAAGTTCAATATTTCGATCCAATACAACTGCAGTGGGTAAAAAGCGAATCCACACTTCGTCTTAAATTACCAAATTTAACTCATTAAGTGCAAACTACACAATATAATCTCTTTAAGGTTTAGGAAGATCTAATTTCCTGAGCAAAACACTTCGGATATATTATAAAGGTATGTAATGTATTCACTCACAAATATATCTGCACTGGATATGCAGGCAACTAAATCATTAAAATTTTATTTTCTTATGCATTTGTAACAATTACAATAAAGTTTAAAATTGTCGAAATTCAGAATAGTTTTTATGAAAGTTTAAAATAGACAGCTATATTTTTCAACTGCGAAAAGGACACGTTAACTATTATTTCGTTTCTGGCGGTCATAACATCATTACAAGAATATTCTCTTGTTTTTTCTAACTTACAAACAAGACATAAAAACAAAATGCCCTTTTAGTTCAAACAAATATTCATCGCACTTCAAGTAACATACTAAATCGTATCAGACTGTCAGTGAAATTATAAAGGATACCTCAAAACATTTTTAACTTGTCGGTTGCATAATCTTCTAGGTGCCAAAGCCAAATATTCATACTCATTATTATTATATACACAAAATGTATCTGTCTCTCCAACACGCTAATTCCATTCGCTCACAGTCCTGCTAATAATTATCGCAAATGGTGTTGGTTACCTTGTACTTAATGCTATGAGTTCTAAAGTAAAGCAATTTAACGAAACTATACGTTAAAAGTGCTATCTCTTATTTAAAGCAATTGTTTCCATCTGCATATAAGACTAATCCTAATAAACCAAGCACACCATTACTGCCACAATCTGGGCTGACAAATAATTGTCCGTCTCTTGTATTGCTATAAAAGTGTCGTTACCTACACTGTTTAAATAACGTCAAAATTGTCCCTAACGTACATTACGATTTATTATATATATCTTCTTTACTAGTATGTGTGAAGTTAAATAAACATCTAGTTTTGTATAAAGAGGTTCAAAAAGTAAAATTCTGCAATAACTGCTCGAGTAAGGCTCTTTCCTCGTTCATAGACATCAAAAAGCGCTAATCATAAAAATAAGTCACTTCTGAAACGAAATATTTTCCCTCATTCAAAGTGTGTTTCTAGTTTAAAATCTGTCGTGCGAAGTTCTCCCTTTGTCGCTCACATTCTCGTTCTACCAAATTATAAATACATACTTTATTCATCACTCTTCTTTATCCAAAATTTATTACGTAAAAGAGCTATTGTGGGTACGCAATAAAGCGTTCACCTCTGGTGCATATAAGTAACAACACCTGCTAAGCAAAAGGTTTATCATACTTTTTTTTACGTGGAAGAGTCCTGGTTCGATTGCCGATGCGGATTCTGTTGACTTCCTGTTATGTCTTACACAATTCATAGCTATATATAAGTAACAAGTGCACACAGCAAGCATAAAATTTAACGTACGGTTCTTCATCTGGGAGAATTTTAGTTTGATTCCCGATGCAATCAATAATGTTGATTCCCTCTACTCTACGCATTACATTATATTATTTTTTAGTCATGTTATAATTCCATAAAAGTACACCGAGTCATATGATTGTCAATGCGGAAATTCCGATAAAAACAAACACTTCCGTCCCCTTATACTCTCAACAGTTACAATATGTCCCTTTCCCATATAAAAAATGAACAAGTATAATACAAGAAAACTACAAAGTTAGTCCCTACCAATCTTCCAGTCTCTCCAAGTAGTAAAATATCTTCTTCCAATAGTATCTCTGCGATTCTTATCTCTTATACGTAAGTGTTCACATTATGCGAATTTTTATTTATCGTTATTTTTATATCCTAGAATCTTACCAGAAGTTTCGAGAGTGTTCTTTCCCCTATTCCAACAATAATAACCTTAAGAAAAGATTTCGAGCGTTCCAAGGATCAAAATTTCAGAATATTATCCAACATCAGCTGCCGCGTTACATGTGATGCATATTAATGAATCCAACTTTATATTAGATTGTTCTACGTGTGTGATCTGCATATTTTATTTCCGAAAGATCTATCTGTATTTTGTTTGTCCAATTAACATTTTTTCACCGGAAAACATTTATTATATGTCATGTTCTGTTTACCCTATACAATAGTCGTCCGCAGGTGTATACCTTATTGTGTTTCTTCTGTGTCATTTACAAAATTATTACTATGCGGAAGAAAGGGTGTATCCATTCTTCAAACTGTCAACCGCCCGTAAAAACGTTTATTATGTATCCTATTATAACTCACAAGGAGTATCTGTCACTTCTCCCAGTTAGTCAAAAAAAAAGTACACAAAAGTAGATTCAAGGTTAGTGTACTAGTTTCAAAGATCCCTAAATTGTCAGAAAAGTATACAAAGCAAATTCAAGGTTAGCGTACTTATGTATAACTAGCTACTAAACGAATTCTTGAAATTTCATACTCCCGTTCTACTCTGAAAGAGTACTGAAACTCCAATAAACGCACATACCGGATACCGATATGTAGTTATTAATCAATTGTTGATTAGACTATCTACTATTTTTTGGGGATGAAAAGTTTTGATAAATATCATCGAATTTTCTACAAAAAATCACGAATCAAAATTTCACTATTAACAAAAAATTCGGTGATCTTTAAAGACAAAAAACCAATGTCATTCTATAACAAACATTTTTAATCAAAGTTTACTATTTGTAACTAAAAATAAAGATGACCTCACGTAACACTATCCGACATTCAGACTTAAAGACAACTGCTAGACACATAAACTCTTCGGAGCGAGCAATGAAATTCCGAAACAACAATATAACAAGGTATTTTTGCACAGCAATCGGCTTTGTCATATAAAAAGCTGGATGATAATTTATGGTTAATATCGCTGAAATAGGCATATATTTTAATAAAATTTATAGTACCATTGACTCTCTATGCAGATTAAATAACCATATACATGAAAAGACATTTTGACAAATATAGTAACCTTAAGATGAGTGGTCGCCCTAGGCTTCCAGCAAAAGTCACAATGACTCATGAGCAACGAATTTCGTTTGCTAGACTCGTACAGAGATACGGGAGAAGTGTAGCTTTGCTTACAGTCTAATGAAAAACCTTCCATTTAAAAACTGAAATTAAAAGAATTACATAATAAACACACACTTATTCATTTTATACGGAATGCAGTGAATATATATTCAAACGTGAAATCATGTGTGCAGTAAATTCAGAGATGAAAATAAATTGTAATAAAGAAATATCGTAACACTAGTAACTAAAGGCTACACATACAGAACTCTTACACTCAATAAAATAATCATTATTACATGCAAGCCTTATTTATGTACATATCTTGAAACTAATTTGAAATTAAAAAAAACAAAAACAAATTCGCTCTTTAATTGATTATTTAATTAAGAAATCATTACAGGTGTATTAAGTGATTATCTTCACTAAGATGACAAAATATTTACGTTAAATGTACGTTGTTCATGTAATTGATAATAGGAAAACCTGGTTCATTTCCTAGGGAAAGAAGGCTTCAAAATCTAGCTTATCTAATGCAGGAACATCCTAACAAATTTATTCATGATTCTAACTAACATTCTTACAACAGTTAAACACATGAAATACCGCCACCATTACTAAGCTATACACACAAATTACAAAATTAACTATATAGGCTACATGGAACTGTTTGAAATCTTTGGTAAATGGGGGGAAATTATTAAAGGGAAAATCTCTTAAAATTATTCAGACCTAAAACTTGAGAGTTTCAAGAACAATCAGTTATACTATATTTCTCTTCCCTATTTCTTTATCTAATATTTCGTCTTTCAACAAACATTTATTTTGTTCCGTGTTCCTACCTTGAAATATTAATTTTGTTTAATGTGCCAGTCCTATATGCTCCTAGCTATTTAATCGGCTTTAATTTGGTATTTAGTTACCTCGTTTTAGAATATCCATTCTATTTCTACATACGTATATTTGGTCACTTCCACTCTTAGTTTCCACACATATTTGCAAGAAGACAAAATGTTCAACAAGGTTCGAATCAATTGACGAATCGAAATTAAGATTTTTCCCATCTGGACAAACGCAATGAAATGAAAACTTGACACGCAATGAACCTGATTATTTGCCGGCCATATTTATCTCATGAGGCTGAGAGGTGAAGTAAATATACATTTTACACATAATTGGCAATTGGATCAAGATTCGCATTCAATTAACAAAAAAAATCATAGGGTAAGGTAAAAATAGAGAGCACATAGCGTGACTTATTAACTGTGAATTTCGCAGTTGCTACGTGGTAACAGGGATATTTAACCAAGTAACTCCTTTAAATGAAAGAAGCCTATACCTGAAAATAATTTGCGGATAAAAAAAGACTTATTTCCACACTTATCAATTTAAAATTACTGAAAAATATTCTTTTTCGTTTATTACAGTATTACCAGTAGTTGATTACACATATATATTAGTAGCTGATATATTAAACATGGATAACTGTATATAGATTTATACAAGGATTGTCAAAAATTTGATAAGGAGATAATCATTTTATTAATAAAAGTATGATGGTAATTCCAGTTATAACCGTCGGGTTATATGTAGGTTGCCACCGGCTTGCCAAATCAGGTGAATGTTCACTTTGCCACTTCGTACTAATCTGGTCTGCCTCTTCAAATTTGTTTTCATGGTCTTCCATTTTAAGCTTACTACCCGGATCCCATTTTGTGTTTCGGAAAACACCTGCAGTGTGTACTACCTCAAAAGTTTCTACAGAGTCATTTACCAGGATAAAGTTTCCACGAGGTTTGGGTCTATCCCAGGTGGCGTTTCGTCCGTAGTTGTAAAACCTAATCTTTGTGGTGGGTGGCCTATGTATTTCACCTCTCCTGGCATTTACTCGTGCAGCATGAAGTTGAGACCCCACTGGGCTAGAAGAGTTAATGCCGTGGCTTGGAAAAGTGCTTGTAGTGGTATTTAAAGCGTACGTCTAGGAATGGCTGATTCAAAATGTACTTTCTTGTACCAGCTATCGTACAATAACACCAATACATTAATCCGACAGCTATTAAACCCTGCCGAGTTAGTACACTACTCTGTTATTTTATTCGAATATTGTAACATTTAGTCTATCTAGCATCAACATTCCCCTTGACAGATGTGCTTTCGGGCATGGAGTATTTTCAATAGTTTTTAAAATTTTTTTCTTTAAACCTTTGGAGAATCCCACTTTTATACATTGTGATTTGGTGTCGATCTTCACAGTGGCAGTGCTATAACTGATATACTATTTTATTTTTAAAATCCTGTACAGGATTTTACTTCCTTACGTACAGCAACGTTTTGATTGGAACATGATTTCATTTTCATAATGTGATTTTATGAAAAAATCTGAAAATGTCTTAATCGATTACTGATTCGTGTTCACGAATGACATGAAGTTTAAAAGAACCAAATAGTACGTATGAAATCCTGTTCAATCCGTGGACATAGCATTCTGCCATTCGACGAAAGGGATATCCGACTATCTGCAACGAGTATGTAGGAGTTAGGTGGGATTATTAATATCAATATTTTCCATGTTGGTTGTACGAACAATTCCCGAATCGTCGCTACACCACTAGCGTCATTAACATTCATGATTTAGATCGAACTCCCACTGTGATTTGAGCTCCTGATCAAAGTGCTTCGTTGCAGAAATATTAAGGTGTGTAACATATCATTATCTCACATAAATCTAGATAACCCAAGGCTCTCTTTAAAGGGCTGAGTAGAACCTAGGGCTACTGTGTTTCCGGGATGATCTGAAAACTAGGGAGAAAGTATTGATGTCTTAGTGTATTATGGCATGAACATTAACTAGAGGAAGGCTAATATTCAGGTCTATGTGCGTGGAAAGACAACAGAACATATAAAAATGCTATTTTCTAGACTCACTAAAATCTAGAGTTAGTACACGTCCTATAACTAAAACACTTTAGGTCAAACACTGCTGCGGAGAAAGAAGACACCGCTGCAATAAAGTGAGTTTATATTGTACATTGCATAGAAATCAGATGTGAATGAACACGTCTATTAGCTTTTCTAAACTCAAAAGCACGAATAAAATTCAAACAATGAAAAAATTATACGTATTTTAAACCTCAAGAGGAGTTAGGATTACTGCTTCGGCGTTATGATGGCCAAACCATCGGTTCCAAAAAAAGATGCAAAGAACTAGAAAATGTTACCTAAAGTCGTTCTCCTGCAAGACCGTTAAGGAAAATTGTTGAATATAGCACTATTTGTACTTGGCAACATTACACCAAGTCTATTATAGTGAAAATGGGCAAATTATTATTCCTACACTTGGGTCTATGGGTGCCTTTTCTTCTGTCTTTAATCGGCATCCGACCACCTACAACTGCAGTGTTTGATTTTATCTCCCAGCGTAGAATCATTAATGGGAATGCCACCCTATTATACCTAGAAAGGAATTCAAGTCAAGAATTCTTTCCTGAATGGGATTAATACTTTTGTCACTAGAAATCTGTTAGTATGGTTTCCATTTGCTAATATTTTCGGATGTTGAGTTTGAATAAAACTCGTGTCAGACTCTGGCAAGAACAAATTTATTAGCTTTATGATTTTTAACTTACAAGGAAAGTTATCCAACTCCTCGACGAGTATTGCACTGAAACTTGCAGAAGTGAAAGGACATATTGAAAGATGCCAATATGCATACTCTTACGATTTGCAACGTCGTAGAACCGGAAGTAGAATGATCGTTCCGCAATAGCTCCTGAAAGTTATGTACTCACATGCTGGAATGTGATACACTGGAATCTGTTTTCTTACGAAGAAAAATATTCCAAACTCAAGATGATAACAGTCGGTAGTGATTGGGATTTCTAGTAGTCATTTATGCGAACCGGCATCAAGTAGAACACACTACGATACACCGATCGTAAGTTACAAACGAACACATTTACCCTCTGGAGAAAAGGACAGGCTGAAACCACAACAGAAAAATGTATTTCTATTATTATTATTATTATTATTATTATTATTATTATTATTAGTAGTAGTAGTAGTAGTAGTAGTAGTAGTAGTAGCAGTAGCAGTAGTAGTATTATTAGTATTTTTAAAATGAGCAAAGTGATGAGTAAAAATGATAACGAGAAGAAGACAAGAAACGGGCTATATTGTTGGCCCTGTTAAGTAACGAAGGACTTCGGCCAGTCTTGAGTGTCCTCTAGTGCTGCTATAAAAATTTTAATATCTACAAACAACCATACCCCAACCGTTTTCGAAGCCAGGACCCTTGAACGTTAGCTTTATTTCTCAACCAAATCGAACACGAGGTCGGCAAGAAGAAATGATAATAATAATAATAATAATAACAATAATAATAATAATAATAATAATAATCCTATACCACACTTAACCTAATTCCGATCACGACCCCCTATTATCACATAATCTTCATGGCGACTTCCTTATAATTTCTTGCTTGTAATAAGCTTGTGTATTTAATATACCTATTGCGGAAGTATCACTACGTGCAAACATTTCTATAATAGTAGAATCTATTTCTCTTATACAGTGGATATAGGAACTTTCCTAAAAGTGAATGGATTAAAACCAAATTTGGTCCGTTCAATCATATTACAAACATCGAATCCGATTTTCATACTATTTCAAAATGGATACCGTTTGAAAATTTTAAAACACCATAACTCCCTCAATTTTAGGTCATATGATAACAAATAAATTGCAATTGCTTTCTTCTGGCATTTAAATATGCAGCTGTAATTAGTTTCATATCGTACCTCTTTCATTTAAAATCATTTTAAACCAACTCTGCACCTGTAATAATGTATAGTAGACCATTTTTTTGTTCCTGACCGTACGTATACAAATAAGAATTGTCTATCAGAACAAAATTAAAAATAATTATTATTTTAAAATGCTTTCCTGTATTAGATTCTAATCATATTTATCTCTTTCACTTATCTTCGCGACCCTCAGCTTGAGAAACTCTGTCCTATATTATTTCTTCTTCTTGCAGATCTCGTGTTCGTGTGGATTGATGCGTCAAGGCAGCGACTAAAGGATCCTGACCTTGAATCTCGGCGGGGGTATGGTTGTCAGTTGGGTAAAACCTTTATAGCAGTCGATACTCAAGACGGGCCGAAGTCCTTCGTTACTGAACGGGCCCAACAATACATTTGTTGTCTCCTTCTTCTCATTATTATTATTTTTACTTATCATATTGCTCTACTTTCACTACTACTACTATTACTACTACTACTACTACTACTACTACTACTACTGCTACTACTACTACTACTACTACTACTAATAGGAATAATAATAATAGAAAGTCCTTTTTTCGTTGTAGTTTTAGCCTGTCTTTTCTCCAGCGGGTAAACAAGTTCGTTTGGAACTTCCGATCGGTGTATCATATCGTGTTCCATTTGACGTCGATTCACATCAATGACATACTAGAGATCCCAATCACTACTGACTTTGATCATTTTGGGTTTGCAATATTTGTCTTCGTGAGGAACCAGGTTCCAGTGTATCACATTGCTATCTACCGTTTCCCTTGGGTGCTGGCTCCCGAAGAACTCCCTAAGAAAACAGCTGATAACAATTCTGGTCCAGGCTCATACTATGTTTGGGCGCAGATTGATAATATAGAAATATGACAAGTGATTTGACATGAGCCACGTTGGTGCTTTTGAGACTCAGGTTGTAATATACTTACTTTTGCGTATGCACACGCATACATATACGCAACCGGCAAGCCGTCTGTACGCAGGAATTCACACACATATGAATGAAGACGATAATATTTACTTAAGTAAATTCCTATTTATTGAATATGGATATTTGTGGGTACGGAGCGGAATAAGAAATATATATGTATATTGGCAACAAACAAAATTCTCACTTTACAGAGCTAAATGTTCAAACAGAAGAAATTGCACTGAGGCAATCGAATGAACGAAATGAAGAATAAAACACTTAATCCTGCGTGATGAATGTGTACATCACACTAGAAACATAACCCTGGTTTAGATATCACTTGCACTTTAAATTTACTATTAGCACTGAGATAGAACTTTCACTGCGTGATAATGGCAAGGGGAATGGGGAAATACTGGGAAAGTACTAATCCATGAAGTATCTTGACTCCAAAAGGAAGATATATATCCAGTCTTCGTTCGGCTTTCAGCTTCACATCCTATATATTAACGTGGCGACACAATGTTCTTCATACTATCACTTCCTACGATGTCTTGCACTGGCTCTCTCTACGACGAACTTTTGCTAACACCACTTGCGATGAACTTTTTTTGCTAACTCTCGCTTCTACTCATGCTCGAGAACAACCCGTCTGCTAGGTTTAGGGTTGACAATGCATTATGTAGAATAATAAAGAAAATGTTAAGTTTTCTGCATTCATACACAATGTCAATAGGTCGATGTATTAATAGAGAACACTGGCAACATTTGATTTGGTCCCGTGGGAAAGAAGCTTGAAAATAATAGTTGAAAAAAGTGTAGCAGTCTAAACTAATAAATTCTTCCCATGGTTATAGGATTTTTATGCACTGCTGTTATACGTAAAACAGTTCAGTGAAAAGGAGCTAACGATGGTAATTGTGTGTATGAGTCATTTCACCTACGACTCCTGCAGGACATGAACACTTGTTCTCACGGCAGGGAGGATGACGTAATAAGAGTGCGTGAGAACACGACAAACACAATATCATTCACACACAATATCAATTTCGTATCCAAAAATATTCCCAATCTTGATAAATGTTGTTATGAAAAAAAGTATATGCGGAACAGTCATGGTAACGAAGACTATAAGTTGGAAACTATTTCAGGGAAAGAAAAAATAAGTTTGCTGCGACGAAGCACTCTGGCTAGACGATAAGCGTTGCATTGAACAAACAACAAGTTCTTTGTCTTTTCGCGAGAAACGATAAGAACGGCCGAATAACACCTGCATATACAGAAGGAGTTGAAATTCTCATCAATAGAGAAATAGCTTTTCATTTTTATGAGTAAAATAATAATTTCGTTGCATGAATAAAAGTTGAAAAAAATACACTGGTAGTCCAAAAACATAGTTTTGTGGCCGGGCAGACGGTCACAACATTCTGGCATGTATGACCAGAGTTCATAACTTTCAGGGGCTATGGGAGAACAATCATTCTACTTCATGTTCAACGACATTGCGAATCGTAAGAGTAAGCATATTTCCATCTTTCAATATGTTCTTCCACCTTTGCAAATTTCAATGTGATATTCGTCAAGGACTTGGATATCTTTCCTTGATAGAATTGGAGCAATTGATATTTCGTACACACAGGAAATATTAGAGGCAATAGAAATTAGAGAGCGTGCCATAACAGAAGTTGGGCACTAGTATTTACTTTATTTTGACACAATTTATTGGAGAGTTTCGGATGGGAATATGAATTTTCTTTAAATATGAATGCTATTTAGTACTCGAGAGAATTTATTAGAATATAAAACAAAGTTACATTAAGTTCAGTTTATGTCGCTACATACAGATTATGGTAAGAGAGCGTAGTAAATAGAGAATAACTCCTACACTATCACTGAAAATATACGTACATTTCTGACTACAAGCAGAAAGGCTAAAGCACTGTCTATTGTATATTGTAGCTGGCTTCTTGTTACTTCATATAAAATAAGGAAGATTATACTCCAACTCATTTATGTAGATTTGAATTGCAAAAACTAAACTTCGCTACAGAAATTGTTTGAACTAAATTAATAAGGTGCTGCTACAGTATCTTGGCTAAGTCTCCTCTATACTAATTTGGTACAATCAATCCACGATTATTCCGCAAAGCCTTAAAGTTGTGCAGGATCAGCCTGGCTCAATTATACATCACACGATAAACACAATAGGGTATTTAGATTACGGACAGCACAAACCAAGTGAACCATTGAAAATTTCTATGATGATCAACCATTTTTATTGGATAAGATCATATATTCGTGATCTAATAATTGTTACGTTACAGATAAACTCTACGGCCAAATGTACACTTCATTTTATAATTCATTGAAAAGCAGTGGCGTATTTAGGGGGGTGGCTCCCGGGCTTAAGCCCCCCCCGAAATCTTACTTAGTATAGTAAAGTAAATGAAATATCTTGCAGAATTTTCACATTTCCAGGCAAAGCCCCCCCCCCCGAAAGTTAACAAAGCCCCTCCCGAAACAAAATCGTAAATACGCCACTGTTGAAAAGTATATTTATAAAAAATTCGTTCAAAAATGGTAATTAAAATGCTTTATATATTAAGAACTTTATTTATTATTCAGCCTAATAATGAGCACATATATGCGCGGAAAGACAAACAAACTAGTGGAATCTGGAGTGAACGTTGAAGTGAATCGAAATATTGATAAATTCGAGACTAAGTTTTCATTTTTTTCTGATAATTAGTGTTAAACTAATTAACGACATTTAAAATCGGTTGCAGACAATGTGCTGAAGGAAAATTTTCCCTAAAAAATTAAATTCGATACGATTTTAATATTATTTGATTTTATTTTGCGATTGTGTTAGTGAAGTTATCAAAATGAGTTGTGATATAAATTTTAAAGTTGAGACAGTTCCGAACTAAAAACTCTTCTTTTTTGTGATGGGGTTATATGCAACATACATCTTACATCTTGCTGGTATAAGATTTAATACATGTAAATTTAAATATCTCTCAATTTAATATTTATTTTAATGGTAGATATGAAGGCATGGTGTGCGCTATTTTATTGGTATATATCTATTCATATATATATTTATAAAGTAATATGTAGTTAATTTATATTGCATCTATATCTATATCTATCTATCTATCTATCTATCTATCTATCTATCTATCTATATCTAGCTCTCTCTCTCTCTCTCTCTCTCTATATATATATATATATATATATATATATATATATATATATATATATCAGTACATTGTTCCCCATTTTTAAGAATTAATCATCTTCCTTTTTACCGTTACCTAGTTCTAACGTTGATTGTTTACATGCTAGTTTTTTCTTTATAGAAGCCTGTCGAGGTGGCTAGCAGTGAATCCCATTGTAATCTGTCTACTTGCTTGGAATTTTCCATTGGAGTTGTTGGCGCTAAAAAGATTCAAAGAAATTTTTGTCGTAGCTATTTTTAGCAGGACAAAACATGTAAGAGGGCAGCCTCCACCATCTTTCGTTGCTGTGCGTTCTTGAAGTCCTTAATTATAATATCTCGGCCAGCCAGTTCGCTGCACTGGAAGTGAATAGTGTAGTTTAGAAAGAATCCCCTCTAGTGAGTTACTGCATATAGTCAGATTAGAGGTTCTGATACATTACAGTTGTCCGCTAAAGCAACTGGGCTTTGGCCGTGAGCTAATTTAAACATTGATAGGAATTAGGAATTAAGTTTGTTCTTTATAAGTTTGTTATACGACTATAACAGAGGCTTCCTGGATCATTTATTGATTGATTAGAATGGAAGTATGTAAGATTACTTTGGGGTCTACGTAGGAGGTGAGTGACGCTCGAAGGGACTTAGGATTTGGTTGCGTCCTTGTGGTGGAGGAACTTCTAATTTGAATTCGAATTGGGTTAGATCACTTGTGTAGATATTAGTAGCACATTTAGATGTTGTGAATGACTAAATTTTTTCTCACTGCAACTTTCGTGCAGGAAACTGTAAGAGTCAGTGTTTAACCTAATTACAGATTTCTTGAGTGCGAGGAATTATAGTCAGAACCGTGGAGTGAAGGCTGAAACCTATCACATAGAAGAAGCTATCGTACATTAAAACTAAATAGATTCCTTTTTGTGGACTTAAATTTGGAGTCCTAGATTCAGGGCTAGGCCAGACTGTGTCCTGTGAGTCAAGGTCCAGTCTTTAAAATGTAAGGGGTACGGGCAAGAATTAATTGATTACTGTAAACCGTATTTCCACTGTCCGTTGTTAATTACAGAGAATTTTAATAATTACTGAATTAGGAAATTTTAGAAGTTGTTCCTTTCTCCATTAGTTATTGCTGAAAGGGAAGCAGGAGATTTGGATGCATATAGCGACGGAGTGGTGTCCTGAGTTTATAGTCATTATCACACCTCTTAAGTTAAAATATTTTTTGTAATAAATAATTAATCTCCATTTTAATTAGTCTATCATTCATTTAAATTTTCTTGATATGAACGAATCCTAGAGGTGACGAGCAAGTATTTATTAATGAGCGTACATATATTTATTTGTATTAGCAGATGGTTGTTAACACGAAGGTTTCGTAATTTTAAGATTATTTTTATTTGGAAGAAAAATTAATAGTTTAATTCCTGAGGGAAGTGGAGGTTTTGATCTACTTCATTTCAATCCTGGGCTAAGCCAAATATTGAAATACATATTAAATTATAGTTGGAAAGCTGTGAGCTCAAGAATGTGCGTCGTGAGAGATATAGAAACAGTAACTATTGTACGACAAACAACATCATTTACTTTTTTATGTTTTCCCTTCCAGAATATTTAGAATTTCTAAATGAATTCCAATTTTCATGCGATTTATGTGACTATATTTACTGGTTTAAATATATCTGATGCAATATTTGTTACGCCTTAACCCGTAAGTACTATGGACCGTCTCTCAGACCGCTGCGACTTTTCATATCATTATAAATCCCAAAATCTCACTGCTACAAGTGGATCTTTTCGTCTACCTTCTTGTCTAGCAAATTGTTACTTATTGTGAAGTTCGTGTTATAATTGATGCCCTGTGAGCGGCGCTGGAGGGGTCGAGCGGTCTCACAGACGTACTATAGTAGTTACGTGAGTATTTTGCTGATTAGTCGTCTTTCGTTATCTACTGATTTTTAGCAGTTTTGTGTCTTACCGTGAGGCACGTCTTGCACCACACATCAATTAATGACCCAGAGACTGGAAAACCTAAAATAATCACTTTTTATAACATAAGTAAAGGCGGAGTGGATACTCTAGACAAAAATGTACAGATTACACATCAAATCGTCGAACAAGACGATAGCCATTGGCAATTTTCTTTATGCTGGTGGATGTTGCGTGTGGTGTCAATGCGTATGTCTTGCATCAAGTCTATGCTAAGTCCGCAGTGATGACAAGACTTGATTTCATGAAAACGTTGGCAAAAGGACTTGTTGGGCCTCACATAGAACGTAGATTGTTCATCGGACATCTGCCACGAGAGCTGAGTTTTTCAATGAAGAGCATACTACAGCTTGAAAGTGAGTTTCCCACCATCGCGCATAAGGAGTTGAAAAGGAAAACACAGTCTTCTGTCAACTGAGTTGTAAGCGGAAAGCACAGATATTCATTCGTGTCAGCGGTGTGGGGTACCGATTTTCTTGCAGTGCAAAAAAGTAAGATATAAGTGCCTATCTGAAGAAAGTACATGCTGTCAGAAAAGTTAGTGCGGTACTTTCTTTACCGGCAAAACGTATTTTGTTCACTTTCTCCATTATATAAGAACTGAAAATAAGTTTTATTCATTACCTTTTCACTACAAAAAATGTAAGAGTACAACTATAACAGCACCTTCTTGTAAGTTTAAAAAAGCTAAAATTTCATCTTTTTTTCTCCGTTTTTACTGTATTTTTTGTTCTCAGTGCATCTATAAGAACAGTGTATTTTCAATTAGTGTTATTTTAGCTACATAGAAACGGAGAACAAAATTGAATATTTCAACAATTACAATTTTAGAATAACAATGAAATCATCGTTGCAAATTTTGACTATGTTCTCTTTCTCGTTGTTTTAAAAATATAAAGCTTTTTTTACATCGTGAAATTACTGTTTTATCTTTCTATAAGCAACTAAGGTATGTAGGATATCATTTTAAAAAATATGCAATCAAACTACTATTCAGAAAATGTGAAACAACAATGCGGTCTGACAGACCGTTCCATAGTAGTTACGTGATTATTTTCGTCCATAGTACTTAAGGGTTAAGAAAAACAGCAAATATTCACCAGTGTACCTTACAATTAGAATGAGCTCCAGTGCGGTTTGGAGATTTGAGTTTTCTTCACTAGACATAGTTAAGGTCAATAAGAAACAGGAAACTCGGCCATTGTGTCAGGAATGTGCCTCAAAGTTCTTTTGCTACTGTGTGAGTATGGTTAGGATACAGTGTGAATAGTGTACTCTTCGGAGCAACAATAGTTTATCGTTGAAAGTTTTTGGAAAACGTAATCTGTTCTTCCTGATTAAATGTATTTACAGAAAAATTTTCCTCACGTTCTGATCCCCGTCGCTAGTGAATATATTGGAAGAAACAGGATCCGTTCTGAGTGATACAGGCCCCCGCAGGCACGTGTTTTGGAAAATGTCACTTATGGACACTTTACGTCGCAGAAAAAATCTCTCAGTCGTTTGTCGCAAGTAACAGGCAATAGCTAATCAATATGTGATTTAGATGATTAAATTAATTTGCATGATCACTAACATTTAATGTGTATTGTACAATTTCACTTCAAAAATCGATCACCTCATTCCAATTGTAAGGTACGTTGGCGAATATTTGCTGTTTTTCTTGAGACGTTTTCGGTATTACCCAGGATGAATTTCAAGAGTAAACATAATCTCATAAATCTCCTTTCCTTCCTTATTAGTTTGCCACAAAGCGCATAAAAATTAGATTTCATTTGGTAATTCTAGACTCAAATGAAATCCGCGAGTTAAAAAAATCAACCTATATATATGAAATGCCCGTATACATATAGGAATATTTTAACTAACTGTTCATTTCGAGAAATCCGAGACCTATATTTAATTCGCTCAAAGGTGAACATCAACTCGGCTATACCCCAATTTGTTCACTTTTGTAGAAAAAGATAAATAGATGGGATTATGACTCTTTACTTATTTTTGTGTTTTGAAGGTTGTGTATAGGTAAAACTCATTAAAAGGATACATTTCTCACATGTGAAGTCTAGTTCTACTTTTATTCGCCTCTCTATTTTCCTTCATCGCCCTTTTTACCCAGCCTGTAAGCGAGAATTGAGAGGAAAATGTTCATAGCTTCATGGATTCGTGCAGTATTCTCAGTTCAAGGAGATCGAAATTATCATTTTGAAAGTTAATATAAAATGCAGTATACATTCTATGTAGGGGATGTAGCACTACAATCTACATGATATATTCGAGTACTCTTTCGTTACTCATTCATGGGTAATGTTAATCATGCACTGCGACTTGATTTGATGTGTTGATGACGCATAGAGAATGGTTAGCTAGAAATTCTTTGCCAAGCGATACATGTCTGATGTATGTTTAATTTTAGATCTCTTCTAAATAGCTATATTCACTAAAATCTAAGAAATTTTTTTTCCACGAAATACTTCATTCTGTCTAATTCTCAAATATTCTTTTCTCACTGCTACGATCCAATCTGCTCACGTCATTTAACTAGTCACAATTTACATGTCACGTTTAAAAGTCAAAATGACAAAAACATCCATATTATAGTGTAAGCTATTATACTCTGTGTTAACATCAGAATCAAGATATATATATATATATATATATATATATATATATATATATATATATATATATATATATATATATATATATATATATATATTCTGTAATATATTCTTGTATGTTTTGATATGGACTGAAGGTAATAGGAATATTTGCAATCTTGAGAATAATTTTCTTTATTTAAAGCATGGGTTGTTTGTAATCTACGACCGACTAGTGACAGGCGTCGGGAATATTCCTGGGAATATATTACAGAATTTAAGTACTAACACAAAGAACATCGCATTCCGTTACAATATTATGATTTGAATATAAAATTTGTTTTTTCATCAATGTATATTTATTACTGCTATCTAAAGAGGATTTATTAAAATGTATGTCCTAAACGGTATTGTGATTTTATTATTATTTTATTATATTTATTTAGTATGCATAAATGTACTTAAATGTGTTTTATGCGAGTAAATATGTAGGAAAATATTTTGATACAGAACGTACACATATTTTTATATTCCTAAAGAGTTTATCTGAAATTCAATTTTCTAAACTTGACCATACAACTGATATTATAAACATGTTATTTTTTAAATATTATAAACAAATTCGGACGCTAACTTTCAGAAAACATACGTTGTATGTCGAAAAGTTCTAAAGTGTGCCAGTGTATTGGATGACATATATACAGAATGATGATTTGTGGTACTCTGTGCTTTCTTATTGTATTCTTACTGTGTCTTATTAAATCTCTAATTTAAGATGATACGCTATTTCGAAGAATTTACACTGTTTTACTAAAATTCGCCATCAACTCTTGATACGTGAATACACACGTAAAAGGAAACGTACAAATCCTAATTATAAAAAGTTCCTAAACACCGGTACTAATGAAATATTTTAAGACACAACGCTAACTTTTTAAGTGTAAACATTACAATTTAAAAGTATATATGTTTATATCTACAGACATTTCTTTAATCAATATATGATTCTTACTCAGAGAACGACTTTCAAGTCAGAGATAAGAGACAGAATGACATCTATTATTAATGGTGGTTCGAGGTGTATTGATAGTACTTTATCATTAAAGAATGTCTACATTACCTGTTTTTCAAAACTCTTTTTCTTTCAACATTTAAAAATTAGTACTCTACTACTTTGCAGTGAAAATGGAAATGGAAAATAAGAAGTTATATAGTGTACAGTCAACGAATTTCATTCTTTCTAATATCTAAATTATCTAGATGCTGGAAGTGAATGGTATTAAATGAAAATAAAGTAATTAATAGTATTTTTCTTATAAGTCGGAAATTAAAGTAAATAAAAATTCCCGGGAATTTATATACCAGGGAAAAACTCGGAATATCACAATTTTTTGTTTTTGTTTCCATTGGGAATGTTCCGACTAACCTCACTACTACCGATGCTGTTATTCAAATGATCTAAGTGACAAGCGTTCCTTCGTGACCTAGGGTGCTATAATCAAATGTATATAAAACATGTAAGATATATAAGAAATTTTGGACGTCCATGTTAGTGGTTACACTTCACCTAAAACTATTCTATACCTCTCTCCCACATTGTTTGTTTGCGGTCAGTGATCCTGCCAACTATTTAACGTAATGGAAATAACGGCATATCCTCTTTCCGAGGAAACTTGGATAAAATGATTAGCCTCTAAGTTTGTAATATTATGTTTCACGTTTAGAGAACTAAATCAACGATTGTTGGCATAATTTGCAATGAACAGTTAGGTTCCTTCAGTAATGTTATTGTATAGTTCAGCTATAGAGGAACAACTACATAACATATATTTACCGTGTTTCCATCCAGCAAATGTTCCCAAAAAATCGTTCTCGGAAATGTACCGATACATCTGAACTTCAAATTTGATTGAAGAACTGCATCTATTTTTGGTTAGTTGATAACAATTCAACTTCTCTCTCGACAACATTGCTATATGATATTTGAATATGTAACTTAAAGTAATAGTTGAAAAGTATTATATCACACTGAAACTAGAAGCCCTGGACTTCTACGCCTAAAATTGTCGCTAAACTTAGAACAAGGAGAGGCTCAGTATACATTTGCACAAAGGTTGCCTCCATGGTGCCTTTTTATGAAACTTGGAAGGTATTGTGCCCCGGTAATATAGATTGATATGTTAGTTCTTTTGTTTCTAGATTAGGTCCCTTTTGTAAATTAGAAACCTTTATTGAAGAACCATATTTCAGGCAATAACGCGAACTTAATTCAAAACATCTTATTTTAGATATGCAATGTTTTACGAATTAGTTTAATAAATGCAGAAATATATCATTCATTATTGTAGGTTACCCTAACTTTTGCATTTATTGTATTTATACGCTTGTACATCTTACGTGAAGACGAACCTATAATTAAGTACATATATTGAATATTAAAATATCTCCCAGATACGCTCTAAATAGCTGGAAAATTTAAAGGTTAAAAATGCAAACCTTTATGTTTCTAAAGTCCTTCCGTAAACGATTTCGAAGGTTTTAAGGTCCATTATGAAATACATTGATATTATTCTTATTGATCTGTTGCATTGCAAACAATTATTAAAACCGCAAGTATTTCAAAGTAGTTTATAAATTACTGATTCACTTCTCTATGGAAAAAGCGTTTATAGATATTAATACTTTGACAAAAATGTTAAATACAATTACTGAAAAATTAACAATCTTACGAAGTCTTTATCAGAGAAAGTTGAGTATAAACACTAAACGATAAATAATGATCTTAAGGAACAAAAATATTCAGAACAAACATACTGAATATCCATTACTCTAATTACTACAATCTACTGCAGACTTTTGATTGTAGTGAATATTGGCAAAGGAAAACACAATACATATAACGCACGTATGTGTTACATTACTTTATAACTTCATATTTTACTATATAATACTATAATACATTAAATCATATTTGATTCTGATGCATCCTTTTCCGATTTTCAGATTTAGAGAGTAAGTGAAAGTAACATACTATGATAGTGTGTGAATTTAACCAATTAACTATTTTGTTTGAGTAAAATGCTTAATGCATTTGTCTCAGTATATAAAATAAATAATAATATATAATATCAAGTATTCAAGAATTGAAATATGTAAACTTGTCTCAATATTATGACCAGAAATGTTTGATATTGAATTTTCTTATTAATCTGCCCTCCCTTGGTATCTGTGTTGATACGACACACTTAAGAATCACACTTAAGAATAAGCATGGAGTCATATAATTCATGTACATTATTTGCCAGTTATTATGTACTCATGTCTGAAGTTTAATATTATAACAAATACATTTTAATTCCTTCGAAGTGATGATTTAAAGGTCGCTGTAGAAATTGAAACTTAGTACTGTTCTTTAAAACAATATTCGACACAATTCATTTTCTTTTTAAGATCATTCTACTGCTGAAAAGTCATCTTGACAGCTTTGAAACCACAAATATGCATTGCAGTAGATAAGTAGCAATGATCTGCTGTTGCTCACGAATCTTTATCTTTCCCTCCACACACGCCACTTATCATGTGGTTGTCTATTTCAAGGTTCACTTTGTCAGAATAATAATATCACAGCTACCATTCTATTACAGTTTGTAATAGATATTTATATGTTTACCACAATTACTTACATTTATCCTTCATTAAACAATTCACAGAAAGTAACCTGCGCACATAGTTTAGAAAGTTCTCATTCCTATGAAACCTTGTCATCTACTAAAACTCCTGTTTCCATCTAATATCTAAAAGATGGAAACAGATAGCGCTCCCCAGAAAGATATAAGAAGAATTATGAAGTATGTCAAACAGCTTTTATGTGTGTGTCTCCTTGGTATACAGGGTGATTGGTAACTACGTGGAGAAACTTCATCAACTGATTACTGACACGTGTACGAATAAAACGACTTGGGAATAGGTGCCAACCGTTCAATATTTCGGGCTCTGCAAATCGGAGAAAGTGTGCAAATATGAAATTAAGAACTCATATCTCCACTATCTTGAATGACATAGCGAAAGCGGTAAACTCATCTCAAAGAAATTGAACCTGCTCTATCCGAAATGACTACGCTGTAATCGTGACATTATTTGTAATCCCAAAGAAGTGACTAATCCCCGAAAAGTTTCTGTCAAAGTGTGGATCCCAATTTGCATGGTTAGACTGCTAGAAGAACAGATAACAACAGGAAATTATAGGAAATTACATTCGGTTTGTGGGGTTGGATAACTGTAATAGCAGGCAGGTGTTACGAAATAGTAATACTATGTTCTGATGTGACCAGAAATGAGAAGATTTTTTTTAATGAATAGAAGTTGAACATTACGTACACAACTGCAACACGTATACAAGGGAGATAGTTCTAACATAGTTAAAATAGGGTTCAAGAACTGGGAACTATGAAATGTGAAAGACTACGAGATTAGACAAACATGCACGTTTACGGAACAGGTGAATGAAGTAAATGCAACAAGTAGGTTACCCTTGTCCCGTTGTCACATCCCGGTGTTCGAAAGGAGACTAGAGAGGACAACGGTCTCGTTTCTAGTCAGTACTAGCATGATCGGGAAATAGTTGCGAGTAATGCGGACATGTCATGGGAAACAATTGAGAAATATATGGGGCATCCAGGTCCATTGCAGTACAGACACCATTCCGGTATGGTCCTAGTGGTACTGCGGAAAACCCTGACAACTGTCATGATAGATACACCGTAATGTAGCGATGTTATTGTGTGTCGTGTACATCCATTAGCCTGTATGACGTCCGAGGAGAAGGAGGATACGGTAACTGCCTAGTCCTTGGATAGTTACCGTTATCACATTCGAGTGTTGTAACAGTTGGAACAAGTCAGAGGGAAAGCAACAGAGGGAACAACAAAAATAATACATAAAATTAGAACAAGAAGAAAGATGGTACCAACTATTTCTAGTATTATTAGTACTATTCTTAGTATGAATATTATTATTATTATGAACAATCCTTTTTTATTACGAACAACAATAACAATAATAATAATACGTACCATAAAAGTAATTATAATAAATGGGCGTGGAACGTCGAGCCTAATGCACAGCAGAAAGACAGTACAGTGTTTCACACCTGATGCTTGGAATGCAGAGCATACAGAAAAAGAGACAAAAAGTGGAATGTTGTAGACCTAGTACATAGTACATGACATAGATGACACCCTGTCATGTAGCGACAATCAGGACGCATTCTGCAAGTTTGCTGTACGGGTGCGCCTCGTGTGGGAACGTGAGTTGTATGGTCCTGGTAAAATGGCCCTTTCTTCCTACCGAGAACAGACTGATATGTTGTTCGCGTATGGCCAAGGAGACTGCAGAATTAGCGAAGTTGCAATAATTTACGCGAAGAAGTATAGTCACCGACAGCAACCGAATAGCCAAACGTTAGATGTATGTAATGTTCCCGGTGTTTGCGTCAAGAAAGACCGTTTGAGAGTATGGGTGAACTTGCGGGGTATATACGTGGACCATACTTTGAAGAATATGTGCTTCAAGAGATTGCGAATATCCCCAGTGCAAGATCTGGGCAAGAGGTCGGCCATTATGATATAAGCCGAGCGACTGTGTTAAGTATTCTCCACAACAACAATTACTATCCCTGTAACCTGCAACGTGTACAGACATTATTACCTGTGGATTTCTTCCCGTGAGAAAGGTTTTGTTGTTGATAATTACGCGGGGTCACCACAATTATTGGATTTCTGTCGTGAATCCTCTTCTCAGATGAGGCGACATTTGGTGGGATTGGAATCATCAACCATCACTACTGTCATTTGTGGGATACAGAGAACACCCATGGAATGGTTGAATCGTACCATCATTAACGGTTAGGGCACGGATTCTTGGGGACCATCTACTTGGGTCAGTATTTGTACCACAGTCATTCAATGAACATGTTTATCTGCTGAACATGCCTAATAAACTTGAAGATGTGCTACACCAAGTACAACGAGTCGTGTGGATGACGCATGATGGACATCCAGCCTATCGCTAATATATAAACACCATTTCCCCGGCATATGGATTTGTTTCGGAGGTAGTGTTACCTGACTTGGACACTCTCGACGTCTACTTGTGGGTACACATGAAACGTCTCGTATGTGTCGGGATCGTTACTAAACCCCAGACACTTCAACAACGTATTAGTATAAGATTTCACGAACTTCGAGTACAACATGGACGAAAGGAGCTGGTTTGGCAAATCATGATGCGACTAGTTTCTGGATGCGTTGTCGCAATGCGAGGACACTTCCAACAACATGTGTGGAGTTTCCGGACGCAAGGACATCTGGGGCAACTAATAAGGTATTTACGAATGCACGCCCCAATGCAAACGTTTGTCTTGTATAGTGGTTATTAACACTTCATAGTTTCTAGTTCTTTAACCCTGTTTTCCTCTGTGTTACGACTAACGCCCATGTCTACGTGTTGCAGTTGTTTACACAATGTACTACATCTGTTCATTTCAAACGACTTCCTGTCTCAGGTGCGGCCACTCAAGAACATTGCCTTCTTAGTAGTTAACGTCTGCCTGCTGTTACAGTTATTCAATCCCATATTGACAATGTTATCAATATGACATTTCCGACAACAATGATTGCTAACTGCTCGTCCAGCGATCGAACCGCATATTAGGACCCACGTTTCACCGGGGATTCCCCACTTTTTTGCGGACTCCGCTGTGAACGAATGCCACGCTTGCAGCATAGATAGATATATTTTTTTTTAGATAGAACGAGTTCGGTTTGTTTTACGTGATTTATCCCGCTTTCGCTCTCTGATTCAGGGTGATAGGGATATGGGTTTCTCAACTTTATATTTACATGCTTTCGGCTCACTGTAGAGCCCAAATTATTGATCGGTTCTCATCTGTTTCCAAAGCGATCTACTCGTAGAGTTGTCCGGAATCACTTGCTAAAGTTTGTCGACGTAGTTACTGTTCACTCGGTCTCTCTCTCTGTATCTCTCTCTCTCTCTTTATATATATATATATATATATATTTAAATCAGCTAATGATTATGACATCAAACACGATACGAAGCTTTCTTGCACCCACTGGAAAACGTGAAGTATATTAATATTTATTTGCATATATTGTTATTGTAGACTGTTCCCATAATGCCCACCGACTTCGATTTTACAAAACTTGAGAAATAAATTTCACTTTTATTTTGTGTTCAATTTGAATGCATTTTGTTATATTACCATTAAGAAACCCACATGCATCATATTACGAATGAATCATTATGGAACAATTTCATGTGTTACACGCAGCAGTGCTACCAATCTTTGAAAGTTTCATTTACAACTTTTTTCCTTTTCCTTTTTTAACTGATTTTGTGAGTAATAGTGCATTCTGTATAAAGGTACAACAAGAATTTCTCTCTCTATCTCTCTCTCTCTCTTTGTGTGTGTGTGTGTGTGTTTCTAGTTTCCGGCGTAAGCGTATGTATACTACCAAGTATACTTTCGTGTATACGTATGCTAATGTGTGTGTATGGCGGGGGTATATGAAGTATTAATTTGGATCGCGTAGTGGAACTTATCGATATTAGTACGTACATACAAGCGGCCGTTACTTCACAAAATAACTTTGGACGAATGCGAAATTTTAATTTAGGGAGACCCTCTCGAGGGAGTTCCTTAATCGAGGTGATTCGCCACCCGAACGAAAGCAATGTGGGGGCTGTCTAAATGATTGAAACATTTAAAAAATTGTCACATACTATGGAGTATTTTTCTAACAAGGCTTTGTACACACTATTGTGTCGATTGCTATGTTCACATTATCCTGTGATTCACTACATTGATCTTATTCTAACGATGATAGAATTAAATGTATTTTTATATTTATATTTATACTTACAATCATTATTGCTGAGTTAGTTTATCACTCCTCGGCTCTTATTATTAAACTTATTCATTATTTCTTACGTGAGCTGAATCCTTATGAGAAAATGCATTTTTTCTTTCTAACTTGCGCAGAAACCGTTATTCTCATCTCGTACAGGAAACTAATAAGTGGAAGGTATAACAAATTCACAAAGTAGATTGTTAAAGGGAAAATTATAACACAGTGTCGACATATTTGAACATATTCATTAAACTCATTTTGCAGAAACTATAGAATGCATGGTGAAGTATTTTGGTACATTCAGCATTCTGATTTACGAGTAGGGTTGCTAACTGGCCGGTATTTCACCAGCCTGGCCGAGAATATTGATGTGATTTTGATTAAGGCCGGTGACAGGTACTAACTTCTTATTAGCCCCCTTCTGACCGGTATTTTGGAATCTGCAATCAAGAATATAACATTGAACATCGAAATGTTTCAACAGTGCCTTTACAAACACAAATTTCCGTTGTATTATGCATTATCGATATTTTTTTAATCTATAGCAGTTCTTTTTTATTTTTTAACATAAGAAATTTGATAACACTTAGATTTTATTGTAAAAGAATCTTATACATTTATTGAGAGTAGAAAATGACTTTTTAAAGCAATTTCTTTTGTTTGAAGTGTAGGTTTATAGAGTAAATTTCATTTTTGGATCAACAATTATTACGTAAAGATTAATATCCAGTACTATTCACCAGTTTTGTTAATTTTAAAGAAGTGGCAATTGCTGGTAAATACAATAACGATCAATACAGTCTTCAGTTTCTCATTTGTACGGATAATTTTGATGATTTGCCGGTAATTTTGTTTTCCTGAGTTGGTAACCTATTTACGAGGTTTTGTTTCAACTCTGCTACGTAGTGGTTCCTTACTGACACTCCGCATGCAAATAAGTATGTAAGGCTACCATACGTCCCAGTTTCTTAAAATTTGTCCCGGTGTGCAGAAATTTTCCTTCCTGTCCGGCTTTTTTTATTAATTACATATGAAAAGTTCTGAAAATATAATAAAATTGATTTATTCGTTTTGCTTTTGATTCCAACAATACTAGGAACAATATAGGAACAATTTAGGAACAATTTCAATCTGATCTTTATTATTATTCCAATCGCTGCTTCACCGGATATAACATGCAATGTTTAAATCCTCCTAACTTGCAATCTTATCACCAAAAGTAAGAATGTGTACCCCGAGGTTGCAACAAATTCTTGTGACGTTGCAGACCAGCCCAGAAAACACGTTTTTTTCTGCTTAAGGAAAACAATTATGCAAATTGCTTTCATTTAGTTCACATTTTAGGGTAAAAAAAAATAAATCAGTTTATTGAAATTTGGAAACAACTTTATAAATCTGGATTTTTTTCTTTATAGATATGCAGAGCTTGTGAGGTGTTACGTGTAATAACATTGAAAATATAATTTTTGAATAAATATTGTATGTTCACTGGTTGCGTTTATATTGTATAACAGCTTGAAGCTTCTATAATAATTTTAGCACTGTTGATTAAGTATGAACTATATTAATACATTATTTTAAGTTGTGTAATTAGTGCGATGCTGTAGTAAAATTCGAAAAATAATACAAAATGTAATATTTACTACTAATTTGTAAAATGTCTCGTTTTTCTTTTTTCAATAAATATGGTAGCCTTAAAGTATGCTAAACCATACAAAATAAATTATACTGTAAATTGTACCCGTCTGATAGTGCTCTCAAACGGGTCGGTCGGGTAAGTCGTGTTGTCGGGACGGGTGAATCGGGTCACTCGGGTCGGGTCGTCACTTTCTTCACTTATTTTGAAATACTATAAGGAGCTTTGTTGTAGAATTCAATTCGAAGTTGGTGAATGAATGATATTAGTGACTAATTGTAGCTGAAATAGTAATAAAAATTTAAATTAACCCTTATTACCTAATTAGCATGGTAATTGTAATTAACATTACGACTGACTTTTCTCTTTTTGCGTTATTATATAAAGTTAAATGTCACATTATTTAAAATTGAAAGGAAATAGCTAGTTAACGTCCCACGTAATCACCAACGCTAAGAGAGACAGTGACGATGAGAAATAATTGAAGTGGTTGAATGAAGAAAGTGGGACAAAATGGAAGAACACCGAGAAAATCCATGAACACGGTGTTTGTCTACCAGAAAACTTACTTGGTACGAGCTGGAATCAATACCCATGGACCTTCGGGTCAAACATCTTCCTTTGTGCAGGCCAAATTATTATTATTATTATTATTATTATTATTATTATTATTATTATTATTATTATTACTTTAAGAGTGACCAAGAAAGTTACGCTTCCTTTTCACCAACATCTTCGAACATTGATATGTAACCTAAGGCGTTCCTGGAATATCAAAAATAGTCTCCATCAGCATCGACGACCTTCTGCCAACGTTCTGGAAGGCTATGGATTCCATCGCAGTGGAACTTGGTGGGACGTGAAGCGAAGAAGGTATCAAGTGCATATTGAACCTCTACTAGCGATTTGAACTGGAGTTCTCTAAGGTGATTGTCCAGGGAATGGAACAGGCGATAATCGCACGGTACAATGTTCCGGGAGTATGGCGGAATCTATAGTGTTTCCCATACTAGGCGTAGAATGGTGTCCTGGATCATCTTAGCCACGTGGGGCTTAGTGTTACCTTGTAACAGGAGGACCCCTTTGTGATTTAGAATTGCTGGGTCCAGAGAGTGACAGTACACAGTTGCGTTGATGCTTTGAGTGCTGGTAGCAGTTCCCGATGGACGATGCCTCGAGCAGTCCACAAAATGCACAGGAGAACCTTATTCTGATGTAGTGTTGGCTTCGGCTGTCTTTGAACCGGATCACGGGATGCTAGCCAACGATGACGGCGCCTTATAGCTACGTACAGGACAACCTTCCCATCACATTTCAACACCCTCTCCAGAAATTGCTCCTTTTTCAGAAGAAACACCAAAGAAACACGGTCTGCTCGGATCATGTAGGACCCAACAACCAAACTTGCAGTGCTTCCCAAGTTGATGGTGGTTCCGAATGGTTTCTCCATTCACACTGAATTGTAGTATCATGTCTGTCTTCGCCTCAATTGTTGCTTAAAGATCTTTATTTTGAACATATGTTTGTCTTTTGGCACGTGGTGCGTCTTCAAGTGTTTCGTTTCCGTCCTTAAACCGTCCTACCAGTGCATTCTCCGCGTAGTCACGAAACCCTCACTAAAGGCCGGTCATATCTTCCGCCCCGCGGAGAAGCAATATGAACTCGCACAGCAAACAAGAACTTATGACGCTCTGTAGAGGTCCCATGTTCACTCTGTCCTTACGAACGTTCATGGTGTATCTGAACAGCCACAACTAGGTACTATGTTGGATATACTTACTAGTGTTGCTCACGAGACAAGATTTGGGGCATTCTCGTCTTGAAAATGTGTCGTGAAGGTAGTCTCGTCTCGAAAATACATATGTTTCTATTGAAAGAGCTCTGTCTGATCTCGTACCTCTTCATGAAAATTCTGTCTTGTCTAGTCTCGTCCAACAACTGACCTTCGCCTTATCTCAATTCGCATTTAACTCACGGTGTGAGGGCCAATTGAACACACACCTCCACAAAAAGAGACAGAACTTTGTTGGTCACCTTCAGATTATTATTATTATTATTATTACTACTACTATTATTATTATTATTATTATTATTATTATTATTATTATTATTATTATTATTATTATTATTATTATTATTATTATTATTATTATTATTATTATTATTATTGCTGCGGTAGTGATTTGAATTTCTCGACACTAAATTACTCGCTGAAAACGTTGCAAATATCTTCTAGATAAATTATTCAAGAAAAAATTGAAATATGAACATACTATGAACCTAACTCCTCTTGTAGTTAGTTACTTTGATAAGCAGTGATCAAGTATTGCAAACGTGCTTGTGAGATCAGCGCAGGTACCCTACATAGGAGGTTTACAGAGGATCTTCATCTTCTGGAGGGTTTATCTTAAATTTTGAAGGTCATAGAATGTAATCACAGTTTGACCAACTCTTTTGTCGCTTTGTTAGGGCTACCTGTAGCACTATCTGAGCGGGGTGTTGTTTACATCACTTTATGCGGTGCATATTTTTATCGCACCATGCATAAGCTACCGGGATTAGTTCAAGGTCCCACACCTAAAGCAGTGGCTGAAGCCAAACACGATCC
Organism: Thermobia domestica; assembly: GCF_964235325.1. Lineage (NCBI taxonomy): Eukaryota > Metazoa > Arthropoda > Insecta > Zygentoma > Lepismatidae > Thermobia > Thermobia domestica. Next base: position 71,531,328 of record NC_137457.1, read on the forward strand.
TCGAACGAATCTACGTACCCTTCAGCTCTCGGAGGGTAGTTTAGAATCGGCTGATAAGCGTTTCACATCTCGCTGTTCCACTGGCGCAAATCCCGGGGGGACGAGGGGGACATGTCCCCCCAAACTTGGACCTCGAGGGGACTGTCCCCCCCCCCAATAATCTGATTAAAAAAGTGCTTTTTCGGATAAGTGTCATGATTTGTGTCCGACTGCCCCAAAGGAATGTAAGATGAAATTGATTTCTCTTGGCTTTTCCATTTTTTTTTAAAAAAAAGAATCGTATTCTGTAGTATTTCAAACTGAACTTCGTGCTGTAGTGAGTTCAGTAGTCTCATCAATATGTATTAATTCCACAAACCACAATACACTATTCTCTTTTAACTTTTCATCTTCCCGACACAATTTCGAAACAATTTCACTCTCAAAATTATAACATGTTGACTGTTAGTAGTAGGCCCCGGCGTATGGCGAACCGAGTCAGCAAAAATTTTCTCGATTTTGATTGGCTGAGAGAGGTCACGTGACGTTAGGCCCCGCCCACGCGGGAAATTTAAATTTTTAGGTCACGTGGTATGACGTCATGAGTCACCCTGCGGGGAAATCCCTCACCAGGGATTTTTGAAATTTGTTCCCTTTTACGGATAAGATGAGTACTTTGATACTTGATTCTGATTGGTTGACAAATGTCACGTGATCTTAGACCCTGGGATATTTGAAATTCGTTCCCTTTTACGGGTAAGATGAATCCTTTGGTACCACGATGATGATTGGCTGACAGAGGTCACGTGATCTTAGGCTTTGGGACTTTTTTAAAAAAAAATTGTTCCCTTTTACGGGTAAGATGAGTGCATTGATACCTGATTCTGATTGGTTGACAGAGGTCACGTGATCTTAGACCCTGGGATATTTGAAATTCGTTCCCTTTTATGGGTAATATGAGTGCTTTGGTACCACGATGATGATTGGCTAACAGAGGTCACGTGATTTTAAGCCCTGGGATTTTTGAAATTCGTTCCCTTTTATGGGTAAGATGAGTCCTTTGATACCTGATTCTGATTGGTTGACAGAGGTCACATGATCTTAGATCCAGAGATATTTGAAATTCGTTCCCTTTTATGGATAACATAAATGCTTTGGTACCATGATGCTGCTTGATTGATAGAGGTCACGTGATCTTAGGCTCTGGGATTTTAAAAAATCGTTCTCTTTTTACGGATATTTTCTCTGATGAGTACTTTGGTATCACGATACTGATTGAAGGATAGAGGTCACATGATTTTAGACCCGCCACACAGTGAACAGATTACATGGAAATTCCTCACTTATTTGTTTTATTTTATGTGTAAGATGAGTGTTTTGGTACCTCAATTTTGATTGGTGGATAGAAGTCACATGATCTTAGCCCCCCCCAGTCCATGAGGGAAATACAGAGCGATATGTCGGCGATCCACCCTAGACCGGGATTTTAGAATTTTGTTCCCTTTTTATGGTTATGCGTAAAGTTCTCATGGAGGGTTCAACCCCATCCTTAAATAAACCTTTTTGGTATCATGATATTGTACTGAAGTTTACATTAAATATTATCATTCTCTTTGACAGATAAGATGATTACCAGCTTTCTTACCTTGATGGAGATCATGTCCTTTAATTAGTAGCCTATGCCTCTGAAAGGAACAATGGTGAAAGTGGGGTCCATCCTTGTCGCTTGTAGATTTCTTATAACACATTGTTGTGAGTTTAAGCGATTTTTTAAACGCTCAGTAAGCGCTTCATGAATGGAAACAATGTTGCCAGATTTTTCTTACCTAAACTGCTCCGATTCTTTTCGAAACGGTTCCGCAGAGTGCAAGAAATTTAAACTAAAAATTTTTCGAACTAAAAAAATTTCAAAACTAAACATTTTCGAACCAAAAAAGTTTACTAAAAATTTTGAAACAAAAATTTCAAACAAAAGTTTCGAAACAAAAATTACAAAAAAATTTCGAAACAAAAATTACAAAAAATTTCAAACTAAAAAAAATTAAACAAAAAAATTTCGAACTAAAAAAATTGAAACAAAATTTTGTCGAACTAAATCATTTTTTAAAAACAAAAGTTTCGAACTAAAGATATAAATCACATCTAAAAATTTTCAAATCAAACTTTTTATCGAACTAAACTTTTAAAATTTTCGAACTAGAAATTTAAACCAAGTTTTAGAAAAATCCTAAGAAATGTTTCTCCAGGAATCGAACTCAGTTCTTTCAAACCAAAGATGTGTATGCTAACCGCTTAGCTATGAATGAATTCGGTTTTAATAGTGCTTGGTGGGTTTCGAACCATGGTTCTTGAAAAGGATACACATATACTTTAAGAAAATAAATCTGACAGTGTAACGCTTCCGTTCGTGGATTAAAATAAAATGCTGATAGACTTCTTTGTGTGTTCGCACATATGATTGAAAATGCAAACGTCAGCGGATCGCATTACTTTTGTTTTACTACGAACGTGTCAGCATGAATCATGAAAAAAGCAAACATTGACATTCTCGTATGGAATATGAGGAAAATGAAATGTCGTCACAGTTACGACAAGTAGTGACATGTAGAAATCATTTGGATGATGTCATGATCGGAATTGCCATACTTGTTGTTGTAACTATTGAGTAACGTGAATGACGTCACGATCGATTGTCACACATCGTTTTGGTTCGTGATTAATGACAAAAGCAGCGAGCGTTTTGATTGGTTCGTTGTGATGTCATTTTATAAATTTCCTCGTTTCTGATTGGTTGATGATGACATCGTTTTCGCAGCGAACTAAATAAAAATCTAAATTTCATTTTTCAAATCCTACACCGCTCTCAACTGTCAAGTGAGAAGGTCTGTTTTTTAAAAGTGTCTTCATTTAAGAAGCTTTACTGCACCGACTTTATGTTCGTTGAATTTGAGGTAAGTTCAGTGAGATTTTATTTTTCACACAAGATTCGAAATCATTTTTATTTTATATTTGTGGGAGGATCACTCATACACTGTTTTACTTTCAGTACGAAATATTTAGACTATGAAGAAATTAGTGGAATGGGAAAGTGGGAGTACGAATCAGGAACCCCCCACACATTAGAAGTAAGCACGAGAATTGATATGGTTTAGCGTCCCTTCAGCTTAATGTTGAATGTGAACTCCCGTCGGGAATTGAACCATGGCCAGAAAATGTGTGCGCTTAGTTTTGAAAAGAATGCATTACAAAATTTCAGAAACTATGCCTCAGAATAATATGGTTCGATTCCCTTTGAAAGCATTATTTTAGTTTAGCGTCCCCTTCAGCTTAACGTGATATTCGAGCAATCACCCGAGATTGAACCTGGGTCAGAGGTGTGTACGTCAATCATTTAGCTTAGTTTTGAAAAGAATGTATGATAACGCATGAGAATATTAAATTTCAGAAAAGGCTTGAGAGCGATCCGATGTGTGAAAGCAAACCCCACCGAGGACTGAACCAGGGCCTTCCACATCCGAACCATGTACGCTAACCGCTTAAATAAAAAAGAGTGCATGAATATTTGGTTAAAAGATTTACGCTATACAGATTTTGTTTCGACAATTACGTATGTGTTACGTTAATGGTTGGTGAATCTCTTCAACTTGCAAACGCATCATTTAAAGGTCGTTGTGAGTAGAAAAAATGCTTACGCGTGCTTTATCACATCTCAGTACTGTTGAAACATTCATTCATTCATGCATTCTTTTTATCACTATAGAATGGTAGGTCAGTTACATGCTGATGTAATGGTCGCGAGTTTGACAGCAATAAAACACACATTTCAGTAACATAATTATTTTTAAAAAACTTTGATTTCTAGTACACGTGCTTTCATAATGAGATTCTGAACGCCACCGCTAGGGAATCAAACTCAGGACCTTTACATGAATTGCTTAGTTAAGAATTTATCATGAATGTTATGATTTCCTGTTTATCAGGTGATTAAGATTTTTCTTTCTTCTTTTCTTTTGTAGTAAATTCACGCTGCACAATTCCTTTTTTCCCATTACATATTTGTTTACCGTAATTGTACCTGTTTGTTTGTTTTCATTTTTAACCATGGCCGAATCGGGTTTTACTGTTTGTAATGAAATCACTCGTCATTATAGACGATTTATGTACGTTTATGTATTATGAGGTGTGTACGTCAACCATTTAGCTTAGTTTTGAAAAGAATGTATGATAACGCGTGAGAATATTAAATTACAGAAAAGGCTTGACATGCCCCCGACGTGGAAAGCAAACCCACCGAGGATTGAACCAGGGCCTTCCACGTCCGAACCATGTACGCTAACCGCTTAGTCACAATAATAAAAAAAATACGCTATACAGATTTTGTTTCGACAATTACGTATGCGTAACGTTAATGTTCGATGAGTCTCTTCAACTTGCAAACGCATCATTTAAAGGTCGTTGTGAGTGGAAAAAAATGCTTACGCGTACTTTGTCACATCTCAGCACTGTTAAAACATTCATTCATTTCATGCATTCTTTTTATCACTATAGAATGATAGGTCAGTTAAATGCTGATGTAATGGTCTCGAGTTTGACAACAATAAAACACTCATTTCAGTAACATAATTATTTTAAAAAACTTTGATTTCTAGTACACGTGCTTTCATAATGAGATTCTGAACGTCACCGACAGGAATCAAACTCAGGACCTTTACATGAATTACTTAGTTAAGAATTTATCATGAATGTTATGATTTCCTGTTTATCAGATGATTAAGATTTTTCTTTCTTCTTTTCTTTTGTAGTAAATTCACGCTGCTCAATTCCTTTTTCCCTTACACATTTATCGCAATTGTACCTGTTTGTTTGTTTTCATTTTTAACCATGGCCGAATCCGGTTTTACTGTTCGCAATGAAATCACTCGTCATTATAGACGATTTAACATTGAGGGCAGAATGCTCGAAGTTCAATTTAATGCACCGCCCGTAGGAACCGATATTATCCAATACGTGCATAATAGTTTCCAAGCAATGCTGGACCATTTGTTAGTCAATGTCGACGATGAGGCGATGGTTGGTTTATCGGTAATATCGCCAAGCAATACCAATAAGCCATTTTGGGTGAGTTTTCGCCAAGCACGAAACCTAACACTGGAAACGATGTGGGCCTCGTTCGAAAGAGTTTTACAAAGTAACAATGCATTTCTCCTGCACGAACCATTCACCGTTCATTTCCATCGTGTGGATATTCCACGTTTCTATGGCGGTGGTTTGCGGCAAGGAGTACTTCAAAATGAAGAATTATTACGTTGCAAGCGTGGGATTGTACGAGTAAAAAATCAAGATTCAAGGTGCCTGGCGTACGCCCTTGTTATTGCTATTGGCCTGAAAAAATACAAGAATGTAGATGTAAAACGACATAAGCAGTATAAAGATCAATCGAAATGTATTGTGGACGATGAAGTGAATGCGTTATGTTCAAATGCAGGAGTGAATTTGGATCATGGTGCCAGTGTAAATGAAATACGACAATTCCAGTCATACCTCAAAGAATATAAAATTACTGTGTATACCAGTTTCACAGGCCATGATATCATGTACGAGGGGCCCAACGATGAAAATCGCACTCCCATAAATTTGATTTGTTTGGCTGGCCATTTTGACATCATCCAATCTTTAACTGCTTGTTTTGCAACCAATTTCTACTGTGAAGCGTGCCATATAAAATACAGTAAACGCAATGAACATGTAAAAAATTGTCCTGTAACGTGCTCCAAATGTTTACAGAGACCTCTATGCGATAAGAATCAAACGCCGATATTGTGCAACGACTGCAATCGTCAATTTTACGGCGAAGAATGTTTTAATAATCATCGTAATGCTCCATATCATCAAGGGGAACCTGTATGCAAAATGGTGAAGCAATGTACTAGATGTTACAGAGTATATTCTTTTGTACGAAGTGGACAACGCATTCATGATTGTAATGAGATGTTTTGTAATGTTTGTAAGAAGATTGTTCCGGGATCACATCAATGTTTTATGCTTCCCGATCGCCAATGCTTGAAACCTGGTGTTCCATCACTCATGCACGCAAAGAAAGCCTTGTTGATATTCTATGATATAGAATCTATGCAGGACAAAAATATTGATGATAATATGTATGTACACATTCCAAATTTATTGGTTGCACAACAAGTATGTTATGCATGTGTTGAAAACGCTAATATCCAGCAGTCTTGCAGTACGTGTGGTCAGCGCCAGCATATTTTCCAAGGAGACGATCCAGTTTATAATTTTCTCCAGTACTTGCGGGAACGTCGTCCCAATATAAATAGGATTTTCTGTCTCGCTCACAACTCAAAGGGCTACGATGGACATTTTATTCTAAAGACCATGGTAGAACAATGTCAATGGAGACCTGACGTCATATCAAATGGGACCAAGATATTGAGTTTAACCTTGAATAATCTGACGTTCATTGACTCTTTGAACTTCTTGCCTATGGCATTAAGCAAATTGTAAAAAGCGTTCAATTTACCCGCAACCAAAGGCTACTTCCCGCATTTCTTCAACACCAAGGAGAATCAATCGTATATTGGATCACTTCCAGAAACGAAGTATTATGGTGCAGATGAAATGAGCGTCGAAGACAGGAACAAGTTCATGCAGTGGTACAACGATCATCGTAATGACACGTTTGATTTCCAGAAGGAAATTCTCAAGTATTGTATTCAAGATGTCAATGTACTGCGACAAGCATGCGTTTCGTTTATGACGTCATTTGAAACAGAAACCAAAGTGAATCCCTTCTTGGAGACGATCACGATTGCCAGTGCTTCCAATTTAGTATTCCGCCGGAATTTCCTCAAACCCAATACCATTGGAATTCTACCGGCACATGGCTATCGATGGAGAAGTACCCAATCGATCGCTGCAATGCAATGGCTGGCCTACATTGAAAAAACCGAAGGGAAACAAATCTTACATGCGGCCCGACAAAAAGAAGTGTTTATTGCGGGATTCCATGTTGATGGCTACTACCAAGATCCTGAGACGTTAGAGGAGCACATCTACGAGCATGCTGGCTGTTTTTATCACGGGTGTAAAGTATGTATTACTACAGGGCGTAATCAGCCCATCTACGGCAATCCAGAAGACACTATGGAATTCCGTTATGAACGAACGCAACGAAAAAATGCAAGACTGCGTGAATTGGGGTACATTGTACATGAAATGTGGGAGTGCGAATTTAAACAATTCTTGAAACAAAATCCAGCAATGGCGACGTATCTGAAGAATCACCCGTACATGAACCGTAGACCATTAAATCCAAGAGATAGCTTTTTTGGAGGAAGGACCAATTGCGTGAAATTGTACCACCAAGTCGACGAAAAAGCAGGAGAAGTAATAAAATATTTCGATATTGTTTCACTTTATCCTTACATAAATAAGTGTGCTAAATACCCTGTAGGCCATCCTAGAATTTATCTACAGGGTGATGATAATATACCACCAATAAATAAAGTCAATGGTCTGATCAAAATGACGATATTACCAAGTCGCCATCTTTATCATGGTCTCCTGCCTTACCGATGCAACAAGAAACTACTCTTTCCACTGTGTGCTGCGTGTGCCGAAGAAATGAACCCAGACCCTACAGCAACGTGTACGCACAACGATCAGGAGCGGTGCCTCACTGGAACATGGGTATCATATGAAATACAGAAAGCAATAGAATTAGGATATCAACCGGTGGAAATCTTTGAAATTTGGGATTATGACATTGAACAATATGATCCCATCACGAAAACAGGTGGCTTGTTCACGGAATACATCAATACGTTTTTGAAATCAAAAATGGAAGCGTCTGGCTGGCCCAGTTCCTGTGTGACCGAAGAAGACAAATCAAAATTCATACAAACCGTCCTGGAGCGTGAAGGTATTGCCTTGGATCCGTCCAAAATTGAAAATAATCCTGCACGAAGAAGTTTATCTAAGCTTTGTGTTAACGCTCTATGGGGAAAACTTTCGCAACATTCAAACTTTAGCCAGACCACAATTATTGATCGGCCGGAAGAATTTTATGAAAAACTCACTTCCCCCGACATTAAACTCCATCAAATTGTACCCATCAATGATACGATGTTATATGCGTTCTGGGAGTACAATGAACATGTGCCTGTTCAAAACCGAAACACCAATGTCGTGTTAGGCGCATTTACAACATGTCAGGCACGTCTGGAACTGTACAAGTACATGGAAATGTTGCAGGAACGTGTTTTATATTTCGACACGGATTCTGTGATATTTACAGAAAAGGCCGGGGAGCCAACCATTGAACCTTCAACGTACTTGGGATGCTTATCGGATGAGATGGAGTCTTATGGCCAACGAGCGTACATCAAGACATTTGTCAGTGGAGGACCGAAAAATTACAGCCTAGAAATATACAATCCGGACACCAACATCACCAGCTACATATGTAAAATTAGAGGATTTACATTAAACTATGGTGCAGGACAGCAATTAAATTTCAACACGCTAAAAGAAATGATAACAAATCAATGCCGTGGACAATTCACCATTACCATCCCCCATAAAATATGCAGGACCAAAGACCATACCATCGTCACACGCAAAGAAGAAAAAATGTACAGCATCCAGTACACAAAACGTCGATTTAAAGAACTCAATTCCTACGACACGGTTCCATACGGGTATGTTAAAAAACAGAAGTTGGAACTGGAAAAAGAAGAAGATAAAGAAAAAACTGTTAAGACCCAATAAGGCCGCCATTTCTTTTTCCTTTTCCTTTTTCCACTCCTTAACCACAAAGCAGTAACACCAAGAAAAAAACGCAGTACCCACAAGAGTTCATAAACCACCAACACCACCATCAGTGGAAGAAATGTAGTCATCTCGTACCTAAGGGGAAATCTTGACCATAAAGCAGCAACACCAAGAAAAATGCAGTACCCAGAAGAGTTCATAAACCACCATCAGTGGATGCAATGGTGTCATCTTGTACCCGAGGAGGAAGATGAGCCTAAAGAGATGCATCTTTTACGAGTAAGTTTTATTTCTCTCTTATCAATATTGACTCGTTTTTATTGTTTCAGAAAAAAAAAAGAAATTCTTAAAGTAATCCATTGTTTCTTCTTTTTCTTTACAGGATACGTCTACAAGATTCGAAGATGATGACGCGTCCAAAATATTCATTAACTAGATCCTGTATTTATTATGTTAATCACCTTGTATGAGAAGAGCACATACCTTTCGTTAAAATACAACAAGTTGAAAAAATATGTTTTATTATTTCTTGAAACCTTGAACACTTGTTTTCAAATCATGGTAATCTTGAAAATTTAAGGTGGAAAATATATCCAAGATTTGGTTTAAATGATTTTGTTCGAAAACTTAATTAAAAAATTTATAGTGTCCAAAATTTGGTTTTTAATTTAGTTCAAAAAATTGATTTGAAAATTTTCAAATGCGGTTTACATCTTTAGTACGAAACTTGTTTTTAAAAAAAAATGGTTCGAAATTTTTTTTTTAATTTTTAGTTCGAAAAATTTTGATTTGAAAATTTAGTTCGAAAGTTTTTAGTTTAAAATATTTTTTCTTCGTTCGAAAAATTTTTCTTTAATTTCTTAAGTTCGAAATTTTTTGGGGTTGAAAATTTTTAAATTTTTTTTAGATCGAAAAGTTTTTTAATTTGAAAATTTAGTTCGAAAATTTTTAGTTTAAAATTTTTTGTTCGAAAAAATGTTTAAATTTTTAGTTCGAATTTTTTTTTAAATTTTTGTTTCAAAATTTTTAGTTCGAAAATTTTTTGTTTGAAAATTTTTGTTTAAAATTTTTTAGTTACAATTTTTTTTAGTTCGAAAAAATTTTAGTTTAAAATTTCTTGCACTCTGCGGAACCGTTTCGAAAAGAATCGGAGCAGTTTAGGTAAGAAAAATCTGGCAACATTGTTTCCATTAATGAAGCGCTTACTGAGCGTTTAAAAAATCGCTTAAACTCACAACAATGTGTTATAAGAAATCTACAAGCGACAAGGATGGACCCCACTTTCAACATTGTTCCTTTCAGAGGCATAGGCTACTAATTAAAGGACATAAAGTATATGTGTATCCTTTTCAAGAACCATGGTTCGAAACCCACCAAGCACTATTAAAACCGAATTCATTCATAGCTAAGCGGTTAGCATACACATCTTTGGTTTGAAAGACCTGAGTTCGATTCCTGGAGAAACATTTCTTAGGATTTTTCTAAAACTTGGTTTAAATTTCTAGTTCGAAAATTTTAAAAGTTTAGTTCGATAAAAAGTTTGATTTGAAAATTTTTAGATGTGATTTACATCTTTAGTTCGAAACATTTGTTTTTAAAAAATGATTTAGTTCGACAAAATTTTGTTTCAATTTTTTTAGTTCGAAATTTTTTTGTTTAATTTGTTTTTAGTTTGAAATTTTTTGTAATTTTTGTTTCGAAATTTTTTTGTAATTTTTGTTTCGAAACTTTTGTTTGAAATTTTTGTTTCAAAATTTTTAGTAACAAACTTTTTTGGTTCGAAAATGTTTAGTTTTGAAATTTTTTTAGTTCGAAAAATTTTTAGTTTAAATTTCTTGCACTCTGCGGAACCGTTTCGAAAAGAATCGGAGCAGTTTAGGTAAGAAAAATCTGGCAACATTGTTTCCATTAATGAAGCGCTTACTGAGCGTTTAAAAAATCGCTTAAACTCACAACAATGTGTTATAAGAAATCTACAAGCGACAAGGATGGACCCCACTTTCACCATTGTTCCTTTCAGAGGCATAGGCTACTAATTAAAGGACATGATCTCCATCAAGGTAAGAAAGCTGGTAATCATCTTATCTGTCAAAGAGAATGATAATATTTAATGTAAACTTCAGTACAATATCATGATACCAAAAAGGTTTATTTAAGGATGGGGTTGAACCCTCCATGAGAACTTTACGCATAACCATAAAAAGGGAACAAAATTCTAAAATCCCGGTCTAGGGTGGATCGCCGTCATATCGCTCTGTATTTCCCTCATGGACTGGGGGGGCTAAGATCATGTGACTTCTATCCACCAATCAAAATTGAGGTACCAAAACACTCATCTTACACATAAAATAAAACAAATAAGTGAGGAATTTCCATGTAATCTGTTCACTGTGTGGCGGGTCTAAAATCATGTGACCTCTATCCTTCAATCAGTATCGTGATACCAAAGTACTCATCAGAGAAAATATCCGTAAAAAGAGAACGATTTTTTAAAATCCCAGAGCCTAAGATCACGTGACCTCTATCAATCAAGCAGCATCATGGTACCAAAGCATTTATGTTATCCATAAAAGAGAACGAATTTCAAATATCTCTGGATCTAAGATCATGTGACCTCTGTCAACCAATCAGAATCAGGTATCAAAGGACTCATCTTACCCATAAAAGGGAACGAATTTCAAAAATCCCAGGGCCTAAAATCACGTGACCTCTGTTAGCCAATCATCATCGTGGTACCAAAGCACTCATATTACCCATAAAAGGGAACGAATTTCAAATATCCCAGGGTCTAAGATCACGTGACCTCTGTCAACCAATCAGAATCAGGTATCAAAGCACTCATCTTACCCGTAAAAGGGAACAATTTTTTTTTTAAAGTCCCAAAGCCTAAGATCACGTGACCTCTTTCAGCCAATCATCATCGTGGTACCAAAGGATTCATCTTACCCGTAAAAGGGAACGAATTTCAAATATCCCAGGGTCTAAGATCACGTGACATTTGTCAACCAATCAGAATCAAGTATCAAAGTACTCATCTTATCCGTAAAAGGGAGCAAATTTCAAAAATCCCTGGTGAGGGATTTCCCCGCAGGGTGACTCATGACGTCATACCACGTGACCTAAAAATTTAAATTTCCCGCGTGGGCGGGGCCTAACGTCACGTGACCTCTCTCAGCCAATCAAAATCGAGAAAATTTTTGCTGACTCGGTTCGCCATACGCCGGGGCCTACTACTCTGTTCATATTACCTTGCGAAACTACAAGGTTCGATAGGTCAATTTATCAAAAGTAAGTTTATAGATGGCAGCACATTAACTATTCGTAGCAATGTTCAATGTTTCCAACTCTGATAATCACAATCTCGTTTGCCTTTTTTTTTTCATTATGCTTCAGGCACAAATTGCAATAAATGCCAGAGGAGGATATGCCCCTCTCCTCATGCTGGAAAGTTGTCTCAGCTGTAGGTACAAATTCCGGGGAAATGGGGAGACATATCCCCCCCCCCCAACATTGAAACTGGAGGCTCTCCCAATAATCCGATTTGAAAAGTGCTTTTTGCAGATAACTGATGAGTTGTGTCCGACTGCCACAAAGGAAAGTGAGATGAAATTTATTTCTCTTGGCTTTTCCATTTTTAATGAAAATGAAGGCGTGCGACTGTGCGTGACGTAACCTGATATGAAATCTTATCTCCTCCTCTCCCCTAGGCCCTAGCACACGAAGAGTATATAGATTTTCCAATGTCAGTAGAACCCATCTTTTCAGTAATTGCGCATTTAATCTATTTGTAGTATCAGCCTAGGCATCTACTCATGCTTCGTAAGCTAACTAACTCTATAGCCTATGTAACCCGGAGGTTCAATGCCGCGTTCACAAAAGCTCTCCACTGACTTCTATTCTTAGCCAACTGGATCCAGTTTCTACTTTGTATTCCTATCTCTGCGAGATCCATCTTAATATTGTCTTCCCATCTGCGCCTAGGTCTTCTTAATAGTCGTTTTCCGATTGGTCTTACCGCTAACACTTTGAAAGCGTTCCTACTTTCTTCCATCCTAGCTACATGTCCTGCCCACCTAAGCCTCCTAGACTTGATGACCTTAACAATGTTTAATAAGCCGTATAATTTACCTACTTCGGCGTTATGAAGTTTCCACCATTCCCCATTCCCGTTCCTCTTGGTCCGAATATTTCTCTCGAGATCTTGTTCTCAAATACTTTCAGTCTATGTTCTTCCCTCAGAGTAAGCGACCATGTTTCGAAACCATACAGAACAACAGGTATGATTATCGTTTTATACATTTTAAGCTTCAAATCCTTCGACAGAATTCGCGACGACAAGAGGTTTTGAACTGAATAATAACACGAATTCCCTGCTTTTAGTCGACATTTAATTTCTTCGTGAATATGATTTTCGTCTGTTAATATTGATCCTAGATATTTGAAAGTATCCACTTTATCAAAAGTATTATTTAATATTTTAACACATACATAATTTGCCGTATTATGGTCCCGACGCACTTCCATGTATTTAATTTTCTCTGCATTTACTTCTAAACCCATGTCCATGCAAGCGTGTCTAATAATACCTCTGCATTTCTTTCTTTTTTTCACCTATTATCCCCTACTAAATTTACATAATCAGCGTACGCATAACCTGGTGAACACCGTTCAGCTCTAGGTCCTGGTTGCTCTCTTTGATTTTCCTTATAGCGTATTCCAGGACAAAGTTGAATAATAATGGCGACAACGCATCTTCTTGTTTCAGGCCATTCTTAACGTGAAAGCTCGTGGCCAAAAATTTTCCTACTTTGGGATTCAGTTAAACATGCCTTAATTGATCTAATTAGCTTTTTCGGTATTCCAAATTCTGTAAGAACGTTGTACAATGTTTCTCTCCTAACCGAGTTATAAGCCTTTCTAAAATCAATAAATAGTTGAGGTACCGGACTATTGTATTCCCGCTTGTTTTCGAGTATTTGGTGAATGGTAAATATTTGGTCGATAGTTGATCGATTTCGTCTAAATCCACACTGATAATCTCCAAAAATTTCATCTGCGTTTGTGGTCAATCTTGCTAATAGAATGTTTCAAAGGATTCTATAGGATGTTAACAGAAGAGATATGCCTCGATAATTATTACAGTCAGTTTTGTCACCTTTCTTGTGGATTGGAACAATGATTGATTCTTCCCACTCTTGTGGCAATTCTTCCTTGTTGTAGATAAGGAGAATGAGTTTGTGTATCTTGATCCACAATTTTTTGCTTCCAGCTAAAATTAACTCAGCCGGAATTTCGTTTATACCCGAGATTTGTGTTTTTTTAATTTCTTTATAGCGATTTTTACTTCTATTCGATTGGTTTCTGGAATATATGGTTCTGCGGTGTGTATCTTCCTTTCTCCACGCAGATTAGTTTTTGGCTGCGTGTTAAGCAAATCGTCAAAGAAATCTTTCCATCTATTTAAAATACTATCTGTATCAGTGAGAACTGTTCCATCAGCTTTCTTTCATATATAAGAACGAGGTTGATAGTCTTTCTTTAATTCGTTGATCCCTTTATACATGCCTCGAATGTTTTTATTTTTACTATTATCTTCAAGTTCCTAAATTTTAGCTTTCAAAATATCGCGTTTCTTTTTTCTAAAAGTTTTGGAAGTTCCTCGCCTGATGTCTACGAAATTTTGTGTAGTTATTTCATTCGGATTTTGTAACCAACGTAATTTTGCCTGTTTTCTCTTCTCTGCTAGTTCGAACCATGGTTTGTTCCTACGTATTTCCGCGTGTCCCAATTTTTCTTTTGAGAGAGGATGTTTCGTAAGCAAAGAACAGAATTCAATTGATGGAATATTTTTCTCTATAGTCTTAAGGTTACATCTGTTAAGTAAAGAGTATGACATGCGTCAGATTTCTGAAACGATTCCTGTAATGTTATTGAGATTATAATCATTTTGCTCAAAGAGTATTGTTGCGTCATACATAATTGATATTCTTTCTTCATAGTTTTGGGGAAGTCGTCATTTATATTATTATATTACTATAAAACAATTTTAACGTGGATCTTTGTGGATGCCTAATTAGAAACATACCAATTATAAATATGCATGTATTCAGATTTCAGAATGTTTTCACGGCAGTGATTTGTAATACTGATATGTACTACTACTTCATCTACATTACCTAATATATAATATACTCTACAACAGTTGATCAGATTCATCTACCGTAATATGAATTTCATCTCCCTTCTCTAGAATAAGCCTCAAATCTGCCCACCTTCCAATGTTGAAGACAACCAATGGCGTATTTAGGATTTTCTTTCGAGGGCTATGCCCAACACAAGGAAGGAAGTGGCAATTTCCCACCTGAGATTGAGAATTAAATATATTTTAATTTACGCATAAATTGAAGTTATAATGGCAAGAATTACAGATCGATAAATCCTATATGATATGATACAAAAATTTAGAAGTGAATAAAACCCTTTATTCTATTCATACAAGAAAAAGAAAGCATCCTCTTTGCCGTCCTAATTTCCCGGGCTAATTATTCCCCCGTTTTGATTTTCTTTAGTTCAAACATTTCCTTCTTTTAAAAATAACTAAACGATATAATTGTTCCTTTGTTATAATTACTAAAGTCCTGTCATGTAGATGTCCGCGCATGTTGGTGTGGAACACCAGTTTCGCTTATCAACTCCTCTTAGTTTTGGTGTTACTTATGACGGCCAACTTGAATCACAACTGACAACGGTCAATAAAGTATGATAGGCGAAATGAAAGTAGTAACGTCAAGAAAAAGAAACAGAAAAATAGAAAGGATGACAGAAAGAACAATTAAGGACGCAGTTCTTACATGGAATGAAATTTGACAAATACAGTATTATTTCTGAACAAAAAGCATAAGAAAATGGAAAGTCAATGACATTCTTAGAAATGGTAAGAAGGATTATTGTTGTACGTGGAATGCGTAAAACTAACAAATTATTTCGAGGGGAGAATGAGAGCCCGATAGCATGCTAAATACGTCACTGAAGACAGTTCTGCTCCCCTGATCCTTCACAGCATTGTTTTTCAACTACATAAATATTTTGAACATCGCTTATATATATATATATATATATGGGAACGTCTTACCCGTCCCCCCCAATGTTGAAGACAGATTTGCGCCTGGCTGTCCTACCGATATTCGTAAGTCGGAAGAATCGGAACCAATGCAGACGGCCGCTGGGGATCCTAGCACATCTACTGTTGGATTACAACTGTCATATTCAGCCACCCTTGCTCGTCCTAAATTGCATTCTTTCCTTCTAACTAACTTCGACCCAAAGTACAGTAACACCCGCCATATCTTTAATCAGATTATAAGTATCTTCCAAGGGCCAGTATCCAACAGATAGTTTTCAGCAGGGGTGGTGTTATTATTTAATCTCAGGACGAAAATTTTGGCATTTCTCTCCGTAATAAGGCCAGTTACGAGATTTTTGGCAAAGCTGCACAACTGTCTAAGCTTCCTGACAAAATCAAGCAAACTCCTCCATCTTCGAGAACGCCAATGATGTCCGTAGTTATTCGCGGAGTTTTACCTGAAATAACAGATGATGAGGTGCTTGAGGAGCTAAAAGCAGAGGGAATTGAAATGACCAAAAGTATACGTATCAGAAATAATAACAGTCCAACATATATGGTGAGAGTTCTGACTACTTCTCAATCCTCCATCGATGCCTTGTTACAAGATGGCGCATACATATTTAATAAACGTCATACGGTGAAACCTTCCCGAACAAGCCTTCCTCTTCCAATTAGATGTGAAAGATGCCAGGTGTACAACCAACATATAACGGCTAAGTGTCCAAATGTCGTAAAATGTGGCTACTGTGCTGGCAACCATGATACTAAAGAGTCTCCTAATACGGAAAAACCACCTCTATGCTCGACCTGTTCCAGTGACTAGCACCCAACTTATAGTTATAAATGTAAAAGGAAACCGAATCCACCTCTTGACCAACTGGAGATGACGGTATCGCTACGTACAATAGATTCTAACGTGCCTTTGTCACAGTCTATTACCTCTCCTCTTATTGTGGAAAACTTCCTCCACTACATAACACTCATATTACCAAATATTTTCCTATTCCAACGTCAACTTATATTAGATCATGTTATTGCAGCAGCCTCTGCTATATTTCAAGTTAACTTGTATGCTACATATTCTGGACCGTACGTTCACTTACATATTGCTCCCCGAGACACTGCAATTTAACTCCGTAATTTTGTCTATGAATATGGCTCTGACACTTCTTTTTCTGAACATTCGTTGTTTAGCGCAACACCGAATACTATTTGAGCAGTTACTGCTTGAGGAAAATATCGATTTATTTGTACTAAATGACACTGTACTCAAATCTGCTACCTATGTCCGATTTCCTCGCTATCAATTTCTTCGCTGCGATTATGCAGACAATAACGCACGAGTCCAAGGTTGGAGTTGGTAATAAACTTACTTATAGATGCAACTCTGTTCAGCAGCATATGTAGTTACTGGAACACCTTGTGACAACAGTTTATCTTCCTCACCTTATATTAACAGTAGCTACAATATACGTTCGACCAGGTCATATCATTCCTCTTGCCTTCTTCACATATTTGTTTCACAACTTTAAACATCTTGTCATACTAGCCGACGTTAATATTCACATTCGCTCTGGCCGTGATAAAGCTGATTGTTTCGATCATATAACTCTTAATTTAAATGGGCATGTCCATCAATTGCCCAAACATACGCGACCAAGCAGTCAGACTACACCCGATGTTGTTATTAGCACTGCCTCTATGGTCGATAAATGTAATATACATGTACTAGATTGTATCGGCAGCGGCCATCTTCCGGTTAAAGTCGTTATCAATCATCAGAGACGACAACTATCTGAATCAACTATGAGAACTATCATGTTATACGACATGGAGAAATGGGATCAGTTTCGTATTGATATAGATGTTGCTCTTGCCTCCTTTGTACCACCGACGTCAGAGACCGACCTTAATAATACCGTCCATAGCATTAGCACAGCTATCACCAGTAGCGCCAACAAAAACATACCTACATATCGAGGCAAAACATACCAACCTATGCTACCTCCGCAGTATCTGGCTCTCATCAAAAAGTCTCGCACTTACTTTCGAAAATACGAACAAACACGGAACAGAGTATTTGACTCAAGCAAGACGATGGCAAAGGACTGTTCATAACTATATTTGTTGCTCATAAACGGCTTACCTGGAGCAAAGCATGCAATCAATTGCATACAGAGTCGCATCCCACGAAATACTGGAAAAATTTTAATCTTATAACTGGGCAGACAGTTAGTTCATCTTATCCTCTCATACAGGATAATCAATCTCTAGATACAGATCAAGATAAACCAGACGCTTTAGCCACACATCTTCAGCCAGTATTTACACCCCTGCCTTGCACATACCAATTCAGCCCTAGAGTTTCTGAAGAGGCAATTGCACAATTACTTCAGCCTTCCATCCAGCACACTTTAAAAGCGGATAATCCTTTGACTCTTGAAATCACCTCCGCACAGTCCATCATCAAGCGTAAACGTAGTGCTGCCCCAGGCCTTGACCAAATAACTTACAGATTACTTAAGAAATGTTCGGTCATTTTTTTTTCATATTTCTAGCATCGATATATACATTTATGCTTAGAACTGGTTTCTATCCTCTTGATTGGAAAGTATCTAAAGTCTGTATGTTTCTGAAACCCAACAAACCACCGCATTCCGTACAGTCTATCGTCCAATCCAGTTAACTTCCACGTTAGGTAAAGTCTGAAAAAATACTCGTATCTCGTTTACACCCATACTTTATGGATCTAGATCTTCTACTTGTCCACCAAACTGGATTTTAACCTCATTATAGCATAAATGATCAACTACTTCGACTATCTACATTATTACCAATCATTTTAATAAGTCTCTTCCGTCCTGTCTCGTTTTAATGGATCTGCAAAAAGCTTTTGATCGGATTTGGCATTATGAATTATTTTATAAACTTCTTAAACTGGGTCTTCCTGTTACATACCTCCGAGTCATATTTTCTTTTCTACTCAACCGAATAGCCTATGTCAGCATAAACAACTCATTGATAAATCCAGTTTTCCCATACACAGGTGTACCGCAAGGCTCTAGTCTATCTCCTCTTTTGTACATACTCTATGCTTCCGATTTATCATCTCCATCACCGAACACTTATCTCTTTCAATATGCTGACGATACAGCTTTTCTTACAATGGGAAACACGATACAGCAGATTAATACAAACTTACAGACAACAATTACTAGCTTTCTGAATTGGTGTAGTAAATGGAGACTTTCAGTTAATGAAGACAAAACAAAATCACTTTGGTATTTTACCTCCTAAATGCCGCAGCAAAGTTAGACGAAATCCAAATTTACTACAGATACGTGTGGGAGATCACTTTCTTCAGCCAGCTAAAACTGTAACATACTTAGGAATCATTTTTGACGATAAGTTGCGATGGACACCCACCTTCAGAAAATTGTTATGAAAGCAAAGAACCGCTTACAACTTCTTCGTCGTCTTGTTGGCCAAACCTGGGGTTTAAATTCCAAATTTTTGCTTAACACATACAAAGCATTTATGCGGAGTATACTTACATTTGGACACATAGCCTGGTGTTCAGCGCCTCCGAAGTTTTACAATAGACTTGAAATTCTAGAGAGACATGCCATTCGTCTTGCATTTAGGATCAAACTTCGGTATCATAATACTGACTTGTATGAAAAAATTACCTTTCCTCCGCTTGTTCAACACATAGCACAATTCCGTCATACGTTCATAACTACCAGTCTAATTGATCGTAAAGATATCCTTCTTGAAACCCTATTTACTGATTTACAACAAGAATCTCAATCTAAATACTGCTATACGCCACTCAGAGTTTTGCTTTCCATATACATCCGCACCCTTCCAGCAGATCACCACCATGCCATGCCATCTCTTCCCGTCACCAACTGATCCATCAACATCTGCCACATCTTTTTCCATCGTAGCACTTGTCTCTCTACAACACTAATCTGGGCTTACCCTATGTTTCTCATCAGTCCTGAGAGGCCCCAGGACAGAAGATTAATCTGCATTTGTTTGAACTAACATCTATATGTTGTGTTGTGGCGTTACGAGCACCTCACTCATCCATTTATGCATTTTCTACGATTATTCATTAGTTTCATTTCTTTCCCGCACCTTTTGTTATCTTTTTCTATGTCCACCTTTCATTACTAGTTTGTTATTATTGATATATTATTAATGTTATTGTTGTTTAATATCTTTATTTTTTGATATTTGTTAGTGTATAATAACAATGATTATTTCACAGCTCTTTAACCAACTATGAGTTTAATAAAGAATAATTGATGCTCCCACACCCCTGGCCAAGAGAGCGGGCGAAACCCTCTAGTGGCCGCTTCTTTACACCCATTGATTCCAAGTTCATCAGCAATTGGTGCCCATCACCTTCCAACTCAATAAATAAAGTTCTGTTACTACGCACCACTCTAAAAAAATAAAAATAATAAAAGGTAATTCCCTACAGAATGATATTTCAGTGCAATTAGTTCCTTATGATTCTATCAGACAGCAACGCTGTTTTTAAATGGAAAAATCGGAATGGTAACGTGATAAAATTTTTGTTTATTTCAGAGCAAAAAATATTAAAAGTTTTATATACATTCGTTACTAGAAAATCATTTTGTCTTCAGAACTTCAAATTTTATTTTGACTTTCGAAGTTGATTGCCTAAATTTTAACCTTGGAAATTTAGATGTGGAGGAAAACAGAGAAGGTTAGCCGGGTAGAGAGGAAAACAGATTAGGAAATTCTGAAAAATGGAAGAGACGAGAGCAATATTGGACGATATAAAGAAGCGAAAAAATGGACGGATCACAAGTTTCGATCTTGCTAAGGAATTGCATTGTGAGAGATGTAGTAAAGGGGGTGATACGAGGAGAGAGATAGTGTGTAAGAAGTTTGCAATTGATAGATTGTAATAAGGAGGGTGGTACCTTATGTTGGGTTGCGAGGAAGATATTAGCGGGAAATCGCAAAAATGGAAGCTCCTTACCTAGTTCACGGAAACTGGCCTGTCATTAATGGCAGAACACTGAGGAGGAGGAGGAGGATAATTATACAACAAACAAAAAAGCCGAAACAATGTTTTGTGCTTACGAATTGACAAGCATTTTTTTCTGGTGGCAGCTTTGTAAGTTTCTAGTTCTCTCAAACTGGTTAGATTGTAAGATCAGGTCACTCGGGTCGGTTGTCGGGTTAGGTCACCCCGGGTCGGGTCACTTCAGGTCGGGTCAGTCGGGTCAACTCAGGCCAGCTCGGGTCGAGTTGTCGGGATGAGTCAATCGGGCCAGATCGGGTCGGGTTGTCGGGTCGAGTCAATCGAGTCGGATTGTTAGGTCGGGTCAATCGGGTCGAATCAGGGTCGAGTCAGTCAGTTGGGGTCATGGGTCGGGTTGTGTCGGTCCTCAACACATATAATTTCCACAAAAATTACAATATATCGCGGTTTATACCTCATTGGACTTACATTAAAACATATTTTCAATGATGTGTACACCATGTCGCCAGTTTTTATGAGGGAATTTCTAGAGGAATTTTGTGGGAATTTGATGGAGTGTAGAATAATGTGTTTATGTGTGTGTGATACCTTACAGGATACAAGATGCCGTGGAAGTGTGTAAATCAACCGGGAAATTTCTGTTATGTATGTGGGGAGCTGAAATTTAATTCGCAACGTCTGACTGGGTGGGCAAATGGTGAACGTAACATGAACTTCGCAGTACCGATGATCTGGAGGGATGCAAAAGATCATTCTTCAGACTACTTTTGTACTACACAGATAAAAGAAATAACCAATAAATATAACCATACAGTACAGTACCCTAATTTGCCATCAGCAATTAGACCAGTTCCACACATTGCCGAATTATTGGTACCAGTACTTCCTCCTCATCTTACGGTAAATGAGGATTACGTACTTGAGGCAACTACTGAAATTCCAAATGAAGAAGATGATCCTACTTATGTAAGAAGCACAAATACCTTGGATCCCCATCTGATAACTCAGGGGGAAGTAATTGATATCGTACGGGATTCAGAACTCTTCAAGATACAGACAGAACTTCTTGCTTCTAGACTTAAGGCTGGAATCTGCTCCACCCTGACACTAAAGTGTGTATTTTTCGAAACCTTCATACGCATGTATTAACTCTGGACAGAAGAATGTTGTTTATTCCTCAGCGGTGAGCCCTGATTAGATAATTGTACCGAGTCTTCACATAAATTTTGGGCTCTTCAAAAATTTTGTTAAGGCAATGGACAAAAGTAATGCAGGATTTTGTTACCTCAATGAAACATTTCCTCGGGTTAGTGACGCTAGGGATTTTTGTAGACCTCCAAATAAGATGTTTGATTCGTGACCAAAAATTTGAGGATCTCTTAACTTTGGTTCAGAAAGCAGCTTAAATATTTAACAGAGATTTTTTTAGGAAACAAAAAAGCCCCAAATTACCGTGAAATTGTGAGTGATTTCCTGTAATCATTCAAAGAAATGGACTGCAACATGTCCCTTAAAGTTCACTCTCTAGACTCCCACTGGCATTTCTTTCCTAAAACCTTGGTGCTGTTAGTGATGATTATGGGGAACGTTTTCATCAGGACATTTTCTCCATGGAGAAGTGATACCAGTGAGAGTGGAGTTCAAAAATGCTAGCTGATTACTGTTGAACAACCAAAAGAGAGGTTCCGGAAGCCAAACACAGAAGAAAATGGACAACTAAAACATATTAGTTGAGGTAAGTGTTCATTTATTAAGAAGATACCACTCACTTCTTTTGTATGATTTATTAAGGAGATATAAAATGGTGACACGGTGTATACATCATTGAAAATGTGTTTTATTTCAAATCCAATGAGATATAAACCGTAATTTTCGTGGAAGTTATATGTGATTTTATCTGCACTAATGAATATGGTAAAACGAACAGTACACATAGCATACTTTTTATGTAAATATGTTTATTTTTCTAGAAAAAATAATGCTATTCTTATGCTAATTTTGAGTAGAGACTGATCGTAAAAATCTCGATTCGACTCGAATGTCTCGAAAATCTTTCTATAATTTTTAATATTATTTTGAAGAAAATATCTGTATGCAATTAATTCTTTGTAAATAAATACAACTATATAGTATCTGAAACGGGTTGAGTTGGATTGAATGAAAAAGTGAACATGTATTCGAATTGCGCCATGTATTGTTAATTATCGTGAATTGGAAGAAATGGAAGCGTGACTGATTAGCACCATACAAGGCATGGAATATTTGTTGACGTCAAAGCCGCACATCTCAAAAACCTGAAAAAATATTGCCTCATAAACTATTCTTGTCCTGTCCAAGTCAATTGCTTCTTGCCATAACTTGTGAAATTTCCTGCAAGTTAGTCAGAATGTTGAAAAATTCCACCATTTTAAATTTATTTCTTATACTCCAATCGGAACATTATGATCATCTATCTACTATCGATATACACCCGTTCAGGCGATAGCAGCATCACCTGCCGAGGAATGCCTGCTAGTCAGACACACGTACGGTGCATGCAGTATCAGCGAGAGTGCTGGCCGTTTGTAGAATGGGAAAGGCGTGCAATCTATCTTAATTTGAATGAGAGCAGATTGTAATGAGACACGGCCAGCACTCGTCACGATAATTTTGGGAACTGCAGGATTTATCGGGTGTTCGAGGAGTGCTGTGGTGAGTGCCTTCAACGAGTGGCGATACTAAGAGGAAACAACGTCCAAATGTCGAGAAATTGGGCGCGCTACTTCAATGGAGATGTCGGACGTCGTAGGTTTGGCAGACTGGTAAAACTGGACAGGCAGTGAACTGTGACGGAACTAACATCAGACTTTAATGCTGGGCAAAATACAAGTGTGTCTGAACACGCAATGCACCGAAAACTCCTAATGATGGGCCTCGACAGCCGACGACACATCATGTGCAAATGTCAACACCACCAATTGGCAATTACGAATGAAACTAACACTCTTAATGATTGGCCTCCGCAGCCGACGAAACAACATGTGCAAATATCAACACCATACATTGTCAACTACGAATGAAATCAACACGTTACAATCGCCACCGGACCTTGGCGCAGTGGCAGAGCATTGCATTGTCTGATGAATCCCCATACCTTCCTCATCATGACGATGGAAGAGTGCAAATCCGTTGTGTTTCAAGGAAACAGCTCCTTGACACCTGTACTGCGGGACGGAGACAAGCCTGGCAGCGGCTTATTTACGCTCTGGGGAAGAATCATGTGAGCACCCATTTGTCCAGTATAAAGATGCGTACGAGTCGATTCGAGTCTAGATTTAAGCCTGTCTCGACTTACCTCGAGAAAATGTCTCGACTCGAAAATATTTCTCTCTTGACCCGACAGATTTTGTTTCTACTCGACTCGAATTCGAGACAAGATGTGTCGAAATTCGAGTCGAGACAAAGTATACGAGTTAAAATATAGTACGCATCAGCCAAAATTTTGTGTCTACCTACGTAATTCTCAGTATGTCCACCTTTGGCACGGGTAAGAACGAAGACGCACCTTGGCAGGAATGCAGTGATCTTTGGTAGCTGGGTGAAGATATATTTTTCTCCACATGTGCACACACATAGTACCTAAATCCCGTAAATTCCGGGGAGGGGGCCAGTGCTCTCTCGCGTCACATTCAATCACATCCCAGATGTGTTCGATTGAGTTCAAGTTCAGCGAGTTGGGGGGCCATCACACTCTTGGCCTTGTGACATGGTGCATTACCTTGTCGAAAAATGTCATTACTCTTGGGAAACATGGTCGTCATGCTCACTTGGAGGTTCCCCAATGCATAATTAATCCGCCACCAGCTTGTCTCGGTCCCTCAGTGCAGGAGTCAAAGTGCTGTTCCCTTGTAACACGGTGGATTCGCACTTGGCCATCTTCATGATGAACAAATTATCGGGACTCATCAAACAATGGAACACTCCGACACTGCGTCAAGGTCCAGTGGCGATGGTCACGTGTTCATTTCAGTCGTAGTTGCTGATGTCGTGATCTTAACATTCGCACATGGATGGGTCATCGGCTGTGTTGGCCCATCTTTGTGAGTGTACGGTACACTGTGTGTTCAGACACACTTGTATTTTGCCCAGTATTAACGTCTGAATTATAGAAAGATTTTCGAGACATTCGGGTCGAGTCGAGATTTTTACGAGCAGTCTCAACTCGACTCGTATCTCGACTCCAAAATTCAAGTCAAGTAATACGTTTGTGTCCACTCGTCTCGAATTTTACAAAGTGTGTCTCGAATCTGGACTCGAATTCGAGTAGAGTTGAGTCGAAATTCGAGACATATCTCCACATGTGCGCATCTCTTGTATAGTCGAGCTCGAGCAAGGCAGCATGACAGAGTTATGACCGAGTTATGACCGATCGTGTGGGCGTTTTGACATTTCTTGAGTGTGGGGGTTTTGGCTGTGGGGGTTTTGACCTAGACCCGGCAGATCATTAGCAAGATCGGGTATGCAGAAAATACGGTTATAATAGGTAAAACCGAAGACGGACTACAGGAGATGATTGACAAAATAGTTTACACTGCGAAATTATTTGGAATGGAAATCAACATCCAGAACTCGAAATTCATAAGAATATCCCGTGGAAAAACTCTCTCAAGGATCAGAATAGAAGAAACAGAACTTCAGGAGGTGGATAATTTCAAGTATCTGGGAAGTATTTTGAGAAGAGGCGCGTACAGCACCAAAGAGATCAGGTCAAGAACTGCCATAGGTAAAGAAGCATTCAACAAAAAAATTAATTAGCAGGATCAATATTGGACTCAAGAAAAAGTTGGTCAGGTGCTATATATGAAGCATTGGGCTGTATGGCTCAGAGACTTGGACATTAAGGAAGTGAGAGAAGAAATATTTGGAGAGTTTCGAAATGGGTTGTTGGAGGAAAATGAAGAAGATTAAATGGACAAAGAGAGTAACAAACGAACATATTTTAAAACGTATAGGAGAGAAGAGGACACTTCCATCAAGCATCCTTCGTAGGAAGGCCAACTGAATTGGGCACATCAAGAGAAAAAAATGTATTCTTTACACTGCCATAAAGGAAAGATAGAAGGAAAGTGAATAATAAAGAGAAGAACACAGCTGATGGATAATTTGAAAAAGAGGAAAATATATAGGGAGTTAAAATAGGAAGCTGAAGATCGAGAAACATGGAAGAAACATTTCAGGCCCAAATCTAAAACCGAAAAAAAGTTCACATTAGTCCCAGTATCTGCTGACAAGCAGAATACTTAATAATAACAATAATAACCTAAAAGAACGCACGCATAAGTTATACCCTTTGTCCTATTGCTATATCATATCTGAAAGACCTTTCGGCTGCATTTGATCAACACGCTTAAATAAATAAACCAACTAATATTCAACATAGCCACATGAATAAGAAACATTCAATAAATTATCATAGTTTCATTTGATCTCAAATTTAATGTGAAAGTTAGAAGATGATTATTAAACACCGAACTTCTAAAGTTTTCTTTCGAATTTATGCAAGTCTTTAAAGTCACATCCAGGTGTTTTTATTCTAAATTTCGTAACATTTTGCTTTGACATTAACAACAAAACCTTGTGGAAACCAAAATTCTTAAACCCAATAAAATGACAAGCCAAAATCTCAACTTGTTATTTCTTTTTTTCCTTGTTAATAAGAGTTAATGAATAGCAGTAACTACGTCCGTGTTTGCAGAAAACTTAATCGTTACGGTTATAGGCAAGTACAAAATTATTATTCTATTTCGTTTACATTATTAACAACATAAAAAATAACTTGTCTTCAGATGTTTTCTTAAATTTGCAGAATTCTTGACAGTTGCTAACAATTTATTTCTAACGCATAATAAGCATCTCGCTTTGAATAGTTTCTCATTTATTTTTTTCCGCCTAAACATTCTTGAGATATCCAAGCCAAAGAAGGGTTTCATTCATCATTTCTAAATTACAAGGTCACTAATGGACAAATTTCACAGGCAAACACAGTTTAATGCACAACAACTATCTCGAAGATTCAGAGTAAAGTCGCTTACAACATCTACAAGAATTCCCCAGAGGGGCTGAACTAGATCAATTCTTTTCACATCTTGTATTCTAAGAAGTTATGCGGTTAATCCACGCATTGCGGTTACTCTCTGCTTTGTGTTCAGAATATTCCTTTGTCGCTTGGCTGTCTATTTTCATCTAATTATTTTCCTGAAGTTTACGTTGAAAAAAGAAATCAAAGTTGTATACTAGTATTTATGAGTAAAACGTGGAAGCAATGCCTTACTTATGTTAAAAGTAACTAGTTATTTTCTAAATTCTAATGCTTTGCCAATAAAAATTACTGTGTCACTACTCAGAACTGACGAAATGTGAAGGTAATGAGCATTTCACCAATTTTTCGTCATCTAATTTTCTTTCACCTAGTTATATTGTAGTCTTTGTCACCTAGCTTCCAGTGTAGTGACACTGACAATGTATTTGTATGCACACTTTGAACAAAATCTGTTTAATGGATGGGTGAAATCGATTTCAAAAAAAAGAGGTTATACTCCGTGAAGTTTGTCTCTCATGAGGTGCGAACCCGATAGTAGTGAATGTAAAGAATTGCTGCATTTGAAAGACAAAAGCGTCTGTAACCCTTATGAAAGAGAATAACAAATAACAGAACAGTCAAGCTAACACGATAAATGCAATGCTGTTTCCGATCAAACACATAAATTCTTTTAAAACTAGAGAATTTTTCCCAGAATAGCAGTACGTCTGAAATCATAACGGAGCCAAAGAAATGGGGTGAATTCAACCCCAAGTTTGAAGTTTCCGCATATAATGTGGGAACGGGTCACTTTTCTAATCGCTTTGGTAAAAATTTTTAATTTTGATGTTACATACTGTTTGTGGTTTACCTACCATCTTCCTTGCTTCAAGCTGATTATTCATTCGCAAGAGAATTTTCCATTTTTATTTTAAATATTCTATGTAATACAGTATTGCATTTCACAGACAAGTTCACAGTGTGTTCAGACCTGTATGTTACAAACCATGTTCTTATAGTTGTGCATTTTTAAACTTATGTCGAGTAACATTGCTGAAATTAAATGCATTAACATATCATCGATCTGTATCTGTGGTATAGGAGAAGATCGCAAAACTATGTTAAAATACTCTTTCAGTTTTAGGTCCCAATTTCAGTTATGTCCTGTAGGTTAAAGGAGACGGATGGTTAATGGAACGAATGATTGCGTAAGAATTAGTGGAATGGCAATATTGGAGAAAAGGTAAGAACCAATACAAAATCCACAGACAAGATTCTGTCCTCCATAAATTCACATAAACTGAGATCCAACTACGAGGGACCCTCGTATGAACACCCTATCTCTGAGCCACCATATCCCCAATACGCAGTCATTCCTACCACCAACTGTTGCTAACAGATGAGTTCATTGCAAACCTCCCTCATGACTATATGGTTAACATGGAGACCTGGGTTCGATTTTCGGCGAGTGCTCATGTAGTTCGGATCACATGTTGAGCTGCAGGTCTACATCTTATGAACATCCGGTAAGAACTCTCAACTCCAAAGAAACAAATGCCAATCTTAGCCTTATATTTCACACGAAACTATATGAAAGCCCAATATTAAACATAGATGTGAAATCATAATCTTATTAACTCCCACGAAAGAGAAGAATACTTATCAGTTAGCCATAATGCAGGTCGAGTTAGTATTTCTTAGTATTACGAGTAGTTTTAGTATTCTATTCGTTCTATCTTCTTAGAAAATTTCATGTATTTTTCAAATGTAATTATAATAGTAATAATAATAAGTTTATTTTCAGATAATGGTAGATATCCAAACTAGATTTCATTACATTTTAGATTTCATTTTATGCAGATAATGGTAGATTTCATTTTATGCAATTTTATATTTACTTGAAGTACCACATCTATACTCTAACTACTGGTTGTATATTTATACTTTATTTATACATATTTCTGGGTATTACCGATATCTATGTCCTTAAATTCTTCGCTTAGTAGGGATGACGTCTATCGGCGAGCACATTATCAGGGAAAGCAAGGAAATGTCCTGGGGCCTGTATATTAGGTACTATCCCGCTATTTGCCTAGTAAGATTGAGGAAAACCCAGGGAAAACCTCACTTACAGTCAGGATGGCTAGCCTGGAAAACCTTTTGGACCGAGGTCTCTACTATGAATTGAACTCGGGACCGCTCGCTCCAAAATACCAATATTAAGTTGACTGCTACCCTACGCAGGGCAATGTGCTACTGATTCTAATAGAGGAATAAGATCAAAGGTTCCTCAAACTCAGAATCTATATGGAAAGGCCATTACCCGGTATCTCTTACTATTTTTGCTCTACGAAAATCAACATTTAAACCAGAAGTGTTCATTGATGTTTAACACTTTCGGTGTGTGAGATATGTATATACAATCAGAAACAATATTAATTATAGGTTGGAGGTATAAGAAATGATAGCTCAAATCTATGCCTAATATTGTTTTTGATTGTAAAAAGTAACTAATGAAAATAAGTGCTATAGGAGCAAAGTTATAAGTAATGTTTAAAAATGCATTATATAAATGGTTAAAAGAACGAATCGCGTTTAGACTCCAGAGCTGAAAAGAATATAGGTTTAAACATTTCTGGACAGGGGCGTCATTTGGGGACAAAAGGGGCATTAGCATCCTTCTGAGTTTGAAGAAACCATATATATTTATTCAATCCGATAAGGATTTCAGGGTGCATTATCAAATTTACCAGATTCATGTGCTATCGCCTCCTGGAGATGATGTTAATATTTTAATGGCTGTGTAGTTACGAATAACAATTTTATTTATTTTATTCAGTGAATTTAAAATTTTTGGGCTTGTTTTATTTAGTTGATACACATTAAATTATATTTGCTTTTCATGCAATGTTTAATTATCTTTTTTCCTTTAAGACATGTACAGGTAGCCATATTCTGTTAACTATATACATCATATAGCAAGTGAGCACAAGGATTTTTTGTTGAGAGAAGTCCGTTTTTTTCTGTTGTTCCAATAGGTTTATGTATTATTAAACCTGTGGTTTTCTGCACCCGAAAAAACGATAAGTAATTACTGACACCTATATTCACAGAAAATTGATAGGGCTAGAGTTATTAATACGAGGAAAGGAAGAGTACAGATGAGGAGTATAATCAAGTCATTTCTCTGTGAAAAATGTGTACAAATGATAGTCGAGTTACGAAGTTTAGGTGAGAATTGAAATGAATCCTTTGAGTTTTGGGATCTGGTCCCGGTGGACACCATGTGGGTGCGCCCCTGGCGTAGGTCTATTGGCCTATATACATTGAAAATCCGATATGTTTGCAAATCCGGCATTTCAAAAATCGGAGTTTTTTTTTTGCCAATCTGTACTTATAAAATTCACTAATATTTGTTTCCAGGAATGCCTTATAATGTTATGCAATTATGCCATGACTGGCCACCCTCATTGAAGATTATAAGAAAATACCTACAAATTGACGTGGATCTGTGGTCTAATTCCTTATGCCACAATTGAAAGTTCTGTCTGTCATGGTATTGAATCCCACTGAAAGCATGTTAGTTATGTATTATCATCCCTTCCTTATCCGTATATAGTCCGGGTCGCGGACATAAGCTCACCGGACATAAGCTCGCCTATGTTAATGAAAAAGATGACAAAAGCTCTCAGAATATAAGCTCACCACTAATAATATAATTACATTATAATACAATAAAGTGTACAATAATTATAACTAATTACATTAATTATAACTATTACTATACTTAACTAATTTAATTACAAAGGAAAATAAACCTGAATAAAATTAATACGCAACGGAAAAATGGCAAGCGGGAAATATGTCAAAAATGAAAACTAGATTTTCAATATTAATATGAAGTAGATTTTGGATGTTAAAATATAAATTGAAAACAGATTTGGCCAAACAAAAGAATACCATTTTCTTTTAATAAGAGTCTATCGTAACGACTGCTTCTTGGAGTTGTAACCAGCGAGTGTGATTGCTTCACTTTAATAAAAGTAATTTAATGTTCACGGCAGAGAAGGAAGGAAATATTAGAAGTGGAAGAAAAGATAAAATTTAAGAACCCGTACTTGAATAACTTTCAAGATGTTATATTATGTTAATACTTGTGGTGCCCTTCACGGAACATTTCTATTGTTAACACGTAATCACAATGAGACTTCGAAGAAATTTAAGTCAAATGTTATACCTGAAATTTAAATCTGGCTATGGTGCTCCTTTGAGTGCTAGTGAGCTGGCAGCATCCTATGTGCGAGCCATTGACTGGAGACTTAACGGAATTCAAGCCCATACCTTCCTGTTATGTAGCTTCTTACGTCCAACGTAGGTGTCTGAGGCAAATGTTAGACTAAGAAATTAGAGGGGAATCGGTTCTGAAAAGCTGCTCTGGCACCAATATTGGACATGAAAGCCAGAATGATTCTAACGTATCTTTTTCATTTTCTGAGAAGTCCTTTCTTTCCACTAAAATTATCTCCTTCTTATTCGTGTACCATTTTGTGACACAATATTATATTTTACTTTATGTACATATAGTCAAAGCCCTTCTCTTGAACATTGCTCTCACAGGACTATAACAATAATTTCAACAGCCAGTTTTTAATACTAAAATCATTCCCTAAGGGGCATTTCTCTCTTAACGTTTTCTTTTACTGTCCTCTCATTTCATTCAATTACCAACTACGGATTACTTATAGTTGGGATCGAACCTTGTCCTTCTCAAAGCTACCCGCATTTATCTCAACAATATATGCAAATAGTCCCACCATACTATCTGGAAAGGTTAACGTCACTACTGAATGAAACGAAATTTCTAAATCAAAACTGGTGGTATACATGACTCCAAAAGTGCATTACCACTTGCAATTCTCCTTTTCCTGCAATAGCAGGGAACTCAGGAAATTCAACGCTTGAGTTGGTTGCAAATTCGAAAGGCGTCACCTCAATTTTGTCACAAATATAACAGTGTGACGTCCATGAAGTTAGCAGGCCACCTAACCCAGGCAGGCAGCAAACAACATCCTTAGATCCTTAGTACTACAAAAAAAATGTCTGAATTTTACTAGTTACTATTGGCCTGCTAACTTCACCCAGCAGGCCAACATATCAAAATCACACCATAAGTGAAATTGCCGGTTAGAGAAGCGTTAGTGCTCGTTAGTGCTATAAACATTAACGTTAGAGCTTTTATGTATATTTTTTAAGATATAAAAAAAATCCGTTTTATGAAGCTGGCATGAACTTAGCAGGCCACATATAGCAGGCCAGAATTTCGACTTCACACATCGTTTGTGCTTCGCTAGTGCTCGCTAGTGCCGCAAACCTTATCGTTAGTGCTACATAAGTAACGTCTCAAATTTTACCACTTACTACTGGTCTGTTAACTTCATGCCAATGAAATTGGCAGGTCACCTATGGCAGGCCACAATTTCGATTTCACACGTTGTTAGTGCTTCGTTAGTGCTCGTTAGTGCCGAGAAACCCATTGTTAGTGCTTCGAAAACAATGCCTCAATTTTAAGAGTTACTATTGGTCTGCTAACTTCATGGCAATGAATTTGCAGGCCACGTACGACACGTAATAAGTTCGATTTCTCACATTCTTAGTACTTCGTTAGTGCTCGTTTGTGCCGCAAACCCCATCGTTATTGGTTCAAAAAAAAAAAGTTTCAATTTTAAATAATCACTATTGGTGTGCCAACTTCATGGCAATAAACTTGAGCGGACACAATTTCGATTTGACACATTCTTAGTGGTTCGTTAGTGATCGTTAGTACCGCAAACCCAGTCGCTAGTGCTACAAAAACGACATCTTAATTTTTAGGCGTCACTCTTGGCCATCTAATTTCATGCATTCAGGCCCACATATCAAAATCACCCTATAAATGAATTGTAGATTCGAGCAGAATTACTGCTCTAAAGTGCTATAAACAGTAACATTAGTCCTACATATATATATATATATATATATATATATATATACAGCTTTTTGGGTAACCAGATGGGTCTATTTCATGATGCTGACAAGCCACTAATGGGAGACCACGATTTCAACCATCGTTAGTGCTCCAAAGACAACTGATGTATATCCATTTTCCCCACCAGTCGGCATGCCCCACAGAACTTAGAGCGGACAACAATCTCGATTTTACCCATCGCTAGTGCTCCATGAATATCGCCTACCATTTTGAAGAAACAATTATTTTCCTGCTAACTAGTGCCAGCAGACGAGAGACAAAACATACTCCAGACCACAATTTCTGTTACTCCCATGATTAGTGCTTCGTTAATGCTCGTTACTGAAGGATATTGCATCGCTAGTACTCTACAGATAACGGATACATATTTTCAATAAAGCCTTATTGGCCTGATAACATCGTGCCAGTACTCCAGGGACGAAATTTGCGACAGATGACTCCCGTCATTAGTGTTTCGTTAGTACTCGTTACTGCCGAGTATTATATTGCTAGTGCTCCACAGATAATAGCTACATTTTTAACATAATGGCTATATAATGGTTTAAAAATGCCAAAAATTTCCAGCAGTATTATGCCAACTGAAAACGGACGAAATATACGATAGAACACAATTTCGATTACAAACCCATTATTAGTGCGTCGTTGGTACTGATTAGTGCCCCTTGTTCCATTGTTACTGATCCACAGATAACGGCACATTTTTAAGAAGGCATTATTCGCCCGCTAACCTAATGCCAGCAGGCTAGGGGAAATCTACAGCAGAACACAATTTTTATTACACCCGTCATTAGTGCTCGTTATTGCGATATATCTAATCGGTAATGCTCCACAGATAACTGCTTCATTTTTTTTAAAATCCATTTTACCCTTCTAATTTCATGCCAACACGCCACGCCCGAAACCTACAACAGACCATAACTTTGTTTTTTCTATCATTGGTGCTTTGTTAGTACTCGTTAATGCTGTATATCACATCAATAGTACTCTACATATATCAGCTACATTTTTTTCAAAACCATTATTTGTCTGCTAAGTTCGTTAAAACAGACCTTTCACGGAACCTGTCGCTAACAATTTCATTTACAGCCGTCATTAGTGATTCGTTAGTACAGCATATTGCATCGTTTCTGTTCCACAGATAAGGACTACGGCTATGTCGTTTCTGCTTTGATAGGCCGTATACATTATCATTAGTATTGACATATAATGCCTATTTAAAAAATCATTATTGGCCTTCCAACTTCCTGTCAACAGACCTGGCACGACACCTACTTCAGACATAATTCAAATTCACTAATCGTTTGTGGTTCATTGGTGCTCGTTAGTTCCCCGAATTTCAACGTTAGTTCTCGACAGAATACGCCTATATAATTAAAAAACTTCATAACTGGCCTACTATCTTCACGTCAAAGGACAGGCCAATAATGAAGTTAGTAAGCAAAAAATGAATTTGTTAGGCGATATAGGTGTTCTCTGTGGAACACTAACGATTACGTTTGCGCAACCAACGATGTGTGAAGTTGAAATTTTGGTCTGAAATTGGTGTCGTCCCAGATCTATTGGGAGGAAGTTAGAAGGCGAATAATGGGTTTTCAAAAATATAGGCATTATATGTGTGTGAGCACTATTGATAGTGTATGCGGCATATGAAAGCAGAAACATCCTAGCCGAAGCCGTTATCTGAGGAGCAGTAAAAATGCAATATGCTGAAATAACAAGCACTAACGACGACTAAAAATAAAATCTTTATTAGCAACAGGTTTTGCGCTTGGTCTGTTGTTGCGATGTTAGCAAACAAATAATGGTTTCAAAAAAATATATAGCTGTTATGTGACTAGTACCTTGTTTGTGGCTCCACTACTTTTGGACGGAGAAAAATAAATAATATTATTCGCTTGTGCTGCGTTAGTGCTGGTTAGTGTCCAAAATTTAACGTATGTGCTATCAAAATAACAAAGTTATGAACAATTTAAATTTAAGGTCAAGTTGGCCCTACCTTTTCCTAATTCAGATAGAATGGACTTTGTAATGCCAAACATTTGGGCTACATAAGTACCGGTTAGTGTTCAAATTTGTGCGATAGTGTTGTTCTAATAACGCCAGTATAACGAAATTATGTTCCGGCAAAACGGCCTCCCTTTTTCCTTAATTGAGGTAGAATTTAATTTTATAATGCAATGCGTTTGTTCTATGTTAGTGCTTAGTCGTGCTTCTAATCGTGTTTGTCCGATAGTGGTATTTAAATTTTTACGTCGTGAACTTGGCCATGGTACTAAGATTTTTGTTTAGTGCACTAATATCAAATTCAAAGGATTTAGTAGCATTTGAAAACCATGCAGGCCTAACTTTAGAGATGTAGCATTTTTCGTTTCGTAAAATTAAGGTCAAATTTAAAAGCACTAAAGACCACTATTATAATGGTTACTACGTCATTAGTAGGACTTATTGCAAAACTCCCAACATTAGTGCTACAGTAGTATGGACGCTATGAAATAAAACTTTGAGGATGCTAACTACACGCCAGTTCTTCGCTACAAAACCATTCACAATGAGAAGCTCTACTGTTCGGAGTTGTGCACTAGCAACCACTAACGGTTGGACTAGAAGAGATCATTATTAACTTGGCGAGAATTTTACCAATAGCAAAATTAACATATTTCTCCTTTGGAAGTTCCGTTACATATAATTGGCTATATCTACAATAATAACGAATCACTAACGAAATTATTAGCATTTTTAAAAAGCACCAACGATGCACTATGAAAAGGCATTAATATTTTCATCAGTTTTAAAATAGGGATCATAGTTTAATTATCCTCTGTCATTGCTTTGGCTCTAGAGAATTCACTACTGAATCAGTAACGTCATTAGTTAGCACAATAAGAAGCAATAAATGATGCTTTAATGAAGGCACTAATTTTTCGATACTGCTTGAAGTGGAGGCTGCGTGAACTTGGCTGTCCAATTTTTTTTTTTTTTTTTTTTTACATGTAGCATCTACACAGTAGTGTTTTGCATAGCGCTTTGCATAGACAGTAGAACCGCGGAAGGTCTATTTCAGCTGTTATTTAACGACATTCTTGTCTGTGTAACCTCACCGGACCTGGGGGAGGAAGATTTATTACCTGGGAAATAAAACATGAGAGGGTCTTGGAAAGTGAAATGACATCTTTTCCTGTTGAAACATGATCCTACATGATTCGCTAATCGAAATTTTAAAAATTATAATCAAAGTTTAAAAATGTTTCAGATTATTAGAATTCAACTATAAGCCTGATCCTTAGGTGATCCCTAGCTCCTGCAAGTTTTCCCCTTAATTTATTTATGATTTTACTGAAATATTTAATTCGATCCATCAAAATGATGATATTCTTTAAATTTGTTTTAACTAAAATTATTTCCCTCATAATAGCCTAAATTATTCGAACACTTTTATTTGACTTGTAATTTTAAAATTACTTCTAGATGCTAACTACTCGAATTATTCTACTCACAACTACTCGTAACTAACTATTCGTAACTACTCGAACATTTTGTGAAAACATATTAAGGACTCCTTTTAAGAAAATGTTCCGAAAATATTTAAAAAGTATGATTTTAATGGATTGTTTTAGTTCGTTTTACTACGTAAAGTCTGAAGATGAGCTACGGTATACAAGATACAACCTCAAAAAAACGAAGAAACGAACGAACAACACAAGAGGACCAAGACCACGCAAAGAGGAAGACAGAACACCCAACAAAAAAACTAAGCAGAGACTCAATATAAGAACTAATGGAGTTCTTGAAGAACTTACAAAAGTAGAAGAACAAAACACCACAAAAAACAAAGGTCCTTTTTAGGACCACCAAAACTTCAGAAAAGAGTTAAATTGAATATGCCAACCCTAAATGACAACCACCGGTCCTTTTTAGGACCACCAAAACCTCTAGAAAGAGAAAAACTGAATATGCTAAACACAAACAAAAACGAAGGGTCCTTCTCAGGGCCACGAAAATCCCAAAAAGAGTCAAATCAAACGTACCAAACCCTAACACATCTGTGAAACCCACAGAAAAACCCAAGAGTCAAAAGAAAAAAAGCAGACCCAGAAACAAATACATGAAAAAGAAAGAATCACTCATACACAACCTCTCAAATAAAACTCTTGACCCAAACCAACTGGAAGTACTAGAAAAAGGACTACGTAAAATCATAGCATTCTCATCTATTAATCACACTGGCTGAATACTTATAGCCCTGTCCTTATGCCCAACATATGAAACAAACCCAATGGTCCTGAGACAGGACCTGAATAAATTCACACAAAAACTAAACAAACTCTACCAAATAGCAGTAAGAAAAGAAAGAGCCAAAAGGGAACTCAAACCACAAACCCCGTTGCTCAAAAAGAAAGAGAACAAAGACCCAGACCTGACCATACACTGCATTCAGGAGCACATTGGTTAGTTACAAGAAAAAATCCTCAAACTCCTTCAAAACAGAAACAAATCAAACCTATCCCGACGCCACAGACACGCACTATAAATCAAAAAGGGATATAATTATAAAACCCACTGACAAATCAGGAGGACTAGTAATAATGAACACAGAAGACTATGAAAAAGAAGCACTCCTACAATTGGAGGACAAAACCACGTTCAGAGAAATAAAACAACCAAAAGGAGCAATCATGAAAATGATAGAAACCAAGATAACCTTTTTTGAGAAGCTGTTGATCAAAACAGGAGCACTAAAACACTTCCATGCAGGAAGACTGATAAACAGAGGGTCGAAACTACCGAGTTTTTACCTACTACCGAAAATTCATAAACAACCTAGACCAGAAACGAATCACCCCCCAGGGAGACCAATAGTATCAGCCTGCAACAGCCCCACCAGAAACCTAGACAAATACTTAACACACTTTCTTATGAAACTCCTACCAACACTGCCGGAATGGCTAAAAGACACCACAGACTTCCTCCAGAGAATCAGAAAAAAAAGAAAACGAATCCCAAGAACCTCTTATACACCACAGATATAAAAAACCTATACCCAAGCATAGAAAGCAAAAGAGGCATAGAACTTGTGTCACACTATTACACCACAAGATATGACTGGCTAAAAAAAGAATGCGAAGGAGAAACCCTGGGACCACCAGCCCCTGCTCTAGTAAAGAGAGGACTGTTAATTCTGATGTACAACAACAACATCAGATTTGGTGACAAAATATTTCTCCAACGCAAAGACACAGCCACAGGAGCCTCGGTGTCGGTGGCCTATGCGAACATCTATGTTCACATGGAGCTAACCCAGACAGAAACGGGCCCCATAAAACCTTTACACGAATATAGATTTGTAGACGATATCATGGGAATCTTCCCAGGCACCAAACAACAACTAGAAACATATATTGAAAACCCACAAAAAAACAAAGGAGGACTTGAATTCACCATGGAAA
This sequence comes from Thermobia domestica, assembly GCF_964235325.1. NCBI lineage: Eukaryota > Metazoa > Arthropoda > Insecta > Zygentoma > Lepismatidae > Thermobia > Thermobia domestica. Next base: position 71,569,776 of record NC_137457.1, read on the forward strand.
CAGACCAAACTCGAATAAACTTCCTGGATGTAGCAATAGTGAAAAGGCCATGCGGCCGTCTAGAGACAGACATCTACTACAAACCCACAAACAAACAAGAATTTCTGAGAGAAAACTCAGCACACCCCAAGGCACTGAAAAACTCACTAATAACAAGCCAAGGACTAAGGCTAACAAGAATCATTGAAAACAAACAAAAACTGAAAAACAAACTAAAACTACTACGCAGAACCTTTATAACAAGAGACTACAAAAAAGCATTTGTCAAAACCGAAATAGAGAACCTACTAACAAAACAAAAAAATGAAAAGAGAAAACAGAAGATAGACAAATATTCCCACTACTGTACCACCCGAACTATGAGAAAAAACTGAAAACAATCATGAAAGAATTCTGGGAAAAAGTAAAAAAAGGAATACAAAACTGAAGACTGGTGGCAAAAAATGCCCTAAGGAACCCCAATGATAGCATACAGAAGACCCAAAAACCTGAAACAATACCTCACAAAAGCTACATATGACAAACCAATTAAGAGAAAAGAAACAAGTAACCACACCAGAAAAACAAGAAATAGAACAGAGAGACAAACACACAAAAAACAGAAAACGCAAAATAAAAAAAGAAATAATAAAACAGAACAAAATGAAAACTAAAAAGAAAAGAGAAGGCAAAAAAGTAGGACAACAAAAAAGAAAAGAAAAAAAGAGAAAGAAAAGAAACAGAAAGTAGAAAAAGGAGAAACGGAAAAAGAAAAAAGAACGAAAAGAGAACCCCAGAAAACAAAAAGAACCAGAAAAACAGGAAACGAAATTACTGGAAAAACCATGGAAAGAAAAAAGAAAAAAAGAAAGACAAAACAAAACCACAGGTCCTACACCAAACAAAAACCCACGAACTGAGACAAAACACAAACCAACCAAAAGAACACCCCAACACAAAGAGAAGGGGAACCAAAACCAAAGAAATAGAAATAAATACCACAGAAAAATACGAAAACGGAACAAAAAGAAACGGGCCGACTAGAATGTAAACACAAGAGCGAGAGAAAATCCAAAACAACAAAACCACAAAAAAGAAGGGAAGGAACACAAGCTATGAAAAACTAAAAATCTGTGGCACCAACCTAAAGACAAAACGAGAAATAGAAAACACTAAAACAGAATAATAATAGCAACTAGAAAACAGAAACAGAAACAACAATAAAAAAGAACTAATGAAAAAACGAAGGAAACTCAGGGGGAACAAAACCCTCCTAAAATAAGAACTTTATTCATATACAACATACACAGACGCTGGAAAAATGGAGAAACTAAGCTCCACAAACCAAAGGAAATAAGGCTAGGTGAACACTGAGGAACCGGGCTCGATGCTCCTCCACCTGCACACTTGTATATACAGAGTACAGAGAAAAATAGAAATAAGATATGTAGAAACGGGAAAGGAATGAATATTTAATTATTTATTTATTTATTTTTGGTTGCAAAGTGAACTCCATTTTCTCTTCCAGCTTTGTAGGAACAGATACCCACATCCTCCGCTTAGCTTAGCTATCTGCCAACTGTGTCCGCTACAGAATCGAAGATACTTCTATCCGCCGTTTAGCTATCTCCTCCGCTACAGAATTTTCCTTACGATCTGATTTCCAAGCCAAGTTTTGTTTAACCACACTTCTCACTGCTTGAACCAGGGAAGATGCTTACCTGTCAATCACTTTCTTTTAAGTTGTGATTGAACGGAAGTTTTCAATTTTTCTTCCCTTTTGCCTATTAATGCTCATAATATCTTGTTTGCACAGGTAAATTCCAACCTTTCCTCGCTATCATTGACTACCTATATTGTTGCCCTCTCTTTCTTTACCACTGAGTGAACACACATTTCTTATCGCGAATGGATGAATACTTATTTCCGCACTCTTTGACCACTTTTCTGTGTGACGGTAGGTTATTGCCTCCCGTCTTTCTGTTCCCGTGGCTGGCGAAGTGCATTTGTAAGTTACTTTCACGCGCCTTCCGCCGAGTTCCTGGCTTTGTCTTTGCAAACAACTGAAAAAGAGTGCACCTGCCTTTGGATTCCCAACAGTGTTTCAGACAAAATTATTCCTTGTTGAATGGTTTATTGCTTTTTGTGGATTTAGAGAAAAAATGTTTGCCTTTTTCTTTGTGGCAAGAATACAACACTTATTGACGTCGAAATAAATACGTCGAAATACGTCGAAATAAAGACAATAAATTTCAAAAGCATAAAGCTGACATCGGTTTTCACTCCTTCGTTCAAACGTATAACTCACTAAAAAATTAATTTCTTATGAAAATTGCTGGTTGACCCCGCCTTAACGAATTTTCTAGTTATTTGTAGTTATTAGCTCGGATGTCCGGTGACGCGCCAAATGTTACTAAAACTCCGTCAAACTGTCTTCTGTTGGTAGCAATGTGCCCACGAATCCAGACATACTACAAAATAAAATTAGATGATTAAAAATTTAGGCACAACATGGAACTGTCAGAAACGACACATGTCACGTTCTGACCGAACTTGAGTTAATACCATTACTATGTATGCTATACGTAGACAAATAGTTTGTGAGGTAAGCGCACATGTCAAGCCTTTCCTTGTCTTTTTGTATTAGTGTTAAAATTTTCGTTTTTAGGTGTTGACATGTGCACATTCTCCTTGAAACGTCGTACTGGCGAAAATTGCGCTGCTTGTCGTTATGTTCCGGGTCGTACTTCACACACCAGGATTCATCATCAGCATCAATACAGTTCGAAGAAATTTGGATTTCCATCCGTCATAGCGATAAAATCTTGTGACTCATGAACACGTCCGTGCTTCTGGTCATCAATCAAGTAATGTGGCACTAGTCGAAAACACGTTTTCCTTTTCCCTAAGTCGTTGCTGAGGTAAGTCCCGCAGATTCACGGCTAATGTTCAATTCCTCAGCTATCATTCGCACAGTTAATCGGTGATCATTCGTGATTAATGTCCTCACCTTTTCAATATTTTCGCCTGTCCAAAGCTTGACGACCTTCAGCTACGGGGTTATGAGAAACACTATCTCCCCCTTTACGGAAACAGCCGAACCACTCGTAAACACACTTCAAGGACACTGCTTGATCTTCATAAATCTGTACCAGAATATTATGACTTTCTTCCAGTGTCTTGCCAACTTTGAAGCAAAAGTTCAAATTGATCTGTTCTTCGTTTATTTTACTGTTATCAGTTTGGATCGGACACACTAACGCTCACTTGGGTTAACGCGTCTCACACAGACCACAGTTGACTCACAACTGAACAAATGTGGGTCCACAGTGGCGGCGCGTGTCGTTACTCGTGCGAAGGGTTTCGTTGCCAGGTCGAGCGCCGAATTTTATTGTTAGAGGTTGTAATATAGAGCCTGGTTGACATAGAGAGAGTAATTTGATCGTAAACCATGAGCTGCTTCAGTGCACGAAATGATGGAAAAGGTAAAAGGAATAAACCTTGTTAGAAAAAATTTTTCTCATACAGTACATTCTCAATCCTGAAAGAAAAAATTCACCCCTCTAGAATCCTTTTTCAAATGGTCATGTAGATAGAGAAGAGAACAACTTATTTTATGCAACCAAACTAAAATAGTACGTTTATATGACGTACAAAAGAAAATTGTACGTATGCCTTCCCTATCTTTTTGCAGTCGCTAGCACAGGAGATGATCTACTTAAAGAAGTATTTGCCTCTCTATTCGTGTTAAGATTAAAAGTATTCCATTTTCACCAGTGAACTGAAATTATTTTAAATTTAATTCATAGTGTTAAAATTTACTTACCTGTTTGAATGTACAGTACACATCATGTTTTTACCACTTCCTTATATGTAGAAAGCATATTAATGATTAGTTCGAATTTAACTGATACCATGTTCAGCTATCGTTTTCATTTTTCTATCCTCCTCATCATTGGTCTGGTGATTATCGCGTGCGCCAGTGGTAAAATGTGTCACGGACTCAATCCTCAGATATAGAAAACATTGGCATAATTTCATTCATTATATTTAATCGAGCCTCTCATTTAGCAGAAAGAGTGTAGTCCTATAACGTTAAACTAACAAATTTCATTTTATATTCAAAGAGATTGGCCTACAAGAACTCCTTCATATATTTACATTGTGTATAGGGATCTTGAGGGATCACCAACTTATTTGGTCTGATTCTAGAGGGTCAAAAGCTAGGAATCAAGTTCGTCGTTCGAGTTCGAGGAAGTATACCGGGAATGGCAATAGTATCTTACAGAACAAAAAGGAATAGATGTGAAGTGGTATTTCATTTTGTATTCAAAGAGCTTGGCTTACAAGAACTCCATCATATATTTACTTTGTGTATAGGGATCTTGAGGGATCACCACCTAATTTGGTCCAAACATAGAGGGTCAAAAGTTAGGAATCAAAGTCGTCTTTCGAGTTCGAGGAAGTATACCGGGAATGGCAATAGTATCTTACAGAACAAAAAGGAATAGATGAGAAGTAGTATTTCATTTTGTATTTAAAGAGCTTGGCTTACAAGAACTCCATCATATATTTACTTTGTGTATAGGGATCTTGAGGGATCACCACCTAATTTGGTCCAAATATAGAGGGTCAAAAGTTAGGAATCAAAGTCGTCTTTCGAGTTCGAGGAAGTATACCGGGAATAGCAATAGTATCTTACAGAACAAAAAGGAATAGATGAGAAGTGGTATTTCATTTTGTATTCAAAGAGCTTGGCTTACAAGAACTCCATCATATATTTACTTTGTTTATAGGGATCTTGAGGGATCACCACCTAATTTGGTCCAAATATAGAGGGTCAAAAGTTAGGAATCAAAGTCGTCTTTCGAGTTCGAGGAAGTATACCGGGAATGGCAATAGTATCTTACAGAACAAAAAGGAATAGATGAGAAGTGGTATTTCATATTGTATTCAAAGAGCTTGGCTTACAAGAACTCCATCATATATTTACTTTGTGTATAGGGATCTTGAGAGATCACCACCTAATTTGGTCCAAATATAGAGGGTCAAAAGTTAGGAATCAAAGTCGTCTTTCGAGTTCGAGGAAGTATACCGGGAATGGAAATAGTATCTTACAGAACAAAATGGAATAGATGAGAAGTGGTATTTCATTTTGTATTCAAAGAGCTTGGCTTACAAGAACTCCATCATATATTTACTTTGTGTATAGGGATCTTGAGGGATCACCACCTAATTTGGTCCAAATATAGAGGGTCAAAAGTTAGGAATCAAAGTCATCTTTCGAGTTCGAGGAAGTATACCGGGAATGGCAATAGTATCTTACAGAACAAAAAGGAATAGATGAGAAGTGGTATTTCATTTTGTATTCAAAGAGCTTGGCTTACAAGACCTCCATCATATATTTACTTTGTGTATAGGGATCTTGAGGGATCACCACCTAATTTGGTCCAAATATAGAGGGTCAAAAGTTAGGAATCAAAGTCGTCTTTCGAGTTCGAGGAAGTATACCGGGAATGGCAATAGTATCTTAGAGAACAAAAAGGAATAGATGAGAAGTGGTATTTCATTTTGTATTCAAGGAGCTTGGCTTACAAGAACTCCATCATATATTTACTTTGTGTATAGGGATCTTGAGGGATCACCACCTAATTTGGTCCAAATATAGAGGGTCAAAAGTTAGGAATCAAAGTCGTCTTTCGAGTTCGAGGAAGTATACCGGGAATGGCAATAGTATCTTACAGAACAAAAAGGAATAGATGAGAAGTGGTATTTCATTTTGTATTCAAAGAGCTTGGCTTACAAGAACTCCATCCATATATTTACTTTGTGTATAGGGATCTTGAGGGATCACCACCTAATTTGGTCCAAATATAGAGGGTCAAAAGTTAGGAATCAAAGTCGTCTTTCGAGTTCGAGGAAGTATACCGGGAATGGCAATAGTATCTTACAGAACAAAAAGGAATAGATGAGAAGTGGTATTTCATTTTGTATTCAAAGAGCTTGGCTTACAAGAACTCCATCATATATTTACTTTGTGTATAGGGATCTTGAGGGATCACCACCTAATTTGGTCCAAATATAGAGGGTCAAAAGTTAGGAATGAAGTTCGTCTTTCGAGTTCGAGGAGGTATACAGGGAATGGCAATAGTATCTTACAGAACAAAAAGGAATAGATGAGAAGTGGTATTTCATTTTGTATTCAAAGAGCTTGGCTTACAAGAACTCCATCATATATTTACTTTGTGTATAGAGATCTTGAGGGATCACCACCTAATTTGGTCCAAATATAGAGGGTCAAAAGTTAGGAATCAAAGTCGTCTTTCGAGTTCGAGGAAGTATACCGGGAATGGCAATAGTATCTTACAGAACAAAAAGGAATAGATGAGAAGTGGTATTTCGTTTTGTATTCAAAGAGCTTGGCTTACAAGAACTCCATCATATATTTACTTTGTGTATAGGGATCTTGAGGGATCACCACCTAATTTGGTCCAAATATAGAGGGTCAAAAGTTAGGAATGAAGTTCGTGTTTCGAGTTCGAGGAGGTATACCGGGAATGGCAATAGTATCTTACAGAACAAAAAGGAATAGATGAGAAGTGGTATTTCATTTTGTATTCAAAGAGCTTGGCTTACAAGAACTCCATCATATATTTACTTTGTGTATAGGGATCTTGAGGGATCACCACCTAATTTGGTCCAAATATAGAGGGTCAAAAGTTAGGAATGAAGTTCGTCTTTCGAGTTCGAGGAGGTATACCGGGAATGGCAATAGTATCTTACAGAACAAAAAGGAATAGATGAGAAGTGGTATTTCAAGTTTGTATTCAAAGAGCTTGGCTTACAAGAACTCCATCATATATTTACTTTGTGTATAGGGATCTTGAGGGATCACCACCTAATTTGGTCCAAATATAGAGGGTCAAAAGTTAGGAATCAAAGTCGTCTTTCGAGTTCGAGGAAGTATCCCGGGAATGGCAATAGTATCTTACAGAACAAAAAGGAATAGATGAGAAGTGGTATTTCATTTTGTATTCAAAGAGATTGGCTTACAAGAACTCCATCATATATTTACTTTGTGTATAGGGATCTTGATGGTTCACCACCTAGTTTGGTCCAAATATAGAGGGTCAAAAGTTAGGAATCAAATTCGTCTTTCGAGTTCGAGGAAGTATACCGGGAATGGCAATAGTATCTTACAGAACAAAAAGGAATAGATGAGAAGTGGTATTTCATATTGTATTCAAAGAGCTTGGCTTACAAGAACTCCATCATATATTTACTTTGTGTATAGGGATCTTGAGGGATCACCACCTAATTTGGTCCAAATATAGAGGGTAAAAAGTTAGGAATCAAAGTCGTCTTTCGAGTTCGAGGAAGTATACCGGGAATGGCAATGGTATCTTACAGACCAAAAAGGAATAGATGAGAAGTGGTATTTCATTTTGTATTCAAAGAGCTTGGCTTACAAGAACTCCATCATATATTTCCTTTGTGTATAGGGATCTTGAGGGATCACCACCTAATTTGGTCCAAATATAGAGGGTCAAAAGTTAGGAATCAAAGTCGTCTTTCGAGTTCGAGGAAGTATACCGGGAATGGCAATAGTATCTTACAGAACAAAAAGGAATAGATGAGAAGTGGTATTTCATTTTGTATTCAAAGAGCTTGGCTTACAAGAACTCCATCATATATTTACTTTGTGTATAGGGATCTTGAGGGATCACCACCTAATTTGGTCCAAATATAGAGGGTCAAAAGTTAGGAATCAAAGTCGTCTTTCGAGTTCGAGGAAGTATACCGGGAATGGCAATAGTATCTTACAGAACAAAAAGGAATAGATGAGAAGTGGTATTTCATTTTTTATTCAAAGAGCTTGGCCTAGAAGAACTCCATCATATATTTACTTTGTTTATAGGGATCTTGAGTGATCACCACCTAATTTGGTCGAAATATATAGGGTCAAAAGTTAGGAAACAAAGTCGTCTTTCGAGTTCGAGGAAGTATACCGGGAATGGCAATAGTATCTTACAGATCAAAAAGGAATAGATGAGAAGTGGTATTTCATTTTGTATTCAAAGAGCTTGGCTTACAAGAACTCCATCATATATTTACTTTGTGTATAGGGATCTTGAGGGATCACCACTTAATTTGGTCCAAATAAAGAGGGTCAAAAGTTAGGAATCAAATTCGTCTTTCGAGTTCGAGGAAGTATACCGGGAATGGCAATAGTATCTTACAGAACAAAAAGGAATAGATGAGAAGTGGTATTTCATTTTGTATTCAAAGAGCTTGGCTTACAAGAACTCCATCATATATTATTTTGTGTATAGGGATCTTGAGGGATCACCACTTAATTTGGTCCAAATATAGAGGGTCAAAAGTTAGGAATCAAATTCGTCTTTCGAGTTCGAGGAAGTATACCGGGAATGGCAATAGTATCTTACAGAACAAAAATGAATAGATGAGAAGTGGTATTTCATTTTGTATTCAAAGAGCTTGGCTTACAAGAACTCCATCATATATTTACTTTGTGTATAGGGATCTTGAGGGATCACCACCTAATTTGGTCCAAATATAGAGGGTCAAAAGTTAGGAATCAAAGTCGTCTTTCGAGTTCGAGGAAGTATACCGGGAGTGGCAATAGTATCTTACAGAACAAAAAGGAATAAATGAGAAGTGGTATTTAATTTTGTATTCAAAAAGCTTGTCTTACAAGAACTCCATCATATATTTACTTTGTGTATAGGGATCTTGAGGGATCACCACCTAATTTGGTCCAAATATAGAGGGTCAAAAGTTAGGAATCAAAGTTGTCTTTCGAGTTCGAGGAAGTATACCGGGAATGGCAATAGTATCTTACAGAACAAAAAGGAATAGATGAGAAGTGGTATTTCATTTTGTATTCAAAGAGCTTGGCTTACAAGAACTCCATCATATATTATTTTGTGTATAGGGATCTTGAGGGATCACCACTTAATTTGGTCCAAATATAGAGGGTCAAAAGTTAGGAATCAAATTCGTCTTTCGAGTTCGAGGAAGTATACCGGGAATGGCAATAGTATCTTACAGAACAAAAATGAATAGATGAGAAGTGGTATTTCATTTTGTATTCAAAGAGCTTGGCTTACAAGAACTCCATCATATATTTACTTTGTGTATAGGGATCTTGAGGGATCACCACCTAATTTGGTCCAAATATAGAGGGTCAAAAGTTAGGAATCAAAGTCGTCTTTCGAGTTCGAGGAAGTATACCGGGAGTGGCAATAGTATCTTACAGAACAAAAAGGAATAAATGAGAAGTGGTATTTAATTTTGTATTCAAAAAGCTTGTCTTACAAGAACTCCATCATATATTTACTTTGTGTATAGGGATCTTGAGGGATCACCACCTAATTTGGTCCAAATATAGAGGGTCAAAAGTTAGGAATCAAAGTTGTCTTTCGAGTTCGAGGAAGTATACCGGGAATGGCAATAGTATCTTACAGAACAAAAAGGAATAGATGAGAAGTGGTATTTCATTTTGTATTCAAAGAGCTTGGCTTACAAGAACTCCATCCATATATTTACTTTGTGTATAGGGATCTTCAGGGATCACCATCTAATTTGGTCCAAATATAGAGGGTCAAAAGTTAGGAATCAAAGTCGTCTTTCGAGTTCGAGGAAGTATACCGGGAATGGCAATAGTATCTTACAGAACAAAAAGGAATAGATGAGAAGTGGCATTTCATTTTGTATTCAAAGAGCTTGGCTTACAAGATCTCCATCATATATTTACTTTGTGTATAGGGATCTTGAGGGATCACCACCTAATTTTGTCCAAATATAGAGGGTCAAAAGTTAGGAATCAAAGTCGTCTTTCGAGTTCGAGGAAGTATACCGGGAATGGCAATAGTATCTTACAGAACAAAAAGGAATAGATGAGAAGTGATATTTCATTTTGTATTCAAAGAGAGTGGCTTACAAGAACTCCATCATATATTTACTTTGTTTATAAAGATCTTGATTGATCACCACCTAATTTGGTCCAAATATAGAGGGTCAAAATTTAGGAATCAAAGTCGTCTTTCAAGTTCGAGGAAGTATACCGGGAATGGCAATAGTATCTTACAGAACAGAAAGGAATAGATGAGAAGTGGTATTTCATATTGTATTCAAAGAGCTTGGCTTACAAGAACTCCATCATATATTTACTTTGTGTATAGGGATCTTGAGAGATCACCACCTAATTTGGTCCAAATATAGAGGGTCAAAAGTTAGGAATCAAATTCGTCTTTCGAGTTCGAGGATGTATACCGGGAATGGCAATAGTATCTTACAGAACAAAAAGGAATAGATGAGAAGTGGTATTTCATTTTGTATTCAAAGAGCTTGGCTTACAAGAACTCCATCATATATTTACTTTGTGTATAGGGATCTTGAGGGATCACCACCTAATTTGGTCCAAATATAGAGGGTCAAAAGTTAGGAATCAAAGTCGTCTTTCGAGTTCGAGGAAGTATACCGGGAATGGCAATAGTATATTACAGAACAAAAAGGAATAGATGAGAAGTGGTATTTCATTTTGTATTCAAAGAGCTTGGCTTACAAGAACTCCATCATATATTTGCTTTGTGTATAAGGATCTTGATGGATCACCACCTAATTTGGTCCAAATATAGAGGGTCAAAAGTTAGGAATCAAATTCGTCTTTCGAGTTCGAGGAAGTATACCGGGAATGGCAATAGTATCTTACAGAACAAAAAGGAATAGATGAGAACTGGTATTTCATTTTGTATTCAAAGAGCTTGGCTTACAAGAACTCCATCATATATTTACTTTGTGTATAGGGATCTTGAGGGATCACCACCTAATTTGGTCCAAATATAGAGGGTCAAAAGTTAGGAATGAAGTTCGTCTTTCGAGTTCGAGGAGGTATACCGGGAATGGCAATAGTATCTTACAGAACAAAAAGGAATAGATGAGAAGTGGTATTTCAAGTTTGTATTCAAAGAGCTTGGCTTACAAGAACTCCATCATATATTTACTTTGTGTATAGGGATCTTGAGGGATCACCACCTAATTTGGTCCAAATATAGAGGGTCAAAAGTTAGGAATCAAAGTCGTCTTTCGAGTTCGAGGAAGTATCCCGGGAATGGCAATAGTATCTTACAGAACAAAAAGGAATAGATGAGAAGTGGTATTTCATTTTGTATTCAAAGAGATTGGCTTACAAGAACTCCATCATATATTTACTTTGTGTATAGGGATCTTGATGGTTCACCACCTAGTTTGGTCCAAATATAGAGGGTCAAAAGTTAGGAATCAAATTCGTCTTTCGAGTTCGAGGAAGTATACCGGGAATGGCAATAGTATCTTACAGAACAAAAAGGAATAGATGAGAAGTGGTATTTCATATTGTATTCAAAGAGCTTGGCTTACAAGAACTCCATCATATATTTACTTTGTGTATAGGGATCTTGAGGGATCACCACCTAATTTGGTCCAAATATAGAGGGTAAAAAGTTAGGAATCAAAGTCGTCTTTCGAGTTCGAGGAAGTATACCGGGAATGGCAATGGTATCTTACAGACCAAAAAGGAATAGATGAGAAGTGGTATTTCATTTTGTATTCAAAGAGCTTGGCTTACAAGAACTCCATCATATATTTCCTTTGTGTATAGGGATCTTGAGGGATCACCACCTAATTTGGTCCAAATATAGAGGGTCAAAAGTTAGGAATCAAAGTCGTCTTTCGAGTTCGAGGAAGTATACCGGGAATGGCAATAGTATCTTACAGAACAAAAAGGAATAGATGAGAAGTGGTATTTCATTTTGTATTCAAAGAGCTTGGCTTACAAGAACTCCATCATATATTTACTTTGTGTATAGGGATCTTGAGGGATCACCACCTAATTTGGTCCAAATATAGAGGGTCAAAAGTTAGGAATCAAAGTCGTCTTTCGAGTTCGAGGAAGTATACCGGGAATGGCAATAGTATCTTACAGAACAAAAAGGAATAGATGAGAAGTGGTATTTCATTTTTTATTCAAAGAGCTTGGCCTAGAAGAACTCCATCATATATTTACTTTGTTTATAGGGATCTTGAGTGATCACCACCTAATTTGGTCGAAATATATAGGGTCAAAAGTTAGGAAACAAAGTCGTCTTTCGAGTTCGAGGAAGTATACCGGGAATGGCAATAGTATCTTACAGATCAAAAAGGAATAGATGAGAAGTGGTATTTCATTTTGTATTCAAAGAGCTTGGCTTACAAGAACTCCATCATATATTTACTTTGTGTATAGGGATCTTGAGGGATCACCACTTAATTTGGTCCAAATAAAGAGGGTCAAAAGTTAGGAATCAAATTCGTCTTTCGAGTTCGAGGAAGTATACCGGGAATGGCAATAGTATCTTACAGAACAAAAAGGAATAGATGAGAAGTGGTATTTCATTTTGTATTCAAAGAGCTTGGCTTACAAGAACTCCATCATATATTATTTTGTGTATAGGGATCTTGAGGGATCACCACTTAATTTGGTCCAAATATAGAGGGTCAAAAGTTAGGAATCAAATTCGTCTTTCGAGTTCGAGGAAGTATACCGGGAATGGCAATAGTATCTTACAGAACAAAAATGAATAGATGAGAAGTGGTATTTCATTTTGTATTCAAAGAGCTTGGCTTACAAGAACTCCATCATATATTTACTTTGTGTATAGGGATCTTGAGGGATCACCACCTAATTTGGTCCAAATATAGAGGGTCAAAAGTTAGGAATCAAAGTCGTCTTTCGAGTTCGAGGAAGTATACCGGGAGTGGCAATAGTATCTTACAGAACAAAAAGGAATAAATGAGAAGTGGTATTTAATTTTGTATTCAAAAAGCTTGTCTTACAAGAACTCCATCATATATTTACTTTGTGTATAGGGATCTTGAGGGATCACCACCTAATTTGGTCCAAATATAGAGGGTCAAAAGTTAGGAATCAAAGTTGTCTTTCGAGTTCGAGGAAGTATACCGGGAATGGCAATAGTATCTTACAGAACAAAAAGGAATAGATGAGAAGTGGTATTTCATTTTGTATTCAAAGAGCTTGGCTTACAAGAACTCCATCATATATTATTTTGTGTATAGGGATCTTGAGGGATCACCACTTAATTTGGTCCAAATATAGAGGGTCAAAAGTTAGGAATCAAATTCGTCTTTCGAGTTCGAGGAAGTATACCGGGAATGGCAATAGTATCTTACAGAACAAAAATGAATAGATGAGAAGTGGTATTTCATTTTGTATTCAAAGAGCTTGGCTTACAAGAACTCCATCATATATTTACTTTGTGTATAGGGATCTTGAGGGATCACCACCTAATTTGGTCCAAATATAGAGGGTCAAAAGTTAGGAATCAAAGTCGTCTTTCGAGTTCGAGGAAGTATACCGGGAGTGGCAATAGTATCTTACAGAACAAAAAGGAATAAATGAGAAGTGGTATTTAATTTTGTATTCAAAAAGCTTGTCTTACAAGAACTCCATCATATATTTACTTTGTGTATAGGGATCTTGAGGGATCACCACCTAATTTGGTCCAAATATAGAGGGTCAAAAGTTAGGAATCAAAGTTGTCTTTCGAGTTCGAGGAAGTATACCGGGAATGGCAATAGTATCTTACAGAACAAAAAGGAATAGATGAGAAGTGGTATTTCATTTTGTATTCAAAGAGCTTGGCTTACAAGAACTCCATCCATATATTTACTTTGTGTATAGGGATCTTCAGGGATCACCATCTAATTTGGTCCAAATATAGAGGGTCAAAAGTTAGGAATCAAAGTCGTCTTTCGAGTTCGAGGAAGTATACCGGGAATGGCAATAGTATCTTACAGAACAAAAAGGAATAGATGAGAAGTGGCATTTCATTTTGTATTCAAAGAGCTTGGCTTACAAGATCTCCATCATATATTTACTTTGTGTATAGGGATCTTGAGGGATCACCACCTAATTTTGTCCAAATATAGAGGGTCAAAAGTTAGGAATCAAAGTCGTCTTTCGAGTTCGAGGAAGTATACCGGGAATGGCAATAGTATCTTACAGAACAAAAAGGAATAGATGAGAAGTGATATTTCATTTTGTATTCAAAGAGAGTGGCTTACAAGAACTCCATCATATATTTACTTTGTTTATAAAGATCTTGATTGATCACCACCTAATTTGGTCCAAATATAGAGGGTCAAAATTTAGGAATCAAAGTCGTCTTTCAAGTTCGAGGAAGTATACCGGGAATGGCAATAGTATCTTACAGAACAGAAAGGAATAGATGAGAAGTGGTATTTCATATTGTATTCAAAGAGCTTGGCTTACAAGAACTCCATCATATATTTACTTTGTGTATAGGGATCTTGAGAGATCACCACCTAATTTGGTCCAAATATAGAGGGTCAAAAGTTAGGAATCAAATTCGTCTTTCGAGTTCGAGGATGTATACCGGGAATGGCAATAGTATCTTACAGAACAAAAAGGAATAGATGAGAAGTGGTATTTCATTTTGTATTCAAAGAGCTTGGCTTACAAGAACTCCATCATATATTTACTTTGTGTATAGGGATCTTGAGGGATCACCACCTAATTTGGTCCAAATATAGAGGGTCAAAAGTTAGGAATCAAAGTCGTCTTTCGAGTTCGAGGAAGTATACCGGGAATGGCAATAGTATATTACAGAACAAAAAGGAATAGATGAGAAGTGGTATTTCATTTTGTATTCAAAGAGCTTGGCTTACAAGAACTCCATCATATATTTGCTTTGTGTATAAGGATCTTGATGGATCACCACCTAATTTGGTCCAAATATAGAGGGTCAAAAGTTAGGAATCAAATTCGTCTTTCGAGTTCGAGGAAGTATACCGGGAATGGCAATAGTATCTTACAGAACAAAAAGGAATAGATGAGAACTGGTATTTCATTTTGTATTCAAAGAGCTTGGCTTACAAGAACTCCATCATATATTTACTTTGTGTATAGGGATCTTGAGGATCACCACCTAATTTGGTCTAAATAAAAGGGTCAAAAGTTAGAAATAAAAGTCGTCTTTCGAGTTCGAGGAAGTATACCGGGAATGGCAATAGTATCTTAGAGAACAAAAAGGAATAGATGAGAAGTGGTATTTCATTTTGTATTCAAAGAGCTTGACTTACAAGAACTCCATCATATATTTACTTTGTGTATAGGGATCTTGAGGGATCACCACCTAATTTGGTCCAAATATAGAGGGTCAAAAGTTAGGAATCAAAGTCGTCTTTCGAGTTCGAGGAAGTATACCGGGAGTGGCAATAGTATCTTACAGAACAAAAAGGAATAAATGAGAAGTGGTATTTCATTTTGTATTCAAAAAGCTTGGCTTACAAGAACTCCATCATATATTTACTTTGTGTATAGGGATCTTGAGGGATCACCACCTAATTTGGTCCAAATATAGAGGGTCAAAAGTTAGGAATCAAAGTCGTCTTTCAAGTTCGAGGAAGTATACCTTGAATGGCAATAGTATCTTACAGAACAAAAAGGAATAGATGAGAAGTGGTATTTCATTTTGTATTCAAAGAGCTTGGCTTACAAGAACTCCATCCATATATTTACTTTGTGTATAGGGATCTTGAGGGATCACCACCTAATTTGGTCCAAATATAGAGGGTCAAAAGTTAGGAATCAAAGTCGTCTTTCGAGTTCGAGGAAGTATACCGGGAATGGCAATAGTATCTTACAGAACAAAAAGGAATAGATGAGAAGTGGTATTTCATTTTGTATTCAAAGAGCTTGGCTTACAAGAACTGCATCATATATTTACTTTGTGTATAGGGATCTTGAGGGATCACCACCTAATTTGGTCCAAATATGGAGGGTCAAAACTTAGGAATCAAAGTTGTCTTTCGAGTTCGAGGAAGTATACCGGGAATGGCAATAGTATCTTACAGAACAAAAAGGAATAGATGAGAAGTGGTATTTCATTTTGTATTCAAAGAGCTTGGCTTACAAGAACTCCACCCATATATTTACTTTGTGTATAGGGATCTTGAGGGATCACCAAATAATTTGGTCCAAATATAGAGGGTCAAAAGTTAGGAATCAAAGTCGTCTTTCGAGTTCGAGGAAGTATACCGGGAATGGCAATAGTATCTTACAGAACAAAAAGGAATAGATGAGAAGTGGTATTTCATTTTGTATTCAAAGAGCTTGGCTTACAAGAACTCCATCATATATTTACTTTGTGTATAGGGATCTTGAGGGATCACCACTTAATTTGGTCCAAATATAGAGGGTCAAAAGTTAGGAATCAAAGTCGTCTTTCGAGTTCGAGGAAGTATACCGGGAATGGCAATAGTATCTTACAGAACAAAAAGGAATAGATGAGAAGTGGTATTTCATTTTGTATTCAAAGAGCTTGGCTTACAAGAACTCCATCATATATTTCCTTTGTGTATAGGGATCTTGAGGGATCACCACCTAATTTGGTCCAAATATAGAGGGTCAAAAGTTAGGAATCAAAGTCGTCTTTCGATTTCGAGGAAGTATACCGGGAGTGGCAATAGTATCTTACAGAACAAAAAGGAATAAATGAGAAGTGGTATTTAATTTTGTATTCAAAAAGCTTGTCTTACAAGAACTCCATCATATATTTACTTTGTGTATAGGGATCTTGAGGGATCACCACCTAATTTGGTCCAAATATAGAGGGTCAAAAGTTAGGAATCAAATTCGTCTTTCGAGTTCGAGGAAGTATACCGGGAATGGCAATAGTATCTTACAGAACAAAAAGGAATAGATGAGAAGTGGTATTTCATTTTGTATTCAAAGAGCTTGGCTTACAAGAACTCCATCCATATATTTACTTTGTGTATAGGGATCTTGAGGGATCACCATCTAATTTGGTCCAAATATAGAGGGTCAAAAGTTAGGAATCAAAGTCGTCTTTCGAGATCGAGGAAGTATACCGGGAATGGCAATAGTATCTTACAGAACAAAAAGGAATAGATGAGAAGTGGTATTTCATTTTGTATTCAAAGAGCTTGGCTTACAAGAACTCCATCATATATTTACTTTGTGTATAGGGATCTTGAGGGATCACCACTTAATTTGGTCCAAATATAGAGGGTCAAAAGTTAGGAATCAAAGTCGTCTTTCGAGTTCGAGGAAGTATACCGGGAATGGCAATAGTATCTTACAGAACAAAAAGGAATAGATGAGAAGTGGTATTTCATTTTGTATTCAAAGAGCTTGGCTTACAAGAACTCCATCATATATTTCCTTTGTGTATAGGGATCTTGAGGGATCACCACCTAATTTGGTCCAAATATAGAGGGTCAAAAGTTAGGAATCAAAGTCGTCTTTCGATTTCGAGGAAGTATACCGGGAGTGGCAATAGTATCTTACAGAACAAAAAGGAATAAATGAGAAGTGGTATTTAATTTTGTATTCAAAAAGCTTGTCTTACAAGAACTCCATCATATATTTACTTTGTGTATAGGGATCTTGAGGGATCACCACCTAATTTGGTCCAAATATAGAGGGTCAAAAGTTAGGAATCAAATTCGTCTTTCGAGTTCGAGGAAGTATACCGGGAATGGCAATAGTATCTTACAGAACAAAAAGGAATAGATGAGAAGTGGTATTTCATTTTGTATTCAAAGAGCTTGGCTTACAAGAACTCCATCCATATATTTACTTTGTGTATAGGGATCTTGAGGGATCACCATCTAATTTGGTCCAAATATAGAGGGTCAAAAGTTAGGAATCAAAGTCGTCTTTCGAGTTCGAGGAAGTATACCGGGGATGGCAATAGTATCTTACAGAACAAAAAGGAATAGATGAGAAGTGGTATTTCATTTTGTATTCAAAGAGCTTGGCTTACAAGAACTCCATCATATATTTACTTTGTTTATAAGGATCTTGATTGATCACCACCTAATTTGGTCCAAATATAGAGGGTCAAAATTTAGGAATCAAAGACGTCTTTCGAGTTCGAGGAAGTATACCGGGAATGGCAATAGTATCTTACAGAACAAAAAGGAATAGATGAGAAGTGGTATTTCATATTGTATTCAAAGAGCTTGGCTTACAAGAACTCCATCATATATTTACTTTGTGTATAGGGATCTTGAGAGATCACCACCTAATTTGGTCCAAATATAGAGGGTCAAAAGTTAGGAATCAAATTCGTCTTTCGAGTTCGAGGATGTATACCGGGAATGGCAATAGTATCTTACAGAACAAAAAGGAATAGATGAGAAGTGGTATTTCATTTTGTATTCAAAGAGCTTGGCTTACAAGAACTCCATCATATATTTACTTTGTGTATAGGGATCTTGAGGGATCACCACCTAATTTGGTCCAAATATAGAGGGTCAAAAGTTAGGAATCAAAGTCGTCTTTCGAGTTCGAGGAAGTATACCGGGAATGGCAATAGTATATTACAGAACAAAAAGGAATAGATGAGAAGTGGTATTTCATTTTGTATTCAAAGAGCTTGGCTTACAAGAACTCCATCATATATTTACTTTGTGTATAAGGATCTTGATGGATCACCACCTAATTTGGTCCAAATATAGAGGGTCAAAATTTAGGAATCAAAGTCGTCTTTCGAGTTCGAGGAAGTATACCGGGAATGGCAATAGTATCTTACAGAACAAAAAGGAATAGATGAGAACTGGTATTTCATTTTGTATTCAAAGAGCTTGGCTTACAAGAACTCCATCATATATTTACTTTGTGTATAGGGATCTTGAGGATCACCACCTAATTTGGTCTAAATATAAAGGGTCAAAAGTTAGAAATAAAAGTCGTCTTTCGAGTTCGAGGAAGTATACCGGGAATGGCAATAGTATCTTAGAGAACAAAAAGGAATAGATGAGAAGTGGTATTTCATTTTGTATTCAAAGAGCTTGACTTACAAGAACTCCATCATATATTTACTTTGTGTATAGGGTTTCTTGAGGGATCACCACCTAATTTGGTCCAAATATAGAGGGTCAAAAGTTAGGAATCAAAGTCGTCTTTCGAGTTCGAGGAAGTATACCGGGAGTGGCAATAGTATCTTACAGAACAAAAAGGAATAAATGAGAAGTGGTATTTCATTTTGTATTCAAAAAGCTTGGCTTACAAGAACTCCATCATATATTTACTTTGTGTATAGGGATCTTGAGGGATCACCACCTAATTTGGTCCAAATATAGAGGGTCAAAAGTTAGGAATCAAAGTCGTCTTTCAAGTTCGAGGAAGTATACCTTGAATGGCAATAGTATCTTACAGAACAAAAAGGAATAGATGAGAAGTGGTATTTCATTTTGTATTCAAAGAGCTTGGCTTACAAGAACTCCATCCATATATTTACTTTGTGTATAGGGATCTTGAGGGATCACCACCTAATTTGGTCCAAATATAGAGGGTCAAAAGTTAGGAATCAAAGTCGTCTTTCGAGTTCGAGGAAGTATACCGGGAATGGCAATAGTATCTTACAGAACAAAAAGGAATAGATGAGAAGTGGTATTTCATTTTGTATTCAAAGAGCTTGGCTTACAAGAACTGCATCATATATTTACTTTGTGTATAGGGATCTTGAGGGATCACCACCTAATTTGGTCCAAATATGGAGGGTCAAAACTTAGGAATCAAAGTTGTCTTTCGAGTTCGAGGAAGTATACCGGGAATGGCAATAGTATCTTACAGAACAAAAAGGAATAGATGAGAAGTGGTATTTCATTTTGTATTCGAAGAGCTTGGCTTACAAGAACTCCACCCATATATTTACTTTGTGTATAGGGATCTTGAGGGATCACCAAATAATTTGGTCCAAATATAGAGGGTCAAAAGTTAGGAATCAAAGTCGTCTTTCGAGTTCGAGGAAGTATACCGGGAATGGCAATAGTATCTTAAAGAACAAAAAGGAATAGATGAGAAGTGGTATTTCATTTTGTATTCAAAGAGCTTGGCTTACAAGAACTCCATCATATATTTACTTTGTGTATAGGGATCTTGAGGGATCACCACCTAATTTTGTCCAAATATAGAGGGTCAAAAGTTAGGAATGAAAGTCGTCTTTCGAGTTCGAGGAAGTATACCGGGAATGGCAATAGTATCTAACAGAACAAAAAGGAATAGATGAGAAGTGGTATTTCATTTTGTATTCAAAGAGCTTGGCTTACAAGAACTCCATCATATATTTACTTTGTTTATAGGGATCTTGAGGGATCACCACCTAATTTGGTCCAAATATAGAGGGTCAAAATTTAGGAATCAAAGTCGTCTTTCGAGTTCGAGGAAGTATACCGGGAATGGCAATAGTATCTTACAGAACAAAAAGGAATAGATGAGAAGTGTATTTCATATTGTATTCAAAGAGCTTGGCTTACAAGAACTCCATCATATATTTACTTTGTGTATAGGGATCTTGAGAGATCACCACCTAATTTGGTCCAAATATAGAGGGTCAAAAGTTAGGAATCAAATTCGTCTTTCGAGTTCGAGGAAGTATACCGGGAATGGCAATAGTATCTTACAGAACAAAAAGGAATAGATGAGAAGTGGTATTTCATTTTGTATTCAAAGAGCTTGGCTTACAAGAACTCCATCATATATTTACTTTGTGTATAGGGATCTTGAGGGATCACCACCTAATTTGGTCCAAATATAGAGGGTCAAAAGTTAGGAATCAAAGTCGTCTTTCGAGTTCGAGGAAGTATACCGGGAATGGCAATAGTATATTACAGAACAAAAAGGAATAGATGAGAAGTGGTATTTCATTTTGTATTCAAAGAGCTTGGCTTACAAGAACTCCATCATATATTTACTTTGTGTATAGGGATCTTGAGGGATCACCACCTAATTTGGTCCAAATATAGAGGGTCAAAAGTTAGGAATCAAATTCGTCTTTCGAGTTCGAGGAAGTATACCGGGAATGGCAATAGTATCTTACAGAACAAAAAGGAATAGATGAGAAGTGGTATTTCATTTTGTATTCAAAGAGCTTGGCTTACAAGAACTCCATCCATATATTTACTTTGTGTATAGGGATCTTGAGGGATCACCACCTAATTTGGTCCAAATATAGAGGGTCAAAAGTTAGGAATCAAAGTCGTCTTTCGAGTTCGAGGAAGTATACCGGGAATGGCAATAGTATCTTACAGAACAAAAAGGAATAGATGAGAAGTGGTATTTCTTTTTGTATTCAAAGAGCTTGGCTTACAAGAACTCCATCATATATTTACTTTGTGTATAGGGATCTTGAGGGATCACCACCTAATTTGGTCCAAATATAGAGGGTCAAAAGTTAGGAATCAAAGTCGTCTTTCGAGTTCGAGGAAGTATACCGGGAATGGCAATAGTATCTTACAGAACAAAAAGGAATAGATGAGAAGTGATATTTCATTTTGTATTCAAAGAGCTTGGCTTACAAGAACTCCATCATATATTTACTTTGTTTATAGGGATCTTGAGGGATCACCACCTAATTTGGTCCAAATATAGAGGGTCAAAAGTTAGGAATCAAAGTCGTCTTTCGAGTTCGAGGAAGTATACCGGGAATGGCAATAGTATCTTACAGAACAAAAAGGAATAGATGAGAAGTGGTATTTCATATTGTATTCAAAGAGCTTGGCTTACAAGAACTCCATCATATATTTACTTTGTGTATAGGGATCTTGAGAGATCACCACCTAATTTGGTCCAAATATAGAGGGTCAAAAGTTAGGAATCAAATTCGTCTTTCGAGTTCGAGGATGTATACCGGGAATGGCAATAGTATCTTACAGAACAAAAAGGAATAGATGAGAAGTGGTATTTCATTTTGTATTCAAAGAGCTTGGCTTACAAGAACTCCATCATATATTTACTTTGTTTATAGGGATCTTGAGGGATCACCACCTAATTTGGTCCAAATATAGAGGGTCAAAATTTAGGAATCAAAGTCGTCTTTCGAGTTCGAGGAAGTATACCGGGAATGGCAATAGTATCTTACAGAACAAAAAGGAATAGATGAGAAGTGGTATTTCATATTGTATTCAAAGAGCTTGGCTTACAAGAACTCCATCATATATTTACTTTGTGTATAGGGATCTTGAGAGATCACCATCTAATTTGGTCCAAATATAGAGGGTCAAAAGTTAGGAATCAAATTCGTCTTTCGAGTTCGAGGAAGTATACCGGGAATGGCAATAGTATCTTACAGAACAAAAAGGAATAGATGAGAAGTGGTATTTCATTTTGTATTCAAAGAGCTTGGCTTACAAGAACTCCATCATATATTTACTTTGTGTATAGGGATCTTGAGGGATCACCACCTAATTTGGTCCAAATATAGAGGGTCAAAAGTTAGGAATCAAAGTCGTCTTTCGAGTTCGAGGAAGTATACCGGGAATGGCAATAGTATCTTACAGAACAAAAAGGAATAGATGAGAAGTGGTATTTCATTTTGTATTCAAAGAGCTTGGCTTAAAAGAACTCCATCATATATTTACTTTGTGTATAGGGATCTTGAGAGATCACCATCTAATTTGGTCCAAATATAGAGGGTCAAAAGTTAGGAATCAAATTCGTCTTTCGAGTTCGAGGAAGTATATCGGGAATGGCAATAGTATCTTACAGAACAAAAAGGAATAGATGAGAAGTGGTATTTCATTTTGTATTCAAAGAGCTTGGCTTACAAGAACTCCATCATATATTTACTTTGTGTATAGGGATCTTGAGGGATCACCACCTAATTTGGTCCAAATATAGAGGGTCAAAAGTTAGGAATCAAATTCGTCTTTCGAGTTCGAGGAAGTATACCGGGAATGGCAATAGTATCTTACAGAACAAAAAGGAATAGATGAGAAGTGGTATTTCATTTTGTATTCAAAGAGCTTGGCTTACAAGAACTCCATCATATATTTACTTTGTGTATAGGGATCTTGAGGGATCACCACCTAATTTGGTCCAAATATAGAGGGTCAAAAGTTAGGAATCAAAGTCGTCTTTCGAGTTCGAGGAAGTATACCGGGAATGGCAATAGTATCTTACAGAACAAAAAGGAATAGATGAGAAGTGGTATTTCATTTTGTATTCAAAGAGCTTGGCTTAAAAGAACTCCATCATATATTTACTTTGTGTATAGGGATCTTGAGGATCACCACCTAATTTGGTCTAAATATAGAGGGTCAAAAGTTAGGAATCAAAGTCGTCTTTCGAGTTCGAGGAAGTATACCGGGAATGGCAATAGTATCTTAGAGAACAAAAAGGAATAGATGAGAAGTGGTATTTCATTTTGTATTCAAAGAGCTTGGCTTACAAGAACTCCATCCATATATTTACTTTGTGTATAGGGATCTTGAGGGATCACCACCTAATTTGGTCCAAATATAGAGGGTCAAAAGTTAGGAATCAAATTCGTCTTTCGAGTTCGAGGAAGTATACCGGGAATGGCAATAGTATCTTACAGAACAAAAAGGAATAGATGAGAAGTGGTATTTCATTTTGTATTCAAAGAGCTTGGCTTACAAGAACTCCATCCATATATTTACTTAGTGTATAGGGATCTTGAGGGATCACCACCTAATTTGGTCCAAATATAGAGGGTCAAAAGTTAGGAATCAAAGTCGTCTTTCGAGTTCGAGGAAGTATACCGTGAATGGCAATAGTATCTTACAGAACAAAAAGGAATAGATGAGAAGTGGTATTTCATTTTGTATTCAAAGAGCTTGGCTTACAAGAACTCCATCATATATTTACTTTGTGTATAGGGATCTTGAGGGATCACCACCTAATTTGGTCCAAATATAGAGGGTCAAAAGTTAGGAATCAAAGTCGTCTTTCGAGTTCGAGGAAGTATACCGGGAATGGCAATAGTATCTTACAGAACAAAAAGGAATAGATGAGAAGTGATATTTCATTTTGTATTCAAAGAGCTTGGCTTACAAGAACTCCATCATATATTTACTTTGTTTATAGGGATCTTGAGGGATCACCACCTAATTTGGTCCAAATATAGAGGGTCAAAATTTAGGAATCAAAGTCGTCTTTCGAGTTCGAGGAAGTATACCGGGAATGGCAATAGTATCTTACAGAACAAAAAGGAATAGATGAGAAGTGGTATTTCATATTGTATTCAAAGAGCTTGGCTTACAAGAACTCCATCATATATTTACTTTGTGTATAGGGATCTTGAGGGATCACCACCTAATTTGGTCCAAATATAGAGGGTCAAAAGTTAGGAATCAAAGTCGTCTTTCGAGTTCGAGGAAGTATACCGGGAATGGCAATAGTATATTACAGAACAAAAAGGAATAGATGAGAAGTGGTATTTCATTTTGTATTCAAAGAGCTTGGCTTACAAGAACTCCATCATATATTTACTTTGTGTATAAGGATCTTGATGGATCACCACCTAATTTGGTCCAAATATAGAGGGTCAAAAGTTAGGAATCAAATTCGTCTTTCGAGTTCGAGGAAGTATACCGTAAATGGCAATAGTATCTTACAGAACAAAAAGGAATAGATGAGAAGTGGTATTTCATATTGTATTCAAAGAGCTTGGCTTACAAGAACTGCATCATATATTTACTTTGTGTATAGGGATCTTGAGAGATCACCACCTAATTTGGTCTAAATATAAAGGGTCAAAAGTTAGGAATCAAAGTCGTCTTTCGAGTTCGAGGAAGTATACCGGGAATGGCAATAGTATCTTAGAGAACAAAAAGGAATAGATGAGAAGTGGTATTTCATTTTGTATTCAAAGAGCTTGACTTACAAGAACTCCATCATATATTTACTTTGTGTATAGGGATCTTGAGGGATCACCACCTAATTTGGTCCAAATATAGAGGGTCAAAAGTTAGGAATCAAAGTCGTCTTTCGAGTTCGAGGAAGTATACCGGGAGTGGCAATAGTATCTTACAGAAAAAAAAGGAATAAATGAGAAGTGGTATTTCATTTTGTATTCAAAAAGCTTGGCTTACAAGGACTCCATCATATATTTACTTTGTGTATAGGGATCTTGAGGGATCACCACCTAATTTGGTCCAAATATAGAGGGTCAAAAGTTAGGAATCAAAGTCGTCTTTCAAGTTCGAGGAAGTATACCTTGAATGGCAATAGTATCTTACAGAACAAAAAGGAATAGATGAGAAGTGGTATTTCATTTTGTATTCAAAGAGCTTGGCTTACAAGAACTCCATCCATATATTTACTTTGTGTATAGGGATCTTGAGGGATCACCACCTAATTTGGTCCAAATATAGAGGGTCAAAAGTTAGGAATCAAAGTCGTCTTTCGAGTTCGAGGAAGTATACCGGGAATGGCAATAGTATCTTACAGAACCAAAAGGAATAGATGAGAAGTGGTATTTCATTTTGTATTCAAAGAGCTTGGCTTACAAGAACTGCATCATATATTTACTTTGTGTATAGGGATCTTGAGGGATCACCACCTAATTTGGTCCAAATATAGAGGGTCAAAAGTTAGGAATCAAAGTTGTCTTTCGAGTTCGAGGAAGTATACCGGGAATGGCAATAGTATCTTACAGAACAAAAAGGAATAGATGAGAAGTGGTATTTCATTTTGTATTCAAAGAGCTTGGCTTACAAGAACTCCATCCATATATTTACTTTGTGTATAGGGATCTTGAGGGATCACCACCTAATTTGGTCCAAATATAGAGGGTCAAAAGTTAGGAATCAAAGTCGTCTTTCGAGTTCGAGGAAGTATACCGGGAATGGCAATAGTATCTTAAAGAACAAAAAGGAATAGATGAGAAGTGGTATTTCATTTTGTATTCAAAGAGCTTGGCTTACAAGAACTCCATCATATATTTACTTTGCGTATAGGGATCTTGAGGGATCACCACCTAATTTTGTCCAAATATAGAGGGTCAAAAGTTAGGAATGAAAGTCGTCTTTCGAGTTCGAGGAAGTATACCGGGAATGGCAATAGTATCTAACAGAACAAAAAGGAATAGATGAGAAGTGGTATTTCATTTTGTATTCAAAGTGCTTGGCTTACAAGAACTCCATCATATATTTACTTTGTTTATAGGGATCTTGAGGGATCACCACCTAATTTGGTCCAAATATAGAGGGTCAAAATTTAGGAATCAAAGTCGTCTTTCGAGTTCGAGGAAGTATACCGGGAATGGCAATAGTATCTTACAGAACAAAAAATAATAGATGAGAAGTGGTATTTCATATTGTATTCAAAGAGCTTGGCTTACAAGAACTCCATCATATATTTACTTTGTGTATAGGGATCTTGAGAGATCACCATCTAATTTGGTCCAAATATAGAGGGTCAAAAGTTAGGAATCAAATTCGTCTTTCGAGTTCGAGGAAGTATACCGGGAATGGCAATAGTATCTTACAGAACAAAAAGGAATAGATGAGAAGTGGTATTTCATTTTGTATTCAAAGAGCTTGGCTTACAAGAACTCCATCATATATTTACTTTGTGTATAGGGATCTTGAGGGATCACCACCTAATTTGGTCCAAATATAGAGGGTCAAAAGTTAGGAATCAAAGTCGTCTTTCGAGTTCGAGGAAGTATACCGGGAATGGCAATAGTATATTACAGAACAAAAAGGAATAGATGAGAAGTGGTATTTCATTTTGTATTCAAAGAGCTTGGCTTACAAGAACTCCATCATATATTTACTTTGTGTATAAGGATCTTGATGGATCACCACCTAATTTGGTCCAAATATAGAGGGTCAAAAGTTAGGAACCAAATTCGTCTTTCGAGTTCGAGGAAGTATACCGGGAATGGCAATAGTATCTTACAGAACAAAAAGGAATAGATGAGAAGTGGTATTTCATTTTGTATTCAAAGAGCTTGGCTTACAAGAACTCCATCATATATTTACTTTGTGTATAGGGATCTTGAGGATCACCACCTAATTTGGTCTAAATATAGAGGGTCAAAAGTTAGGAATCAAAGTCGTCTTTCGAGTTCGAGGAAGTATACCGGGAATGGCAATAGTATCTTAGAGAACAAAAAGGAATAGATGAGAAGTGGTATTTCATTTTGTATTCAAAGAGCTTGACTTACAAGAACTCCATCATATATTTACTTTGTGTATAGGGATCTTGAGGGATCACCACCTAATTTGGTCCAAATATAGAGGGTCAAAAGTTAGGAATCAAAGTCGTCTTTCGAGTTCGAGGAAGTATACCGGGAGTGGCAATAGTATCTTACAGTACAAAAAGGAATAAATGAGAAATGGTATTTCATTTTGTATTCAAAAAGCTTGGCTTACAAGAACTCCATCATATATTTACTTTGTGTATAGGGATCTTGAGGGATCACCACCTAATTTGGTCCAAATATAGAGGGTCAAAAGTTAGGAATCAAAGTCGTCTTTCAAGTTCGAGGAAGTATACCGGGAATGGCAATAGTATCTTACAGAACAAAAAGGAATAGATGAGAAGTGGTATTTCATTTTGTATTCAAAGAGCTTGGCTTACAAGAACTCCATCCATATATTTACTTTGTGTATAGGGATCTTGAGGGATCACCACCTAATTTGGTCCAAATATAGAGGGTCAAAAGTTAGGAATCAAAGTCGTCTTTCGAGTTCGAGGAAGTATACCGGGAATGGCAATAGTATCTTACAGAACAAAAAGGAATAGATGAGAAGTGGTATTTCATTTTGTATTCAAAGAGCTTGGCTTACAAGAACTGCATCATATATTTACTTTGTGTATAGGGATCTTGAGGGATCACCACCTAATTTGGTCCAAATATAGAGGGTCAAAAGTTAGGAATCAAAGTCGTCTTTCGAGTTCGAGGAAGTATACCGGGAATGGCAATACTATCTTACAGAACAAAAAGGAATAGATGAGAAGTGGTATTTCATTTTGTATTCAAAGAGCTTGGCTTACAAGAACTCCATCATATATTTAATTTGTTTATAGGGATCTTGAGGGATCACCACCTAATTTGGTCCAAATATAGAGGGTCAAAAGTTAGGAATCAAAGTCGTCTTTCGAGTTCGAGGAAGTATACCGGGAGTGGCAATAGTATCTTACAGAACAAAAAGGAATAGATGAGAAGTGGTATTTCATATTGTATTCAAAGAGCTTGGCTTACAAGAACTCCATCATATATTTACTTTGTGTATAGGGATCTTGAGAGATCACCACCTAATTTGGTCCAAATATAGAGGGTCAAAATTTAGGAATCAAAGTCGTCTTTCGAGCTCGAGGAAGTATACCGGGAATGGAAATAGTATCTTACAGAACAAAATGGAATAGATGAGAAGTGGTATTTCATTTTGTATTCAAAGAGCTTGGCTTACAAGAACTCCATCCATATATTTACTTTTTTTATAGGGATCTTGAGGGATCACCACCTAATTTGGTCCAAATATAGAGGGTCAAAAGTTAGGAATCAAAGTCGTCTTTCGAGTTCGAGGAAGTATACCGGGAGTGGCAATAGCATCTTACAGAACAAAAAGGAATAGATGAGAAGTGGTATTTCATTTTGTATTCAAAGAGCTTGGCTTACAAGAACTGCATCATATATTTACTTTGTGTATAGGGATCTTGAGGGATCACCACCTAATTTGGTCCAAATATAGAGGGTCAAAAGTTAGGAATCAAAGTCGTCTTTCGAGTTCGAGGAAGTATACCGGGAATGGCAATAGTATCTTACAGAACAAAAAGGAATAGATGGAAGTGGTATTTCATTTTGTATTCAAAGAGCTTGGCTTACAAGAACTCCATCATATATTTACTTTGTGTATAGGGATCTTGAGGGATCACCACCTAATTTGGTCCAAATATAGAGGGTCAAAAGTTCGGAATCAAAGTCGTCGTTCGAGTTCGAGGAAGTATACCGGGAATGGCAATAGTATCTTACAGAACAAAAAGGAATAGATGAGAAGTGGTATTTCATTTTGTATTCAAAGAGCTTGGCTTACAAGAACTCCATCATATATTTACTTTGTGTATAGGGATCTTGAGGGATCACCACCTAATTTGGTCCAAATATAGAGGGTCAAAAGTTAGGAATCAAAGTCGTCTTTCGAGTTCGAGGAAGTATACCGGGAATGGCAATAGTATATTACAGAACAAAAAGGAATAGATGAGAAGTGGTATTTCATTTTGTATTCAAAGAGCTTGGCTTACAAGAACTCCATCATATATTTATTTGTGTATAAGGATCTTGATGGATCACCACCTAATTTGGTCCAAATATAGAGGGTCAAAAGTTAGGAATCAAATTCGTCTTTCGAGTTCGAGGAAGTATACCGGGAATGGCAATAGTATCTTACAGAACAAAAAGGAATAGATGAGAACTGGTATTTCATTTTGTATTCAAAGAGCTTGGCTTACAAGAACTCCATCATATATTTACTTTGTGTATAGGGATCTTGAGGATCACCACCTAATTTGGTCTAAATATAAAGGGTCAAAAGTTAGAAATAAAAGTCGTCTTTCGAGTTCGAGGAAGTATACCGGGAATGGCAATAGTATCTTAGAGAACAAAAAGGAATAGATGAGAAGTGGTATTTCATTTTGTATTCAAAGAGCTTGACTTACAAGAACTCCATCATATATTTACTTTGTGTATAGGGATCTTGAGGGATCACCACCTAATTTGGTCCAAATATAGAGGGTCAAAAGTTAGGAATCAAAGTCGTCTTTCGAGTTCGAGGAAGTATACCGGGAGTGGCAATAGTATCTTACAGAACAAAAAGGAATAAATGAGAAGTGGTATTTCATTTTGTATTCAAAAAGCTTGGCTTACAAGAACTCCATCATATATTTACTTTGTGTATAGGTATCTTGAGGGATCACCACCTGATTTGGTCCAAATATAGAGGGTCAAAAGTTAGGAATCAAAGTCGTCTTTCAAGTTCGAGGAAGTATACCTTGAATGGCAATAGTATCTTACAGAACAAAAAGGAATAGATGAGAAGTGGTATTTCATTTTGTATTCAAAGAGCTTGGCTTACAAGAACTCCATCCATATATTTACTTTGTGTATTGGGATCTTGAGGGATCACCACCTAATTTGGTCCAAATATAGAGGGTCAAAAGTTAGGAATCAAAGTCGTCTTTCGAGTTCGAGGAAGTATACCGGGAATGGCAATAGTATCTTACAGAACAAAAAGGAATAGATGAGAAGTGGTATTTCATTTTGTATTCAAAGAGCTTGGCTTACAAGAACTGCATCATATATTTACTTTGTGTATAGGGATCTTGAGGGATCACCACCTAATTTGGTCCAAATATGGAGGGTCAAAACTTAGGAATCAAAGTTGTCTTTCGAGTTCGAGGAAGTATACCGGGAATGGCAATAGTATCTTACAGAACAAAAAGGAATAGATGAGAAGTGGTATTTCATTTTGTATTCAAAGAGCTTGGCTTACAAGAACTCCACCCATATATTTACTTTGTGTATAGGGATCTTGAGGGATCACCAAATAATTTGGTCCAAATATAGAGGGTCAAAAGTTAGGAATCAAAGTCGTCTTTCGAGTTCGAGGAAGTATACCGGGAATGGCAATAGTATCTTACAGAACAAAAAGGAATAGATGAGAAGTGGTATTTCATTTTGTATTCAAAGAGCTTGGCTTACAAGAACTCCATCCATATATTTACTTTGTGTATAGGGATCTTGAGGGATCACCACTTAATTTGGTCCAAATATAGAGGGTCAAAAGTTAGGAATCAAAGTCGTCTTTCGAGTTCGAGGAAGTATACCGGGAATGGCAATAGTATCTTACAGAACAAAAGGAATAGATGAGAAGTGGTATTTCATTTTGTATTCAAAGAGCTTGGCTTACAAGAACTCCATCATATATTTCCTTTGTGTATAGGGATCTTGAGGGATCACCACCTAATTTGGTCCAAATATAGAGGGTCAAAAGTTAGGAATCAAAGTCGTCTTTCGATTTCGAGGAAGTATACCGGGAGTGGCAATAGTATCTTACAGAACAAAAAGGAATAAATGAGAAGTGGTATTTAATTTTGTATTCAAAAAGCTTGTCTTACAAGAACTCCATCATATATTTACTTTGTGTATAGGGATCTTGAGGGATCACCACCTAATTTGGTCCAAATATAGAGGGTCAAAAGTTAGGAATCAAATTCGTCTTTCGAGTTCGAGGAAGTATACCGGGAATGGCAATAGTATCTTACAGAACAAAAAGGAATAGATGAGAAGTGGTATTTCATTTTGTATTCAAAGAGCTTGGCTTACAAGAACTCCATCCATATATTTACTTTGTGTATAGGGATCTTGAGGGATCACCATCTAATTTGGTCCAAATATAGAGGGTCAAAAGTTAGGAATCAAAGTCGTCTTTCGAGTTCGAGGAAGTATACCGGGAATGGCAATAGTATCTTACAGAACAAAAAGGAATAGATGAGAAGTGGTATTTCATTTTGTATTCAAAGAGCTTGGCTTACAAGAACTCCATCATATATTTACTTTGTGTATAGGGATCTTGAGGGATCACCACCTAATTTGGTCCAAATATAGAGGGTCAAAAGTTAGGAATCAAAGTCGTCTTTCGAGTTCGAGGAAGTATACCGGGAATGGCAATAGTATCTTACAGAACAAAAAGGAATAGATGAGAAGTGGTATTTCATTTTGTATTCAAAGAGCTTGGCTTACAAGAACTCCATCATATATTTCCTTTGTGTATAGGGATCTTGAGGGATCACCACCTAATTTGGTCCAAATATAGAGGGTCAAAAGTTAGGAATCAAAGTCGTCTTTCGATTTCGAGGAAGTATACCGGGAGTGGCAATAGTATCTTACAGAACAAAAAGGAATAAATGAGAAGTGGTATTTAATTTTGTATTCAAAAAGCTTGTCTTACAAGAACTCCATCATATATTTACTTTGTGTATAGGGATCTTGAGGGATCACCACCTAATTTGGTCCAAATATAGAGGGTCAAAATTTAGGAATCAAATTCGTCTTTCGAGTTCGAGGAAGTATACCGGGAATGGCAATAGTATCTTACAGAACAAAAAGGAATAGATGAGAAGTGGTATTTCATTTTGTATTCAAAGAGCTTGGCTTACAAGAACTCCATCCATATATTTACTTTGTGTATAGGGATCTTGAGGGATCAGCATCTAATTTGGTCCAAATATAGAGGGTCAAAAGTTAGGAATCACAGTCGTCTTTCGAGTTCGAGGAAGTATACCGGGAATGGCAATAGTATCTTACAGAACAAAAAGGAATAGATGAGAAGTGGTATTTCATTTTGTATTCAAAGAGCTTGGCTTACAAGAACTCCATCATATATTTACTTTGTTTATAGGGATCTTGATTGATCACCACCTAATTTGGTCCAAATATAGAGGGTCAAAATTTAGGAATCAAAGTCGTCTTTCGAGTTCGAGGAAGTATACCGGGAATGGCAATAGTATCTTACAGAACAAAAAGGAATAGATGAGAAGTGGTATTTCATATTGTATTCAAAGAGCTTGGCTTACAAGAACTCCATCATATATTTACTTTGTGTATAGGGATCTTGAGAGATCACCACCTAATTTGGTCCAAATATAGAGGGTCAAAAGTTTGGAATCAAATTCGTCTTTCGAGTTCGAGGATGTATACCGGGAATGGCAATAGTATCTTACAGAACAAAAAGGAATAGATGAGAAGTGGTATTTCATTTTGTATTCAAAGAGCTTGGCTTACAAGAACTCCATCATATATTTACTTTGTGTATAGGGATCTTGAGGGATCACCACCTAATTTGGTCCAAATATAGAGGGCCAAAAGTTAGGAATCAAAGTCGTCTTTCGAGTTCGAGGAAGTATACCGGGAATGGCAATAGTATATTACAGAACAAAAAGGAATAGATGAGAAGTGGTATTTCATTTTGTATTCAAAGAGCTTGGCTTACAAGAACTCCATCATATATTTACTTTGTGTATAAGGATCTTGATGGATCACCACCTAATTTGGTCCAAATATAGAGGGTCAAAAGTTAGGAATCAAATTCGTCTTTCGAGTTCGAGGAAGTATACCGGGAATGGCAATAGTATCTTACAGAACAAAAAGGAATAGATGAGAACTGGTATTTCGTTTTGTATTCAAAGAGCTTGGCTTACAAGAACTCCATCATATATTTACTTTGTGTATAGGGATCTTGAGGATCACCACCTAATTTGGTCTAAATATAAAGGGTCAAAAGTTAGAAATAAAAGTCGTCTTTCGAGTTCGAGGAAGTATACCGGGAATGGCAATAGTATCTTAGAGAACAAAAAGGAATAGATGAGAAGTGGTATTTCATTTTGTATTCAAAGAGCTTGACTTACAAGAACTCCATCATATATTTACTTTGTGTATAGGGATCTTGAGGGATCACCACCTAATTTGGTCCAAATATAGAGGGTCAAAAGTTAGGAATCAAAGTCGTCTTTCGAGTTCGAGGAAGTATACCGGGAGTGGCAATAGTATCTTACAGAACAAAAAGGAATAAATGAGAAGTGGTATTTCATTTTGTATTCAAAAAGCTTGGCTTACAAGAACTCCATCATATATTTACTTTGTGTATAGGGATCTTGAGGGATCACCACCTAATTTGGTCCAAATATAGAGGGTCAAAAGTTAGGAATCAAAGTCGTCTTTCAAGTTCGAGGAAGTATACCTTGAATGGCAATAGTATCTTACAGAACAAAAAGGAATAGATGAGAAGTGGTATTTCATTTTGTATTCAAAGAGCTTGGCTTACAAGAACTCCATCCATATATTTACTTTGTGTATAGGGATCTTGAGGGATCACCACCTAATTTGGTCCAAATATAGAGGGTCAAAAGTTAGGAATCAAAGTCGTCTTTCGAGTTCGAGGAAGTATACCGGGAATGGCAATAGTATCTTGCAGAACAAAAAGGAATAGATGAGAAGTGGTATTTCATTTTGTATTCAAAGAGCTTGGCTTACAAGAACTGCATCATATATTTTTTTTGTGTATAGGGATCTTGAGGGATCACCACCTAATTTGGTCCAAATATGGAGGGTCAAAACTTAGGAATCAAAGTTGTCTTTCGAGTTCGAGGAAGTATACCGGGAATGGCAATAGTATCTTACAGAACAAAAAGGAATAGATGAGAAGTGGTATTTCATTTTGTATTCAAAGAGCTTGGCTTACAAGAACTCCACCCATATATTTACTTTGTGTATAGGGATCTTGAGGGATCACCAAATAATTTGGTCCAAATATAGAGGGTCAAAAGTTAGGAATCAAAGTCGTCTTTCGAGTTCGAGGAAGCATACCGGGAATGGCAATAGTATCTTAAAGAACAAAAAGGAATAGATGAGAAGTGGTATTTCATTTTGTATTCAAAGAGCTTGGCTTACAAGAACTCCATCATATATTTACTTTGTGTATAGGGATCTTGAGGGATCACCACCTAATTTTGTCCAAATATAGAGGGTCAAAAGTTAGGAATGAAAGTCGTCTTTCGAGTTCGAGGAAGTATACCGGGAATGGCAATAGTATCTAACAGAACAAAAAGGAATAGATGAGAAGTGGTATTTCATTTTGTATTCAAAGAGCTTGGCTTACAAGAACTCCATCATATATTTACTTTGTTTATAGGGATCTTGAGGGATCACCACCTAATTTGGTCCAAATATAGAGGGTCAAAATTTAGGAATCAAAGTCGTCTTTCGAGTTCGAGGAAGTATACCGGGAATGGCAATAGTATCTTACAGAACAAAAAGGAATAGATGAGAAGTGGTATTTCATATTGTATTCAAAGAGCTTGGCTTACAAGAACTCCATCATATATTTACTTTGTGTATAGGGATCTTGAGAGATCACCACCTAATTTGGTCCAAATATAGAGGGTCAAAAGTTAGGAATCAAATTCGTCTTTCGAGTTCGAGGAAGTATACCGGGAATGGCAATAGTATCTTACAGAACAAAAAGGAATAGATGAGAAGTGGTATTTCATTTTGTATTCAAAGAGCTTGGCTTACAAGAACTCCATCATATATTTACTTTGTGTATAGGGATCTTGAGGGATCACCACCTAATTTGGTCCAAATATAGAGGGTCAAAAGTTAGGAATCAAAGTCGTCTTTCGAGTTCGAGGAAGTATACCGGGAATGGCAATAGTATATTACAGAACAAAAAGGAATAGATGAGAAGTGGTATTTCATTTTGTATTCAAAGAGCTTGGCTTACAAGAACTCCATCATATATTTACTTTGTGTATAAGGATCTTGATGGATCACCACCTAATTTTGTCCAAATATAGAGGGTCAAAAGTTAGGAATCAAATTCGTCTTTCGAGTTCGAGGAAGTATACCGGGAATGGCAATAGTATCTTACAGAACAAAAAGGAATAGATGAGAAGTGGTATTTCATTTTGTATTCAAAGAGCTTGGCTTACAAGAACTCCATCATATATTTACTTTGTGTATAGGGATCTTGAGGATCACCACCTAATTTGGTCTAAATATAGAGGGTCAAAAGTTAGGAATCAAAGTCGTCTTTCGAGTTCGAGGAAGTATACCGGGAATGGCAATAGTATCTTAGAGAACAAAAAGGAATAGATGAGAAGTGGTATTTCATTTTGTATTCAAAGAGCTTGGCTTACAAGAACTCCATCCATATATTTACTTTGTGTATAGGGATCTTGAGGGATCACCACCTAATTTGGTCCAAATATAGAGGGTCAAAAGTTAGGAATCAAATTCGTCTTTCGAGTTCGAGGAAGTATACCGGGAATGGCAATAGTAACTTACAGAACAAAAAGGAATAGATGAGAAGTGGTATTTCACTTTGTATTCAAAGAGCTTGGCTTACAAGAACTCCATCCATATATTTACTTTGTGTATAGGGATCTTGAGGGATCACCACCTAATTTGGTCCAAATATAGAGGGTCAAAAGTTAGAAATCAAAGTCGTCTTTCGAGTTCGAGGAAGTATACCGTGAATGGCAATAGTATCTTACAGAACAAAAAGGAATAGATGAGAAGTGGTATTTCATTTTGTATTCAAAGAGCTTGGCTTACAAGAACTCCATCATATATTTACTTTGTGTATAGGGATCTTGAGGGATCACCACCTAATTTGGTCCAAATATAGAGGGTCAAAAGTTAGGAATCAAAGTCGTCTTTCGAGTTCGAGGAAGTATACCGGGAATGGCAATAGTATCTTACAGAACAAAAAGGAATAGATGAGAAGTGATATTTCATTTTGTATTCAAAGAGCTTGGCTTACAAGAACTCCATCATATATTTACTTTGTTTATAGGGATCTTGAGGGATCACCACCTAATTTGGTCCAAATACAGAGGGTCAAAATTTAGAAATCAAAGTCGTCTTTCGAGTTCGAGGAAGTATACCGGGAATGGCAATAGTATCTTACAGAACAAAAAGGAATAGATGAGAAGTGGTATTTCATATTGTATTCAAAGAGCTTGGCTTACAAGAACTCCATCATATATTTACTTTGTGTATAGGGATCTTGAGAGATCACCACCTAATTTGGTCCAAATATAGAGGGTCAAAAGTTAGGAATCAAATTCGTCTTTCGAGTTCGAGGATGTATACCGGGAATGGCAATAGTATCTTACAGAACAAAAAGGAATAGATGAGAAGTGGTATTTCATTTTGTATTCAAAGAGCTTGGCTTACAAGAACTCCATCATATATTTACTTTGTTTATAGGGATCTTGAGGGATCACCACCTAATTTGGTCCAAATATAGAGGGTCAAAATTTAGGAATCAAAGTCGTCTTTCGAGTTCGAGGAAGTATACCGGGAATGGCAATAGTATCTTACAGAACAAAAAGGAATAGATGAGAAGTGGTATTTCATATTGTATTCAAAGAGCTTGGCTTACAAGAACTCCATCATATATTTACTTTGTGTATAGGGATCTTGAGAGATCACCACCTAATTTGGTCCAAATATAGAGGGTCAAAAGTTAGGAATCAAATTCGTCTTTCGAGTTCGAGGAAGTATACCGGGAATGGCAATAGTATCTTACAGAACAAAAAGGAATAGATGAGAAGTGGTATTTCATTTTGTATTCAAAGAGCTTGGCTTACAAGAACTCCATCATATATTTACTTTGTGTATAGGGATCTTGAGGGATCACCACCTAATTTGGTCCAAATATAGAGTGTCAAAAGTTAGGAATCAAAGTCGTCTTTCGAGTTCGAGGAAGTATACCGGGAATGGCAATAGTATCTTACAGAACAAAAAGGAATAGATGAGAAGTGGTATTTCATTTTGTATTCAAAGAGCTTGGCTTACAAGAACTCCATCATATATTTACTTTGTGTATAAGGATCTTGAAGGATCACCACGTAATTTGGTCCAAATATAGAGGGTCAAAAGTTAGGAATCAATGTCGTCTTTCGAGTTCGAGGAAGTATACCGGGAATGGCAATAGTATCTTACAGAAAAAAGGAATAGATGAGAAGTGGTATTTCATTTTGTATTCAAAGAGCTTGGCTTACAAGAACTCCATCATATATTTACTTTGTGTATAGGGATCTTGAGGGATCACCACCTAATTTGGTCCAAATATAGAGGGTCAAAAGTTAGGAATCAAAGTCGTCTTTCGAGTTCGAGAAAGTATATCGGGAATGGCAATAGTATCTTACAGAACAAAAAGGAATAGATGAGAAGTGGTATTTCATTTTGTATTCAAAGAGCTTGGCTTACAAGAACTCCATCATATATTTACTTTGTGTATAGGGATCTTGAGGGATCACCACCTAATTTGGTCCAAATATAGAGGGTCAAAAGTTAGGAATCAAAGTCGTCTTTCGAGTTTCGAGGAAGTATACCGGGAATGGCAATAGTATCTTACAGAACAAAAAGGAATAGATGAGAAGTGGTATTTCATTTTGTATTCAAAGAGCTTGGCTTACAAGAACTCCATCCATATATTTACTTTGTGTATAGGGATCTTGAGGGATCACCACCTAATTTGGTCCAAATATAGAGGGTCAAAAGTTAGGAATCAAAGTCGTCTTTCGAGTTCGAGGAAGTATACCGGGAATGGCAATAGTATCTTACAGAACAAAAAGGAATAGATGAGAAGTGGTATTTCATTTTGTATTCAAAGAGCTTGGCTTACAAGAACTCCATCATATATTTACTTTGTGTATAGGGATCTTGAGGGATCACCACCTAATTTGGTCCAAATATAGAGGGTCAAAAGTTAGGAATCAAAGTCGTCTTTCGAGTTCGAGGAAGTATACCGGGAATGGCAATAGTATCTTACAGAACAAAAAGGAATAGATGAGAAGTGGTATTTCATTTTGTATTCAAAGAGCTTGGCTTACAAGAACTCCATCATATATTTACTTTGTGTATAGGGATCTTGAGGGATCACCACCTAATTTGGTCCAAATAGAGAGGGTCGAAAGTTAGGAATCAAAGTCGTCTTTCGAGTTCGAGGAAGTATACCGGGAATGGCAATAGTATCTTACAGAACAAAAAGGAATAGATGAGAAGTGGTATTTCATTTTGTATTCAAAGAGCTTGGCTTACAAGAACTCCATCATATATTTACTTTGTGTATAGGGATCTTGAGGGATCACCACCTAATTTGGTCCAAATATAGAGGGTAAAAATTAGGAATCAAAGTCGTATTTCGAGTTCGAGGAAGTATACCGGGAATGGCAATAGTATCTTACAGAATAAAAAGGAATAAATGAGAAGTGGTATTTCATTTTGTATTCAAAGAGCTTGGCTTACAAGAATTCCTTCATATATTTACTTTGTGTATAGGGATCTTGAGGGATCACCACCTAGTTTGGTCCAAATATAGAGGGTCAAAAGTTAGGAATCAAAGTCGTCTTTCGAGTTCGAGGAAGTATACCGGGAATGGCAATAGTATCTTACAGAACAAAAAGGAATAAATGAGAAGTGGTATTTCATTTTGTATTCAAAAAGCTTGGCTTACAAGAACTCCATCATATATTTACTTTGTGTATAGGGATCTTGAGGGATCACCACCTAATTAGGTCCAAATATAGAGGGTCAAAAGTTAGGAATCAAAGTCGTCTTTCGAGTTCGAGGAAGTATACCGGGAATGGCAATAGTATCTTACAGAACAAAAAGGAATAGATGAGAAGTGGTATTTCATTTTGTATTCAAAGAGCTTGGCTTACAAGAACTCCATCCATATATTTACTTTGTGTATAGGGATCTTGAGGGATCACCACATAATTTGGTCCAAATATAGAGGGTGAAAAGTTAGGAATCAAAATCGTCTTTCGAGTTCGAGGAAGTATACCGGGAATGGCAATAGTATCTTACAGAACAAAAAGGAATAGATGAGAAGTGGTATTTCATTTTGTATTCAAAGAGCTTGGCTTACAAGAACTCCATCATATATTTACTTTGTGTATAGGGATCTTGAGGGATCACCACCTAAATTGGTCCAAATATAGAGGGTCAAAAGTTAGGAATCAAAGTCGTTTTTCGAGTTCGAGGAAGTATACCGGGAATGGCAATAGTATCTTACAGAACAAAAAGGAATAGATGAGAAGTGATATTTCATTTTGTATTCAAAGAGCTTGGCTTACAAGAACTCCATCCATATATTTACTTTGTGTATAGGGATCTTGAGGGATCACCACCTAATTTGGTCCAAGTATAGAGGGTGAAAAGTTAGGAATCAAAGTCGTCTTTCGAGTTCGAGGAAGTATACCGGGAATGGCAATAGTATCTTACAGAACAAAAAGGAATAGATGAGAAGTGGTATTTCATTTTGTATTCAAAGAGCTTGGCTTACAAGAACTCCATCATATATTTACTTTGTGTATAGGGATCTTGAGGGATCACCACCTAATTTGGTCCAAATATAGAGGGTCAAAAGTTAGGAATCAAAGTCGTCTTTCGAGTTCGAGGAAGTATATCGGGAATGGCAATAGTATCTTACAGAACAAAAAGGAATAGATGAGAAGTGGTATTTCATTTTGTATTCAAAGAGCTTGGCTTACAAGAACTCCATCATATATTTACTTTGTGTATAGGGATCTTGAGGGATCACCACCTAATTTGGTCCAAATATAGAGGGTCAAAAGTTAGGAATCAAAGTCGTCTTTCGAGTTCGAGGAAGTATATCGGGAATGGCAATAGTATCTTACAGAACAAAAAGGAATAGATGAGAAGTGGTATTTCATTTTGTATTCAAAGAGCTTGGCTTACAAGAACTCCATCATATATTTACTTTGTGTATAGGGATCTTGAGGGATCACCACCTAATTTGGTCCAAATATAGAGGGTCAAAAGTTAGAAATAAAAGTCGTCTTTCGAGTTCGAGGAAGTATACCGGGAATGGCAATAGTATCTTACAGAACAAAAAGGAATAGATGAGAAGTGGTATTTCATTTTGTATTCAAAGAGCTTGGCTTACAAGAACTCCATCATATATTTACTTTGTGTATAGGGATCTTGAGGGATCACCACCTAATTTGGTCCAAATATAGAGGGTCAAAAGTTAGGAATCAAAGTCGTCTTTCGAGTTCGAGGAAGTATACCGGGAATGGCAATAGTATCTTACAGAACAAAAAGGAATAGATGAGAAGTGGTATTTCATTTTGTATTCAAAGAGCTTGGCTTACAAGAACTCCATCATATATTTACTTTGTGTATAAGGATCTTGAAGGATCACCACGTAATTTGGTCCAAATATAGAGGGTCAAAAGTTAGGAATCAATGTCGTCTTTCGAGTTCGAGGAAGTATACCGGGAATGGCAATAGTATCTTACAGAAAAAAGGAATAGATGAGAAGTGGTATTTCATTTTGTATTCAAAGAGCTTGGCTTACAAGAACTCCATCATATATTTACTTTGTGTATAGGGATCTTGAGGGATCACCACCTAATTTGGTCCAAATATAGAGGGTCAAAAGTTAGGAATCAAAGTCGTCTTTCGAGTTCGAGAAAGTATATCGGGAATGGCAATAGTATCTTACAGAACAAAAAGGAATAGATGAGAAGTGGTATTTCATTTTGTATTCAAAGAGCTTGGCTTACAAGAACTCCATCATATATTTACTTTGTGTATAGGGATCTTGAGGGATCACCACCTAATTTGGTCCAAATATAGAGGGTCAAAAGTTAGGAATCAAAGTCGTCTTTCGAGTTTCGAGGAAGTATACCGGGAATGGCAATATTATCTTACAGAACAAAAAGGAATAGATGAGAAGTGGTATTTCATTTTGTATTCAAAGAGCTTGGCTTACAAGAACTCCATCCATATATTTACTTTGTGTATAGGGATCTTGAGGGATCACCACCTAATTTGGTCCAAATATAGAGGGTCAAAAGTTAGGAATCAAAGTCGTCTTTCGAGTTCGAGGAAGTATACCGGGAATGGCAATAGTATCTTACAGAACAAAAAGGAATAGATGAGAAGTGGTATTTCATTTTGTATTCAAAGAGCTTGGCTTACAAGAACTCCATCATATATTTACTTTGTGTATAGGGATCTTGAGGGATCACCACCTAATTTGGTCCAAATATAGAGGGTCAAAAGTTAGGAATCAAAGTCGTCTTTCGAGTTCGAGGAAGTATACCGGGAATGGCAATAGTATCTTACAGAACAAAAAGGAATAGATGAGAAGTGGTATTTCATTTTGTATTCAAAGAGCTTGGCTTACAAGAACTCCATCATATATTTACTTTGTGTATAGGGATCTTGAGGGATCACCACCTAATTTGGTCCAAATAGAGAGGGTCGAAAGTTAGGAATCAAAGTCGTCTTTCGAGTTCGAGGAAGTATACCGGGAATGGCAATAGTATCTTACAGAACAAAAAGGAATAGATGAGAAGTGGTATTTCATTTTGTATTCAAAGAGCTTGGCTTACAAGAACTCCATCATATATTTACTTTGTGTATAGGGATCTTGAGGGATCACCACCTAATTTGGTCCAAATATAGAGGGTAAAAATTAGGAATCAAAGTCGTATTTCGAGTTCGAGGAAGTATACCGGGAATGGCAATAGTATCTTACAGAATAAAAAGGAATAAATGAGAAGTGGTATTTCATTTTGTATTCAAAGAGCTTGGCTTACAAGAATTAATTCATATATTTACTTTGTGTATAGGGATCTTGAGGGATCACCACCTAGTTTGGTCCAAATATAGAGGGTCAAAAGTTAGGAATCAAAGTCGTCTTTCGAGTTCGAGGAAGTATACCGGGAATGGCAATAGTATCTTACAGAACAAAAAGGAATAAATGAGAAGTGGTATTTCATTTTGTATTCAAAAAGCTTGGCTTACAAGAACTCCATCATATCTTTACTTTGTGTATAGGGATCTTGAGGGATCACCACCTAATTAGGTCCAAATATAGAGGGTCAAAAGTTAGGAATCAAAGTCGTCTTTCGAGTTCGAGGAAGTATACCGGGAATGGCAATAGTATCTTACAGAACAAAAAGGAATAGATGAGAAGTGGTATTTCATTTTGTATTCAAAGAGCTTGGCTTACAAGAACTCCATCCATATATTTACTTTGTGTATAGGGATCTTGAGGGATCACCACATAATTTGGTCCAAATATAGAGGGTGAAAAGTTAGGAATCAAAATCGTCTTTCGAGTTCGAGGAAGTATACCGGGAATGGCAATAGTATCTTACAGAACAAAAAGGAATAGATGAGAAGTGGTATTTCATTTTGTATTCAAAGAGCTTGGCTTACAAGAACTCCATCATATATTTACTTTGTGTATAGGGATCTTGAGGGATCACCACCTAATTTGGTCCAAATATAGAGGGTCAAAAGTTAGGAATCAAAGTCGTTTTTCGAGTTCGAGGAAGTATACCGGGAATGGCAATAGTATCTTACAGAACAAAAAGGAATAGATGAGAAGTGATATTTCATTTTGTATTCAAAGAGCTTGGCTTACAAGAACTCCATCCATATATTTACTTTGTGTATAGGGATCTTGAGGGATCACCACCTAATTTGGTCCAAGTATAGAGGGTGAAAAGTTAGGAATCAAAGTCGTCTTTCGAGTTCAAGGAAGTATACCGGGAATGGCAATAGTATCTTACAGAACAAAAAGGAATAGATGAGAAGATGTAT
This sequence comes from Thermobia domestica, assembly GCF_964235325.1. Lineage (NCBI taxonomy): Eukaryota > Metazoa > Arthropoda > Insecta > Zygentoma > Lepismatidae > Thermobia > Thermobia domestica. The sequence continues at coordinate 71,612,774 of NC_137457.1, forward strand.
TTCATTTTGTATTCAAAGAGCTTGGCTTACAAGAACTCCATCATATATTTACTTTGTGTATAGGGATCTTGGGGGATCACCACCTAATTTGGTCCAAATATAGAGGGTCAAAATTTAGGAATCAAAGTCGTCTATCGAGTTCGAGGAAGTATACCGGGAATGGCAATAGTATCTTACAAAACAAAAAGGAATAGATGAGAAGTGGTATTTCATTTTTATTCAAAGAGCTTGGCTTACAAGAACTTCATCATATATTTACTTTGTGTATAGGGATCTTGAGGGATCACCACCTAATTTGGTCCAAATATAGAGGGTCAAAAGTTAGGAATCAAAGTCGTCTTTCGAGTTCGAGGAAGTATACCGGGAATGGCAATAGTATCTTACAGAACAAAAAGGAATAAATGATAAGTGGTATTTCATTTTGTATTCAAAAAGCTTGGCTTACAAGAACTCCATCATATATTTACTTTGTGTATAGGGATCTTGAGGGATCACCACCTAATTTGGTCCAAATATAGGGGGTCAAAAGTTAGGAATCAAAGTCGTCTTTCGAGTTCGAGGAAGTATACCGGGAACGGCTATAGTATGTTACAGAACAAAAAGGAATAGACGAGAAGTGGTATTTCATTTTGTATTCAAAGAGCTTGGCTTACAAGAACTCCATCCACATATTTACTTTATGTATAGGGATCTTGAGGGATCACCACCTAATTTGGTCCAAATATAGAGGGTCAAAAGTTAGGAATCAAAGTCGTCTTTCGAGTTCGAGCAAGTATACCGGGAATGGCAATAGTATCTTACAGAACAAAAAGGAATAGATGAGAAGTGGTATTTCATTTTGTATTCAAAGAGCTTGGCTTACAAGAACTCCATCATATATTTACTTTGTGTATAGGGATCTTGAGGGATCACCACCTAATTTGGTCCAAATATAGAGGGTCAAAAGTTAGGAATCAATGTCGTCTTTCGAGTTCGAGGAAGTATACCGGGAATGGCAATAGTATCTTACAGAAAAAAGGAATAGATGAGAAGTGGTATTTCATTTTGTATTCAAAGAGCTTGGCTTACAAGAACTCCATCATATATTTACTTTGTGTATAGGGATCTTGAGGGATCACCACCTAATTTGGTCCAAATATAGAGGGTCAAAAGTTAGGAATCAAAGTCGTCTTTCGAGTTCGAGGAAGTATATCGGGAATGGCAATAGTATCTTACAGAACAAAAAGGAATAGATGAGAAGTGGTATTTCATTTTGTATTCAAAGAGCTTGGCTTACAAGAACTCCATCATATATTTACTTTGGGTATAGGGATCTTGAGGGATCACCACCTAATTTGGTCCAAATATAGAGGGTCAAAAGTTAGGAATCCAAGTCGTCTTTCGAGTTCGAGGAAGTATACCGGGAATGGCAATAGTATCTTACAGAACAAAAAGGAATAGATGAGAAGTGGTATTTCATTTTGTATTCAAAGAGCTTGGCTTACAAGAACTCCATCATATATTTACTTTGTGTATAGGGATCTTGAGGGATCACCACCTAATTTGGTCCAAATATAGAGGGTCAAAAGTTAGGAATCAAAGTCGTCTTTCGAGTTCGAGGAAGTATACCGGGAATGGCAATAGTATCTTACAGAACAAAAAGGAATAGATGAGAAGTGGTATTTCATTTTGTATTCAAAGAGCTTGGCTTACAAGATCTCCATCATATATTTACTTTGTGTATAAGGATCTTGAAGGATCACCACGTAATTTGGTCCAAATATAGAGGGTCAAAAGTTAGGAATCAATGTCGTCTTTCGAGTTCGAGGAAGTATACCGGGAATGGCAATAGTATATTACAGAACAAAAAGGAATAGATGAGAAGTGGTATTTCATTTTGTATTCAAAGAGCTTGGCTTACAAGAACTCCATCATATATTTACTTTGTGTATAGGGATCTTGAGGGATCACCACCTAATTTGGTCCAAATATAGAGGGTCAAAAGTTAGGAATCAAAGTCGTCTTTCGAGTTCGAGGAAGTATATCGGGAATGGCAATAGTATCTTACAGAACAAAAAGGAATAGATGAGAAGTGGTATTTCATTTTGTATTCAAAGAGCTTGGCTTACAAGAACTCCATCATATATTTACTTTGGGTATAGGGATCTTGAGGGATCACCACCTAATTTGGTCCAAATATAGAGGGTCAAAAGTTAGGAATCCAAGTCGTCTTTCGAGTTCGAGGAAGTATACCGGGAATGGCAATAGTATCTTACAGAACAAAAAGGAATAGATGAGAAGTGGTATTTCATTTTGTATTCAAAGAGCTTGGCTTACAAGAACTCCATCATATATTTACTTTGTGTATAGGGATCTTGAGGGATCACCACCTAATTTGGTCCAAATATAGAGGGTCAAAAGTTAGGAATCAAAGTCGTCTTTCGAGTTCGAGGAAGTATACCGGGAATGGCAATAGTATCTTACAGAACAAAAAGGAATAGATGAGAAGTGGTATTTCATTTTGTATTCAAAGAGCTTGGCTTACAAGATCTCCATCATATATTTACTTTGTGTATAAGGATCTTGAAGGATCACCACGTAATTTGGTCCAAATATAGAGGGTCAAAAGTTAGGAATCAATGTCGTCTTTCGAGTTCGAGGAAGTATACCGGGAATGGCAATAGTATATTACAGAACAAAAAGGAATAGATGAGAAGTGGTATTTCATTTTGTATTCAAAGAGCTTGGCTTACAAGAACTCCATCATATATTTACTTTGTGTATAGGGATCTTGAGGGATCACCACCTAATTTGGTCCAAATATAGAGGGTCAAAAGTTAGGAATCAAAGTCGTCTTTCGAGTTCGAGGAAGTATATCGGGAATGGCAATAGTATCTTACAGAACAAAAAGGAATAGATGAGAAGTGGTATTTCATTTTGTATTCAAAGAGCTTGGCTTACAAGAACTCCATCATATATTTACTTTGTGTATAGGGATCTTGAGGGATCACCACCTAATTTGGTCCAAATATAGAGGGCCAAAAGTTAGGAATCAAAGTCGTCTTTCGAGTTTCGAGGAAGTATACCGGGAATGGCAATAGTATCTTACAGAACAAAAAGGAATAGATGAGAAGTCGTATTTCATTTTGTATTCAAAGAGCTTGGCTTACAATAACTCCATCCATATATTTACTTTGTGTATAGGGATCTTGAGGGATCACCACCTAATTTGGTCCAAATATAGAGGGTCAAAAGTTAGGAATCAAAGTCGTCTTTCGAGTTCGAGGAAGTATACCGGGAATGGCAATAGTATCTTACAGAACAAAAAGGAATAGATGAGAAGTGGTATTTCATTTTGTATTCAAAGAGCTTGGCTTACAAGAACTCCATCATATATTTACTTTGTGTATAGGGATCTTGAGGGATCACCACCTAATTTGGTCCAAATATAGAGGGTCAAAAGTTAGGAATCAAAGTCGTCTTTCGAGTTCGAGGAAGTATACCGGGAATGGCAATAGTATCTTACAGAACAAAAAGGAATAGATGAGAAGTGGTATTTCATTTTGTATTCAAAGAGCTTGGCTTACAAGAACTCCATCATATATTTACTTTGTGTATAGGGATCTTGAGGGATCACCACCTAATTTGGTCCAAATATAGAGGGTCGAAAGTTAGGAATCAAAGTCGTCTTTCGAGTTCGAGGAAGTATACCGGGAATGGCAATAGTATCTTACAGAACAAAAAGGAATAGATGAGAAGTGGTATTTCATTTTGTATTCAAAGAGCTTGGCTTACAAGAACTCCATCATATATTTACTTTGTGTATAGGGATCTTGAGGAATCACCACCTAATTTGGTCCAAATATAGAGGGTGAAAAGTTAGGAATCAAAATCGTCTTTCGAGTTCGAGGAAGTATACCGGGAATGGCAATAGTATCTTACAGAACAAAAAGGAATAGATGAGAAGTGGTATTTCATTTTGTATTCAAAGAGCTTGGCTTACAAGAACTCCATCATATATTTACTTTGTGTATAGGGATCTTGAGGGATCACCACCTAATTTGGTCCAAATACAGAGGGTCAAATTTAGGAATCAAAGTCGTCTTTCGAGTTCGAGGAAGTATACCGGGAATAGCAATAGTATCTTACAGAACAAAAAGGAATAGATGAGAAGTGGTATTTCATTTTGTATTCAAAGAGCTTGGCTTACAAGAACTCCATTATATATTTACTTTGTGTATAGGGATCTTGAGGGATCACCACCTAATTTGGTCCAAATATAGAGGGTCAAAAGTTAGGAATCAAAGTCGTCTTTCGAGTTCGAGGAAGTATACCGGGAATGGCAATAGTATCTTACAGAACAAAAAGGAATAAATGAGAAGTGGTATTTCATTTTGTATTCAAAAAGCTTGGCTTACAAAAACTCCATCATATATTTACTTTGTGTATAGGGATCTTGAGGATCACCACCTATTTTGGTCCAAATATAGAGGGTCAAAAGTTAGGAATCAAAGTCGTCTTTCTAGTTCAAGGAAGTATACCGGGAATGGCAATATTATCTTACAGAACAAAAAGGAATAGACGAGAAGTGGTATTTCATTTTGTATTCAAAGAGCTTGGCTTACAAGAACTCCATCCATATATTTACTTTGTGTATAGGGATCTTGAGGGATCACCACCTAATTTGGTCCAAATATAGAGGGTCAAAAGTTAGGAATCAAAGTCGTCTTTCGAGTTCGAGGAAGTATACCGGGAATGGCAATAGTATCTTACAGAACAAAAAGGAATAGATGAGAAGTGGTATTTCATTTTGTATTCAAAGAGCTTGGCTTACAAGAACTCCATTATATATTAACTTGGTGTATAGGGATCTTGAGGGATCACCACCTAATTTGGTCCAAATATAGAGGGTCAAAAGTTAGGAATCAAAGTCGTCTTTCGAGTTCGAGGAAGTATACCGGGAATGGCAATAGTATCTTACAGAACAAAAAGGAATAAATGAGAAGTGGTATTTCATTTTGTATTCAAAAAGCTTGGCTTACAAGAACTCCATCATATATTTACTTTGTGTATAGGGATCTTGAGGGATCACCACCTATTTTGGTCCAAATATAGAGGGTCAAAAGTTAGGAATCAAAGTCGTCTTTCGAGTTCGAGGAAGTATACCGGGAATGGCAATAGTATCTTACAGAACAAAAAGGAATAGATGAGAAGTGGTATTCCATTTTGTATTCAAAGAGCTTGGCTTACAAGAACTCCATCCATATATTTACTTTGTGTATAGGGATTTTGAGGGATCACCACCTAATTTGGTCCAAATATAGAGGGTCAAAAGTTAGGAATCAAAGTCGTCTTTCGAGTTCGAGGAAGTATACCGGGAATGGCAATAGTATCTTACAGAACAAAAAGGAATAGATGAGAAGTGGTATTTCATTTTGTATTCAAAGAGCTTGGCTTACAAGAACTCCATCATATATTTACTTTGTGTATAGGGATCTTGAGGGATCACCACCTAATTTGGTCAAAATATAGAGGGTCAAAAGTTAGGAATCAAAGTCGTCTTTCGAGTTCGAGGAAGTATACCGGGAATGGCAATAGTATCTTACAGAACAAAAAGGAATAAATGAGAAGTGGTATTTCATTTTGTATTCAAAAAGCTTGGCTTACAAGAACTCCATCATATATTTACTTTGTGTATAGGGATCTTGAGGAATCACCACCTAATTTGGTCCAAATATAGAGGGTCAAAAGTTAGGAATCAAAGTCGTCTTTCGAGTTCGAGGAAGTATACCGGGAATGGCAATAGTATCTTACAGAACAAAAAGGAATAGATGAGAAGTGGTATTTCATTTTGTATTCAAAGAGCTTGGCTTACAAGAACTCCATCCATATATTTACATTGTGTATAGGGATCTTGAGGGATCACCACCTAATTTGGTCCAAATATAGAGGGTCAAAAGTTAGGAATCAAAGTCGTCTTTCGAGTTCGAGGAAGTATACCGGGAATGGCAATAGTATCTTACAGAACAAAAAGGAATAGATGAGAAGTGGTATTTCATTTTGTTTTCAAAGAGCCTTGCTTACAAGAACTCCACCATATATTTACTTTGTGTATAGGGATCTTGAGGGATCACCACATAATTTGGTCCAAATATAGAGGGTGAAAAGTTAGGAATCAAAGTTGTCTTTCGAGTTCGAGGAAGTATACCGGGAATGGCAATAATATCTTACAGAACAAAAAGGAATAGATGTGAAGTGGTATTTCATTTTGTATTCAAAGAGCTTGGCTTACAAGAACTGCATCATATATTTACATTGTGTATAGGGATCTTGAGGGATCACCACCTAATTTGGTCCAAATATAGAGGGTCAAAAGTTAGGAATCAAAGTCGTCTTTCGAGTTCGAGGAAGTATACCGGGAATGGCAATAGTATCTTACAGAAAAAAAGGAATAGATGAGAAGTGGTGTTTCATTTTGTACTCAAAGAGCTTGGCTTACAAGAACTCCATCATATATTTACTTTGTGTATAGGGATCTTGAGGGATCACCACCTAATTTGGTCCAAATATAGAGGGTCAAAAGTTAGGAATAAAAGTCGTCTTTCGAGTTCGAGAAACTATACCGGGAACGGCAATAGTATCTTACAGAACAAAAAGGAATAGATGAGAAGTGGTATTTCATTTTGTATTCAAAGAGCTTGGCTTACAAGAACTCCATCCATATATTTACTTTGTGTATAGGGATCTTGAGGGATCACCACCTAATTTGATCCAAATATAGAGGGTCAAAAGTTAGGAATCAAAATCGTCTTTCGAGTTCTAGGAAGTATACCGGGAATGGCAATAGTATCTTACAGAACAAAAAGGAATATATGAGAAGTGGTATTTCATTTTGTATTCAAAGAGCTTGGCTTACAAGAACTCCATCATATATTTACTTTGTGTATAGGGATCTTGAGGGATCACCACCTAATTTGGTCCAAATATAGAGGGTCAAAAGTTAGGAATCAAAGTTGTCTTTCGAGTTGGAGGAAGTATACCGGGAACGGCAATGGTATCTTACAGAACAAAAAGGAATAGATGAGAAGTGGTATTTCAATTTGTATTCAAAGAGCATGGCTTACAAGAACTCCATCATATATTTACTTTGTGTATAGGGATCTTGAGGGATCACCACCTAATTTGGTCCAAATATAGAGGGTCAAAAGTTAGGAATGAATTTTGTGTTTTGAGTTCGATGAGGTATACCGGGAATGACAATAGTATCTTACAGAACAAAAAGGAAGAGATGAGAAGTGGTATTTCATTTTGTATTCAAAGAGCTTGGCTTACAAGAACTCCATCATATATTTACTTTGTGTATAGGGATCTTGAGGGATCACCACCTAATTTGGTCCAAATATAGAGGGTCAAAAGTTAGGAATCAAAGTCGTCTTTCGAGTTCGAGGAAGTATACCGGGAATGACAATAGTATCTTACAGAACAAAAAGGAATAGATGAGAAGTGGTATTTCATTTTGTATTCAAAGAGCTTGGCTTACAAGAACTCCATCATATATTTACTTTGTGTATAAGGATCTTGAAGGATCACCACCTAATTTGGTCCAAATATAGAGGGTCAAAAGTTAGGAACCAATGTCGTCTTTCGAGTTCGAGGAAGTATACCGGGAATGGCAATAGTATCTTACAGAAAAAAGGAATAGATGAGAAGTGGTATTTCATTTTGTATTCAAAGAGCTTGGCTTACAAGAACTCCATCATATATTTACTTTGTGTATAAGGATCTTGAAGGATCACCTCCTAATTTGGTCCAAATATAGAGGGTCAAAAGTTAGGAATCAAAGTCGTCTTTCGAGTTCGAGGAAGTATACCGGGAATGGCAATAGTATCTTACAGAACAAAAAGAAATAGATGAGAAGTGGTATTTCATTTTGTATTCAAAGAGCTTGGCTTACAAGAACTCCATCATATATTTACTTTGTGTATAGGGATCTTGAGGGATCACCACCTAATTTGGTCCAAATATAGAGGGTCAAAAGTTAGGAATGAAGTTCGTCTTTCGAGTTCGAGGAGGTATATCGGGAATGGCAATAGTATCTTACAGAACAAAAAGGAATAGATGAGAAGTGGTATTTCATTTTGTATTCAAAGAGCTTGGCTTACAAGAACTCCATCATATATTTACTTTGTGTATAGGGATCTTGAGGGATCACCACCTAATTTGGTCCAAATATAGAGGGTCAAAAGTTAGGAATCAAAGTCGTCTTTCGAGTTCGAGGAAGTATACCGGGAATGGCAATAGTATCTTACAGAACAAAAAGGAATAGATGAGAAGTGGTATTTCATTTTGTATTCAAAGAGCTTGGCTTACAAGAACTCCATCATATATTTACTTTGTGTATAAGGATCTTGAAGGATCACCACCTAATTTGGTCCAAATATAGAGGGTCAAAAGTTAGGAATCAAAGTCGTCTTTCGAGTTCGAGGAAGTATACCGGGAATGGCAATAGTATCTTACAGAAAAAAGGAATAGATGAGAAGTGGTATTTCATTTTGTATTCAAAGAGCTTGGCTTACAAGAACTCCATCATATATTTACTTTGTGTATAGGGATCTTGAGGGATCACCACCTAATTTGGTCCAAATATAGAGGGTCAAAAGTTAGGAATCAAAGTCGTCTTTCGAGTTCGAGGAAGTATATCGGGAATGGCAATAGTATCTTACAGAACAAAAAAGAATAGATGAGAAGTGGTATTTCATTTTGTATTCAAAGAGCTTGGCTTACAAGAACTCCATCATATATTTACTTTGTGTATAGGGATCTTGAGGGATCACCACCTAATTTGGTCCAAATATAGAGGGTCAAAAGTTAGGAATCAAAGTCGTCTTTCGAGTTCGAGGAAGTATACCGGGAATGGCAATAGTATCTTACAGAACAAAAAGGAATAGATGAGAAGTGGTATTTCATTTTGTATTCAAAGAGCTTGGCTTACAAGAACTCCATCATATATTTACTTTGTGTATAAGGATCTTGAAGGATCACCACGTAATTTGGTCCAAATATAGAGGGTCAAAAGTTAGGAATCAATGTCGTCTTTCGAGTTCGAGGAAGTATACCTGGAATGGCAATAGTATCTTACAGAAAAAAGGAATAGATGAGAAGTGGTATTTCATTTTGTATTCAAAGAGCTTGGCTTACAAGAACTCCATCATATATTTACTTTGTGTATAGGGATCTTGAGGGATCACCACCTAATTTGGTCCAAATATAGAGGGTCAAAAGTTAGGAATCAAAGTCGTCTTTCGAGTTCGAGGAAGTATATCGGGAATGGCAATAGTATCTTACAGAAAAAAGGAATAGATGAGAAGTGGTATTTCATTTTGTATTCAAAGAGCTTGGCTTACAAGAACTCCATCATATATTTACTTTGTGTATAGGGATCTTGAGGGATCACCACCTAATTTGGTCCAAATATAGAGGGTCAAAAGTTAGGAATCAAAGTCGTCTTTCGAGTTCGAGGAAGTATATCGGGAATGGCAATAGTATCTTACAGAACAAAAAGGAATAGATGAGAAGTGGTATTTCATTTTGTATTCAAAGAGCTTGGCTTACAAGAACTCCATCATATATTTACTTTGTGTATAGGGATCTTGAGGGATCACCACCTAATTTGGTCCAAATATAGAGGGTCAAAAGTTAGGAATCAAAGTCGTCTTTCGAGTTCGAGGAAGTATACCGGGAATGGCAATAGTATCTTACAGAACAAAAAGGAATAGATGAGAAGTGTTATTTCATTTTGTATTCAAAGAGCTTGGCTTACAAGAACTCCATCATATATTTACTTTGTGTATAGGGATCTTGAGGGATCACCACCTAATTTGGTCCAAATATAGAGGGTCAAAAGTTAGGAATCAAAGTCGTCTTTCGAGTTCGAGGAAGTATATCGGGAATGGCAATAGTATCTTACAGAAAAAAGGAATAGATGAGAAGTGGTATTTCATTTTGTATTCAAAGAGCTTGGCTTACAAGAACTCCATCATATATTTACTTTGTGTATAGGGATCTTGAGGGATCACCACCTAATTTGGTCCAAATATAGAGGGTCAAAAGTTAGGAATCAAAGTCGTCTTTCGAGTTCGAGGAAGTATATCGGGAATGGCAATAGTATCTTACAGAACAAAAAGGAATAGATGAGAAGTGGTATTTCATTTTGTATTCAAAGAGCTTGGCTTACAAGAACTCCATCATATATTTACTTTGTGTATAGGGATCTTGAGGGATCACCACCTAATTTGGTCCAAATATAGAGGGTCAAAAGTTAGGAATCAAAGTCGTCTTTCGAGTTCGAGGAAGTATACCGGGAATGGCAATAGTATCTTACAGAACAAAAAGGAATAGATGAGAAGTGGTATTTCATTTTGTATTCAAAGAGCTTGGCTTACAAGAACTCCATCATATATTTACTTTGTGTATAGGGATCTTGAGGGATCACCACCTAATTTGGTCCAAATATAGAGGGTCAAAAGTTAGGAATCAAAGTCGTCTTTCGAGTTCGAGGAAGTATACCGGGAATGGCAATAGTATCTTACAGAACAAAAAGGAATAGATGAGAAGTGGTATTTCATTTTGTATTCAAAGAGCTTGGCTTACAAGAACTCCATCATATATTTACTTTGTGTATAAGGATCTTGAAGGATCACCACGTAATTTGGTCCAAATATAGAGGGTCAAAAGTTAGGAATCAATGTCGTCTTTCGAGTTCAAGGAAGTATACCGGGAATGGCAATAGTATCTTACAGAAAAAAGGAATAGATGAGAAGTGGTATTTCATTTTGTATTCAAAGAGCTTGGCTTACAAGAACTCCATCATATATTTACTTTGTGTATAGGGATCTTGAGGGATCACCACCTAATTTGGTCCAAATATAGAGGGTCAAAAGTTAGGAATCAAAGTCGTCTTTCGAGTTCGAGAAAGTATATCGGGAATGGCAATAGTATCTTACAGAACAAAAAGGAATAGATGAGAAGTGGTATTTCATTTTGTATTCAAAGAGCTTGGCTTACAAGAACTCCATCATATATTTACTTTGTGTATAGGGATCTTGAGGGATCACCACCTAATTTGGTCCAAATATAGAGGGTCAAAAGTTAGGAATCAAAGTCGTCTTTCGAGTTTCGAGGAAGTATACCGGGAATGGCAATAGTATCTTACAGAACAAAAAGGAATAGATGAGAAGTGGTATTTCATTTTGTATTCAAAGAGCTTGGCTTACAAGAACTCCATCCATATATTTACTTTGTGTATAGGGATCTTGAGGGATCACCACCTAATTTGGTCCAAATAGAGAGGGTCGAAAGTTAGGAATCAAAGTCGTCTTTCGAGTTCGAGGAAGTATACCGGGAATGGCAATAGTATCTTACAGAACAAAAAGGAATAGATGAGAAGTGGTATTTCATTTTGTATTCAAAGAGCTTGGCTTACAAGAACTCCATCATATATTTACTTTGTGTATAGGGATCTTGAGGGATCACCACCTAATTTGGTCCAAATATAGAGGGTAAAAATTAGGAATCAAAGTCGTATTTCGAGTTCGAGGAAGTATAACGGGAATGGCAATAGTATCTTACAGAATAAAAAGGAATAAATGAGAAGTGGTATTTCATTTTGTATTCAAAGAGCTTGGCTTACAAGAATTCCTTCATATATTTACTTTGTGTATAGGGATCTTGAGGGATCACCACCTAGTTTGGTCCAAATATAGAGGGTCAAAAGTTAGGAATCAAAGTCGTCTTTCGAGTTCGAGGAAGTATACCGGGAATGGCAATAGTATCTTACAGAACAAAAAGGAATAAATGAGAAGTGGTATTTCATTTTGTATTCAAAAAGCTTGGCTTACAAGAACTCCATCATATATTTACTTTGTGTATAGGGATCTTGAGGGATCACCACCTAATTAGGTCCAAATATAGAGGGTCAAAAGTTAGGAATCAAAGTCGTCTTTCGAGTTCGAGGAAGTATACCGGGAATGGCAATAGTATCTTACAGAACAAAAAGGAATAGATGAGAAGTGGTATTTCATTTTGTATTCAAAGAGCTTGGCTTACAAGAACTCCATCCATATATTTACTTTGTGTATAGGGATCTTGAGGGATCACCACATAATTTGGTCCAAATATAGAGGGTGAAAAGTTAGGAATCAAAATCGTCTTTCGAGTTCGAGGAAGTATACCGGGAATGGCAATAGTATCTTACAGAACAAAAAGGAATAGATGAGAAGTGGTATTTCATTTTGTATTCAAAGAGCTTGGCTTACAAGAACTCCATCATATATTTACTTTGTGTATAGGGATCTTGAGGGATCACCACCTAATTTGGTCCAAATATAGAGGGTCAAAAGTTAGGAATCAAAGTCGTTTTTCGAGTTCGAGGAAGTATACCGGGAATGGCAATAGTATCTTACAGAACAAAAAGGAATAGATGAGAAGTGATATTTCATTTTGTATTCAAAGAGCTTGGCTTACAAGAACTCCATCCATATATTTACTTTGTGTATAGGGATCTTGAGGGATCACCACCTAATTTGGTCCAAGTATAGAGGGTGAAAAGTTAGGAATCAAAGTCGTCTTTCGAGTTCGAGGAAGTATACCGGGAATGGCAATAGTATCTTACAGAACAAAAAGGAATAGATGAGAAGTGGTATTTCATTTTGTATTCAAAGAGCTTGGCTTACAAGAACTCCATCATATATTTACTTTGTGTATAGGGATCTTGAGGGATCACCACCTAATTTGGTCCAAATATAGAGGGTCAAAAGTTAGGAATCAAAGTCGTCTTTCGAGTTCGAGGAAGTATATCGGGAATGGCAATAGTATCTTACAGAACAAAAAGGAATAGATGAGAAGTGGTATTTCATTTTGTATTCAAAGAGCTTGGCTTACAAGAACTCCATCATATATTTACTTTGTGTATAGGGATCTTGAGGGATCACCACCTAATTTGGTCCAAATATAGAGGGTCAAAAGTTAGGAATCAAAGTCGTCTTTCGAGTTCGAGGAAGTATATCGGGAATGGCAATAGTATCTTACAGAACAAAAAGGAATAGATGAGAAGTGGTATTTCATTTTGTATTCAAAGAGCTTGGCTTACAAGAACTCCATCATATATTTACTTTGTGTATAGGGATCTTGAGGGATCACCACCTAATTTGGTCCAAATATAGAGGGTCAAAAGTTAGGAATCAAAGTCGTCTTTCGAGTTCGAGGAAGTATACCGGGAATGGCAATAGTATCTTACAGAACAAAAAGGAATAGATGAGAAGTGGTATTTCATTTTGTATTCAAAGAGCTTGGCTTACAAGAACTCCATCATATATTTACTTTGTGTATAGGGATCTTGAGGGATCACCACCTAATTTGGTCCAAATATAGAGGGTCAAAAGTTAGGAATCAAAGTCGTCTTTCGAGTTCGAGGAAGTATACCGGGAATGGCAATAGTATCTTACAGAACAAAAAGGAATAGATGAGAAGTGGTATTTCATTTTGTATTCAAAGAGCTTGGCTTACAAGAACTCCATCATATATTTACTTTGTGTATAAGGATCTTGAAGGATCACCACGTAATTTGGTCCAAATATAGAGGGTCAAAAGTTAGGAATCAATGTCGTCTTTCGAGTTCGAGGAAGTATACCGGGAATGGCAATAGTATCTTACAGAAAAAAGGAATAGATGAGAAGTGGTATTTCATTTTGTATTCAAAGAGCTTGGCTTACAAGAACTCCATCATATATTTACTTTGTGTATAGGGATCTTGAGGGATCACCACCTAATTTGGTCCAAATATAGAGGGTCAAAAGTTAGGAATCAAAGTCGTCTTTCGAGTTCGAGAAAGTATATCGGGAATGGCAATAGTATCTTACAGAACAAAAAGGAATAGATGAGAAGTGGTATTTCATTTTGTATTCAAAGAGCTTGGCTTACAAGAACTCCATCATATATTTACTTTGTGTATAGGGATCTTGAGGGATCACCACCTAATTTGGTCCAAATATAGAGGGTCAAAAGTTAGGAATCAAAGTCGTCTTTCGAGTTTCGAGGAAGTATAACGGGAATGGCAATAGTATCTTACAGAACAAAAAGGAATAGATGAGAAGTGGTATTTCATTTTGTATTCAAAGAGCTTGGCTTACAAGAACTCCATCCATATATTTACTTTGTGTATAGGGATCTTGAGGGATCACCACCTAATTTGGTCCAAATATAGAGGGTCAAAAGTTAGGAATCAAAGTCGTCTTTCGAGTTCGAGGAAGTATACCGGGAATGGCAATAGTATCTTACAGAACAAAAAGGAATAGATGAGAAGTGGTATTTCATTTTGTATTCAAAGAGCTTGGCTTACAAGAACTCCATCATATATTTACTTTGTGTATAGGGATCTTGAGGGATCACCACCTAATTTGGTCCAAATATAGAGGGTCAAAAGTTAGGAATCAAAGTCGTCTTTCGAGTTCGAGGAAGTATACCGGGAATGGCAATAGTATCTTACAGAACAAAAAGGAATAGATGAGAAGTGGTATTTCATTTTGTATTCAAAGAGCTTGGCTTACAAGAACTCCATCATATATTTACTTTGTGTATAGGGATCTTGAGGGATCACCACCTAATTTGGTCCAAATAGAGAGGGTCGAAAGTTAGGAATCAAAGTCGTCTTTCGAGTTCGAGGAAGTATACCGGGAATGGCAATAGTATCTTACAGAACAAAAAGGAATAGATGAGAAGTGGTATTTCATTTTGTATTCAAAGAGCTTGGCTTACAAGAACTCCATCATATATTTACTTTGTGTATAGGGATCTTGAGGGATCACCACCTAATTTGGTCCAAATATAGAGGGTAAAAATTAGGAATCAAAGTCGTATTTCGAGTTCGAGGAAGTATACCGGGAATGGCAATAGTATCTTACAGAATAAAAAGGAATAAATGAGAAGTGGTATTTCATTTTGTATTCAAAGAGCTTGGCTTACAAGAATTCCTTCATATATTTACTTTGTGTATAGGGATCTTGAGGGATCACCACCTAGTTTGGTCCAAATATAGAGGGTCAAAAGTTAGGAATCAAAGTCGTCTTTCGAGTTCGAGGAAGTATACCGGGAATGGCAATAGTATCTTACAGAACAAAAAGGAATAAATGAGAAGTGGTATTTCATTTTGTATTCAAAAAGCTTGGCTTACAAGAACTCCATCATATATTTACTTTGTGTATAGGGATCTTGAGGGATCACCACCTAATTAGGTCCAAATATAGAGGGTCAAAAGTTAGGAATCAAAGTCGTCTTTCGAGTTCGAGGAAGTATACCGGGAATGGCAATAGTATCTTACAGAACAAAAAGGAATAGATGAGAAGTGGTATTTCATTTTGTATTCAAAGAGCTTGGCTTACAAGAACTCCATCCATATATTTACTTTGTGTATAGGGATCTTGAGGGATCACCACATAATTTGGTCCAAATATAGAGGGTGAAAAGTTAGGAATCAAAATCGTCTTTCGAGTTCGAGGAAGTATACCGGGAATGGCAATAGTATCTTACAGAACAAAAAGGAATAGATGAGAAGTGGTATTTCATTTTGTATTCAAAGAGCTTGGCTTACAAGAACTCCATCATATATTTACTTTGTGTATAGGGATCTTGAGGGATCACCACCTAATTTGGTCCAAATATAGAGGGTCAAAAGTTAGGAATCAAAGTCGTTTTTCGAGTTCGAGGAAGTATACCGGGAATGGCAATAGTATCTTACAGAACAAAAAGGAATAGATGAGAAGTGATATTTCATTTTGTATTCAAAGAGCTTGGCTTACAAGAACTCCATCCATATATTTACTTTGTGTATAGGGATCTTGAGGGATCACCACCTAATTTGGTCCAAGTATACAGGGTGAAAATTAGGAATCAAAGTCGTCTTTCGAGTTCAAGGAAGTATACCGGGAATGGCAATAGTATCTTACAGAACAAAAAGGAATAGATGAGAAGATGTATTTCATTTTGTATTCAAAGAGCTTGGCTTACAAGAACTCCATCATATATTTACTTTGTGTATAGGGATCTTGGGGGATCACCACCTAATTTGGTCCAAATATAGAGGGTCAAAATTTAGGAATCAAAGTCGTCTATCGAGTTCGAGGAAGTATACCGGGAATGGCAATAGTATCTTACAAAACAAAAAGGAATAGATGAGAAGTGGTATTTCATTTTTATTCAAAGAGCTTGGCTTACAAGAACTTCATCATATATTTACTTTGTGTATAGGGATCTTGAGGGATCACCACCTAATTTGGTCCAAATATAGAGGGTCAAAAGTTAGGAATCAAAGTCGTCTTTCGAGTTCGAGGAAGTATACCGGGAATGGCAATAGTATCTTACAGAACAAAAAGGAATAAATGATAAGTGGTATTTCATTTTGTATTCAAAAAGCTTGGCTTACAAGAACTCCATCATATATTTACTTTGTGTATAGGGATCTTGAGGGATCACCACCTAATTTGGTCCAAATATAGGGGGTCAAAAGTTAGGAATCAAAGTCGTCTTTCGAGTTCGAGGAAGTATACCGGGAACGGCTATAGTATGTTACAGAACAAAAAGGAATAGACGAGAAGTGGTATTTCATTTTGTATTCAAAGAGCTTGGCTTACAAGAACTCCATCCACATATTTACTTTATGTATAGGGATCTTGAGGGATCACCACCTAATTTGGTCCAAATATAGAGGGTCAAAAGTTAGGAATCAAAGTCGTCTTTCGAGTTCGAGGAAGTATACCGGGAATGGCAATAGTATCTTACAGAACAAAAAGGAATAGATGAGAAGTGGTATTTCATTTTGTATTCAAAGAGCTTGGCTTACAAGAACTCCATCATATATTTACTTTGTGTATAGGGATCTTGAGGGATCACCACCTAATTTGGTCCAAATATAGAGGGTCAAAAGTTAGGAATCAAAGTCGTCTTTCGAGTTCGAGGAAGTATACCGGGAATGGCAATAGTATCTTACAGAAAAAAGGAATAGATGAGAAGTGGTATTTCATTTTGTATTCAAAGAGCTTGGCTTACAAGAACTCCATCATATATTTACTTTGTGTATAGGGATCTTGAGGGATCACCACCTAATTTGGTCCAAATATAGAGGGTCAAAAGTTAGGAATCAAAGTCGTCTTTCGAGTTCGAGGAAGTATATCGGGAATGGCAATAGTATCTTACAGAACAAAGAGGAATAGATGAGAAGTGGTATTTCATTTTGTATTCAAAGAGCTTGGCTTACAAGAACTCCATCATATATTTACTTTGGGTATAGGGATCTTGAGGGATCACCACCTAATTTGGTCCAAATATAGAGGGTCAAAAGTTAGGAATCCAAGTCGTCTTTCGAGTTCGAGGAAGTATACCGGGAATGGCAATAGTATCTTACAGAACAAAAAGGAATAGATGAGAAGTGGTATTTCATTTTGTATTCAAAGAGCTTGGCTTACAAGAACTCCATCATATATTTACTTTGTGTATAGGGATCTTGAGGGATCACCACCTAATTTGGTCCAAATATAGAGGGTCAAAAGTTAGGAATCAAAGTCGTCTTTCGAGTTCGAGGAAGTATACCGGGAATGGCAATAGTATCTTACAGAACAAAAAGGAATAGATGAGAAGTGGTATTTCATTTTGTATTCAAAGAGCTTGGCTTACAAGATCTCCATCATATATTTACTTTGTGTATAAGGATCTTGAAGGATCACCACGTAATTTGGTGAAATATAGAGGGTCAAAAGTTAGGAATCAATGTCGTCTTTCGAGTTCGAGGAAGTATACCGGGAATGGCAATAGTATATTACAGAACAAAAAGGAATAGATGAGAAGTGGTATTTCATTTTGTATTCAAAGAGCTTGGCTTACAAGAACTCCATCATATATTTACTTTGTGTATAGGGATCTTGAGGGATCTCCACCTAATTTGGTCCAAATATAGAGGGTCAAAAGTTAGGAATCAAAGTCGTCTTTCGAGTTCGAGGAAGTATATCGGGAATGGCAATAGTATCTTACAGAACAAAAAGGAATAGATGAGAAGTGGTATTTCATTTTGTATTCAAAGAGCTTGGCTTACAAGAACTCCATCATATATTTACTTTGTGTATAGGGATCTTGAGGGATCACCACCTAATTTGGTCCAAATATAGAGGGTCAAAAGTTAGGAATCAAAGTCGTCTTTCGAGTTTCGAGGAAGTATACCGGGAATGGCAATAGTATCTTACAGAACAAAAAGGAATAGATGAGAAGTCGTATTTCATTTTGTATTCAAAGAGCTTGGCTTACAATAACTCCATCCATATATTTACTTTGTGTATAGGGATCTTGAGGGATCACCACCTAATTTGGTCCAAATATAGAGGGTCAAAAGTTAGGAATCAAAGTCGTCTTTCGAGTTCGAGGAAGTATACCGGGAATGGCAATAGTATCTTACAGAACAAAAAGGAATAGATGAGAAGTGGTATTTCATTTTGTATTCAAAGAGCTTGGCTTACAAGAACTCCATCATATATTTACTTTGTGTATAGGGATCTTGAGGGATCACCACCTAATTTGGTCCAAATATAGAGGGTCAAAAGTTAGGAACCAAAGTCGTCTTTCGAGTTCGAGGAAGTATACCGGGAATGGCAATAGTATCTTACAGAACAAAAAGGAATAGATGAGAAGTGGTATTTCATTTTGTATTCAAAGAGCTTGGCTTACAAGAACTCCATCATATATTTACTTTGTGTATAGGGATCTTGAGGGATCACCACCTAATTTGGTCCAAATATAGAGGGTCGAAAGTTAGGAATCAAAGTCGTCTTTCGAGTTCGAGGAAGTATACCGGGAATGGCAATAGTATCTTACAGAACAAAAAGGAATAGATGAGAAGTGGTATTTCATTTTGTATTCAAAGAGCTTGGCTTACAAGAACTCCATCATATATTTACTTTGTGTATAGGGATCTTGAGGAATCACCACCTAATTTGGTCCAAATATAGAGGGTGAAAAGTTAGGAATCAAAATCGTCTTTCGAGTTCGAGGAAGTATACCGGGAATGGCAATAGTATCTTACAGAACAAAAAGGAATAGATGAGAAGTGGTATTTCATTTTGTATTCAAAGAGCTTGGCTTACAAGAACTCCATCATATATTTACTTTGTGTATAGGGATCTTGAGGGATCACCACCTAATTTGGTCCAAATATAGAGGGTCAAAAGTTAGGAATCAAAGTCGTTTTTCGAGTTCGAGGAAGTATACCGGGAATGGCAATAGTATCTTACAGAACAAAAAGGAATAGATGAGAAGTGATATTTCATTTTGTATTCAAAGAACTTGGCTTACAAGAACTCCATCCATATATTTACTTTGTGTATAGGGATCTTGAGGGATCACCACCTAATTTGGTCCAAGTATAGAGGGTGAAAAGTTAGGAATCAAAGTCGTCTTTCGAGTTCAAGGAAGTATACCGGGAATGGCAATAGTATCTTACAGAACAAAAAGGAATAGATGAGAAGATGTATTTCATTTTGTATTCAAAGAGCTTGGCTTACAAGAACTCCATCATATATTTACTTTGTGTATAGGGATCTTGGGGGATCACCACCTAATTTGGTCCAAATATAGAGGGTCAAAATTTAGGAATCAAAGTCGTCTATCGAGTTCGAGGAAGTATACCGGGAATGGCAATAGTATCTTACAAAACAAAAAGGAATAGATGAGAAGTGGTATTTCATTTTTATTCAAAGAGCTTGGCTTACAAGAACTTCATCATATATTTACTTTGTGTATAGGGATCTTGAGGGATCACCACCTAATTTGGTCCAAATATAGAGGGTCAAAAGTTAGGAATCAAAGTCGTCTTTCGAGTTCGAGGAAGTATACCGGGAATGGCAATAGTATCTTACAGAACAAAAAGGAATAAATGATAAGTGGTATTTCATTTTGTATTCAAAAAGCTTGGCTTACAAGAAATCCATCATATATTTACTTTGTGTATAGGGATCTTGAGGGATCACCACCTAATTTGGTCCAAATATAGGGGGTCAAAAGTTAGGAATCAAAGTCGTCTTTCGAGTTCGAGGAAGTATACCGGGAACGGCTATAGTATGTTACAGAACAAAAAGGAATAGACGAGAAGTGGTATTTCATTTTGTATTCAAAGAGCTTGGCTTACAAGAACTCCATCCACATATTTACTTTATGTATAGGGATCTTGAGGGATCACCACCTAATTTGGTCCAAATATAGAGGGTCAAAAGTTAGGAATCAAAGTCGTCTTTCGAGTTCGAGGAAGTATACCGGGAATGGCAATAGTATCTTACAGAACAAAAAGGAATAGATGAGAAGTGGTATTTCATTTTGTATTCAAAGAGCTTGGCTTACAAGAACTCCATCATATATTTACTTTGTGTATAGGGATCTTGAGGGATCACCACCTAATTTGGTCCAAATATAGAGGGTCAAAAGTTAGGAATCAATGTCGTCTTTCGAGTTCGAGGAAGTATACCGGGAATGGCAATAGTATCTTACAGAAAAAAGGAATAGATGAGAAGTGGTATTTCATTTTGTATTCAAAGAGCTTGGCTTACAAGAACTCCATCATATATTTACTTTGTGTATAGGGATCTTGAGGGATCACCACCTAATTTGGTCCAAATATAGAGGGTCAAAAGTTAGGAATCAAAGTCGTCTTTCGAGTTCGAGGAAGTATATCGGGAATGGCAATAGTATCTTACAGAACAAAAAGGAATAGATGAGAAGTGGTATTTCATTTTGTATTCAAAGAGCTTGGCTTACAAGAACTCCATCATATATTTACTTTGGGTATAGGGATCTTGAGGGATCACCACCTAATTTGGTCCAAATATAGAGGGTCAAAAGTTAGGAATCCAAGTCGTCTTTCGAGTTCGAGGAAGTATACCGGGAATGGCAATAGTATCTTACAGAACAAAAAGGAATAGATGAGAAGTGGTATTTCATTTTGTATTCAAAGAGCTTGGCTTACAAGAACTCCATCATATATTTACTTTGTGTATAGGGATCTTGAGGGATCACCACCTAATTTGGTCCAAATATAGAGGGTCAAATGTTAGGAATCAAAGTCGTCTTTCGAGTTCGAGGAAGTATACCGGGAATGGCAATAGTATCTTACAGAACAAAAAGGAATAGATGAGAAGTGGTATTTCATTTTGTATTCAAAGAGCTTGGCTTACAAGAACTCCATCATATATTTACTTTGTGTATAAGGATCTTGAAGGATCACCACGTAATTTGGTCCAAATATAGAGGGTCAAAAGTTAGGAATCAATGTCGTCTTTCGAGTTCGAGGAAGTATACCGGGAATGGCAATAGTATATTACAGAAAAAAGGAATAGATGAGAAGTGGTATTTCATTTTGTATTCAAAGAGCTTGGCTTACAAGAACTCCATCATATATTTACTTTGTGTATAGGGATCTCGAGGGATCATCACCTAATTTGGTCCAAATATAGAGGGTCAAAAGTTAGGAATCAAAGTCGTCTTTCGAGTTCGAGAAAGTATATCGGGAATGGCAATAGTATCTTACAGAACAAAAAGGAATAGATGAGAAGTGGTATTTCATTTTGTATTCAAAGAGCTTGGCTTACAAGAACTCCATCATATATTTACTTTGTGTATAGGGATCTTGAGGGATCACCACCTAATTTGGTCCAAATATAGAGGGTCAAAAGTTAGGAATCAAAGTCGTCTTTCGAGTTCGAGGAAGTATACCGGGAATGGCAATAGTATCTTACAGAACAAAAAGGAATAGATGAGAAGTGGTATTTCATTTTGTATTCAAAGAGCTTGGCTTACAAGAACTCCATCATATATTTACTTTGTGTATAGGGATCTTGAGGGATCACCACCTAATTTGGTCCAAATATAGAGGGTCAAAAGTTAGGAATCAAAGTCGTCTTTCGAGTTCGAGGAAGTATACCGGGAATGGCAATAGTATCTTACAGAACAAAAAGGAATAGATGAGAAGTGGTATTTCATTTTGTATTCAAAGAGCTTGGCTTACAAGAACTCCATCATATATTTACTTTGTGTATAGGGATCTTGAGGGATCACCACCTAATTTGGTCCAAATATAGAGGGTCGAAAGTTAGGAATCAAAGTCGTCTTTCGAGTTCGAGGAAGTATACCGGGAATGGCAATAGTATCTTACAGAACAAAAAGGAATAGATGAGAAGTGGTATTTCATTTTGTATTCAAAGAGCTTGGCTTACAAGAACTCCATCATATATTTACTTTGTGTATAGGGATCTTGAGGAATCACCACCTAATTTGGTCCAAATATAGAGGGTAAAAATTAGGAATCAAAGTCGTATTTCGAGTTCGAGGAAGTATACCGGGAATGGCAATAGTATCTTACAGAATAAAAAGGAATAAATGAGAAGTGGTATTTCATTTTGTATTCAAAGAGCTTGTCTTACAAGAATTCCTTCATATATTTACTTTGTGTATAGGGATCTTGAGGGATCACCACCTAGTTTGGTCCAAATATAGAGGGTCAAAAGTTAGGAATCAAAGTCGTCTTTCGAGTTCGAGGAAGTATACCGGGAATGGCAATAGTATCTTACAGAACAAAAAGGAATAAATGAGAAGTGGTATTTCATTTTGTATTCAAAAAGCTTGGCTTACAAGAACTCCATCATATATTTACTTTGTGTATAGGGATCTTGAGGGATCACCACCTAATTAGGTCCAAATATACAGGGTCAAAAGTTAGGAATCAAAGTCGTCTTTCGAGTTCGAGGAAGTATACCGGGAATGGCAATAGTATCTTACAGAACAAAAAGGAATAGATGAGAAGTGGTATTTCATTTTGTATTCAAAGAGCTTGGCTTACAAGAACTCCATCCATATATCTACTTTGTGTATAGGGATCTTGAGGGATCACCACCTAATTTGGTCCAAATATAGAGGGTGAAAAGTTAGGAATCAAAATCGTCTTTCGAGTTCGAGGAAGTATACCGGGAATGGCAATAGTATCTTACAGAACAAAAAGGAATAGATGAGAAGATGTATTTCATTTTGTATTCAAAGAGCTTGGCTTACAAGAACTCCATCATATATTTACTTTGTGTATAGGGATCTTGGGGGATCACCACCTAATTTGGTCCAAATATAGAGGGTCAAAATTTAGGAATCAAAGTCGTCTTTCGAGTTCGAGGAAGTATACCGGGAATGGCAATAGTATCTTACAGAACAAAAAGGAATAGATGAGAAGTGGTATTTCATTTTTATTCAAAGAGCTTGGCTTACAAGAACTTCATCATATATTTACTTTGTGTATAGGGATCTTGAGGGATCACCACCTAATTTGGTCCAAATATAGAGGGTCAAAAGTTAGGAATCAAAGTCGTCTTTCGAGTTCGAGGAAGTATACCGGGAATGGCAATAGTATCTTACAGAACAAAAAGGAATAAATGATAAGTGGTATTTCATTTTGTATTCAAAAAGCTTGGCTTACAAGAACTCCATCATATATTTACTTTGTGTATAGGGATCTTGAGGGATCACCACCTAATTTGGTCCAAATATAGGGGGTCAAAAGTTAGGAATCAAAGTCGTCTTTCGAGTTCGAGGAAGTATACCGGGAACGGCTATAGTATGTTACAGAACAAAAAGGAATAGACGAGAAGTGGTATTTCATTTTGTATTCAAAGAGCTTGGCTTACAAGAACTCCATCCACATATTTACTTTATGTATAGGGATCTTGAGGGATCACCACCTAATTTGGTCCAAATATAGAGGGTCAAAAGTTAGGAATCAAAGTCGTCTTTCGAGTTCGAGGAAGTATACCGGGAATGGCAATAGTATCTTACAGAACAAAAAGGAATAGATGAGAAGTGGTATTTCATTTTGTATTCAAAGAGCTTGGCTTACAAGAACTCCATCATATATTTACTTTGTGTATAGGGATCTTGAGGGATCACCACCTAATTTGGTCCAAATATAGAGGGTCAAAAGTTAGGAATCAAAGTCGTCTTTCGAGTTCGAGGAAGTATACCGGGAATGGCAATAGTATCTTACAGAACAAAAAGGAACAGATGAGAAGTGGTATTTCATTTTGTATTCAAAGAGCTTGGCTTACATGAACTCCATCATATATTTACTTTGTGTATAGGGATCTTGAGGGATCACCACCTAATTTGGTTCAAATATAGAGGGTCAAAAGTTAGGAATCAAAGTCGTCTTTCGAGTTCGAGGAAGTATACCGGGAATGGCAATAGTATCTTACAGAACAAAAAGGAATAGATGAGAAGTGGTATTTCATTTTGTATTCAAAGAGCTTGGCTTACAAGAACTCCATCATATATTTACTTTGTGTATAGGGATCTTGAGGGATCACCACCTAATTTGGTCCAAATATAGAGGGTCGAAAGTTAGGAATCAAAGTCGTCTTTGGAGTTCGAGGAAGTATACCGGGAATGGCAATAGTATCTTACAGAACAAAAAGGAATAAATGAGAAGTGGTATTTCATTTTGTATTCAAAAAGCTTGGCTTACAAGAACTCCATCATATATTTACTTTGTGTATAGGGATCTTGAGGGATCACCACCTAATTAGGTCCAAATTTAGAGGGTCAAAAGTTAGGAATCAAAGTCGACTTTCGAGTTCGAGAAAGTATACCGGGAATGGCAATAGTATATTACAGAACAAAAAGGAATAGATGAGAAGTGGTATTTCATTTTGTATTCAAAGAGCTTGGCTTACAAGAACTCCATCATATATTTACTTTGTGTATAGGGGTCTTGAGGGATCTCCACCTAATTTGGTCCAAATATAGAGTGTCAAAAGTTAGGAATCCAAGTCGTCTTTCGAGTTCGAGGAAGTATACCGGGAATGGCAATAGTATCTTACAGAACAAAAAGGAATAGATGAGAAGTGGTATTTCATTTTGTATTCAAAGAGCTTGGCTTACAAGAACTCCATCATATATTTACTTTGTGTATAGGGATCTTGAGGGATCACCACCTAATTTGGTCCAAATATAGAGGGTCAAAAGTTAGGAATCAAAGTCGTCTTTCGAGTTCGAGGAAGTATACCGGGAACGGCAATAGTATCTTACAGAACAAAAAGGAATAGATGAGAAGTGGTATTTCATTTTGTATTCAAAGAGCTTGGCTTACAAGAACTCCATACATATATTTACTTTGTTAATAGGGATCTTGAGGGATCACCATCTAATTTGGTCCAAGTATAGAGGGTCAAAAGTTAGGAATCAAAGTCGTCTTTCGAGTTCAAGGAAGTATACCGGGAATGGCAATAGTATCTTACAGAACAAAAAGGAATAGATGAGAAGTGGTATTTCATTTTGTATTCAAAGAGCTTGGCTTACAAGAACTCCATCATATATTTACTTTGTGTATAGGGATCTTGGGGGATCACCACCTAATTTGGTCCAAATATAGAGGGTTAAAAGTTAGGAATCAATGTCGTCTTTCGAGTTCGAGGAAGTATACCGGGAATGGCAATAGTATCTTACAGAACAAAAAGGAATAGATGAGAAGTGGTATTTCATTTTGTATTCAAAGAGCTTGGCTTACAAGAACTCCATCATATATTTACTTTGTGTATAGGGATCTTGAGGGATCACCACCTATTTAGGTCCAAATATAGAGGGTCAAAAGTTAGGAATCAAAGTCGTCTTTCGAGTTCGAGGAAGTATACCGGGAATGGCAATAGTATCTTACAGAACAAAGAGGAATAGATGAGAAGTGGTATTTCATTTTGTATTCAAAGAGCTTGGCTTACAAGAACTCCATCATATATTTACTTTGTGTATAGCGATCTTGAGGGATCACCACCTAATTTGGTCCAAATATAGAGGGTCAAAAGTTAGGAATCAAAGTCGTCTTTCGAGTTCGAGGAAGTATACCGGGAATGGCAATAGTATCTTACAGAACCAAAAGGAATAGATGAGAAGTGGTATTTCATTTTTTATTCAAAGAGCTTGGCTTACAAGAACTCCATCATATATTTACTTTGTGTATAGGAATCTTGAGGGATCACCACCTAATTTGGTCCAAATTGAGAGGGTCAAAAGTTAGGAATCAAAGTCGTCTTTCGAGTTCGAGGAAGTATACCGGGAATGGCAATAGTATCTTACAGAACAAAAAGGAATAGATGAGAAGTGGTATTTCATTTTGTATTCAAAGAGCTTGGCTTACAAGAACTCCATCATATATTTACTTTGTGTATAGGGATCTTGAGGGATCACCACCTAATTTGGTTCAAATATAGAGGGTCAAAAGTTAGGAATCAAAGTCGTCTCTCGAGTTCGAGGAAGTATACCGGGAATGGCAATAGTATCTTACAGAACAAAAAGGAATAGATGAGAAGTTGTATTTCATTTTGTATTCAAAGAGCTTGGCTTACAAGAACTCCATCATATATTTACTTTGTGTATAGGGATCTTGAGGGATCACCACCTAATTTGGTCGAAATATAGAGGGTAGAAAGTTAGGAATCAAAGTCGTCTTTCGAGTTCGAGGAAGTATACCGGGAATGGCAATAGTATCTTACAGAACAAAAAGGAATAGATGAGAAGTGGTATTTCATTTTGTATTCAAAGAGCTTGGCTTACAAGAACTCCATCATATATTTACTTTGTGTATAGGGATCTTGAGGGATCACCACCTAATTTGGTCCAAATATAGAGGGTCAAAAGTTAGGAATCAAAGTCGTATTTCGAGTTCGAGGAAGTATACCGGGAATGGCAATAGTATCTTACAGAATAAAAAGGAATAAATGAGAAGTGGTATTTCATTTTGTATTCAAAGAGCTTGGCTTACAAGAACTCCTTCATATATTTACTTTGTGTATAGGGATCTTGAGGGATCACCACCTAGTTTGGTCCAAATATAGAGGGTCAAAAGTTAGGAATCAAAGTCGTCTTTCGAGTTCGAGGAAGTATACCGGGAATGGCAATAGTATCTTACAGAACAAAAAGGAATAAATGAGAAGTGGTATTTCATTTTGTATTCAAAAAGCTTGGCTTACAAGAACTCCATCATATATTTACTTTGTGTATAGGGATCTTGAGGGATCACCACCTAATTAGGTCCAAATATAGAGGGTCAAAAGTTAGGAATCAAAGTCGTCTTTCGAGTTCGAGGAAGTATACCGGGAATGGCAATAGTATCTTACAGAACAAAAAGGAATAGATGAGAAGTGGTATTTCATTTTGTATTCAAAGAGCTTGGCTTACAAGAACTCCATCCATATATTTACTTTGTGTATAGGGATCTTGAGGGATCACCACCTAATTTGGTCCAAATATAGAGGGTGAAAAGTTAGGAATCAAAATCGTCTTTCGAGTTCGAGGAAGTATACCGGGAATGGCAATAGTATCTTACAGAACAAAAAGGAATAGATGAGAAGTGGTATTTCATTTTGTATTCAAAGAGCTTGGCTTACAAGAACTCCATCATATATTTACTTTGTGTATAGGGATCTTGAGGGATCACCACCTAATTTGGTCCAAATATAGAGGGTCAAAAGTTAGGAATCAAAGTCGTTTTTCGAGTTCGAGGAAGTATACCGGGAATGGCAATAGTATCTTACAGAACAAAAAGGAATAGATGAGAAGTGATATTTCATTTTGTATTCAAAGAGCTTGGCTTACAAGAACTCCATCCATATATTTACTTTGTGTATAGGGATCTTGAGGGATCACCACCTAATTTGGTCCAAGTATAGAGGGTGAAAAGTTAGGAATCAAAGTCGTCTTTCGAGTTCAAGGAAGTATACCGGGAATGGCAATAGTATCTTACAGAACAAAAAGGAATAGATGAGAAGATGTATTTCATTTTGTATTCAAAGAGCTTGGCTTAAAAGAACTCCATCATATATTTACTTTGTGTATAGGGATCTTGGGGGATCACCACCTAATTTGGTCAAAATATAGAGGGTAAAAATTTAGGAATCAAAGTCGTCTTTCGAGTTCGAGGAAGTATACCGGGAATGGCAATAGTATCTTACAGAACAAAAAGGAATAGATGAGAAGTGGTATTTCATTTTGTATTCAAAGAGCTTGGCTTACAAGAACTTCATCATATATTTACTTTGTGTATAGGGATCTTGAGGGACCACCACCTAATTTGGTCCAAATATAGAGGGTCAAAAGTTAGGAATCAAAGTCGTCTTTCGAGTTCGAGGAAGTATACCGGGAATGGCAATAGTATCTTACAGAACAAAAAGGAATAAATGATAAGTGGTATTTCATTTTGTATTCAAAAAGCTTGGCTTACAAGAACTCCATCACATATTTACTTTGTGTATAGGGATCTTGAGGGATCACCAGCTAATTTGGTCCAAATATAGGGGGTCAAAAGTTAGGAATCAAAGTCGTCTCTCGAGTTCGAGGAAGTATAACGGGAATGGCAATAGTATCTTACAGAACAAAAAGGAATAGATGAGAAGTTGTATTTCATTTTGTATTCAAAGAGCTTGGCTTACAAGAACTCCATCATATATTTACTTTGTGTATAGGGATCTTGAGGGATCACCACCTAATTTGGTCCAAATATAGAGGGTCGAAAGTTAGGAATCAAAGTCGTCTTTCGAGTTCGAGGAAGTATACCGGGAATGGCAATAGTATCTTACAGAACAAAAAGGAATAGATGAGAAGTGGTATTTCATTTTGTATTCAAAGAGCTTGGCTTACAAGAACTCCATCATATATTTACTTTGTGTATAGGGATCTTGAGGGATCACCACCTAATTTGGTCCAAATATAGAGGGTCAAAAGTTAGGAATCAAAGTCGTATTTCGAGTTCGAGGAAGTATACCGGGAATGGCAATAGTATCTTACAGAATAAAAAGGAATAAATGAGAAGTGGTATTTCATTTTGTATTCAAAGAGCTTGGCTTACAAGAACTCCTTCATATATTTACTTTGTGTATAGGGATCTTGAGGGATCACCACCTAGTTTGGTCCAAATATAGAGGGTCAAAAGTTAGGAATCAAAGTCGTCTTTCGAGTTCGAGGAAGTATACCGGGAATGGCAATAGTATCTTACAGAACAAAAAGGAATAAATGAGAAGTGGTATTTCATTTTGTATTCAAAAAGCTTGGCTTACAAGAACTCCATCATATATTTACTTTGTGTATAGGGATCTTGAGGGATCACCACCTAATTAGGTCCAAATATAGAGGGTCAAAAGTTAGGAATCAAAGTCGTCTTTCGAGTTCGAGGAAGTATACCGGGAATGGCAATAGTATCTTACAGAACAAAAAGGAATAGATGAGAAGTGGTATTTCATTTTGTATTCAAAGAGCTTGGCTTACAAGAACTCCATCCATATATTTACTTTGTGTATAGGGATCTTGAGGGATCACCACCTAATTTGGTCCAAATATAGAGGGTGAAAAGTTAGGAATCAAAATCGTCTTTCGAGTTCGAGGAAGTATACCGGGAATGGCAATAGTATCTTACAGAACAAAAAGGAATAGATGAGAAGTGGTATTTCATTTTGTATTCAAAGAGCTTGGCTTACAAGAACTCCATCATATATTTACTTTGTGTATAGGGATCTTGAGGGATCACCACCTAATTTGGTCCAAATATAGAGGGTCAAAAGTTAGGAATCAAAGTCGTTTTTCGAGTTCGAGGAAGTATACCGGGAATGGCAATAGTATCTTACAGAACAAAAAGGAATAGATGAGAAGTGATATTTCATTTTGTATTCAAAGAGCTTGGCTTACAAGAACTCCATCCATATATTTACTTTGTGTATAGGGATCTTGAGGGATCACCACCTAATTTGGTCCAAGTATAGAGGGTGAAAAGTTAGGAATCAAAGTCGTCTTTCGAGTTCAAGGAAGTATACCGGGAATGGCAATAGTATCTTACAGAACAAAAAGGAATAGATGAGAAGATGTATTTCATTTTGTATTCAAAGAGCTTGGCTTAAAAGAACTCCATCATATATTTACTTTGTGTATAGGGATCTTGGGGGATCACCACCTAATTTGGTCAAAATATAGAGGGTAAAAATTTAGGAATCAAAGTCGTCTTTCGAGTTCGAGGAAGTATACCGGGAATGGCAATAGTATCTTACAGAACAAAAAGGAATAGATGAGAAGTGGTATTTCATTTTGTATTCAAAGAGCTTGGCTTACAAGAACTTCATCATATATTTACTTTGTGTATAGGGATCTTGAGGGATCACCACCTAATTTGGTCCAAATATAGAGGGTCAAAAGTTAGGAATCAAAGTCGTCTTTCGAGTTCGAGGAAGTATACCGGGAATGGCAATAGTATCTTACAGAACAAAAAGGAATAAATGATAAGTGGTATTTCATTTTGTATTCAAAAAGCTTGGCTTACAAGAACTCCATCACATATTTACTTTGTGTATAGGGATCTTGAGGGATCACCAGCTAATTTGGTCCAAATATAGGGGGTCAAAAGTTAGGAATCAAAGTCGTCTTTCGAGTTCGAGGAAGTATACCGGGAACGGCTATAGTATGTTACAGAACAAAAAGGAATAGACGAGAAGTGGTATTTCATTTTGTATTCAAAGAGCTTGGCTTACAAGAACTCCATCCACATATTTACTTTATGTATAGGGATCTTGAGGGATCACCACCTAATTTGGTCCAAATATAGAGGGTCAAAAGTTAGGAATCAAAGTCGTCTTTCGAGTTCGAGGAAGTATACCGGGAATGGCAATAGTATCTTACAGAACAAAAAGGAATAGATGAGAAGTGGTATTTCATTTTGTATTCAAAGAGCTTGGCTTACAAGAACTCCATCATATATTTACTTTGTGTATAGGGATCTTGAGGGATCACCACCTAATTTGGTCCAAATATAGAGGGTCAAAAGTTAGGAATCAAAGTCGTCTTTCGAGTTCGAGGAAGTATACCGGGAATGGCAATAGTATCTTACAGAACAAAAAGGAATAGATGAGAAGTGGTATTTCATTTTGTATTCAAAGAGCTTGGCTTACAAGAACTCCATCATATATTTACTTTGTGTATAGGGATCTTGAGGGATCACCACCTAATTTGGTTCAAATATAGAGGGTCAAAAGTTAGGAATCAAAGTCGTCTTTCGAGTTCGAGGAAGTATACCGGGAATGGCAATAGTATCTTACAGAACAAAAAGGAATAGATGAGAAGTGGTATTTCATTTTGTATTCAAAGAGCTTGGCTTACAAGAACTCCATCATATATTTACTTTGTGTATAGGGATCTTGAGGGATCACCACCTAATTTGGTCCAAATATAGAGGGTCGAAAGTTAGGAATCAAAGTCGTCTTTCGAGTTCGAGGAAGTATACCGGGAATGGCAATAGTATCTTACAGAACAAAAAGGAATAAACGAGAAGTGGTATTTCATTTTGTATTCAAAAAGCTTGGCTTACAAGAACTCCATCATATATTTACTTTGTGTATAGGGATCTTGAGGGATCACCACCTAATTAGGTCCAAATATAGAGGGTCAAAAGTTAGGAATCAAAGTCGACTTTCGAGTTCGAGGAAGTATACCGGGAATGGCAATAGTATATTACAGAACAAAAAGGAATAGATGAGAAGTGGTATTTCATTTTGTATTCAAAGAGATTGGCTTACAAGAACTCCATCCATATATTTACTTTGTGTATAGGGATCTTGAGGGATCACCACCTAATTTGGTCCAAATATACAGGGTGAAAAGTTAGGAATCAAAATCGTCTTTCGAGTTCGAGGAAGTATACCGGGAATGGCAATGGTATCTTACAGAACAAAAAGGAATAGATGAGAAGTGGTATTTCATTTTGTATTCAAAGAGCTTGGCTTACAAGAACTCCATCATATATTTACTTTGTGTATAGGTATCTTGAGGGATCACCACCTAATTTGGTCCAAATATAGAGGGTCAAAAGTTAGGAATAAAAGTCGTTTTTCGAGTTCGAGGAAGTATACCGGGAATGGCAATAGTATCTTACAGAACAAAAAGGAATAGATGAGGAGTGATATTTCATTTTGTATTCAAAGAGCTTGGCTTACAAGATCTCCATCCATATATTTACTTTGTGTATAGGGATCTTGAGGGATCACCACCTAATTTGGTCCAAATATAGAGGGTGAAAAGTTAGGAATCAAAGTCGTCTTTCGAGTTCAAGGAAGTATACCGGGAATGGCAATAGTATCTTACAGAACAAAAAGGAATAGATGAGAAGATGTATTTCATTTTGTATTCAAAGAGCTTGGCTTACAAGAATTCCATCATATATTTACTTTGTGTATGGGGATCTTGAGGGATCACCACCTAATTTGGTCCAAATAAAGAGGGACAAAAGTTAGGAATCAAAGTCGTCTTTCGAGTTCAAGGAAGTATACCGGGAATGGTAATAGTATCTTACAGAACAATAAGGAATAGATGAGAAGTGGTATTTCATTTTGTATTTAAAGAGCTTGGCTTACAAGAACTCCATCATATATTTACTTTCTGTATAGGGATCATGAGGGATCACCACCTAATTTGGTCCAAATATAGAGGGTCAAAAGTTAGGAATCACGTTCCTAGTTCGGGTTGGAGGAAAGAACTCCATCATATATTTACTTTGTGTATAGGGATCTTGAGGGATAACAATCTAATTTGGTCCGAATATAAAGGGTCAAAAGTTAGGAATCAAAGTCGTCTTTCGAGTTCGAGGAAGTATACCGGGAATGGCAATAGTATCTTACAGAACAAAAAGGAATAGATGAGAAGTGGTATTTCATTTTGTATTCAAAGAGCTTGGCTTACAAGAACTCCATCATATATTTACTTTGTGTATAGGGATCTTGGGGGATCACCACCTAATTTGGTCAAAATATAGAGGGTCAAAATTTAGGAATCAAAGTCGTCTTTCGAGTTCGAGGAAGTATACCGGGAATGGCAATAGTATCTTACAGAACAAAAAGGAATAGATGAGAAGTGGTATTTCATTTTGTATTCAAAGAGCTTGGCTTACAAGAACTTCATCATATATTTACTTTGTGTATAGGGATCTTGAGGGATCACCATCTAATTTTGTCCAAATATAGAGGGTCAAAAGTTAGGAATCAAAGTCGTCTTTCGAGTTCGAGGAAGTATACCGGGAATGACAATAGTATCTTACAGAACAAAAAGGAATAAATGATAAGTGGTATTTCATTTTGTATTCAAAAAGCTTGGCTTACAAGAACTCCATCATATATTTACTTTGTGTATAGGGATCTTGAGGGATCACCACCTAATTTGGTCCAAATATAGGGGGTCAAAAGTTAGGAATCAAAGTCGTCTTTCGAGTTCGAGGAAGTATACCGGGAACGGCTATAGTATGTTACAGAACAAAAAGGAATAGACGAGAAGTGGTATTTCATTTTGTATTCAAAGAGCTTGGCTTACAAGAACTCCATCCACATATTTACTTTATGTATAGGGATCTTGAGGGATCACCACCTAATTTGGTCCAAATATAGAGGGTCAAAAGTTAGGAATCAAAGTCGTCTTTCGAGTTCGAGGAAGTATACCGGGAATGGCAATAGTATCTTACAGAACAAAAAGGAATAGATGAGAAGTGGTATTTCATTTTGTATTCAAAGAGCTTGGCTTACAAGAACTCCATCATATATTTACTTTGTGTATAGGGATCTTGAGGGATCACCACCTAATTTGGTCCAAATATAGAGGGTCAAAAGTTAGGAATCAAAGTCGTCTTTCGAGTTCGAGGAAGTATACCGGGAATGGCAATAGTATCTTACAGAACAAAAAGGAATAGATGAGAAGTGGTATTTCATTTTGTATTCAAAGAGCTTGGCTTACAAGAACTCCATCATATATTTACTTTGTGTATAGGGATCTTGAGGGATCACCACCTAATTTGGTTCAAATATAGAGGGTCAAAAGTTAGGAATCAAAGTCGTCTTTCGAGTTCGAGGAAGTATACCGGGAATGGCAATAGTATCTTACAGAACAAAAAGGAATAGATGAGAAGTGGTATTTCATTTTGTATTCAAAGAGCTTGGCTTACAAGAACTCCATCATATATTTACTTTGTGTATAGGGATCTTGAGGGATCACCACCTAATTTGGTCCAAATATAGAGGGTCGAAAGTTAGGAATCAAAGTCGTCTTTCGAGTTCGAGGAAGTATACCGGGAATGGCAATAGTATCTTACAGAACAAAAAGGAATAAATGAGAAGTGGTATTTCATTTTGTATTCAAAAAGCTTGGCTTACAAGAACTCCATCATATATTTACTTTGTATATAGGGATCTTGAGGGATCACCACCTAATTAGGTCCAAATATAGAGGGTCAAAAGTTAGGAATCAAAGTCGACTTTCGAGTTCGAGGAAGTATACCGGGAATGGCAATAGTATATTACAGAACAAAAAGGAATAGATGAGAAGTGGTATTTCATTTTGTATTCAAAGAGCTTGGCTTACAAGAACTCCATCATATATTTACTTTGTGTATAGGGATCTTGAGGGATCACCACCTAATTTGGTCCAAATATAGAGGGTGAAAAGTTAGGAATCAAAATCGTCTTTCGAGTTCGAGGAAGTATACCGGGAATGGCAATAGTATCTTACAGAACAAAAAGGAATAGATGAGAAGTGGTATTTCATTTTGTATTCAAAGAGCTTGGCTTACAAGAACTCCATCATATATTTACTTTGTGTATAGGGATCTTGAGGGATCACCACCTAATTTGGTCCAAATATAGAGGGTCAAAAGTTAGGAATCAAAGTCGTTTTTCGAGTTCGAGGAAGTATACCGGGAATGGCAATAGTATCTTACAGAACAAAAAGGAATAGATGAGAAGTGATATTTCATTTTGTATTCAAAGAGCTTGGCTTACAAGAACTCCATCCATATATTTACTTTGTGTATAGGGATCTTGAGGGATCACCACCTAATTTGGTCCAAGTATAGAGGGTGAAGAGTTAGGAATCAAAGTCGTCTTTCGAGTTCAAGGAAGTATACCGGGAATGGCAATAGTATCTTACAGAACAAAAAGGAATAGATGAGAAGATGTATTTCATTTTGTATTCAAAGAGCTTGGCTTACAAGAACTCCATCATATATTTACTTTGTGTATAGGGATCTTGGGGGATCACCACCTAATTTGGTCCAAATATAGAGGGTCAAAATTTAGGAATCAGAGTCGTCTTTCGAGTTCGAGGAAGTATACTGGGAATGGCAATAGTATCTTACAGAACAAAAAGGAATAGATGAGAAGTGGTATTTCATTTTGTATTCAAAGAGCTTGGCTTACAAGAACTTCATCATATATTTACTTTGTGTATAGGGATCTTGAGGGATCACCACCTAATTTGGTCCAAATATAGAGGGTCAAAAGTTTGGAATCAAAGTCGTCTTTCGAGTTCGAGGAAGTATACCGGGAATGGCAATAGTATCTTACAGAACAAAAATTAATAGATGATAAGTGGTATTTCATTTTGTATTCAAAAAGCTTGGCTTACAAGAACTCCATCATATATTTACTTTGTGTATAGGGATCTTGAGGGATCACCACCTAATTTGGTCCAAATATAGAGGGTCAAAAGTTAGGAATCAAAGTCGTCTTTCGAGTTCGAGGAAGTATACCGGGAATGGCAATAGTATCTTACAGAACAAAAAGGAATAGATGAGAAGTGGTATTTCATTTTGTATTCAAAGAGCTTGGCTTACAAGAACTCTATCATATATTTACTTTATGTATAGGGATCTTGAGGGATCACCACCTAATTCGGTCCAAATATAGAGGGTCAAAAGTTAGGAATCAAAGTCGTCTTTCGAGTTCGAGGAAGTATACCGGGAATGGCAATAGTATCTTACAGAACAAAAAGGTATAGATGAGAAGTGGTATTTCATTTTGTATTCAAAGAGCTTGGCGTACAAGAACACCATCATATATTTACTTGGTGTATAGGGATCTTGAGGGATCAAAACCTAATTTGGTCCAAATATAGAGGGTCAAAAGTTAGGAATCAAAGTCGTCTTTCGAGTTCAAGGAAGTATACCGGGAATGGTAATAGTATCTTACAGAACAAAAAGGAATAGATGAGACGTGGTATTTCATTTTGTATTCAAAGATCTTGGGTTACAAGAACTCCATCATATATTTACTTTCTGTATAGGGATCTTGAGGGATCACCACCTAATTTGGTCCGAATATAGAGGGTCAAAAGTTAGGAATCAAGTTCCTAGTTCGAGTTGGAGGAAAGAACTCCATCATATATTTTCTTTGTGTATAGGGATCTTGAGGGATAACAAACTAATTTTTTTCCGAAAATAGAGGGTCAAAAGTTAGGAATCAAAGTCGTCTTTCGAGTTCGAGGAAGTATACCGGGAATGGCAATAGTATCTTACAGAAAAAATTAATAGATGAGAAGTGGTATTTCATTTTGTATTCAAAAAGCTTGGCTTACAAGAACTCCATCATATATTTACTTTGTGTATAGGGATCTTCAGGGATCACCACCTAATTTGGTCCAAATATAGAGGGTCAAAAGTTAGGAATGAAGTTTGTGTTTCGAGTTCGAGGAGGTATACCGGGAATGGCAATAGTATCTTACAGAACAAAAAGGAATAGATGAGAAGTGGTATTTCATTTTGTATTCAAAGAGCTTGGCTTACAAGAACTCCATCATATATTTACTTTGTGTATAGGGATCTTGAGGGATCACCACCTAATTTGGTCCAAATATAGAGGGTCAAAAGTTAGGAATGAAGTTCGTCTTTCGAGTTCGAGGAGGTACACCGGGAATGGCAATAGTATCTTACAGAACAAAAAGGTATAGATGAGAAGTAGTATTTCATTTTGTATTCAAAGAGCTTGGCTTACAAGAATTCCATCATATATTTACTTGGTGTATAGGGAACTTGAGGGATCAAAACCTAATTTGGTCCAAATATAGAGGGTCAAAAGTTAGGAATCAAAGTCGTCTTTCGAGTTCGAGGAAGTATACCGGGAATGGCAATAGTATCGTACAGAACAAAAATTAATAGATGAGAAGTGGTATTTCATTTTGTATTCAAAAAGCTTGGCTTACAAGAACTCCATCATATATTTACTTTGTGTATAGGGATCTTCAGGGATCACCACCAAATTTGGTCCAAATATAGAGGGTCAAAAGTTAGGAATGAAGTTTGTGTTTCGAGTTCGAGGAGGTATACCGGGAATGGCAATAGTATCTTACAGAACAAAAAGGAATAGATGAGAAGTGGTATTTCATTTTGTATTCAAAGAGCTTGGCTTACAAGAACTCCATCATATATTTACTTTGTGTATAGGGATCTTGAGGGATCACCACCTAATTTGGTCCAAATATAGAGGGTCAAAAGTTAGGAATGAAGTTCGTCTTTCGAGTTCGAGGAGGTACACCGGGGATGGCAATAGTATCTTACAGAACAAAAAGGAATAGATGAGAAGTGGTATTTCATTTTTTATTCAAAGGGCTTGGCTTACAAGAACTCCATCATATATTTACTTTATGTATAGGGATCTTGAGGGATCACCACCTAATTCGGTCCAAATATAGAGGGTCAAAAGTTAGGAATCAAAGTCGTCTTTCGAGTTCGAGGAAGTATACCGGGAATGGCAATAGTATCTTACAGAACAAAAAGGAATAGATGAGAAGTGGTATTTCATTTTGTATTCAAAGAGCTTGGCTTACAAGAACTCCATCATATATTTACTTTGTGTATAGGGATCTTGAGGGATCACCACCTAATTTGGTCCAAATATAGAGGGTCAAAAGTTAGGAATCAAAGTCGTCTTTCGAGTTCGAGGAAGTATACCGGGAATGGCAATAGTATCTTACAGAACAAAAAGGAATAGATGAGAAGTGGTATTTCATTTTGTATTCAAAGAGCTTGGCTTACAAGAACTCCATCATATATTTACTTTGTGTATAGGGATCTTGAGGGATCACCACCTAATTTGGTTCAAATATAGAGGGTCAAAAGTTAGGAATCAAAGTCGTCTTTCGAGTTCGAGGAAGTATACCGGGAATGGCAATAGTATCTTACAGAACAAAAAGGAATAGATGAGAAGTGGTATTTCATTTTGTATTCAAAGAGCTTGGCTTACAAGAACTCCATCATATATTTACTTTGTGTATAGGGATCTTGAGGGATCACCACCTAATTTGGTCCAAATATAGAGGGTCGAAAGTTAGGAATCAAAGTCGTCTTTCGAGTTCGAGGAAGTATACCGGGAATGGCAATAGTATCTTACAGAACAAAAAGGAATAAATGAGAAGTGGTATTTCATTTTGTATTCAAAAAGCTTGGCTTACAAGAACTCCATCATATATTTACTTTGTATATAGGGATCTTGACGGATCACCACCTAATTAGGTCCAAATATAGAGGGTCAAAAGTTAGGAATCAAAGTCGACTTTCGAGTTCGAGGAAGTATACCGGGAATGGCAATAGTATATTACAGAACAAAAAGGAATAGATGAGAAGTGGTATTTCATTTTGTATTCAAAGAGCTTGGCTTACAAGAACTCCATCATATATTTACTTTGTGTATAGGGATCTTGAGGGATCACCACCTAATTTGGTCCAAATATAGAGGGTGAAAAGTTAGGAATCAAAATCGTCTTTCGAGTTCGAGGAAGTATACCGGGAATGGCAATAGTATCTTACAGAACAAAAAGGAATAGATGAGAAGTGGTATTTCATTTTGTATTCAAAGAGCTTGGCTTACAAGAACTCCATCATATATTTACTTTGTGTATAGGGATCTTGAGGGATCACCACCTAATTTGGTCCAA
This sequence comes from Thermobia domestica, assembly GCF_964235325.1. Lineage (NCBI taxonomy): Eukaryota > Metazoa > Arthropoda > Insecta > Zygentoma > Lepismatidae > Thermobia > Thermobia domestica. The sequence continues at coordinate 71,651,582 of NC_137457.1, forward strand.
ATATAGAGGGTCAAAAGTTAGGAATCAAAGTCGTTTTTCGAGTTCGAGGAAGTATACCGGGAATGGCAATAGTATCTTACAGAACAAAAAGGAATAGATGAGAAGTGATATTTCATTTTGTATTCAAAGAGCTTGGCTTACAAGAACTCCATCCATATATTTACTTTGTGTATAGTGATCTTGAGGGATCACCACCTAATTTGGTCCAAGTATAGAGGGTGAAGAGTTAGGAATCAAAGTCGTCTTTCGAGTTCAAGGAAGTATACCGGGAATGGCAATAGTATCTTACAGAACAAAAAGGAATAGATGAGAAGATGTATTTCATTTTGTATTCAAAGAGCTTGGCTTACAAGAACTCCATCATATATTTACTTTGTGTATAGGGATCTTGGGGGATCACCACCTAATTTGGTCCAAATATAGAGGGTCAAAATTTAGGAATCAGAGTCGTCTTTCGAGTTCGAGGAAGTATACTGGGAATGGCAATAGTATCTTACAGAACAAAAAGGAATAGATGAGAAGTGGTATTTCATTTTGTATTCAAAGAGCTTGGCTTACAAGAACTTCATCATATATTTACTTTGTGTATAGGGATCTTGAGGGATCACCACCTAATTTGGTCCAAATATAGAGGGTCAAAAGTTTGGAATCAAAGTCGTCTTTCGAGTTCGAGGAAGTATACCGGGAATGGCAATAGTATCTTACAGAACAAAAATTAATAGATGATAAGTGGTATTTCATTTTGTATTCAAAAAGCTTGGCTTACAAGAACTCCATCATATATTTACTTTGTGTATAGGGATCTTGAGGGATCACCACCTAATTTGGTCCAAATATAGAGGGTCAAAAGTTAGGAATCAAAGTCGTCTTTCGAGTTCGAGGAAGTATACCGGGAATGGCAATAGTATCTTACAGAACAAAAAGGAATAGATGAGAAGTGGTATTTCATTTTGTATTCAAAGAGCTTGGCTTACAAGAACTCTATCATATATTTACTTTATGTATAGGGATCTTGAGGGATCACCACCTAATTCGGTCCAAATATAGAGGGTCAAAAGTTAGGAATCAAAGTCGTCTTTCGAGTTCGAGGAAGTATACCGGGAATGGCAATAGTATCTTACAGAACAAAAAGGTATAGATGAGAAGTGGTATTTCATTTTGTATTCAAAGAGCTTGGCGTACAAGAACACCATCATATATTTACTTGGTGTATAGGGATCTTGAGGGATCAAAACCTAATTTGGTCCAAATATAGAGGGTCAAAAGTTAGGAATCAAAGTCGTCTTTCGAGTTCAAGGAAGTATACCGGGAATGGTAATAGTATCTTACAGAACAAAAAGGAATAGATGAGACGTGGTATTTCATTTTGTATTCAAAGATCTTGGGTTACAAGAACTCCATCATATATTTACTTTCTGTATAGGGATCTTGAGGGATCACCACCTAATTTGGTCCGAATATAGAGGGTCAAAAGTTAGGAATCAAGTTCCTAGTTCGAGTTGGAGGAAAGAACTCCATCATATATTTTCTTTGTGTATAGGGATCTTGAGGGATAACAAACTAATTTTTTTCCGAAAATAGAGGGTCAAAAGTTAGGAATCAAAGTCGTCTTTCGAGTTCGAGGAAGTATACCGGGAATGGCAATAGTATCTTACAGAAAAAATTAATAGATGAGAAGTGGTATTTCATTTTGTATTCAAAAAGCTTGGCTTACAAGAACTCCATCATATATTTACTTTGTGTATAGGGATCTTCAGGGATCACCACCTAATTTGGTCCAAATATAGAGGGTCAAAAGTTAGGAATGAAGTTTGTGTTTCGAGTTCGAGGAGGTATACCGGGAATGGCAATAGTATCTTACAGAACAAAAAGGAATAGATGAGAAGTGGTATTTCATTTTGTATTCAAAGAGCTTGGCTTACAAGAACTCCATCATATATTTACTTTGTGTATAGGGATCTTGAGGGATCACCACCTAATTTGGTCCAAATATAGAGGGTCAAAAGTTAGGAATGAAGTTCGTCTTTCGAGTTCGAGGAGGTACACCGGGAATGGCAATAGTATCTTACAGAACAAAAAGGTATAGATGAGAAGTAGTATTTCATTTTGTATTCAAAGAGCTTGGCTTAAAAGAATTCCATCATATATTTACTTGGTGTATAGGGAACTTGAGGGATCAAAACCTAATTTGGTCCAAATATAGAGGGTCAAAAGTTAGGAATCAAAGTCGTCTTTCGAGTTCGAGGAAGTATACCGGGAATGGCAATAGTATCGTACAGAACAAAAATTAATAGATGAGAAGTGGTATTTCATTTTGTATTCAAAAAGCTTGGCTTACAAGAACTCCATCATATATTTACTTTGTGTATAGGGATCTTCAGGGATCACCACCAAATTTGGTCCAAATATAGAGGGTCAAAAGTTAGGAATGAAGTTTGTGTTTCGAGTTCGAGGAGGTATACCGGGAATGGCAATAGTATCTTACAGAACAAAAAGGAATAGATGAGAAGTGGTATTTCATTTTGTATTCAAAGAGCTTGGCTTACAAGAACTCCATCATATATTTACTTTGTGTATAGGGATCTTGAGGGATCACCACCTAATTTGGTCCAAATATAGAGGGTCAAAAGTTAGGAATGAAGTTCGTCTTTCGAGTTCGAGGAGGTACACCGGGGATGGCAATAGTATCTTACAGAACAAAAAGGAATAGATGAGAAGTGGTATTTCATTTTTTATTCAAAGGGCTTGGCTTACAAGAACTCCATCATATATTTACTTTATGTATAGGGATCTTGAGGGATCACCACCTAATTCGGTCCAAATATAGAGGGTCAAAAGTTAGGAATCAAAGTCGTCTTTCGAGTTCGAGGAAGTATACCGGGAATGGCAATAGTATCTTAAAGAACAAAAAGGAATAGATGAGAAGTGGTATTTCATTTTGTATTCAAAGAGCTTGACTTACAAGAATTCCATCATATATTTACTTTGTGTAGGGATCTTGAGGGATCACCACCTAATTTGGTCCAAATATAGAGGGTCAAAAGTTAGGAATCAAAGTCGTCTTTCGAGTTCAAGGAAGTATACCGGGAATGGTAATAGTATCTTACAGAACAAAAAGGAATAGATGAGAAGTGGTATTTCATTTTGTATTCAAAGAGCTTGGCTTACAAGAACTCCATCATATATTTACTTTCTGTATAGGGATCTTGAGGGATCACCACCTAATTTGGTCCGAATATAGAGGGTCAAAAGTTAGGAATCAAGTTCCTAGTTCGAGTTGGAGGAAATAACTCCATCATATATTTTCTTTGTGTATATGGATCTTGAGGAATAACAATCTAATTTGGTCCGAAAATAGAGGGTCAAAAGTTAGGAATCAAAGTCGTCTTTCGAGTTCGAGGAAGTATACCGGGAATGGCAATAGTATCTTACAGAACAAAAAGGAATAGATGAGAAGTGGTATTTCATTTTGTATTCAAAGAGCTTGGCTTACAAGAACTCCATCATATATTTACTTTGTGTATAGGGATCTTGAGGGATCACCACCTAATTTGGTCCAAATATAGAGGGTCAAAAGTTAGGAATCAAAGTCGTCTTTCGAGTTCGAGGAAGTATACCGGGAATGGCAATAGTATCTTACAGAACAAAAAGGAATAGATGAGAAGTGGTATTTCATTTTGTATTCAAAGAGCTTGGCTTACAAGAACTCCATCATATATTTACTTTGTGTATAGGGATCTTGAGGGATCACCACCTAATTAGGTCCAAATATAGAGGGTCAAAAGTTAGGAATCAAAGTCGTCTTTCGAGTTCGAGAAAGTATACCGGGAATGGCAATAGTATCTTACAGAACAAAAAGGAATAGATGAGAAGTGGTATTTCATTTTGTATTCAAAGAGCTTGGCTTACAAGAACTCCATCATATATTTACTTTGTGTATAGGGATCTTGAGGGATCACCACCTAATTTGGTCCAAATATAGAGGGTCAAAAGTTAGGAATCAAAGTCGTCTTTCGAGTTCGAGGAAGTATACCGGGAATGGCAATAGTATCTTACAGAACAAAAAGGTATAGATGAGAAGTGGTATTTCATTTTGTATTCAAAGAGCTTGGCTTACAAGAACTCCATCATATATTTACTTGGTGTATAGGCATCTTGAGGGATCACCACGTAATTTGGTCCCAATATAGAGGGTCAAAAGTTAGGAATCAAAGTCGTCTTTCGAGTTCGAGGAAGTATACCGGGAATGGCAATAGTATCTTACAGAACAAAAATTAATAGATGAGAAGTGGTATTTCATTTTGTATTCAAAAAGCTTGGCTTACAAGAACTCCATCATATATTTACTTTGTGTATAGGGATCTTCAGGGATCACCACCTAATTTGGTCCAAATATAGAGGGTCAAAAGTTAGGAATGAAGTTTGTGTTTCGAGTTCGAGGAGGTATACCGGGAATGGCAATAGTATCTTACAGAACAAAAAGGAATAGATGAGAAGTGGTATTTCATTTTGTATTCAAAGAGCTTGGCTTACAAGAACTCCATCATATATTTACTTTATGTATAGGGATCTTGAGGGATCACCACCTAATTCGGTCCAAATATAGAGGGTCAAAAGTTAGGAATCAAAGTCGTCTTTCGAGTTCGAGGAAGTATACCGGGAATGGCAATAGTATCTTACAGAACAAAAAGGAATAGATGAGAAGTGGTATTTCATTTTGTATTCAAAGAGCTTGACTTACAAGAATTCCATCATATATTTACTTTGTGTAGGGATCTTGAGGGATCACCACCTAATTTGGTCCAAATATAGAGGGTCAAAAGTTAGGAATCAAAGTCGTCTTTCGAGTTCAAGGAAGTATACCGGGAATGGTAATAGTATCTTACAGAACAAAAAGGAATAGATGAGAAGTGGTATTTCATTTTGTATTCAAAGAGCTTGGCTTACAAGAACTCCATCATATATTTACTTTCTGTATAGGGATCTTGAGGGATCACCACCTAATTTGGTCCGAATATAGAGGGTCAAAAGTTAGGAATCAAGTTCCTAGTTCAAGTTGGAGGAAAGAACTCCATCATATATTTTCTTTGTGTATAGGGAGCTTGAGGGATAACAATCTAATTTGGTCCGAAAATAGAGGGTCAAAAGTTAGGAATCAAAGTCGTCTTTCGAGTTCGAGGAAGTATACCGGGAATGGCAATAGTATCTTACAGAACAAAAAGGAATAGATGAGAAGTGGTATTTCATTTTGTATTCAAAGAGCTTGGCTTACAAGAACTCCATCATATATTTACTTTGTGTATAGGGATCTTGAGGGATCACCACCTAATTTGGTCCAAATATAGAGGGTCAAAAGTTAGGAATCAAAGTCGTCTTTCGAGTTCGAGGAAGTATACCGGGAATGGCAATAGTATCTTACAGAACAAAAAGGAATAGATGAGAAGTGGTATTTCATTTTGTATTCAAAGAGCTTGGCTTACAAGAACTCCATCATATATTTACTTTGTGTATAGGGATCTTGAGGGATCACCACCTAATTCGGTCCAAATATAGAGGGTCAAGGGTTAGGAATCAAAGTCGTCTTTCGAGTTCGAGAAAGTATACCGGGAATGGCAATAGTATCTTACAGAACAAAAAGGAAAAGATGAGAAGTGGTATTTCATTTTGTATTCAAAGAGCTTGGCTTACAAGAAATCCATGATATATTTACTTTGTGTATAGGGATCTTGAGGGATCACCACCTAATTTGGTCCAAACATAGAGGGTCAAAAGTTAGGAATCAAAGTCGTCTTTCGAGTTCGAGGAAGTATACCGGGAATATCAATAGTATCTTACAGAACAAAAAGGAATAGATGAGAAGTGGTATTTCATTTTGTATTCAAAGAGCTTGGCTTACAAGAACTCCATCATATATTTACTTTGTGTATAGGGATCTTGAGGGATCACCACCTAATTTGGTCCAAATATAGAGGGTCAAAAGTTAGGAATCAAAGTCGTCTTTCGAGTTCGAGGAAGTATACCGGGAATGGCAATAGTATCTTACAGAACAAAAAGGAATAGATGAGAAGTGGTATTTCATTTTGTATTCAAAGAGCTTGGCTTACAAGAACTCCATCATATATTTACTTTGTGTATAGGGATCTTGAGGGATCACCACCTAATTTGGTCCAAATATAGAGGGTCAAAAGTTAGGAATCAAAGTCGTCTTTCGAGTTCGAGGAAGTATACCGGGAATGGCAATAGTATCTTACAGAACAAAAAGGAATAGATGAGAAGTGGTATTTCATTTTGTATTCAAAGAGCTTGGCTTACAAGAACTCCATCATATATTTACTTTGTGTATAGGGATCTTTGAGGGATCAACACCTAATTTGGTCCAAATATAGAGGGTCAAAAGTTAGGAATCAAAGTCGTCTTTCGAGTTCGAGGAAGTATACCGGGAATGGCAATAGTATCTTACAGAACAAAAAGGAATAGATGAGAAGTGGTATTTCATTTTGTATTCAAAGAGCTTGGCTTACAAGAACTCCATCATATATTTACTTGGTGTATAGGCATCTTGAGGGATCACCACGTAATTTGGTCCAAATATAGAGGGTCAAAAGTTAGGAATCAAAGTCGTCTTTCGAGTTCGAGGAAGTATACCGGGAATGGCAATAGTATCTTACAGAACAAAAATTAATAGATGAGAAGTGGTATTTCATTTTGTATTCAAAAAGCTTGGCTTACAAGAACTCCATCATATATTTACTTTGTGTATAGGGATCTTCAGGGATCACCACCTAATTTGGTCCAAATATAGGGGGTCAAAAGTTAGGAATGAAGTTCGTCTTTCGAGTTCGAGGAGGTACACCGGGGATGGCAATAGTATCTTACAGAACAAAAAGGAATAGATGAGAAGTGGTATTTCATTTTGTATTCAAAGAGCTTGGCTTACAAGAACTCCATCATATATTTACTTTATGTATAGGGATCTTGAGGGATCACCACCTAATTCGGTCCAAATATAGAGGGTCAAAAGTTAGGAATCAAAGTCGTCTTTCGAGTTCGAGGAAGTATACCGGGAATGGCAATAGTATCTTACAGAACAAAAAGGAATAGATGAGAAGTGGTATTTCATTTTGTATTCAAAGAGCTTGACTTACAAGAATTCCATCATATATTTACTTTGTGTAGGGATCTTGAGGGATCACCACCTAATTTGGTCCAAATATAGAGGGTCAAAAGTTAGGAATCAAAGTCGTCTTTCGAGTTCAAGGAAGTATACCGGGAATGGTAATAGTATCTTACAGAACAAAAAGGAATAGATGAGAAGTGGTATTTCATTTTGTATTCAAAGAGCTTGGCTTACAAGAACTCCATCATATATTTACTTTCTGTATAGGGATCTTGAGGGATCACCACCTAATTTGGTCCGAATATAGAGGGTCAAAAGTTAGGAATCAAGTTCCTAGTTCAAGTTGGAGGAAAGAACTCCATCATATATTTTCTTTGTGTATAGGAAGCTTGAGGGATAACAATCTAATTTGGTCCGAAAATAGAGGGTCAAAAGTTAGGAATCAAAGTCGTCTTTCGAGTTCGAGGAAGTATACCGGGAATGGCAATAGTATCTTACAGAACAAAAAGGAATAGATGAGAAGTGGTATTTCATTTTGTATTCAAAGAGCTTGGCTTACAAGAACTCCATCATATATTTACTTTGTGTATAGGGATCTTGAGGGATCACCACCTAATTTGGTCCAAATATAGAGGGTCAAAAGTTAGGAATCAAAGTCGTCTTTCGAGTTCGAGGAAGTATACCGGGAATGGCAATAGTATCTTACAGAACAAAAAGGAATAGATGAGAAGTGGTATTTCATTTTGTATTCAAAGAGCTTGGCTTACAAGAACTCCATCATATATTTACTTTGTGTATAGGGATCTTGAGGGATCACCACCTAATTCGGTCCAAATATAGAGGGTCAAGAGTTAGGAATCAAAGTCGTCTTTCGAGTTCGAGAAAGTATACCGGGAATGGCAATAGTATCTTACAGAACAAAAAGGAATAGATGAGAAGTGGTATTTCATTTTGTATTCAAAGAGCTTGGCTTACAAGAAATCCATGATATATTTACTTTGTGTATAGGGATCTTGAGGGATCACCACCTAATTTGGTCCAAACATAGAGGGTCAAAAGTTAGGAATCAAAGTCGTCTTTCGAGTTCGAGGAAGTATACCGGGAATATCAATAGTATCTTACAGAACAAAAAGGAATAGATGAGAAGTGGTATTTCATTTTGTATTCAAAGAGCTTGGCTTACAAGAACTCCATCATATATTTACTTTGTGTATAGGGATCTTGAGGGATCACCACCTAATTTGGTCCAAATATAGAGGGTCAAAAGTTAGGAATCAAAGTCGTCTTTCGAGTTCGAGGAAGTATACCGGGAATGGCAATAGTATCTTACAGAACAAAAAGGAATAGATGAGAAGTGGTATTTCATTTTGTATTCAAAGAGCTTGGCTTACAAGAACTCCATCATATATTTACTTTGTGTATAGGGATCTTGAGGGATCACCACCTAATTTGGTCCAAATATAGAGGGTCAAAAGTTAGGAATCAAAGTCGTCTTTCGAGTTCGAGGAAGTATACCGGGAATGGCAATAGTATCTTACAGAACAAAAAGGAATAGATGAGAAGTGGTATTTCATTTTGTATTCAAAGAGCTTGGCTTACAAGAACACCATCATATATTTACTTTGTGTATAGGGATCTTTGAGGGATCAACACCTAATTTGGTCCAAATGTAGAGGGTCAAAAGTTAGGAATCAAAGTCGTCTTTCGAGTTCGAGGAAGTATACCGGGAATGGCAATAGTATCTTACAGAACAAAAAGGAATAGATGAGAAGTGGTATTTCATTTTGTATTCAAAGAGCTTGGCTTACAAGAACTCCATCATATATTTACTTGGTGTATAGGCATCTTGAGGGATCACCACGTAATTTGGTCCAAATATAGAGGGTCAAAAGTTAGGAATCAAAGTCGTCTTTCGAGTTCGAGGAAGTATACCGGGAATGGCAATAGTATCTTACAGAACAAAAATTAATAGATGAGAAGTGGTATTTCATTTTGTATTCAAAAAGCTTGGCTTACAAGAACTCCATCATATATTTACTTTGTGTATAGGGATCTTCAGGGATCACCACCTAATTTGGTCCAAATATAGGGGGTCAAAAGTTAGGAATGAAGTTCGTCTTTCGAGTTCGAGGAGGTACACCGGGGATGGCAATAGTATCTTACAGAACAAAAAGGAATAGATGAGAAGTGGTATTTCATTTTGTATTCAAAGAGCTTGGCTTACAAGAACTCCATCATATATTTACTTTATGTATAGGGATCTTGAGGGATCACCACCTAATTCGGTCCAAATATAGAGGGTCAAAAGTTAGGAATCAAAGTCGTCTTTCGAGTTCGAGGAAGTATACCGGGAATGGCAATAGTATCTTACAGAACAAATAGGAATAGATGAGAAGTGGTATTTCATTTTGTATTCAAAGAGCTTGACTTACAAGAATTCCATCATATATTTACTTTGTGTAGGGATCTTGAGGGATCACCACCTAATTTGGTCCAAATATAGAGGGTCAAAAGTTAGGAATCAAAGTCGTCTTTCGAGTTCAAGGAAGTATACCGGGAATGGTAATAGTATCTTACAGAACAAAAAGGAATAGATGAGAAGTGGTATTTCATTTTGTATTCAAAGAGCTTGGCTTACAAGAACTCCATCATATATTTACTTTCTGTATAGGGATCTTGAGGGATCACCACCTAATTTGGTCCGAATATAGAGGGTCAAAAGTTAGGAATCAAGTTCCTAGTTCAAGTTGGAGGAAAGAACTCCATCATATATTTTCTTTGTGTATAGGGAGCTTGAGGGATAACAATCTAATTTGGTCCGAAAATAGAGGGTCAAAAGTTAGGAATCAAAGTCGTCTTTCGAGTTCGAGGAAGTATACCGGGAATGGCAATAGTATCTTACAGAACCAAAAGGAATAGATGAGAAGTGGTATTTCATTTTGTATTCAAAGAGCTTGGCTTACAAGAACTCCATCATATATTTACTTTGTGTATAGGGATCTTGAGGGATCACCACCTAATTTGGTCCAAATATAGAGGGTCAAAAGTTAGGAATCAAAGTCGTCTTTCGAGTTCGAGGAAGTATACCGGGAATGGCAATAGTATCTTACAGAACAAAAAGGAATAGATGAGAAGTGGTATTTCATTTTGTATTCAAAGAGCTTGGCTTACAAGAACTCCATCATATATTTACTTTGTGTATAGGGATCTTGAGGGATCACCACCTAATTCGGTCCAAATATAGAGGGTCAAGAGTTAGGAATCAAAGTCGTCTTTCGAGTTCGAGAAAGTATACCGGGAATGGCAATAGTATCTTACAGAACAAAAAGGAATAGATGAGAAGTGGTATTTCATTTTGTATTCAAAGAGCTTGGCTTACAAGAAATCCATGATATATTTACTTTGTGTATAGGGATCTTGAGGGATCACCACCTAATTTGGTCCAAACATAGAGGGTCAAAAGTTAGGAATCAAAGTCGTCTTTCGAGTTCGAGGAAGTATACCGGGAATATCAATAGTATCTTACAGAACAAAAAGGAATAGATGAGAAGTGGTATTTCATTTTGTATTCAAAGAGCTTGGCTTACAAGAACTCCATCATATATTTACTTTGTGTATAGGGATCTTGAGGGATCACCACCTAATTTGGTCCAAATATAGAGGGTCAAAAGTTAGGAATCAAAGTCGTCTTTCGAGTTCGAGGAAGTATACCGGGAATGGCAATAGTATCTTACAGAACAAAAAGGAATAGATGAGAAGTGGTATTTCATTTTGTATTCAAAGAGCTTGGCTTACAAGAACTCCATCATATATTTACTTTGTGTATAGGGATCTTGAGGGATCACCACCTAATTTGGTCCAAATATAGAGGGTCAAAAGTTAGGAATCAAAGTCGTCTTTCGAGTTCGAGGAAGTATACCGGGAATGGCAATAGTATCTTACAGAACAAAAAGGAATAGATGAGAAGTGGTATTTCATTTTGTATTCAAAGAGCTTGGCTTACAAGAACTCCATCATATATTTACTTTGTGTATAGGGATCTTTGAGGGATCAACACCTAATTTGGTCCAAATATAGAGGGTCAAAAGTTAGGAATCAAAGTCGTCTTTCGAGTTCGAGGAAGTATACCGGGAATGGCAATAGTATCTTACAGAACAAAAAGGAATAGATGAGAAGTGGTATTTCATTTTGTATTCAAAGAGCTTGGCTTACAAGAACTCCATCATATATTTACTTTGTGTATAGGGATCTTGAGGGATCACCACCTAATTTGGTCCAAATATAGAGGGTCAAAAGTTAGGAATCAAAGTCGTCTTTCGAGTTCGAGGAAGTATACCGGGAATGGCAATAGTATCTTACAGAACAAAAATTAATACATGAGAAGTGGTATTTCATTTTGTATTCAAAGAGCTTGGCTTACAAAAACTCCATCATATATTTACTTTGTGTATAGGGATCTTCAGGGATCACCACCTAATTTGGTCCAAATATAGAGGGTCAAAAGTTAGCAATGAAGTTTGTGTTTCGAGTTCGAGGAGGTATACCGGGAATGGCAATAGTATCTTACAGAACAAAAAGTTATAGATGAGAAGTGGTATTTCATTTTGTATTCAAAGAGCTTGGCTTACAAGAACTCCATCATATATTTACTTTGTATATAGGGATCTTGAGGGATCACCACCTAATTTGGTCCAAATATAGAGGGTCAAAAGTTAGGAATCAAAGTCGTCTTTCGAGTTCGAGGAAGTATACCGGGAATGGCAATAGTATCTTACAGAACAAAAAGAAATAGATGAGAAGTGGTATATCATTTTGTATTCAAAGAGCTTGGCTTAAGGAACTCCATCATATATTCACTTTGTGTATAAGGATCTTGAGGGATCACCACCTAATTTGGTCCAAATATAGAGGGTCAAAAGTTAGGAATGAAGTTCGTCTTTCGAGTTCGAGGAGGTATACCGGGGATGGCAATAGTATCTTACAGAACAAAAAGGAATAGATGAGAAGTGGTATTTCATTTTGTATTCAAACAGCTTGGCTTACAAGAACTCCATCATATATTTACTTTGTGTATAGGGATCTTGAGGGATCACCACCTAATTTGGTCCAAATAAAGAGGGTCAAAAGTTAGGAATCAAAGTCGTCTTTCGAGTTCAAGGAAGTATACCGGGAATGGTAATAGTATCTTACAGAACAAAAAGGAATAGATGAGAAGTGGTATTTCATTTTGTAGTCAAAGAGCTTGGCTTACAAGAACTCCATCATATATTTACTTTCTGTATAGGGATCTTGAGGGATCACCACCTAATTTGGTCCGAATATAGAGGGTCAAAAGTTAGGAATCAAGTTCCTAGTTCGAGTTGGAGGAAAGAACTCCATCATATATTTATTTTGTGTATAGGGATCTTGAGGGATAACAATCTAATTTGGTCCGAATATAGAGGGTCAAAAGTTAGGAATCAAAGTCGTCTTTCGAGTTCGAGGAAGTATACCGGGAATGGCAATAGTATCTTACAGAACAAAAATTAATAGATGAGAAGTGGTATTTCATTTTGTATTCAAAAAGCTTGGCTTACAAGAACTCCATCATATATTTACTTTGTGTATAGGGATCTTTGAGGGATCAACACCTAATTTGGTCCAAATGTAGAGGGTCAAAAGTTAGGAATCAAAGTCGTCTTTCGAGTTCGAGGAAGTATACCGGGAATGGCAATAGTATCTTACAGAACAAAAAGGAATAGATGAGAAGTGGTATTTCATTTTGTATTCAAAGAGCTTGGCTTACAAGAACTCCATCATATATTTACTTGGTGTATAGGCATCTTGAGGGATCACCACGTAATTTGGTCCAAATATAGAGGGTCAAAAGTTAGGAATCAAAGTCGTCTTTCGAGTTCGAGGAAGTATACCGGGAATGGCAATAGTATCTTACAGAACAAAAAGGAATAGATGAGAAGTGGTATTTCATTTTGTATTCAAAGAGCTTGGCTTACAAGAACTCCATCATATATTTACTTTGTGTATAGGGATCTTGAGGGATCACCACCTAATTTGGTCCAAATATAGAGGGTCAAAAGTTAGGAATCAAAGTCGTCTTTCGAGTTCGAGGAAGTATACCGGGAATGGCAATAGTATCTTACAGAACAAAAAGGAATAGATGAGAAGTGGTATTTCATTTTGTATTCAAAGAGCTTGGCTTACAAGAACACCATCATATATTTACTTTGTGTATAGGGATCTTTGAGGGATCAACACCTAATTTGGTCCAAATGTAGAGGGTCAAAAGTTAGGAATCAAAGTCGTCTTTCGAGTTCGAGGAAGTATACCGGGAATGGCAATAGTATCTTACAGAACAAAAAGGAATAGATGAGAAGTGGTATTTCATTTTGTATTCAAAGAGCTTGGCTTACAAGAACTCCATCATATATTTACTTGGTGTATAGGCATCTTGAGGGATCACCACGTAATTTGGTCCAAATATAGAGGGTCAAAAGTTAGGAATCAAAGTCGTCTTTCGAGTTCGAGGAAGTATACCGGGAATGGCAATAGTATCTTACAGAACAAAAATTAATAGATGAGAAGTGGTATTTCATTTTGTATTCAAAAAGCTTGGCTTACAAGAACTCCATCATATATTTACTTTGTGTATAGGGATCTTCAGGGATCACCACCTAATTTGGTCCAAATATAGGGGGTCAAAAGTTAGGAATGAAGTTCGTCTTTCGAGTTCGAGGAGGTACACCGGGGATGGCAATAGTATCTTACAGAACAAAAAGGAATAGATGAGAAGTGGTATTTCATTTTGTATTCAAAGAGCTTGGCTTACAAGAACTCCATCATATATTTACTTTATGTATAGGGATCTTGAGGGATCACCACCTAATTCGGTCCAAATATAGAGGGTCAAAAGTTAGGAATCAAAGTCGTCTTTCGAGTTCGAGGAAGTATACCGGGAATGGCAATAGTATCTTACAGAACAAAAAGGAATAGATGAGAAGTGGTATTTCATTTTGTATTCAAAGAGCTTGACTTACAAGAATTCCATCATTATTTACTTTGTGTAGGGATCTTGAGGGATCACCACCTAATTTGGTCCAAATATAGAGGGTCAAAAGTTAGGAATCAAAGTCGTCTTTCGAGTTCAAGGAAGTATACCGGGAATGGTAATAGTATCTTACAGAACAAAAAGGAATAGATGAGAAGTGGTATTTCATTTTGTATTCAAAGAGCTTGGCTTACAAGAACTCCATCATATATTTACTTTGTGTATAGGGATCTTGAGGGATCACCACCTAATTTGGTCCAAATATAGAGGGTCAAAAGTTAGGAATGAAGTTCGTCTTTCGAGTTCGAGGAGGTATACCGGGAATGGCAATAGTATCTTACAGAACAAAAAGGAATAGATGAGAAGTGGTATTTCAAGTTTGTATTCAAAGAGCTTGGCTTACAAGAACTCCATCATATATTTACTTTGTGTATAGGGATCTTGAGGGATCACCACCTAATTTGGTCCAAATATAGAGGGTCAAAAGTTAGGAATCAAAGTCGTCTTTCGAGTTCGAGGAAGTATCCCGGGAATGGCAATAGTATCTTAAAGAACAAAAAGGAATAGATGAGAAGTGGTATTTCATTTTGTATTCAAAGAGATTGGCTTACAAGAACTCCATCATATATTTACTTTGTGTATAGGGATCTTGAGGGATCACCACCTAATTTGGTCCAAATATAGAGGGTCATAAGTTAGGAATCAAAGTCGTCTTTCGAGTTCGAGGAAGTATACCGGGAATGGCAATAGTATCTTACAGAACAAAAAGGAATAGATGAGAAGTGGTATTTCATTTTGTATTCAAAGAGCTTGGCTTACAAGAACACCATCATATATTTACTTTGTGTATAGGGATCTTTGAGGGATCAACACCTAATTTGGTCCAAATGTAGAGGGTCAAAAGTTAGGAATCAAAGTCGTCTTTCGAGTTCGAGGAAGTATACCGGGAATGGCAATAGTATCTTACAGAACAAAAAGGAATAGATGAGAAGTGGTATTTCATTTTGTATTCAAAGAGCTTGGCTTACAAGAACTCCATCATATATTTACTTGGTGTATAGGCATCTTGAGGGATCACCACGTAATTTGGTCCAAATATAGAGGGTCAAAAGTTAGGAATCAAAGTCGTCTTTCGAGTTCGAGGAAGTATACCGGGAATGGCAATAGTATCTTACAGAACAAAAATTAATAGATGAGAAGTGGTATTTCATTTTGTATTCAAAAAGCTTGGCTTACAAGAACTCCATCATATATTTACTTTGTGTATAGGGATCTTCAGGGATCACCACCTAATTTGGTCCAAATATAGGGGGTCAAAAGTTAGGAATGAAGTTCGTCTTTCGAGTTCGAGGAGGTACACCGGGGATGGCAATAGTATCTTACAGAACAAAAAGGAATAGATGAGAAGTGGTATTTCATTTTGTATTCAAAGAGCTTGGCTTACAAGAACTCCATCATATATTTACTTTATGTATAGGGATCTTGAGGGATCACCACCTAATTCGGTCCAAATATAGAGGGTCAAAAGTTAGGAATCAAAGTCGTCTTTCGAGTTCGAGGAAGTATACCGGGAATGGCAATAGTATCTTACAGAACAAAAAGGAATAGATGAGAAGTGGTATTTCATTTTGTATTCAAAGAGCTTGACTTACAAGAATTCCATCATATATTTACTTTGTGTAGGGATCTTGAGGGATCACCACCTAATTTGGTCCAAATATAGAGGGTCAAAAGTTAGGAATCAAAGTCGTCTTTCGAGTTCAAGGAAGTATACCGGGAATGGTAATAGTATCTTACAGAACAAAAAGGAATAGATGAGAAGTGGTATTTCATTTTGTATTCAAAGAGCTTGGCTTACAAGAACTCCATCATATATTTACTTTCTGTATAGGGATCTTGAGGGATCACCACCTAATTTGGTCCGAATATAGAGGGTCAAAAGTTAGGAATCAAGTTCCTAGTTCAAGTTGGAGGAAAGAACTCCATCATATATTTTCTTTGTGTATAGGGAGCTTGAGGGATAACAATCTAATTTGGTCCGAAAATAGAGGGTCAAAAGTTAGGAATCAAAGTCGTCTTTCGAGTTCGAGGAAGTATACCGGGAATGGCAATAGTATCTTACAGAACCAAAAGGAATAGATGAGAAGTGGTATTTCATTTTGTATTCAAAGAGCTTGGCTTACAAGAACTCCATCATATATTTACTTTGTGTATAGGGATCTTGAGGGATCACGACCTAATTTGGTCCAAATATAGAGGGTCAAAAGTTAGGAATCAAAGTCGTCTTTCGAGTTCGAGGAAGTATACCGGGAATGGCAATAGTATCTTACAGAACAAAAAGGAATAGATGAGAAGTGGTATTTCATTTTGTATTCAAAGAGCTTGGCTTACAAGAACTCCATCATATATTTACTTTGTGTATAGGGATCTTGAGGGATCACCACCTAATTCGGTCCAAATATAGAGGGTCAAGAGTTAGGAATCAAAGTCGTCTTTCGAGTTCGAGAAAGTATACCGGGAATGGCAATAGTATCTTACAGAACAAAAAGGAATAGATGAGAAGTGGTATTTCATTTTGTATTCAAAGAGCTTGGCTTACAAGAAATCCATGATATATTTACTTTGTGTATAGGGATCTTGAGGGATCACCACCTAATTTGGTCCAAACATAGAGGGTCAAAAGTTAGGAATCAAAGTCGTCTTTCGAGTTCGAGGAAGTATACCGGGAATATCAATAGTATCTTACAGAACAAAAAGGAATAGATGAGAAGTGGTATTTCATTTTGTATTCAAAGAGCTTGGCTTACAAGAACTCCATCATATATTTACTTTGTGTATAGGGATCTTGAGGGATCACCACCTAATTTGGTCCAAATATAGAGGGTCAAAAGTTAGGAATCAAAGTCGTCTTTCGAGTTCGAGGAAGTATACCGGGAATGGCAATAGTATCTTACAGAACAAAAAGGAATAGATGAGAAGTGGTATTTCATTTTGTATTCAAAGAGCTTGGCTTACAAGAACTCCATCATATATTTACTTTGTGTATAGGGATCTTGAGGGATCACCACCTAATTTGGTCCAAATATAGAGGGTCAAAAGTTAGGAATCAAAGTCGTCTTTCGAGTTCGAGGAAGTATACCGGGAATGGCAATAGTATCTTACAGAACAAAAAGGAATAGATGAGAAGTGGTATTTCATTTTGTATTCAAAGAGCTTGGCTTACAAGAACTCCATCATATATTTACTTTGTGTATAGGGATCTTTGAGGGATCAACACCTAATTTGGTCCAAATATAGAGGGTCAAAAGTTAGGAATCAAAGTCGTCTTTCGAGTTCGAGGAAGTATACCGGGAATGGCAATAGTATCTTACAGAACAAAAAGGAATAGATGAGAAGTGGTATTTCATTTTGTATTCAAAGAGCTTGGCTTACAAGAACTCCATCATATATTTACTTTGTGTATAGGGATCTTGAGGGATCACCACCTAATTTGGTCCAAATATAGAGGGTCAAAAGTTAGGAATCAAAGTCGTCTTTCGAGTTCGAGGAAGTATACCGGGAATGGCAATAGTATCTTACAGAACAAAAATTAATAGATGAGAAGTGGTATTTCATTTTGTATTCAAAGAGCTTGGCTTACAAAAACTCCATCATATATTTACTTTGTGTATAGGGATCTTCAGGGATCACCACCTAATTTGGTCCAAATATAGAGGGTCAAAAGTTAGCAATGAAGTTTGTGTTTCGAGTTCGAGGAGGTATACCGGGAATGGCAATAGTATCTTACAGAACAAAAAGTTATAGATGAGAAGTGGTATTTCATTTTGTATTCAAAGAGCTTGGCTTACAAGAACTCCATCATATATTTACTTTGTATATAGGGATCTTGAGGGATCACCACCTAATTTGGTCCAAATATAGAGGGTCAAAAGTTAGGAATCAAAGTCGTCTTTCGAGTTCGAGGAAGTATACCGGGAATGGCAATAGTATCTTACAGAACAAAAAGAAATAGATGAGAAGTGGTATATCATTTTGTATTCAAAGAGCTTGGCTTAAGGAACTCCATCATATATTCACTTTGTGTATAAGGATCTTGAGGGATCACCACCTAATTTGGTCCAAATATAGAGGGTCAAAAGTTAGGAATGAAGTTCGTCTTTCGAGTTCGAGGAGGTATACCGGGGATGGCAATAGTATCTTACAGAACAAAAAGGAATAGATGAGAAGTGGTATTTCATTTTGTATTCAAACAGCTTGGCTTACAAGAACTCCATCATATATTTACTTTGTGTATAGGGATCTTGAGGGATCACCACCTAATTTGGTCCAAATAAAGAGGGTCAAAAGTTAGGAATCAAAGTCGTCTTTCGAGTTCAAGGAAGTATACCGGGAATGGTAATAGTATCTTACAGAACAAAAAGGAATAGATGAGAAGTGGTATTTCATTTTGTAGTCAAAGAGCTTGGCTTACAAGAACTCCATCATATATTTACTTTCTGTATAGGGATCTTGAGGGATCACCACCTAATTTGGTCCGAATATAGAGGGTCAAAAGTTAGGAATCAAGTTCCTAGTTCGAGTTGGAGGAAAGAACTCCATCATATATTTATTTTGTGTATAGGGATCTTGAGGGATAACAATCTAATTTGGTCCGAATATAGAGGGTCAAAAGTTAGGAATCAAAGTCGTCTTTCGAGTTCGAGGAAGTATACCGGGAATGGCAATAGTATCTTACAGAACAAAAATTAATAGATGAGAAGTGGTATTTCATTTTGTATTCAAAAAGCTTGGCTTACAAGAACTCCATCATATATTTACTTTGTGTATAGGGATCTTCAGGGATCACCACCTAATTTGGTCCAAATATAGAGGGTCAAAAGTTAGGAATGAAGTTTGTGTTTCGAGTTCGAGGAGGTATACCGGGAATGGCAATAGTATCTTACAGAACAAAAAGGAATAGATGAGAAGTGGTATTTCATTTTGTATTCAAAGAGCTTGGCTTACAAGAACTCCATCATATATTTACTTTGTGTATAGGGATCTTGAGGGATCACCACCTAATTTGGTCCAAATATAGAGGGTCAAAAGTTAGGAATGAAGTTCGTCTTTCGAGTTCGAGGAGGTACACCGGGAATGGCAATAGTATCTTACAGAACAAAAAGGTAGAGATGAGAAGTAGTATTTCATTTTGTATTCAAAGAGCTTGGCTTACAAGAATTCCATCATATATTTACTTGGTGTATAGGGAACTTGAGGGATCAAAACCTAATTTGGTCCAAATATAGAGGGTCAAAAGTTAGGAATCAAAGTCGTCTTTCGAGTTAAAGGAAGTATACCGGGAATGGCAATAGTATCTTACAGAACAAAAATTAATAGATGAGAAGTGGTATTTCATTTTGTATTCAAAAAGCTTGGCTTACAAGAACTCCATCATATATTTACTTTGTGTATAGGGATCTTCAGGGATCACCACCAAATTTGGTCCAAATATAGAGGGTCAAAAGTTAGGAATGAAGTTTGTGTTTCGAGTTCGAGGAGGTATACCGGGAATGGCAATAGTATCTTACAGAACAAAAAGGAATAGATGAGAAGTGGTATTTCATTTTGTATTCAAAGAGCTTGGCTTACAAGAACTCCATCATATATTTACTTTGTGTATAGGGATCTTGAGGGATCACCACCTAATTTGGTCCAAATATAGAGGGTCAAAAGTTAGGAATGAAATTCGTCTTTCGAGTTCGAGGAGGTACACCGGGGATGGCAATAGTATCTTACAGAACGAAAAGGAATAGATGAGAAGTGGTATTTCATTTTTTATTCAAAGAGCTTGGCTTACAAGAACTCCATCATATATTTACTTTATGTATAGGGATCTTGAGGGATCACCACCTAATTCGGTCCAAATATAGAGGGTCGAAAGTTAGGAATCAAAGTCGTCTTTCGAGTTCGAGGAAGTATACCGGGAATGGCAATAGTATCTTAAAGAACAAAAAGGAATAGATGAGAAGTGGTATTTCATTTTGTATTCAAAGAGCTTGACTTACAAGAATTCCATCATATATTTACTTTGTGTAGGGATCTTGAGGGATCACCACCTAATTTGGTCCAAATATAGAGGGTCAAAAGTTAGGAATCAAAGTCGTCTTTCGAGTTCAAGGAAGTATACCGGGAATGGTAATAGTATCTTACAGAACAAAAAGGAATAGATGAGAAGTGGTATTTCATTTTGTATTCAAAGAGCTTGGCTTACAAGAACTCCATCATATATTTACTTTCTGTTTAGGGATCTTGAGGGATCACCACCTAATTTGGTCCGAATATAGAGGGTCAAAAGTTAGGAATCAAGTTCCTAGTTCGAGTTGGAGGAAAGAACTCCATCATATATTTTCTTTGTGTATAGGGATCTTGAGGGATAACAATCTAATTTGGTCCGAAAATAGAGGGTCAAAAGTTAGGAATCAAAGTCGTCTTTCGAGTTCGAGGAAGTATACCGGGAATGGCAATAGTATCTTACAGAACAAAAAGGAATAGATGAGAAGTGGTATTACATTTTGTATTCAAAGAGCTTGGCTTACAAGAACTCCATCATATATTTACATTGTGTATAGGGATCTTGAGGGATCACCACCTAATTTGGCCCAAATATAGAGGGTCAAAAGTTAGGAATCAAAGTCGTCTTTCGAGTTCGAGGAAGTATACCGGGAATGGCAATAGTATCTTACAGAACAAAAAGGAATAGATGAGAAGTGGTATTTCATTTTGTATTCAAAGAGCTTGGCTTACAAGAACTCCATCATATATTTACTTTGTGTATAGGGATCTTGAGGGATCACCACCTAATTCGGTCCAAATATAGAGGGTCAAAAGTTAGGAATCAAAGTCGTCTTTCGAGTTCGAGAAAGTATACCGGGAATGGCAATAGTATCTTACAGAACAAAAAGGAATAGATGAGAAGTGGTATTTCATTTTGTATTCAAAGACCTTGGCTTACAAGAACTCCATGATATATTTACTTTGTGTATAGGGATCTTGAGGGATCACCACCTAATTTGGTCCAAATATAGAGGGTCAAAAGTTAGGAATCAAAGTCGTCTTTCGAGTTCGAGGAAGTATACCGGGAATGGCAATAGTATCTTACAGAACAAAAAGGTATAGATGAGAAGTGGTATTTCATTTTGTATTCAAAGAGCTTGGCTTACAAGAACTCCATCATATATTTACTTGGTGTATAGGGATCTTGAGGGATCACCACCTAATTTGGTCCAAATATAGAAGGTCAAAAGTTAGGAATCAAAGTCGTCTTTCGAGTTCAAGGAAGTATACCGGGAATGGTAATAGTATCTTACAGAACAAAAAGGAATAGATGAGAAGTGGTATTTCATTTTGTATTCAAAGAGCTTGACTTACAAGAATTCCATCATATATTCACTTTCTGTATAGGGATCTTGAGGGATCACCACCTAATTTGGTCCGAATATAGAGGGTCAAAAGTTAGGAATCAAGTTCCTAGTTCGAGTTGGAGGAAAGAACTCCATCATATATTTTCTTTGTGTATAGGGATCTTGAGGGATAACAATCTAATTTGGTCCGAAAATAGAGGGTCAAAAGTTAGGAATCAAAGTCGTCTTTCGAGTTCGAGGAAGTATACCGGGAATGGCAATAGTATCTTACAGAACAAAAAGGAATAGATGAGAAGTGGTATTTCATTTTGTATTCAAAGAGCTTGGCTTACAAGAACTCCATCATATATTTACTTTGTGTATAGGGATCTTGAAGGATCACCACCTAATTTGGTCCAAATATAGAGGGTCAAAAGTTAGGAATGAAAGTCGTCTTTCGAGTTCGAGGAAGTATACCGGGAATGGCAATAGTATATTACAGAACAAATAGGAATAGATGAGAAGTGGTATTTCATTTTGTATTCAAAGAGCTTGGCTTACAAGAACTCCATCATATATTTACTTTGTGTATAGGGATCATGAGGGATCACCACCTAATTCGATCCAAATATAGAGGGTCAAGAGTTAGGAATCAAAGTCGTCTTTCGAGTTCGAGAAAGTATACCGGGAATGGCAATAGTATCTTACAGAACAAAAAGGAATAGATGAGAAGTGGTATTTCATTTTGTATTCAAAGAGCTTGGCTTACAAGAAATCCATGATATATTTACTTTGTGTATAGGGATCTTAAGGGATCACCACCTAATTTGGTCCAAACATAGAGGGTCAAAAGTTAGGAATCAAAGTCGTCTTTCGAGTTCGTGGAAGTATACCGGGAATGTCAATAGTATCTTACAGAACAAAAAGGAATAGATGAGAAGTGGTATTTCATTTTGTATTCAAAGAGCTTGGCTTACAAGAACTCCATCATATATTTACTTTGTGTATAGGGATCTTGAGGGATCACCACCTAATTTGGTCCAAATATAGAGGGTCAAAAGTTAGGAATCAAAGTCGTCTTTCGAGTTCGAGGAAGTATACCGGGAATGGCAATAGTATCTTACAGAACAAAAAGGAATAGATGAGAAGTGGTATTTCATTTTGTATTCAAAGAGCTTGGCTTACAAGAACTCCATCATATATTTACTTTGTGTATAGGGATCTTGAGGGATCACCACCTAATTTGGTCCAAATATAGAGGGTCAAAAGTTAGGAATCAAAGTCGTCTTTCGAGTTCGAGGAAGTATACCGGGAATGGCAATAGTATCTTACAGAACAAAAAGGAATAGATGAGAAGTGGTATTTCATTTTGTATTCAAAGAGCTTGGCTTACAAGAACTCCATCATATATTTACTTTGTGTATAGGGATCTTGAGGGATCAACACCTAATTTGGTCCAAATATAGAGGGTCAAAAGTTAGGAATCAAAGTCGTCTTTCGAGTTCGAGGAAGTATACCGGGAATGGCAATAGTATCTTACAGAACAAAAAGGAATAGATGAGAAGTGGTATTTCATTTTGTATTCAAAGAGCTTGGCTTACAAGAACTCCATCATATATTTACTTTGTGTATAGGGATCTTGAGGGATCACCACCTAATTTGGTCCAAATATAGAGGGTCAAAAGTTAGGAATCAAAGTCGTCTTTCGAGTTCGAGGAAGTATACCGGGAATGGCAATAGTATCTTACAGAACAAAAATTAATAGATGAGAAGTGGTATTTCATTTTGTATTCAAAGAGCTTGGCTTACAAAAACTCCATCATATATTTACTTTGTGTATAGGGATCTTCAGGGATCACCACCTAATTTGGTCCAAATATAGAGGGTCAAAAGTTAGCAATGAAGTTTGTGTTTCGAGTTCGAGGAGGTATACCGGGAATGGCAATAGTATCTTACAGAACAAAAAGTTATAGATGAGAAGTGGTATTTCATTTTGTATTCAAAGAGCTTGGCTTACAAGAACTCCATCATATATTTACTTTGTATATAGGAATCTTGAGGGATCACCACCTAATTTGGTCCAAATATAGAGGGTCAAAAGTTAGGAATCAAAGTCGTCTTTCGAGTTCGAGGAAGTATACCGGGAATGGCAATAGTATCTTACAGAACAAAAAGGAATAGATGAGAAGTGGTATATCATTTTGTATTCAAAGAGCTTGGCTTAAGGAACTCCATCATATATTCACTTTGTGTATAAGGATCTTGAGGGATCACCACCTAATTTGGTCCAAATATAGAGGGTCAAAAGTTAGGAATGAAGTTCGTCTTTCGAGTTCGAGGAGGTATACCGGGGATGGCAATAGTATCTTACAGAACAAAAAGGAATAGATGAGAAGTGGTATTTCATTTTGTATTCAAACAGCTTGGCTTACAAGAACTCCATCATATATTTACTTTGTGTATAGGGATCTTAAGGGATCACCACCTAATTTGGTCCAAATAAAGAGGGTCAAAAGTTAGGAATCAAAGTCGTCTTTCGAGTTCAAGGAAGTATACCGGGAATGGTAATAGTATCTTACAGAACAAAAAGGAATAGATGAGAAGTGGTATTTCATTTTGTATTCAAAGAGCTTGGCTTACAAGAACTCCATCATATATTTACTTTGTGTATAGGGATCTTGAGGGATCAACACCTAATTTGGTCCAAATATAGAGGGTCAAAAGTTAGGAATCAAAGTCGTCTTTCGAGTTCGAGGAAGTATACCGGGAATGGCAATAGTATCTTACAGAACAAAAATTAATAGATGAGAAGTGGTATTTCATTTTGTATTCAAAAAGCTTGGCTTACAAGAACTCCATCATATATTTACTTTGTGTATAGGGATCTTCAGGGATCACCACCTAATTTGGTCCAAATATAGAGGGTCAAAAGTTAGGAATGAAGTTTGTGTTTCGAGTTCGAGGAGGTATACCGGGAATGGCAATAGTATCTTACAGAACAAAAAGGAATAGATGAGAAGTGGTATTTCATTTTGTATTCAAAGAGCTTGGCTTACAAGAACTCCATCATATATTTACTTTGTGTATAGGGATCTTGAGGGATCACCACCTAATTTGGTCCAAATATAGGGGGTCAAAAGTTAGGAATGAAGTTCGTCTTTCGAGTTCGAGGAGGTACACCGGGGATGGCAATAGTATCTTACAGAACAAAAAGGAATAGATGAGAAGTGGTATTTCATTTTGTATTCAAAGAGCTTGGCTTACAAGAACTCCATCATATATTTACTTTATGTATAGGGATCTTGAGGGATCACCACCTAATTCGGTCCAAATATAGAGGGTCAAAAGTTAGGAATGAAGTTTGTGTTTCGAGTTCGAGGAGGTATACCGGGAATGGCAATAGTATCTTACAGAACAAAAAGGAATAGATGAGAAGTGGTATTTCATTTTGTATTCAAAGAGCTTGGCTTACAAGAACTCCATCATATATTTACTTTGTGTATAGGGATCTTGAGGGATCACCACCTAATTTGGTCCAAATATAGAGGGTCAAAAGTTAGGAATGAAGTTCGTCTTTCGAGTTCGAGGAGGTACACCGGGAATGGCAATAGTATCTTACAGAACAAAAAGGTAGAGATGAGAAGTAGTATTTCATTTTGTATTCAAAGAGCTTGGCTTACAAGAATTCCATCATATATTTACTTGGTGTATAGGGAACTTGAGGGATCAAAACCTAATTTGGTCCAAATATAGAGGGTCAAAAGTTAGGAATCAAAGTCGTCTTTCGAGTTAAAGGAAGTATACCGGGAATGGCAATAGTATCTTACAGAACAAAAATTAATAGATGAGAAGTGGTATTTCATTTTGTATTCAAAAAGCTTGGCTTACAAGAACTCCATCATATATTTACTTTGTGTATAGGGATCTTCAGGGATCACCACCAAATTTGGTCCAAATATAGAGGGTCAAAAGTTAGGAATGAAGTTTGTGTTTCGAGTTCGAGGAGGTATACCGGGAATGGCAATAGTATCTTACAGAACAAAAAGGAATAGATGAGAAGTGGTATTTCATTTTGTATTCAAAGAGCTTGGCTTACAAGAACTCCATCATATATTTACTTTGTGTATAGGGATCTTGAGGGATCACCACCTAATTTGGTCCAAATATAGAGGGTCAAAAGTTAGGAATGAAATTCGTCTTTCGAGTTCGAGGAGGTACACCGGGGATGGCAATAGTATCTTACAGAACGAAAAGGAATAGATGAGAAGTGGTATTTCATTTTTTATTCAAAGAGCTTGGCTTACAAGAACTCCATCATATATTTACTTTATGTATAGGGATCTTGAGGGATCACCACCTAATTCGGTCCAAATATAGAGGGTCGAAAGTTAGGAATCAAAGTCGTCTTTCGAGTTCGAGGAAGTATACCGGGAATGGCAATAGTATCTTAAAGAACAAAAAGGAATAGATGAGAAGTGGTATTTCATTTTGTATTCAAAGAGCTTGACTTACAAGAATTCCATCATATATTTACTTTGTGTAGGGATCTTGAGGGATCACCACCTAATTTGGTCCAAATATAGAGGGTCAAAAGTTAGGAATCAAAGTCGTCTTTCGAGTTCAAGGAAGTATACCGGGAATGGTAATAGTATCTTACAGAACAAAAAGGAATAGATGAGAAGTGGTATTTCATTTTGTATTCAAAGAGCTTGGCTTACAAGAACTCCATCATATATT
Source organism: Thermobia domestica (assembly GCF_964235325.1). Classification (NCBI taxonomy): domain Eukaryota; kingdom Metazoa; phylum Arthropoda; class Insecta; order Zygentoma; family Lepismatidae; genus Thermobia; species Thermobia domestica. Next base: position 71,677,860 of record NC_137457.1, read on the forward strand.
TACTTTCTGTTTAGGGATCTTGAGGGATCACCACCTAATTTGGTCCGAATATAGAGGGTCAAAAGTTAGGAATCAAGTTCCTAGTTCGAGTTGGAGGAAAGAACTCCATCATATATTTTCTTTGTGTATAGGGATCTTGAGGGATAACAATCTAATTTGGTCCGAAAATAGAGGGTCAAAAGTTAGGAATCAAAGTCGTCTTTCGAGTTCGAGGAAGTATACCGGGAATGGCAATAGTATCTTACAGAACAAAAAGGAATAGATGAGAAGTGGTATTACATTTTGTATTCAAAGAGCTTGGCTTACAAGAACTCCATCATATATTTACATTGTGTATAGGGATCTTGAGGGATCACCACCTAATTTGGCCCAAATATAGAGGGTCAAAAGTTAGGAATCAAAGTCGTCTTTCGAGTTCGAGGAAGTATACCGGGAATGGCAATAGTATCTTACAGAACAAAAAGGAATAGATGAGAAGTGGTATTTCATTTTGTATTCAAAGAGCTTGGCTTACAAGAACTCCATCATATATTTACTTTGTGTATAGGGATCTTGAGGGATCACCACCTAATTCGGTCCAAATATAGAGGGTCAAAAGTTAGGAATCAAAGTCGTCTTTCGAGTTCGAGAAAGTATACCGGGAATGGCAATAGTATCTTACAGAACAAAAAGGAATAGATGAGAAGTGGTATTTCATTTTGTATTCAAAGACCTTGGCTTACAAGAACTCCATGATATATTTACTTTGTGTATAGGGATCTTGAGGGATCACCACCTAATTTGGTCCAAATATAGAGGGTCAAAAGTTAGGAATCAAAGTCGTCTTTCGAGTTCGAGGAAGTATACCGGGAATGGCAATAGTATCTTACAGAACAAAAAGGTATAGATGAGAAGTGGTATTTCATTTTGTATTCAAAGAGCTTGGCTTACAAGAACTCCATCATATATTTACTTGGTGTATAGGGATCTTGAGGGATCACCACCTAATTTGGTCCAAATATAGAAGGTCAAAAGTTAGGAATCAAAGTCGTCTTTCGAGTTCAAGGAAGTATACCGGGAATGGTAATAGTATCTTACAGAACAAAAAGGAATAGATGAGAAGTGGTATTTCATTTTGTATTCAAAGAGCTTGACTTACAAGAATTCCATCATATATTCACTTTCTGTATAGGGATCTTGAGGGATCACCACCTAATTTGGTCCGAATATAGAGGGTCAAAAGTTAGGAATCAAGTTCCTAGTTCGAGTTGGAGGAAAGAACTCCATCATATATTTTCTTTGTGTATAGGGATCTTGAGGGATAACAATCTAATTTGGTCCGAAAATAGAGGGTCAAAAGTTAGGAATCAAAGTCGTCTTTCGAGTTCGAGGAAGTATACCGGGAATGGCAATAGTATCTTACAGAACAAAAAGGAATAGATGAGAAGTGGTATTTCATTTTGTATTCAAAGAGCTTGGCTTACAAGAACTCCATCATATATTTACTTTGTGTATAGGGATCTTGAAGGATCACCACCTAATTTGGTCCAAATATAGAGGGTCAAAAGTTAGGAATGAAAGTCGTCTTTCGAGTTCGAGGAAGTATACCGGGAATGGCAATAGTATATTACAGAACAAATAGGAATAGATGAGAAGTGGTATTTCATTTTGTATTCAAAGAGCTTGGCTTACAAGAACTCCATCATATATTTACTTTGTGTATAGGGATCATGAGGGATCACCACCTAATTCGATCCAAATATAGAGGGTCAAGAGTTAGGAATCAAAGTCGTCTTTCGAGTTCGAGAAAGTATACCGGGAATGGCAATAGTATCTTACAGAACAAAAAGGAATAGATGAGAAGTGGTATTTCATTTTGTATTCAAAGAGCTTGGCTTACAAGAAATCCATGATATATTTACTTTGTGTATAGGGATCTTAAGGGATCACCACCTAATTTGGTCCAAACATAGAGGGTCAAAAGTTAGGAATCAAAGTCGTCTTTCGAGTTCGTGGAAGTATACCGGGAATGTCAATAGTATCTTACAGAACAAAAAGGAATAGATGAGAAGTGGTATTTCATTTTGTATTCAAAGAGCTTGGCTTACAAGAACTCCATCATATATTTACTTTGTGTATAGGGATCTTGAGGGATCACCACCTAATTTGGTCCAAATATAGAGGGTCAAAAGTTAGGAATCAAAGTCGTCTTTCGAGTTCGAGGAAGTATACCGGGAATGGCAATAGTATCTTACAGAACAAAAAGGAATAGATGAGAAGTGGTATTTCATTTTGTATTCAAAGAGCTTGGCTTACAAGAACTCCATCATATATTTACTTTGTGTATAGGGATCTTGAGGGATCACCACCTAATTTGGTCCAAATATAGAGGGTCAAAAGTTAGGAATCAAAGTCGTCTTTCGAGTTCGAGGAAGTATACCGGGAATGGCAATAGTATCTTACAGAACAAAAAGGAATAGATGAGAAGTGGTATTTCATTTTGTATTCAAAGAGCTTGGCTTACAAGAACTCCATCATATATTTACTTTGTGTATAGGGATCTTGAGGGATCAACACCTAATTTGGTCCAAATATAGAGGGTCAAAAGTTAGGAATCAAAGTCGTCTTTCGAGTTCGAGGAAGTATACCGGGAATGGCAATAGTATCTTACAGAACAAAAAGGAATAGATGAGAAGTGGTATTTCATTTTGTATTCAAAGAGCTTGGCTTACAAGAACTCCATCATATATTTACTTTGTGTATAGGGATCTTGAGGGATCACCACCTAATTTGGTCCAAATATAGAGGGTCAAAAGTTAGGAATCAAAGTCGTCTTTCGAGTTCGAGGAAGTATACCGGGAATGGCAATAGTATCTTACAGAACAAAAATTAATACATGAGAAGTGGTATTTCATTTTGTATTCAAAGAGCTTGGCTTACAAAAACTCCATCATATATTTACTTTGTGTATAGGGATCTTCAGGGATCACCACCTAATTTGGTCCAAATATAGAGGGTCAAAAGTTAGCAATGAAGTTTGTGTTTCGAGTTCGAGGAGGTATACCGGGAATGGCAATAGTATCTTACAGAACAAAAAGTTATAGATGAGAAGTGGTATTTCATTTTGTATTCAAAGAGCTTGGCTTACAAGAACTCCATCATATATTTACTTTGTATATAGGAATCTTGAGGGATCACCACCTAATTTGGTCCAAATATAGAGGGTCAAAAGTTAGGAATCAAAGTCGTCTTTCGAGTTCGAGGAAGTATACCGGGAATGGCAATAGTATCTTACAGAACAAAAAGGAATAGATGAGAAGTGGTATATCATTTTGTATTCAAAGAGCTTGGCTTAAGGAACTCCATCATATATTCACTTTGTGTATAAGGATCTTGAGGGATCACCACCTAATTTGGTCCAAATATAGAGGGTCAAAAGTTAGGAATGAAGTTCGTCTTTCGAGTTCGAGGAGGTATACCGGGGATGGCAATAGTATCTTACAGAACAAAAAGGAATAGATGAGAAGTGGTATTTCATTTTGTATTCAAACAGCTTGGCTTACAAGAACTCCATCATATATTTACTTTGTGTATAGGGATCTTAAGGGATCACCACCTAATTTGGTCCAAATAAAGAGGGTCAAAAGTTAGGAATCAAAGTCGTCTTTCGAGTTCAAGGAAGTATACCGGGAATGGTAATAGTATCTTACAGAACAAAAAGGAATAGATGAGAAGTGGTATTTCATTTTGTATTCAAAGAGCTTGGCTTACAAGAACTCCATCATATATTTACTTTGTGTATAGGGATCTTGAGGGATCAACACCTAATTTGGTCCAAATATAGAGGGTCAAAAGTTAGGAATCAAAGTCGTCTTTCGAGTTCGAGGAAGTATACCGGGAATGGCAATAGTATCTTACAGAACAAAAATTAATAGATGAGAAGTGGTATTTCATTTTGTATTCAAAAAGCTTGGCTTACAAGAACTCCATCATATATTTACTTTGTGTATAGGGATCTTCAGGGATCACCACCTAATTTGGTCCAAATATAGAGGGTCAAAAGTTAGGAATGAAGTTTGTGTTTCGAGTTCGAGGAGGTATACCGGGAATGGCAATAGTATCTTACAGAACAAAAAGGAATAGATGAGAAGTGGTATTTCATTTTGTATTCAAAGAGCTTGGCTTACAAGAACTCCATCATATATTTACTTTGTGTATAGGGATCTTGAGGGATCACCACCTAATTTGGTCCAAATATAGGGGGTCAAAAGTTAGGAATGAAGTTCGTCTTTCGAGTTCGAGGAGGTACACCGGGGATGGCAATAGTATCTTACAGAACAAAAAGGAATAGATGAGAAGTGGTATTTCATTTTGTATTCAAAGAGCTTGGCTTACAAGAACTCCATCATATATTTACTTTATGTATAGGGATCTTGAGGGATCACCACCTAATTCGGTCCAAATATAGAGGGTCAAAAGTTAGGAATCAAAGTCGTCTTTCGAGTTCGAGGAAGTATACCGGGAATGGCAATAGTATCTCACAGAACAAAAAGGAATAGATGAGAAGTGGTATTTCATTTTGTATTCAAAGAGCTTGACTTACAAGAATTCCATCATATATTTACTTTGTGTAGGGATCTTGAGGGATCACCACCTAATTTGGTCCAAATATAGAGGGTCAAAAGTTAGGAATCAAAGTCGTCTTTCGAGTTCAAGGAAGTATACCGGGAATGGTAATAGTATCTTACAGAACAAAAAGGAATAGATGAGAAGTGGTATTTCATTTTGTATTCAAAGAGCTTGTCTTACAAGAACTCCATCATATATTTACTTTCTGTATAGGGATCTTGAGGGATCACCACCTAATTTGGTCCGAATATAGAGGGTCAAAAGTTAGGAATCAAGTTCCTAGTTCAAGTTGGAGGAAAGAACTCCATCATATATTTTCTTTGTGTATAGGGAGCTTGAGGGATAACAATCTAATTTGGTCCGAAAATAGAGGGTCAAAAGTTAGGAATCAAAGTCGTCTTTCGAGTTCGAGGAAGTATACCGGGAATGGCAATAGTATCTTACAGAACAAAAAGGAATAGATGAGAAGTGGTATTTCATTTTGTATTCAAAGAGCTTGGCTTACAAGAACTCCATCATATATTTACTTTGTGTATAGGGATCTTGAGGGATCACCACCTAATTTGGTCCAAATATAGAGGGTCAAAAGTTAGGAATCAAAGTCGTCTTTCGAGTTCGAGGAAGTATACCGGGAATGGCAATAGTATCTTACAGAACAAAAAGGAATAGATGAGAAGTGGTATTTCATTTTGTATTCAAAGAGCTTGGCTTACAAGAACTCCATCATATATTTACTTTGTGTATAGGGATCTTGAGGGATCACCACCTAATTTGGTCCAAATATAGAGGGTCAAAAGTTAGGAATCAAAGTCGTCTTTCGAGTTCGAGGAAGTATACCGGGAATGGCAATAGTATCTTACAGAACAAAAAGGAATAGATGAGAAGTGGTATTTCATTTTGTATTCAAAGAGCTTGGCTTACAAGAACTCCATCATATATTTACTTTGTGTATAGGGATCTTGAGGGATCAACACCTAATTTGGTCCAAATATAGAGGGTCAAAAGTTAGGAATCAAAGTCGTCTTTCGAGTTCGAGGAAGTATACCGGGAATGGCAATAGTATCTTACAGAACAAAAAGGAATAGATGAGAAGTGGTATTTCATTTTGTATTCAAAGAGCTTGGCTTACAAGAACTCCATCATATATTTACTTTGTGTATAGGGATCTTGAGGGATCACCACCTAATTTGGTCCAAATATAGAGGGTCAAAAGTTAGGAATCAAAGTCGTCTTTCGAGTTCGAGGAAGTATACCGGGAATGGCAATAGTATCTTACAGAACAAAAATTAATAGATGAGAAGTGGTATTTCATTTTGTATTCAAAGAGCTTGGCTTACAAAAACTCCATCATATATTTACTTTGTGTATAGGGATCTTCAGGGATCACCACCTAATTTGGTCCAAATATAGAGGGTCAAAAGTTAGCAATGAAGTTTGTGTTTCGAGTTCGAGGAGGTATACCGGGAATGGCAATAGTATCTTACAGAACAAAAAGTTATAGATGAGAAGTGGTATTTCATTTTGTATTCAAAGAGCTTGGCTTACAAGAACTCCATCATATATTTACTTTGTATATAGGAATCTTGAGGGATCACCACCTAATTTGGTCCAAATATAGAGGGTCAAAAGTTAGGAATCAAAGTCGTCTTTCGAGTTCGAAGAAGTATACCGGGAATGGCAATAGTATCTTACAGAACAAAAAGGAATAGATGAGAAGTGGTATATCATTTTGTATTCAAAGAGCTTGGCTTAAGGAACTCCATCATATATTCACTTTGTGTATAAGGATCTTGAGGGATCACCACCTAATTTGGTCCAAATATAGAGGGTCAAAAGTTAGGAATGAAGTTCGTCTTTCGAGTTCGAGGAGGTATACCGGGGATGGCAATAGTATCTTACAGAACAAAAAGGAATAGATGAGAAGTGGTATTTCATTTTGTATTCAAACAGCTTGGCTTACAAGAACTCCATCATATATTTACTTTGTGTATAGGGATCTTAAGGGATCACCACCTAATTTGGTCCAAATAAAGAGGGTCAAAAGTTAGGAATCAAAGTCGTCTTTCGAGTTCAAGGAAGTATACCGGGAATGGTAATAGTATCTTACAGAACAAAAAGGAATAGATGAGAAGTGGTATTTCATTTTGTATTCAAAGAGCTTGGCTTACAAGAACTCCATCATATATTTACTTTGTGTATAGGGATCTTGAGGGATCAACACCTAATTTGGTCCAAATATAGAGGGTCAAAAGTTAGGAATCAAAGTCGTCTTTCGAGTTCGAGGAAGTATACCGGGAATGGCAATAGTATCTTACAGAACAAAAATTAATAGATGAGAAGTGGTATTTCATTTTGTATTCAAAAAGCTTGGCTTACAAGAACTCCATCATATATTTACTTTGTGTATAGGGATCTTCAGGGATCACCACCTAATTTGGTCCAAATATAGAGGGTCAAAAGTTAGGAATGAAGTTTGTGTTTCGAGTTCGAGGAGGTATACCGGGAATGGCAATAGTATCTTACAGAACAAAAAGGAATAGATGAGAAGTGGTATTTCATTTTGTATTCAAAGAGCTTGGCTTACAAGAACTCCATCATATATTTACTTTGTGTATAGGGATCTTGAGGGATCACCACCTAATTTGGTCCAAATATAGGGGGTCAAAAGTTAGGAATGAAGTTCGTCTTTCGAGTTCGAGGAGGTACACCGGGGATGGCAATAGTATCTTACAGAACAAAAAGGAATAGATGAGAAGTGGTATTTCATTTTGTATTCAAAGAGCTTGGCTTACAAGAACTCCATCATATATTTACTTTATGTATAGGGATCTTGAGGGATCACCACCTAATTCGGTCCAAATATAGAGGGTCAAAAGTTAGGAATCAAAGTCGTCTTTCGAGTTCGAGGAAGTATACCGGGAATGGCAATAGTATCTTACAGAACAAAAAGGAATAGATGAGAAGTGGTATTTCATTTTGTATTCAAAGAGCTTGACTTACAAGAATTCCATCATATATTTACTTTGTGTAGGGATCTTGAGGGATCACCACCTAATTTGGTCCAAATATAGAGGGTCAAAAGTTAGGAATCAAAGTCGTCTTTCGAGTTCAAGGAAGTATACCGGGAATGGTAATAGTATCTTACAGAACAAAAAGGAATAGATGAGAAGTGGTATTTCATTTTGTATTCAAAGAGCTTGTCTTACAAGAACTCCATCATATATTTACTTTCTGTATAGGGATCTTGAGGGATCACCACCTAATTTGGTCCGAATATAGAGGGTCAAAAGTTAGGAATCAAGTTCCTAGTTCAAGTTGGAGGAAAGAACTCCATCATATATTTTCTTTGTGTATAGGGAGCTTGAGGGATAACAATCTAATTTGGTCCGAAAATAGAGGGTCAAAAGTTAGGAATCAAAGTCGTCTTTCGAGTTCGAGGAAGTATACCGGGAATGGCAATAGTATCTTACAGAACAAAAAGGAATAGATGAGAAGTGGTATTTCATTTTGTATTCAAAGAGCTTGGCTTACAAGAACTCCATCATATATTTACTTTGTGTATAGGGATCTTGAGGGATCACCACCTAATTTGGTCCAAATATAGAGGGTCAAAAGTTAGGAATCAAAGTCGTCTTTCGAGTTCGAGGAAGTATACCGGGAATGGCAATAGTATCTTACAGAACAAAAAGGAATAGATGAGAGGTGGTATTTCATTTTGTATTCAAAGAGCTTGGCTTACAAGAACTCCATCATATATTTACTTTGTGTATAGGGATCTTGAGGGATCACCACCTAATTTGGTCCAAATATAGAGGGTCAAAAGTTAGGAATCAAAGTCGTCTTTCGAGTTCGAGGAAGTATACCGGGAATGGCAATAGTATCTTACAGAACAAAAAGGAATATATGAGAAGTGGTATTTCATTTTGTATTCAAAGAGCTTGGCTTACAAGAACTCCATCATATATTTACTTTGTGTATAGGGATCTTGAGGGATCAACACCTAATTTGGTCCAAATATAGAGGGTCAAAAGTTAGGAATCAAAGTCGTCTTTCGAGTTCGAGGAAGTATACCGGGAATGGCAATAGTATCTTACAGAACAAAAAGGAATAGATGAGAAGTGGTATTTCATTTTGTATTCAAAGAGCTTGGCTTACAAGAACTCCATCATATATTTACTTTGTGTATAGGGATCTTGAGGGATCACCACCTAATTTGGTCCAAATATAGAGGGTCAAAAGTTAGGAATCAAAGTCGTCTTTCGAGTTCGAGGAAGTATACCGGGAATGGCAATAGTATCTTACAGAACAAAAATTAATAGATGAGAAGTGGTATTTCATTTTGTATTCAAAGAGCTTGGCTTACAAAAACTCCATCATATATTTACTTTGTGTATAGGGATCTTCAGGGATCACCACCTAATTTGGTCCAAATATAGAGGGTCAAAAGTTAGCAATGAAGTTTGTGTTTCGAGTTCGAGGAGGTATACCGGGAATGGCAATAGTATCTTACAGAACAAAAAGTTATAGATGAGAAGTGGTATTTCATTTTGTATTCAAAGAGCTTGGCTTACAAGAACTCCATCATATATTTACTTTGTATATAGGGATCTTGAGGGATCACCACCTAATTTGGTCCAAATATAGAGGGTCAAAAGTTAGGAATCAAAGTCGTCTTTCGAGTTCGAGGAAGTATACCGGGAATGGCAATAGTATCTTACAGAACAAAAAGGAATAGATGAGAAGTGGTATATCATTTTGTATTCAAAGAGCTTGGCTTAAGGAACTCCATCATATATTCACTTTGTGTATAAGGATCTTGAGGGATCACCACCTAATTTGGTCCAAATATAGAGGGTCAAAAGTTAGGAATGAAGTTCGTCTTTCGAGTTCGAGGAGGTATACCGGGGATGGCAATAGTATCTTACAGAACAAAAAGGAATAGATGAGAAGTGGTATTTCATTTTGTATTCAAACAGCTTGGCTTACAAGAACTCCATCATATATTTACTTTGTGTATAGGGATCTTGAGGGATCACCACCTAATTTGGTCCAAATAAAGAGGGTCAAAAGTTAGGAATCAAAGTCGTCTTTCGAGTTCAAGGAAGTATACCGGGAATGGTAATAGTATCTTACAGAACAAAAAGGAATAGATGAGAAGTGGTATTTCATTTTGTATTCAAAGAGCTTGGCTTACAAGAACTCCATCATATATTTACTTTCTGTATAGGGATCTTGAGGGATCACCACCTAATTTGGTCCGAATATAGAGGGTCAAAAGTTAGGAATCAAGTTCCTAGTTCGAGTTGGAGGAAAGAACTCCATCATATATTTATTTTGTGTATAGGGATCTTGAGGGATAACAATCTAATTTGGTCCGAATATAGAGGGTCAAAAGTTAGGAATCAAAGTCAACTTTCGAGTTCGAGGAAGTATACCGGGAATGGCAATAGTATCTTACAGAACAAAAATTAATAGATGAGAAGTGGTATTTCATTTTGTATTCAAAAAGCTTGGCTTACAAGAACTCCATCATATATTTACTTTGTGTATAGGGATCTTCAGGGATCACCACCTAATTTGGTCAAAATATAGAGGGTCAAAAGTTAGGAATGAAGTTTGTGTTTCGAGTTCGAGGAGGTATACCGGGAATGGCAATAGTATCTTACAGAACAAAAAGGAATAGATGAGAAGTGGTATTTCATTTTGTATTCAAAGAGCTTGGCTTACAAGAACTCCATCATATATTTACTTTGTGTATAGGGATCTTGAGGGATCACCACCTAATTTGGTCCAAATATAGAGGGTCAAAAGTTAGGAATGAAGTTCGTCTTTCGAGTTCGAGGAGGTACACCGGGAATGGCAATAGTATCTTACAGAACAAAAAGGTATAGATGAGAAGTAGTATTTCATTTTGTATTCAAAGAGCTTGGCTTACAAGAATTCCATCATATATTTACTTGGTGTATAGGGAACTTGAGGGATCAAAACCTAATTTGGTCCAAATATAGAGGGTCAAAAGTTAGGAATCAAAGTCGTCTTTCGAGTTAAAGGAAGTATACCGGGAATGGCAATAGTATCTTACAGAACAAAAATTAATAGATGAGAAGTGGTATTTCATTTTGTATTCAAAAAGCTTGGCTTACAAGAACTCCATCATATATTTACTTTGTGTATAGGGATCTTCAGGGATCACCACCAAATTTGGTCCAAATATAGAGGGTCAAAAGTTAGGAATGAAGTTTGTGTTTCGAGTTCGAGGAGGTATACCGGGAATGGCAATAGTATCTTACAGAACAAAAAGGAATAGATGAGAAGTGGTATTTCATTTTGTATTCAAAGAGCTTGGCTTACAAGAACTCCATCATATATTTACTTTGTGTATAGGGATCTTGAGGGATCACCACCTAATTTGGTCCAAATATAGAGGGTCAAAAGTTAGGAATGAAATTCGTCTTTCGAGTTCGAGGAGGTACACCGGGGATGGCAATAGTATCTTACAGAACGAAAAGGAATAGATGAGAAGTGGTATTTCATTTTTTATTCAAAGAGCTTGGCTTACAAGAACTCCATCATATATTTACTTTATGTATAGGGATCTTGAGGGATCACCACCTAATTCGGTCCAAATATAGAGGGTCAAAAGTTAGGAATCAAAGTCGTCTTTCGAGTTCGAGGAAGTATACCGGGAATGGCAATAGTATCTTAAAGAACAAAAAGGAATAGATGAGAAGTGGTATTTCATTTTGTATTCAAAGAGCTTGACTTACAAGAATTCCATCATATATTTACTTTGTGTAGGGATCTTGAGGGATCACCACCTAATTTGGTCCAAATATAGAGGGTCAAAAGTTAGGAATCAAAGTCGTCTTTCGAGTTCAAGGAAGTATACCGGGAATGGTAATAGTATCTTACAGAACAAAAAGGAATAGATGAGAAGTGGTATTTCATTTTGTATTCAAAGAGCTTGGCTTACAAGAACTCCATCATATATTTACTTTCTGTTTAGGGATCTTGAGGGATCACCACCTAATTTGGTCCGAATATAGAGGGTCAAAAGTTAGGAATCAAGTTCCTAGTTCGAGTTGGAGGAAAGAACTCCATCATATATTTTCTTTGTGTATAGGGATCTTGAGGGATAACAATCTAATTTGGTCCGAAAATAGAGGGTCAAAAGTTAGGAATCAAAGTCGTCTTTCGAGTTCGAGGAAGTATACCGGGAATGGCAATAGTATCTTACAGAACAAAAAGGAATAGATGAGAAGTGGTATTACATTTTGTATTCAAAGAGCTTGGCTTACAAGAACTCCATCATATATTTACATTGTGTATAGGGATCTTGAGGGATCACCACCTAATTTGGTCCAAATATAGAGGGTCAAAAGTTAGGAATCAAAGTCGTCTTTCGAGTTCGAGGAAGTATACCGGGAATGGCAATAGTATCTTACAGAAGAAAAAGGAATAGATGAGAAGTGGTATTTCATTTTGTATTCAAAGAGCTTGGCTTACAAGAACTCCATCATATATTTACTTTGTGTATAGGGATCTTGAGGGATCACCACCTAATTCGGTCCAAATATAGAGGGTCAAAAGTTAGGAATCAAAGTCGTCTTTCGAGTTCGAGAAAGTATACCGGGAATGGCAATAGTATCTTACAGAACAAAAAGGAATAGATGAGAAGTGGTATTTCATTTTGTATTCAAAGACCTTGGCTTACAAGAACTCCATGATATATTTACTTTGTGTATAGGGATCTTGAGGGATCACCACCTAATTTGGTCCAAATATAGAGGGTCAAAAGTTAGGAATCAAAGTCGTCTTTCGAGTTCGAGGAAGTATACCGGGAATGGCAATAGTATCTTACAGAACAAAAAGGTATAGATGAGAAGTGGTATTTCATTTTGTATTCAAAGAGCTTGGCTTACAAGAACTCCATCATATATTTACTTGGTGTATAGGGATCTTGAGGGATCACCACCTAATTTGGTCCAAATATAGAAGGTCAAAAGTTAGGAATCAAAGTCGTCTTTCGAGTTCGAGGAAGTATACCGGGAATGGCAATAGTATCTTACAGAACAAAAAGGAATAGATGAGAAGTGGTATTTCATTTTGTATTCAAAGAGCTTGACTTACAAGAATTCCATCATATATTTACTTTGTGTAGGGATCTTGAGGGATCACCACCTAATTTGGTCCAAATATAGAGGGTCAAAAGTTAGGAATCAAAGTCGTCTTTCGAGTTCAAGGAAGTATACCGGGAATGGTAATAGTATCTTACAGAACAAAAAGGAATAGATGAGAAGTGGTATTTCATTTTGTATTCAAAGAGCTTGGCTTACAAGAACTCCATCATATATTCACTTTCTGTATAGGGATCTTGAGGGATCACCACCTAATTTGGTCCGAATATAGAGGGTCAAAAGTTAGGAATCAAGTTCCTAGTTCGAGTTGGAGGAAAGAACTCCATCATATATTTTCTTTGTGTATAGGGATCTTGAGGGATAACAATCTAATTTCGTCCGAAAATAGAGGGTCAAAAGTTAGGAATCAAAGTCGTCTTTCGAGTTCGAGGAAGTATACCGGGAATGGCAATAGTATCTTACAGAACAAAAAGGAATAGATGAGAAGTGGTATTTCATTTTGTATTCAAAGAGCTTGGCTTACAAGAACTCCATCATATATTTACTTTGTGAATAGGGATCTTGAGGGATCACCACCTAATTTGGTCCAAATATAGAGGGTCAAAAGTTAGGAATCAAAGTCGTCTTTCGAGTTCGAGGAAGTATACCGGGAATGGCAATAGTATATTACAGAACAAAAAGGAATAGATGAGAAGTGGTATTTCATTTTGTATTCAAAGAGCTTGGCTTACAAGAACTCCATCATATATTTACTTTGTGTATAGGGATCTTGAGGGATCACCACCTAATTCGGTCCAAATATAGAGGGTCAAGAGTTAGGAATCAAAGTCGTCTTTCGAGTTCGAGAAAGTATACCGGGAATGGCAATAGTATCTTACAGAACAAAAAGGAATAGATGAGAAGTGGTATTTCATTTTGTATTCAAAGAGCTTGGCTTACAAGAAATCCATGATATATTTACTTTGTGTATAGGGATCTTGAGGGATCACCACCTAATTTGGTCCAAACATAGAGGGTCAAAAGTTAGGAATCAAAGTCGTCTTTCGAGTTCGAGGAAGTATACCGGGAATGTCAATAGTATCTTACAGAACAAAAAGGAATAGATGAGAAGTGGTATTTCATTTTGTATTCAAAGAGCTTGGCTTACAAGAACTCCATCATATATTTACTTTGTGTATAGGGATCTTGAGGGATCACCACCTAATTTGGTCCAAATATAGAGGGTCAAAAGTTAGGAATCAAAGTCGTCTTTCGAGTTCGAGGAAGTATACCGGGAATGGCAATAGTATCTTACAGAACAAAAAGGAATAGATGAGAAGTGGTATTTCATTTTGTATTCAAAGAGCTTGGCTTACAAGAACTCCATCATATATTTACTTTGTGTATAGGGATCTTGAGGGATCACCACCTAATTTGGTCCAAATATAGAGGGTCAAAAGTTAGGAATCAAAGTCGTCTTTCGAGTTCGAGGAAGTATACCGGGAATGGCAATAGTATCTTACAGAACAAAAAGGAATAGATGAGAAGTGGTATTTCATTTTGTATTCAAAGAGCTTGGCTTACAAGAACTCCATCATATATTTACTTTGTGTATAGGGATCTTGAGGGATCAACACCTAATTTGGTCCAAATATAGAGGGTCAAAAGTTAGGAATCAAAGTCGTCTTTCGAGTTCGAGGAAGTATACCGGGAATGGCAATAGTATCTTACAGAACAAAAAGGAATAGATGAGAAGTGGTATTTCATTTTGTATTCAAAGAGCTTGGCTTACAAGAACTCCATCATATATTTACTTTGTGTATAGGGATCTTGAGGGATCACCACCTAATTTGGTCCAAATATAGAGGGTCAAAAGTTAGGAATCAAAGTCGTCTTTCGAGTTCGAGGAAGTATACCGGGAATGGCAATAGTATCTTACAGAACAAAAATTAATAGATGAGAAGTGGTATTTCATTTTGTATTCAAAGAGCTTGGCTTACAAAAACTCCATCATATATTTACTTTGTGTATAGGGATCTTCAGGGATCACCACCTAATTTGGTCCAAATATAGAGGGTCAAAAGTTAGCAATGAAGTTTGTGTTTCGAGTTCGAGGAGGTATACCGGGAATGGCAATAGTATCTTACAGAACAAAAAGTTATAGATGAGAAGTGGTATTTCATTTTGTATTCAAAGAGCTTGGCTTACAAGAACTCCATCATATATTTACTTTGTATATAGGGATCTTGAGGGATCACCACCTAATTTGGTCCAAATATAGAGGGTCAAAAGTTAGGAATCAAAGTCGTCTTTCGAGTTCGAGGAAGTATACCGGGAATGGCAATAGTATCTTACAGAACAAAAAGGAATAGATGAGAAGTGGTATATCATTTTGTATTCAAAGAGCTTGGCTTACAAGAACTCCATCATATATTTACTTTGTGTATAAGAATCTTGAGGGATCACCACCTAATTTGGTCCAAATATAGAGGGTCAAAAGTTAGGAATGAAGTTCGTCTTTCGAGTTCGAGGAGGTATACCGGGGATGGCAATAGTATCTTACAGAACAAAAAGGAATAGATGAGAAGTGGTATTTCATTTTGTATTCAAACAGCTTGGCTTACAAGAACTCCATCATATATTTACTTTGTGTATAGGGATCTTGAGGGATCACCACCTAATTTGGTCCAAATAAAGAGGGTCAAAAGTTAGGAATCAAAGTCGTCTTTCGAGTTCAAGGAAGTATACCGGGAATGGTAATAGTATCTTACAGAACAAAAAGGAATAGATGAGAAGTGGTATTTCATTTTGTATTCAAAGAGCTTGGCTTACAAGAGCTCCATCATATATTTACTTTCTGTATAGGGATCTTGAGGGATCACCACCTAATTTGGTCCGAATATAGAGGGTCAAAAGTTAGGAATCAAGTTCCTAGTTCGAGTTGGAGGAAAGAACTCCATCATATATTTATTTTGTGTATAGGGATCTTGAGGGATAACAATCTAATTTGGTCCGAATATAGAGGGTCAAAAGTTAGGAATCAAAGTCGTCTTTCGAGTTCGAGGAAGTATACCGGGAATGGCAATAGTATCTTACAGAACAAAAATTAATAGATGAGAAGTGGTATTTCATTTTGTATTCAAAAAGCTTGGCTTACAAGAACTCCATCATATATTTACTTTGTGTATAGGGATCTTCAGGGATCACCACCTAATTTGGTCCAAATATAGAGGGTCAAAAGTTAGGAATGAAGTTTGTGTTTCGAGTTCGAGGAGGTATACCGGGAATGGCAATAGTATCTTACAGAACAAAAAGGAATAGATGAGAAGTGGTATTTCATTTTGTATTCAAAGAGCTTGGCTTACAAGAACTCCATCATATATTTACTTGGTGTATAGGGATCTTGAGGGATCACCACCTAATTTGGTCCAAATATAGAGGGTCAAAAGTTAGGAATGAAGTTCGTCTTTCGAGTTCGAGGAGGTACACCGGGAATGGCAATAGTATCTTACAGAACAAAAAGGTATAGATGAGAAGTAGTATTTCATTTTGTATTCAAAGAGCTTGGCTTACAAGAATTCCATCATATATTTACTTGGTGTATAGGGAACTTGAGGGATCAAAACCTAATTTAGTCCAAATATAGAGGGTCAAAAGTTAGGAATCAAAGTCGTCTTTCGAGTTCGAGGAAGTATACCGGGAATGGCAATAGTATCTTACAGAACAAAAATTAAAAGATGAGAAGTGGTATTTCATTTTGTAATCAAAAAGCTTGGCTTACAAGAACTGCATCATATATTTACTTTGTGTATAGGGATCTTCAGGGATCACCACCAAATTTGGTCCAAATATAGAGGGTCAAAAGTTAGGAACGAAGTTTGTGTTTCGAGTTCGAGGAGGTATACCGGGAATGGCAATAGTATCTTACAGAACAAAAAGGAATAGATGAGAAGTGGTATTTCATTTTGTATTCAAAGAGCTTGGCTTACAAGAACTCCATCATATATTTACTTTGTGTATAGGGATCTTGAGGGATCACCACCTAATTTGGTCCAAATATAGAGGGTCAAAAGTTAGGAATGAAGTTCGTCTTTCGAGTTCGAGGAGGTACACCGGGGATGGCAATAGTATCTTACAGAACAAAAAGGAATAGATGAGAAGTGGTATTTCATTTTTTATTCAAAGAGCTTGGCTTACAAGAACTCCATCATATATTTACTTTATGTGTAGGGATCTTGAGGGATCACCACCTAATTCGGTCCAAATATAGAGGGTCAAAAGTTAGGAATCAAAGTCGTCTTTCGAGTTCGAGGAAGTATACCGGGAATGGCAATAGTATCTTAAAGAACAAAAAGGAATAGATGAGAAGTGGTATTTCATTTTGTATTCAAAGAGCTTGACTTACAAGAATTCCATCATATATTTACTTTGTGTAGGGATCTTGAGGGATCACCACCTAATTTGGTCCAAATATAGAGGGTCAAAAGTTAGGAATCAAAGTCGTCTTTCGAGTTCAAGGAAGTATACCGGGAATGGTAATAGTATCTTACAGAACAAAAAGGAATAGATGAGAAGTGGTATTTCATTTTGTATTCAAAGAGCTTGGCTTACAAGAACTCCATCATATATTTACTTTCTGTATAGGGATCTTGAGGGATCACCACCTAATTTGGTCCGAATATAGAGGGTCAAAAGTTAGGAATCAAGTTCCTAGTTCGAGTTGGAGGAAAGAACTCCATCATATATTTTCTTTGTGTATAGGGATCTTGAGGGATAACAATCTAATTTGGTCCGAAAATAGAGGGTCAAAAGTTAGGAATCAAAGTCGTCTTTCGAGTTCGAGGAAGTATACCGGGAATGGCAATAGTATCTTACAGAACAAAAAGGAATAGATGAGAAGTGGTATTTCATTTTGTATTCAAAGAGCTTGGCTTACAAGAACTCCATCATATATTTACATTGTGTATAGGGATCTTGAGGGATCACCACCTAATTTGGTCCAAATATAGAGGGTCAAAAGTTAGGAATCAAAGTCGTCTTTCGAGTTCGAGGAAGTATACCGGGAATGGCAATAGTATCTTACAGAACAAAAAGGAATAGATGAGAAGTGGTATTTCATTTTGTATTCAAAGAGCTTGGCTAACAAGAACTCCATCATATATTTACTTTGTGTATAGGGATCTTGAGGGATCACCACCTAATTCGGTCCAAATATAGAGGGTCAAAAGTTAGGAATCAAAGTCGTCTTTCGAGTTCGAGAAAATATACCGGGAATGGCAATAGTATCTTACAGAACAAAAAGGAATAGATGAGAAGTGGTATTTCATTTTGTATTCAAAGAGCTTGGCTTACAAGAACTCCATGATATATTTACCTTGTGTATAGGGATCTTGAGGGATCACCACCTAATTTGGTCCAAATATAGAGGGTCAAAAGTTAGGAATCAAAGTCGTCTTTCGAGTTCGAGGAAGTATACCGGGAATGGCAATAGTATCTTACAGAACAAAAAGGTATAGATGAGAAGTGGTATTTCATTTTGTATTCAAAGAGCTTGGCTTACAAGAACTCCATCATATATTTACTTGGTGTATAGGGATCTTGAGGGATCACCACCTAATTTGGTCCAAATATAGAGGGTCAAAAGTTAGGAATCAAAGTCGTCTTTCGAGTTCGAGGAAGTATACCGGGAATGGCAATAGTATCTTACAGAACAAAAAGGAATAGATGAGAAGTGTTATTTCATTTTGTATTCAAAGAGCTTGGCTTACAAGAACTCCATCATATATTTACATTGTGTATAGGGATCTTGAGGGATCACCACCTAATTTGGTCCAAATATAGAGGGTCAAAAGTTAGGAATCAAAGTCGTCTTTCGAGTTCGAGGAAGTATACCGGGAATGGCAATAGTATCTTACAGAACAAAAAGGAATAGATGAGAAGTGGTATTTCATTTTGTATTCAAAGAGCTTGGCTAACAAGAACTCCATCATATATTTACATTGTGTATAGGGATCTTGAGGGATCACCACCTAATTCGGTCCAAATATAGAGGGTCAAAAGTTAGGAATCAAAGTCGTCTTTCGAGTTCGAGAAAGTATACCGGGAATGGCAATAGTATCTTACAGAACAAAAAGGAATAGATGAGAAGTGGTATTTCATTTTGTATTCAAAGAGCTTGGCTTACAAGAACTCCATGATGTATTTACCTTGTGTATAGGGATCTTGAGGGATCACCACCTAATTTGGTCCAAATATAGAGGGTCAAAAGTTAGGAATCAAAGTCGTCTTTCGAGTTCGAGGAAGTATACCGGGAATGGCAATAGTATCTTACAGAACAAAAAGGTATAGATGAGAAGTGGTATTTCATTTTGTATTCAAAGAGCTTGGCTTACAAGAACTCCATCATATATTTACTTTATGTATAGGGATCTTGAGGGATCACCACCTAATTCGGTCCAAATATAGAGGGTCAAAAGTTAGGAATCAAAGTCGTCTTTCGAGTTCGAGGAAGTATACCGGGAATGGCAATAGTATCTTAAAGAACAAAAAGGATTAGATGAGAAGTGGTATTTCATTTTGTATTCAAAGAGCTTGACTTACAAGAATTCCATCATATATTTACTTTGTGTAGGGATCTTGAGGGATCACCACCTAATTTGGTCCAAATATACAGGGTCAAAAGTTAGGAATCAAAGTCGTCTTTCGAGTTCAAGGAAGTATACCGGGAATGGTAATAGTATCTTACAGAACAAAAAGGAATAGATGAGAAGTGGTATTTCATTTTGTATTCAAAGAGCTTGGCTTACAAGAACTCCATCATATATTTACTTTCTGTATAGGGATCTTGAGGGATCACCACCTAATTTGGTCCGAATATAGAGGGTCAAAAGTTAGGAATCAAGTTCCTAGTTCGAGTTGGAGGAAAGAACTCTATCATATATTTTCTTTGTGTATAGGGATCTTGAGGGATAACAATCTAATTTGGTCCGAAAATAGAGGGTCAAAAGTTAGGAATCAAAGTCGTCTTTCGAGTTCGAGGAAGTATACCGGGAATGGCAATAGTATCTTACAGAACAAAAAGGAATAGATGAGAAGTGGTATTTCATTTTGAATTCAAAGAGCTTGGCTTACAAGAACTCCATCATATATTTACTTTGTGTATAGGGATCTTGAGGGATCACCACCTAATTTGGTCCAAATATAGAGGGTCAAAAGTTAGGAATCAAAGTCGTCTTTCGAGTTCGAGGAAGTATACCGGGAATGGCAATAGTATCTTACAGAACAAAAAGGAATAGATGAGAAGTGGTATTTAATTTTGTATTCAAAGAGCTTGGCTTACAAGAACTCCATCATATATTTACTTTGTGTATAGGGATCTTGAGGGATCACCACCTAATTCGGTCCAAATATAGAGGGTCAAGAGTTAGGAATCAAAGTCGTCTTTCGAGTTCGAGAAAGTATACCGGGAATGGCAATACTATCTTACAGAACAAAAAGGAATAGATGAGAAGTGGTATTTCATTTTGTATTCAAAGAGCTTGGCTTACAAGAAATCCATGATATATTTACTTTGTGTATAGGGATCTTGAGGGATCACCACCTAATTTGGTCCAAACATAGAGGGTCAAAAGTTAGGAATCAAAGTCGTCTTTCGAGTTCGAGGAAGTATACCGGGAATGGCAATAGTATCTTACAGAACAAAAAGGAATAGATGAGAAGTGGTATTTCATTTTGTATTCAAAGAGCTTGGCTTACAAGAACTCCATCATATATTTACTTTGTGTATAGGGATCTTGAGGGATCACCACCTAATTTGGTCCAAATATAGAGGGTCAAAAGTTAGGAATCAAAGTCGTCTTTCGAGTTCGAGGAAGTATACCGGGAATGGCAATAGTATCTTACAGAACAAAAAGGAATAGATGAGAAGTGGTATTTCATTTTGTATTCAAAGAGCTTGGCTTACAAGAACTCCATCATATATTTACTTTGTGTATAGGGATCCTGAGGGATCACCACCTAATTTGGTCCAAATATAGAGGGTCAAAAGTTAGGAATCAAAGTCGTCTTTCGAGTTCGAGGAAGTATACCGGGAATGGCAATAGTATCTTACAGAACAAAAAGGAATAGATGAGAAGTGGTATTTCATTTTGTATTCAAAGAGCTTGGCTTACAAGAACTCCATCATATATTTACTTTGTGTATAGGGATCTTGAGGGATCAACACCTAATTTGGTCCAAATATAGAGGGTCAAAAGTTAGGAATCAAAGTCGTCTTTCGAGTTCGAGGAAGTATACCGGGAATGGCAATAGTATCTTACAGAACAAAAAGGAATAGATGAGAAGTGGTATTTCATTTTGTATTCAAAGAGCTTGGCTTACAAGAACTCCATCATATATTTACTTTGTGTATAGGGATCTTGAGGGATCACCACCTAATTTGGTCCAAATATAGAGGGTCAAAAGTTAGGAATCAAAGTCGTCTTTCGAGTTCGAGGAAGTATACCGGGAATGGCAATAGTATCTTACAGAACAAAAATTAATAGATGAGAAGTGGTATTTCATTTTGTATTCAAAGAGCTTGGCTTACAAAAACTCCATCATATAATTACTTTGTGTATAGGGATCTTCAGGGATCACCACCTAATTTGGTCCAAATATAGAGGGTCAAAAGTTAGCAATGAAGTTTGTGTTTCGAGTTCGAGGAGGTATACCGGGAATGGCAATAGTATCTTACAGAACAAAAAGTTATAGATGAGAAGTGGTATTTCATTTTGTATTCAAAGAGCTTGGCTTACAAGAACTCCATCATATATTTACTTTGTATATAGGGATCTTGAGGGATCACAACCTAATTTGGTCCAAATATAGAGGGTCAAAAGTTAGGAATCAAAGTCGTCTTTCGAGTTCGAGGAAGTATACCGGGAATGGCCATAGTATCTTACAGAACAAAAAGGAATAGATGAGAAGTGGTATATCATTATGTATTCAAAGAGCTTGGCTTACAAGAACTCCATCATATCTTTACTTTGTGTATAAGGATCTTGAGGGATCACCACCTAATTTGGTCCAAATATAGAGGGTCAAAAGTTAGGAATGAAGTTCGTCTTTCGAGTTCGAGGAGGTATACCGGGGATGGCAATAGTATCTTACAGAACAAAAAGGAATAGATGAGAAGTGGTATTTCATTTTGTATTCAAACAGCTTGGCTTACAAGAACTCCATCATATATTTACTTTGTGTATAGGGATCTTGAGGGATCACCACCTAATTTGGTCCAAATAAAGAGGGTCAAAAGTTAGGAATCAAAGTCGTCTTTCGAGTTCAAGGAAGTATACCGGGAATGGTAATAGTATCTTACAGAACAAGAAGGAATAGATGAGAAGTGGCATTTCATTTTGTATTCAAAGAGCTTGGCTTACAAGAACTCCATCATATATTTACTTTCTGTATAGGGATCTTGAGGGATCACCACCTAATTTGGTCCGAATATAGAGGGTCAAAAGTTAGGAATCAAGTTCCTAGTTCGAGTTGGAGGAAAGAACTCCATCATATATTTATTTTGTGTATAGGGATCTTGAGGGATAACAATCTAATTTGGTCCGAATATAGAGGGTCAAAAGTTAGGAATCAAAGTCGTCTTTCGAGTTCGAGGAAGTATACCGGGAATGGCAATAGTATCTTACAGAACAAAAAGGAATAGATGAGAAGTGGTATTTCATTTTGTATTCAAAGAGCTTGGCTTACAAGAACTCCATCATATATTTACTTGGTGTATAGGGATCTTGAGGGATCACCACCTAATTTGGTCCAAATATAGAGGGTCAAAAGTTAGGAATCAAAGTCATCTTTCGAGTTCGAGGAAGTATACCGGGAATGGCAATAGTATCTTACAGAACAAAAATTAATAGATGAGAAGTGGTATTTCATTTTGTATTCAAAGAGCTTGGCTTACAAGAACTCCATCATATATTTACTTTGTGTATAGGGATCTTGAGGGATCACCACCTAATTTGGTCCAAATATAGAGGGTCAAAAGTTAGGAATGAAGTTCGTCTTTCGAGTTCGAGGAGGTACACCGGGAATGGCAATAGTATCTTACAGAACAAAAAGGTATAGATGAGAAGTAGTATTTCATTTTGTATTCAAAGAGCTTGGCTTACAAGAATTCCATCATATATTTACTTGGTGTATAGGGAACTTGAGGGATCAAAACCTAATTTGGTCCAAATATAGAGGGTCAAAAGTTAGGAATCAAAGTCGTCTTTCGAGTTCGAGGAAGTATACCGGGAATGGCAATAGTATCTTACAGAACAAAAATTAAAAGATGAGAAGTGGTATTTCATTTTGTATTCAAAAAGCTTGGCTTACAAGAACTCCATCATATATTTACTTTGTGTATAGGGATCTTCAGGGATCACCACCAAATTTGGTCCAAATATAGAGGGTCAAATTTAGGAATGAAGTTTGTGTTTCGAGTTCGAGGAGGTATACCGGGAATGGCAATAGTATCTTACAGAACAAAAAGGAATAGATGAGAAGTGGTATTTCATTTTGTATTCAAAGAGCTTGGCTTACAAGAACTCCATCATATATTTACTTTGTGTATAGGGATCTTGAGGGATCACCACCTAATTTGGTCCAAATATAGAGGGTCAAAAGTTAGGAATGAAGTTCGTCTTTCGAGTTCGAGGAGGTACACCGGGGATGGCAATAGTATCTTACAGAACAAAAAGGAATAGATGAGAAGTGGTATTTCATTTTGTATTCAAAGAGCTTGGCTTACAAGAACTCCATCATATATTTACTTTGTGTATAGGGATCTTGAGGGATCACCACCTAATTTGGTCCAAATATAGAGGGTCAAAAGTTAGGAATGAAGTTCGTCTTTCGAGTTCGAGGAGGTACACCGGGGATGGCAATAGTATCTTACAGAACAAAAAGGAATAGATGAGAAGTGGTATTTCATTTTTTATTCAAAGAGCTTGGCTTACAAGAACTCCATCATATATTTACTTTATGTGTAGGGATCTTGAGGGATCACCACCTAATTCGGTCCAAATATAGAGGGTCAAAAGTTAGGAATCAAAGTCGTGTTTCGAGTTCGAGGAAGTATACCGGGAATGGCAATAGTATCTTAAAGAACAAAAAGGAATAGATGAGAAGTGGTATTTCATTTTGTATTCAAAGAGCTTGACTTACAAGAATTCCATCATATATTTACTTTGTGTAGGGATCTTGAGGGATCACCACCTAATTTGGTCCAAATATAGAGGGTCAAAAGTTAGGAATCAAAGTCGTCTTTCGAGTTCAAGGAAGTATACCGGGAATGGTAATAGTATCTTACAGAACAAAAAGGAATAGATGAGAAGTGGTATTTCATTTTGTATTCAAAGAGCTTGGCTTACAAGAACTCCATCATATATTTACTTTCTGTATAGGGATCTTGAGGGATCACCACCTAATTTGGTCCGAATATAGAGGGTCAAAAGTTAGGAATCAAGTTCCTAGTTCGAGTTGGAGGAAAGAACTCCATCATATATTTTCTTTGTGTATAGGGATCTTGAGGGATAACAATCTAATTTGGTCCGAAAATAGAGGGTCAAAAGTTAGGAATCAAAGTCGTCTTTCGAGTTCGAGGAAGTATACCGGGAATGGCAATAGTATCTTACAGAACAAAAAGGAATAGATGAGAAGTGGTATTTCATTTTGTATTCAAAGAGCTTGGCTTACAAGAACTCCATCATATATTTACATTGTGTATAGGGATCTTGAGGGATCACCACCTAATTTGGTCCAAATATAGAGGGTCAAAAGTTAGGAATCAAAGTCGTCTTTCGAGTTCGAGGAAGTATACCGGGAATGGCAATAGTATCTTACAGAACAAAAAGGAATAGATGAGAAGTGGTATTTCATTTTGTATTCAAAGAGCTTGGCTAACAAGAACTCCATCATATATTTACTTTGTGTATAGGGATCTTGAGGGATCACCACCTAATTCGGTCCAAATATAGAGGGTCAAAAGTTAGGAATCAAAGTCGTCTTTCGAGTTCGAGAAAATATACCGGGAATGGCAATAGTATCTTACAGAACAAAAAGGAATAGATGAGAAGTGGTATTTCATTTTGTATTCAAAGAGCTTGGCTTACAAGAACTCCATGATATATTTACCTTGTGTATAGGGATCTTGAGGGATCACCACCTAATTTGGTCCAAATATAGAGGGTCAAAAGTTAGGAATCAAAGTCGTCTTTCGAGTTCGAGGAAGTATACCGGGAATGGCAATAGTATCTTACAGAACAAAAAGGTATAGATGAGAAGTGGTATTTCATTTTGTATTCAAAGAGCTTGGCTTACAAGAACTCCATCATATATTTACTTGGTGTATAGGGATCTTGAGGGATCACCACCTAATTTGGTCCAAATATAGAGGGTCAAAAGTTAGGAATCAAAGTCGTCTTTCGAGTTCGAGGAAGTATACCGGGAATGGCAATAGTATCTTACAGAACAAAAAGGAATAGATGAGAAGTGTTATTTCATTTTGTATTCAAAGAGCTTGGCTTACAAGAACTCCATCATATATTTACATTGTGTATAGGGATCTTGAGGGATCACCACCTAATTTGGTCCAAATATAGAGGGTCAAAAGTTAGGAATCAAAGTCGTCTTTCGAGTTCGAGGAAGTATACCGGGAATGGCAATAGTATCTTACAGAACAAAAAGGAATAGATGAGAAGTGGTATTTCATTTTGTATTCAAAGAGCTTGGCTAACAAGAACTCCATCATATATTTACTTTGTGTATAGGGATCTTGAGGGATCACCACCTAATTCGGTCCAAATATAGAGGGTCAAAAGTTAGGAATCAAAGTCGTCTTTCGAGTTCGAGAAAGTATACCGGGAATGGCAATAGTATCTTACAGAACAAAAAGGAATAGATGAGAAGTGGTATTTCATTTTGTATTCAAAGAGCTTGGCTTACAAGAACTCCATGATATATTTACCTTGTGTATAGGGATCTTGAGGGATCACCACCTAATTTGGTCCAAATATAGAGGGTCAAAAGTTAGGAATCAAAGTCGTCTTTCGAGTTCGAGGAAGTATACCGGGAATGGCAATAGTATCTTACAGAACAAAAAGGTATAGATGAGAAGTGGTATTTCATTTTGTATTCAAAGAGCTTGGCTTACAAGAACTCCATCATATATTTACTTTATGTATAGGGATCTTGAGGGATCACCACCTAATTCGGTCCAAATATAGAGGGTCAAAAGTTAGGAATCAAAGTCGTCTTTCGAGTTCGAGGAAGTATACCGGGAATGGCAATAGTATCTTAAAGAACAAAAAGGATTAGATGAGAAGTGGTATTTCATTTTGTATTCAAAGAGCTTGACTTACAAGAATTCCATCATATATTTACTTTGTGTAGGGATCTTGAGGGATCACCACCTAATTTGGTCCAAATATACAGGGTCAAAAGTTAGGAATCAAAGTCGTCTTTCGAGTTCAAGGAAGTATACCGGGAATGGTAATAGTATCTTACAGAACAAAAAGGAATAGATGAGAAGTGGTATTTCATTTTGTATTCAAAGAGCTTGGCTTACAAGAACTCCATCATATATTTACTTTCTGTATAGGGATCTTGAGGGATCACCACCTAATTTGGTCCGAATATAGAGGGTCAAAAGTTAGGAATCAAGTTCCTAGTTCGAGTTGGAGGAAACAACTCTATCATATATTTTCTTTGTGTATAGGGATCTTGAGGGATAACAATCTAATTTGGTCCGAAAATAGAGGGTCAAAAGTTAGGAATCAAAGTCGTCTTTCGAGTTCGAGGAAGTATACCGGGAATGGCAATAGTATCTTACAGAACAAAAAGGAATAGATGAGAAGTGGTATTTCATTTTGTATTCAAAGAGCTTGGCTTACAAGAACTCCATCATATATTTACTTTGTGTATAGGGATCTTGAGGGATCACCACCTAATTTGGTCCAAATATAGAGGGTCAAAAGTTAGGAATCAAAGTCGTCTTTCGAGTTCGAGGAAGTATACCGGGAATGGCAATAGTATCTTACAGAACAAAAAGGAATAGATGAGAAGTGGTATTTAATTTTGTATTCAAAGAGCTTGGCTTACAAGAACTCCATCATATATTTACTTTGTGTATAGGGATCTTGAGGGATCACCACCTAATTCGGTCCAAATATAGAGGGTCAAGAGTTAGGAATCAAAGTCGTCTTTCGAGTTCGAGAAAGTATACCGGGAATGGCAATACTATCTTACAGAACAAAAAGGAATAGATGAGAAGTGGTATTTCATTTTGTATTCAAAGAGCTTGGCTTACAAGAAATCCATGATATATTTACTTTGTGTATAGGGATCTTGAGGGATCACCACCTAATTTGGTCCAAACATAGAGGGTCAAAAGTTAGGAATCAAAGTCGTCTTTCGAGTTCGAGGAAGTATACCGGGAATGGCAATAGTATCTTACAGAACAAAAAGGAATAGATGAGAAGTGGTATTTCATTTTGTATTCAAAGAGCTTGGCTTACAAGAACTCCATCATATATTTACTTTGTGTATAGGGATCTTGAGGGATCACCACCTAATTTGGTCCAAATATAGAGGGTCAAAAGTTAGGAATCAAAGTCGTCTTTCGAGTTCGAGGAAGTATACCGGGAATGGCAATAGTATCTTACAGAACAAAAAGGAATAGATGAGAAGTGGTATTTCATTTTGTATTCAAAGAGCTTGGCTTACAAGAACTCCATCATATATTTACTTTGTGTATAGGGATCTTGAGGGATCACCACCTAATTTGGTCCAAATATAGAGGGTCAAAAGTTAGGAATCAAAGTCGTCTTTCGAGTTCGAGGAAGTATACCGGGAATGGCAATAGTATCTTACAGAACAAAAAGGAATAGATGAGAAGTGGTATTTCATTTTGTATTCAAAGAGCTTGGCTTACAAGAACTCCATCATATATTTACTTTGTGTATAGGGATCTTGAGGGATCAACACCTAATTTGGTCCAAATATAGAGGGTCAAAAGTTAGGAATCAAAGTCGTCTTTCGAGTTCGAGGAAGTATACCGGGAATGGCAATAGTATCTTACAGAACAAAAAGGAATAGATGAGAAGTGGTATTTCATTTTGTATTCAAAGAGCTTGGCTTACAAGAACTCCATCATATATTTACTTTGTGTATAGGGATCTTGAGGGATCACCACCTAATTTGGTCCAAATATAGAGGGTCAAAAGTTAGGAATCAAAGTCGTCTTTCGAGTTCGAGGAAGTATACCGGGAATGGCAATAGTATCTTACAGAACAAAAATTAATAGATGAGAAGTGGTATTTCATTTTGTATTCAAAGAGCTTGGCTTACAAAAACTCCATCATATAATTACTTTGTGTATAGGGATCTTCAGGGATCACCACCTAATTTGGTCCAAATATAGAGGGTCAAAAGTTAGCAATGAAGTTTGTGTTTCGAGTTCGAGGAGGTATACCGGGAATGGCAATAGTATCTTACAGAACAAAAAGTTATAGATGAGAAGTGGTATTTCATTTTGTATTCAAAGAGCTTGGCTTACAAGAACTCCATCATATATTTACTTTGTATATAGGGATCTTGAGGGATCACAACCTAATTTGGTCCAAATATAGAGGGTCAAAAGTCAGGAATCAAAGTCGTCTTTCGAGTTCGAGGAAGTATACCGGGAATGGCCATAGTATCTTACAGAACAAAAAGGAATAGATGAGAAGTGGTATATCATTATGTATTCAAAGAGCTTGGCTTACAAGAACTCCATCATATCTTTACTTTGTGTATAAGGATCTTGAGGGATCACCACCTAATTTGGTCCAAATATAGAGGGTCAAAAGTTAGGAATGAAGTTCGTCTTTCGAGTTCGAGGAGGTATACCGGGGATGGCAATAGTATCTTACAGAACAAAAAGGAATAGATGAGAAGTGGTATTTCATTTTGTATTCAAACAGCTTGGCTTACAAGAACTCCATCATATATTTACTTTGTGTATAGGGATCTTGAGGGATCACCACCTAATTTGGTCCAAATAAAGAGGGTCAAAAGTTAGGAATCAAAGTCGTCTTTCGAGTTCAAGGAAGTATACCGGGAATGGTAATAGTATCTTACAGAACAAGAAGGAATAGATGAGAAGTGGCATTTCATTTTGTATTCAAAGAGCTTGGCTTACAAGAACTCCATCATATATTTACTTTCTGTATAGGGATCTTGAGGGATCACCACCTAATTTGGTCCGAATATAGAGGGTCAAAAGTTAGGAATCAAGTTCCTAGTTCGAGTTGGAGGAAAGAACTCCATCATATATTTATTTTGTGTATAGGGATCTTGAGGGATAACAATCTAATTTGGTCCGAATATAGAGGGTCAAAAGTTAGGAATCAAAGTCGTCTTTCGAGTTCGAGGAAGTATACCGGGAATGGCAATAGTATCTTACAGAACAAAAAGGAATAGATGAGAAGTGGTATTTCATTTTGTATTCAAAGAGCTTGGCTTACAAGAACTCCATCATATATTTACTTGGTGTATAGGGATCTTGAGGGATCACCACCTAATTTGGTCCAAATATAGAGGGTCAAAAGTTAGGAATCAAAGTCATCTTTCGAGTTCGAGGAAGTATACCGGGAATGGCAATAGTATCTTACAGAACAAAAATTAATAGATGAGAAGTGGTATTTCATTTTGTATTCAAAGAGCTTGGCTTACAAGAACTCCATCATATATTTACTTTGTGGATAGGGATCTTCAGGGATCACCACCTAATTTAGTCCAAATATAGAGGGTCAAAAGTTAGGAATGAAGTTTGTGTTTCGAGTTCGAGGAGGTATACCGGGAATGGCAATAGTATCTTACAGAACAAAAAGGAATAGATGAGAAGTGGTATTTCATTTTGTATTCAAAGTGCTTGGCTTACAAGAACTCCATGATATATTTACTTTGTGTATAGGGATCTTGAGGGATCACCACCTAATTTGGTCCAAACATAGAGGGTCAAAAGTTAGGAATCAAAGTCGTCTTTCGAGTTCGAGGAAGTATACCGGGAATGGCAATAGTATCTTACAGAACAAAAAGGAATAGATGAGAAGTGGTATTTCATTTTGTATTCAGAGAGCTTGGCTTACAAGAACTCCATCATATATTTACTTTGTGTATAGGGATCTTGAGGGATCACCACCTAATTTGGTCCGAATATAGAGGGTCAAAAGTTAGCAATCAAGTTCCTAGTTCGAGTTGGAGGAAAGAACTCCATCATATATTTACTTTGTGTATAGGGATCTTGAGGGATCACCACCTAATTTGGTCCAAATATAGAGGGTCAAAAGTTAGGAATCAAAGTCGTCTTTCGAGTTCGAGGAAGTATACCGGGAATGGCAATAGTATCTTACAGAACAAAAAGGAATAGATGAGAAGTGGTATTTCATTTTGTATTCAAAGAGCTTGGCTTACAAGAACTCCATCATATATTTACATTGTGTATAGGGATCTTGAGGGATCACCACCTAATTTGGTCCAAATATAGAGGGTCAAAAGTTAGGAATCAAAGTCGTCTTTCGAGTTCGAGGAAGTATACCGGGAATGGCAATAGTATCTTACAGAACAAAAAGGAATAGATGAGAAGTGGTATTTCATTTTGTATTCAAAGAGCTTGGCTTACAAGAACTCCATGATATATTTACTTTGTGTATAGGGATCTTGAGGGATCACCACCTAATTTGGTCCAAATATAGAGGGTCAAAAGTTAGGAATCAAAGTCGTCTTTCGAGTTCGAGGAAGTATACCGGGAATGGCAATAGTATCTTACAGAACAAAAAGGTATAGATGAGAAGTGGTATTTCATTTTGTATTCAAAGAGCTTGGCTTACAAGAACTCCATCATATATTTACTTGGTGTATAGGGATCTTGAGGGATCACCACCTAATTTGGTCCAAATATAGAGGGTCAAAAGTTAGGAATCAAAGTCGTCTTTCGAGTTCGAGGAAGTATACCGGGAATGGCAATAGTATCTTACAGAACAAAAATTAATAGATGAGAAGTGGTATTTCATTTTGTATTCAAAAAGCTTGGCTTACAAGAACTCCATCATATATTTACTTTGTGTATAGGGATCTTCAGGGATCACCACCTAATTTGGTCCAAATATAGAGGGTCAAAAGTTAGGAATGAAGTTTGTGTTTCGAGTTCGAGGAGGTATACCGGGAATGGCAATAGTATCTTACAGAACAAAAAGGAATAGATGAGAAGTGGTATTTCATTTTGTATTCAAAGAGCTTGGCTTACAAGAACTCCATCATATATTTACTTTGTGTATAGGGATCTTGAGGGATCACCACCTAATTTGGTCCAAATATAGGGGGTCAAAAGTTAGGAATGAAGTTCGTCTTTCGAGTTCGAGGAGGTACACCGGGGATGGCAATAGTATCTTACAGAACAAAAAGGAATAGATGAGAAGTGGTATTTCATTTTGTATTCAAAGAGCTTGGCTTACAAGATCTCCATCATATATTTACTTTATGTATAGGGATCTTGAGGGATCACCACCTAATTCGGTCCAAATATAGAGGGTCAAAAGTTAGGAATCAAAGTCGTCTTTCGAGTTCGAGGAAGTATACCGGGAATGGCAATAGTATCTTACAGAACAAAAAGGAATAAATGAGAAGTGGTATTTCATTTTGTATTCAAAGAGCTTGACTTACAAGAATTCCATCATATATTTACTTTGTGTAGGGATCTTGAGGGATCACCACCTAATTTGGTCCAAATATAGAGGGTCAAAAGTTAGGAATCAAAGTCGTCTTTCGAGTTCAAGGAAGTATACCGGGAATGGTAATAGTATCTAACAGAACAAAAAGGAATAGATGAGAAGTGGTATTTCATTTTGTATTCAAAGAGCTTGGCTTACAAGAACTCCATCATATATTTACTTTCTGTATAGGGATCTTGAGGGATCACCACCTAATTTGGTCCGAATATAGAGGGTCAAAAGTTAGGAATCAAGTTCCTAGTTCGAGTTGGAGGAAAGAACTCTATCATATATTTTCTTTGTGTATAGGGATCTTGAGGGATAACAATCTAATTTGGTCCGAAAATAGAGGGTAAAAAGTTAGGAATCAAAGTCGTCTTTCGAGTTCGAGGAAGTATACCGGGAATGGCAATAGTATCTTACAGAACAAAAAGGAATAGATGTGAAGTGGTATTTCATTTTGTATTCAAAGAGCTTGGCTTACAAGAACTCCATCATATATTTACTTTGTGTATATGGATCTTGAGGGATCACCACCTAATTTGGTCCAAATATAGAGGGTCAAAAGTTAGGAATCAAAGTCGTCTTTCGAGTTCGAGGAAGTATACCGGGAATGGCAATTGTATCTTACAGAACAAAAAGGAATAGATGAGAAGTGGTATTTCATTTTGTATTCAAAGAGCTTGGCTTACAAGAACTCCATCATATATTTACTTTGTGTATAGGGATCTTGAGGGATGAACACCTAATTCGGTACAAATATAGAGGGTCAAAAGTTAGGAATCAAAGTCGTCTTTCGAGTTCGAGAAAGTATACCGGGAATGGCAATAGTATCTTACAGAACAAAAAGGAATAGATGAGAAGTGGTATTTCATTTCGTATTCAAAGAGCTTGGCTTACAAGAACTCCATGATATATTTACTTTGTGTATAGGGATCTTGAGGGATCACCACCTAATTTGGTCCAAACATAGAGGGTCAAAAGTTAGGAATCAAAGTCGTCTTTCGAGTTCGAGGAAGTATACCGGGAATGGCAATAGTATCTTACAGAACAAAAAGGAATAGATGAGAAGTGGTATTTCATTTTGTATTCAGAGAGCTTGGCTTACAAGAACTCCATCATATATTTACTTTGTGTATAGGGATCTTGAGGGATCACCACCTAATTTGGTCCGAATATAGAGGGTCAAAAGTTAGCAATCAAGTTCCTAGTTCGAGTTGGAGGAAAGAACTCCATCATATATTTACTTTGTGTATAGGGATCTTGAGGGATCACCACCTAATTTGGTCCAAATATAGAGGGTCAAAAGTTAGGAATCAAAGTCGTCTTTCGAGTTCGAGGAAGTATACCGGGAATGGCAATAGTATCTTACAGAACAAAAAGGAATAGATGAGAAGTGGTATTTCATTTTGTATTCAAAGAGCTTGGCTTACAAGAACTCCATCATATATTTACATTGTGTATAGGGATCTTGAGGGATCACCACCTAATTTGGTCCAAATATAGAGGGTCAAAAGTTAGGAATCAAAGTCGTCTTTCGAGTTCGAGGAAGTATACCGGGAATGGCAATAGTATCTTACAGAACAAAAAGGAATAGATGAGAAGTGGTATTTCATTTTGTATTCAAAGAGCTTGGCTTACAAGAACTCCATCATATATTTACTTTGTGTATAGGGATCTTGAGGGATCACCACCTAATTCGGTCCAAATATAGAGGGTCAAAAGTTAGGAATCAAAGTCGTCTTTCGAGTTCGAAAAAGTATACCGGGAATGGCAATAGTATCTTACAGAACAAAAAGGAATAGATGAGAAGTGGTATTTCATTTTGTATTCAAAGAGCTTGGCTTACAAGAACTCCATGATATATTTACTTTGTGTATAGGGATCTTGAGGGATCACCACCTAATTTGGTCCAAATATAGAGGGTCAAAAGTTAGGAATCAAAGTCGTC
This sequence comes from Thermobia domestica, assembly GCF_964235325.1. Classification (NCBI taxonomy): domain Eukaryota; kingdom Metazoa; phylum Arthropoda; class Insecta; order Zygentoma; family Lepismatidae; genus Thermobia; species Thermobia domestica. The sequence continues at coordinate 71,711,318 of NC_137457.1, forward strand.
TTTCGAGTTCGAGGAAGTATACCGGGAATGGCAATAGTATCTTACAGAACAAAAAGGTATAGATGAGAAGTGGTATTTCATTTTGTATTCAAAGAGCTTGGCTTACAAGAACTCCATGATATATTTACTTTGTGAATAGGGATCTTGAGGGATCACCACCTAATTTGGTCCAAATATAGAGGGTCAAAAGTTAGGAATCAAAGTCGTCTTTCGAGTTCGAGGAAGTATACCGGGAATGGCAATAGTATCTTACAGAACAAAAATTAATAGATGAGAAGTGGTATTTCATTTTGTATTCAAAAAGCTTGGCTTACAAGAACTCCATCATATATTTACTTTGTGTATAGGGATCTTCAGGGATCACCACCTAATTTGGTCCAAATATAGAGGGTCAAAAGTTAGGAATGAAGTTTGTGTTTCGAGTTCGAGGAGGTATACCGGGAATGGCAATAGTATCTTACAGAACAAAAAGGAATAGATGAGAAGTGGTATTTCATTTTGTATTCAAACAGCTTGGCTTACAAGAACTCCATCATATATTTACTTTGTGTATAGGGATCTTGAGGGATCACCACCTAATTTGGTCCAAATATAGGGGGTCAAAAGTTAGGAATGAAGTTCGTCTTTCGAGTTCGAGGAGGTACACCGGGGATGGCAATAGTATCTTACAGAACAAAAAGGAATAGATGAGAAGTGGTATTTCATTTTGTATTCAAAGAGCTTGGCTTACAAGAACTCCATCATATATTTACTTTATGTATAGGGATCTTGAGGAATCACCACCTAATTCGGTCCAAATATAGAGGGTCAAAAGTTAGGAATCAAAGTCGTCTTTCGAGTTCGAGGAAGTATACCGGGAATGGCAATAGTATCTTACAGAACAAAAAGGAATAAATGAGAAGTGGTATTTCATTTTGTATTCAAAGAGCTTGACTTACAAGAATTCCATCATATATTTACTTTGTGTAGGGATCTTGAGGGATCACCACCTAATTTGGTCCAAATATAGAGGGTCAAAAGTTAGGAATCAAAGTCGTCTTTCGAGTTCAAGGAAGTATACCGGGAATGGTAATAGTATCTAAGAGAACAAAAAGGAATAGGTGAGAAGTGGTATTTCATTTTGTATTCAAAGAGCTTGGCTTACAAGAACTCCATCATATATTTACTTTCTGTATAGGGATCTTGAGGGATCACCACCTAATTTGTTCCGAATATAGAGGGTCAAAAGTTAGGAATCAAGTTCCTAGTTCGAGTTGGAGGAAAGAACTCTATCATATATTTTCTTTGTGTATAGGGATCTTGAGGGATAACAATCTAATTTGGTCCGAAAATAGAGGGTCAAAAGTTAGGAATCAAAGTCGTCTTTCGAGTTCGAGGATGTATACCGGGAATGGCAATAGTATCTTACAGAACAAAAAGGAATAGATGAGAAGTGGTATTTCATTTTGTATTCAAAGAGCTTGGCTTACAAGAACTCCATCATATATTTACTTTGTGTATAGGGATCTTGAGGGATCACCACCTAATTTGGTCCAAATATAGAGGGTCAAAAGTTAGGAATCAAAGTCGTCTTTCGAGTTCGAGGAAGTATACCGGGAATGGCAATAGTATCTTACAGAACAAAAAGGAATAGATGAGAAGTGGTATTTAATTTTGTATTCAAAGAGCTTGGCTTACAAGAACTCCATCATATATTTACTTTGTGTATAGGGATCTTGAGGGATCACCACCTAATTCGGTCCAAATATAGAGGGTCAAGAGTTAGGAATCAAAGTCGTCTTTCGAGTTCGAGAAAGTATACCGGGAATGGCAATAGTATCTTACAGAACAAAAAGGAATAGATGAGAAGTGGTATTTCATTTTGTATTCAAAGAGCTTGGCTTACAAGAAATCCATGATATATTTACTTTGTGTATAGGGATCTTGAGGGATCACCACCTAATTTGGTCCAAACATAAAGGGTCAAAAGTTAGGAATCAAAGTCGTCTTTCGAGTTCGAGGAAGTATACCGGGAATGGCAATAGTATCTTACAGAACAAAAAGGAATAGATGAGAAGTGGTATTTCATTTTGTATTCAAAGAGCTTGGCTTACAAGAACTCCATCATATATTTACTTTGTGTATAGGGATCTTGAGGGATCACCACCTAATTTGGTCCAAATATAGAGGGTCAAAAGTTAGGAATCAAAGTCGTCTTTCGAGTTCGAGGAAGTATACCGGGAATGGCAATAGTATCTTACAGAACAAAAAGGAATAGATGAGAAGTGGTATTTCATTTTGTATTCAAAGAGCTTGGCTTACAAGAACTCCATCATATATTTACTTTGTGTATAGGGATCTTGAGGGATCAACACCTAATTTGGTCCAAATATAGAGGGTCAAAAGTTAGGAATCAAAGTCGTCTTTCGAGTTCGAGGAAGTATACCGGGAATGGCAATAGTATCTTACAGAACAAAAAGGAATAGATGAGAAGTGGTATTTCATTTTGTATTCAAAGAGCTTGGCTTACAAGAACTCCATCATATATTTACTTTGTGTATAGGGATCTTGAGGGATCACCACCTAATTTGGTCCAAATATAGAGGGTCAAAAGTTAGGAATCAAAGTCGTCTTTCGAGTTCGAGGAAGTATACCGGGAATGGCAATAGTATCTTACAGAACAAAAATTAATAGATGAGAAGTGGTATTTCATTTTGAATTCAAAGAGCTTGGCTTACAAAAACTCCATCATATATTTACTTTGTGTATAGGGATCTTCAGGGATCACCACCTAATTTGGTCCAAATATAGAGGGTCAAAAGTTAGCAATGAAGTTTGTGTTTCGAGTTCGAGGAGGTATACCGGGAATGGCAATAGTATCTTACAGAACAAAAAGTTATAGATGAGAAGTGGTATTTCATTTTGTATTCAAAGAGCTTGGCTTACAAGAACTCCATCATATATTTACTTTGTATATAAGGATCTTGAGGGATCACAACCTAATTTGGTCCAAATATAGAGGGTCAAAAGTTAGGAATCAAAGTCGTCTTTCGAGTTCGAGGAAGTATACCGGGAATGGCAATAGTATCTTACAGAACAAAAAGGAATAGATGAGAAGTGGTATATCATTTTGTATTCAAAGAGCTTGGCTTACAAGAACTCCATCATATATTTACTTTGTGTATAAGGATCTTGAGGGATCACCACCTAATTTGGTCCAAATATAGAGGGTCAAAAGTTAGGAATGAAGTTCGTCTTTCGAGTTCGAGGAGGTATACCGGGGATGGCAATAGTATCTTACAGAACAAAAAGGAATAGATGAGAAGTGGTATTTCATTTTGTATTCAAACAGCTTGGCTTACAAGAACTCCATCATATATTTACTTTATGTATAGGGATCTTGAGGGATCACAACCTAATTTGGTCCAAATATAGAGGGTCAAAAGTTAGGAATCAAAGTCGTCTTTCGAGTTCGAGGAAGTATACCGGGAATGGCAATAGTATCTTACAGAACAAAAAGGAATAGATGAGAAGTGGTATATCATTTTGTATTCAAAGAGCTTGGCTTACAAGAACTCCATCATATATTTACTTTGTGTATAAGGATCTTGAGGGATCACCACCTAATTTGGTCCAAATATAGAGGGTCAAAAGTTAGGAATCAAAGTCGTCTTTCGAGTTCGAGGAAGTATACCGGGAATGGCAATAGTATCTTACAGAACAAAAAGGAATAAATGAGAAGTGGTATTTCATTTTGTATTCAAAGGGCTTGACTTACAAGAATTCCATCATATATTTACTTTGTGTAGGGATCTTGAGGGATCACCACCTAATTTGGTCCAAATGTAGAGGGTCAAAAGTTAGGAATCAAAGTCGTCTTTCGAGTTCAAGGAAGTATACCGGGAATGGTAATAGTATCTAACAGAACAAAAAGGAATAGATGAGAAGTGGTATTTCATTTTGTATTCAAAGAGCTTGGCTTACAAGAACTCCATCATATATTTACTTTCTGTATAGGGATCTTGAGGGATCACCACCTAATTTGGTCCGAACATAGAGGGTCAAAAGTTAGGAATCAAGTTCCTAGTTCGAGTTGGAGGAAAGAACTCTATCATATATTTTCTTTGTGTATAGGGATCTTGAGGGATAAAAATCTAATTTGGTCCGAAAATAGAGGGTCAAAAGTTAGGAATCAAAGTCGTCTTTCGAGTTCGAGGAAGTATACCGGGAATGGCAATAGTATCTTACAGAACAAAAAGGAATAGATGAGAAGTGGTATTTCATTTTGTATTCAAAGAGCTTGGCTTACAAGAACTCCATCATATATTTACTTTGTGTATAGGGATCTTGAGGGATCACCACCTAATTTGGTCCAAATATAGAGGGTCAAAAGTTAGGAATCAAAGTCGTCTTTCGAGTTCGAGGAAGTATACCGGGAATGGCAATAGTATCTTACAGAACAAAAAGGAATAGATGAGAAGTGGTATTTAATTTTGTATTCAAAGAGCTTGGCTTACAAGAACTCCATCATATATTTACTTTGTGTATAGGGATCTTGAGGGATCACCACCTAATTCGGTCCAAATATAGAGGGTCAAGAGTTAGGAATCAAAGTCGTCTTTCGAGTTCGAGAAAGTATACCGGGAATGGCAATAGTATCTTACAGAACAAAAAGGAATAGATGAGAAGTGCTATTTCATTTTGTATTCAAAGAGCTTGGCTTACAAGAAATCCATGATATATTTACTTTGTGTATAGGGATCTTGAGGGATCACCACCTAATTTGGTCCAAACATAAAGGGTCAAAAGTTAGGAATCAAAGTCGTCTTTCGAGTTCGAGGAAGTATACCGGGAATGGCAATAGTATCTTACAGAACAAAAAGGAATAGATGAGAAGTGGTATTTCATTTTGTATTCAAAGAGCTTGGCTTACAAGAACTCCATCATATATTTACTTTGTGTATAGGGATCTTGAGGGATCACCACCTAATTTGGTCCAAATATAGAGGGTCAAAAGTTAGGAATCAAAGTCGTCTTTCGAGTTCGAGGAAGTATACCGGGAATGGCAATAGTATCTTACAGAACAAAAAGGAATAGATGAGAAGTGGTATTTCATTTTGTATTCAAAGAGCTTGGCTTACAAGAACTCCATCATATATTTACTTTGTGTATAGGGATCTTGAGGGATCAACACCTAATTTGGTCCAAATATAGAGGGTCAAAAGTTAGGAATCAAAGTCGTCTTTCGAGTTCGAGGAAGTATACCGGGAATGGCAATAGTATCTTACAGAACAAAAAGGAATAGATGAAAAGTGGTATTTCATTTTGTATTCAAAGAGCTTGGCTTACAAGAACTCCATCATATATTTACTTTGTGTATAGGGATCTTGAGGGATCACCACCTAATTTGGTCCAAATATAGAGGGTCAAAAGTTAGGAATCAAAGTCGTCTTTCGAGTTCGAGGAAGTATACCGGGAATGGCAATAGTATCTTACAGAACAAAAATTAATAGATGAGAAGTGGTATTTCATTTTGTATTCAAAGAGCTTGGCTTACAAAAACTCCATCATATATTTACTTTGTGTATAGGGATCTTCAGGGATCACCACCTAATTTGGTCCAAATATAGAGGGTCAAAAGTTAGCAATGAAGTTTGTGTTTCGAGTTCGAGGAGGTATACCGGGAATGGCAATAGTATCTTACAGAACAAAAAGTTATAGATGAGAAGTGGTATTTCATTTTGTATTCAAAGAGCTTGGCTTACAAGAACTCCATCATATATTTACTTTGTATATAGGGATCTTGAGGGATCACAACCTAATTTGGTCCAAATATAGAGGGTCAAAAGTTAGGAATCAAAGTCGTCTTTCGAGTTCGAGGAAGTATACCGGGAATGGCAATAGTATCTTACAGAACAAAAAGGAATAGATGAGAAGTGGTATATCATTTTGTATTCAAAGAGCTTGGCTTACAAGAACTCCATCATATATTTACTTTGTGTATAAGGATCTTGAGGGATCACCACCTAATTTGGTCCAAATATAGAGGGTCAAAAGTTAGGAATGAAGTTCGTCTTTCGAGTTCGAGGAGGTATACCGGGGATGGCAATAGTATCTTACAGAACAAAAAGGAATAGATGAGAAGTGGTATTTCATTTTGTATTCAAACAGCTTGGCTTACAAGAACTCCATCATATATTTACTTTGTGTATAGGGATCTTGAGGGATCACCACCTAATTTGGTCCAAATAAAGAGGGTCAAAAGTTAGGAATCAAAGTCGTCTTTCGAGTTCAAGGAAGTATACCGGGAATGGTAATAGTATCTTACAGAACAAAAAGGAATAGATGAGAAGTGGTATTTCATTTTGTATTCAAAGAGCTTGGCTTACAAGAACTCCATCATATATTTACTTTCTGTATAGGGATCTTGAGGGATCACCACCTAATTTGGTCCGAATATAGATGGTCAAAAGTTAGGAATCAAGTTCCTAGTTCGAGTTGGAGGAAAGAACTCCATCATATATTTATTTTGTGTATAGGGATCTTGAGGGATAACAATCTATTTTGGTCCGAATATAGAGGGTCAAAAGTTAGGAATCAAAGTCGTCTTTCGAGTTCGAGGAAGTATACCGGGAATGGCAATAGTATCTTACAGAACAAAAAGGAATAGATGAGAAGTGGTATTTCATTTTGTATTCAAAGAGCTTGGCTTACAAGAACTCCATCATATATTTACTTTGTGTATAAAGATCTTGAGGGATCACCACCTAATTTGGTCCAAATATAGAGGGTCAAAAGTTAGGAATCAAAGTCGTCTTTCGAGTTCGAGGAAGTATACCGGGAATGGCAATAGTATCTTACAGAATAAAAATTAATAGATGAGAAGTGGTATTTCATTTTGTATTCAAAAAGCTTGGCTTACAAGAACTCCAACATATATTTACTTTATGTATAGGGATCTTGAGGGATCACCACCTAATTTGGTCCAAATATAGAGGGTCAAAAGTTAGGAATGAAGTTCGTCTTTCGAGTTCGAGGAGGTACACCGGGGATGGCAATAGTATCTTACAGAACAAAAAGGAATAGATGAGAAGTGGTATTTCATTTTGTATTCAAAGAGCTTGGCTTACAAGAACTCCATCATATATTTACTTTATGTATAGGGATCTTGAGGGATCACCACCTAATTCGGTCCAAATATAGAGGGTCAAAAGTTAGGAATCAAAGTCGTCTTTCGAGTTCGAGGAAGTATACCGGGAATGGCAATAGTATCTTACAGAACAAAAAGGAATAGATGAGAAGTGGTATTTCATTTTGTATTCAAAGAGCTTGACTTACAAGAATTCCATCATATATTTACTTTATGTATAGGGATCTTGAGGGATCACCACCTAATTCGGTCCGAATATAGAGGGTCAAAAGTTAGGAATCAAGTTTCTAGTTCGAGTTGGAGGAAAGAACTCCATCATATATTTTCTTTGTGTATAGGGATCTTGAGGGATAACAATCTAATTTGGTCCGAAAATAGAGGGTCAAAAGTTAGCAATGAAGTTTGTGTTTCGAGTTCGAGGAGGTATACCGGGAATGGCAATAGTATCTTACAGAACAAAAAGTTATAGATGAGAAGTGGTATTTCATTTTGTATTCAAAGAGCTTGGCTTACAAAAACTCCTTCATATATTTACTTTGTGTATAAGGATCTTGAGGGATCACCACCTAATTTGGTCCAAATATAGAGGGTCAAAAGTTAGGAATGAAGTTCGTCTTTCGAGTTCGAGGAGGTACACCGGGGATGGCAATAGTATCTTACAGAACAAAAAGGAATAGATGAGAAGTGGTATTTCATTTTGTATTCAAAGAGCTTGGCTTACAAGAACTCCATCATATATTTACTTTATGTATAGGGATCTTGAGGGATCACCACCTAATTCGGTCCAAATATAGAGGGTCAAAAGTTAGGAATCAAAGTCGTCTTTCGAGTTCGAGGAAGTATACCGGGAATGGCAATAGTATCTTACAGAACAAAAAGGAATAGATGAGAAGTGGTATTTCATTTTGTATTCAAAGAGCTTGACTTACAAGAATTCCATCATATATTTACATTGTGTAGGGATCTTGAGGGATCACCTCCTAATTTGGTCCAAATATAGAGGGTCAAAAGTTAGGAATCAAAGTCGTCTTTCGAGTTCAAGGAAGTATACCGGGAATGGTAATAGTATCTTACAGAACAAAAAGGAATAGATGAGAAGTGGTATTTCATTTTGTATTCAAAGAGCTTGTCTTACAAGAACTCCATCATATATTTAGTTTCTGTATAGGGATCTTGAGGGATCACCACCTAATTTGGTCCGAATATAGAGGGTCAAAAGTTAGGAATCAAGTTCCTAGTTCGAGTTGGAGGAAAGAACTCCATCATATATTTTCTTTGTGTATAGGGATCTTGAGGGATAACAATCTAATTTGGTCCGAAAATAGAGGGTCAAAAGTTAGGAATCAAAGTCGTCTTTCGAGTTCGAGGAAGTATACCGGGAATGGCAATAGTATCTTACAGAACAAAAAGGAATAGATGTGAAGTGGTATTTCATTTTGTATTCAAAGAGCTTGGCTTACAAGAACTCCATCATATATTTACTTTGTGTATATGGATCTTGAGGGATCACCACCTAATTTGGTCCAAATATAGAGGGTCAAAAGTTAGGAATCAAAGTCGTCTTTCGAGTTCGAGGAAGTATACCGGGAATGGCAATTGTATCTTACAGAACAAAAAGGAATAGATGAGAAGTGGTATTTCATTTTGTATTCAAAGAGCTTGGCTTACAAGAACTCCATCATATATTTACTTTGTGTATAGGGATCTTGAGGGATGACCACCTAATTCGGTCCAAATATAGAGGGTCAAAAGTTAGGAATCAAAGTCGTCTTTCGAGTTCGAGAAAGTATACCGGGAATGGCAATAGTATCTTACAGAACAAAAAGGAATAGATGAGAAGTGGTATTTCATTTTGTATTCAAAGAGCTTGGATTACAAGAACTCCATGATATATTTACTTTGTGTATAGGGATCTTGAGGGATCACCACCTAATTTGGTCCAAACATAGAGGGTCAAAAGTTAGGAATCAAAGTCGTCTTTCGAGTTCGAGGAAGTATACCGGGAATGGCAATAGTATCTTACAGAACAAAAAGGAATAGATGAGAAGTGGTATTTCATTTTGTATTCAGAGAGCTTGGCTTACAAGAACTCCATCATATATTTACTTTGTGTATAGGGATCTTGATGGGATCACCACCTAATTTGGTCCGAATATAGAGGGTCAAAAGTTAGCAATCAAGTTCCTAGTTCGAGTTGGAGGAAAGAACTCCATCATATATTTACTTTGTGTATAGGGATCTTGAAGGATCACCATCTAATTTGGTCCGAATATAGAGGGTCAAAAGTTGGGAATCAAGTTCCTCGTTCGAGTTGAAGGAAAGAACTCCATCACATATTTAGTTTGTGTATAGGGATCTTGAGGGATCACCACCTAATTTGGTCCGAATATAGAGGGTCAAAAGTTAGGAATCAAGTTTGTCGTTCGAGTTCGAGGAGGTATACCGGGAATGGCAATAGTATCTTACAGAACAAAAAGAAATAGATGCGAAGTGGTATTTCATTTTGTATTCAAAGAGCTTGGCTTACAAGAACTCCATCATATATTTACTTTGTGTATAGGGATCTTTGAGGGATCACCACCTAATTTGGTCCAAATATAGAGGGTCAAAAGTTAGGAATGAAGTTCGTCTTTCGAGTTCGAGGAGGTATACCGGGAATGGCAATAGTATCTTACAGAACAAAAAAGAATAGATGAGAAGTGGTATTTCATTTTGTATTCAAAGAGCTTGGCTTACAAGAACTCCATCATATATTTACTTTGTGTATAGGGATCTTGAGGGACCACCACCTAATTTGGTCCAAATATAGAGGGTCAAAAGTTAGGAATCAAAGTCGTCTTTCGAGTTCGAGGAAGTATACCTGGAATGGCAATAGTATCTTACAGAACAAAAATTAATAGATGAGAAGTGGTATTTCATTTTGTATTCAAAGAGCTTGGCTTACAAAAACTCCATCATATATTTACTTTGTGTATAGGGATCTTCAGGGATCACCACCTAATTTGGTCCAAATATAGAGGGTCAAAAGTTAGCAATGAAGTTTGTGTTTCGAGTTCGAGGAGGTATACCGGGAATGGCAATAGTATCTTACAGAACAAAAAGTTATAGATGAGAAGTGGTATTTCATTTTGTATTCAAAGAGCTTGGCTTACAAGAACTCCATCATATATTTACTTTGTATATAGGGATCTTGAGGGATCACCACCTAATTTGGTCCAAATATAGAGGGTCAAAAGTTAGGAATCAAAGTCGTCTTTCGAGTTCGAGGAAGTATACCGGGAATGGCAATAGTATCTTACAGAACAAAAAGGAATAGATGAGAAGTGGTATATCATTTTGTATTCAAAGAGCTTGGCTTACAAGAACTCCATCATATATTTACTTTGTGTATAAGGATCTTGAGGGATCACCACCTAATTTGGTCCAAATATAGAGGGTCAAAAGTTAGGAATGAAGTTCGTCTTTCGAGTTCGAGGAGGTATACCGGGGATGGCAATAGTATCTTACAGAACAAAAAGGAATAGATGAGAAGTGGTTTTTCATTTTGTATTCAAACAGCTTGGCTTACAAGAACTCCATCATATATTTACTTTGTGTATAGGGATCTTGAGGGATCACCACCTAATTTGGTCCAAATAAAGAGGGTCAAAAGTTAGGAATCAAAGTCGTCTTTCGAGTTCAAGGAAGTATGCCGGGAATGGTAATAGTATCTTACAGAACAAAAAGGAATAGATGAGAAGTGGTATTTCATTTTGTATTCAAAGAGCTTGGCTTACAAGAACTCCATCATATATTTACTTTCTGTATAGGGATCTTGAGGGATCACCACCTAATTTGGTCCGAATATAGAGGGTCAAAAGTTAGGAATCAAGTTCCTAGTTCGAGTTGGAGGAAAGAACTCCATCATATATTTATTTTGTGTATAGGGATCTTGAGGGATAACAATCTAATTTGGTCCGAATATAGAGGGTCAAAAGTTAGGAATCAAAGTCGTCTTTCGAGTTCGAGGAAGTATACCGGGAATGGCAATAGTATCTTACAGAACAAAAAGGAATAGATGAGAAGTGGTATTTCATTTTGTATTCAAAGAGCTTGGCTTACAAGAACTCCATCATATATTTACTTGGTGTATAGGGATCTTGAGGGATCACCACCTAATTTGGTCCAAATATAGAGGGTCAAAAGTTAGGAATCAAAGTCGTCTTTCGAGTTCGAGGAAGTATACCGGGAATGGCAATAGTATCTTACAGAACAAAAAGGAATAGATGAGAAGTGGTATATCATTTTGTATTCAAAGAGCTTGGCTTACAAGAACTCCATCATATATTTACTTTGTGTATAAGGATCTTGAGGGATCACCACCTAATTTGGTCCAAATATAGAGGGTCAAAAGTTAGGAATGAAGTTCGTCTTTCGAGTTCGAGGAGGTATACCGGGGATGGCAATAGTATCTTACAGAACAAAAAGGAATAGATGAGAAGTGGTATTTCATTTTGTATTCAAACAGCTTGGCTTACAAGAACTCCATCATATATTTACTTTGTGTATAGGGATCTTGAGGGATCACCACCTAATTTGGTCCAAATAAAGAGGGTCAAAAGTTAGGAATCAAAGTCGTCTTTCGAGTTCAAGGAAGTATACCGGGAATGGTAATAGTATCTTACAGAACAAAAAGGAATAGATGAGAAGTGGTATTTCATTTTGTATTCAAAGAGCTTGGCTTACAAGAACTCCATCATATATTTACTTTCTGTATAGGGATCTTGAGGGATCACCACCTAATTTGGTCCGAATATAGAGAGTCAAAAGTTAGGAATCAAGTTCCTAGTTCGAGTTGGAGGAAAGAACTCCATCATATATTTATTTTGTGTATAGGGATCTTGAGGGATAACAATCTATTTTGGTCCGAATATAGAGGGTCAAAAGTTAGGAATCAAAGTCGTCTTTCGAGTTCGAGGAAGTATACCGGGAATGGCAATAGTATCTTACAGAACAAAAAGGAATAGATGAGAAGTGGTATTTCATTTTGTATTCAAAGAGCTTGGCTTACAAGAACTCCATCATATATTTACTTGGTGTATAGGGATCTTGAGGGATCACCACCTAATTTGGTCCAAATATAGAGGGTCAAAAGTTAGGAATCAAAGTCGTCTTTCGAGTTCGAGGAAGTATACCGGGAATGGCAATAGTATCTTACAGAACAAAAATTAATAGATGAGAAGTGGTATTTCATTTTGTATTCAAAAAGCTTGGCTTACAAGAACTCCATCATATATTTACTTTGTGGATAGGGATCTTAAGGGATCACCACCTAATATAGTCCAAATATAGAGGGTCAAAAGTTAGGAATGAAGTTTGTGTTTCGAGTTCGAGGAGGTATACCGGGAATGGCAATAGTATCTTACAGAACAAAAAGGAATAGATGAGAAGTGGTATTTCATTTTGTATTCAAAGTGCTTGGCTTACAAGAACTCCATCATATATTTACTTTGTGTATAGGGATCTTGAGGGATCACCACCTAATTTGGTCCAAATATAGAGGGTCAAAAGTTAGGAATGAAGTTCGTCTTTCGAGTTCGAGGAGGTACACCGGGGATGGCAATAGTATCTTACAGAACAAAAAGGAATAGATGAGAAGTGGTATTTCATTTTGTATTCAAAGAGCTTGGCTTACAAAAACTCCATCATATATTTACTTTGTGTATAAAGATCTTGAGGGATCACCACCTAATTTGGTCCAAATATAGAGGGTCAAAAGTTAGGAATGAAGTTCGTCTTTCGAGTTCGAGGAGGTACACCGGGGATGGGAATAGTATCTTACAGAACAAAAAGGAATAGATGAGAAGTGGTATTTCATTTTGTATTCAAAGAGCTTGGCTTACAAGAACTCCATCATATATTTACTTTATGTATAGGGATCTTGAGGGATCACCACCTAATTCGGTCCAAATATAGAGGGTCAAAAGTTAGGAATCAAAGTCGTCTTTCGAGTTCGAGTAGTGTATACCGGGAATGGCAATAGTATCTTACAGAACAAAAAGGAATAGATGAGAAGTGGTATTTCATTTTGTATTCAAAGAGCTTGACTTACAAGAATTCCATCATATATTTACATTGTGTAGGGATCTTGAGGGATCACCACCTAATTTGGTCCAAATATAGAGGGTCAAAAGTTAGGAATCAAAGTCGTCTTTCGAGTTCAAGGAAGTATACCGGGAATGGTAATAGTATCTTACAGAACAAAAAGGAATAGATGAGAAGTGGTATTTCATTTTGTATTCAAAGAGCTTGTCTTACAAGAACTCCATCATATATTTACTTTCTGTATAGGGATCTTGAGGGATCACCACCTAATTTGGTCCGAATATAGAGGGTCAAAAGTTAGGAATCAAGTTCCTAGTTCGAGTTGGAGGAAAGAACTCCATCATATATTTTCTTTGTGTATAGGGATCTTGAGGGATAACAATCTAATTTGGTCCGAAAATAGAGGGTCAAAAGTTAGGAATCAAAGTCGTCTTTCGAGTTCGAGGAAGTATACCGGGAATGGCAATAGTATCTTACAGAACAAAAAGGAATAGATGTGAAGTGGTATTTCATTTTGTATTCAAAGAGCTTGGCTTACAAGAACTCCATCATATATTTACTTTGTGTATATGGATCTTGAGGGATCACCACCTAATTTGGTCCAAATATAGAGGGTCAAAAGTTAGGAATCAAAGTCGTCTTTCGAGTTCGAGAAAGTATACCGGGAATGGCAATAGTATCTTACAGAACAAAAAGGAATAGATGAGAAGTGGTATTTCATTTTGTATTCAGAGAGCTTGGCTTACAAGAACTCCATCATATATTTACTTTGTGTATAGGGATCTTGATGGGATCACCACCTAATTTGGTCCGAATATAGAGGGTCAAAAGTTAGCAATCAAGTTCCTAGTTCGAGTTGGAGGAAAGAACTCCATCATATATTTACTTTGTGTATAGGGATCTTGAAGGATCACCATCTAATTTGGTCCGAATATAGAGGGTCAAAAGTTGGGAATCAAGTTCCACGTTCGAGTTGAAGGAAAGAACTCCATCACATATTTAGTTTGTGTATAGGGATCTTGAGGGATCACCACCTAATTTGGTCCGAATATAGAGGGTCAAAAGTTAGGAATCAAGTTTGTCGTTCGAGTTCGAGGAGGTATACCGGGAATGGCAATAGTATCTTACAGAACAAAAAGAAATAGATGCGAAGTGGTATTTCATTTTGTATTCAAAGAGCTTGGCTTACAAGAACTCCATCATATATTTACTTTGTGTATAGGGATCTTTGAGGGATCACCACCTAATTTGGTCCAAATATAGAGGGTCAAAAGTTAGGAATGAAGTTCGTCTTTCGAGTTCGAGGAGGTATACCGGGAATGGCAATAGTATCTTACAGAACAAAAAGGAATAGATGAGAAGTGGTATTTCATTTTGTATTCAAAGAGCTTGGCTTACAAGAACTCCATCATATATTTACTTTGTGTATAGGGATCTTGAGGGACCACCACCTAATTTGGTCCAAATATAGAGGGTCAAAAGTTAGGAATCAAAGTCGTCTTTCGAGTTCGAGGAAGTATACCGGGAATGGCAATAGTATCTTACAGAACAAAAATTAATAGATGAGAAGTGGTATTTCATTTTGTATTCAAAGAGCTTGGCTTACAAAAACTCCATCATATATTTACTTTGTGTATAGGGATCTTCAGGGATCACCACCTAATTTGGTCCAAATATAGAGGGTCAAAAGTTAGCAATGAAGTTTGTGTTTCGAGTTCGAGGAGGTATACCGGGAATGGCAATAGTATCTTACAGAACAGAAAGTTATAGATGAGAAGTGGTATTTCATTTTGTATTCAAAGAGCTTGGCTTACAAGAACTCCATCATATATTTACTTTGTTTATAGGGATCTTGAGGGATCACCACCTAATTTGGTCCAAATATAGAGGGTCAAAAGTTAGGAATCAAAGTCGTCTTTCGAGTTCGAGGAAGTATACCGGGAATGGCAATAGTATCTTACAGAACAAAAAGGAATAGATGAGAAGTGGTATATCATTTTGTATTCAAAGAGCTTGGCTTACAAGAACTCCATCATATATTTACTTTGTGTATAAGGATCTTGAGGGATCACCACCTAATTTGGTCCAAATATAGAGGGTCAAAAGTTAGGAATGAAGTTCGTCTTTCGAGTTCGAGGAGGTATACCGGGGATGGCAATAGTATCTTACAGAACAAAAAGGAATAGATGAGAAGTGGTTTTTCATTTTGTATTCAAACAGCTTGGCTTACAAGAACTCCATCATATATTTACTTTGTGTATAGGGATCTTGAGGGATCACCACCTAATTTGCTCCAAATAAAGAGGGTCAAAAGTTAGGAATCAAAGTCGTCTTTCGAGTTCAAGGAAGTATACCGGGAATGGTAATAGTATCTTACAGAACAAAAAGGAATAGATGAGAAGTGGTATTTCATTTTGTATTCAAAGAGCTTGGCTTACAAGAACTCCATCATATATTTACTTTCTGTATAGGGATCTTGAGGGATCACCACCTAATTTGGTCCGAATATAGAGGGTCAAAAGTTAGGAATCAAGTTCCTAGTTCGAGTTGGAGGAAAGAACTCCATCATATATTTATTTTGTGTATAGGGATCTTGAGGGATAACAATCTAATTTGGTCCGAATATAGAGGGTCAAAAGTTAGGAATCAAAGTCGTCTTTCGAGTTAGAGGAAGTATACCGGGAATGGCAATAGTATCTTACAGAACAAAAAGGAATAGATGAGAAGTGGTATTTCATTTTGTATTCAAAGAGCTTGGCTTACAAGAAATCCATCATATATTTACTTTTTGTATAGGGATCTTGAGGGATCACCACCTAATTTGGTCCAAATATAGAGGGTCAAAAGTTAGGAATCAAAGTCGTCTTTCGAGTTCGAGGAAGTATACCGGGAATGGCAATAGTATCTTACAGAACAAAAAGGAATAGATGAGAAGTGGTATATCATTTTGTATTCAAAGAGCTTGGCTTACAAGAACTCCATCATATATTTACTTTGTGTATAAGGATCTTGAGGGATCACCACCTAATTTGGTCCAAATATAGAGGGTCAAAAGTTAGGAATGAAGTTCGTCTTTCGAGTTCGAGGAGGTATACCGGGGATGGCAATAGTATCTTACAGAACAAAAAGGAATAGATGAGAAGTGGTATTTCATTTTGTATTCAAACAGCTTGGCTTACAAGAACTCCATCATATATTTACTTGGTGTATAGGGATCTTGAGGGATCACCACCTAATTTGGTCCAAATATAGAGGGTCAAAAGTTAGGAATCAAAGTCGTCTTTCGAGTTCGAGGAAGTATACCGGGAATGGCAATAGTATCTTACAGAACAAAAATTAATAGATGAGAAGTAGTATTTCATTTTGTATTCAAAAAGCTTGGCTTACAAGAACTCCATCATATATTTACTTTGTGGATAGGGATCTTCAGGGATCACCACCTAATTTAGTCCAAATATAGAGGGTCAAAAGTTAGGAATGAAGTTTGTGTTTCGAGTTCGAGGAGATATACCGGGAATGGCAATAGTATCTTACAGAACAAAAAGGAATAGATGAGAAGTGGTATTTCATTTTGTATTCAAAGTGCTTGGCTTACAAGAACTCCATCATATATTTACTTTGTGTATAGGGATCTTGAGGGATCACCACCTAATTTGGTCCAAATATAGAGGGTCAAAAGTTAGGAATGAAGTTCGTCTTTCGAGTTCGAGGAGGTACACCGGGGATGGCAATAGTATCTTACAGAACAAAAAGGAATAGATGAGAAGTGGTATTTCATTTTGTATTCAAAGAGCTTGGCTTACAAGAACTCCATCATATATTTACTTTATGTATAGGGATCTTGAGGGATCACCACCTAATTCGGTCCAAATATAGAGGGTCAAAAGTTAGGAATCAAAGTCGTCTTTCGAGTTCGAGGAAGTATACCGGGAATGGCAATAGTATCTTACAGAACAAAAAGGAATAGATGAGAAGTGGTATTTCATTTTGTATTCAAAGAGCTTGACTTACAAGAATTCCATCATATATTTACATTGTGTAGGGATCTTGAGGGATCACCACCTAATTTGGTCCAAATATAGAGGGTCAAAAGTTAGGAATCAAAGTCGTCTTTCGAGTTCAAGGAAGTATACCGGGAATGGTAATAGTATCTTACAGAACAAAAAGGAATAGATGAGAAGTGGTATTTCATTTTGTATTCAAAGAGCTTGTCTTACAAGAACTCCATCATATATTTACTTTCTGTATAGGGATCTTGAGGGATCGCCACCTAATTTGGTCCGAATATAGAGGGTCAAAAGTTAGGAATCAAGTTCCTTGTTCGAGTTGGAGGAAAGAACTCCATCATATATTTTCTTTGTGTATAGGGATCTTGAGGGATAACAATCTAATTTGGTCCGAAAATAGAGGGTCAAAAGTTAGGAATCAAAGTCGTCTTTCGAGTTCGAGGAAGTATACCGGGAATGGCAATAGTATCTTACAGAACAAAAAGGAATAGATGTGAAGTGGTATTTCATTTTGTATTCAAAGAGCTTGGCTTACAAGAACTCCATCATATATTTACTTTGTGTATATGGATCTTGAGGGATCACCACCTAATTTGGTCCAAATATAGAGGGTCAAAAGTTAGGAATCAAAGTCGTCTTTCGAGTTCGAGGAAGTATACCGGGAATGGCAATTGTATCTTACAGAACAAAAAGGAATAGATGAGAAGTGGTATTTCATTTTGTATTCAAAGAGCTTGGCTTACAAGAACTCCATCATATATTTACTTTGTGTATAGGGATCTTGAGGGATGACCACCTAATTCGGTACAAATATAGAGGGTCAAAAGTTAGGAATCAAAGTCGTCTTTCGAGTTCGAGAAAGTATACCGGGAATGGCAATAGTATCTTACAGAACAAAAATTAATAGATGAGAAGTGGTATTTCATTTTGTATTCAAAAAGCTTGGCTTACAAGAACTCCATGATATATTTACTTTGTGTATAGGGATCTTGAGGGATCACCACCTAATTTGGTCCAAACATAGAGGGTCAAAAGTTAGGAATCAAAGTCGTCTTTCGAGTTCGAGGAAGTATACCGGGAATGGCAATAGTATCTTACAGAACAAAAAGGAATAGATGAGAAGTGGTATTTCATTTTGTATTCAGAGAGCTTGGCTTACAAGAACTCCATCATATATTTACTTTGTGTATAGTAATCTTGAGGGATCACCACCTAATTTGGTCCGAATATAGAGGGTCAAAAGTTAGCAATCAAGTTCCTAGTTCGAGTTGGAGGAAAGAACTCCATCATATATTTACTTTGTGTATAGGGATCTTGAAGGATCAGCATCTAATTTGGTCCGAATATAGAGGGTCAAAAGTTGGGAATCAAGTTCCTCGTTCGAGTTGAAGGAAAGAACTCCATCACACATTTAGTTTGTGTATAGGGATCTTGAGGGATCACCACTTAATTTGGTCCGAATACAGAGGGTTAAAAGTTAGGAATCAAGTTTGTCGTTCGAGTTCGAGGAGGTATACCGGGAGTGGCAATAGTATGTTACAGAACAAAAAGGAATAGATGCGAAGTGGTATTTCATTTTGTATTCAAAGAGCTTGGCTTACAAGAACTCCATCATATATTTACTTTGTGTATAGGGATCTTTGAGGGATCACCACCTAATTTGGTCCAAATATAGAGGGTCAAAAGTTAGGAATGAAGTTCGTCTTTCGAGTTCGAGGAGGTATACCGGGAATGGCAATAGTATCTTACAGAACAAAAAGGAATAGATGAGAAGTGGTATTTCATTTTGTATTCAAAGAGCTTGGCTTACAAGAACTCCATCATATATTTACTTTGTTTATAGGGATCTTTAGGGATCACCACCTAATTTGGTCCAAATATAGAGGGTCAAAAGTTAGGAATCAAAGTCGTCTTTCGAGTTCGAGGAAGTATAAGCGGGAATGGCAATAGTATCTTACAGAACAAAAAGGAATAGATGAGAAGTGGTATTTCATTTTGTATTCAAAGAGCTTCGCTTACAAGAACTCCAACATATATTTATTTTGTGTATAGGGATCTTGAGGGATCACCACCTAATTTGGTCCAAATATAGAGAGTCAAAAGTTAGGAATCAAAGTCGTCTTTCGAGTTCAAGGAATTATACCGGGAATGGTAATAGTATCTTACAGAACAAAAAGGAATAGATGAGAAGTGGTATTTCATTTTGTATTCAAAGAGCTTGGCTTACAAGAACTCCATCATATGTTTACTTTCTGTATAGGGATCTTGAGGGATCACCACCTAATTTGGTCCGAATATAGAGGGTCAAAAGTTAGGAATCAAGTTTCTAGTTCGAGTTGGAGGAAAGAACTCCATCATTATTTTCTTTGTGTATAGGGATCTTGAGGGATAACAATCTAATTTGGTCCGAAAATAGAGGGTCAAAAGTTAGGAATCAAAGTCGTCTTTCGAGTTCGAGGAAGTATACCGGGAATGGCAATAGTATCTTACAGAACAAAAAGGAATAGATGAGAAGTGGTATTTCATTTTGTATTCAAAGAGCTTGGCTTACAAGAACTCCATCATATATTTACTTTGTATATAGGGATCTTGAGGGATCACCACCTAATTTGGTCCAAATATAGTGGGTCAAAAGTTAGGAATCAAAGTCGTCTTTCGAGTTCGAGGAAGTATACCGGGAATGGCAATAGTATCTTACAGAACAAAAGTTAATAGATGAGAAGTGGTATTTCATTTTGTATTCAAAGAGCTTGGCTTACAAAAAATCCATCATATATTTACTTTGTGTATAGGGATCTTCAGGGATCACCACCTAATTTGGTCCAAATATAGAGGGTCAAAAGTTAGCAATGAAGTTTGTGTTTCGAGTTCGAGGAGGTATACCGGGAATGGCAATAGTATCTTACAGAACAAAAAGTTATAGATGAGAAGTGGTATTTCATTTTGTATTCAAAGAGCTTGGCTTACAAGAACTCCATCATATATTTACTTTGTATATATTGATCTTGAGGGATCACCACCTAATTTGGTCCAAATATAGAGGGTCAAAAGATAGGAATCAAAGTCGTCTTTCGAGTTCGAGGAAGTATACCGGGAATGGCAATAGTATCTTACAGAACAAAAAGGAATAGATGAGAAGTGGTATATCATTTTGTATTCAAAGAGCTTGGCTTACAAAAACTCCATCATATATTTACTTTGTGTATAAGGATCTTGAGGGATCACCACCTAATTTGGTCCAAATATAGAGGGTCAAAAGTTAGGAATGAAGTTCGTCTTTCGAGTTCGAGGAGGTACACCGGGGATGGCAATAGTATCTTACAGAACAAAAAGGAATAGATGAGAAGTGGTATTTCATTTTGTATTCAAAGAGCTTGGCTTACAAGAACTCCATCATATATTTACTTTATGTATAGGGATCTTGAGGGATCACCACCTAATTCGGTCCAAATATAGAGGGTCAAAAGTTAGGAATCAAAGTCGTCTTTCGAGTTCGAGGAAGTATACCGGGAATGGCAATAGTATCTTAAGGAACAAAAAGGAATAGATGAGAAGTGGTATTTCATTTTGTATTCAAAGAGCTTGACTTACAAGAATTCCATCATATATTTACATTGTGTAGGGATCTTGAGGGATCACCACCTAATTTGGTCCAAATATAGAGGGTCAAAAGTTAGGAATCAAAGTCGTCTTTCGAGTTCAAGGAAGTATACCGGGAATGGTAATAGTATCTTACAGAACAAAAAGGAATAGATGAGAAGTGGTATTTCATTTTGTATTCAAACAGCTTGTCTTACAAGAACTCCATCATATATTTACTTTCTGTATAGGGATCTTGAGGGATCACCACCTAATTTGGTCCGAATATAGAGGGTCAAAAGTTAGGAATCAAGTTCCTAGTTCGAGTTGGAGGAAAGAACTCCATCATATATTTTCTTTGTGTATAGGGATCTTGAGGGATCACCACCTAATTCGGTCCAAATATAGAGGGTCAAAAGTTAGGAATCAAAGTCGTCTTTCGAGTTCGAGGAGGTATACCGTGAATGGCAATAGTATCTTACAGAACAAAAAGGAATAGATGAGAAGTGGTATTTCATTTTGTATTCAAAGAGCTTGGATTACAAGAACTCCATGATATATTTACTTTGTGTATAGGGATCTTGAGGGATCACCACCTAATTTGGTCCAAACATAGAGGGTCAAAAGTTAGGAATCAAAGTCGTCTTTCGAGTTCGAGGAAGTATACCGGGAATGGCAATAGTATCTTACAGAACAAAAAGGAATAGATGAGAAGTGGTATTTCATTTTGTATTCAGAGAGCTTGGCTTACAAGAACTCCATCATATATTTACTTTGTGTATAGGGATCTTGATGGGATCACCACCTAATTTGGTCCGAATATAGAGGGTCAAAAGTTAGCAATCAAGTTCCTAGTTCGAGTTGGAGGAAAGAACTCCATCATATATTTACTTTGTGTATAGGGATCTTGAAGGATCACCATCTAATTTGGTCCGAATATGGAGGGTCAAAAGTTGGGAATCAAGTTCCACGTTCGAGTTGAAGGAAAGAACTCCATCACATATTTAGTTTGTGTATAGGGATCTTGAGGGATCACCACCTAATTTGGTCCGAATATAGAGGGTCAAAAGTTAGGAATCAAGTTTGTCGTTCGAGTTCGAGGAGGTATACCGTGAATGGCAATAGTATCTTACAGAACAAAAAGAAATAGATGCGAAGTGGTATTTCATTTTGTATTCAAAGAGCTTGGCTTACAAGAACTCCATCATATATTTACTTTGTGTATAGGGATCTTTGAGGGATCACCACCTAATTTGGTCCAAATATAGAGGGTCAAAAGTTAGGAATGAAGTTCGTCTTTCGAGTTCGAGGAGGTATACCGGGAATGGCAATAGTATCTTACAGAACAAAAAGGAATAGATGAGAAGTGGTATTTCATTTTGTATTCAAAGAGCTTGGCTTACAAGAACTCCATCATATATTTACTTTGTGTATAGGGATCTTGAGGGACCACCACCTAATTTGGTCCAAATATAGAGGGTCAAAAGTTAGGAATCAAAGTCGTCTTTCGAGTTCGAGGAAGTATACCGGGAATGGCAATAGTATCTTACAGAACAAAAATTAATAGATGAGAAGTGGTATTTCATTTTGTATTCAAAGAGCTTGGCTTACAAAAACTCCATCATATATTTACTTTGTGTATAGGGATCTTCAGGGATCACCACCTAATTTGGTCCAAATATAGAGGGTCAAAAGTTAGCAATGAAGTTTGTGTTTCGAGTTCGAGGAGGTATACCGGGAATGGCAATAGTATCTTACAGAACAAAAAGTTATAGATGAGAAGTGGTATTTCATTTTGTATTCAAAGAGCTTGGCTTACAAGAACTCCATCATATATTTACTTTCTGTATAGGGATCTTGAGGGATCACCACCTAATTTGGTCCGAATATAGAGGGTCAAAAGTTAGCAATCAAGTTCCTAGTTCGAGTTGGAGGAAAGAACTCCATCATATATTTATTTTGTGTATAGGGATCTTGAGGGATAACAATCTAATTTGGTCCGAATATAGAGGGTCAAAAGTTAGGAATCAAAGTCGTCTTTCGAGTTCGAGGAAGTATACCGGGAATGGCAATAGTATCTTACAGAACAAAAAGGAATAGATGAGAAGTGGTATTTCATTTTGTATTCAAAGAGCTTGGCTTACAAGAACTCCATCATATATTTACTTGGTGTATAGGGATCTTGAGGGATCACCACCTAATTTGGTCCAAATATAGAGGGTCAAAAGTTAGGAATCAAAGTCGTCTTTCGAGTTCGAGGAAGTATACCGGGAATGGCAATAGTGTCTTACAGAACAAAAAGGAATAGATGAGAAGTGGTATATCATTTTGTATTCAAAGAGCTTGGCTTACAAGAACTCCATCATATATTTACTTTGTGTATAAGGATCTTGAGGGATCACCACCTAATTTGGTCCAAATATAGAGGGTCAAAAGTTAGGAATGAAGTTCGTCTTTCGAGTTCGAGGAGGTATACCGGGGATGGCAATAGTATCTTACAGAACAAAAAGGAATAGATGAGAAGTGGTATTTCATTTTGTATTCAAACAGCTTGGCTTACAAGAACTCCATCATATATTTACTTTGTGTATAGGGATCTTGAGGGATCACCACCTAATTTGGTCCAAATAAAGAGGGTCAAAAGTTAGGAATCAAAGTCGTCTTTCGAGTTCAAGGAAGTATACCGGGAATGGTAATAGTATCTTACAGAACAAAAAGGAATAGATGAGAAGTGGTATTTCATTTTGTATTCAAAGAGCTTGGCTTACAAGAACTCCATCATATATTTACTTTCTGTATAGGGATCTTGAGGGATCACCACCTAATTTGGTCCGAATATAGAGGGTCAAAAGTTAGGAATCAAGTTCCTAGTTCGAGTTGGAGGAAAGAACTCCATCATATATTTATTTTGTGTATAGGGATCTTGAGGGATAACAATCTATTTTGGTCCGAATATAGAGGGTCAAAAGTTAGGAATCAAAGTCGTCTTTCGAGTTCGAGGAAGTATACCGGGAATGGCAATAGTATCTTACAGAACAAAAAGGAATAGATGAGAAGTGGTATTTCATTTTGTATTCAAAGAGCTTGGCTTACAAGAACTCCATCATATATTTACTTGGTGTATAGGGATCTTGAGGGATCACCACCTAATTTGGTCCAAATATAGAGGGTCAAAAGTTAGGAATCAAAGTCGTCTTTCGAGTTCGAGGAAGTATACCGGGAATGGCAATAGTATCTTACAGAACAAAAATTAATAGATGAGAAGTGGTATTTCATTTTGTATTCAAAAAGCTTGGCTTACAAGAACTCCATCATATATTTACTTTGTGGATAGGGATCTTCAGAGATCACCACCTACTTTAGTCCAAATATAGAGGGTCAAAAGTTAGGAATGAAGTTTGTGTTTCGAGTTCGAGGAGGTATACCGGGAATGGCAATAGTATCTTACAGAACAAAAAGGAATAGATGAGAAGTGGTATTTCATTTTGTATTCAAAGTGCTTGGCTTACAAGAACTCCATCATATATTTACTTTGTGTATAGGGATCTTGAGGGATCACCACCTAATTTGGTCCAAATATAGAGGGTCAAAAGTTAGGAATGAAGTTCGTCTTTCGAGTTCGAGGAGGTACACCGGGGATGGCAATAGTATCTTACAGAACAAAAAGGAATAGATGAGAAGTGGTATTTCATTTTGTATTCAAAGAGCTTGGCTTACAAGAACTCCATCATATATTTACTTTATGTATAGGGATCTTGAGGGATCACCACCTAATTCGGTCCAAATATAGAGGGTCAAAAGTTAGGAATCAAAGTCGTCTTTCGAGTTCGAGGAAGTATACCGGGAATGGCAATAGTATCTTACAGAACAAAAAGGAATAGATGAGAAGTGGTATTTCATTTTGTATTCAAAGAGCTTGACTTACAAGAACTCCATCATATATTTACATTGTGTAGGGATCTTGAGGGATCACCACCTAATTTGGTCCAAATATAGAGGGTCAAAAGTTAGGAATCAAAGTCGTCTTTCGAGTTCAAGGAAGTATACCGGGAATGGTAATAGTATCTTACAGAACAAAAAGGAATAGATGAGAAGTGGTATTTCATTTTGTATTCAAAGAGCTTGTCTTACAAGAACTCCATCATATATTTACTTTCTGTATAGGGATCTTGAGGGATCGCCACCTAATTTGGTCCGAATATAGAGGGTCAAAAGTTAGGAATCAAGTTCCTAGTTCGAGTTGGAGGAAAGAACTCCATCATATATTTTCTTTGTGTATAGGGATCTTGAGGGATAACAATCTAATTTGGTCCGAAAATAGAGGGTCAAAAGTTAGGAATCAAAGTCGTCTTTCGAGTTCGAGGAAGTATACCGGGAATGGCAATAGTATCTTACAGAACAAAAAGGAATAGATGTGAAGTGGTATTTCATTTTGTATTCAAAGAGCTTGGGTTACAAGAACTCCATCATATATTTACTTTGTGTATATGGATCTTGAGGGATCACCACCTAATTTGGTCCAAATATAGAGGGTCAAAAGTTAGGAATCAAAGTCGTCTTTCGAGTTCGAGGAAGTATACCGGGAATGGCAATTGTATCTTACAGAACAAAAAGGAATAGATGAGAAGTGGTATTTCATTTTGTATTCAAAGAGCTTGGCTTACAAGAACTCCATCATATATTTACTTTGTGTATAGGGATCTTGATTGATGACCACCTAATTCGGTACAAATATAGAGGGTCAAAAGTTAGGAATCAAAGTCGTCTTTCGAGTTCGAGAAAGTATACCGGGAATGGCAATAGTATCTTACAGAACAAAAATTAATAGATGAGAAGTGGTATTTCATTTTGTATTCAAAAAGCTTGGCTTACAAGAACTCCATGATATATTTACTTTGTGTATAGGGATCTTGAGGGATCACCACCTAATTTGGTCCAAACATAGAGGGTCAAAAGTTAGGAATCAAAGTCGTCTTTCGAGTTCGAGGAAGTATACCGGGAATGGCAATAGTATCTTACAGAACAAAAAGGAATAGATGAGAAGTGGTATTTCATTTTGTATTCAGAGAGCTTGGCTTACAAGAACTCCATCATATATTTACTTTGTGTATAGTAATCTTGAGGGATCACCACCTAATTTGGTCCGAATATAGAGGGTCAAAAGTTAGCAATCAAGTTCCTAGTTCGAGTTGGAGGAAAGAACTCCATCATATATTTACTTTGTGTATAGGGATCTTGAAGGATCACCATCTAATTTGGTCCGAATATAGAGGGTCAAAAGTTGGGAATCAAGTTCCTCGTTCGAGTTGAAGGAAAGAACTCCATCACACATTTAGTTTGTGTATATGGATCTTGAGGGATCACCACTTAATTTGGTCCGAATACAGAGGGTCAAAAGTTAGGAATCAAGTTTGTCGTTCGAGTTCGAGGAGGTATACCGGGAGTGGCAATAGTATCTTACAGAACAAAAAGGAATAGATGCGAAGTGGTATTTCATTTTGTATTCAAAGAGCTTGGCTTACAAGAACTCCATCATATATTTACTTTGTGTATAGGGATCTTTGAGGGATCACCACCTAATTTGGTCCAAATATAGAGGGTCAAAAGTTAGGAATGAAGTTCGTCTTTCGAGTTCGAGGAGGTATACCGGGAATGGCAATAGTATCTTACAGAACAAAAAGGAATAGATGAGAAGTGGTATTTCATTTTGTATTCAAAGAGCTTGGCTTACAAGAACTCCATCATATATTTACTTTGTTTATAGGGATCTTTAGGGATCACCACCTAATTTGGTCCAAATATAGAGGGTCAAAAGTTAGGAATCAAAGTCGTCTTTCGAGTTCGAGGAAGTATAAGCGGGAATGGCAATAGTATCTTACAGAAACAAAAGGAATAGATGAGAAGTGGTATTTCATTTTGTATTCAAAGAGCTTCGCTTACAAGAACTCCAACATATATTTATTTTGTGTATAGGGATCTTGAGGGATCACCACCTAATTTGGTCCAAATATAGAGAGTCAAAAGCTAGGAATCAAAGTCGTCTTTCGAGTTCAAGGAAGTATACCGGGAATGGTAATAGTATCTTACAGAACAAAAAGGAATAGATGAGAAGTGGTATTTCATTTTGTATTCAAAGAGCTTGGCTTACAAGAACTCCATCATATGTTTACTTTCTGTATAGGGATCTTGAGGGATCACCACCTAATTTGGTCCGAATATAGAGGGTCAAAAGTTAGGAATCAAGTTTCTAGTTCGAGTTGGAGGAAAGAACTCCATCATATATTTTCTTTGTGTATAGGGATCTTGAGGGATAACAATCTAATTTGGTCCGAAAATAGAGGGTCAAAAGTTAGGAATCAAAGTCGTCTTTCGAGTTCGAGGAAGTATAACGGGAATGGCAATAGTATCTTACAGAACAAAAAGGAATAGATGAGAAGTGGTATTTCATTTTGTATTCAAAGAGCTTGGCTTACAAGAACTCCATCATATATTTACTTTGTATATAGGGATCTTGAGGGATCACCACCTAATTTGGTCCAAATATAGAGGGTCAAAAGTTAGGAATCAAAGTCGTCTTTCGAGTTCGAGGAAGTATACCGGGAATGGCAATAGTATCTTACAGAACAAAAATTAATAGATGAGAAGTGGTATTTCATTTTGTATTCAAAGAGCTTGGCTTACAAAAACTCCATCATATATTTACTTTGTGTTCAGGGATCTTCAGGGATCACCACCTAATTTGGTCCAAATATAGAGGGTCAAAAGTTAGCAATGAAGTTTGTGTTTCGAGTTCGAGGAGGTATACCGGGAATGGCAATAGTATCTTACAGAACAAAAAGTTATAGATGAGAAGTGGTATTTCATTTTGTATTCAAAGAGCTTGTCTTACAAGAACTCCATCATATATTTACTTTGTATATAGGGATCTTGAGGGATCACCACCTAATTTGGTCCAAATATAGAGGGTCAAAAGTTAGGAATCAAAGTCGTCTTTCGAGTTCGAGGAAGTATACCGGGAATGGCAATAGTATCTTACAGAACAAAAAGGAATAGATGAGAAGTGGTATATCATTTTGTATTCAAAGAGCTTGGCTTACAAAAACTCCATCATATATTTACTTTGTGTATAAGGATCTTGAGGGATCACCACCTAATTTGGTCCAAATATAGAGGGTCAAAATTTAGGAATGAAGTTCGTCTTTCGAGTTCGAGGAGGTACACCGGGGATGGCAATAGTATCTTACAGAACAAAAAGGAATAGATGAGAAGTGGTATTTCATTTTGTATTCAAAGAGCTTGGCTTACAAGAACTCCATCATATATTTACTTTATGTATAGGGATCTTGAGGGATCACCACCTAATTCGGTCCAAATATAGAGGGTCAAAAGTTAGGAATCAAAGTCGTCTTTCGAGTTCGAGGAAGTATACCGGGAATGGCAATAGTATCTTACAGAACAAAAAGGAATAGATGAGAAGTGGTATTTCATTTTGTATTCAAAGAGCTTGACTTACAAGAATTCCATCATATATTTACATTGTGTAGGGATCTTGAGGGATCACCACCTAATTTGGTCCAAATATAGAGGGTCAAAAGTTAGGAATCAAAGTCGTCTTTCGAGTTCAAGGAAGTATACCGGGAATGGTAATAGTAACTTACAGAACAAAAAGGAATAGATGAGAAGTGGTATTTCATTTTGTATTCAAAGAGCTTGTCTTACAAGAACTCCATCATATATTTACTTTCTGTATAGGGATCTTGAGGGATCACCACCTAATTTGGTCCGAATATAGAGGGTCAAAAGTTAGGAATCAAGTTCCTAGTTCGAGTTGGAGGAAAGAACTCCATCATATATTTTCTTTGTGTATAGGGATCTTGAGGGATAACAATCTAATTTGGTCCGAAAATAGAGGGTCAAAAGTTAGGAATCAAAGTCGTCTTTCGAGTTCGAGGAAGTATACCGGGAATGGCAATAGTATCTTACAGAACAAAAAGGAATAGATGTGAAGTGGTATTTCATTTTGTATTCAAAGAGCTTGGCTTACAAGAACTCCATCATATATTTACTTTGTGTATATGGATCTTGAGGGATCACCACCTAATTTGGTCCAAATATAGAGGGTCAAAAGTTAGGAATCAAAGTCGTCTTTCGAGTTCGAGGAAGTATACCGGGAATGGCAATTGTATCTTACAGAACAAAAAGGAATAGATGAGAAGTGGTATTTCATTTTGTATTCAAAGAGCTTGGCTTACAAGAACTCCATCATATATTTACTTTGTGTATAGGGATCTTGAGGGATGACCACCTAATTCGGTCCAAATATAGAGGGTCAAAAGTTAGGAATCAAAGTCGTCTTTCGAGTTCGAGAAAGTATACCGGGAATGGCAATAGTATCTTACAGAACAAAAAGGAATAGATGAGAAGTGGTATTTCATTTTGTATTCAAAATGCTTGGATTACAAGAACTCCATGATATATTAACTTTGTGTATAGGGATTTTGAGGGATCACCACCTAATTTGGTCCAAACATAGAGGGTCAAAAGTTAGGAATCAAAGTCGTCTTTCGAGTTCGAGGAAGTATACCGGGAATGGCAATAGTATCTTACAGAACAAAAAGGAATAGATGAGAAGTGGTATTTCATTTTGTATTCAGAGAGCTTGGCTTACAAGAACTCCATCATATATTTACTTTGTGTATAGGGATCTTGATGGGATCACCACCTAATTTGGTCCGAATATAGAGGGTCAAAAGTTAGCAATCAAGTTCCTAGTTCGAGTTGGAGGAAAGAACTCCATCATATATTTACTTTGTGTATAGGGATCTTGAAGGATCACCATCTAATTTGGTCCGAATATAGAGGGTCAAAAGTTGGGAATCAAGTTCCACGTTCGAGTTGAAGGAAAGAACTCCATCACATATTTAGTTTGTGTATAGGGATCTTGAGGGATCACCACCTAATTTGGTCCGAATATAGAGGGTCAAAAGTTAGGAATCAAGTTTGCCGTTCGAGTTCGAGGAGGTATACCGGGAATGGCAATAGTATCTTACAGAACAAAAAGAAATAGATGCGAAGTGGTATTTCATTTTGTATTCAAAGAGCTTGGCTTACAAGAACTCCATCATATATTTACTTTGTGTATAGGGATCTTTGAGGGATCACCACCTAATTTGGTCCAAATATAGAGGGTCAAAAGTTAGGAATGAAGTTCGTCTTTCGAGTTCGAGGAGGTATACCGGGAATGGCAATAGTATCTTACAGAACAAAAAGGAATAGATGAGAAGTGGTATTTCATTTTGTATTCAAAGAGCTTGGCTTACAAGAACTCCATCATATATTTACTTTGTGTATAGGGATCTTGAGGGACCACCACCTAATTTGGTCCAAATATAGAGGGTCAAAAGTTAGGAATCAAAGTCGTCTTTCGAGTTCGAGGAAGTATACCGGGAATGGCAATAGTATCTTACAGAACAAAAATTAATAGATGAGAAGTGGTATTTCATTTTGTATTCAAAGAGCTTGGCTTACAAGAACTCAATCATATATTTACTTTGTGTATAGGGATCTTGAGAGATCACCACCTAATTTGGTCCAAATAAAGAGGGTCAAAAGTTAGGAATCAAAGTCGTCTTTCGAGTTCAAGGAATTATACCGGGAATGGTAATAGTATCTTACAGAACAAAAAGGAATAGATGAGAAGTGGTATTTCATTTTGTATTCAAAGAGCTTGGCTTACAAGAACTCCATCATATATTTACTTTCTGTATAAGGATCTTGAGGGATCACCACCTAATTTGGTCCGAATATAGAGGGTCAAAAGTTAGGAATCAAGTTCCTAGTTCGAGTTGGAGGAAAGAACTCCATCATATATTTATTTTGTGTATAGGGATCTTGAGGGATAACAATCTAATTTGGTCCGAATATAGAGGGTCAAAAGTTAGGAATCAAAGTCGTCTTTCGAGTTCGAGGAAGTATACCGGGAATGGCAATAGTATCTTACAGAACAAAAAGGAATAGATGAGAAGTGGTATTTCATTTTGTATTCAAAGAGCTTGGCTTACAAGAACTCCATCATATATTTACTTGGTGTATAGGGATCTTGAGGGATCACCACCTAATTTGGTCCAAATATAGAGGGTCAAAAGTTAGGAATCAAAGTCGTCTTTCGACTTCGAGGAAGTATACCGGGAATGGCAATAGTTTCTTACAGAACAAAAATTAATAGATGAGAAGTGGTATTTCATTTTGTATTCAAAAAGCTTGGCTTACAAGAACTCAATCATATATTTACTTTGTGGATAGGGATCTTCAGGGATCACCACCTAATTTAGTCCAAATATAGAGGGTCAAAAGTTAGGAATGAAGTTTGTGTTTCGAGTTCGAGGAGGTATACCGGGAATGGCAATAGTATCTTACAGAACAAAAAGGAATAGATGAGAAGTGGTATTTCACTTTATATTCAAAGAGCTTGGCTTACAAGAACTCCATCATATATTTAGTTTGTGTATAGGGATCTTGAGGGATCACCACCTAATTTGGTCCAAATATAGAGGGTCAAAAGTTAGGAATGAAGTTCGTCTTTCGAGTTCGAGGAGGTACACCGGGGATGGCAATAGTATCTTACAGAACAAAAAGGAATAGATGAGAAGTGGTATTTCATTTTGTATTCAAAGAGCTTGGCTTACAAGAACTCCATCATATATTTACTTTATGTATAGGGATCTTGAGGGATCACCACCTAATTCGGTCCAAATATAGAGGGTCAAAAGTTAGGAATCAAAGTCGTCTTTCGAGTTCGAGGAAGTATACCGGGAATGGCAATAGTATCTTACAGAACAAAAAGGAATAGATGAGAAGTGGTATTTCATTTTGTATTCAAAGAGTTTGACTTACAAGAATTCCATCATATATTTTCTTTGTGTATAGGGATCTTGAGGGATCACCACCTAATTTGGTCCAAATATAGAGGGTCAAAAGTTAGGAATCAAAGTCGTCTTTCGAGTTCAAGGAAGTATACCGGGAATGGTAATAGTATCTTACAGAACAAGAAGGAATAGATGAGAAGTGGTATTTCATTTTGTATTCAAAGAGCTTGTCTTACAAGAACTGCATCATATATTTACTTTCTGTATAGGGATCTTGAGGGATCACCACCTAATTTGGTCCGAATATAGAGGGTCAAAAGTTAGGAATCAAGTTCCTAGTTCGAGTTGGAGGAAAGAACTCCATCATATATTTTCTTTGTGTATAGGGATCTTGAGGGATAACAATCTAATTTGGTCCGAAAATAGAGGGTCAAAAGTTAGGAATCAAAGTCGTCTTTCGAGTTCGAGGAAGTATACCGGGAATGGCAATAGTATCTTACAGAACAAAAAGGAATAGATGTGAAGTGGTATTTCATTTTGTATTCAAAGAGCTTGGCTTACAAGAACTCCATCATATATTTACTTTGTGTATATGGATCTTGAGGGATCACCACCTAATTTGGTCCAAATATAGAGGGTCAAAAGTTAGGAATCAAAGTCGTCTTTCGAGTTCGAGGAAGTATACCGGGAATGGCAATTGTATCTTACAGAACAAAAAGGAATAGATGAGAAGTGGTATTTCATTTTGTATTCAAAGAGCTTGGCTTACAAGAACTCCATCATATATTTAGTTTGTGTATAGGAATCTTGAGGGATGACCACTTAATTCGGTCCAAATATAGAGGGTCAAAAGTTGGGAATCAAAGTCGTCTTTCGAGTTCGAGAAAGTATACCGGGAATGGCAATAGTATCTTACAGAACAAAAAGGAATAGATGAGAAGTGGTATTTCATTTTGTATTCAAAGAGCTTGGCTTACAAGAACTCCATGATATATTTACTTTGTGTATAGGGATCTTGAGGGATCACCACCTAATTTGGTCAAAACATAGAGGGTCAAAAGTTAGGAATCAAAGTCGTCTTTCGAGTTCGAGGAAGTATACCGGGAATGGCAATAGTATCTTACAGAACAAAAAGGAATAGATGAGAAGTGGTATTTCATTTTGTATTCAGAGAGCTTGGCTTACAAGAACTCCATCATATATTTACTTTGTGTATAGGGATCTTGATGGGATCACCACCTAATTTGGTCCGAATATAGAGGGTCAAAAGTTAGCAATCAAGTTCCTAGTTCGAGTTGGAGAAAGAACTCCATCATATATTTACTTTGTGTATAGGGATCTTGAAGGATCACCATCTAATTTGGTCCGAATATAGAGGGTCAAAAGTTGGGAATCAAGTTCCACGTTCGAGTTGAAGGAAAGAATTCCATCACATATTTAGTTTGTGTATAGGGATCTTGAGGGATCACCACCTAATTTGGTCCGAATATAGAAGGTCAAAAGTTAGGAATCAAGTTTGTCGTTCGAGTTCGAGGAGGTATACCGGGAATGGCAATAGTATCTTACAGAACAAAAAGAAAAAGATGCGAAGTGGTATTTAATTTTTATTCAAAGAGCTTGGCTTACAAGAACTCCATCATATATTTACTTTGTGTATAGGGATCTTTGAGGGATCACCACCTAATTTGGTCCAAATATAGAGGGTCAAAAGTTAGGAATGAAGTTCGTCTTTCGAGTTCGAGGAGGTATACCGGGAATGGCAATAGTATCTTACAGAACAAAAAGGAATAGATGAGAAGTGGTATTTCATTTTGTATTCAAAGAGCTTGGCTTACAAGAACTCCATCATATATTTACTTTGTTTATAGGGATCTTTAGGGATCACCACCTAATTTGGTCCAAATATAGAGGGTCAAAAGTTAGGAATCAAAGTCGTCTTTCGAGTTCGAGGAAGTATAAGCGGGAATGGCAATAGTATCTTACAGAACAAAAAGGAATAGATGAGAAGTGGTATTTCATTTTGTATTCAAAGAGCTTCGCTTACAAGAACTCCAACATATATTTATTTTGTGTATAGGGATCTTGAGGGATCACCACCTAATTTGGTCCAAATATAGAGGGTCAAAAGTTAGGAATCAAAGTCGTCTTTCGAGTTCGAGGAAGTATACCGGGAATGGCAATAGTATCTTACAGAACAAAAAGGAATAGGTGAGAAGTGGTATTTCATTTTGTATTCAAAGAGCTTGGCTTACAAGAACTCCATCATATATTTACTTTGTGTATAGGGATCTTGAGGGATCACCACCTAATTTGGTCCAAATATAGAGGGTCAAAAGTTAGGAATCAAAGTCGTCTTTCGAGTTCAAGGAAGTATACCGGGAAAGGTAATAGTATCTTACAGAACAAAAAGGAATAGATGAGAAGTGGTATTTCATTTTGTATTCAAAGAGCTTGGCTTACAAGAACTCCATCATATATTTAGTTTGTGTATAGGGATCTTGAGGGATCACCACCTAATTTGGTCCGAATATAGAGGGTCAAAAGTTAGGAATCAAGTTTCTAGTTCGAGTTGGAGGAAAGAACTCCATCATATATTTTCTTTGTGTATAGGGATCTTGAGGGATAACAATCTAATTTGGTCCGAAAATAGAGGGTCAAAAGTTAGGAATCAAAGTCGTCTTTCGAGTTCGAGGAAGTATACCGGGAATGGCAATAGTATCTTACAGAACAAAAAGGAATAGATGAGAAGTGGTATTTCATTTTGTATTCAAAGAGCTTGGCTTACAAGAACTCCATCATATATTTACTTTGTGTATAGGGATCTTGAGGGATCACCACCTAATTTGGTCCAAATATAGAGGGTCAAAAGCTAGGAATCAAAGTCGTCTTTCGAGTTCGAGGAAGTATACCGGGTATGGCAATAGTATCTTACAGAACAAAAAGGAATAGATGAGAAGTGGTATTTCATTTTGTATTCAAAGAGCTTGGCTTACAAGAACTCCATCATATATTTACTTTGTGTATAGGGATCTTGAGGGATCACCACCTAATTCGGTCCAAATATAGAGGGTCAAGAGTTAGGAATCAAAATCGTCTTTCGAGTTCGAGAAAGTATACCGGGAATGGCAATAGTATCTTACAGAACAAAAAGGAATAGATGAGAAGTGGTATTTCATTTTGTATTCAAAGAGCTTGGCTTACAAGAAATCCATGATATATTTACTTTGTGTATAGGGATCTTGAGGGATCACCACCTAATTTGGTCCAAACATAGAGGGTCAAAAGTTTGGAATCAAAGTCGTCTATCGAGTTCGAGGAAGTATACCGGGAATGGCAATAGTATCTTACAGAACAAAAAGTAATAGATGAGAAGTGGTATTTCATTTTGTATTCAAAGAGCTTGGCTTACAAGAACTCCATCATATATTTACTTTGTGTATAGGGATCTTGAGGGATCACCACCTAATTTGGTCCAAATATAGAGGGTCAAAAGTTAGGAATCAAAGTCGTCTTTCGAGTTCGAGGAAGTATACCGGGAATGGCAATAGTATCTTACAGAACAAAAAGGAATAGATGAGAAGTGGTATTTCATTTTGTATTCAAAGAGCTTGGCTTACAAGAACTCCATCATATATTTACTTTGTGTATAAGGCTCTTGAAGGATCACCACCTAATTTGGTCCAAATATAGAGGGTCAAAAGTTAGTAATCAAAGTCGTCTTTCGAGTTCGAGGAAGTATACCGAGAATGGCAATAGTATCTTACAGAACAAAAAGGAATAGATGAGAAGTGGTATTTCATTTTGTATTCAAAGAGCTTGGCTTACAAGAACTCCATCATATATTTACTTTGTGTATAGGGATCTTGAGGGATCAACACCTAATTTGGTCCAAATATAGAGGGTCAAAAGTTAGGAATCAAAGTCGTCTTTCGAGTTCGAGGAAGTATACCGGGAATGGCAATAGTATCTTACAGAACAAAAAGGAATAGATGAGAAGTGGTATTTCATTTTGTATTCAAAGAGCTTGGCTTACAAGAACTCCATCATATATTTACTTTGTGTATAGGGATCTTGAGGGATCACCACCTAATTTGGTCCAAATATAGAGGGTCAAAAGTTAGGAATCAAAGTCGTCTTTCGAGTTCGAGGAAGTATACCGGGAATGGCAATAGTATCTTACAGAACAAAAATTAATAGATGAGAAGTGGTATTTCATTTAGTATTCAAAGAGCTTGGCTTACAAAAACTCCATCATATATTTACTTTGTGTATAGGGATCTTCAGGGATCACCACCTAATTTGGTCCAAATATAGAGGGTCAAAAGTTAGCAATGAAGTTTGTGTTTCGAGTTCAAGGAGGTATACCGGGAATGGCAATAGTATCTTACAGAACAAAAAGGAATAGATGAGAAGTGGTATTTCATTTTGTATTCAAAGAGCTTGGCTTACAAGAACTCCATCATATATTTACTTTGTGTATAGGGATCTTGAGGGATCACCACCTAATTTGGTCCAAATATAGAGGGTCAAAAGTTAGGAATCAAAGTCGTCTTTCGAGTTCGAGGAAGTATACCGGGAATGGCAATAGTATCTTACAGAACAAAAAGGAATAGATGAGAAGTGGTATATCATTTTGTATTCAAAGAGCTTGGCTTACAAGAACTCCATCATATATTTACTTTGTGTATAAGGATCTTGAGGGATCACCACCTAATTTGGTCCAAATATAGAGGGTCAAAAGTTAGGAATGAAGTTCGTCTTTCGAGTTCGAGGAGGTATACCGGGGATGGCAATAGTATCTTACAGAACAAAAAGGAATAGATGAGAAGTGGTATTTCATTTTGTATTCAAAGAGCTTGGCTTACAAGAACTCCATCATATATTTACTTTGTGTATAGGGATCTTGAGGGATCACCACCTAATTCGGACAAATATAGAGGGTCAAAAGTTAGGAATCAAAGTCGTCTTTCGAGTTCGAGGAAGTATACCGGGAATGGCAATAGTATCTTACAGAACAAAAAGGAATATATGAGAAGTGGTATTTCATTTTGTATTCAAAGAGCTTGACTTACAAGAATTCCATCATATATTTACTTTGTGTATAGGGATCTGGAGGGATCACCACCTAATTTGGTCCAAATAAAGAGGGTCAAAAGTTAGGAATCAAAGTCGTCTTTCGAGTTCAAGGAAGTATACCGGGAATGGTAATAGTATCTTACAGAACAAAAAGGAATAGATGAGAAGTGGTATTTCATTTTGTATTCAAAGAGCTTGGCTTACAAGAACTCCATCATATATTTACTTTCTGTATACGGATCTTGAGGGATCACCACCTAATTTGGTCCGAATATAGAGGGTCAAAAGTTAGGAATCAAGTTCCTAGTTCGAGTTGGAGGAAAGAACTCCATCATATATTTATTTTGTGTATAGGGATCTTGAGGGATAACAATCTAATTTGGTCCGAATATAGAGGGTCAAAAGTTAGGAATCAAAGTCGTCTTTCGAGTTCGAGGAAGTATACCGGGAATGGCAATAGTATCTTACAGAACAAAAAGGAATAGATGAGAAGTGGTATTTCATTTTGTATTCAAAGAGCTTGGCTTACAAGAACTCCATCATATATTTACTTGGTGTATAGGGATCTTGAGGGATCACCACCTAATTTGGTCCA
The DNA here is from genome assembly GCF_964235325.1 of Thermobia domestica. Lineage (NCBI taxonomy): Eukaryota > Metazoa > Arthropoda > Insecta > Zygentoma > Lepismatidae > Thermobia > Thermobia domestica. The sequence continues at coordinate 71,748,653 of NC_137457.1, forward strand.
AATATAGAGGGTCAAAAGTTAGGAATCAAAGTCGTCTTTCGAGTTCGAGGAAGTATACCGGGAATGGCAATAGTATCTTACAGAACAAAAATTAATAGATGAGAAGTGGTATTTCATTTTGTATTCAAAAAGCTTGGCTTACAAGAACTCCATCATATATTTACTTTGTGTATAGGGATCTTCAGGGATCACCACCTAAATTGGTCCAAATATAGAGGGTCAAAAGTTAGGAATGAAGTTTGTGTTTCGAGTTCGAGGAGGTATACCGGGAATGGCAATAGTATCTTACAGAACAAAAAGGAATAGATGAGAAGTGGTATTTCATTTTGTATTCAAAGAGCTTGGCTTACAAGAACTCCATCATATATTTACTTTGTGTATAGGGATCTTGAGGGATCACCAGCTAATTTGGTCCAAATATAGAGGGTCAAAAGTTAGGAATGAAGTTCGTCTTTCGAGTTCGAGGAGGTACAACGGGGATGGCAATAGTATCTTACAGAACAAAAAGGAATAGATGAGAAGTGGTATTTCATTTTGTATTCAAAGAGCTTGGCTTACAAGAACTCCATCATATATTTACTTTATGTATAGGGATCTTGAGGGATCACCACCTAATTCGGTCCAAATATAGAGGGTCAAAAGTTAGGAATCAAAGTCGTCTTTCGAGTTCGAGGAAGTATACCGGGAATGGCAATAGTATCTTACAGAACAAAAAGGAATAGACGAGAAGTGGTATTTCATTTTGTATTCAAAGAGCTTGGCTTACAAGAACTCCATCATATATTTACTTTGTGTATAGGGATCTTGAGGGATCAACAGCTAATTTGGTCCAAATATAGAGGGTCAAAAGTTAGGAATCAAAGTCGTCTTTCGAGTTCGAGGAAGTATACCGGGAATGGCAATGGTATCTTACAGAACAAAAAGGAATAGATGAGAAGTGGTATTTCATTTTGTATTCAAAGAGCTTGACTTACAAGAACTCCATCATATATTTACTTTGTGTATAGGGATCTTGAGGGATGACCACCTAATTCGGTCCAAATATAGAGGGTCAAAAATTAGGAATCAAAGTCGTCTTTCGAGTTCGAGAAAGTATACCGGGAATGGCAATAGTATCTTACAGAACAAAAAGGAATAGATGAGAAGTGGTATTTCATTTTGTATTCAAAGAGCTTGGCTTACAAGAACTCCATGATATATTTACTTTGTGTATAGGGAGCTTGAGGGATCACCACCTAATTTGGTCCAAACATAGAGGGTCAAAAGTTAGGAATCAATTCGTCTTTCGAGTTCGAGGAAGTATACCGGGAATGGCAATAGTATCTTACAGAACAAAAAGGAATAGATGAGAAGTGGTATTTCATTTTGTATTCAGAGAGCTTGGCTTACAAGAACTCCATCATATATTTACTTTGTGTATAGGGATCTTGAGGGATCACCACCTATTTTGGTCCGAATATAGAGGGTCAAAAGTTAGCAATCAAGTTCCTAGTTCGAGTTGGAGGAAAGAACTCCATCATATATTTACTTTGTGTATAGGGATCTTGAAGGATCACCATCTAATTTGGTCCGAATATAGAGGGTCAAAAGTTGGGAATCAAGTTCCTCGTTCGAGTTGAAGGAAAGAACTCCATCACATATTTAGTTTGTGTATAGGGATCTTGAGGGATCACCACCTAATTTGGTCCGAATATAGAGGGTCAAAAGTTAGGAATCAAGTTTGTCGTTCGAGTTCGAGGAGGTATACCGGGAATGGCAATAGTATCTTACAGAACAAAAAGGAATAGATGCAAAGTGGTATTTCATTTTGTATTCAAAGAGCTTGGCTTACAAGAACTCCATCATATATTTACTTTGTGTATAGGGATCTTTTAGGGATCACCACCTAATTTGGTCCAAATATAGAGGGTCAAAAGTTAGGAATGAAGTTCGTCTTTCGAGTTCGAGGAGGTATACCGGGAATGGCAATAGTATCTTACAGAACAAAAAGGAATAGATGAGAAGTGGTATTTCATTTTGTATTCAAAGAGCTTGGCGTACAAGAACTCCATCATATATTTACTTTGTTTATAGGGATCTTTAGTGATCACCACCTAATTTGGTCCAAATATAGAGGGTCAAAAGTTAGGAATCAAAGTCGTCTTTCGAGTTCGAGGAAGTATAAGCGGGAATGGCAATAGTATCTTACAGAACAAAAAGGAATAGATGAGAAGTGGTATTTCGTTTTGTATTCAAAGAGCTTCGCTTACAAGAACTCCAACATATATTTATTTTGTGTATAGGGATCTTGAGGGATCACCACCTAATTTGGTCCAAATATAGAGGGTCAAAAGTTAGGAATCAAAGTCGTCTTTCGAGTTCGAGGAAGCATACCGGGAATGGCAATAGTATTTTACAGAACAAAAAGGAATAGATGAGAAGTGGTATTTCATTTTGTATTCAAAGAGCTTGGCTTACAAGAACTCCATCATATATTTACTTTGTGTATAGGGATCTTGAGGGATCACCACCTAATTTGGTCCGAATATAGAGGGTCAAAAGTTAGGAATCAAGTTCCTATTTCGAGTTGGAAGAAAGAACTATATCATATATTTACTTTGTGTATAGGGATCTTGAGGGATAACCATCTAATTTGGTCCGAATATAGAGGGTCAAAAGTTAGGAATCAAGTTCCTCGTTCGAGTGGGAGGAAAGAACTCCATCATATATTTACTTTGTGTATAGCGATCTTAAGGGATAACCACCTAATTTGGTCCAAATATAGAGGGTCAAAAGTTAGGAATCAAAGTCGTCTTTCGAGTTCGAGGAAGTATACCGGGAATGGCAATAGTATCTTACAGAACAAAAAGGAATAAATGAGAAGTGGTATTTCATTTTGTATTCAAAAAGCTTGGCTTACAAGAACTCCATCATATATTTACTTTGTGTATAGAGATCTTGAGGGATCACCACCTAATTTGGTCCAAATATAGCGGGTCAAAAGTTAGGAATCAAAGACGTCTTTCGAGTTCGAGGAAGTATAACGGGAATGGCAATAGTATCTTACAGAACAAAAAGGAATAGATGAGAAGTGGTATTTCATTTTGTATTCAAAGAGCTTGGCTTACAAGAACTCCATCATATATTTACTTTGTGTATAGGGATCTTGAGGGATCACCACCTAATTTGGTCCAAATATAGAAGGTCAAAAGTTAGGAATCAAAGTCGTCTTTCGAGTTCGAGGAAGTATACCGGGAATGGAAATAGTATCTGACAGAACAAAAAGGAATAGATGGGAAGTGGTATTTCATTTTGTATTCAAAGAGCTTGGCTTACAAGAACTCCATCCATATATTTACTTTGTGTATAGGGATCTTGAGGGATCACCACCTAATTTGTTTCAAATATAGATGGTCAAAAGTTAGGAATCAGAGTCGTCTTTCGAGTTCGAGGAAGTATACCGGGAATGGCAATAGTATCTTACAGAACAAAAAGGAATAGATGAGAAGTGGTATTTCATTTTGTATTCAAAGAGCTTGGCTTACAAGAACTCCATCATATATTTAGTTTGTGTATAGGGATCTTGAGGGATCACCACCTAATTTGGTCTAAATATAGAGGGTCAAAAGTTAGGAATCAAAGTCTTCTTTCGAGTTCGAGGAAGTATACCGGGAATGGCAATAGTATCTTACAGAACAAAAAGGAATAGATGAGAAGTGGTATTTCATTTTGTATTCAAAGAGCTTGGCTTACAAGAACTCCATCATATATTTACTTTGTGTATAGGGATCTTCAAGGATCACCACCTAATTTGGTCCAAATATAGAGGGTCAAAAGTTAGGAATCAAAGTCGTCTTTCGAGTTCGAGGAAGTATACCGGGAATGGTAATAGTATCTTACAGAACAAAAAGGAATAGATGAGAAGTGGTATTTCATTTTGTATTCAAAGAGCTTGGCTTACAAGAACTCCATCATATATTTACTTTCTGTATAGGGATCTTGAGGGATCACCACCTAATTTGGTCCGAATATAGAGGGTCAAAAGTTAGGAATCAAGTTCCTAGTTCGAGTTGGAGGAAAGAACTCCATCATATATTTTCTTTGTGTATAGGGATCTTGAGGGATTACAATCTAATTTGGTCCGAAAATAGAGGGTCAAAAGTTAGGAATCAAAGTCGTCTTTCGAGTTCGAGGAAGTATACCGGGAATGGCAATAGTATCTTACAGAACAAAAAGGAATAGATGAGAAGTGGTATTTCATTTTGTATTCAAAGAGCTTGGCTTACAAGAACTCCATCATATATTTACTTTGTGTATAGGGATCTTGAGGGATCACCACCTAATTTGGTCCAAATATAGAGGGACAAAAGTTAGGAATCAAAGTCGTCTTTCGAGTTCGAGGAAGTATACCGGGAATGGCAATAGTATCTTACAGAACAAAAAGAAATAGATGAGAAGTGGTATTTCATTTTGTATTCAAAGATCTTGGCTTACAAGAACTCCATCATATATTTACTTTGTGTATAGGGACCTTGAGGGATCACCACCTAATTCGGTCCAAATATAGAGGGTCAAAAGTTAGGAATCAAAGTCGTCTTTCGAGTTCGAGAAAGTATACCGGGAATGGCAATAGTATCTTACAGAACAAAAAGGAATAGATGAGAAGTGGTATTTCATTTTGTATTCAAAGAGCTTGGCTTACAAGAACTCAATGATATATTTACTTTGTGTATAGGGATCTTGAGGGATCACCACCTAATTTGGTCCAAACATAGAGGGTCAAAAGTTAGGAATGAAAGTCGTCTTTCGAGTTCGAGGAAGTATACCGGGAATGGCAATAGTATCTTACAGAACAAAAAGGAATAGGTGAGAAGTGGTATTTCATTTTGTATTCAAAGAGCTTGGTTTACAAGAACTCCATCATATATTTACTTTGTGTATAGGGATCTTTAGGGATCACCACCTAATTTGGTCCGAATATAGAGGGTCAAAAGTTAGCAATCAAGTTCCTAGTTCGAGTTGGAGGAAAGAACTCCATCATATATTTACTTTGTGTATAGGGATCTTGAAGGATCACCATCTAATTTGGTCCGAATATAGAGGGTCAAAAGTTGGGAATCAAGTTCCTCGTTCGAGTTGAAGGAAAGAACTCCATCACATATTTAGTTTGTGTATAGGGATCTTGAGGGATCACCACCTAATTTGGTCCGAATATAGAGGGTGAAAAGTTAGGAATCAAGTTTGTCGTTCGAGTTCGAGGAGGTATACCGGGAATGGCAATAGTATCTTACAGAACAAAAAGGAATAGATGCGAAGTGGTATTTCATTTTGTATTCAAAGAGCTTGGCTTACAAGAACTCCATCATATATTTACTTTGTGTATAGGGATCTTTGAGGGATCACCACCTAATTTGGTCCAAATATAGAGGGTCAAAAGTTAGGAATGAAGTTCGTCTTTCGAGTTCGAGGAGGTATACCGGGAATGGCAATAGTATCTTACAGAACAAAAAGGAATAGATGAGAAGTGGTATTTCATTTTGTATTCAAAGAGCTTGGCTTACAAGAACTCCATCATATATTTACTTTGTTTATAGGGATCTTTAGGGATCACCACCTAATTTGGTCCAAATATAGAGGGTCAAATTTAGGAATCAAAGTCGTCTTTCGCGTTCGAGAAAGTATAGCGGGAATGGCAATAGTATCTTACAGAACAAAAAGGAATAGATGAGAAGTGGTATTTCATTTTGTATTCAAAGAGCTTCGCTTACAAGAACTCCAACATATATTTATTTGGTGTATAGGGATCTTGAGGGATCACCACCTAATTTGGTCCAAATATAGAGGGTCAAAAGTTAGGAATCAAAGTCGTCTTTCGAGTTCGAGGAAGTATACCGGGAATGGCAATAGTATCTTACAGAACAAAAAGGAATAGATGAGAAGTGGTATTTCATTTTGTATTCAAAGAGCTTGGCTTACAAGAACTCCATCATATATTTACTTTGTGTATAGGGATCTTGAGGGATCACCACGTAATTTGGTCCGAATATAGAGGGTCAAAAGTTAGGAATCAAGTTCCTATTTCGAGTTGGAAGAAAGAACTATATCATATATTTACTTTGTGTATAGGGATCTTGAGGGATAACCATCTAATTTGGTCCGAATATAGAGGGTCAAAAGTTAGGAATCAAGTTCCTCGTTCGAGTTGGAGGAAAGAACTCCATCATATATTTACTTTGTGTATAGCGATCTTAAGGGATAACCACCTAATTTGATCCAAATATAGAGGGTCAAAAGTTAGGAATCTAAGTCGTCTTTCGAGTTCGAGGAAGTATACCGGGAATGGCAATAGTATCTTACAGAACAAAAAGGAATAAATGAGAAGTTGTATTTCATTTTGTATTCAAAAAGCTTGGCTTACAAGAACTCCATCATATATTTACTTTGTGTATAGGGATTTTTAAGGATCACCACCTAATTTGGTCCGAATATAGAGGGTCAAAAGTTAGGAATCAAGTTCCTAGTTCGAGTTGGAGGAAAGAACTCCATCATATATTTAGTTTGTGTATAGGGATCTTGAGGGATCACCACCTAATTTGGTCCGAATATAGAGGGTCAAAAGTTAGGAATCAAGTTTGTCGTTCGAGTTCGAGGAGGTATACCGGGAATGGCAATAGTATCTTACAGAACAATAAGGAATAGATGCGAAGTGGTATTTCATTTTGTATTCAAAGAGCTTGGCTTACAAGAACTCCATCATATATTTACTTTGTGTATAGGGATCTTTGAGGGATCACCAACTAATTTGGTCGAAATATAGAGGGTCAAAAGTTAGGAATGAAGTTCGTCTTTCGAGTTCGAGGAGGTATACCGGGAATGGCAATAGTATCTTACAGAAAAAAAAGGAATAGATGAGAAGTGGTATTTCATTTTGTATTCAAAGAGCTTCGCTTACAAGAACTCCAACATATATTTATTTGGTGTATAGGGATCTTGAGGGATCACCACCTAATTCGGTCCAAATATAGAGGGTCAAAAGTTAGGAATCAAAGTCGTCTTTCGAGTTCGAGGAAGTATACCGGGAATGGCAATAGTATTTTACAGAACAAAAAAAAATAGATGAGAAGTGGTATTTCATTTTGTATTCAAAGAGCTTGGCTTACAAGAACTCCATCATATATTTACTTTGTGTATAGGGATCTTGAGGGATCACCACCTAATTTGGTCCGAATATAGAGGGTCAAAGGTTAGGAATCAAGTTCCTAGTTCGAGTTGGAAGAAAGAACTATATCATATATTTATTTTTGTATAGGGATCTTGAGGGATAACCATCTATTTTGGTCCGAATATAGAGGGTCAAAAGTTAGAAATCAAGTTCCTCGTTCGAGTTGGAGGAAAGAACTCCATCATATATTTACTTTGTGTATAGCGATCTTAAGGGATAACCACCTAATTTGGTCCAAATATAGAGGGTCAAAAGTTAGGAATCAAAGACGTCTTTCGAGTTCGAGGAAGTATACCGGGAATGGCAATAGTATCTTACAGAACAAAAAGGAATAGATGAGAAGTGGTATTTCATTTTGTATTCAAAGAGCTTGGCTTACAAGAACTCCATCATATATTTACTTTGTGTATAGTGATCTTGAGGGATCACCACCAATTTGGTCCAAATATAGAAGGTCAAAAGTTAGGAATCAAAGTCGTCTTTCGAGTTCGAGGAAGTATACCGGGAATGGCAATAGTATCTTACAGAACAAAAAGGAATAGATGAGAAGTGGTATTTCATTTTGTATTCAAAGAGCTTGGCTTACAAGAACTCCATCATATATTTACTTTGTGTATAGGGATCTTGAGGGATCACCACCTAATTTGGTCCAAATATAGAGGGTCAAAAGTTAGGAATCAAAGTCGTCTTTCGAGTTCGAGGAAGTATACCGGGAATGGCAATAGTATCTTACAGAACAAAAAGGAATAGATGAGAAGTGGTATATCATTTTGTATTCAAAGAGCTTGGCTTACAAGAACTCCATCATATATTTACTTTGTGTATAAGGATCTTGAGGGATCACCACCTAATTTGGTCCAAATATAGAGGGTCAAAAGTTAGGAATGAAGTTCGTCTTTCGAGTTCGAGGAGGTATACCGGGGATGGCAATAGTATCTTACAGAACAAAAAGGAATAGATGAGAAGTGGTATTTCATTTTGTATTCAAAGAGCTTGGCTTACAAGAACTCCATCATATATTTACTTTGTGTATAGGGATCTTGAGGGATCACCACCTAATTCGGACAAATATAGAGCGTCAAAAGTTAGGAATCAAAGTCGTCTTTCGAGTTCGAGGAAGTATACCGGGAATGGCAATAGTATCTTACAGAACAAAAAGGAATATATGAGAAGTGGTATTTCATTTTGTATTCAAAGAGCTTGACTTACAAGAATTCCATCATATATTTACTTTGTGTATAGGGATCTTGAGGGATCACCACCTAATTTGGTCCAAATAAAGAGGGTCAAAAGTTAGGAATCAAAGTCGTCTTTCGAGTTCAAGGAAGTATACCGGGAATGGTAATAGTATCTTACAGAACAAAAAGGAATAGATGAGAAGTGGTATTTCATTTTGTATTCAAAGAGCTTGGCTTACAAGAACTCCATCATATATTTACTTTCTGTATACGGATCTTGAGGGATCACCACCTAATTTGGTCCGAATATAGAGGGTCAAAAGTTAGGAATCAAGTTCCTAGTTCGAGTTGGAGGAAAGAACTCCATCATATATTTATTTTGTGTATAGGGATCTTGAGGGATAACAATCTAATTTGGTCCGAATATAGAGGGTCAAAAGTTAGGAATCAAAGTCGTCTTTCGAGTTCGAGGAAGTATACCGGGAATGGCAATAGTATCTTACAGAACAAAAAGGAATAGATGAGAAGTGGTATTTCATTTTGTATTCAAAGAGCTTGGCTTACAAGAACTCCATCATATATTTACTTGGTGTATAGGGATCTTGAGGGATCACCACCTAATTTGGTCCAAATATAGAGGGTCAAAAGTTAGGAATCAAAGTCGTCTTTCGAGTTCGAGGAAGTATACCGGGAATGGCAATAGTATCTTACAGAACAAAAATTAATAGATGAGAAGTGGTATTTCATTTTGTATTCAAAAAGCTTGGCTTACAAGAACTCCATCATATATTTACTTTGTGTATAGGGATCTTCAGGGATCACCACCTAAATTGGTCCAAATATAGAGGGTCAAAAGTTAGGAATGAAGTTTGTGTTTCGAGTTCGAGGAGGTATACCGGGAATGGCAATAGTATCTTACAGAACAAAAAGGAATAGATGAGAAGTGGTATTTCATTTTGTATTCAAAGAGCTTGGCTTACAAGAACTCCATCATATATTTACTTTGTGTATAGGGATCTTGAGGGATCACCAGCTAATTTGGTCCAAATATAGAGGGTCAAAAGTTAGGAATGAAGTTCGTCTTTCGAGTTCGAGGAGGTACAACGGGGATGGCAATAGTATCTTACAGAACAAAAAGGAATAGATGAGAAGTGGTATTTCATTTTGTATTCAAAGAGCTTGGCTTACAAGAACTCCATCATATATTTACTTTATGTATAGGGATCTTGAGGGATCACCACCTAATTCGGTCCAAATATAGAGGGTCAAAAGTTAGGAATCAAAGTCGTCTTTCGAGTTCGAGGAAGTATACCGGGAATGGCAATAGTATCTTACAGAACAAAAAGGAATAGACGAGAAGTGGTATTTCATTTTGTATTCAAAGAGCTTGGCTTACAAGAACTCCATCATATATTTACTTTGTGTATAGGGATCTTGAGAGATCAACAGCTAATTTGGTCCAAATATAGAGGGTCAAAAGTTAGGAATCAAAGTCGTCTTTCGAGTTCGAGGAAGTATACCGGGAATGGCAATGGTATCTTACAGAACAAAAAGGAATAGATGAGAAGTGGTATTTCATTTTGTATTCAAAGAGCTTGACTTACAAGAACTCCATCATATATTTACTTTGTGTATAGGGATCTTGAGGGATGACCACCTAATTCGGTCCAAATATAGAGGGTCAAAAATTAGGAATCAAAGTCGTCTTTCGAGTTCGAGAAAGTATACCGGGAATGGCAATAGTATCTTACAGAACAAAAAGGAATAGATGAGAAGTGGTATTTCATTTTGTATTCAAAGAGCTTGGCTTACAAGAACTCCATGATATATTTACTTTGTGTATAGGGAGCTTGAGGGATCACCACCTAATTTGGTCCAAACATAGAGGGTCAAAAGTTAGGAATCAATTCGTCTTTCGAGTTCGAGGAAGTATACCGGGAATGGCAATAGTATCTTACAGAACAAAAAGGAATAGATGAGAAGTGGTATTTCATTTTGTATTCAGAGAGCTTGGCTTACAAGAACTCCATCATATATTTACTTTGTGTATAGGGATCTTGAGGGATCACCACCTATTTTGGTCCGAATATAGAGGGTCAAAAGTTAGCAATCAAGTTCCTAGTTCGAGTTGGAGGAAAGAACTCCATCATATATTTACTTTGTGTATAGGGATCTTGAAGGATCACCATCTAATTTGGTCCGAATATAGAGGGTCAAAAGTTGGGAATCAAGTTCCTCGTTCGAGTTGAAGGAAAGAACTCCATCACATATTTAGTTTGTGTATAGGGATCTTGAGGGATCACCACCTAATTTGGTCCGAATATAGAGGGTCAAAAGTTAGGAATCAAGTTTGTCGTTCGAGTTCGAGGAGGTATACCGGGAATGGCAATAGTATCTTACAGAACAAAAAGGAATAGATGCAAAGTGGTATTTCATTTTGTATTCAAAGAGCTTGGCTTACAAGAACTCCATCATATATTTACTTTGTGTATAGGGATCTTTTAGGGATCACCACCTAATTTGGTCCAAATATAGAGGGTCAAAAGTTAGGAATGAAGTTCGTCTTTCGAGTTCGAGGAGGTATACCGGGAATGGCAATAGTATCTTACAGAACAAAAAGGAATAGATGAGAAGTGGTATTTCATTTTGTATTCAAAGAGCTTGGCGTACAAGAACTCCATCATATATTTACTTTGTTTATAGGGATCTTTAGTGATCACCACCTAATTTGGTCCAAATATAGAGGGTCAAAAGTTAGGAATCAAAGTCGTCTTTCGAGTTCGAGGAAGTATAAGCGGGAATGGCAATAGTATCTTACAGAACAAAAAGGAATAGATGAGAAGTGGTATTTCGTTTTGTATTCAAAGAGCTTCGCTTACAAGAACTCCAACATATATTTATTTTGTGTATAGGGATCTTGAGGGATCACCACCTAATTTGGTCCAAATATAGAGGGTCAAAAGTTAGGAATCAAAGTCGTCTTTCGAGTTCGAGGAAGCATACCGGGAATGGCAATAGTATTTTACAGAACAAAAAGGAATAGATGAGAAGTGGTATTTCATTTTGTATTCAAAGAGCTTGGCTTACAAGAACTCCATCATATATTTACTTTGTGTATAGGGATCTTGAGGGATCACCACCTAATTTGGTCCGAATATAGAGGGTCAAAAGTTAGGAATCAAGTTCCTATTTCGAGTTGGAAGAAAGAACTATATCATATATTTACTTTGTGTATAGGGATCTTGAGGGATAACCATCTAATTTGGTCCGAATATAGAGGGTCAAAAGTTAGGAATCAAGTTCCTCGTTCGAGTGGGAGGAAAGAACTCCATCATATATTTACTTTGTGTATAGCGATCTTAAGGGATAACCACCTAATTTGGTCCAAATATAGAGGGTCAAAAGTTAGGAATCAAAGTCGTCTTTCGAGTTCGAGGAAGTATACCGGGAATGGCAATAGTATCTTACAGAACAAAAAGGAATAAATGAGAAGTGGTATTTCATTTTGTATTCAAAAAGCTTGGCTTACAAGAACTCCATCATATATTTACTTTGTGTATAGAGATCTTGAGGGATCACCACCTAATTTGGTCCAAATATAGCGGGTCAAAAGTTAGGAATCAAAGACGTCTTTCGAGTTCGAGGAAGTATAACGGGAATGGCAATAGTATCTTACAGAACAAAAAGGAATAGATGAGAAGTGGTATTTCATTTTGTATTCAAAGAGCTTGGCTTACAAGAACTCCATGATATATTTACTTTGTGTATAGGGATCTTGAGGGATCACCACCTAATTTGGTCCAAATATAGAGGGTCAAAAGTTAGGAATCAAAGTCGTCTTTCGAGTTCGAGGAAGTATACCGGGAATGGCAATAGTATCTTACAGAACAAAAAGGAATAAATGAGAAGTGGTATTTCATTTTGTATTCAAAAAGCTTGGCTTACAAGAACTCCATCATATATTTACTTTGTGTATAGAGATCTTGAGGGATCACCACCTAATTTGGTCCAAATATAGCGGGTCAAAAGTTAGGAATCAAAGACGTCTTTCGAGTTCGAGGAAGTATAACGGGAATGGCAATAGTATCTTACAGAACAAAAAGGAATAGATGAGAAGTGGTATTTCATTTTGTATTCAAAGAGCTTGGCTTACAAGAACTCCATCATATATTTACTTTGTGTATAGGGATCTTGAGGGATCACCACCTAATTTGGTCCAAATATAGAAGGTCAAAAGTTAGGAATCAAAGTCGTCTTTCGAGTTCGAGGAAGTATACCGGGAATGGAAATAGTATCTGACAGAACAAAAAGGAATAGATGGGAAGTGGTATTTCATTTTGTATTCAAAGAGCTTGGCTTACAAGAACTCCATCCATATATTTACTTTGTGTATAGGGATCTTGAGGGATCACCACCTAATTTGTTTCAAATATAGATGGTCAAAAGTTAGGAATCAGAGTCGTCTTTCGAGTTCGAGGAAGTATACCGGGAATGGCAATAGTATCTTACAGAACAAAAAGGAATAGATGAGAAGTGGTATTTCATTTTGTATTCAAAGAGCTTGGCTTACAAGAACTCCATCATATATTTAGTTTGTGTATAGGGATCTTGAGGGATCACCACCTAATTTGGTCTAAATATAGAGGGTCAAAAGTTAGGAATCAAAGTCTTCTTTCGAGTTCGAGGAAGTATACCGGGAATGGCAATAGTATCTTACAGAACAAAATGGAATAGATGAGAAGTGGTATTTCATTTTGTATTCAAAGAGCTTGGCTTACAAGAACTCCATCATATATTTACTTTGTGTATAGGGATCTTCAAGGATCACCACCTAATTTGGTCCAAATATAGAGGGTCAAAAGTTAGGAATCAAAGTCGTCTTTCGAGTTCGAGGAAGTATACCGGGAATGGTAATAGTATCTTACAGAACAAAAAGGAATAGATGAGAAGTGGTATTTCATTTTGTATTCAAAGAGCTTGGCTTACAAGAACTCCATCATATATTTACTTTCTGTATAGGGATCTTGAGGGATCACCACCTAATTTGGTCCGAATATAGAGGGTCAAAAGTTAGGAATCAAGTTCCTAGTTCGAGTTGGAGGAAAGAACTCCATCATATATTTTCTTTGTGTATAGGGATCTTGAGGGATTACAATCTAATTTGGTCCGAAAATAGAGGGTCAAAAGTTAGGAATCAAAGTCGTCTTTCGAGTTCGAGGAAGTATACCGGGAATGGCAATAGTATCTTACAGAACAAAAAGGAATAGATGAGAAGTGGTATTTCATTTTGTATTCAAAGAGCTTGGCTTACAAGAACTCCATCATATATTTACTTTGTGTATAGGGATCTTGAGGGATCACCACCTAATTTGGTCCAAATATAGAGGGACAAAAGTTAGGAATCAAAGTCGTCTTTCGAGTTCGAGGAAGTATACCGGGAATGGCAATAGTATCTTACAGAACAAAAAGAAATAGATGAGAAGTGGTATTTCATTTTGTATTCAAAGATCTTGGCTTACAAGAACTCCATCATATATTTACTTTGTGTATAGGGACCTTGAGGGATCACCACCTAATTCGGTCCAAATATAGAGGGTCAAAAGTTAGGAATCAAAGTCGTCTTTCGAGTTCGAGAAAGTATACCGGGAATGGCAATAGTATCTTACAGAACAAAAAGGAATAGATGAGAAGTGGTATTTCATTTTGTATTCAAAGAGCTTGGCTTAGAAGAACTCAATGATATATTTACTTTGTGTATAGGGATCTTGAGGGATCACCACCTAATTTGGTCCAAACATAGAGGGTCAAAAGTTAGGAATGAAAGTCGTCTTTCGAGTTCGAGGAAGTATACCGGGAATGGCAATAGTATCTTACAGAACAAAAAGGAATAGGTGAGAAGTGGTATTTCATTTTGTATTCAAAGAGCTTGGTTTACAAGAACTCCATCATATATTTACTTTGTGTATAGGGATCTTTAGGGATCACCACCTAATTTGGTCCGAATATAGAGGGTCAAAAGTTAGCAATCAAGTTCCTAGTTCGAGTTGGAGGAAAGAACTCCATCATATATTTACTTTGTGTATAGGGATCTTGAAGGATCACCATCTAATTTGGTCCGAATATAGAGGGTCAAAAGTTGGGAATCAAGTTCCTCGTTCGAGTTGAAGGAAAGAACTCCATCACATATTTAGTTTGTGTATAGGGATCTTGAGGGATCACCACCTAATTTGGTCCGAATATAGAGGGTGAAAAGTTAGGAATCAAGTTTGTCGTTCGAGTTCGAGGAGGTATACCGGGAATGGCAATAGTATCTTACAGAACAAAAAGGAATAGATGCGAAGTGGTATTTCATTTTGTATTCAAAGAGCTTGGCTTACAAGAACTCCATCATATATTTACTTTGTGTATAGGGATCTTTGAGGGATCACCACCTAATTTGGTCCAAATATAGAGGGTCAAAAGTTAGGAATGAAGTTCGTCTTTCGAGTTCGAGGAGGTATACCGGGAATGGCAATAGTATCTTACAGAACAAAAAGGAATAGATGAGAAGTGGTATTTCATTTTGTATTCAAAGAGCTTGGCTTACAAGAACTCCATCATATATTTACTTTGTTTATAGGGATCTTTAGGGATCACCACCTAATTTGGTCCAAATATAGAGGGTCAAATTTAGGAATCAAAGTCGTCTTTCGCGTTCGAGAAAGTATAGCGGGAATGGCAATAGTATCTTACAGAACAAAAAGGAATAGATGAGAAGTGGTATTTCATTTTGTATTCAAAGAGCTTCGCTTACAAGAACTCCAACATATATTTATTTGGTGTATAGGGATCCTGAGGGATCACCACCTAATTTGGTCCAAATATAGAGGGTCAAAAGTTAGGAATCAAAGTCGTCTTTCGAGTTCGAGGAAGTATACCGGGAATGGCAATAGTATCTTACAGAACAAAAAGGAATAGATGAGAAGTGGTATTTCATTTTGTATTCAAAGAGCTTGTCTTACAAGAACTCCATCATATATTTACTTTGTGTATAGGGATCTTGAGGGATCACCACGTAATTTGGTCCGAATATAGAGGGTCAAAAGTTAGGAATCAAGTTCCTATTTCGAGTTGGAAGAAAGAACTATATCATATATTTACTTTGTGTATAGGGATCTTGAGGGATAACCATCTAATTTGGTCCGAATATAGAGGGTCAAAAGTTAGGAATCAAGTTCCTCGTTCGAGTTGGAGGAAAGAACTCCATCATATATTTACTTTGTGTATAGCGATCTTAAGGGATAACCACCTAATTTGATCCAAATATAGAGGGTCAAAAGTTAGGAATCTAAGTCGTCTTTCGAGTTCGAGGAAGTATACCGGGAATGGCAATAGTATCTTACAGAACAAAAAGGAATAAATGAGAAGTTGTATTTCATTTTGTATTCAAAAAGCTTGGCTTACAAGAACTCCATCATATATTTACTTTGTGTATAGGGATTTTTAAGGATCACCACCTAATTTGGTCCGAATATAGAGGGTCAAAAGTTAGGAATCAAGTTCCTAGTTCGAGTTGGAGGAAAGAACTCCATCATATATTTAGTTTGTGTATAGGGATCTTGAGGGATCACCACCTAATTTGGTCCGAATATAGAGGTTCAAAAGTTAGGAATCAAGTTTGTCGTTCGAGTTCGAGGAGGTATACCGGGAATGGCAATAGTATCTTACAGAACAATAAGGAATAGATGCGAAGTGGTATTTCATTTTGTATTCAAAGAGCTTGGCTTACAAGAACTCCATCATATATTTACTTTGTGTATAGGGATCTTTGAGGGATCACCAACTAATTTGGTCGAAATATAGAGGGTCAAAAGTTAGGAATGAAGTTCGTCTTTCGAGTTCGAGGAGGTATACCGGGAATGGCAATAGTATCTTACAGAAAAAAAAGGAATAGATGAGAAGTGGTATTTCATTTTGTATTCAAAGAGCTTCGCTTACAAGAACTCCAACATATATTTATTTGGTGTATAGGGATCTTGAGGGATCACCACCTAATTCGGTCCAAATATAGAGGGTCAAAAGTTAGGAATCAAAGTCGTCTTTCGAGTTCGAGGAAGTATACCGGGAATGGCAATAGTATTTTACAGAACAAAAAAAAATAGATGAGAAGTGGTATTTCATTTTGTATTCAAAGAGCTTGGCTTACAAGAACTCCATCATATATTTACTTTGTGTATAGGGATCTTGAGGGATCACCACCTAATTTGGTCCGAATATAGAGGGTCAAAGGTTAGGAATCAAGTTCCTAGTTCGAGTTGGAAGAAAGAACTATATCATATATTTATTTTTGTATAGGGATCTTGAGGGATAACCATCTATTTTGGTCCGAATATAGAGGGTCAAAAGTTAGAAATCAAGTTCCTCGTTCGAGTTGGAGGAAAGAACTCCATCATATATTTACTTTGTGTATAGCGATCTTAAGGGATAACCACCTAATTTGGTCCAAATATAGAGGGTCAAAAGTTAGGAATCAAAGACGTCTTTCGAGTTCGAGGAAGTATACCGGGAATGGCAATAGTATCTTACAGAACAAAAAGGAATAGATGAGAAGTGGTATTTCATTTTGTATTCAAAGAGCTTGGCTTACAAGAACTCCATCATATATTTACTTTGTGTATAGTGATCTTGAGGGATCACCACCAATTTGGTCCAAATATAGAAGGTCAAAAGTTAGGAATCAAAGTCGTCTTTCGAGTTCGAGGAAGTATACCGGGAATGGCAATAGTATCTTACAGAACAAAAAGGAATAGATGAGAAGTGGTATTTCATTTTGTATTCAAAGAGCTTGGCTTACAAGAACTCCATCCATATATTTACTTTGTGTATAGGGATCTTGAGGGATCACCACCTAATTTGGTTCAAAGATAGAGGGTCAAAAGTTAGGAATCAGAGTCGTCTTTCGAGTTCGAGGAAGTATACCGGGAATGGCAATAGTATCTTACAGAACAAAAAGGAATAGATAAGAAGTGGTATTTCATTTTGTATTCAAAGAGCTTGGCTTACAAGAACTCAATGATATATTTACTTTGTGTATAGGGATCTTGAGGGATCACCACCTAATTTGGTCCAAACATAGAGGGTCAAAAGTTAGGAATGAAAGTCGTCTTTCGAGTTCGAGGAAGTATAACGGGAATGGCAATAGTATCTTACAGAACAAAAAGGAATAGATGAGAAGTGGTATTTCATTTTGTATTCAAAGAGCTTGGTTTACAAGAACTCCATCATATATTTACTTTGTGTATAGGGATCTTTAGGGATCACCACCTAATTTGGTCCGAATATAGAGGGTCAAAAGTTAGCAATCAAGTTCCTAGTTCGAGTTGGAGGAAAGAACTCCATCATATATTTACTTTGTGTACAGGGATCTTCAAGGATCACCATCTAATTTGGTCCGAATATAGAGGGTCAAAAGTTGGGAATCAAGTTCCTCGTTCGAGTTGAAGGAAAGAACTCCATCACATATTTAGTTTGTGTATAGGGATCTTGAGGGATCACCACCTAATTTGGTCCGAATATAGAGGGTGAAAAGTTAGGAATCAAGTTTGTCGTTCGAGTTCGAGGAGGTATACCGGGAATGGCAATAGTATCTTACAGAACAAAAAGGAATAGATGCGAAGTGGTATTTCATTTTGTATTCAAAGAGCTTGGCTTACAAGAACTCCATCATATATTTACTTTGTGTATAGGGATCTTTGAGGGATCACCACCTAATTTGGTCCAAATATAGAGGGTCAAAAGTTAGGAATGAAGTTCGTCTTTCGAGTTCGAGGAGGTATACCGGGAATGGCAATAGTATCTTACAGAAAAAAAAGGAATAGATGAGAAGTGGTATTTCATTTTGTATTCAAAGAGCTTCGCTTACAAGAACTCCAACATATATTTATTTGGTGTATAGGGATCTTGAGGGATCACCACCTAATTTGGTCCAAATATAGAGGGTCAAATTTAGGAATCAAAGTCGTCTTTCGCATTCGAGAAAGTATAGCGGGAATGGCAATAGTATCTTACAGAACAAAAAGGAATAGATGAGAAGTGGTATTTCATTTTGTATTCAAAGAGCTTCGCTTACAAGAACTCCAACATATATTTATTTGGTGTATAGGGATCTTGAGGGATCACCACCTAATTTGGTCCAAATATAGAGGGTCAAAAGTTAGGAATCAAAGTCGTCTTTCGAGTTCGAGGAAGTATACCGGGAATGGCAATAGTATCTTACAGAACAAAAAGGAATAGATGAGAAGTGGTATTTCATTTTGTATTCAAAGAGCTTGGCTTACAAGAACTCCATCATATATTTACTTTGTGTATAGGGATCTTGAGGGATCACCACCTAATTTGGTCCGAATATAGAGGGTCAAAAGTTAGGAATCAAGTTCCTATTTCGAGTTGGAAGAAAGAAATATATCATATATTTACTTTGTGTATAGGGATCTTGAGGGATAACCATCTAATTTGGTCCGAATATAGAGGGTCAAAAGTTAGGAATCAAGTTCCTCGTTCGAGTTGGAGGAAAGAACTCCATCATATATTTACTTTGTGTATAGCGATCTTAAGGGATAACCACCTAATTTGATCCAAATATAGAGGGTCAAAAGTTAGGAATCTAAGTCGTCTTTCGAGTTCGAGGAAGTATACCGGGAATGGCAATAGTATCTTACAGAACAAAAAGGAATAAATGAGAAGTTGTATTTCATTTTGTATTCAAAAAGCTTGGCTTACAAGAACTCCATCATATATTTACTTTGTGTATAGGGATTTTTAAGGATCACCACCTAATTTGGTCCGAATATAGAGGGTCAAAAGTTAGGAATCAAGTTCCTAGTTCGAGTTGGAGGAAAGAACTCCATCATATATTTAGTTTGTGTATAGGGATCTTGAGGGATCACCACCTAATTTGGTCCGAATATAGAGGGTCAAAAGTTAGGAATCAAGTTTGTCGTTCGAGTTCGAGGAGGTATACCGGGAATGGCAATAGTATCTTACAGAACAATAAGGAATAGATGCGAAGTGGTATTTCATTTTGTATTCAAAGAGCTTGGCTTACAAGAACTCCATCATATATTTACTTTGTGTATAGGGATCTTTGAGGGATCACCAACTAATTTGGTCGAAATATAGAGGGTCAAAAGTTAGGAATGAAGTTCGTCTTTCGAGTTCGAGGAGGTATACCGGGAATGGCAATAGTATCTTACAGAACAAAAAGGAATAGATGAGAAGTGGTATTTCATTTTGTATTCAAAGAGCTTGGCTTACAAGAACTCCATCATATATTTACTTTGTTTATAGGGATCTTTAGGGATCACCACCTAATTTGGTCCAAATATAGAGGGTCAAATCTAGGAATCAAAGTCGTCTTTCGAGTTCGAGGAAGTATAGCGGGAATGGCAATAGTATCTTACAGAAAAAAAAGGAATAGATGAGAAGTGGTATTTCATTTTGTATTCAAAGAGCTTCGCTTACAAGAACTCCAACATATATTTATTTGGTGTATAGGGATCTTGAGGGATCACCACCTAATTTGGTCCAAATATAGAGGGTCAAAAGTTAGGAATCAAAGTCGTCTTTCGAGTTCGAGGAAGTATACCGGGAATAGCAATAGTATTTTACAGAACAAAAAAAAATAGATGAGAAGTGGTATTTCATTTTGTATTCAAAGAGCTTGGCTTACAAGAACTCAATGATATATTTACTTTGTGTATAGGGATCTTGAGGGATCACCACCTAATTTGGTCCAAACATAGAGGGTCAAAAGTTAGGAATGAAAGTCGTCTTTCGAGTTCGAGGAAGTATAACGGGAATGGCAATAGTATCTTACAGAACAAAAAGGAATAGATGAGAAGTGGTATTTCATTTTGTATTCAAAGAGCTTGGTTTACAAGAACTCCATCATATATTTACTTTGTGTATAGGGATCTTTAGGGATCACCACCTAATTTGGTCCGAATATAGAGGGTCAAAAGTTAGCAATCAAGTTCCTAGTTCGAGTTGGAGGAAAGAACTCCATCATATATTTACTTTGTGTATAGGGATCTTGAAGGATCACCATCTAATTTGTTCCGAATATAGAGAGTCAAAAGTTGGGAATCAAGTTCCTCGTTCGAGTTGAAGGAAAGAACTCCATCACATATTTAGTTTGTGTATAGGGATCTTGAGGGATCACCACCTAATTTGGTCCGAATATAGAGGGTGAAAAGTTAGGAATCAAGTTTGTCGTTCGAGTTCGAGGAGGTATACCGGGAATGGCAATAGTATCTTACAGAACAAAAAGGAATAGATGCGAAGTGGTATTTCATTTTGTATTCAAAGAGCTTGGCTTACAAGAACTCCATCATATATTTACTTTGTGTATAGGGATCTTTGAGGGATCACCACCTAATTTGGTCCAAATATAGAGGGTCAAAAGTTAGGAATGAAGTTCGTCTTTCGAGTTCGAGGAGGTATACCGGGAATGGCAATAGTATCTTACAGAACAAAAAGGAATAGATGAGAAGTGGTATTTCATTTTGTATTCAAAGAGCTTGGCTTACAAGAACTCCATCATATATTTACTTTGTTTATAGGGATCTTTAGGGATCACCACCTAATTTGGTCCAAATATAGAGGGTCAAATTTAGGAATCAAAGTCGTCTTTCGCGTTCGAGAAAGTATAGCGGGAATGGCAATAGTATCTTACAGAACAAAAAGGAATAGATGAGAAGTGGTATTTCATTTTGTATTCAAAGAGCTTCGCTTACAAGAACTCCAACATATATTTATTTGGTGTATAGGGATCTTGAGGGATCACCACCTAATTTGGTCCAAATATAGAGGGTCAAAAGTTAGGAATCAAAGTCGTCTTTCGAGTTCGAGGAAGTATACCGGGAATGGCAATAGTATCTTACAGAACAAAAAGGAATAGATGAGAAGTGGTATTTCATTTTGTATTCAAAGAGCTTGGCTTACAAGAACTCCATCATATATTTACTTTGTGTATAGGGATCTTGAGGGATCACCACCTAATTTGGTCCGAATATAGAGGGTCAAAAGTTAGGAAACAAGTTCCTATTTCGAGTTGGAAGAAAGAAATATATCATATATTTACTTTGTGTATAGGGATCTTGAGGGATAACCATCTAATTTGGTCCGAATATAGAGGGTCAAAAGTTAGGAATCAAGTTCCTCGTTCGAGTTGGAGGAAAGAACTCCATCATATATTTACTTTGTGTATAGCGATCTTAAGGGATAACCACCTAATTTGATCCAAATATAGAGGGTCAAAAGTTAGGAATCTAAGTCGTCTTTCGAGTTCGAGGAAGTATACCGGGAATGGCAATAGTATCTTACAGAACAAAAAGGAATAAATGAGAAGTTGTATTTCATTTTGTATTCAAAAAGCTTGGCTTACAAGAACTCCATCATATATTTACTTTGTGTATAGGGATTTTTAAGGATCACCACCTAATTTGGTCCGAATATAGAGGGTCAAAAGTTAGGAATCAAGTTCCTAGTTCGAGTTGGAGGAAAGAACTCCATCATATATTTAGTTTGTGTATAGGGATCTTGAGGGATCACCACCTAATTTGGTCCGAATATAGAGGGTCAAAAGTTAGGAATCAAGTTTGTCGTTCGAGTTCGAGGAGGTATACCGGGAATGGCAATAGTATCTTACAGAACAATAAGGAATAGATGCGAAGTGGTATTTCATTTTGTATTCAAAGAGCTTGGCTTACAAGAACTCCATCATATATTTACTTTGTGTATAGGGATCTTTAGGGATCACCAACTAATTTGGTCGAAATATAGAGGGTCAAAAGTTAGGAATGAAGTTCGTCTTTCGAGTTCGAGGAGGTATACCGGGAATGGCAATAGTATCTTACAGAACAAAAAGGAATAGATGAGAAGTGGTATTTCATTTTGTATTCAAAGAGCTTGGCTTACAAGAACTCCATCATATATTTACTTTGTTTATAGGGATCTTTAGGGATCACCACCTAATTTGGTCCAAATATAGAGGGTCAAATCTAGGAATCAAAGTCGTCTTTCGAGTTCGAGGAAGTATAGCGGGAATGGCAATAGTATCTTACAGAAAAAAAAGGAATAGATGAGAAGTGGTATTTCATTTTGTATTCAAAGAGCTTCGCTTACAAGAACTCCAACATATATTTATTTGGTGTATAGGGATCTTGAGGGATCACCACCTAATTTGGTCCAAATATAGAGGGTCAAAAGTTAGGAATCAAAGTCGTCTTTCGAGTTCGAGGAAGTATACCGGGAATAGCAATAGTATTTTACAGAACAAAAAAAAATAGATGAGAAGTGGTATTTCATTTTGTATTCAAAGAGCTTGGCTTACAAGAACTCCATCATATATTTACTTTGTGTATAGGGATCTTGAGGGATCACCACCTAATTTGGTCCGAATATAGAGGGTCAAAGGTTAGGAATCAAGTTCCTAATTCGAGTTGGAAGAAAGAACTATATCATATACTTACTTTGTGTATAGGGATCTTGAGGGATAACCATCTAATTTGGTCCGAATATAGAGGGTCAAAAGTTAGAAATCAAGTTCCTCGTTCGAGTTGGAGGAAAGAACTCCATCATATATTTAGTTTGTGTATAGCGATCTTAAGGGATAACCACCTAATTTGGTCCAAATATAGAGGGTCAAAAGTTAGGAATCAAAGACGTCTTTCGAGTTCGAGGAAGTATACCGGGAATGGCAATAGTATCTTACAGAACAAAAAGGAATAGATGAGAAGTGGTATTTCATTTTGTATTCAAAGAGCTTGGCTTACAAGAACTCCATCATATATTTACTTTGTGTATAGTGATCTTGAGGGATCACCACCAATTTGGTCCAAATATAGAAGGTCAAAAGTTAGGAATCAAAGTCGTCTTTCGAGTTCGAGGAAGTATACCGGGAATGGCAATAGTATCTTACAGAACAAAAAGGAATAGATGAGAAGTGGT
The DNA here is from genome assembly GCF_964235325.1 of Thermobia domestica. Classification (NCBI taxonomy): domain Eukaryota; kingdom Metazoa; phylum Arthropoda; class Insecta; order Zygentoma; family Lepismatidae; genus Thermobia; species Thermobia domestica. The sequence continues at coordinate 71,772,020 of NC_137457.1, forward strand.
ATTTCATTTTGTATTCAAAGAGCTTGGCTTACAAGAACTCCATCCATATATTTACTTTGTGTATAGGGATCTTGAGGGATCACCACCTAATTTGGTTCAAAGATAGAGGGTCAAAAGTTAGGAATCAGAGTCGTCTTTCGAGTTCGAGGAAGTATACCGGGAATGGCAATAGTATCTTACAGAACAAAAAGGAATAGATGAGAAGTGGTATTTCATTTTGTATTCAAAGAGCTTGGCTTACAAGAACTCCATCATATATTTACTTTGTGTATAGGGATCTTGAGGGATCACCACCTAATTTGGTCCAAATATAGAGGGTCAAAAGTTAGGAATCAAAGTCGTCTTTCGAGTTCGAGGAAATATACCGGGAATGGCAATAGTATCTTACAGAACAAAAAGGAATAGATGAGAAGTGGTATTTCATTTTGTATTCAAAGAGCTTGGCTTACAAGAACTCCATCATATATTTACTTTGTGTATAGGGATCTTCAAGGATCACCACCTAATGTGGTCCAAATATAGAGGGTCAAAAGTTAGGAATCAAAGTCGTCTTTCGAGTTCGAGGAAGTATACCGGGAATGGTAATAGTATCTTACAGAACAAAAAGGAATAGATGAGAAGTGGTATTTCATTTTGTATTCAAAGAGCTTGGCTTACAAGAACTCCATCATATATTTACTTTGTGTATAGGGATCTTGAGGGATCACCACCTAATTTGGTCCAAACATAGAGGGTCAAAAGTTAGGAATGAAAGTAGTCTTTCGAGTTCGAGGAAGTATACCTGGAATGGCAATAGTATCTTACAGAACAAAAAGGAATAGATGAGAAGTGGTATTTCATTTTGTATTCAAAGAGCTTGGTTTACAAGAACTCTATCATATATTTACTTTGTGTATAGGGATCTTTAGGGATCACCACCTAATTTGGTCCGAATATAGAGGGTCAAAAGTTAGCAATCAAGTTCCTAGTTCGAGTTGGAGGAAAGAACACCATCATATATTTACTTTGTGTATAGGGATCTTGAAGGATCACCATCTAATTTGGTCCGAATATAGAGGGTCAAAAGTTGGGAATCAAGTTCCTCGTTCGAGTTGAAGGAAAGAACTCCATCACATATTTAGTTTGTGTATAGGGATCTTGAGGGATCACCACCTAATTTGGTCCGAATATAGAGGGTGAAAAGTTAGGAATCAAGTTTGTCGTTCGAGTTCGAGGAGGTATACCGGGAATGGCAATAGTATCTTACAGAACAAAAAGGAATAGATGCGAAGTGGTATTTCATTTTGTATTCAAAGAGCTTGGCTTACAAGAACTCCATCATATATTTACTTTGTGTATAGGGATCTTTGAGGGATCACCACCTAATTTGGTCCAAATATAGAGGGTCAAAAGTTAGGAATGAAGTTCGTCTTTCGAGTTCGAGGAGGTATACCGGGAATGGCAATAGTATCTTACAGAACAAAAAGGAATAGATGAGAAGTGGTATTTCATTTTGTATTCAAAGAGCTTGGCTTACAAGAACTCCATCATATATTTACTTTGTTTATAGGGATCTTTAGGGATCACCACCTAATTTGGTCCAAATATAGAGGGTCAAATTTAGGAATCAAAGTCGTCTTTCGCGTTCGAGAAAGTATAGCGGGAATGGCAATAGTATCTTACAGAACAAAAAGGAATAGATGAGAAGTGGTATTTCATTTTGTATTCAAAGAGCTTCGCTTACAAGAACTCCAACATATATTTATTTGGTGTATAGGGATCTTGAGGGATCACCACCTAATTTGGTCCAAATATAGAGGGTCAAAAGTTAGGAATCAAAGTCGTCTTTCGAGTTCGAGGAAGTATAGCGGGAATGGCAATAGTATCTTACAGAACAAAAAGGAATAGATGAGAAGTGGTATTTCATTTTGTATTCAAAGAGCTTGGCTTACAAGAACTCCATCATATATTTACTTTGTGTATAGGGATCTTGAGGGATCACCACCTAATTTGGTCCGAATATAGTGGGTCAAAAGTTAGGAATCAAGTTCCTATTTCGAGTTGGAAGAAAGAAATATATCATATATTTACTTTGTGTATAGGGATCTTGAGGGATAACCATCTAATTTGGTCCGAATATAGAGGGTCAAAAGTTAGGAATCAAGTTCCTCGTTCGAGTTGGAGGAAAGAACTCCATCATATATTTACTTTGTGTATAGCGATCTTAAGGGATAACCACCTAATTTGATCCAAATATAGAGGGTCAAAAGTTAGGAATCTAAGTCGTCTTTCGAGTTCGAGGAAGTATACCGGGAATGGCAATAGTATCTTACAGAACAAAAAGGAATAAATGAGAAGTTGTATTTCATTTTGTATTCAAAAAGCTTGGCTTACAAGAACTCCATCATATATTTACTTTGTGTATAGGGATTTTTAAGGATCACCACCTAATTTGGTCCGAATATAGAGGGTCAAAAGTTAGGAATCAAGTTCCTAGTTCGAGTTGGAGGAAAGAACTCCATCATATATTTAGTTTGTGTATAGGGATCTTGAGGGATCACCACCTAATTTGGTCCGAATATAGAGGGTCAAATGTTAGGAATCAAGTTTGTCGTTCGAGTTCGAGGAGGTATACCGGGAATGGCAATAGTATCTTACAGAACAATAAGGAATAGATGCGAAGTGGTATTTCATTTTGTATTCAAAGAGCTTGGCTTACAAGAACTCCATCATATATTTACTTTGTGTATAGGGATCTTTGAGGGATCACCAACTAATTTGGTCGAAATATAGAGGGTCAAAAGTTAGGAATGAAGTTCGTCTTTCGAGTTCGAGGAGGTATACCGGGAATGGCAATAGTATCTTACAGAACAAAAAGGAATAGATGAGAAGTGGTATTTCATTTTGTATTCAAAGAGCTTGGCTTACAAGAACTCCATCATATATTTACTTTGTTTATAGGGATCTTTAGGGATCACCACCTAATTTGGTCCAAATATAGAGGGTCAAATCTAGGAATCAAAGTCGTCTTTCGAGTTCGAGGAAGTATAGGGGGAATGGCAATAGTATCTTACAGAAAAAAAAGGAATAGATGAGAAGTGGTATTTCATTTTGTATTCAAAGAGCTTCGCTTACAAGAACTCCAACATATATTTATTTGGTGTATAGGGATCTTGAGGGATCACCACCTAATTTGGTCCAAATATAGAGGGTCAAAAGTTAGGAATCAAAGTCGTCTTTCGAGTTCGAGGAAGTATACCGGGAATAGCAATAGTATTTTACAGAACAAAAAAAAATAGATGAGAAGTGGTATTTCATTTTGTATTCAAAGAGCTTGGCTTACAAGAACTCCATCATATATTTACTTTGTGTATAGGGATCTTGAGGGATCACCACCTAATTTGGTCCGAATATAGAGGGTCAAAGGTTAGGAATCAAGTTCCTAGTTCGAGTTGGAAGAAAGAACTATATCATATATTTACTTTGTGTATAGGGATCTTGAGGGATAACCATCTAATTTGGTCCGAATATAGAGGGTCAAAAGTTAGAAATCAAGTTCCTCGTTCGAGTTGGAGGAAAGAACTCCATCATATATTTACTTTGTGTATAGCGATCTTAAGGGATAACCACCTAATTTGGTCCAAATATAGAGGGTCAAAAGTTAGGAATCAAAGACGTCTTTCGAGTTCGAGGAAGTATACCGGGAATGGCAATAGTATCTTACAGAACAAAAAGGAATAGATGAGAAGTGGTATTTCATTTTGTATTCAAAGAGCTTGGCTTACAAGAACTCCATCATATATTTACTTTGTGTATAGTGATCTTGAGGGATCACCACCAATTTGGTCCAAATATAGAAGGACAAAAGTTAGGAATCAAAGTCGTCTTTCGAGTTCGAGGAAGTATACCGGGAATGGCAATAGTATCTTACAGAACAAAAAGGAATAGATGAGAAGTGGTATTTCATTTTGTATTCAAAGAGCTTGGCTTACAAGAACTCCATCCATATATTTACTTTGTGTATAGGGATCTTGAGGGATCACCACCTAATTTGGTTCAAAGATAGAGGGTCAAAAGTTAGGAATCAGAGTCGTCTTTCGAGTTCGAGGAAGTATACCGGGAATGGCAATAGTATCTTACAGAACAAAAAGGAATAGATGAGAAGTGGTATTTCATTTTGTATTCAAAGAGCTTGGCTTACAAGAACTCCATCATATATTTACTTTGTGTATAGGGATCTTGAGGGATCACCACCTAATTTGGTCCAAATATAGAGGGTCAAAAGTTAGGAATCAAAGTCGTCTTTCGAGTTCGAGGAAATATACCGGGAATGGCAATAGTGTCTTACAGAACAAAAAGGAATAGATGAGAAGTGGTATTTCATTTTGTATTCAAAGAGCTTGGCTTACAAGAACTCCATCATATATTTACTTTGTGTATAGGGATCTTCAAGGATCACCACCTAATGTGGTCCAAATATAGAGGGTCAAAAGTTAGGAATCAAAGTCGTCTTTCGAGTTCGAGGAAGTATACCGGGAATGGTAATAGTATCTTACAGAACAAAAAGGAATAGATGAGAAGTGGTATTTCATTTTGTATTCAAAGAGCTTGGCTTACAAGAACTCCATCATATATTTACTTTCTGTATAGGGATCTTGAGGGATCACCACCTAATTTGGTCCGAATATAGAGGGTCAAAAGTTAGGAATCAAGTTCCTAGTTCGAGTTGGAGGAAAGAACTAGATCATATATTTTCTTTGTGTATAGGGTTCTTGAGGGATAACAATCTAATTTGGTCCGAAAATAGAGGGTCAAAAGTTAGGAATCAAAGTCGTCTTTCGAGTTCGAGGAAGTATACCGGGAATGGCAATAGTATCTTACAGAACAAAAAGGAATAGATGAGATGTGGTATTTCATTTTGTATTCAAAGAGCTTGGCTTACAAGAACTCCAACATATATTTACTTTGTGTATAGGGATCTTGAGAGATCACCACCTAATTTGGTCCAAATATAGAGGGACAAAAGTTAGGAATCAAAGTCGTCTTTCGAGTTCGAGGAAGTATACCGGGAATGGCAATAGTATCTTACAGAACAAAAAGGAATAGATGAGAAGTGGTATTTCATTTTGTATTCAAAGAGCTTTGCTTACAAGAACTCCATCATATATTTACTTTGTGTATAGGGATCTTGAGGGATCACCACCTAATTCGGTCCAAATATAGAGGGTCAAAAGTTAGGAATCAAAGTCGTCTTTCGAGTTCGAGAAAGTATACCGGGAACGGCAATAGTATCTTACAGAACAAAAAGGAATAGATGAGAAGTGGTATTTCATTTTGTATTCAAAGAGCTTGGCTTACAAGAACTCCATCATATATTTACTTTCTGTATACGGATCTTGAGGGATCACCACCTAATTTGGTCCAAACATAGAGGGTCAAAAGTTAGGAATCAAAGTCGTCTTTCGAGTTCGAGGAAGTATACCGGGAATGGCAATAGTATCATACAGAACAAAAAGGAATAGATGAGAAGTGGTATTTCATTTTGTATTCAAAGAGCATGGTTTACAAGAACTCCATCATATATTTACTTTGTGTATAGGGATCTTGAGGGATCACCACCTAATTTGGTCCGAATATAGAGGGTCAAAAGTTAGCAATCAAGTTCCTAGTTCGAGTTGGAGGAAAGAACTCCATCATATATTTACTTTGTGTATAGGGATCTTGAAGGATCACCATCTAATTTGTTCCGAATATAGAGGGTCAAAAGTTGGGAATCAAGTTCCTCGTTCGAGTTGAAGGAAAGAACTCCATCACATATTTAGTTTGTGTATAGGGATCTTGAGGGATCACCACCTAATTTGGTCCGAATATAGAGGGTCAAAAGTTAGGAATCAAGTTTGTCGTTCGAGTTCGAGGAGGTATACCGGGAATGGCAATAGTATCTTACAGAACAAAAAGGAATAGATGCGAAGTGGTATTTCATTTTGTATTCAAAGAGCTTGGCTTACAAGAACTCCATCATATATTTACTTTGTGTATAAGGATCTTTGAGGGATCACCACCTAATTTGGTCCAAATATAGAGGGTCAAAAGTTAGGAATGAAGTTCGTCTTTCGAGTTCGAGGAGGTATACCGGGAATGGCAATAGTATCTTACAGAACAAAAAGGAATAGATGAGAAGTGGTATTTCATTTTGTATTCAAAGAGCTTGGCTTACAAGAACTCCATCATATATTTACTTTGTTTATAGGGATCTTTAGGGATCACCACCTAATTTGGTCCAAATATAGAGGGTCAAATTTAGGAATCAAAGTCGTCTTTCGAGTTCGAGGAAGTATAGCGGGAATGGCAATAGTATCTTACAGAACAAAAAGGAATAGATGAGAAGTGGTATTTCATTTTGTATTCAAAGAGCTTCGCTTACAAGAACTCCAACATATATTTATTTGGTGTATAGGGATCTTGAGGGATCACCACCTAATTTGGTCCAAATATAGAGGGTCAAAAGTTAGGAATCAAAGTCGTCTTTCGAGTTCGAGGAAGTATACCGGTAATGGCAATAGTATCTTACAGAACAAAAAGGAATAGATGAGAAGTGGTATTTCATTTTGTATTCAAAGAGCTTGGCTTACAAGAACTCCATCATATATTTACTTTGTGTGTAGGGATCTTGAGGGATCACCACCTAATTTGGTCCGAATATAGAGGGTCAAAAGTAAGGAATCAAGTTCCTAGTTCGAGTTGGAAGAAAGAACTATATCATATATTTACTTTGTGTATAGGGATCTTGAGGGATAACCATCTAATTTGGTCCGAATATAGAGGGTCAAAAGTTAGGAATCAAGTTCCTCGTTCGAGTTGGAGGAAAGAACTCCATCATATATTTACTTTGTGTATAGCGATCTTGAGGGATAACCACCTAATTTGGTCCAAATATAGAGGGTCAAAAGTTAGGAATAATAGTCGTCTTTCGAGTTCGAGGAAGTATACCGGGAATGGCAATAGTATCTTACAGAACAAAAAGGAATAAATGAGAAGTTGTATTTCATTTTGTATTCAAAGAGCTTGGCTTACAAGAACTCCATCATATACTTAGTTTGTGTATAGGGATCTTGAGGGATCACCACCTAATTTGGTCCAAATATAGAGGGTCAAAAGTTAGGAATCAAAGTCGTCTTTCGAGTTCGAGGAAGTATACTGGGAATGGCAATAGTATCTTACAGAACAAAAATTAATAGATGAGAAGTTATATTTCATTTTGTATTCAAAGAGCTTGGCTTACAAGAACTCCATCATATATTTACTTTGTGTATAGGGATCTTGAAGGATCACCACCTAATTTGGTCCAAATATAGAGGGTCAAAAGTTAGGAATCAAAGTCGTCTTTCGAGTTCGAGGAAGTATACCGGGAATGGCAATAGTATCTTACAGAACAAAAAGGAATAGATGAGAAGTGGTATTTCATTTTGTATTCAAAGAGCTTGACTTACAAGAATTCCATCATATATTTACTTTGTGTATAGGGATCTTGAGGGATCACCACCTAATTTGGTCCAAATATAGAGGTTCAAAAGTTAGGAATCAAAGTCGTCTCTCGAGTTCAAGGAAGTATACCGGGAATGGCAATAGTATCTTACAGAACAAAAAGGAATAGATGAGAAGTGGTATTTCATTTTGTATTCAAAGAGCTTGGCTTACAAGAACTCCATCATATATTTACTTTCTGTATAGGGATCTTGAGGGATCACAACCTAATTTGGTCCGAATATAGAGAGTCAAAAGTTAGGAATCAAGTTCCTAGTTCGAGTTGGAGGAAAGAACTCCATCATATATTTACTTTGTGTATAGGGTTCTTGAGGGATAACAATCTAATTTGGTCCGAATATAGAGGGTCAAAAGTTAGGAATAAAAGTCGTCTTTCGAGTTCGAGGAAGTATACCGGGAATGGCAATAGTATCTTACAGAACAAAAAGGAATAGATGAGAAGTGGTATTTCATTTTGTATTCAAAGAGCTTGGCTTACAAGAACTCCATCATATATTTACTTTGTGTATAGGGATCTTGATGGATGACCACCTAATTTGGTCCAAATATAGAGGGTCAAAAGTTAGGAATCAAAGTCGTCTTTCGAGTTCGAGGAAGTATACCGGGAATGGCAATAGTATCTTACAGAACAAAAAGGAATAGATGAGAAGTGGTATTTCATTTTGTATTCAAAGAGCTTTGATTACAAGAACTCCATCATATATTTACTTTGTGTATAGGGATCTTGATGGATCACCACCTAATTTGGTCCAAATATAGAGGGTCAAAAGTTAGGAATCAAAGTCGTCTTTCGAGTTCGAGGAAGTATACCGGGAATGGCAATAGTATCTTACAGAACAAAAAGGAATAGATGAGAAGTGGTATTTCATTTTGTATTCAAAGAGCTTGGCTTACAAGAACTCCATCATATATTTACTTTGTGTATAGGGATCTTGAGGGATCGCCACGTAATTTGTTCCGAATATAGAGGGTCAAAAGTTGGGAATCAAGTTCCTCGTTCGAGTTGAAGGAAAGAACTCCATCATATATTTAGTTTGTGTATAGGGATCTTGAGGGATCACCACCTAATTTGGTCCGAATATAGAGGGTCAAAAGTTAGGAATCAAGTTTGTCGTTCGAGTTCGAGGAAGTATACCGGGAATGGCAATAGTATCTTACAGAATAAAAAGGAATAGATGAGAAGTGGTATTTCATTTTGTATTCAAAGAGCTTGGCTTACAAGAACTCCATCATATATTTACTTTGTGTATAGGGATCTTTGAGGGATCACCACCTAATTTGGTCCAAATATAGAGGGTCAAAAGTTAGGAATGATGTTTGTCTTTCGAGTTCGAGGAGATATACCGGGAATGGCAATAGTATCTTACAGAACAAAAACGAATAGATGAGAAGTGGTATTTCATTTTGTATTCAAAGAGCTTGGCTTACAAGAACTTCATCATATATTTACTTTCTGTATAGGGATCTTGAGGGATCACCACCTAATTTGGTCCGAATATAGAGGGTCAAAAGTTAGGAATCAAGTTCCTAGTTCGAGTTGGAGGAAAGAACTCCATCATATATTTACTTTGTGTATAGTGATCTTGAGGGATAACAATCTAATTTGGTCCGAAAATAGAGGGTCAAAAGTTAGGACTCAAAGTCGTCTTTCGAGTTCGAGGAAGTATACCGGGAATGGCAATAGTATATTACAGAACAAAAAGGAATAAATGAGAAGTGGTATTTCATTTTGTATTCAAAAAGCTTGGCTTAGAAGAACTCCATCATATATTTACTTTGTGTATAGGGATCTTGAGGGATCACCACTTAATTTGGTCCAAATATAGAAGGTCAAAAGTTAGGAATCAAAGTCGTCTTTCGAGTTCGAGGAAGTATACCGGGAATGGCAATAGTATCTTACAGAACAAAAAGGAATAGATGAGAAGTGGTATTTCATTTTGTATTCAAAGAGCTTGGCTTACAAGAACTCCATCCATATATTTACTTTCTGTATAGGGATCTTGAGGAGTCACCACCTAATTTGGTTCAAATATAGAGGGTCAAAAGTTAGGAATCAAAGTCGTCTTTCGAGTTCGAGGAAGTATACCGGGAATGGCAATAGTATCTTACAGAACAAAAAGGAATAGATGAGAAGTGGTATTTCATTTTGTATTCAAAGAGCTTGGCTTACAAGAACTCCATCATATATTAGTTTGTGTATAGGGATCTTGAGGGATCACCACCTAATTTGGTCCAAATATAGAGGGTCAAAAGTTAGGAATCAAAGTCGTCTTTCGAGTTCGAGGAAGTATACCGGGAATGGCAATAGTATCTTACAGAACAAAAAGGAATAGATGAGAAGTGGTATTTCATTTTGTATTCAAAAAGCTTGGCTTACAAGAACTCCATCATATATTTACTTTGTGTATAGGGATCTTGAGGGATCGCCACGTAATTTGTTCCGAATATAGAGGGTCAAAAGTTGGGAATCAAGTTCCTCGTTCGAGTTGAAGGAAAGAACTCCATCATATATTTAGTTTGTGTATAGGGATCTTGAGGGATCACCACCTAATTTGGTCCGAATATAGAGGGTCAAAAGTTAGGAATCAAGTTTGTCGTTCGAGTTCGAGGAAGTATACCGGGAATGGCAATAGTATATTACAGAACAAAAAGGAATAAATGAGAAGTGGTATTTCATTTTGTATTCAAAGAGCTTGGCTTACAAGAACTCCATCCATATATTTACTTTCTGTATAGGGATCTTGAGGGATCACCACCTAATTTGGTTCAAATATAGAGGGTCAAAAGTTAGGAATCAAAGTCGTCTTTCGAGTTCGAGGAAGTATACCGGGAATGGCAATAGTATCTTACAGAACAAAAAGGAATAGATGAGAAGTGGTATTTCATTTTGTATTCAAAGAGCTTGGCTTACAAGAACTCCATCATATATTTACTTTGTGTATAGGGATCTTGAGGGATCACCACCTAATTTGGTCCGAATATAGAGGGTCAAAAGTTAGCAATCAAGTTCCTAGTTCGAGTTGGAGGAAAGAACTCCATCATATATTTACTTTGTGTATAGGGATCTTGAAGGATCACCATCTAATTTGTTCCGAATATAGAGGGTCAAAAGTTGGGAATCAAGTTCCTCGTTCGAGTTGAAGGAAAGAACTCCATCACATATTTAGTTTGTGTATAGGGATCTTGAGGGATCACCACCTAATTTGGTCCGAATATAGAGGGTCAAAAGTTAGGAATCAAGTTTGTCGTTCGAGTTCGAGGAGGTATACCGGGAATGGCAATAGTATCTTACAGAACAAAAAGGAATAGATGCGAAGTGGTATTTCATTTTGTATTCAAAGAGCTTGGCTTACAAGAACTCCATCATATATTTACTTTGTGTATAAGGATCTTTGAGGGATCACCACCTAATTTGGTCCAAATATAGAGGGTCAAAAGTTAGGAATGAAGTTCGTCTTTCGAGTTCGAGGAGGTATACCGGGAATGGCAATAGTATCTTACAGAACAAAAAGGAATAGATGAGAAGTGGTATTTCATTTTGTATTCAAAGAGCTTGGCTTACAAGAACTCCATCATATATTTACTTTGTTTATAGGGATCTTTAGGGATCACCACCTAATTTGGTCCAAATATAGAGGGTCAAATTTAGGAATCAAAGTCGTCTTTCGAGTTCGAGGAAGTATAGCGGGAATGGCAATAGTATCTTACAGAACAAAAAGGAATAGATGAGAAGTGGTATTTCATTTTGTATTCAAAGAGCTTCGCTTACAAGAACTCCAACATATATTTATTTGGTGTATAGGGATCTTGAGGGATCACCACCTAATTTGGTCCAAATATAGAGGGTCAAAAGTTAGGAATCAAAGTCGTCTTTCGAGTTCGAGGAAGTATACCGGTAATGGCAATAGTATCTTACAGAACAAAAAGGAATAGATGAGAAGTGGTATTTCATTTTGTATTCAAAGAGCTTGGCTTACAAGAACTCCATCATATATTTACTTTGTGTGTAGGGATCTTGAGGGATCACCACCTAATTTGGTCCGAATATAGAGGGTCAAAAGTAAGGAATCAAGTTCCTAGTTCGAGTTGGAAGAAAGAACTATATCATATATTTACTTTGTGTATAGGGATCTTGAGGGATAACCATCTAATTTGGTCCGAATATAGAGGGTCAAAAGTTAGGAATCAAGTTCCTCGTTCGAGTTGGAGGAAAGAACTCCATCATATATTTACTTTGTGTATAGCGATCTTGAGGGATAACCACCTAATTTGGTCCAAATATAGAGGGTCAAAAGTTAGGAATAATAGTCGTCTTTCGAGTTCGAGGAAGTATACCGGGAATGGCAATAGTATCTTACAGAACAAAAAGGAATAAATGAGAAGTTGTATTTCATTTTGTATTCAAAGAGCTTGGCTTACAAGAACTCCATCATATACTTAGTTTGTGTATAGGGATCTTGAGGGATCACCACCTAATTTGGTCCAAATATAGAGGGTCAAAAGTTAGGAATCAAAGTCGTCTTTCGAGTTCGAGGAAGTATACCGGGAATGGCAATAGTATCTTACAGAACAAAAATTAATAGATGAGAAGTTATATTTCATTTTGTATTCAAAGAGCTTGGCTTACAAGAACTCCATCATATATTTACTTTGTGTATAGGGATCTTGAAGGATCACCACCTAATTTGGTCCAAATATAGAGGGTCAAAAGTTAGGAATCAAAGTCGTCTTTCGAGTTCGAGGAAGTATACCGGGAATGGCAATAGTATCTTACAGAACAAAAAGGAATAGATGAGAAGTGGTATTTCATTTTGTATTCAAAGAGCTTGACTTACAAGAATTCCATCATATATTTACTTTGTGTATAGGGATCTTGAGGGATCACCACCTAATTTGGTCCAAATATAGAGGTTCAAAAGTTAGGAATCAAAGTCGTCTCTCGAGTTCAAGGAAGTATACCGGGAATGGCAATATTATCTTACAGAACAAAAAGGAATAGATGAGAAGTGGTATTTCATTTTGTATTCAAAGAGCTTGGCTTACAAGAACTCCATCATATATTTACTTTCTGTATAGGGATCTTGAGGGATCACAACCTAATTTGGTCCGAATATAGAGAGTCAAAAGTTAGGAATCAAGTTCCTAGTTCGAGTTGGAGGAAAGAACTCCATCATATATTTACTTTGTGTATAGGGTTCTTGAGGGATAACAATCTAATTTGGTCCGAATATAGAGGGTCAAAAGTTAGGAATAAAAGTCGTCTTTCGAGTTCGAGGAAGTATACCGGGAATGGCAATAGTATCTTACAGAACAAAAAGGAATAGATGAGAAGTGGTATTTCATTTTGTATTCAAAGAGCTTGGCTTACAAGAACTCCATCATATATTTACTTTGTGTATAGGGATCTTGATGGATCACCACCTAATTTGGTCCAAATATAGAGGGTCAAAAGTTAGGAATCAAAGTCGTCTTTCGAGTTCGAGGAAGTATACCGGGAATGGCAATAGTATCTTACAGAACAAAAAGGAATAGATGAGAAGTGGTATTTCATTTTGTATTCAAAGAGCTTTGATTACAAGAACTCCATCATATATTTACTTTGTGTATAGGGATCTTGATGGATCACCACCTAATTTGGTCCAAATATAGAGGGTCAAAAGTTAGGAATCAAAGTCGTCTTTCGAGTTCGAGGAAGTATACCGGGAATAGCAATAGTATCTTACAGAACAAAAAGGAATAGATGAGAAGTGGTATTTCATTTTGTATTCAAAGAGCTTGGCTTACAAGAACTCCATCATATATTTACTTTGTGTATAGGGATCTTGAGGGATCGCCACGTAATTTGTTCCGAACATAGAGGGTCAAAAGTTGGGAATCAAGTTCCTCGTTCGAGTTGAAGGAAAGAACTCCATCATATATTTAGTTTGTGTATAGGGATCTTGAGGGATCACCACCTAATTTGGTCCGAATATAGAGGGTCAAAAGTTAGGAATCAAGTTTGTCGTTCGAGTTCGAGGAAGTATACCGGGAATGGCAATAGTATCTTACAGAATAAAAAGGAATAGATGAGAAGTGGTATTTCATTTTGTATTCAAAGAGCTTGGCTTACAAGAACTCCATCATATATTTACTTTGTGTATAGGGATCTTTGAGGGATCACCACCTAATTTGGTCCAAATATAGAGGGTCAAAAGTTAGGAATGATGTTTGTCTTTCGAGTTCGAGGAGATATACCGGGAATGGCAATAGTATCTTACAGAACAAAAACGAATAGATGAGAAGTGGTATTTCATTTTGTATTCAAAGAGCTTGGCTTACAAGAACTTCATCATATATTTACTTTCTGTATAGGGATCTTGAGGGATCACCACCTAATTTGGTCCGAATATAGAGGGTCAAAAGTTAGGAATCAAGTTCCTAGTTCGAGTTGGAGGAAAGAACTCCATCATATATTTACTTTGTGTATAGTGATCTTGAGGGATAACAATCTAATTTGGTCCGAAAATAGAGGGTCAAAAGTTAGGACTCAAAGTCGTCTTTCGAGTTCGAGGAAGTATACCGGGAATGGCAATAGTATATTACAGAACAAAAAGGAATAAATGAGAAGTGGTATTTCATTTTGTATTCAAAAAGCTTGGCTTAGAAGAACTCCATCATATATTTACTTTGTGTATAGGGATCTTGAGGGATCACCACTTAATTTGGTCCAAATATAGAAGGTCAAAAGTTAGGAATCAAAGTAGTCTTTCGAGTTCGAGGAAGTATACCGGGAATGGCAATAGTATCTTACAGAACAAAAAGGAATAGATGAGAAGTGGTATTTCATTTTGTATTCAAAGAGCTTGGCTTACAAGAACTCCATCCATATATTTACTTTCTGTATAGGGATCTTGAGGAGTCACCACCTAATTTGGTTCAAATATAGAGGGTCAAAAGTTAGGAATCAAAGTCGTCTTTCGAGTTCGAGGAAGTATACCGGGAATGGCAATAGTATCTTACAGAACAAAAAGGAATAGATGAGAAGTGGTATTTCATTTTGTATTCAAAGAGCTTGGCTTACAAGAACTCCATCATATATTAGTTTGTGTATAGGGATCTTGAGGGATCACCACCTAATTTGGTCCAAATATAGAGGGTCAAAAGTTAGGAATCAAAGTCGTCTTTCGAGTTCGAGGAAGTATACCGGGAATGGCAATAGTATCTTACAGAACAAAAAGGAATAGATGAGAAGTGGTATTTCATTTTGTATTCAAAAAGCTTGGCTTACAAGAACTCCATCATATATTTACTTTGTGTATAGGGATCTTGAGGGATCGCCACGTAATTTGTTCCGAATATAGAGGGTCAAAAGTTGGGAATCAAGTTCCTCGTTCGAGTTGAAGGAAAGAACTCCATCATATATTTAGTTTGTGTATAGGGATCTTGAGGGATCACCACCTAATTTGGTCCGAATATAGAGGGTCAAAAGTTAGGAATCAAGTTTGTCGTTCGAGTTCGAGGAAGTATACCGGGAATGGCAATAGTATATTACAGAACAAAAAGGAATAAATGAGAAGTGGTATTTCATTTTGTATTCAAAGAGCTTGGCTTACAAGAACTCCATCCATATATTTACTTTCTGTATAGGGATCTTGAGGGATCACCACCTAATTTGGTTCAAATATAGAGGGTCAAAAGTTAGGAATCAAAGTCGTCTTTCGAGTTCGAGGAAGTATACCGGGAATGGCAATAGTATCTTACAGAACAAAAAGGAATAGATGAGAAGTGGTATTACATTTTGTATTCAAAAAGCTTGGCTTACAAGAACTCCATCATATATTTACTTTGTGTATAGGGATCTTGAGGGATCACCACTTAATTTGGTCCAAATATAGAAGGTCAAAACTTAGGAATCAATGTCGTCTTTCGAGTTCGAGGAAGTATACCGGGAATGGCAATAGTATCTTACAGAACAAAAAGGAATAGATGAGAAGTGGTATTTCATTTTGTATTCAAAGAGCTTGGCTTACAAGAACTCCATCCATATATTTACTTTCTGTATACGGATCTTGAGGGATCACCACCTAATTTGGTTCAAATATAGAGGGTCAAAAGTTAGGAATCAAAGTCGTCTTTCGAGTTCGAGGAAGTATACCGGGAACGGCAATAGTATCTTACAGAACAAAAAGGAATAGATGAGAAGTGGTATTTCATTTTGTATTCAAAGAGCTTGGCTTACAAGAACTCCATCATATATTTACTTTCTGTATAGGGATCTTGAGGGATCACCACCTAATTTGGTCCAAATATAGAGGGTCAAAAGTTAGGAATCAAAGTCGTCTTTCGAGTTCGAGGAAGTATACCGGGAATGGCAATAGTATCTTACAGAACAAAAAGGAATAGATGAGAAGTGGTATTTCATTTTGTATTCAAAGAGCTTGACTTACAAGAATTCCATCATATATTTACTTTGTGTATAGGGATCTTGAGGGATCACCACCTAATTTGGTCCAAATATAGAGGGTCAAAAGTTAGGAATCAAAGTCGTCTTTCGAGTTCAAGGAAGTATACCGGGAATGGCAATAGTATCTTACAGAACAAAAAGGAATAGATGAGAAGTGGTATTTCATTTTGTAATCAAAGAGCTTGGCTTACAAGAACTCCATCATATATTTACTTTCTGTATAGGGATCTTGAGGGATCACAACCTAATTTGGTCCGAATATAGAGGGTCAAAAGTTAGGAATCAAGTTCCTAGTTCGAGTTGGAGGAAAGAACTCCATCATATATTTACTTTGTGTATAGGGATCTTGAGGGATAACAATCTAATTTGGTCCGAATATAGAGGGTCAAAGTTAGGAATAAAAGTCGTCTTTCGAGTTCGAGGAAGTATACCGGGAATGGCAATAGTATCTTACAGAACAAAAAGGAATAGATGAGAAGTGGTATTTCATTTTGTATTCAAAGAGCTTGGCTTACAAGAACACCATCATATATTTACTTTGTGTATAGGGATCTTGATGGATCACCACCTAATTTGGTCCAAATATAGAGGGTCAAAAGTTAGGAATCAAAGTCGTCTTTCGAGTTCGAGGAAGTATACCGGGAATGGCAATAGTATCTTACAGAACAAAAAGGAATAGATGAGAAGTGGTATTTCATTTTGTATTCAAAGAGCTTTGCTTACAAGAATTCCACCATATATTTACTTTGTGTATAGGGATCTTGAGGGATCACCACCTAATTCGGTCCAAATATAGAGGGTCAAAAGTTAGGAATCAAAGTCGTCTTTCGAGTTCGAGGAAGTATACCGGGAATGGCAATAGTATCTTACAGAACAAAAAGGAATAGATGAGAAGTGGTATTTCATTTTGTATTCAAAGAGCTTGACTTACAAGAATTCCATCATATATTTACTTTGTGTAAAGGGATCTTGAGGGATCACCACCTAATTTGGTCCAAATATAGAGGGTCAAAAGTTAGGAATCAAAGTCGTCTTTCGAATTCAAGGAAGTATACCGGGAATGGCAATAGTATCTTACAGAACAAAAAGGAATAGATGAGAAGTGGTATTTCATTTTGTATTCAAAGAGCTTGGCTTACAAGAACTCCATCATATATTTACTTTCTGTATAGGGATCTTGAGGGATCACAACCTAATTTGGTCCGAATATAGAGGGTCAAAAGTTAGGAATCAAGTTCCTAGTTCGAGATGGAGGAAAGAACTCCATCATATATTTACTTTGTGTATAGGGATCTTGAGGGATAACAATCTAATTTGGTCCGAATATAGAGGGTCAAAAGTTAGGAATAAAAGTCGTCTTTCGAGTTCGAGGAAGTATACCGGGAATGGCAATAGTATCTTACAGAACAAAAAGGAATAGATGAGAAGTGGTATTTCATTTTGTATTCAAAGAGCTTGGCTTACAAGAACTCCATCATATATTTACTTTGTGTATAGGGATCTTGATGGATCACCACCTAATTTGGTCCAAATATAGAGGGTCAAAAGTTAGGAATCAAAGTCGTCTTTCGAGTTCGAGGAAGTATACCGGGAATGGCAATAGTATCTTACAGAACAAAAAGGAATAGATGAGAAGTGGTATTTCATTTTGTATTCAAAGAGCTTGGCTTACAAGAACCCCATCCATATATTTACTTTGTGTATAGGGATCTTGAGGGATCACCACCTAATTTGGTTCAAATATAGAGGGTCAAACGTTAGGAATCAAAGTCGTCTTTCGAGTTCGAGGAAGTATACCGGGAATGGCAATAGTATCTTACAGAACAAAAAGGAATAGATGAGAAGTGGTATTTCATCTTGTATTCAAAGAGCTTGGCTTACAAGAACTCCATCATATATTTAGTTTGTGTATAGGGATCTTGAGGGATCACCACCTAATTTGGTCCAAATATAGAGGGTCAAAAGTTAGGAATCAAAGTCGTCTTTCGAGTTCGAGGAAGTATACCGGGAATGGTAATAGCATCTTACAGAACAAAAAGGAATAGATGAGAAGTGGTATTTCAATTTGTATTCCAAGAGCTTGGCTTACAAGAACTCCATCATATATTTACTTTGTGTATAGGATCTTGAGGGATCAAAACCTAATTTGGTCCAAATATAGAGGGTCAAAAGTTAGGAATCAAAGTCGTCTTTCGAGTTCGAGGAAGTATACCGGGAATGGCAATAGTATCTTACAGAATAAAAAGGAATAGATGAGAAGTGGTATTTCATTTTGTATTCAAAGAGCTTGACTTACAAGAATTCCATCATATATTTACTTTGTGTATAGGGATCTTGAGGGATCACCACCTAATTTGGTCCAAATATATAGGGTCAAAAGTTAGGAATCAAAGTCGTCTTTCGAGTTCAAGGAAGTATACCGGGAATGGCAATAGTATCTTACAGAACAAAAAGGAATAGATGAGACGTGGTATTTCATATTGTATTCAAAGAGCTTGGCTTACAAGAACTCCATCATATATTTACTTTCTGTATAGGGATCTTGAGGGATCACAGCCTAATTTGGTCCGAATATAGAGGGTCAAAAGTTAGGAATCAAGTTCCTAGTTCGAGTTGGAGGAAAGAACTCCATCATATATTTACTTTGTGTATAGGGATCTTGAGGGATAACAATCTAATTTGGTCCGAATATAGAGGGTCAAAAGTTAGGAATAAAAGTCGTCTTTCGAGTTCGAGGAAGTATACCGGGAATGGCAATAGTATCTTACAGAACAAAACGGAATAGATGAGAAGTGGTATTTCATTTTATATTCAAAGAGCTTGGCTTACAAGAACTCCATCATATATTTACTTTGTGTATAGGGATCTTGATGGATCACCACCTAATTTGGTCCAAATATAGAGGGTCAAAAGTTAGGAATCAAAGTCGTCTTTCGAGTTCGAGGAAGTATACCGGGAATGGCAATAGTATCTTACAGAACAAAAAGGAATAGATGAGAAGTGGTATTTCATTTTGTATTCAAAGAGCATTGCTTACAAGAATTCCATCATATATTTACTTTGTGTATAGGGATCTTGAGGGATCACCACCTAATTCGGTCCAAATATAGAGGGTCAAAAGTTAGGAATCAAAGTCGTCTTTCGAGTTCGAGGAAGTATACCGGGAATGGCAATAGTATCTTACAGAACAAAAAGGAATAGATGAGAAGTGGTATTTCATTTTGTATTCAAAGTGCTTGACTTACAAGAATTCCATCATATATTTACTTTGTGTAAAGGGATCTTGAGGGATCACCACCTAATTTGGTCCAAATATAGAGGGTCAAAAGTTAGGAATCAAAGTCGTCTTTCGAATTCAAGGAATTATACCGGGAATGGCAATAGTATCTTACAGAACAAAAAGGAATAGAGGAGAAGTGGTATTTCATTTTGTATTCAAAGAGCTTGGCTTACAAGAACTCCATCATATATTTACTTTCTGTATAGGGATCTTGAGGGATCACAACCTAATTTGGTCCGAATATAGAGGGTCAAAAGTTAGGAATCAAGTTCCTAGTTCGAGTTGGAGGAATAAACTCCATCATATATTTACTTTGTGTATAGGGATCTTGAGGGATAACAATCTAATTTGGTCCGAATATAGAGGGTCAAAAGTTAGGAATAAAAGTCGTCTTTCGAGTTCGAGGAAGTATACCGGGAATGGCAATAGTATCTTACAGAACAAAAAGGAATAGATGAGAAGTGGTATTTCATTTTGTATTCAAAGAGCTTGGCTTACAAGAACTCCATCATATATTTACTTTGTGTATAGGGATCTTGATGGATCACCACCTAATTTGGTCCAAATATAGAGGGTCAAAAGTTAGGAATCAAAGTCGTCTTTCGAGTTCGAGGAAGTATACCGGGAATGGCAATAGTATCTTACAGAACAAAAAGGAATAGATGAGAAGTGGTATTTCATTTTGTATTCAAAGAGCTTTGCTTACAAGAACTCCATCATATATTTACTTTGTGTATAGGGATCTTGAGGGATCACCACCTAATTCGGTCCAAATATAGAGGGTCAAATGTTAGGAATCAAAGTCGTCTTTCGAGTTCGAGGAAGTATACCGGGAATGGCAATAGTATCTTGCAGAACAAAAAGGAATAGATGAGAAGTGGTATTTCATTTTGTATTCAAAGAGCTTGGCTTACAAGAACTCCATGATATATTTACTTTGTGTATAGGGATCTTGAGGGATCACCACCTAATTTGGTCCAAATATAGAGGGTCAAAAGTTAGGAATCAAAGTCGTCTTTCGAGTTCGAGGAAGTATACCGGGAATGGCAATAGTATCTTACAGAACAAAAAGGAATAGATGAGAAGTGGTATTTCATTTTGTATTCAAAGACCTTGGCTTACAAGAACTCCATCCATATATTTACTTTGTGTATAGGGATCTTGAGGGATCACCACCTAATTTGGTTCAAATATAGAGGGTCAAAAGTTAGGAATCAAAGTCGTCTTTCGAGTTCGAGGAAGTATACCGGGAATGGCAATAGTATCTTACAGAACAAAAAGGAATAGATGAGAAGTGGTATTTCATCTTGTATTCAAAGAGCTTGGCTTACAAGAACTCCATCATATATTTAGTTTGTGTATAGGGATCTTGAGGGATCACCACCTAATTTGGTCCAAATATAGAGGGTCAAAAGTTAGGAATCAAAGTCGTCTTTCGAGTTCGAGGAAGTATACCGGGAATGGTAATAGCATCTTACAGAACAAAAAGGAGTAGATGAGAAGTGGTATTTCAATTTGTATTCAAAGAGCTTGGCTTACAAGAACTCCATCATATATTTACTTTGTGTATAGGGATCTTGAGGGATCACCACCTAATTTGGTCCAAATATAGAGGGTCAAAAGTTAGGAATCAAAGTCGTCTTTCGAGTTCGAGGAAGTATACCGGGAATGGCAATAGTATCTTACAGAATAAAAAGGAATAGATGAGAAGTGGTATTTCATTTTGTATTCAAAGAGCTTGACTTACAAGAATCCCATCATATATTTACTTTGTGTATAGGGTTCTTGAGGGATCACCACCTAATTTGGTCCAAATATAGAGGTTCAAAAGTTAGGAATCAAAGTCGTCTTTCGAGTTCAAGGAAGTATACCAGGAATGGCAATAGTATCTTATAGAACAAAAAGGAATAGATGAGAAGTGGTATTTCATTTTGTATTCAAAGAGCTTGGCTTACAAGAACTCCATCATATATTTACTTTCTCTATAGGGATCTTGAGGGATCACAACCTAATTTGGTCCGAATATAGAGGGACAAAAGTTAGGAATCAAGTTCCTAGTTCGAGTTGGAGGAAAGAACTCCATAATATATTTACTTTGTGTATAGGGATCTTGAGGGATAACAATCTAATTTGGTCCGAATATAGAGGGTCAAAAGATAGGAATAAAAGTCGTTATTCGAGTTCGAGGAAGTATACCGGGAATGGCAATAGTATCTTACAGAACAAAAAGGAATAGATGAGAAGTGGTATTTCATTTTGTATTCAAAGAGCTTGGCATACAAGAACTCCATCATATATTTACTTTGTGTATAGGGATCTTGATGGATCACCACCTAATTTGGTCCAAATATAGAGGGTCAAAAGTTAGGAATCAAAGTCGTCTTTCGAGTTCGAGGAAGTATACCGGGAAAGGCAATAGTATCTTACAGAACAAAAAGGAATAGATGAGAAGTGGTATTTCATTTTGTATTCAAAGAGCTTTGCTTACAAGAACTCCATCATATATTTCCTTTGTGTATAGGGATCTTGAGGGATCACCACCTAATTCGGTGCCAATATAGAGGGTCAAAAGTTAGGAATCAAAGTCGTCTTTCGAGTTCGAGGAAGTATACTGGGAATGGCAATAGTGTCTTACAGAACAAAAAGGAATAGATGAGAAGTGGTATTTCATTTTGTATTCAAAGAGCTTTGCTTACAAGAACTCCATGATATATTTACTTTGTGTATAGGGATCTTGAGGGATCACCACCTAATTTGGTCCAAATATAGAGGGTCAAAAGTTAGGAATCAAAGTCGTCTTTCGAGTTCGAGGAAGTATACCGGGAATGGCAATAGTATCTACAGAACAAAAAGGAATAGATGAGAAGTGGTATTTCATTTTGTATTCAAAGAGCTTGGCTTACAAGAACTCCATCATATATTTACTTTGTGTATAGGGATCTTGAGGGATCACCACCTAATTTGTTCCTAATATAGAGGGTCAAAAGTTGGGAATCAAGTTCCTCGTTCGAGTTGAAGGAAAGAACTCCATCATTTAATAGTTTGTGTATAGGGATCTTGAGGGATCACCACCTAATTTGGTCCGAATATAGAGGGTCAAAAGTTAGAAATCAAGTTTGTCGTTCGAGTTCGAGGAAGTATACCGGGAATGGCAATAGTATCTTACAGAACAAAAAGGAATAGATGAGAAGTGGTATTTCATTTTGTATTCAAAGAGCTTGGCTTACAAGAACTCCATCATATATTTACTTTGTGTATAGGGATCTTTGAGGAATCACCACCTAATTTGGTCCAAATATAGAGGGTCAAAAGTTAGGATGAAGTTTGTCTTTCGAGTTCGAGGAGATATACCGGGAATGGCAATAGTATCTTACAGAACAAAAAGGAATAGATGAGAAGTGGTATTTCATTTTGTATTCATAGAGCTTGGCTTACAAGAACTCCATCATATATTTACTTTGTTTATAGGGATCTTTAGGGATCACCACCTAATTTGGTCCAAATATAGAGGGTCAAAAGTTAGGAATCAAAGTCGTCTTTCGAGTTCGAGGAAGTATACCGGGAATGGCAATAGTATCTTACAGAACAAAAAGGAATAGATGAGAAGTGGTATTTCATTTTGTATTCAAAGAGCTTGACTTACAAGAATTCCATCATATATTTACTTTGTGTATAGGGATCTTGAGGGATCACCACCTAATTTGGTCCAAATATAGAGTGTCAAAAGTTAGGAATCAAAGTCGTGTTTCGAGTTCAAGGAAGTATACCGGGAATGGTAATAGTATCTTACAGAACAAAAAGGAATAGATGAGAAGTGGTATTTCATTTTGTATTCAAAGAGCTTGGCTTACAAGAACTCCCTCATATATTTACTTTGTGTATAGGGATCTTGAGGGATCACCACCTAATTTGGTCCGAATATAGAGGGTCAAAAGTTAGGAATCAAGTTCCTAGTTCGAGTTGGAGGAAAGAACTCCATCATATATTTACTTTGTGTATAGGGATCTTGAGGGATAACAATCTAATTTGGTCCGAAAATAGAGGGTCAAAAGTTAGGAATCAAAGTCGTCTTTCGAGATCGAGGAAGTATACCGGGAATGGCAATAGTATCTTACAGAACAAAAAGGAATAGATGAGAAGTGGTATTTCATTTTGTATTCAAAGAGCTTGGCTTACAAGAATTCCATCATATATTTACTTTGTGTATAGGGATCTTGAGGGATCACCACTTAATTTGGTCCAAATATAGAAGGTCAAAAGTTAGGAATCAAAGTCGTCTTTCGAGTTCGAGGAAGTATACCGGGAATGGCAATAGTATCTTACAGAATAAAAAGGAATAGATGAGAAGTGGTATTTCATTTTGTATTCAAAGAGCTTCGCTTACAAGAACTCCATCCATATATTTACTTTGTGTATAGGGATCTTGAGGGATCACCACCTAATTTGGTTCAAATATAGAGGGTCAAAAGTTAGGAATCAAAGTCGTCTTTCGAGTTCGAGGAAGTATACCGGGAATGGCAATAGTATCTTACAGAACAAAAAGGAATAGATGAGAAGTGGTATTTCATTTTGTATTCAAAGAGCTTGGCTTACAAGAACTCCATCATATATTTAGTTTGTGTATAGGGATCTTGAGGGATCACCACCTAATTTGGTCCAAATATAGAGGGTCAAAAGTTAGGATTCAAAGTCGTCTTTCGAGTTCGAGGAAGTATAACGGGAATTGCAATAGTATCTTACAGAACAAAAAGGAATAGATGAGAAGTGGTATTTCATTTTGTATTCAAAGAGCTTGACTTACAAGAATTCCATCATATATTTACTTTGTGTATAGGGATCTTGAGGGATCACCACCTAATTTGGTCCAAATATAAAGGGTCAAGAGTTAGGAATCAAAGTCGTCTTTCGAGTTCAAGGAAGTATACCGGGAATGGCAATAGTATCTTACAGAACAAAAAGGAATAGATGAGAAGTGGTATTTCATTTTGTATTCAAAGAGCTTGGCTTACAAGAACTCCATCATATATTTACTTTCTGTATAGGGATCTTGAGGGATCACAACCTAATTTGGTCCGAATATAGAGGGCCAAAAGTTAGGAATCAAGTTCCTTGTTCGAGTTGGAGGAAAGAACTCCATCATATATTTACTTTGTGTATAGGGATCTTGAGGGATAACAATCCAATTTTTGTCCGAATATAGAGGGTCAAAAGTTAGGAATAAAAGTCGTCTTTCGAGTTCGAGGAAGTATACCGGGAATGGCAATAGTATCTTACAGAACAAAAAGGAATAGATGAGAAGTGGTATTTCATTTTGTATTTAAAGAGCTTGGCTTACAAGAACTCCATCATATATTTACTTTGTGTATAGGGATCTTGATGGATCACCACCTAATTTGGTCCAAATATAGAGGGTCAAAAGTTAGGAATCAAAGTCGTCTTTCGAGTTCGAGGAAGTATACCGGGAATGGCAATAGTATCTTACAGAACAAAAAGGAATAGATGAGAAGTGGTATTTCATTTTGTATTCAAAGAGCTTGACTTACAAGAATTCCATCATATATTTACTTTGTGTATAGGGATCTTGAGGGATCACCACCTAATTTGGTCCAAATATAGAGGGTCAAAAGTTAGGAATCAAAGTCGTCTTTCGAGTTCGAGGAAGTATATAGGGAATGGCAATAGTATCTTACAGAACAAAAAGGAATAGATGAGAAGTGGTATTTCATTTTGTATTCAAAGAGCTTGGCTTACAAGAACTCCATCATATATTTACTTTCTGTATAGGGATCTTGAGGGATCACAACCTAATTTGGTCCGAATATAGAGGGTCAAAAGTTAGGAATCAAGTTCCTAGTTCGAGTTGGAGGAAAGAACTCCATCATATATTTACTTTGTGTATAGGGATCTTGAGCGATAACAATCTGATTTGGTCCTAATATAGAGGGTCAAAAGTTAGGAATAAAAGTCGTCTTTCGAGTTCGTGGAAGTATACCGGGAATGGCAATAGTATCTTACAGAACAAAAAGGAATAGATGAGAAGTGGTATTTCATTTTGTATTCAAAGAGCTTGGCTTACAAGAACTCCATCATATATTTACTTTGTGTATAGGGATCTTGATGGATCACCACCTAATTTGGTCCAAATATAGAGGAATCAAAGTCGTCTTTCGAGTTCGAGGAAGTATACCGGGAATGGCAATAGTATCTTACAGAACAAAAAGGAATAGATGAGAAGTGGTATTTCATTTTGTATTCAAAGAGCTTTGCTTACAAGAACTCCATCATATATTTACTTTGTGTATAGGGATCTTGAGGGATCACCACCTAATTCGGTCCAAATATAGAGGGTCAAAAGTTAGGAATCAAAGTCGTCTTTCGAGTTCGAGGAAGTATACCGGGAATGGCAATAGTATCTTGCAGAACAAAAAGGAATAGATGAGAAGTGGTATTTCATTTTGTATTCAAAGAGCTTGGCTTACAAGAACTCCATCATATATTTACTTTGTGTATAGGGATCTTGAGGGATCACCACCTAATTTGGTCCGAATATAGAGGGTCAAAAGTTAGGAATCAAGTTCCTATTTCGAGTTGGAAGAAAGAACTATATCATATATTTACTTTGTGTATAGGGATCTTGAGGGATAACCATCTAATTTGGTCCGAATATAGAGGGTCAAAAGTTAGGAATCAAGTTCCTCGTTCGAGTTGGAGGAAAGAACTCCATCATATATTTACTTTGTGTATAGCGATCTTAAGGGATAACCACCTAATTTGGTCCAAATATAGTGGGTCAAAAGTTAGGAATCAAAGTCGTCTTTCGAGTTCGAGGAAGTATACCGGGAATGGCAATAGTATCTTACAGAACAAAAAGGAATAAATGAGAAGTGGTATTTCATTTTGTATTCAAAAAGCTTGGCTTACAAGAACTCCATCATATATTTACTTTGTGTATAGAGATCTTGAGGGATCACCACCTAATTTGGTCCAAATATAGCGGGTCAAAAGTTAGGAATCAAAGACGTCTTTCGAGTTCGAGAAAGTATACCGGGAATGGCAATAGTATCTTACAGAACAAAAAGGAATAGATGAGAAGTGGTATTTCATTTTGTATTCAAAGAGCTTGGCTTACAAGAACTCCATCATATATTTACTTTGTGTATAGGGATCTTGAGGGATCACCACCTAATTTGTTTCAAATATAGATGGTCAAAAGTTAGGAATCAGAGTCGTCTTTCGAGTTCGAGGAAGTATACCGGGAATGGCAATAGTATCTTACAGAACAAAAAGGAATAGATGAGAAGTGGTATTTCATTTTGTATTCAAAGAGCTTGGCTTACAAGAACTCCATCATATATTTAGTTTGTGTATAGGGATCTTGAAGGATCACCACCTAATTTGGTCTAAATATAGAGGGTCAAAAGTTAGGAATCAAAGTCGTCTTTCGAGTTCGAGGAAGTATACCGGGAATGGCAATAGTATCTTACAGAACAAAAAGGAATAGATGAGAAGTGGTATTTCATTTTGTATTCAAAGAGCTTGGCTTACAAGAACTCCATCATATATTTACTTTGTGTATAGGGATCTTCAAGGATCACCACCTAATTTGGTCCAAATATAGAGGGTCAAAAGTTAGGAATCAAAGTCGTCTTTCGAGTTCGAGGAAGTATACCGGGAATGGTAATAGTATCTTACAGAACAAAAAGGAATAGATGAGAACTGGTATTTCATTTTGTATTCAAAGAGCTTGGCTTACAAGAACTCCATCATATATTTACTTTCTGTATAGGGATCTTTAGGGATCACCACCTAATTTGGTCCGAATATAGAGGGTCAAAAGTTAGGAATCAAGTTCCTAGTTCGAGTTGGAGGAAAGAACTCCATCATATATTTTCTTTGTGTATAGGGATCTTGAGGGATAACAATCTAATTTGGTCCGAAAATAGAGGGTCAAACGTTAGGAATCAAAGTCGTCTTTCGAGTTCGAGGAAGTATACCGGGAATGGCAATAGTATCTTACAGAAAAAAAGGAATAGATGAGAAGTGGTATTTCATTTTGTATTCAAAGAGTTTGGCTTACAAGAACTCCATCATATATTTACTTTGTGTATAGGGATCTTGAGGGATCACCACCTAATTTGGTCCAAATATAGAGGGTCAAAAGTTAGCAATCAAGTTCCTAGTTCGAGTTGGAGGAAAGAACTCCATCATATATTTACTTTGTGTATAGGGATCTTGAAGGATCACCATCTAATTTGGTCCAAGTATAGAGGGTCAAAAGTTAGGAATCAAAGTCGTCTTTCGAGTTCGAGGAAGTATACCGGGAATGGCAATAGTATCTTACAGAACAAAAAGGAATAGATGAGAAGTGGTATTTCATTTTGTATTCAAAGAGCTTGGCTTACAAGAACTCCATCATATATTTACTTTGTGTATAGGGATCTTGAAGGATCACCATCTAATTTGGTCCGAAAATAGAGGGTCAAAAGTTAGGAATCAAAGTCGTCTTTCGAGTTCGAGGAAGTATACCGGGAATGGCAATAGTATCTTACAGAACAAAAAGGAATAGATGAGAAGTGGTATTTCATTTTGTATTCAAAGAGCTTGGCTTACAAGAACTCCATCATATATTTACTTTGTGTATAGGGATTTTGAAGGATCACCATCTAATTTGGTCCGAAAATAGAGGGTCAAAAGTTAGGAATCAAAGTCGTCTTTCGAGTTCGAGGAAGTATACCGGGAATGGCAATAGTATCTTACAGAACAAAAAGGAATAGATGAGAAGTGGTATTTCATTTTGTATTCAAAGAGCTTGGCTTACAAGAACTCCATCATATATTTACTTTGTGTATATGGATCTTGAGGGATCACCACATAATTTGGTCCAAATATAGAGGGTCAAAAGTTAGGAATCAAAGTCGTCTTTCGAGTTCGAGGAAGTATACCGGGAATGGCAATAGTATCTTACAGAACAAAAAGGAATAGATGAGAAGTGGTATATCATTTTGTATTCAAAGATCTTGGCTTACAAGAACTCCATCATATATTTACTTTGTGTATAGGGACCTTGAGGGATCACCACCTAATTCGGTCCAAGTATAGAGGGTCAAAAGTTAGGAATCAAAGTCGTCTTTCGAGTTCGAGAAAGTATACCGGGAATGGCAATAGTATCTTACAGAACAAAAAGAAATAGATGAGAAGTGGTATTTCATTTTGTATTCAAAGAGCTTGGCTTACAAGAACTCAATGATATATTTACTTTGTGTATAGGGATCTTGAGGGATCACCACCTAATTTGGTCCAAACATAGAGGGTCAAAAGTTAGGAATGAAAGTCGTCTTTCGAGTTCGAGGAAGTATACCGGGAATGGCAATAGTATCTTACAGAACAAAAAGGAATAGATGAGAAGTGGTATTTCATTTTGTATTCAAAGAGCTTGGTTTACAAGAACTCCATCATATATTTACTTTGTGTATAGGGATCTTGAGGGATCACCACCTAATTTGGTCCGAATATAGAGGGTCAAAAGTTAGCAATCAAGTTCCTAGTTCGAGTTGGAGGAAAGAACTCCATCATATATTTACTTTGTGTATAGGGATCTTGAAGGATCACCATCTAATTTGGTCCGAATATAGAGGGTCAAAAGTTGGGAATCAAGTTCCTCGTTCGAGTTGAAGGAAAGAACTCCATCACATATTTAGTTTGTGTATAGGGATCTTGAGGGATCACCACCTAATTTGGTCCGAATATAGAGGGTGAAAAGTTAGGAATCAAGTTTGTCGTTCGAGTTCGAGGAGGTATACCGGGAATGGCAATAGTATCTTACAGAACAAAAAGGAATAGATGCGAAGTGGTATTTCATTTTGTATTCAAAGAGCTTGGCTTACAAGAACTCCATCATATATTTACTTTGTGTATAGGGATCTTTGAGGGATCACCACCTAATTTGGTCCAAATATAGAGGGTCAAAAGTTAGGAATGAAGTTCGTCTTTCGAGTTCGAGGAGGTATACCGGGAATGGCAATAGTATCTTACAGAACAAAAAGGAATAGATGAGAAGTGGTATTTCATTTTGTATTCAAAGAGCTTGGCTTACAAGAACTCCATCATATATTTACTTTGTTTATAGGGATCTTTAGGGATCACCACCTAATTTGGTCCAAATATAGAGGGTCAAATTTAGGAATCAAAGTCGTCTTTCGCGTTCGAGGAAGTATAGCGGGAATGGCAATAGTATCTTACAGAACAAAAAGGAATAGATGAGAAGTGGTATTTCATTTTGTATTCAAAGAGCTTCGCTTACAAGAACTCCAACATATATTTATTTGGTGTATAGGGATCTTGAGGGATCACCACCTAATTTGGTCCAAATATAGAGGGTCAAAAGTTAGGAATCAAAGTCGTCTTTCGAGTTCGAGGAAGTATACCGGGAATGGCAATAGTATCTTACAGAACAAAAAGGAATAGATGAGAAGTGGTATTTCATTTTGTATTCAAAGAGCTTGGCTTACAAGTACTCCATCATATATTTACTTTGTGTATAGGGATCTTGAGGGATCACCACCTAATTTGGTCCGAATATAGAGGGTCAAAAGTTAGGAATCAAGTTCCTATTTCGAGTTGGAAGAAAGAACTATATCATATATTTACTTTGTGTATAGGGATCTTGAGGGATAACCATCTAATTTGGTCCGAATATAGAGGGTCAAAAGTTAGGAATCAAGTTCCTCGTTCGAGTTGGAGGAAAGAACTCCATCATATATTTACTTTGTGTATAGCGATCTTAAGGGATAACCACCTAATTTGATCCAAATATAGAGGGTCAAAAGTTAGGAATCTAAGTCGTCTTTCGAGTTCGAGGAAGTATACCGGGAATGGCAAT
Source organism: Thermobia domestica (assembly GCF_964235325.1). Classification (NCBI taxonomy): domain Eukaryota; kingdom Metazoa; phylum Arthropoda; class Insecta; order Zygentoma; family Lepismatidae; genus Thermobia; species Thermobia domestica. The sequence goes on from NC_137457.1 coordinate 71,802,146, forward strand.
AGTATCTTACAGAACAAAAAGGAATAAATGAGAAGTTGTATTTCATTTTGTATTCAAAAAGCTTGGCTTACAAGAACTCCATCATATATTTACTTTTTGTATAGGGATTTTGAAGGATCACCACCTAATTTGGTCCGAATATAGAGGGTCAAAAGTTAGGAATCAAGTTCCTAGTTCGAGTTGGAGGAAAGAACTCCATCATATATTTAGTTTGTGTATAGGGATCTTGAGGGATCACCACCTAATTTGGTCCGAATATAGAGGGTCAAAAGTTAGGAATCAAGTTTGTCGTTCGAGTTCGAGGAGGTATACCGGGAATGGCAATAGTATCTTACAGAACAAAAAGGAATAGATGCGAAGTGGTATTTCATTTTGTATTCAAAGAGCTTGGCTTACAAGAACTCCATCATATATTTACTTTGTGTATAGGGATCTTTGAGGGATCACCACCTAATTTGGTCGAAATATAGAGGGTCAAAAGTTAGGAATGAAGTTCGTCTTTCGAGTTCGAGGAGGTATACCGGGAATGGCAATAGTATCTTACAGAACAAAAAGGAATAGATGAGAAGTGTTATTTCATTTTGTATTCAAAGAGCTTGGCTTACAAGAACTCCATCATATATTTACTTTGTTTATAGGGATCTTTAGGGATCACCACCTAATTTGGTCCAAAATATAGAGGGTCAAATTTAGGAATCAAAGTCGTCTTTCGAGTTCGAGGAAGTATAGCGGGAATGGCAATAGTATCTTACAGAACAAAAAGGAATAGATGAGAAGTGGTATTTCATTTTGTATTCAAAGAGCTTCGCTTACAAGAACTCCAACATATATTTATTTGGTGTATAGGGATCTTGAGGGATCACCACCTAATTTGGTCCGAATATAGAGGGTCAAAAGTTAGGAATCAAGTTCCTAGTTCGAGTTGGAGGAAAGAACTCCATCATATATTTTCTTTGTGTATAGGGATCTTGAGGGATAACAATCTAATTTGGTCCGAAAATAGAGGGTCAAACGTTAGGAATCAAAGTCGTCTTTCGAGTTCGAGGAAGTATACCGGGAATGGCAATAGTATCTTACAGAAAAAAAGGAATAGATGAGAAGTGGTATTTCATTTTGTATTCAAAGAGTTTGGCTTACAAGAACTCCATCATATATTTACTTTGTGTATAGGGATCTTGAGGGATCACCACCTAATTTGGTCCAAATATAGAGGGTCAAAAGTTAGCAATCAAGTTCCTAGTTCGAGTTGGAGGAAAGAACTCCATCATATATTTACTTTGTGTATAGGGATCTTGAAGGATCACCATCTAATTTGGTCCAAGTATAGAGGGTCAAAAGTTAGGAATCAAAGTCGTCTTTCGAGTTCGAGGAAGTATACCGGGAATGGCAATAGTATCTTACAGAACAAAAAGGAATAGATGAGAAGTGGTATTTCATTTTGTATTCAAAGAGCTTGGCTTACAAGAACTCCATCATATATTTACTTTGTGTATAGGGATCTTGAAGGATCACCATCTAATTTGGTCCGAAAATAGAGGGTCAAAAGTTAGGAATCAAAGTCGTCTTTCGAGTTCGAGGAAGTATACCGGGAATGGCAATAGTATCTTACAGAACAAAAAGGAATAGATGAGAAGTGGTATTTCATTTTGTATTCAAAGAGCTTGGCTTACAAGAACTCCATCATATATTTACTTTGTGTATAGGGATTTTGAAGGATCACCATCTAATTTGGTCCGAAAATAGAGGGTCAAAAGTTAGGAATCAAAGTCGTCTTTCGAGTTCGAGGAAGTATACCGGGAATGGCAATAGTATCTTACAGAACAAAAAGGAATAGATGAGAAGTGGTATTTCATTTTGTATTCAAAGAGCTTGGCTTACAAGAACTCCATCATATATTTACTTTGTGTATATGGATCTTGAGGGATCACCACATAATTTGGTCCAAATATAGAGGGTCAAAAGTTAGGAATCAAAGTCGTCTTTCGAGTTCGAGGAAGTATACCGGGAATGGCAATAGTATCTTACAGAACAAAAAGGAATAGATGAGAAGTGGTATATCATTTTGTATTCAAAGATCTTGGCTTACAAGAACTCCATCATATATTTACTTTGTGTATAGGGACCTTGAGGGATCACCACCTAATTCGGTCCAAGTATAGAGGGTCAAAAGTTAGGAATCAAAGTCGTCTTTCGAGTTCGAGAAAGTATACCGGGAATGGCAATAGTATCTTACAGAACAAAAAGAAATAGATGAGAAGTGGTATTTCATTTTGTATTCAAAGAGCTTGGCTTACAAGAACTCAATGATATATTTACTTTGTGTATAGGGATCTTGAGGGATCACCACCTAATTTGGTCCAAACATAGAGGGTCAAAAGTTAGGAATGAAAGTCGTCTTTCGAGTTCGAGGAAGTATACCGGGAATGGCAATAGTATCTTACAGAACAAAAAGGAATAGATGAGAAGTGGTATTTCATTTTGTATTCAAAGAGCTTGGTTTACAAGAACTCCATCATATATTTACTTTGTGTATAGGGATCTTGAGGGATCACCACCTAATTTGGTCCGAATATAGAGGGTCAAAAGTTAGCAATCAAGTTCCTAGTTCGAGTTGGAGGAAAGAACTCCATCATATATTTACTTTGTGTATAGGGATCTTGAAGGATCACCATCTAATTTGGTCCGAATATAGAGGGTCAAAAGTTGGGAATCAAGTTCCTCGTTCGAGTTGAAGGAAAGAACTCCATCACATATTTAGTTTGTGTATAGGGATCTTGAGGGATCACCACCTAATTTGGTCCGAATATAGAGGGTGAAAAGTTAGGAATCAAGTTTGTCGTTCGAGTTCGAGGAGGTATACCGGGAATGGCAATAGTATCTTACAGAACAAAAAGGAATAGATGCGAAGTGGTATTTCATTTTGTATTCAAAGAGCTTGGCTTACAAGAACTCCATCATATATTTACTTTGTGTATAGGGATCTTTGAGGGATCACCACCTAATTTGGTCCAAATATAGAGGGTCAAAAGTTAGGAATGAAGTTCGTCTTTCGAGTTCGAGGAGGTATACCGGGAATGGCAATAGTATCTTACAGAACAAAAAGGAATAGATGAGAAGTGGTATTTCATTTTGTATTCAAAGAGCTTGGCTTACAAGAACTCCATCATATATTTACTTTGTTTATAGGGATCTTTAGGGATCACCACCTAATTTGGTCCAAATATAGAGGGTCAAATTTAGGAATCAAAGTCGTCTTTCGCGTTCGAGGAAGTATAGCGGGAATGGCAATAGTATCTTACAGAACAAAAAGGAATAGATGAGAAGTGGTATTTCATTTTGTATTCAAAGAGCTTCGCTTACAAGAACTCCAACATATATTTATTTGGTGTATAGGGATCTTGAGGGATCACCACCTAATTTGGTCCAAATATAGAGGGTCAAAAGTTAGGAACCAAAGTCGTCTTTCGAGTTCGAGGAAGTATACCGGGAATGGCAATAGTATTTTACAGAACAAAAAGGAATAGATGAGAAGTGGTATTTCATTTTGTATTCAAAGAGCTTGGCTTACAAGAACTCCATCATATATTTACTTTGTGTATACGGATCTTGAGGGATCACCACCTAATTTGGTCCGAATATATAGGGTCAAAAGTTAGGAATCAAATTCCTAGTTCGAGTTGGAAGAAAGAACTATATCATATATTTACTTTGTGTATAGGGATCTTGAGGGATAACCATCTAATTTGGTCCGAATATAGAGGGTCAAAAGTTAGAAATCAAGTTCCTCGTTCGAGTTGGAGGAAAGAACTCCATCATATATTTACTTTGTGTATAGCGATCTTAAGGGATAACCACCTAATTTGGTCCAAATATAGAGGGTCAAAAGTTAGGAATCAAAGTCGTCTTTCGAGTTCGAGGAAGTATACCGGGAATGGCAATAGTATCTTACAGAACAAAAAGGAATAAATGAGAAGTGGTATTTCATTTTGTATTCAAAGAGCTTGGCTTACAAGAACTCCATCATATATTTACTTTGTGTATAGGGATCTTGAAAGATCACCACCTAATTTTGTCCAAATATAGAAGGTCAAAAGTTAGGAATCAAAGTCGTCTTTCGAGTTCGAGGAAGTATACCGGGAATGGCAATAGTATCTTACAGAACAAAAAGGAATAGATGAGAAGTGGTATTTCATTTTGTATTCAAAGAGCTTGGCTTACAAGAACTCCATCATATATTTACTTTGTGTATAGGGATCTTGAGGGATCACCACCTAATTTGGTCCGAATATAGAGGGTCAAAAGTTAGGAATCAAGTTCCTAGTTCGAGTTGGAGGAAAGAACTCCATCATATATTTACTTTGTGTATAGGGTTCTTGAGGGATAACAATCTAATTTGGTTCGAATATAGAGGGTCAAAAGTTAGGAATAAAAGTCGTCTTTCGAGTTCGAGGAAGTATACCGGGAATGGCAATAGTATCTTACAGAATAAAAAGGAATAGATGAGAAGTGGTATTTCATTTTGTATTCAAAGAGCTTGGCTTACAAGAACTCCATCATATATTTACTTTGTGTATAGGGATCTTGATGGATCACCACCTAATTTGGTCCAAATATAGAGGGTCAAAAGTTAGGAATCAAAGTCGTCTTTCGAGTTCGAGGAAGTATACCGGGAATGGCAATAGTATCTTACAGAACAAAAAGGAATAGATGAGAAGTGGTATTTCATTTTGTATTCAAAGAGCTTTGATTACAAGAACTCCATCATATATTTACTTTGTGTATAGGGATCTTGAGGGATCACCACCTAATTCGGTCCAAATATAGAGGGTCAAAAGTTAGGAATCAAAGTCGTCTTTCGAGTTCGAGGAAGTATACCGGGAATGGCAATAGTATCTTGCAGAACAAAAAGGAATAGATGAGAAATGTTATTTCATTTTGTATTCAAAGAGCTTGGCTTACAAGAACTCCATGATATATTTACTTTGTGTATAGGGATCTTGAGGGATCACCACCTAATTTGGTCCAAATATAGAGGGTCAAAAGTTAGGAATCAAAGTCGTCTTTCGAGTTCGAGGAGGTATACCGGGAATGGCAATAGTATCTTACAGAACAAAAAGGAATAGATGAGAAGTGGTATTTCATTTTGTATTCAAAGAGCTTGGCTTACAAGAACTCCATCATATATTTACTTTGTGTATAGGGATCTTGATGGATCACCACCTAATTTGGTCCAAATATAGAGGGTCAAAAGTTAGGAATCAAAGTCGTCTTTCGAGTTCGAGGAAGTATACCGGGAATGGCAATAGTATCTTACAGAACAAAAAGGAATAGATGAGAAGTGGTGTTTCATTTTGTATTCAAAGAGCTTTGCTTACAAGAACTCCATCATATATTTACTTTGTGTATAGGGATCTTGAGGGATCACCACCTAATTCGGTCCAAATATAGAGGGTCAAAAGTTAGGAATCAAAGTCGTCTTTCGAGTTCGAGAAAGTATACCGGGAATGGCAATAGTATCTTACAGAACAAAAAGGAATAGATGAGAAGTGGTATTTCATTTTGTATTCAAAGAGCTTGGCTTACAAGAACTCCATGATATATTTACTTTGTGTATAGGGATCTTGAGGGATCACCACCTAATTTGGTCCAAACATAGAGGGTCAAAAGTTAGGAATCAAAGTCGTCTTTCGAGTTCGAGGAAGTATACCGGGAATGGCAATAGTATCTTACAGAACAAAAAGGAATAGATGAGAAGTGGTATTTCATTTTGTATTCAAAGAGCTTGGTTTACAAGAACTCCATCATATATTTACTTTGTGTATAGGGATCTTGTTGGATCACCACCTAATTTGGTCCGAATATAGAGGGTCAAAAGTTAGGAATCAAGTTTGTCGTTCGAGTTCGAGGAGGTATACCGGGAATGGCAATAGTATCTTACAGAACAAAAAGGAATAGATGCGAAGTGGTATTTCATTTTGTATTCAAAGAGCTTGGCTTACAAGAACTCCATCATATATTTACTTTGTGTATAGGGATCTTTGAGGGATCACCACCTAATTTGGTCCAAATATAGAGGGTCAAAAGTTAGGAATGAAGTTCGTCTTTCGAGTTCGAGGAGGTATACCGGGAATGGCAATAGTATCTTACAGAACAAAAAGGAATAGATGAGAAGTGGTATTTCATTTTGTATTCAAAGAGCTTGGCTTACAAGAACTCCATCATATATTTACTTTGTTCATAGAGATCTTTAGGGATCACCACCTAATTTGGTCCAAATATAGAGGGTCAAATTTAGGAATCAAAGTCGTCTTTCGAGTTCGAGGAAGTATAGCGGGAATGGCAATAGTATCTTACAGAACAAAAAGGAATAGATGAGAAGTGGTATTTCATTTTGTATTCAAAGAGCTTCGCTTACAAGAACTCCAACATATATTTATTTGGTGTATAGGGATCTTGAGGGATCACCACCTAATTTGGTCCAAATATAGAGGGTCAAAAGTTAGGAATCAAAGTCGTCTTTCGAGTTCGAGGAAGTATACCGGTAATGGCAATAGTATCTTACAGAACAAAAAGGAATAGATGAGAAGTGGTATTTCATTTTGTATTCAAAGAGCTTGGCTTACAAGAACTCCATCATATATTTACTTTGTGTGTAGGGATCTTGAGGGATCACCACCTAATTTGGTCCGAATATAGAGGGTCAAAAGTAAGGAATCAAGTTCCTAGTTCGAGTTGGAAGAAAGAACTATATCATATATTTACTTTGTGTATAGGGATCTTGAGGGATAACCATCTAATTTGGTCCGAATATAGAGGGTCAAAAGTTAGGAATCAAGTTCCTCGTTCGAGTTGGAGGAAAGAACTCCATCATATATTTACTTTGTGTATAGCGATCTTAAGGGATAACTACCTAATTTGGTCCAAATATAGAGGGTCAAAAGTTAGGAATCTAAGTCGTCTTTCGAGTTCGAGGAAGTATACCGGGAATGGCAATAGTATCTTACAGAACAAAAAGGAATAAATGAGAAGTTGTATTTCATTTTGTATTCAAAAAGCTTGGCTTACAAGAACTCCATCATATATTTACTTTGTGTATAGGGATCTTGAAGGATCACCACCTAATTTGGTCCAAATATAGCGGCTCAAAAGTTAGGAATCAAACACGTCTTTCGAGTTCGAGGAAGTATACCGGGAATGGCAATAGTATCTTACAGAACAAAAAGGAATAAATGAGAAGTGGTATTTCATTTTGTATTCAAAGAGCTTGGCTTACAAGAACTCCATCATATATTTACTTTGTGTATAGGGATCTTGAGGGATCACCACCTAATTTGGTCCAAATATAGAGGTCAAAAGTTAGGAATCAAAGTCGTCTTTCGAGTTCGAAGAAGTATACCGGGAATGGCAATAGTATATTACAGAACAAAAAGGAATAAATGAGAAGTGGTATTTCATTTTGTATTCAAAAAGCTTGGCTTAGAGGAACTCCATCATATATTTACTTTGTGTATAGGGATCTTGAGGGATCACCACCTAATTTGGTCCAAATATAGAAGGTCAAAAGTTAGGAATCAAAGTCGTCTTTCGAGTTCGAGGAAGTATACCGGGAATGGCAATAGTATCTTACAGAACAAAAAGGAATAGATGAGAAGTGGTATTTCATTTTGTATTCAAAGAGCTTGGCTTACAAGAACTCCATCCATATATTTACTTTGTGTATAGGGATCTTGAGGGGTCACCACCTAATTTGGTTCAAATATAGAGGGTCAAAAGTTAGGAATCAAAGTCGTCTTTCGAGTTCGAGGAAGTATACCGGGAATGGCAATAGTATCTTACAGAACAAAAAGGAATAGATGAGAAGTGGTATTTCATTTTGTATTCAAAGAGCTTGGCTTACAAGAACTCCATCATATACTTAGTTTGTGTATAGGGATCTTGATGGATCACCACCTAATTTGGTCCAAATATAGAGGGTCAAAAGTTAGGAATCAAAGTCGTCTTTCGAGTTCGAGGAAGTATACCGGGAATGGCAATAGTATCTTACAGAACAAAAAGGAATAGATGAGAAGTGGTATTTCATTTTGTATTCAAAGTGCTTGACTTACAAGAATTCCATCATATATTTACTTTGTGTATAGGGATCTTGAGGGATCACCACCTAATTTGGTCCAAATATAGAGGGTCAAAAGTTAGGAATCAAAGTCGTCTTTCGAGTTCAAGGAAGTATACCGGGAATGGCAATAGTATCTTACAGAACAAAAAGGAATAGATGAGAAGTGGTATTTCATTTTGTATTCAAAGAGCTTGGCTTACAAGAACTCCATCATATATTTACTTTCTGTATAGGGATCTTGAGGGATCACAACCTAATTTGGTCCGAATATAGAGGGTCAAAAGTTAGGAATCAAAGTCGTCTTTCGAGTTCAAGGAAGTATACCGGGAATGGCAATAGTATCTTACAGAACAAAAAGGAATAGATGAGAAGTGGTATTTCATTTTGTATTCAAAGAGCTTGGCTTACAAGAACTCCATCATATATTTACTTTGTGTATAGGGATCTTGAAGGATCACCACCTAATTTGCTCCAAATATAGAGGGTCAAAAGTTAGGAATCAAAGTCGTCTTTCGAGTTCGAGGAAGTATACCGGGAATGGCAATAGTATCTTACAGAACAAAAAGGAATAGATGAGAAGTGGTATTTCATTTTGTATTCAAAGAGCTTGACTTACAAGAATTCCATCATATATTTACTTTGTGTATAGGGATCTTGAGGGATCACCACCTAATTTGGTCCAAATATAGAGGGTCAAAAGTTAGGAATCAAAGTCGTCTTTCGAGTTCAAGGAAGTATACCGGGAATGGCAATAGTATCTTACAGAACAAAAAGGAATAGATGAGAAGTGGTATTTCATTTTGTATTCAAAGAGCTTGGCTTACAAGAACTCCATCATATATTTACTTTCTGTATAGGGATCTTGAGGGATCACAACCTAATTTGGTCCGAATATAGAGGGTCAAAAGTTAGGAATCAAGTTCCTAGTTCGAGTTGGAGGAAAGAACTCCATCATATATTTACTTTGTGTATAGGGTTCTTGAGGGATAACAATCTAATTTGGTCCGAATATAGAGGGTCAAAAGTTAGGAATAAAAGTCGTCTTTCGAGTTCGTGGAAGTATACCGGGAATGGCAATAGTATCTTACAGAACAAAAAGGAATAGATGAGAAGTGGTATTTCATTTTGTATTCAAAGAGCTTGGCTTACAAGAACTCCATCATATATTTACTTTGTGTATAGGGATCTTGATGGATCACCACCTAATTTGGTCCAAATATAGAGGGTCAAATTTAGGAATCAAAGTCGTCTTTCGAGTTCGAGGAAGTATACCGGGAATGGCAATAGTATCTTACAGAACAAAAAGGAATAGATGAGAAGTGGTATTTCATTTTGTATTCAAAGAGCTTGGCTTACAAGAACTCCATGATATATTTACTTTGTGTATAGGGATCTTGAGGGATCACCACCTAATTTGGTCCAAATATAGAGGGTCAAAAGTTAGGAATCAAAGTCGTCTTTCGAGTTCGAGGAAGTATACCGGGAATGGCAATAGTATCTTACAGAACAAAAAGGAATAGATGAGAAGTGGTATTTCATTTTGTATTCAAAGAGCTTGGCTTACAAGAACTCCATCATATACTTAGTTTGTGTATAGGGATCTTGATGGATCACCACCTAATTTGGTCCAAATATAGAGGGTCAAAAGTTAGGAATCAAAGTCGTCTTTCGAGTTCGAGGAAGTATACCGGGAATAGCAATAGTATCTTACAGAACAAAAAGGAATAGATGAGAAGTTATATTTCATTTTGTATTCAAAGAGCTTGGCTTACAAGAACTCCATCATATATTTACTTTGTGTATAGGGATCTTGAAGGATCACCACCTAATTTGCTCCAAATATAGAGGGTCAAAAGTTAGGAATCAAAGTCGTCTTTCGAGTTCGAGGAAGTATACCGGGAATGGCAATAGTATCTTACAGAACAAAAAGGAATAGATGAGAAGTGGTATTTCATTTTGTATTCAAAGAGCTTGACTTACAAGAATTCCATCATATATTTACTTTGTGTATAGGGATCTTGAGGGATCACCACCTAATTTGGTCCAAATATAGAGGGTCAAAAGTTAGGAATCAAAGTCGTCTTTCGAGTTCAAGGAAGTATACCGGGAATGGCAATAGTATCTTACAGAACAAAAAGGAATAGATGAGAAGTGGTATTTCATTTTGTATTCAAAGAGCTTGGCTTACAAGAACTCCATCATATATTTACTTTCTGTATAGGGATCTTGAGGGATCACAACCTAATTTGGTCCGAATATAGAGGGTCAAAAGTTAGGAATCAAGTTCCTAGTTCGAGTTGGAGGAAAGAACTCCATCATATATTTACTTTGTGTATAGGGTTCTTGAGGGATAACAATCTAATTTGGTCCGAATATAGAGGGTCAAAAGTTAGGAATAAAAGTCGTCTTTCGAGTTCGAGGAAGTATACCGGGAATGGCAATAGTATCTTACAGAACAAAAAGGAATAGATGAGAAGTGGTATTTCATTTTGTATTCAAAGAGCTTGGCTTACAAGAACTCCATCATATATTTACTTTGTGTATAGGGATCTTGATGGATCACCACCTAATTTGGTCCGAATATAGAGGGTCAAAAGTTAGGAATCAAGTTCCTAGTTCGAGTTGGAGGAAAGAACTCCATCATATATTTACTTTGTGTATAGGGTTCTTGAGGGATAACAATCTAATTTGGTCCGAATATAGAGGGTCAAAAGTTAGGAATAAAAGTCGTCTTTCGAGTTCGAGGAAGTATACCGGGAATGGCAATAGTATCTTACAGAACAAAAAGGAATAGATGAGAAGTGGTATTTCATTTTGTATTCAAAGAGCTTGGCTTACAAGAACTCCATCATATATTTACTTTGTGTATAGGGATCTTGATGGATCACCACCTAATTTGGTCCAAATATAGAGGGTCAAATTTAGGAATCAAAGTCGTCTTTCGAGTTCGAGGAAGTATACCGGGAATGGCAATAGTATCTTGCAGAACAAAAAGGAATAGATGAGAAGTGTTATTTCATTTTGTATTCAAAGAGCTTGGCTTACAAGAACTCCATGATATATTTACTTTGTGTATAGGGATCTTGAGGGATCACCACCTAATTTGGTCCAAATATAGAGGGTCAAAAGTTAGGAATCAAAGTCGTCTTTCGAGTTCGAGGAAGTATACCGGGAATGGCAATAGTATCTTACAGAACAAAAAGGAATAGATGAGAAGTGGTATTTCATTTTGTATTCAAAGAGCTTGGCTTACAGGAACTCCATCATATATTTACTTTGTGTATAGGGATCTTGAGGGATCGCCACGTAATTTGTTCCGAATATAGAAGGTCAAAAGTTGGGAATCAAGTTCCTCGTTCGAGTTGAAGGAAAGAACTCCATCATATATTTAGTTTGTGTATAGGGATCTTGAGGGATCACCACCTAATTTGGTCCGAATATAGAGGGTCAAAAGTTAGGAATCAAGTTTGTCGTTCGAGTTCGAGGAAGTATACCGGGAATGGCAATAGTATCTTACAGAACAAAAAGGAATAGATGAGAAGTGGTATTTCATTTTGTATTCAAAGAGCTTGGCTTACAAGAACTCCATCATATATTTACTTTGTGTATAGGGATCTTTGAGGGATCACCACCTAATTTGGTCCAAATATAGAGGGTCAAAAGTTAGGAATGAAGTTTGTCTTTCGAGTTCGAGGAGATATACCGGGAATGGCAATAGTATCTTACAGAACAAAAACGAACAGATGAGAAGTGGTATTTCATTTTGTATTCAAAGAGCTTGGCTTACAAGAACTCCATCATATATTTACTTTCTGTATAGGGATCTTGAGGGATCACCACCTAATTTGGTCCGAATATAGAGGGTCAAAAGTTAGGAATCAAGTTCCTAGTTCGAGTTGGAGGAAAGAACTCCATCATATATTTACTTTGTGTATAGTGATCTTGAGGGATAACAATCTAATTTGGTCCGAAAATAGAGGGTCAAAAGTTAGGACTCAAAATCGTCTTTCGAGTTCGAGCAAGTATACCGGGAATGGCAATAGTATATTACAGAACAAAAAGGAATAAATGAGAAGTGGTATTTCATTTTGTATTCAAAAAGCTTGGCTTACAAGAACTCCATCATATATTTACTTTGTGTATAGGGATCTTGAGGGATCACCACTTAATTTGGTCCAAATATAGAAGGTCAAAAGTTAGGAATCAAAGTCGTCTTTCGAGTTCGAGGAAGTATACCGGGAATGGCAATAGTATCTTACAGAACAAAAAGGAATAGATGAGAAGTGGTATTTCATTTTGTATTCAAAGAGCTTGGCTTACAAGAACTCCATCCATATATTTACTTTCTGTATAGGGATCTTGAGGGATCACCACCTAATTTGGTTCAAATATAGAGGGTCAAAAGTTAGGAATCAAAGTCGTCTTTCGAGTTCGAGGAAGTATACCGGGAATGGCAATAGTATCTTACAGAACAAAAAGGAATAGATGAGAAGTGGTATTTCATTTTGTATTCAAAGAGCTTGGCTTACAAGAACTCCATCATATATTAGTTTGTGTATAGGGATCTTGAGGGATCACCACCTAATTTGGTCCAAATATAGAGGGTCAAAAGTTAGGAATCAAAGTCGTCTTTCGAGTTCGAGGAAGTATACCGGTAATGGCAATAGTATCTTACAGAACAAAAAGGAATAGATGAGAAGTGGTATTTCATTTTGTATTCAAAAAGCTTGGCTTACAAGAACTCCATCATATATTTACTTTGTGTATAGGGATCTTGAGGGATCGCCACGTAATTTGTTCCGAATATAGAGGGTCAAAAGTTGGGAATCAAGTTCCTCGTTCGAGTTGAAGGAAAGAACTCCATCATATATTTAGTTTGTGTATAGGGATCTTGAGGGATCACCACCTAATTTGGTCCGAATATAGAGGGTCAAAAGTTAGGAATCAAGTTTGTCGTTCGAGTTCGAGGAAGTATACCGGGAATGGCAATAGTATATTACAGAACAAAAAGGAATAAATGAGAAGTGGTATTTCATTTTGTATTCAAAAAGCTTGGCTTACAAGAACTCCATCATATATTTACTTTGTGTATAGGGATCTTGAGGGATCACCACTTAATTTGGTCCAAATATAGAAGGTCAAAAGTTAGGAATCAAAGTCGTCTTTCGAGTTCGAGGAAGTATACCGGGAATGGCAATAGTATCTTACAGAACAAAAAGGAATAGATGAGAAGTGGTATTTCATTTTGTATTCAAAGAGATTGGCTTACAAGAACTCCATCCATATATTTACTTTGTGTATAGGGATCTTGAGGGATCACCACCTAATTTGGTTCAAATATAGAGGGTCAAAAGTTAGGAATCAAAGTCGTCTTTCGAGTTCGAGGAAGTATACCGGGAATGGCAATAGTATCTTACAGAACAAAAAGGAATAGATGAGAAGTGGTATTTCATTTTGTATTCAAAGAGCTTGGCTTACAAGAACTCCATCATATATTTACTTTCTGTATAGGGATCTTGAGGGATCACCACCTAATTTGGTCCAAATATAGAGGGTCAAAAGTTAGGAATCAAAGTCGTCTTTCGAGTTCGAGGAAGTATACCGGGAATGGCAATAGTATCTTACAGAACAAAAAGGAATAGATGAGAAGTGGTATTTCATTTTGTATTCAAAGAGCTTGACTTACAAGAATTCCATCATATATTTACTTTGTGTATAGGGATCTTGAGGGATCACCACCTAATTTGGTCCAAATATAGAGGGTCAAAAGTTAGGAATCAAAGTCGTCTTTCGAGTTCAAGGAAGTATACCGGGAATGGCAATAGTATCTTACAGAACAAAAAGGAATAGATGAGAAGTGGTATTTCATTTTGTATTCAAAGAGCTTGGCTTACAAGAACTCCATCATATATTTACTTTCTGTAAAGGGATCTTGAGGGATCACAACCTAATTTGGTCCGAATATAGAGGGTCAAAAGTTAGGAATCAAGTTCCTAGTTCGAGTTGGAGGAAAGAACTCCATCATATATTTACTTTGTGTATAGGGATCTTGAGGGATAACAATCTAATTTGGTCCGAATATAGAGGGTCAAAAGTTAGGAATAAAAGTCGTCTTTCGAGTTCGAGGAAGTATACCGGGAATGGCAATAGTATCTTACAGAACAAAAAGGAATAGATGAGAAGTGGTATTTCATTTTGTATTCAAAGAGCTTGGCTTACAAGAACTCCATCATATATTTACTTTGTGTATAGGGATCTTGATGGATCACCACCTAATTTGGTCCAAATATAGAGGGTCAAAAGTTAGGAATCAAAGTCGTCTTTCGAGTTCGAGGAAGTATACCGGGAATGGCAATAGTATCTTACAGAACAAAAAGGAATAGATGAGAAGTGGTATTTCATTTTGTATTCAAAGAGCTTTGCTTACAAGAATTCCATCATATATTTACTTTGTGTATAGGGATCTTGAGGGATCACCACCTAATTCGGTCCAAATATAGAGGGTCAAAAGTTAGGAATCAAAGTCGTCTTTCGAGTTCGAGGAAGTATACCGGGAATGGCAATAGTATCTTACAGAACAAAAAGGAATAGATGAGAAGTGGTATTTCATTTTGTATTCAAAGAGCTTGACTTACAAGAATTCCATCATATATTTACTTTGTGTAAAGGGATCTTGAGGGATCACCACCTAATTTGGTCCAAATATAGAGGGTCAAAAGTTAGGAATCAAAGTCGTCTTTCGAATTCAAGGAAGTATACCGGGAATGGCAATAGTATCTTACAGAACAAAAAGGAATAGATGAGAAGTGGTATTTCATTTTGTATTCAAAGAGCTTGGCTTACAAAAACTCCATCATATATTTACTTTCTGTATAGGGATCTTGAGGGATCACAACCTAATTTGGTCCGAATATAGAGGGTCAAAAGTTAGGAATCAAGTTCCTAGTTCGAGTTGGAGGAAAGAACTCCATCATATATTTACTTTGTGTATAGGGATCTTGAGGGATAACAATCTAATTTGGTCCGAATATAGAGGGTCAAAAGTTAGGAATAAAAGTCGTTATTCGAGTTCGAGGAAGTATACCGGGAATGGCAATAGTATCTTACAGAACAAAAAGGAATAGATGAGAAGTGGTATTTCATTTTGTATTCAAAGAGCTTGGCTTACAAGAACTCCATCATATATTTACTTTGTGTATAGGGATCTTGATGGATCACCACCTAATTTGGTCCAAATATAGAGGGTCAAAAGTTAGGAATCAAAGTCGTCTTTCGAGTTCGAGGAAGTATACCGGGAATGGCAATAGTATCTTACAGAACAAAAAGGAATAGATGAGAAGTGGTATTTCATTTTGTATTCAAAGAGCTTTGCTTACAAGAACTCCATCATATATTTACTTTGTTTATAGGGATCTTGAGGGATCACCACCTAATTCGGTCCAAATATAGAGGGTCAAAAGTTAGGAATAAAAGTCGTCTTTCGAGTTCGAGGAAGTATACCGGGAATGGCAATAGTATCTTGCAGAACAAAAAGGAATAGATGAGAAGTGGTATTTCATTTTGTATTCAAACAGCTTGGCTTACAAGAACTCCATGATATATTTACTTTGTGTATAGGGATCTTGAGGGATCACCACCTAATTTGGTCCAAATATAGAGGGTCAAAAGTTAGGAATCAAAGTCGTCTTTCGAGTTCGAGGAAGTATACCGGGAATGGCAATAGTATCTTACAGAACAAAAAGGAATAGATGAGAAGTGGTATTTCATTTTGTATTCAAAGAGCTTGGCTTACAAGAACTCCATCCATATATTTACTTTGTGTATAGGGATCTTGAGGGATCACCACCTAATTTGGTTCAAATATAGAGGGTCAAAAGTTAGGAATCAAAGTCGTCTTTCGAGTTCGAGGAAGTATACCGGGAATGGCAATAGTATCTTACAGAACAAAAAGGAATTGATGAGAAGTGGTATTTCATCTTGTATTCAAAGAGCTTGGCTTACAAGAACTCCATCATATATTTAGTTTGTGTATAGGGATCTTGAGGGATCACCACCTAATTTGGTCCAAATATAGAGGGTCAAAAGTTAGGAATCAAAGTCGTCTTTCGAGTTCGAGGAAGTATACCGGGAATGGTAATAGCATCTTACAGAACAAAAAGGAATAGATGAGAAGTGGTATTTCAATTTGTATTCAAAGAGCTTGGCTTACAAGAACTCCATCATATATTTACTTTGTGTATAGGGATCTTGAGGGATCACCACCTAATTTGGTCCAAATATAGAGGGTCAAAAGTTAGGAATCAAAGTCGTCTTTCGAGTTCGAGGAAGTATACCGGGAATGGCAATAGTATCTTACAGAATAAAAAGGAATAGATGAGAAGTGGTATTTCATTTTGTATTCAAAGAGCTTGACTTACAAGAATTCCATCATATATTTATTTGTGTATAGGGATCTTGAGGGATCACCACCTAATTTGTTCCGAATATAGAGGGTCAAAAGTTGGGAATCAAGTTCCTCGTTCGAGTTGAAGGAAAGAACTCCATCATATAATAGTTTGTGTATAGGGATCTTGAGGGATCACCACCTAATTTGGTCCGAATATAGAGGGTCAAAAGTTAGAAATCAAGTTTGTCGTTCGAGTTCGAGGAAGTATACCGGGAATGGCAATAGTATCTTACAGAACAAAAAGGAATAGATGAGAAGTGGTATTTCATTTTGTATTCAAAGAGCTTGGCTTACAAGAACTCCATCATATATTTACTTTGTGTATAGGGATCTTTGAGGGATCACCACCTAATTTGGTCCAAATATAGAGGGTCAAAAGTTAGGATGAAGTTTGTCTTTCGAGTTCGAGGAGATATACCGGGAATGGCAATAGTATCTTACAGAACAAAAAGGAATAGATGAGAAGTGGTATTTCATTTTGTATTCAAAGAGCTTGGCTTACAAGAACTCCATCATATATTTACTTTGTGTATAGGGATCTTTGAGGGATCACCACCTAATTTGGTCCAAATATAGAGGGTCAAAAGTTAGGATGAAGTTTGTCTTTCGAGTTCGAGGAGATATACCGGGAATGGCAATAGTATCTTACAGAACAAAAAGGAATAGATGAGAAGTGGTATTTCATTTTGTATTCAAAGAGCTTGGCTTACAAGAATTCCATCATATATTTACTTTGTGTATAGGGTTCTTGAGGGATCACCACCTAATTTGGTCCAAATATAGAGTGTCAAAAGTTAGGAATCAAAGTCGTCTTTCGAGTTCAAGGAAGTATACCAGGAATGGCAATAGTATCTTATAGAACAAAAAGGAATAGATGAGAAGTGGTATTTCATTTTGTATTCAAAGAGCTTGGCTTACAAGAACTCCATCATATATTTACTTTCTCTATAGGGATCTTGAGGGATCACAACCTAATTTGGTCCGAATATAGAGGGTCAAAAGTTAGGAATCAAGTTCCTAGTTCAAGTTGGAGGAAAGAACTCCATCATATATTTACTTTGTGTATAGGGATCTTGAGGGATAACAATATAATTTGGTCCGAATATAGAGGGTCAAAAGTTAGGAATAAAAGTCGTTATTCGAGTTCGAGGAAGTATACCGGGAATGGCAATAGTATCTTACAGAACAAAAAGGAATAGATGAGAAGTGGTATTTCATTTTGTATTCAAAGAGCTTGGCTTACAAGAACTCCATCATATATTTACTTTGTGTATAGGGATCTTGATGGATCACCACCTAATTTGGTCCAAATATAGAGGGTCAAAAGTTAGGAATCAAAGTCGTCTTTCGAGTTCGAGGAAGTATACCGGGAATGGCAATAGTATCTTACAGAACAAAAAGGAATAGATGAGAAGTGGTATTTCATTTTGTATTCAAAGAGCTTTGCTTACAAGAACTCCATCATATATTTACTTTGTTTATAGGGATCTTGAGGGATCACCACCTAATTCGGTCCAAATATAGAGGGTCAAAAGTTAGGAATAAAAGTCGTCTTTCGAGTTCGAGGAAGTATACCGGGAATGGCAATAGTATCTTGCAGAACAAAAAGGAATAGATGAGAAGTGGTATTTCATTTTGTATTCAAACAGCTTGGCTTACAAGAACTCCATGATATATTTACTTTGTGTATAGGGATCTTGAGGGATCACCACCTAATTTGTTCCAAATATAGAGGGTCAAAAGTTAGGAATCAAAGTCGTCTTTCGAGTTCGAGGAAGTATACCGGGAATGGCAATAGTATCTTACAGAACAAAAAGGAATAGATGAGAAGTGGTATTTCATTTTGTATTCAAAGAGCTTGGCTTACAAGAACTCCATCCATATATTTACTTTGTGTATAGGGATCTTGAGGGATCACCACCTAATTTGGTTCAAATATAGAGGGTCAAAAGTTAGGAATCAAAGTCGTCTTTCGAGTTCGAGGAAGTATACCGGGAATGGCAATAGTATCTTACAGAACAAAAAGGAATTGATGAGAAGTGGTATTTCATCTTGTATTCAAAGAGCTTGGCTTACAAGAACTCCATCATATATTTAGTTTGTGTATAGGGATCTTGAGGGATCACCACCTAATTTGGTCCAAATATAGAGGGTCAAAAGTTAGGAATCAAAGTCGTCTTTCGAGTTCGAGGAAGTATACCGGGAATGGTAATAGCATCTTACAGAACAAAAAGGAATAGATGAGAAGTGGTATTTCAATTTGTATTCAAAGAGCTTGGCTTACAAGAACTCCATCATATATTTACTTTGTGTATAGGGATCTTGAGGGATCACCACCTAATTTGGTCCAAATATAGAGGGTCAAAAGTTAGGAATCAAAGTCGTCTTTCGAGTTCGAGGAAGTATACCGGGAATGGCAATAGTATCTTACAGAATAAAAAGGAATAGATGAGAAGTGGTATTTCATTTTGTATTCAAAGAGCTTGACTTACAAGAATTCCATCATATATTTATTTGTGTATAGGGATCTTGAGGGATCACCACCTAATTTGTTCCGAATATAGAGGGTCAAAAGTTGGGAATCAAGTTCCTCGTTCGAGTTGAAGGAAAGAACTCCATCATATAATAGTTTGTGTATAGGGATCTTGAGGGATCACCACCTAATTTGGTCCGAATATAGAGGGTCAAAAGTTAGAAATCAAGTTTGTCGTTCGAGTTCGAGGAAGTATACCGGGAATGGCAATAGTATCTTACAGAACAAAAAGGAATAGATGAGAAGTGGTATTTCATTTTGTATTCAAAGAGCTTGGCTTACAAGAACTCCATCATATATTTACTTTGTGTATAGGGATCTTTGAGGGATCACCACCTAATTTGGTCCAAATATAGAGGGTCAAAAGTTAGGATGAAGTTTGTCTTTCGAGTTCGAGGAGATATACCGGGAATGGCAATAGTATCTTACAGAACAAAAAGGAATAGATGAGAAGTGGTATTTCATTTTGTATTCAAAGAGCTTGGCTTACAAGAACTCCATCATATATTTACTTTGTGTATAGGGATCTTTGAGGGATCACCACCTAATTTGGTCCAAATATAGAGGGTCAAAAGTTAGGATGAAGTTTGTCTTTCGAGTTCGAGGAGATATACCGGGAATGGCAATAGTATCTTACAGAACAAAAAGGAATAGATGAGAAGTGGTATTTCATTTTGTATTCAAAGAGCTTGGCTTACAAGAATTCCATCATATATTTACTTTGTGTATAGGGTTCTTGAGGGATCACCACCTAATTTGGTCCAAATATAGAGTGTCAAAAGTTAGGAATCAAAGTCGTCTTTCGAGTTCAAGGAAGTATACCAGGAATGGCAATAGTATCTTATAGAACAAAAAGGAATAGATGAGAAGTGGTATTTCATTTTGTATTCAAAGAGCTCGGCTTACAAGAACTCCATCATATATTTACTTTCTCTATAGGGATCTTGAGGGATCACAACCTAATTTGGTCCGAATATAGAGGGTCAAAAGTTAGGAATCAAGTTCCTAGTTCGAGTTGGAGGAAAGAACTCCATCATATATTTACTTTGTGTATAGGGATCTTGAGGGATAACAATATAATTTGGTCCGAATATAGAGGGTCAAAAGTTAGGAATAAAAGTCGTTATTCGAGTTCGAGGAAGTATACCGGGAATGGCAATAGTATCTTACAGAACAAAAAGGAATAGATGAGAAGTGGTATTTCATTTTGTATTCAAAGAGCTTGGCTTACAAGAACTCCATCATATATTTACTTTGTGTATAGGGATCTTGATGGATCACCACCTAATTTGGTCCAAATATAGAGGGTCAAAAGTTAGGAATCAAAGTCGTCTTTCGAGTTCGAGGAAGTATACCGGGAATGGCAATAGTATCTTACAGAACAAAAAGGAATAGATGAGAAGTGGTATTTCATTTTGTATTCAAAGAGCTTTGCTTACAAGAACTCCATCATATATTTCCTTTGTGTATAGGGATCTTGAGGGATCACCACCTAATTCGGTCCCAATATAGAGGGTCAAAAGTTAGGAATCAAAGTCGTCTTTCGAGTTCGAGGAAGTATACCGGGAATGGCAATAGTATCTTACAGAACAAAAAGGAATAGATGAGAAGTGGTATTTCATTTTGTATTCAAAGAGCTTGGCTTACAAGAACTCCATGATATATTTACTTTGTGTATAGGGATCTTGAGGGATCACCACCTAATTTGGTCCAAATATAGAGGGTCAAAAGTTAGGAATCAAAGTCGTCTTTCGAGTTCGAGGAAGTATACCGGGAATGGCAATATTATCTACAGAACAAAAAGGAATAGATGAGAAGTGGTATTTCATTTTGTATTCAAAGAGCTTGGCTTACAAGAACTCCATCATATATTTACTTTGTGTATAGGGATCTTGAGGGATCACCACCTAATTTGTTCCGAATATAGAGGGTCAAAAGTTGGGAATCAAGTTCCTCGTTCGAGTTGAAGGAAAGAACTCCATCATATAATAGTTTGTGTATAGGGATCTTGAGGGATCACCACCTAATTTGGTCCGAATATAGAGGGTCAAAAGTTAGAAATCAAGTTTGTCGTTCGAGTTCGAGGAAGTATACCGGGAATGGCAATAGTATCTTACAGAACAAAAAGGAATAGATGAGAAGTGGTATTTCATTTTGTATTCAAAGAGCTTGGCTTACAAGAACTCCATCATATATTTACTTTGTGTATAGGGATCTTTGAGGGATCACCACCTAATTTGGTCCAAATATAGAGGGTCAAAAGTTAGGATGAAGTTTGTCTTTCGAGTTCGAGGAGATATACCGGGAATGGCAATAGTATCTTACAGAACAAAAAGGAATAGATGAGAAGTGGTATTTCATTTTGTATTCAAAGAGCTTGGCTTACAAGAACTCCATCATATATTTACTTTGTTTATAGGGATCTTTAGGGATCACCACCTAATTTGGTCCAAATATAGAGGGTCAAAAGTTAGGAATCAAAGTCGTCTTTCGAGTTCGAGGAAGTATACCGGGAATGGCAATAGTATCTTACAGAACAAAAAGGAATAGATGAGAAGTGGTATTTCATTTTGTATTCAAAGAGCTTGGCTTACAAGAACTCCATCATATATTTAGTTTGTGTATAGGGATCTTGAGGGATCACCACCTAATTTGGTCCAAATATAGAGGGTCAAAAGTTAGGATTCAAAGTCGTCTTTCGAGTTCGAGGAAGTATACCGGGAATGGCAATAGTATCTTACAGAACAAAAAGGAATAGATGAGAAGTGGTATTTCATTTTGTATTCAAAGTGCTTGACTTACAAGAATTCCATCATATATTTACTTTGTTTATAGGGATCTTTAGGGATCACCACCTAATTTGGTCCAAATATAGAGGGTCAAAAGTTAGGAATCAAAGTCGTCTTTCGAGTTCGAGGAAGTATACCGGGAATGGCAATAGTATCTTACAGAACAAAAAGGAATAGATGAGAAGTGGTATTTCATTTTGTATTCAAAGTGCTTGACTTACAAGAATTCCATCATATATTTACTTTGTTTATAGGGATCTTTAGGGATCACCACCTAATTTGGTCCAAATATAGAGGGTCAAAAGTTAGGAATCAAAGTCGTCTTTCGAGTTCGAGGAAGTATACCGGGAATGGCAATAGTATCTTACAGAACAAAAAGGAATAGATGAGAAGTGGTATTTCATTTTGTATTCAAAGAGCTTGGCTTACAAGAACTCCATCATATATTTAGTTTGTGTATAGGGATCTTGAGGGATCACCACCTAATTTGGTCCAAATATAGAGGGTCAAAAGTTAGGATTCAAAGTCGTCTTTCGAGTTCGAGGAAGTATACCGGGAATGGCAATAGTATCTTACAGAACAAAAAGGAATAGATGAGAAGTGGTATTTCATTTTGTATTCAAAGTGCTTGACTTACAAGAATTCCATCATATATTTACTTTGTGTATAGGGATCTTGAGGGATCACCACCTAATTTGGTCCAAATATAGAGGGTCAAAAGTTAGGAATCAAAGTCGTCTTTCGAGTTCAAGGAAGTATACCGGGAATGGCAATAGTATCTTACAGAACAAAAAGGAATAGATGAGAAGTGGTATTTCATTTTGTATTCAAAGAGCTTGGCTTACAAGAACTCCATCATATATTTACTTTCTGTATAGGGATCTTGAGGGATCACAACCTAATTTGGTCCGAATATAGAGGGTCAAAAGTTAGGAATCAAGTTCCTTGTTCGAGTTGGAGGAAAGAACTCCATCATATATTTACTTTGTGTATAGGGATCTTGATGGATAACAATCTAATTTTTGTCCGAATATAGAGGGTCAAAAGTTAGGAATAAAAGTCGTCTTTCGAGTTCGAGGAAGTATACCGGGAATGGCAATAGTATCTTACAGAACAAAAAGGAATAGATGAGAAGTGGTATTTCATTTTGTATTTAAAGAGCTTGGCTTACAAGAACTCCATCATATATTTACTTTGTGTATAGGGATCTTGATGGATCACCACCTAATTTGGTCCAAATATAGAGGGTCAAAAGTTAGGAATCAAAGTCGTCTTTCGAGTTCGAGGAAGTATACAGGGAATGGCAATAGTATCTTACAGAACAAAAAGGAATAGATGAGAAGTGGTATTTCATTTTGTATTCAAAGAGCTTGGCTTACAAGAACTCCATCATATATTTACTTTCTGTATAGGGATCTTGAGGGATCACAACCTAATTTGGTCCGAATATAGAGGGTCAAAAGTTAGGAATCAAGTTCCTAGTTCGAGTTGGAGGAAAGAACTCCATCATATATTTACTTTGTGTATAGGGATCTTGAGCAATAACAATCTAATTTGGTCCTAATATAGAGGGTCAAAAGTTAGGAATAAAAGTCGTCTTTCGAGTTCGAGGAAGTATACCGGGAATGGCAATAGTATCTTACAGAACAAAAAGGAATAGATGAGAAGTGGTATTTCATTTTGTATTCAAAGAGCTTGGCTTACAAGAACTCCATCATATATTTACTTTGTGTATAGGGATCTTGATGGATCACCACCTAATTTGGTCCAAATATAGAGCGTCAAAAGTTAGGAATCAAAGTCGTCTTTCGAGTTCGAGTAAGTATACCGGGAATGGCAATAGTATCTTACAGAACAAAAAGGAATAGATGAGAAGTGGTATTTCATTTTGTATTCAAAGAGCTTTGCTTACAAGAACTCCATCATATATTTACTTTGTGTATAGGGATCTTGAGGGATCACCACATAGTTCGGTCCAAATATAGAGGGTCAAAAGTTAGGAATCAAAGTCGTCTTTCGAGTTCGAGGAAGTATACCGGGAATGGCAATAGTATCTTGCAGAACAAAAAGGAATAGATGAGAAGTGGTATTTCATTTTGTATTCAAAGAGCTTGGCTTACAAGAACTCCATGATATATTTACTTTGTGTATAGGGATCTTGAGGGATCACCACCTAATTTGGTCCAAATATAGAGGGTCAAAAGTTAGGAATCAAAGTCGTCTTTCGAGTTCGAGGAAGTATACCGGGAATGGCAATAGTATCTTACAGAACAAAAAGGAATAGATGAGAAGTGGTATTTCATTTCGTATTCAAAGAGCTTGGCTTACAAGAACTCCATCCATATATTTACTTTGTGTATAGGGATCTTGAGGGATCACCACCTAATTTGGTTCAAATATAGAGGGTCAAAAGTTAGGAATCAAAGTCGTTTTTCGAGTACGAGGAAGTATACCGGGAATGGCAATAGTATCTTACAGAACAAAAAGGAATAGATGAGAAGTGGTATTTCATCTTGTATTCAAAGAGCTTGGCTTACAAGAACTCCATCATATATTTAGTTTGTGTATAGGGATCTTGAGGGATCACCACCTAATTTGGTCCAAATATAGAGGGTCAAAAGTTAGGAATCAAAGTCGTCTTTCGAGTTCGAGGAAGTATACCGGGAATGGTAATAGCATCTTACAGAACAAAAAGGAATAGATGAGAAGTGGTATTTCAATTTGTATTCAAAGAGCTTGACTTACAAGAATTCCATCATATATTTACTTTGTGTATAGGGTTCTTGAGGGATCACCACCTAATTTGGTCCAAATATAGAGGGTCAAAAGTTAGGAATCAAAGTCGTCTTTCGAGTTCAAGGAAGTATACCGGGAATGGCAATAGTATCTTACAGAACAAAAAGGAATAGATGAGAAGTGGTATTTCATTTTGTATTCAAAGAGCTTGGCTTACAAGAACTCCATCATATATTTACTTTCTCTATAGGGATCTTGAGGGATCACAACCTAATTTGGTCCGAATATAGAGGGTCAAAAGTTAGGAATCAAGTTCCTAGTTCGAGTTGGAGGAAAGAACTCCATCATATATTTACTTTGTGTATAGGGATCTTGAGGGATAACAATCTAATTTGGTCCGAATATAGAGGGTCAAAAGTTAGGAATAAAAGTCGTTATTCGAGTTCGAGGAAGTATACCGGGAATGGCAATAGTATCTTACAGAACAAAAAGGAATAGATGAGAAGTGGTATTTCATTTTGTATTCAAAGAGCTTGGCTTACAAGAACTCCATCATATATTTACTTTGTGTATAGGGATCTTGATGGATCACCACCTAATTTGGTCCAAATATAGAGGGTCAAAAGTTAGGAATCAAAGTCGTCTTTCGAGTTCGAGGAAGTATACCGGGAATGGCAATAGTATCTTACAGAACAAAAAGGAATAGATGAGAAGTGGTATTTCATTTTGTATTCAAAGAGCTTTGCTTACAAGAACTCCATCATATATTCACTTTGTGTATAGGGATCTTGAGGGATCACCACCTAATTTGGTCCAAATATAGAGGGTCAAAAGTTAGGAATCAAAGTCGTCTTTCGAGTTCGAGGAAGTATACCGGGAATGACAATAGTATCTTGCAGAACAAAATGGAATAGATGAGAAGTGGTATTTCATTTTGTATTCAAAGAGCTTGGCTTACAAGAACTCCATGATATAATTACTTTGTGTACAGGGATCTTGAGGGATCACCACCTAATTTGGTCCAAATATAGAGGGTCAAAAGTTAGGAATCAAAGTCGTCTTTCGAGTTCGAGGAAGTATACCGGGAATGGCAATAGTATCTTACAGAACAAAAAGGAATAGATGAGAAGTGGTATTTCATTTTGTATTCAAAGAGCTTGGCTTACAAGAACTCCATCCATATATTTACTTTGTGTATAGGGATCTTGAGGGATCACCACCTAATTTGGTTCAAATATAGAGGGTCAAAAGTTAGGAATCAAAGTCGTCTTTCGAGTTCGAGGAAGTATACCGGGAATGGCAATAGTATCTTACAGAACAAAAAGGAATAGATGAGAAGTGGTATTTCATCTTGTATTCAAAGAGCTTGGCTTACAAGAACTCCATCATATATTTAGTTTGTGTATAGGGATCTTGAGGGATCACCACCTAATTTGGTCCAAATATAGAGGGTCAAAAGTTAGGAATCAAAGTCGTCTTTCGAGTTCGAGGAAGTATACCGGGAATGGTAATAGCATCTTACAGAACAAAAAGGAATAGATGAGAAGTGGTATTTCAATTTGTATTCAAAGAGCTTGACTTACAAAAATTCCATCATATAGGCCCTATTTACTTTGTGTATAGGGTTCTTGAGGGATCACCACCTAATTTGGTCCAAATATAGAGGGTCAAAAGTTAGGAATCAAAGTCGTCTTTCGAGTTCAAGGAAGTATACCGGGAATGGCAATAGTATCTTACAGAACAAAAAGGAATAGATGAGAAGTGGTATTTCATTTTGTATTCAAAGAGCTTGGCTTACAAGAACTCCATCATATATTTACTTTCTCTATAGGGATCTTGAGGGATCACAACCTAATTTGGTCCGAATATAGAGGGTCAAAAGTTAGGAATCAAGTTCCTAGTTCGAGTTGGAGGAAAGAACTCCATCATATATTTACTTTGTGTATAGGGATCTTGAGGGATAACAATCTAATTTGGTTCGAATATAGAGGGTCAAAAGTTAGGAATAAAAGTCGTTATTCGAGTTCGAGGAAGTATACCGGGAATGGCAATAGTATCTTACAGAACAAAAGGGAATAGATGAGAAGTGGTATTTCATTTTGTATTCAAAGAGCTTGGCTTACAAGAACTCCATCATATATTTACTTTGTGTATAGGGATCTTGATGGATCACCACCTAATTTGGTCCAAATATAGAGGGTCAAAAGTTAGGAATCAAAGTCGTCTTTCGAGTTCGAGGAGGTATACCGGGAATGGCAATATTATCTTACAGAACAAAAAGGAATAGATGAGAAGTGGTATTTCATTTTGTATTCAAAGAGCTTTGCTTACAAGAACTCCATCATATATTTACTTTGTGTATAGGGATCTTGAGGGATCACCACCTAATTCGGTCCCAATATAGAGGGTCAAAAGTTAGGAATCAAAGTCGTCTTTCGAGTTCGAGGAAGTATACCGGCAATGGCAATAGTATCTTACAGAACAAAAAGGAATAGATGAGAAGTGGTATTTCATTTTGTATTCAAAGAGCTTGGCTTACAAGAACTCCATGATATATTTACTTTGTGTATAGGGATCTTGAGGGATCACCACCTAATTTGGTCCAAATATAGAGGGTCAAAAGTTAGGAATCAAAGTCGTCTTTCGAGTTCGAGGAAGTATACCGGGAATGGCAATAGTATCTACAGAACAAAAAGGAATAGATGAGAAGTGGTATTTCATTTTGTATTCAAAGAGCTTGGCTTACAAGAACTCCATGATATATTTACTTTGTGTATAGGGATCTTGAGGGATCACCACCTAATTTGGTCCAAATATAGAGGGTCAAAAGTTAGGAATCAAAGTCGTCTTTCGAGTTCGAGGAAGTATACCGGGAATGGCAATAGTATCTACAGAACAAAAAGGAATAGATGAGAAGTGGTATTTCATTTTGTATTCAAAGAGCTTGGCTTACAAGAACTCCATCATATATTTACTTTGTGTATAGGGATCTTGATGGATCACCACCTAATTCGGTCCCAATATACAGGGTCAAAAGTTAGGAATCAAAGTCGTCTTTCGAGTTCGAGGAAGTATACCGGCAATGGCAATAGTATCTTACAGAACAAAAAGGAATAGATGAGAAGTGGTATTTCATTTTGTATTCAAAGAGCTTGGCTTACAAGAACTCCATCATATATTCACTTTGTGTATAGGGATCTTGAGGGATCACTACCTAATTCGTTCCAAATATAGAGGGTCAAAAGTTAGGAATCAAAGTCGTCTTTCGAGTTCGAGGAAGTATACCGGGAATGACAATAGTATCTTGCAGAACAAAATGGAATAGATGAGAAGTGGTATTTCATTTTGTATTCAAAGAGCTTGGCTTACAAGAACTCCATGATATAATTACTTTGTGTACAGGGATCTTGAGGGATCACCACCTAATTTGGTCCAAATATAGAGGGTCAAAAGTTAGGAATCAAAGTCGTCTTTCGAGTTCGAGGAAGTATACCGGGAATGACAATAGTATCTTGCAGAACAAAATGGAATAGATGAGAAGTGGTATTTCATTTTGTATTCAAAGAGCTTGGCTTACAAGAACTCCATGATATAATTACTTTGTGTACAGGGATCTTGAGGGATCACCACCTAATTTGGTCCAAATATAGAGGGTCAAAAGTTAGGAATCAAAGTCGTCTTTCGAGTTCGAGGAAGTATACCGGGAATGGCAATAGTATCTTACAGAACAAAAAGGAATAGATGAGAAGTGGTATTTCATTTTGTATTCAAAGAGCTTGGCTTACAAGAACTCCATCCATATATTTACTTTGTGTATAGGGATCTTGAGGGATCACCACCTAATTTGGTTCAAATATAGAGGGTCAAAAGTTAGGAATCAAAGTCGTCTTTCGAGTTCGAGGAAGTATACCGGGAATGGCAATAGTATCTTACAGAACAAAAAGGAATAGATGAGAAGTGGTATTTCATCTTGTATTCAAAGAGCTTGGCTTACAAGAACTCCATCATATATTTAGTTTGTGTATAGGGATCTTGAGGGATCACCACCTAATTTGGTCCAAATATAGAGGGTCAAAAGTTAGGAATCAAAGTCGTCTTTCGAGTTCGAGGAAGTATACCGGGAATGGTAATAGCATCTTACAGAACAAAAAGGAATAGATGAGAAGTGGTATTTCAATTTGTATTCAAAGAGCTTGACTTACAAAAATTCCATCATATAGGCCCTATTTACTTTGTGTATAGGGTTCTTGAGGGATCACCACCTAATTTGGTCCAAATATAGAGGGTCAAAAGTTAGGAATCAAAGTCGTCTTTCGAGTTCAAGGAAGTATACCGGGAATGGCAATAGTATCTTACAGAACAAAAAGGAATAGATGAGAAGTGGTATTTCATTTTGTATTCAAAGAGCTTGGCTTACAAGAACTCCATCATATATTTACTTTCTCTATAGGGATCTTGAGGGATCACAACCTAATTTGGTCCGAATATAGAGGGTCAAAAGTTAGGAATCAAGTTCCTAGTTCGAGTTGGAGGAAAGAACTCCATCATATATTTACTTTGTGTATAGGGATCTTGAGGGATAACAATCTAATTTGGTTCGAATATAGAGGGTCAAAAGTTAGGAATAAAAGTCGTTATTCGAGTTCGAGGAAGTATACCGGGAATGGCAATAGTATCTTACAGAACAAAAGGGAATAGATGAGAAGTGGTATTTCATTTTGTATTCAAAGAGCTTGGCTTACAAGAACTCCATCATATATTTACTTTGTGTATAGGGATCTTGATGGATCACCACCTAATTTGGTCCAAATATAGAGGGTCAAAAGTTAGGAATCAAAGTCGTCTTTCGAGTTCGAGGAGGTATACCGGGAATGGCAATATTATCTTACAGAACAAAAAGGAATAGATGAGAAGTGGTATTTCATTTTGTATTCAAAGAGCTTTGCTTACAAGAACTCCATCATATATTTACTTTGTGTATAGGGATCTTGAGGGATCACCACCTAATTCGGTCCCAATATAGAGGGTCAAAAGTTAGGAATCAAAGTCGTCTTTCGAGTTCGAGGAAGTATACCGGCAATGGCAATAGTATCTTACAGAACAAAAAGGAATAGATGAGAAGTGGTATTTCATTTTGTATTCAAAGAGCTTGGCTTACAAGAACTCCATGATATATTTACTTTGTGTATAGGGATCTTGAGGGATCACCACCTAATTTGGTCCAAATATAGAGGGTCAAAAGTTAGGAATCAAAGTCGTCTTTCGAGTTCGAGGAAGTATACCGGGAATGGCAATAGTATCTACAGAACAAAAAGGAATAGATGAGAAGTGGTATTTCATTTTGTATTCAAAGAGCTTGGCTTACAAGAACTCCATGATATATTTACTTTGTGTATAGGGATCTTGAGGGATCACCACCTAATTTGGTCCAAATATAGAGGGTCAAAAGTTAGGAATCAAAGTCGTCTTTCGAGTTCGAGGAAGTATACCGGGAATGGCAATAGTATCTACAGAACAAAAAGGAATAGATGAGAAGTGGTATTTCATTTTGTATTCAAAGAGCTTGGCTTACAAGAACTCCATCATATATTTACTTTGTGTATAGGGATCTTGATGGATCACCACCTAATTTGGTCCAAATATACAGGGTCAAAAGTTAGGAATCAAAGTCGTCTTTCGAGTTCGAGGAAGTATACCGGGAATGGCAATAGTATCTTAAAGAACAAAAAGGAATAGATGAGAAGTGGTATTTCATTTTGTATTCAAAGAGCTTGGCTTACAAGAACTCCATCATATATTCACTTTGTGTATAGGGATCTTGAGGGATCACTACCTAATTCGTTCCAAATATAGAGGGTCAAAAGTTAGGAATCAAAGTCGTCTTTCGAGTTCGAGGAAGTATACCGGGAATGACAATAGTATCTTGCAGAACAAAATGGAATAGATGAGAAGTGGTATTTCATTTTGTATTCAAAGAGCTTGGCTTACAAGAACTCCATGATATAATTACTTTGTGTACAGGGATCTTGAGGGATCACCACCTAATTTGGTCCAAATATAGAGGGTCAAAAGTTAGGAATCAAAGTCGTCTTTCGAGTTCGAGGAAGTATACCGGGAATGGCAATAGTATCTTACAGAACAAAAAGGAATAGATGAGAAGTGGTATTTCATTTTGTATTCAAAGAGCTTGGCTTACAAGAACTCCATCCATATATTTACTTTGTGTATAGGGATCTTGAGGGATCACCACCTAATTTGGTTCAAATATAGAGGGTCAAAAGTTAGGAATCAAAGTCGTCTTTCGAGTTCGAGGAAGTATACCGGGAATGGCAATAGTATCTTACAGAACAAAAAGGAATAGATGAGAAGTGGTATTTCATCTTGTATTCAAAGAGCTTGGCTTACAAGAACTCCATCATATATTTAGTTTGTGTATAGGGATCTTGAGGGATCACCACCTAATTTGGTCCAAATATAGAGGGTCAAAAGTTAGGAATCAAAGTCGTCTTTCGAGTTCGAGGAAGTATACCGGGAATGGTAATAGCATCTTACAGAACAAAAAGGAATAGATGAGAAGTGGTATTTCAATTTGTATTCAAAGAGCTTGACTTACAAGAATTCCATCATATATTTACTTTGTGTATAGGGTTCTTGAGGGATCACCACCTAATTTGGTCCAAATATAGAGGGTCAAAAGTTAGGAATCAAAGTCGTCTTTCGAGTTCAAGGAAGTATACCGGGAATGGCAATAGTATCTTACAGAACAAAAAGGAATAGATGAGAAGTGGTATTTCATTTTGTATTCAAAGAGCTTGGCTTACAAGAACTCCATCATATATTTACTTTCTCTATAGGGATCTTGAGGGATCACAACCTAATTTGGTCCGAATATAGAGGGTCAAAAGTTAGGAATCAAGTTCCTAGTTCGAGTTGGAGGAAAGAACTCCATCATATATTTACTTTGTGTATAGGGATCTTGAGGGATAACAATATAATTTGGTCCGAATATAGAGGGTCAAAAGTTAGGAATAAAAGTCGTTATTCGAGTTCGAGGAAGTATACCGGGAATGGCAATAGTATCTTACAGAACAAAAAGGAATAGATGAGAAGTGGTATTTCATTTTGTATTCAAAGAGCTTGGCTTACAAGAACTCCATCATATATTTACTTTGTGTATAGGGATCTTGATGGATCACCACCTAATTTGGTCCAAATATAGAGGGTCAAAAGTTAGGAATCAAAGTCGTCTTTCGAGTTCGAGGAGGTATACCGGGAATGGCAATAGTATCTTACAGAACAAAAAGGAATAGATGAGAAGTGGTATTTCATTTTGTATTCAAAGAGCTTTGCTTACAAGAACTCCATCATATATTTACTTTGTGTATAGGGATCTTGAGGGATCACCACCTAATTCGGTCCCAATATAGAGGGTCAAAAGTTAGGAATCAAAGTCGTCTTTCGAGTTCGAGGAAGTATACCGGCAATGGCAATAGTATCTTACAGAACAAAAAGGAATAGATGAGAAGTGGTATTTCACTTTGTATTCAAAGAGCTTGGCTTACAAGAACTCCATGATATATTTACTTTGTGTATAGGGATCTTGAGGGATCACCACCTAATTTGGTCCAAATATAGAGGGTCAAAAGTTAGGAATCAAAGTCGTCTTTCGAGTTCGAGGAAGTATACCGGGAATGGCAATAGTATCTACAGAACAAAAAGGAATAGATGAGAAGTGGTATTTCATTTTGTATTCAAAGAGCTTGGCTTACAAGAACTCCATGATATATTTACTTTGTGTATAGGGATCTTGAGGGATCACCACCTAATTTGGTCCAAATATAGAGGGTCAAAAGTTAGGAATCAAAGTCGTCTTTCGAGTTCGAGGAAGTATACCGGGAATGGCAATAGTATCTACAGAACAAAAAGGAATAGATGAGAAGTGGTATTTCATTTTGTATTCAAAGAGCTTGGCTTACAAGAACTCCATCATATATTTACTTTGTGTATAGGGATCTTGATGGATCACCACCTAATTTGGTCCAAATATACAGGGTCAAAAGTTAGGAATCAAAGTCGTCTCTCGAGTTCGAGGAAGTATACCGGGAATGGCAATAGTATCTTAAAGAACAAAAAGGAATAGATGAGAAGTGGTATTTCATTTTGTATTCAAAGAGCTTGGCTTACAAGAACTCCATCATATATTCACTTTGTGTATAGGGATCTTGAGGGATCACTACCTAATTCGTTCCAAATATAGAGGGTCAAAAGTTAGGAATCAAAGTCGTCTTTCGAGTTCGAGGAAGTATACCGGGAATGACAATAGTATCTTGCAGAACAAAATGGAATAGATGAGAAGTGGTATTTCATTTTGTATTCAAAGAGCTTGGCTTACAAGAACTCCATGATATAATTACTTTGTGTACAGGGATCTTGAGGGATCACCACCTAATTTGGTCCAAATATAGAGGGTCAAAAGTTAGGAATCAAAGTCGTCTTTCGAGTTCGAGGAAGTATACCGGGAATGGCAATAGTATCTTACAGAACAAAAAGGAATAGATGAGAAGTGGTATTTCATTTTGTATTCAAAGAGCTTGGCTTACAAGAACTCCATCCATATATTTACTTTGTGTATAGGGATCTTGAGGGATCACCACCTAATTTGGTTCAAATATAGAGGGTCAAAAGTTAGGAATCAAAGTCGTCTTTCGAGTTCGAGGAAGTATACCGGGAATGGCAATAGTATCTTACAGAACAAAAAGGAATAGATGAGAAGTGGTATTTCATCTTGTATTCAAAGAGCTTGGCTTACAAGAACTCCATCATATATTTAGTTTGTGTATAGGGATCTTGAGGGATCACCACCTAATTTGGTCCAAATATAGAGGGTCAAAAGTTAGGAATCAAAGTCGTCTTTCGAGTTCGAGGAAGTATACCGGGAATGGTAATAGCATCTTACAGAACAAAAAGGAATAGATGAGAAGTGGTATTTCAATTTGTATTCAAAGAGCTTGACTTACAAGAATTCCATCATATATTTACTTTGTGTATAGGGTTCTTGAGGGATCACCACCTAATTTGGTCCAAATATAGAGGGTCAAAAGTTAGGAATCAAAGTCGTCTTTCGAGTTCAAGGAAGTATACCGGGAATGGCAATAGTATCTTACAGAACAAAAAGGAATAGATGAGAAGTGGTATTTCATTTTGTATTCAAAGAGCTTGGCTTACAAGAACTCCATCATATATTTACTTTCTCTATAGGGATCTTGAGGGATCACAACCTAATTTGGTCCGAATATAGAGGGTCAAAAGTTAGGAATCAAGTTCCTAGTTCGAGTTGGAGGAAAGAACTCCATCATATATTTACTTTGTGTATAGGGATCTTGAGGGATAACAATATAATTTGGTCCGAATATAGAGGGTCAAAAGTTAGGAATAAAAGTCGTTATTCGAGTTCGAGGAAGTATACCGGGAATGGCAATAGTATCTTACAGAACAAAAAGGAATAGATGAGAAGTGGTATTTCATTTTGTATTCAAAGAGCTTGGCTTACAAGAACTCCATCATATATTTACTTTGTGTATAGGGATCTTGATGGATCACCACCTAATTTGGTCCAAATATAGAGGGTCAAAAGTTAGGAATCAAAGTCGTCTTTCGAGTTCGAGGAGGTATACCGGGAATGGCAATAGTATCTTACAGAACAAAAAGGAATAGATGAGAAGTGGTATTTCATTTTGTATTCAAAGAGCTTTGCTTACAAGAACTCCATCATATATTTACTTTGTGTATAGGGATCTTGAGGGATCACCACCTAATTCGGTCCCAATATAGAGGGTCAAAAGTTAGGAATCAAAGTCGTCTTTCGAGTTCGAGGAAGTATACCGGGAATGGCAATAGTATCTTACAGAACAAAAAGGAATAGATGAGAAGTGGTATTTCATTTTGTATTCAAAGAGCTTGGCTTACAAGAACTCCATGATATATTTACTTTGTGTATAGGGATCTTGAGGGATCACCACCTAATTTGGTCCAAATATAGAGGGTCAAAAGTTAGGAATCAAAGTCGTCTTTCGAGTTCGAGGAAGTATACCGGGAATGGCAATAGTATCTACAGAACAAAAAGGAATAGATGAGAAGTGGTATTTCATTTTGTATTCAAAGAGCTTGGCTTACAAGAACTCCATCATATATTTACTTTGTGTATAGGGATCTTGAGGGATCACCACCTAATTTGTTCCGAATATAGAGGGTCAAAAGTTGGGAATCAAGTTCCTCGTTCGAGTTGAAGGAAAGAACTCCATCATATAATAGTTTGTGTATAGGGATCTTGAGGGATCACCACCTAATTTGGTCCGAATATAGAGGGTCAAAAGTTAGAAATCAAGTTTGTCGTTCGAGTTCGAGGAAGTATACCGGGAATGGCAATAGTATCTTACAGAACAAAAAGGAATAGATGAGAAGTGGTATTTCATTTTGTATTCAAAGAGCTTGGCTTACAAGAACTCCATCATATATTTACTTTGTGTATAGGGATCTTTGAGGGATCACCACCTAATTTGGTCCAAATATAGAGGGTCAAAAGTTAGAAATCAAGTTTGTCGTTCGAGTTCGAGGAAGTATACCGGGAATGGCAATAGTATCTTACAGAACAAAAAGGAATAGATGAGAAGTGGTATTTCATTTTGTATTCAAAGAGCTTGGCTTACAAGAACTCCATCATATATTTACTTTGTGTATAGGGATCTTTGAGGGATCACCACCTAATTTGGTCCAAATATAGAGGGTCAAAAGTTAGGAATCAAAGTCGTCTTTCGAGTTCAAGGAAGTATACCGGGAATGGCAATAGTATCTTACAGAACAAAAAGGAATAGATGAGAAGTGGTATTTCATTTTGTATTCAAAGAGCTTGGCTTACAAGAACTCCATCATATATTTACTTTGTGTATAGGGATCTTGAGGGATCACAACCTAATTTGGTCCGAATATAGAGGGTCAAAAGTTAGGAATCAAAGTCGTGTTTCGAGTTCGAGGAAGTATACCGGGAATGGCAATAGTATCTTACAGAACAAAAAGGAATAGATGAGAAGTGGTATTTCATTTTGTATTCAAAGAGCTTTGCTTACAAGAACTCCATCATATATTCACTTTGTGTATAGGGATCTTGAAGGATCACCACCTAATTCGGTCCAAATATAGAGGGTCAAAAGTTAGGAATCAAAGTCGTCTTTCGAGTTCGAGGAAGTATACCGGGAATGACAATAGTATCTTGCAGAACAAAATGGAATAGATGAGAAGTGGTATTTCATTTTGTATTCAAAGAGCTTGGCTTACAAGAACTCCATGATATAATTACTTTGTGTACAGGGATCTTGAGGGATCACCACCTAATTTGGTCCAAATATAGAGGGTCAAAAGTTAGGAATCAAAGTCGTCTTTCGAGTTCGAGGAAGTATACCGGGAATGGCAATAGTATCTTACAGAACAAAAAGGAATAGATCAGAAGTGGTATTTCATTTTGTATTCAAAGAGCTTTGCTTACAAGAACTCCATCATATATTTACTTTGTGTATAGGGATCTTGAGGGATCACCACCTAATTCGGTCCCAATATAGAGGGTCAAAAGTTAGGAATCAAAGTCGTCTTTCGAGTTCGAGGAAGTATACCGGCAATGGCAATAGTATCTTACAGAACAAAAAGGAATAGATGAGAAGTGGTATTTCATTTTGTATTCAAAGAGCTTGGCTTACAAGAACTCCATGATATATTTACTTTGTGTATAGGGATCTTGAGGGATCACCACCTAATTTGGTCCAAATATAGAGGGTCAAAAGTTAGGAATCAAAGTCGTCTTTCGAGTTCGAGGAAGTATACCGGGAATGGCAATAGTATCTACAGAACAAAAAGGAATAGATGAGAAGTGGTATTTCATTTTGTATTCAAAGAGCTTGGCTTACAAGAACTCCATGATATATTTACTTTGTGTATAGGGATCTTGAGGGATCACCACCTAATTTGGTCCAAATATAGAGGGTCAAAAGTTAGGAATCAAAGTCGTCTTTCGAGTTCGAGGAAGTATACCGGGAATGGCAATAGTATCTACAGAACAAAAAGGAATAGATGAGAAGTGGTATTTCATTTTGTATTCAAAGAGCTTGGCTTACAAGAACTCCATCATATATTTACTTTGTGTATAGGGATCTTGATGGATCACCACCTAATTTGGTCCAAATATACAGGGTCAAAAGTTAGGAATCAAAGTCGTCTCTCGAGTTCGAGGAAGTATACCGGGAATGGCAATAGTATCTTAAAGAACAAAAAGGAATAGATGAGAAGTGGTATTTCATTTTGTATTCAAAGAGCTTGGCTTACAAGAACTCCATCATATATTCACTTTGTGTATAGGGATCTTGAGGGATCACTACCTAATTCGTTCCAAATATAGAGGGTCAAAAGTTAGGAATCAAAGTCGTCTTTCGAGTTCGAGGAAGTATACCGGGAATGACAATAGTATCTTGCAGAACAAAATGGAATAGATGAGAAGTGGTATTTCATTTTGTATTCAAAGAGCTTGGCTTACAAGAACTCCATGATATAATTACTTTGTGTACAGGGATCTTGAGGGATCACCACCTAATTTGGTCCAAATATAGAGGGTCAAAAGTTAGGAATCAAAGTCGTCTTTCGAGTTCGAGGAAGTATACCGGGAATGGCAATAGTATCTTACAGAACAAAAAGGAATAGATGAGAAGTGGTATTTCATTTTGTATTCAAAGAGCTTGGCTTACAAGAACTCCATCCATATATTTACTTTGTGTATAGGGATCTTGAGGGATCACCACCTAATTTGGTTCAAATATAGAGGGTCAAAAGTTAGGAATCAAAGTCGTCTTTCGAGTTCGAGGAAGTATACCGGGAATGGCAATAGTATCTTACAGAACAAAAAGGAATAGATGAGAAGTGGTATTTCATCTTGTATTCAAAGAGCTTGGCTTACAAGAACTCCATCATATATTTAGTTTGTGTATAGGGATCTTGAGGGATCACCACCTAATTTGGTCCAAATATAGAGGGTCAAAAGTTAGGAATCAAAGTCGTCTTTCGAGTTCGAGGAAGTATACCGGGAATGGTAATAGCATCTTACAGAACAAAAAGGAATAGATGAGAAGTGGTATTTCAATTTGTATTCAAAGAGCTTGACTTACAAGAATTCCATCATATATTTACTTTGTGTATAGGGTTCTTGAGGGATCACCACCTAATTTGGTCCAAATATAGAGGGTCAAAAGTTAGGAATCAAAGTCGTCTTTCGTGTTCAAGGAAGTATACCGGGAATGGCAATAGTATCTTACAGAACAAAAAGGAATAGATGAGAAGTGGTATTTCATTTTGTATTCAAAGAGCTTGGCTTACAAGAACTCCATCATATATTTACTTTCTCTATAGGGATCTTGAGGGATCACAACCTAATTTGGTCCGAATATAGAGGGTCAAAAGTTAGGAATCAAGTTCCTAGTTCGAGTTGGAGGAAAGAACTCCATCATATATTTACTTTGTGTATAGGGATCTTGAGGGATAACAATATAATTTGGTCCGAATATAGAGGGTCAAAAGTTAGGAATAAAAGTCGTTATTCGAGTTCGAGGAAGTATACCGGGAATGGCAATAGTATCTTACAGAACAAAAAGGAATAGATGAGAAGTGGTATTTCATTTTGTATTCAAAGAGCTTGGCTTACAAGAACTCCATCATATATTTACTTTGTGTATAGGGATCTTGATGGATCACCACCTAATTTGGTCCAAATATAGAGGGTCAAAAGTTAGGAATCAAAGTCGTCTTTCGAGTTCGAGGAGGTATACCGGGAATGGCAATAGTATCTTACAGAACAAAAAGGAATAGATGAGAAGTGGTATTTCATTTTGTATTCGAAGAGCTTTGCTTACAAGAACTCCATCATATATTTACTTTGTGTATAGGGATCTTGAGGGATCACCACCTAATTCGGTCCCAATATAGAGGGTCAAAAGTTAGGAATCAAAGTCGTCTTTCGAGTTCGAGGAAGTATACCGGGAATGGCAATAGTATCTTACAGAACAAAAAGGAATAGATGAGAAGTGGTATTTCATTTTGTATTCAAAGAGCTTGGCTTACAAGAACTCCATGATATATTTACTTTGTGTATAGGGATCTTGAGGGATCACCACCTAATTTGGTCCAAATATAGAGGGTCAAAAGTTAGGAATCAAAGTCGTCTTTCGAGTTCGAGGAAGTATACCGGGAATGGCAATAGTATCTACAGAACAAAAAGGAATAGATGAGAAGTGGTATTTCATTTTGTATTCAAAGAGCTTGGCTTACAAGAACTCCATCATATATTTACTTTGTGTATAGGGATCTTGAGGGATCACCACCTAATTTGTTCCGAATATAGAGGGTCAAAAGTTGGGAATCAAGTTCCTCGTTCGAGTTGAAGAAAAGAACTCCATCATATAATAGTTTGTGTATAGGGATCTTGAGGGATCACCACCTAATTTGGTCCAAATATAGAGGGTCAAAAGTTAGAAATCAAGTTTGTCGTTCGAGTTCGAGGAAGTATACCGGGAATGGCAATAGTATCTTACAGAACAAAAAGGAATAGATGAGAAGTGGTATTTCATTTTGTATTCAAAGAGCTTGGCTTACAAGAACTCCATCATATATTTACTTTGTGTATAGGGATCTTTGAGGGATCACCACCTAATTTGGTCCAAATATAGAGGGTCAAAAGTTAGGAATCAAAGTCGTCTTTCGAGTTCAAGGAAGTATACCGGGAATGGCAATAGTATCTTACAGAACAAAAAGGAATAGATGAGAAGTGGTATTTCATTTTGTATTCAAAGAGCTTGGCTTACAAGAACTCCATCATATATTTACTTTGTGTATAGGGATCTTGAGGGATCACAACCTAATTTGGTCCGAATATAGAGGGTCAAAAGTTAGGAATCAAAGTCGTGTTTCGAGTTCGAGGAAGTATACCGGGAATGGCAATAGTATCTTACAGAACAAAAAGGAATAGATGAGAAGTGGTATTTCATTTTGTATTCAAAGAGCTTTGCTTACAAGAACTCCATCATATATTCACTTTGTGTATAGGGATCTTGAAGGATCACCACCTAATTCGGTCCAAATATAGAGGGTCAAAAGTTAGGAATCAAAGTCGTCTTTCGAGTTCGAGGAAGTATACCGGGAATGACAATAGTATCTTGCAGAACAAAATGGAATAGATGAGAAGTGGTATTTCATTTTGTATTCAAAGAGCTTGGCTTACAAGAACTCCATGATATAATTACTTTGTGTACAGGGATCTTGAGGGATCACCACCTAATTTGGTCCAAATATAGAGGGTCAAAAGTTAGGAATCAAAGTCGTCTTTCGAGTTCGAGGAAGTATACCGGGAATGGCAATAGTATCTTACAGAACAAAAAGGAATAGATCAGAAGTGGTATTTCATTTTGTATTCAAAGAGCTTGGCTTACAAGAACTCCATCCATATATTTACTTTGTGTATAGGGATCTTGAGGGATCACCACCTAATTTGGTTCAAATATAGAGGGTCAAAAGTTAGGAATCAAAGTCGTCTTTCGAGTTCGAGGAAGTATACCGGGAATGGCAATAGTATCTTACAGAACAAAAAGGAATAGATGAGAAGTGGTATTTCATCTTGTATTCAAAGAGCTTGGCTTACAAGAACTCCATCATATATTTAGTTTGTGTATAGGGATCTTGAGGGATCACCACCTAATTTGGTCCAAATATAGAGGGTCAAAAGTTAGGAATCAAAGTCGTCTTTCGAGTTCGAGGAAGTATACCGGGAATGGTAATAGCATCTTACAGAACAAAAAGGAATAGATGAGAAGTGGTATTTCAATTTGTATTCAAAGAGCTTGACTTACAAAAATTCCATCATATATTTACTTTGTGTATAGGGTTCTTGAGGGATCACCACCTAATTTGGTCCAAATATAGAGGATCAAAAGTTAGGAATCAAAGTCGTCTTTCGAGTTCAAGGAAGTATACCTGGAATGGCAATAGTATCTTACAGAACAAAAAGGAATAGATGAGAAGTGGTATTTCATTTTGTATTCAAAGAGCTTGGCTTACAAGAACTCCATCATATATTTACTTTCTCTATAGGGATCTTGAGGGATCACAACCTAATTTGGTCCGAATATAGAGGGTCAAAAGTTAGGAATCAAGTTCCTAGTTCGAGTTGGAGGAAAGAACTCCATCATATATTTACTTTGTGTATAGGGATCTTGAGGGATAACAATCTAATTTGGTCCGAATATAGAGGGTCAAAAGTTAGGAATAAAAGTCGTTATTCGAGTTCGAGGAAGTATAACGGGAATGGCAATAGTATCTTACAGAACAAAAGGGAATAGATGAGAAGTGGTATTTCATTTTGTATTCAAAGAGCTTGGCTTACAAGAACTCCATCATATATTTACTTTGTGTATAGGGATCTTGATGGATCACCACCTAATTTGGTCCAAATATAGAGGGTCAAAAGTTAGGAATCAAAGTCGTCTTTCGAGTTCGAGGAGGTATACCGGGAATGGCAATATTATCTTACAGAACAAAAAGGAATAGATGAGAAGTGGTATTTCATTTTGTATTCAAAGAGCTTTGCTTACAAGAACTCCATCATATATTTACTTTGTGTATAGGGATCTTGAGGGATCACCAACTAATTCGGTCCCAATATAGAGGGTCAAAAGTTAGGAATCAAAGTCGTCTTTCGAGTTCGAGGAAGTATACCGGGAATGGCAATAGTATCTTACAGAACAAAAAGGAATAGATGAGAAGTGGTATTTCATTTTGTATTCAAAGAGCTTGGCTTACAAGAACTCCATGATATATTTACTTTGTGTATAGGGATCTTGAGGGATCACCACCTAATTTGGTCCAAATATAGAGGGTCAAAAGTTAGGAATCAAAGTCGTCTTTCGAGTTCGAGGAAGTATACCGGGAATGGCAATAGTATCTACAGAACAAAAAGGAATAGATGAGAAGTGGTATTTCATTTTGTATTCAAAGAGCTTGGCTTACAAGAACTCCATCATATATTTACTTTGTGTATAGGGATCTTGATGGATCACCACCTAATTTGGTCCAAATATACAGGGTCAAAAGTTAGGAATCAAAGTCGTCTTTCGAGTTCGAGGAAGTATACCGGGAATGGCAATAGTATCTTACAGAACAAAAAGGAATAGATGAGAAGTGGTATTTCATTTTGTATTCAAAGAGCTTGGCTTACAAGAACTCCATCATATATTCACTTTGTGTATAGGGATCTTGAGGGATCACTACCTAATTCGTTCCAAATATAGAGGGTCAAAAGTTAGGAATCAAAGTCGTCTTTCGAGTTCGAGGAAGTATACCGGGAATGACAATAGTATCTTGCAGAACAAAATGGAATAGATGAGAAGTGGTATTTCATTTTGTATTCAAAGAGCTTGGCTTACAAGAACTCCATGATATAATTACTTTGTGTACAGGGATCTTGAGGGATCACCACCTAATTTGGTCCAAATATAGAGGGTCAAAAGTTAGGAATCAAAGTCGTCTTTCGAGTTCGAGGAAGTATACCGGGAATGGCAATAGTATCTTACAGAACAAAAAGGAATAGATGAGAAGTGGTATTTCATTTTGTATTCAAAGAGCTTGGCTTACAAGAACTCCATCCATATATTTACTTTGTGTATAGGGATCTTGAGGGATCACCACCTAATTTGGTTCAAATATAGAGGGTCAAAAGTTAGGAATCAAAGTCGTCTTTCGAGTTCGAGGAAGTATACCGGGAATGGCAATAGTATCTTACAGAACAAAAAGGAATAGATGAGAAGTGGTATTTCATCTTGTATTCAAAGAGCTTGGCTTACAAGAACTCCATCATATATTTAGTTTGTGTATAGGGATCTTGAGGGATCACCACCTAATTTGGTCCAAATATAGAGGGTCAAAAGTTAGGAATCAAAGTCGTCTTTCGAGTTCGAGGAAGTATACCGGGAATGGTAATAGCATCTTACAGAACAAAAAGGAATAGATGAGAAGTGGTATTTCAATTTGTATTCAAAGAGCTTGACTTACAAGAATTCCATCATATATTTACTTTGTGTATAGGGTTCTTGAGGGATCACCACCTAATTTGGTCCAAATATAGAGGGTCAAAAGTTAGGAATCAAAGTCGTCTTTCGAGTTCAAGGAAGTATACCGGGAATGGCAATAGTATCTTACAGAACAAAAAGGAATAGATGAGAAGTGGTATTTCATTTTGTATTCAAAGAGCTTGGCTTACAAGAACTCCATCATATATTTACTTTCTCTATAGGGATCTTGAGGGATCACAACCTAAT
Source organism: Thermobia domestica (assembly GCF_964235325.1). Lineage (NCBI taxonomy): Eukaryota > Metazoa > Arthropoda > Insecta > Zygentoma > Lepismatidae > Thermobia > Thermobia domestica. The sequence goes on from NC_137457.1 coordinate 71,845,158, forward strand.
TTGGTCCGAATATAGAGGGTCAAAAGTTAGGAATCAAGTTCCTAGTTCGAGTTGGAGGAAGTATACCGGGAATGGCAATAGTATCTTACAGAACAAAAAGGAATAGATGAGAAGTGGTATTTCATTTTGTATTCAAAGAGCTTGGCTTACAAGAACTCCATCATATATTTACTTTGTGTATAGGGATCTTGAGGGATCACCACCTAATTTAGTTCAAATATAGAGGGTCAAAAGTTAGGAATCAAAGTCGTCTTTCGAGTTCGAGGAAGTATACCGGGAATGGCAATAGTATCTTACAGAACAAAAAGGAATAGATGAGAAGTGGTATTTCATCTTGTATTCAAAGAGCTTGGCTTACAAGAACTCCATCATATATTTAGTTTGTGTATAGGGATCTTGAGGGATAACAATATAATTTGGTCCGAATATAGAGGGTCAAAAGTTAGGAATAAAAGTCGTTATTCGAGTTCGAGGAAGTATACCGGGAATGGCAATAGTATCTTACAGAACAAAAAGGAATAGATGAGAAGTGGTATTTCATTTTGTATTCAAAGAGCTTGGCTTACAAGAACTCCATCATATATTTACTTTGTGTATAGGGATCTTGATGGATCACCACCTAATTTGGTCCAAATATAGAGGGTCAAAAGTTAGGAATCAAAGTCGTCTTTCGAGTTCGAGGAGGTATACCGGGAATGGCAATAGTATCTTACAGAACAAAAAGGAATAGATGAGAAGTGGTATTTCATTTTGTATTCAAAGAGCTTTGCTTACAAGAACTCCATCATATATTTACTTTGTGTATAGGGATCTTGAGGGATCACCACCTAATTTGGTCCGAATATAGAGGGTCAAAAGTTAGAAATCAAGTTTGTCGTTCGAGTTCGAGGAAGTATACCGGGAATGGCAATAGTATCTTACAGAACAAAAAGGAATAGATGAGAAGTGGTATTTCATTTTGTATTCAAAGAGCTTGGCTTACAAGAACTCCATCATATATTTACTTTGTGTATAGGGATCTTTGAGGGATCACCACCTAATTTGGTCCAAATATAGAGGGTCAAAAGTTAGGAATCAAAGTCGTCTTTCGAGTTCAAGGAAGTATACCGGGAATGGCAATAGTATCTTACAGAACAAAAAGGAATAGATGAGAAGTGGTATTTCATTTTGTATTCAAAGAGCTTGGCTTACAAGAACTCCATCATATATTTACTTTGTGTATAGGGATCTTGAGGGATCACCACCTAATTTGTTCCGAATATAGAGGGTCAAAAGTTAGGAATCAAGTTCCTAGTTCGAGTTGGAGGAAAGAACTCCATCATATATTTACTTTGTGTATAGGGATCTTTGAGGGATCACCACCTAATTTGGTCCAAATATAGAGGGTCAAAAGTTAGGAATCAAAGTCGTCTTTCGAGTTCAAGGAAGTATACCGGGAATGGCAATAGTATCTACAGAACAAAAAGGAATAGATGAGAAGTGGTATTTCATTTTGTATTCAAAGAGCTTGGCTTACAAGAACTCCATCATTTATTTACTTTGTGTATAGGGATCTTGAGGGATCACAACCTAATTTGGTCCGAATATAGAGGGTCAAAAGTTAGGAATCAAAGTCGTCTTTCGAGTTCGAGGAAGTATACCGGGAATGGCAATAGTATCTTACAGAACAAAAAGGAATAGATGAGAAGTGGTATTTCATTTTGTATTCAAAGAGCTTTGCTTACAAGAACTCCATCATATATTCACTTTGTGTATAGGGATCTTGAAGGATCACCACCTAATTCGGTCCAAATATAGAGGGTCAAAAGTTAGGAAAGTCGTCTTTCGAGTTCGAGGAAGTATACCGGGAATGACAATAGTATCTTGCAGAACAAAATGGAATAGATGAGAAGTGGTATTTCATTTTGTATTCAAAGAGCTTGGCTTACAAGAACTCCATGATATAATTACTTTGTGTACAGGGATCTTGAGGGATCACCACCTAATTTGGTCCAAATATAGAGGGTCAAAAGTTAGGAATCAAAGTCGTCTTTCGAGTTCGAGGAAGTATACCGGGAATGGCAATAGTATCTTACAGAACAAAAAGGAATAGATGAGAAGTGGTATTTCATTTTGTATTCAAAGAGCTTGGCTTACAAGAACTCCATCCATATATTTACTTTGTGTATAGGGATCTTGAGGGATCACCACCTAATTTGGTTCAAATATAGAGGGTCAAAAGTTAGGAATCAAAGTCGTCTTTCGAGTTCGAGGAAGTATACCGGGAATGGCAATAGTATCTTACAGAACAAAAAGGAATAGATGAGAAGTGGTATTTCATCTTGTATTCAAAGAGCTTGGCTTACAAGAACTCCATCATATATTTAGTTTGTGTATAGGGATCTTGAGGGATCACCACCTAATTTGGTCCAAATATAGAGGGTCAAAAGTTAGGAATCAAAGTCGTCTTTCGAGTTCGAGGAAGTATACCGGGAATGGTAATAGCATCTTACAGAACAAAAAGGAATAGATGAGAAGTGGTATTTCAATTTGTATTCAAAGAGCTTGACTTACAAAAATTCCATCATATATTTACTTTGTGTATAGGGTTCTTGAGGGATCACCACCTAATTTGGTCCAAATATAGAGGATCAAAAGTTAGGAATCAAAGTCGTCTTTCGAGTTCAAGGAAGTATACCGGGAATGGCAATAGTATCTTACAGAACAAAAAGGAATAGATGACAAGTGGTATTTCATTTTGTATTCAAAGAGCTTGGCTTACAAGAACTCCATCATATATTTACTTTCTCTATAGGGATCTTGAGGGATCACAACCTAATTTGCTCCGAATATAGAGGGTCAAAAGTTAGGAATCAAGTTCCTAGTTCGAGTTGGAGGAAAGAACTCCATCATATATTTACTTTGTGTATAGGGATCTTGAGGGATAACAATCTAATTTGGTCCGAATATAGAGGGTCAAAAGTTAGGAATAAAAGTCGTTATTCGAGTTCGAGGAAGTATACCGGGAATGGCAATAGTATCTTACAGAACAAAAGGGAATAGATGAGAAGTGGTATTTCATTTTGTATTCAAAGAGCTTGGCTTACAAGAACTCCATCATATATTTACTTTGTGTATAGGGTTCTTGATGGATCACCACCTAATTTGGTTCAAATATAGAGGGTCAAAAGTTAGGAATCAAAGTCGTCTTTCGAGTTCGAGGAGGTATACCGGGAATGGCAATATTATCTTACAGAACAAAAAGGAATAGATGAGAAGTGGTATTTCATTTTGTATTCAAAGAGCTTTGCTTACAAGAACTCCATCATATATTTACTTTGTGTATAGGGATCTTGAGGGATCACCACCTAATTCGGTCCCAATATAGAGGGTCAAAAGTTAGGAATCAAAGTCGTCTTTCGAGTTCGAGGAAGTATACCGGCAATGGCAATAGTATCTTACAGAACAAAAAGGAATAGATGAGAAGTGGTATTTCATTTTGTATTCAAAGAGCTTGGCTTACAAGAACTCCATGATATATTTACTTTGTGTATAGGGATCTTGAGGGATCACCACCTAATTTGGTCCAAATATAGAGGGTCAAAAGTTAGGAATCAAAGTCGTCTTTCGAGTTCGAGGAAGTATACCGGGAATGGCAATAGTATCTACAGAACAAAAAGGAATAGATGAGAAGTGGTATTTCATTTTGTATTCAAAGAGCTTGGCTTACAAGAACTCCATGATATATTTACTTTGTGTATAGGGATCTTGAGGGATCACCACCTAATTTGGTCCAAATATAGAGGGTCAAAAGTTAGGAATCAAAGTCGTCTTTCGAGTTCGAGGAAGTATACCGGGAATGGCAATAGTATCTACAGAACAAAAAGGAATAGATGAGAAGTGGTATTTCATTTTGTATTCAAAGAGCTTGGCTTACAAGAACTCCATCATATATTTACTTTGTGTATAGGGATCTTGATGGATCACCACCTAATTTGGTCCAAATATACAGGGTCAAAAGTTAGGAATCAAAGTCGTCTTTCGAGTTCGAGGAAGTATACAGGGAATGGCAATAGTATCTTACAGAACAAAAAGGAATAGATGAGAAGTGGTATTTCATTTTGTATTCAAAGAGCTTGGCTTACAAGAACTCCATCATATATTCACTTTGTGTATAGGGATCTTGAGGGATCACCACCTAATTCGGTCCAAATATAGAGGGTCAAAAGTTAGGAATCAAAGTCGTCTTTCGAGTTCGAGGAAGTATACCGGGAATGACAATAGTATCTTGCAGAACAAAATGGAATAGATGAGAAGTGGTATTTCATTTTGTATTCAAAGAGCTTGGCTTACAAGAACTCCATGATATAATTACTTTGTGTACAGGGATCTTGAGGGATCACCACCTAATTTGGTCCAAATATAGAGGGTCAAAAGTTAGGAATCAAAGTCGTCTTTCGAGTTCGAGGAAGTATACCGGGAATGGCAATAGTATCTTACAGAACAAAAAGTAATAGATGAGAAGTGGTATTTCATTTTGCATTCAAAGAGCTTGGCTTACAAGAACTCCATCCATATATTTACTTTGTGTATAGGGATCTTGAGGGATCCTCACCTAATTTGGTTCAAATATAGAGGGTCAAAAGTTAGGAATCAAAGTCGTCTTTCGAGTTCGAGGAGGTATACCGGGAATGGCAATAGTATCTTACAGAACAAAAAGGAATAGATGCGAAGTGGTATTTCATTTTGTATTCAAAGAGCTTTGCTTACAAGAACTCCATCATATATATACTTTGTGTATAGAGATCTTGAGGGATCACCACCTAATTCGGTCCCAATATAGAGGGTCAAAAGTTAGGAATCAAAGTCGTCTTTCGAGTTCGAGGAAGTATACCGGGAATGGCAATAGTATCTTACAGAACAAAAAGGAATAGATGTGAAGTGGTATTTCAATTTGTATTCAAAGAGCTTGACTTACAAGAATTCCATCATATATTTACTTTGTGTATAGGGTTCTTGAGGGATCACCACCTAATTTGGTCCAAATATAGAGGGTCAAAAGTTAGGAATCAAAGTCGTCTTTCGAGTTCAAGGAAGTATACCGGGAATGGCAATAGTATCTTACAGAACAAAAAGGAATAGATGAGAAGTGGTATTTCATTTTGTATTCAAAGAGCTTGGCTTACAAGAACTCCATCATATATTTACTTTCTCTATAGGGATCTTGAGGGATCACAACCTAATTTGGTCCGAATATAGAGGGTCAAAAGTTAGGAATCAAGTTCCTAGTTCGAGTTGGAGGAAAGAACTCCATCATATATTTACTTTGTGTATAGGGATCTTGAGGGATAACAATATAATTTGGTCCGAATATAGAGGGTCAAAAGTTAGGAATAAAAGTCGTTATTCCAATTTCGAGGAAGTATACCGGGAATGGCAATATTATCTTACAGAACAAAAAGGAATAGATGAGAAGTGGTATTTCATTTTGTATTCAAAGAGCTTGGCTTACAAGAACTCCATCATATATTTACTTTGTGTATAGGGATCTTGATGGATCACCACCTAATTTGGTCCAAATATAGAGGGTCAAAAGTTAGGAATCAAAGTCGTCTTTCGAGTTCGAGGAGGTATACCGGGAATGGCAATAGTATCTTACAGAACAAAAAGGAATAGATGAGAAGTGGTATTTCATTTTGTATTCAAAGAGCTTTGCTTACAAGAACTCCATCATATATTTACTTTGTGTATAGGGATCTTGAGGGATCACCACCTAATTTGGTCCGAATATAGAGGGTCAAAAGTTAGAAATCAAGTTTGTCGTTCGAGTTCGAGGAAGTATACCGGGAATGGCAATAGTATCTTACAGAACAAAAAGGAATAGATGAGAAGTGGTATTTCATTTTGTATTCAAAGAGCTTGGCTTACAAGAACTCCATCATATATTTACTTTGTGTATAGGGATCTTTGAGGGATCACCACCTAATTTGGTCCAAATATAGAGGGTCAAAAGTTAGGAATCAAAGTCGTCTTTCGAGTTCAAGGAAGTATACCGGGAATGGCAATAGTATCTTACAGAACAAAAAGGAATAGATGAGAAGTGGTATTTCATTTTGTATTCAAAGAGCTTGGCTTACAAGAACTCCATCATATATTTACTTTGTGTATAGGGATCTTGAGGGATCACCACCTAATTTGTTCCGAATATAGAGGGTCAAAAGTTAGGAATCAAGTTCCTAGTTCGAGTTGGAGGAAAGAACTCCATCATATATTTACTTTGTGTATAGGGATCTTTGAGGGATCACCACCTAATTTGGTCCAAATATAGAGGGTCAAAAGTTAGGAATCAAAGTCGTCTTTCGAGTTCAAGGAAGTATACCGGGAATGGCAATAGTATCTACAGAACAAAAAGGAATAGATGAGAAGTGGTATTTCATTTTGTATTCAAAGAGCTTGGCTTACAAGAACTCCATCATCTATTTACTTTGTGTATAGGGATCTTGAGGGATCACAACCTAATTTGGTCCGAATATAGAGGGTCAAAAGTTAGGAATCAAAGTCGTCTTTCGAGTTCAAGGAAGTATACCGGGAATGGCAATAGTATCTTACAGAACAAAAAGGAATAGATGAGAAGTGGTATTTCATTTTGTATTCAAAGAGCTTGGCTTACAAGAACTCCATCATATATTTACTTTCTCTATAGGGATCTTGAGGGATCACAACCTAATTTGGTCCGAATATAGAGGGTCAAAAGTTAGGAATCAAGTTCCTAGTTCGAGTTGGAGGAAAGAACTCCATCATATATTTACTTTGTGTATAGGGATCTTGAGGGATAACAATATAATTTGGTCCGAATATAGAGGGTCAAAAGTTAGGAATAAAAGTCGTTATTCGAGTTCGAGGAAGTATACCGGGAATGGCAATAGTATCTTACAGAACAAAAAGGAATAGATGAGAAGTGGTATTTCATTTTGTATTCAAAGAGCTTGGCTTACAAGAACTCCATCATATATTTACTTTGTGTATAGGGATCTTGATGGATCACCACCTAATTTGGTCCAAATATAGAGGGTCAAAAGTTAGGAATCAAAGTCGTCTTTCGAGTTCGAGGAGGTATACCGGGAATGGCAATAGTATCTTACAGAACAAAAAGGAATAGATGAGAAGTGGTATTTCATTTTGTATTCAAAGAGCTTTGCTTACAAGAACTCCATCATATGTATACTTTGTGTATAGGGATCTTGAGGGATCACCACCTAATTCGGTCCCAATATAGAGGGTCAAAAGTTAGGAATCAAAGTCGTCTTTCGAGTTCGAGGAAGTATACCGGGAATGGCAATAGTATCTTACAGAACAAAAAGGAATAGATGAGAAGTGGTATTTCAATTTGTATTCAAAGAGCTTGACTTACAAGAATTCCATCATATATTTACTTTGTTTATAGGGTTCTTGAGGGATCACCACCTAATTTGGTCCAAATATAGAGGGTCAAAAGTTAGGAATCAAAGTCGTCTTTCGAGTTCAAGGAAGTATACCGGGAATGGCAATAGTATCTTACAGAACAAAAAGGAATAGATGAGAAGTGGTATTTCATTTTGTATTCAAAGAGCTTGGCTTACAAGAACTCCATCATATATTTACTTTCTCTATAGGGATCTTGAGGGATCACAACCTAATTTGGTCCGAATATAGAGGGTCAAAAGTTAGGAATCAAGTTCCTAGTTCGAGTTGGAGGAAAGAACTCCATCATATATTTACTTTGTGTATAGGGATCTTGAGGGATAACAATATAATTTGGTCCGAATATAGAGGGTCAAAAGTTAGGAATAAAAGTCGTTATTCGAGTTCGAGGAAGTATACCGGGAATGGCAATAGTATCTTACAGAACAAAAAGGAATAGATGAGAAGTGGTATTTCATTTTGTATTCAAAGAGCTTGGCTTACAAGAACTCCATCATATATTTACTTTGTGTATAGGGATCTTGATGGATCACCACCTAATTTGGTCCAAATATAGAGGGTCAAAAGTTAGGAATCAAAGTCGTCTTTCGAGTTCGAGGAGGTATACCGGGAATGGCAATAGTATCTTACAGAACAAAAAGGAATAGATGAGAAGTGGTATTTCATTTTGTATTCAAAGAGCTTTGCTTACAAGAACTCCATCATATATTTACTTTGTGTATAGGGATCTTGAGGGATCACCACCTAATTTGGTCCGAATATAGAGGGTCAAAAGTTAGAAATCAAGTTTGTCGTTCGAGTTCGAGGAAGTATACCGGGAATGGCAATAGTATCTTACAGAACAAAAAGGAATAGATGAGAAGTGGTATTTCATTTTGTATTCAAAGAGCTTGGCTTACAAGAACTCCATCATATATTTACTTTGTGTATAGGGATCTTTGAGGGATCACCACCTAATTTGGTCCAAATATAGAGGGTCAAAAGTTAGGAATCAAAGTCGTCTTTCGAGTTCAAGGAAGTATACCGGGAATGGCAATAGTATCTTACAGAACAAAAAGGAATAGATGAGAAGTGGTATTTCATTTTGTATTCAAAGAGCTTGGCTTACAAGAACTCCATCATATATTTACTTTGTGTATAGGGATCTTGAGGGATCACCACCTAATTTGTTCCGAATATAGAGGGTCAAAAGTTAGGAATCAAGTTCCTAGTTCTTGTTGGAGGAAAGAACTCCATCATATATTTACTTTGTGTATAGGGATCTTTGAGGGATCACCACCTAATTTGGTCCAAATATAGAGGGTCAAAAGTTAGGAATCAAAGTCGTCTTTCGAGTTCAAGGAAGTATACCGGGAATGGCAATAGTATCTACAGAACAAAAAGGAATAGATGAGAAGTGGTATTTCATTTTGTATTCAAAGAGCTTGGCTTACAAGAACTCCATCATCTATTTACTTTGTGTATAGGGATCTTGAGGGATCACAACCTAATTTGGTCCGAATATAGAGGGTCAAAAGTTAGGAATCAAAGTCGTCTTTCGAGTTCGAGGAAGTATACCGGGAATGGCAATGGTATCTTACAGAACAAAAAGGAATAGATGAGAAGTGGTATTTCATTTTGTATTCAAAGAGCTTTGCTTACAAGAACTCCATCATATATTCACTTTGTGTATAGGGATCTTGAAGGATCACCACCTAATTCGGTCCAAATATAGAGGGTCAAAAGTTAGGAAAGTCGTCTTTCGAGTTCGAGGAAGTATACCGGGAATGACAATAGTATCTTGCAGAACAAAATGGAATAGATGAGAAGTGGTATTTCATTTTGTATTCAAAGAGCTTGGCTTACAAGAACTCCATGATATAATTACTTTGTGTACAGGGATCTTGAGGGATCACCACCTAATTTGGTCCAAATATAGAGGGTCAAAAGTTAGGAATCAAAGTCGTCTTTCGAGTTCGAGGAAGTATACCGGGAATGGCAATAGTATCTTACAGAACAAAAAGGAATAGATGAGAAGTGGTATTTCATTTTGTATTCAAAGAGCTTGGCTTACAAGAACTCCATCCATATATTTACTTTGTGTATAGGGATCTTGAGGGATCACCACCTAATTTGGTTCAAATATAGAGGGTCAAAAGTTAGGAATCAAAGTCGTCTTTCGAGTTCGAGGAAGTATACCGGGAATGGCAATAGTATCTTACAGAACAAAAAGGAATAGATGAGAAGTGGTATTTCATCTTGTATTCAAAGAGCTTGGCTTACAAGAACTCCATCATATATTTAGTTTGTGTATAGGGATCTTGAGGGATCACCACCTAATTTGGTCCAAATATAGAGGGTCAAAAGTTAGGAATCAAAGTCGTCTTTCGAGTTCGAGGAAGTATACCGGGAATGGTAATAGCATCTTACAGAACAAAAAGGAATAGATGAGAAGTGGTATTTCAATTTGTATTCAAAGAGCTTGACTTACAAAAATTCCATCATATATTTACTTTGTGTATAGGGTTCTTGAGGGATCACCACCTAATTTGGTCCAAATATAGAGGATCAAAAGTTAGGAATCAAAGTCGTCTTTCGAGTTCAAGGAAGTATACCGGGAATGGCAATAGTATCTTACAGAACAAAAAGGAATAGATGACAAGTGGTATTTCATTTTGTATTCAAAGAGCTTGGCTTACAAGAACTCCATCATATATTTACTTTCTCTATAGGGATCTTGAGGGATCACAACCTAATTTGGTCCGAATATAGAGGGTCAAAAGTTAGGAATCAAGTTCCTAGTTCGAGTTGGAGGAAAGAACTCCATCATATATTTACTTTGTGTATAGGGATCTTGAGGGATAACAATCTAATTTGGTCCGAATATAGAGGGTCAAAAGTTAGGAATAAAAGTCGTTATTCGAGTTCGAGGAAGTATACCGGGAATGGCAATAGTATCTTACAGAACAAAAGGGAATAGATGAGAAGTGGTATTTCATTTTGTATTCAAAGAGCTTGGCTTACAAGAACTCCATCCATATATTTACTTTGTGTATAGGGATCTTGAGGGATCACCACCTAATTTGGTTCAAATATAGAGGGTCAAAAGTTAGGAATCAAAGTCGTCTTTCGAGTTCGAGGAAGTATACCGGGAATGGCAATAGTATCTTACAGAACAAAAAGGAATAGATGAGAAGTGGAATTTCATCTTGTATTCAAAGAGCTTGGCTTACAAGAACTCCATCATATATTTAGTTTCTGTATAGGGATCTTGAGGGATCACCACCTAATTTGGTCCAAATATAGAGGGTCAAAAGTTAGGAATCAAAGTCGTCTTTCGAGTTCGAGGAAGTATACCGGGAATGGTAATAGCATCTTACAGAACAAAAAGGAATAGATGAGAAGTGGTATTTCAATTTGTATTCAAAGAGCTTGACTTACAAAAATTCCATCATATATTTACTTTGTGTATAGGGTTCTTGAGGGATCACCACCTAATTTGGTCCAAATATAGAGGATCAAAAGTTAGGAATCAAAGTCGTCTTTCGAGTTCAAGGAAGTATACCGGGAATGGCAATAGTATCTTACAGAACAAAAAGGAATAGATGACAAGTGGTATTTCATTTTGTATTCAAAGAGCTTGGCTTACAAGAACTCCATCATATATTTACTTTCTCTATAGGGATCTTGAGGGATCACAACCTAATTTGGTCCGAATATAGAGGGTCAAAAGTTAGGAATCAAGTTCCTAGTTCGAGTTGGAGGAAAGAACTCCATCATATATTTACTTTGTGTATAGGGATCTTGAGGGATAACAATCTAATTTGGTCCGAATATAGAGGGTCAAAAGTTAGGAATAAAAGTCGTTATTCGAGTTCGAGGAAGTATACCGGGAATGGCAATAGTATCTTACAGAACAAAAGGGAATAGATGAGAAGTGGTATTTCATTTTGTATTCAAAGAGCTTGGCTTACAAGAACTCCATCATATATTTACTTTGTGTATAGGGTTCTTGATGGATCACCACCTAATTTGGTTCAAATATAGAGGGTCAAAAGTTAGGAATCAAAGTCGTCTTTCGAGTTCGAGGAGGTATACCGGGAATGGCAATATTATCTTACAGAACAAAAAGGAATAGATGAGAAGTGGTATTTCATTTTGTATTCAAAGAGCTTTGCTTACAAGAACTCCATCATATATTTACTTTGTGTATAGGGATCTTGAGGGATCACCACCTAATTCGGTCCCAATATAGAGGGTCAAAAGTTAGGAATCAAAGTCGTCTTTCGAGTTCGAGGAAGTATACCGGGAATGGCAATAGTATCTTACAGAACAAAAAGGAATAGATGAGAAGTGGTATTTCATTTTGTATTCAAAGAGCTTGGCTTACAAGAACTCCATGATATATTTACTTTGTGTATAGGGATCTTGAGGGATCACCACCTAATTTGGTCCAAATATAGAGGGTCAAAAGTTAGGAATCAAAGTCGTCTTTCGAGTTCGAGGAAGTATACCGGGAATGGCAATAGTATCTACAGAACAAAAAGGAATAGATGAGAAGTGGTATTTCATTTTGTATTCAAAGAGCTTGGCTTACAAGAACTCCATGATATATTTACTTTGTGTATAGGGATCTTGAGGGATCACCACCTAATTTGGTCCAAATATAGAGGGTCAAAAGTTAGGAATCAAAGTCGTCTTTCGAGTTCGAGGAAGTATACCGGGAATGGCAATAGTATCTACAGAACAAAAAGGAATAGATGAGAAGTGGTATTTCATTTTGTATTCAAAGAGCTTGGCTTACAAGAACTCCATCATATATTTACTTTGTGTATAGGGATCTTGATGGATCACCACCTAATTTGGTCCAAATATACAGGGTCAAAAGTTAGGAATCAAAGTCGTCTTTCGAGTTCGAGGAAGTATACCGGGAATGGCAATAGTATCTTACAGAACAAAAAGGAATAGATGAGAAGTGGTATTTCATTTTGTATTCAAAGAGCTTGGCTTACAAGAACTCCATCATATATTCACTTTGTGTATAGGGATCTTGAGGGATCACCACCTAATTCGGTCCAAATATAGAGGGTCAAAAGTTAGGAATCAAAGTCGTCTTTCGAGTTCGAGGAAGTATACCGGGAATGACAATAGTATCTTGCAGAACAAAATGGAATAGATGAGAAGTGGTATTTCATTTTGTATTCAAAGAGCTTTGCTTACAAGAACTCCATGATATAATTACTTTGTGTACAGGGATCTTGAGGGATCACCACCTAATTTGGTCCAAATATAGAGGGTCAAAAGTTAGGAATCAAAGTCGTCTTTCGAGTTCGAGGAAGTATACCGGGAATGGCAATAGTATCTTACAGAACAAAAAGGAATAGATGAGAAGTGGTATTTCATTTTGTATTCAAAGAGCTTGGCTTACAAGAACTCCATCCATATATTTACTTTGTGTATAGGGATCTTGAGGGATCCTCACCTAATTTGGTTCAAATATAGAGGGTCAAAAGTTAGGAATCAAAGTCGTCTTTCGAGTTCGAGGAAGTATACCGGGAATGGCAATAGTATCTTACAGAACAAAAAGGAATAGATGAGAAGTGGTATTTCATCTTGTATTCAAAGAGCTTGGCTTACAAGAACTACATCATATATTTAGTTTGTGTATAGGGATCTTGAGGGATCACCACCTAATTTGGTCCAAATATAGAGGGTCAAAAGTTAGGAATCAAAGTCGTCTGGCGAGTTCGAGGAAGTATACCGGGAATGGTAATAGCATCTTACAGAACAAAAAGGAATAGATGAGAAGTGGTATTTCAATTTGTATTCAAAGAGCTTGACTTACAAGAATTCCATCATATATTTACTTTGTGTATAGGGTTCTTGAGGGATCACCACCTAATTTGGTCCAAATATAGAGGGTCAAAAGTTAGGAATCAAAGTCGTCTTTCGAGTTCAAGGAAGTATACCGGGAATGGCAATAGTATCTTACAGAACAAAAAGGAATAGATGAGAAGTGGTATTTCATTTTGTATTCAAAGAGCTTGGCTTACAAGAACTCCATCATATATTTACTTTCTCTATAGGGATCTTGAGGGATCACAACCTAATTTGGTCCGAATATAGAGGGTCAAAAGTTAGGAATCAAGTTCCTAGTTCGAGTTGGAGGAAAGAACTCCATCATATATTTACTTTGTGTATAGGGATCTTGAGGGATAACAATATAATTTGGTCCGAATATAGAGGGTCAAAAGTTAGGAATAAAAGTCGTTATTCGAGTTCGAGGAAGTATACCGGGAATGGCAATAGTATCTTACAGAACAAAAAGGAATAGATGAGAAGTGGTATTTCATTTTGTATTCAAAGAGCTTGGCTTACAAGAACTCCATCATATATTTACTTTGTGTATAGGGATCTTGATGGATCACCACCTAATTTGGTCCAAATATAGAGGGTCAAAAGTTAGGAATCAAAGTCGTCTTTCGAGTTCGAGGAGGTATACCGGGAATGGCAATAGTATCTTACAGAACAAAAAGGAATAGATGAGAAGTGGTATTTCATTTTGTATTCAAAGAGCTTTGCTTACAAGAACTCCATCATATATATACTTTGTGTATAGGGATCTTGAGGGATCACCACCTAATTCGGTCCCAATATAGAGGGTCAAAAGTTAGGAATCAAAGTCGTCTTTCGAGTTCGAGGAAGTATACCGGGAATGGCAATAGTATCTTACAGAACAAAAAGGAATAGATGAGAAGTGGTATTTCATTTTGTATTCAAAGAGCTTGGCTTACAAGAACTCCATGATATATTTACTTTGTGTATAGGGATCTTGAGGGATCACCACCTAATTTGGTCCAAATATAGAGGGTCAAAAGTTAGGAATCAAAGTCGTCTTTCGAGTTCGAGGAAGTATACCGGGAATGGCAATAGTATCTACAGAACAAAAAGGAATAGATGAGAAGTGGTATTTCATTTTGTATTCAAAGAGCTTGGCTTACAAGAACTCCATCATATATTTACTTTGTGTATAGGGATCTTGAGGGATCACCACCTAATTTGTTCCGAATATAGAGGGTCAAAAGTTGGGAATCAAGTTCCTCGTTCGAGTTGAAGGAAAGAACTCCATCATATAATAGTTTGTGTATAGGGATCTTGAGGGATCACCACCTAATTTGGTCCGAATATAGAGGGTCAAAAGTTAGAAATCAAGTTTGTCGTTCGAGTTCGAGGAAGTATACCGGGAATGGCAATAGTATCTTACAGAACAAAAAGGAATAGATGAGAAGTGGTATTTCATTTTGTATTCAAAGAGCTTGGCTTACAAGAACTCCATCATATATTTACTTTGTGTATAGGGATCTTTGAGGGATCACCACCTAATTTGGTCCAAATATAGAGGGTCAAAAGTTAGGATGAAGTTTGTCTTTCGAGTTCGAGGAGATATACCGGGAATGGCAATAGTATCTTACAGAACAAAAAGGAATAGATGAGAAGTGGTATTTCATTTTGTATTCATAGAGCTTGGCTTACAAGAACTCCATCATATATTTACTTTGTTTATAGGGATCTTTAGGGATCACCACCTAATTTGGTCCAAATATAGAGGGTCAAAAGTTAGGAATCAAAGTCGTCCTTCGAGTTCGAGGAAGTATACCGGGAATGGCAATAGTATCTTACAGAACAAAAAGGAATAGATGAGAAGTGGTATTTCATTTTGTATTCAAAGAGCTTGACTTACAAGAATTCCATCATATATTTACTTTGTGTATAGGGATCTTGAGGGATCACCACCTAATTTGGTCCAAATATAGAGGGTCAAAAGTAAGGAATCAAAGTCGTGTTTCGAGTTCAGGGAAGTATACCGGGAATGGTAATAGTATCTTACAGAACAAAAAGGAATAGATGAGAAGTGGTATTTCATTTTGTATTCAAAGAGCTTGGCTTACAAGAACTCCCTCATATATTTACTTTCTGTATAGGGATCTTGAGGGATCACCACCTAATTTGGTCCGAATATAGAGGGTCAAAAGTTAGGAATCAAGTTCCTAGTTCGAGTTGGAGGAAAGAACTCCATCATATATTTACTTTGTGTATAGGGATCTTGAGGGATAACAATCTAATTTGGTCCGAAAATAGAGGGTCAAAAGTTAGGAATCAAAGTCGTCTTTCGAGTTCGAGGAAGTATACCGGGAATGGCAATAGTATCTTACAGAACAAAAAGGAATAGATGAGAAGTGGTATTTCATTTTGTATTCAAAGAGCTTGGCTTACAAGAACTCCATCATATATTTACTTTGTGTATAGGGATCTTGAGGGATCACCACTTAATTTGGTCCAAATATAGAAGGTCAAAAGTTAGGAATCAAAGTCGTCTTTCGAGTTCGGGGAAGTATACCGGGAATGGCAATAGTATCTTACAGAACAAAAAGGAATAGATGAGAAGTGGTATTTCATTTTGTATTCAAAGAGCTTTGCTTACAAGAACTCCATCCATATATTTACTTTATGTATAGGGATCTTGAGGGATCATCACCTAATTTGGTTCAAATATAGAGGGTCAAAAGTTAGGAATCAAAGTCGTCTTTCGAGTTCGAGGAAGTATACCGGGAATGGCAATAGTATCTTACAGAACAAAAAGGAATAGATGAGAAGTGGTATTTCATTTTGTATTCAAAGAGCTTGGCTTACAAGAACTCCATGATATATTTACTTTGTGTATAGGGATCTTGAGGGATCACCACCTAATTTGGTCCAAATATAGAGGGTCAAAAGTTAGGAATCAAAGTCGTTTTTCGAGTTCGAGGAAGTATACCGGGAATGGCAATAGTATCTACAGAACAAAAAGGAATAGATGAGAAGTGGTATTTCATTTTGTATTCAAAGAGCTTGGCTTACAAGAACTCCATCATATATTTACTTTGTGTATAGGGATCTTGAGGGATCACCACCTAATTTTTTCCGAATATAGAGGGTCAAAAGTTGGGAATCAAGTTCCTCGTTCGAGTTGAAGGAAAGAACTCCATCATATAATAGTTTGTGTATAGGGATCTTGAGGGATCACCACCTAATTTGGTCCGAATATAGAGGGTCAAAAGTTAGAAATCAAGTTTGTCGTTCGAGTTCGAGGAAGTATACCGGGAATGGCAATAGTATCTTACAGAACAAAAAGGAATAGATGAGAAGTGGTATTTCATTTTGTATTCAAAGAGCTTGGCTTACAAGAACTCCATCATATATTTACTTTGTGTATAGGGATCTTTGAGGGATCACCACCTAATTTGGTCCAAATATAGAGGGTCAAAAGTTAGGATGAAGTTTGTCTTTCGAGTTCGAGGAGATATACCGGGAATGGCAATAGTATCTTACAGAACAAAAAGGAATAGATGAGAAGTGGTATTTCATTTTGTATTCATAGAGCTTGGCTTACAAGAACTCCATCATATATTTACTTTGTTTATAGGGATCTTTAGGGATCACCACCTAATTTGGTCCAAATATAGAGGGTCAAAAGTTAGGAATCAAAGTCGTCCTTCGAGTTCGAGGAAGTATACCGGGAATGGCAATAGTATCTTACAGAACAAAAAGGAATAGATGAGAAGTGGTATTTCATTTTGTATTCAAAGAGCTTGACTTACAAGAATTCCATCATATATTTACTTTGTGTATAGGGATCTTGAGGGATCACCACCTAATTTGGTCCAAATATAGAGGGTCAAAAGTTAGGAATCAAAGTCGTCTTTCGAGTTCAAGGAAGTATACCGGGAATGGTAATAGTATCTTACAGAACAAAAAGGAATAGATGAGAAGTGGTATTTCATTTTGTATTCAAAGAGCTTGGCTTACAAGAACTCCCTCATATATTTACTTTCTGTATAGGGATCTTGAGGGATCACCACCTAATTTGGTCCGAATATAGAGGGTCAAAAGTTAGGAATCAAGTTCCTAGTTCGAGTTGGAGGAAAGAACTCCATCATATATTTACTTTGTGTATAGGGATCTTGAGGGATAACAATCTAATTTGGTCCGAAAATAGAGGGTCAAAAGTTAGGAATCAAAGTCGTCTTTCGAGTTCGAGGAAGTATACCGGGAATGGCAATAGTATCTTACAGAACAAAAAGGAATAGATGAGAAGTGGTATTTCATTTTGTATTGAAAGAGCTTGGCTTACAAGAACTCCATCATATATTTACTTTGTGTATAGGGATCTTGAGGGATCACCACTTAATTTGGTCCAAATATAGAAGGTCAAAAGTTAGGAATCAAAGTCGTCTTTCGAGTTCGGGGAAGTATACCGGGAATGGCAATAGTATCTTACAGAACAAAAAGGAATAGATGAGAAGTGGTATTTCATTTTGTATTCAAAGAGCTTGGCTTACAAGAACTCCATCCATATATTTACTTTATGTATAGGGATCTTGAGGGATCATCACCTAATTTGGTTCAAATATAGAGGGTCAAAAGTTAGGAATCAAAGTCGTCTTTCGAGTTCGAGGAAGTATACCGGGAATGGCAATAGTATCTTACAGAACAAAAAGGAATAGATGAGAAGTGGTATTTCATTTTGTATTCAAAGAGCTTGGCTTACAAGAACTCCATCATATATTTAGTTTGTGTATAGGGATCTTGAGGGATCACCACCTAATTTGGTCCAAATATAGAGGGTCAAAAGTTAGGAATCAAAGTCGTCTTTCGAGTTCGAGGAAGTATACCGGGAATGGCAATAGTATCTTACAGAACAAAAAGGAATAGATGAGAAGTGGTATTTCATTTTGTATTCAAAGAGCTTGACTTACAAGAATTCCATCATATATTTACTTTGTGTATAGGGATCTTGAGGGATCACCACCTAATTTGGTCCAAATATAGAGGGTCAAAAGTTAGGAATCAAAGTCGTCTTTCGAGTTCAAGGAAGTATACCGGGAATGGCAATAGTATCTTACAGAACAAAAAGGAATAGATGAGAAGTGGTATTTCATTTTGTATTCAAAGAGCTTGGCTTACAAGAACTCCATCATATATTTACTTTCTGTATAGGGATCTTGAGGGATCACAACCTAATTTGGTCCGAATATAGAGGGTCAAAAGTTAGAAATCAAGTTTGTCGTTCGAGTTCGAGGAAGTATACCGGGAATGGCAATAGTATCTTACAGAACAAAAAGGAATAGATGAGAAGTGGTATTTCATTTTGTATTCAAAGAGCTTGGCTTACAAGAACTCCATCATATATTTACTTTGTGTATAGGGATCTTTGAGGGATCACCACCTAATTTGGTCCAAATATAGAGGGTCAAAAGTTAGGATGAAGTTTGTCTTTCGAGTTCGAGGAGATATACCGGGAATGGCAATAGTATCTTACAGAACAAAAAGGAATAGATGAGAAGTGGTATTTCATTTTGTATTCATAGAGCTTGGCTTACAAGAACTCCATCATATATTTACTTTGTTTATAGGGATCTTTAGGGATCACCACCTAATTTGGTCCAAATATAGAGGGTCAAAAGTTAGGAATCAAAGTCGTCCTTCGAGTTCGAGGAAGTATACCGGGAATGGCAATAGTATCTTACAGAACAAAAAGGAATAGATGAGAAGTGGTATTTCATTTTGTATTCAAAGAGCTTGACTTACAAGAATTCCATCATATATTTACTTTGTGTATAGGGATCTTGAGGGATCACCACCTAATTTGGTCCAAATATAGAGGGTCAAAAGTTAGGAATCAAAGTCGTCTTTCGAGTTCAAGGAAGTATACCGGGAATGGTAATAGTATCTTACAGAACAAAAAGGAATAGATGAGAAGTGGTATTTCATTTTGTATTCAAAGAGCTTGGCTTACAAGAACTCCCTCATATATTTACTTTCTGTATAGGGATCTTGAGGGATCACCACCTAATTTGGTCCGAATATAGAGGGTCAAAAGTTAGGAATCAAGTTCCTAGTTCGAGTTGGAGGAAAGAACTCCATCATATATTTACTTTGTGTATAGGGATCTTGAGGGATAACAATCTAATTTGGTCCGAAAATAGAGGGTCAAAAGTTAGGAATCAAAGTCGTCTTTCGAGTTCGAGGAAGTATACCGGGAATGGCAATAGTATCTTACAGAACAAAAAGGAATAGATGAGAAGTGGTATTTCATTTTGTATTGAAAGAGCTTGGCTTACAAGAACTCCATCATATATTTACTTTGTGTATAGGGATCTTGAGGGATCACCACTTAATTTGGTCCAAATATAGAAGGTCAAAAGTTAGGAATCAAAGTCGTCTTTCGAGTTCGGGGAAGTATACCGGGAATGGCAATAGTATCTTACAGAACAAAAAGGAATAGATGAGAAGTGGTATTTCATTTTGTATTCAAAGAGCTTGGCTTACAAGAACTCCATCCATATATTTACTTTATGTATAGGGATCTTGAGGGATCATCACCTAATTTGGTTCAAATATAGAGGGTCAAAAGTTAGGAATCAAAGTCGTCTTTCGAGTTCGAGGAAGTATACCGGGAATGGCAATAGTATCTTACAGAACAAAAAGGAATAGATGAGAAGTGGTATTTCATTTTGTATTCAAAGAGCTTGGCTTACAAGAACTCCATCATATATTTAGTTTGTGTATAGGGATCTTGAGGGATCACCACCTAATTTGGTCCAAATATAGAGGGTCAAAAGTTAGGAATCAAAGTCGTCTTTCGAGTTCGAGGAAGTATACCGGGAATGGCAATAGTATCTTACAGAACAAAAAGGAATAGATGAGAAGTGGTATTTCATTTTGTATTCAAAGAGCTTGACTTACAAGAATTCCATCATATATTTACTTTGTGTATAGGGATCTTGAGGGATCACCACCTAATTTGGTCCAAATATAGAGGGTCAAAAGTTAGGAATCAAAGTCGTCTTTCGAGTTCAAGGAAGTATACCGGGAATGGCAATAGTATCTTACAGAACAAAAAGGAATAGATGAGAAGTGGTATTTCATTTTGTATTCAAAGAGCTTGGCTTACAAGAACTCCATCATATATTTACTTTCTGTATAGGGATCTTGAGGGATCACAACCTAATTTGGTCCGAATATAGAGGGTCAAAAGTTAGGAATCAAGTTCCTAGTTCGAGTTGGAGGAAAGAACTCCATCATATATTTACTTTGTGTATAGGGATCTTGAGGGATAACAATCAAATTTTTGTCCGAATATAGAGGGTCAAAAGTTAGGAATAAAAGTCGTCTTTCGAGTTCGAGGAAGTATACCGGGAATGGCAATAGTATCTTACAGAACAAAAGGGAATAGATGAGAAGTGGTATTTCATTTTGTATTCAAAGAGCTTGGCTTACAAGAACTCCATCATATATTTACTTTGTGTATAGGGATCTTGATGGATCACCACCTAATTTGGTCCAAATATAGAGGGTCAAAAGTTAGGAATCAAAGTCGTCTTTCGAGTTCGAGGAAGTATACCGGGAATGGCAATAGTATCTTACAGAACAAAAAGGAAGAGATGAGAAGTGGTATTTCATTTTGTATTCAAAGAGCTTTGCTTACAAGAACTCCATCATATATTTACTTTGTGTATAGGGATCTTGAGGGATCACCACCTAATTCGGTCCAAATATAGAGGGTCAAAAGTTAGGAATCAAAGTCGTCTTTCGAGTTCGAGGAAGTATACCGGGAATGGCAATAGTATCTTACAGAACAAAAAGGAATAGATGAGAAGTGGTATTTCATTTTGTATTCAAAGAGCTTGACTTACAAGAATTCCATCATATATTTACTTTGTGTATAGGGATCTTGAGGGATCACCACCTAATTTGGTCCAAATATAGAGGGTCAAAAGTTAGGAATCAAAGTCGTCTTTCGAGTTCAAGGAAGTATACCGGGAATGGCAATAGTATCTTACAGAACAAAAAGGAATAGATGAGAAGTGGTATTTCACTTTGTATTCAAAGAGCTTGGCTTACAAGAACTCCATCATATATTTACTTTCTGTATAGGGATCTTGAGGGATCACAACCTAATTTGGTCCGAATATAGAGGGTCAAAAGTTAGGAATCAAGTTCCTAGTTCGAGTTGGAGGAAAGAACTCCATCATATATTTACTTTGTGTATAGGGATCTTGAGCGATAACAATCTAATTTGGTCCTAATATAGAGGGTCAAAGGTTAGGAATAAAAGTCGTCTTTCGAGTTCGAGGAAGTATACCGGGAATGTTAATAGTATCTTACAGAACAAAAAGGAATAGATGAGAAGTGGTATTTCATTTTGTATTCAAAGAGCTTGGCTTACAAGAACTCCATCATATATTTACTTTGTGTATAGGGATCTTGATGGATCACCACCTAATTTGGTCCAAATATAGAGGGTCAAAAGTTAGGAATCAAAGTCGTCTTTCGAGTTCGAGGAAGTATACCGGGAATGGCAATGGTATCTTACAGAACAAAAAGGAATAGATGAGAAGTGGTATTTCATTTTGTATTCAAAGAGCTTTGCTTACAAGAACTCCATCATATATTTACTTTGTGTATAGGGATCTTGAGGGATCACCACCTAATTCGGTCCAAATATAGAGGGTCAAAAGTTAGGAATCAAAGTCGTCTTTCGAGTTCGAGGAAGTATACCGGGAATGGCAATAGTATCTTGCAGAACAAAAAGGAATAGATGAGAAGTGGTATTTCATTTTGTATTCAAAGAGCTTGGCTTACAAGAACTCCATGATATATTTACTTTGTGTATAGGGATCTTGAGGGATCACCACCTAATTTGGTCCAAATATAGAGGGTCAAAAGTTAGGAATCAAAGTCGTCTTTCGAGTTCGAGGAAGTATACCAGGAATGGCAATAGTATCTTACAGAACAAAAAGGAATAGATGAGAAGTGGTATTTCATTTTGTATTCAAAGAGCTTGGCTTACAAGAACTCCATCCATATATTTACTTTGTGTATAGGGATCTTGAGGGATCACCACCTAATTTGGTTCAAATATAGAGGGTCAAAAGTTAGGAATCAAAGTCGTCTTTCGAGTTCGAGGAAGTATACCGGGAATGGCAATAGTATCTTACAGAACAAAAAGGAATAGATGAGAAGTGGTATTTCATCTTGTATTCAAAGAGCTTGGCTTACAAGAACTCCATCATATATTTAGTTTGTGTATAGGGATCTTGAGGGATCACCACCTAATTTGGTCCAAATATAGAGGGTCAAAAGTTAGGAATCAAAGTCGTCTTTCGAGTTCGAGGAAGTATACCGGGAATGGTAATAGCATCTTACAGAACAAAAAGGAATAGATGAGAAGTGGTATTTCAATTTGTATTCAAAGAGCTTGGCTTACAAGAACTCCATCATATATTTACTTTGTGTAAAGGGATCTTGAGGGATCACCACCTAATTTGGTCCAAATATGGAGGGTCAAAAGTTAGGAATCAAAGTCGTCTTTCGAGTTCGAGGAAGTATACCGGGAATGGCAATAGTATCTTACAGAACAAAAAGGAATAGATGAGAAGTGGTATTTCATTTTGTATTCAAAGAGCTTGACTTACAAGAATTCCATCATATATTTACTTTGTGTATAGGGATCTTGAGGGATCACCACCTAATTTGGTCCAAATATAGAGGGTCAAAAGTTAGGAATCAAAGTCGTCTTTCGAGTTCAAGGAAGTATACCGGGAATGGCAATAGTATCTTACAGAACAAAAAGGAATAGATGAGAAGTGGTATTTCATTTTGTATTCAAAGAGCTTGGCTTACAAGAACTCCATCATATATTTACTTTCTCTATAGGGATCTTGAGGGATCACAACCTAATTTGGTCCGAATATAGAGGGTCAAAAGTTAGGAATCAAGTTCCTAGTTCGAGTTGGAGGAAAGAACTCCATCATATATTTACTTTGTGTATAGGGATCTTGAGGGATAACAATCTAATTTGGTCCGAATATAGAGGGTCAAAATTAGGAATAAAAGTCGTTATTCGAGTTCGAGGAAGTATACCGGGAATGGCAATAGTATCTTACAGAACAAAAAGGTATAGATGGGATGTGGTATTTCATTTTGTATTCAAAGAGCTTGGTTTACAAGAACTCCATCATATATTTACTTTGTGTATAGGGATCTTGATGGATCACCACCTAATTTGGTCCAAATGTAGAGGGTCAAAAGTTAGGAATCAAAGTCGTCTTTCGAGTTCGAGGAAGTATACCGGGAATGGCAATAGTATCTTACAGAACAAAAAGGAATAGATGAGAAGTGGTATTTCATTTTGTATTCAAAGAGCTTGACTTACAAGAATTCCATCATATATTTACTTTGTGTATAGGGATCTTGAGGGATCACCACCTAATTTGGTCCAAATATAGAGGGTCAAAAGTTAGGAATCAAAGTCGTCTTTCGAGTTCAAGGAAGTATACCGGGAATGGCAATAGTATCTTACAGAACATAAAGGAATAGATGAGAAGTGGTATTTCATTTTGTATTCAAAGAGCTTGGCTTACAAGAACTCCATCATATATTTACTTTCTGTATAGGGATCTTGAGGGATCACAACCTAATTTGGTCCGAGTATAGAGGGTGAAAAGTTAGGAATCAAGTTCCTAGTTCGAGTTGGAGGAAAGAACTCCATCATATATTTACTTTGTGTATAGGGATCTTGAGGGATAACAATCTAATTTTTGTCCGAATATAGAGGGTCAAAAGTTATAAATAAAAGTCGTCTTTCGAGTTCGAGGAAGTATACCGGGAATGGCAATAGTATCTTACAGAACAAAAAGGAATAGATGAGAAGTGGTATTTCATTTTGTATTCAAAGAGCTTGACTTACAAGAATTCCATCATATATTTACTTTGTGTATAGGGATCTTGAGGGATCACCACCTAATTTGGTCCAAATATAGAGGGTCAAAAGTTAGGAATCAAAGTCGTCTTTCGAGTTCAAGGAAGTATACCGGGAATGGCAATAGTATCTTACAGAACAAAAAGGAATAGATGAGAAGTGGTATTTCATTTTGTATTCAAAGAGCTTGGCTTACAAGAACTCCATCATATATTTACTTTCTGTATAGGGATCTTGAGGGATCACAACCTAATTTGGTCCGAATATAGAGGGTCAAAAGTTAGGAATCAAGTTCCTAGTTCGAGTTGGAGGAAAGAACTCCATCATATATTTACTTTGTGTATAGGGATCTTGAGGGATAACAATCTAATTTTTGTCCGAATATAGAGGGTCAAAAGTTAGGAATAAAAGTCGTCTTTCGAGTTCGAGGAAGTATACCGGGAATGGCAATAGTATTTTACAGAACAAAAGGGAATAGACGAGAAGTGGTATTTCATTTTGTATTCAAAGAGCTTGGCTTACAAGAACTCCATCATATATTTACTTTGTGTATAGGGATCTTGATGGATCACCACCTAATTTGGTCCAAATATAGAGGGTCAAAAGTTAGGAATCAAAGTCGTCTTTCGAGTTCGAGGAAGTATACCGGGAATGGCAATAGTATCTTACAGAACAAAAAGGAATAGATGAGAAGTGGTATTTCATTTTGTATTCAAAGAGCTTTGCTTACAAGAACTCCATCATATATTTACTTTGTGTATAGGGATCTTGAGGGATCACCACCTAATTCGGTCCAAATATAGAGGGTCAAAAGTTAGGAATCAAAGTCGTCTTTCGAGTTCGAGGAAGTATACCGGGAATGGCAATAGTATCTTACAGAACAAAAAGGAATAGATGAGAAGTGGTATTTCATTTTGTATTCAAAGAGCTTGACTTACAAGAATTCCATCATATATTTACTTTGTGTATAGGGATCTTGAGGGATCACCACCTAATTTGGTCCAAATATAGAGGGTCAAAAGTTAGGAATCAAAGTCGTCTTTCGAGTTCAAGGAAGTATACCGGGAATGGCAATAGTATCTTACAGAGCAAAAAGGAATAGATGAGAAGTGGTATTTCACTTTGTATTCAAAGAGCTTGGCTTACAAGAACTCCATCATATATTTACTTTCTGTATAGGGATCTTGAGGGATCACAACCTAATTTGGTCCGAATATAGAGGGTCAAAAGTTAGGAATCAAGTTCCTAGTTCGAGTTGGAGGAAAGAACTCCATCATATATTTACTTTGTGTATAGGGATCTTGAGCGATAACAATCTAATTTGGTCCTAATATAGAGGGTCAAAAGTTAGGAATAAAAGTCGTCTTTCGAGTTCGAGGAAGTATACCGGGAATGTTAATAGTATCTTACAGAACAAAAAGGAATAGATGAGAAGTGGTATTTCATTTTGTATTCAAAGAGCTTGGCTTACAAGAACTCCATCATATATTTACTTTGTGTATAGGGATCTTGATGGATCACCACCTAATTTGGTCCAAATATAGAGGGTCAAAAGTTAGGAATCAAAGTCGTCTTTCGAGTTCGAGGAAGTATACCGGGAATGGCAATAGTATCTTACAGAACAAAAAGGAATAGATGAGAAGTGGTATTTCATTTTGTATTCAAAGAGCTTTGCTTACAAGAACTCCATCATATATTTACTTTGTGTATAGGGATCTTGAGGGATCACCACCTAATTCGGTCCAAATATAGAGGGTCAAAAGTTAGGAATCAAAGTCGTCTTTCGAGTTCGAGGAAGTATACCGGGAATGGCAATAGTATCTTGCAGAACAAAAAGGAATAGATGAGAAGTGGTATTTCATTTTGTATTCAAAGAGCTTGGCTTACAAGAACTCCATGATATATTTACTTTGTGTATAGGGATCTTGAGGGATCACCACCTAATTTGGTCCAAATATAGAGGGTCAAAAGTTAGGAATCAAAGTCGTCTTTCGAGTTCGAGGAAGTATACCAGGAATGGCAATAGTATCTTACAGAACAAAAAGGAATAGATGAGAAGTGGTATTTCATTTTGTATTCAAAGAGCTTGACTTACAAGAATTCCATCATATATTTACTTTGTGTATAGGGATCTTGAGGGATCACCACCTAATTTGGTCCAAATATAGAGGGTCAAAAGTTAGGAATCAAAGTCGTCTTTCGAGTTCAAGGAAGTATACCGGGAATGGCAATAGTATCTTACAGAACAAAAAGGAATAGATGAGAAGTGGTATTTCATTTTGTATTCAAAGAGCTTGGCTTACAAGAACTCCATCATATATTTACTTTCTGTATAGGGATCTTGAGGGATCACAACCTAATTTGGTCCGAATATAGAGGGTCAAAAGTTAGGAATCAAGTTCCTAGTTCGAGTTGGAGGAAAGAACTCCATCATATATTTACTTTGTGTATAGGGATCTTGAGGGATAACAATCAAATTTTTGTCCGAATATAGAGGGTCAAAAGTTAGGAATAAAAGTCGTCTTTCGAGTTCGAGGAAGTATACCGGGAATGGCAATAGTATCTTACAGAACAAAAGGGAATAGATGAGATGTGGTATTTCATTTTGTATTCAAAGAGCTTGGCTTACAAGAACTCCATCATATATTTACTTTGTGTATAGGGATCTTGATGGATCACCACCTAATTTGGTCCAAATATAGAGGGTCAAAAGTTAGGAATCAAAGTCGTCTTTCGAGTTCGAGGAAGTATACCGGGAATGGCAATAGTATCTTACAGAACAAAAAGGAATAGATGAGAAGTGGTATTTCATTTTGTATTCAAAGAGCTTTGCTTACAAGAACTCCATCATATATTTACTTTGTGTATAGGGATCTTGAGGGATCACCACCTAATTCGGTCCAAATATAGAGGGTCAAAAGTTAGGAATCAAAGTCGTCTTTCGAGTTCGAGGAAGTATACCGGGAATGGCAATAGTATCTTACAGAACAAAAAGGAATAGATGAGAAGTGGTATTTCATTTTGTATTCAAAGAGCTTGACTTACAAGAATTCCATCATATATTTACTTTGTGTATAGGGATCTTGAGGGATCACCACCTAATTTGGTCCAAATATAGAGGGTCAAAAGTTAGGAATCAAAGTCGTCTTTCGAGTTCAAGGAAGTATACCGGGAATGGCAATAGTATCTTACAGAACAAAAAGGAATAGATGAGAAGTGGTATTTCACTTTGTATTCAAAGGGCTTGGCTTACAAGAACTCCATCATATATTTACATTCTGTATAGGGATCTTGAGGGATCACAACCTAATTTGGTCCGAATATAGAGGGTCAAAAGTTAGGAATCAAGTTCCTAGTTCGAGTTGGAGGAAAGAACTCCATCATATATTTACTTTGTGTATAGGGATCTTGAGCGATAACAATCTAATTTGGTCCTAATATAGAGGGTCAAAAGTTAGGAATAAAAGTCGTCTTTCGAGTTCGAGGAAGTATACCGGGAATGTTAATAGTATCTTACAGAACAAAAAGGAATAGATGAGAAGTGGTATTTCATTTTGTATTCAAAGAGCTTGGCTTACAAGAACTCCATCATATATTTACTTTGTGTATAGGGATCTTGATGGATCACCACCTAATTTGGTCCAAATATAGAGGGTCAAAAGTTAGGAATCAAAGTCGTCTTTCGAGTTCGAGGAAGTATACCGGGAATGGCAATAGTATCTTACAGAACAAAAAGGAATAGATGAGAAGTGGTATTTCATTTTGTATTCAAAGAGCTTTGCTTACAAGAACTCCATCATATATTTACTTTGTGTATAGGGATCTTGAGGGATCACCACCTAATTCGGTCCAAATATAGAGGGTCAAAAGTTAGGAATCAAAGTCGTCTTTCGAGTTCGAGGAAGTATACCGGGAATGGCAATAGTATCTTGCAGAACAAAAAGGAATAGATGAGAAGTGGTATTTCATTTTGTATTCAAAGAGCTTGGCTTACAAGAACTCCATGATATATTTACTTTGTGTATAGGGATCTTGAGGGATCACCACCTAATTTGGTCCAAATATAGAGGGTCAAAAGTTAGGAATCAAAGTCGTCTTTCGAGTTCGAGGAAGTATACCAGGAATGGCAATAGTATCTTACAGAACAAAAAGGAATAGATGAGAAGTGGTATTTCATTTTGTATTCAAAGTGCTTGGCTTACAAGAACTCCATCCATATATTTACTTTGTGTATAGGGATCTTGAGGGATCACCACCTAATTTGGTTCAAATATAGAGGGTCAAAAGTTAGGAATCAAAGTCGTCTTTCGAGTTCGAGGAAGTATACCGGGAATGGCAATAGTATCTTACAGAACAAAAAGGAATAGATGAGAAGTGGTATTTCATCTTGTATTCAAAGAGCTTGGCTTACAAGAACTCCATCATATATTTAGTTTGTGTATAGGGATCTTGAGGGATCACCACCTAATTTGGTCCAAATATAGAGGGTCAAAAGTTAGGAATCAAAGTCGTCTTTCGAGTTCGAGGAAGTATACCGGGAATGGTAATAGCATCTTACAGAACAAAAAGGAATAGATGAGAAGTGGTATTTCAATTTGTATTCAAAGAGCTTGGCTTACAAGAACTCCATCATATATTTACTTTGTGTAAAGGGATCTTGAGGGATCACCACCTAATTTGGTCCAAATATAGAGGGTCAAAAGTTAGGAATCAAAGTCGTCTTTCGAGTTCGAGGAAGTATACCGGGAATGGCAATAGTATCTTACAGAACAAAAAGGAATAGATGAGAAGTGGTATTTCATTTTGTATTCAAAGAGCTTGACTTACAAGAATTCCATCATATATTTACTTTGTGTATAGGGATCTTGAGGGATCACCACCTAATTTGGTCCAAATATAGAGGGTCAAAAGTTAGGAATCAAAGTCGTCTTTCGAGTTCAAGGAAGTATACCGGGAATGGCAATAGTATCTTACAGAACAAAAAGGAATAGATGAGAAGTGGTATTTCATTTTGTATTCAAAGAGCTTGACTTACAAGAATTCCATCATATATTTACTTTGTGTATAGGGATCTTGAGGGATCACCACCTAATTTGGTCCAAATATAGAGGGTCAAAAGTTAGGAATCAAAGTCGTCTTTCGAGTTCAAGGAAGTATACCGGGAATGGCAATAGTATCTTACAGAACAAAAAGGAATAGATGAGAAGTGGTATTTCATTTTGTATTCAAAGAGCTTGGCTTACAAGAACTCCATCATATATTTACTTTCTGTATAGGGATCTTGAGGGATCACAACCTAATTTGGTCCGAATATAGAGGGTCAAAAGTTAGGAATCAAGTTCCTAGTTCGAGTTGGAGGAAAGAACTCCATCATATATTTACTTTGTGTATAGGGATCTTGAGGGATAACAATCTAATTTTTGTCCCAATATAGAGGGTCAAAAGTTAGGAATAAAAGTCGTCTTTCGAGTTCGAGGAAGTATACCGGGAATGGCAATAGTATCTTACAGAACAAAAGGGAATAGATGAGAAGTGGTATTTCATTTTGTATTCAAAGAGCTTGACTTACAAGAATTCCATCATATATTTACTTTGTGTATAGGGATCTTGAGGGATCACCACCTAATTTGGTCCAAATATAGAGGGTCAAAAGTTAGGAATCAAAGTCGTCTTTCGAGTTCAAGGAAGTATACCGGGAATGGCAATAGTATCTTACAGAACAAAAAGGAATAGATGAGAAGTGGTATTTCATTTTGTATTCAAAGAGCTTGGCTTACAAGAACTCCATCATATATTTACTTTCTGTATAGGGATCTTGAGGGATCACAACCTAATTTGGTCCGAATATAGAGGGTCAAAAGTTAGGAATCAAGTTCCTAGTTCGAGTTGGAGGAAAGAACTCCATCATATATTTACTTTGTGTATAGGGATCTTGAGGGATAACAATCTAATTTTTGTCCGAATATAGAGGGTCAAAAGTTAGGAATAAAAGTCGTCTTTCGAGTTCGAGGAAGTATACCGGGAATGGCAATAGTATCTTACAGAACAAAAGGGAATAGATGAGAAGTGGTATTTCATTTTGTATTCAAAGAGCTTGGCTTACAAGAACTCCATCATATATTTACTTTGTGTATAGGGATCTTGATGGATCACCACCTAATTTGGTCCAAATATAGAGGGTCAAAAGTTAGGAATCAAAGTTGTCTTTCGAGTTCGAGGAAGTATACCGGGAATGGCAATAGTATCTTACAGAACAAAAAGGAATAGATGAGAAGTGGTATTTCAATTTGTATTCAAAGAGCTTTGCTTACAAGAACTCCATCATATATTTACTTTGTGTATAGGGATCTTGAGGGATCACCACCTAATTCGTTCCAAATATAGAGGGTCAAAAGTTAGGAATCAAAGTCGTCTTTCGAGTTCGAAGAAGTATACCGGGAATGGCAATAGTATCTTACAGAACAAAAAGGAATAGATGAGAAGTGGTATTTCATTTTGTATTCAAAGAGCTTGACTTACAAGAATTCCATCATATATTTACTTTGTGTATAGGGATCTTGAGGGATCACCACCTAATTTGGTCCAAATATAGAGGGTCAAAAGTTAGGAATCAAAGTCGTCTTTCGAGTTCAAGGAAGTATACCGGGAATGGCAATAGTATCTTACAGAACAAAAAGGAATAGATGAGAAGTGGTATTTCACTTTGTATTCAAAGGGCTTGGCTTACAAGAACTCCATCATATATTTACTTTCTGTATAGGGATCTTGAGGGATCACAACCTAATTTGGTCCGAATATAGAGGGTCAAAAGTTAGGAATCAAGTTCCTAGTTCGAGTTGGAGGAAAGAACTCCATCATATATTTACTTTGTGTATAGGGATCTTGAGCGATAACAATCTAATTTGGTCCTAATATAGAGGGTCAAAAGTTAGGAATAAAAGTCGTCTTTCGAGTTCGAGGAAGTATACCGGGAATGTTAATAGTATCTTACAGAACAAAAAGGAATAGATGAGAAGTGGTATTTCATTTTGTATTCAAAGAGCTTGGCTTACAAGAACTCCATCATATATTTACTTTGTGTATAGGGATCTTGATGGATCACCACCTAATTTGGTCCAAATATAGAGGGTCAAAAGTTAGGAATCAAAGTCGTCTTTCGAGTTCGAGGAAGTATACCGGGAATGGCAATAGTATCTTGCAGAACAAAAAGGAATAGATGAGAAGTGGTATTTCATTTTGTATTCAAAGAGCTTGGCTTACAAGAACTCCATGATATATTTACTTTGTGTATAGGGATCTTGAGGGATCACCACCTAATTTGGTCCAAATATAGAGGGTCAAAAGTTAGGAATCAAAGTCGTCTTTCGAGTTCGAGGAAGTATACCAGGAATGGCAATAGTATCTTACAGAACAAAAAGGAATAGATGAGAAGTGGTATTTCATTTTGTATTCAAAGAGCTTGGCTTACAAGAACTCCATCCATATATTTACTTTGTGTATAGGGATCTTGAGGGATCACCACCTAATTTGGTTCAAATATAGAGGGTCAAAAGTTAGGAATCAAAGTCGTCTTTCGAGTTCGAGGAAGTATACCGGGAATGGCAATAGTATCTTACAGAACAAAAAGGAATAGATGAGAAGTGGTATTTCATCTTGTATTCAAAGAGCTTGGCTTACAAGAACTCCATCATATATTTAGTTTGTGTATAGGGATCTTGAGGGATCACCACCTAATTTGGTCCAAATATAGAGGGTCAAAAGTTAGGAATCAAAGTCGTCTTTCGAGTTCGAGGAAGTATACCGGGAATGGTAATAGCATCTTACAGAACAAAAAGGAATAGATGAGAAGTGGTATTTCAATTTGTATTCAAAGAGCTTGGCTTACAAGAACTCCATCATATATTTACTTTGTGTAAAGGGATCTTGAGGGATCACCACCTAATTTGGTCCAAATATAGAGGGTCAAAAGTTAGGAATCAAAGTCGTCTTTCGAGTTCGAGGAAGTATACCGGGAATGGCAATAGTATCTTACAGAACAAAAAGGAATAGATGAGAAGTGGTATTTCATTTTGTATTCAAAGAGCTTGACTTACAAGAATTCCATCATATATTTACTTTGTGTATAGGGATCTTGAGGGATCACCACCTAATTTGGTCCAAATATAGAGGGTCAAAAGTTAGGAATCAAAGTCGTCTTTCGAGTTCAAGGAAGTATACCGGGAATGGCAATAGTATCTTACAGAACAAAAAGGAATAGATGAGAAGTGGTATTTCATTTTGTATTCAAAGAGCTTGGCTTACAAGAACTCCATCATATATTTACTTTCTCTATAGGGATCTTGAGGGATCACAACCTAATTTGGTCCGAATATAGAGGGTCAAAAGTTAGGAATCAAGTTCCTAGTTCGAGTTGGAGGAAAGAACTCCATCATATATTTACTTTGTGTATAGGGATCTTGAGGGATAACAATCTAATTTGGTCCGAATATAGAGGGTCAAAAGTTAGGAATAAAAGTCGTTATTCGAGTTCGAGGAAGTATACCGGGAATGGCAATAGTATCTTACAGAACAAAAAGGTATAGATGGGATGTGGTATTTCATTTTGTATTCAAAGAGCTTGGTTTACAAGAACTCCATCATATATTTACTTTGTGTATAGGGATCCTGATGGATCACCACCTAATTTGGTCCAAATGTAGAGGGTCAAAAGTTAGGAATCAAAGTCGTCTTTCGAGTTCGAGGAAGTATACCGGGAATGGCAATAGTATCTTACAGAACAAAAAGGAATAGATGAGAAGTGGTATTTCATTTTGTATTCAAAGAGCTTGGCTTACAAGAATTCCATCATATATTTACTTTGTGTATAGGGATCTTGAGGGATCACCACCTAATTTGGTCCAAATATAGAGGGTCAAAAGTTAGGAATCAAAGTCGTCTTTCGAGTTCAAGGAAGTATACCGGGAATGGCAATAGTATCTTACAGAACAAAAAGGAAAAGATGAGAAGTGGTATTTCATTTTGTATTCAAAGAGCTTGGCTTACAAGAACTCCATCCATATATTTACTTTGTGTATAGGGATCTTGAGGGATCACCACCTAATTTGGTTCAAATATAGAGGGTCAAAAGTTAGGAATCAAAGTCGTCTTTCGAGTTCGAGGAAGTATACCGGGAATGGCAACAGTATCTTACAGAACAAAAAGGAATAGATGAGAAGTGGTATTTCATTTTGTATTCAAATAGCTTTGCTTACAAGAACTCCATCATATATTTACTTTGTGTATAGGGATCTTGAGGGATCACCACCTAATTCGGTCCAAATATAGAGGGTCAAAAGTTAGGAATCAAAGTCGTCTTTCGAGTTCGAGGAAGTATACCGGGAATGGCAATAGTATCTTGCAGAACAAAAAGGAATAGATGAGAAGTGGTATTTCATTTTGTATTCAAAGAGCTTGGCTTACAAGAACTCCATGATATATTTACTTTGTGTATAGGGATCTTGAGGGATCACCATCTAATTTGGTCCAAATATAGAGGGTCAAAAGTTAGGAATCAAAGTCGTCTTTCGAGTTCGAGTAAGTATACCAGGAATGGCAATAGTATCTTACAGAACAAAAAGGAATAGATGAGAAGTGGTATTTCATTTTGTATTCAAAGAGCTTGGCTTACAAGAACTCCATCCATATATTTATTTTGGGTATAGGGATCTTGAGGGATCACCACCTAATTTGGTTCAAATATAGAGGGTCAAAAGTTAGGAATCAAAGTCGTCTTTCGAGTTCGAGGAAGTATACCGGGAATGGCAATAGTATCTTACAGAACAAAAAGGAATAGATGAGAAGTGGTATTTCATCTTGTATTCAAAGAGCTTGGCTTACAAGAACTCCATCATATATTTAGTTTGTGTATAGGGATCTTGAGGGATCACCACCTAATTTGGTCCAAATATAGAGGGTCAAAAGTTAGGAATCAAAGTCGTCTTTCGAGTTCGAGGAAGTATACCGGGAATGGCAATAGTATCTTACAGAACAAAAAGGAATAGATGAGAAGTGGTATTTCATTTTGTATTCAAAGAGCTTGACTTACAAGAATTCCATCATATATTTACTTTGTGTATAGGGATCTTGAGGGATCACCACCTAATTTGGTCCAAATATAGAGGGTCAAAAGTTAGGAATCAAAGTCGTCTTTCGAGTTCAAGGAAGTATACCGGGAATGGCAATAGTATCTTACAGAACAAAAAGGAATAGATGAGAAGTGGTATTTCATTTTGTATTCAAAGAGCTTGGCTTACAAGAACTCCATCATATATTTACTTTCTCTATAAGGATCTTGAGGGATCACAACCTAATTTGGTCCGAATATAGAGGGTCAAAAGTTAGGAATCAAGTTCCTAGTTCGAGTTGGAGGAAAGAACTCCATCATATATTTACTTTGTGTATAGGGATCTTGAGGGATAACAATCTAATTTGGTCCGAATATAGAGGGTCAAAAGTTAGGAATAAAAGTCGTTATTCGAGTTCGAGGAAGTATACCGGGAATGGCAATAGTATCTTACAGAACAAAAAGGAATAGATGGGAAGTGGTATTTCATTTTGTATTCAAAGAGCTTGGTTTACAAGAACTCCATCATATATTTACTTTGTGTATAGGGATCTTGATGGATCACCACCTAATTTGGTCCAAATGTAGAGGGTCAAAAGTTAGGAATCAAAGTCGTCTTTCGAGTTCGAGGAAGTATACCGGGAATGGCAATAGTATCTTACAGAACAAAAAGGAATAGATGAGAAGTGGTATTTCATTTTGTATTCAAAGAGCTTTGCTTACAAGAACTCAATCATATATTTACTTTGTGTATAGGGATCTTGAGGGATCACCACCTAATTCGGTCCCAATATAGAGGGTCAAAAGTTAGGAATCAAAGACGTCTTTCGAGTTCGAGGAAGTATACCGGGAATGGCAATAGTATCTTTCAGAACAAAAAGGAATAGATGAGAAGTGGTATTTCATTTTGTATTCAAAGAGCTTGGCTTACAAGAACTCCATGATATATTTACTTTGTGTATAGGGATCTTGAGGGATCACCACCTAATTTGGTCCAAATATAGAGGGTCAAAAGTTAGGAATCAAAGTCGTCTTTCGAGTTCGAGGAAGTATACCGGGAATGGCAATAGTATCTACAGAACAAAAAGGAATAGATGAGAAGTGGTATTTCATTTTGTATTCAAAGAGCTTGGCTTACAAGAACTCCATCATATATTTACTTTGTGTATAGGGATCTTGAGGGATCACCACCTAATTTGTTCCGAAGATAGAGGGTCAAAAGTTGGGAATCAAGTCCCTCGTTCGAGTTGAAGGAAAGAACTCCATCATATACTAGTTTGTGTATAGGGATCTTGAGGGATCACCACCTAATTTGGTCCGAATATAGAGGGTCAGAAGTTAGAAATCAAGTTTGTCGTTCGAGTTCGAGGAAGTATACCGGGAATGGCAATAGTATCTTACAGAACAAAAAGGAATAGATGAGAAGTGGTATTTCATTTTGTATTCAAAGAGCTTGACTTACAAGAACTCCATCATATATTTACTTTGTTTATAGGGATCTTTAGGGATCACCACCTAATTTGATCCAAATATAGAGGGTCAAAAGTTAGGAATCAAAGTCGTCTTTCGAGTTCGAGGAAGTATACCGGGAATGGCAATAGTATCTTACAGAACAAAAAGGAATAGATGAGAAGTGGTATTTCATTTTGTATTCAAAGAGCTTGACTTACAAGAATTCCATCATATATTTACTTTGTGTATAGGGATCTTGAGGGATCACCACCTAATTTGGTCCAAATATAGAGGGTCAAAAGTTAGGAATCAAAGTCGTGTTTCGAGTTCAAGGAAGTATACCGGGAATGGTAATAGTATCTTACAGAACAAAAAGGAATAGATGAGAAGTGGTATTTCATTTTGTATTCAAAGAGCTTGGCTTACAAGAACTCCCTCATATATTTACTTTCTGTATAGGGATCTTGAGGGATCACCACCTAATTTGGTCCGAATATAGAGGGTCAAAAGTTAGGAATCAAGTTCCTAGTTCGAGTTGGAGGAAAGAACTCCATCATATATTTACTTTGTGTATAGGGATCTTGAGGGATAACAATCTAATTTGGTCCGAAAATAGAGGGTCAAAAGTTAGGAATCAAAGTCGTCTTTCGAGTTCGAGGAAGTATACCGGGAATGGCAATAGTATCTTACAGAACAAAAAGGAATAGATGAGAAGTGGTATTTCATTTTGTATTCAAAGTGCTTGGCTTACAAGAACTCCATCATATATTTACTTTGTGTATAGGGATCTTGAGGGATCACCACATAATTTGGTCCAAATATAGAGGGTCAAAAGTTAGGAATCAAAGTCGTCTTTCGAGTTCGAGGAAGTATACCGGGAATGGCAATAGTATCTTACAGAACAAAAAGGAATAGATGAGAAGTGGTATTTCATTTTGTATTCAAAGAGCTTGGCTTACAAGAACTCCATCATATATTTACTTTGTGTATAGGGATCTTGAGGGATCACCACCTAATTCGGTCCAAATATAGAGGGTCAACAGTTAGGAATCAAAGTCGTCTTTCGAGTTCGAGGAAGTATACCGGGAATGGCAATAGTATCTTACAGAACAAAAAGGAATAGATGAGAAGTGGTATTTCATTTTGTATTCAAAGAGCTTGGCTTACAAGAACTCCATGATATATTTGCTTTGTGTATAGGGATCTTGAGGGATCACCACCTAATTTGGTCCAAATATAGAGGGTCAAAAGTTAGGAATCAAAGTCGTCTTTCGAGTTCGAGGAAGTATACCGGGAATGGTAATAGCATCTTACAGAACAAAAAGGAATAGATGAGAAGTGGTATTTCAATTTGTATTCAAAGAGCTTGGCTTACAAGAACTCCATCATATATTTACTTTGTGTAAAGGGATCTTGAGGGATCACCACCTAATTTGGTCCAAATATAGAGGGTCAAAAGTTAGGAATCAATGTCGTCTTTCGAGTTCGAGGAAGTATACCGGGAATGCCAATAGTATCTTACAGAACAAAAAGGAATAGATGAGAAGTGGTATTTCATCTTGTATTCAAAGAGCTTGGCTTACAAGAACTCCATCATATATTTAGTTTGTGTATAGGGATCTTGAGGTATCACCACCTAATTTGGTCCAAATATAGAGGGTCAAAAGTTAGGAATCAAAGTCGTCTTTCGAGTTCGAGGAAGTATACCGGGAATGGTAATAGCATCTTACAGAACAAAAAGGAATAGATGAGAAGTGGTATTTCAATTTGTATTCAAAGAGCTTGGCTTACAAGAACTCCATCATATATTTACTTTGTGTAAAGGGATCTTGAGGGATCACCACCTAATTTGGTCCAAATATAGAGGGTCAAAAGTTAGGAATCAAAGTCGTCTTTCGAGTTCGAGGAAGTATACCGGGAATGGCAATAGTATCTTACAGAACAAAAAGGAATAGATGAGAAGTGGTATTTCATTTTGTATTCAAAGAGCTTGACTTACAAGAATTCCATCATATATTTACTTTGTGTATAGGGATCTTGAGGGATCACCACCTAATTTGGTCCAAATATAGAGGGTCAAAAGTTAGGAATCAAAGTCGTCTTTCGAGTTCAAGGAAGTATACCGGGAATGGCAATAGTATCTTACAGAACAAAAAGGAATAGATGAGAAGTGGTATTTCATTTTGTATTCAAAGAGCTTGGCTTACAAGAACTCCATCATATATTTACTTTCTCTATAGGGATCTTGAGGGATCACAACCTAATTTGGTCCGAATATAGAGGGTCAAAAGTTAGGAATCAAGTTCCTAGTTCGAGTTGGAGGAAAGAACTCCATCATATATTTACTTTGTGTATAGGGATCTTGAGGGATAACAATCTAATTTGGTCCGAATATAGAGGGTCAAAAGTTAGGAATAAAAGTCGTTATTCGAGTTCGAGGAAGTATACCGGGAATGGCAATAGTATCTTACAGAACAAAAAGGAATAGATGGGAAGTGGTATTTCATTTTGTATTCAAAGAGCTTGGTTTACAAGAACTCCATCATATATTTACTTTGTGTATAGGGATCTTGATGGATCACCACCTAATTTGGTCCAAATATAGAGGGTCAAAAGTTAGGAATCAAAGTCGTCTTTCGAGTTCGAGGAAGTATACCGGGAATGGCAATAGTATCTTACAGAACAAAAAGGAATAGATGAGAAGTGGTATTTCATTTTGTATTCAAAGAGCTTTGCTTACAAGAACTCAATCATATATTTACTTTGTGTATAGGGATCTTGAGGGATCACCACCTAATTCGGTCCCAATATAGAGGGTCAAAAGTTAGGAATCAAAGTCGTCTTTCGAGTTCGAGGAAGTATACCGGGAATGGCAATAGTATCTTACAGAACAAAAAGGAATAGATGAGAAGTGGTATTTCATTTTGTATTCAAAGAGCTTGGCTTACAAGAACTCCATGATATATTTACTTTGTGTATAGGGATCTTGAGGGATCACCACCTAATTTGGTCCAAATATAGAGGGTCAAAAGTTAGGAATCAAAGTCGTCTTTCAAGTTCGAGGAAGTATACCGGGAATGGCAATAGTATCTACAGAACAAAAAGGAATAGATGAGAAGTGGTATTTCATTTTGTATTCAAAGAGCTTGGCTTACAAGAACTCCATCATATATTTACTTTGTGTATAGGGATCTTGAGGGATCACCACCTAATTTGTTCCGAATATAGAGGGTCAAAAGTTGGGAATCAAGTTCCTCGTTCGAGTTGAAGGAAAGAACTCCATCATATAATAGTTTGTGTATAGGGATCTTGAGGGATCACCACCTAATTTGGTCCGAATATAGAGGGTCAAAAATTAGAAATCAAGTTTGTCGTTCGAGTTCGAGGAAGTATACCGGGAATGGCAATAGTATCTTACAGAACAAAAAGGAATAGATGAGAAGTGGTATTTCATTTTGCATTCATAGAGCTTGGCTTACAAGAACTCCATCATATATTTACTTTGTGTATAGGGATCTTTGAGGGATCACCACCTAATTTGGTCCAAATATAGAGGGTCAAAAGTTAGGATGAAGTTTGTCTTTCGAGTTCGAGGAGATATACCGGGAATGGCAATAGTATCTTACAGAACAAAAAGGAATAGATGAGAAGTGGTATTTCATTTTGTATTCATGGAGCTTGGCTTACAAGAACTCCATCATATATTTACTTTGTTTATAGGGATCTTTAGGGATCACCACCTAATTTGGTCCAAATATAGAGGGTCAAAAGTTAGGAATCAAAGTCGTCTTTCGAGTTCGAGGAAGTATACCGGGAATGGCAATAGTATCTTACAGAACAAAAAGGAATAGATGAGAAGTGGTATTTCATCTTGTATTCAAAGAGCTTGGCTTACAAGAACTCCATCATATATTTAGTTTGTGTATAGGGATCTTGAGGGATCACCACCTAATTTGGTCCAAATATAGAGGGTCAAAAGTTAGGAATCAAAGTCGTCTTTCGAGTTCGAGGAAGTATACCGGGAATGGTAATAGCATCTTACAGAACAAAAAGGAATAGATGAGAAGTGGTATTTCAATTTGTATTCAAAGAGCTTGGCTTACAAGAACTCCATCATATATTTACTTTGTGTAAAGGGATCTTGAGGGATCACCACCTAATTTGGTCCAAATATAGAGGGTCAAAAGTTAGGAATCAAAGTCGTCTTTCGAGTTCGAGGAAGTATACCGGGAATGGCAATAGTATCTTACAGAACAAAAAGGAATAGATGAGAAGTGGTATTTCATTTTGTATTCAAAGAGCTTGACTTACAAGAATTCCATCATATATTTACTTTGTGTATAGGGATCTTGAGGGATCACCACCTAATTTGGTCCAAATATAGAGGGTCAAAAGTTAGGAATCAAAGTCGTCTTTCGAGTTCAAGGAAGTATACCGGGAATGGCAATAGTATCTTACAGAACAAAAAGGAATAGATGAGAAGTGGTATTTCATTTTGTATTCAAAGAGCTTGGCTTACAAGAACTCCATCATATATTTACTTTGTGTATAGGGATCTTGAGGGATCACCACCTAATTCGGTCCAAATATAGAGGGTCAACAGTTAGGAATCAAAGTCGTCTTTCGAGTTCGAGGAAGTATACCGGGAATGGCAATAGTATCTTACAGAACAAAAAATAATAGATGAGAAGTGGTATTTCATTTTGTATTCAAAGAGCTTGGCTTACAAGAACTCCATGATATATTTGCTTTGTGTATAGGGATCTTGAGGGATCACCACCTAATTTGGTCCAAATATAGAGGGTCAAAAGTTAGGAATCAAAGTCGTCTTTCGAGTTCGAGGAAGTATACCGGGAATGGTAATAGCATCTTACAGAACAAAAAGGAATAGATGAGAAGTGGTATTTCAATTTGTATTCAAAGAGCTTGGCTTACAAGAACTCCATCATATATTTACTTTGTGTAAAGGGATCTTGAGGGATCACCACCTAATTTGGTCCAAATATAGAGGGTCAAAAGTTAGGAATCAAAGTCGTCTTTCGAGTTCGAGGAAGTATACCGGGAATGGCAATAGTATCTTACAGAACAAAAAGGAATAGATGAGAAGTGGTATTTCATCTTGTATTCAAAGAGCTTGGCTTACAAGAACTCCATCATATATTTAGTTTGTGTATAGGGATCTTGAGGGATCACCACCTAATTTGGTCCAAATATAGAGGGTCAAAAGTTAGGAATCAAAGTCGTCTTTCGAGTTCGAGGAAGTATACCGGGAATGGTAATAGCATCTTACAGAACAAAAAGGAATAGATGAGAAGTGGTATTTCAATTTGTATTCAAAGAGCTTGGCTTACAAGAACTCCATCATATATTTACTTTGTGTAAAGGGATCTTGAGGGATCACCACCTAATTTGGTCCAAATATAGAGGGTCAAAAGTTAGGAATCAAAGTCGTCTTTCGAGTTCGAGGAAGTATACCGGGAATGGCAATAGTATCTTACAGAACAAAAAGGAATAGATGAGAAGTGGTATTTCATTTTGTATTCAAAGAGCTTGACTTACAAGAATTCCATCATATATTTACTTTGTGTATAGGGATCTTGAGGGATCACCACCTAATTTGGTCCAAATATAGAGGGTCAAAAGTTAGGAATCAAAGTCGTCTTTCGAGTTCAAGGAAGTATACCGGGAATGGCAATAGTATCTTACAGAACAAAAAGGAATAGATGAGAAGTGGTATTTCATTTTGTATTCAAAGAGCTTGGCTTACAAGAACTCCATCATATATTTACTTTCTCTATAGGGATCTTGAGGGATCACAACCTAATTTGGTCCGAATATAGAGGGTCAAAAGTTAGGAATCAAGTTCCTAGTTCGAGTTGGAGGAAAGAACTCCATCATATATTTACTTTGTGTATAGGGATCTTGAGGGATAACAATCTAATTTGGTCCGAATATAAAGGGTCAAAAGTTAGGAATAAAAGTCGTTATTCGAGTTCGAGGAAGTATACCGGGAATGGCAATAGTATCTTACAGAACAAAAAGGAATAGATGGGAAGTGGTATTTCATTTTGTATTCAAAGAGCTTGGTTTACAAGAACTCCATCATATATTTACTTTGTGTATAGGGATCTTGATGGATCACCACCTAATTTGGTCCAAATATAGAGGGTCAAAAGTTAGGAATCAAAGTCGTCTTTCGAGTTCGAGGAAGTATACCGGGAATGGCAA
The DNA here is from genome assembly GCF_964235325.1 of Thermobia domestica. NCBI lineage: Eukaryota > Metazoa > Arthropoda > Insecta > Zygentoma > Lepismatidae > Thermobia > Thermobia domestica. The sequence goes on from NC_137457.1 coordinate 71,887,163, forward strand.
TAGTATCTTACAGAACAAAAAGGAATAGATGAGAAGTGGTATTTCATTTTGTATTCAAAGAGCTTTGCTTACAAGAACTCAATCATATATTTACTTTGTGTATAGGGATCTTGAGGGATCACCACCTAATTCGGTCCCAATATAGAGGGTCAAAAGTTAGGAATCAAAGTCGTCTTTCGAGTTCGAGGAAGTATACCGGGAATGGCAATAGTATCTTACAGAACAAAAAGGAATAGATGAGAAGTGGTATTTCATTTTGTATTCAAAGAGCTTGGCTTACAAGAACTCCATGATATATTTACTTTGTGTATAGGGATCTTGAGGGATCACCACCTAATTTGGTCCAAATATAGAGGGTCAAAAGTTAGGAATCAAAGTCGTCTTTCGAGTTCGAGGAAGTATACCGGGAATGGCAATAGTATCTACAGAACAAAAAGGAATAGATGAGAAGTGGTATTTCATTTTGTATTCAAAGAGCTTGGCTTACAAGAACTCCATCATATATTTACTTTGTGTATAGGGATCTTGAGGGATCACCACCTAATTTGTTCCGAATATAGAGGGTCAAAAGTTGGGAATCAAGTTCCTCGTTCGAGTTGAAGGAAAGAACTCCATCATATAATAGTTTGTGTATAGGGATCTTGAGGGATCACCACCTAATTTGGTCCGAATATAGAGGGTCAAAAGTTAGAAATCAAGTTTGTCGTTCGAGTTCGAGGAAGTATACCGGGAATGGCAATAGTATCTTACAGAACAAAAAGGAATAGATGAGAAGTGGTATTTCATTTTGTATTCAAAGAGCTTGGCTTACAAGAACTCCATCATATATTTACTTTGTGTATAGGGATCTTTGAGGGATCACCACCTAATTTGGTCCAAATATAGAGGGTCAAAAGTTAGGATGAAGTTTGTCTTTCGAGTTCGAGGAGATATACCGGGAATGGCAATAGTATCTTACAGAACAAAAAGGAATAGATGAGAAGTGGTATTTCATTTTGTATTCATGGAGCTTGGCTTACAAGAACTCCATCATATATTTACTTTGTTTATAGGGATCTTTAGGGATCACCACCTAATTTGGTCCAAATATAGAGGGTCAAAAGTTAGGAATCAAAGTCGTCTTTCGAGTTCAAGGAAGTATACCGGGAATGGCAATAGTATCTTACAGAACAAAAAGGAATAGATGAGAAGTGGTATTTCATTTTGTATTCAAAGAGCTTGGCTTACAAGAACTCCATGATATATTTACTTTGTGTATAGGGATCTTGAGGGATCACCACCTAATTTGGTCCAAATATAGAGGGTCAAAAGTTAGGAATCAAAGTCGTCTTTCGAGTTCGAGGAAGTATACCGGGAATGGCAATAGTATCTACAGAACAAAAAGGAATAGATGAGAAGTGGTATTTCATTTTGTATTCAAAGAGCTTGGCTTACAAGAACTCCATCATATATTTACTTTGTGTATAGGGATCTTGAGGGATCACCACCTAATTTGTTCCGAATATAGAGGGTCAAAAGTTGGGAATCAAGTTCCTCGTTCGAGTTGAAGGAAAGAACTCCATCATATAATAGTTTGTGTATAGGGATCTTGAGGGATCACCACCTAATTTGGTCCGAATATAGAGGGTCAAAAGTTAGAAATCAAGTTTGTCGTTCGAGTTCGAGGAAGTATACCGGGAATGGCAATAGTATCTTACAGAACAAAAAGGAATAGATGAGAAGTGGTATTTCATTTTGTATTCAAAGAGCTTGGCTTACAAGAACTCCATCATATATTTACTTTGTGTATAGGGATCTTTGAGGGATCACCACCTAATTTGGTCCAAATATAGAGGGTCAAAAGTTAGGATGAAGTTTGTCTTTCGAGTTCGAGGAGATATACCGGGAATGGCAATAGTATCTTACAGAACAAAAAGGAATAGATGAGAAGTGGTATTTCATTTTGTATTCATGGAGCTTGGCTTACAAGAACTCCATCATATATTTACTTTGTTTATAGGGATCTTTAGGGATCACCACCTAATTTGGTCCAAATATAGAGGGTCAAAAGTTAGGAATCAAAGTCGTCTTTCGAGTTCGAGGAAGTATACCGGGAATGGCAATAGTATCTTACAGAACAAAAAGGAAGAGATGAGAAGTGGTATTTCATTTTGTATTCAAAGAGCTTGACTTACAAGAATTCCATCATATATTTACTTTGTGTATAGGGATCTTGAGGGATCACCACCTAATTTGGTCCAAATATAGAGGGTCAAAAGTTAGGAATCAAAGTCGTGTTTCGAGTTCAAGGAAGTATACCGGGAATGGTAATAGTATCTTACAGAACAAAAAGGAATAGATGAGAAGTGGTATTTCATTTTGTATTCAAAGAGCTTGGCTTACAAGAACTCCCTCATATATTTACTTTCTGTATAGGGATCTTGAGGGATCACCACCTAATTTGGTCCGAATATAGAGGGTCAAAAGTTAGGAATCAAGTTCCTAGTTCGAGTTGGAGGAAAGAACTCCATCATATATTTACTTTGTGTATAGGGATCTTGAGGGATAAAAATCTAATTTGGTCCGAAAATAGAGGGTCAAAAGTTAGGAATCAAAGTCGTCTTTCGAGTTAGAGGAAGTATACCGGGAATGGCAATAGTATCTTACAGAACAAAAAGGAATAGATGAGAAGTGGTATTTCATTTTGTATTCAAAGAGCTTGGCTTACAAGAACTCCATCATATATTTACTTTGTGTATAGGGATCTTGAGGGATCACCACATAATTTGGTCCAAATATAGAGGGTCAAAAGTTAGGAATCAAAGTCGTCTTTCGAGTTCGAGGAAGTATACCGGGAATGGCAATAGTATCTTACAGAACAAAAAGGAATAGATGAGAAGTGGTATTTCATTTTGTATTCAAAGAGCTTGGCTTACAAGAACTCCATCATATATTTACTTTGTGTATAGGGATCTTGAGGGATCACCACCTAATTCGGTCCAAATACAGAGGGTCAACAGTTAGGAATCAAAGTCGTCTTTCGAGTTCGAGGAAGTATACCGGGAATGGCAATAGTATCTTACAGAACAAAAAGGAATAGATGAGAAGTGGTATTTCATTTTGTATTCAAAGAGCTTGGCTTACAAGAACTCCATGATATATTTGCTTTGTGTATAGGGATCTTGAGGGATCACCACCTAATTTGGTCCAAATATAGAGGGTCAAAAGTTAGGAATCAAAGTCGTCTTTCGAGTTCGAGGAAGTATACCGGGAATGGCAATAGTATCTTACAGAACAAAAAGGAATAGATGAGAAGTGGTATTTCATTTTGTATTCAAAGAGCTTGGCTTACAAGAACTCCATCATATATTTACTTTGTGTATAGGGATCTTGAGGGATCACCACCTAATTTGGTCCGAATATAGAGGGTCAAAAGTTAGCAATCAAGTTCCTAGTTCGAGTTGGAGGAAAGAACTTCATCATATATTTACTTTGTGTATAGGGATCTTGAAGGATCACCATCTAATTTGGTCCGAATATAGAGGGTCAAAACTTGGGAATCAAGTTCCTCGTTCGAGTTGAAGGAAAGAACTCCATTACATATTTAGTTTGTGTATAGGGATCTTGAGGGATCACCACCTAATTTGGTCCGAATATAGAGGGTCAAAAGTTAGGAATCAAGTTTGTCGTTCGAGTTCGAGGAGGTATACCGGGAATGGCAATAGTATCTTACAGAACAAAAAGGAATAGATGCGAAGTGGTATTTCATTTTGTATTCAAAGAGCTTGGCTTACAAGAACTCCATCATATATTTACTTTGTGTATAGGGATCTTTGAGGGATCACCACCTAATTTGGTCCAAATATAGATGGTCAAAAGTTAGGAATGAAGTTCGTCTTTCGAGTTCGAATAGGTATACCGGGAATGGCAATAGTATCTTACAGAACAAAAAGTAATAGATGAGAAGTGGTATTTCATTTTGTATTCAAAGAGCTTGGCTTACAAGAACTCCATCATATATTTACTTTGTTTATAGGGATCTTTAGGGATCACCACCTAATTTGGTCCAAATATAGAGGGTCAAAAGTTAGGAATCAAAGTCGTCTTTCGAGTTCGAGGAAGTATAGCGGGAATGGCAGTAGTATCTTACAGAACAAAAAGGAATAGATGAGAAGTGGTATTTCATTTTGTATTCAAAGAGCTTGGCTTACAAGAACTCCAACATATATTTATTTTGGGTATAGGGATCTTGAGGGATCACCACCTAATTTGGTCCAAATATAGAGGGTCAAAAGTTAGGAATCAAAGTCGTCTTTCGAGTTCGAGGAAGTATACCGGGAATGGCAATAGTATATTACAGAACAAAAAGGAATAGATGAGAAGTGGTATTTCATTTTGTATTCAAAGAGCTTGGCTTACAAGAATTCCATCATATATTTACTTTGTGTATAGGGATCTTGAGGGATCACCACCTAATTTGGTCCAAATATAGAGGGTCAAAAGTTAGGAATCAAAGACGTCTTTCGAGTTCGAGGAAGTATACCGGGAATGGCAATAGTATCTTACAGAACAAAAAGGAATAAATGAGAAGTGGTATTTCATTTTGTATTCAAAGAGCTTGGCATACAAGAACTCCATCATATATTTACTTTGTGCATAGGGATCTTGAGGGATCACCACCTAATTTGGTCCAAATATAGAGGGTCAAAAGTTAGGAATCAAAATCGTCTTTCGAGTTCGAGGAAGTATACCGGGAATGGCAATAGTATATTACAGAACAAAAAGGAATAGATGAGAAGTGGTATTTCATTTTGTATTCAAAGAGCTTGACTTACAAGAATTCCATCATATATTTACTTTGTGTATAGGGATCTTGAGGGATCACCACCTAATTTGGTCCAAATATAGAGGGTCAAAAGTTAGGAATCAAAGTCGTCTTTCGAGTTCAAGGATGTATACCGGGAATGGCAATAGTATCTTACAGAACAAAAAGGAATAGATGAGAAGTTGTATTTCATTTTGTATTCAAAGAGCTTGGCTTACAAGAACTCCATCATATATTTACTTTCTGTATAGGGATCTTGAGGGATCGCCACCTAATTTGGTCCGAATATAGAGGGTCAAAAGTTAGGAATCAAGTTCCTAGTTCGAGTTGGAGGAAAGAACTCCATCATATATTTAGTTTATGTATAGGGATCTTGAGGGATCACCACCTAATTTGGTCCAAATATAGAGGGTCAAAAGTTAGGAATCAAAGTCGTCTTTCGAGTTCGATTAAGTATACCGGGAATGGTAATAGCATCTTACAGAACAAAAAGGAATAGATGAGAAGTGGTATTTCAATTTGTATTCAAAGAGCTTGGCTTACAAGAACTCCATCATATATTTACTTTGTGTATAGGGATCTTGAGGGATCACCACCTAATTTGGTCCAAATATAGAGGGTCAAAAGTTAGGAATCAAAGTCGTCTTTCGAGTTCGAGGAAGTATACCGGGAATGGCAATAGTATCTTACAGAACAAAAAGGAATAGATGAGAAGTGGTATTTCATTTTGTATTCAAAGAGCTTGACTTACAAGATTTCCATCATATATTTACTTTGTGTATAGGGATCTTGAGGGATCACCACCTAATTTGGTCCAAATATAGAGGGTCAAAAGTTAGGAATCAAAGTCGTGTTTCGAGTTCAAGGAAGTATACCGGGAATGGTAATAGTATCTTACAGAACAAAAAGGAATAGATGAGAAGTGGTATTTCATTTTGTATTCAAAGAGCTTGGCTTACAAGAACTCCATCATATATTTACTTTGTGTATAGGGATCTTGAGGGATCACCACCTAATTTGGTCCAAATATAGAGGGTCAAAAGTTAGGAATCAAAGTCGTGTTTCGAGTTCAAGGAAGTATACCGGGAATGGTAATAGTATCTTACAGAACAAAAAGGAATAGATGAGAAGTGGTATTTCATTTTGTATTCAAAGAGCTTGGCTTACAAGAACTCCCTAATATATTTACTTTGTGTATAGGGATCTTGAGGGATCACCACCTAATTTGGTCCGAATATAGAGGGTCAAAAGTTAGGAATCAAAGTCGTCTTTCGAGTTCGAGGAAGTATACCGGGAATGGCAATAGTATCTTACAGAACAAAAAGGAATAGATGAGAAGTGGTATTTCATTTTGTATTCAAAGAGCTTGACTTACAAGATTTCCATCATATATTTACTTTGTGTATAGGGATCTTGAGGGATCACCACCTAATTTGGTCCAAATATAGAGGGTCAAAAGTTAGGAATCAAAGTCGTGTTTCGAGTTCAAGGAAGTATACCGGGAATGGTAATAGTATCTTACAGAACAAAAAGGAATAGATGAGAAGTGGTATTTCATTTTGTATTCAAAGAGCTTGGCTTACAAGAACTCCATCATATATTTACTTTCTGTATAGGGATCTTGAGGGATCACCACCTAATTTGTTCCGAATATAGAGGGTCAAAAGTTGGGAATCAAGTTCCTCGTTCGAGTTGAAGGAAAGAACTCCATCATGTAATAGTTTGTGTATAGGGATCTTGAGGGATCACCACCTAATTTGGTCCGAATATAGAGGGTCAAAAGTTAGAAATCAAGTTTGTCGTTCGAGTTCGAGGAAGTATACCGGGAATGGCAATAGTATCTTACAGAACAAAAAGGAATAGATGAGAAGTGGTATTTCATTTTGTATTCAAAGAGCTTGGCTTACAAGAACTCCATCATATATTTACTTTGTGTAATGGGATCTTTGAGGGATCACCACCTAATTTGGTCCAAATATAGAGGGTCAAAAGTTAGGATGAAGTTTGTCTTTCGAGTTCGAGGAGATATACCGGGAATGGCAATAGTATCTTACAGAACAAAAAGGAATAGATGAGAAGTGGTATTTCATTTTGTATTCAAAGAGCTTGGCTTACAAGAACTCCATCATATATTTACTTTGTGTATAGGGATCTTGAGGGATCACCACCTAATTTGGTCCAAATATAGAGGGTCAAAAGTTAGGAATCAAAGTCGTGTTTCGAGTTCAAGGAAGTATACCGGGAATGGTAATAGTATCTTACAGAACAAAAAGGAATAGATGAGAAGTGGTATTTCATTTTGTATTCAAAGAGCTTGGCTTACAAGAACTCCCTAATATATTTACTTTCTGTATAGGGATCTTGAGGGATCACCACCTAATTTGGTCCGAATATAGAGGGTCAAAAGTTAGGAATCAAGTTCCTAGTTCGAGTTGGAGGAAAGAACTCCATCATATATTTACTTTGTGTATAGGGATCTTGAAGTATAACAATCTAATTTGGTCCGAAAATAGAGGGTCAAAAGTTAGGAATCAAAGTCGTCTTTCGAGTTCGAGGAAGTATACCGTGAATGGCAATAGTATCTTACAGAACAAAAAGGAATAGATGAGAAGTGGTATTTCATTTTGTATTCAAAGAGCTTGGCTTACAAGAACTCCATCATATATTTACTTTGTGTATAGGGATCTTGAGGGATCACCACCTAATTTGGTCCAAATATAGAGGGTCAAAAGTTAGGAATCAAAGTCGTCTTTCGAGTTCGAGGAAGTATACCGGGAATGGCAATAGTATCTTACAGAACAAAAAGGAATAGATGAGAAGTGGTATTTCATTTTGTATTCAAAGAGCTTGGCATACAAGAACTCCATCATATATTTACTTTGTGTATAGGGATCTTGAGGGATCACCACCTAATTTGGTCCGAATATAGAGGGTCAAAAGTTAGCAATCAAGTTCCTAGTTCGAGTTGGAGGAAAGAACTCCATCATATATTTACTTTGTGTATAGGGATCTTGAAGGATCACCATCTAATTTGGTCCGAATATAGAGGGTCAAAAGTTGGGAATCAAGTTCCTCGTTCGAGTTGAAGGAAAGAACTCCATTACATATTTAGTTTGTGTATAGGGATCTTGAGGGATCACCACCTAATTTGGTCCGAATATAGAGGGTCAAAAGTTAGGAATCAAGTTTGTCGTTCGAGTTCGAGGAGGTATACGGGGAATGGCAATAGTATCTGACAGAACAAAAAGGAATAGATGCGAAGTGGTATTTCATTTTGTATTCAAAGAGCTTGGCTTACAAGAACTCCATCATATATTTACTTTGTGTATATGGATCTTTGAGGGATCACCACCTTATTTGGTCCAAATATAGATGGTCAAAAGTTAGGAATGAAGTTCGTCTTTCGAGTTCGAGGAGGTATACCGGGAATGGCAATAGTATCTTACAGAACAAAAAGTAATAGATGAGAAGTGGTATTTCATTTTGTATTCAAAGAGCTTGGCTTACAAGAACTCCATCATATATTTACTTTGTTTATAGGGATCTTTAGGGATCACCACCTAATTTGGTCCAAATATAGAGGGTCAAAAGTTAGGAATCAAAGTCGTCTTTCGAGTTCGAGGAAGTATAGCGGGAATGGCAATAGTATCTTACAGAACAAAAAGGAATAGATGAGAAGTGGTATTTCATTTTGTATTCAAAGAGCTTGGCTTACAAGAACTCCAACATATATTTATTTTGTGTATAGGGATCTTGAGGGATCACCACCTAATTTGGTCCAAATATAGAGGGTCAAAAGTTAGGAATCAAAGTCGTCTTTCGAGTTCGAGGAAGTATACCGGGAATGGCAATAGTATCTTACAGAACAAAAAGGATAAGATGAGAAGTGGTATTTCATTTTGTATTCAAAGAGCTTGGCTTACAAGTACTCCATCATATATTTACTTTGTGTATAGGGATCTTGAGGGATCACCACCTAATTTGGTCCGAATATAGAGGGTCAAAAGTTAGGAATCAAGTTCCTAGTTCGAGTTGGAAGAAAGAACTCCATCATATATTTACTTTGTGTATAGGGATCTTGAGGGATAACCATCTAATTTGGTCCGAATATAGAGGGTCAAAAGTTAGGAATCAAGTTCCTCGTTCGAGTTGGAGGAAAGAACTCCATCATATATTTACTTTGTGTATTACGATCTTAAGGGATAACCACCTAATTTGGTCCAAATATAGAGGGTCAAAAGTTAGGAATCAAAGTCATCTTTCGAGTTCGAGGAAGTATACCGGGAATGGCAATAGTATCTTACAGAACAAAAAGGAATAGATGAGAAGTGGTATTTCATTTTGTATTCAAAGAGCTTGGCTTACAAGAACTCCATCATATATTTAGTTTGTGTATAGGGATCTTGAGGGATCACCACCTAATTTGGTCCAAATATAGAGGGTCAAAAGTTAGGAATCAAAGTCGTCTTTCGAGTTCGAGGAAGTATACCGGGAATGGCAATAGTATCTTACAGAACAAAAAGGAATAGATGAGAAGTGGTATTTCATTTTGTATTCAAAGAGCTTGGCTTACAAGAACTCCATCATATATTTACTTTGTGTATAGGGATCTTGATTGATCACCACCTAATTTGGTCGAAATATAGAGGGTCAAAAGTAAGGAATCAAAGTCGTCTTTCGAGTTCGAGGAAGTATACCGGGAATGGCAATAGTATCTTACAGAACAAAAATGAATAGATGAGAAGTGGTATTTCATTTTGTATTCAAAGAGCTTGACTTACAAGAATTCCATCATATATTTACTTTGTGTATAGGGATCTTGAGGGATCACCACCTAATTTGGTCCAAATATAGAGGGTCAAAAGTTAGGAATCAAAGTCGTCTTTCGAGTTCAAGGAAGTATACCGGGAATGGCAATAGTATCTTACAGAACAAAAAGGAATAGATGAGAAGTGGTATTTCATTTTGTATTCAAAGAGCTTGGCTTACAAGAACTCCATCATATATTTACTTTCTGTATAGGGATCTTGAGGGATCACCACCTAATTTGGTCCGAATATAGAGGGTCAAAAGTTAGGAATCAAGTTCCTAGTTCGAGTTGGAGGAAAGAACTCCATCATATATTTACTTTGTGTATAGGGATCTTGAGAGATAACAATCTAATTTGGTCCGAATATAGAGGGTCAAAAGTTAGGAATAAAAGTCGTCTTTCGAGTTCGAGGAAGTATACCGGGAATGGCAATAGTATCTTACAGAACAAAAAGGAATAGATGAGAAGTGGTATTTCATTTTGTATTCAAAGAGCTTGGCTTACAAGAACTCCATCATATATTTACTTTGTGTATAGGGATCTTGATGGATCACCACCTAATTTGGTCCAAATATAGAGGGTCAAAAGTTAGGAATCAAAGTCGTCTTTCGAGTTCGAGGAAGTATACCGGGAATAGCAATAGTATATTACAGAACAAAAAGGAATAGATGAGAAGTGGTATTTCATTTTGTATTCAAAGAGCTTGGCTTACAAGAACTCCATGATATATTTACTTTGTGTATAGGGATTTTGAGGGATCACCACCTAATTTGGTCCAAATATAGAGGGTCAAAAGCTAGGAATCAAAGTCGTCTTTCGAGTTCGAGGAAGTATACCGGGAATGGCAATAGTATCTTACAGAACAAAAAGGAATAGATGAGAAGTGGTATTTCATTTTGTATTCAAAGAGCTTGGCTTAAAGAACTCCATCATATATTTACTTTGTGTATAGGGATCTTGAGGGATCACCACCTAATTTGTTCCGAATATAGGGGGTCAAAAGTTGGGAATCAAGTTCCTCGTTCGAGTTGAAGGAAAGAACTCCATCATATATTTAGTTTGTGTATAGGGATCTTGAGGGATCACCACCTAATTTGGTCCGAATATAGAGGGTCAAAAGTTAGGAATCAAGTTTGTCGTTCGAGTTCGAGGAAGTATACCGGGAATGGCAATAGTATCTTACAGAACAAAAAGGAATAGATGAGAAGTGGTTTTTCATTTTGTATTCAAAGAGCTTGGCTTACAAGAACTCCATCATATATTTACTTTGTGTATAGGGATTTTTGAGGGATCACCACCTAATTTGGTCCAAATATAGAGGGTCAAAAGTTAGGAATGAAGTTCGTCTTTCGAGTTCGAGGAGATATACCGGGAATGGCAATAGTATCTTACAGAACAAAAAGGAATAGATGAGAAGTGGTATTTCATTTTGTATTCAAAGAGATTGGCTTACAAGAACTCCATCGTATATTTACTTTCTTTATAGGGATCTTTAGGGATCACCACCTAATTTGGTCCAAATAGAGAGGGTCAAAAGTTAGGAATCAAAGTCGTCTTTCGAGTTCGAGGAAGTATAGCGGGAATGGCAATAGTATCTTACAGAATAAAAAGGAATAGATGAGAAGTGGTATTTCATTTTGTATTCAAAGAGCTTGGCTTACAAGAACTCCAACATATATTTATTTTGTGTATAGGGATCTTGAGGGATCACCACCTAATTTGGTCCAAATATAGAGGGTCAAAAGTTAGGAATCAAAGTCGTCTTTCGAGTTCGAGGAAGTATACCGGGAATGGCAATAGTATCTTACAGAACAAAAATTAATAGATGAGAAGTGGTATTTCATTTTGTATTCAAATACCTTGGCTTACAAGAACTCCATCATATATTTACTTTGTGTATAGGGATCTTGAGGGATCACCACCTAATTTGGTCCGAATATAGAGGGTCAAAAGTTAGGAATCAAGTTCCTAGTTCGAGTTGGGAGAAAGAACTCAATCATATATTTACTTTGTGTATAGGGATCTTGAGGGATAACCATCTAATTTGGTCCGAATATAGAGGGTCAAAAGTTAGGAATCAAGTTGCTCGTTCGAGTTGGAGGAAAGAACTCCATCATATATTTACTTTGTGTATAGCGATCTTAAGGGATAACCACCTAATTTGGTCCAAATATAGAGGGTCAAAAGTTAGGAATCAAAGTCGTCTTTCGAGTTCGAGGAAGTATACCGGGAATGGCAATAGTATCTTACAGAACAAAAAGGAATAGATGAGAAGTGGTATTTCATTTTGTATTCAAAGAACTTGACTTACAAGAACTCCATCATATATTTACTTTGTGTATAGGGATCTTGAGGGATCACCACTTAATTTGGTCCGAATATAGAGGGTCAAAAGTTAGGAATCAAGTTCCTAGTTCGAGTTGGAGGAAAGAACTCCATCATATATTTACTTTGTGTATAGGGATCTTGAGGGATAACAATCTAATTTGGTCCGAAAATAGAGGGTCAAAAGTTAGGAATCAAAGTCGTCTTTCGAGTTCGAGGAAGTATACCGGGAATGGCAATAGTATCTTACAGAACAAAAAGGAATAGATGAGAAGTGGTATTTCATTTTGTATTCAAAGAGCTTGGCTTACAAGAACTCCATCATATATTTACTTTGTGTATAGGGATCTTGAGGGATCACCACCTAATTTGGTCCAAATATAGAGGGTCAAAAGTTAGGAATCAAAGTCGTGTTTCGAGTTCAAGGAAGTATACCGGGAATGGTAATAGTATCTTACAGAACAAAAAGGAATAGATGAGAAGTGGTATTTCATTTTGTATTCAAAGAGCTTGGCTTACAAGAACTCCCTAATATATTTACTTTCTGTATAGGGATCTTGAGGGATCACCACCTAATTTGGTCCGAATATAGAGGGTCAAAAGTTAGGAATCAAGTTCCTAGTTCGAGTTGGAGGAAAGAACTCCATCATATATTTACTTTGTGTATAGGGATCTTGAGGGATAACAATCTAATTTGGTCCGAAAATAGAGGGTCAAAAGTTAGGAATCAAAGTCGTCTTTCGAGTTCGAGGAAGTATACCGTGAATGGCAATAGTATCTTACAGAACAAAAAGGAATAGATGAGAAGTGGTATTTCATTTTGTATTCAAAGAGCTTGGCTTACAAGAACTCCATCATATATTTACTTTGTGTATAGGGATCTTGAGGGATCACCACCTAATTTGGTCCAAATATAGAGGGTCAAAAGTTAGGAATCAAAGTCGTCTTTCGAGTTCGAGGAAGTATACCGGGAATGGCAATAGTATCTTACAGAACAAAAAGGAATAGATGAGAAGTGGTATTTCATTTTGTATTCAAAGAGCTTGGCTTAAAGAACTCCATCATATATTTACTTTGTGTATAGGGATCTTGAGGGATCACCACCTAATTTGTTCCGAATATAGGGGGTCAAAAGTTGGGAATCAAGTTCCTCGTTCGAGTTGAAGGAAAGAACTCCATCATATATTTAGTTTGTGTATAGGGATCTTGAGGGATCACCACCTAATTTGGTCCGAATATAGAGGGTCAAAAGTTAGGAATCAAGTTTGTCGTTCGAGTTCGAGGAAGTATACCGGGAATGGCAATAGTATCTTACAGAACAAAAAGGAATAGATGAGAAGTGGTTTTTCATTTTGTATTCAAAGAGCTTGGCTTACAAGAATTCCATCATATATTTACTTTGTGTATAGGGATTTTTGAGGGATCACCACCTAATTTGGTCCAAATATAGAGGGTCAAAAGTTAGGAATGAAGTTCGTCTTTCGAGTTCGAGGAGATATACCGGGAATGGCAATAGTATCTTACAGAACAAAAAGGAATAGATGAGAAGTGGTATTTCACTTTGTATTCAAAGAGATTGGCTTACAAGAACTCCATCGTATATTTACTTTCTTTATAGGGATCTTTAGGGATCACCACCTAATTTGGTCCAAATAGAGAGGGTCAAAAGTTAGGAATCAAAGTCGTCTTTCGAGTTCGAGGAAGTATAGCGGGAATGGCAATAGTATCTTACAGAACAAAAAGGAATAGATGAGAAGTGGTATTTCATTTTGTATTCAAAGAGCTTGGCTTACAAGAACTCCAACATATATTTATTTTGTGTATAGGGATCTTGAGGGATCACCACCTAATTTGGTCCAAATATAGAGGGTCAAAAGTTAGGAATCAAAGTCGTCTTTCGAGTTCGAGGAAGTATACCGGGAATGGCAATAGTATCTTACAGAACAAAAATTAATAGATGAGAAGTGGTATTTCATTTTGTATTCAAATAGCTTGGCTTACAAGAACTCCATCATATATTTACTTTGTGTATAGGGATCTTGAGGGATCACCACCTAATTTGGTCCGAATATAGAGGGTCAAGAGTTAGGAATCAAGTTCCTAGTTCGAGTTGGAAGAAAGAACTCAATCATATATTTACTTTGTGTATAGGGATCTTGAGGGATAACCATCTAATTTGGTCCGAATATAGAGGGTCAAAAGTTAGGAATCAAGTTGCTCGTTCGAGTTGGAGGAAAGAACTCCATCATATATTTACTTTGTGTATAGCGATCTTAAGGGATAACCACCTAATTTGGTCCAAATATAGAGGGTCAAAAGTTAGGAATCAAAGTCGTCTTTCGAGTTCGAGGAAGTATACCGGGAATGGCAATAGTATCTTACAGAACAAAAAGGAATAGATGAGAAGTGGTATTTCATTTTGTATTCAAAGAACTTGACTTACAAGAACTCCATCATATATTTACTTTGTGTATAGGGATCTTGAGGGATCACCACCTAATTTGGTCCGAATATAGAGTGTCAAAAGTTAGGAATCAAGTTCCTAGTTCGAGTTTGAGGAAAGAACTCCATCATATATTTACTTTGTGTATAGGGATCTTGAGGGATAACAATCTAATTTGGTCCGAAAATAGAGGGTCAAAAGTTAGGAATCAAAGTCGTCTTTCGAGTTCGAGGAAGTATACCGGGAATGGCAATAGTATCTTACAGAACAAAAAGGAATAGATGAGAAGTGGTATTTCATTTTGTATTCAAAGAGCTTGGCTTACAAGAACTCCATCATATATTTACTTTGTGTATAGGGATCTTGAGGGATCACCACCTAATTTGGTCCAAATATAGAGGGTCAAAAGTTAGGAATCAAAGTCGTGTTTCGAGTTCAAGGAAGTATACCGGGAATGGTAATAGTATCTTACAGAACAAAAAGGAATAGATGAGAAGTGGTATTTCATTTTGTATTCAAAGAGCTTGGCTTACAAGAACTCCCTAATATATTTACTTTCTGTATAGGGATCTTCAGGGATCACCACCTAATTTGGTCCGAATATAGAGGGTCAAAAGTTAGGAATCAAGTTCCTAGTTCGAGTTGGAGGAAAGAACTCCATCATATATTTACTTTGTGTATAGGGATCTTGAGGGATAACCACCTAATTTGGTCCGAAAATAGAGGGTCAAAAGTTAGGAATCAAAGTCGTCTTTCGAGTTCGAGGAAGTATACCGTGAATGGCAATAGTATCTTACAGAACAAAAAGGAATAGATGAGAAGTGGTATTTCATTTTGTATTCAAAGAGCTTGGCTTACAAGAACTCCATCATATATTTACTTTGTGTATAGGGATCTTGAGGGATCACCACCTAATTTGGTCCAAATATATAGGGTCAAAAGTTAGGAATCAAAGTCGTCTTTCGAGTTCGAGGAAGTATACCGGGAATGGCAATAGTATCTTACAGAACAAAAAGGAAAAGATGAGAAGTGGTATTTCATTTTGTATTCAAAGAGCTTGGCTTACAAGAACTCCATCATATATTTACTTTGTGTATAGGGATCTTGAGGGATCACCACCTAATTCGGTCCAAATATAGAGGGTCAAAAGTTAGGAATCAAAGTCGTCTTTCGAGTTCGAGGAAGTATACCGGGAATGGCAATAGTATCTTACAGAACAAAAAGGAATAGATGAGAAGTGGTATTTCATTTTGTATTCAAAGAGCTTGGCTTACAAGAACTCCATGATATATTTACTTTGTGAATAGGGATCTTGAGGGATCACTACCTAATTTGGTCCAAATATAGAGGGTCAAAAGTTAGGAATCAAAGTCGTCTTTCGAGTTCGAGGAAGTATACCGGGAATGGCAATAGTATATTACAGAACAAAAAGGAATAGATGAGAAGTGGTATTTCATTTTGTATTCAAAGAGTTTGGCTTACAAGAACTCCATCATATATTTACTTTGTGTATAAGGATCTTGAGGGATCACCACGTAATTTGGTCCGAATATAGAGGGTCAAAAGTTAGCAATCAAGTTCCTAGTTCGAGTTGGAGGAAAGAACTCCATCATATATTTACTTTGTGTATAGGGATCTTGAAGGATCACCATCTAATTTGGTCCGAATATAGAGGGTCAAAAGTTGGGAATCAAGTTCCTCGTTCGAGTTGAAGGAAAGAACTCCATTACATATTGAGTTTGTGTATAGGGATCTTGAGGGATCACCACCTAATTTGGTCCGAATATAGAGGGTCAAAAGTTAGGAATCAAGTTTGTCGTTCGAGTTCGAGGAGGTATACGGGGAATGGCAATAGTATCTGACAGAACAAAAAGGAATAGATGCGAAGTGGTATTTCATTTTGTATTCAAAGAGCTTGGCTTACAAGAACTCCATCATATATTTACTTTGTTTATAGGGATCTTTAGGGATCACCACCTAATTTGGTCCAAATATAGAGGGTCAAAAGTTAGGAATCAAAGTCGTCTTTCGAGTTCGAGGAAGTATAGCGGGAATGGCAATAGTATCTTACAGAACAAAAAGGAATAGATGAGAAGTGGTATTTCATTTTGTATTCAAAGAGCTTGGCTTACAAGAACTCCAACATATATTTATTTTGTGTATAGGGATCTTGAGGGATCACCACCTAATTTGGTCCAAATATAGAGGGTCAAAAGTTAGGAATCAAAGTCGTCTTTCGAGTTCGAGGAAGTATACCGGGAATGGCAATAGTATCTTACAGAACAAAAAGGATAAGATGAGAAGTGGTATTTCATTTTGTATTCAAAGAGCTTGGCTTACAAGTACTCCATCATATATTTACTTTGTGTATAGGGATCTTGAGGGATCACCACCTAATTTGGTCCGAATATAGAGGGTCAAAAGTTAGGAATCAAGTTCCTAGTTCGAGTTGGAAGAAAGAACTCCATCATATATTTACTTTGTGTATAGGGATCTTGAGGGATAACCATCTAATTTGGTCCGAATATAGAGGGTCAAAAGTTAGGAATCAAGTTCCTCGTTCGAGTTGGAGGAAAGAACTCCATCATATATTTACTTTGTGTATTACGATCTTAAGGGATAACCACCTAATTTGGTCCAAATATAGAGGGTCGAAAGTTAGGAATCAAAGTCATCTTTCGAGTTCGAGGAAGTATACCGGGAATGGCAATAGTATCTTACAGAACAAAAAGGAATAAATGAGAAGTTGTATTTCATTTTGTATTCAAAAAGCTTGGCTTACAAGAACTCCATCATATATTTACTTTGTGTATAGGGATCTTGAGGGATCACCACCTAATTTGGTCCAAATATAGAGGGTCAAAAGTTAGGAATCAAAGACGTCTTTCGAGTTCGAGGAAGTATACCGGGAATGGCAATAGTATCTTACAGAACAAAAAGGAATAAATGAGAAGTGGTATTTCATTTTGTATTCAAAGAGCTTGGCTTACAAGAACTCCATCATATATTTACTTTGTGCATAGGGATCTTGAGGGATCAGCACCTAATTTGGTCCAAATATACAGGGTCAAAAGTTAGGAATCAAAGTCGTCTTTCGAGTTCGAGGAAGTATACCGGGAATGGCAATAGTATATTACAGAACAAAAAGGAATAAATGAGAAGTGGTATTTCATTTTGTATTCAAAAAGCTTGGCTTACAAGAACTCCATCATATATTTACTTTGTGTATAGGGATCTTGAGGGATCACCACCTAACTTGGTCCAAATATAGGTCAAAAGTTAGGAATCAAAGTCGTCTTTCGAGTTCGAGGAAGTATACCGGGAATGGCAATAGTTTCTTACAGAACAAAAAGGAATAGATGAGAAGTGGTATTTCATTTTGTATTCAAAGAGCTTGGCTTACAAGAACTCCATCATATATTTAGTTTGTGTATAGGGATCTTGAGGGATCACCACCTAATTTGGTCCAAATATAGAGGGTCAAAAGTTAGGAATCAAAGTCGTCTTTCGAGTTCGAGGAAGTATACCGGGAATGGCAATAGTATCTTACAGAACAAAAAGGAATAGATGAGAAGTGGTATTTCATTTTGTATTCAAAGAGCTTGGCTTACAAGAACTCCATCATATATTTACTTTGTGTATAGGGATCTTGATTGATCACCACCTAATTTGGTCCAAATATAGAGGGTCAAAAGTTAGGAATCAAAGTCGTCTTTCGAGTTCGAGGAAGTATACCGGGAATGGCAATAGTATCTTACAGAACAAAAAGGAATAGATGAGAAGTGGTATTTCATTTTGTATTCAAAGAGCTTGGCTTACAAGAACTCCATCATATATTTACTTTCTGTATAGGGATCTTGAGGGATCACCACCTAATTTGGTCCGAATATAGAGGGTCAAAAGTTAGGAATCAAGTTCCTAGTTCGAGTTGGAGGAAAGAACTCCATCATATATTTACTTTGTGTATAGGGATCTTGAGAGATAACAATCTAATTTGGTCCGAATATAGAGGGTCAAAAGTTAGGAATAAAAGTCGTCTTTCGAGTTCGAGGAAGTATACCGGGAATGGCAATAGTATCTTACAGAACAAAAAGGAATAGATGAGAAGTGGTATTTCATTTTGTATTCAAAGAGCTTGGCTTACAAGAACTCCATCATATATTTACTTTGTGTATAGGGATCTTGATGGATCACCACCTAATTTGGTCCAAATATAGAGGGTCAAAAGTTAGGAATCAAAGTCGTCTTTCGAGTTCGAGGAAGTATACCGGGAATAGCAATAGTATATTACAGAACAAAAAGGAATAGATGAGAAGTGGTATTTCATTTTGTATTCGAAGAGCTTGGCTTACAAGAACTCCATGATATATTTACTTTGTGTATAGGGATTTTGAGGGATCACCACCTAATTTGGTCCAAATATAGAGGGTCAAAAGCTAGGAATCAAAGTCGTCTTTCGAGTTCGAGGAAGTATACCGGGAATGGCAATAGTATCTTACAGAACAAAAAGGAATAGATGAGAAGTGGTATTTCATTTTGTATTCAAAGAGCTTGGCTTAAAGAACTCCATCATATATTTACTTTGTGTATAGGGATCTTGAGGGATCACCACCTAATTTGTTCCGAATATAGGGGGTCAAAAGTTGGGAATCAAGTTCCTCGTTCGAGTTGAAGGAAAGAACTCCATCATATATTTACTTTGTGTATAGGGATCTTGAGGGATCACCACCTAATTTGGTCCGAATATAGAGGGTCAAAAGTTAGGAATCAAGTTTGTCGTTCGAGTTCGAGGAAGTATACCGGGAATGGCAATAGTATCTTACAGAACAAAAAGGAATAGATGAGAAGTGGTTTTTCATTTTGTATTCAAAGAGCTTGGCTTACAAGAACTCCATCATATATTTACTTTGTGTATAGGGATTTTTGAGGGATCACCACCTAATTTGGTCCAAATATAGAGGGTCAAAAGTTAGGAATGAAGTTCGTCTTTCGAGTTCGAGGAGATATACCGGGAATGGCAATAGTATCTTACAGAACAAAAAGGAATAGATGAGAAGTGGTATTTCATTTTGTATTCAAAGAGATTGGCTTACAAGAACTCCATCGTATATTTACTTTCTTTATAGGGATCTTTAGGGATCACCACCTAATTTGGTCCAAATAGAGAGGGTCAAAAGTTAGGAATCAAAGTCGTCTTTCGAGTTCGAGGAAGTATAGCGGGAATGGCAATAGTATCTTACAGAACAAAAAGGAATAGATGAGAAGTGGTATTTCATTTTGTATTCAAAGAGCTTGGCTTACAAGAACTCCAACATATATTTATTTTGTGTAAAGGGATCTTGAGGGATCACCACCTAATTTGGTCCAAATATAGAGGGTCAAAAGTTAGGAATCAAAGTCGTCTTTTGAGTTCGAGGAAGTATACCGGGAATGGCAATAGTATCTTACAGAACAAAAATTAATAGATGAGAAGTGGTATTTCATTTTGTATTCAAATAGCTTGGCTTACAAGAACTCCATCATATATTTACTTTGTGTATAGGGATCTTGAGGGATCACCACCTAATTTGGTCCGAATATAGAGGGTCAAAAGTTAGGAATCAAGTTCCTAGTTCGAGTTGGAAGAAAGAACTCAATCATATATTTACTTTGTGTATAGGGATCTTGAGGGATAACCATCTAATTTGGTCCGAATATAGAGGGTCAAAAGTTAGGAATCAAGTTGCTCGTTCGAGTTGGAGGAAAGAACTCCATCATATATTTACTTTGTGTATAGCGATCTTAAGGGATAACCACCTAATTTGGTCCAAATATAGAGGGTCAAAAGTTAGGAATCAAAGTCGTCTTTCGAGTTCGAGGAAGTATACCGGGAATGGCAATAGTATCTTACAGAACAAAAAGGAAAAAATGAGAAGTGGTATTTCATTTTGTATTCTAAAAGCTTGGCTTACAAGAACTCCATCATATATTTACTTTGTGTATAGGGATCTTGAGGGATCACCACCTAATTTGGTCCAAATATAGAGGGTCAAAAGTTAGGAATCAAAGTCGTCTTTCGTGTTAGAGGAAGTATACCGGGAATAGCAATATTATATTACAGAACAAAAAGGAATAAATGAGAAGTGGTATTTCATTTTGTATTCAAAAAGCTTGACTTACAAGAACTCCATCATATATTTACTTTGTGTATAGGGATCTTGAGGGATCACCACCTAATTTGGTCCAAATATAGAGGGTCAAAATTTAGGAATCAAAGTCGTCTTTCGAGTTCGAGGAAGTATACCGGGAATTTCAATAGTATCATACAGAACAAAAAGGAATAGATGAGAAGTGGTATTTCATTTTGTATTCAAAGAGCTTGGCTTACAAGAACTCCATCCATATATTTACTTTGTGTATAGGGATCTTGAGGGATCACCACCTAATTTGGTCCAAATATAGAGGGTCAAAAGTTAGGAATCAAAGTCGTCTTTCGAGTTCGAGGAAGTATACCGGGAATGGCAATAGTATCTTACAGAACAAAAAGGAATAGATGAGAAGTGGTATTTCATTTTGTATTCAAAAAGCTTGGCTTACAAGAACTCCATCATATATTTAGTTTGTGTATAGGGATCTTGAGGGATCACCACCTAATTTGGTCCAAATATAGAGGGTCAAAAGTTAGGAATCAAAGTCGTCTTTCGAGTTCGAGGAAGTATACCGGGAACGGCAATAGTATCTTACAGAACAAAAAGGAATAGATGAGAAGTGGTATTTCATTTTGTATTCAAAGAGCTTGGCTTTCAAGAACTCCATCATATATTTACTTTGTGTATAGGGATCTTGAGGGATCACCACCTAATTTGGTCCAAATATAGAGGGTCAAAAGTTAGGAATCAAAGTCGTCTTTCGAGTTCGAGGAAGTATACCGGGAATGGCAATAGTATCTTACAGAAGAAAAAGGAATAGATGAGAAGTGGTATTTCATTTTGTATTCAAAGAGCTTGGCTTACAAGAACTCCATCATATATTTACTTTGTGTATAAAGATCTTGAGGGATCACCACCTAATTTGGTCCAAATATAGAGGGTCAAAAGTTAGGAATCAAAGTCGTCTTTCGAGTTCGAGGAAGTATACCGGGAACGGCAATAGTATCTTACAGAACAAAAAGGAATAGATGAGAAGTGGTATTTCATATTGTATTCAAAGAGCTTGGCTTACAAGAACTCCATCATATATTTACTTTGTGTATAGGGATCTTGAGGGATCACCATCTAATTTGGTCCAAATATAGAGGGTCAAAAGTTAGGGATCAAAGTCGTCTTTCTAGTTCGAGGAAGTATACCGGGAATGGCAATAGTATCTTACAGAACAAAAAGGAATAGATGAGAAGTGGTATTTCATTTTGTATTCAAAGAGCTTGGCTTACAAGAACTCCATCATATATTTACTTTGTGTATAGGGATCTTGAGGGATCACCACCTAATTGGTCCAAATATAGAGGGTCAAAAGTTAGGAATCAAAGTCGTCTTTCGAGTTCGAGGAAGTATACCGGGAATGGCAATAGTATCTTACAGAACAAAAAGGAATAGATGAGAAGTGGTATTTCATTTTGTATTCAAAGAGCTTGGCTTACAAGAACTCCATCATATATTTACTTTGTGTATAGGGATCTTGAGGGATCACCACCTAATTTGGTCCAAATATAGAGGGTCAAAAGTTAGGAATCAAAGTCGTCTTTCGAGTTCGAGGAAGTATACCGGGAATGGCAATAGTATCTTACAGAACAAAAAGGAATATATGAGAAGTGGTATTTCATTTTGTATTCAAAGAGCTTGGCTTACAAGAACTCCATCATATATTTACTTTGTGTATAGGGATCTTGAGGGATCACCACCTAATTTGGTAAAAATATAGAGGGTCAAAAGTTAGGAATCAAAGTCGTCTTTCGAGTTCGAGGAAGTATACCGGGAATGGCAATAGTATCTTACAGAACTAAAAGGAATAGATGAGAAGTGGTATTTCATTTTGTATTCAAAAAGCTTGGCTTACAAGAACTCCATCATATCTTTACTTTGTGTATAGGGATCTTGAGTGATCACCACCTAATTTGGTCCAAATATAGAGGGTCAAAAGTTAGGAATGAAGTTTGTGTTTCGAGTTCGAGGAGGTATAACGGGAATGGCAATAGTATATTACAGAACAAAAAGGAATAGATTAGAAGTGGTATTTCATTTTGTATTCAAAGAGCTTGGCTTACAAGAACTCCATCATATATTTACTTTGTGTATAGGGATCTTGAGGGATCACCACCTAATTTGGTCCAAATATAGAGGGTCAAAAGTTAGGAATGAAGTTCGTCTTTCGAGTTCGATGAGGTATACCGGGAATGGCCATAGTATCTTACAGAACAAAAAGGAATAGATGAGAAGTGGTATTTCATTTTGTATTCAAAGAGCTTGGCTTACAAGAACTCCATCATATATTTACTTTATGTATAGGGATCTTGAGGGATCACCACCTAATTCGGTCCAAATATAGAGGGTCAAAAGTTAGGAATCAAAGTCGTCTTTCGAGTTCGAGGAAGTATACCGGGAATGGCAATAGTATTTTACAGAACAAAAAGGAATAGATGAGAAGTGGTATTTCATTTTGTATTCAAAGAGCTTGACTTACAAGAATTCCATCATATATTTACTTTGTGTATAGGGATCTTGAGGGATCACCACCTAATTTGGTCCAAATATAGAGGGTCAAAAGTTAGGAATCAAAGTCGTCTTTCGAGTTCAAGGAAGTATACCGGGAATGGCAATAGTATCATACAGAACAAAAAGGAATAGATGAGAAGTGGTATTTCATTTTGTATTCAAAGAGCTTGGCTTACAAGAACTCCATCATATATTTACTTTCTGTATAGGGATCTTGAGGGATCACCACCTAATTTGGTCCGAATATAAAATGTCAAAAGTTAGGAATCAAGTTCCTAGTTCGAGTTGGAGGAAAGAACTCCATCATATATTTACTTTGTGTATAGGGATCTTGAGGGATAACAATCTAACTTGTCCGAATATAGAGGGTCAAAAGTTTGGAATCAAAGTCGTCTTTCGAGTTCGAGGAAGTATACCGGGAATGGCAGTAGTATCTTACAGAACAAAAAGGAATAGATGAGAAGTGGTATTTCTTTTTGTATTCAAAGAGCTTGGCTTACAAGAACTCCATCATATATTTACTTTGTGTATAGGGATCTTGAGGGACCACCACCTAATTTTGGTCCAAAAATAGAGGGTCAAAAGTTAGGAATCAAAGTCGTCTTTTGAGTTCGAGGAAGTATATCGGGAATGGCAATAGTATCTTACAGAACAAAAAGGAATAGATGAGAAGTGGTATTTCATTTTGTATTCAGAGCTTGGCTTACAAGAACTCCATCATATATTTACTTTGTGTATAGGGATCTTGAGGGATCACCACCTAATTCGGTCCAAATATAGAGGGTCAAAAGTTAGGAATCAAAGTCGTCTTTCGAGTTCGAGGAAGTATACCGGGAATGGCAATAGTATCTTACAGAACAAAAAGGAATAGATGAGAAGTGGTATTTCATTTTGTATTCAAAGAGCTTGGCTTACAAGAACTCCATGATATATTTACTTTGTGTATAGGGATCTTGAGGGATCACCACCTAATTTGGTCCAAATATAGAGGGTCAAAAGTTAGGAATCAAAGTCGTCTTTCTAGTTCGAGGAAGTATACCGGGAATGGCAATAGTATCTTACAGAACAAAAAGGAATAGATGAGAAGTGGTATTTCATTTTGTATTCAAAGAGCTTGGCTTACAAAAACTCCATCATATATTTACTTTGTGTATAGGGATCTTGAGGGATCACCACCTAATTTGGTCCAAATATAGAGGGTCAAAAGTTAGGAATGAAGTTCGTCTTTCGAGTTCGAGGAGGTATACCGGGAATGGCAATAGTATCTTACAGAACAAAAAGGAATAGATGAGAAGTGGTATTTCATTTTGTATTCAAAGAGCTTGGCTTACAAGAACTCCATCATATATTTACTTTGTTTATAGGGATCTTTAGGGATCACCACGTAATTTGGTCCAAATATAGAGGGTCAAAATTTAGGAATCAAAGTCGTCTTTCGATTTCGAGGAAGTATACCGGGAATGGCAATAGTATCTTACAGAACAAAAAGGAATAGATGAGAAGTGGTATTTCATTTTGTATTCAAAGAGCTTGGCTTACAAGAACTCCATCATATATTTACTTTGTGTATAGGGATCTTGAGGGATCACCACCTAAATTGGTCCGAATATAGAGGGTCAAAAGTTAGGAATCAAGTTCCTAGTTCGTGTTGGAAGAAAGAACTCCATCATATATTTACTTTGTTTATAGGGATCTTGAGGGATAACCATCTAATTTGGTCCGAATATAGAGGGTCAAAAGTTAGGAATCAAGTTCCTAGTTCGAGTTGGAGGAAAGAACTCCATCATATATTTACTTTGTGTATAGGGATCTTAAGGGATAACCACCTAATTTGGTCCAAATATAGAGGGTCAAATTTAGAAATCAAGTTGGTCGTTCGAGTTCGAGGAAGTATACCGGGAATGGCAATAATAAGATCTGAATTCAAGTGCATTCTAATCTCTCTAGTAAAACCGAAAGATATATAAATCTACTACCACGTCGGGTTTAAATAATAATCAAGATATATGACACCATCCCGTCTACACTTGTTCATGTGGTGTACACGACATTGTTGTTATTTACTTGGTATTAAAATAGAAGTATCATTTCTTCACACTATAAGACTTAAACGCAAAATTTAGAACAGACGGAAAACTTTATTACCAGAACATGAATATGACGTATTCAAAGATGCTCACTTTGGACTAAAGTATCTCAAACTCATGCTTATTATGTCATTTCGACCTCACACTAACTAAATCATTTCGTCATCACACTTACTCCAGCTCACGCTCATATCATTAACCAAACATCCTCCTCACTTGACTTCACGCTCACAATATCTTTTAAATCTCACGCCCAATCATTATTATGTTTATATCACTAGTCCGATATCACCCATTTTCAACCTCATGGTCATATTATATTCCGACATCACACACTTTCACATTTAATTCAGTTCGCTGAACCTCACGTTGATCTTATTTCGACCTCACCTTCACTTAACCTTTCCCACACATAATCACTCAAACTTCCACCTTCTCAAAATCATTTTCACGTCTTCAAACTTCAATGTAAGGGATAACTCATTTCTAGGAATAATTATTTTATCTTTGAATTTTGGGCAGATTATGTCGACTAGATTACATTTTTTTGCATTGTTTTTAGTTATATATTTTTTTTACTTTAAAGAATGGAGTGCAAAAGGGTTGCGTTTCATTTCTTTCTAAGATTGCAATACTAATTAAATAATTTTCATGTCAAGCGTAAACTACATTATGTAGAAATTACAAGCTAATGTTACTACTATAATTTAAAATGATCTTACAAACGAATTTATTTCCAAAGTATTCTTTTCTTGTTCCTTTATGTGTCTATGTGTGGTCACTCACCCTTCGGGTACTGAGTTCAACAGGGAAAGGGAAGGAGCAGAGAAGTGACAAAGCGAAAGCCAAACAACATAGCTTATGATTCTGTATTTTTACTCCAGTTTATTTCACACATTGCTACACAGTTTCTGAGTGGGTAAAACTGAATCAAGAAAAAAAGAACAACTATTCGAAAGTAGGGATGATGACTGAAAAACAAAAGCAACACGCATTATCTCTAAAAGCAGAATATTATTTTATTGTCACGTTCTTATCAATAAATCATTTCACGGAAAACTGAAAATAGTTATTCATTAAATGATTCCTATTTCTATTCTGAATGCATCACTAATTTTTAAATAGATACATCCCTAAATATTGACCTGGCAATAACCTAGGTAGCCTGGATGGTCCCGCCGCCTCCGGCATGTCAGTATATGCTATTAACTTACATCATTGTAGATATACTGTATGCTATTAGTAAAAACTGAGGACGGATTAATCCTAAGGGGTATCCGTAAGAAAATCGTTGTAGATTGAGAATTTTCATTCGGAAGATCATGAGACAGTTTTATTTTATATTATTAGGTTACAATTTTATGTATTAAACTCCAAATGAAATAAAGTTTTCCTATTTCTGCGTTACTTTATTTACGGTAGAGAGCCGATAAAGGAATCCCTAGAACCTTATAGATGCTACATTATTCCTAACATGTAGAGAGCCAATTTGAAGCTATTATTATATTTCTGAGATTTGCATTATCTTTGTTATTTAAAAAATAGCATATCGTTTTTAAGACTGGTACACAGAGAGCTTACTTCTTGTGATGGTATTCCTGTCCTTTATTAATTTCCATACTTACATTCATTGTAACAAGAATTCGAAACACTTTTGGTTAGATTCAGGTAGTAATCAGAAAAATAAAGGACAGGATTAATTCATTTTTATTTTCCATAAAATCATTACTAACACATTAATTCAATTAACAAATTTACATGATGCTTTTGTTTTGAAAAAAATGTATTTTATTTTTAAACGAAATTTTTGCAACTATATTAGGTGGTATTATATAACTTTTCCTTAATGATGCTGGTATTTTACGCTTTCCTTTTAATCTTTAATAATCGAAAACTTAATCAGAGCCTCTGTAAGAATCTTATCGTCATTCGTACAATATTCCATCATCTCGTATTGGAGATCATACTCCTCGCCGCTTAAAGCACTTTCTCGGCGCCAGACGATTAACTGTCCTGGAAATCAAACTTATGGGTCCATTTTTATCTCTACATACAAAGTATGGGTCACGCAACCTTGTATCTTTCAGGAAATTCACGAAATTCACGCAATGT
Source organism: Thermobia domestica (assembly GCF_964235325.1). Lineage (NCBI taxonomy): Eukaryota > Metazoa > Arthropoda > Insecta > Zygentoma > Lepismatidae > Thermobia > Thermobia domestica. The sequence continues at coordinate 71,914,431 of NC_137457.1, forward strand.
TCTCGTTCTTCCTGTTAATTATTGGGTAATAACACCGTCTCTATATAAAAGACGATATGCGAAAAATGTCGACATGCTCAACTTTGGCAGCTTGAACCAAACAAATATGGACACAATCCACATATATGTAGCATAATTTGTAGAAATGTTCACCTCATTTGTGCTCAGACTTCCTTTTTCGCATATCGAACATATCACCGCAATCGAGACCAACTTTCTTTAATTCAAACATTGTCTTACCACGTGCGATTACGTTTTCATGATTGGCAACACACTCGTGAAAAGGAAACAGTCGTAAACAAACATTACACTCATGTTTTATACAGTCATCATAAACCTCATGATATTTCTCTCACACAGGATACTTATATTTACACTTGTGATATCGTAGTTCATTGTACCCTTGAAGGCAGTGCCAACAATAAGCAACTTTGTCCAGAAGGATGATATAATTTTGGTGATCAGCTCATAATGCCGTTCTCTGTAAAGTATTAAAATTTGTTTGTTTTTTTTTGCATGAATTCCCGCATATATTATATTCCCGCATATATTCACGCATGAATTCTCCTTTTCCTACAATAGCAGGCAACCCAGGAAGTTCAACGCTTGAGTTGGTTGCAAATTCGAAAGGCGTCACCTCAATTTTGTCACAAATATATCAGTGTGACGTCCATGAAGTAAGCAGGCCACCTATGGCAGACCACAACTTCGACTTCACACATCGTTAGTGCTTCGTTAGTGCTCGTTAGTACCGCAAACCCCATCCTTAGTACTACAAAAATAATGTCTCAATGTTACTAGTTACTATTGGCCTGCTAACTTCACGCCAGCAGGCCAACGTATCAAAATCACACCATAAGTGAAATTGCAGGTTAGAGCAGCTTTAGTGCTCGTTAGTGCTATAAATATTAACGTTACAGCTTCTATGTATATACATTTAGGATAAAAAAGTCCGTTTTATGAACCACAATTTATATAAGATTTAAGCTCTTATGTAAATACTTGACCGGACATGAAACTTAAACCATGAACGCTTTAGGATTGGGACACCCCATAGATTGGTTCGGAGGGAATTTTTTACGCACTTGTTAAAGAGATAGCATTCTTCCGTTTACGGTGATCATAAAAAATGAATGGAATGAAGAATGTGGAAGGAAACTGGGGAACCTCAAGAAAGTCCACGATTACGCAGTTTGTTTAACACAATTTATACAAAATCCAATACATTTGTTTCGTCATGAGAATGCTACAAAATTTGCCCAACCAAGAATTCCCAGCACCGGGGTAAACGCCCCACCACCAAAACCCTCACAATTTTACCATTGAGTATGTCATGCATTCGAGTTAAATGGTCACAATTTTAACTATAAATAGGCCACACATTTAGTTAAAGGATTTCAATGTTATCAGTGGCGGAACAACTACCCGCTGTTAATATTATTGAAAGAATGGGGCCTGTATTAATAGGCAATATGTGTAATAGGAGCGGAAACATTTGTTTAAGTTCAATGTGAACACTATTTTTCGTAATACTGACAGATGTGAAACTAAGAAAAAATGTTTCATTTAGTTGTAGTTCATCCAACTTATATTTGCAGATTCTATTGAGAACAGTATGTAGGTATTAAGGCCAACTTATTGATATTCCCAAAAAATAAAAGTGCATAGGATAGAGTGATACATTTTAAAGACGAATTTTCAGGGTTTAGCAATAATAATTATTAAATTTAGGCACCCCTGAAAAGTACAATTCTGTTTTTTCTACGCCCCCTTTCTAGTTCATTGTAGAATGCTTACTCGACATTTATGGAACCTTATATTAGAGAAATGCTTACCCGGTACGAGTCTACGTATATGGAAACTTGATGTATACGTATCAGAAAGTAAATAGTAAATGTATATTAAATCTGTATGAGTTGAGTTCGCTACATATGTATTCACTATGTGTCCTAATGTATAACGTAAGTAAGCTATGAATTACTGACACATTCTATATGTAAAACACATGGTTGTTGGAGCTGCATGTACTCCTATTATTATTACTATTACTACTGCTAGTAGTAGTACTGTTACTACCACATTACTACCGTTACTACTACTACTAGTACTACCACTACTGCTACTAATAGTACTATTAGCACTAATAATGCTGCCACTTCTACTTCTGCTACCACATTTACAACCACTACTACTACTATTATTATTATTATTATTATTATTTGCATGTGAACTATCGGATATCTGCTACTGCTTGTTGCTTTGCTGTTATTTTGTTGTCCCTGTCTACGCTTGTAGTCTGACCTTCTTTCTTGTACTGCCATTTACACTTTTGCATGTATGCTCCTCTCTCAGTCTTTGCCTGTATGTCTTTTTCTAAACAAAATTTCTTTTTTTCTGTGTTTCTCTCTACCTGTATCTTTAGCTATTTGTTTCTTGCCCTTTTTCTTTGGTCTTTGTTGTATGATATTAGATTTCTATTTCAACTTTTGTTTTTTTTATTTTCACCCATTTATTTATTTTTGTTTCGCTTCTTCGTTGATTGGTTTCTATACAGCCCTTTTCTTTTCGTTGCTTTAACTGTATTGAATCCTCCTTTTATTTCCCTGTTTATCTTGCATGTCTGTCTCTTACTATAATGAAGTGTGTAAAAAACTGAGTAAACTTACTTTAACAAACCATCGTTTACAGATTAATATCTTCTCTCATTTCAGTCTCGGCTTTCTATGTAAGCTATTTTAACCTGTCCTAACCTAAAGCTACTCCAATTTAATCTGCGTGCTACCCTAATATTGATGGCATTATTTCTGCCTTCCAATAAAATTTTTCCTAATTCACGTCCTCATTCGCTCTTTCTTTGGAGTCCTTCCAACTATGCTTTAGCCAAAATATTCCTGCTATTCTTTTGATTAGCAGTATACAGGGTAATCTGATTTGTAACCTATTTTCTTAATTTAACATAATCCATCTTTACTTGTTAAGTAATATAACTTTCGTTCGTTGTTTCATTTGTATGAATCGGTAACTATTTTTTATATATCATTCGTACTACATGATTTTCTGTTTTCCTCTCCTAGTTATAAGTCAAAATTTCTATTCCTCTTATTATCGTACTTCCTAATGTGAACTAAATTTAAATTGTTGTATTTGCGATTTGCCTGGGTCGTGAATCGACGATGACCTACAATACGTATTAGGCTCCAATACGATATTATCATAATGATCTGAATAACTTTTTTTGAATAAATTTAAACTTTTTAAGATCTTGTCCGTAGGTAAGCTATAAATGTTTCTTAACCTAACCTAACTAAACCTATGCTCCGGTTCTGCTTTTTACTTGTAAATATTGCTAACTAACTAGTTTGCTACTTATTAATTAATGTTAAAACATTGTGGCGGCAAGTTTATTTTCTTATCCTGAACAAGGCATGAGCTATTTGAAAAGCTTTCTGCTTGCAGTTCTCTTGTTTGCTATTATATGTCTGTTACAATTCTATTATTAGATGCCACTTAGAATTTCCAATTGTGCGCCTCTTTCTAGATGCCTTTCAATTTTAACACTGGTGCATCTGTTCTTTATTGGGCTGGCATTATATATTTCTTAAGATGCTTGCCTGCTATTCTATTCTGAAAATGAAATGAAATCTTTAAGGTTTACGTCCCACGCTTATGCCGGTTAGGCTAAAGGAGACGGTGATGATGAGTAATGAATGAAATGGTGGAATGAAGAAAGTGGGAGGAGACGGGAGAACCCCGAGAAAACCCACGCACACGGTGTTTGTCCACCACAAAGTTCACTTGGCGGGGGCTGGGATCGAACCCGGGATCCCAAGCACCAGAGGTGAACGCTCTACCACTGAGCCACCGCGGCCCCTATTCTATTCTGTTTACTTTCATCATTACATAGCTATCTAACTTATTATGGCTACTGCTATTTCTTAAGATGTTTGCCTGCTACTCTATCCTATTACTGTCCTCTGTGCCAGGGTTTTTATAATATTTGGTATTGGTTATTTTCTTTGTCTGCCTTTTATGTTTCTTTGCCTTTTATGTTTCTTTGTGATGGTAACTTATTTTCTTTGTTGTTATGTGTATAATCCAAGTTTCTTATCTTTTGTTATCTGGCTTTACGTATACTACTGTTTCCTTCTATGCTTTTATAACCCAAGTTTCTTATGTTTTGCCATTTGTCTTTATGTATTTTAACATTCTTTTGTCTTTATGTATTATTGAAGTTTCTTATGTATGTATGACTGCTTCTAACTTTTCTCTTAGTATTGTTTTCCACTCTAAACCATGTTTTCCGAAACTTCTCTGAATGTTTCTTTTAGCTATCACTAGAACACTCGTAGAATGTGAACTTATATAAAAGTCCGTTAACATATAGTGTACCTACGCACATATACATTATTGATCATTTCGATGCCTGTTCTCGATTTTTTCCCTAGTAGTTTTCTAGCCTTACTATATCATTACTACGATTTCAAAGTACAATCTACCTCATCACAGATATAGATTATGAAAAAATACTTCATTCTGACCTCTTCTTCTATAAAACCAAATGTAAGCTACATTGTTATACCCACTTCAGAAATATGTCTTTAGATAACTGCATTAAACTAAAGGCATTAGATAACTGCATATATATAAGCATTAAACATGTTCTATATTTCAAGAATATCCACATGACAGCATATTGTATATTAACATATAAGATAATCTATAATATAAATACACATATTGTATATTACATAGATATTCTTACTATAACATATGAAATATCGTTCTAACACATGTTATGTTACATTTTAGGTTATCCTTTGTGGAACTATCATAAGTGACAACCAAAAGTATTAGCTTAGCAGGATATTATCTTCGGATTTGTACCAAAGGTGTGTTTCCTAGCATTTTTCTTCTTTCTCAAATGAAATTTGCTCTTAGAAGTTTGTACAGGAAACAAACGAATAAAATAATCGCAATCGCAGATTGCTCAGAGATTACATAGGAAGCGATCCAAAAAAAATATGAGATAATAAAAGATACGAAATAATAAAAATAAGAAAATAAAATATAAAGACAAAGTAGAAATAGTCAAACATCTAAGAAAGGAACAATTAAAGAAAAATAGAAGTAGAAAATTTTTTTAGATAAGGTTAGGTTGAGTTAGTTTGATTAAAATACTTGTAGATTCGCAGAGTTTTTAACAGCGAGCTTTTAGTATGATCATATACAGTGTTCGGGTAAATTACGAGAAAATAAAAGATATATAAAATGAGCTTCCAAAAGAAGCGAAATTGGTAAATATTCGCAACAAAATCTCTTAGGAGTTAGTGTAAAAGTATTCGTATAAAAATTATTAGGAAAATAAATTACAAATGTAACTTGGTAATGTTTCTTTGTTTCAGTGCAGCTAATTTGAGATAACCTTCAACGAGAACGGCTACCAGGTAGAAGCTGCAAGGGAATTTAGGATTCGAAAGAATTCGGAATCGAAGTTTTCATACCACATATTTTACCTTTTAACATCTAAGTAAGTTTTATTTTTCACATGCATTATTTTTCTAACACAAAGTTTGTATCGTTGAGATTACTTTTTGAAGGAATTATTCTGCACCAGTTATTTCGTTAAGATCATGCATTATTTTTGTAACAAAGTTTATAGCATGCAGATTAATTTTCAAAGAATTATTTTGTGTTATTTCTGACTGAATGCATTTTTTAACAACACTTAATTTTTTTTGTTTTGATTTCAAGTTTTGTCACGTTTAAATAATTTTCAGCATGCAGTTTTGTTAACACTTCCTAAAATTTTTGTAGCATGCAACATAGTTAAATGCTTGCATCATATACTTTTATTATATGCAAATTAATTTCTAACATATAGTTTAGAAGTGTTAGAAATGTAAGCTTAGTAATGTCGTAGCTTATAGTTTTTTAATTTTTTTATACCGAAATATAATTTTCTTGTAAAGTAATAATTTCTTTATTATTAAAACATTTAAGTGTTTCATCAACTGATACTCAACTGTGAACGCGACAAGTGTCTTCCCAGCAGCGGTAAGTGTTCATATTTTTCCTTTAAAAGCTTGTAAACAGAAATAAAATATTTTGTTAGTTACATAGATGAATTAATAAAGAAATTACAAGATTTTAATCTTATGAAAAATATAAAGGATAACTATGAAGTTTAGTTTCACAAAAATAACGTAATAATAAAGAATTCAATTTCACAATTAACATAGTTTCATGAACGTGTGCAGAAACACGTTTTGAAATTTTAAAAATTGCTTTTTTGTTTTTCTCAAAGTTACAATTACTTTAGCAAGTTGCATTTTTCTACTTTACATCCTGCATTTTATGTTTTTGAAAATCCATTTTCATGTTTTAAACTTGCAATTCTAAATTTGCAGTTACAATTTGAACTTACATTTTAGAGCTTACAAATTACAATGTCATTTTGCTTTTGACCTTATAAGTTTACGTTTCTGCATCTCGTTTGAAAATTAAGTTTTTCATTTAGATCTTGAAATTTTAATTTTCAATATTACAATTTCACTTTACTTCTTACATTTTTAGTTTACCTTTCCGCATTTGGTTTTCGAAAATTGCATTTTCGTTTTTAAACTTGCATTTTTAATTTTGAAAATTGCATTTGGGTTTTGCTTTTGACATTTTTAGTTTAAGTTTCTGCATTTGGTTTTGGAAATTACAATTTTGTTTTGCTTTGACATTTTTTAGTTCACGTTTTTGCATTTTGTTTTTTAAAATTGCATTTTTGTTAATTTAGCTTGGAATTTTTTAAATTTTGTATAAAAAATTTTTTTTATTTAAACTGTATTTTTAAATGAAGTGCATTTTTAGAACTTCTATAAAACGCAGATAGTTCCGTGAATGCTTCATTATTACTTTAGACATAGCCAATTACAAGTTACAAGTCTCCCATGAGAAAAGCATGGGGAATTTTTCATTGCTTCAAATTCCCGCCAAATTCGGAAACGATTTCTACTATTGTAATCGTTAGTGGATCATTAGTGCTTCTTAGTGAATTAACCAATCCTTTTTTTTTCTCTCTTAAAATAGACTAGGTAGTTTGAGAGATCGGACTTTTTCAACATGCCGGACGTTTAGTTGAAGTGTAATCACTAGTATTACGGGCTTCTGCCACTGCGTGTTGCTAACTTAGGCCTTAAAAGGATGGAATTCCCTATATTTTGCATATTTAAAATGTAAATTAGGCAACATTGTAAGATATTAATTCATTAAATTTTGATATCAAACTCTAATTAATTTGATATCAAACGTACCAAATTTGATTACCCATTTAATAAAGCACCTTTTAATTTATTCAATTAAATATGATGTTCTAGATTTAATTTAATCGCGGATTTTGATAAACGTGACATTCCTACTTTATATTATTGTTTAATTTTATCAAATTCAATTACTCTTTTTAATGGAAAATTTATTAATTTATTTAATCAAAGTTAATTAATAGAATTAATTAAATCGCGTATGGTCATACACGGTACTTCATTACCTTATAATAGTGTTTAACTACTTACCTTATTCAACTTTATTCTTGGAGCCAAATATACGTTTCTGGATTGGTTGGTTTCCATCTTCAGCGGAGATACTGCATATATTATATAGAAAAGAATCCGAGTTTCCGAATCTTCATGCTTAACGGTAAATTGTTATGTAATAGAATACCAGTTACTTGTTAATAAAATAATTATTTTATAAATTTGATATTATACTTTAAAAATTAGACAAAATATCGTACCTTTATGCGATAACTGATACTCTATTTTACGGATAAGAAGCATATCTGTACTTCCTTTATTTAACATAGAATACACACACTTTTTATTAAGTATCTTATCTGTTTGTAATTGTACAGGATGTAAAAATAAAATGCTGATATAAGTTTAAAGAAATATTGAAAATCTAAAAAACGTGTATATGTTTAAAATATATATATATATGATAAAAAAATTAAAATATATATATATCATAAAAAAATAAAACTATTTTGAAAATAGGTAGAAGAGAATATATACAAAATATTTTTGATATACGTCGATCTATACTTGATTATATACATAAGTTTGATCTTGATTTGAATTAACAAAATAATTTAAGCTTTAATTTATTCTATATACAGTATACACAATTTGAAAAAAAAACTATTTACAATATCATATATAAAAATTATTTAAAATAATATATTAATATATAAATAACTTAAAATATATAATATATAAAATATATAAATGCTATTTACAATGTAAATTAATTGAATAAAACACATCTTCAATCGTAGATCTTAGGGTTTGAGGGGCCTTGAAAGATTTAAAGAATTTGATAACATAAATATCCGGAAATAACATGATAGAGTGTATAACTGTTACGCGTTACTTTTTATTTATACCATTATTTACATTTTCGTCATTCATTCATTTTATTCAGAGTTTCTATGTTTATTTCATTGCATATTAACAAATATATACAAATATTTACTTCATATTCATTCACTCACACATTGACACATTTTCCAACCATTTGGCCCGATACCCAAAGAGTAAAGTCCTGTAGTCGGTCGTACTGTTAGCATTTAATCGTCGTCTTTTTTTGGCTACCTTTTGATGAGTCTTTGTTTCAGGGCGCGAAACGATGACAAGTCCTCGCTTACGGGTAATCCTACCTGGAATGTTTATTGTTTATCTTTCAATTTTTGCACGAACCAGTTTATAGAAATCCTCAAAATAATTTCTTCGTGTGTTCTATGATCCAAAGTGATAACCCAGTCTTATATACATATAATCAAGTTTTCCCGTCTCAATTTTTTCCAATCTATGCTTATATTTTTTGTTCCCAGACCTGTAAATTTGTCTATTTCCCACCCATCTTTTAATTCATCGGTTAGTTAACCCAAGTAGAGCCCTATTGTAAGTGGAGATTTCTCTTCACGGCGTTGTACGAACATGATGCAATCAGTATAACATTAAAACACCTTATCACGTTCTACACTTGTCATCAAATCATACAACTTTATCTGCGCCAATGACGTAATGAACGCCGCAGGAACAACGTTTGATAATTTCCAAGGCTTATTCTTATTCTCCGTCTAATGGTATGTAAGAATAAGATGTTTATCTCTGATGGGCAATACGTTTTGCACCTCGTATTGCGGTGCCCATAGGTAACGCAAAAAAAAATCCGGTGTGTCAACAATTACAAATTGCGACAAGTCGATTTCCCATAAAGCGAGTTGAGGAATATTTTAGCAATATGCCTCGGACCAGTGTTCGATCCGATGTTATCCTCCATTAAGTCTATGCCTTCATGGGCATAATAATAAGCTGGGTATTTATTTTCGTCTTCTTTTGTTTTGCACCAAGCAGGAAATCCTGAATATTTCTGCTTCATTTGGAGGAAAGAATTCACGTAGTTGCGGAGCAAACTATGCGAATTACGATCCTCTGAGCCTAACAGTTCGAATTCCCACAGTTCAATAAGTTGCAGAATTTTATATCCGGCTTTTAACGCTTTATGAAGTTCTGGGGTACAATATGTATGTATTATGCCACGCTCGGCGTCGCAATGCGTGCAATCATTGATACTTTCTTCCATATACGTGCGACATAAGCAAAACATAAGTCGACCGTTACACGTATATGAGAGCACCGGACAATATAGATCTTTTGGTGAAAGTGGAACATTTGCTAACCCATTGGTACTCCCATAACTGGAAAGTTCCGCCCATTTGTATATTTTCGGTTTACCGGCATCGGTTTACGCGCCATTACCCAAGAATACAATGATGTAACATCAAAATAAGCAATGAACCAATCGAAGTACATTTGTACAAAGCAATGAAAAACTCGGTCCGACCACCATGAAATTCGTCCTTGGGTACAAGGTGATCAACAAGATCGTTATATTCAGTTTTAATAAACTCTTGCAAACTCTTGTCATGCTTCACCTTTTAATCAGAACCGCATTCCCACATTTCAACTAGATTAACACCTCGTTACTTGAGGTAATTAGCTTTTATGATGGTCTTTCTTAGAGCTCTTGTAGGGTTGTACTATCCTTAGAGGTAGAATTCAGATTGACGTGCCACAACAATTTAAAACAACGCTTACACCCGTGGAAAAACACCCATGAAATTATTGAATATTTTGTTTTATTATCATAACCCTCGGACTTTATATTTACCAATACATCTTTCCAATCCATTCCCTGAATGTACAATTCTATTACCTTTAATACGTTCCAAATACCGTAATCAATACAAAGCTTTCAGACTTTGCCGGACACGGCGATCGACTTCATAAGGCGTAATTATTGGAATGACTTAGTTAGAATTGGAAGTTAGAATTGCCAGACTTGCAATTGTAGAGGAGTAGATAAAACATTGGATACCATTCGCTTTCACCTCAATTAAGTTCGAAAACATAATCTGAGCCTCTGCAAGAATCTTACCGTCATTCGTACAATATTCCATCGTCTCGTATTGGAGATCATACTCCTCGCCGCTTAAAGCACGTTCTTGGCGCCAGACGATTAACTGTCCTGGAAATCAAACTTACGGGTCCATTTTTATCTCCACATACAGAGTATGGATCACGCAACTTTGTGTCTTTCACGAAATTCACGCAATGTTCTCGTTCTCCGTGTTAATTCTTGGGTAATAACACCGTCTCTACATCATAGACGATATGCGAAAAATGTCGACATGCTCAACTTTGGCAGCTTGAACAAAACAAATATGGACACAATCCACATACATGTAGCATGATTTGTAGAAATGTTCACCACATTTGTGCTCAGACTTCCTTTTTCGCATATCGAACATATCACCGCAATCGGGACCAACTTTCTTTAATTCAAACATTGTCTTACCGCGTGCGATTACGTTTTCATGATTGGCAACACACTCGTGAAAAGGAAACAGTCGTAAACAAACATTACACTCATGTTTTATACTATCATCATAGACCTCATGATATTTCTCTCACACAGGATACTTATATTTACACTTGTGATATCGTGGTTCATTGCACCCTTGAAGGCAGTGCCAACAATAAGCAATTTTGTCCAGAAGCGTGTTATAATTTTGGTGATCAGCTCATAATGCCCTTCTCTGTAAAATATTAAGATTTGTTTGTTTTTGCATGAATTCCTGCATATATTATACGTCCGAGTCATTTTGTTCTTCTCATAAATGACAATCTGACATTCGGGGGTTAGTTTATTTCGGAACTTTTTGCATCGGCAGTAGTGCAACCATTTTGATGTTCAATGGTAACATCAGCATCATCGCACAAATACTTTGCCTTTTTTAATATTAACTCAGGATGTATCTTTAGTTTATACCGTTGTTCATATTTTGATCCACAATAGCCTTTCCGAGGATGATAGCCTTGGAAAGACAATAGATATTTTTCCATCGGAATGGTACCCTTTTCTAAATGAGAAACATAATCCTCATATTTGGTCGATCCACGAGTTCGACCCCTTCCATTACGTGGGTTAGCAATGTGGATCCTAAAATCCACCTTCCTTCTAAAAACAAAATGTTCGTTACGATTTAAGACATTTTCGACTGTATAAAACAACTCACTAAAGCTCGCTAGGGGCTCCACCCCCAGACCCCTGGTCATGGCTTTGCCATAATGTGTCAAGTTCTAGAAAACTAGAGGAATTCACTTCCCTTTACACCACACACCTGTTACCAACACATACTTCAGTTGAACCGGTATTATTTCTTCCATTTAACTTTGGACAGCAAACACACAATTTATAAGAAAGAACTCTATTACTACTTCTATTCTGGCAATTATGTACATGGCTAATTATATACACTTTGGGCACATCTATACATGTTAGAGACAATAACAGAATTTATTTTCTGAAACATAAACAGCGGAAACTGTCTTGCAATAGCCTACCAATTAAACCTTTAATTTTCCGAAAAAACTCACTGTTTACAAATGTGAATTTTTCGACCCTTCTAAATATTGTTTTGCAGCGTAATTTAGTACGTACAATGTATTATAATAGTGTCCCTGTTGTTAATTGTACATGTTACCTGCACTAAAAGTAATTCACATCTGTGATATAAGAGTGCGAAAATATTTCAGGCTTCCTGCATATTTATTCTTGTATTTACAATGAAGACTACAATTTACTAGGTAATTTACAAATATGAATATTGTTGGAAATTATTTATTTTTTTCATAGCATTTGAGTGAACACTACTTTTGTACTGTAATGTAGTACAGTGGATTATAATGGAAACCTTGGGCACAGTTGTACATATTACCTGCAGCAAGACTTTTTCAAATATTTCATATTTACTGGACAATTTCTTGCAGTCAACCTGTATCTCTCGTCTTGTATTTTCAATAAAGACTACAATTTTTAGGTAATTTATAAAAATGAATTTTGTTAAGGCTTTTTAAACATTAGTTCATAACATTTGATTCAACACTAGTTCTTGCAGTGTAACGTAGTACATCTTATTATAATGGTGTCCTTTAGTAAAAAATGTACTTACTGGGCAGCAAGACTTCTTGAAATGTTTATATACACTGGGCAATTACATAGAGTCATCGCGTATCTTTACTCTCATATTTTCAATGAAGACGATTATTAACTAAGCAATTTAGAATATGAATATTATTGGAGGCTTTTGAAAATTTGCTTATAGCATTTTAAACAAACAACTTTTTGCATAGTAGTATAACAGTGTATTAGAATGGTGTCTTTCTCATTTCTTATTACAATTAAATAACAAGACATCATTTCCTTAATGATACTAAAAAACGCATATATAACCCGATTACTATTCCGATTTTAGAGGTATAATTCCCCACAGATGCCGGCCGCAACGTACCAGTATTATGTGAGCAATAAGAACGAAGTCGAAAATCTAAGGAAATCGGTAGTGTAGGGGATTGACGTGAGACTACTGGACAGGAGACCTGGGTTCGATTCCTAACAATCTTTTTCAATCTTTGAAAGTTTATTTTTATAGCACATATTGTTTGCCTATAAGGTTGAGTCTATTATAAAACGCATTTCACTCCAAGTTTTCCTGTAAACAAACTACTGAACCGAAAAAGAAACTGTTCCACGTATCCCGTATATTATAACGATATACGCTGCCAACGAGAAAATTGTCAAAAGGTGCGTATATATATATATATATATATATATATATATATATATATATATATGTGTGTGTGTGTGTGTGTGTGTATTTCCTTAAAAGTTATAATCTTATACTTTTTCAGTTGTGGTATAGACTTCAAACTTGGTATACACATCTATATAGACGACCAGTATAAACAGGGAGATTGTTTGCAATTATTTCCGGTTCGAAGCACACACTATCCTCGCGAAACAAAATGTATTTTTGTCTCGTCTGTATACTATATCGTGGAAATGATGCTTAGTATTTTTTTCCAAAATGTTTTTGGGTGGTACACTGCCTCCTTGTGGCTCTTAGAGTGCCCCCGCAGGAGACCAAATATTACGTGTATAATAGAATAATAAATAGAATACTATGAGCAGTGCCCCTGGGAATACTAACTGTGATCCTCAGGAACATTGTTTCTGAAAGAAACACTGGTGTTGCCCCATCTCTAAAGCTACTTAAGTTTCTTTCTAAATAGTTGAGTATCGTCTCGAAGCTTCACACGAACACACTGCCTAGTTCCGAGACGATATCAACAGTTAGTGTATAAATATATTATTTTCGTCTATGTCTGTAACAACGAAATTATTTTGTTCACGCAATGCCAACAGAAACTGTTTTGATAAAACGAAGCAACGTGATAAGAAAAAAGCGTAAGATTAGACAAGATTCGGCGGGGAATCGAACTCAGACCTGTTACTCAGAAAGCAGACACTTTACCGCCGAGCTAACTTACTACGTTGAATTTTGTTTGATTTATTCTCCTCAATATACCACATAAGAGTCCAAATGAAGGCAATTTAAAAAATATGGCAATTTTGCATTCAAGATGGCGACTTCTCCAATTATTTGTTTCTTCGCTTAAACTGAACTACGTCCTTAATAACATAGCGAAACCTGGCTTACCTACCAAGAGCACAACTTACAATTTTCATGGTTACAAATTTTTGAGCCACCATTTTGAATCGAAGATGACGACTTTTCCAACATGTCAGAATTTTCCCCTCACATCCGCTGTAATCTACACACTTGAACGCAATTTCGTGATTCCACCATATCTACAAGTTGTGTAGAATTAGACGCCCCTTATAACATTCCTAGCACTTTCTTACACCGAGAGCTCCCTCGTGGCTAAGCGGTTAGCGTACGCGCCTTCGGCGTGGGAGACCCGGGTTCGATTCCCGGCGGGAACTCATGTGGTTCGGATTCCACGTTAATCAGTAGGTCCACGTCTCATATAGCCGCGCTGCTGAACGGGACGCTAAACTAAAATCAACTCAACAATTTCTTACACCGAACATGACTATTTTTTTCAAGTTTAAGGGCGGATTCGCAAACTACGCATCAGAATAAACATCACCTCGAAATTTCAACGTCCTACATACAGCAATTACAAATTTCACATTTTTTCGATTTGCGCCGCGAAACGAAAACGAATTTTAATGCTCTTCCTTCAATCATAAACTATGTTCCTAGCTTCACTGCCTGACAAAATAGACGTTCCTATGGTGTGCGGAACTACTCTAAAAACCAGCATTTCGAAACGACGAAAAATTTCGACACTTCATTTACATGGAAAATGTAGCTTTTTCCTGATATCGGAATTTCCCCATTACTCACATCCCATGACGAACAAGTATGCAAAATTTGGTATTTGTATGTTTTGTGGAAGTATGCAAACAATTAAATGTGTTTCCGATTTTAGAGGTATATAATTCCCCACAGATGCCGGCCGCAACGTACCAGTATTATGTGAGCAGTAAGAACAAAGTCGAAAATCTAAGGAAATCGGTAGTGTAGGGGATTGACGTGAGCCTACTGGACAGGAGACCTGGGTTCGATTCCTAACAATCTTTTTCTATCTTTGAATTTTTTTTATAGCACATATTGTTTGCCTATAAGGTTGAGTCTATTATAAAACGCATTTCACTCCAACCGGTCCTGTAAACAAACTACTGAACCGAAAAAGAAACTTTTCCACGTATCCCGTATATTATAACGATATACGCTGCCAACGAGAAAATTGTCAAAAGGTGCGTATATATATATATATATATATATATATATATATATATATATATATATATGTGTGTGTGTGTGTGTGTGTGTGTGTGTGCGTGTGTGTGTATTTCCTTGAAAGTTATAATCTTATACTTTTTAAGTTGTGGTATAGACTTCAAACTTGGTATACGCATCTATCTAAACGACCAGTATAAAAAGGGAGATTGTTTGCAATTATTTTTTTTTTCGAAGCACACACTATCCTCGCGAGACAAAAGTATTTTTGTCTCGTTGGTATAATATATCGTGGAAATGATGCTTAATGTTTTTTTCCAAAATGTTTTTGGGTGGTACACTGCCTCCTTGGGGCTCTTAGTGTGCCCCCGCAGGAGACCAAATATTACGTGTATAATAGAATAATAAAAAGAATACTATGAGCAGTGAGTAGATGTACCCCACTTGGGACGGCTGAGTCAGCGAAATTTGATCCTGTTTTCCTAGAATTCGGTGGCAAGTTTCGACAAGCCTTTAGTTGCTATGGTCATAGCCTTTTACGGGTAGTACAGAAGCGCGTGGGAAAATTTTGGTTTATTTGACCCCCCGTCACCCCCTACTCCTCTTTAGTTGCTATGTACATATCCTTTTACGGTTACCACAGAAGCCCGTGGGAAAATGTTGTTTTGCTGTTGCTATGCTCATAGTCTTGGACGCCTACCAGATGTAAAAAGCAAGATAAAACATGCCTTTTTCGTGTTCTTGTCGTTTATTGGCTAATAATTTGAATCCCCAAACCCCTCACCCCTCCTGCGAAGAGCGTAAGCGGAACGTATGTGCTTGTGTAGATCATTCTGTTAGCAGCTGTTGCAAAGGAAGAAACGTCAAAAATTTTAAAGATGTCATCGTCAATGAGTTTATTAGATAAACTTAATAAGCCATCAATGGTGCCCTTTACAAAAATGCGAGATTTGGAGATTGGAGTACCATTTCGTATTGTAAACTGTGAGATAATTACAACGGTATATGGTAGGAAGGCCTGTGTGACATTTGAAGGAGGTGAAAAAGTGATTTTACCTGGACGTTGTACTGAAAAATTGGAAGCAGATAATGGTGCATTATTAACGTATTTACAAAGTGGGAATGTCTGTTTAATATATAAAGGAATGAAGATTAATGTATCTGGACGTAACATGCATGATCTTGAATTTACTGAACTGGTTTACTCATCGTAAGTGTATGGTAGCATGTACAAACAAGATGAAACATGAATTTTCCTCTTCGCCCCCCCTCCTCTTCATGCATGCGCAGTCATCTGTATGCATAGTGTCGTTATTCTGTGCTGACCAGCGACTGGTGTAACATGTCTTTGAGTGCTTGTGCGTCAACTATGGATACCAAGAAAGAGTACTTGTTAAATGTTGAATATGGACTTAATTCAATGAAAACCAAATTAATTTGCATTGGACTGGATAGTGATACATTTGAACCAGTGATTCGTGTTGGCAAAGGACTTGTGTTTGGAGTGGAGTTAAATTTGGCAGAGTGGGAGAAACTTGTACATTTAACCCCATTTGTTACGGATTATTTAAATTCTCAAGTGGAAATTACATTTATAAAATCTCTTGGTCGAAAAAACGAACTTGTGGTACGAAAACTAATGGGTGAAAAATTAGTGATGTTAGAGAAGAAAGGAACACTTCATGCTCCTCGAAACACTGTGTACTTATCTTCAAGTGATTGGCTTTATTTCTTGGAAATATTACCGTGTATTGAACATGCTGTGAAAAACAGTAAAGTTTGTAGTGTTGTGCTACGTGAATATTTTGACTTGTGTACAGATACTATTCGTAATCATGTACAATTACAGTGTCTTACATGCAGAGGACTTGCCGGAATCCATACCTGTGTAGATGAACAGAGTATTATTAATGGTATGAACATTAGTTTTCCAAGTGTCTCTCTTGATAAGAACAGTGATGTGAACATTGATGGTGAACGATTAAAATTGGAAATGAAAGTATTTTGCAAACAAAAACTCATAGACTCAATTATGGCTGATTTATTTGATAGTGTATCGACACAGCCATGGTGGGGGGAAACCGAAACTCAACCTTCGGAGGGTATCAATGAAGTGAACGACTCTTCATAAAGAAGAAGAAATTGATTTGTTTTTTTTTTCATGTATGCTAAACAACATAATAACAAATGTAATAAAAATATATATAGTGGAAAGTGAAATGTTTTATTTGTGTGTGTGTTTTGTGTTCGTTTCATACACCTCAATATGTTAGGATTTTAAAGTTTTTTTATAAGAAAAAAATCCTAACATATTTTTTTCCTCGTATATTATAAGTGATACGTATAATAATAATAATAATAATCATAATGAATTCAAATTCTTGAAATGAATGTTAAAATAAAAATTAGTATTTGAAATTATTATTATTATACAACTTTGTCTTAAGTATGATAGGACTTTTTTTTAATTTTAAAAAAAGGAATTAAAATAATTAATATTAAAATTTTAAAAAACAAAAGTCCTATCATAATAATAATAATATTGAATTCACATACTTGATTTAATTTACGAAAGAATAACTGATTAAGTATTTGAATTCATTATTATTATTATGTAGTTATATGATTACATCATTGAATTAAAAATCAGTTTTAGAATCTTTTTTTTAAACAACTATGAAATTCTTTAATTCAATGACTTAAAAATATGTTTTATGATATGTGTATTTAATTACATAACTGATCATAAAACATATTTATTTATTAGGAAACGGAGAAAATAAGAAATAAAACATTTGTTTTCAAAGAGAAAAAATAATACAAAGTGTTTATTGCTGATGAAACTATTTACACAATTAAAACGACGGTAAGTATAGTACATTTTAAAAGAACGTTAGATTTTGTTTCCACTGTCCATGTGATGATAACTTTACAACTGTCATATACTGTTCACTGATGATACTACTGCTGTTGATGTTGATGATGAAACGTAGATACAAGTCAATCTGAACATTGAAGATGATGTCCATACACACGATGACGATCTTTTACTCTCTGAAATGAAAAAAAATTGAAAAACAAACTTAAAATTTATTTTATCTATAATCATGAACAAATAATAATACATACAAACACATTATAATAAAGAAGAAGAAGAAATGGCTACCTGCAATAATATGAAAAGAAAAGTAATCAAAACAAACGAAGAAGAAGAATGAAGACATGATTACCTGTAGAAGTAAATACAACAAGCGACGATCATTTTTTTCTGGAGTTGATGAGAAAGTGTAATGAAATTCATTTAAGGACTTTCCTTTAGCTTTGAAGCATAGGAAAAGATATGAATAATGCCCACATAAGGATGATTTTACACTTTGAATTTGTTTATTATTAAATGTATTTGAAGTGGAATTTCTACGTAGAAATTGAATATGATGCATTACATATGGAGGAAATCCAAATGTATCGAAGTAGTGGGCACGGCCATCAGTATGAATATATACGGAAATCCAGTGTGTGCCAAGTTTGTTCGAGGGATCTGTATTTATGATGATAGCTGCAGGTAGTGGAACATGTGCTGGTAATTCATTGGCTGCATATACGCCAACGAAATGATTGTGAAATAAAGAATTTGTTTGCAAAGCATTCAATAAATCTAGTGTAGAGGACATCATGTATAAAAATGCAGACATGTACATATATGATATGATATTTAAATAACGTACCTTTAAAAATCCATGATGATGTTCCTCTGATGATCCACTTCTAAGAGAGATTGGAATTCTCCATACACAATGCAGGAGATAGGTGCTGGTAGAGGCTTCGTAAAATGAACTTCCAGACGAACACACCCATGACGTATAAGATTCCAATGCTGCACAGCGCTGGCTTCTCCATCTTGAGTAATGTCGAAAACAAAGATAGTGTATCCTTGAGGAAAGTCAAGGCGAGGAATATTGTTGCCATGATTGGAAAAGTGAATGCCTGATCCACAGAATAAGGTATGATATGAGGAAACATAGAGGTTGTTTTCGAAAATTGGTTGTAATGGTTTTGAAGGTACAGGTTTTCCATCAATGTATAGAGAGAAGAAATTGATGTCAAAATGTTTGAAATGAAATGGATTTGAAGTTATTGTTCCTGTATAGGCATCATTTTGTGTAAACGCCACAATCACTCGAGTTGGTAATACTCCCATAAATAAATTATCTATTGTTTTTGATTGAAGATCCTTTGGAATGACGAACGACTTCATTTGTACTCTTGTGAGAGGATATTTGGCTGTTGTTGATTGTAGAAGCTTGTTATGTGCTAGTTTTATTGTAGGACTAACATTAATCTTTTTAATATGTAAAGCAGCGTCTAAAATGTTCACTTTAGCCTCAACAGACGCATCACTAGCGATGAGACAAAAGTTTGGCTTTGCAGGAATTAACTTGAGACGTAATTCTACTCCTTGGATTAAAAATTTATCTTGATTAAAAATATCACAATGAAGATGTCCAAGCATGTCGAATTTTGCACTTTTTTTTGTTAATTCATAACGTTGTTGAAATCCTTTATTACCACTAGATGTTGCATCCATATGTCCAGCAGTATCTTGAAACCAGAATGCACATTGAAGATGAGTATTTTTAGCAGAATCATCATAATTTAACAGTTTTTCAATGTATGATCGATATGGATGATTATGAGATGGAAATGAAATCAGTTTGTTATTTAAATACACTTCCACTTCACTGAACACAGAATTTAAAAAGTCATTAATAGGAGCCACAGCTTTATCACTTTCACCAAATGCTGATCCATCAGGCTTAACGATTTGAGCTTCGATGTAAAGAAGAGTATGTGGTAGATCTATGTATTCATCACTTGTTCCTGGGATGACAAACTCTATAGGAGCATTATCAGCTAGTGAACTGATTGGTTTGTATGTAACGACATGATTATCCAATATACTGGTTTGCGTTGGTTTTGTAGAAAAAATATCTAGTTCACTTTTTACACACTCGCAGGATTGATGATGTAAGAAAGCCATAATGGTGATGATTTAATCAAAGATATCGTGTGATAACTTCCTCTTCTTATAAGACTGATTTTTCTTTGTTTTCTGTGTACGTTTCCTCTTGCCCTTCTTCTTCTTCTTGCGCTTGATGATGTGTAATGGTGAAGGGTTAAAGATGGAATGATGTGTAATTCTTCTTTTCCTTCGTTGATATCCAGATCCTAGCATAGATTTCAGTTTATTTTTTGCTTTGTCTTGCAAGACGGATCTCGCTTCACCCATTCGTTGATGAAAGGATTCGTTAATAGGTTGATTGTCGATGATGACATCAGTAATAACGTTTGCTCCAGATTTTAATAATTCCTTTCCTACTGTTTTAGCTCCTTGTTTTACTAGTGGCATGACAGAACGAAATAATCCTCCAAGGAAACTTCCAATACCATGTCCAACTTGATAAGGGGAGCCAACATAAACGTTTCCAGTTCCAGAAAGAGCTTGTTTTTGATAATATTGTAAATATGGATTATTCATATTTGTCGATGTTGACGCACTGGTCGAAAATGTAGTTTAACGCATACAGTTCCGAAAGTGAATGCCAGTGGAGAGCCTGTACTATCTCTTATATCTATTTTGATGTGTTCAAAATGCATCTTCTCTATAGGCACATAATGTGGAGGATTAAAAATTTCTATAACACTACTTCCAAATGTATGATTCACAGGATTCATATTTATGATACGTAATAATGGTGCTACTGTATCTCCAACAAATACAGATTGAATTATATCACAATACACATACATTGTAGATGGAAGTCCTAAACGTAAATTTGGAATGCTCTGGCCTTGTTGCATATCCTTTAAATCAACGCTAGGATCAAACCCCAACATCGCACTAACACTTGGTGATAATGCAACGTCTACATCTATGTCTTTATGAAGACGTCGTATAAAACAGGTATTACTCTCACGAGTATAAGAAATATGTAAATTTGTGAATCTGTTGTACGTATTTATTATCTTTATCAGTTCTGATATGTCAGTGTAATAACGTACAGGAATAGTTATAAATTTCCATTCATCACTTTTTGCAGGTTTGTAAAAAATTTTATTATTTTCGTCATTAATATTTAATATTGAATGAGGATAATGAATTTCAACAATAGCCACTTCCCACTTTTCATGGAATTCCATTCTTTGATGAAGTTTCGTAGTGTATGATGTTAAGGTGTTGTCAGGAAAATATTCCATAGAACTATTACTGGGAAGCGTAACGTAAAAATCTCCATCAGGTTCCATTGTACTTCTTGATCTTCTTTACGGATGATGCAGGTATCCAGGAATCGAAAGAAGAAGGATATCCTTTCCAATGAACAAGATATTCTTTTCTGTTGCCTTTTCTTCTTGTACGTATGATTTTATCTATGTAAAATGTCTTTGATAACGTCACAGGTTGTAATTCCTCTCTGTAAAATAATCCATCCAGTGGTTCCTTGTTTAAATCTTCAATTTCATAAACAGGTGGATCTCTTGGTATTATCTTCTTCACTTTAAATATTTCCCAAGTCCAATTTTGCATATATCCTTTATCAAATGTACGTTTAGTTTTACTAATTCGTACTGTATCACCAATCTTAAGATGTTTTGAGAAATTTGGATTCTTTTTCTTCGTCTTCTTTATTTTATTATCATATTGATTATGCCATACTTGTAATAGGTTATTTTGAGAAACATTTGCAGGTGACATCTTTATGCTTGAATGATAACCTTCATTGTATGATTTCACAAGAAGAGGTAATACATTTAAATAATTATACGTTTGATACTTTGTAAAATACTTCCACATTTTTTCTTTTAAAGTTCTGTTAAAACGTTCTACAATACTAGCTTTTATATCAGGATTTTTAGTTGTAATATGTTTTATTTTGTTGTCCACTAAGTACTTCTGTATAGTTTTATTAGTAAACTCACTTCCTTTATCTGTTCGAAATGTAATTGGTTTTCTGTCTTTGAACACAATTTGCAATGCTTTTAAGACATCATTTGTACTTTTAGATTTTAATGGCACAGCCCATGCATATCGACTGAACACATCTATCACTGTCAGAATATAACGATATCCATCATTAAATTTATGAAGAGATTGAAGATCATTAATATCACTTTCCCACTCATCATCAATGTTATTCACTACATAGAAATCTCTTTTAAAACGACGACGTACAGGTTTGTGTAACGTATATGTTGTTTGTTGCAGTAACCATCTTCTTATACAGTGTATAGGAATTTTCTTTTTTGTAGCTATCCACAATTTTTTAACAGTTGAAAACGAGGCAGGATGTGAAGGGTTGTAGTAAATCTTGCTTAACTGTTTGTTTACGGTTTCCACCTTGACCATACTGGACGTTTACAGGCACGTTTCCTTTTCCTTATAGGAGATATTACTTTTTCCTTTTCTTCTTCTTCTTCTTCTTCTTCTTCGTCGTCTTCTGCAAACGATTTCAGAGGTATTTTTTCCCTTGACGATGATGCTGTTGGTGATGCTTTAGTTCGTCGTAAAATATATGACAAACGTTTTGGATTTCCAATAAGTTCTTGAGGTGTGTTATTAGAAGATAAATAATTACAAAATTTCTCCCATCCCGGTGGATTTGTGTGTTTCCGGGGTCGCGACACATCAGAAATTAAATCTACAATGTGAGATCCTTCTAGTTTATCACCTCTGATGTAAACAGTTCCTTTATTATCCCACGTGATATTATCATCATGTTTCATTCTATGTAGTAGTAATTCAGCTCTTTTACGAAACATTTTGGGTATAGATAATAATATTTCTTCTTCTACTTCAGGCTTCTCTGATTTAGTTGACGTAATTGAAAGTGTCACAGGTTCTTCTTGTTTTCGTATTAAATGTAAATATTTTTGAAGAATATTGTTATACTGATTCCACTTTTCTTCATCACTAAGCGATGATAACTGTAAAATCTCTTGCATTTCTTGATCCAAATTAGATTCACGTTTCTCCAGGGCTGATGATGATGATGATGTTGGTGTTTGTATACGATTCAGAACTTCAGGTGGAACTAAAATCATCTTCTTTGCGTGTTCCATTGTACTAACGGAATAGTAAACTTGATAATGCACCAGTTAAAATAGGAGCTAATAATGCCGGTAGGAATCCACCCTGCTGCTGTACTAATAAATGCTTCTTCTTCTTTTGGATGGAGTTTCCTTTCTTCACAAGATATCGAAGCGTCCTCTTGTATCGCTTTAATCTTGCTTTCTGTGTCTTTGTAAGAGGTACATTCCCTTTTAATACATTATAACAACATTCACAAATACTTCGAATCACTGAAGAGTCTGCATTGGCCAGTATAGCTTTACGTAATTTAGGATTTGCTTTGCTCAGCGTACGAAGAAGATCTCCGTGTTTTACTCTTGGAGACATATTGTCAGAATGAAGAAACACAGTTTAAAACAATCATTATAAACATATCTTCTTCTTCTATTTCGATGGAACATAAACGTAATGATAAATATCATCAGGAAAGATATTTGTTTGAAAACGAAGTTCATCTGGCGTATCCTGTTTTAAATCAATAAAGAAATATCCATATGGTAACTTTGTTGCGTCGTTGAAACTTTCTTGAAGAAATTTTGAATTCTCAGGAGTTAATTGATAACTCAAATGTTTAATTTGTGATTTATCTCTTGGATTTTTAAATAATACGATATAAGAACAATTCAAACTCATATCTCTGCTTCCTTTTCCCTGATGAAATATGTTTTGTGTAATAAATAGTACACTAAGATTTCTATGATGAGAACCCTTTGTAAAGAAATCAACTATATTGCGGTTCACTTCACACATTTGATCATCAATAATAATAAGATGTGGTCCAGTTTCAGGTAAAAAGTCTTTTGTTCGAGGTAATCCTTCAATAAATTGTACTTTTGTCGAAATTTCTCTGTATGCATTTTGCCATTCTGCATAGTACCAATAAATATGACGAAACGATGTATTAACCATACGTGATAAATTGGACAGGAAACGTATTACAAAGGAAGTTTTTCCACATCCACTTGGTCCGGCAACAATACATGAAAAGGGATGTTTCCACGTCGTGTCCATGTTAAAGAGTATGATTATTCTTTCTTCATACGTATATTTATAAAGGGCCTTATTACATTTCTCTTCTTCTTTTCTTGGAAGTAGTGTAGCCATATGGAAGAGTATCATATGAATTTGGTATTCTACGTCGTTTAATATAATTTATCTTATAAATTTTTGTTTCGGGCATGCTGACGATAGTATGGTCTTTCCTGCGGCAAATTTTTTTCTCATTGGTAATTTTTACTTCAGTAGGACGAGATTCTTCCTCTTCTTCTGCATCCTCTTCATTATCTACTATCATTTTCTTCATTACATCAAAATTTAGGTGTTTTGAAGATTCATAGTTTAATGAAAAGCCTCGTATCTTGCATACTTGAAACTCCTTCTTCGTGCTGGGATCAAAAATACGTAAGCTGTAATTCTTCGGGCCCGCCGATACATATTCTGAAATATAGGCTTCTTTACCATATTCGAGGACTTCATTTGTTAAATCGCCTAAAAAGTCACCAGTTGGAATTGTACTTTCACCAGGTTTTTGCGTATAAATGACGGAATCAGTATCAAAATATAATACTCTTTCTTGTAGTTGATCTAAATATTTGTACAATTCTAATCTTGCTTGTGCTGTTGTGTATGCGGCTATGACAACATTTACTGTTGGTAGTGAAACAGGAACGTCATCGGTGTATTGCCAATATACATATAACATGTCATCATTTACTGGGAATATTTGATGAACATCTATATCATGAGATGTTAATTTTTCATATAATTCCTTGGGTTCATTAATAATGCTGACATGACCCATGTTCTCACGTTGACCAAATTTTCCCCAAAATGAATTTAGCATTAATTTAGCTAAACTTCTAAGTGCTGGATTATGTTTAATTTTGTTCTCATCTAGACGTATTCCTTCCTTTTCATAAAATTGCTGAATGTACTTCTTCTTTAATTCATCTGTTTCACACCATGATGGCCATCCACTAGCTTCTGTTTTTGCTTTCAGGAAGGTGTTTATGTATTCTGCAAATAAGCCGCCACTTTTTGTTTTTTCATCATATTGAACAACGTCATATGCCCATATTTCATGAATATCTATTATTTTGTATCCTTTTTCTAATGCCTTTCTTACTTCATCTGCTACCCATGTTCCATGTAGCACTCGGTCTTCATCGTTGTGATTACAAGGTGCTTGGTTTAATTCATCACAACATGTACGGCAGAGTGGAAACATCAATCTATCATTTGATTTATAAGGGAGTACAGGATGAAACAGTTGTTTTGGAGGCAAAATACTGAGCTTAACTAATCCTTCTACTTCTTCAATGGTGGGAATATTTGAATCTCCAGGCAGGTAGATAGTAGGGTGACGAATTGGAAACTTCTTAGTCTTAGAGATAAATGGGTACAAGGAAATAACATCTTTGTAATTTATGGTCTCTCCTTCAGATTCTTGTGCTTTATGATACAAACGTATGGCATTCACACGTCCTCCATAAAAAGCGTCACGAGGATTTAATGGTGTTTTCTTTGTATACGGATGATTACTAACATACTTCTTCATCTCTTCATTTCCTGCCAATTGTTTTTTAAATTCACAACCCCATATTTCATGCACTTCACAGCCAAAATCTTTTAATTTTTGGATTTTCTTCTTTGTTGCTTCATATCGAAATTCCATGGTATCGGTATCATTGTTATAGATGGGTTTATCTCTGTCGTTAGGGTAGCAGTAGATACAGCCATGTGTAAAATCGCCCTCATATTCCCACACGTGTATTCTTCCTGTATTGGGATCTGTCCATACACCATCTACTTTCATTGATGCTATTCGTTTTTCCTTACTACGAGCAGCATTGGTAATTTGGATGTTTCTTGTTTTTTCTTCCCAAGCTATCCATTGTACTGCTTCAATTGACTGGACATCTCTCCATCGATACCCGTTCTTTGGTATGATACCAATCGTATTTTCCTTTAAGAAATTTCTACGATATACCAAATTACATGCACTGGCGATTGTAATGCATTCCAGTAAGGGATTTACATTTGTTTCAGATTCAAATGTATTCATAAAGGAAATACATGCTTGACGTAATACTTCAACATCCTGTACACAATATTTGATGAGTTCTTCTTTCATTTTAAAGGTGTCGTTTTGATGTTCGGTATACCATTGGAGAAACTTGCGTCTTTCGTCTACTTTCATAGTATCTGCTCCATAATATTTAATGTCTGGAAGCGGCCCTTCATAGGTTTGGTTCTCACGTCGATTAAAGAAGTGTGGGAAATATCCTTTGCACGATTGAAGCCCAAATGCACCACTTAATTTACTTAAGGGCATAGGAAGAAAGCTTAGTGAATCGATGAAGGTTACGTTTCCTATTTTAAGAGAGAGAATTTTTGCTCCATTCATGATTACTTCTGGAGTCCAATTCATCTTCTCAACCATGGTCTTAATGATGAAATGTGCGTCATATCCCTTTGAGTTATGGGCAACACAGATTACTGATTTAATGTTTGGTCGACGTTGTTGAAGATGATTTAGAAAATCTTCTATTACATTTTCTCCGTCAAAAATATTTTCTCGCTTTCCACAAATGACACAATCGTTCTTGATGTTGTTATCTTCATAACATTGGTAACATACATGTTGACTAACCAAGACATTAGGTATATGTTCATATATGTTTGCGTCCTCATCTTCTATTTTCGTATCTTGTGTGCATTCAATATCATAAAACAGAATCATAGATTTCTTCTCCATGATGATTTTTTCATTGGCTTTTTTCGATTTTCTTCTTTCATTCACTTTCATGTAACATTCATGATTGGGTGGTACAATAGCATAGCAAATATTGCAATAAGTTTCTCCACATACGTGAGAACGTTTTTCTTTCATTACATAAATTTTCAAACACTGGGCACAACATTTCACAATGGAACATAAAGGCTTTCCATTTTGATACGGCGCTGACTTGTGATAGTCATAGCATGACTGGCCATAAAATTCTCGATTACAATCATTGCAAGTAATATGGGTTTCTTTAAAATCACATGGAGGCTTCTGATGACAACGAAAACATACAGCTGTACAATGTTTCAAATGTTCATGCTTTTTTTCATATTTCTTATGACAACTTTCGCAATAAAATTTACAGCTAAAACATGATGTCAAGCTTTCAATGACGTTGAAGTGATTATCTATAAACAGTAAATTTAAAGCAGTTCTCTCGTTATCACTTGGTGGTGCTTCAAACATGACATCACTGCCTGAAAAGCCCCTATACACTGTAATTTTATAATCCTTTAAATATTCCTGAAATTTACGAATTTCAGGAATTCCACCACCATGACTAAGATCTACATCAGCAGATTCACATAGGTCTTCTGCTTCTTTTTCAATTATATATTTATATTGATTTACATATCTTCTGTATTCAGCTTGATTTCTTCCCTTGTATTTTTTCAGTCCTATGGCAACTACGATTGCATGTGCTAAACACCTTGTACCTTTATTCTTAATTGTAACAATACCACGTTTTGCCTTTACGTATTCCTCGGTATTCATAATATGTTGTTTCAAACGACCTTGTCCTCTCGGCATGCGTACATGATGAAAATTCACGATGCAATCTTCGTTTATAAGAAAAGCCGCATTACTTTGCAGTACTTTCTCATAACTTATCCATAGAACTTCTGCTGAAAGATTTCTTGCTTCTCTGAATGACAACCAAAATGGACGATGTCCTTCTCTCTCGTTTGTGATTGTTATTCCTACGTAATCATGCTGGTCCACATTACGTAGCAAATAATCTATTAGTGCCCGTAGACTTACTTCAATTGCCGTAAAAGGGTTTTCATCTGCACGCACGGGGGCTAGACGGAATCGTAGCATTCTACCCTCCATATTGTATCGTCTGTATTGTCTTCTTCGTTCTTCTATTATATGAAATCTATTGTGTCCATCATTACGGTTGTTATTTCCGAATCCTACTTGTATATTTGAATTTCGTTGTGCTTGAAATACGGCTAGCAATTCGTCCATTCTTTTTTCTATGTCGTCTAAATCGACTTCCATTTCTTCGTGTTCTGCACTAGCCTCTGCTAATATTTCCATAATTGAGGGATATATTACTTCTTCTTCTTCTTCTTTTCTGGGGTCGGGAAACAAATTTTTAATCCAATTTTCTAGTTCATTCGTGTAAAACTTATCATCTTCTTCTTCTATCTTCATCTCTTCCTTATTGTAATCCTCTCCTATTATTTGGGAAAACGTGAAATTTAGCAGCTCTTCTTCTTCATTTCTCCTTTCTTCGACGACTTCTTCTGTTCCTTCTTGTAACCACTTTATAATTTCTTTAATATGGCCTGATGCTTCTTCTGTTATCGTTCTATTGCTAGCACTGTTCAATATTTGTAATAGTTCTTCTTCATCATATTCTTCTTCTTTTTCTACTGGAATTTGAATTTCAATAGTTTCTCTTTCTTCTTCTTCTTCTTCTGTTGCTGCTTCTTCTATTTTCATTTGTTCTTCTCCGTCTTCTTCTTCTTGCATTTTTTCATGATGATCTATTTCCATTTCTTCTTTTGCGTCTTCTTCTTCTTCTTCTTCTTCTTCTTGCATTTCTTCTTCTTCTTCTTCTTCTATCCCAATTATGGCATTTATTTCACTTAAAAGAACTTGCGTTTCGTTATTTACGCCCACTACCTCTTCTTCTTCTTCTTCTTCAATGTCATTAATGAAGACCGTAATCTCCTTCAGTAAATCTTGCGTACTCTCTTTTGCCATTTTTCTTCCTCAGATGTATATATACGTAATGCAATATATGTAAATGGGTATATGTAATAGTATATGAATATGATATATAATAGGATATATAAATCTTATTTAAATGGAATATATATATGTATATAAATATTTTGAAAGGATATATAAGCGTTTAAAAGAATATACGAGTAAGTAAAATGTGATATATAAGTAATTAAAAAGGAATAATAATAATAATATCAACGGGAATAGGGAAAAGGATTACACTTATCTTTATTTGTATGCAACCTAAAATAAAAAAGAAATGAATTTTGTTACTTATAAATCAATATATATTAGATATATAAATATATACTATATAAGACAGAACTTTATGATGTCAATGAAATAATCTCTCATCATACCTTTTAAATATTTTTAACTTTTCTTCCTATTCCATGGGATGCGGAGTGAAACAAATGTATGCTCACAATCTCTTTCAAATGTATTGACTAATGAAGATATGTAGATTACACGGCCTTTTATACTTATTCTGATTTAGAATTTTATCGTTAATTTTAGTGAACGCGAAATCACCTTCGAAAACTATAGAATCGATACTAATGTTGTTTATTTTACGTGTATGAATATCACCCCCGGGAGCTCAACACTTTTTACCCCTTAGATGTCACGTTACTGATTTCAAAGTGTCTTTATTGAATACAACATCTTCGAAAACTATGGAATCGAAACTAATACTGTTTATTTTAAATTATTTTTACGTGTATGAATATCACCCCCCGTGAGCTCATCACTTTTTACCCCTTAGATGTCATGTTACTATTTTCAAAGTGTCTTTATTGAATACAACACCTTCGAAAACTATGGAATCGGTACTAATATTGTTTATTTTAAAATATTTTACGTTTATGAATATTACCCCATAGGGAGACCCCGTGAGCTCACCACTTTTTTTACCCCTTAGATGTCATGTTACTATTTTCAAAGTGTCTTTATTTGAATACAGCACCTTCGAAAACTATGGAATCGGTACTAATGTTGTTTATTTTAAAATATTTTACGTGTATGAATATTACCCCAGGGAGCCCCTCGACAAGTAAACTTTATGTTAGATAATATTATTACATGAGTACTGTACTTTGAACTAAGGGGGACTCGGTGAATCAATGGTAAAGCGTTCACTTGTGATGCGATAGGGGACCTTGGTGATTTAGTGTCCACGTCTCATATAGCCTCGATGCTGAAAGGGACGCTATGACAATATAGATGAAAGAATTTTTACAAGTACTAGGGGGCCTCGGTGAATCATTGATAAAACGTTCACTTGTGATGCGATAGGGGTCCTTGGTGAATTAGTGTCCACGTCTCATATAGCCTCGCTGCTGTAAGGGACGCTATGACAATATAGATGAAAGTATTTTACAAGTACTTATTGTCTTTTCGAGTGCAAAATAATACGCATTCAATACTACACAGAGGCTTGTAGTGTTTGAGCCCCGTCGCCCAAAGCTTGGACCTCTCCCAACAAAAAATTTCTTAATGTACGCCTGTGTACATAGCTAGTATACGAATTCTATGACGGGAATCTGAGCATTTTAGAAGAAATGATGATAATAATAGGGAATATTTTAACTACTTTCGTCCTTTTAAAGTAATATCACATACAGCTTAGACTATAATATGGAGAAAACTGTATAAAGTTCAACTTCCTAGATCAACTTAAAGAAATGGAGAAATGTTCTCTTATTTGAGAATAGACAATTGTTTTAACTTGAAGATTTGTGCCCCATGATGAAATCGCGGGGTGCTGTGGCTCAGTGGTAAAGCGTTCACCTTCTGTGATTGGGGTCCCTGGTTCGATCCTAACTCTTGCCGTGTGAACTTTGTGGTGCATATAGCCTCGCTGCTGAACGGAACGTTAAACTCAAAAATCAATCAACATCATGTGTACATAGGTAACGGCATCCGAGATGTATAAGCAACACTAGTTTTGCCAAGTTTAGATCTCAAACACTGTTTTAATATTACCTAAAACACACACACACACATACATATCTTTGCTTCGTGTTGTCTGAAACCATGACCTAAGATAATGTTAACGCGACAGCTGAAGAACAACATTGAAATACAAAACATGTTCTGTTATCTTATTTTTCTGCTCTTTGCAAGTAGACATTGCAGATACAGAAACTCTCTCAGTTCGTTGACTTGTGTATGTGTATTTAACGTTAGATTTCACTCTTATTAACATTAGAAAATTATGAAATTAACTTCAGTGCCTCAGTGGTAGAGTGTTTACCTCTGGTGCATGAGGTCCCGTGTTCAAATCACGTCTTTTTTTTTTTCTATATACTTGTCATTAATTTTAGCGACCACAAATTCCCTGCTTCCTTTACAACTTAACGAAAAGATGCTATTGACTGTCCCCGGAAAACCGACCTTATCATTTCATTTTTACGTTCCAGAGGGCACGGTGGCTCAGTGGTAGAGCGTTCACCTCAAGTGCTTGGGTCTCTGATTCGATCCCAGTTCGTGCCCTATGAACTTTGTGGTGGACAAACATCATATGCGTGGATTTCCCTTCGGAGTTCACCAGTTTCCTTCCACTTTCTTCATTACATCATTTCATTCATTTTTTCATTATCACCTCACCTTCATTAGCCTAGTAGACGTAACCGTAGGACGTAAAAACTCGGTGGACAAACACCGTGTACGTGAATTTAATGCAACATTTCATTCATTCATTTCTCATTACCATCGTCCCGGCTGGAGCTCATGTGATTCGGATTCCACGTTAATCAGTAGGTCCACGTCTCATATAGCCTTGCTGCTGAAAGGGACGCTAAACTAAAATCAACTCAACTCATCAACTCATCATCACCGTCTGCATTAGCATAGCCGACATAACTGTAAGACGTAAAACTTAGTGGCTCAGATTCCACGATAATCAGTAGGTCCACGTCTCATATAGCCTTGCTGTTGAAAGGGACGCTGAACTAAAATCAACTCAACTCATCACCATCGCCTCCATTAGCATAGCCGACATAGAAAGACAGACAGACCTTGTTGGCTTTATTGTTGGACGTAAATCTCTTCATTGTTTAAAAGATTTCATTTACAAACAGAAAGACAGACGTATACATCATATTATCAAAATTAAAATACCAAGTCTACAGACACTTCTCGCGTCAATTGCAATGCGAGCCAGAAAACATTCAAGAATTCCATCTTATCATTTTCTTAGAAGCATCATAGAAGTTCGCTTATGTGTTTTTAACTAGGGCAGTCTTGTTATCTCGTTGTAGTACGTATCATCAAAACATTTGACAGTGGCATCTTATCTGTTGCTCTTGAAACTAAACCATTTTAAGATGTAGTTCAATGTACTAACAAAACAGAGGAAGAAAGAGACTAACAAAACAGACATTCACATATATGTCGTCAACTGCTATCTAATTGCAATGTACGTCAGAAAACATTCAAGAATTTCATCTTATCTTAAATGAAAACCTAACATATTGTTTTATTCTTTCAGGAATAATCATAGACCGTAATATTTTTAATAATATATTTTTTTTACTTACCTATTTTAATAAGTCTGATGATAACACTTATTCTCAGCTTTAGGCATCCAACGGATCAACCACGTACAAAGACACACACACACACACACTCACTCACTATTACAAATATGAAGTGAAAGTTTTTACGTGGAAGAGGATCGACACACACTTTACTCTTCTAACTCTGAATCACAAATGTTCTCTGTATACACACACACACACACACACACACACACACACACACGTGTTTGTCTTAGAGAAACATGTTTCAACAAGTTCGATCATGCCAACCATAATCGAAAACATATCTCGTTACGATTTCAATGCATAAGATAATATCTTTCACATCAAGACTTGAGAAAGTCATGTTTCATTTTGTTTACACAGGTATCTATATGGGACTGTATTTCAATTCTAAATTTCGTTAACGTAGTTTTTTCTGCTATGGGAATATATTATATTGCAATTTCTCGTCACGACTTAGCAGCAAATTCATTTGGCATAATCTGATCTTTAATTTCTCTACATAAGTGATTTTAATTACTTGTCATAACAGACATCATGTGAATATTCATATAACACATTTCACATTCTACAATATGATATGCTATGAGAAGCTAGCGTTATTAGAATCCATTCGCAGGGGGTCTGGGGAGGAGTGTATAGGTATGTGTTTCGTTATGGGACTCATATATGGTTTCTTTTCTCATGTCTTTAAAAAAATTTCTGAAATACAATATTTACCTTAGCAACTAAGTCAATTTCGTGAGAAGCTTTGATCATTTGACTATCACGTCTTCTACAGACACTTTGTGGGAATAGGGCCAAGGGGGGCTAATCAACACGATTTTGCATGGGTATGTGTTTCGTTCTGAGACTCATATAATGTGTCTAATTCCACGTATTAAAAAAATCATGACATAAAATATTTACCTTAGCAACTAAGTCCAATTTCATACAATCTCCTGAGAAGCTTCGTTCATTTGAATATCATGCTTTCAGTTCATATTCTCCAGACATCTCGTGGGAATAGGATCAAGGGGTTTATTCGCTTATGCTCTTTGAAGACAAAAATCAATCATTCAATCAACTGGGAAGCTTCGATCATGATAACTGATAGGACTCTGATCCGTCCATCAGTATGAGCATCCAAGACTATGAAGGCCAAGAGCATCTAGCTATTCAATACATAACGAAAAGCAAAAATCAATCAATCAATTGGAAAACTTCGATCATGATAACTGATAGGACTATCAATTGGGGAGCTTCGATCATGATAACTTCTGTGCTATCCGTAAAAGGCTATGAACATAGCAACTAAAGGCTTGTCGAAACTTGACTCCCAATTCCAGGGGCTATGAACATAGCAACTAAAGAGGAGTAGGGGGTAACGGGGGTTCAAATAAACCAAAATTTTCCCACGCGTTTCTGTACTAGCCGTAAAAGGCTATGAACATAGCAATAACAACAAACTGTTCTCATAGGGGTTCAGATAAACCAAAATTTTCCCACGCGCTTCTGTACTACCCGTAAAAGGCTATGAACATAGCAACCAAAGGCTTGTCGAAACTTGCCTCCCAATTCCAGGAAATGATATCGCCAAAATTTTCCCACGCTTATGAAGGAGGGGATATCTACTCAGTGCCCCTGGGAATACTAACTGTGATCCTCAGGAACATTGTTTCTGAAAGAAACACTGGTGTTGCCCCATCTCTAAAGCTACATAAGTTTCCCCTAAGTAGTTGAGTATCGACTCGAAGCTTCACACGAACATACTGCCTAGTTCCGAGACGATATCAACAGTTAGTGTATAAATATATTATTTTCGTCTATGTCATTAATAACGAAAATATTTTGTTCACGCAATACCAACAGAAACTATTTTGATAAAACGAAGCAACGTGATAAGAAAAAAACGTAAGATTAGACAAGATTCGGCGGGGAATCGAACCCAGACCTGCTACTCAGAAAGCAGACACCTTACCGAGGAGATAACTTACTACGTTGAATTTAGTTTGATTTATTCTCCTCAATATACCACATAAGAGTACAAATGAAGGCAATTCAAAAATATGGCAATTTTGCATTCAAGGTGGCGACTTCTCCAATTATTTGTTTCTTCGCTTAAACTGAACTACATCCTTAATAACATAGCGAAACCTGGCTTACCTACCAAGAGCACAACATACAATTTTCATGGTTACAAATGTTTGAGCCTCCATTTTGAATCGAAGATGATGACTTTTCCAACATGTCGGAATTTTCCCCTCACATCCGCTGTAATCTACACACTTGAACGAAATTTCGTGATTCCACCATATCTACAAGTTGTGTAGAATTAGACGCAGCCTTATAACATTCCTAGAACTTTCTTACAACGAACATGACTATTTTTTTCAAGTTTACGGGCGGATTCGCAAACTACGCATCAGAATAAACATCACCTCGAAATTTCAACGTCCTACATACAGCCATTATAAATTTCACATTTTTTCGATTTGTGCCGCGAAACCAAAACGAATTTTAATGCTCTTTCTTCTATCATAAACTATGTTCTTAGCTTCACTGCCTGACAAAATACGACGTTCCTATGGTGTGCGGAACTACTCTAAAAAATAGCATTTCGAAACGACGAAAAATTTCGACACTTCATTTACATGGAAAATGTCGCCTTTTTCGTGATATCGGAATTTTCTCCTTACTCGCATCCCATGACGAACAAGTATGCAGAATTTGGAGTTTGTATGTTTTGTGGAAGTATGCAAACAATTAAGTGTATTTCCGATTATAGAGGTATATAATAATTCCCCACAGATGCCGGCCGCAACGTACCAGTACTATGTGAGCATTAAGAACGAAGTCGAAAATCTAAGGAAATCGGTAGTGTAGGGGATTGACTTGAGCCTACTGGACAGGAGACCTGTTTTCGATTCCTAACAATCTTTTTCTATCTTCGAAAATTTATTTTTATAGCACATATTGTTTGCCTATAAGGTTGAGTCTATTATAAAACGCATTTCACTCCAACCGGTCCTGTAAACAAACTACTGAACCGAAAAAGAAACTTTTCCTCGTATCCCGTATATTATAACTATATACGCTACCAACGAGAAAATTGTCAAAAGGTGCGTATATATATATATATATATGTGTGTGTGTATTTCCTTAAAAGTTATAATCTTATACTTCTTCAGTTGTGGTACAGACTTCAAACTTGGTATACGCATCTATCTAAACGACCATATTAAAAAGGGAGATTGTTTGCAATTATTTCCGGTTCGAAGCACACACTATCCTCGCGAGACAAATGTATTTTTGTCTCGTCTGTATACTATATCGTGGAAATGATGCCTAATGTTTTTGGGGGGTACACTGCCTCCTTGGGGCTCTTAGAGTGCCCCCGCAGGAGACCAAATATTACGTGTATAATAGAATGATAAATAGAATATTATGAGCAGTGCCCCTGGGAATACTAACTGTGATCCTCATGAACATTGTTTCTGAAAGAAACACTGGTGTTGCCCCATCTCTAAAGCTACATAAGTTTCTTTCTAAATAGTTGAATATCGTCTCGAAGCTTCACACGAGCATACTACCTTGTTTCGAGACGATATCAACAGTTAGTGTATAAATATATTATTTTCGTCTATGTCTGTAATAACGAAAATATTTTGTTCACGCAATGCCAACAGAGACTATTTTGATAAAACGAAGCAACGTGATAAGAAAAAAACGTAAGATTAGACGAAGTTCGGCGGGGAATCGAACCCAGACCTGCTACTCAGAAAGCATACACTTTACCGCGGAGCTAACTTACTACGTTGAATTTTGTTTGATTTATTCTCCTCAATATACCACATAAGAGTCCAAATGAAGGCAATTCAAAAATATGGCAATTTTGCATTCAAGATGGCGACTTCTCCAATTATTTGTTTCTTCGCTTAAACTGAACTACGTCCTTAATAACATAGCGAAACCTGGCTTACCTATCAAGAGCACAACTTACAATTTTCATGGTTACAAATTTTTGAGCCACCATTTTGAATCGAAGATAACTTTTCCAACATGTCGGAATTTTCCCCTCACATGCGCTGTAATCTACACACTTGAACGCAAGTTCGTGATTTCACCATATCTACAAGTTGTGTAGAATTACACGCCAACTTATAACATTTCTAGCACTTTCTTACAACGAACATGACTATTTCTTCAAGTTTAAGGGCGGATTCGCAAACTACGCATCAGAACAAACCTCACCTCGAAATTTCAACGTCCTACATACAGCCATTACAAATTTCACATTTTTCGATTTTCGCCGCGAAACGAAAACGAATTTTAATGCTCTTTCTTCTATGATAAACTATGTTCCTAGCTTCACTGCCTGACAAAATATGACGTTCCTATGGTGTGCGCAACTACTCTAAAAACCAGCATTTCGAAACGACGAAAAATTTCCGCACTTCATTTACATGGAAAATGTCGCCTTTTTCGTGATATCGGAATTTTCCCATTACTCACATCACATGACGAACAAGTATGCAAAATTTGGTGTTTGTATGTTTTGTGGAAGTATGCAAACAATTAAATGTGTTTCCGATTTTAGAGGTATATAATTCCCCACAGATGCCGGCCGCAACGTACCAGTATTACGTGAGCACTAAGAACGAAGTCGAAAATCTAAGGAAATCGGTAGTGTAGGGGATTGACGTGAGCCTACTGGACAGGAAACCTGGGTTCGATTCCTAACAATATTTTTCTCACTTTTTCTATCTTTGAAAGTTTATTTTTATAGTACATATTGTTTGCCTCTAAGGTTGAGTCTATTATAAAACGCATTTCACTCCAACCGGTCCCGTAAACAAACTACTGAACCGAAAAAGAAACTTTTCCACGTATCCCGTAATATTATAACGATATACGCTGCCAACGAGAAAATTGTCAAAAGGTGCGTATATATATATATATATATATATATATATATATATATATATATATATATATATGTGTGTGTGTGTGTGTGTGTGTATTTCCTTAAAAGTTATAATCTTATACTTTTTCAGTTGTGGTATAGACTTCAAACTTGGTATACGCATCTATCTAAACGACCAGTATAAAAAGGGAGGTTGTTTGAAGTTATTTCCGGTTCGAAGACACACTATCCTCGCGAGACAAATGTATTTTTGTCTCGTCTGTATACTATATCGTGGAAATGATGCTTAATGTTTTTTCCAAAATGTTTTTGGGGGCACACTGCCTCCTTGGGGCTCTTAGAGTGCAACCGCAGGAGACCAAATAATACGTGTATAATAGAATAATAAATAGAATACTATGAGCAGTGCCCTGGGAATACTAACTTTGATCCTCAGGAATATTGTTTCTCAAAGAAACACCGGTGTTGCCCCATCTCTACAGCTACATAAGTTTTTTTTTAATAGTTGAGTATCGTCTCGAAGCTTCACACGAACATACTGCCTAGTTCCGAGACGATATCAACAGTTAGTGTATAAATATATTATTTTCGTCTATGTCTGTAATAACGAAAATATTTTCTTCACGGAATGCCAACAGAAACTATTTTGAAAAAACGAAGCAACGTGATAAGAAAAAAACGTAAGATTAGACAAGATTCGGCGGGGAATCGAACCCAGACCTGCTATTCAGAAAGTATACACTTTACCGCGAAGCTAACTTACTACGTTGAATTTTGTTTGATTTATTCTTCTCAATATACCACATAAGAGTCCAAATGAAGGCAGTTCAAAAATATGGCAATTTTGCATTCAAGATGGCGACTTCTCCAATTATTTGTTTCTTCGCTTAAACTGAACTACGTCCTTAATAACATAGCGAAACCTGGCATACCTACCAAGAGCACAACTTACAATTTTCATGGTTACAAATTTTTGAGCCACCATTTTGAATCGAAGATGACGACTTTTCCAACATGTCGGAATTTTCCCCTCACATGCGCTGTAATCTACACACTTGAACGAAATTTCGTGATTCCAACATATTTACAAATTGTGTAGAATTAGGCGCACCCTTATAACATTCCTAGCACTTTCTTACACCGAACATGACTATTTTTCTCAAGTTTAAGGGCGGATTCGCAAACTACGCATCAGAATAAACATAGCCTCGAAAGTTCAACGTCCTACATACAGCCATTACAAATTTCACATTTTTTCGATTTGTGCCGCGAAACCAAAACGAATTTTAATGCTCTTTCTTCTATCATAAACTATATTCCTAGCTTCACTGCCTGACAAAATACGACGTTCCTATGGTGTGCGGAACTACTCTAAAAACCAGCATTTCGAAACGACGAAAAATTTCGACACTTCATTTACATGGAAAATGTCGCCTTTTTCGTGATATCGGAATTTTCTCCTTACTCGCATCCCATGACGAACAAGTATGCAGAATTTGGAGTTTTATGTTTTGTGGAAGTATGCAAACAATTAAGTGTATTTCCGATTATAGAGGTATATAATAATTCCCCACAGATGCCGGCCGCAACGTACCAGTACTATGTGAGCATTAAGAACGAAGTCGAAAATCTAAGGAAATCGGTAGTGTAGGGGATTGACTTGAGCCTACTGGACAGGAGACCTGGGTTCGATTCCTGACAATCTTTTTCTATCTTCGAAAATTTATTTTTATAGCACATATTGTTTGCCTATAAGGTTGAGTCTATTATAAAACGCATTTCACTCCAACCGGTCCTGTAAACAAACTACTGAACCGAAAAAGAAACTTTTCCGCGTATCCCGTATATTATAACTATATACGCTGCCAACGAGAAAATTGTCAAAAGGTGCGTATATATATATATATATATATATATATATATATATATATATATATATATATATATATATATATATGTGTATTTCCTTAAAAGTTATAATCTTATACTTTTTCAGTTGTGGTACAGACTTCAAACTTGGTATACGCATCTATCTAAACGACCATATTAAAAAGGGAGATTGTTTGCAATTATTTCCGGTTCGAAGCACACACTATCCTCGCGAGACAAATGTATTTTTGTCTCGTCTGTATACTATATCGTGGAAATGATGCCTAATGTTTTTGGGGGGTACACTGCCTCCTTGGGGCTCTTAGAGTGCCCCCGCAGGAGACCAAATATTACGTGTATAATAGAATGATAAATAGAATATTATGAGCAGTGCCCCTGGGAATACTAACTGTGATCCTCATGAACATTGTTTCTGAAAGAAAAACTGGTGTTGCCCCATCTCTAAAGCTACATAAGTTTCTTTCTAAATAGTTGAATATCGTCTCGAAGCTTCACACGAACATACTACCTTGTTTCGAGACGATATCAACAGTTAGTGTATAAATATATTATTTTCGTCTATGTCTGTAATAACGAAAATATTTTGTTCACGCAATGCCAACAGAAAATATTTTGATAAAACGAAGCAACGTGATAAGAAAAAAACGTAAGATTAGACGAAGTTCGGCGGGGAATCGAACCCAGACCTGCTACTCAGAAAGCATACACTTTACCGCGGAGCTAACTTACTACGTTGAATTTTGTTTGATTTATTCTCCTCAATATACCACATAAGAGTCCAAATGAAGGCAATTCAAAAATATGGCAATTTTGCATTCAAGATGGCGACTTCTCCAATTATTTGTTTCTTCGCTTAAACTGAACTACGTCCTTAATAACATAGCGAAACTTGGCTTACC
This sequence comes from Thermobia domestica, assembly GCF_964235325.1. Taxonomy (NCBI): domain Eukaryota; kingdom Metazoa; phylum Arthropoda; class Insecta; order Zygentoma; family Lepismatidae; genus Thermobia; species Thermobia domestica. The sequence continues at coordinate 71,954,819 of NC_137457.1, forward strand.
TACCAAGAGCACAACTTACAATTTTCATGGTTACAAATTTTTGAGCCACCATTTTGAATCGAAGATAACTTTTCCAACATGTCGGAATTTTCCCCTCACATGCGCTGTAATCTACACACTTGAACGCAAGTTCGTGATTTCACCATATCTACAAGTTGTGTAGAATTACACGCCAACTTATAACATTTCTAGCACTTTCTTACAACGAACATGACTATTTCTTCAAGTTTAAGGGCGGATTCGCAAACTACGCATCAGAACAAACCTCACCTCGAAATTTCAACGTCCTACATACAGCCATTACAAATTTCACATTTTTTCGATTTTCGCCGCGAAACGAAAACGAATTTTAATGCTCTTTCTTCTATCATAAACTATGTTCCTAGCTTCACTGCCTGACAAAATATGACGTTCCTATGGTGTGCGCAACTACTCTAAAAACCAGCATTTCGAAACGACGAAAAATTTCCGCACTTCATTTACATGGAAAATGTCGCCTTTTTCGTGATATCGGAATTTTCCCATTACTCACATCACATGACGAACAAGTATGCAAAATTTGGTGTTTGTATGTTTTGTGGAAGTATGCAAACAATTAAATGTGTTTCCGATTTTAGAGGTATATAATTCCCCACAGATGCCGGCCGCAACGTACCAGTATTACGTGAGCACTAAGAACGAAGTCGAAAATCTAAGGAAATCGGT